>NW_026947500.1:4815000-7532500 GCF_034190915.1 Cavia porcellus | reverse complement strand
TCTTCCAATATATCATATTGTCAGAGTCAGTTCAAATTATATCTTCTCTTTGGAACTTCCCTTTGTAAGTTGTAAATTCTTACATTCCTGTATGATTTCTCGGTAACCTAGCTGGTGTTTTAACAACATTAAAAATTGGCAGGAGAGGAAGCAATGTACATCTTTTCTGAGAAAGTGTATGTCTCTATCTCGGAAACTACCAAGAAATGTGGGTGTGATGAATTTTTTCAAGACTTTTCACTAGATTAAGAACAAAGGACTCGTGTGATTTCATTAAAGTCCTGTAAATAGAAAGAAAAATAAAATAAAATGCCCTTTGATCCTCTCTGTTTCTCATGTCCTGTTTTCAAGGGAAATTACTTTTAAGAAAACAAAAGAATCATAAAAATGGAATGGACTTCAAGAGCTGCACCAGTTCTCAAAAATCACCATTCACCCAGATTGCACATCACACAGAAAAGTTGATTGTGTTGTTTAATAAATACATATGCACACCTTTCACATTTTTATTATGCATTACATTAACCTTGGTAGCTGTTTTTTTTTAGTAGATAGGCTTTTATACCTTTTCCTAAATCATACTCATTTAAAATAAAAAAAGAGAAAACTTACAATATACAATCTACACTAATCAGAAATGGAAAGAGTATAGGCAGATTGTTTCTCAGTACGGATTACTGAAAGCACCTATAAACTGTGGAGAGAGTTAAATATGTCCATCAACAGAGCAACAAAATAGCCCTGTCAAATAAAACTGTTTACACATACTTTTCCTGAAGAGAGATTAGAAGCTCAAGGGATCAAGCGAAGCTCAATGCCCTTTAACGTGCTTTCACCCTAATGACATTTTTCTCTGAGGTCTTGTCAGTTGCTCATTTTTCCTTCACTATGTATCAAGTGTAATACTTTCCAATATAAGTCAAGTACATGTTTGGCTAATAATCTTCCCAAAATAAACTGTGATAAAAAGAAAGCTGGCTTACTGTACTAGTCAATTAGCTAAATATTTTAAACTCTTTCCAAAATCCAAAGAATAGCACACAATGTAATAATTATATGGTGTTTATACACATATAATCATCAGATTATTACTACACCCTTTGTTCCAGTTCCTTAAAAACAGAGAAGTACACTCACAGAAAGATCCAACCTATTAAATACATGGAAATATTTTAATTGTGCTATTAATAACAATGTTTACACAATCATGGCATCCTAAAGGTATGTATTACATTTTCTTTAGGATTTTACAGTGATTTTAATTGAAATTCAAAATATTTCCCTTTGATATATATTCAGCACTCAAAATATCATTTAACTCAAAGATATTAAAGCCTTGTTTTTAAGACTATCTAAAAGTTCAGGGACAAACTCTATATTTCAGTGTATAAGAATTGGCTTTTCCTCCAAGGGCAGTTCTTAACCACGTACTGTTATTCATCAGTTTTATCTTATGTTCTATTTAATTGCATAGCTTGTCATTTTACTTCTAATAAAGATCATATTTCCATGTTGAAAGACATAGAAAAAAGAAGTTTATCTCCGTTAGGCTGATTCCACTCCTCCTGTCTTACCCTATCTCCAAATGTTGTTTTTGCGTCCCAACGATTCTCTGCCTTTTACCCAAGAAAAGACCTCCAGGTACCTTCACATGCATCTTTTCAGAACCTATTTACCCAGGCCACACTGGGAGTCTGGGCATTTCGGGAAATTTTACTCACTCCAAACAGGCTTCATTTTTTTTTTTTTTTCGTAGTTTATGAGACTTCTCCAGCAAAACTTCTGAAAGCTTCAACTCCAAAACGCCCTGTTGCCTCAAAGCCTCAGTTTTAACTCCAGAATGTCTCAGGTCTTAACATGTTTAAACCTAACACTAATGAGTAGTGAAAGCCTTCTTTATAGAACACACATAGGTAAAACAAGAGCTCCTTGCATTTCTCTTAATTAAAAATGCTGTGAAAATTCTGGAGGCTGAAAGGAAGAGTCACAGACTGGTAAATCCTCTTTGAGTTTCAGAAAAATTTCAAGGCACTCACAGGCATGGTTTACAATGATGAATGCTGAGGTATTTTTCCCACCACAGAAAGTAAACATTCACACTAAACCAGTATAACAGGTTGGAGCATACAGTACTGTTACCCTCAGGCTGCAATAGACACTGGTGTACAGACACTAAGGCACCGTCCTGCCTGGGTCTTTACTTTGTTAGTCAAGTAGAGTAAAATTGCTTTCTTAAAAAGAAGTAGCAAGATATATCATGTACATATATTTATATATATATTACATTTATATATATAATGTACCAATAAAGATATGTAAATATATATAATGTACCAATAAAAACTTAGGCATCACAAAAAGTAATACCAATGAACAAGACAAAATGGGAATAAAAGACTATTAACAAATGTACTATATGCATATGCCTAAGGACTTTCAGCTGGCTTCTGTTTGTGATGAAAGTTAGCTAAATATGAAAGCTCATATAATTCATGTGTAGTCAAAATAAAGTCCAAGCCTGGACAAACCAGTTCTATAATAACCGAACCAAATACTAGACATTGCCTTCTTGGTCATAAATGCGAACACTGAAATATGGTATATAGGAAACACTTGTAAGTGTTTTGCAAACACTTGTAAGATTTTCCCTTACAAAATGGAAAATTACATGAAAACAATGGATTAAATTCTTCTATAAAATTACAGACTCTGAGAAGCTAAGGTGGAGATCTGGGTTCTGGTAAGTACTTCTGTGAAACCATTGATGATTTTAATTTCATAAGGTCTTTGCTGCTCTACAAAGCATAAATGTTAGACTTGAGGCCCTTTAAGCTCTTTTCTAGTTTCAAAATTCTAATATTTTGCAGGTATTTTCTCTTATTCTGTTAGTCAGATTCTCCAGTGGTGAAGAGTTCTCTCCTCTTGCTGACTGCTAGCATCACTTTTCATAAGGTCGAATAATTCTGCAATAGTTAGGATATTTTTATCTACTGAGCACTAGCCTTTAGAAGCTTTTAAGACAGTGGTTTACTAGAGATGCAGAACACATAAAAATTGAGGTAGAAAGGAGTGCTGTTATCAGAAATGCTCAAAAACAGACATAGAAATCTGAAGCAGGCAATCTGAGTACCTAATGTATGCTGAAGAGTGTAGGGAAGACTCTCAATCAAGGAATGCTCCTTTCACAAGTATGATCCCAATTGCTGAGAACTCAAACATGCTTTTAATTCAAATAATCTCAGTGGTGAATTAGTATATTGTATCTTTTACAGGGAAATGAGAACCCTTGACCATGAATAAAAAGAGAAAAAGAAATCAGAACAAAGTTCTTTGTGGTTGACTTCCAGAGGTAGGAGGCACTCTACCTGGATGATAACAGACTCCTACCCCTTTTTAAAATTTTGAACTTTCCAGCCTAATAAGAATACTGGGAGACACAGAAAATGCATGTTCTTCCTGGAAAAAACGAGGGAAGAAGCCATTATACCCAAAGAGAGCATCTGAAAGAAATTTACACTAAAGCAAACTCCAGGTAGTTGCCTGCCAGGAAGAATTCTGCTGCTTTGGTCATATAAACCATGGCCCTTCACCTGCTACAACTGACAAAATACACTCAATGGTATGCATGAGTTTGCACATATTACGCAAGGAAATTATTTTATGTTTGCTCAGCCACTAACCATACTTAAAAGGCAATATCTCTTTTTCTTGTGTGATATTATTCATACATTTTTCTTTCTATACACAAAGGTTAAGAAAATCTTTGAATTCTCATACTCTCAGGTAAGAGAATATTATGAACCTTGTTTTATAATAACTTAAATTCTCTGAGAGGTTACTTTGGCACTGGGGGTGAAAAAGACACATGTTGCTTTTTATGTCTGAAAGTATAATTGAATCTACTTACATCAAGTTGAAGAATGCTTTGGATCAATCGCATTGTCAGTAGAAAATTAAAAATGATTTCCTAATGCCTATGTAGCATGTTAAAGATTGATAGTATGTGGCATCCATATCAAAGTGACATGCAACCAGGCACTTAGATATGTATAGGACACAGCACTAAAATGAGTAAGTTTAGATAATGCCTGTGGCTAAGCCCTCTGCCTTGGACTGTTTTGAATTGCTCTAACAAAATACCATGGGCTCAGCAATAAACATAAATTCATTTTTCACAGTTCTAGATGTGAGAAAGTAGAAGACAGAGGAAAAGAGAGAGCAAACCTACTACCTCCAGGCCATTTTTATGGCAGTATTAACGCTTTGGAAAGGACAGAATCCTCATAATAGGAACACCTCCTTCCAATATTCTTGCACTGGGTAAGGTACTTCCTGGCATTTGGATACACAATTTCAAACCAAAATATCCTCTGAATTGTAAATAGAGTGGGCTACTCATTTAGATAATCTAGAAAAGTAGCCTTAGAAAATCGCTACTCAAAAATTGTGATGCAGTTCTTTTTGATAATCTAGATTTAATATCATCATAGCCAAATCACTTGTCAGTTGTTCATATATTTAATGTAAAAAGTACACATAAGTGATATTATTTTAAGAACTCCAAAATCTTTGAATAACTACCATTAAGTATAAAGAGAAGTAAAACATTTCAAAATATATTTTTTCATTTATTTTGATCATTTTGGAAATTTCAGACACAGTACAGCACATTGCACATAGAGCACAACAATGCGATTAGTCTATAAATAAAGGCTGCAGGATATACTCAGCTTTACATCTCTGTAAACTTTACACATACAAATAAAGCTGTGAATGACCCCACAGTGCTTTCTTTTATAATTTAAGGAAATTCAGAAAAAACCTGAAACCAGTAACTGAAGTATCTTTGCTTTTCAACCTTCATTAACAGGCTCCATTAATAATCTCAAATCAAATTCACCTGTAATACAAAGTTTCACTACATCAAAAAGCAGGTATGGAATCTTTATAGACCAGCCCAGGATACACTTCAAATCAGATAATATTAGAAGAGAACAATGTATTTTGTATTGAAAAGTTTTAACAGAATGCACAAATGCACAAAGCAGAATATCTCCTGATATAACTAATTTCCCAAGTCTCTCCACCACAGAAGTTTTACAGGACTCGGCACTTCAGTCTCTAACTTACACCATGATATTGAAATTATCTGCGATAGCACTTGATTTACCTTTCTTTTTATTTTTTTTTTCTTATACTTTTTTTTTTTTTTTTTTTGGTACCGGGAATTGAACTCAAGATGTTGAGTTTGCTAGGCAGACACTGCGTCCCTGGCAGCACTTATTTTAAATTAAATTTTGTCCATTGTTTTCTTTTTTTTTTTTTTTAATTTTATTTAAGGAGAAAAGAAAAAAAAGCAGGGAAAGGGTACAAGTTATACAGATTTACAGAAAAAAAAATGAACAGTAGGAAATCACTAGTTAATGGATTACATATTGTCATCTTAGAAATAATTGTTCAAGTCACAAAATTAAAGCTTGTAAAGTGGACATTCCATCAATGATACTGCAAACAGTTCTGTTCATTGATCCAATAAAACTCTGTGATATATACTCTTTATTAATTCTTAAATTATATTTTATACATATATGTGAATAAGAGAAAGGAAAAGCTACCTTTACACAGTAAAATACACATATTGCTTAGAAAAAAACTAACTAAAAGTGCTAGAGAAAAAGAAAAACAAATATGCTATCCATATACATTCCAAGGGTCAATAAGATGTAAATCTTACCCATTTTCCAACATAGAGATGATAAAGGAAGGGGAAAGAGATCTGTTTATTCTGTGATTTATTTCAATTTCTGAACACAGACAGGTAATGCACAAATACAACATAAGATAGGTTATTCAGCTGGTCATCAAACATTCATACACATTTTATACCAAGTCATTATTTGAAAAATGCTAGCAATTTAGAAGCTTCTCATATGCTTTTCCATGGAAAAACGTTAGAGCCAAAGTATACACTCTAATCATGTACATGATAATTTTTGGTCCATAAAACACATATAAAAAGTTACTCCTATAGAATTTTGTTAAATGAGCCTTTTATTTTATTTTACTTTGGTAATTTCATCAAATAATTTTTATTAATATTTCAATTTTAAAATGTTTATAAAAGCATATAATACAGTACTTCAAAAATATTTTAGGAAATATACTGACAAAAAATAAGATTCTTACATTCTTAAACTGGTATAATGAGTATTAAAGAGACACAAAATGCAAACTTAGTGGGTAATAGATTCTTACAAAGAGGAATGTTTACAGTCATCTGTTACTTTTAAATATGCTTTATAAGTGTAGCTTATTAACATTTTTATTATATTTTCCTAATAGAAAACTGAATAGTTCAATTTATGGGTTTTCTTGATGATGCATCATTTGTAGTTTCACAAAAATGTGACTAAAAAAAAAAATATATATATATATATAATTATCAAATATGTTTTAAAAATATGCCTTGGCCAGAGTTTTATTTATAAATGTGTTACATAATTTACAAGAGTCGACAACTACAGCTTTTTTCAATAAATATGAATTTTCTTTTTTATGAAAAATCTTTTCTTGCTCAAAATATTGAAATATGTGATCCACTTTGAATTTGTTTCCACAACAAGCTGAAACTTTAGATGCCTAGTCAAGCCAATGTCAACAAAGCCAATCCCTTCAAGGGCAAAGGTATCTGATTAAGTAAGACCTGTAAAATAAACTGTTCTCCACAGTAAATAAGCTCTTCCGAGCCCCCATTTCCTGCCTTTAGAAAGTGGTTATATTAATTACAAGGGTTTTTGCTGGTAAAACAGAGAGTTAGCAACATTTGATTACAAATAAAAATTCCACAAGTAAAGACAAAAATCAGTAAGTATTCTGTCAATGCTGAAAGAGGTCTAACATGAAATACAATTGGTCATCCCATTTCTCCATCATTACTCTGCTGAATAAAAGGTTTTTCCTACTTTACACTGAACCTGTAATTCTATTTTGGCCACGTTGTTGCACACAACAGGGACATCATGCTTCTGATGCAAAAGCAATCCCAACCTCATCTCTCTACCTATAAAGCATACCTTGAGCACGGCGGGGGCAAAGGCATGTACACACACACACACTCACACACACACACACAAACTGTTATCAATACTGCTTAAATTCCTGGGCGAAAACATTTCGGAGGCTGCTGGTGCTTACCTTGCAAAGACGTGTTAGGTGAACTTGCTTCATTCTCTCCCATTTTATTTCTTTAAAAGGGTTCCAAGCAGTTTCAAGTTGTGTCAGTTACCCCGCAAGCTTTGTGACCTTCTGACTTTCTACTGTAGTACTGTAACAGTATACTCCCTGTTTTCTTCAGTGAATAATTACCATTCTGCTTCCTGAGTTACCTAGGCTTCTTGCAGGACCTGTTTTACTATGAAGTGAGATCACATCCTTTGATCCAATGTGCTACTGTTAATGTGTGCTTCACAAACATGGCTTTGTTTCAGTTTTGATATAAGCGTTTAATTCCGTGCTTTCACGTTAGTCCATAAAGACATTTACACGCTTCCCTAAAGTGTCAATGTTAACAACATATCATGCTTCGGAGCCACAGTTTTGTTGCTTCATGTTTTGGTGTCTAAAATCTGCTTCTCTTGGAGAGTAAATTAAAATTTAAGTAAATTAAATTTTAAAAAAATAAGGAAACAAGGAACATAATGGAAGTCTATCTGAGGCACTTGATGAAAACAGGCTTTTAAGCATCTGTAATACTTGTGTGACTGTAAGCACAGAATATAACTTATTTGAGAATACATTTCTAATATTCTATAAAAGGTCATGGTATCTATTTCGAAGTTGTGCAAAGAATAAAAACAGTAATGTGTGAAACCACTAATCACACTGAATGACAAATACAAGAGACATTTTTATCTTCTCTTTTTCTCTTTCCTCTTCTCTTCATTAGCCTGTCCTTCCTCAGATAAGGAGAAAAGATGTGAAATTGGAGGACTGACGTAACTGATTATGTTCTCATGTAATTTACGCTACATAGTAACAAAACTTTACAGTGATTATTCAGTCATGTAATGCCTCAAGGTCCTCATTTGTGTACAGATAACACTGATATTTGCATTGTTGTTTTAATAGGAACATGGTGATTACTAAATTAGATTAACTGCTATGCCTCAAAGACTAATCTGCGGCAGAGATGAGTCATCAACTGTAGTTCTGTCTTTAAATAATCATTTTTTAAGTGACAGAAGAGTGAGATCACAAAATTACTGCAATATGTAATCCAGATTGTGATGTGTTTCAGAATACAGCGCTCCTCCGCCTACTACAGTTGCTTACAACAGATATACAACCATTACATGCATTTTTACCAAAAGTTTCTGAAATTTAATGACTACCAATAAAACACTATAATCATCATACTCCAACTGTCCCTAAGAAGAGCAACATGTATATGTCAATCCTTGTTCACTATGGCAAACTTGTAAATACACTTAAACACCTGACCCAGGTACCTAAAATAAGTAACAATAATAAAGGAAACATGATTAATGAGCTTAATTATGAATTACAGGGTATGAGACATTATAATGAAAGTAAGATACCAAAGTCCTATTGCTGAGTAAAGAAAAAATCTTAAAAGTTACAGATACCTGAAACAGCATGAATTTTTATAGCTGCACAGAAAAAAACGTGCTTTCAGTTATCCACACCCAGTTGCAATGTTAATAAAGTATTATGCAAATCATTCTCTGTCTCTCTGTCTCTGTCTCTGTCTCTGTCTCTGTCTATCTCTGTCTCTCTGTTTCTCTCTCTCTCTCTCTCTCTCTCTCTCTCTCTCTCTCTCTCTCTCTCTCTCTCTCTCTCTGTCTCAGCCTGGGCACTTTACGTTTTTCAGGAAGCTTTAAAAAAATAGGATGGAAAGTTTTTGCTTCACAGAATACTGAGGAGGAAACTCGCATGATTATAAAAAATCAAGAAAATATTCTGAATCTTGAAAGGCTCAGAATGAATGAGTCCTCTATATGTATTCTAAATCATTTGTGTCAAAATTTGTGAATGTACTTTTTGAGAAAAAATGCAGTACATAATGATTACAATAATTCATTAAGAAGCATTGATTACGAATGTAACATATCTTAACTTTTTTTATATCTCCCTGCTTTCCCCCCTCACACTATCTTTTGTTCCCTTTCTTATTTGCAAAAGATCTGTCTCTCTATTTCCTAACACTTGTTTTTTATTTTGATCTTTAAATTATTACATTGTGTATTTCTCATAGAAGAAAAACCATGCAACATTTATGCTTCTGGATCTGGCTTATTTCACTTAACACTGGGGTGTCAAGATACAGTTCATTCTAGAGTGATACTCCTAAAACACATCAATCATACCCACCATTCATACCATTTCCATATTCATATACTCTCATTAGTCTCACAACCTACCCAACAATGTTAACATGCCATCACCACAATTTTTATTAGTGACTGTTAACCCTACATTAACATTATAGCTCATTTAATTGCTCTGTTAAGGATACTTTGATGTCTTTAAGCCCTTGACAGTATAATTCTAAATAGCTGAGATATAACATGTACATATTCATATATACTTTTCTATACATATGAATACAAAAAAGGTAATCAAAATTTAAGGCCCACATAGTTACCCATTTTAAGATTGACTGGTAGAAAAGAATCATTTTTATATTATATGTATATTTGGGAGGGACAAGGGATCGAACTCACAACCTCGTGCTTGCAGGCAGGTGCTTATGCCACTGAGTTAAATCGCCAGCCCCAACAAAAGTATATTTTGTATTTTACTAACTAAATTATTGATTTTCTATCAGTTTTTTTTTCGTTAAATTGCATTCAGAATAAAAATAACAAAGTAAGTAACTCTAAGTTTGAATATTATAACAAGATAAGTAATAATTAGTGGCAAGTAAAAGCTTTATTATTTTATTTTATTTTATTTTATACATGTCTTTTGAGACAGGTTCTCCCTCTGTAATTCACTTTGGTCCTGGTTCCAGGTATAACAGCAGAGTGAGATCACAGAGTGGGGCAGACATTAAATAGAGGGAGAAAGTAGGGAGCCAAAGGCAAGAAAAGTGTAAGGTAGATATAAACCAGTGTATGTTGGCTGTAATTGTTAATGTGGATGGCCTCAGTTCAGTGATTAAAAGAAACACAGGCAGAATGGATCAAGGAACAAGATCCATCAATATATAGTATACAAGAAACACATTAACTCAAAAGGAATTTGTAGACTGAAAGTCAAAGAAGAGAAAACAATGCTCCATGTGACCAGGAACCAGAAAATAGCACGGGTAGATTGCTCAAAAACCACAGAATGGATAAGAGAAACTTGGCATTTTTATACAATGGAAAGCTACTTGGCTATAAAGAGGGATATTCACAAGGCTCTTTTAGATAAATGGATACAATTTGTGGTCATTCTCTGGGATGAAATGTTTTGGACTCACATAGGTGAACATCATGTTGTCTCCCTAAGTATAAAAATCTGAAGGAATTATTAGGATACAAAATGTACAAAAGATATTGTGAAAGTAGAAGAGGAGGAAATGTCTAAAAAGGGAAGGTGGTAGCCATTGTTAATCCCCCATTACCTTGTTTTGAAATCCTGTATCACTTTCACTGTTTTGTTTTGATTGGTTTCCTTCTGTTTTGCTTGGTTTGATTTTAATATTTCTGATGGTATGGATGGCTACTTCGAAGATGCCAAAGAGCCACTGTGTCAGCTATTGTTGATTTCCTATTATCTTCCTTTGAAGTTGTGTATCACTTTCATTGTTTTGCTTTGTTTTGATTGGATTTATCCTGTTGTATTTTGTTTGGTTTTATTCTCTTTAAAATATTTTTAAAAGACTGTGAACAGTGATTGTTAAAAGTTAAAAGAGGGCAGATGTTAAGACATTTAAGTGTATATTTAATACTCTTGTGGAACCAAGATAAAGTAAAATTTACAGGTAGAAATACATATACAGATCTGGGTAATTACATAAAACAATTAATTGTTCAACAGACTCTGGAAAAATTCTGTCAAAAGAACACTAAGTGAAGCATTGAAGGAAAGGAATATACACACATGCAAAACAGCCTGGTGCAAGCACAGAATACTGAATTTATCAATTATCAAATTTTAGGGTGCATAAAAATCTATAGAAAAAACCCTTGAGCCCTAAGTTTAACAAGAATACCAAATGATAGGATGATTTTTCCATGTTACTTTTAAAAGTGCAATGAAATGTATAAATGACATGATTAGCTTACAGATAAATGTATTTCCTCAAACATCCTGAAATAAAATGAACAATCTCTGTGATTCAAAATGATTGCAAATAACTTTGATAATATTTTTCAGGTAGAAATACTCATAAATCATAAATCATTGAGGATGAAGGTGAAATATGTTCTAGACATCAACCTCTTAATAATAGTCTCAAAAGAGAAAAACAACTAACAATTTTGCTAACAGTGACACAGAAATCTGACAAACACTAGCTAAATGGAAACACTTAATACCTGGTCAAGGAAAATAGTTTTTTCATTGGAAGCCAAAATGAACTGCGTAAGCCGGAGTTGAGGTAAGAAATGGGGTTTCTCACTGTTTTTAGAAACGTGTATTCCTCTTATATAACATTTTAAAGTACTAATAATAGAGGAATTTGTCCAAAATAAAGCAGATACTTTAAGTGTCACTTATGAAAAAGAACATGGAAAGCTTGGGCTTAATTAATGAAACTTGACTAGAAGTAATTATCAACAAATATAGTAATTATAGAAAAATCAATTTATTTTTTGCCACATTCATTATATTTTAACTTTTAAATTTCTTTTTTTCTTTTCTGTTCCTTCTCATTTTATTTTTATAAGGCCATATACATATTTATTATAAAGTAAACGTGGAACAGCATGCTTTCCTTGAAAATGATTCCAGGAGAACTACTTTTGTTCACCATCATAATGGGCCACTACTTTCTACTGAGAATGTTTTCTTTCTGAAAGCTTCACTTTGACTTTGCTGCTGACTACCTGCCAGCTGGCATTGTTACAGAAAAGTAGATGAAAGATTAAGTCTCCAACACTGCCCCAAGCAGCTAGTAGTTAAAACACATTTTTCTCTAAGGTGAATGACTGCAGTCTTTCCTACAGTGCCCAGATTTACAAAATGAGAGAGAAAAAAAAGAACAAACGGAGAGAAAGAGAAAGATAAACATAGCTTCTCTGGATGGAGCTTTCAGAACAATAGATAGATGGGAGGGTACCCGTGAAAGAAAGAAAATGCCAAGATGATGGTGAAAAGTGAAGTAGTATCCTATGACCTTAGCAACAGAGAGCTCACAACAGGCACGCAATTTTAAAATGAATAAACACAAAATTAAGAGACAAAACTGCTATCACTAAAGTTTGCTTTAAATGTTCATCATATCCTTCACACAACTCATAGAACCTTTCAGGCTCCCTAAAAACCTAATGTATCAATTAACTTTTAGTTTGTTAACATTTTAAAAATTACATAAAACAAACATGGTCATACCTTTCAACTCTCGAAGCATACCTGCAGAATATTTTTGAATTGCTTTTATAGCTGCCAGATTCATAAACATTTTTAGGCATGTTGTGAATTGTTTAATGAAAAACATAACATATTACTTTTCTCTTAAAATCTTTGTAATAAAACTTTAAAAGCTATGAGAGCTTATTAACTTAAACATTTCCAGTATTCCTGCTTTTCTCTTCTGCTCATGTATCAGTTTTATAGTCTGAGAAACTGTGAATGTTTTTTCTTTCCTAAAAACTTAAAAAACTCATTTTTTCTTCCAAATCAAACTCCTCTGTAGTCAAAATACCTTAAAGCTCACAATGCTGTGAAGAAATTAACTGATTTATTCTTGTAGACTTTAATTACATAAAACAATGTTTCAACAAAGGTGAAAATATAAAATACATCAAGAAATTTGGATAGGAATTTAAATCCCTGAAGTTGAATTTAAAGTGAATTCTACTCTCTAAGAGCAATTTTCTCATTTTGCAAATTCTGGACTTTCCTGCTCTCATACATTGTCTTGAGGTTTTTTCTAACATATTTTTCAAATGTAGAATCTAAAAGATAGATGAGTTATTCAGTTTCTAGTTATTGCACCCAATCCTCCCTGTTCAGTCTCTTCTGCTCTTTGCTAGTTGACTAAACATTGAACTATTTAAAGGGGTCACCCTTGGCTTTGTAATAACCATGTGCCTAGGGATTTCTTCCAAGTATTTGTGTTAAGTTTTACAATGAAACACCCAAAATTACATAAATATAATAATAAATTCTCATCAATAAGGAAATATACTAGAACTATTTTAGAATTTAAATTGTGAAGGAACTAAAGTGGCCAACCTTAACATTGAAATTCAGAAATGTCATCCAAAGAAATTTATTGATAGAGATGTAAGCAATGTTTAATAAATATTTATTGCTGTTCACAACAATGAAAACTATGTCATTTTTTTGTCTACTGAGGTAAAATGTACACATAAAATGCACTCATTTAATGAGTATTGTATGAGCTTTTATAAACATTAAGGACACAGAGTAGTTCTATCACTCTTAGAGTTTACCTTGTGCCCTCTTGCACTTCATCCCTACCTCTGTCCTTACTCTGGCCCCAGTGAACGTTCTTTCAGTATGTATTGATCATTTGTGAAATGTCACATAAGTGGAATCACAGCACATGTATCATTTTCTCTCACATCATTTCATCAGGAATCTGAGAATAGCAGATTTCTGGTTGAGTTTCTCATATTGCAATAAAGCTGTTGGTCCTGATTGTACTTATAGGAAAGTTGACTGGGACTGTAAGATCTGCTTCCAACACTGGCTGAAGTTTGGAGATCTCCTAGGGCTGCTGTTAGGAGTTCAGATCCTACTTTTGTGTACCTCTTTATTGAGGTACAAAAAGTGCAGTTCTACAGAAATCAATATTAAAGAAGAAAAGATAAACCTGCAATGCCTTTTAGATCTACTCTCAAATTCACACAACATTTATCCATAAGAATAAAGTCCAGGCTAGACTAAAAGTTGAGAAAGGGGAAAAGATTCCACCTACTAGATGAAATACAAAAAAACTTGTGGACATATTTTAATACCATCATAAAAATTCTGAGTTATTATTAATAAAGGCTATGAAGAAACATGTAAAAAGGAATGCTAAAAAAATACAAAAGTAGAAGACAGACTATTAAGGAGGGGGAGAGTAGAGGAAGGGGAAGGAGGATAAAGAAGGATGATATAAGTATAGATATCATCAGAGTATGTTCTACCCACATACAAAAATGTAATCAAGTAACTTGCATTATTCACATATAAATATGTGGATAGATTAAGAAAATAAATAGAACACTATCGATGAAAAATGCATTTTTGTTTGGTTGGTTTTGTGATGTTTACATTTCCTTCAGGTAAATACCTAGGAGTGGAATTATGGGATCACATACTTAAGTATATGTTTAACATTATAAAAAACTGTCAAACTCTTGTTCAACATGCATGTTCAATTTTACAATTCCACCTGCAATCAGAGATCTTTTGTTTCATATCCTTATTAACTATTGATATTTTCAATCTTCAATTTTAACCACACTAAGAGATATATAGCAACATTTTATTATGGGTTTAATCTTCATTTTTACTGATGCCTACAGAGGTTGAGCATCTATACAAGTGCTTATTATCCATTCAAATAATTTCTTTAAGAATTTTTCCTCTTAAATATAAACTATAAGTTCTTTGTAGAGCTGAATACAGAACCATTGTCAGATACAGGTATTGTGCAATTTTATCCAAATATGTAGAATGCCTACTCAACTCATTAATGTTGTTTTTGAATAGCAGCCTGTAATTTCATAAAATGCAATTATAAATCATTTAGTTTGTGCAACTAATAAATATTTGCTAAACATATGATGAAAACAATTGTTCCCCTCAGTGTTCTGCTAGAAGTTTTATATTTTAAACTTTTATCCAAGTAAAATTTTGTGTATGAAATAAGGACTGACTTACTTAAAAGTATATTTACTTTGACATTTAAGATTTATTTAATTGAAGTAAATCTATATATTTTGACACATCTTAATATATTTTAAGTGTATGATTCAATAGTATGTATGATCCTATTCCTGTGCAACCAATCTGCAGAATATTTTTATCTTGCAAAACTAAAATGTTACATATTTCAAATAACAATGCACTACTTCTTAAAGCCCATAACAATGGTCCTTTTACTTTTCTCTAGGAATGTGATTAATACAGGTAGGTCATACAGTTGAAACTGTATTTGTGTTTTTGTAATTGGATTATAGTACTTAGTGTAATGTCCTCAAATTTTATCCATGTTGCAGCATGTGCAAGAACCTCTTTCTTACTGAGACTCAATATTATTCCATTGTATGTATACCATGTCTTGTTTATTCAACTAGTTTTTCTTTTCTTTTTTTTAAATAAACACTGGGGTTCCTTCTACCCTTTGTCTGTTATGAATAATGTAGCTCTGAACATGATATATAAAGATTTCAAGTATTTTAGGTATATACACAGAAGTTGAATTTTTAGGTCATATGGAAAATGTATTTCAATGTTTTGAGCCAACAAACATCATTTTTCATAGAGGCTGTTCTATTTTACACTCCCATCAAAATTAGAAAAGAGTCCTAATATGCCTACATATTCATTACTATGTTGACGTCTTTTTTCAGTTAGAAGTTATTTTGTTGGCATGAGTATATATCACAATTGTTTTGTTTTACATATCCCTGATAGTGATGCTGAGGATCTTTTTATATGTTTGTTTCTCATTCATATGCCTTCTTTGAATAAAGTTCACTTCTTTGCCTATGTTTTAAATCAAATAGCTTTGAATTTTATTGTTGTAGTTCAGTATATATCATGGGCACTAATCCACTATCAGGTACATGATTTGCAAATATATCCCCTTATTTTCTAAGTGATTTTTATACTCTGTTAACTGAAACACACTTTTTATGTTATCTATATGTTTTCATTTTCATTATCTGTTTCTTATAATCCAAAACTCATTACTAAGTCTTTAAGTTAATAAGCATTTTCCCTATACTGCAGAATTTTATAGTTATATCTTTTAAATAATTTGCTCCATGTTGTTAATTTATTATATGCTTAAAAACTAAGGACTCAAATTTTGACCATGCTTTTGCATAGATAAACATTTTTCTCAGCAAAATTGATATTTCTCCTTAAAGTAGTAAGGACTAAACCCTCCTTTTTAATACAAATATCTAAATATTCCATTACTATAATGTCACTTATTGAAATGAAAAGATTGGAAAAGAATATTGTTTATCATGCATGTACAGACAAATTTTGTTTCATGAATCTATATATTTACCAGTAAAATGTGGTCTTAATTATACTAGTATAATAACAGCAGTTCTTGAACTAAGGGGGTATAAGGTGTTTTTGATTTGTTTTTGTTTTCTGAGGTGGGTGTCCTAGCATGTGGTCGATGCTAGCGTCCAGACACTTTTGGCTCAGCCATCTAAGTAGCTGAAACTACAGACACATAAAACTATGCTCAGCTTGACTTTTCAAATTTGAAAATTTTTAATGGTTTCATTATTCTAAGAGCTCCATAATTATAATATATTAAATTTAAAAGGTCCCTTGTCAATTTAAGAATAATAAAAAAAAACTCTTCCTGAATTGGAATGTTAAGATCAATTTAAGTAAAATAACAATAGGAAAAATAATGTAAGTTTCCTAATCTATGAACATGGTGTATCTTTCATTTACTTATAATCTTTTATTTCATTCTACAATATTTTAAAGATTTTTGCATGAGTCTTGAATTTATTTTCTTAAATTTGTTTCCAAAGACCATATGACTATGAAGATACTATAAATGGTATTTGTTTCAGAATTTGTTTGGTAATTTTATTTCATTATATATTAAATATTATTGACTTTTAAAAATATAACAGGCTTGTATATTTGTATGTTTCCAAGTTTTTTTATTAATTCTAATAGATTTATGGAAATTATTAAAGTTTTTTCACACATTTGAGCATGAAAACTGAATAGTTTACCTGATTTTTCTAAATTCTATTTCTTTTACTCCTTTTTTTTTCTTGCTTGCTTTATTGGAAGGCTAAGATATTCAGTACAGTACTGAACAGAAGTTGAGAGAGGAGACATTTTTGTCTTTACTTCAGTCATACAGAGAAAACGTTTAGTATTTAACAGAAGGATGACATTTATTACAGATTTTTCATAGATCCCCATTTTTCTGAATGAAGAACTAATGGGCTCCTATTTTAGTGTGTATTCATATGACAAATGGGTACTAAATTTTAACAATTTTTTTTCATTTTCAGTTGATATGATTACATATTTTAATCTTTATTTTCTGAAAAGAATACATTTCATGGATTAACTTAAAAGTTAAGTGAATCTTTTGTTAAATATATCCTACTGTTCAATATGCAGTACTCTTTTCTTTTTGTATATTACTGGATATACTTGCTAATATTAGGTGTGTGTGTATTCATGTATCTGAGAATACTAGGCGATAATTTTCTTTCCTGTTAGCCTTTTATTTGTCTACCTTTGGTACGGACGTTTATAATATTAATGGGCAAGTCCTCCATCTTTCTTTATTTTCTGGACCAATTTGTGTAGTATTGGTAAATTTCTTCCTTAAATGTTTCATAGAATTTGTCGTTGAAAACATGAGGCCTAGAATTTCTTTTGTGGAACAATAAAAACTCATTTTTCTTTACTCTAACAAGGATACTGCAATTCTCTTTTTTCTTTCTTAGTCAGTTTTGATACTGTGTGTCCATCAAAGAATGTGTTCAGAATGTGTTCATCTGAGTTGTTGAGCAAATTTTATATAAATATATTAATAATTTTAAATATTTATAGAATCTGAACCAAAATCTCTCATTTCTTTATTTTTGCAATTTTAGAAATTTGTTTTTAAATTGACAGTATCATATACAGTTAGCACATACAACATGATGTTTTGAAGTATACATGTATTGCAGAATGAATAAATACAAAAATACTTCGCCCATATCCATTAGAAGAATTACTATTCTCTGAAGCGCATCAATTTAAAAAATGTATTTCTTGATTTCAAAGTCTTGACTTGATTGTGGCTTATTCCTTGAGCGATGGGCTTGAGAATTTCAGTGTACATGAAGATAATCTGAATCTCATCACATCCCGTGAGAGCAGATGAGTGACCAGGACCATTGTCAAAGAGGAACAATATCTTGAAAACCAACATTTTCCCCTGAACCATAGGTCTCAACAGACAATTTAAAACACTCATTAAACCATGTTGCAAACATATTTTCTGTGATCCAGGCTTTGTTGTTTTACTTGTGGAGCACATACAGATAATATTTAATGTAATCTTTATGGCCTAGCATTTTTGTGATGGTGAGTTAGATTCAGGTTCAACGTCAAATCACCAGCTGGACTGGCCTCAAACAGAGTCAGCCTCTTTCAAAGTTTTTTAATTAAGTGTTGCCTTCTCTCTAGCAATGAAAGCCATACATGGCATTTTCTTCCAACTTTAGGCTGTTTTATCTATCCTGAAAATCGGTTATTATCACTGTCCAGTACCTTGGTCAGATCTTCAGAACCATTTATTTTTGCTTCCATGTCAGCACTTGCTACTTCCCCTTCCACTTGTATGTTACACTATGTTATGGAAGACAGTGTCCTTCCTAAACCTGACAATTCCTGGCTATGTCTGGAACTTTTAACATTCCCTCTGTATCTTTCTCTTCTCTCTCTGCCTTCACAGAATCAAATAGAGTTAAGGGCCTTGCCGTGGATTAGGCTTTGGATTAAGGGAATATTAGCACTGATCTGATTTTCTATCCAGGCCACTAAATCTTTCTTCATGAGAGCAATATGCTTTCTCATCATACATATATTTGCTGGATTTAAATTATTTCTAAAACTTTTCCTTTGACTTCACAATTTAGGTAACTGTCATACCAGGGCTTGTTTTTACTATCTTTGATGTGCCATTATAAATTCATTACTTAGCCTGATTTCAAATTGTTATCTTAGGGAACAGAGAAATTTGAGACGAGAAAGAGAAAGACTGAGTGTGGAATGGTCATTTGAGCAATGAGGACACATAAAATTAGTTTTTGCTGTCTTACATAATTCATAGTTCATAATTCCCCTAAACAATTACAATAATGATATCAAAGATCATTGATTTTAAATCACTATAACAGATATAACAATCATCAAGAAGACTGAAATATTGTGAGAATTAGCAAAATGTTGCAAAGAGAGAGATAAAATGAACACACAATGTTGGAAAAAAGGCATCAATACAGTTTGATATAAGAATGCTGCAAACCTTCAATTTTTAAGAAATGCAATGAACAATAAAAAATAAATTATGTTTGTAGTAGAGGTTATTTAAATTACTATAAAAGTAAAGTAGAATAATCTGGTAAAAATAATATAGAATCATCTTAGAAATGTGCTCAATACACTGGTGTGAGATATTTGTCAATATATAACATACATGTTAAAACAGTTGTGCATTCATTTATCTCCACATTTTAGGACTATTGATAAATATCTAAATTTTCTTTGTTCTCTTTATGATTTCTGATATTATAAACTAATTATATATTGCTTTCCTAATAAAATAGAAACCACTTATTTACCATTAGAAGAAAATTTAATCTTATTTATGATTCTTCATTGTCCTTTATATCGTTAGGAGAAGAAGAGGTAAGATGTCCTTAACTGTTTTTTTTTTAAATATCTAAGATGCTCTTCATATAATGTATTTATAATTTATGTGTCTAGTTTTTAAAAGAAATTTGAGCTTTTCCAATCTTAGTAAATAAGCTAATGTATACAAAATACATACAAAAATGTTGTTGATATAAATACTTGATAAGTTAATAAGAAAAGAAAGCTTATAAATTTTAAAAAGAATTGCATAAAAGGGACCTAGGAGAAAACAATTTCGGTACACTGAAAAACCCTGAAAACTTAGATGCTCTATTTATGGGAGTCAATACAAAAGTATAAATGTCACTCAGCAGATACTTCACAGCTTGTGTTTTATAAACTCATCCTATTACAATGAATATTACAAGATTCTTGGGTACCATGTTGATTTGCTGGATTCTTATTAGAATAGGAAAACAGTAGGACAAATGTGACTGAGCTGCAGAAGTAACACAAAAGAAACCACCTAAGGAACAGCTGACACTCTCCAGAGACCTAGCAGAATAAGAATGACATTTCTCTTTCTTATAAAATAAATAAAAATTATCTTCTTGTGGTACAGATAAGCTATGATCATTTAAATATACAGACAGTAAAAGCTAAACTTGTATATCAAATGAGTCCATTGTCAGAAGTCAGTGGTAATGTTTAAACACGAGTTCTGCCGAGACAGTGAGTGAAGGGGAAGGGTATGGATGTAGGTGTAACAGAAAAGAGAGGTATATATGCAGATATAGTCATAGACATAGGAGTGAAAAGAAATTTAATAGTGTACAAACACTTTGAAACAAACTTGTAAAATATATATATAGTGATTATTATTCTAATAAAAATTTTAATGAACTTTGATGCTAGAGAAACAGGTATGCAAATTTTGGCCCATTACTCCTTCCAGAGTGTGTCTTTCGGCAAATTAGTTCATGTCTCTGACTCTTTTTTTTTGTTTGTTTGTTTTTGGTTTTTTTGGTACTGGAGATCAAACTCACAACCTTACGCTTGCCAGGCAGGTGCTTACACCACTGAGCTATATCCCCGGCCCCTCATTTCTTCTTTAAAAAAGAGATAATACCTGGGAGGGGGGAACATCTTTGTACAGTTGAATTGAGAGCTCAATATGTTAATACAGGACTTGATCACAATAGGCTTCCAAAAATTTGGCCACTACAATGGCTGCTTTGTTTATGTTATTAAAAAGTTTTATAAATAAGAGTCATACCTACTTTGTGAACCATTATCTCAAATTATAATGATCCTCCCTTATCCACAAATGCAAAAGGGTGGCACCTTTGGTCCTATGTAATAAAGTTCATTGTTGAACTATATTACAGCTATTCATGGAAAAAAGAGAAATGAGGCTGATTTATCAGAAATCATAGACAAGAAACGAAATAGGAAGATAGAATTAGTTTGGATGATCTGTGTTTATAAATTAATGTTAGTTATCCTAAAGTCTTAGCATCTTAATTCCATGACACAGACTCATACTATTATGTTTGAGAACACATAGAAAATTCCTGCTGAATTACGGTTCTAAGAAGTCCTTTTTGATGCTACATCAATTAAATTCATAAGGAAAAGAGTATGAATAGCTGTTGATTATTCTCAAACTTCTTAGTCTGACTTATTATATTAATATTGATCACAGAGAATGCATGGGAACTTTTGGTGAAGCAATTGGCAGCTTTTGTAATAGAGAGTCACTTTTGTGCTTGAGTGTAAACCCTCATTTTAATGAAAATTTTGTGAGAATGATACCTTCGAATCCTAGGTGTGGGGAGTGATATTTAATTTGGATCAAGTAAAAAGCTCTGGAATATAAAGTACATTTGTGAAATTTGGAAGATAAAAATGAATGGTTCTGGCCGGTGCTGTATAAAACTTACAGAAAAATTTGACAGTCTGAATGTTTAGATAAGATGTGGCAGGCAGTACAATGGCCCTTAAAGACATCCTTCTTATGACATTACATAACAAAACGAAGGTTATATACTAAGGTTGTACATGTTAATATAATTACTAATCAAATGATCGCGAGGGGCCCAATCTAATCATGTCTGTCCTTAAAGTAGGAGATGAACAGATAGAAGAAAGCATCAGAGTAAGGCTTTGTGAAAACGAAGTTGAAGAAAGGGACCGTACACCCATGAATGTGGGAAGACTGGAGAAGCCTGTAAGGACAAGAAAGTAGATCCTTCTGCAGGCTTACAGATGGGACTCAGTTCTGCTGACAGCCAGGATTTTAACTCAGTGAAAACTGTGTTGCAATTTTCATCCACACAACTGTAAGAAAATAATTTTGTTTTGCATCAGTGTTATATAATAGAAAACTAATCTACTAGCACACTCTAATTAGTGATTTAAATTATATTTATGGCTTTAAGTTACTTTAGGAATAGTGTTTCTTTGTTTCTTTTTACTTGTTGAGACAAAATACCTGGCACCCAAAATTAGGGAAGGAAAGGTTTATGTCTTACAATTCTTAGCGGTTTCAGTCCATACTCAATTGGCTCCAAGCCTGTGTGGGATGGCAGTGCTGCCAGTCATGGCCTCTGCAAATAGCAAGGTACCAACAGGAGAGCGACACACTTTATTCCCTCTTTTACGTCATATGCTGGCTCCACCACTAGGGAATGTAGCACTCACATCACCAATTTGAGCGTGAGAGAACAAACCAATCACAAATGCCCGAGTTGGTCCAATCCATAATTATAAGGCTTGGAGGCACTGACATAAACCATGACACTATGCTGTTGGAAGGAGAAGAAGAATTATGACCAATGTTAGGGTTTTCGACCAGGAAGGAGGAAGATTTAACTATTAATTAAAAGAGGGAATGGAAAATAAAGTTGTGAACTTAGCATGAATGACATTTTTTCAGTCTCCTGTTATAATAAATATGCCTCTATTTATGTTGCCATCAATTTAGGTTAAAATTAGCTTGAATTGGTTTGTAGCTTAAAATCAAACAGTTTTAATGACTAGAACTGTTCAGGATAATTATCACTAGATACCCTAGAGAGAAATATTTGAAAATAATAGTCCTAGATGGGAACAATACATAGGACTTTTGCTTCTAGCTTGAGATTAGGGGCATTTTTCTTTGATTTCTTAAAAAATAAACTATAAAAAATGCTATAAATCACATTTCATTTTACTATTATAAAAACATCAAGAAAGTCTACACTATTTTATACAATGAGAAGCTAAGAGTCAAAAAGTTAAATAATTCAGGTTTTAAGTGATAAATTGGTATTCAAACTTCAGTTTTACTGACATAAAAATTGTATTGTGCCTTTCATTCCTGTATTCATTCATATATTTACCAAATATTTATTCATTACTTGTTAAGTATTAGATTCTGTGATATCTATTGTGCTGACATTTAATGAGGCCTTATAATATGCCATATAATTAGCATTCATTAGTTTACAGAATCCTTGTTTTATTATGTGTCTTTTACACATCAAACACAAATAGAATAAGAACCTTGTAAGAAGGCTTATAAATGACGTGCCTAGGTTCCAAACTAGTCACTCCAGCACTAAGTGATCTATAACTATTGATGAGGTGTGATTGAAACATATGTGTGGTTAAACATTAAAATAAGTCTTACAGTAAAAGACATATTGTCCTTAATGCCTCTCAATGTACTGCCTGTTGATTTAAGTAATTTTATCCCATTGTTCTTGCCACCTTCTGAAGCAGTTGTGAAAATTGTACTGTTGTGGCTGCCTTGAAGTCCTGAATCAATTCAAACACTTGGCTTTCACTGTCGTTTTGACTTGAGGAAGAGCAGCAAGTCAAACAGTTGCAGCGCCACTGGCATCCTAATGTTTTTACAAGCCTGCCTTCCCCTGTGTTACACTTGGCAGCAGCATTTACTTTACTTTTAATTACACCTCAAAGTCAATCAGGAAAGAGGATTTCCAGAACTGCTTTGGAAAGTGGCAAAGATAGTGGGATAAAAGTGTTAGAAGTGAGGGGAGTATTTTGATGGAGAGTAATAGCGAAATGTCTTTTACTGTAATAATTGTTTAAACAATTTCAAGTCGTTATATTTTTAATCATTCCTGATATCTCTACTGCTACCTGTGATAGGCACATAATACAAAGTCTGCTATTCAGACTGAATAAATATATAGTCTGTTCTCATGGAGGTTATATTATGATTAGAGAGACAGAGGAGCACAAAGGCAACTACTCCATAAGTACTACATTGTATAAAGGTCGTGTACAGGAAGAGCATGAAAGATTATTAAGGTTGTTAGGTCCAGTGGTGTAAAGCACTGTCTAAAATGTTTAATGAAGCAACAATTAAATGAAGAGAAAAAAATTGAGGAATTGGTCATAGAAATGTCTTTGGTCAGGGAGGGGATACTGGGTGTGATGATTAATCTTAGATGTTGGTTTCACTTGGCTAAGGGATGCCCAGAAGCTGCCAGAATAGTATTTCTGGGTGAATATGTAATGGTATGCTGAAGCATTTAAATCAGTAGACTGAGTCAGGAAATCCACCCTTGGTAATGTGGTCTGGAATCATACAAACCACTGATGTTCTAGATAGAACAACAGGAAGGATAAATGGCAAATTTTCACTCCTGTAACTGAAATAGCCTGACAGTGGACACGGGAGCTTCCTGTCCTTTGTCTTTCAGACCTTAAACCTGTCCCTGCTTTAACCCTACCATTATTAAGTCTTAGGCTTCAGGTTAGGTAGTACCCTTGATTTCCTGGGTTTTCAGGCCTTCAGATTCAGACTAAATTGAATCACTGAGTCTTCAGAGTCTCGCCTACTTCTCAACATCCATAACAACATAGTTAATTCTCACAATAAATATCCTCTTACAAACTAGGTGTGGTGGCACATGCCTGTAATCCCAGCACTCGGGACACCGAGGCAGGAGATAGTTGCAAGTTCAAGACTGCCTGGGCCACGAAGTGAGCTCAAGGCCAGCCTAAACTGCACAGTGAGACCTTGGCTCAAAAGGAAAAAAACAAATAAATATCTTCTTTCAAATATCTGTATATAGACTCTATTGCTTCTGCTTTCTTACATAAATCCAGCTACACAACTTCAGCTTTCAGAGAACATGGAAAGAGAGTCTAAAACTGAAAAAAGAAAATTAACCCTTTTCTGGAACTGAAAAAAGGCAGCGTGGCTGATTCAAAAATTAGTTAAACACAGTAAAACAAGAACAGCAAATTACTTAAACAGATTTAACATTTTATATTTCCTTAAATATTCAAAATATAATCTATTCAAAATTTAGCATTATTAATAGACTGTATTTTTAAAATGACAAGTGTATCTTAAAAAATAATCATTTCCAGTATCCTTAACTTTCCTATTTAAAGGTACAAAACTTCCATTTTATCCCATAAGTGATAGATCGTAGTCTTACTGAATGATAGCTATTCCAATTTCAGAAATCAAAGACTATCTAGCAAAATAATCACAAGATGGTTCACTTAATGAACTCAGACTTAATTTATTGATTTATCTGTTCTGTTTTAGATGATGATAAATACAGTAAACTAACCTTGTCCTTTTCATT
This sequence comes from Cavia porcellus, assembly GCF_034190915.1. Taxonomy (NCBI): domain Eukaryota; kingdom Metazoa; phylum Chordata; class Mammalia; order Rodentia; family Caviidae; genus Cavia; species Cavia porcellus. The sequence continues at coordinate 7,507,127 of NW_026947500.1, read as the reverse complement.
CTTGGTTAGATAAATCAATAATGTTGATATATGACCCAAAAACTACTGGAGATACCGATGGTAGATGTATACAACTCAAAAATATAATTGACAACATCACCAGTCATATCTTTTCATAGATTTGGAATGTGATTTTTATTATGACTATTATGTACATTTTTGAAGTTTGCTTTATCATATTAAATATAGCACTTAAGCAATACTCCCTAGAAATTTTGTAAAAGAAATAAATTATCAGTAACATTCTACAGGTAACAAAGGCAACCATGTCACATTTACAGATGGAATGTCTTCTTTCAATAAATTATTAAAAATGAAATAATTTTATATCTAATAAAATTTAAATTATATACACAATTTTCCATTGCTATAATTTTAATGTAACAGATGTTAGAAATGACAGATTATTAAATAAAATTATAAAGTATTATAATCATTATAAAGCAATAAATTAGTTTCTGAAACTCAATTTGACATAAACACTGATCCATTGAAATTTGTATGAATATTAGTCCCCTGTAGTCCTGATTCCCATGAATAATAGGAGGTATTAAAAATAGAAGACTCAATCCAATTGGCATTAGAAAAGGTTAAGAATTAGTAGATTTTTGAAAATAATTAAATTTGAAATGTTTTTTTTCAGAAGTCACTTATGTTTCCTTCAAGAAATCACTTGCTTCCTAGGAGACTGAAAGATAAAACAAAACTCCAAAAGAACTCTAAAGTGATATTGTGAAAAGAATATATTTTACAAAGAATATTAATTTTTATTGCCTTATAATTAAAAAGGGTAGGAGCATGTGAAAATGGATTTTTTTGTTTGTTTTTTGGGTTTTTTTGTTTTTGTGTTGGGGATCTAACTTTTGACCTAGCACTTCCCTGGCAGGAACTTATGCCACTGAGTTAAATCTGTAGACCCTGTAATTGCTGATATATCTAGTAGAAGAGTATGCTTTCATTGTATGATTTATATAGAGATATTTTTAAGAGGATATTTATTATAAGAAGTATTAAGTTTTTAAAAATTATATGCATAGAATCTGTGGCCAGTACATTCTTATGTATTAAACATTTGTGAAATAATCTGCATTTCAAGATATGGAAATAATATATGTTGTTACATATTTGGGTTCACTGGTCATTTTGAAAATTTGCCCTCAAGGAATATGCAGCCTTATGCTCCAGCAAAGAATATAAAGCACTTTCTTAACAAGAATTTTGGTTGACAAAAAATCCTTCAAATGGAACATTTTAATTAGGATTCCACAAGAGGAAAACGGAATGGCTTTCTCTAAGAAACAGAAGTTGTGTTTTGCCTATCTTTATAAACACAAAACACAAAAATGGGAGAATCCAGATATTTGAGAGGAAAGACAAACTTGATTTTACATTATATCTATTTTGATATCAGTAAGTTCTTCCAAAAGTCTGCATCTTATATACCTAAACTTCTTTAATCTTTTAAAAGCAATTAATACCTTTACTAGAGAGTATTTTCACAAAGTATAGTTATACATTTTCATTCAATAAAAGTGACAGAATAATTCTGTTAATGTTTCCCATCTTTTGTTTTTCTTTTATTTACTTGTGAAAAATTACTATATTTCTATTGCACATACTCAAAGGAAAATATAAATTCCTTTTGATAGGAGAGGACACAAAATCTGAACTGCATGTAGAAAAGATAACAAAACAAGAAAGTCCACACTGTACATTGTTCAAACACCCTGACCACCATTGTACTGCCCAAACCCCAAGTATTCTACAATGGCATTTTACATTAAGCTCCTAAGAAAATGTCACCCTTTCCATATATAGCCTTGCTTATCATATTTACTTCCTGTACCTAAGATGGGTCTACACATTATGCACACACACACACACACACACACACACACACACACAATATACCGCATATTTTTCAAATTTCAGCTCAGTCACTGATCCTTGCTCTCATCTGCTTGTCTCTGCCATTTTCCCTTTCCTAAGACCACAATGCCTGATTGCGGTCTTCCAACAATAATATTACTCATGCGTATGGGTCAGTTCAGCTATCTCATACTTTTATATTTGGTCTAAAAACATTTTCATAAAAATATCTGGAAATTTTTAGAATAAATGATTTTCCATAAAATCCCAGATTTCCAGCTTTGTTAAAGCAGAAAAAATGAACTAGTATTTTCACAAGTCAAAATATGCCTAGAATGGAATAGCTTTAATGCTATTTCCTATTTCCATAGGAAAAGCAGTTGGGTTCACTACCGTCTTCATTTTCCGCATTCTGGGTCTGTCTATAATATGGTGCTATCTTTGCAGTCTGTGTACACATATTTATCACAGTTAAATTTTTCTCTCTACTTATTTTTGCCAGATTAGGCCACATTTTACTTGACTTTCACACCTCTAGTTGTGGAATGTGATCACAGATAACATACTACTAATGTTATCTTTATGATCACAACCCATTTGAACAACAATTATTCGCTTCCTACATTAAAACTTTCAACTCTGCTAAAAATACCTATTTACCCTTACAAGTTCTCTTCTCTCCTATTCTTATTCTGCTTAATTTGTTAAGCATGTAGTGACAAAAAGATAGTCTGTCAGAAGTAAAGCTACTGATAATTTTCAAACTGGTTAATTAACCTATAAACAAATAAATTTGTCTAAACAATGTCTCATGTTCTTACTTTCCTTCCAGATAGTTGGCTGCATGCCCAGAGTGAACACAGAAAGCCCACAGGATCACCAGAAGTTCTACCATAAGCTTCCGAAGTCAGCTGACAACTACCATGTCCTCTGGGAAGGCAGAACTTTGCATAATTGCCTGAAACTCCTTCAGGTCTAGCTGGGCTTGATTTCAGTGACTACTGGTTCATTTGCTCAATCTGTCTGATAGCTCACTGGGGGAAACCAGGCTTTTCACTACTTGTGAAATGAGAAACATCACATTTTTAAAAATTATAATCAAACTGTCTGCAGTCTCTGGGAAAGTTACAGAACAGAGCATGTGTTTCTTTCTGATTGAACACTGAAAAAAGAATAGCAAACATTACAAGATCATCTACAATATTCCAAGTACTAAGCTATGTAATTTACATATTTTTTCATATTAGTACTCATCCTTGGGCTAAGTATTATCATTTATATTTTTATAGATAAGGGATCTGAATCTCAAACTAAAAAGAGGGATATGTTACCTAATATAATTAATAACCAAAATTATTGGATGCAAATGTAGTTATAATACCAAATATACACTTATTATTAAGCTATGCTCTCTCCTCTCCAAAATACCTAATGCTGCTCATTCACAATCCTTTCAGGAGAGTGAGGACTTAGCTAATATTCAAAAGGGCCATATAACAGTCCTTAGTGAAAAATGTACAAAGAATATCAAATTGGGAAGCACTAGAGATGTTGACTTAGGGAAGATCAGATAAAAGACTTAATTGCTGATATTAAATATCTGAGAGTCATGAGTGCAGTTGTATAAATGCCAAAAATACATGCAACTTGTGAAAAATGACCATCTATGAAAAATAATACAAAATTGTGAGTACAGACTTAGTTATGAAAATGAATATGAAAAAGTCAACTTTGAGCCGGGGTTTTAGCTCAACAGCATAAGTGCCTGCTTGATAACTGTAAGGCTGTGAGTTCAATCCCAGATACCCAAAACAAAACAAAAAAAGAACAAAAAGTCAACTTTTTAAACATTTGACATACCATATACATAAAAATAATCCAGAAAAAATAATATAATGCTATTTTTTTAAATAAATTAACCACCTAGCATACCTGTGTAGCACTCTTCTCCCATATTTCTGGCTGTGTTTCTAAGTGCCTTTTAAATTATCATAATACAATAATTTGGTAATATTTTCAATAGATATAATAGGGAAATAATTTTGTCTTGCTCATAGTTGATGCCATTTCTTGTTTATTAATGATATATCAGAGAAGTTCGAGTTTTATTTTTGTTTCACATTTCATCAGTATAAATAGCATAAGTTTCTAGGAGTGTTGGCAAATTAAGGAAAATCTTCAAGTTTTTTTCACTTATGAGCTACCACAGATGTACTCAGTATTTATTGTATTACTATATTTTTATAGTACAATTACAGAATTTGTACAATTCTCTTAAAAATGAAAAAAACACATATGTGTTTATGTATTATAATTAGATATGCTGCATTTTGTAGTGCATTCCTGAGAAGAAAAAGCTTTGGCTGAGGAATGTTCAATTAATCTGATGATTTAACAGATTTTGACCAATAAATTTCTGCCTTCATATATTAAAAAATTACTACCCACATACTCCTGGCACATCTACCTTTGTTTTGTAGTAGTAGTTATAATATTTTGAAAGTCATTCCTATGCAATTCATGAGAACCGAGCTTCAATGAATTTGCATTACTGAAGCAGTTGAAGAAAGAAGCTTTCTGATACTTGGTAAGTATATGGTAGTGTACTAGTGTAATGTATGATTCTCAATGCTCTAATCCACTATAACATTATGCTTTGATATATTAGTTCCTTTTACTGGTTTAAATAAGAATTTTGTTTGAAAAGTGAGATTATAAAAGTAAATGTCTAGGGCCCCAAATGGCTGAGTTCCACCTTGCTCAGTGGTCTGAGCTGAAGGCTTGCACAATGAACCTCATCCATCCCTGCAACCTTGGAACCTTGCTCAGAACTTCTTAGGGGCCCGCCCAGCATTCTCATTCAGCCCAGGACCTTTGGGTAGGTCCCTTGGGGCCTGAGTGGCCAGGGAACAACCTGCTCTGAGTGGCACAAGCCAAAGGCCTGCAGAAAGAATCCTACCCAGCTGTACAACATTGGCACCTTGCTTGGAACCTGATATAGCAACCCCAAGCATCTGTGGAGCTTTGGAATGCCATGTGGCATGAGCTGAAGGCCTGCATAGGGTACTCAATATAGCTGTTCAGCCTTGATATGCCACTCAGAACCTGGTAGAGTCCCACCCAGCAATCTCAATCATCCAGGGAGCTCGGAGTGCCACTTGGGGTCTATTGAAGTTTCACCCAGCATACTCCCCCAACTCGAGGTGCCTTCAAGTGCCACTGGGGATCTGGAGAAGTCTGTGTAATGATCCACACTCACCTGAGGAAACTCCCTGCAATATGCAGACATATTCTCAACCCAGGAGTCAACTGAGACCTTGGATTCATTTGGCTTCCCAAGGGAATATACGAAAATCACAAAATGAAAGAGCAAAATGCAATCTCAACCTCCAGTCCATCCCAAACAAGCCTACAAGACAGGGACATACAAGAAAGTGTAAGCTTTATACCCGAAACTTCTGAAACAAGAGCAACTAAAGTAAAGAAACAACTCCATAAAGTGGTTGAGGAACTGAGATCAGAAATAACCTCCCAGGTAAAAGAAGAAATGATAAGCGTAATAAAAGAAATACTAAATATATCAATAAAAGATATACTTTAAAACTTTGTAGGTTACTGAAAAATGATGGAAATCTTGAATGAACAATATAAGAAAGAAAGAGAGCGTATGAAACAGATTCAAAGAGATATCCAGGAAATCAAAACTTTCTTGAAAAACTGGCAAAACTGCCTCAGTGAGGTGAAGATAGATTTTCAGACCTTAAAGACAAGATTGCAGCTAATGAACAGGAAAAGAAAAAATCTTTTAAAAATAACAGGAGACCAGCAAAAAATAATTCAACAGTTTCAAGATGATGCAAAGAAAAACAATAGAAGATTGATATGTGTGAATCAAAAAGGTGACAATATAAATGATGTCAAACAACCATTTACAGAAGTAATAGCCAAAAATTTCCCAAATATAGGAAAGGAAACTGATATACAGATAAGTGAAACATACAAAATTCAAATTAGCCATAATAAAACTAAGTCTACACCCACATATATAATAATCAACACCTCAGAAATACAGCATAAGAACAGAATATTAAAAACTGTTAGAAGAGACAGATCACCTTTAAACGAAAGCATATCAAAATCACAGGACACTTCTCAAAACAAACAATGAAGTCAAGAAGAACATGGAATGAAGTATTTCAAATCCTAAAGGAAAACAACTTCCAACTCAGATTGATGTACCCTAAAAAACTGTCCTTCAGAAATGATGGAGAAATAAGATACTTCCATGTCAAAGAAGAGCTGAAGAACTTCATGGCCACCAAACCAACTCTACAAAGAATACGGAAAGATATTCTAGATAGACATAAAAATAACTGTGACTTCAAGAACACCAACATAAAAAAACCACTAAGCAATGCAAACAATTGAACAAAGGGGGAAAGGTAAAGAACAAACAGCAGAAACATACCATGATAAACATAAGACAAAATATGTTAGTTATAACCATTAATGTAAATGGCCTCAGTTCACCAATTAAAAGAAACAGCCTGGCAGAATGGATCAAGAAACAACACCCAACCATATGCTGTATACATGAAACCCATGTAACCCAAAAGGAAACTCACTGACTGAAAGTCAAAAGATGGAAAACAACACTTCATACAACAGGAACCACCCAAAATTCAGGGGTAGCTATTCTGTTTGCAGACAATGTGAGTTTCAAATCAAGAATGATCAAAAGAAATAAAGAAAGTCACTACATGCTAATTAAGGAAAAAATTCAAGAGGGAGAGATAAAAAAAACTTTAAATATAAATGCACCAAATATGGGAGAACCCAGCTTATACAACAAGTATTAATAGAAATAAAAATTCAAATAAGCAATAACACAGTTATAACTTGAGACCTTACACTCCATTGATACAAAGAGACAGATACACTAGACAGAAAATCAACAAAAAAATCATAGAACTAAATCAAACATATGAACAAATGAACTTCATAGATGGGTACACAGTGTTCTACTTAACATCAGAATATACTTCTTCTAGGCTGCAAATAGGACATTTAATAAAATAGACCATATACTACCTGATAGAATGTGTTTAAGTAAGTGCTAAAGAATAAAAATTAACCCATGCATAATCTGATCACAGTTCTATGAAGCTAGAACTTAATGACAAAAAAACTCCATAAACACATGAATATTAATAATATACTACTGAGAAATCAATGAGTCACAGAAGAAATTAAACAATATCTAAAATTAAGTGAAAATACAAATACAACTTACCAGAATCTGTGGGATGCAATGAAAGCAGTCCTCAGAAAGAAATTTATTTCAGTGAACTCCCACATCAGGAAAACAGAATGCACACAAACAAACAACCTGATGCCACCCCTCAAACATCTAGAAAAAGAAGAGCAAGTCAAGCCCAACTCCAAAAGAAATTATAAAGATCAGAGTGGAAATCAGCACATTTAGAGACTAAGAAAACAATCCAAAGAATTAATAAAAGAGCTAGTTCTTTGAAAGAATAAATAAAATTTATAAGCCCCTAGCCAAATTTATTAAAAACAGGAAAGAAAAAACTCAAATTAATGAAATAAGGAATGAAAGGGCAAAATCACTACAGACCCTGTGGACATACAGAAGATCACCAATACCGACTTCAAAAATCTTAACTCTCATAGGTTTGACAACACAGAAGAAATGGACAGATCCCTAGAAACATATAAATCACCAAAGCTGTATAAAGAAGATATATAACTGCTACATGACTCAATTTCAATTAATGAAATTGAAAATATGATTAAAATCTTACCAATAAAGAAAACCCCAGGTCTTCATGGGTTCACTGGTGAATTCTGTTGGTGGGAATGTAGACTGGTGCAATCACTATCGAAGCCAGTTAGAAGGTTCCTCAGAAAGCTGGGATTGGGAGTCCCATTTGACCCAGCTAGTCCACTTCTAGGCATATTCCCAGAAGAATTGAAAGCTTCATATCATAGTGATATATGTGCACCCGTGTTTACAGAAGCACAATTTGTAACAGCCAGATCTTGGAAGCAATCTCGATGCCCATCAACTGAGGAGTGGATTAGAAAAAAAAAAAAAAAAAAAAAAAAAAAAAGATGTACTACTTTTATGCAATGGAATACTACTCAGCTATAAAGAGGGACCACACTGAGGCTTTTATAGGTATGGATGCAACTTGAGACCATACACATGACTGAAGTAAATCAGACTCACATGTGTAAATACAGTATTGTCTCCTTTGTGTAAGAAACTAAAAGAATAAATAAGATACAAAATCTTCAATGAATATTGTAGAGTAAGAAACTCTTCAAAGGGGAAAAAGTAACTTAGAGTAAAGGAGAAAAGAAGAAAAGAAAAAGAAAAAAAAGAGATAACTTTGTAGATACACACTTAAGATAGATGATTGTATTACTAATTCTATTACTTCCTGAAACAAAACACAACATTCATTGGATTGGATCAATCTTGCATCTGGTAATTTGAGTAACTCTTTTGAAGATAATTATGCAAAATAACAACTTTAGTTATGCTTCTGCCTCGTGTTCTCAGGGCCTGTATTGTCACTATTTTGGACTCTTTGTTGTTATTTGCTTGTCTCTTTTGTTTCTTTTGTTGTTGTTGTTGTTCCAGGGATTGAATTTATGACCTCATGCTTGCCAGGTAGGACCTTATGCCACTGAGCTAAATCCTTGGCCCTGAACAGCTACTTTGAAGAAAACGAGACATTCTGGTAACCATTGCTGATTTCCTGTTATTTTGTTGTGAATCCAGTAATGCTTTTATTCATTTTGATTGGCTTTAGTCTGTTTTGAATTATTTAATTTCAGTATGTGTGGAGGTATGAACAGCTATTTTGAAGAGAATAAGAGACATTACCGTAGCCATTGTTGATTTTCCTCTTGTCTGGTTTTTAAGGCCTGTAATGCTTTCATTCTTTTATTTTGATTGGTTTTATACTATTTTGTCTAGTTTGAATTTATTATGTGTGAAGATATGGACAACTATTTCAAGGAAAATAAGAGCTATTATGGTAGCCACTGTTGATTTCATATTGTCTTGTTTTGAAATCCTGTGTTGTTTGCAATGTTTTACTCTGATCTTTTTTGTTTTGCTCTATTTTGTTTATTCTCTATTCTCTTTAAAATAAAAAAAATTAAAAAGTAAACGTCTAATAAAAAACAAAATAGAATAAAAAAATCTTTCAATAAAATGAAATTTAAAAAAAAGTAGAAGCCAAAGCTGCTTTCTGTAAAACAACGGACAGAGGGCTTAAGAGTCTGTCCAAGCCTCCAACCCTCCCATTCACCCTGCAGTTACCCTCACAGACATCAAAAAGGCATGTTGGTCCTGTGAAATCCACCACTGCATCCAAGAGTTCAAGGCCCTCATAATATCCACATGAATTTCTATACTTAAAGTCTTTTTACAGTCCATCTTGGAGCAAAGATACTTTTGTGAATGACCTCGCCAAGTTGTCTTAAATCAGGGAATGCAAATTTCAGGTTGAACACAGTGAGATGTGTAGAGGCAGGAGATCAAAGGAGCTGCAAGGCCTGGATTTCCAGTACAACTGCTTTACTTGGTATTAGATGCACGCAGAGTTATTTTTAAGTTAAAATAAACATAATAATAAATACAATAGAGTACCTATGGAATTTTGTTATTTTAAAAGATAAAACACATGGTTTCAAGGAAAATTCCAGTTAATGAAAAGACATTTGTTGATAGTAGTCCACTTCACACACAGGGGTATGTATTTCATTCATCTCTGCAGTTTCATGGAGAAAGTCCTACATTAAGTTAAAGTCTTCAAAATTAGCCTTAAAATTGAGAAATATGGTTCCTAATCTTTCTTCCAGGTGTATCTAGCCATCTTAAAACCAGAAGAAATGACACCTGTTTCCCTTTACTTGGCAGAAAAGATGAAAATAAATCCAATGATTCTTATTAATAAGCTTCAGAGTTCTTGGCATTTCAAAGGACACCATAAGGGTAAGGATGTATAACACAGTGCACAGTCTACATTCTTTAAGACTGTACAACCTAGTACTGACAACAGGGCAAATCAATGACCAGTCCTAAATGCTTAGCAGATGATTAAACACAGATGGCTGCATTTTAAAGACCAAAATATAATCATGCATTTTTATGTGGAATTCAGTTACTGCATAAATACTATATGAAGCTTTGTCATAATCATTATCATTATTATTATTTCCAGCAAACTATCCACAATCAGAAGATAAACAAGTTTCCACATAATTCTATGGTTACAAGATGAACATGCTTGAGAGGTAGAAAATAATTTTGAAATGCTGACCGACGAGAGGTAAACTGGTAAACTGAAGGTTTGTAATATGTAAAGGCTACACTTATGAAACGAAACCACACATGCATCCCTTTATGGATGATAATGAATATGTTAATCTTCTTTTGCGAAGTATTTGTTTTTAATTTTATTATCATACCCTTTTTGGAATTTTTCCTTTAGAGATTTTTTTTAATAAGAATGACATGTTAATGTTATGTTAATATGCAATTCACGAAGCATTTGCAGGTGTATTTTGGCAACTATCCTGTAAGAAAATAAATGATTTAACAGTAATTTGAGGACATCATTAAGACTGTGGGTGACTGTCATTTCATTAGACTCTGGAGGATGGTACAGTCACACCAATTATTCCCTTTCATTTGGATCTGTTTACTAGATCAACTGTACCACTTTCACCAAAGAAGTAAAAAAAGCAGTAAAGTCAAATTTAGTAGCTTTAAATTTCTGCACCTTGTAAAACACCTAGTGACAAAAACACGGAATAAACACCACAACATTTTGCCCTAGCCATCATGGTTATCTTCAAAATATGAAGAATCTTTGGAGAGTCCAACATAAAATTTGCTTCCAAGTCATTAACATTATAAGACTTATGGCTCAGGCACATCAGCGTATTCTTCATTGCTGAAGATGCTGGGTTTAGAAATTCCCTTTCATAATAATAAATACAATGAAATGTATGAAAAGGACAGTCAAATGCATGAGGAAAGAAAGCTGTGTGACACAAAACAGGCGGGGTTTAATAAATAGTAGGTAAAAGTAAGAGACTTGGAATACGGCATGTCTGACTAGTAACATGAAAACATATACAATCATGAAAATATAATTCAGGAAAATAAGCAATATAATGAAGTTAGTAGTGAAGGTCAAGAAATGTTAATTAACTTCAATATTACCTAAATTCTATTTTCGTACCATCAAACAATTATTAGAGAATAATTTCACAGTGGTCCTTTTTTATGTTATATATGATGCTAACTCCTTAAAGATGATCCTGTGAAAAATATTTGAATAAACCAACTATTAAAAAGAGTTGTCAGAAAATTCCTGGAAGCTGTATAAGCACTTTGTCACTAGAAAAGTCAGAGCTCATGAAAGCTTTTTACTGTGTTGTTGCAAAGTGATATTGGTAAAATCTGGACACACTGGTATTTCCAATAAAATAGTGGCATAGACCCTTGCTATGCTACTTTACAGTACATCCTAATACAGTCATTCCATTTTTAAAATTTTTCTGTGATTTTTTTCATAAAGTAAAATGTTTGTTTATAATGAAACTGCTGCTCCTATTAGAAATAAAAAATATACTTCATGATACTTGCAATGAAGTGTATATATATTCCAATGAAATATATATATGTGTGTGTATGTATGTATATATATATATATATATATATATATATATATATAATAGATATATATCATACATATGTCTGCTTCAGGTATATGATAAAGATATAGCCAGGCTTTGTAAAATTAATTCTTAAACAAAATATTTACTTGCTTTTCATTATACTGCTCAAAATCTACAAGACTTTAAAATTAGGGAAATATTCCATTAAGACAAGATAGATTATACAGTTGAGCAATATTTCTGAGAAAAGACAAAAATCTATGCCTCTAAATTATACTGACAAATATGACTTTCTGAAAGGAAAAATAGTATGATTTTTTTCTAACAGATGGTGTTACCCTCATGTGGAAGACCTTATAAAATGTTACATATCTCAGAAAACCTACTATACTCCCGACCCTAGAGAAGAAATTGAAAATGCATGTGCAGTGATGTCAGTGGACTAGGATTACAAAACAGCAGTTCACCAGACTAATCAGTATCTGGAAGCTGATGGCCACCATTTTGAATACCTCTTGTAATGGCAGAGGCCAAGGAAACTAGAATTAATCTCATGACATCTCAATAAATTTAGCATTAAAATATTTACCCAAGTTTTTCTTTTCCTGAAGTCTGTATTCATTTCGTAGCAGACTCTGCATTTCATACTACACAAGCTTAAAGCATCGATGTTTAAGTAGATGACATAAACATGCATCAGTATATAAATATGCACACTACCACCACCAAATGTTTAATGCATTATATTTTAATTTTGAAAATAATAAATGTGATTTTAGAAAATTAGTTGTAAAAGTGTTCTTGAAAATGAATCATTTTATATATATCCCTTTAAAAAAATCACAGATTCTTCCTCTTTAAGCAAAATAATCCAACAAATAAAAATATACAATTATTATTTAAGGTAGCATCTATTTCCTGAGAATATGAAATTTTCATAATTTTGTGTTTTACCTGGACTGTTAATAAATCTGGTTGGCCTACTGAGTCTTTATTATCTCCGTGATGCAATACAAACTGAGTACAACATCAACCTTGTATTTTTTCATAAGTACACTACTCTAGAATTCAGGAGATTGTACTTTAAAGTCCAATAAGTAGACTGAGTTCTGCCTTCTTTTCCTCTTTGCTTCATTTCACTTTTAGCATCTAAGCACATACTGTACTACTAGTACTAAAAGCCATATTATATAAGGTAAGGGAATACTATATTAGGCATAGAGAGGACTTTACATGATTTACAGAATTCAATTTTTATGTTATGGGGAATAAGTTCATATTCTACTTAGCTATTTAATAAATTTTAACTCTCCATAGTGAACTTGCACTTGGTAAGTGATATTTGCATATGAGAACTGAAAGTTGTTAAAAACACCTAAGAATTTCAAATACTAAATTATTAATTTGTCACTGACAAATTTCTACAATTCTGAGACCACAGAAAATTTCATGTCTGATGTATTTTTTTTTTTGATAATGCACCAATAGAAAAATTTGCAAGTCAGGTATCCTTAATGGAAAAATTTAATCTTCCGTATCTTTGAGAAAAACCACATAACAGCTTGATATGCTTTTGATATTACAGGTATACTCTGTTCTGCCACAGCATAAATTATATATACATATGTTATATAAACAATGCAAATAATATCATAAACAAATTATTATTTTTAAGTTTAAGTGTATATAGAAAAGGAATTCTTATGCCTTATTTATTTTAAACAGAAAATACCATTTATGCATAACTTTTAAATCTTAGTAATTCTTTCATTCCCTTCAAAAGCAAGAAAACAAAGACTAATATAAAAAACAAATGCACAGTGAAACAAAGAGAAATAAAAAGACATATTCATCATTCAAGCCTATTCTGCTTAATACTAGTTCTAGTATTTGAACAAATCACATGTACTTGCACACTACAAATTTTCAAGAAATATTTGTTGAAGCTATTAGCATAGCTGCCTGTTAAGAAAATTACAAAAGGAAAATATGTGCAGAGAGACAATAAAGCAAAGTGATTAACACAATTTAAAATTTTCATCCACTGAATACCACATCTGATAAAAGTGAACTGACTATTGTCCTTATGCTTCAGATTGACACAGCTGAGTGTGTTGTGTGCAGGAAGAGCAGAACCTCTTGCTTACAAATGTGAGTCCTTAGCCAATGGGGTTTTCCATTTTACTTCGCAAGTTCTGTGTACAATTTTGTTAAGTAGAAGCAGAAGTTGAATATATCAAAGGCTGACTGTGGTAATATTCATGAAAAATATACTGCAGTAAAAATGCTGATGTAAGAGATAGATTCTCATTCAATTAAAGTAGCACTTCACAAAATGCAAGTGTGTGAGCTAATAAAATTTCAAATCCTACAGGCTGAAACACTAAAATATACAAGCACATTCCTAATAAGTGATTGAGTCCACACTCTGGATTCAAAAAACTCACACTGAATTTTAAGCTTTTTCACTTACTATTTTTTGGATATATCAAGTTATCTAATGACTTTTGCATCAGTTGTTTAACATATAACTAGGGACAATGATGCTTATTCTGCCTTATTTACCAGATGATTCTAATAAATCAATAATTTTGTCTGATTATACTGTACCTGACAAAATATATTATATCTACTCATCATCCCAAACTATGTGAGCAGTTCTATGATTTTTCTACAATTATTTTGAACTATAAGCTTTTACAACAGTTAATAATTGCTATTACAGAAGCACCAAAGATATTTACACAGTCAAGAACAAAGTCAACTGGCTTATTCATTTCAACAATTATAGGATAATTTAAGCCCAAAATACATGAATAGAGAACAATAGGAGCTAGCTGAATAATTTACCCTAAAATACACTTTCACAAAAAACACTTATAAAATTGAAGCAGCATTTCTTTTTTGTACAGTTAACAAGTAATCCCATAGTATCATTTGTTTTCAAATTACGAATGTAACGTATGATGGTAAACTTTGACAAAATAATTCACTGGGTTTTCTAAACATCTTCTTTAGGCAGTGGCCTCCATTTAAGAGTGAGCTGGGTGCAACTGTGTAACAAAATACCTATGATTAATTAAATATGTAAAGATCTAATAAAAAAGAAAAAATCAGTATAGTGGACACTTTACAGAATAATCTCAAGATAATGCATGTTACTTTCTGAAATGTTACCAAGATTCCTTACTTCTGAAAAAAGAAAATACTCTGTAGATATCAGGTGTTAACAGGATACCATAAATTGTGCCAAAGGTTTATATGGAAACACAGAGCACAAATGTCCAAATCATATTTCTATCTGCCACCCTAAAACAAGCAAGCAAACAACAGTTTATCCTCAGAATGTTAGAAAACTAAGTAATCTGTTCTGTGTCCTTTCTCTCAGCAACATGCAAGATAATAAAAAGGAAAAGGATTACAATTTTTTTAAGGAAAACTCTATTTCCAAATTTTCCATCTTTACTTTTTTCCCCATATAGATTTTACCATAATTTTACTCTCCTGGTGTTTATATATACATTTCTGCCTTCTAGTTCCTTCTTTAGTCAAATTCAGTATGTATGTGTTATAAGAATTTCACATACCATTGTACATGTAACTTACATATAACAAATTTAGTTGACTACAGTATTTTGAGTAATAATGAGTGGTAAGCATTTCTCACTTCCTTTCCTACATTCCTCAAGGTTGTCACTGTTTACTTTTCCATACATTGTTACAGTAACTTTCATAATTGGTAATTATGCATTTATTTTTGTGCTATTTGTTTAATGTTTTTCGTGTAACCTTCAAGAAATGAGAAGTCCTGCTGAGTGTATTTGCCCTTTATCCTTAACAATTGAGATGAGTGTGTATATAAATTAGAGGAACAATAATTATTTGCAAAATGTAAGTATAAAAGTCAAAGAGAAAAGAGAAAAGAGACTTTCACATTATAGTTTACACCAAATATGGCCTATGAATAGTAGAGAATTAACTGTGCACATGCTAAAAATAAATACACGTTATGATATATTTAGATTCAAAAAGGTATATATATATAAACATTGAAATTGAAAACAGAAAAATTTTAATAAAAATATGAAAATATAAATTGAAATATTCTTCAATGTTCAAAATATTCACAGATGATATTATTCCTTAGTGGCAGATATGAATTCACATGTTTAGTTTCAGCATTGATTTAAAGAAACACCAATCACAATCCTTTAAGTAAATTAGAAATATCACATGGTGAGTGTGAGATTTTTTGATGCCCTGTTAAACTATCTTGATAAAGACTTTTTAGCACATGGTTAAAATTACTGTGGGTGATTGTAACACAGTATTTGAAAATGTTAAATGTGACATTCAATTATAAAACATTACTTGTTTCTTTTGCAAGTTATTGTTTAAATTTTCCTTGAACTAAATTTTCACATGACAAATGCGGTTTTCTGGAGGTCATAATTTTGGTTTTCTAAGAAGTAATAAAACACCAAAATGATAGAGCAAATTTTTTTTAAAAAAATTATATAATTTTAATTATTAATAAAATAATTATTATTATTTAAAAATTATATAATTTTAATTATTATGTGACTATATGAATATAATCAGATATTCACAATCTTATTTCAAATATAAATTTTTGTCTTAATAAAGTAATACTTTGTAAAATGAAAACCCTTTAAATTAAATGACATACTACATGTTGGAAGGATCACAGTTACTAATATGTGATAACTTCTATGAGGAGAAACTTTTCCTGTGATGATAATAGTTAGGTACAGAGAAAGAGGCCATGGAAAGAGGCAATGAGTCTCAAAATAAGAATTCTAACCAGACTTCAGCAATAGATTACCAATGGTTACAGAAAGCTACTTTAATTCTTTTTTTATTAATTTATTTTTATCATTCCTCATCCCTCATTAATAAGACTAGATTATAAATGATAGTTGTGAGAGAAAATTATAATCATTTATGGCTTTGGTTAATAAAGCAAATAATTTTATGTATAAATCATGAGTTTCTTATTTTTCTAAAGTTGGATAAATCAAAAGGGAAAATAAAGGTATTTAATATGATTCACTGAGAAAATGCTAGAACAATCACGTTAGGTAAAAATTACTGTATGAGTCAAAATTTCTCATAAAATATTTGAAATAATTTAATGTCTTATAAACACCAAATTTTCCCACACTATGTGAAAAGGAGAACGAATCCACAACTACAAAAAACAAATGGGATTCTTGTTACTTTGGAACCAGGAATTTTCATGTGTCTCTGGTTGTTCCGCAACAGTATTATATTTGTGTAATTTATATTAAATATTAGACACTTCCCAGTTTTCCTTTTCTTTCTTAAAAAAAGATAGTCACTGCTAAACAATTTTTTGAGCAGAAATCAATAGCATTTTGAATCTGAGTAATCAAGTATCTCTTCAACCTATGTAATTCTTATCATTTCTATGTGGATATAGTGTTCACTTAGACTGTGTATTTTTGTTTCTATGTAATATTATCTGAAAAATACTCAGAACTAATAAAAATATTTTTCAAAACAACTAAACTGTATTTAGTTAATATAATTCGTTTTGTTTTTATTTATAACTGTAGAGAAGTAATATGTATGTTTATGAGTAGAATGCTCTGTAAAACAGCCCCTGGCTTTGGATGTCTTCATTAGGAATACAATGAAACTTACAACTCCTGGAAATACCCAAGGAACTGGTGGTTTATTTATAAGGTTTCACAGACATCTCTCACAGTGCTCACCATGTACTAACTCCCAGAAAATAAGCACTGTCTGATGCAAAAAAAAAAAAAAGAGCTATCAATAGGATATATCTTAATAACATATTTTTAAACAACCTGAACTAACCCAGTTATGGATAGAGGTTATTTTTCACCATAACTGATCTTTTGAACTCTAGTTAACCTGTGTCTTTAAACGATAAAAGACATTTCATTTTAATATATGCATACCTGTATGTGTATCTTTCAATTAAACAGAGAATTTAATCAAAATGCAACATATGTTTAGCATATCATATACATGAATGTTAGAATGTCATCTTATATTAATACAAATAAATTATTCCATCCCACAAAATATAACAAGATTAAGCAAGTTGGGATATTGGTTACTTCTCTATAAACATATCCCACCAAATGGCACCAAGTAATTATATACCTTTTGTCTTTGCAAACACCTGTGGACTCACTGATGGTTCCCTTGACTCTAAATGAACCTTCATATGTCAATGCTCATTGTGTAAGAAGATAGTGGCTATTTTCATCCTATGCAAGCCAATCTAGAACTCTGATAAGTAAACAAAACAAAACAATGATAAATGAATGAAAACAAATTCTGAAGAATTATTTTTAAATATTATTGCCTTAGTTGGTTTAGGTTCCTAAAAATCATTGCATATAAACAACAAAATTATATTTTTCATAGTTATGGAGGATGGAAAGACCAAGGGCAAGATATATGTATCTGGTAGCAGTCCCTTACCTGGTTCACAGGTGGTTTTTTCTTGCTATATCCTCACACAGATGAAAGTGAAGTATTTTTCTGGGATTGTTTTTACAATGGCACTATTCTCACTCATTAGTCTCCAACAGGCTTCAGTCTCTTCCCCAAAGACCCACTTTCCAATACCCTCTTAATACTTTAAGATTCCATCACACACATTTGGTGAACACAAGATGCAATTACAATGGAAAAGACTAAGACAGTGGTCTTAAGAATGTGACCAAGACAGGGTCCTGGTTATTCAGGTTTGGAGGGTTAATATTTCATGAGAATATTTCATGAACAGGGTTCCAAATATTACACAACCCTATATGTGGCAACACTACGAAAACTTGCTAAATATTTTATTTCATGGAAAGAAATGTCCTGAGAGGCACTAGTCTAATAACTCTTATTTAAAGATGACTTGCTTTTTACATTTTTAGCTCTATTAGTATGTTTTCAGTACATAATTATTACATTCTTTGTTGAGTGTTGTTACATGTACACAATTTATGTTAATTTTTAAACCCCTTCTTCTCTTTTCCCTTCTCCTTGCTCCACTTTTTGCTCCCTTTCCCTGTTACATCTATTTCCCTGCTACCTATTAGCTATCTTTTATTTTGTTCTCTAATTTATTGATATTTTGTCTCATGTAAAGTAAATCATGCTATTCAAGCTTATATGTCTGATTTAGTTCACTTAACTATGGATACACGTGATTTACTTTGAAATTGTCTTTTCCTATGACAATTACTTCACAATTAATACCTCCTAAAATGTTCCAAAAATGCTAATTAGAGTATATTTCCTATAGTATATATTTTTTTGTTTTGTTGTAAACTCTATCTCAGCCACACCTCTAGGGTCATATATATTTATATGAAATATGGCTCCATAATTTATACCTTAAAAATTATAACATTACTTGCAACTTTAATTAGGTAATACATTAGTCTTTTGAATATAGTACCGATTATGAGTTATTATAAATAATTCATACTGATAAATTATTGAAAAATATTACTTCAAAAGAGATAAATAATTCTTATTCATGTAAATATTGACACATTATTTTTAACAAAACACATAATGTAAAGAGGAGAAAAATTAAATCACATGCAGGGTATCACATAGGCCACATCCCAATTATTTCTCTCTGAATTAACTTTCGCTCCCATTTCTCGGGATACTGACCATGTGATATCGATCACAAGCAGAACAAATGAGGCTATACAAATGCATGAAAACGCTTAATTTTCTGACAGTGACAATGGTCTGTAGAAGGAAAAGACACAGTCTCAAGCAGATCCCCGCTGCACAAGTTCATCAGAAATCATGAAGTAAAGGTTTACTTCACCCTTCTGTGATAGTTTGAGTATGTAGTACAATCATCATTTTATTTACTTTTCCTTTTCAAACTGATTAGGCTATCTTGACATGAGAAGGGAGTCCCGAAATCCAGGCAATCATGAGGCAATTTTGTGCAGGTTCATTTAAGGCCACCTGTTTCATTTTGAATTCTATTTGTTCACTCCGATTTGATACTCTCAAAAATATAAGCATTCTTCAACCTCATTTTCCTTATTCCCATCCTGTTATGGGCTAAACTATGTCTCCACAAAATTTGTGTCAAACTTCAAAAGTCCAGAATCGCAGAATGTGACTGTACTTAGAGAAAGGCCTTTAAAAATATGTAGTTTAAAATAGAGGCAGGGGATAGAGCAGGCCTTAATCCAACATGATTGATATCCTTATTAAAAGAGGTGATGACATTGTAAACAAAACAAAGGAAAGACCATGGAACATACAACAAGAAAGGGCCCACTGCAGATAAGGAGGGAGGCCTCAGAAGAGTTCAAACCTGAGGACACCTTTCTAGCTTCTAGCCTAGTTCTTAGAAAATAAATTTCTGATGAAGCTTCGTGGCCTGCATTATCTGATTGGAGTGACTTTACATAACTAATGTACTTTATATCCTTTTCTTTATATTTCGTCTAATAAATAAATTTCTCTCCTCATCAGTACTACCCAAAATGTCACAATCTATGATGAATTGTGGTCATATTTCACTGGACCTAAGGGAGGCCAAGTTCTACGAAGCCTTGTCCAGCTCTGAGCAATCTCCCAGGACCTGTAATAGTTGACCCACATAATCAGTGAATTTATCAAGAGATTCCAGTCCTCATTTTGTGTCTTATCTGGAGAGCATCAAGGATATTTATTCATTTGTATCTATTATCCATCATCTAACTTCAAATCCCAAGAACTGTAAAGGTAATTCTCAACTGCTGAGTTGATTATTAATCAAATAAGTCTCCCTCTTTTCCAATTCTGGTAAAAATAAATACCCGAGTAAGAGGCATAAAATTTATCAGAAAACACAAAGTTTCAGCTTTCGTAGAGTATATTTACATTCAGGTTGATTACTGACTTTATAAAAATTCAGAAATATTTGCTGTTATCATTAACATTTCTCTCTTTTATTTTTATAAATCTAAGCTTAAAAAATATAGTTGATTCCTACCTGAGAAATAAAACAGATTCATAACTTTTTTCCAATAGTTTGTAACCTATGATTTTCTTTAGTGAGGTTTTTTCTATATTACTTGAGCTGAGAAAGCACAAATCTGTTTTAAATTATATAATATTTTTTGATTTTCCAAGATTATCTAATTTTTTAGAGTACTCATCTTTTTTAGGTATATTAGTAGTTTATTTCTAATTGCATGCATCTATTGTTTAGGTAATGATTTTCCATTATATGCATTGACTTCTCTCTTGCCATTTTTAAGGGACCTTAATTGTGGTATCTTTGCTCATGAAATCTCTAATAAGCCATCTTTTTTCCTGGTATTGCTTAAACTTTAATGTTCAGTGATTGTTAAATCTTCAAAAGTACTTTACCTGTGCTGTGCGCAACCATTCTTCACTTGAAGAGATAATACCCAGTTTTCTATATCAGTTTAGCAGTTGAAAGAGACTGATCATGTAGTAATATAATGTAAGGCTTAGAAAATAATGTCTCTTTCTTAAGTCTTGTGAATTAGTGTGTTGGTTTCATGGACAAGAGAATAGAGCTAGTTTACCACCAGATTGTATCCTACATTAGAGTGAGGGAAAGATGGGTTTACATTCAATTCCTTCGCCATGTATTAACTAATTGCATTTCTTTAGAAGGCTATAGATTGCCATTCTGTTTTCAGTTATTTTGTTGTTTGTTTGTGTTTCAGGTATTGTCCTTTACTTTCTCTAAACTTTATCATGATTATCCAATGGTTACTTTTAATGGATATGATACATTCATATTGTATGTTATGTTACATAGTCACCTAAAATTCCTCAAGGGGTATCAAATTTGCAATATTTTAAAAAATGTATGAAGTTCATAGCACACTATCAAAGATAAATACCAATATAGAATATAATACAGTATACAATATACCCACCTAGTCACATGTATAAAAGTCTTATTACTTGCTATGATATCTTGTTTGTGGATACGCTATATAAGGGGCCAAAGACAAACCAAGAACATTAATTAAACAAGTAAACAAGAAAGAAACACTAAATGTCAGGCATGATTAATTGCATGAATCAGGTATAATAAGGTCCGTAGCACCAAAAAACACTAATGATTTTAAAATTCAGAGTTAAAGAATTATTCTCCCATTATTATTTTGGAATAAGTAAACCTGCATTTAAACATAAATAATTCATTACATTCATTAAAATTGGTAAACAATATTCCTTGAGGACTGTCATGCTCTAATACGAGATTTTCATATTGAAGCTTTGAATATCTGCTTAAAAGTTTAATTACTTCAATTTTTGATGCTTTCTTTCTCTGAAAACCATATTAGTCTATGATTTCTAGGTTTAGTTTCATGTCTTTAATGCATTTATTCAAAACTGGGGTTTTTTGGTTGTTTATTTAGCTTTGTTTTGTTTTATGTTGTGTTGTTTCATTGTTTCCTATTTATTTTAAATTATTTTTAATTTTTTAAATTTTGTTTTGTTTTTTGAGACAGAGTCTCAGTGTGTATTTCAGTCTGTCCTTGAAATCATTATGCTGCCCAGGCTGGCCTCAAATTCACAGCAATCCTCACCACATACAGTGAATACATTTATTCAAAAAATGATTATTTCATTCTATCCAACACTTGCTAGCTTTTGGGGTACATCTGTATAGTAATTAGATTGTGAATGGATGCTTATGTAAATATGATTGTGTATTTTTGATTAAAATGTAAAAGCAATCATAGGCTCTTCAACCAAGAGCTGAGTTGTACTATCAGACATAAAATAATATAACAGGAAGTTAACAAACATACCCATGAAGGCCCTATCAAAGGGCACATTCATATGTGTAGTTATTTCCACCTTTTTAAAAAGTCAAAATTTTGATTCAAGACAGAGAACATTTTATTATAGAAGTGGGTGGTATCATTTTACATAATTGTAAATGAGTCTATAATACAGAAACTAGTCAAGTAGAAAAACTAATATACAACAAAACATTAGTTAAAAACAGAGTGTTTTTATCCATTAGTGAAGACATAAATATTTCTCTACATAAAAATGGTACTATATTTCCTTCTTCTATTGAACTCCTTTAAAAGTTAAACATAACAAGTTGAATAATCTTTAGCCAATCTTGAGCTCAGGAGAGCAAAGCACATTCCTGGAAAGCCTTGTGATAATCAGCCCTTCAGTCTTTAAAGGTGCAACCTCAGCAGCACCATAAAAAAGTATTAGGTTCTTTTTTAGAACAACGTTTTCAAAACAATGAAGAAATACATTATTTAGTTTTGCAACATCTAGAAATATGAATAAAACAAGATGAATGTATGCAGTCTTGGACATTGTTTTTTCATTACATTTTAAATAGTTTACTTGCTTGTGAACTATTTTGTCAGTTTAGAGGAAGAAATAAAAAATTTTCATCACATCTGAGAAGTTCAAATTCAAATTTAATCCTCAAAAATTTTATCTCAGCTCTATGTAATGTAACAATCACAATGGCATGAGTGACTAATGTTTGGGTTCATTTCTGAATATCTATATTTTTAAGAAACCAGAGAAGTATGATTTTGTATTTTATACATATAAAGAGGAAAATTAAGTGTTGTTCTATTCATTTTTGTTACTATAGGGAGGCATAACTCTTTATCTAATCTTCAAACAAACCTTGTATATTCTCCTTAAACTACAAAGTACCTATGATATTTAAATAATTAATTTTTATCTGATCTTTGTCAGTTCATCTTATCATTCCCTATTTTGTCTAACATTAGCAAAAATGTTTCCCAGATCAAAGAGCAAAGAAACAAACATTAAATCTAAGTTTTCAGCCATGGAGGGAAAAACAAGGATAGATAGGTCTGGGACAGAGATACAGAATATATTAATCACTCTCTTTAAATAAGAATGAAACGCATAACTTTACATGTTCCCTAAAGCTTTTTGGTAGGCAATAGATTATACAAAACTAATCAGATAAACATCTTGATGCTAATTTAAGCAAGTACCTGGTTGTGTCCCTGACTTTTGGTACCAGTTAACTAACTAGAAATTTGTATGAAAACACCACAGCGAATCATGTAATCCCTGTGCTTTTAAGCAACACTGGCTGTGCAATATGCATTAATTTAGGAAAAAAGACTATCAGCTGAGAATAATATGCTATATTCTCCTGAAAACACAATGATAAAGAGGCAATGAAGAGGTACACATGAATAGGAACATAGAATATCCCAACAAATTTTAAAGCCAAAATTCACATCTAGAACACATTTAAAAATCAAAAGCACAGTTGTAATGTCAAAGATTTGAAATGCCATATGCCAAAATGCATACATAAGCACAGCAAAAAATCAACATGACTATAGTCTATCTTATTCTCTCAAAACCCACATTTTAATACCCATTAATTGAAATGTAGGAATACAAAGTCATGTTTAGTAGGCACAGAACTAAAGGACTATAAAAATTCTGCCTGAACAGAAACTGTCAAAAATCAATATCTTTACATTAAATCATATCCAAAAGACAAAATAAAATCTATCATTTTGACAGAGGAAAAATTTAAAAAAGGACTAAAACAAACTGTAAATTTACTTTAGAAAGAAGTGTTAATAATTATGCATTGGCCGGTTACTTCCACTTTATAGGAACAAAGAGCAAAGGGTTATTGTATTTGCCATGTACAAAAGTGAGGAGAGTATGGTCTAGCATATGGTTAGCATAATAATTACAGAAGCAGCAACTCCTCTGCACATTTCAGATATATAAGGAAATAACTATGAATATCAATCAAGATTTGCCCTCTCACCTTTGAAATAGCTAAGAAAATGTGTTTCTCCTTTGTTATGATTGCTTTGCAAACATTAATTAATTAATCCCAGTAACACATTATTGAATATAAATAGGTATTTTCTTTGTGTTTTCTACAAATGAAAAAAATAAGATACTAATTACGTACATTTTAGAAATTTTTCCCTTGGGGGTTCAGTTAGGGTGTTTTACAGTTGTGGAATTATTAAACATATTTAATCATTATAATTCCTTTGAAAGATATGTACAGCTACTAATATACATGTGATTGGAAATTTTTAAATGGAGAAGAAATTTTATCACACATTTTCCCTAAAATCAACCCTCTAGATCAGAGTCTTTCAGACTAAGATATGACAACTGTAAGAACATAGGATTTGTTTTTCCATAGTGTCCTAAAATTTTGAATTCAATAAAGTTTTAGAAAAAACAGAAAAGAGGCAGTAGGAAGTAAAGGACAATGCTAGATGAGTAGAAATCTATTCAGAAAACAAATTGAGTTCTGGTTGTGGAAACTCCATTGATCTATGTCTTTGGAATATTACGATGAGCAAAAGAAAACTTGTATTCATAGATTTTACATTCTAGAAGAGAACCTGCACTAAAAAAGTACAGTAAATAAATAATATTTTAAAAAATGAAATTCTGAGAATCAAATACACCAAAGTAAAAATGCAGTGTGAACCGGGATATGTGAAAACAGTGAGAAAAAATGTAACACGGGGATAAGGGTCAAGAACCCAAGAGAGGGATACCAAAATGTTTCACTAGTGTGAAGACTAAATAGCATAATTCATATAATGTGCATATAGTAACCATTCAATTAGGTTTTATGTTGCTTTTTTCTTTTAACTGAGACTTTTTCCTTTCTTTGCGAACTACAATAACAAAGCTTTAAATTAGTGCATATGGTTTATTTAATATATCTAGTAAAACACATTGCACCTCTGATCCAAGAAAGCACTATCCAAGTAGTATTCAACTCAGCCTGTACATGAAAAACAGATGGGACCATTTTGTAAAAGATAGATGTCCTGAAAACCCTCCAAACTCGACACAAGAGTTCCATGGCGTGTATAGAGAACAAATTGTGACTCCCACATCCTCTCCAACACTCCCATCTAGCCATGGCAAAAGCCCAAATGACTTTAGGACTAAACAAATGAGAATGATGCTTCCAAGTCGGGAAGCTTGAGAGACTAAATAGATGTACTGTGACATTTACTTAATTATTCAAAATGAACGATAATAACATCCTGCATATACTTAAACACACACACACACACACACACACACACACACACACACACACACACATATATATATATATATATATTAGAAATTGAGAACTTGTCAGTTACAAAAGGCACAATATTTGATTGTACCCTATACAAAGAACTCTAGTCCTAGAAACGAAGCTGTCACAAAAGGGTCAGGATTGGCTAAGATGCTGGTATAATTTTGTACACAGTACAATTCCAGACATCCCTGGCATAGCACTCATTAGCCTAGCCATGCCAAGAAGTAAGTCTCACCTTCATCAAGAGTACACTTGTCCTGGAAAGTCAGAGAAGCCCAAAGGGATCAAGCCAAAAATGAAACGAAGCTATTGTTATAGTAAATACCTCCACCTAAGTGAGACCCTCAACTGAAAAATCATACCAAGATTTTTTTATTCTAAATTAAATCATGGGAGTTTTTAAAGTGACAAATGTTTAAGATAATACAAATGACTTAAAACAATATGTAATGAAAACAAAATGCTAACTACATCAGATAGCATTACAAAAGTTTATGACTGTGTATTCAGTCTATCTTTAAATAAGAAGTAATATAATTTAGTCTAGTCTTTAGAGTAAAGGCAGCCAAGAGAATCCAAGCAACTTATGCTGAAGATGATGGAATCCATTCATTTCACTGCTGAATTTAAGTTCATTTATGAATCACTTTCATAAAAATAAGAAACATTTAATACATTAAATTTTCTGCATATGTATTTAATAAATATAAATATATTCACATATTTCTATAAAAAGTTTTCTTGCATCAGTGAAAATATTGAAATTGTGTTTATACATAGACAACTGACAGTAAAAGTTCCAATAAAGCCTATTAAAAATACACACTGAAATAAAACATGTACACATGAATACAAATTTTGCACTATTTGTTTGTTGTTTATTTATGTATGTATGTAGGTGCTGCCGGGGATTTCACCTAAGATCTCACAGTATGGTAGGAAAGTATTCTAGCACTGAGTTACCCCTCAGCCCCCCTAGTTCCCTGTATACCTTCCATTTGAATTGTGTGTCATTCTTTTGAGAAGAACCTTGACTGAAACGCAACCTTATTCTCACTGAGGAGCAACTTTATCTTTGGAATCATCTATTTGCTGCTTAAACTCTGTTTTTGATCTAGTACTTTAACAGCTTGAAAAATAAACGGTTCACAGCAGTGGAACAAAAAGAGCAACTAACAGTCAAAAACAATGGTTATGTATTTTCACACTTCTCTACAGGGAGAAACGCTTCAAGTACATCTAAAGTTTTAATGAAGCTAAAAATATGAAAGGGAACAGAAACTCTTATCTCCTCACACATAATATCTTGCATGAAGTAAAGGACAAATGCCCAAAGCATTCCATGTTCTTCCTTCCACCACAGAAGCACTCCTCCCCACCTCCCAATCAGCTGCCTGCATCTTGGCAGCCACTGCTAGGTCACACAGACCCTGACTATTTTTGCATTCTAAGTTTCCACTGTTTCTTATAAAACTCGTGACTGTCACCAGGTGCTGAATGTTAATCTTCCAAAGTATAGTAAGCACTTTCTCAACTTACTGATTATATTTCACTTCATTTTTCTTTTATAAAAACATAAAATGAAATTTCATAACAAAAGAATATGAGATAATGATATTGAATGAATTGTGTATCATTATCTTTGAAGTAGTTATTCAGAATACAAGACATTGACAAAAAAAGATTCTGTCTTATAAAGATTAAACAGAGATTAGCATAAGTTTCTTTTCAATGAACTAATAAAAACTAGTAGTATCAATGAAGCAAATTAGCATATGTAAAAATATTTTTGAAATAATTAAATAGGTAATTTGTGGAAGCATCTGAACTTCTCCACACTTCCTTTTTATCTGTCTTCCATTTTGTTCTCCATTTCCATACATATACTTTGTTTTTCCTCTATGAGAAGTTGTATGATATATAAACTTGTGTCTCTGATGTATTTCATTTAACATTATGTTCTCAAATTGCATTTCTCAAGTTTATCTTTCTTTATATCACAGTAGTGTTCTGTTACATAAAAATACCACATTTTCTTTATCTATTCACTTGTTGACGAGCATACATGTTTGCAAATTAGTCATGTTTTGCCCGTATCCTTGTAATATGATAATTTTAACTCCTGGGAAGATACCTTAAAGGATTCTAAAGGACACGGGTTTAATTTTCCTCACAGATACCTGAAAACATTTGAGAAGAGAACTGATGAGTACTACTGAGTGGTGAAGATGAGAAGCTGTGTAAGTGCATGCACATGTGAAAAGGTTAGATTTGTAATAGATGGGTCAACTTGCATGCAGAAAAAGAGTAGGTTCTGAGCTGAAATCATGTTCACTATCATTTATCATTTCTAACTTTCAGTCATGCAGGAAATCAAACTACCAACCACTCATAAGGACAGAAAGAATAGTGCAGTGCAACAGTTCACTTACTGTTTTTCCATAGTAGCTATATAGCATTCTTCTGATCTTAATTGCATGACTGCTAAGAATATCTGACTTTCATCATCTTTTAAGAAGCATACTCTTATTTTTCTGTCTGACAGTTGATGATCATTTAATGACTGATAATCATTTTACATATATGTTAAAACAATAGCAGTATGAACTAATAAATTGTTTTTTTAAAATATTCTGAATCCTTCAAATTTTAGGATTTGGAAATCCAGTCTTATTTATAACTTCTACCACTTTCTTATCTCTGAATACAGGAAGGAAGTACTTGGTAGCAAGGGTAGTATCATGCTTCTTTTTTACAAAGTACCTACATTTTATTTAAACTCTAACCTACATTCATATTTTGTTCAAAATAGGCGCTCAAAGGAGCAAGGATACTTTGAATAGAATCATTTTACTCTATTTTCTTTCTTTGAAAAGATTATGGTAGTTGATAAATGCACATGGATATTTTATTGTTACTGTGATTAAAATTATGGTGCATAAAGCAAAATTTTA
The DNA here is from genome assembly GCF_034190915.1 of Cavia porcellus. Classification (NCBI taxonomy): domain Eukaryota; kingdom Metazoa; phylum Chordata; class Mammalia; order Rodentia; family Caviidae; genus Cavia; species Cavia porcellus. The sequence goes on along the minus strand of NW_026947500.1, from coordinate 7,478,441 downwards.
TTTCATGAATTATTCATGATGCATGACTTCCCACTTTTTCCCCAAAGCTATTTCCATTTGTTTTAACCCTAAAAGGAATTTAAAGGAAAAATTTTAAAGGCCTTATGATCTCTCTTCATGCTGTGCTCTCTAAAATGAACTGTGCTTTAAAACATGTATATCATGTACAAAAAATGATGCAGGTTTATTGTAAGTGGTGAACAGTGAAGTCATTCATATGGAATAAGTCAACTTGCTTAATTTTATCATAGTGTCACCATGATGGATAAAAAGTACATAATGGTCATCATAGACATAAGAGAAAACTCTTCCATTTTCCATAAGTAAAACAGAAAGCAGTAACTATATATGCCTGGAGATGAGATCAGCTGTGAGTTATAATGTGTCATTACAGTTCCTAAATTATGAATATGTAGCTTCTGAGTAGCAAATTTCATGGCTTTAGAAGGTTCAGATTAGTTTTCCAGTTCACAAGAAGGCGTGTAGAATTTAGAAAGGTTTTAGGCACCTGCGGACAAGGTGAAACACATAGTTCATTGTTATTCATAAGAACATTTCTATTAGTGGCTCTAAAGCTAAGAAACTGTGGAATAACAAAGATGTAAGTCTTGGAAGCCTATATAACCTAAACAGGACCATTCACTCTGGGATGTGGTTTGCCAACATGTTGTGAGGAGTAGACATTTTATAGAATGATGGTTTCTATTTATGGCATCCCTGACATGACTGTCTGACCTTTAGAAAAGTAACATAACAGCCTTCAGCCAATTTTCATATGCATTTTGCAAGCCTACAGTACTTCTTAGCATAGAGTTACAAATGTGGATAGTTGAGTTCCAAGAAAGAAAGATTTCATGTTCAAATAGGAAAGTATGCTATGATTGACTAGTCTAGGCAATCAACATTTATTAAGCCCCAATGCATGCAAATCTTGTTGTTTGAGGAATACTGTCTCAATAAAGGGACAGCCACTGCTTTCAAGGCCTTGCTGAAAGAATTAAGACAAGAAGTGAATTTGCAATGAATGCATATCTTCAGTCCACATAGCTTATTTTTAATAGATACTTACTTTAGGTTAAGGAGAGGAATATGACCCTCGGATTGCTCTCTAAAGAATTACTGCCCAGCTGCAAGAAATAATGTTAGTTAACATCTTTTTATCTCTATTTGATTTGGGCTCAGATTTCCAGGTAGGGCCACTTTATTCTCAGGACTGCCCCTATGAAATGACTCAGTAAGGTGGTGCCAGGAGTGCCCAGTCAATGTGCTCCACTGGAGCACACCTCTGATGTCCAAGTTTGCTCTACAGGAGGCCACTGGAAGATCTGCAATGTGCCCTGGCATGCCTGGTACACAACCCTATCTCCACTCTTTTCCTTAAACAGGTATTTACCACAGGTCTAATTCCTACTCTTCTTTTTTAAAACTGGAAAAATCAACTTGCAGCAGAAGGTTTTACATTTTTATTTATAATATTATTCAGTACTAAATTAACAAACTACTGATGCATGTTATATGTGAGTAAAACCTGGGTGTGTGATATGATGGGGGCAGCAAAAATTTTGTAAAATTAGGTTGTGGTAATTATAACACAACTTTCTGAATATTTAAAAAGCTATGAAAATATATACTAAATGTGAATTGCATTTTATATGAATTATGTCAACGAAGTTTTAAAAGCATTTGAAATATACTTTCCTGTTTTTGTGAACACATTCCACTCATAACAGTGGCACTGGAGGACTGAAGGGGGCAATTATTCTTCTTTCACTGACAGCAGTCACTTCTCAGTGAACGCAGCAGCTTAACTCTTCTATTTGGGAAAATTAAAACCAGATTTGTAAAATCTTTTAGCTACATTTGTGCACTACTTTAAAAGTTTACCTTAAGGTTGGACAATGTGAAAGGCCAAGAGTTTGAAAAGCAGTTGTTTACTCATTCTTTAGAAGTTTATGTTTCTATTCCTTTTTTCTTGTTTTTTTTTTCCAGCATGTTATTTACTGGGACATGTTCACAATGCAAAATGACTACATTTCTTACACAGCGTTTATATATATATATATAACATGTCAATTCTTTTTCATCCACTTCCTCTCTTCTCACTTTCTACTCCTTTCCTCTGTCAGTCTAGTTGCCTTTTTCCTATTCTCTATCTTTTATCTTGCTATTTATTTATATTTTGGATTCCTCACTTAAGAGGAACAAACCATGTTGTGTGCTCGGATTAGGGTAGCAAAGAGGGTTCATGTCTGATGGTAAATGAAGGCATATAAATTTCCAATCCGATGTTTTGTGAAACTCTTCCCTTTGGAGGTGAATTGCTAAACATTCTTCACTTAAAGGAAATTGTTATGAGTCACTAAAATTAGAGAAAAGATACATGTTTACTGAAAGGAAGCAAAACTGGTTCTGCAACCAACAAACAACTATCACATCATCTTTGTAGCTCTGTGAAGATTCTTTGAATCTTCTGCTTTGTGGGCAGTGTATGTTCTAGATAAAGACTTTTTCTCCTCAAAATCAACACTAGGGTATAATGATATTATTATGAAATTGACAGCATGGACTGCCTTCAGGAAATTCAGACATCTCATTCTCTACTTAAATATGTATTTGGGGAGCTAGCCAACAGATATGCCTCTGAGATATATAAGCAGAGAGAGGATTAGAGAGAGCTAGTATATTTAGGCAAGTCATACTTCTCCATTTGTCATGGAAGGAATGCATGGACTTCTATTGAATCATATAGATACCTAGAGAGTCTTGGTTGTTTTTTCTAATGGACATATGAAGCGACATATAATGCTCCGTAGTTCTATAAGAAAGGTTCACATGTAGAGCAAAGGCATTCTTACATCAAGGAACTCCAGCCTAGATGTATAGTAGTTGGAATTGGGGAAATGCAATAGACAAAATTGTGTAGTTTACAAGGGCTCATGAAGAAATTATGTGTGAACCCAAGGAAGGAAGTATTGTTTAAGGTAGTTGCCTCATGAGACAACTGTGAAAATTCAGTGATACCGGGGAAATGCAAAATGATGAGGCAGAATTGCAAATTAATTCAATTAAGAGATACTTATCTATTACACATTCCTCACTCCTCTGCGTCTCCATTTCTTTGGAAACTAGGGCCCAGAAAAGGGAAGATCACTATTGAACTATTCAAAATAGGTACAGCTAAATAGTGTGTTGGAAAACCTGTCAAGTTGCTAGGGTTTAGATCGAGAATACCCCCAGGGGCCTCAAGTGGTTATAGACGGTGAGACTTTTAGAAAGCAACTGAATCACAGGGTAATGTATCTGACTTCTTGCTAGGAGGTAGGCTTTGGTCAGAAGACACAGGTCCCAGGGGCCATAAGCTGGAAGGATATGTTGCCCTTTCAGATTTCTCTTTCTCTGTCTGCTTCCTGGTCACCATGATGTGAGTAGCTTTCCTCCATGGGGACCTTCTACCATGCCTTCCTGACTTGAAGTCAGCTATCATGGACTGTAAACAGGAGCCAAAACAAACCTCTCCTCCATTAACTTGTGGGTTTTTGGATATTTGTCCCAACAACGAGAAAGTGGCTAAGACATGGGTGATCTTCCAAAGTGCCTCAGATGCAACACTTAGGTCCTATGTTTGCAAAATTCATAGATCATTCCTTTGTCTGTAATTGACAGTTACTTTGTCCAAATGTGACGCAGAATTTGAAATTTATACCTACGGCTTATCAATTATCTGATAAGGAAATGTATTTTACTGTATGAGACGTATGATCTTTATTGCAACAGTACTTTCTGTCTCATACCCTTAAATGGCCAAAGAATTACTTTGAGTTTCTCCAAGGACCTCTATTTCTCAGCTGAACTGTGGTTCAATCTGTCTCTCCACTCAGTCTCTGTCTCTTCTCTGTTTTCCAACTTTCTGCATGACGATAGTCACAGTAGATCTATGCAACTTTCATGGTTTTGGTATTATATTTTTCATAGCACTCGCAGGTTTATGGCTATTCTAACAGTCTATTTGTCTATGGTTTATTCCACATATTTCCACATGTGTGTGTGCGTGTGTGTGTGTGTGTGTGTGTGTGTTTGTGTGTGTGTATAATCACCATTTAGACCCACAGTGATACCTTCTCTTTATTCTTAGATTCTTTTAACTCCATTTAGAATTATTTACTATAGTAAAAAATATTCTAAAGCTTGATTTTACATAATGCTCTGATAGATTACCCCATAGTCCTTTGTATCAGTAACATATACTTGGGCAAAGACTATATTTCTGTAATTGTTTTCAAGTGTTTATTGCTTGTGTTCTTGAATTCACTTTAATATATTATACAGTTATGCATCTATCTGTACCTACCAACACCAGAAAACAGAATACAGACTGCATAAATTAATGAATAAATCCTTTTAAAAGTACACCCAGGTATTGAGGATCACAGATTCACAATGGTTAATTCTGCCTACTTGCAGAAAGGATAAATGGAGGCTTGAGACTATGGTATCACCCTTTCCAGATTTCCCATTAACTTCTGGAATGGGCCAAACTCTCCCACCTACTAATACTAAACTAAAACTACCAAAATGAAAAAAAAAATCAGAAAGATCCTTCGTAGCATAAAATCATCTCCACTCTCTTGAATCATCCCAGGATTATTCATTGCCTGCAGTGCAATGGACCTATGAATCTTCTGCTGATATGGAATCTTCTAAGCCCATCCTATCATTATATACACCCACTGAATTTTACATCCCAATAAATAGTGCTGGTTTGCAGTACCTGGGCCTTTGTCTATACTGAGGCATTGACCTCCCAGTCCCCCATCATGCATTACTAAACTTGTCTCTGTTTCTTATTTTATCCTTCACTATACCTCTCATACAGGCAGGTGGGGATCCTGGCCAGGTCCCCATATGCAGGATTAATTCAGAGTTATCATGCATTAAGTAATTATTAGCACCATTTAATATCAACATCTCAGAATAGAGCCTGAAACAAAACAATCAAATCTGCTTATTTTGCTCTATCAATAGTCTCTGCTGCTTGGATCAGTGCAATTAACAACACTGCACTTTTCAAATCACATTTCCTTAAATTCATTCTTTAAGGAAAACATCAATTAGCTTCCTATTATAGATAATTTTGAAAATCCACATGCTAATTAACATCTACTCTACTCAATTTGAGACTATAAACACACCAAAGAAAACTGCAATAAATCTGGGGGGCAATAAATTTCTATTTCTCTTTAATGCAATAATAAATTATTCTTGAAAATCTCTGCATATAAATTCTCATCATTCAAATCATTTAGTTGGAAATAGAGAGTAGCATCTCGCCCCAAAGACATCAAATATATTGCAGACAAATGATTGAAGACTGCAAGAAAACAGTTAAAATTAATATACTAATGTGTTTCATTTATATATAAATTAATATTATCATACATATTAGAAATATATGCATTAGTTACTATCATAATTATAAAAATTAAAATATCCCTAGGAGAAAAGGTTTCCACTTACTCCTACATATACATTACTTGTCATTAAATTACCAAATCTATACACTTTACTTAGCAACACTTTATACTTCACTCTCAACAAGCTCTGCTCATATATCTGCACATCAATCCTCCTATTTTCCTCCATTCAGTAACAACTATATTCTTTCACCGGGTGCTATATAGAACCTTCTGTTAAATTCATTAGCAATTAATTTTTGTATCAATACATACTGCTGGCATCACTTTCATTTTAGTATCATAGCCAACTCTTCAGAGTTTGGGATGGTTAATTTCCACTTGTTTTTGTGTAATTCAACTATAGGTATATATTTCTAGTACCTCTTATCTATATACCTGGGACTCAGTTAGAGGACTGGGCTTGAAGAATATATTAAATTTAAACAAAACAATGACTTAATAATAAAAGTGATATAGACAATTGCTTGAATAATAGATTAATAATAAAAGACATTGATTAATTCAGACTACATATTTGTGAATTAGTTCTGGTATTAGACAAAAAGACCCAGTCATAAGTTTATAAAATTTATACTATTTAACTAAAAATGTTTGGTTATAATCATACCTTGAATAAATATGACAAAAGGAATATTAAAACTACATGAGCAAATAATTATAATTATGTTTTAAAAATTAAATTAAAAATATATCTTAGTATAACATATTTTAATACTGCAACTTACTAAATTTAAAATTGCTTTATCATGAATAGCTCTGTTCAGTTAATCTATAAAATACCATTTCACAAATGAGAAGGAACAGAATCGCCCAAATAATTAAATTTTAGACCTTCAGATCCCCAAAGTACTATTTTTTCACCAATTTAATATCTTCAGATTGGCAGATAGTATGAATACAGATAAAGTCTACTACCAATTTTGCATTCCTTTGGTTTTTAACTCACAGTAGTAATAGTCCCCAGAAACAAGCTAGTATGTAATACACTGTTTTCTTCATACACAAATATGGCATATGTGTTTGTGTATCTATAGGAGCTGTTTTGCTAAATTTTCAGGTAAAAAATTTTTTAAAAGTTCCTTCCATTTATATATGTTTATATCTAATTTTATCATTGATATACACTTTCTGAAGATAGGCATCTAGTAGTTCATATTGCAACATTTATAGAAAATCATACAAATGAGTTATGCAAAACTATGTAGGCCTATATAACCTGAAATTTGGTAACTTGGAAGACAATAAATTTTTAACTCTTGTTGTAAAAGACAATAGACAGAGTTCAGGCAAAAAAAATGTAACATAACTATACCATTTAAAAGTATTTTAGCCAGGGATTTAGCTCAGTGGACTAAGCACTTGCTTATAAAGTACAAGATCCCCAGTACCAAAAAAAACAAAACAAAACAAAACAATAAAAAAAACCTATAAAATATTTTAAAGACATAAATTAGAATAAATTAAAAATAAGAGATCATAGTAAAAATGTACATGTTTTCAAAGGATGAAATGAAGGCCTCTCAGAAGAAAAAATATACACATTACTAACAAAAGTGAAAATATAGAAATTCATGAAATTTGTTTTCTGTGATTTTCTTTGTTAATTATTCATGATGGAGTACAAATCACATTATAAAGTATACAAGGAAAAAATAAAAGGTAAAATAAGGATAGTACAAAACGTAATATTTTAGTATATACGCTTCTGAAGGAAGCACAGTTCAGATTTCAATAATACTCTTCTTTTGGTCCTTGATAAGCCCAAAAGTTTACTCAATGTAAAATGTTTGGAATATTAAGAAAAATAGATGCATATGCCAACAATGTACTTATTTTATAAAAAGCAATTTACATAAATAACTGGACTTGTGCCATCATTCAAACAAATCAAACAGGAATATCTTTCACCAATATGCTAACACATGCCTCAGATTTAGGCTAATTAAATGAAAAACAAACAAACAAAAAAGAAAAAAGCTCTATCTGGACAACAATTTTACAGGCTACATTTCCTGCAAGAAGCATAATTATTTTAAAAATAGTTTTTAACAAGTATTAATACCAGTAGCAATAAAACTATGATAAGCAAGCAATAAAGTCACTGAAAAATATAAAATATGTTTAAAAATTAAAATGGAAACATTTTCTTTCATATTCAAGGTTCAAAGAGCAGCTAGATGTTATTTCATATCTTTAGTTTCCTTCATTTTAAAATAAAGATAAAATAAATGAAATTTAGCCATTCAACCTTAAAATAAATAAGAGAAATAACCTATAAGAGAAACTAATTAATTTAAAAACACATTATCTAATAAAATACTACTTAAATTTAATTTAAAGTACAAAAGATTGTTTGAAAAATTATACGCAAAAATTATAAATAAAAATAAAAATATTATAACCAAAGACTAAAAATTTTAATCAGATGATAATAAACTAAAAGTTTCCAGCAAACAAACAATACAAAGAAACCAAATCCTCTTTGGCTGACTTATGAAAGTTTTCAAACTATTCACCATATTCTGTGGTTATTCTTGTCTCAAAAAAAAAAAAAAAGAAATGTGATCATCTCCTTAGTTTGTTCTATAAGAAAAACAGAATTATTTTTAAAACTCACTCACTGTATCTTAAAATTATAAAATAATGATAATAGCAACAATTGATTGAACATTTAATTTAGATATAGTCCAAGAGAAATGCCCTATATTATCTGACATTCCTAGATGAAGTGTTAGAATTTCCATTTCATTAATTAAAGAAATTGGCTTAGGGGTAATGTTAAATGCCGAATATCATTAGGGATAACCAACAGAGCTAATAATGGTTCCATCCCATGCAAAAATTGTCTTTCTCTCTCTCTGTCTTTCTGTTTCTCTCTCTCTCTCTCTCTCTCTCTCTTTCACTTTCTTTGTCTCTCTCTTTCTTTGTCTTTTCTGATATAGCATCTTGCTATTCAGTTCAAGCTAGTCTTGAGCTCACTTTGTAATACAGACTGGTCTGGAACTTGCAACAATTCTCCTGCCTCAGTCTCTGGAGTGCTGGGATTATAGGTGTGCACCACCATGCCTGGCAAAAATTCATTTCCTTATTTTCTTTAAAGTTTGTTTTAAGGAGAATAAAACCAAACAAAATAAAACAGAATAATGCCAAACAAAACAAAACAGTGAAAGTAACAGAGGACTTCCAAAAGGACAATAAGAAAACAATGACTACCATAATGCCTCTCGTAATCTTCAAAATTGCTTCCCATACCATCAGACATTTAAACAGAACAGAATAAAACCAATCAAAACAGAACATTGAGTAAAACAAAACAATAAAATAGAACAAAACAAAACAGTGAGAACAATACTGGATTTCAAAAACAAGACAGAAGGAAATCCTCATAGCTGCCATATTGCATATTGTTATCCTTAATAGATGATCATACTGCTGGTTTAGGCCTACAAAGTAAAACAACACAAGCATAACTTTGTGTTTGTACTTCCACTGCTATCAACTCATCTTGTGTTCCTCCAAATCAGCCAGATGCTTATGGGGTTGGAGGAAAGTTCTTGTGGCTCACTAGAAGACCAAATTGGCTTTTTGTTTCTCCTCTTGAGCTCCATATGGCTGCCATTGGCTAACAGGAGGGATGAATTGGCTTCTTGATTCTCTTCCCAGGCCCTACAGGGCTGCAGATAGCTCACAGGGAAGGACAATTTGGTTCCTTATTTCCCTTCTAGACACCACATAGCTTCCAACCAAACTTCATTTTCTTAACCACTAATTTGTACTACCTTCCAGTTAAAGGCCACATTATATATTTATCATATTATCTAACTAAGATTATTTACAACATAAGTTATCTGATTGCCATACTCAAGGTCCTGCCAACAAAAATACTGCCTCTAGAAAGTCATCTATCATCCTCCAGTTTGAAAGGAGTCACACTGAACTTACTGCTACTAAGTAAATAAACAGTAACTTACCAGAAAGGTTAACTACGTGCTCTGCAACATCCTTCTCCCACCAATGCCAACTTGTTTAGGCAATTGTTTTCCCTAGGTTAGTTAACCTGCATCAAAATAGACTACAATGAGGTAATACAGTTGAGTGCCCCTTGACCCCTTGCTTGGGTCAAGCGTGCTTCAGACTTGGAGTTTTCTGAATTTTGTAATATTTATATAGATGAACAATTGGGTATTTTAATTCAAAAATTAAAAATGCAAAATAGAATTCTGAAACACATTTGGTTCAATGTACTATAGATATGGTAAGCGCAATAGATAGTTTTTCTTTCTTTCTTTTTTTTTTTTTTTTGTCTTTTTATCGGTACCGGGATCAAACTCACAACTGCCTGTTTGCAAGGCAGGCGCTTATGCCACTGAGCTAAATCCCCAGCCCCAGTGCAATAGATAGTTTTTAATAGGCCTCTTTACTTCTAAATTTCTATTGGCAGCTTCTCTATTTGTTGTTTGAGATTGTAGCCAAGAACTTTTAAATTTTGACCAGAACCAAAATTTTTGTATTTTACTATCACTGGAAAATCTTCCTGCTTCATAGAAATATAAAAATATAAGAAATGCTTGAACAATTTTTCTGAGTCTATACATTTTTCATAATCTATTTTTGGATAATTGAAAAAGCAAAAATAGAAATTAACGCTCCAAGGAAAAGTCTACACATCTGAATATTTATGTCATCACATGTCAGTGAATAAATGAGGTAAGCTGCCGCCAGACCATCCTGGTCAATTCTTCTGGTATATTCTGGGCAGAACATAACCTTCCACTGAATATTATTACATCAGTGGCTTGTGACTGATGAGAGTCTGTCTCACAACATTTAAAAGTTGGGCACTGTAGCACATTGATACATGATAAGCAATAAGAAATTTGATTCAGAATTTGAATATTAGCAGAAAAAGGTGACTTTTATAATTAATGGTCATCATGATGCATTTTTAGATAATCCATTGGTTGTGAAAGAAGATTGATAAAATTTTACTGGACTAACCTCATGCTAGATACGAAAATTAGTCTGGCTAAGAGCTTGACCATGTTTCCCAAAATGACACAGGAAAATGTGGAAAAGTTGATGGTTTCTCTATCACTTGTTATTAAATCAATTGCCTGTGGTAATGATAGTCAACTGTTCCATGAAGAGCAAGTAGTAAGTTCTGAATTATCTTTTATTTTTTATCAAGTTTTGAACTCAGTACCTGACCTATCCAAGAGCTAGGTAGAAGTCAGTCAAAAGTCATTGTCTTTGCTTAAACCTGACCTGCATGAAGTTGCCAGCGAAGGCCTGCACTCAGGCTGCAGAGGTTTTGCACTACACAGCTCTAGAGAGAGCAGCATTCAGGTGAATAAAGGTTAGTGGCTCTCTCAGGAGTTGTGTCATGAACAAAATGCAAAGCTGTCCATAAAGGTTCTGCCAAAGGCCCGCAGAGAGTAAAAACATTTCAGTGTGCTCAATTGTCCACATTTTATTTTATGCTGTCCTGTTAAAATGTAAGTTTCCAAAGATATTTTTTTTCAGTTTTGTTCCCTGATGTGGGCCAAGTACTTTGAACAATGCCCATTCCAAGCTAGGCACTCAATAAATATTTGTTAAATAAATGATGTAAAAGAAAGGCTTTAAATCTAGATCTGAGAGAAGATCCAGCTGGCATTTAAATACAAATAATAATAGAAATAAATCATAACAATAAAATAAAAGCTAGTAATTGTCTAGGTCCTTTTAAAGAGTATTTTGTAGCAGGCATCCTTTAATGTTGCCTAAATAAATACTAAATTCATAGCTTTGCTTGTTAATACAATTGTACGCACCAGATAACTTTCCCTACCCCAATTATTTAATTCATTAATGAGAGTCATGAGAATCTAAGACTGTCGTAGTGAATCTATGTGCCACATGGGCTGTTGGTATCACTGAAAGTTCTGAAAGGTTTTCTATTACTGGTCTAGGCAATGAACTGAATAAAGCAATGATCCTCAAGGATCCAGTGAGAACAAAGTCTAACAGGGCTAGCAGCCATAATGATACATTAAAATAACTGTGTGTAAAAGGCCATCTCATAATCCTAATGCCTCATAGGCCAAAAATCACATCAAAGGATAACAGCGTAGCCATTTTCTGAAAAGCAAAATCAACCACATACATATAACACACCATTATAAGTGAAGTTAAGCTTTAATGATATAAGAATTAGGTTAAAAAAAAAGAGATGCAGGAAGATGCATTTCTCGGGGTAACAGATCTTTTCCTCCATTGCTGCTTCTGAAATGCCCTCGTAGCTGCAGCGTTTGTGGACAAAATATCTATTGTAGTCAGGGGTTGTGCGGAAAAAAAATTAGAATCAGGACATGGAGTTTATAATATTTTATGATGGTCACCCAGAGTTAACACACGAAAATGCAGGAAATCTATCTGCCACACCAAAGGCACAGAATATTTAGTCAAGGGCCTGAATCCCACAGCAATGTACTGTATGAGTACAGCTGAAGACCCAGAGTTCATGACAATGCCTCCCACGGGTCCAACTGGAAGGTTTAGAGCCCACAAGAAGGACTCACGCCAGTTTCTTTTATGGATCCATGTTGCGAAGGCCCAAAGATCAGTGGTGGAAGCCAGAAAGTCCAAGCCAGCGGGGTGAAAGAGTTGGGTTAGTAGATTGAGGGTTCTACGCCGGAGCTGAGAAGTCATGCTCATAATAAAGACCCAAGCTGCCCTGAAAAGTACCACAGCCATCCTCAGTGACATGGAGGTTCCGAGCTCCTCTGACGATAAGCACAGTCAAGTACATGCCAGGAAGCCAGCATGACAAATTCATCCTGGATATCAAGCAGCAACATCTTCCCCTCTGGACCCAGGAAGCAATGCTCAATGTGAGGACCAAAGCTTCTTTAAGAGAATCTGCGGCTCAAACAGCAACTTGTAGGAGAACCCACAATGCCACAATGCCTCAACGCATCTCTTCTCCTTCTCCACATCTCTATTTATGCTAGCAACTTTCTTCAAGTGGAATATCTATGCTCAGCACCACGCTGATGTAATCCAGCTGGTGTTAAGTTGATCACCAGTTTTTATTCCATAACAATACCCAAAACTTTAAAACTATACTGAGCTATTTATCTCATATGATCCTGAGACAGACCCAAAGTGAAAGCAAGTTTTCTTTTCTGAGATTTCTGAGTATGAGTGTCATGCAAGAAGCAATAGTAACTTACTAATGGTCTGCTGTACAGTACTAGGTAGCTTTTATTTTCCTCTTTTCATTACTTCTTTCACTGTCAAACTATTAGATGAGAATATCATATTCTTTTCATCAGGCAGGTGTTGTATGGTATGAAAATTCAAGTGTTAGAAAACAATTGCAAGCAATTTTCCATGGTATCATTTTGCAAAAAGAAATCACATTTATTGAATAATGTAAAAATCTGTTATCTTAAAAATTGCTCTAAATTCTGTATTAGAAAATAAATAACAAAGATTTACTATGAAGGATCTTAAATTTAAGCAACATTACAGTCAACACAGAAAAATATAAATATGTTTGGTGTTCTGTTCACTACTCCTCCAGGTTTTCAGCACCTATATTAAAATATAAATTTTCTGAAAATCTCAGAACCACAGGTAATGGTCTGATAACACAGACTCCTGCAGGGAATTGAGGACAATTGTGGAGAGGAAGGTAAGGGTATGATCAGAAGGGTAATTGCTCCTAATGTGATCCTCAAAAGATAAATATGAGCATTTTCTTTCTGTGCTGATAAGGAGGCTTGTCCTTACTGGATTTACACGGGACTCTAAATGCAAGAACCTCACAAAAACATTTCTTTCTGAAACTACTTAAATAACCTTTTCATTTGATGTAGTATCTAATATTATTTAGTGGATTTGCTAGGTTCATGAATGACCATGGTCCGGGTGTGTATGTATTCTATTCACTCCAAATTAAATCACTTGTTGGGTTTAATTTTCCTGGCCATTAAATTCTTCTTTGTTTTATTTTCATGCCGTCAAAGAAACAGGAAAAAACAAAGACAGGTAGGAGGTTATTTGTACATACATAATTTCCAAGTCCCTCATAAAAATTTTGTCTCTATTTGCTTCAGATTATCTATCTGCAGGCAAACAAATTTGTCATTGATGTTCCTAGTCACAAGATTACACTAGAAGTCTGTTACTTGTACTTTTGTTTAATCATTGATTTTACTCTTCTACTTGTAACCAACTTTATTAATGATCAATGTATCTATAAATTTAGCTTTGAGATTTAACAACCTAACTAAACAGCAGTGTGGTGTGCTTTCTTTTTCTAAATTTCATAAAAAAGAAGTGTACACCTGTTAAACAAAATCTGCCTAGTTTAAAACTGAACTGAGTGAAAAATCAGTAACTGACACATGTACTCTGAATAATTATCATTTGTTAATTCTATTTTAGGGTCTGGTAAGTAAATAAAGGTATTTAATTTAAGCATTGATAAAAGTAGTAAATAGTAGACAGAAATGGCTAGTAGGTAGATAGTCCTGGCTCTGGAAGTAATCTCCTTTGTGTTTTTATGAAACCTTTCAAAGAACACATTGGAATTAAAGATTTCAAGGTCAACCCTTCTTCAAGACTGTTTCCTACCTCTTCTTTCTCATCCTCAACTTCCTCACTTCCCTCATAAGGAAAAGTGAAGGACTGATTAGTTAACTGTAGTTCCCAAATATCTCTAGAATATGGATCTACAACTATTTTAATGTTTTTATTTGTTTGCTTTAGTTTTCTAAGCAGGATAAAAAAAAGCATTGACCTTTAAAAATTCAATTTCAAATTATTTTCACCCTATACCTTTTATCAATTTCTATCATTTTAATGAATATTTTTCATGTTCTAACCCATTAATACTGGATACTTTGCAAACTAACTGAACTTTCTCTGCTACAGTTAAAGAATGAGTTCATGATAAATGCTACTTTCAATATTTTTCTTCTTAATAATCTGTTTCACTGCATAAAATCCTAAGATTTTCATTGAATTAAATATTACATTCCTATATCCCTCCAGACAGAATTAGAAATTTAAATTCAAAAATATTTTCAGTACTGTCAAATCCATAGATCAGTGCTGAACAGCTGAACATTTAATATAATAAAAAATTTATTCCAGTATTTTAATGTTAGTTCACAGTAGGTTCAAACGTGAATTCAAATATTTGAAGCAGAACTAGGAACAAAATAATTGTTCACTGTTTAATCTCCCCTGAAATTGGGAATATTCTTCACAACTCACAATATTTTGACTCAACCTCCTAGATCAAGAAGATTTAAATACTATAAGATAAATAACAAAGTATCTTTTAAAGAACTTCTATAGTATTTTTTAAGCCAAAATGACTAAGATTTTTGAATGGCACTGTTATCACAAATATTAGATTTATAGTTTATATTGCATGAATTATAATTTATATCACATGAATATCTCATTATGAATTTTTAAATAATAAATTTCAGTTTTCAATGAGATAATGCTACAGAATTGCCTAAGGTCCCTGGGGCAATGCCTTAACATCCTGAAAAATGTTGCCTATTATAGGATCCAAGTCTGACTTACCGCCCCTTGAAATTTGAAGTATTTCTTTCCACTTCTTCCTTTCCCTAAGTAGTTAGCATTGACCTAATACTAGCCTAGGTAAAAGGATAAGGAGCTAATTTAAATAATCAACTGTTTTAAAAATCAAATTCTATTTTAGATAGCAACATAGTAACAGGTTTTTTTAAAAACTATCTGAGCTTTGGGATTGGTCAAAATTAAATTAGAGTTCATTTCTATTATTGAGTTATCTGGAGCCATTTTGGTACCTTTAAACCACACTGTATTAATCTGTAAGCTGAGAAAAAACTGGTACCTTATTAAAGCTTTGCAGATATAATGCATTTGAAGAATTTAGTGGACTAATTGGCACTTCATAAACAGTTCAGTAAATGGCAGCTGTTAATACTATTGTTTTATGTCTTATTTGATTTATTTAATTTTTGCCATTATACCTTATAAGTTTTTATTTGTGAAAAGGGAAATTTAAGAGTCAAAAGACTGTAAGTTAATATGATTTTTATGATTTAAGAAGCAGCATAAAAAGGACCCACATTTCTTCAAAGCAACTGTGCCCAAAGTCTGAACCAGATGGAAGGAGCCCAAATGTCCCTAAATTTTCATATTTCACTAAATAGCAATATTTTGGTGCAGATGATGATTTCTTATTCTAAGTGACTGTCTTCTAAGTGACTGAAATGTCATTCCTTTGCTCAAAATTACTATTATATCCAGTTAATTACATCAATAAATGACTAACTAGTAGGCACCTCTGTGAGCAATTCCTGAATTGCACATTTAAATAATATGTATTTCAAGTGTACTTGCCACGCTTTAGAAATTTTGCTCAAAAGTTCAGACAGACAAACAGAATTGAGGTCACCCCATGCCTTACTTTAAAACCGTAAGTCAATATAACATAAAAGCATTGTTTTTGATCTCTTATTTGTAGTAAATATCTCCAAATAACTTAAGATCATCTATTACTTATATATTTCCTGGTATCTTTAGAAAGGAAAAATAAGAGATAACTGTCCGATTTTTTTCATATAAGAAGCTTATACTGAACTTCATCAGATCACCTTGCCAATAAAGACAAGTGGCAATAATCTATCCATAAAATTTAGAGTAGCCTGAATAATCACTTCACAATTTAAATGACAGAAAAATGATTCTGGAACCTGGCAGTATTATAACAGTGATCTCTCTCAGAATTTAAACATTTGTTCAATACAAAAGGAAAAAAATTCACTTAACCCCTAGTCTTTTTCAAACAGGCATTTCATTTTGAAGGACTGAAAGGGGGAATTTAAAAAATTTTCAACTATGTGACTCTTCTCT
Organism: Cavia porcellus; assembly: GCF_034190915.1. NCBI lineage: Eukaryota > Metazoa > Chordata > Mammalia > Rodentia > Caviidae > Cavia > Cavia porcellus. The sequence continues at coordinate 7,462,059 of NW_026947500.1, read as the reverse complement.
CTATTTCAAATTTATTTTCCCCTCTGGCATTCATGACACTTTATAAAGAAGAAAAGAAAAAAAAAGCATGAGGGTGTTTTTTCACCCTCATTCATTACTAATCTTTTCTTTGAAAAATATGTCCCAATAGTTTCTCTTTTTTCACAGCCATTAAAGATGATTTATTTTCTAATTACTACACATTAAATATTAGAAGTCTTTTAAGTGACAGCTAATAAATAATAAGTGACCTTGAAGTCATTTAAAACTTTTCAACAGGGCTATATGACACAAATAAATTGGAAAGTATATATACAGAAAAATCCTCTACCCCAGATATATTCTTTTCTTCAATTAAAAAACTAGAAAATTTTAATATGGTTTTAAAAAATACATGAGGCAGTTATGTTGAAAAATTTAAGTTCAGAGATGTAAAATCTTCTAAAATATGAAAGAATACTTGCAAAGAGTAACACTGAATAAAGAAATCAACTATAAAAGCATCTTTTATAATCTCTTTTCAAGACATGTTTCAATATATACGACACTTAAACATAATAAGAAACTTATGCTTTTGAAATTTGTTTCTAAAATACTATAAATGCTTTATATTAAAATGAATTTAATTATATATTTATATTAGTACGTTTGTAATACATAATATTTACATTTATGTCAGGATTGGTACATGTAAACAATACACTTTAATTTCATTTTTTGTCCCATTTTCCTTCTTTCTCTCCCTCCTCCTTTAATCTCTATTCCCTTTTGTTTTCTTACATGTTTGCAATACATAATGTATCTTTATGTGTGTGTAATATAATATGTTTTAGTGTGCTATTTTCTACTGTATGACATTAAACTGTATTTTATTCCACATTTAGGGCTTTAGGAGTTTACTGTTTTCCAGGTACTATGAAAACTTGCAAGTTGTCTATTGCTTTTCTATCTTTAGTGTGAAAATAACTTTATAAAGAAAATATCAAACAACTTTTAAAATATAATCCATAATTGGGGTGATGTATTCCATTAAAATTTCATAGAAAAATAATCAAATTCAATTGTTAAAACTGTTAGTACTACCTACCCACATGTAACTTTGTAGCTGCTTTCCTGACAAATCCTGGCTGCCTGTTATCAGTGATCACAAGTGAGAAGTGTAATTCTGCCCTACAAATACATCAATAAATCAAAAAATCCGAACAAATCTCCAGCTTACTTATCTATAACTTCCATAATAACTATTTCAGGATCCTGTTGAACAAAGTAGTAATTTCTCCATATGAATGAATTCAGTCAAATTATTTGCAACTCGCTGGGTTAGGAAATTTACCATTAAGTTAGAAAATTTGACTGACTTTTTTGTATTTCACTGCAAAATCACTAATGCAGCTCCTTGATGGGAAGTCCTTCTTGCAAACCGGAAGAGAAATGTTTCACAGTGCTGTGGCTTCATCAAGTTGGAGATAAAATACAACAAAGGGAGGGCCTCAGAATAACAAGAGGTGTGAGTCCTGCCGTGGTTTAAGTTGGTGGCCTCCAGGCCTCATGCGTTTACATTATGTATCTGTGATTGGTTCATCATATAGTATTTGGATTGATGGTGTCAGTGCTACACCCACATAGGGGTGGAGCCAGGATCTGATTTAATGGCAGGAAGAAGGTGTGTCTCTCTCTCTCTGGCCTTGCTGTTTGCAGCGGCCCTGAACTGTGGCCCAGCCATCATCACCCTGCCTTGGGGCCAACTGAGTGTGGACTGAAACCGCCAAAATCTGTAAGAAACAAACCTTTCCTTCCCCAGCTTTTGGCATCAGGTATTTTGTCTCAGCAACCAGTAAAAAGTACCTAAGACAAGTACCAGTTGCAGTCTTCCACTATTTTCTGTTCTTTTACACTTCAAAGAATCAGATTCCTTGCAGGTAAAATGGGAAGAAAGTTACTGTCTGCTTTATTGACTTTACAGGAGGTTCAGTAGGGAGGTTCAAATAAAATGTATGTGAAATGTTCTATAAAATATAAAGTATCAGCTAAATAAAAGTTATAATTACTGAATTTCATACATAGAGGAAGAAAGTGTTTACTATATTTGGTCTGACACTACTTCTAAACTTCGACTGGCATATCAATGAATTACAAGTAAGAATGTATTATAATTGGAAACTAATCCTTAATAAACCTTTAGGCTATCAAAATGTGTAATATATATAATTTCTGCTTGTGTATTTGCTTTCTCCTCTTTTCCTAGAGCTAACAAAAATACAATATGAGTATTTTTGCAACTGTCCCTACCAATTAACAACACAAAATACTGTGTTGAAATCAATCTGGGTGGAAAATAAGAATTTTATTTTCTTATTTTATTATCTTAGAATGCATAGGAAAAGTTTGCACAAATAAATGTACATTTGGATCTTTCATATAAATTTTGAAATAGATGCATGATTTATTTTCCTATATAAAAACATACAATTTAACATATCTGTCTCATTCCAGATAAACTATTTGAGTGCAAATTAACAACACACTGCTGAGTGTAGCCATTATAAAATAATGCAAATACTAGACCAATTCCAGCTGCCAAAATAAACAAATAATTTTGTTAGCATGCATGCAAAAGAGACTTTTCTAGTTAATTGTAAATTTCTGGAGAAACTAATCTTCTGCTTTCTACTGCCAAAAGAATAAAATAGGTGGATAAAACTACCTCATTCATAACTAGATACGTTTGCTGATATAATTACTTGCACATAAATATTTTTCTCAAAGCTGTTATAAATTATAGGAATAAGCATTTTATAAGGACCATAGAAAAAAATTTATTTTAAAACGCTTACATTTCTTTTTTTAAACTTAGTGATACAGCAATAAAAAATATCTGCTACTTCTTGATGAAATAAAAATAAACTGTCCACCCTATTTTATACAGACTAACCGTACATACACATTTATACAATCTTTAAGTCATTTAACCATATGGAATCATTTCCATAGTTAAGCAGAAACTACAAAGGCATGAGCCTCTATTCTTGGTCCGGCTTCCTTTTCCTACTCTGTGGCAGACTACAAAGTGAAAGACTCCATGAAGGGTAAGCTTAAGGCAAAACTAGAAAACTAGGAACATCTCACAAGACTGAGGCTTCCCATTAAAAATCACTCATCCTATATCTACTAACATTTACCCTTTGAAGTATTACAGATCACTTTCTCCTACTTTTTTTGTTTTTCACTGTGATGTGCTGATAACTTCTTGTTCCAAGGATGCAGGGGTAGGAGGAAAGAGACAGATCACTGAACATCGACACTGTCCTTGCTTCTATAGTAGTTTTGTGTGTCATTATTACAATACGTATTCTAAACATATTTAGTGAAGGTGAGAAAATATTGGCACAAGAATCCAAAAAGATGACACTCACTGTCTGTCCTTACGTTATGCTGCCTCCTTAAAATCACACATGACATTTTATTGTGGAAAGATTTTCTTTTCATTGAAAGAGAAAGAAAATATTTTAAAATATAAATTGAAACCTTTGCTTTTTCCTTTTATAAGAAATGAACGAGGCTAGGTTCCTGGTTCCTTCTGTGAATTGCTGTGGGTATTGAGGCAAGCAGTTGATAACTGAGATTTAGAGACATTTGTGTCCTTCGGCTTCAAATAATATTGGCAGTATGTCTGAAGACTTTCACCTCCCTTGATAATTTTAAAGAACTTCCAATTTTTGGAAAGGGAAGCTGGGTTAGAACCAACCACTTTACTGACTTCTCCCACACTTTGCTAGCAGTATATCATTCTTTTTTTTTTTTCATTCACTCATAGTACAAGATCACATCCTAGGTTTTCTATTACTTCTGGGTCTTTCTCTGTAAACTAGATGCCAGGCTATCTCCAGATAGCTGTTATCTGTTGTTATCCCAGGTCAGTTTTGGGGGAAACTAAACTACCTCTTTTCATTTCCTAAAACCACTGGTGAAAAATAGTTTATTTTGTAGACAAGAGGATGTAGCTCAGCTTTAGGGTTCACTTATAACTTGTATGATGTCTTAACTGCAATACCAACACCAAAAAATAGATTTTAAATTGTTTTGATTTAGAACAGGAAATTTTGTAGAAAAGTCAGTTGAAAGATAAACATTCACACACTTCTAAGTGCCTCTGACCAGGTGGGGTGGTACAGGTCAGTAAGCCCTGCAGTCTAGGAGAGTGAGGGAGGAGGACTGGAAATTTGAACCGAGTCTGGGCGATTTACTGAGAGCCCATCTCAAAACAAAAAATAAAAAGTGCTAGGGTATAGTTCAGTGGGTACGACCTTGGGTACAGGATAACACCACACACACACACACACACACACACACACACACACACACACACACCTCTGAGTTATGGTTACTGGCCAAAGTCTGGCTGGATACTCCTTCAAGTTGACCCTCCCTCCCTCCAATTATGTTCCAGCCTCTTTTACTGTTATGCTTCAGACTCACTTACTGGCTTACTTAACCTCTCTACATTTGTTCTGATTACCTCAAGAACCTACCCCAAACTGCTCACTTATTTTAATGCAGAAAAATATGTGCTTTGAGTCAGGCGTGGTGGCTCACGCCTGTAATCCCAGCATTCAGGAGGCTGAGATAGGAGGATCATTGTGAGTTCGAGACCAGCCCGGGCTACAAAGTGAGCTTAAGGCCAGCCTGAACTGCACAGCGAGACCCAGTCTCAAAAAAAGACAACAACAAAAAAGTGCTTTACCTTTACTTCTCTGGATTTGAGTACTTAAATCCAAACAGTTTGTTGGGTCAAAAGATTTCCAAATATAGAGACTTCACCTCCTAAGAAAAGTTGATCATAAGTAACAGCAATAATATTGACCATTAATAAGTTTGGAATCTAATAAGGACAGAAAGATATACACACTAACAATTATCTTGTGATAAAATTAAAGACACAGAATGGAGTTCCTAATAGGAACACAGGTAAGAGAGCTCTTTTTATTTCCTGCTAAGGTGTATCAGAAAACATATAAAAGTAAATGTCAAGAATCTTGAAAAATGTGACAGGAGTGAGCATGGCTGAGAAGGGGGCTCTAAACAGAAAGAACATATGCAATAGTAAAAAGTAAACACATGAGTGTTCAGGACATATATGAAAACTAGCTCACTGTGCCTCTGATATCAAAAATCAGAGCAGAATCAAATACTACAGAACTGTTTTGTGTTCCAGCTTTGTTTCAGAATTCAACTACTTTTCTCCCCTTATCCACCACTTTATCATTCCCTGCAAAACAGTTCTCTATTTCTTCATAACAAAAGAGCACACTGTCTGCATATATTTAGGTGCAACTGGATAGGATTAATTTAATAGTTTTGTCTTAATTCTGCTGGGAGGTTTCTCAGTTTAACTAAATAACTTTAATGCTCTTTGGCACTAAGCTTTGGAAAAAAGTTTTTTTCAAAAATCTATTATAAAAATAATGATTTCACTAAAGAGTGTACATAGTAAAAATCATTATTCCAGTAGATGGAGCAGAGGTAACATCAGAATACCTGAACACTGCCTGGCCCAGAATATACAAGGAAGTTCAGACACTCCGCAGAACTATGAAATGGAAACAGCACATCTGAGAGCAAAGACTGAACATTAATGAATACTGCTTGGCTAACCACCTAATTTGGACTTAGAAAATTTCACATCCTATTCAAATGGAAGGAGAAAACAACCTTAGGCAAATACCAAAATGATTCCTTAAAGAAAAAAATTATATTTTAGAATAAGAAAGCTGTAATTTTGATTTGTTTAAAGCTCTCACTGTGGTGCTTCACAATCATTCTACATAACACAGATGAGGCTAAAATCCTTAGTGGAGGTTCTAAGTGCATGGCTACTTCAGACTCTTGTGGATGGTAATATGTGTGTTTCTTTCCTCTCAGACTGTCTGTAAATTGTGTGATTGCCTGATGTGGAATTACCAAGAAATATATCAATAGACACAGCAGGCATCAATGTTAAAATCTCTATGTACACAATGGACCCATGAACAAATTTACAGCATAGAAATTGCAATAGCAAAGAGCTGGCCATGCAAATTCATATCTGTGAACATATTGACAAACAAAACTGCAGATATTAAAAGATAAATATGGAGAAGCAGGTAATTTGAATGAAAATTCTGGCTATTACCTATCAAGTAAACATTCTAAATTTAATTAAATCCTTTAGGCATTATTGAAGTTATGGATGAACTCTTTGATCTAAGTATACTATAAATATTATAAGGAAATAGTTTCAAATACTTATTAAACTTTTTGTAAGTATGTTCTGTTCCTCTCAAGAAGCTACTCTATGCCTTGATCTGTCTGTGAATTTCTTTGGCACTACACCAAACTGGATTATTCAATAGGTAGACCATATACATACTTAAGACATGAACAAAACACAGGCAGCTCTAATGTTTTGTGAAAGAAAATATTTTGTATCTCCCAAGAATGTACTGAAGTGTTCATCAACAGAAAATTGTGAGTCTTAATTTGAATAAGTCTCAGAACTACAGTTCATCAATCACATACACAAAGCATCATAATTCAATAATTGAAAATGTGGATGAATTTAAATCTTAGCTCTACCTTAATCTAGAGATGCAGATATACACATAAGAGACACTTACCATATCTTCCTCTCAGTTTCCTCATTATAACATGAAGATAGTAAAACCTCTCATAAAAGTGGTAATGCAAACATAGTGATATAAAGCATAAAAACTATCATTTGTCACTCTGATTAGTGAATGTAATATGACTTTAGTGGGACAGAACTAAAATTTCAGTTACAGGTGTTAAACCCAGACTAAACTCTTTTAATGGTGTTCACATTCCAACTCAATCCATTGTGAAGTGCATTTAATGTTAAGTAAGAAATGAGAATTCCTAGGAATAAAAACAACAACAACAAAACAGCTCTGTAATTTTGCATTTGGAAAAATACACTGTTTGTGGTGGGTAAGTTTCACCATGTCCACTTGCTTGCTTTTGGAGCTGCTTCTGGGTGTATCTAGATGAGTCATGGAGGAGTGACTCTTACAACTACTTCTGGTCCTTCACCTTCCTCCCTAAAACTGTCCGCCTGCTCTGATTTTTGATAATCAGGAACTAAGTGCTCTCCCATGACTTCCGCTATGATGTTTTGACCTGGAAGTTAACCATTCATGGAAAGAATCCCCTTAAAGCATGGGACAAATTAAGCTCTCTTCCTTAAAATTATATCAAATGTTATCACTCAGACAGGGTGAAATTTTCTAATACATTTTAATTCTTTCTTAATCTTTATTCACAAAGAAACAATGAATTTCTAAAAATTTACTTAATCTTACTAAGTAATAATTTATGCTTTAAAACATTCAGAAATTTTCATTACTTTTATATATTTTTATACCTAAGCTGCTTGATGTGTTTTTTGAAATACAGATGCATATTTAAAGAAAATGCAAAATAATCCCATTTTTCAAATACCTCTCTCTTAATTCCTATCATGGTAAGAACCATTTTAACTTCTAAAAGCTCAGAATGATGAATTTAGAAATCAGAGTGCCAAAAGAGCCTGATTTTGGTGAATGCTATTTTTTAGGAGGTGTTTACACATTGCTGCTTTCTTGCTGTGTCTTCTCAAGACAGTGAGAACAAGAGCATGCAGCAAGGAAAGGTACAAAAAGCATAGAGGATGCTGTCTTTCTGATACGGATACTAACCCTTCATGTAGATGCAGCCCTTCATACTCCATCTAAACCTATTTAACTCTCAAAGCCCTCAACACAAGAACTTGGAGAGACACTATTCAATGCAGAGGAATCACTTTGCTGGGACAGACAAAGGATAATGGTGGGCTGTGTAAGGTGAGGTGCAAACAGCCCTAAATTTCTCTCACAGAAGCCTTTCAATGTTGCCGTTTACCATCTATTCTTCCTCAAAGTTGCTCAATGGTCCAAAGTTACATAGTTATCTATTCTCTCAGAATACTGCTAATTATGAAAAGTATGACCTTGGGATGCCTTACCAACTGATTTCCCAATAAATCCTAAGAATTGAAATAACCGATCTAAAATTTAAAAACAAATTTAAGATTATACTAACAAGGGAAATTTCATAGCTCACATAGTTATTTCATCCTACTCATTTAATTTTTGAAGAAAGTCTTTAGGGAAAATGAAGACCTACAGAAACATAAGTTTGGTTAAAAAATGTTAAAGGCAACTAAGTATATACATAAGGCACACATAGAAAACTATATAAATACTACTGATACATCACAGGACTTACATGCATAGAAAAGTTAATGTCATAAATAAATGCACAAAGAGGACTACCATTGTGTAGTTCACTGAAAAATAGAAAAATGATAGAATTAATAAATTATACAACTGTTATTTGAAAGGAAAACTATTGCTAGTGAGCATTTTTAAAAAATGTACTAATACAAATAAAATACATAAAATAAGTCATAAAAGAAAATAAGAGTTAATTTAAAAGAATAAGTTATCATGACTTTGCTAAACATTATGCAAAATATATGAAAACATAAAATGAGAAATTTTCTAACAAAATACAATTTAGTGAAACTGACTTCAGATGATACACAAAAAATAAGACTAAATTACATACAAGAAGAAATTTGTCCATACATTAATAGTAGTAATTGCAGCTGTGTGTTATAGGAAAATATTTTTAAACTTGTAAAAGTTAAAGCTACTGAAATATTTTCCATAAAATGAGTTCAGAAAGATGACTTTTGGTTCCACGAAGATTGCACTCATATGCATGCACACATGTATACAACACACACACCAACTTTCAGATCAGGGCTTAAGAATATCAAGAAGACTTAAATAAAATATTACACTAAAAAAACATAGATAAGATACAATGTAAGTACACAAAAAAGGAAATATCCTGATCAGGTGTGATCTATCCTAAAAGCTTTTAATATTAGACAAACCACTGGTAATTTTATAATTTAATAGAATTCAGTAAAATTTTATTCTAAACATAGTGACTTTCTAATTCAGTAACCATTTAAAATACTCAATAAGAGAATTAGAGGGCAAATTCCTTTATAGGATGGATACATCTAGCTCAGCACAAAGCCTGCCATCGTGCTTAATGGGGGGGGGGTAACATTAGAAGCATTACCAACAGCATCAGTAACAAGACAAAAGTCCACTCTCATCAGACTTACTTAAAACTATGGTGGAGATACTAGTCAACAACTGAACCAGAAAAAAGAAATTACATTTTTAGGAAAGGAAAAATGAATATATATATATATATATATATATATATATATATATATATGTGTGTGTGTGTCTATATTTTATGATTACTAATTATATATATATATATATATATATATATATATATATATATATCCAAAAGAATCAATTTTGACTCATACAGTTGACCGAAATCATACACACTGGGAGAGAATAAAAGATTTTGAGAGATCTGTACTTTCAAAGAGATTGTAACTGTGATGAAGTATACAAAGGACTTCTAAGCTTACAGCTTTCTGTTGGCAGGATGAATGCAGAGAAACCTTCACAGGCACCAATGATGTGTATTCTCCAAAGCTTGCTTTATATAGTTAAGGGAGTAAATGGAAATGGAAGATTCTTCAAGAACATGATGCCAAGATCCGTAAAATATAGAATCTGGAGAGCTATATTCCTCAAAAAAGAGAATCAGGACTTAAGTCAAGCCCATCTACTTACCCTCTGGGTAGAAGCCTGATAATAGTTACCTAGATGGATTTCACAATTGCTGAGGACTTCTGAAAAGCAGTACACTATCCATATTTGCATATATGTCTATAAAGATACACATGAAACTAACAGGAGTAAATACTGTTTTAGCATAATGGGAACTGGAAAGCACTGGAAACAAAGAAAACAGGATTTTATGTCTTCATTTTCATATTTATAATTTGCAGAATAATAGATGGTGATCTATATGTAGACAATGAAAATTAAAATAAAAATCTGAAAATTTTATGTAACAATATATTACTGGCAAAAGAGTTAAAGAGAAAGAGATGCAATATATGGTTCCTATACCTCTGGATTGATCAATCTAGCTCCATACAGCAAAACAAAAAATGTATTTTAGGTGTAAAATGGAAAATAAGACTATGTTTTATGTATGTTAACAATTATTTCTAAAACTATTCACTGAGATTTTCTTGACCTTCATTATATTTTAGCACTAACATTTCTATTTCCCTGGAAAACGACCACAAATACAACATCTCATTTTTCAGGAATGGATTCAGAATTTAAGGGGAAAAGTACAAAACATGTATAGTTGTCCAAGAAAGTGAGACCAAATGAAATACATAGCCTGGTTTCTAATCTTAACAGGTGAATATCTATCACTACCAGAGAGAAAAGTCCTAAACAAACTATTTTGCTGACAAGACACTTTAATATTACTCCCTTCAGGCTGATACCAGAAATTAGTGAAATTTGGCCTTTGGAAGAGCATAGCTACAAATAAAAGTGAATTATGGGTTTAACTATGTTCAGTTTCATTATCACAAATAAGAAAACAAAGATGTCCTTTAAAAGCTTCAAAGAGTAAATATCCTACTGTTTCAGAAGATAGAAACATTTATTGTTATTTTGTAATATTAGGTCATTTACTTATATTCTCCATTATAATCTCATATTTACCGTGAAAGTTCCAAAATGAATCTTATAAAATATAGATACCCAATAAAAAGTATAAAACAGTTCAGGTAAAGGGTGGTATCAAAGAACAGAAAAGAAATATTCTTAAACTACTGTTAAACATTTAGAGACATATTTAAATATGACTTCTGTGTTTTAGTACCTGTTACAGCACTACTGTTAACTAGTTTAAGCGCAATTTTGTTTTAAAAGGAGCCATTATGTAACAGAAAAGCAAATAATAAGAGCTAGTGTATAATTTCAAGTAAAGATCCTTTTCATATGTTAATACTAATGTAGGAAGGCACATATATATCATTATTTGCTACATATCATGTTATGATATGTTACATTCTCTTGATTTCTTTTATCTGCATCATGGTGTGGATCTGTACTACACTGGCTCTCAAAAAAATTGATTACCCTAGAATTTGGATCTTATGTCAACAAATGATCTGGGGTGGAAGTTAAAAATTGTTCTATCGTGCTACTCTTAACATGCTCATATTATTATAGTATCTCACCACATTGTAACTATGTGAACTTCTACCAGTGAATACCTTGAAGAAAAACATTGTAGCACCTTTATCTTTGTCCTCCTACCTCCTAAAACAGTGTCTGTATTAATTGTACTGCAATATTTTCATGAAATTATATTTGAAAAACATTAAAGAGTATTTTAAAAATTAACATGTTAAAGTGAAATGTTTTATTATAAAATATTAGAAGAATGAGTTTTACAACAGTACAAATAACTTTCTATTACAGAGTAAACATTTATCTTGAAAAAAATCAACTTTAGAAATAGTTCCCTTGGGGAAAAATATAAATTATTTTCCAAGGAAAAGGAGGAATTTCATATATACAAAATTATGAAAATCATACCATTAAGTTAACAAGAAGCCATATGTCAAATTCGCAAGGATATATTAGTTTTATTACAGTTATATATGGAAATCTAAGTCACTTGTGTAAAGATAATAATACAGCATCAAGTAAAAAATTAATTGCTGCCAAAGCAATTCTTATGGTTAAAAGGTGATATTGTTGAACTTCAAATCAAGAACTACATGCAAAGGACTTTAACGTTTTTATTAAATTAGGCAAGATACAGCTAACATTTTTTCTAGGTCAGGCCAAAATTTAATGACTTGGAGTTCTTCCATTCTAAAATATTACTTAACCCTTTAATGGCTAAACATATATATGAATGTGTTTTTTTCTTTTATATCTTCAGAAGGAAATATAAATCTGCCTCTTCAAAGGCACATATTTTAAAAGAAAATATAGAAATTAATGCAATGTTTCCTGATTCAAAGACAGGTGTTAATAATATGAAATAATTGGCATTTCTGTAAGAAATATTACAATACAATTTATATACTTATTCAAATAACATTTATATTAATTACATGATACAGCTCAAATCAATTTTATCAAACTACATTATAAACAAATACAATATCAGTTAATTTAACAAATTTATTTATTTACTTATCTATGGTATCATGATCTCACACTTGCCAGGCAGGGCCTTGTACCACTGAGCTAAACCCCCAGCCCATTATTTTAACAAATTTAATTTCACAATAAGTACATTAACAAGAGAACTGTTATTTAATTGATATTGTATTCAAATGAATTGAATTAGGAAAAGTATGTGTAGGCTAGGATAAATCAGCTTTCTTCATATGTATCATTTGGAGAAAAATTAGAATGTCAGAAAGAATATTTAGATCCATGAAATCAGAAATGGATAGATTCTGGGTAGAATACATGTACATATTTTCTCATTGAATTGTTGTTATCATTAGGTCACTGATGACACTAAAACCTACGCAATGGCTACCTCTTATGGACTATAAAAAAGCAGAAAAGAAATCCGGGGATAATTTATATTTACGAAACAGCTTAGGGAGCACCTTCTCAAGAAAAATTAAAACGTGACAACGATAAGCATGCTGATTTAAAGGGACTCGCGAAACAGTGACGTGTCTCAGACAGCATAGAGGGGCTTTAACTTGTCCCAGCATCCAGTCACTCGTTAATATGTGATCCCTAATTTACTTCTGTAGTGTGTCACTATTTAACATTATCAAATCTAATTGACCAGAAATTTTGGTTAGATTGTGCTAAGCTATTGTTAAATTTTTACTGTTATTATTCTGGTTTCTTTGTGAACATCTCAACTTTACTGCATTAAACTTTAAATTAAATTTGGATAAAAAGAATATTTTATAAAATTTTTCAAACCGCAGTGTTCACACAGGAATTACAGTAGTCTTAACTCCATTGTCATATGTTTTGTAAAAATGTAATTTATGCTCACTATTTCTTGGGTTATTAAAACAATGTTCATTTGACTCTAATTAAACATTTTATTTGAAAGTCATAACTAATACAAAATGTTAAAGGTGAACTTCTGCTATGTGGGTATCAGAGTATCTTTCATAGCATAAAAGTTATTCAAATCTAAATGCTTAGTTTCAGACACAATGATAAAAATTACAAATAAGAAAGGTAGCAATTAACCACCTGAAATGATACTTCTATTACTTTATTTTCATATTGGGAATCAGTGAGCTACATAATGGATTATCCATATCACAATTCTCTGACAGGATAATAAAACATAGATTTGTAGTTTAAATGTGTGCATTGTCCATAAACTCTGCTATCAAAGCATTGCAATTAAACATGTATGAATTTATTTCTTAAAAAGAATAAATAAAATGCTTAATTGTACTTATAATTTATTATTTCTATAAATATCTATACCACATAATCGTGGACACAAGGTGAAATTACTAAAATACCTCGTCACATAGTGTTAACCTTCATTGCTAGTATTTTTACTTCTTCAGCGCGTATACTAGAAGTGAATACATACATATATATGGGGAAGATATGTGTGTGTGTGTGTGTGTGTGTGTGTGTGTGTGTGTATGTATATATAGCTCATACATGATATTGTGGATCAAATAGGAAAAGATCTAAGCAGCTCTTCACTTTTGACTTACCTAAAACAAGAAAGTGGACAGCCGATACCCAAAATTTTCAGAACATGGGTGGACTGTAACATTATGCAAAAGCCTCTTAAAACATTATTTTGAGATTACATATCAGAAGGCCATGCAAGTTTCTATTACCACACAGAAAAAAAAAACACATGAAACGTTCAGCCTCAGAGAACATGCTCATTCTCCAAACAACTCACACCAGAAGGAAACTGACCCTGTCTACACTAGGATATTTTCATGAAAGAAAATTATACATATACATATACATATACATATACATATATCTAGGAGAAAGACAGAGAGAGAGAGAGAGAGAGAGAGAGAGAGAGAGAGAGAGAGAGAGAGAGAGGATATTTGGGAAGGGTTCAACTATGCCACAAAGATAGCAATCCCTTCTAATTTACCACTACCAATGAGATAACACCCACGTCTTACAATCTCTAGATTCCATTCTACATAAAGTCTAACAAATTAAAACCAAAGAAAATAGACAAGGCCCCAGGTATACTGACTTTCCATACTTGTCATCTTCTACTAGGCCTGTTGCCCAACTAGTATTAGCTTCAGATAAAATGCACTGATGTTCCCAGCCAATAGGTTTGAAAGATACTAGTGAGTGAATAAATGAATAAAATATATACCATTGATGTAATAAGGGAAAGTACAGCTGATGAAGCTAGAAATTATATTAAGAAGTAAATTTAAATTACCAATATTAATTTTGCTTACATGAAATAATGTTTCAACTAGAATATTAGTTGATATTAATAAAAATAAATTAGGATATTAAGTACTTCTTAAAGGATCATTAACTAGGCCCAAACTAGTGGTTTGCCACACTTTAAGAGTTCACGTGATTTTTCAGTGAAAATATTAATTAAGACAGTTCCACCTACTCTATCTTCTAGCAGATTTAGTGGTTATGTTTTAATACTAAATATTTGATACATTCTAAGTTTACTTTAGTTCCTGGTGAAAGATAATGGATCTAGTTTTACTCTTTGGCATTGGAAACTCAGTTTTTGAGCACCATTTTATTAAAGAGGCTATTTTTCTTCCATTGAACATTTTAGTTCCTTTCTCAAAGATAAGGCTGCTAAGTCTGGTTGGTGTTGTTTTTGCATCTTCTAATCTGTTCCTTTGATCCTAAGGCCTGTTTGTTTATCAGTAACCCTGCTGGGGTTTTTTATTTGTTTGCTTTTATCACAGTAGCTTTTATAAGTATAATTTCAAGTCAGGGATTATGATGCACCCTGCCTTGCCCTGGTGCCCAAAATTAATTTTGCTATTCTAGGTCTCTTCTGGTTCCAAAATAATTTCAGGATTATTTTCTCTAATTCTGTGAAGTAAGATATTGGTATTATGCTCAAGATTGCATTAAATTTGTATAACAATTTTGGTATTAAATCCATTTTCACTATATTGGTTCTTCTAGCCCAAGGATGAGAGCTATCTTTGCATTTTCTTATAATCTCTTCAATGTCCTTTTTCAGTGTACTTAGTTGTCAATGTAAAGCTCTTTTACTTCCTACATTAGATTGAGTGCTAAGTATTCCGCCCTTTTGGACAGTATTGATAAAAGTGTAGTATGTTTAGTTTTTCTGTTAGTACTAGAATAAGTGGATTGGTCAAAGACATAGGCAAAGACGTTATGAATACAACACAGTCACACAGGAAATATTACAAAATTCAACAACTGGGATTCGTCTTTTTAAAAGGCTTTTGTATAGCAAACAAAGAAATCACCAACAGGGTGGGCAAAGTTTTTTGCCAGCTGCTCCTCAAAGGACTAATATATAGAATATATAAAGAACAAACAAAACATCAATCTACCAAATTTAAAGGCCCAATCCAAAAATGGACATCCAAAATGAATAGACTCTTCTCAGATGAAGAAATACAAATGGTACATAAATATAGGAAAAAGTGCTCAGTATAACTAGTCAAGAGATGAAAATTGAAACAGCACTGAGATTCCCTCTCACTTCAGAAAGAATGACTACTATCAAGAAACTCACCAACACAAATGGCTGGCAGACCTGTGGAGGGAGGGGGCTTCTCCGCTGTGGTGGGAGTATAAAATAGTGCAGCCAATGTGGAAATCACTGTGAAGATCCCACAGAAAACTAAAATTAGTAGTTCCACTTGACCAGGCTATTCCCCTCCTTGGTATCATCCAGACAGAATTAAGAGCATCAAACCACCAAGACATGCACACCGATGTTTATAGCAGCAGAGTTTGTAATGCCTAAATATTAGAAATAGTCCAACTGCTCATCAATTGATGAATGGATAAAGAAAATGTGTCTTTTTTGAATACAATGAAGTACTACTCTGAAGGATAAACTTGAGACATTTTTAGGTAAATAGATGCACTTTGAGACCACAATCTTAAGTGTAATACCTGACACATGCATGTTCAAATATTGCCTAGTTTCTTCGATACAAGAATTGGAAAGTGAAAATAAAGACCACGATGTGTAACAAATATTATGAAATAAGAAAGAAATATTCAAATGGGAAGGGGAATTAGGAAGCAAGGGAAAGAAGGAAGGAAGGAAAGAAGGAAGGAAGGAAGGAAGGAAGGAAGGAAGGAAAGAAGAGAGGGAGGGAGGGAGAAATAAAAAAAGAAAACTATGTAAATGAGCGGAAGAAGGGTTTAAAGAAGGGAAAGGACTAGAAAACAAGAAGAATCAAGATATGTAAAAGGAACAAATCTCCTATGATGAATAAGATATATATATGTATATATAAAATGTAACAATAAAATTAATTAAAAAATAAAAATATTAATTAAAAAGAAGATGCTAACCAATAATTTAAAGTTTAGATTATAATCTAAACTACTCTAATCTAGTCTACTGTAGTAGACTCAAATCTAATCTAGTCTACTGTAGTAGACTCAAAGTTCTTATTCCTGGCCAATAATTGAAAAATAATGACCCAAAGAAACACTAAACTCCTAAACCATTTAATAGAGAATTTTCTTGTTAAAAAGTCACCATTAGTCTGTTTTTACTATAGAATTGAGAGAAATTCAAATCTAAATTTATTTATATTTTACTACAAAAGAATCTATATCGGACTCAAAAATGTGTTTCACATAGTAGCAATTTTATAGTCATATATTTCGTTAGAAAAGATTTATAATTTTTCTAATCCAGTGACCAAACGCAATCTTCCTGGTGCCCCAACTCACTCCGAGCCCCGCTCCAATTTATTTGTATACTTAAAAATGCTTGAATCTGAATGGCTTTATTATGGGTACTGCTCCTTCCTTCTAAAACTTTCATAAATTTACATTATCTGCCTGGCCTTTAAATCACATAAACTTGATATCATTTTTTATTAAATCTAATCTCTAAATCTGGAGGAAAGAAAATTCTCAGTAACATACATGACTCACTTATGGTTCTAAAGTTTTTTGGTTGACACATTGGATTTGTTTTTGTTTCCCTTCTATTTTGGAGGCTATTGAATAATTTGAAGCATGTAAAACATTATATGTGATAAACCAGAGCAAGCATTTGAATATTGATGATAGCTAGTACTGTAGAAATAAAAAGTAATTCAATTGCATAATACCGCCCCCTACCTGCTTCCAAGTTGAGCTATTCCAAGAAAAACTGCAAACTCTCTTTCAGGATATGTCTCAAATTAGTGGATAAAAGTACATAGCCTACATCAGGTATATATAGAGAAGTATTTCAAAAGATCAAATATCTATATAAGGTTGAAAAGAAAAAAACGAACAAACAACAAAAAAAGAAGCTATGTTGCATTGTGACACAAATTGCTTCATTTTTGTAATTTGTCTATAAAATCAGTGAGCCAAATTAACAAAAAAGAAAATAATGTAGTTGTAATAACAATTATAATTGTATAAAATCGATCTACACAAAGGCAAAGAGTTTGTATCAATTCCAAAGAGCCATGCAGAAATTAAAATATTTATATAGCACTATCGAAAGAAAATGGGCTGAAGTCCATAAAGTATAAGATGAATAGAAATTGAAATAATATAATCTTGCCCTTGGATAATGTGTGCATTCTTCTTTTTTCAAAATTAGCTGCTATTGCCACACTACAAAATATGCCAAGAAACCTTATTAAAAGTTGATTCAAGAATAAAAGCCTTACATTGTAATTAAAGTAATTAGGTCTTACTTCAATTGAATGATCCTGGCGCAACTGGAAGGTCTTTGCAGGTTACAGGAGGCTTACAGCGTGAACCCGGGCCTCTTCCTCCAGGTGCCTAAGTCAAAGCTCATTTCCTGTTCATATATCAAAAAAGCAGAAGTAATCCATTTAAATTGAGAGCGATATCAGTTAATTTATTAGTTGGTTCCTGAATTTTATTTTACAGTTAATGCTTTATAAAGTTATTTCCTTTAAGTAGACAAAATTTGATACTTTTTGAAATCAAGAATTTACTCATAGACTTTCTTTTAAAGTAGCATTTTATCTCAAGGATAAATGTATACCCAAATACACAATTACTGTTGGCCTGCTTTCACATTTTACACGTGTTCACATTTGTTTCTTAACTCAACAAGCACACGTGCACATTTACTTCATGCTACATGTTACTAAACAAAATAAAACAGAAACATTAGACTCAAAGTGATTTATTATCTCTTTGGGGAGGGAACGCGAATAAAAGGAAGAGATATATTAGATCCCATCTGGGATTAAAAATATGGCTTTTTTGTTGAACGCGTGTGTGTCCCAGGGTAGTTTCTACAACTTTTAATCTTCCAATTTCTTAAACTGAACATTAATCTGAAAACAGGATACTTGCAGAATTATTGTGGAGAACTAGAATTCTGAATAATGAGCATAGCACATAATCCAATACACACTGTATGTTCAGTAAATAACTGGTATCATTATGCAGCCTTCTGAGACAGTGAAGTTTCCTTTCATATATTCTAATGTACAGGATGGTTATTCTCCATGTCGCAGGAGAGATATTAATGATTAAAAGGTTGTGACATAAAGGAATAAATGTCATTAATTTTAAATCTGCTTATTTATCCCCCAGCCTTTAACTTGTCATTTGTTTTTATTTTAATTTCACTCCCTGTGGAAAGTTGGTAGAGGTACAGAACATTCTAACTCCTTTTTTAAAATCTTCTTTCCTTTCCCTCCACCTCAGAGTAGTTACTCAGAGTACAAGTTATGAGAATGAAAAATTCTCCAACTGACATTAGCAGAAACTTTTCTTTCCAATGAACTAAGAGACACTAATGGTATAGCTAACCTGAATTTCTCTCCCTTTTACACTTCCCTCCTTCCCCTTTTCTAATATCCAGTTCCATTTTAAACAATTTCTTCCCATTTCACAATATTTATTGCACATTTCAGACCTTATTTACCCTTTCAGTTTCTTATACCAGAACGACAACACAGTGTTTACACATAGAGTGATTTATTGCACTTATGAGTGTGGACTTAAGTTGCATCCATTAACTTATAAGAGCCTCAAGTTCATCCTTCTTTATGGCAGAGTAGCACTCCACTGTACAAAAATACATCTTTTTTATCCATTCCTCAGCTGATGGACATCTGGATTGTTTCCAAGATTTAGCTATTACAAATCGTGCTGCTAAAAACATAGATGTCTATCTATCTTTAAGTGACACAAAATCATACGTGCTTATTTGGTACAATGTGACGTTTCAAAATATGTATAAACCATTTTATATTCCAATAAGAATAACCATGCCTGTGAACATTAACCACAATATTCCAACATTAATTAAGAAATACTCATCAGGTTAGTAAAACTCAATGGCAGACTATATATCTGTGGATGATTGAAACATAGGCCAGGAAACTGAGGAAGGAAAACATGACCAGTTGTGAGTGACACCAAACAAATATACTTGTAGACTGTATGTAATAAAAAAGCAAAGAAGTGTGCACTTATTTTAAAAACCTTCCAGAACAGCTCTGTCTTTTGCTGCCACGGGCTTTTGAAATAGGTTGCAAAATACCAGATTTTTTTTAACTTTCCAAGCAGACTCACTACCAACTGTCAGTGAGCTTTGAGATCATGTTTCTTGGACTTATGTTGTGTCTTTGATCCCTTTTCCTGTGAGGCAAAGGTATTTTTGAGCTGAGAGGCTATTCGATCCTCTGGTTCTGCAGTGCACAACCACTGTGGACTCTCATATCTGGTCATAAAGAAAGCCATTATGGGTTCTCCTGCCTCTGACCCTGTAAACCTATCTAATAAATTCTCTTGCATAATTATACATATATTTTATATTAATTCTATGCCTCTAGATGATCCTAATTCAGATTTTGATACCAGGAGTGGCTCTATAGTAAAATAATATTAAAGGAAGTGTTCTCTGAGTTTTTTAGTGGCTCCTGAAGTTGTATCTCTAATTTGATGAAACCTAAAGTTGCCATAATCTCTCCTTCTGATAATGTAGAAAGTATTGATAGCTTATCATGTGAACTTTTAAAAATAATATCTGATTATCCTAATTCACCATTGTGAGATGCAAAAAACTTTAGTGTCTCTACATCTAATACTTCGAATATTATCAGAAGATTAAGAACTAAATGATGCCAGCTGGTTTCTCTGAACGAACTACTAAAAGAAAATAAAAGACTCAACAGTTCCACACATGTGTAAACTATGTCAGTTTCAAAGTGAATGCAGAAGAGAAAGTACAATCCTCTCTCTTATAGACTTAGGCCTGAATTTTCTGAAAACTAAACACAAACCTTTTATATCGTCATTGGCTAAAATACAGCACAAATTTGATACTCATTCTTAAAAGGAATCTACAGCATAAGTAAAGGGGATGATTGGAAAACAAGGTCCCATAAATTGGGCCAGAAGTGTTTGGAAGTAACCTGACTTGATTGAGAACACTGAATTCCTAAATTCCTATAAGATTATTTTTGCCAAAGGAAGAGATTACCAGACCCTGAGTGACAGAGGCATCCCAACCTCACCCAGTGAGGTGCTGGCCTCTCCACCTGTACCTCAGGAAACTAAGCCTGTGCTGTCTATGGGAACAATAATGATCCTTGCTGACGCAGATTTCAAGCAAGTCAATGCTGAAGCTTCTTGGAACACAACCTAACCACTCACTTTTGCCTCTAGATTTATAAAGAGGTTCAAATCTTACAAGGCCCCTAAAAGAAAGAGTGGTACACAGTGTGACCCACAAGAGGATATGCTACATTCCCAAAGAACTTTTTGAATTTTCTAATTCTTACACACATAGATCTGGAGAAGAGATACAGGAGTAACTTTCTAGAACAAGGGATAACAGTACAAAAAATAGAGACCTTGATCAAGCTGAGCTTCCTGATATAGGCCCTTTAAACAGAGATTCTATATGTAGTATTTCAGCTCACGAAGTTTTTAAAAAGGTGTTAATAGTTTACTTTGCTGTTGGCTGACATATGGATAAAAAGAAGACCTACTCTGAAAAAGATGGAGATGCTTGATATCCCTTAGTTTACTACTAATAAAGGTATTCAAAGACTGAGATAAATGAGAATGTGGGAGTGAATTTGCCAAGAAAAATGTACTCCTACACAAAGGAAGAGTCAAGCAAGTGTAATTTTCACTAATACCCAACTAGACAGATTGGTAAGGAGAGCAACAGTACCCTTCAAGAGCTACATCATTGTTATTCTCAGTATGTCAGTCCTTACCATGGGACTAGAGTCACTCAGCTGTGACACTAAAATGCAGTGCATATAATTGGATCTTGGAATGTCAGGGGCTAAGTGGCAGTTCTCAGTTCCCAAAGGCAAAGTGAGTGTATTTATCTCAATGCACATCAGAAGAAAGCAGTGATTAGGATAATCTGACACATGTAGACCTATGTTGTTGGCTAATTAATCATAGTAAGTTAAATATATAGAAAGTAAAATAATGAGTTAAATATATAGAAAGTTTACTAAACTATTATTAGCTTTATAAAAGGAGAAAATAAAACAGGGAAAATGAACAAAATCTACCTCAATTCATAGAAAAAAAAACCTGGACTTGGCCAGTATATATAGACGCCAAACCCCCGAATTAATAGGAGTTTGCATCTTTTTGACAAAGAACTTTGTGCACTACAAAAAATTTACGTCAAATTTTCTATCATCCTCCCTCAAGGGTAACTACAGCCATTTATGAAGGGAAGCACTGGGAAAAAGGAAATGCTGAAACATTCTGGGAGCTGCTAAACAATGGCTCTAAACTAAGGCAGAATCCAGGACATCTGAAGAATTATTTGACTCTCCAGTAAGAGTAGGTTGTTAATCATTTGAGTTTAAACCACTTTAACTCACAGTGGGTCCAACAGTTTTCTGAATCCATCGTGTGGTCATTTACCAGTTGCAGAAAGCATAACTTGGGTACATATACAGTATAGTTGGTATTTGCCAGAATCTACATATTATTTCTCTAATAAATGGGCTTAAGCATATTATGCTGATAAAAAACCAAACAAAAGATATTATAGTTGCCTCTACCTGGGAAAAAAGTAAGTCAAAAACAATATAGTACTCATGGAGGGACTGCAGAGAAAAAGTGACACCATGAAGGACTTGAATGATACAAGGTTGATAGTTTCCACTACAACCCCATTAAACTCTTATTTTCCCTTTGCAGAAGATTAATGTATCTTAAGAATAGTTGTATATTACTGTAAATTTAAGTAGCATTTTCAACTGCAGCTGGCATGCCAGATGTTTACTTGTTTGAACAGTTTAAAGCACATCCTGGTATCTGGTATGCAGCTACTGATTTGACAAATGCTTTTCTTTCCCCTTCAAATCTATTCAAAAAGCCCAACAGAAACAATGCACACTTGGCTGGTAAGGTTTTCCCTACATCAGCTCTGCAGCACCCTGGATGTCAACACAGTTGGCAGAGATTTTGAGTACCTTTTTGTTCTATAAAGTATTGCAGTGTCCCATTATATTTGTAATATTATGCATATTGGACAAAGTGAACATGAGGAATTATTGGTAAAGCATTTGTTTGGCAGAGAATGGAAATAAACCTGGCTAAAATGCAAGAATCCTTAACCTGAATGAAATTTATAGAAGCCCAATGGTGTGGGTCATGCAGAGATATCTCTTGTAAAGTTAACAGCAAATTGTTGCATCTAGCCTCTCTTTCAATCAAGAAAGAGAAACAATGCCTAGTGATCTAGATATGGGAGGCAATATATTCCTCACTTGGGCTTATTGTTCTGATCCATTTACTAAATGAATTGGAAAGCTGCTGACTTTTGGGGTGTTAGAATAAGAGAATGCTCTACAATAAGTCGCAGATTCAATGGTACTTGACGACTTGGAGGAAGACAGGCATGCTGTTTGTAGTCTCTGGACAACCCTTATATATAAACAACAACAGAGACCCTAAGAATTTTGAAACAAAGTTCTATAATCATCTGCAGACAACTACTCTCCCTTTGTCAAACACCTCCTGGTCTGCTACTGAGCCTTAGTGGAAACTGAGTAATTCACCACTGGGACACCAGATTGCCTATGACCTCAGGCGTCCATCAGGAACTAGATGAAAGCTCATTCACCAAATCACAAATTTGAACGTGCACAGCAAGTGTCCATCATTAAACAGAAATGGTATAGATATGATCAGGCCCAATCAGATTCTGAGAATACAAGTTACATGAAGAAGTAGCCCATTGCCCATAGTTCTGACTCTTACTTCTGTCCACCAGTATGCACCTATGGCCTCGTGGAGTGTACCCCATTATCAGTCAACTGAGGAGATGAAGACTATGGCCTGATTTACAGATGATTCTGCATGTGATACAGGCATAATCAAAAAGTGGGTAATGGTAGTACTTACAACTTCTTTTTAGGACATCCCTCATATACAGTGAGAAAAGGAGGGGACAAAACTTTGGTCACTGTACATGATTTTATAAATTTTAATTGGAAGGAAAAATGGACAGATGGGTGAATTTGTAGTGATTCATGGGCTTTAGCCAACCTACTCACTGAATGATCAAGAACTTGGAAGGAACATGAGTAGAACATTGGTGACAAAGGCACCTGGGGATGAAATATGTGGAAATATCTCTCCATGTTGGCAAAGGATTTGAAGATATTTCTGTTTCACATAAATACTCACAGAAAGGTGACCCCAGAAAGGAGTTTAATTATTAAGGGAATACTATAACTCATCCTGTGAATAGACCTAACTGATTAATATTTAAATTACCAGATTCCTCGACTCAGCTTTTCTCAAAGATTATTGACTAAAGGCCGGTATTCTCCCAAAATTCACACATTGAAGACCTAATCCTCCAAAGATGTACTATTTGGAGACATTTCCTTCGAGAAATTCTCAGGTTTAAATTGGGAAAACTGGTTGGAATCGTCATGAACAGGGCAGTGACTTTAAAAGAACAAACCAGAAGATCTTTCACCATCTCTTCCTCTCTCTTTCTGTCTCAGACATTTAAGGACATAGCAAAAAGGCAGCCATGTACAGGATATCCATTATGAAGAACAAAATTATCTGTAACTCAATCTTGCACTTGTCCTATCTCCAAAACAATGAGAATTAATTTATTTTTCTTAAGACACTGTGTCTATGATAGCTTGTCATTGCAGCTCAACCATGCTAGCACATTAAATAAAGGAGCTCAAGGATTAGTGACACGACATGGTGAATATGGACATAATCATTTATAAGCACACACTATAAGACACTGAAGAAAACCTTCTTTGTGCAAAAATAAAAGATATATGGAATGGTGTACACTGGGACACTACTTAACTCTCAAATTTTATTTAAGCACTTCAAGTAATAAATTATTATCTTATAAATGTAGGTCTCTGATTTCTTTAATTATGGAAAGAACCAAAACAAAGAGTATAGGCATATTCACAGAGGTGCTAAAGTTTCCAAGTTACAAATCACAAGAAATACTAAATCATAGAAGATTTCCCTGCTAATCTTTCTCTTGGCTTGAACTGGATAAAAATGGCATGCTGCCAGCTGCATTCCCACATTTGATTAAAAATCAAACCACATAGACTGGGTTAGGTTGCTATCAAAAATCATGTCATACTGTCTAATGTAATTCTTTGATCAATCTTTGCTTTTTATAAACTTAAATTAAAAATGGTATTTGCCATATGAAATACTAGTTTTTAAATTTGAAATATATTATTTAAGATGTGATTTTTTTTTTGTTTTGTTTTGAGGAAAAACTCCCTTGAATTATTTCCTGTGGAACTTTCAATTTCAGAAAATTGATAATGGAAGGAAGTTTTTCAATTATTTTACTGAAAATCACATGAATGCCTACTACCAACTCCCACCAGATGTTACATTTCACCGTAAACTCAATTTAACCTATGTCTGATGTTTTAAAATAAAAACATCAGAAAAGTCGCACTTATTCATGGAGTTTTTCTCTTTATATGTAAAGTTTTTTTTAATGACATAGACTTCTGTTACAAAGATAAAACTGTCTTCAATTCTGATGATGGATTGATACAAACATAATAATGCACAAATTTTGAATTTTCTAACCATCTTTAAACCTCTTAAAGGCAAGAACTATTGCCTTGAAAATCTGTGTATCTAGGAGCTATCAAGTATATTGTGCAAAGTAAGTGTTAATAAATAGAATTTGCATATAAGTAAATGGAACATTTCTGTATATTTCTAAAATCCTTTCCAGATAAATAGTCTCACTATTCTGTCAAAAATACACTGTGTTCTCTCTTAACACCCTTCCTCGGACTGTCTTGCTTTTCAGAGACATTTACTTTGCACTTTTGCCTAGTTTTTCCAAGGTTGATATATTTCATGAAATCTTTTCCCCACTACATGATTACTTTCTTTCTAATCATTTTAAGATTCTACTACACAGGGCTGGGGGTTTAGCTCAGCGGCATAAGCGCCTGCCTTCCAAGCAGGCAGTCCTGAGTTTGATCCCCGGTACCGATAAAAAGGAAAAAGACCAAAAAAAAAAAAAAAAAAAAAAAAAAAGATTCTACTACACTAAACTTTTATTTATTGATGAATAGTAGAAAAATAAAAACTATACTTACTGCACAGATAACATCTCACTGCTAAATATATCACTGCTGAATGTTTTTCAGCAAAGAAGGCACAAACCTCTTGAATTAGATAATCAGTAAATTTTGACTTATCAGTTAAATTCAAATTGCCTTTTTAAATGAAATGTTGGACACTACAAACTTTATACATATTTTCTAGGTGTTTTTTAATTAACTATAATTGAGTAACTGCAACAGAGACCAACAAGCCTACTGGTTTAAATTAGTTTCTAGCTGGTTCATTACAAAATAAGTTTGTCAATCACTATGCTAGAGCAGAGCAGCTGTATTATGGGCATCAGATAAGATTTTCTTGGCCTAGTCACAAAATGAAGGACTATAGTTACACAACACTTTGTAACCCAATATTTCAGCAAAAGTGTTCTCTAAATGAGTATCCGTATCACTTGGGAACTTATTCAAAATTCAGAATCTCAGATGTTACCCAAGATGGCAATGTCCAATGGGGTCAAGTAATCTGTGCCTCTACCAGTACTTCAGGTTATTCTAATGCATATTAAAATTTGAGAACCACTAGACTAGATAAGCAGGAATATTTATTAACACTTGGTCATAATGATTTTGCCTCACTAATAGCAGATCCAGTTTTTTCAAAGATATTCTAAGTGATCAAAAACTATTACTTATGTTTCATCTATCCCAAAATATGGCACCCAGAATTCACTGAGAAAGAACAGGAAGAAGCAGAACTGCCTTGATATATGAATTGCTACAGCACTTTAGGGAATATACAATCACCAACTGTACATCCAAAGGAAAGACAACATACCAAGTGTCAAAGCATAAAACTATCCAAAAATAGTTTTGACATACCAAAGCTATATAACAGATGAGCTCCAATTTTTATAGTCCTCACTGTCAAGACAAACTTTGCACAATGACTCTCATCAGGGATATGGGAGAAGTATCACTGCCACACCATATGGGACTTTGCTAATCAAGAATTTGCTCCAACACACATCTCCTTAGACATACTGAACTGTGATCAGATGGAACTTTCTATGATGCTGGATGGATACAAATAAAGCAATAATCACTAGCAAAGCCTATGTATATGGGAGGTAGTAACTAGGTAGATCTCACTAAGAAAAAAAAATAGTTACATGGTGTAATACATTTAATGTTCACAGAACAACATATACACAAACTAATTTTCATCTTGTTTCTAAAAAAACATATTAGTATCAAATGTGTGGCCATGATCTGGAAGGATCAAAATTACCAAAAATAATACCAAAAAATTGATGAGATACATACAATAAAGGTACTTGTAGGAAGTCTTTGCCTTATTGCATTTACAGACACACACACACTCACACACACACACACACACACACACACATGCTATAATTTTTTTTTCAGCACTGGTGACTGAACCCAGGGCCTTGTACATGTTAAGCATGCATTCTATCACTGTACCATGTCCCTAGCCTTTACAGTATTTTATCTTTAATAGCGTTAGCTTGGCAGCTATCTCAAGAAATAAATAATAAAACTGTTTAACTTATTATAGTCTCTCTACATAAAGGTTAAATGAAATACATGTCAATCAGCAATAATAAACTACTGACTGACAGTGGCTAGAAATCATACGTCATTTCCAAGTCATGTAAAAATCATTATGTTTTCCCACAATAAGATAGCCATTACTTATTTTTTCAAAAGTTATACACATTAGACTTCATGTGTCTAAAATTCCTCTAAGTATTTTATACAATTCTAACTCAAGAGTTCTTTTATTTTGACATGTACATTTGCAAAACAGGAAAAGTGTTCAGATTTGCTGTGTAAGAAAATATTTGGGAAATATAGCTATAGATTTTATACCTATGAATTAAGAAATGGTTGATGACTATTCAGATGCTCTCTTAGATTTTTTATTTGAAGACTTAAAATTCATACACTGAAAACACAGATTATGAATATATAGGACCACATAATTATGCATATGAAGGACCAAATTCAAAGAGGAAATATAAGCTACATCTCTGAATTAGTCTATTTAAAGACATAAAGTTATATTTCAGTTGGAAATAGTTTATAATAGGAAGACATAACACCTAGGTGGAAAGGAGAATGGAACATAAATGCTACACAATAAGAAGACAGCAGAGGGTATAGCTCAGTGACACAAGCACCTGCCTGGCAAGCACAAGGTCGTGAGTTCGATCCCTCAGACAAAAAAAAAAAAAAAAAAAAAAAAAAAAAAAAAAAAAAAAAAAAGACAGCAGAGGCTGAGCCAGGCATAAAGATAATTAGGAGTAATGCTCTGAAATTCAAAAGATGAATAATAAGGATAAATGTTAGAAAGCTTTCATAGAAAATCCATTAGCCTCTAAAAATCAACCATCAGACAGTTCAATTGATTCATTTAAAATTAGACAAGAGAATGTCTTTTTCAAAATACCATAGGGAATTATTCAAAACTAGTGAGATACACTAAATGAATTATTTTTGCTCATGTTTTAAATATATAACTGCCCTCACTTTAAACATATTAAAAATAGTGAGAAGATGAAACTTCTAGAGATTATTCTCACTATTATATCATATCAATCTGTTATTTTCTTTAAAACATAATTAAGATGTAAGAACTAATCTTGAAAAATTAACACTAAAAATAATTTAATAAAATATTACTAATAGTATATGTATTAGTAAAAGCCACAGAACTGAAACTGCATTTATTTATTCCACAATGTCCTAATACAATGTATAACAGAATAAGTAATCAGTAAATACTAATTGAAAGAACAGGTGAACACATCCTCTCTGGATATTGTGTCTTCTAAGGTTCACATCCTTGAGACAGAGACTTTGTTTTCTTTTGTTGTTGATGTTGTTTCATTGTACTATTGACTGGACCCAGGATCTCAGCCAAATTAGGCAAGCAATTCACCACAGAGTTATTCCCCTGCCCTTTTTCTTCTGTTTTGAGACACGGTGCCTCAGTAAGGCTAACTTCAAATTTGCAGTCCTTCTGCCTCAATTTCTCATGTATTTGGGATTATAAGTACAGACCAACTCAGTCTGCCTGGGCTTACTGTGTCTCCTTGAGCAAATTACTTAAGACTCACTATGCCCAAATTCTCATATCTGAAAAACAGGAGAAATTACAATGATATCTATCTCATAGATTTTTTTCTCAATACAAATGAGTTAAAATCAGTAAAACATACACCCTGTTACATAGCTATTATTTTTATTGACTGATATCGAGTGACCAATAGAGTAGGATATTTTAGGAAATTAGTCTGGAAAATGTGAGAGACAGCAAAGCAAACAAAATGAAACTGGTTTTCAGCATCTAAATCTTATTTACTAATACACTCCTAAAACTGAATCACTTGACTCTGAAAGTAGTATATAGAAAAAATTGGTTACTCTAACCCAATTCAAAATACAAGCCTTATTTTTTTTCCACAGAATATTTTCAGTACACAGACAACCACTTAGCATTGGTCTTTTAGGTTTTGTGTTGTATATCAAGTTCTTGACTCCATTGCAGCAGCCTAAAAAATACTAATAAAACTCATAGTTACTTTGCATTTCTGGATTTTATATTCATTATGCCAGTATTCCTGCTAGCTCTCTATAGACATAAAGTAGTCTAATACATGTGAGTTTAGGGATAGTTGTTTCTTGGTAAAATGACTCAAAACAATGACAGATATAGGTTATATGTAAATTCTCAATGTCAAGCCATTTTTACCATGTCATCTGTGATATTGGGCAATTTGATTTACCTTTAGGTTTACTTTTCCAAATATAAGAGGGGAAAATTATATTATTTTACTTCATTAGACTACAGTGAGGAATCAGTAACAGACAATTCATGAAAAATAATATCAAATGCACTGGAGAGGGAACATCTGAATTCAAACTCTGGCCATGATACATATTAGCTATGTGTGATAGGGCAGTTTGCCTCACTGTGCTTTCAATAAATGCATTTAAAAAGCTGCTTTTCAGCAAGCAATTTAGCTCAGTGGCATAAGCACCTGCCTGGCAAGAGCAAGGTTGTGAATTCAATACCCAGTACAAAAAATAAAATAAAATAAAAGGCTACTTTTTGTTAGTGTTAGTAGTTGTATTGAATATAATGTTTAGCCAATCAATATGTTTCATAATTTTTATTTTAATTCATGGTTTATGTCTCAAGTCTGAAAAATTGTGTGGTACAAAATGACATAAATATTCGGTTAATAAATGACATATATTTACTCAGAAAAATAATTTTCCTTCAAGTGGGTCAGAGAATAGTTCAGTACAAAAATTAGAATATTTTTAAATTGTCTGGTGAAATAATAAGAATGTGAAATAAAGCAATTGCAGTGAAAATGAGTGAGCACAGACAGTAAGCAGCATACTTAGAGCAACGAGGAAGAGCCACTTGGAGAACCCAATCTTTGATACTAAGAAGGATTATTCAGTGGTGAAGAAAAAAAATGTAAAACAACAGTGTTACATAAGCTCAGAAAGAGATTTAAGCAGCAAATGACAACAGTATCAACTATAATCAGCTATAATCAGGGAAAATTCTATAAACAGGCTGGGATTAGGAGATGAGCTGAAGCATTATTAACCTTTGGTTAAAAAGAAGTGCATCAAAATCTCAGTAATCAAGCTAAATAATTTAAATACATTGTTTTCAAAATCAGAAATAGTACAAAGAAATCATGGTGAACAAAGAATCAAAATCAAGGCAGGTGGCTGTTCATGACAGTGAAATAATTGTGCAGTGTGACAGTCTGTACTTCCTGGACCTGTGTGGCCTTTGCTTTCAGCTAGGGAGATTTGTGGGTTGACAAAGGTTTGCCAAGAGATTGGACAATTGGGGCTTTGGATATTTTTTTTTAATAGAGAGCTTTAAAATACGGAAGGGTATTTTTAATAACGTATGTAGGAAACGTTTTCCCCTTTCCTATTGTTTCTGATGAGTTAGCACAGCAGTAAGACTTGGAAAGCATCCTTTGAGCTTAAGCAATTAGAAAAGCTTTTGGTTACTTAATGGGAGTAGTTTCAAATTGGTAGTGAAAGGAGAGAACAGATTGCAGATGCCTGAATAGAAAAGAGGATGAAGTCAAAAGCACAAAAGGATGATGTTTGAGAATAGAATGTAGCTAATCCATGAAGCACTTATAAAACAGTTCTTTCATTTAAACTTACCTTCCCAAATCTACCTGCTGGTAAACAAAAATATATTTAAAAACTAGAAACCATTTATAGTATTTGATCATTCTTATTTTGCTACTTGAAAGTCAACTAACTGCATTGCAGAATTACACTGATGATCCGTGCCAACAAACCAGTATCACAGTAGTGATCACATTTCTGAAATATTTTTGGCAATGTGTATGTTGATGCAGCTTTCTCTAAATACATTCCAGGAATCACCTCTATAAAAATAATTCTCTTGAAACCCATATGATTACTAATAAAAACATATATTTAGCAATAATATTTAGATTTAGTTTTAAACATGAAACAGATCTCCACTGATGACCTTTTAGTTTACTGAAATAAGAGAAACTCTAAATAGGTTTATAAATGTAAAATTGCATACAGAATGATCTTTGAAACTTAATTCTCTTTACCCCTAAACTGTTACAGCATGAATATGAAAATTCAGATAAGTTCATGATGACTCACTAAAAATTGTCCTCCATGTCAATAGAAAAGTTGAGGCAGTACTAGGTAAATAAAAGTAGAAAGTTTTTTAATTAAAACAGTATTAAGTACTCCGGCTGAAAATATGGTTTTGTTTTATAGTACTAATCTGAGAAGGATAAAATTTGATGAGTCAAGTCACAGCTTTGTCTCAACAAAGGCTTCCCAAAACTTATCTTTTGACTTGTGATTAAATGAGAATATTAGGGAAGCTGTTCTCTATTATGGAAAAGGTTACTAGGAAATTATCTAAAAGGGACATGTCTGACCACATGGAATTAATGTAATTAGTGCTCTTTGTAGGGAAAACACTGAAATTTGGCAAATTATTTTCTCATCAAAGAATGGAGCACAGTGCTTTTCAAAGCACACTAAAATTCTGTATGTATCAACACTTCTTGTTTTAAACTGTCAAAGTGCTAGTAATACCAGAGGGAAAATCTGAAAGTCCAGATTCCAAAACTCATACTTTTACTAAAAATTTCTCAAGTGATCTTCAAGTGTGACAAACTTTAAAGAACGCTGAAAGTAATGTAATGTATAATTACATTTATAGTAATTCTGTCCCTTTAGACAATGAATTGGAAATCCATTAAGTGCAAATTTAATGGAAAAAAACTGCCATTCTATCAAACTGACAAAATATAATCAATAAGTGCTTGTTGAATGTTTAATATATGTAATTAATCTAACATGAAATACTTCTATCCCTAGGAAGCTTATAATATGTGCCACTAAATAGGTTTCTATGTCCATTTATAAAACTTCAAAATGCATATATTTTATAACCTCTTATTACATTACTAAAATAGCAATATTCTCCCACAGAAAGCATATACATATGAATTTCAAATTACCATATTAGCATATCAATATTTATTTACAGAAATATTAAAAAGTACTTATAGAGTTTTTAAAGACTATCTCAAAATTACTCAAATGCTTATCAAATAATCCATTTCAAAGTATAAAAAATGGCTGTGTAGTTAGCATGCAGCTTAAATAAATTTAGATATACAATCCTCAGTGACTACACTGTGAGAAAACCTTCCATGGTGAAGATGAACTTCTAAAAGGTTGTAATTAATTGCTCTTAATGAAATATTTGTATCTCATGCCTGCTAATTGAGTAGGGTTTTCTCATTTTAGTTTAGTCCACAAAAATCAATTCCCTCAGACTCAGTGTTAGCATCACAAGGTACACAGTCAGTTTCTGAGAAGGGAGTAAACCTTAGAAAACATATCATCATAGAGAATAATGATTTCCCAAATGATTCTCATTGTTTTTAGAGAATTTCTTTTAAGAGAGTTTCTTCTAACATTCCAAAACTTATGAATGAACAACCATATATTTCCTCAAAGACTTCATTGAGTTATTGCCCCTTTAAGCAATAAGTATGAATAAAATATTGGCTAATGCTTTCATTTATTTAAGATCAACTTTTAGAAACAAATATTCCCTTAAAATCTCTGGTATAATATAGTCATATTTCAATCTTTATATTTCTCTTGCATTTACCTTTTTCTAATTTGTTAAATCACATTAAAAATCACAATGGGTCATTTATTAAACATTAAGCAAGTAGGATGCTAGTTTTTGACTCAAATTACAGCTATAAATATTATCATTTGATTGTCCTCAAATATTATCATAGTCCCAAGCAATTTTTATTATTGCACAATTTTTATAGACTAGAAAATAGTCTCTGAATGGTGAATGAACTTAACAAAATTCAGATGTCAAAGCATTAAATATGATGTTCATTCATTTCTCTCAGTCCCCTAAAGATAAAACCAGAAAATTAGTCTCAGTTTCTCCCTCTCTCTCTCCCCCCTCTACATCTCTGTCTCCCCCCACCTCACACACACACTCTCTCTTTCCATTGTCTCCTTCGATGGCTATCACATAGAATTTATTTTCCATTGCCTTATCCATATATAAATAATAAAGGAAAAACTTTCTTATCTAGAGGACCTTTCAAAGTACCCAGACCTAACACATACAGTACATATATGAATTAATGAGGTAAAAAGATAATATCTATTAGCCATTTAATACAGTCAAAGTTCTTTTTAGAATTTCACAGATGATCTCACACCAACTACCCTCCTACTGTATTTAATGTATTGATTTTCTTTGCTCTTTGATTTTAAAAGAAATTTAATTACATTTTAAAAATTAAATTCAATTAAGTAAATGTATTTGCCTTATATTTGCATGTGCCAATTAACATTAGGAAGCAACTTATAAAAAGCCTTTGTATAGTTTAATTCTACCTTGTAATTTTTGATCAACATCTAGGAGGACTAATGTTGAGAAAATTTTTGAAAAATTTGATTTCCATGAGGGAAAACAATGGAGTGAAAAGCTACCGTGAGTATAAGAATAGACTAGATGCCTCATGAAATGTTGAACCAATCTATACCACCATCCCCCCCGAGGAGAAGGAGTGTACATGTGAGTTAAAGACACAATATTCCCAGGATATTAGAGGACTTGTACTCTTCAAGCTTTCTACATAATGTAATTGTAGTAACAGAATAGACATTGCTCTAGGGTTTGAGGCCATTAGTAACTAAAGATAAAGTAGAGGGAACCAAAGTACCACAGCCTATAGTGATGCAATCCTCCTGAGTCGTGATATTAGCAGTACCTCCATTGGGTTGACTTGCCTGCATTGCTTATAACAGTAGAGCTCTGGGAAATGAGATATCATATTAGCTAGTCCTGAAAGGGACCTTGTCTCCTCTAGTTGAGGAACAGTTGTACAGATACCTACAAATGCCATGGGTTTCCTAAACTCAGGTTTCTTCCTGGGTGAAACACCAGCTGGTAGTCTACCTGAGTATGTGGTATTAGTGGACTGCGGAATTGGTACAACCATTCTGGTTTCTGCTTTTCCTATGAGTACCCCAGAAGCCACAGGATGCTGCCTTCTATCAGCATCCAATCACCATGATAGCTTCACTCTTTATTCGCATGTATTTGTTCAGTGAGAGTTCTGCAGCATCGAGTTCCAAAAAGAATCATACTGATTTTATCCAGGTCATTCTTAAGAGAGAGGGAAATGCCAGTCATGAGCCTGCTTTTCCCTTTAGGTCAATTTCTGTTTGATATTATGGAATTCAGAGTTTTTGTCCCTAAGCTCTTTTCTCATTTGTTCCCAGTTCTCACATCACTGGTATTAAACACTGCATTTTTCAGGAGAGTGAGATGTTCATTAACATAGATTTTAAGCTGTCTTTATCATTATTTATTTGATCAAATAAACATATTTAATAGAAGAATTCTAAATGTAGAGATACTCGAAGTCATGTTACAAATGCTTTTGTTAAAAAATGTATATTTTGTTAAAAAATGTATCACCTCTTAAAAATCACTTCATAGAATATTCCTCATAGCTCATTTTTTAACTAGAATAGCTATGTTTTATAATAGGGAAAGTCTAAAGTAATAGCTTATTTTAGATAAATACTACTAGATTCACAATTATTAGTATGTAAATATAGAGTATACATTTTGATATTTAAAATATCTAGAAATTGAAAGAAATATATACTTGAAAATTACGTTCACTTTTTCTGTGTAGTTAAATATTTAATAATCATTTAAATTCAACAACAGTCTGCTTAAGTTGAAAATATTGAAATTAGTCATGTAAAAAATCGTTTTAAAGTCAAGCACTGGAAACACACATTTTGTGCACTTCATTTCATTTTATAGTCTCTACGAACTATTACAATTTTTAATAAACTTGTATCAGGGATTTGAAACCAAATACTTACACTCAAAAGGCAAGAATTTATTAACCAAAAGACACCCAAAGTGGTAGTAAAATATATTCCCCACTGATAAGTTTTAAATGGATTGTAAAAACTGCATTTTATTAATCTAGTCACAATTAAAGAACAACAGCTGTCCCATCTGCATCCCCAATGCCTTTTTTTTTTTCATTTAAACATTGCTGATAAACAAATACCTCATGGTCTAGTTCCAAAACCACAGTTCCATAGTTTTCATTGCAAAATGTTTTATTTTAGTTTATGTTTTAAAAAATGTCATGTAAATTTAAAACACAATGTCACAGATAAGACAAAATACTTCTCTATCTATGCTTTTATTTGTGTCCATATTGGCCCATATATATATATATATATATATATATATATATATATATATATATATTTTATATGAAAATACGTACACATATATGTATTACATATAACACATCAATGTAAATCTACATGTGTTATATAAACTGCATACATAATTCATTTTTGTTCTATTACTTATCATTATACAAAATAAGTTAGTTATAAATTTTATAGCTAAGGAATGTTTTATTAATGGCATGTCATTGTCTATTTTTTAAAAAATATAAATATATTGGAATCAACTTTTTAAAATATATAGGGAGGCAACTCCATAGCTTAAACACAATAACAATTACATTATATTTCAAATGTTTCTTTACTAGACATAAACATCAGAATGGATCCTCTGAAATCCTTTGGTCAAAGTAAAATGAAAACTACTTCATCTTTCATAGCAAATTATTTCTTGATTTTTTTAGAAAATTTCCTGTCAAATTCAGTCAGCTTTCCTGACAGACAGCATAAGCATACTGCACCATTGTTAAAATATAGTATTGCAACATATATCAAATTCAGAAAAATAATGTTGCCTCCCTTAACTATGTTCAAGATTAAAATTTTAAAAAATAATCAAAAACTTCAACAGCCATGATCTATATTAATTCCTGGAAACCAGTATTAGAGAATAAACGTATCATTGTGAAGGCTTCATTAGTTTCTATAACAATTTGGTTGCCTCATTTACAACACAAGAAAAAGAAGAATTCGTGAACATGTAGTGTATAGACATTACGGGTCTACACAAGTATTTTTAAAATCATAGTAATAGTAAACCTATGGCACAAAGAAAAAGAAAAGCTTCATTAGGTCCATCTATCAATAGTATTTTAAATGCATACTTTTAAAAAATATAATAAGATGGGAGATTTTCAATACAATGCTAGTTCACATCATAGTCCATTAATACTGTCTATCCCACTGTCATGAGGATGGGAAGAAATATTAATTTCTAAAATACCCAAGTATTTAACAGTATGTTTTAATGTTCACATAGTTTAAATAAGTCACATTGTGATATTAAACTGAGCACAGGGAATACAAATGACCTTTCTTAATGATTCAAGTCACCTCCATGTGTGCCAATACTCAAGAGTCACAGATTTCTCAAGTGTTCATGTTTATATTTCCCTGTTAAGAACAGCTTCAAGAATAATCAGAACACACAAGGTTTTTTTTTCCCAAGTGATATATTTCTTTATAACTTTTTACTACTTTAAATGTGTCTATTACAATTTATAAACAATTGCAAGCAAGGCATAGCGGTGCCTGCCAGCACTCTGTGAGGATAAGGGGAAGACGTTCAAGCCGAAGGTGGGCAACTTAGCAATTTGACAAGACCTTGTCTTAAAATTTAAAAAAAAAAAAAAAAAAGGAATTCAAGTGAGGAAAATAGGTCAGTGGAAAGACCCTGAGTTCAATTCCTGCAACTATAAAAAACAAACAGACAAAGTTTTGTTTTCTCCTATTAATAAATGTACTCACTGTAGGGCTCTGCAGTACTGTGGTTGAAACTAACTTCTATTCCACAGTTTTGGGAACAGACAAATTTGGATTTAGGCAGAAGAGCTAAACCAAATTCTAAAATTCACCATCCTGATAACCTTAGTTACATTCTTTAATACATTGCTCTTAGTGTCCTTTACTTGTAGGGATAATAATGTCACTGACCTAAAGCCAAAAATGAATATTCACACATCTTATTTTAGCTATTTGCCCTATAGATAATCTCAAAGAAATTACTGGCAGAATAGCCTTGAATCACGGTTAAAAATATAAATTATTAAAATAACACAAACATTTAAACAATGTTACTTCAAATTCAGATAGGAAATGGGAAACATGAATAACATCCAAAATTAGAAAGGTTCATTGAATAAGTTTTCAATGATATGTCTAAGAGTTTATCATTCAGAGTCATTAAAAAATTGGGGCTGGGGATTTAGCTCAGCAGCATAAGCACCTGCCTTGCAAGCAGGCAGTCGTGAGTTCAATCCCTGGTACTGGGGGAAAAAAAAGAAAAAGAAAAAACCCAGAGTCATTAAAAAATTAGTTTCTAAAATAAACTTCAGTCTTATCACTAGATTCAGGAGAAAAATGCTCTAAAATTTCTAAAGAAATCTTCCAAAGAATCACATCTTGCTATATAACTAACACTCCATAAGGAAACACTGAGCATTTTGAAGCAGTGAGAAGGGGCACTTGCTAATGATACATGAAATATAAATCTTTAAGACGTAACTGCTATGCTGAGAATGCCTTTCAGTATTGTGGGGATATCCTAGGCACCTCTTTCATTGGTCTCTACAAACACACACGACCTAATACACTGAAAAATTAAATGGTTGAGTTTTTACAGTTTTCTTCTAATTAAAATAGACCTTATTACAAATGGAAGATATTTTTAAATTTGTGTGTTGTCAGATGTGTACAAAAGACTGGTTTGTCGTTTCTTTCTCCCGTCCTAGAGTCCACAGCGTTATTTTCACACTTCAGCAGATGAACTGAAAGTCTCTGATGCATCAAACCAATATCAACCTTCCTGAATTAATTACTTCCTTCAATCTCAGCTTTTTAATGAGTCTCTCTGGGAATTAACACAATTAAAAAAAAAAACTGAGAGAGCAACCAGCCAGACAGGGGTAGATGCTGCTTTAAGGCCTGTTCTCTCTTTGTACCCCCTTTCTATCATTAAACTCTTCAGATTAGCATTCAGGAAGTAATATCTCACTTCTAAGAGTGATCTCTATGTTAAACAGTCTAGGTTTTCAGACCACTGAGAAAGAAAAGTGATTTTCAACTCCCATACTACAAAACCAAGTGTACTGGCTTTTATATAAAATAAGATCTATAAAATTCTAAAATCTCATACTTATACAGAATATTAATATATCTTATGTAAAGGATATCAACATTTATTCTTCAATAACGGAGACACACAGCTATTCTCTGGATTTTGGTTTTGAATAAGCTTATTTTATGGCTTGATAATACCTTATTAATAGTCATTTGATGACATCATAATCATGCTATAGTGTGTGTACAGAAGTTGTGTTTAGTGCATATGTGTGTACATGCCCCTGATGCTACACTTATACAGATTCTGATTAGATGGATCTGGGCCATGAATATTTTTTCTTAGTAGATGAACCCTGGTCTGGCATTATTTTTAAAAGAAAATTCTGAGGTAACGAATTACCCTTAATATATTACCCATTATTAAAATACAACGAAAATGTGGGCACTTACAGTATTATTTAAATATCAAATATTTATATTGTATGTATTCAGAAATATACTACATATATGGATTTCTCCTTATTGATATGTACTTTTATAAGTTAGGACCACTAGACTTGCTATATCATCCTATTTGGAATTCTGTAAACGCTTTATTATTTAAAAGGTATAAAATTGATCTCTCTCCATGAGGGGGAAACAAAGACACAATACTAGGGACAATGAATATAATAGTTCCTTAGTCACCTTTCTCCTGTTGCTGAGAAAAAGAATCCTCAACATCCAAAGTTAAACAGGAAAGTTTTACTTGGCTTACAGTATGTAGAGGTGTCAGTCTGTAATTGGCTTGTTCCAGTGCAAGATGGCATGGCAAGCAGGCATTGCAGAGGAAAGAGTTCATAGTGGTGGAAGGCAGTAAAGCAAACTAACACAGCAGGGACTCAGCAGCTCCTTTCTGCTCCTTTAATACTCTATCTAGGCTACCAGGATTAGGATGGTACCAAACCAATCAACAGGCTGATTTAGTAACTGCACTCGTTTAATTTCAGCATCAAACACTCTAGATACAGCCACATCTGAAAAAATCCTACTTATGATTACATGCAACTTTGGAGAGACATCTAGACACAAACTATAACAAGTAGTTTGCCTTAGATATCTGCTGATCTGTTTAGTTGGCTGAGCTGAGTGTCTAATGACAATGCCTTTTAACCTTATTGGTCTATATGTTGTCTTCCATGTAGACTGCTTTCCATCAAAGATGATCTGCACAAATAGAGAACTTTTTTTCATTCAAAACTATTCTATATGATTAGATAAAGTGAATGAAGAAATACAGTAAAGCATAGAAAAAGACAGGTGTGGTGGTGTACACTACAATCTCAGTACTCTGGGAAACTGGGACAGACGGATCATGAGTTCCAGCTCAGCTTGGACAATCTAGCAACTTAGTGAGATCATGTCACACAATAAATAAATAACTAAATAAAGACTGTGCCTATAGCTCAATGTGAAGGCCTTTGGTTCCAACATCAGCACTGTACTAAAAAGAGAAAAAAGAGATAAAGGGTTAAAAAAAGGTCAAATGCTAGTTCAAACATTGCTAGTAAACAAGTACTTGGGAGTTAGATTAATTCAAAAGAAACATTATTAAATATTTCACTTATATTCTGAAAAAAATGGAATGAACCAGCTTGTTAGAAAAATAATAAATATTCCTGCAACTGAAATCTAGATAGATCCTCACAGAGAGACCCCTGTAGGGAACATGGCTCTAACCACACATTCACAATACTCCTATCTGAACCTCGGTCCTAGATCCACAGTAATAATAGTACCATTTTTTCATTGTTCTCTTTACTACAAAACATTCTGACACACCTATCATTAAATCAGTGAGGAGCCAAAACAATACAATGCAATCTGAATTAATCCTGACCCTCATATACAGTTTTTTTTTTTTTTTTTTTTTTTTTTTTTTTTTTTTTTTGTATTCTTACCGGTACCAGGGATTGAACTCACGACCACACACTTGCAAGGCAGGCACTTATGCCGCTGAGCTAAATCCCCAGCCCCCACAGTTTTTCTTGAAACTGGGCTTTTGTTGATTTTCAGGCAAAAATGATAGGCAGATTTAACATGTTCTACTACCAACAAGAATAGAGGAGGACACCTAATCTTTACAAAAATTTGAAAATGTCTATCTATACTTAAATGTGAGGCTTCTCAATTCAGCAAGGGGCTCAGTTAAGAAAATATGAAAGAACATCACCAATATCTCTTAATGAAAGAATTGTGGGCTTGATCAATGGATAGTCAGATAATACTTACAATTTTACTCTGTATCCCCAAACACTGGAAGACTTTACAGTATAATTAACAAGGACATAGAATAATTTCAATACTGTACCCATACAATTTTTTTTTTACTTTAACATAAATCTTCTAACTTAAATTGGTTGTAAAAATGCATGCTTAGGCATCTAACAAAAGTGGTTTGTGGTAAATTATCTGTAGGTATAACAGTGAAATATTGAACAGTTTGTAAAATTGATTAGGATTTAGGATAGGTTTATCTTAAATCATTTTTCCTTTGTGTAAACAGTAAAATCAATTGATTAATAGGGTCATTTAAAACTTTTGAATGTTAAAGATTTGTCACCATTATACTATACTCTTAGCCCAAAGGCCGAGAAGTGATCACCATTTTAAAGTGAAAATCTTACCTTTTCTCTTATGAGAAAAGCTGCTGGATTTCTTACAGTATTTCACACTGTGCAAATGCTATGTATATAATTACAAATGTTGTTCAGGGAACAATGCTAAGAAAAATTCTGTATATGAAGATTCAATATTTTTACTCAAGTACTTTCAATCAGTTGTTGGTTGAACTCATGGACGCAGAATTCATAGATATAGAAGGCCAGCTGTATTATCATAACATTATGATAGGTTAAGAAGAGAGGTTAGACAGACCTTTGTTTATCCTATTAAATATTATTAAACCATCCATCAAGAGACCATTAGGGCCAATCCAGGTTCTCAAAGTACTTTTAAGGTTATATCGAGAATCAATAACTCATATAGCCTAGC
Source organism: Cavia porcellus (assembly GCF_034190915.1). Taxonomy (NCBI): domain Eukaryota; kingdom Metazoa; phylum Chordata; class Mammalia; order Rodentia; family Caviidae; genus Cavia; species Cavia porcellus. The sequence continues at coordinate 7,420,607 of NW_026947500.1, read as the reverse complement.
TAATAATCAGTTTATATTTGGAAACAAAGGTTAAAAAAGTCAATCAGATGTGTATATATCCTGAAACATTCTGCACACTTCAGTAAAACAGAGAAACACAACAACCTCTTGCAGGATACGGGTCTGAGAGTCAGACCTGTGATTTACCAAGAAGAGATGATCTGCAAAGAAAAGTCATCAAAATTGCTTATATTTGCAGAGCATGTGTATTTCCACTGAAAAACGGGATGCATTAAAGTCTGATTTTAATCTAAAATGACATATTTTGTGAGTTTACTCTTACTAGGTAAAAAAATTAGGAAAAAATGAAGGCAAATATTGGAAATATAACTTTCCTTCCTTGGAAGTAGAAAATAAGGTTTCTTTTATATAATTAATCATAATATAAATGGAAGTAAAAAATAAGAAACACAAGTGTGCTTATAGAGTTATTAGAATATCAGGTTCCACTTATAATAATTATTGTTCCCTATATGGAGGGATCTGGGAGAATGAGAAAAATTATGTACTGTTTATTTTTTACAATCTCACTCAAGTGGCCTTTTCAAAATTTGGCTTTCAATGCTGCCTCACTAATCTGGATGTAGATTTCTCACTTTCAGGACCATCTGAATCTTCAAGGTAGGTATGTAAAGCTATACAGTAAAAAGTTGAAGAGGCAGTCATTACTTCTGAAAGGTGCAGAGGACAGATTTTAAGGTAAGTGCTAAAACCAGTTTTCCTCCCAAGAGGTAATCATGGAGAGAGCTACAGGTTTCAGAGAAATACAGGCAAGACTCAAATCACAGCTGAAGATCATTCTACCATTTTCAGTGAATGTAGCTTTCTTAGATTTCCAGTTACATAATAAATTTTCAGCAACATAGATGGGACAGATTTCTATTACTATAGCACAAATTATCTCAAAATGTGGTAAAAAACAACAATTATTGTGTTTTTAGGTCAGTAATTCATTATAGACATCACATTTAGAAACATATCAAAGCTAAAATCAAGGTTCTGGTAGGTTGTTATTCCTGGAATCACCAGGAAAAACCTGTTCCATCAATAAGCATCTTAGTCTTGTTGGCAGGATTCAGTTCCTTGTGGTTATAGGCCTGAAACCCCCGTTTCCTTGTTTATTGTCACCCAGGAATTTTTCTCCTCTCTGAGAGGCTGCTTGTTTTCTTGGCCACATACTCCTTTCCACTTTTGAAAAAGCACTGATACTTCAAAGGTTCGTCTTACCTCAAAGTACTGAGGTCTTTTTCTGAAATAAGCCAAGGAAAATTATTTACTTTTAAAAGGCTCTTTATGTCTGGTTAATTTCATTATTTTATGAACAAGGGATCTGAGACAGTTATTTGTAAGCCAATTTTACTTTATTTTATTCATTTATTGTTTACTTTTATTAGTATATGTTTCCAATATATAATGATTATATTCATTGTGGGGAGCCAGTACAAGTACATAACTCATCTCAAGTCCTTTCAGAATTGCTTCCTTTGCCCTCCTTCCCCTCACCAATGTCTGTGTCCGTTTCCCATTTCGACAAATTTCTTCTAGCAGTACCATGATTCCAGCAGTACGCTGGTCACTAACTAATGGAGAAAGTATAAGGAAAAGACTGGCATTTGTAGAGTATCTTCTTAGAATTCTGTCTACTTCTTAGACCAACAAATTTTTTAATATTTAGGCCAGCTTGAATTATATTCTCTATTATTTATAAACAAAAGTTTTGAAAATAATATAAATTTTGAAAGAAGGGACACATATGTTGAGGTTAATCTCATTCAGTGACAATACTAACTCATTAGGTAAAGGAACAAATTCCCAAGACATAACTACATTTGAGAAACAACATCCCATTCATCTTATTTTCCCCCAATTTTCATGTTCTTCCGCAGCTGACTATTCAGCGGAGGAAAATACAATTTTTAATATTTAGGACTCAGTGAAAATAGAAATTAGCCTGGCGTGGTTGCACACTTCTGTAATTCCAGCATTTGAGAAGCTGGGCAATAGGATCACCATTATTTCAAGGCCAGCCTGAGCTACAGAGCTTGAAGTACATAGCAAGACCCAAGACTACATTACCAATAAGAAAAAAAAAAAGAAATTTGTCAGAATAACCATCATTTTAGATTTTTATTTATTGTGTCTTAATTGGCTCCAGTCTAAAACAAACAAATAAAAAAAAAGCTTCATCCCTCTGATAGAGTATATTTATGAAGATGATTTGTGGAAATTAATATTTAATTGCTCTTTTATATACTCTATGTTTTTCCCTTAAATAAAACCAGTTTAGGAGAAGGCTACAAACTGAATTATATTACCTTACCAGGAATCAATTTGGAGTTATATTTCAGTGTTAAGCCTTCTTTCATTAAAGAAACTTAGTCATTATAAAAATTTTCTTATTTGACAGTCCCCACATAAAGCTTTCTTTGAAAAGTTTCTTTGAGAATTGAGAGCCAGAAATTTTTTACATTATGCCAATCCACAATTACGACAGTTGAGACCACATCCCCTCTGTTACTCTAACAAATGGAAAATTTAGAATCAAGTTCAACTGTAATGAATATGTATTCACTTAGGACAGCAAGTTTGCATTTTCTTCTACCTTTTTATTTTATGCTCTAATAATATCCACAGCTCTTGACTTTATATCCACAATATCTCAAATCTTGTGGCAAATGAGGCTGTATTCAAATAAATAAATGAATAAGTAGACAGACAGATTAGCTATATAAAGCACATGTTATCTTGTATTACAGATGCTTCAGTTAAGCATAATTCAGATTACATTAACAAAATTAAGGATGGGACTTCCCTAAAAAAGACTAAAAAATATTCAGAAATATCTGATCAAAATAATGTGCTTTATTTAAAATTAAAATACCTTTTTTTTTTTTGACTGAGAATCAAACTTGGGACCTTGCACTTACCAGGTAGATGTTTATGTTACTATATCTCCAGCTCCCCCAAAATGATTCCTATATAAAAATCAAATCAGAAGAAAATAAAAAATACTACTGAATTAAAATTCAAACATCGAAAATTACTAAAAGAGTGATTTGGTGGGGAAAAAGATTAAAAGAAGACCTTTACCAAAGAATATATTTTAAGATATTAAATTCAAGGTTAATTATTTCTTTGCAGGAATAGAAGAGTATCCATAGCATGACAAAATTAGTTTTAAATTACAGTTATGTCTTCTACCATTATATAAAAGCCATGAATTGTGTTAAGAGTACAGCTCACTGAAGAATGTCTGTCTATGATGCATGGGGTCCCAAGTTCAGCCCAAAACACAGAAAAAAAGAACTAAGCAAAAACATCTATAAATCTAGGAAAACTCTATGGAGTTTCAAATTTATAAATATTTCAGTAAGCTTTAATAAGAAAATTGCAAACCCAAGTCCATGATACATTATTTTTTAAAAGAGTCATTTAAACTATTTAAATATGACAGACACTAAACTAGGCAAACTATAATATTTCTTTCAGCTCTAAAATCATATTATTTCCTTGTGTATAGGGTATAAATCCTATTATGCACTACTACTATATCAGCTTCAACTTTCTCTTGTATCTTATGGTCATTTATCTGTTTATCATATGTGAAAAAAATCATTCTTCAGCTTTCAAGAATCTGAGCTAATGTATCTTATTGGAGGCCTTGAAATTAATCTCTCTAAAACCTGCCAATGGACATATACTTACAGAAGCATAAAATTTATTTTTAACATAATTTTAGATACAGGAAACATTTAAGTGATTTCCTCTTTTATGTCACATAAAAGCAGGAAGTTTTGTACAAGTTACTGATAACTTTCTCATCTTTCCAAGAAAGTAATTTTTACCCATTTTTCTCAGCTATGGGCCCTGAAAGATACATTGACTGCTCAGTTAGAATGAACTCAAACAGTAGATGGTAAAGTCATGGATTGGCTATCAACAAAGGTTTTTATGGCTTCATGTGTATTTTTTTACTATTAAAGTCACATAATATTTTATAAAGGTATCCAACTATTTGTATAGAAAACTGACAGATAATCATTTCATATTTCAAAATATTTTAAATTTTGCAGTATATTGTTTTGTAAGATTCTAATGGATCAAAAGACCTATTTTGTTCTTTTTTCTGCTTGAACATAGCTGCTTTGAATTCACTTGTGTCTGATAAAAAAGAATTTATATAAACTTATTTTAAAAAGCTGTTTTGATTACCATCATATAGCAGAGGATCAACCATGTTGAAGAGTTAAATTTTAAATATATTGAAATATTATTTTATAATGTTTATTATTTTATAAATGTTTATTATTTTCATCAGTTATGCCTAGATTTCAAATTAAATCAATTATAAAATACAGTTTTTTTTAAAAAATATAAAGTAAATACGGGTTAAGGGTTTAACTAGTGGTATAAGTGCCTGCCTGGCAATCACAAGGTTGTGAGTTTGATCCTAGTACAAAAAAAAAAAAAAAAAAGAAAGAAAGAAAGAAAGAGAGAGAAAGAAAGAAAGAAAGAAAGAAAGAAAGAAAGAAAGAAAGAAAGAAAGAAAGAAAATTCAGTAAGGGAAAAGCCCACAATATATAAATTATAAACCACAGATTTAATAATGAAAAAAAATATAATGATACAGAATACAACATAAGTGATCCCTGGAAACATTATATTAAACTCAATACCATCTACATAGGCTACAAGAGAAAAAAATATACCTTAGTAATTCTCTGGTGTTGGGAGTTGCTGTGTATGCAATTGCATTAAACTGAGAGAAGAAGGAGAATCTTATAAAACTGGTAACGGTTACACAAATCTGTGACTGTAATAAACCCTACTGAACTGTACATTTTAAATGGGAAAATTATATACAATGGGAGTTATGTTTCATCACAGTTTATTTAATATATATGAAATAGGTAACAGTTCTATATGTTAGATAGATGTAAAATCAACTGTTATGGAAGAATTTATATTCTAATACCAGTACATGTTTCAAAAATTATATATATGATACATACGTATATATTCATAAGAAGAATTTTAAAATTTTTTTTAATAACTTCAATTACCTACTAATGAGATTTGTCCTCTTGTTAGGTGCCAGTTCTTCAACTGAAATGGTAGCAGACATTACAAGTCTTATTTTCTACATTACTATTGTATGGTAGTTACTTTGTAACAAACACACTTTAAAAAATTTTGTGAAGATAGTGTATTACTGAAAGGAATGCAGCACGATGGAATTTTTAAACTTGAAATATTTTGAGTTAGTAGTTTGCATGTCTAAAATGTATCCTAAGATGTTGAGAGTCTTGTATTTTCCTGGAAAAGTTGAAAATAATGGTGATGTTCCTTTGAGAATCTCAAATGAATTTTGTTGTAGTATCATATTATTTGAAACAGTGACCATAGAAGATATACTTGCAAAGTAACAAAACAGGGATTTATATGCCTCATCTTGTCCATGTTAATTCTTCAGTTGACTCAGAAAATCAAAAGGTTATGTCCTTGATCAAAATTAATCCCCAAGAATAGTGCTGATGACAAAATTTCAGGATCATATTTGAAATAAAGTCAAGATGTAAAATCAACCTGGATTGGCAAAATGAAAAAACAGTGGCTAAAATTAGAAAAAGCTTTTTCTTTCCTGTAAAAATTTAAATATTGACAAAAACTTGATTAAATTATTAGCATTTTCTTCCTAAGGACAATTTATACAATTACCTGGTATCATCTAAACATAAGTGCACGGAGAAAAGCAGAGTTATATTTCACAGATGGCTTTAAACATTTATATAACTTTGAGTTTCAAAGTAAGTATCTCAACCTGAAATCACATTGTAGTGACACTAAATTTAAAGCCTAAATTCATTTCCAAACAACTCAAAAGTAAAAACAATGACATTTGCATGTTGTACAGTAATGGCAGTTTCTAGCACGCAAATTAATGGCAAGTATTTTCAGTGAGAAATTTTCATTACATGTTCTTCAACTACCTTTATAGTGGTACATAGCCATATCTTAACTGGTCTATTTACTAGTTTATTCTTAAATTTCTTGAGTTTAAGTTTCATAATCTATGAAATGGTAACAACGTAATTCATATGTTATTGTTTAGGGAGCTAAACTTTTTAAAAACCTAAATACCTGGTGTAATTCCTGGAATAAACTAAGAATACATAAATTATGGAAACAATAATATTATCTTAATGCATGATCAATTATTTAAATTGCCCTTAGTACTCAATTTCTAAATTCAGAATATCTGGCCTTATGAAAAAGGAAAGTCATACAATATCAGCTTCAGTTTTTCTGTGTTCATGAAAGAGACAGTAATGAGACTGTACATAATCCTAGAGGTCTTTCTCCTTATGACTGTCACACATACATTCACACATTCCCACTCTGGAAGCTTAATTAGATCCTAGACTTGTTGCTTTTAAAAATTGTGTTAAGTAAAATTAATACTGACATTACCAATTTTCTTTAAAAATTGATTACATATCAAAAATAAAGGGTAGAGTTTATTACTCTATCCCTGTATTAACAAATTAGGGTAAAAAATTAAGCAAAACAAGATTAAATAAAAGGCTCACAGGCATCACTCAAGTCTGGGTCGCTTGCATTTCATAAAAATGCCATCTTCATTAAAATGGCATTACGTAAAAATGGGATTTTGCTGGGGGTACTTTTCAGCAGATTAGCCTTCCTAATTACATTTTGCTAAAATTAGTCTCTGTTCCCTAAGCACTTACCAGTTCATAGCAGAGGCTAGAAAACTTTCAAGGTAAGATACGAACCACAATTAAAGATGTGCTTAAATTAATCCATAACAACAGTGTGTACATACAAATAAATGGGAATTTAATGTTACTCATAATCCTTCCCATTTATGATATAGTTTGATTTTTATAGAATTTTTATAAATTAACTATATAAGGGAAACAATTTAAGAGAAATTACAGCATACAATCATCTTATATTAAATTATAAATAAGAAAATATTGCTTGTGGTATATTGTTAACCATTTTCCAGAAAATCAAGACACATGATAAATTGATCCCTTTAAATAATTTAATGAAATCACATCTTGATATTTACCAGTCATTTCGGATGCACAATGCCTTCAAGTTCTGTCATAACTTCTAATAGCATACATTAAATATTTACAAGGATGACAAAACAACCATATTTTGATTCAGTTATCTAAATAGATTCTTTGAAGGTGAAGGTTAGACTCAAGACTTTCATTTTACAAGATCAAGGATCTATACTAATATTTTATGCATGAAAAAGTACAGTAGTTGATGACCAAGAAATATTGATTAGCCGATGTGAGTAACATCAATAATGAGAGCTTTCTTTTTACTCTGACTTTAGAACATTTTTTTAACAGTTGAGTTTTCCTAAAGTAGATATTTCTGACTTCAAAAAACCAAAAATAAAATTCAATTCCACTCAACACAATTACTGGACACTTATCACAAGCAAAACATTTGAAGATTCAGGGCTCCGCAGAAGGTACAAAGATAAGATGGAATAATTCTCTCCTCACCAGGTCCCCATCCTAAAGACATTTATGACTAGAGCACGGGACTTATTAAATTTAGTAAGAGTAAGAATTCACTGGGGACCGTGGTCTTGGGTGTACCGTGGCACTGTACATCACTGACTAAAGTTCACACTGCTGACCCACCGACAACCCTAGGGAGGCAAGGGATTACCAAGCTGAATGAAATAAGTAGGAGAATGGGAGAACTTTATGACAGCCAGAACAGGGCCAGATGGCTCCAGGGTTAAAGAGTGAGAAGGAATTCAAACAGTAAATCACATAATAATTCTTATTCTTATGAATCTAGAAGGCTGAAGGCTCTTCTGATTAACAACGATTATAGAAAAAGAATAACCAGCCATGTAGAAAAATTTTTAAAAAAAGACCAATTTGGCATAGATTTAAGAATGTTTGATGTACTAAATGATTATTAGCAGACTGTCAATTTTATGAGAAAAATGGGCTAACAATTCACAAAAATAATGTAAATATTATGCTTATTGTTTTTATTATTATTAATATTCATATAGCATCTATTATTACCTTGCCACTAGAAAAGTGTTTCGGTATCCATTATTAAAGTGTTCTTTCTTTCTTTAATTTTTTTGTTTTTTTTTCTCTCTTTTTTGACTCAGGGTTTCACTGTTCAGTTCTAAGTCTGAAATCACCTCGTAGCCCAGGCTGGCCTTAAAACTCACAGCAATTCTCCTTCTGCTGCCTCCTGACAGCGTTTTTATAACAATGCTAATACAGAGATTTTTGTTGCTATTTTGTAATAAATTTAACATATGAATATTCTGAAGATAACACATTAAATGTCTTCACCAAGGTCAAATATCCAGTCAAGCATTAATCTATCAATAAAACTCTGTCTTCAGTGACCACTGAAAAAGAAAAGTGTACACAAGTTTTTAACATTCACCCACGCAAATCTGTCATCATTGCTCTTTATATTTAAAGAAGTCTGTAAAGCTGCATCCATACAATACTTAGTTCTTTCCCAAAGAAACATAAAAATATTTTCATTTATTCAAATACATGTTGTAATTTCTCAATTAAATCTGTTTTACACATTTCATCCAGGAATAACAATAGCCAATAGAAAGACACTTTTTCTGATTGCCAGATACTGTTATAAAGAATTTCATTGTATTTGAAATTATTTTAGATTCACAACAAAGATAAGAGGTTTGTTTATCTACTATTCATATTGTCTCTGATATTCTTTTGGCTTCTGTAATTGGTAGACTATTCATTTTACTGTCTATGTGAAATTTAATGTTAATGACATAATAATTGAAATAAAAACTGTTAAAATTTAATAACTGCTCATCAAATGCTTTACAGTATTTAAATTATCTTTATTATCACTCAATGAGGTAGTGATGAATATTAGACCAGTTTCATAGAAGAAAAACGCCCAGCTATAGAGACACTAAGTAGCTTATCCAAAAACCACATAATTCCTAAGTGGTAAAGTCAGGACTCAGAGACTGGGGCTGGCTCTTTCTAGCTTATGGAAGCTAATGGTTAAATAACAGGAATTTTGGATACAAGCTTTTAAACATATCCATTACTAAAATTATATAAGCTCAAGATTACATTAATATAGATAAAATTACAGAAATTATATTGAAAGCAAAGGTAATAAGAACTAAAAACTCATCACTTAATAACTATTTTATTTAATTTTTTTTGTGTTCACTCCATCCTTACGAGAGGCAATTGTTAACATTTAGCAGCAGACTATACATGGCTCTCTGTAACTTAGTATATATAACTGTAATAAGTATAACTTTGTATATATTTTTCAGTTCTCTAATAGGCAGCTAAATTACACAGAAATTAATATAATGAGAGAAGGATTGAGCCCACAAGAAAGTAAAAACAAAAACCAAATAACAACAACAGCAACAACAAAAAGAGACAGCAGAATTGTGACTGAGGGAAATCTGAAGGGAACTGGGTCTGAGGATGGAGATACAGTGTGTAGCCCTGCAAGAGAGACACCAACTCGTGATTACACTGCGATTAGTACCACCTGGTCTACTGCACCCAGCCAGGTCTCAGATACATAGGAGTGATCAGAACATCCCGACCTACCTCCCTACTGTCCCCAGAATGCCTTTATTTTTCCATATACCCTTGCGATGTCACTCCTTTCCCTCCTGGATCACTGTGAGGTAAGTGGCTGTACCTGAAATCCTACAGGTTGATTGTAGTTTGACCTATGTTGTGTCCTTGCTGCGATTTTGCTATATAAATATAAATTGTCCCTGACGAAGTGTCTTGGTGACCACACATTTGACACCCCTCCTGAAAATTCAAGAGCTATTTTACTATACTTTATGTTCAATAAAACTCTCCTAACTTCCTCCTTCGGTTCACAACTTCATTCCTGAGTGTTGTAAGAACACAAATTCAGCACATTTGCCATCTAACAGATCAGGAGTTACATTTTTTCCCACATCAGATCCTCTAAAATACTGTAAGCACAACAAATATAAATCCAGTAGGATAAAATATATTATAAACAAACAAGTAAATACCTGCCATGCAAACATATTAAATTTTATGAAAAAAAAATTGGATTGGATGAAAAAAAAATTGGATTCTGTAAGAATACAGAGTGTATATTGAGGACTAGGTAGAACAGGCTGTTTTTAGCAAGATTTTAAAGAAATAACAGACAAGTAAATAAGGCAATAGAAGGATATGTCAGAGCAAAAAGAAATGCATCTAAGGCCCAAGTACTCACAATTACAAAAGCCTCTGAGATGGCAGGTGCTGATGCGTATTTGGGTTAAAACACTGAACAACTGAGAAGGTAAGCCTGAGAGAAGGCTTTGAATAGAGTGAGGAGACAAGGTGAGCAAAAGAGCAGGGATGCCATTGTGCAAACACTGTAGGCCACTTGAGCAATCTGGAGTTTACCATGAGGAGCATGAAAAGTCACTGGACAGATGAAGCAGAGTGATGGAATGTCCTGACTTACCTTCTAAGAACTTCGTTTCAGGCTCTGTGTTTAAGTAAACTCAACAGGGGCAGTAATAGAAAATCAGAAATCTGGAATCAATGCAGTTTAGACATAGTGACTCAAGGACTCAAGATACCTTTTAAAAAATATCTGTTCATAACAAAATAAGAAAGAAAATGAAGCCTGAAATTTATATTTGGGACTATCCAGTGTATTGCTGGGATGTTGTTGTTGCTTTTGTTGTTTTGGGGTTTTTTGTTTGTTTGTTTTTGTAAACTATGACACTGGACCAAACTCACAAATAAAACTTGACTAGAGGAAATGGTCAAAAATATGACCAAGAAACTAACCATGTAGCAGGAAAACTGAGTGATGATATCAAAGTAAAATACTGTTTATTCCTAAATTCTGCTTCAACATGAAAATCTTTGTATTTTTTACTAATTTTACTAGGAATTTACTTCGTGTCTAATAGATAAGTATTTTAGCATATAGTTTTTTGCTTTGAGTTCGGCTCCTTACCAGAGTATGGAAGTGACCTTTCAATTTTATATTTCATTCAAAATTTTAAAAGAATTTTTATTAAATATATTATTGCTTTTTAAAGGAACCACATATTTAGTCAACACATATCTACCAAGGCCCAGCTAACATTCTCAGATTGTGGAACACAGTCATGAAAGACAATTTCTCTTCAATGAGCTGTCATATTAATCCTACAAAATATTTTTAAAAGATTGCTTAACTAGATTACAACTTACTTAAATATCAAATACCATCATTTACCTAGACATAAAGTTTAGAATAACTGGAAAGTCTGATTATTTTGAAAAAAATTTAATTGTATTATTTACTGTATGTAATAAACTAGCTTATAAATATTAAATTCAATTTTATAAGTTTAAACTTATAAACATATATAGACATATATAGCAAAAATTAACTTATAAATCACATTTATGTACTTATAAGTATATATTTGGCAGGGATTTGTGGCAAAGTTATTCCATTAAAATTTTTGAATATTCAGGTTTTGGGTTTTTTTTTTTGTTTGTTTTTTGTTTTTTGTTTTTTTGTTTTTTACTTTTTGAGACAGCATATCACGATGTAGTTCAGGCTGGCCTAGGGCTCACTTTGTAGCCCAGGCTGGTCTCAAATCACCTGCCTCAGCCTTGCAAATTCTGGGAATATGCCACCACACCTGGGAATTTACTATTCAAGTTTTTTTTTTAAACAATTGATTTGTAATTTCTATTGATGAAGTAAAGGAATATGCATCAGTCAACTCATCTTAAATTGCTATAAATTGTAAAAATGCTAAGTATGTTTCTACAATTGTATACAAAATGCTACTTTAAATTCAAAATATTATTATTAGAGAAAACATGTGATCCAACATATGCCAAGAAATAAGAAGTGTATATGATTTTAGAAAGAAAAAATATAGGCTAAAATGTTAAATATCTTTTAAAAAGTACCTGCTTATGAGGGAATAAGAAAAAAAGAAGGCTATATATTCCTTAAATATAATACATTAAAGCCAAATAAAAGTTATATTAAAAGTGAACTGAATCTCAATGTTTCTTATAAAAATCTCCATAATATAATTGTAAAAACCTAAGCTATTTTTAAAAGTCTGAATATTGTACAATCTCTAGCTCTGGGGAAAAAAATCTCAATCTCACCTTAAATTGCATGCATAGTGTGATGGATAATAGTTTCTTATATTAAAGCAATATTAAAAATTGTCATGTTGCATTAAAGTATTATTTTGAAAAGTTATTTATGTTCTTATTATTTTATGTTATCACAGGATAGTTTTTGGATTCCCTAATCCTCAAAAGGAGATATTGTGTGCACACATTAGAAGCTCTATTCATCTTCTTATTAATAATGGTTATCTAATATTTATTACTTTTTGCAATTTTTAAAAAAGAGAAATCAAGATATCACATACATGTGAAAATTTTCTATGATCAATCTGATTATTATAAGTATCTAAATTGTACCAACAAGCAATAAAAATAATAAAATTATTTCATCTTCTTAAATTATCCTAGTATTTTAATTCTACACAGTTTTAAATAAAGCATAATACTCTAGAGGAAAAAAATAGCAATTTCGGTATCCTTAACTCTGGAGAAAATTTCATTTATTTTAAGTTTTCTATTTAAGTGGAATTTTTGGCTTCTTTCTAAATCTAACATAAAGAAGCCATACCACAATAAGTCAAATGCACAAAATAATTTAAATTTAATTTTAATATATCTTTAATATTGTTTTTATAAAAAATTACAAAAATTAAAATACAAAATTATTTCTTATTATACCTTTTAAAGGAAATAATATAATTCAGACTTGTAAATATCCACAAGTATGTTAGTTACATCTCTATTATTTTCATTTCCAGTGATTCATGTCAGAAAGCCAAACTGTAGTGTTCATGTTTCTCAGAAATGATAAAATAATTATGTGTGTATTTTAAAATTTGTAACACTTATTTTTAGGTTTTTATTCTGTACAGTTTTATAAAAAATACAATGGAAATATGCTCAGTATACTACCTCTTAATTTCCTCATTGAAATTTGTCACACACAAGCTACACATATCAATAATTATGGCTCTATTACATGTTTTTATGGCTGTATAATATTTAATGGTGTTGTGCATTCATTTATTCTACCATGCAATTCCACTGACAGATACTTACATTTTTGTAAAGCTTTATCGCTAAAAGTTTCACAACTATAGTCATCAGTGTGCATATGTAATACATATCAATATACTTAATATATTTTATCTATTACTGAAACTAATGTGGAATTGTGGGGCAACAGTTTATGTATATTTTAGTTCAAATAGTTATTTGTGTGATGTTTTCTCAGAAAATCCTCAATTCACATGTGCAGTTCTGATATTCATGTCCTCATTTCATGTATTATTCTATCTTTTCAAAACACACTCTTCGAGATATTCATGTGATAGAAACCTCACTTTTTCAGATTTCTGGTGAAACTGCCCATTATCAGAGACCCTCCTCTTCTTACACCTTAACATAATTATGCAGTTGTCCTTCCAATTATTCTCTACTACCTCACGTTAGATGTGGAATTATAAATTTCTCTGTGTTCGCTTTTAAATCTACTTCTCTCCTTCATAAATGAAGTTCTATTTCAAATAATAAAAGTCTAAGGGAATTAACTCAGGTCAGGTTCTTGGTCACAGGTTTCAAACTCCTACTATTTTATCTCCCTTTATCTCATGGTTCAAGAAAATAATTCAATTTCCAGAGTAGCACTATCTAGCAGTAATATAATGGAACCCACACATATAAGCCACATATATAATTCAGCATTGTAATGATAACGTACAGAACATAAAGTATGCTTGATATGTTTTTATAAAGTCAATAGAAGAAGTAAGTATCAGCTATGAATCAGCATATTTGCTAAAGGACTAAAAAAATTTAGAATTAAAAATGATTAAGTTTTGAACTCCACCAGTTTTAGTTGCAGGTTACACAAATTCAAAAAGGAAACCAGTGGAGTGGAAAAATAAATGATGAAATTATCTACAATGTAGCACAGATAGACCAAGAGATACAGTACGTAGGATCGGCACTTAAAACACAAGGGTTGGGAAGGAAAATTAAAATTCTGCTGGAATGACAGATGGAGAAGGAAGAGGCAATGGAAGAAAGGTACTGTTAGAACAGAAAAGGAATGAGAAGTTACCAGAATTGATAGGATAATAATGAAAAATCTTGGATGCACAATAAAGTCTAAGCACTTTAACAGATATTTATATGGAGGCAGAATACTGTAATTCTTCTACAAAACAAAGAGAAATAAATTATATCTTGAAGATTTTTTACTTAAAATGCTTGACCAAATGTGTCCTAGATTTGGAATTTTAAAAAAATTGTAGAATATTTTCATATAGAAAATGAGATATTTCAGAGATGGGATTAACACATCTAAACTTGAAATTCACTTGTTTTACATATGTTGTATAGACAAGCCTGAATGCAACTTGATACAATATATAGAGAGAGCATATATTTAATGTGTCTCATCACATGAGGTGTAATGTGTAAATTTTCATTGTGGCATCATTTTAGCTCTCAAAAAGTACCAGTTTCATAGTACTTTGTATTTTATATGTTGGATATTTGGATTAGGGGCACTCCATCTGAATCTAAAAACATTCAAGGGGAAAAGTGAACATACTTGAAATAAACAGTCAGATTAAAGTGATAGCTGACTTTTCAAGAAAAGTAAAATGACTGATGCACTAAGCGAAAGTAATTGTCGACTTGTAATACATGACAAACAAAACTTACTTAAAATGTACACTAATAAAAGATATCATCCAATGGCAAGATATAATAATTTTAAACACATGCATTTACTAATATAGCAGCATACCAGTAGTTACACAATGACAAATGGGCAAAAGATCTCAACAGGAATATTGGATGAGAGATGTATAAGACAAACACAACAGAAAGGTGTTCAACTATCTCAGTGGCTAGTACAACGCAAAGAGCAGCAAAATGATTTCCATAAATAAAGAACTCTGACTACCAAGTGCTAGAAATCATATGAGAAAAATTATATAACATTTAAAAGTAGAATATAAATTTGCACAGACATTTTGGAAAAAATTCCAGCATCCTACATGTGAAGATCAAGGTAAGAATAAACTATGATATAATGATTTGTACCATCTTTGAGCTGATGATTCCAGGAAAAATATATATACCTTAATAATTGCTACGACTATTGACAAAGAGCTCTGCAAATGTAATTCATAAAGTGGCATTTACAGCGTAATACAAAAGCTGGGTGAAAATACCAATTCTTACACCACAAGATAGTTTTGTGGTAGAGTTCCTATCTTGTATGCAAGGTGAGGGTCCTAAATTTGATTTCTAGAATCCGCAAAAGAAAAATAAGCACAACACAATAAACAAACAACAGAAATTTAAATCTTTAGGCACCACTCCACACTGTCTAAATCAATATATTAGGGGAGAATGGAGGGAATATGAGTTTTACAAAGTTCTTTATGTGATTCTTACCAATAAGGTAAAGTCATATAATTAATCATTTTCTGTATGCCATAGATGGAAATTCGCATACTATATAACATTTATTTATAACTTCAAAACTATGAGTTGCTGCATTTGTGACCTTTTGCAGACAGATGCATGTAATTATGCAGTACTATCAGGCAAAGTTGAAGAAGGATATGAACCATTTTATTGGTTTAGGTTTCATACTATAAACAAGTACCCTTTTTGTTGTCTAGTCAGCGTCATTTTTTATTTTTGTGGAGTTTCATTATTAGTTTTACTGCTTGGTTTTGGTGTGTGATTTTACTGCTTAAAATGATCTAGTGTTGCTAAGAGGGCTAGACTGTACCTTGGAGAAAATACTGTGTATATGTTAGATAAACACTGTTGTTTAAGACTCATATGTTTATACTCCTTAATAATATATAGTCTTTAACAAGAAACACCAAAAACAAGTTATATATTGATTCATTGATGAAAATGTTTTGATTAGGGAATCACATGAACTTAAACCTGTATTTAAACCTGTATTTAGGGCAATGATTTAGCATTCATTAATTCAGTGCTATTATCAGCTATATATAACATAACTATCATGAATAATACAAGACTATAAGATTGTTTATAGAAGCATTGCCTGCATTAGAAACAAAACAGTGAGAAAATACCATGGAAAAGGTAATAATAAATTAGTAATCATATATTCAAATTACAGAATATAACTGTGACAACTGATTTCAGTTATAGGCCATGACACAAATGGCCTAGTGATACAATCTTGAGTGTAAAAAACAAGCAAATGTCGAGAGAAGATATGATTGAAAATCATACAGTATGTAAAACTAAATGATATTATTTAAAGACAAAAACTTATGTGTCCCACCACAAGGGTTACAAGCAACACAACGATGAACACCACATTCAGGAGAATCAGTGCAGGCCTGGGGAAAGCAAAAGCATATGATCGAGGAGAAGAATTTTCACAGACCTAAGTGAATCACCGGAGCAGGGAGCTATCCAGGAAATGATTAAAATTACAAAAAAAGAAAGAATGGAAGGAAGTCTAGCTAGATAAAAGATGTGCATGAAAAATAATGACTTCATCATGAATGAAGAATCTTGATAAATCAAATCACATATGCCAAAATTTTTAGAATGTTATGTTTGTTGATGCTAGGTTCTCATTAGTTTTAATAAATATGTTTCCTATTGATTCACTGCATGATGAAAATTTTAAAAATAAGAAAAAAATTCAAAACATATTTGAAGTATAAATGTGAGAATTTAACATTATTATGAGGTAAATGCTAATTTCTAAATGGTAATGCTAATTTGCTGAAAGATAAAGACCATGAATATATTTACTTTTGTGATTTAAAGTTAATAAAACTCCTCCATATGTATCGTCTCACAAGCCTGTAATCAAATGTTACTTATAAATAAATAAAATACCTTTAAGAGGTTAAAAAAAATCAATGACAAGGAAGTAGAAGTTCAGATTCAAAGATCTGTGCTCTTTCAATTAAATAGCTGCAGGTATTAAAATTAAATCTGTGTGAGTACATGTGTATGCACATAATGGTTTATACAAATTATTAGTTTCCATTTAAAAGACATTTATATGATCTAATAATATAAAGTAGACACATTAAAAACTATAAATAATACATTCAATATATTCATATAAAATGGTTGTACTAATTCTAAAGATCAGTGTTGTGACATTTATTGACAATGGCTTAAACACTGAAGTCACCAACTTTTCTACAACATTTCTATTTAAAATATTTTAAAACATCAAAAATGTCATTAGTCATGGAACTTCTATCCAGTGAAGAGCACTTTGAGTAATATTCACAATTGGCCAATTTTCCAATGAGTGTTTTATAGATGAAGTAAATGCAAGATAAATTTCCAAAACCAAAGTAGCTATCAACTTGATCATACAATCAGATCATAAATCTCTAGTCTGTCATAAATCAGAGTCCAAATACACTGTGCTGAATACATTCAACATTATCAGACCACTATACTTGAGTAACAAAGATGCGTTTCCTTTCTGAGTTAAAACAAGCATGCTACAAAGAATCATCCCATATTTCCTATTCTTCCTTTTCTAGGAGGTTGTCTGTGGACACTGTAATTTACTGAGCTAAACATTATTGTTCTAAATGAAGCTTAAATAAATTGTTGAAAATACTGTGACATAAAATTAAATAGTAAGTATACTGAAAATATATTTTCCTTCACTTAAAATGGTTATACAATGTGTCAATTATCTAGTCAGTTAGAATTCTCAAGAAGAAAGAAACAACTTTCTCTACTGAGAAATCAGTTGGCTTTCATAATACTCAGAGAATATTTGCATAATAACACTGCTAGAGCTGCAAGGTTAAATCCATTAATTTATTGGGAACAGAACAGGCTGTTCTGGTTGGCTATTGCAAAAATTGCTTTCTGCACTTGTCTTCTCTACCATCAAGTATTTGCTGCGAGCACACAATTATTGCAGCAAAGCCTATGTTGCCAAACGAGGAACCTCATTTAACATGGAAAGTGGTGAACACTTCACTTTCTGAAAATGAAAAAAATTAATCTTGAAAAGCTTCCTAATTAACATTTTCTCCTTCGCCATTTGTTTCACAGGAAAAAGTAGAGGCTAGCAATTTGGAGGAAAGTTAACTGAATGAACCCATTTCTGCAGCACCTCTCAGGTACAAATGCCATGTCTAAATAGTCTCTCTTCATAATTAGGAATAATGTTAGATCCTCCTTAGGTGTCTCATTCCCACGAACTAGTAAATTCAAAATAGAATAATTATTTCAAAAGTCACTAAATGAACAAAGCATCTATTGAAGCCATGTTACAAACTGAAGAACTGCGGCTCAATAAAGAGCAGGCAGATTTGTAGCATTTCAATGAATTCATAGCATAAATCACTGAGAAGAAAACAGTAAACCAAAAGTTAAATCACAACTTGAAAACCAATCTCATTCAGCATAGTATTAATAATGTATTTAATTTATAACATAACCATGATGAGAAACTTTTGTTTAAATTTTTTATTGTTTAAAGTTTTTAGTAGCACTATGTTTTTCATCAGAAGTTGGTACATGTACATAACACATCCTGATTTGTTTTACTTCCCCATTCCCTCCGGCAGGTCAGTACTTCCTTACCTGCACCTCCTGGTCCCATTCCCTTTTCAAAAGATCTAATTACTATTTCTTATTATCTATCTTTTATTTTGGTCCTTATTTGTATTTTGAGTTTCTCATATAAAGGAAACTGCTTGTTAATTAAGCTTGTAACTCTGATTTGCCTAATTTAACACAGTGGATTCAATGTGTATCCATTTTCTTACAAATAACTCGTTTATTCTTCTATAGTAGTACTACATTGTGTGTACACTCAACATTTATCAATTATATGTTGATGATCAAATAGGCTACTTCCAATAGGTAGCTATTTTGAATTTAACTACCATAAATATGAATATGCATGTATTACTATAATATAGTACTTTTAACTCATTCAGAACGATATTGGGGGGGCTAGCTTGGTTAAATGAAACTTCTAGTTTTAGATTGCTAAAGATTCTCCATATTTATTTCCATATTGGTTATACATTCTGCCAACATTGTATGAAGATTCCTTTTTCACAACAATCTTTTTAATTCCAGGATTACAGATCAGGCGAAACAAGAATAATCGAAACATTTAAAGAGAATTTGTAGATTATTTTACCTGTTAAAAGGAATAAATTGATAAATATAAACAATGACACTTATTTAAGTATCATATTTAGAGCATGGAGTAAATTCGAGGATGAAACCCGAGAGAATCAAATGAGGAGACCAAGAAGGAGGACGGACAAAAAAGTAGAAATAAAAGAGAAATAATACTGTAAAAATTAACTCACTGTCATTTACTTCTAATCCATCTGAGCTCAAGAGAAAGGCAGATAAAATACTTAAATTAAATTATTTGAGGTTTCCCACAAACTAATATCTAACAAACATTTTCTATATAAATATTAACGAGATGATGAATGAGGAAAAAAGGAAGGGAGTTAGGTTAAACTAGCACAATATACCTTAAAAAACAAAGGGAGCTCAATTTCACAGTAACCACAGTTTAAATTACTGTTTTCTTTTGGGTTCTGTGTTTGTATTCTCCTAATATTAAACTGAATTTATATAATAGATCAATTGTAAATGCCTTAAAGATAGGATATGGTCTCACTTGCCTATTAACTGTAACACTTTATGAAACATCTTGCATAAAGTTGATTTCTCAAAGACAGTTAAAAGACTATGTTTTGAATATACTGAAACACTCCAACAGAAAGCATCCTTTTGCCTTAATTCTTCATTCTCATAATTGAAATAGGACTTTTTTTCTTTTTCCTTCAAATGACATGCACTCTCAAAATCAGAGTGCATTTCTCTTAAGGTGGCTATAATCAATACAGCCGCCAGAGTAATTTTGTGATATATATCACTGCGCCAATCTTCTGTTCTAGACTAGTTTCCCATTTCATTGAGAGTAAAAGCTTGACGATGACCTCAGACTCCCATGACCTTGCTGCCTTTCTTCATTTTCTCTTTTCCTCTCTTCCTCTATTTGAATGAGAGTTACCTCCCACCACTTCTCAAGCACCTGTTCTCAAGTCAGTGCCTGCACCTTCTGTTCTCAGTGTTTGAGATGCCCACCTGTTTTCTAAATTTGTTTCAACTGCTATATAAAATATAATACTTGTGCATATTAAGTGGTCCCAAATACATATTGTACATTGTGTGATGTTTAAAACAGTAAATATATCCATCTACTTTAATATTATGGGTGTCTGTACTTCCATTATAGTCCAACAGCCTACCAGAACTTGATTCTAATTATAACCTAGGACCCCTTTCCAACTTTTCCCCTTTCCCCTACTTATACTCTACCCCGCCTCCTAAAACTACCTTTCTGCCCTCCATGTCTATGATTCCGTGTGTGAGTGATACCATTCTGTGCTTGCCCTTATTGGGCCCGCTTATTTGTATTTAATTTCACCTAATGAGCTCTATTTATATCAATGTCACAAACAACAGAATTTAATTATTTTTATGATTGAACAATATTTTGTTGTATATATGTATTATATTTTTTATTCATCTATCAGCTGATGAGCAAATAGATTTTTCATCATTTCTTGAGTATTGTTAACAGCACAGCAACATGAAAGCAAAACATGTCTTTTCAATATACATATTTCATTTCTTTTGGGCATATACCCAGTAGCGAAATTCCTAGACTGTGTGGGAGGTCTATTTTTAATTTATTGAGGAAACTCCATTTGTTTTCCATAATGGCTACACTAACATTCCCAGTAACAGTGTACAAAGTTCCCTTTTGTTTATGTCTTTGCACCCTGAAGACACTCATTTTTAGTAGGGGACAGTGATAACTCTCTCTTTTTCTCTCTTTCTCTCCTCTTTCTAACTCAGGGCCTTGCTTATGCTACACACTAGTTTGTCCTTCTTAAACATTATTGTATAAACACTTGGTAGCATAAATAAGACAAATATCTCAAGGATTACAGTTGGTAACATAATATAAAATAGAAAGACTATTTAGAAATTTCAGGTGGATCATAATTGTACTTGCTATCACATCTGGACATAGTGACTTTCATGTTTATTGCATGGTATTGTATTCCATTTTATAAAAAATACCATGTTAATGTCCAAAACATAACCTATTTTATACAATATTTTCTTATGAGAGCAGAGCCACTTTCCATTTGTTATAGCATTGAATTTATCCTTAAAATTAAAAGTATAATAAATAATAGTGCTTGCAGCTCAGAATTTTTAGAATGATATTTGAAAAATTAAGTGTAATTGTACACATCAGAGGTTTTCTTTTTTTTTCTTTTTTTTTTTTTTTTTTTTTTATCAGTACCAGGGATCGAACTCACGACCACCTGTTTGCAAGGTAGGTGCTTATGCCACTGAACTAAATCCCAAGCCCCACATCAGACGTTTTCAAAGTCAATGTCAACTGATTATGTCCATGGAAAAAAAATTTAAAAGTGTGAATATACTAAATAAAACACTTACTCAATGCGTGTTAAAAAAAGAAAAAACAGTGTTAGTCTTTATACAAAGAGTCTAACTGATAACAAGAATTAGCGCCATTCGAATGTGTAAAATTGTGACATATGGAAAATGGTGTTGCTTTAACAGTAAAGTCTCAGTTACCAGATTCAAATTACATGATAGTAGATTATGAATCAATGTAGTGAACAGCTTTATAACAAGTTGAGGTGTGTCCAAAGGCAATGACCTGCCTCAAAATAGTACAAATCATCTGCCAAGGATATATAATTGACCTATAAGAAGTTCTCAATTCCATGATTTCATGACTGTTTTAGGTGGGAAAAATTAATCTCATTTTTAAATAACTACAAATTACAAAATTTGGCTTCCCTGACCTTAAAGTGACATTCAAAAATGCCCAATAGACAAATGAAAAGGTGTTCAAGGAAAAGAAATTCCTGATAATCTATGAGAAAGGCTAAATATAAAAATTCTGACAAAACTGTTGATAAAGGACTGTAGCACATGGAACTATTTTTTTATTTAAAGACAGAAGAAAAAAAAGAAAGGACATTAAAAAACAATGCAGTAAAAGGGTACAAATAATACAGTATTTCAAGAAAAAAATATATACAGTACGAAATCACCAGTTAATAGATTACATATTATCTTCCCAGAAACAGTTGTCCATATCATTAAATTAAAGCATATAAAGTGGACATTCATACAGTGAAATTGGAGACAGTTCCGTTCAATGATCCAACAAAAGCTCAGTTATATGGTTTTCCATCCTACACACTCGAACATACCTATGGTTATATCCCTTAGTCCACCTTACTTTCCTCTCTTTTTTACAGTAACAATCGACTTTTAGAGTTTATTACTCTCACAGTTCTTATTACTTTTTTGAAGAGAATAAAACCAAATGTGACTAAGCAAAACAGAGTCAGTTAGAACAGAAGGGTGGGCATAGCACGTGATGCAAAAATAGAATACCAGGTGAACAAAAGTAGTTACTATTGTGCCTCTTGCTATTTTCAAACTGAGTTGTCTATATCATCAGGTATAATAGAATTGATCAAAACAGTACAGAACAAAACCAATAAAACCTACACTGAAGAACTTACAGGACTTCAAAAAAAGGATAATAGCCAATCCATATTGGGCATCATAGTATATCTTATTGCCTTCAAAGTGATTGCCTATACCCTCAAACTTGATACTATCAAACAAAATAGAATATATAATAATCAGACAGAACAAGATGGGGAGAGCAATACTGGGGTTCAAGTCAGGTTAACAGGACAACAAAAAAGTTACTATAATATGTCCCATTATTTTTAACTTAGTTTTCCCTTAATTAAAAAAATGAGAGAAAATAGATTAATTTTAAAGATTGAGATAAGAGAGGACATTGTAATAGAACAACGCAGGGCAGAACCGAGCAATTCAAGCATCATTGTGTTTCACCACCAAATCTAACATAATAGTAGTCGCCATAGTGCCTCTTTCCTTAAAATATTTGAGTGTAACTTCGCATACTATACTATCAAGCATATCTAGACAGTATAAAGCCTTTCAAGAGAATGCAAGAATTACAGGGTATTTAGAACCTGCTAATAGAAAATGAACAATGGTTTCTATATCATCTCTTTGCCTATAAAGAATTTTGTTTATACTATAGCATATAGTGAAATATAGTAAGATACAACATGTTAAAACCAGTGGAAACAGATGTACTACAGCTTGTTGGGACTTCAAAACAAGACGATATTAAATCAGCACTAGCTTTTATGTTGTGTTGCTTTCTTCAAAGTAGCTATTCGTGCTATCATAGATACTAAAATCGAACAACATTGCGGTTAATGAGTGAAAACATTATATGGCTTCAAACCAATATGATTGGGAATTATGATTACCACATACTTCTATGTATTCTTATCATTTCTTACACTAGGGAAACTACTCGGTATTTATACATGTGAGTTTGATTTATTTCACTTATGAGTATGGTCTCAAGTTGCATCCATTTATTTATAAATGTCTCAATGCAGTCATTCGTTATAGCTGAGTAGTACTCCACTGCAAAAAAATACCACAACTTTTTTATCCATTCTTCAGTCGATGGACATTTAGGTTGTTTCCAAGATCTGCTATTACAAATTGTGCTGCTCTAAACATGGGTGCACATATATCACTGTGGTATGATGCTTTCAGTTCTTTGGGAATATGCCTAGAAGTGGTATAGCTGGGTCATATGGGGCTTCCATTCCTAGTTTTCCGAGAAATCTCCAGACTGACCTCCACAATCGTTGCACTAGTCTACACTCCCACCAACAGTGCAAGAGAGTTCCTTTTTCTCCACAGCCTCTCCAGCATTTGTTGTTGGTGGTTTTCATGATCTTGGCCATTCTTTCAGGAGTGAGGTGGAATCTCAGTGTGGTTTTAATTTGCATTTCTCTAAAGACCAATGATGATGAACATTTTTTCATATATTTATTTGCCATTTGTATTTCTTTATGAATTGTTTATTCATCTCAGATGCCCATTTTTGGATTGGGTCTTTGAATTTGGGGGGTCTGATTTTTTTAATTCTTTATATGTTTTAGACAGAAGTCCTTTGTCTGAGAGGCAGTTCACTAAAATTTTTCCCAGTTTGTGGGTTTTCTTCTCACCATGCTGGAGACTTCTTTTGACGTGCAGAAACTTTTTAATAAGAGGTGATCCCAGTTATTGATTCTGGGAAGTATTTCCCATGTGGTTTGAGTCCTGTTCATGAATTCTCTACCTACTCCTGTATCTTCAAGGTTTTTACCCATTTTGTCTTCCCATAGATTTAGTGTTTCTGTTTTTAGATCTTTGATCCATTTAGATTTTATTTTAGTACATAGTGAAAGGCATGGGTGTAGTTTTAGTTTTCGACATATGGAGAGCCAGTTTTTCAGCACCATTTATTAAAGAGACTGTCGTTCTAGCAGGGAACATGTTTGGCCCCTTTATCGAAGATAAGGTGGTTGAGTGTGTTTGTAGTTGTGGTTGTATCTTCTAATCTATTCCACTGATCTTCAGCTCTGTTTTGGTTCCAGTACCATGTTGATTTTACTACGGTTGCTTTGTAGTATAATTTCAAGTCAGGGATTGTGATACCTCCTGCCTTGCCTTTGCTGCTTAGAACTGTCCTTGCTATTCTAAGTCTCTTCTCACTCCAGATGAATTTTAGGAGTGATTTCTCGAGTTCTGTGAGGTATGTTGATGGTATTTTTATCGAGATTGCATTGAATCTGTATAAAAGCTTTGGGAAAATGGCCATTTTCACAATATTTATTCTTGCTATCCATGAGCAAGGGATGTTTTTCCATTTTCTGAGATCATCTTCAATTTCATGTTTCAGTGTATTATAATTTTCCCTGTACAGGTCTTTCACTTCTTTTGTGAGAGTAATTCCTAGATATTTCATTTTTTTGGTTGCTAGTGTGAAGGGTGTAGCTTCTCTTATTTCTCTTTCTGTGACTTTGTTGTTAGTGTATAGGAATGCTATTGATTTTATAGCCAGTTACATTACTAAATTTATTTATTATATCTAGCAGTCTTTCAATGGAGTTTTGGGGATCTTCTATATAGAATATCATGTCATCTGCAAATAATGATAGCTTAACTTCTTCTTTTCCTATCTTCATGCTTTTTATTTCTCTCTGTCTAATTCCTCTGGCTAGTATTTCCAGTACTATATTAAATAGGAGTGGTGATAAGGGACATCCTTGCCTTGTGCCTGTTTTTAAAGTAAAGGCCTTCAATTTTTGGCCATTTAGTATGATATTGGCTGTTGGTTTGTCATAGATGGCCTTTACTATATTGAGGTAAAGACCATCTATTCCAATTTTCTGCAGGGTTCTTATCATGAATGAATGTTGGGCCTTATCAAAAGCTTTTTCTGCATCTATAAAAATGATCATGTGGTTCTTACTTTTGGCTCTATTGATATGGTATATTACATTTATTGATTTACGTATATTGAACCATCCCTGCATGCCTGGGATGAATCCCACTTGGTCATGGTGTATAATCTTCTTGATGATTTGCTGCATCCTATTTGCCAATATTTTTATTGAGGATTTTTGCATCTGTGTTCATTAGGGAGTTTGGTCTGTAGTTCTCTTTTTTAGTTGGCTCTTTCTCAGGTTTTGGTACTAGAGTAATATTTGCTTCCAGGAATGACTTAGGAAGGATTGCTTCCCTTTCAATTTCAATGAAGAGTTTGAGGAGTGTTGGCATTAGGTCTTCTTTGTATTTCTTGTAGAATTCTGCAGTGAATCCGTCTGGGCCTGGGCTGTTCTTTGTAGGTAAGGATTTAATTACGTTTTTGATTTCATTAAGAGAAATTGGGTTATTCAGTAGTTTTACATCTTCATGACCTAGCTTTGGTACTTCGTATGCTTCTAGGAATCTGTCCATTTCCTCTGTGTTATCAAATCTTTGAGAGTAGAGGTTTTGGAAATAGGTGTTGATGATTTTCTGTATTTCTATAGGGTCCATAGTGATTTCTCCTCTTTCATTCCTTAATACATGAATTTGAGCTTTTTCTTCCCTTTTTAAAATAAGGTTGGCTAGGGGCTTATTAATTTTATTTATTCTTTCAAAGAACCAACTCTTTGATTCATTGATTTTTTGGATTGTTTTTTTAGTGTCTATTGCATTGATTTCTGCTCTGATTTTTATAATTTCTTCTCTTCTTTTGGCTTTGGGCTTGACTTGCTCTTCTTTCTCTAGATGTTTGAGGTGTAACATCAGGTTATTTATTTTATTCAATCAGTCTTCCTGATGTGTGAACTGAGTGCAATAAATTTTCTTCTGAGGACAGCTTTCATTGCATCCCACAGATTCTGGTAAGTTGTATTTGTGTTTTCATTTTCTTGTAGGTAGTGTTTAATTTCTTCTTTGATTTCCTCTGTGACCCATTGATTACTCAAGAGTGTGTTATTCAGTTTCCAACACATGGAACTATTAGACACTGTTGCTTGGTTTGTAAATTGGGTCACTATTATGGAAAATCCCCTGATATCTACTAAAGCTAACAATATAGATATCATATAACATCAATTGTACAGCATAAATATTTTAAAATAAAAACAGATACACATGAGAAGACACATAGATATTTAAGACAGAAATTATAGAAACAATCAAATGCCTGTCAGTATGATAAATTTATTTAGTCTCTCAACATAATAATATATACTTATGAAAGAAATGTTTTCCTAGCTCATCAGAAATATTGCGTGAATCCCAGGAGCATACTTTTATATAGATAAAGCAAATATAAAACACATATTGTATGACTCTGTTTTGTCACAGTACCATAAACGAGAAATCTTACCTACCATGTTAGAAAATAATGGTTACTTCTGGGAAGGAGGAAAAATTTTCAGAATGAAGTTATATTTTATTCACTGATGAGCTAAGGTAATGAGTACAGTGTTCTATCTGAAAAGATTGCAAATTTAAGAAAATATTAATTGTAATAATCCATTTATAGGTTATATTTAACAAAAATGTTTTTAAGGTGTTTTTCTATCCATGAAAACTGAGTAATATTGGAAGAAATCAGAAAATAATTTTCATCTCATCTCCAAAAGAGTTTAGTAAAAATATGCTCATTCTATGCAAACGTTTCCTTAAAGAAATATGAAAGATTTGAAAAATATGAAGGAGCTGTAGAAATCACCTTCCCCAAATGCAGGAGAAGAGCTAACAAAAGAAATAAAAGAGATAACTGATACAATGTCAGTAGGTCTAAATAGCTACATATATGCAGGGTGAGGCTCAGAACCCAAGTCCTGACTCCATAGATAATGAGGTCCTTTTAACTTAAAATTCCAGAAGTTTCTTTCCAAAATGACTAGTGCTTGTTATTATTTTTCCTAGTGTCACTATAAAATTTCTACATAATGATAATAGTAACTATAGGGAAACTGATACTTTCATTTGTGGATTAACCACATATAATTCCCCCTTTTTCCTTAAGTCTTATGAGAAGTACTATACAAAAGTTCAAGACATGGACACAATTTTCACAATACTGAGTTTATGGTCTACATTGAAATGAAAAATGGTCCTGATATTTAGAAAATAAAAAATAGTCAACTGGCCTTGTGGCTGATCAAATGAATATTCCAACATGGCACAAGTCATTTGGTATGCTGTAAATTCTTCTACTTTAAACTCTGAAATATGAAATAAAGACGTGGGGGACTTTGTTTGCTCTTGTGATCTATCAAACAACTTCAAGAATGCTACAAAATTTGCATCATTTGGCATGAACAATGCCAGGTACATTCAACGAATGAGATTAAATCAATATTTCCCTTAAAATTATGAGACAAAGCAGCACTTACACAGCACCTGCCAGAGATGAGATTACCAAACAGAATTTCATTCAAATAAACCATCAGAAACGAAATATGCAGACCGTGAAACTGCTCATTGTGACAAACTGAATAAATAACCTCAAAGACACAAAAATGTGCACTTTTAAATCACATATGGCATTTAACTGATGCTACTAAAATAAACACTATTTTATCAGTGTTTGAGAATAAAATATTTATGACTCCATAAACTTATACTAGTATTTAAAATTGATTATTAAAAGTAATTAACTGCATTCTGGTATGAGATGCAACGTTTCCAAACACCCAATAAAAAATTTTTCATTACTCATGATGAATGTGAGGATAAAGTGTTAATAACTGTGAAACTGTTTCTTAACCACAGTCTGGGTGTATCTTATGTGAACAGGGAAGAAAAAGAATATGTAAGAGGAGACCACAATATTTGGTAATAAAATATTTTCAAATTACAAGCCCTGCTATTTACTAATGTTTAAATTTAAATATATGTGCATTTTCTCCATTGAACTATAATGGTAATTTTTGTATTTTAGATTTTTTTTGGCAATAGTGTATTTCTTGCTTGTCATGCTGCAAAAGGTTGGTAAAATTGCAGTTGGCCAAAAACACTGAATGTGACAAATAAAACACTAGTACTATTTAGTATGGCTATGATAATTATGTACATAATATCTTTATCACTCATATCTATAGAGATTTAAACTAATTTCAAATTGTCAAAAGATATCAATGAGAAACCACACTTTAATATTTAAGAGTAATGCACTAATATTATAGACATCTAAGTTTCACTTTTTCAAAATACATTTGTTAATTCATTTTAATGGCAATGCGATAGATTTTAGTCAGCAGTCTTTTACATAAAAAACTTTATAAACACTTAGAATTTTTTACCTTATACCAAAATTTCTTGCATAAAAATAATTACTATCTAGATATCTTTACATCAAACCTTTCTTTCCTTATTAGAAGTATGCTATCTACATAAAACACACAGACGTCAAAATATATTGGATACAGAATCACTTATGAGATCAGGAATCTTACACCCTACAAAATTTCAAAAGGGCCACTACCTTCCTGGATTCTATGAATGACCCAAATGTATAACAAGGCACATCCATCACGGCCCTAACCAATACCATAAAAACAATCAAATTGTAAAGGGAATAATACAGCCAGCTAAATTTTCCATGAAAATAATTTCTTCATAAAATTAGGATTTTTAACTCTTCTCACATAGATTTTATAATATTGTTTTTATTTATTTATTCTTAAAATTTTCCTTCAAGAGGAATATTTTATTAACACCAGTCAAGTTTTCTTTCCTTTACTATCAATCTTTTTTTAATTAAAAAAAGAAAAAAAAATCAAGACGAAATAGAAAAAAGGGTAGTAATAATACATAATTTCAAAGAAAAATATTAAACTCAATCGGCTTTAGCATACAATCATATTTCAGCAAAATAATTGACACTGTTGCTAATAATAAACTAGAGGTTAAATTATGCTTTCAGTTTTATGAATAATTAGATAACTTTTTTCAGTACTGGGATTTTTTTAACCCAAGGTGCCCTGAGCTGTATATTCCAATCCCCACACTGTATTTTATTAGCAAATGTTTGCAGTATATAACAATTACATTCTTCGTGGGCAATGGATATACATGTGTGAAACATCATAATTCTTTTTCCATCTCCTTCTCCCTACTCCTCCATTTCTTCATTCTTCTTTTTTTTGGGGGGGGGAAAGATCTGTCTCCACAATTTCTATTGTCTATGTTTTATTTTGCTTTTTATTTATATTTTAGGCCCCTTACCTATATTTAAACAGGGAAACGCTAAGTTGTCAAGGCTCTCCTCAAACTTCCAATCTTAAAGTTTGGATAAAGGTATGCATATAGCACATTTGACCAAAAAATTATTTTTTTTATTTAACTTGTTTCATATCTCTCCTATAAACCCTCATGAAGAAGAAACTACAATTTTCATTACCTATTTAATAACTTTTAAAGTAAAAACTGAGGTAAATTTCATTTTTATTTAACTCTTCAAGTCAAGATGATAACACTAAGGAGTTCATTCGAAGTATTTTTTTTAAAAAAAGCTTTATCTGGGCTAAGATTTAAAATTGTTAACGCTACAATTCAAAATGTTAACTGATGATACATACTGTTTACTAATATAGGCTACTAGGCTAGGAGACTCAGATAAATTAACTTGTTTAGTCTTAAAAATAATGGTGATATTTTGCTTTACAATGAAAGTTTAATTATGGCTTAAGACACTCTATTATCATGTTTTCAATTCTTTACAACTTGGTGAAGATTAGAGGACACCAACAGACAGCAAGCCCACTTGCAAGAAATACAAACGCTTCCATTATTTGGTCATTAACCTTGTATTACTCTTAATTATAGGTGACTATGGCAAAGAGAAATTAGCTGGAGAATGTTCTATCCCACATAGGTCAGCCAATTTCTCACCACTGGGGCGGGGGGAACACCTGAAACCTACAATTTAAAGGAGCAAAGGTTTAATTTGACTCACACTTTTGATGAACCATTACATATTTGTCTGACATCAAAGTGGGAGGATCACAGTAGAAGAGTAAAGATAATTAGTTCACAGCATGAATAAAAATAGAAGAGAGAAAAATATACCAAAAAAATGAAAGGGCTTAAAATGAGATATCCACGGTCATGCACCCACCTGGACACCACCCAGAAAAGTGTTTCAAAAATCCCCTGCACAGCTCTCAAAGATTCCAAACTGACACAATCAAGCTTAGCCATAACATCAAACCCTTTGTCAACTTGACACCAAACATATTTTTAAACTGTAATTAATCTCCAAATAAACACAAGATCATATAATTTGATCGAACATGATTTGCTTATCTTGGGTACCACTGAGGATGCTGTAATTCTACAATGCCTCAGCAGTTCCTGTATTTTTCAAACGTTCAAGTAACCAGTCTAGGCAAACTCTTAGCTACACACTACTGTAAAAAATTAAAAAAAACAAATTCATAACCCAAAAGTACAATTGAATAGGGTAAACATTCTCATTCCAAAATGGAGGAAGAAGAATCTGAAATATAAAAGAATTGTACCAAAGAAAGCCTAAAACCTATCAGAGAAAACATTAAATCCTGGAGCTGCATGTACAACAGTCAGGCCATATGCTACACATATAGAACAGTAGTTTCAGAAAGTTTGTGCAGCTCCATCCCAATATCTTTGCTGGTTATAATCCACAAAGCTTCTTTCTTGGTCTGGCACTGATCACTGCCTACAGATTTCCTCAGTCAAGGTTCCCCATCCTTAACCTCTCTGACTTCCTGAAGTCTCCACTGTAACTTTGACTCTATCCCTAAAGCTTCATACATTGCACATTCAAGGGTTTCTTGGTTGGCCTCCCAGGTCTTCATTTGAAGTCTAAGTGGAACAATCTCCAACTTCACAACTCTTGAGTTTCTTATATTAGTAAAATCAGCCTCACACAGATGACGCTAAGCTCTGTCACCTGTGCTGGCAGTTGCCAGATCTCTTGGATCATAGCTGAGGTGGTGTCTTAGTGCCTGGGTGAATGATAATAGAGAAACAAATTTTGATCAGCAAATTCCTTAGATGACCCTTCTTGAGCAGGGAGCCAAGGGACTCTCTTACAAATGGAAGTTTTGCATTTTTTAAATCTTTTTTAGCTTACAAAGGGTACATCTGCAGTATCTTTCTCAATCCTATACAAAGCATTCAGTTTCTATTTAATGGCTATAATCTCTTGGCAACCATACCTCCTTTTGATCACTATTACATATTACTCATTTTGGGCAAAAATTTATGTTTTCATATCATTCTGCTCTGCTTTTTGTTCACAGTGCTCTTCATAAATCTGCTAAAAGCACCAATGTTGGGCGCAGGCGCTCAACATACCATACCCCACCCGGGACTAAAGACCACAGTCAGCTTCCGCAATCCGCTACGTCCCTCTCCAAACTAGCCACCCCGTGCTCACTCCGTATTCTCCCCGTGCTGACTCTGTGGCAACCCCTGATTGGCCACAGCTGGGTATATTAACCAGAGCCCGCGTCCCATTCCAGCCCTGCCTCCTCGTGAGCAGCTCGTGGCAGTCTGTGATTGGTCACGGCCGAATATATAAGCCAGAGCCCGCAACAATAAAGCGGCAGTTACCTGTTACCAACAAGAGCGTCCTCTGTTTCATTGGGGGGCTGTGCCGGTCACACCAACAATAGTCACTTGCTACAGTTTGAATGCTGGGCTGTTTTGTATTTTCCTCCATGAGATAAATTAGTCTTCTACCTTTAATTTTAGCTTCAAATAATGTCTCATGGCACAGCAAAAATGAAGACAAGTTCTTCTCTAAAATGTACCACAAATGGAACCTACTTTAACTCCAGTAGGGTCCCTATACTATATGAAACCTCCTTCACCTGACCTTTTTTGGAAGGATATTTTTAGAATTCTAGATATTTGAGCACTTACCAAAATCACCCATCAATCTCTACTTACAGGATTCTAAGGTATCTCTGTTCTGTATCTTGAAGGCTTTTAGAATTACTTTTAGAATTCTAGATATCTGAGCACCCACCACAATCACCCATCATCTCTACTTACAGGACTCTAAGGTTTCTCTGTTCTGTATCTTGAAACCTTTCCAAATTACTCATATCCAACAGTTTCAAAACAGCTTCTAAATCATGTCCCTACTTCTCTGGTACATTTTTTGCTTTTATCAGATTTCCCATTGCTGGGGCACAATACCTAATACCATCTAAAGGAGGAGAGATTTAACTTCATTCAAATTTTCAGAGTATTCAGTGTATACTTGGCTAGCTATGAAGCAAACAAATCACGACAGAAAGGCATAGAGGAGTAATGATGCTCAGTTCAGGGCAGTGGTGAAGCACAGCGTGTGAACAGTGCCAAAGATGATGTAAGGTACCAAATACAGTACCCATGTCACACCTCCATGACCCACTGAGACACACCCACAAGTATACTCTAAAATTCACCTGGGTACTTCTCCAGCCAATAAAGTGAACATAAACAAGTTTACTGTCAGATAACTCAGGTAAAATTCTTTTAAATAATACCGAAACTGAAGAATAAATAAACTTTGTCCTTCAAAAATCATCCTTTAATTTGTAATGAAACCAATCCAATCACAAAAGATGAACAGTTCTGAGCCAAGTAATAATATATTCTAATAACATTATTATTTTGGGGGAGGGTACTGGGACTCAAACTCAGGGCCTGATGCTTGCCAGGCATGAGTTGCATCACTGAACTATATCCCTGGCCTGATCTTCTAAGAATCCAATGCTATTTGTTATTGATGAAAAATCCAATAGATGAATTCTGGGGGCAGACATTAATATTTTTAATGGAAATCTATCTAGCCTAAAGTGATACTAGTTGTGTAAGTAACTGTTGATGAATCTAAAATTTTTCTTAGAAAAAGAATCACTATTGTCTAAGCACAAATGGATACTTCAGTGGCAATGACCTTTAATTAACTTGTATCTTTTATAACAGACACATATATTGAGAATAGGATTTCTATATATGTAATATCTACACTTTTTCCTATCTTATAGCCATTAATAATAATATAGCAATTTTACCCTCTTCGTAAGTGTTTCAATATTGATTTCCTTGACACTTTTAAATAATGCTTTCCCCTTAATATCCTTGAAAGAAATTACAGGTTTAAACACAATGTTTCTTTTTTTAATATTAATTAATTATATTTATAAAACAGTCTTTGGCTCTATGCTATTTTTTAATTTAACATGGAATATTAGTGTCCATGTTTCAAAAATGAGTGTACTTTTCTTAGCTTTAATAATGCAGAAATTTTATTTTGTTTATTAAAAATATGTATTATAATCTCTTTTTAAACAGAACTTTCCAAGGGAATTTATTACTCATTTCAGATGAATTTCTCATTATGAGGCATAAGAATAATAAATTTGAAATAATTAACTTCCAAAATTTTATATAACATTTTTTAATGAATCATCCCTTCATGTCCTCGAAAGTATAGTATATTGCTATTATAATAAACTAGGAATCTACACTTACCAAAATTGAATTTCAAAACCAACCTATAAAGTTTAATAACTATAATTTTGAACCATCATTTTATATCTTGGTGATTCAGCTTATTATATCTAATAAATACAAATAGTGAAAATATTTTAATGTAAACAAGAAGGATGTATAAATCTGGGAAATTCTCTACAATTATGCTTTTTTTATTGCATGTGATTAATATATCAAAAATCATGGATTAAATCACATTGCTATTTTAATATTCTGCTTTTGTATGTTTTTAAAATCTCATACTTAGAATGTTTCTTTTTGTCAGTGTTATTGTGGGTGTTAGATTTTCATGGTTAAATTATTATTTATCCCTATATAATATTTATTTTTAACTTCTTTAACATCTTTCGCACTCACTGACAAACCAATTATATGGAACAAAATATTACCAATCATTTTAAACAGAAAAATATTAATTCATGTTTTAGCAATAAACAAATTAACTTTATTTAAATGTAATTTGTAAGTAAAAAAAAAAACAGAAAAATGGAGTAACAGAAACATGATGGCAAATTCACAAATATAATGTTAAACTTTTCTTTTTGTTTTTAAAAATAAATGTTTTCCCATTGAAAACTTATATTTGTGAATATAGAATTTGAACATATACTAAAAGAGGAAGTACGTATCAAATTTCTAATGGCTTGTAATGCATAGAATGCATTCGATCACCTTCTTCTTAAAGGAAAGTGTTTACTGTATGCTATATGTCATATTCTTACATATATTTCAAAATACTGTCTCAAGGAACGTAAATAGAATACCAATTTTTTTGAGATATTCTTAGAAGTACAAGAAGACATTAAAGAGACAGTGAGGGAATACTTAAGGGAAGCACCAATAAATCTCATGAGAATTAACAGTAGTAGAAAGCTCCTAGATAACAGAGAGACTAAAGACACAGGACAGTATCACAAGCGCCTAGTTAGAGCAGGAACTGTTGAGAAGGGCCATGAGGGCAGTAGAGATGACCGTGGGTGGATGGGTTTGTTTCTGTCTGAGAACACAGCACCTTAGACACACTGATATACAGCCTCAACTTTCTAAACAATGGTTTATTTTTCCCAATGGTGGAATACAGCAGAGTCTTACAAAGCTAGTGAGTTTGAAAGATGCAAGTAAATGATATCAACACTGCAGAACAAACAGCAAGAGAGAGATATGGAGCATGAACTGAAAGACACAAACAGAAGAGCTAGCATCCTTACTGTGGTACAGCCAGTACAGCAGATCTGGGGATACAAAAGTGAGCCTGCTTTAACACTATCTTTTACACATTCAATGTTGTAAAATTGTTTACTCTTTCAAATACATGCAAAAAATATGAACCACATATCAAATTGAAAATGAAATACAGAACACACAATGTATTTATATTTGAAAATACAAAGAACAGTTTTATGCTTGTGTTACTTTCTTCCTAAATGAAAATTATATAAAGTTAAAAAGCAGTCCAAATTAATAATAGCATGTAGTTGTGATTTCAGGTTGAAATAACACTTCTTGTAATATAGATTTTAATAATTGCCAATAAAAAGTGATTTATTTGGATGAATGATGTAATTATTTCTACATCATAGCCAGTCAGAAAATTTCACCTTTAGGAAATTACAGCCTCAAAAGTCATATAGTAATTGTCTTCCTCCTCTACAAACAAAAACTCATAACAAATAATATAAATGTTAAAAACAGTATATATCTACTAAAATGAAATCATTGAAACAGAAAGACAGAAAGAATTGCCTAGTTACCCTTCTTTGCCTTCTTTAATTTTTTTTATTTTAAAGAAAAAAAAACAGTAAAAACAATTGCACAACTTTTTCAAAACAAGCTTGTACGGGAGTAATAATGATTAGTACACTGCATATCGTTATCTTCAGAGTTGTTGCGCATATTAAAAGATATAGGCATGAAAAATTGATCAAACAATACCGGCACAAACCTTTTTAAAAAACTAATAGCACTTAGTATAACTATTTAACTATTTTTTTTTTCTTTCTCCTTCCTCCTTTTCTCCTTTCCCCCATTCCAGTTTCTCTTTACTTTGGAAGAGTTTTTCTAAGTTTACCATATCTATTTTACATTTTGAGTCTTATTTACCTTCTCAACTTCTTATACTAGGCAGACAATTCAGTGTTTACATGAGTTTGATTTATTTCATTTATGAGGATGGTCTCAGGTTGCAGCCATTTTCCTATAAATGTCTCAAGACTATCCTTCTTTATAGCTAAGAAGTACTCCATTCTATAAAAACACCATATCTTATTTATTCATTCCTTGGTTGATGGGCATTTGGGTTGTTTCCAAGATTTAGCTATTACAAATTGTGTGTATGAACATGGGTGTGCACAGGTCACTGTGCTATGATGTTTTTAATTCTTCTAGGAAGATACTCAGAAGGGGACCTCTAATTATACTTTTTGAGAAATATCCACCTGATTTCCATAGTAGTTACACTAGTCTACGTCTCACCACTAGTGGAGACTGTTCCTTTTTCCTCATGGCCCCTCCAGGAATTGTTACTGGTTGATTTATTGATCATAGCCACTCTTTCTGTGGTGAAACGGAATCTCCGTGTTGTTGTAATTTGCATCTCTCCAAAGGTCAATGATGTTTTAAACACTTCTTCATATACTTATTTGCTACTTGTGTTTCTTCACCTGAGAAGGGTGTGTTCATCCCAGATTCCCATTTTTGGATTGGGGCTTTGAATATGGAGGGCCTGTTTTTTTCAATTAGCTACATTTCTAGATATAGGTCTTTTTAATAACATTCTAGTTGTTAATTTTTTTTCTTTCCTTTTTTTTTTTTTTTTTTTTTTGTTCTTTTTGAAACAGAGTCTCACTAGCGGTTCAAGGTGGCCTTAAGCTCACTTTGTAGCCCAGGCTGTAATCAAATATGCAGTGATTCTCCTGCCTCAGCCTCCCACAGGCTTCAATTACAGCCATGCTCTACCACACCTTAGTTGTTGAATCTTTGAAGTGCTTCCCATGGTGCTTGATTTTTGTTCAAAAATTCTCTACCTACCCCTATGTTTCCAGGATATTTACCTAATTTTTCTTCCCATAGTTTTTGCATTTCTGTTTTAATATTCAGATCTTTGAACTATTTAGATTTTAGTTTAGTACATGGTGATAGGAATGGATCTAGTTTTAGTTTTCAGCATATGAAGAGCCAGTTTTTCAAGCACCACATATTAAAGAGGCTATCTTTCTTCCACTGAACATGTTTGGCCCTTTTGTCAAAGATAAATTGACTGAGTATTTGTAGTTGTGTCTGTATCTTCTAATCATTTTCACTGGTCCCCAGGTCTGATTTTACCATGCTGATTTGATCATAGTAGCTTTGTATTATAATTTCAAGTCAGGTACTGTAATACCTCCTGACTTGCCTTTGTTGTCACTAATGAAATAAAGAAAGAAATTAAACATAATCTACAACTAAATGAGAATGAAGATATAATGTACTGGAACTTATGGAATGCAATGTAAAAAATCCCAAAAAGAAATTTATATTGATGAATTCTCACATCAGGAAAGAGAATGAGCACAAATAAACAACCTAACACCTCAAGCTTTAGTAAAAGAACAAGAGAAACACAAAAGCCCATACAAGAGAGGAAATTATAAAGATCAGAGCAGAAATCAATGAAATGGAGAATAAAAAAACAATACAAAGAATTAATGAAACAAAAAGTTGGTCCTTTGAAATAAATAAAATTGACAAACTCTTAGCCATCATTATTAAAAAAACAGTCTCTAATTCATGAACTGAGTGCATACCTTGTGAACACTACAGATCTTGTAAATATTCAGAAGATCATCAATACCTTCTTTGGAAAGCTTTACTCTTATAGAATGGAAAACAGAGAAGAAATGGACAGTTTCTTAGATATATATGAAAGTTGAATCAAGAAGATATAATATTCTGAATAAATCAGTATCAGTTAATGAGATTGAAAATGTAATTAAAAACTTGCTAACAAAGAAAAGCCCAAGTCCTGCTGGCTTTACTGCTGAATTCTACAAGATTTTTAGAGATTTTATGCCAATACTCAATATGATATTTAACTGAATCATATTACTTTTAAATTATTAAATTTTTTGGATAAAGAATCCTTTTGAAAATATGATTAAAACTATAGAAACTTTATCCATAAGATCAAGTATATACATAAAATTGGGCATGCATTATAAATGGACTAAGAATATAATGATGCTATAGGTACAGTAATTTGCTGCATTTAATGATAATTTAACAAATATGTACAAATAAATACACATACCCAAAGTTACTAGGATGAGAAAAATTTAAAACATTGACTATCGTAAATTGAAGAGAAAAAAAAAGGCTATAAATTTAAATGTATATTCAGAGAACTAGTAGATTCTTATTACAATGTGACATTTTCCTTAAAATTGCATTTATAATTTTAATATTGTCAGTACTATCTTACAGTGACTCACAGATTCCACTGTCTATAGATGCATTATTTTCTTATATACCTGTACAAGAATAAGAATTGAGTGTCAAACCATTATGATTTTTTGTAGTTTATATTTTATGAGAATTTTAGAAATTACTGATTAGACATAGTTGCAGTCTATCCAGACATAAAAAATAAATGAGAAGCTAGGTAAAATTGGTAAGGCAAATCAAAATTTGTTTCATTTTCCAAATTTAAGTTTTCCAAATCTCTCTTAACTCAGAATTGTAAACATCTCCAATTTCCCACAAAATACTTTATGTTACCAAAAGTACAATGATTGACAATAGAAAAATCTGCTAAACATTTGTCAAATTAGACAAAAAACTTCTAAAACTGGACAATAAGAAAATAATGAGATTAAAAATGCCAAAAATTTTAATGAACAGCACTGATGAAGAAATGCAGGTAACAAACAAGTATTTGAAATGATAATCCATAATGTTCCATTACAAAAGCACAAAATAAAATGATGAAAATATAATACTTCATACAATATGGCAGAAATTGGAAAGACTAACATTAGCAGATATCAGTGAGGATGTGTAACAGCAAGAGATATCATTCATTGTTGGTGAGACAAAAATTTATGGTCAATTTGCAAGACAAATGGTTTCTTCCGAAATTAAACATACTGATACTACACAATCTAGACACTAGACTCCTTAATATTTGTTCAAAGGAGTTATAAATATGTCCACACAAAAATCTTCACATGGATGCTTACAACAGCTTTATCCATCACTGCCATAACTTGGTAATAGACAAGATGTTCTTCAGTAGGTAATGCAGATAAATAAACTGCAGTATATCTGTGAAATGAAATTATATTCAGTCTAAAACATAATTATCAAAATGTAAAAAGATAAAAACAATAGCTATTACTAAGTGAAAGAATCCAATCTGAAAAGTTTCTAAATTGTATGATTCCAACTATCTAATGTTCATGAAAAAGAAAACTATGGAAATAGTTAAAATATCAGTAGTTGCTAAATGTTGAAGATAAAAACATAGAGCCAGGGCTGAATATTCTGTATGATAATATAATGCAGATATATAATATTATATATTTATTTGAACAGTGACAAAGTCCAGGATAACTTAATGAAGACTACAGAACTTGAGTAATACTGAAGTGTCAGCTCAGCTTCATGAATTTAAAACCAGCATACTACTGTTCAGGCATTTTGATTTGGGGAGTTCATACATGTATGAGAGTAGAGAGTATATACTGTAGTCTATCTCTTTAGTAGTTGGCAATTTTTTTTGCAAACTACATTTACTCTAAAAGCTAACTGTATTTTTAAAAACTCATTTTAAGAATACTGAGTAACAGAACAATGATGATATTTTATTTAAATAATTATAATAGTACTACAGTTATGTTAAACAAAAGAGTTTATCTCAAGTTATATATGAAATAAGAGTGAATGAAAAGATGGAATTTGAGATCTATTTTAACTCAACACTTTGGCAATATTAAAATATGTCAGTGTAGATAGAAAGATTAAATGAACCAGATTGTTCTTATTTATGTCAATATTTATTGAACTAGGGAGATGCATATATAGCACATCTTCAAACTTTTATTTGAAAATTTCCATAATAAAATTAAAAATTAAGAAAGGGACAACACAAGAGAAAATGCAAACAGCAGGCAAGTATTTTATAAAATAATTTTAGAGAAGATGATGTTGACTTGTTTTTCATGTCCTTAAAAGGCTAAACAGCTTTTTAAAACTGTAATCTGCAAATGAAGAAAAGTTTCTCTAAAAAGAATGCTTCATTTTCATCTCTGGAATTTTCTTCCTTATTGTTAAAAACAATTGTGTGAATTTTGCTAATGATTTTTGTGCAGCATGCATGCCTGCATTTATTCTCAATCAAATTCTATCTTGTTGGAAGTAAGCAGATTCCACAATGTCATGAGGAACTTTGTTAACACAAATTGAATAACACACCCAATGCATGAATCAATCATAATACACTCTGCTTTGAAATTTACTTTCATCTATTCTGAAATATAGCAATTTCCCTTTTCTTAAGTTATATTTTTCTGCACATTTGGAATGTTATTTTGAGTAAATAATGAAAACACAATGTAACAAGATTAGCCTCTTACAGGGTGCTTTTCTTCCCTGGTCTATGTAAATAACTCAACTAATGTTTTGTAAGAAAGTATAAACTTTGGTGCCACCTCTAACAATATATATTTGGTTCCTTCTTATATATGTTTTATTCTCTTCTATTGTTATATAGCTAGTAATATTTAATTTTAATGTCAAATCATAATTGATTTTTCTAGACATTTTAAATGATTAAACTCAGCATATGTAAAGTACATTAATATATACATTTGAACTGAAGTGATGATACTATGAACCAATTCGATCACACACAGACAATAACTACATTGCCACCTCTGCCTAGATATGCTACAGATTTTGAGGTTCTCTTGATAGTTGAGAATATCCCAGTTCAGAGATTCAAAGTATTTTTAAAATGTGTGTTGAAACTGATAAAATAAAGAAGCAGAAATGCTAATTATTTAATGCTATAAGTTCAGTAGCTAAACATATAAAATATGATTCCAATATATAGCTTATTATATTAAATCATCAGAATTATTCTATTTTAAATTCAGGTTATGTGTAGTTGAATTTTAAATAAAATTATAGAATTTGGTATTATAATTTGAAAATTGTTCAATGGTATTTATAAGTTAACATTTAACCTCTACCACTTGGTATTTACCAAAGTGCCTAATTTTTACATTTCAACATGTTTTATTTACAAAATCTTCAGTATCACATAAAAATTCAAAATCATCTTTGAGAGGATACCTATTGATGTTTACCTGAACTTAGATAGCACTCTAAAGCAAATATGAAACTGATTATTAACAACAACAACTGTTAACATTTCAATGACTGTTGTTATTGTTCTAAGTATTTATCAAGGAATCTAAGAGTGTTCCTGGTATGAGTTACTATTTCACAATATCACAGATATCCATCAATTTCCTTTAATTTAAATTCCATGAAGTTTAAATGGAAATAACAGGCATGCAGTTAATCAATATATCACTAAATTATGTAAAACATTAAGTGATGATAAACTCATAAAAAGTCACTGTTTTACAAAGCTCATAAATTAATCCTGGAATCAGTTCAATAGGGCATTACAAAAGATTTGTACCACCTGAACAACAGTGGAAAAAGAGCAGATGCCCAATTTGATTTTTTTCAAAGATAGATCTTGCTGATATGCTTACTAAAATTTCAAAATCACTTCTCTTGTTTTGGAAAAATCACCTACGAGTTTCTGCTAGACATTTCAGAGGAATGATTACATCACATTTCTATAATATGAACTCATTTCTCAGAAATGGCAATTACAATTGTGACAACCCATTTATATTATATAATTCTATGACAGAAAAATACTTCAACAAAATTATATATCTTCTAACCTGATTTTTAACAAATATCTTGTCCTACACAATAATTTTAGAGATATTAACATCATAGAAAAATATGACCAACAATCAGTAAATTTTGGGAAATACTGTGGTAAATTCAACAGCTTCTTCAAATCCTAGTAGTTTTCTGAGAAACTTTATTTCCATAAGTTGTAAATCACTAAGAATGAAAATGGATATATTTTATCGAATCAATTTTTAATAGGATATCTTGAAGAATTTTGAGTATTTTATATATTTCAAAGATTTTACAGTAATTTCAATAACAAGGATATACAAATATAAACAAATTCGTATCAGTAGAAGGAACCTTTGGATTAATATTAAAACCCACTTCCTGGATCAAATTCAGCCACTTTCAGAAGATTCAGTTAAATATTCTAGGTGTATACAAAGAATTTTAAATTATTTACACCATGGCTATTATTACTCATTTATAATTACTAACCAAGCACTTTTACTAAAAAAGTTTATCAGAGTACTTTTACAGATTTTCCTTTGTCTGTGTTTTATAACATATCTAATATCAGAAAATAAGCAAGAAACATTTGGTTGTATGTAAAACAGAGATGAACAATGTCTTTCCAGAGAGAAATAAAGAGTTTTAAATATTCAGTCCTAAAACAATACACTATTTATGATCAAAAATATTGAGACCTTAAGTCTTACTTTCAGCAAAATATGAAATTCTAGCACTTGAAAATATAACTAATTTACCTCTCTCTCTCTCTCTCTCTCTCTCTCTATATATATATATATATATATATATATACATCCAT
Source organism: Cavia porcellus (assembly GCF_034190915.1). Classification (NCBI taxonomy): domain Eukaryota; kingdom Metazoa; phylum Chordata; class Mammalia; order Rodentia; family Caviidae; genus Cavia; species Cavia porcellus. The sequence goes on along the minus strand of NW_026947500.1, from coordinate 7,377,638 downwards.
ATGTGTGTGTGTGTGTGTGTGTGTGTGTGTACGTGTGTGTGTGTGTGTGCACGCATGCGTGTGTGAAAATGTTTTGGAAAGGTAAGTTTTTTCTAAGTCTTTTCCCTGGTCCTCTAGAATATTTATACTAAAACATGATGTGGGTTATAACAAAGGCATATACAACTTCTTGGAGTACTACAAAATAAACTCAAATAATCAAAGTAATTAAAAACTATGAGGAGGAAATATTTTTACATATAGCTAGTATGCATGAATATGTAAGGAAAGGTATGTATTATAAAGATACATGAATATACATAGGATTCAAAATTCAGGACTAAAACAAATGCAACTGTATCACTAACTGCTATAACTGTACCAAAGATCACTGAGACAGAAAATGAAGGAAACATATAATCAGTTATATCATGTTTTCATTATCGGATCCAGTGAAAATCATCAAATAATCTAAAACCAATCTCTCTCCCTCCTCGTCTTCCCATCATTCTCTCCCCTTCCTCTCCTTCCTCCTCCTTCCTTTCCTGTCCTTCTATTCCCTTCCCCCTTCCTTCCTGTCTCTCTTTCTCCCCCTACACAAACACACACACACACACACACATGCATATACTCATGCAAACTCATATGAAATCCCTACAGACACAAATATGCAAGAGTTTAATACATATAATTTCAATTTTAATCTCTACTATCATTGATATCTCCATATTTTCAAAGAGAGCATATATCTTTAGATACAATTTATGTGTGGAAGTCCTTTGTGGCATCAAGTAATTTCTTAAAGTATAATGAAAAATTAAACAAGTTCAGAAAATCAAGATAGTGATTATATTTGGAATGGTTAAGGTAGCATTAGTGTAATTACAAGGAAAATGGTAATACTATAGTGGAAACCATTTATTTTTAAAAGTAACATTTATCTTATGAAGGACTATAAACCATATGCTTATATTTTTGTCTCTTTATGTGTGTACTTACACATCCACATGGAACTCCTTGATTTTTACTTAAAGGGACATTAATTTACATAGGAAATATACATTTTAAAATAGCACTTTTGTTATGAAACTTCCTATTTTCTTTTTTTCTTTTCTTTCCTTCTTTCTTTCTTTTCTTTCTTTCTTTCTTTCTTCCTTCCTTTCTTTCTTTCTTTCTTTCTTTCTTTCTTTCTTTCTTTCTTTCTTTCTTTCTTTCTTTCTTTTTCTCTTTCTTTCTTTCTCATAGTTTTCCAACTGTTTAAACTCCTGTTTACAGAATTGTTGACTACAAAATGTCTTGCAATGAAAATTGAGGGGAAACACTGGACAATATTATTTGAATAAAAGGTCTGAAAACATGGTCAGAATGTAATATATGAGGGTAGAAAAAATGAAATACTAAAGTCATTTAAGGGATTCAAGGGGAAAAAGTTGTCACTAAATATCATCTTACTCCAGAAATGTTGCATCAAGTCTAGAGAACAGGCCTTAGACCTCTGCTATTTCACACTAGCCATATGAATAGTCAGATTCCACATACATATTCCCTTAACTGAACAATACACAACAAGTTGTAAATTCTTGGTAGCATCAGCCCTCAAATGTCTTGGGTAGGCCATTATTTTTCAAATGTTGCCAAAATTTAAAATAAAAGCATACCACATAAAATTTGAATTCCGTGCTTCTCTTAAAAAATCAAAGTCTGACAAATATATGCCAAGATTACTCAGGACAACACAAATTTACAGTGAAATTCTATTGCTCCCATCAAAAAAGGAGTGCTTTTCATTTTAACACATAACTCTCCAAAGCCGAGTGCTCAGTCAGCTTCACCCACTTTCATTCACTCCTATGATAAGGTGGGTATCTTATTTTATAAATTCTATTGTATAAAAACCAGTTCTAACAGTGATAGCAAATCTCAATTTTGAAAATTACAAACAATGCAACCTTGAACAAGGCAGTTACCATCCTGGAGTACGATATTGCCACTTATAAAACTGTGAAGCAAAGCCTATACCATTTCACAGTGTAAAAAATTTTAAAATTAATGGCTTCACACTATATTACAGATCATGTATGCAGACCCAGCCCATCTCACAGGTGGATTTTTGAACTCAGTTAGCCTTGACATGTCACTCCAGTTGCAACTTGTAAGATAATATAATCCAGCCTCATTGTCCAGCCAGTAATCATATCTTATTGTGCTAGTCTGATTCAAGGACTTGTCCCTCAGGATCAGACCAGCTCAAAGGCATCATTGATTTTACCTGATTGCCCAAGCCCCTGACCTTCCTAATATATGATAAGAAAATTCCCCCAAATAAACCTGCCTGACATAAATCTGTTTAACAACATATGACAAAGCATATGTACAAATTGTAGAATAACCCACTATCAGCTTTCATATTTGTTGCTTGAAAAATATGTAAGTTTCTGTTTAACCCCAAGTCCAGATGGATGATTTGGAACTAAATTTTCCCCAGCCTATATATATATATATGAGATTCTATATGAAAGGAGTTGTTAACTGTGAATCCCATACTTACATGAGGTGTAATATTGGTTTGATTAAATCCTCAATAAGTCAAAGAGTGATTATCTGCAAAGAATAATATATTTCTAAAGGGAATTTAAAGCCCTTAAATCAACAGATAAGAAAAGAAAACATGAATACTAACAAAGGTTTAGTTACACCATTATAAATTGTGAATATTAAAATTTAATACAAAAACATGTTATTAAATTTGGGTTTATTTTTATATAACCCACTTATCCTAAAAAGTAAATTAATCAAACATCATGTTATTTTGGGAAAATAAGATCACATTATTTTATAAAAATATAAAATATTGAGAAGGTGGACATGTAAATACTTCCATTCATTTATGTCCAGCTTGTCCAAAAGTATACATTTGCTTCATTATAAATTGCTACTAATCAAAGTACAATCAATTTTAAGGATTGCAAAATAAAGCAATTATGCTTAATTAAAATAATTCTATAAGAAAAATATAAAGAGTGAGAGCATCAGTACCACGTGGAAGTTTGTTAGAAATGCACAATTTGGAGATCCAAGTTTGAACATAGGGGCCCAGTGGGCACCTCTTTCAAGGAAAAAACCAAAGAAACAAGTGCATAGCTGTATTCTGAACTGAGTGCTTTTAAAAGAACACTGAAAGTCAATAAGAGAAAGACTATAAGCTTTGAAGAGTCAGAGGGTCAACATCATGGTAAAAGAAACAAAATACCCCAGCATAAGGCATCCAGACTACACAACTGAGGGATGGGAGCTGTCCTCTTTGCAAGGGTAAGTGTGAAAGGCAGACTCTCAGCAACCTCTATGAATACAGACAGTGTGACCTCACTGGTGAAAAGTTTTACAGTCCTCAAACACTTTTAGCCTAGTTTAGATATGTATGATCAAACCTGCACAGCAACCTCCATTGTCTTGGAGAAGGATCTCAACATCGTCTATCACAAAGACCCAGGGTACTGCAGTCAGGAACCATCTCGAAAATGAACCTATATTCTGAATTTGCCCTTTCCTAAGAGTCCAAAATCCTCCATTTTCCATCTCCGACACTTCACAGACATTCCACTGTATTGTCTTTGTGGGCAGTGGTTTTGAAGCCAAATATGACTCAGAAGAATAATTGCCCTAAGTCTGCTATTTGCGCTACATTTTAGGGTACATGTATTCAGCCACAGAGAAAAGAGCACAGAAAGTTTAGCAGTGGTATCAGTGAGTTAGCCTGAGACCAACATATAGCAACTGCGTGTTGACTTGCACCAAGACCAAGTCTGGTGGCATATGCTTATGCAGCTCTTGTAGGTGCTCCATATCTGACATGCTCAAATATTGGTTACTCACAGTGCGGAGGGAACACCATAGTTTCCACTACCACCCAGGCTCCATTACCTCCTACTGAGGTGAGTTGAAAGGGCTTGAGTAATTTCATGGCTCCAGCCGTTGCCTCATCCCTTGATATGATCAATGATAAAGGAGGGGAAGGGAGAGAAAAGCACTGTATTCAGTTATTGCCCAACTCCTCAAACAATGGCTACATTCTTGGAATGTTTCATGGCAAACAGAAAAAGTTAATGTCATAGAAAGACTATTCAATAAACTAAAAGCATAAAATTTCCTTTGTGCTGTAAAAAATATGACTATCCACGAACAATAGATTTATAGAACCCCAAAGACAAAGAACCACAAAAGATCTTTACATAATCAAACTTTCATGAGACAAACAAATAATTCTAAAATCTTCAGGAAAAAGTGATAAGATAATCCAAATTACATTAACAGAATATTTCTTAACAGAAATTTACAGGAAGGATTGAAGTGATGTAGTTCACATCCAGAAAGAAATTGATTTCCAACAAATGTTACTACATCTATCAAAAGTATACTTCAGAAATAGGGGAAGAAAAAGGAAAAACTGAGAAAATCCATGCACACAAGACCAATCATATAAAAGATGCTTATGGGAGTCTTAATTCCAGAAGACAGAGATGAAAATATATATTCCACTAGAAGGACAGATAAACAAAATAAAAGCAGAAAAGAAACAACCAATCACATAATATCAATAAAATAAACAATCATTTCACAAAGACTGACAAGAGAAGTAGAAAATAATAGTCCAACTATAAAAATCAACAATAATAGGACTGTGAAATAAAACACACAATTTAAATATCATATGTTTTTTCTTATATCAAACGTTTACATTTAAATAAAGTATGAGATAAAATACAGATACTAGGAAAAAACAGAAAAGTTATAATCCAATATGTGTATGAATCAGTTCTCTAAAATGAACATAATATTTATGTACTGCAAAACTGTATTAGTAAGAGTTAATAAATATGGCTATATCACTATCAGTAATAACATCAAATATAAATACAGCACATTATCTATTAAAAGATAAATTAGTTGAATGGATAATAACAAAAATTCAACATCAAGCTGCCCCAAGAATTGTATTTCACCAATGAAACAAAAGAAAAAGTTGTTTCAAGAAATTAGAAACCTACAGTGATCAGGAGCAGCTACACTTGGATCTTATAAAATAGAGTTTAAGATAAAACCATAGAAAAAATGAAGAAGGTCACTATGAAATCATCAAATTATCAATTCAACAAGCAGATATAATTGTAAATTTTATGTACCTTATCTCTGATTCACCAATTCTATAAACACTATTAGATCTAAAGGTGAAAGAAGCCCCAATACAATAATAATGATAGGAGCTTCAAAATCACACTTTAATCAATGGATAATTCACTGAATAAATAATCTGCTAAGAAACATTATAAACTGTACTACATATCGTGGTCTAAACATACATTCAAAATATTCTATCTAAAAAGTAGAGAATGTACATTATTCTCATCACCATGTGGAAATTTTCACTAAAATAGACTAAGCTTAAACCACAAAACAAATTGTAATAAATCTAAAAACACTGTAAGCATATCATTAATATTCTTGTATCACAATGAAATAAATCTAGAAGTCAATAAAAGTATTGGAAATTAAACAGTGAACACACTTTTGAACAAATACTGTTGTTAATGAAGAATTCAAAAATAAAAAAACTTTTCTGCAATGAAGTGAAACTGTAAATGTAAAATACCAAAGCTTATGGCCTACAACTAAAACAGTTTTAGATGTGTAATTTACCTTTTTTAAAATAAAAATGTTTTCAAATAAAGATTATTCTAATCTATGAAGATGAATAGTAGTTCCACTTCTTTTGTGTCCTCTTCACTTTCTTTCATTAATGTTTTATAATTGCTACTGGAGAAATATTTCATGCCTTTGGTTAAATTTATTCATTTTTGTAGTTATTGTGAATAGGACTGTTTTCTTGATTTCTACTTCAAATACATTTTATTAGCATATAAAATGCTACTGATTTTTATTCATTGGTTTTGTATTCTGAAATTGCAGAATTCATTTACTAGTTCTAACATTTCTGGTATAGTAGAGTTTTGAAGATGTTGTTTACATAAGGCCATGTCATCAGCAAAATGATAATTTTACTTCTGCAACTACAATGTAGCTTATTTATCTTTAGCTTATTTATCTGTTGTTCCAGATAGGACTTCCAGCATATTACCAGAAGGTCCTGAAAGCGAGCAACCTTGTGTGTTATAGGTCTAGAAAGATTTTAATTTTTCTTCATTCTATAATATTAGTTATTGGCATATTATAAGTGACTTTCATTATATTAAGGTATATTTCTAATATGCTTAATGTATTCACAATTTTTACCATGAAGGGAGACAAATTTAGAACGCCCAGTTAAGGTGACCAATGCTTCTTATCCTTCCTTTTATTAATGTGGCAGACCATACTTATTAGTTTATATATACTGAAACTTCCATCTGTAATTCTGGAGTGACTCCAAGTTGATTATAGTGAATGATTTGTTTAATGTGCTGTTGAGTAGACTGTTCTACACATCAATTTGGTCTACCCTGAAATTTCACTCTGCATTTTCTTTGTTGATTCTCCATCTGAATTATCTCTACAATACTAATAATGGATGTTACAGTCCAAACTGTTATTTTACCAGTTGGTTTGTCCTTTTATGTCTATTAATACTTATTCTCTATAGGCAGGTGCCACCATATTGATGAATACATATTTCCAGTTCTCTTTATTTATTCTTGGCTAGTTGATACCTTACCTTGGCTAACTGACAATATAAATTTTCTTGTCCCTTTCACTGCCTTAGATATGAAATGTATTTCATTTCTGATTAGTATAGCCACTCCTGATTTCTTTTGGCTTCTATTTGCATGAGTTATCTTATTCATCTCCTTGGTTTTGCAACTATGCAGGTCATTAGAGATGAAAGGATTTTGTTTTAACATATATTCGTGTCTTATTTTTTAAATCCATATAATGTTTACATTTCTACTTGAAGAATTTAAACATTTACATTCAAAGTAATTACTGATGGATATGATCTTACTGAACATGTAATATTTCTTGCTTTCTAATTATATTACAGTCTCCTTTTCACTCTCTTATGGTCTCCTTTATTTGTTAAGTGCATTACTGTGTGCTTTGATTACTTGCTATTGTTTTTGTTTTTTCCCTTATAGATTTTCACTTTGTGGATGCCATGAAGCATACAAAACTATCTTTTGATTATACCAAGCTATTTTGAAACGATAGCAACTTAACATGATCACAATATTGTACTAACAAGTGAGTGAAAAAAGGTCAAGAAAAATTTTACAAGTCTCTCAAATTACCTTCTATTCCTCCCCAATTTTTGAATTTTTGATATTCCATTTGTCTCTCTAATGGTTTTAACATAATAATATAGTTATTATATTCATTTTTAGGCTTCATATGAAAGATATAAATGACATACATGATGCCATTCTAAATTTGTTATGATCACTCTTACTAGGAGGTTTTTTTTTTATTTTGCTTTGTTTTGTTTTTGTCTTTTGGTACTGGGGATCAAACTCAGGACCTTGTGCTTGTCAGGCAGGTGCTTATGTCACTGAGCTAAATCCCGAGCCTCTTTTGTAGGTTTTATAATTTCCTATGTTTTTTATACTGTTTTATGTTACTGTTTTCCAAATTGAATTTTCTTTAGCATTTCATGTAGAACAGATTGCTGGAGATATATTCTCTCAGCTTTTAAATTATAGGAAAGTCATTATTTCTCCTGCATTTCTAAAAGCTAGTTTTGCTGGATACGGTATCCTGCTTGACAGTTTTTCTTCCTTCAGTATTATGAAAATACCTATTGTAGTCTGGTGGACTATCACATTTCTACTGAAAAGGTGGCTGTTAGAAGAACTGACTTGGCAATGTGTTTTATTTGAATTTTTTTTGCCTTAAAACTTTGAGAATTTTCTTATTATCTTTTACCCTTGAGTTTGATTATATGATATCTTAGGGTAGATTTGGTAGAGTTAAATGTGACTGGTAACATTTTGGTTTCCTGTACCTGGACACTTAACATCTTCTCTAGGTTTGGAAAAAGTTCTGCTAGTTTTTAATAGACTTTCTAACATGTGGCTTGCTAAACTCTTTCAAACCATAATAACCTAAATAGATGCTCTTTTAAAAATGTTCCTGTTACTAGCCTTTCTTTCTTGCTCTTGATTTTTTCTGTTTTTCCATGTTTTTTTTTCAAATAGCCCAATTGAGCTCCCTAATGATTTATTGTGTTTCATATTTACTGGCACTGATACCTTCTATCACATTTGAAATTGCATTTTGCATATTTTATTATAAGAATTTCTGATTTCTGAAAAATTTCCCATTACTTTCTCTGATAAAGTATTGAAATGTTTCTCTATGTTTTCTTCAAAGTCATTTCTTAAAACAGCTGTCAGAAACTCTTTTCTGAGAGTCCTTCCATACTGAATACTGCCTTGTTACGTTCCTATATCTTACTTTTAGTACTAAAGGCGGTCATGCTTTCATGTAAGCCCTTGAATCTCGTTGAATCAGCAGGGTGTTGACCAGTTGGATATTTAGTCCAGTCCAAAGACTCTTGTTTTCCTTAGGCAAGTCTTTCAAACATTTGAAGCAGACCATGCTCTGGGAGCCTGTCATTCCACTATTTCAACACTAGAAAACAAGTAAGTCTATATTGGCCACGATTCTCCCATGTGTGTGTGCAGACACTGTTTTAGCAATAGATTGTAATCCACACTAAGGTTAATCCCAAATACTCTGTCAATGTCTTACAGAACAGAAAATAGGAAAGTACATAGAGATATCATAGAAATGTATTCCCATAAGTCTGTTCCTAGCCAGAGGTTACGCCTGGATAGCATGTCCACAGATACTGGTCTATGATCAGATACTATAAGATTCTGACTCACTCTGGGAAATCACCTTGCATGGACAAGCCTCAAGCTCCTATATTATACCTGTGGCTATTAAAGCCACCAATCTGTATCACATCTTGATAATCACAGTATAACAAGACCAGGACAGCACTGCATTAGGACCAAAGTCCACATTTTGGGGGTAGAGCTGGCTAGTACTGTGGTGCACTCATACCAAGATCATTGAAACCAGCCATGGGTGACAATAGCTGGAATAGAAATCTAATATACAGTTGTTTTACTTTTCGAGTGGCTAAGAAAAAGTACCCAACATCCAAACTTAAAGGAAGAAAGGTTATATAACTCAGAGCTTGCAGAGGTTTTGGTCTGAAATTGGCTGGCTCCAAGGCAGGGTGGCACATAGCAACAGTTCACAATCGTGAATGACAGAAAAGCAAGCAAGCAAGAGCAGTAGCCTCTTTCTGTTTCTTATATGTATGCAGGCTGCCCGCCCTAGAGTTTTGCAGCATTCATGCATTACTGAAAATTCCAAGTCCCAAGTCTTCTCTGAGATTTAAGGAAAACCTATTGTGAGCCTCTGTATAAATGAAAAAAAATTTAAACACTTCCAACATTCAATGGCACGAGATAGCCTCCACTTCCACTATTCCAGGCAATCTTAGCAAACTGTAAACTCCAAAGGGCTTGGGTGTCTCCACCCATATAGGACCACTGGAGTTTACAGCTCCTATGGCTAATCTGTTGGCCACTTCACTACTCCCTCTCAGGTTTCCTCAAATGATCCGTGCTCGTGGATTCTCCAAAATTCTGAGGTCTCCACTGAACTTTAGGCATCACACTCACAGATTCACACACTGCCCTCTCAGGGTTACGCTGCCCAGGGAAACCTGGATGGAAGCCTTCTGAAATCTGAGAGGAAGCTTTGCTGACCTCACGATTCTTGCACTATGTATGCACATAAAACCAGGGTGATAGGGATGATGCCAAGGTCGCCTGCCAGCATAAGCAGTAGCCAAGCTTTCTTCCCCTTTGGCTGTAGGAGATGAGTTCATGGATTGCTGAGAACTCTGAATCCAATTTTGAGAAACAAATTCTCTATGTTGCCAAAATTCTGGAACACAAGATGCTGGGATTTTCTTCTCAAAGCAGTCTTTCACTTTTGCAATTTTGCTACTGGAAAGGGTGGGGTCCTGCTGCTTCTTGGGATGTCTTCAGGCCTTCTTTTCTAGTCTCCTGTTCCTTCTCAGCAATCAAGAGCTCCTCTTCTCTGTTTTTGCAGTCCCTGGCTTAACTAGAGATTCCTTTTTGGCCAAACTCACAATATTTTACATCATTCTGCTGGGCTCTTGGCTCTTGATTCTCAACATAAAACTGGCTAACCTGCCCCACAGTATCCCTGCCATTGTCTCAACATTCGACTGGCTTGGAATTTCTTCTACAAGATTAATTAGTCCAATCTAAATCTCAATCTCAGTGTCAAGCAGTCTCTGGGCAGGAGAAAAATACAGTCAAAATTCTGCCACACTATCACATACATTGTTTGGAGTCCAACAGCCAATGCAGTCCTTTCCAGCAGAATCCTCTAGAGCCTCGTCTTTACTAGTAGAATTTGTATCAGCCTTCTAGTCATTTAAGCTTAAACCAGAATCCTCCATACTATTTAGTCTAAGGCATTCCAGCACTATTTTTTTGTGAGCAGCTCCAAATCTTCCCAAATTCTTCCCACAAGCCACCCCAAAATGCCCCTGAACCACATGGTCTGATATAGTTATAGCAATGACCCCACTTCCATGATATCAAATTCTGTTTCAGTTATTTTTCCCATTGCTGCAACAAAATACCTGACTTCCAAGGTTAAAGGTGGAACGGTTTATTCAGCTCATAGCTTGTAGAGGTTTCAGTCCATGATTGGCTGGCTCCAAGATGGGGTGACACATCGCAGAGGGCAACCATTAACAGAAGTGGAAGACAGCAAAACTGAGCAAAGGAAGTAGCACGAAAATAAGCCTCTTTCTGACACTTACATCCTTACATCATATGCAGACTATCACCTCTAGGGAGACTGTAGCACTCACATTCTTAATCCTCACACTGGACCATGAATCAATCACACACTCTTGATTCAGCTACCTCTAAAAAAGCACCATCTAAAACTGCCTGAGGCTTTGGGTTTACATCTAGACACAAACCATAAGAACTATAGAAGCAAATACTTTCTCTAGCACTGAAGGGCTGTTCTGGAAGCTTGATCCATAGGAAAGCTTAGAGGTATGGATCATTACCATCTGCTCAGTGTTAGGTTTTAGCAATTCAAAAGTAAACTCAAAGGCTTACTACCTATCCTACCCCTAGAGACTGGAGTCTTGTACCATTCTGTGCTGTCTGTAGTTAAGGTGGTGCTGGTGAAGCCACAGCCTTGGCCATTTGGGCTACTGCTAACTTGGATCATGACTGACTCTCACAGCTGAATTAACTTACATAGTCTGAGAGGTACATTGAATCCAGTGTAGCAAATAGGGTTGATACAGGCTAAAAGACAATTCTATCCCACTCTTACATAGATGTCTGCCTGGTGTTGGGTAAATTTTATAGCCTCATCTGTGGGCACTGGCCTGTGGCGACAGCTGTGTTGCTGATGACTTGAGGTATGGGAGATAAAGACATAATGTTGATTACTAACACTGGTGCTAAGCTGTGACTCACAGCTGCAGGGTCTTGTTCAGTCAAAGAAGCAGGTATGTCTTCCCTAGAACATTCTCCAAAGTTTGTGTTAATGCATCAAAGACTCAGGTCTGATCATAGGCACGCAAGTCTCTGTATGGCATTCTCCTAGTCTAAGGGCCCTGTAGGCTCTGGTCTGTGCCTGCAGCCTTCAGCATTACTGTATACTTAATGCTTATTAAGGTAGGCCAGGAATGGGCCTCTGAGACAATGCTCTATATTAGGCTTCATGTTCTGCTTCTCCAAGGTAGGTGGAAAGTGGCTCCCTGGTCCACCATCTGAGATTGGAGGTGAGGCATGGATGCCACCTCACTGAATATAGTTTCAGTGGCTCAGTCTGCATTTTGATGATAGCAGGGATTCTAGAACTTTGCCGAGCTCTCAGGTTTACGGTGGCAGGCCTGATACTAGGATTCTAGCTTAAGACCTGGATTTAATTCTTCATCTTCCTCCAAGTAAGAAACATGTATATCTGGGCTTGCATTGGAGTTGCAGGAGTGAGGTGAGAAAAAAAAAATCTGTTCCCTCCAGTCTCTTTTAATGCCTTTTTTTGGGATGCACTCAAGACAGGTACTGTGATGCAAGCACTAGCAGAACTCTGATTTCCTTGGCTCTTGTGTTGATATCATGGTGAATGAATAACTGTTTAACTGTGTGTATAAGGAAAGATCACAAGAGGATCTCATTCAGCTGTCATCACACTCCACCTCTAATCTCTTTCGTTTTTGAAAAACAGATCAAAAGGATACTTGGCTAACTCTTATAAAGCATTTTACTTTCTTTTCTGCTTGTACTAATTTGATTCATCATTTGGTAGTTTTGAAAGTGTGACTTAAAATGTTTTGATATATTCTTTTGGCCAAACTAGAAAGAAAAAGAAAAAGAAATGCTGTTGCTTTTATTTTTTATTGCATTTCTATTTCTATTGAATATTCCTCAATGATCTAATATAGCAGTTCCTCTCAAACTGGTTTTATTTTTTAAAATATAAGAGTTCAAAGCCACATGAGAACTACAGAAACAAAATGGTTTTGATCACAATTATTCTTTTAAACATTCTAGAAGTTAAGGGTATAAATTTTATTGGGAGGTACGTTAGTGCTTTATTTGGTATGTGGTCTCAGATGGATGCCGATAAACTGATTTGTCAGAGCAGTTGAAATACCAAGTTCTAATTTATTGATTAAAAAAATAAATACATTCGGGAACAAAAAAGATTTTAAGCTTCCTTTCTACACTGAGTAATATAACATGAAAGCTTGTATTGTCTGCCATCTACTATCTAAACTCTTGTGATTAAAAAAAGAAAATAACATATTCATTTGTATACCTTAAGGCCTTTATAAGAGCAGCATGGTTCCAAGAATCTAATAATCTCCACTGATCCATAAAATTTGATGGCAATATCATTATGAATCCATTCTAAGTTCTAATTCTCATTAATATATGCAAGAGTTATCTATTCCAGACATAGTAAATAAGGTTGAAATCATTTTTCAGGTTGCTACTGAAAAATATACCTAGTTTAACTTATGAAGGCCTTAACATAAAAACGTTTAAATTGACTCAGTTCTATTTGTACTATATATAAGTATATATGTGTGCATATGTATAGAAAAATTATAAAATATAAATTGAACCTTTTTTCTTTGTTTTTGGAGACAAGGTCTTACTACATAGTTCAGGCTATGTAACCCAGGGTGGCCTCAAATTGTGTAAATCCTCCTATTTCAGTCTCCCAAGTGCTACCATGCCTAGTTACAAATTGTCTTTTAAAAGTTCTAGAATATATTAGAAAATTGTCTGTCTCTAGGCAAATATTTTCTCTTTCTTAGGGAAAAATATTACCAATTATATGGACATAAACCCATTTTTCAAATCTATTTTTCACATAAATGTAAATTATTTTTAATAGTAAATCATTCTTATAATTGAAATAGCAGCATGAACAGAATGTGTTAATTCTTTGGGCCTCTTACCTGTTAAAATAAAGCCTACACTTAAACTCATTGGCCTACCATGTAAGTTGGATAAAATCTGACCCTAACTGTCATGGAAGCCATGGTTAATCTTGATAAGCAACATGACTGTCTTGAGGGATTAGGAAAGCATATGTGTATGGACACATTGTGGGCATATGATCCCTGACACTTTTCACTCTGGCTTTCTTTTCCTGTGTCTCTACATCCCAGATATCATGAGCTAAGAAGCTTGCCTCTACCTTCTGCCGCAATGTTCGTGCCTTAGAACACAACAACTATGGAAGGAAGCCTATGAAAGTTTAAGCCAATACAAGCCTCCTCTCGTTTAAATTAGAGATGTCAGGTATTTTGTTTCAGCAAGAGAGCCGATGAATACATATGGCAATAGAGTATTTTGATTAGTCAAAATTAAAAGTCATAAGGAACTGAGGTGTGTTCTACCATCTATTTAATCCTTCCTCAGTGTGGATTCAGTGTTACCCAGGTATTTACAGCAGCCTCTTTACCTGTGTGAATCTTGGCCCATATCTGTAGCTGTTCTGTGTAGTAAGAGGATGGCCCAGGTTGCCCTTTGTTTTATATTTCGGCCCCTCCAAATGTGGCAAAGTGAGACAAAAGGCACTTCTTTCAGTATTTTACTCATAGCCAAGAAAGTGGTCACATCATGGCATTCGTTAACAACTGTCTACTAAGGTTCCTGCCATGCTCTTTTAGAAATGTAATTTTAAATGTAATTGTTAAAAGAGTATAAATTTTAACTAGTAAGAACATTCAATAGGGAATGTATACATGGTATCGGTTTCACTGTATTTTTTGCAGGCATGTAAATTAACCTTCAAAAGAATAACAAATAGACTGAAAAATACCTTGATAGTCACAGTTTAAAAGTCACAATTTTAAAAACCCTATCTGCATCCCACAAGAAAAATCATTATAACGAGTTCTTGAGTTCCACTTAGATGTTATTCCTGAGGTATTTGATAGTGTAAGCAAACGTTATCCAAAGTTTTCATATTACTTCTCATAGACACCAATTTTGTGGGTAGTATATGCTTCTTAAGCAAACTTACACCTTCTAACTGCACGTTTAGATTCACCTTATCTGTTAGCTCTTCCTAAACACTCCTCCTTTTAATATTGTTTTCAGTCTCTGTCTACATATTTCATCTATATATTCTCTTTGCTTTAACTACTTTTAGGTTCTACAAGGTTTTTAATTAGGGTCCACACTGTAATTATTGAGTCTTCCATGAGTCCAACATTGTATCTAAATAGCAGTATGATATTACAACCCTCAATACCAGGAACTTGGAATTCACTTCTCATTCTGACTATACATGCTCAATAATGGTGTTTCTGAAAACGAGAATAGTAAGGAAACTAAACCATTGCATAATAAATTTCTAAAATTCCAAAGTAAAGATACTGGGATCATTCTTGATTTTCCATTCATTAAACTACTTCAGTATCTTTTAGTATCTTATTCCTCTATTGGCTTACTTGTATATTATCTCTTTTCAACAATAGCCACCCAATTGTGCATCACCAATAGAACGTAAGTTCTGTAAGAATACGGCTTATATTCCTTGGGTTGAAATTAGTTTCTGGTAGCTAAAGAACCACTGCATTAATCTTGAATGAGTACAAGCTGCCATTAACTAATAGTTACCTTTCATAAAACAATAATTTTATAATTCTGAGAGATTTTTATTCAATATATATATATATGTATATTCTAATGCATTTTTATTGATTTATACAATCCAGACAGCAAGAGTTCTCCAATGATAGTTCTTAAATCAGAGAAAAGAAGAGGAAACACAAGGAACTTGTAGTACAGAATGCAAAGGTGATGTTTATTTAGGGAATCTAGATTGTGGGGTGGAGAGGGTATGTGTCAGCATGGTTCTTTAAAGTAGTTCCTCTTTAGATGACTTTTGTTCTTGGCAGAGTCAGAATTTGACCCCAGAGAGCATCAAGTGAGCAGTTGATAGCCCCTTCTATATTATCCCAGATCTGTAACTTCCTATTCAACTTAAAAGGAAGAGATGCTAGGCCTGGCAATTAGCTTTATGTTCCCTCCTGCCCACATGAAACACCAGCATAAGCTTACTTGAAGGTTTGGTCCTAGCATAGCTAAAGCAAGATGTGTCCTGAGGATACCTGACCCAGATGCTTTTTCTAGGATTCCTGAGTGTCTTAGACCAGAATGGAATCCTGGGGCAATGACACTTGCTGGCTTATCCTGGCAGCTGGCCCTCACTCCCATGTATAAATGGGGAGGGGACAACAGAAGCCTGATTATTTGGATGACAAATCTTTTCCTTTCCTGTATACTGACTTAATCCTTCATAAAAATAGCTAGGAAAATGTCCTGTTTAAAGATATCATAGATAGGTGGCAACTAGCTCTAGACATACATGTGTAGATCCCTTGGGACCACACATTATCTGATAGTTGAACGTCTTTGCAAACCACCTTCTGAAGTCGTGCTGATGATGAACCACTTCTTTCTTTTCTGGTGGGGTACACGGCAACACACAGTGGTCTACCTGACAATTAGTTAAAGACATGGGCTAAGAGCTATGGCATGTGAGTCAACTAACTACTTAGATGAAGAAGCTTTGCAGGGGCTTCAGAATTTTTATGCTGAATCAAGTTGAATACTAACTTTTCTTGCCCAACACGGTTTTAAAGTGTTATAAGTAATGGGGAACTTTGCAAAGAACTTACTGGAGGGCAGTCTGAGAGCTAATTGAGGGATGTAAAGCTTATAAATTTAAGATTTCTAAACACCAGTTGCCTAACATGACTTTAAAAGAAAAAGAAAGAACACATATTTTCCAATCATTAAAAAAACTTGATTTTTTTGATATTTATATATGGATAATGATAAGGTAAAATCACGATGATACTTAGATGGAATTGAGTAGAATTAATGGTAACACTAGTGATGTTAGAAATTATATCCTTTGCAAGAATAAAATATACAATAAATTTTTTAGATCTAAATTTTAAAGAAAGTATACAATTTTTCTAAATTCTTTTAGGGAGTACATAGCAAAAGAAGAAATAATCACACTGTAATATATAATGTTCATTTGCTTCCCACACAGACTAAGCTAAAGAATAATTTTTTAAAACTAGTGCAAAAGCTAAGTTCAACAGTGTGAGCTGGCAAAAGCTCAAATACAACTTCTTTGATGCAACAGCGGAAAGCCCAATTTTTTACTTTGACCACATTCTAATTAGTCCTGCCAAGGCTAATTTCAAATTGACAATATGATGTCACTGAATACAAAATCATTCTGTGAGAAGTTGGGAAATAGCTCACACAAATCTAAGCACTTGGCACCAAATGGTACCCATACACCCTAGGCTCTGGATTTATTTCTTATTTCCTTCATAATATACAGAGTTTCATAACATGTAATAACTTGATAATATATAAACCAACACTAATTTATATATTTTAAAGGCTGGAAACATAGCTCAGCAGCACAAGTTTCTACCTAGTAAGGGCAAGGTCATGAGTTTGATCCCTGATACCAAAAATATAAATAAATAAAAAATAAAAGATATTATTGTTGTCTAGAATTACTTTGAATGTTAATGTCGACAATTAAGATAATAGAAAATAAACTACAAGATTTTTACTTAGCCAACAGTGTTGTCAAAAATTTCAAGCTATTAGAAACAAGTAGAATGCTCTTTACCAGAAAAACACAAGAAATGGCACAAAGGTATGAATCATAACATCTACAAAAATCAAAATAACCCAGGGCCATTAAAATAAAGGCAAAGAGACCTGACTATCAAATAGCCCAGGAACACATCATGCGTTATAGCGGAGGGTCAAGGATGTATTTGATAACTATACAAAATCTTGTAGAGGAGCAAAGCAGATAAAGGGGAGAAAGCGTGTTCTTTAAACTCTGTTTAATGAAGCAAAGAAACAGTGAAACACATTTTTATCAAGAATGAATAAATTAAAATGTCTTTCCCTCAGCATTTATTAGAAAATTCATTCATGTGGAAAAATTCCTTCGCCAATATTTCTGAATACTCTTAATACACAAAGCATATTTTTATACGTAGTTCCTGCTAATCCACAAGAGATATATTCCAAAGCTTCCAGAGGACGCCTAAAACAACAGATAAAATACAAACTTTTATATACCTTTTTTTCTAGACATAAATTATGATAAATCTTAACTTATAAACTAGACAGTAAGGATTTAATAACAGCAAAATAAGATATTCATAGGAAATTCAATAATAAATGTTATGTGAATAAAGTCTCTTTCGCTCAACAGAGTCAAGACACACAGTGATGTGGGTCACAGCTGACCACAGAAAACTGACGTGTGGAAAATGAAAATACAGGAAAGGGAGAACTAGTACAATTACTTTTAGTCAGTCTTCTGCTCTTCCTCAATTTACCCTCTCCTTAATTGCTTACAATACTGTCAGTTATTTTAAATCCTGATCTTCTTTATGTAGCTTCACCTAATTCCAATCATACTTCAGTTCATACTTTTTTAAAGCTTTTCCTTCTTCTTCATCCTTGATTTACATTTGCACATTAGCTCAGATCCATCACTCCCTGTGATCTTTGTTGACAACTACACCCAGAGGTAGAGTATGTCTCACAAATCACATGTTTTTAATGTTGATATTGAAACAATATATTTTACAGTTAATCATTAATTTTTAACAATAGAAAACATTTATCTTCTCTACTGCCTACCAAGAGATACTTAATAACTCTCTCATAAGTAGAAACCATGGAGAAAATCCTTAAAATCTTTTCAAACCATTGTGCTAAAAATGCAATAAACTCATATCATGAAATTATTAAGCAAAATCACAGCGGATATTTTTGTTTAATCTTTTTACCAATAAAAGGTAGCCTGTTTGAAGGTGTGAAATTTAATTATCACCTGGTTACTATGATTTTATTTAAAAATGTTACTATTCATGAATTTCATTATGCATGTTTTTATTTCAAACAAATATGAATACTTTATATATTTTGTAATTTCAGGATAAAGTGCCTATTTATGCTATTCTTTGTATCCCACACAAAAAAGAATAAAGATGTTACAACAAAGTGATATTATGAGTACGTAACAGGATTTGAAAAAAATAAAAAGTAGCAGCAGAGGAAATTTTAGCTCTATAAAAACCTGAAATGTACATAATGTATTTATATATGTTATATTTTTAAATGATCCTGCAGCAGACTTTAACTCTGTCAAACAACTTCTATTGTGCACAGTAGTATATATATCTACATTCTGCTTTTGTATGTATATCAAATGATTTTTAAAATTGGACATCCCACACACAGTGCTCACAAAGTTGGAAGTTAAATATATAGTCTCCCAGAATCATAAACTTTTTATGATAATTATGTTTTAAGGAATATAGAAAACTGAACACTGTACTAATATTTCCTAGGAACTTTCTACCATTGATAAAAATTACAACACTTCTTGCAACTTAACTGCTAAACACTTACATATTTAGTTTGTAATTTGAGATATTTAACTTATCTGATAATTAGTAAACATTTCCTGTTGATACTAAAAAATGAGGTGCTAAAAAATGAGGTACAAATATGTACATATAGTGGATCTTCTGAACAATTCAATTAAGTTAGTACTTCAAACTTTACAGGTAAGGAAACTGAGACCCAGGACTTTAGGTAATTTATCCAGAATCATATAACTGATATCAGTAGAATCAAATAAAGATCCTTTTAGCTTCAAGTCAATGTTCTTTATAAAGTACCCTAGTGTCTCCCATATAGAAAAGCTCACCGTTGGTAAGATATTTCATTTTATGATGAATGAAGGCCAGAGGTTTCAAAGGAAATCCTTTGTTGGTGTGCATCAGGATTCAGTAACCAATCACATCACATCAAGTCTCACAACTTCAGATTTTCACCAAGAAAATGCTGGCTTCTGAGAATAAGGCAGCAGATCCCAAAGCAATTTGCCTTAAAAAGAAGCAGTCCATTACCTTGCCTTAAATAATGCAGCATTCACTTATTACTTCCTGCCAGAGTGACAGTTTAAGCACAAGGCATTAAAAAACTGTTTTCTCCTGTTCTCACTGTATGTTATTTATTGCCTCATACACTACTTGTCTAGAGGTGATGGATAAATATTTGAAGGGAAAGATGCATCATTCTGGATGCTCCATGAAATTCAAGATGGATAAAATTCAATGTTTCAGACTCATCTATTTTTAGCTTTCTTCCCATAATAAGGTAAAAGCAAGCTTTAAGAGTCTTAAATTGCCTGTTATAAAAACAAAACCTAGCTTTATCAATCTCCATTTAGCGACTGTTTTAGAGAGTATGTTCCACTCCAATATTATATTTTTTCTCTTGAAGAAGAAATAAGTGTATCTAAAATAAATCAAGATTGTCTTTCTTATAAGATTTTGAGAATGTATTTTATTCTTTATATTGTTTTCATATGCCAAATAATAAGAGAAGCAACCAAAAGTTGGTAGTATTAATTCAGTCACAAGCCATTTCTGCAATCACAAAGTAAAGACACAATGTTTCATATCAAAATCATCTTCTTTAAACCAAGATTGATTCATTTTAAAAATAAACACTCATTAAGCACTTGCTGACATTTGAACACAACACAGAACAAAAGGAATTGTGCTGTTCTTTTAAGAAATAATTATTCCATTTAGTACTTTCCGCTGTCTCCTCTGAACTGCTTTTGTTCTGTGCTCAAAATCACTGCCTTAGTGAAGCTCCTTTTCATCTAACTTAAATTTGAGTACCCTCTTTACCAACATTTCTCTCTTCTTTCTTTTGTTCTTCCTTTTCACAGCATTTAGTATCCTCAAGCACAGTACACATTTTAGACATATTTGGTGCATGCCTATCTCCCCTAACTTCAATTAAATTACAAAGAGAAAATGGATAATTTGTTTGATTAGTGTTGTTGCCCCATTATTTTCACTTTATTGCTGTTCCACCAATAGCACCCCAAAATACTGGTTTAATGACCATGGCTAGTTTCTGCAAACAACTTTTGAGATAATATTAATTTGTTTTGTTCAGGAAACTCAGGCTGAAAAATTAAAATAACTTACTAAAGTTAAAAAGCAAGTAACTACTCAGGTTTGTAGAACCTTAAAATCAATCCCATTTGTGACAATGTGTAATGTATCAACTAGTGATTTTATGATGTTAATTTTTTTAATTCTGTATTTTTCTACCTTTTTTAAATTTTCTTTTCTTTCTTTCTTTGAAAAAAAGATTACAAAATGCAATATAAGAACCATTGTTAAATTTCTTTCATTCTGTTTTGAAAGACTATATTGTTATTATTCTGTTTGTTGTTGTTATTTGTCTCCTTTGCTTTTTGTTTTTCTTTTCTGACTTCTTTTTTCTTTCTAAAATAAAAAAATTAATTTAAAAAATCAATCCTGTTTGCTGTACTGCTAGAAAAATGAATTCTTTCTTTTGTTCTCTCTTTTTATAGCAAAGTTTTCCTATTTGTTCTACAGACCTATCTATCTTTGAATAAATTATGCACATCTCAAATTTAAGGAAGGGAATGTAATTTTTAAAATCCCTTCATGACTTAGTATGATTCAGTAGGATATTCACTTTGGAAGGGCACATAGTTCTGGAAGGGACATCACTGGGGTGGTAAGGGAGGCCCAGCATCAGCTTAGGCCATCTGCATCAACCCTGAAAATTAATGTGTTGACAGATGTCACAGCAAGTATTCCCTCCTATCTAATAACCCAAGTGTTGTGAAACATTTCCTGAGACAAAATAAATCATTTGCAAAATTTAAGTGTATGTAAGGACCTTACTTAAAAGAAAAAGTAAAGTATTAGATCACTGAAGTAATCACACCTTACATAATATTTACATGATGCAGTACATTCATTCTGCAATATACATTTAAAAGACTTGTTTATTTTTCCTACTTTAATTTTCTGGCCTATTTCAAAAAAATCAAATACTGTTACTTCCCTTTACACAAAATACATATACACGGTTTTATTATTTTTGTTCCTTTTATTGCTTTCAACAAAAATCAGAGCCACGCATAAACAGCAGTCTGCACTGAGGAAGTCAGTGAGCAGATTTGTTTTTTGCCAGATGCAAAAATAATACATAAGCATAAGGAATGAAATCTGACCAACAAAAGACATTAATGATACTATGGGAAGGGAGATGATTACTCCCTAGACTTTATTAGTCACACAAAGGAGTATCATGACATGATAAGCTCTTCTGTAGTGGTAAATATAAGGAAGAACTAAATATAACCCAAATACCTCCTGCCGGTAAAAGTAAGTTGAGAAAATTCCTTTTGCAAGGAAAATGGAATTGTTTAACAAGCTCCAAAGCAATTCTACCAGAAGACTCTCATGTGGCTTTATGACCTTACAGGTGAGACCTGAAGAATAGAGACCTAATTGTAAACTGTATAATGGAAGGCAATGATAAAGAAGGTACACTTTTAATTGTGATATAATTTACCTAAATTTTGACAAAATTTTTAATGAACACAAACACAAAAATTCAAATGCTAAACATAAACATTTATATCCACTCTCCCAACTAACCTGTTTAACACTAAATTTAGAGCAAGTAAAAACTTGGACAAAGGTGATTAAGAACATTTAAAGAGGAATATAAGCGTAAAAAGAAAGAGTGAGTCATGATGCAAATGTTTTTTGAATACTTTTTCTATCTGCTCTTTTGAACTCAGAAAATATCAAGAAAATTTAGGATATATCTTGGAAGCAAAGATCTATCATAAATTTATATAGGAATCTAATTAGCTTTTAAATGGCCTTCTAAGATTTAGTTTATAAAATGCTGTAAATGATGCTTTTAAAAAGTATGATCCAAGTTTTCTCAAAAGAAAGAACAAATATATCCAATTAAAGAATTGTTTTTTATACCTTTTCAAAAAGGTCAAAATTCTATTAAATATTTACACGGTCACTTTAGTACAAGTTCCTAGATAATAGATAATGCTATGGTATCCTAAACATATTAGCTAACAAAATATAAATGTATGATGATGTTTGTGCTTTAGAAATATTTAGTTTGGTTTTTAAATGAATAAGCATTATAGATATAATGCATTCTTTTTATTTATACAACAGGAAAATATAATTTATAAGTAACCAATATACCATATATATTTAAAAGCTGTTCCAAATAGTACATTATTTTGCAGGTTTTAGAGAGACATCCTAATGCACAACATTATGCTTATAGCTACTCCTTCATTCTGGAAGCTTGGACCTAACAAGTTACTTGTGGTAATAAAACTGTTTTGCCACCCACTGATCAGAAACTAGATGTATATCTGAAAATTTGTTTTGAAGATATAGGATACAAATAACCTTTGAAATATACATACATAAATAGATATGATTGGCTGCAGGAAAGGAATGCTAAGACTCTCAGTAAAAGCATACTTTTGAGATAAGGGATAGCTCCTGCACAAGGAAGGTGACATATTGAGCACAGCTTCAATGGTGTAAGATTTAGGATCCAAGAGTATATACCTTCCTAAAAGACAACTGATTGTAATGATTATATTTTATTAAAACTATATTATAAATTTACTCTATAAATTTATAACAACAATATTGTCATTATAGAAGTCATTTCACACTTTTCATATAATACATGCAAATTAAAAGACTTTCTGTCAATGTGCCTAAAAATTACTGGAAAGGCTTAAATAGAAAAAAAAACTCAGAAGTTAATGTTTAAAGCAAAAACAAGCTATATATTTTTTCTCTATACAAAAACATTACTGCGGTCTTTGAAAGACAAACTACATTTAGTACTCGTTCAGCTTTTGTCTTAAGGGCAATGTAACTTGTCTGTAGATGTTATTATTTGATTTCTTCATGATGGTACTTCTTTCTGGGATAAGATGGAATTTCAGTGTTGCTTTAATTTGCATTTCTCCAATGATCAGTGACAATGAGCATTTGTTCATGTATTTATTCATCATTTGTATTTTTGTGAACTCTATTCATTTCCCTTCCCAATTGTGATAGGGTCTTATATTTGGGGGTTTTAAGTTTTTTGAGTTCTTCATATATTCTAGATATTATTCAACGGTTTGAAATAGCAGACAAGAGTTTTCTCTGTTCATTCTATTATTTCTTTTTCTGTGTTTAATTTGACATCATCTCATTTGTTAATGCTTGGTAACATTTTCTTGGCAACCAGGATTCTGCTCAGAAAGTCCTTGCCCATACTTATTAGTTCAAAGACTTTATTTATTTTGTCTTTGAGCAGGTTAAGTGTTTCTGTTCTAACACTTAGTTCTTTGACCTATTTTGAGTTTTAGTTTTAGTATACAGAGACAGACATGGGCCTAAAATTGATACACTGCATTTAAAAGCCAATTTTCCCAACCTCATTTATGAAAGAAGATGTCTTCCATTGTACATTTTTGATCCCTTTATCAAAGATCATACACTTGAATGTGCTTGAGGTTGTTTCTATATCCTCTACTCTATATAATTGGTACTCATATCTGTTTCTGTGCTAGTATCATGCTGTTTTTTAACCACAGTTTTGTAATATAACCTCAAGTTAAAGTTTGTGACACTTGATGCTGTGCTATTTTTACTCAGAATTGCTTTGCTATTCCAGGTGTCTTTTAGTTTCATATGAATTTTATGATTAATTTCTCCAGTTCTATGAAAAATTCTATTGGAATTTTAGTAAAAACTGCATTAAATCAGTTCATCAATTTTTGAAATATGGCCATTTTGACTATGTTGCCTCTGCCTATCCAGCAATAGGAGACATTGTTATGACTTGGGTCTATGTCCCCCTAAACCTTCATGCGGTCATAGATGGGGCTCTTTTAGAAGTTACTGACTATACAGTGTGTTATTTATTGACTCATGGTACAATGGTAGGACCAAGAGTAGTAGCATTAAGAATATGAATGCTACCTGCCCAAAAGGCAGGTAACCCAGGTAAGATAAAAGGGACAGAATGGTCTGTTAAGGCCCCTTGTTGATTATGCTATTATCTGCAGTTATGAACTATTTCTCCTCTACAATACCCTTCTGCCAAGTCAACCTGCCTTGGATGCAGCTGATTATGGACTCAAACCTCTAAAAACTGTGAGCTCAATAAAGTTTTACTCGTTAACTTTGGGTGTTGGTTATTTTGTCCCAGAAATGAAAGAAAAGTAACTAAGATAAGCTTTTGTACCAGAGAAGTTGAATCATTGTTTTGACTTTATCTGGCCAGGTGGATTAAAAGCCTTTGCAGCTAGCTTGTGGGAAGAGGAAGAGTTAGGGAAGGTTTGGAGAAGTCCCTGAAAAAGCACAGTTAGAATGTTTCAGGTTGTACTTGATGGGAGATTCTTATCAGAGTTCAAAAGCCAAGAACGCAGATACAAATGCTTCCAATAAAACAAGGCTCCAGAGGTTTCTGCTGGGAAGGAGTATATTGCCTGCTGGACTCCAGATCATGTGAGTTATGTCTTGGCAGAAAGTTTGTTTGCATTTTGTTCATATCCAGAGACTTTGAATCAATAAGACCAAGGGCAGCAGACTAATAATTCTGGCAAAAGAAATTTCAAGAAGTCTAATGTTGAGGTGGGGACATAGCTTACTGGTTGGGGGCTTTTTGCCAGATTTATGCTGATAATCAAGAGCAAAGAGCACAGCAGAATGATTTGAAGCATTTTATTTTGAGTTTGGCCAGAAGAGAAGTGCCAGTAAACTTGTGGACTCCAAAGATGGAATGAGATTCTGATTGCTGAAAAGGAACAGAATAGGAAAGATGGTCTGAGAGCATCACAAGATTCAGCATCATGCTTTACAGCCTCACAGCCATGGGGTCAGGAAGGCTTCCACTCAGATTTCAGAAGAGGGCTTACGAAGTCAGGCAGTGTGTTTCTGAGAGGGCGTGTGTTTAGCTGTGACTGTGAAATCAAAGGGGCAGAGGAGACTCCAGAAGTTTGGAGAAGCTAGAACATGTATTGTCCAAAGAACACTCCAAGAAGAGAGTCTAAGAAAGAAGGCATGGGAGCTACAAGCACCAAGAGTGCCATCGATGGGTCAAGCCAACCCTTTTGGAGTTTACCATTTGCTATAAATTTTCAGAGATGGTGGACGTGGAACTGTAATAATTGTTCTGATGGATTTGGTCTTGCTTTGTTCTCATCCCTTGCAATCCTCATTTGTAACTTTTGGACTGGAATTGTCTATCTTGTGTCACTGAATGGTAGAAGGGTTTAACTTTCTTTTTATTTGTCCACAGGCTCACAGCTAAGAATTTGCTTTAAATCCCAGACTAGACTTCTGACCTAGACTTTTCAGCAACCCTTAGAAATGGGCTAACTTCCTTTTGCATTTATGCAAGTCTTTTGGCGGGGAGGGAAGGGCAGAATATTATGATTTTGGTTTAGATGTCACTTCAAAATCTCATGCAGTCGTACATGGTGCTTTTTAAGAGCTGGCTGAATCTAGAGTGTATGATTAGATTGATTCATGGTGCAGTACTAGGATCAAGAGCACCAAGATTAAAGATGGGATTGCTACCCAGCTGTAAGACAGGCATCTTGGATAAGATACAAAGGCAGAAAGACCTGTTAAGGTCCCTCATTGCTTTTGTTGTCTTTTGCAGCCATGAACTGTTTCTCCTCTGCAATGTGCCAAGTCACACTGCCTTGGATGCAACTGATTATGAATTAAAACTTATACCAACTGTGGGCTAACTAAACCTCTCTTCCTTTAACTTTGGGTGTTGTGTATTTTGTCTCACGTACAAGACAAAGGTAACTACAACATATTTTTCCATTTTCTCATGTCCTCTTTGATTTCCTTTTTCAGAGTTTCCATTGTAGAATTCTTTTACTTTATTAGGTAGGTAAATTTCTAAGTATTTAAATTTTACTGGTACTGTTGTGAATGTTTCTTTCATAACCTTTTTCTCAGTGGTTAATGATAGTGTATAAGAGCACTATAAATTTTTGTGTGTAGATTTTGTTGACATTTTAAAACTGGCAACAACACATTTTACAATCACTGAATAACAACAGACAGAAATGGGTACAAACAGTTCAATGTAATGAACAAATGATGGTAGTTAGCTTTCAGAAATGATGATATAGACTACAAAAATTTAGAAGAGGTCCTTATAAAATCCTATCACCATGAACCTTTTTTCATACTACTGTAATATCCTGATAAAGCAAAATCCCCAGCAATTCAAAGGCTAGGCAAGAGAATTACTATGAGATAGAGCTCAACCCAAGCTACAAAGTGACTTTAAAGCCAGCCTGAATTGAGAAGGAGATTCTGTCTCAAAAGAAAAAATAAATCCCTCTGGTGGGGAAAAAGCACCTATTTTTCAATATTTTATGGATTTTTTAAAGTCATGATGTGACTATCATACAGAGTAAAAAAATTTAAGATTTGAATTTTCAATTTATAATCATATCAAAAAATTTATATCAATAAAATTCTAAAGACTTTAGATAAGTCTATGTCTAGGTAAAGGGAATAAAGGCTACAGTGCACATCAATATGTAACACTGCTTCAAATAACTGCTTAATTTCAAATAGCCATTCTTATTGTATAGTAGCCTGAAAAAGACAGTTAAATATCACTCAAAAATGTTTAGTGTGACTACTACTAAGGCACTTTCAAAGTTACTTATAAGAATTATGGTATTATTAGAATTTACAACATAGGTATTTTGGTTATTTTGAAACTAAGTTTAAGTTATGATGTAGGATCAGAGTATTCCAGTCTCTACATACCAACATTTATATATCTGATGTTCAAACTGGAAACACTGTCTTGGAATTCAACATATGTGGACTTAGAAAATTAAAATTATAATATTTTTAAAATGACCTATGGCTCCTTGTGCATTACTTTTTCCTTCTCTTCCATTTTTGAAAATTTTATAAGCCCATAGAGTTATTATTATTATGAATGGAATGCAATGACATATCTGTAGACGTGCTCATGAACTATAAAGTTTTCAATAAATATAAATGAAATATTTTTTAAATGTTGATACTGCATAACAATTTACATTTCATTAAACTGATAGTTTCTTTTAGTTCATTGAAAAGAATGTTTTGTGCTATTATCTGTTTCTTCTTTGTAACAGGGAATCATATTTGAATAACTACTTTAAAAGTGAAGGATACACAGTGCATTAACTATTATTATTATTCTCTTATTTTATGATTTTTTTTCCATTTTTTTATAAAATAAAGTCTTTCAAATAGTGCCAACTTTATATTGGTATGAGTGAGCTTTACTCTTGTCATTATTTTGAGTGAAACATAATGCTAACTCAAATTTATATTGGATTATTCTATAATCCATATTAATTTAGATAGGTATAAATATTAATTTAGATAGGTATACTTTAGATAGGTATTAATTTAGATAGATATAAAGTAATTTAACTCTTATTTATATGGAGTTTTGAATCATTTTCTACAAAATGTCATTGATAACATCCTCAATCAGTTCTAAAAACTGGCATAAGAACAGCAAAAATGAAAATACCATTAGTTTTGGATAACAAAAGCGAAAACATATTGGGATATAGAAACCAACAATTTACAGACTCTTAGATGCTAAACAAAATCATTAAATTTAAATATTAATGCTTTTCTGTTCATTCAACAAATGATGCTGTGATATAAGCACAATAATATCACTTAATCCTTGACTCTCTAAGAAAGCAGATATTTTACTCAGCTTTGAGGGGACGTAATAAGGCTTACATTAAGTAATATAAAGATCGTAACCGAGAGAAGTAGTTGCTTATCCTCCTCATTATCCTAGGAGTATGCTCCAATATGACACAATATAATTTTATTACAGAAGTCCATATATCTACAAAAATTCTAAACTCATTAGGCATGGTCAAGTCAGTATATTACAATTAAAGAAATGGAACAAGTTATTGGAGAGAATCTTCAGGAAACTTCCTCTAAATATATTTGTCACATGCAATCATTTTATTTGGGAGCCTCAAATCTGTATTTGATGACTTCAGCCTGAATCAAGATCAAATCCTGATAACCCTGTACAAAGAAAAGGTTGTGAAGTAGAAATGTAAATGCTCATGAAATCAGGAAACCAGTTCACTGGAAGAGGACTGTAACTTCCTGGACAATTGCGTCGCTGCCTGTTAGCTTTTACAAAATCAAATTTCTATTTTGTATATATTAGTGGTGACTTTTATCAGCAATCAAATGTGACTGACTATAATATATGTCAGTATATATGGTTCTGGCAAAAGTGTTGCCTACATTCAATCATGCTTTCATTCATTCATTTGTATATTTATTTACTAAGTAGTGTGAATTGAATTCGGACCTTTCTGATTGAGCTATCTCCTCAGACTTCTTTATCGTTGTTTTTGTTGTTTTTATTTGGAGACAGGGTCTCCTAAATTGCCCAAGTGAAACTCAAACTTGTAATCCTTTAACTTCAGCCTACAGTTTTCTGGTGTGGAAAAAGACTTAACAAAATTAAGAATAAGGTGAAGGTTCTAACAAAGGTTAAATCCAAATCCTACTCTTTTAATCAAAATGTTGTTTTCCATAATCCCACCATGCCATTCATCTTTACATATTATCAATTTCACGAATATTTTCTCCTATATCTCCATGATCAATCATATTTTCTTATGTTTTACTGTTTCTCTTGGTTATTGAAATTTATAGTTAAATCTTACTTAATTCAGATACTGAAAATAAGTCCTTGTACTAATCTCTCTAGAGTTCTAGAAAATAAACCAACTATTTTCCATTGACTCTCTTTTTTCCTTAAGATCAGACTTTTGAAATAAAAATGCTTCTTGTCAACAAATCCTCTTAGCATCACACAATCATCTTTCCACGAAAATGTAGCTAAGAGAACATTGATAGCAATTTCAACATGCTCGAGGCCTCAAATTACAAGAGAAGCTTCTGGCAATTCTGAACCAGTGGAAACTAGAAGAGTATACACCTTCAGCTGTCAAATATATCTCTCCCTCAGATTTATAGATTTTTTTATGAGACGTCTACCCGTATACTGAAATGCTACAATCATATATTTGTAAAATGACAGCATAATATGCTCTTCCTGTTCAGTACATACACTTTGCCTAAAGTTAAAAGCAGAAGAATGAAGCATTAAAAAATCATGTTTAAATAAGATTTATAGCCTATTATGCTTTTATTATTTAGACATAACCAAAATCATGTAATCAGTTCTCTAAATGAAAAGTATTTAGACCTATTTCCTAAAAGTCTTTCATAATTTGAATTCAAATTAACTACTATCCTGCAGTGACCTCATTTAACTGAGATTTATTTAAATATCTTTGAGTAAAACTTGTAAGTACTTCTTTGTTCTAAACACTTTTATAAACAATTTCACATCTCTCTTTAACTCTTCTGGACCCTGTCACCCTATAAGAGTTTTCTAGTTTAGCTTTCTTTGGGAGTTACATTTCCCTGATAAAATATCAAATTGCCTTCATAGTCCATAGATCCTCAGATATTGTTTGCTCATTATCCTGAGTAACTTTTTATAGACGAAAAGAATAAAACTTCTATTATTGTTATCAGATTTAAATAAGTTGAAATTTTTCTTCTTAGATGATTTTTCTTCTTATTATGATAGCTTGAATAACTTGGTGTCCATTTTGATATTCAGGGTTTTTTTTTTTTTTTGGTGCCAAGTATCTGATATTCAGTTATTAGATACTATTCATATTTATCTTTGAGTATCTCAAGATCAAAGACTATTTATTCATGTTTGTATCACCAATGCCTTGTGCAGTTCCGATATAGTACACATCAATGAATATTTGCCAAATGAAAGATAATGAATGAACCACTGTGGGAGTCATGGTGATTTAAGTAAAATGATTATCTGAAGATGGGTTGAGTCATAATATATGGTGGTGTTAAAGGGTGTAGACTGTACCATTTTCTAGATGCGTTACTATGCTTTTCTCATTTATAGAACATGGATAATAGAAGCATCTACTTCATAAAACAAGAGAATCAAATATATAATGCTAAACACAGAGCACATTACATTGTATTTGGTAAACATGTCTGCTGTTGAGATTAGCTTGAACCACCTTAATGTTAATGCTTTCCATAAATGGAAAAACACTCAACTCTGGGGACAATGTACAGAAATGCATTAAAACCTTAAAAAATTAAGAAGACAATAAGGGAAAAATTATTTTTAAAAACCAAGGTATGGTTACACACAGTAAGAAAGCACATGAATGATACTTGGAAAGCACTTTCAAACAACAGACACTTTGTGGTCAGACTCAGGAAGCCAGTTTTATTTTAATTTGCTGTTTGCCAAAAGTGAGACAAACTAAAATCCTTTCGTTTTATGGCTTGAAATTTAAGACCAAAAGCATCTCTTATTTTAATCACATTCTTAATTACAGAAACACAGGCCAGCATCCCTGTTACATAAGGGCCTGCCAGTATTTCCATTATCAGTTCCCATTTTCAGGGCTTATTACTAAAGCATGCACTCCAGGGAGATTGTTGGCATACAAGATCTCAGCATGGAATAGAACATGTTTTACAAAATTTGGCATCAAGTTTTCAACTGTAAATACAAAAAGATAGAAAGCCAACAATAAAAAGTCAAGAAAACCCATGGTACAAGGATTAGAAAGGTGGTTCAAGCTAATTTCAAATGTAATGTAAAACTGAAAACTCTGCTCAGAGGACTTGAAGAGCAAATATATTATTTGAATTTAAAGGATTACACATGTAATGAGACAGTAAAAGCAATATAATGTACTCATCTGTCTCTCATTAGTAAGAACTGTCATAAATCTAATTTTGATATCAATGAGATTGTTTTTGTTTCAATCCTTTGAACCATCTCTGCATTAATTTTTAAAAATTAGACTCAGAAACATTTATAAGTTTTCTGTCATAGAACAGAGAGTGTATCTATTTCGTTCTTGTAAAAACCTCTGCTTTGTCTTTGGTTTTATTAAAATTGATAGCTATTCAATCTGTGATTGGTACAAAAGGTTGCTACAATTTCTCAAACAATAATGCACTTTTGAGAGTAGTTCTCATAACTAAAATAACTAAGTTTTAATGTATAAGCGAGGAAAAGAGTATTGTTCCTTAATTTTTAAGAAGCTTTGATCTTATATTTGGTTATGCTCACCAAATAAAATAGAAACCATCAAGAAGACTTTAACATTCGGGCTCATCAAAAAATTAAAATATATCACTTCTTTTTGGCAGCAACACTCAAATACTTCTTGGTTCCTTGGAGTGAATCAACATAAGGTTGGGTTTTGAGTTGGTTGGTTCATATGGTCTTTAAGGCAGATAGTAAGTAAAAAGGCTTTTTATTCTACGTCAGTGGTGGCAAACCTATAGCACATGTGCCATAGGTTGTATCACTGAATGTTTTAAAAGGTTTTTCATCACAGTTATAGGTATTGCTGTATTATAGTAAGTAAAATATTATTTTTCCTATTTTACTATGCAGTGAATAAAATATTTAGTTTTTTGAATAAAATATTGAAAGATCCAAGCACCTGCCTGGCAAGCACGAGGTCATCAGTTCAATCCCCAGTACCCTCCCGCCCCCTCAGCAAAAAAAAAGATCCAATGGAGGAAAATCATAGAGACTTGACAGAATTTAGTAGTTTGATATTTACTTATACTTTCTTGTCACAGTATAGTATAGCTAAATTTATGAGAATCTTTATTTACTTTTCTAAGAAAAATGGCAATTTATTAAAAGTGAACAAGCAATTTCTGAAGCAAATTATAAGATAGGTAATGAAAGCACATAATTTTGAATTAGTACTTACTTCTGGAAATCATTTTGCAGATAACCTTCAAGAAATGGCTATCCCTTAACCAACTGTGTTGAGTTACTTTCCAATACACTCTTAAAGGCATCGAGAAAGAAAAACATTTAAAACCTCTAGAGATAGCCAGTTCTGGATTTAATGCTGGTAAGGTTTCTTTCTTCATTCTTCATGTCTATAGTAGTTTATTCCTTCCACAATTTAAGATGCTGTCTTCCTCTTTTGACAGTGAAGATGTTTTGTTACAACCCTTTTTAAAGGATAAAGTCATATATCACCCTATTTTAAAATTCATACAATATAAACTAGATCAGAATTTAAAATTTATAAACACATTGCTAATAAATGACTTTCTAAAATTGTATTTGAAAAGAATAAAATAGACCCACTTCCTTCTCGGCTCATAAATGTACCATAGGAAATCATTCCTAATTCTTCCTACTAAACAAGTACAATTTTTCATGCAGCATCACAGATTACTATTTAACCTCTCAATGGACAACACACTTTACTGCTCACTACCAAAGAATACAAATTACTCTTTAGATTCAGTTCTAATTAATGTCAGAATAACCTTTTTGGCTCTGATCAATTCCATTATGTACATAGATTTTGTTCATTCACAAAACTGAATTGACATGACAAATCAATCCTATGCTAATAGCTAATCCTATGCTAATTATTACATCCTTACATATGCTGTTATATCATTTTTCTGCTAATGTCCAAGATTTTCCTATCCCAACACAATTTAAATTAAAAAGTTACTTGTTAAGAATTACTGATGATGTGTTTCTTCGCTTTTATGCTTTTTAAAGTATATAGGTAGCAAAGACCTAGGATAAATATCTTGTTTTTAAATTTTTAAGTGAGTTAAATCTGTGAGTATGCAAAAAGTTTTCAGAATTAGATAAAATCTGGCCCATAATCAAATTTACCTCCTCAACAAGTTAATACTATTAACAATTTTTTTTACCACATTAGATTTACCATATTTAATCAATAGCTATATCTTCATAATCTTCAGATTACTGGGTATTAGCAAAATACCTGATACCCCAAAAAGCTAATTACAGGAAATACATGACAAATTCAAAATTATTTTTGGGTCACTTCCTTAACTTTAAAATTGAGATGAACTTCTTCATATTAAATATTAAAACAAGTACAAAATATATCACATAGGATTATATAAATATGTATAATTAAAAATATAAATATGTATATACTGCTGTCTAAACAAGCAATCAAGAATAACAAGATATTCAAAATAGAAAAACAGATGTGTTTTTATTATAGCACCACATATTGTTACAGATATGCAAATCTCTGGAAGTTACTTTTCTTACAGCAGCTGTGCCTACAACACAGGCTTTGCTATTAGGATATTTACTAGTATTTACACTTTGACAGTCTCCAGAAAGTGAAACAATGTATAAGACAACTTACATGATTTTGACATCAAATCTGTTATGGGTTAGATCTAAAGTATTCCCCCAAATTATCATGTGTCTGAAAAGTAATTGGATTAAGGAAATGCTACACTCATCAGTGCATTCATCCATTGATGAGGTCAATATCACAATGTGTGATAGAACGTAGGGGCTGGTTGGAAGAAAGTTCACTGAAGGTATGACCTGGCAGTGTGCACTGCCTTCCATTGTTCCTCCCTTTTGTCTCTGCTTTCTAGCATTATCTGGGCACATTTTCTTCCACTATGCCCTTCCTCCATATTATATCTGTGCTGGAGCCAACAGATTATCTGAATCCTCTAAAACTGTAAACCAAAATATACCTCTCCTCCTCTAATTTAGGGTGACAGACATTTTATTCTAGCAATGAGAATAACTAACACAAAATTTAATATTCAACCAGCATGTATTCTGGAGATTATCAGTGTAGAATATAGCTTCCCTATTTTATTCAGTGAAGGTATGTATAGATACCTCTTGGTAACAGAAATTGCAATTGCCAATTTGATTCAGAGTGGATAACACAACTTAAAACTCTACATTGGTATGCAAACAAAATGTCAAACATAGACCTTGATTAAACAATACACAATAAGGTACAGAATTACAAAGTCTTCAGTGTGCTCCTCAATTCACCTTAAAATACAAACATATCCATACATGTTTGTTTGTTCATTTAAGTGTAATCAATTGAATTTGGGTAAATTCCTTAGCAAAAGCAGTCATAAAGTTAATGATCATTTTATATTTCCCATATGGCCTATTAAGCCTTTAACAAGCATTTTCTCCCATACATTTACAGCATTAAGAACTGTGTCACACACCATGTAGGTACTTCATAAAACACTTTGAGGCTGACATCTGGGTACAGTAAAGCAAATTATGTATTCATTGAATAGAATATAGTTCCCTTGTATTCACATCCCCATCAGAAGCTAGGAAGAACAAGAAAGACAGAGGTATGGAAAAAGTGTGATCAAGGATATTAAGCCATATTTAGATAACAGCAAAAAGCTCTGGTATGTTACAGATAAAACTCCATGCCACATACTGTAAAAAGACAGGAGAAATTATTTTGAACATTTTCACTTTAAATGATGGATAAATGTTTGAGAAAATACTTTAACCTGATGTAAATATTATACAATATATCCATGCATCTAAATATCATGGCACCTTATTAATATGTACAATTTTAGCTAAACTTGGACTTATTTAAGCTAAAAGATTACAGTGACCCTACTGTGAACTGCTCATGTGAGGAATTTGGTTGTCTATTTCTTATGAGAACCTAATTTAATAATAATATCATAATAGCAATAGTAAAATGTGCAATGCAAGAATATGAACAAAGAGTACAATAAAAATGACGAGCTTGGAGCATCCTGAAACTGCTACCACCTCATTGCTAGCCTGAGGAAAACTTGTCTTCCATGATTCTGGTTCCTGGTTCTAAAAAACATTGGGGATCACAGTTCCAAAAGAATCTCTTCTGAATCTTCCCACTGATGGTGTTACTGGCTTTGTAATGGTTTTCCGCATTTTCTCATTCTTCCAATTTATTTTAGTTAACAAAGGAAGTATGGGGAAAATAAAACACCTCTATCAATTGATGTTGCAAACATTTCAAAGCCAACCATTAGCAGAAAAATCTTGGACAGAAAGATTTGTGGAATACTGCACGAACTAGGATTAGAGGTAACTTTCCAGAGCAAATGGAAATCAGACCTAGTTGTCACTCTTAAAAGTAAGAATACATATATCATTCTTCAATCTCTTCTAGTAGCTTCTTCTCACCTAAAGTATAGCTGGATCTATGGGTAATTGTTTTCCAGGTTCAATTTCTAACATACTACAACATTGTTTTCTACACAGAAATAATATTAAAGATATTTTCACTTATCTTCAGAAACTTAGCCTGGATAATGTCTTACAGGAAAAAGGGGGGGGGGTGGTAAATGTACTATTACATAACACTAAATTATTTGCAAAATTATTACTTTTGTTTTCTAACAGTTAGATAAGTAAATAGTTAAGAAATTCTGTACTTTTGAACAGTCATACAATTTCTCTAACACAACCTAGTCAAACAACATCTTCCTAGTCTTTAACTTAAAATGTCCACAGGTACAAAAGTAACAGTACTCAACCGATTCCTCATCTACATTTGAAAAATATACTTCATTCCAATGTTAAAGACTGAAAAGTTTTGAGGACAAGAATACAACTTAATTTTCAAATCTGTATGAGTAACATCTACAAAAATGCATGCCAAACTGTTCTTACACTTTCTTATGTTAAACTGAGTATGACTAGTATAAGATATCCAATTGAGTCATTCAATATAAGTGGTTATTACATAAGGGACTTTTTTTAAAAACATAATACAAAGAACTCTATATATAGAAAATATTATACATTACTGTAAACAATACTATTCTTTGGGCAATTTCTTTTAGCTATCACTGAATTCTAAAACTTCTATCAACTGAAGTTCAACCTTGCAAACACTTCTGTCCTTATTTGTCATGTTCAAAGACTTTCCCACTGATGATGCCCAACGATAAGAGAATATAAAACCTGCCTACAAAAAAAATGCAGGTTTTTATTGACTTTTCAAATCAAATTCAAGGTATGTTGACAAAAAAATGGTCTTTGTCATACCTAGATAAGGATTACCACATAACCTTCTTGTTTAGGGTAGAGAAAGGGGAATAAAGAATACTTTAATAGAACAAATATATGTGATACGAAATAGCCTAAAGGATTTACCATCCCACATGAAGTAAACGAAGGAAACATAATTTACTTATATTTTCTCCATATGTTTTTAAACAATCAGGTATCAGTATTTACACTGAACTGGTTTTGTTTTATAATTAAGGAATACCATTTACTTTCTCTTAAATGAACTTGCACATATTAATGAATAAATAGCTTTTATGAGTGCAGACGTACATATACATGCATAATGACACTTTTTTTTTACAGACACTCTGTGATGTTTATATCTTTTGTACCAGGAACCTATGCATAATTATATTCTTGGGGGAAAAAACCCGCTTCACCTAAAACATCAGTTTTTCCTATATAGGAACATATTGGTAGCCTAATTTAGAGTACACATTGTTTTTAAGTTTTACTTTGAAATAAAGTGTGTCTCCCTATCATAACTACAAAACTTCTAGCCACTCTATGTAAAAAACAAAAACAACAATAACAAAACTATAAGATCTACTACCTGTCGATGTGTGAAAGCACTCAGTCGAACAATCCACAACTGGAGAGGATTAGCTTACAACTGCTACCACTATCAGCAAAACAGCAAGAAGCAGACAGTTCATTTTACAGAAACTTAATGGAGTGTATGGCTCTGGCTGTTTAATACAAGCACTGTCAAGGCATCTAAGCAAAAAGTCTCAGCTGTCTTCACTGACAAGCTGAGTGGAATTATTTGTCACAGTACACTAGATAAGGTGCCATTAGAGTAGTGCATGGTGTTACTGCCATACATCTCCATATTGTAGCCAGAGACAACATGCTCATGGTTGTCACAGACATATGACAAAAGCTCGTTCCCAAAATATTTCTCATCACCTAGGGGATGTTCACCCTTACTTAGCACTTCAAAAATGCCAGCAGACTATGAAGCCCTGATAAAATCTTAGCATACTGTGTGTACACTACATAATCTATATATTTTTATACTTAGAGACAAAAATTAGACACAATATATTTACATTTTCTTACATATATACACATAGTCTAGCAATGTCTGTGAGACAACTACTTTTCAGTTACCTTTTACTGTCCAAATCAAAAAGTCTTTGATTTTACCACTATTTGGAACCTAAATACAAGTTATTACTGAAGACCTGATAAACAGTAAGAACTCTGCATCATGAATAAATTATATATTCTTCTAGTACTCTTTATCAAGACACTGAGAATATATATCTTTACTTGAGTGACTAAAAAAATAAAAATATTTCAGAGAATAAATTTGGTTTCTGTTATCAAAAAATAACACAATTTCTGAACCAAGCAGGAACTCATCTCTTTTGCTTCATCTTAAAAGTAACTTCTGTATATATAATGTAGCATAAATCATTAGCAACAAATTCTACTGAAACGCAGTATATGGGGGGAAAAATAAACAAATATGTCTATTTAAAGAATGATGCAGAGTAAAAACAAATACACTTAGATTTAGTTTCACTAACTAAAAGTATATGAGTAAAGGTAAGTATTCACAAGTCATTTCCATTTAGATTTGTCTTTTTAAAGTCTTATGCCAAAAACGTATTTACAAATGACTACTAAGAAAATTAGATATGTAACATTTTCATGACAAAACACAGGCCATTAATTTTGAATTTTAAATGAGTTTATTGTTTCATTCAACATTAAGTGCTAAATATTGAGCTATTTTAATTTGAGGAATAAAGACAATGTGATCTGGGTAGTTACTTCAAAGAGCTTATAATATAGAGATGAGACACATATACCAAAAAGACATAATAGATAAGAGAAAGTGATAAGTGTTTTAAAAAGAAAACAAAATATTAGAGTTCAGAGTCAGGACAGATCAACACTATCTAGAATACGAACAGTGTTAGGAAGACAGATTCCCAGCTACAGCATTAAATGTAAAAATTCTAAGAATCCTAAAGTTAAAATGAGTAGTTATCTCACATTATAAATTCAGAGAACATTAATTATAATAACAATTATAATTCAATGACATTGCTCAGTAAATCTCTTTTAACTCATTTATCAAGAACTAAACAAGATGCACTGCAGAGACTTTCCAGCCAAAGGACAGAAAAAAAAAAAAAAAGATTTGCATTTTAAATGCCTTATTCTGCTTCATTGTGAGGTTGAAATGAGAAAAGATGTATATAGAAAGGCTAATTACAAAGTGTACAGAAATAATTTAACATAACAGATCTCAGCAGAATGCTGTCCTTATAAAGGCTTGCTTTATGATTGGCCCTTGGCTGATATCGAGGAACATAACTTTCAGGACAATTCCTAGCCTTTCTTCATAAGAATAGTTTATTGTGCCTAAAAAGACTCTGCAGAGTATCAGCGAACGTGAACACTTAGCTTCCCTTCCGACAGACTAGAATTTTGGTCTACATTAGACCTTCTATGTGATCAGCTTCCAATTAAAATTTGTAGTATTAAGTCCCTAATGACCTTACCTAGTAGAGGACCTGGGAATCTACAAGCAGTATACTCCTGCAAATTATGCTCGATTTCTTCTAGACTGTCTAGTACACTTTTTTCCTTCACTGATTTTGTTCCTTATTGTTTCACTGTAATAAATTATGGCCATAAATGCAACTATGTTGCTGTGTACTATGATTCTTCCTGGAAAACCAGATGCTGGAACAACATTGGAGGGTGCCAACGCAGAAGATTTCATCTCCTTTTACTTCAAAGTAAAGAAAAATACAAACAAAAGAAATCACAAAAGGGATGAATGGCCAATAATAGGCAATGGTTACAAACATTTGGCCTTTAAATCAAAGTCAGGATTCAAATTTAGATCCATCACTGACTGATCATAGGCTACACATTTCTTTGGAACACTTAATGGATGAAAAGTTGGTCACAAGGTCAAAAAAGGCAAACAAATTTTGAAGTCAGAAATATAAGTCATTTAATTCATGAAAAGAAATGTGTTTACCTAGAAAAAAATATATTTACTGAGATGAATAAACCAACACCTAAATTATAGACGAAGTTAGAAGAAGTAGAACAGGAACCAAGATAGATTTACAACAATGATTCTTAAAAATACGTGGTTGCTAGATTAGCAGGACCACATGGAAACTTGTTCTAAAACAAATTTTCATTGTCTACCCAAGACCTATGGAATCAGAATTTCTGAGGCCCAGCAAATTTGTCCTTTATAAACTTATATCAAGCAACAATAATCTATAACCTATGAAGCACATGCAGGTCTGGATGGCCATTAATGTAGCCCCACAAGACTGTAAACTTTTAACATTATTATGTTATTTTGCAGTGTTTTAGTTTTGTTATTCATATATATTAATCACATTTTACACATAGTCCAACACAACTGTTCTTCAATTAATGAGGTCAAGGAAACCCAAAACATTAGGCATCCAGACTCTAGGTGGTTCTGATGTACCCCAGTGTTTAAGAAGCTTAAATATAATGTGAATAAATTTGAATAAACCAGACTAAGGTCACTGTAACTAGCAGCTAGGTTTTCCCAAAACAATTTCTCTAAAGTATTACAACTAGAAGTCAAATAACAAAAGGAAATTTAAAAAAAAAAAAATGGTGAAGTCACAAGGATACAGATAGCCAACTATTCTTTCAAGAATTTTAAATGTGGAGTGTGGAATGAGAGAATCAGGAGATCTGCCTCTGCCTGACAGGCTCCAACACCACAAGTCCCTTTCTTCTGTGTGCCCAGCACAGGCAGAGAGAATCAGGAGATCTGCCTCTGCCTGCTGAGCGCTGCCACCAGAAGGCCCCTTCTTCCGTGCCCACTGGCAGGGTCAAGGGAGACAGAGAGATCCACCTCAGGCTGTTGTGCACAACCACCAAAAGGCCACGGTACTGCAGGCAGCCAGCATGGGCAGAGAAAAGCAGGAGATCTGCCTTTACCCTCAGGGAGCTGCCACCTGAAGGCTCCTTCCTGCAGGTAGCCAGCAGGAGCAGAGACACACAGCCAGGTAAGCCCTGTGTATCCGCAGGCCACCATTGCAAGCCCTTGGATCCCTCAGGCAGCCATCACTCACCAGCACAATCAGATAAACATACTCCTACGTGTCTGTCACCATTGTGGGAGTCCCAGTGTACACAATGGAGACCCAGTGTAGGCTGAGAAGCAGCCCCACCTCCACGTACCTCCTTTCATCAGCAAAGCCGCAGTGTAGCCGCATAGGTCTAGAGAAGCCTGCTCCATGCCCTGCTATCTCCCTGTAAATCTGGGATTAGAGGAACCCAGGTGTCTGTCTCATCCCCTACACTGAGTAGGGGCAGCCAACATGGAAAGTGCCTGAGCTCCACAATCAGCTTACTGGGAGGAACCCAGGAAAATGTCAAGAGGAAGGAGCAAAAGGCAAACTAAGATCTCTAGCCCACACAGACTAAGTCTGGGAGATACGGGGATGGAGGAAAACAGAAGTCACACACCTGAAATCTCTGACAGGATAGCAATTGAATTAAGGAAACAAATTCACGAGATTGTCAAATCAGAAATAATGTCTCAGGAAAAGAAGTCACAAACATACTGAAAAAATTGTTCAGCAGGTCTAAAGAAGACAGAGACAATAAAGAGGAGCATAGGAAAATGATGGAAAACTTGAATGAATATAGAAAGGAATTACAATGCATGAAACAGATTCAAAGAGAGATACAGGAAATAAAAAAATTTAAACAAAAGCTGGCAAAACCACTTGAAAGAGACTGAAAATAGACTTTCAAACCTTGAAGACAGGATTGCACCTAATGATTGTGAATGGGAAGGTCTTTTAAAAATAACACGAAATCAGGAAATAACCACCCAACAGTTGCAAGATAATGCAAAGAAACATAACTTAAAAATGATAGCAGGCATCAACACAAATGAAATTAAAAGGATATTCACAGAAGTAATAGAAGAAAACTTCCCAAACATGGGGAATGGATCTGGCATGCAGATAAGTGAGGCATAAAGGACTCAAACTAGCCATAAACCAAAGTAAATCTACACCCATATATATAATAATCAAGATCCCAGAAATTTAGCACAATAATAGAATATCAAAAGCTGTTAGAGAAAAGAGGCACAACACCTATAAAGGAAAACCAATCAGAATCACAGCAGACTTAATAACACAAACCATCAAGTCAAGAAGGGTTTGAAGTTTTTCAAACCCTGAAAGAAAACAACTCCAAACCAGATTGATCTACTCTCCAAAACTATCTTCAAAATTGATGAAAAAATATGATACTTCCACGATAAAGAACAACTGAAGGAATTCATGACTACCAAACCAACCCTACAGAGAGTGCAAAAGAATATTCTAGAGAGAGATAAAGCTGAGCATGGTTTCAGGAACAGCAACAGAGGAGGATCACCAAACAAGACAGGCAATTAAACGAAGGGAAAAGAAGGGCCAACAATGGAGGATAGTAGGGCAGAGACAAACCAGTGTATGTGGTTGTAACCATTAATGTAGACGGCCTTAGGTCAGCAACGAAAAGAAACACAGTGAGAATGATCAAGAAACAAGATCCACGGATACACTGTACACAAGAAACATTTAATTGGAAAGGAAATTCATAGACTGAAAATCAAAGGAGAGAAAACAATTGTTTCATGTGACAGGAGACCAAAAAAAAAAAAAAAAAAAAAAAAAGCAAGAGTAATTTGCCCATCAACTGCAGAATGCATAAGAAAGATATGGTATTTTCATGCAATGGAAAGCTACTTTACTAGAAAGTAGAATAATATCAAGGATCCTGTAGGTAAATGAACCCAACTGGAGATCATGTTCATGTTTGAAAAAGTTCAAACTCATACATGTCAACTCCAGCATAAGAAACAGAAGGAGTTAATGGGATCCAAAAGCAAAATAGTTAATGTAAGGTAAAGGGGAGGAAATACCTGGGAGGGAAATGTGGAAACTACTGTCAATTTCTTACTGTCTTATCTTGAACTATTGCATTGTTTACAAAATTTGGTTAGATTTGGCTTCCTCTGTCTTGTTTTGTTAGATTCTATGTTGTCAGATGGTAGGGGCAGCTATTTTGAATATAATGGGATATTTTATGGTAATCATGGTTTCCTATTATATTGCTTTGAAGTCTTATAATGTTTTCATTTATTTGTTTGATTGGTTTTATTCTGTTTTGACTTTATTATGTCCAATTGTATGAATAGAGTATTTTGAAGAAAACAAGACATTATGGTAGCCATTGCTGATTTACTATCATCTTGCTTTCAAGTCCTAACATGCTTTTGTTCTTCTGTTTTGATTGGTTTGATCATGTTGTGGTTTACTTGATTTTATTATCTGTGATGGTATAGACAAATTTTTTTAAGGAAAATGAGATATTATAGTAACCATTGTTCATTTCCTGTTATTTGGTTTGAAGTCCTGTAATACTTTCATTCTTTTGAATTGATTTACAGTACATTGTTATGTTTGATATTAATGTGTGTGAAGGTATGCTCAACTATTTCGAAGAAAAGAGACATTATGGTAGCTTCTGTTGATGTCCAGTTCTTTGGTTGTGAAGTCCTATGTTGCTTGCATTGTTCTGTTCTTTCTCTTTTGTTTTATTCTCTTTAAAATAAAAAAAAAATTTTAAAAGAGAATTTTAAATGTGGAATACTATAATTCAATAGAAAGCTAAAAGAATCATGGCAGCTTTATTTTTTTTTTCATTTTCTTTTTTGTCTTTTTCGTTTTTATCGGTACCAGGGAATGAACTCACGACTGCCTGCTTGCAAGGCAGGTGCTTATGCCGCTGAGCTAAATCGCCAGCCCCGGCAGCTTTATTGT
This sequence comes from Cavia porcellus, assembly GCF_034190915.1. Classification (NCBI taxonomy): domain Eukaryota; kingdom Metazoa; phylum Chordata; class Mammalia; order Rodentia; family Caviidae; genus Cavia; species Cavia porcellus. The sequence continues at coordinate 7,334,206 of NW_026947500.1, read as the reverse complement.
TGATATTGCTTTCATTGTTTTGATTTTGATTGAAGAAGGCTTAAGCATACATAATATCAAAACAGTGAGAAATAAATTAAAATATACAGAAAAAGGATAAACAATAGAACAAAGTGCAAGACAGAAAATGAAAATGTGCAGAAAAAGAAGACAGAGGGAGAAAAGGAGTAATAGAAAGTGCTAGAAGTTCAACTAAAAGCATAAACTAAGTTTCCTCTGAGTTACATTATTTTTCACTTCTGTTATTCATCTGGACAGACACCTGTACTGTTTCTTGGCAGTAATTGAATGATGGAACATGTTGGGTTAAAAATGGCCGTGATGGTACACAACAGAAATAAGCAAAACCAAGGTTCTCTATTTTGGACAGCTACTTGCTGAAACTTAGCAGCACATAATTAAGAAATGCTAAGAGAAGCCAAGGCAGTGAAGCAAGGAACTAGGTATTTAATATCTGCTTACTCTAGATTTCATCACCAAAACTATGGGAAGAAAACCCAACAATCCAGTTAGACATCTATAAATCAACACTTGGAAAGTTAAATAATTCCATAGCTGTTAATTGACTTTTGGATTTTAACTCAAACCTTTAAACCTATTTACACTATGCTTGCTTTACTGTCAAAACCACCTGAATATCTGATTAAAACCTGTATTTCTTTTCTCCATTCTAGATCAATTCAGCTATAATCACCAAAGAAAAGACTTAAAAATCTCTATGACCTATATGATTCTTCTCAGCAGACAAATATGGAAAATACTACACTATGTTTCACTGGCTCTCCAAGCCTATCTTTGGTCTGCTAGACTTACTCACTAGCATAATAACCTTCAGAGCTCAGGCCAATTCAGGAACAATTGCAGAGTACTGGGTAAGTAAGATGGGTTGTAATCCTCTGTTGAATGATATACTTAACGTACAAGAAGCAAGCAGAGACTATAAGTGTCATGAAAAATCACCTGAATTAGGAATAATTTTCAAAATATTCTCTTGTCAGAGGCATCAGGTCTTATACATTCTTCCAAAAATGTGTATGAAATAATTTCTGTTTTATTGTTGAGGAAAAGGAGATTTAGAAGGAGTTATAAAACCTGTTTGGAGGTTCATGAAAGGTAAAATAATGAGGAGAGAATTTAAACTGAATAGTTCTATGTTACAACCACTTTACGAGGATTCTTTTGTGCATATTTATAAGGATTAAAGTTATCGGAAGCAAATATCAAAATTATCATGTAAAAAAGATCACCTATAGAAAATAAAGTGGAAATAGATTTTATGTCCCTTTAAGCTACCACCTAAGCCAATGGATTAAACAAAAAAGAAAAAATCCTCATAATATGATTAGTTTTTTGCATGCTAAAACAAATTGAATCAAATTTGGATGTCTATATTCTTAGAAACATATAAATATTATAGCAAAATCAAAAAATGAGTACACTACTTTAGAAACTACGGTAACTATGACTATCAGCACTGGAAGCTCTCAAGCTTTGCCAGCATCTGGTGACAGTTCTCATTAAGTATCCATGTTAGTCTGAAGTGTTGCTGACCCATCAGTACTTTTTAATATACTAACATGCTGCCTGTGATGGATGTCTGACACCAGCTGGAGACCTTCCCTTCAACCGTGTGTCAGGTGAAGAAGCAGACTGAGTTCACAGAGATAAAAGTCAAAGCATAAGGGAATGAACTATTCTAAGATTGAACATTTAACAAGGAACTCTGGTTCATAAATTGGTGTCATATTATTAAAGTATAGTATAACAGTAAAATCAGTGGTCACTTCCACATCATCTCTAAAAGAGGAAGGGGCTTTACTTACTATTTAAAAATCAGCTTGCTCTTTTTTTTTTTCAGGACAGCAATATAGTCATAATAGTTAAGAATGTGAATGATGAACTCTGGCTTTTTAGTTTTGGTTTTCAGGTACCTCTTTTAATAATCATGGGATCTTAGGCAATATACAAAGTCTCTTTGTTCCTCAGTTTCCCATTGGAAAGTTAACAGCAACACCTTTCTCAAAAATGAGGATGAAACCAAGTAAAATTTATAAAATATTGGGAATATATGTCTGAGATACAAGGATGCATAAATTTATGCTGATAGTAAAAATAAGTTATTTACAAATTGGAAGCTAAAATAATTCATTAAGAAGGTTAATAAGGGAAGAAGTTCTCCAGAATGTACAAGGTGAGCATCTCACTGTGAAAGTTCAAAATCTAAAATATCTTGAAATACTCTGAAATCTGAAACTTTCTGAAAAGAGACTTACCAACACAAGTGGAAAATTCCACCATACCTGACCTCATCTGATAGATGAAAATCAAATTTCAGGCACAAAATGCACAATCTAGTGTCTTCAAGGGAGAAAAGGCCTTCTCGTCTCCCTTTTGCTGGATTATGTCTTTTGTGTGTACACTCATGCAAGCCAGACAGCTGCTTAGCTGGCCTGAATACATTATTTTTTTCAATTCCTTGATGGTCTGTCACATTTTTTACTGCAAGTACTTATGTGTGAGTAAGTGAAAGAAATATGATTACTTATTAGTTGCATATAAATTTAGAATCAGAAATTATGATGTTGTGATATTGGGCTATACACATTCCACTTGAGTGACTGAAATACTGATACCTTTGTTTTCTAATGGCTCAATGTACAGACACTTTGTTTGATGCATAAAAGTAATTTTAAATAATTTATAAAATATGTGAAACATGAATTTTATGTGCATCATAGGTTACATCCCTACATCTCATTACATATATCCAAATAGTCCAAAATCAGAAAAACATCAAAATCTGAAACATTTCTGGTACTAAGCATTTGGGACAAGGGATTCTTTGCCTGGAGTAAGGTAACTTTCAAAATATAAGGAATATATTTTACTACTCAAATTGCCTTACAAAAAATATGAAAACCTTGATTGTCTATCCTGACCATTACTGACCTGATCATTACTTATCAGAGCTGTAAGAATTAACCCCCAGAAAAGTGAAAAATGTCTCTCTCCTCTCTCTCCTCTATGTCTCTGTCTCCCTTCCTCCCTCCCTCTCTCTCTCTCTCTCTCTCTCTCTCTCTCTCTCTCTCTCTGTCTCTCTCTCTCTCTCTGTCTCTCTCTCTCTCTCTCTCTCTCACACACACACACACACACACACACATCCCTGAAATGACATTTAAATACTTTAAAACATAATATTTTGTTGAATCAATTATCCTTGCAAGAAAATAAAACAGGTCACAAAAGACCCTACAGAGATCTGATTAGACTTAACTCTCAAACCTTATGAAATCTGTTGTTTTAGGGCACTGACATCTAGCTAACTAATGATAATATGCAGAAGTAAAGATCTGTTAGTGAGGAGCAAAATTAGGTAAGTTTGCAGTTCTAAAATGATTTGTTCATAAATTGAAATGTCAAGTGTTCTCTCCAGGTAGGATCAAAGATATATATTCACTTTAAATATATTATTAATCATCAAAAAGTATTTGAAGAAGAAATTTCATTGCCAGAATTATGTAGATCATTCTTGAGCACAGGTCCCAATCATTGCTCAACTACTGATTCTAATGTCTTTACCAGAAATATGTCTTTTTGGATGGCCTAAAAATATAGCCTTCTAGCCCATGTTTTAAAAAGAAATTTTCAATTACTAAATTAAAGTTCCATGACTTTCTAAGACATAAAACATTAGGCAATCCTTCTTTAAAATAAATTGTTGAATAACAGCTCTCTGTCAATTTCCATAATGAGGATTTTAGGAAGATTCATTATTATACTTATTGTACTATAAAATTTCACTTTTTAAAAAATAACTCACAAAGGTTTGCTTCTTTCCTTCAGAGAATTACTTAAGTAACAGTTAAAATTTTGGTACAGAAGTATGAGTTGGAAAGTCTTTTACACTCATTTGTGATGGGGGGCCCTATGGTCTATTCTTTTTATTTGCTTGGCTAACCCAATACATTTCCCTGTTTCATTGTACCTCTTTTAAGGACCTAGAAAACACAGATAATAGGCCAACTTGAAAAAGAATATAATTCTAGGTCCTACTTGTAGGATTGGCAGGCTCATAGAGCCTTGTCTCTGTTAAAATTAATGAGCAAAAATATTACTGTCTTTCAGTATGTCTATCTCCAGAGTATCAGCCAAGGTTCTTAGTCTATAAAGGTCCTTCATAGCCTTCAGATAAAGAATAATGCCTGATGAATCACAGTCCCCACTTGAAGTGATGTTATTCTGCTTTCTCCTCAGTCACAGCTGCTGTTGCTGTGGTTGTATTATTAGGAAGGGGGAATCTGTTCACTTCTGGATTCGGTATCAGCAGCAACTGTGGAGAAAGGAAACATATGATACTAATGGGAACCTGTATTTAATTTTTCCCCTCATTTCACTGCAACAGTTTAATTTATTGAGTAACTACTTCCTGTCAAATAGTGCTAAAAGTTTCCATGCATTAATTCAATTTTCACATGAAGAATAATAATAAAATGAATGCTAAAGCATTATAAGCACTATTAGACTGCCTAATAAATACATTGAGGTTGAGAGAGATTATGTAGCTTCTCCAAGAAATTATGGTATTAAAGCTGGAGCTCAGAAGACAAAACCAGAACCTAAGAAACTAATCAATATACTACTAAGAGAAGTACAGTCATCACACTATTCACTAATATAATTGTGGACACTGTTTTATTGACATTTGATAACCCACAATTACTATTTTGCTAATTTAATACTGATAAAGTACATAACTGAGTAGATAAAACAAACCTCATCTTTTCAAAGTGACTTAAATACTTGGTTCCTTCTACTTATATTTCAATTCGTAATATTAATTTGAATTAAAATAATCCAAGTAAGAAAAACATCACATAATACCTTTTAAAAACTAACCTAGCATATGGAAGCTAAATACTATATTCTATTTTTGTTTATTTTTATTAGTACATGTTTGCCTATTCTTCATGTGGAACAAACAGTACATGTACATAATCTTATTCTATTTTTCTTCCCCTTTCCTTCACCCACTTCTCTCTTCTTCTCCTGATTTTTGAAAAATATTTATTGGAGAAGTATCTATTTACCGACTTCATATTATCTCTTTTATTTTGCTCTTTGTTTATAATTTGAGTTTCTCATTAAAAGAAACCACACACACATTGAAGCTTGTGTGTCTGATTTATTTCACTTAAAAATTTGGTCTCAACGTGCATCTATTTTCCTACATATAAATGGAGTTTTATCTTTCCATACAGCAGAGTAGCACCCATATTACCGTATTTCACTGTGACATGATGTCTTTAACTCTTACAGAAAGATATCTAGAAGGGAAATAGCTGTGTCCAGTAAAATTTCTAGTGCTAGTTATTTGAAGAATCTCCATAGTGATTTCTATAGTCACTGTATTAGTTTACATTCCAAAGATGGAAAATAACTGTGTGCTTCCACTTGGCCCAAATAATGCATTTAGTGCATTATATTTTCATGTTTAACATAAAACAAGAAGAATCTAGGTGGCTGACTACTAAGACAGCCCTTTAAAACTTTGCATGGAAAAAATATAACTATGATTCTGATTGAGACCTAAAAGAGAAAGGACGGAAGGATCAGTCTTATATGCATTACAAAGCTTCATAAAATATAACTAAGTTCCAAGAAAAGAATTCTTCTTTTCTTTATGTTTTTCTAAATGCTCCTCTGTTATGTGCAATGAGAAAATTCTAAAACAACTGAACAATTATGGCTTATGATAACTAACTTGAAAAGATACAATTAAAGCAAAAACCTCTAAACCAAATTATAGAAGTTTTTTACTTGTGACATTTTCAAATATGCAAAACAGCATTCTATGAGTCAGTAAAGCAACATGGGTACTAATATTTAATTAACTAGTGTTGTATTTACTACATGCACACCCAAAATGACAACTCACAAACAAAAATTCTGAAAAGCATTTTGATTTACTAATTACTTCTCATTAAATCTTTCTAGCTTTCTACTATCTGTTACCTTGAAACTATTTGCAGTTCAGTCCACCATACTTGCTCAAGATCTTATTTTTTTAATTGTCTTTCAATTTTAGCATAACCAAAATAATATTCCTGAATGGTAATTTTTCTAGAGAAGAAAAATACTTTGAAAACCCAGACATTCTTTTCAACCCAGACATTTCTAGAAAAGTGTATGGATGTATACACACAGTTAGCTATAAGCCTTAGGATTTTGGTCTTATTAATAATTTTTTATTGGCCCAGGACACACCAGTGACCTCCCAAACCTGGAAACAGCTGACTGGGACAAGTTTGCGCGCCATCCAGAGGCCTGGGCAGACTTTAAGAACATCTCTTCCAGAGCTCAAGGACCCACCCATAGCCCAACCACACTAGGCTGTGCTTGGCAGGTTTCAGGCCTGCCCAGGACACGCCCAGTGACCTTCTCTCAAACCCGGAAACTCAGTGGTGGTGGAGGTAAATTTGCGTGACCCTGAGCCCCAGGAGATTTTAAGATCATCTCTTCTGGATCTCAAAGACCCGTCCAGAGCCCAGGCACCCTAGACTAGCCTTGGGAGGTTTTGTGGACCAACTATATTACGCCCAGTGAACTTCTTGAATTACAGGATTTGAGAGTAGGTGAAGTGAGTTCCAGGGCATTGGTCTTCACCCAGAGAGCTTCAACCCATCATCCACAGTGGTTAGGTGCCTGCCCAGCTACCTGAAATACTGAAGGTGGCACAGGAGGGCCTGAGGGCCTAACTGTACCAGGCTCAGCAACCTCCATTCAGTCCCAGGAACCTAGGGTACGGGAGACGATTTCCAACACATCCAGGGGAAGCCTTGGAACAACACTTGAAGCATAGAAATACAGGAAAATGACAAAGTGAAAGACCAAAATGCAATCTCAAACTTCCAGCCAATCCCAAGAAACCTTAGGAGCTAAGTACATAGAAGAAAATACATGTCATACACCTGAAATACCTAAAATAATAGCAACTGAAATGAAGAAGCAACTCCAGGAAGCTTTAAAGGAATTCAAACTAGAAGTAATCTCTCAGGAAAAAGAAGAAATGATAAAAGTAATGAAAGAGATGCTGAACATGTCTAAAGAAGACATTGTTTAAAAATTGGAGGGACTAAAGGTAGAATCCCTGGATGAACAATATAAGAAGCAAACAGAATACATAAAGCAGATGCAAAGAGATATACAGGAAATCAAAAATTCCATTGAAAGTTGTAAAAAATGCCTCAATGAAAGTGAACATAGAATTTCAGACCTCGAAGACAGGATTGCAGCTAGTGAACAGGAAAGACAAGATCTTTTAAAAAGAACAAAAAATCAGGAAATAACAATTCAACAACTGCAAAATGATACAAAAAAATGGTTGATAGAGACAAATGAAAAAAAAGGGAACAACATAAAAGATGTCAAGAGGATATTCAGAGAAGTAAAAGCTGAAAATTTTCCAAACATGAGAATGGAAACTAACATCAGGATCAGTGAAGCATATAGAACTCCAAATAGTCATAACCAAAATAAAACTACACCCAGACATATAATAATCACCACACCAGAAACCCAACAAAAGTATAGAATATTTAAAGCTGTCAGAGAGAAAAGACAGATCACGTATAAAGGAAAACCTATGAGAATCACAGCAGACTTCTCAGCACAAACAATACAGTCAAGAAGAGCATGGAGTGAAGTATTTCAGATCCTAAAGGAAAATGATTTATAACCTAGATTGATGTACCCTGAAAAATTGTCCTTCAAAATTGATGGAGAAATAAGATACTTCCATGACAAAGAACAGCTGAAGAACTTCATGATCACCAAAGCAACCCTGCAAAGAATACTGAAAGACAGTTTAGATACACTTAGGAAAAAATGAATAAGCAATTAAAAGGATGGAAAGAAAAAGGACAAAAGGATGGAAAGATAAAGATTCAACAGTATAAAGATAACATGTCAATGATAAACTAACCTATAACAGTTATAACCATTAATGTAAATGATCTCAATGCACTAATTAAAAGAAACAGACTGGGAGAATGGATCAAGAAACAATGTCCAGAGATCTGGGGTGCCCTCACTGGCCTCTCTGCGTGTCTGGAGGACTCTGGATTTCTGCGCCCAGACTGCTGGAGTTCCCTCAGGCTTCCAGGTGCAGTGAAGGCGAGAGGTGGGTTTGAGGCTTCCATATCAGCCTCCCCATTCCAGGCTTCATTTGGAGACCTGCTGAGCTCCCGATAGGTGGGCTGGCCCACACAACCAGCCTAGCCCAGCCTGTTTAGCAGCCGCGCCTGGCCATAGGTCTGCAGAGGAGGAGCTGGGCAGATCTGGGGTGCCCTCACTGGCCTCTCTGCGTGTCTGGAGGACTCTGGATTTCTGCGCCCAGACTGCTGGAGTTCCCTCAGGCTTCCAGGTGCAGTGAAGGAGAGAGGTGGGTTTAAGGCTTCCACATCAGCCTCCCCATTCCCGGCTTCATTTGGAGACCTGCTGAGCTCCCAATAGGTGGGCTGGCCCACACTACCAGCCTAGCCCAGCCTGTTTAGCTGCCGCGCCTGGCCACAGGTCTGCAGAGGAGGAGCTGGGCAGATCTGGGGTGCCCTCACTGGCCTCTCTGCGTGTCTAGAGGACTGTGGATATCTCTGCAACCAGGGAGGGTCCACAGGTTCCTGAAGCACTGCGGCCTGTGGTGAGTACCCTAACCCGGCTGCGATTGAAGAACTGTGGAGCTTCCAAGGGGCAGGTGGGCGCACAGTGTCCCTGAGGCCCAGCTTGTCTGGAACTGCGGAGTTCTGAGCAGGCAGAGGAGGGCCACTGGTTCTGTAGGCCTAATGGCTTGGAGTAGCGCGGCGCCAGAGTCCCAGTAGCTCCAAACATAGAAGGGGATTTTCAACAGATCCTGAGGAAGCTTTCAAGTAACACTTGAAACACAGAAATATAGGAAAATGACAAAACGAAAGACCAAATTACAACCTCAAACCTCCAGCCCATCTCAAGAAACCCTAGGAGCGATGTATATAGAAGAAAATATATCCCATCCACCTCGTATATCGGACACAATAGCCACTGAAATTGACAAGCAACTCCAAGAAGCTTTAAAGAAATTCAAACTCGAAATAATCTCCCAGATAAAAGAAGAAATGATAAAAGAAATGAAAGAGATTCTAAATATATCTAAAGAAAACACAGATAAAAAATTGGAGGAACTAAACAAAAAGATAGAATCCCTAGACGAGCAATATAAGAAACAAACAGAATACATAATGCAGATGCACAGAGATATACAGGAAATAAAAAACTCCACTGAAAGTTGTAAAAACCGCCTTAATGAAAGTGAAGATAGAATTTCAGACCTTGAAGACAGGATTGCAGCTAGTGAACAGGAAAGGAAAGATCTTTTGAAAATAACAAGGAACCAGGAAACAACAATTCAACAACTGCAAGACGATGCAAAGAAGAATAACATAAGAATGATAGGGATTAATGAAAGAAAGGGAGACAACATGAAGGATGTCAGGAGGATATTTAGAGAAGTAATAGCTGAAAATTTCCCAAGCATGAGATCAGAAACTGACATCAGGATCAGTGAAGCATATAGAACTCCAAACAGTCATAACCAAAATAAAACTACACCCAGACATATAATAGTCACCATCCCAGAAATCCAACACAAGAATAGATTATTAAAAGCTGTCAGAGAGAAAAGACAAATCACTTATAAAGGAAAACCTATCAGAATCACAGCAGACTTCTCAGCACAAACGATAAAGTCAAGAAGAGCATGGAGTGAAGTATTCCAGATCCTAAAGCAAAATGATTTCCAACCAAGACTGATATATCCTGCAAAACTATCATTCAAAATAGATGGTGCAATACGATACTTCCATGACAAAGAACAGCTGAAGAACTTCATGAACACCAAACCAACCCTGCAAAAAATATTGAAAGACAGTTTAGATACACAAAGGAAAAAACCACTAAGCAAAGCAAATAATTAAACAGAACTGAAAGATAAAGATGCAACAGCAGAGAGATAACATTCCTACAATTAACCAGCATTTAACAGTAATAACCATTAATGTAAATGGTCTCAATGCACCAATCAAAAGAAACAGACTAGCAGAATGGATCAAGAAACAAAATCCAACCATATGCTGTTTACAGGAAACCCATCTAACCCAGAAAGATACTCACAGACTGAAAGTCAAAGGATGGAAAACAATTCTTCATGCAGCAGGAATCCAAAAAAAGGCAGGAGTAGCCATTCTGTTTGCAGACAATGTGAACTTTAAACCAACAATGACCATAAAGGACAAAGAAGGTCACTACATACTCGTAAGGGGAAAACTCCAAGAGGAAGAGATAACTATCTTAAATATATACGCACCAAACTCCAGAGCACCCAGTTATATAAAACAATTATTAACAGAAATGAAAACTCAAATTATCAGTAACACAATTGTAACAGGAGACCTTAATACACCACTGACACCAAGGGACAGATCAACCAGACAGAAAATGAGCAAAGAAATAACAGAACTGAATCACACCTGTGAACAAATGGGTTTGATAGACATATACAGAATGTTCCACCCAACAACATCAGAATACACATTCTTCTCAGCAGTACATGGATCGTTTTCTAAAATAGACCATATATTAGCTCACAGAACATATTTAAGCAAATGCAAAAGAGTTGAAATCATCCCTTGCATATTATCGGATCATAGCGCTCTGAAATTAGAAATTAATGACAAAGGATATTGCAAAAATTCCGCAAACACATGGAAACTAAATAACACACTCTTGAGTAATCAGTGGGTCACAGAAGAAATTAAAGAAGAAATTAAACAATACCTAAAAGAAAATGAAAATGTAAATACAACTTACCGGAATCTGTGGGATGCAATGAAAGCCGTTCTGAGAGGAAAATTTATTGCACTGAGTTCCCACATCAGGAAAACAGAACGAATACAAGTAAATAACTTGATGCTACACCTCAAACAGCTAGAAAAAGAAGAGCAAGTCAAGCCCAAAGCCAAAAGAAGAGAGGAAATTATAAGAATCAGAGCAGAAATCAATGCAATAGAGACTAAGAAAACAATCCAAAGAATCAACAAATCAAAGAGTTGGTTCTTTGAAAGAATAAATAAAATCAATAAGCCCCTAGCCAACCTTATTAAAAAAAGGAAAGAAAAAGCTCAAATTCATGCAATAAGAAATGAAAAAGGAGAAATCACTACAGACCCAATAGAAATACAGAGGATCATCAACACCTATTTCGAAAACCTCTACTCTCAAAAGTTTGATAACACAGAAGAAATAGACAGATTCTTAGAAGCATATGAAGTACCAAAGCTAGATCAAGAGGATATAAAACTGTTGAATAACCCAATCTCTGCTAATGAAATTGAGAATGTAATTGGGTCCTTGCCCACCAAGAAGAGCCCAGGCCCAGATGGATTCACTGCAGAATTCTACAAGAAATATAAAGAAGACCTAATGCCGACACTCCTCAAACTATTCAATGAAATTGAAAGGGAAGCAATCCTTCCTAAGTCATTCCTGGAAGCAAATATTACTCTAGTACCAAAACCTGAGAAAGACCCAACTATAAAAGAGAACTATAGACCGATCTCCCTAATGAACACAGATGCAAAAATCCTCAATAAAATATTGGCAAATAGGATCCAGCAAATCATCAAGAAGATTATACACCATGACCAGGTGGGATTCATCCCAGGAATGCAAGGATGGTTCAACATACGCAAATCAATAAATGTAATCCACCATATCAATAAAGCCAAAAATAAGAATCACATGATCATCTCTATAGATGCAGAAAAAGCCTTCGATAAGGTCCAACACTTATTCATGATAAGAACTTTACAGAAAATTGGAATAAATGGTCTTTACCTCAATATAATAAAGGCCATTTATGACAAACCAACAGCCAGCATCATACTAAATGGCCAAAAATTGAAAGCCTTTACTTTAAAATCGGGTACAAGACAAGGATGTCCTTTATCACCACTCCTATTTAATATAGTACTGGAAGTACTAGCCAGAGCAATTAGGCAAGAAAGAGAAATAAAAGGGGTAAAGATAGGAAAAGAAGAAGTTAAATTATCATTGTTTGCAGATGACATGATACTCTACATAGAAGACCCCCTAAACTCCATTGAAATACTCTTAGATACAATAAATAAATTCAGTAATGTGGCTGGATACAAAATCAATACTCAGAAATCAATAGCATTCCTATACACGAACAACAAAATTACAGAGAGGGAAATAAGAGAAACTGGACTATTCACATTAGCAAGCAAAAAAATGAAATATTTAGGAATTACTCTTACAAAAGAAGTGAAAGACTTATACAGTGAAAATTATAATACACTGAAAAAGGAAATTGAAGATGATCTCAGAAAATGGAAAGACATCCCTTGCTCATGGATAGGAAGAACAAACATTGTGAAAATGGCCATTCTCCCAAAACTGTTATACAGATTCAATGCAATACCAATAGAAATACCATCAACATACCTTATAGATCTAGAGAAATCACTCCTAAATTTCATCTGGAACCAGAAGAGACCTAGAATCGCAAAGGCAATTCTAAGCAGCAAAGACAAAGCAGGAGGCATCACAATCCCTGACTTGAAGTTATACTACAAAGCAACAGTAGTAAAATCAACATGGTATTGGAATCAAAACAGAGCTGAAGATCAGTGGAATAGATTAGAAGATACAACCACAACTACGAATACACTCAACCACCTTATTTTTGATAAAGGAGCCAAGCAGGTTCACTGGAAGAACGACAGTCTCTTTAATAAATGGTGCTGGAAAAACTGGCTCTCCATTTGCCGAAAACTAAAGCTAGACCCATGTCTATCACCATGTACTAAATTAAAATCTAAATGGGTCAAAGATCTGAATATTAAAACAGAAACACTAAATCTATTGGAAGACAAAATAGGTAGAAACCTTGGAGACATAGGAGTAGGTAAAGAATTCATGAACATGACTCAAACCGCACGGGAAATACTTCCCAGAATCAATAACTGGGACCACTTCTTATTAAAAAGTTTCTGCATGTCAAAAGAAATCTCCAGCATAGTGAAAAGAAAACCCACAAACTGGGAAAAGATTTTAATGAACTCTCTCTCAGACAAGGGCCTCTTGTCTAAAATATACAAAGAATTAAAGAAACTCAGACCTCCGAAATTCAAAGATCCAATCCAAAAATGGGCATCTGAGATGAATATGCAATTCTCAGATGAAGAAATGCAAATGGCAAATAAATACATGAAAAAATGCTCATCATCATTGGTCATTAGAGAAATGCAAATTAAAACCACACTGAGATACCATCTCACTCCTGAAAGAATGGCCAGGATCAAGAAAACCGACAACAAATGCTGGAGAGGCTGTGGGGAAAAAGGAACTCTCCTGCACTGCTGGTGGGAGTGTAGACTGGTACAGCCTTTGTGGAGATCTGTCTGGAGATTTCTCAAAAAGTTGGGACTGGAAATCCCATTTATTCCAGCTATTCCACTTCTAGGCATATTCCCAGAAGAACTGAAAGCATCATACCACAGTGATATATGTGCACCTATGTTTATAGCAGCACAATTTGTAATCGCCAGATCTTGGAAACAACCCAAGTGCCCATCAACTGAGGAATGGATAAAAAAGTTGTGGTATTTCTATACAATGGAGTATTATTCAGCTATAAAGAAGGATCACATTGAGATATTTATCAATAAATGGGCACAGCTTGAGACCATACTCATAAGTGAAATAAATCAATCTCGCATGTGTGAATACCGAATAGTTTCCCTAATGTAAGTAATGATTCAAATATATAAAAATATGTGGTAATCATGATTCCCCATTAGGTGGCCTTGAAGCCTTATAAAGTTTTCACTCATTAATTAGAAAGGCTTTATTCTGGGCTTCTTGATATGAAAATATTTGAAGCTAGAGTATATGAAGTTTTACCCAAATATTTCAAGGAAAAAGACACTATGGTAACTACTATTAAGTCAGGTTATAAGGTGGTGAAGTACTAGGTTATTGAAACAGTCATGCTGTGACCTCTATTGTTATATTGTTATGTCCTGTTTTATCTCAATCTCCCCCTTATTGTTTCAAAAAAAATTATTTAGTCATTTCTTATGTTTGTCTTAATTAAAGAAAAAATTCAAAAAAATTAGGATATATAAATAGTAGCTCTTTTCGATTTCCTATTAACTTGTTTTGAAGTCCTGTAGTACTCCCACGATCTTGTTCTGACTGATTAGACTCTGTTCCATTCTATATGATAGTATCAAGTTTGAAGACATAGGCAACTACTTTGAAGACAATAAGATTCACTAAGATACCCATTCTGGTTTGACTATTGTCTTCTTTGGAAGTCCTGTAATGTTTACAATGCCTAAGTTTTATTGGTCTTGTTCTCTACTGTTTTGTCCAACTTTATAATATCTAATAAGATAGACAATTCTTTTTAACGAAACAAGGGACAACGTTGATAACCATTGTTGATAAACTTGTACTCTGTTCTACACCATGTGCTACGTCTATCCTTGGTATTGACTGACAGCTTTGTTTTGCCATATTTGACTGTATTCTTCCCCCCCCCCAAAGAAAGTAATAAGCACTAAAGAGTAATAAAATCCAAGATGTGTAAATTATGTTGTAAAAAAGAGAGGGAAAAAAAAAAAAAGAAAAGGAGCTCTAACGGATATAACAGCAAGTGTGTTTGGGGGTGTTAAATAGCTGACTTTATCAATGTTTTTGGAACATTGAACACAGCTGTTTGCAGTCTCCCTGTTTGAATGTCCACCTTGTGTTCTTTGATACTGTGATTTGAGGAACTATTTTCAAGAAAATAGTGTGTAATCTACTAGCAGGTAATTTCTTACTGTTATGGTTTTTTTGTTTTGTTTTGTTTTGTTTTGTTTTGTACTTCTGTATTGCGTGTACCCTTACGCCGCTTTGGTTTGTTTTGTGTTTTTCTCTTTTTCCTCTTAAATTAAAAAAAAAAAAAAGAAACAATGTCCAACCATATGCTGTCTACAAGAAACCCATCTAATCCAAAAAGATACTCACAGACTAAAGTCAAAGGATGGAAAACAATAGTTCATGCAACAGGAACCCCCCCCCCAAAAAAGCAGGGGTAGTTATTCTGTTTGCAGACAATGTTAATGAAAAGCCAATAATGATCAGAAGAGATAAAGTCATTACATAGTGGTTAGGGGAAAACTTCAAGAGGAAGAGATAACAATCTTAAATATATATGCACCAAATTCCAGAGAACCCAGGTATATAAAGCAAGTATTAACAGAAATGAAAAACCAAATTAGCAGTTACACAATTATAACAGAAGACCTTCACACACCATTGACACCAAGGGACAGATCAACCAGATCAGACAGAAAATCAGCAAAGAAATAACAGAACTGAGTCACACATGTGAACAAATGGACTTGATAGATATATACAGACACCCAACAACATCAGAATACACATTCTTTTCAGCAGGATATGGGACATTCTCTAAAATAGATCATAAATTAGTACACAGAACATAATAAATGCAAAAGAGTTGAAATTATCCCATGTATGTTATCAGATCATAGCGCCATGAAATTAGAAATTAATGATAAAAGATACTGCAAAAATCCCACAAACACAAGGAAACTGAATAACACATTCTTGAGTAATCAGTGGATTATGGGAAATTAAAGAAGAAATTAAGCAATACCTACAAGCAAACGAAAATACAAATACAACTTACCAGAATCTGTGGGATGCAATGAAAACTGTCCTCAGAGGGAAATTTATTGCACTAAGTTCCCACATCAAGAAAACCGAACGAATACAAATAAGGAACCTGCTGCTTCACCTCAAACATCTAGAAAAAGAAGAGCAAGTCAAGCCTAAAGCCAAAAGAAGGGAGGAAACTATAAAATCAGAGCAGAAATTAATGCAATAGAGACTAAGAAAACAATCAAAAGAATCAATGAGTAAAAGAGTTGGTTCTTTGAAAGAATAAATAAAATTGATAAGCCCCTAGGCAACCTTATTTTAAAAAGGGAAGAAAAAGCTCAAATTCATGCAATAAAAAATGAAAAAGACAAAATCACTATAGACTCTGTAGAAATACAAAAGATCATCAGCACCTATTTTGAAAACCTCTACTCTCATAGGTTTGATAACACAGAAGAAATAGACAGATTCATAGAAGCATATGAAGTACCAAAGCTAGGTCAGGAAGATGTAAAACTGCTTAATAACCCAATATCTATTAATGAAATCAATAATGTAAATAAGTCCTTACCCAAAAAGAAAAGCCCAGGCCCAGACAGATTCACTATGGCATTCCACAAGAAATACAAGGAAGACCTCCGGCCACACTCCTCAAACTCTTCAAAGAAATTGAAAGGGAAGCAATCCTTCCTAAGTCATTCCTGGAAGTAAATATTACTCTAGTACCAAAACCTAAGAAAGACCCAACTAAAAAAGAGAACTACAGGCCAGTCTCCCTAATGAACACAGATGCAAAAATCCTCAATAAAATATTGGCAAATGGGATGCAGCAAGTCATCAAGAAGATTATACACCATGACCAAGTGGGATTCATCTCGGGCATGCAGGGATGGTTCAACATACATAAATCAATAAATGTAATTCACCATATCAATAAAGCCAAAATTAAGAATCACATGATCGTTTCTATAGATGCAGAAAAGGCATTTGATAAGGTCCAACATTCATTTATGATAAGAACCTTACAGAAAATTGGAATAGCTGGTCTGTACCTCAATATAATAAAAACCATCTATGACAAACCAACAGTCAGTATCATACTAAATGGCCAAAAATTGAAGGCCTTTACCTTAAAATCAGGCATAAGACAAGGATGTCCCTTATCACCACTCCTATTTAATATAGAACTGGAAATACAAGCCAGCACAATTAGACAAGAGAGAGAAATAAAAGGGGTGAAGATAGGAGAAGAAATTAAATTATCATTATTTGCAGATGACATGATACTTTACATAGAAGACCTCCAAATCTCCATTGAAAGACTCCTAGATCTAATAAATAAATTCAGCAATGTAGCTGGATACAAAATCAATACTCAAAAATCAATAGCATTTCTATATACTGACAACAAAATCACAGAGAGAGAAATAAGACAATCCACACCCTTCACGCTAGCATCCAAAAAATGAAATATTTAGGAATTATTCTCACGAAAGAAGTGAAAGACTTATATAGGGAAAATTATAATACACTGAATAAAGAAATTGAAGAGGATCTCAGAAAATGGAAAGACATACCTGCTCATGAATAGGAAGAATAAATATTGTGAAAATGGTCATTCTCCCAAAACTGCTATACAGATTCAATGCAGTCCCAATAAAAATACCACCAACATACCTTATGGATCTAGAAAAATCACTCCTCAAATTCATCCGGAAGCAGAAGAGACCTAGAATAGCTAAGACTGTTCTAAGCAGCAAAGGCAAGGCAGGAAGCATCACAATCCCTGACTTGAAGTTATACTACAAAGCAACTGTAGTAAAATCAACATGGTACTGGAATCAAAACAGAGCCGAAGATCAATGGAATAGATTAGAAGGTACAACCACAACTACGAACACACTCAACCAACTTATTTTTGATAAAGGAGCCAAACCTGTTCACTGGAAGAACGACAGTCTCTTTAATAAATGTTGTTGGAAAAACTGGCTCTCCACATGCCGAAAACTAAAACTAGACCCATGCCTATCACCATATACTAAATTAAAATCTAAATGGATCAAAGATCTGAATATTAAAACAGAAACACTAAATCTATTGGAAGTCAAATTGGGTAAAAACCTTGAAGACATAGAGGTAGGTAGAGAATTCATGAACAGGAATCAAACCGCACAGGAAATACTTCCCAGAATAAATAACTGAGATCACCTCTTATTAAAAAGTTTCTGGACGTCAAAAGAAATCTCCAGCTTAGTGAAAAGAAAACCCAAAACCTGGGAAAAAAATCTTAGTGAACTGTCCCTCAGACAAAGGACTTCTGTCTAAAACATACAAAGAATTAAAAAAAATCAGACTCCCAAAACTCAATTCAAAAATCCAATCCAAAAATGGGTATCCAAGATGAATACATATTTCTCAGATGAAGAAATACAAATGACAAATAAATACATGAAAAAATTTTCATCATCATTAGTCATTAGAGAAATGCAAATTAAAAGCACACTGATATTTCATCTCACCCCTGAAAGAATGGCCAGGATCAAGAAAACAACCAACAACAAATGCTGGAGAGGCTGTGGAGAAAAAGGAACTCTCCTGCACTGTTTGTGGGAGTGTAGACTGGTACAACCATTGTGGAGGTCAGTCTGGAGATTTCTCAAAAAGCTGGGATTGGAAGTCCCATTTCTTCCAGCTATTCCACATCTAGGCATATTTCCACAAAAACCGAAAACATCATACCACAGTGATATATGTGCATCCATGTTTATCGCAGCACAATTTGTAATAGCCAGATCTTGGAAACAACCTAAGTGTCCATCAACTGAGGAATGGATTAAAAAGTTGTAGTGTTTTTATACAATGGATTACTACTCAGCTATAAAGAATGATCACATTGAGATATTTATAAATAAATGAGCACAGCTTGAGACCATACTCATAAGCAAAATAAATCCAACTGACATGTATAAATACCGAATAGTTTCCCTATGTAAGAAATGGTAAGAATACATAAAAATGTGTTAAACATGATTCCCCATTATATTGCTTTGAAGTCTTATAATGTTTTCATTAATTCAAATGGTTCTATTCTGGTTTGTTTGATTTTCTTGTCTGTGATGGTATGAATAGTTATTTTGAAGAAAACAAGACAATATAATAGCTAGTGCTGATATAATATCATCATATTTTGAAATCCCATGAAGCTTTTATTCTTCTGTCTCCATCGGTTTATCATGTTGTATCTTATTGGATTTTATTACATGTGATAACATAAACAAAAATTTTTATAGACAAGGAGATAATATAGAAACCATTGTTCGTTTTGTTAGTTGGTTCTAAATACCCTGTAATACTTTCATTTTGTTGAACTTTTTTACACTATCATGTTGTGTTTGATGCTATAATATATGAAGTTATACTCAAATATTTCAAGGAAAGAGACACTATGGTAGCTACTATTATGTTGGGTTATCTTGTGGTGAAAGACTATGTTGCTTAAACTGTTCTGTTCTGACCTGTGTTATTACGTTATGTCCTCTTTTATCTTAATGTCCTTCTTTCTTTTAATTTTTTAATTAAAAAAGAAAAAAAATAATAATTTTTATTAAAGCAGGATACAGCAATATTCGTATATTCCCAGCTAGTAAGGAGGCTAGAGCAGAAGACTCTAAAGTTCAAGATAAACCTGGGTAATTTTGGAAGATCCTGTCTCAAAATAAAACAAAAAAGGCTAGGGATGTAGCTCAGTTGTAGAGTACCCCTAAATTCTATTCTCAGTACCAAAAAAGTGGAAAAACTTCCCAATGTCTACACCCAGGGAGTTGATCCATTAAAATGTAATATATGTGGAAAATAGGCAAATCCACTCTCATCACGAAGTCAAGTGAGTTCAAATGCCTAGCCCACCATCAGTACTAAACAAATATCTAATCCATAAATTAGTAAATATCCATTAAAATGTGGATATATTAAGTTCCCAGAAGTGGCTTTACTCAATATCTGTTGATTACATATCTATTTATAAATAGAATAATATATCTAACACCTAAGGAAAATTTTCAAGTGTAACAGAATATTCTAAGAATTTTACCATATTAATGCATTAACTTTCCTTACAGTCCTATGATAGATACAGTTATTATTGTCCTTTATCAGCTGGAAAATAGAAATACAGACAGAAGGTGTACTTCTAGTTCAGGATGATAGAACTAGTCAGTGGCGAAGTCAGGAATCAAAAATAGGTGATTTGTTTCCCGAGTCTATGATTTTAACCAGAATACATACTTGTGTGGAAATCTGTTCAACATGAGAATTATGTGGCTATTTCTGGTAGTTAGACCACTTTTATTACAATTTGCTCATCAATATTTTCTAATTTTCTATAATAAATATGATGTGAATTAAAAATTGTTTTTAAATGAAAAAAATGTATTTGACTGCACAAGGAATTTAGAGATAAGAATATTATGAGGCTTGAAACCTAACACTACTAATACAGACCCAAGGTAAGGATTGTAGTATCCCACACCTCACATCCGTAGATGCTTCTAAACTGTCCATAATCCAGACAACTCCTTCTGAGCCTTTGCATCAATCTGAATAGAAAGAAAATATTGTTTTAAACTATGAATATTGTGTTCTTGCTCTTGCTATGTGAAGTAATGTTACATCAGTGACATTTTCTCTTTAAGATTGGCAAAAGTTTTTGTTTCTCTCCTGCTTTTTGCTAGCAAAAGATTAGAATAAATATTTCAGGAAGTTTCTACAATAACGTAAGCTCAGCTGGTGCTCTTACAATATAGCCAAATTCACTCATTCTCAATTGTAGTGAGTAGATTTTTTTCATAAATTCCACAATTGACTCTGATTCATACCCTGCCTGGGCTGAGAATTTTATAACATACACATCACAACACAGATATCAAACTACTGTGGTACTTCAGTGATCAGAATAATAGCACTAGTAAATAAAAATGTCAACTGACAGTCAATCTCAAATATGTGTTATGCAAATTGTTATGTACTCAAAAGTTTAGTAATTTCAATTAAAGTGAAAAATTCATCTGTAAATATTGACCAACATTTCTTATTGAAAAATGGGGTTTATTTTATTTTACTTTATTTTATTGATCTTTCTGAGATAGGGTGTTGCTATGAGTTCATACTAGCCTTCAACTCACTTTGTCGACCAGGCTGGCCTCAAACTCACAGTGATTCTCCTGCCTTAGAACTCCGGGCGCAGGAATATAAGCGTGTGCCATTATGCCTGATGAAATGTAGTGTTTATAAAGGAACATGAATGCAAGCCTAAATACAGAACTGAAAAACAGAGAGAAGGGGAATTTCTGAAGTTTACCAGATGAATGTCTTTCTAGTAGATAATCAAAACTTAATTTACCAAACTGAAACTCTAACTGAAAGCATGTTGGCTTGATAAACAGTGAAAAATCACAAAACTCAGGAGCAAATAAATACTTCAGGTGTTACAAAATAAAGATTTATGATATACTTCCTCAAGATAAAAAATTATTGTACAAGGTACAAATCTATACTTAATATTAACTTCAATCACTTATCCATTATTTTTTCACCCACTGAACATCAAAATAAAAGCAAAATTGAAGTCCTAATAAGAAAATTTAAAAACATTTTTCTTGCCACAGCATTTTGGCAAGGGAGCTAAAGTAAACCTCTCTTTAAATTGTGAATTGCAGGTAATAAGAAGGTGGTTAATACACATACCAAACTTCAAAACAAAGAGTGTATGCTAGTAATTGTTATTTGACCTACATCCAGTGACCTTGTATCTTTGAATGTGTACATAAGTATATGCAGATATTTATCTTTTTATTCATTCACTTGGGTATTTTAATATACTTATTGTTTTCTGATTTCTTTATTCTCAGAAATATCCTTTCTGAGAAACACACCTACACCTCATCCTTCTATTTACTAATTCTGTCTCATTCTTTCTGAAGCGCTTTATGTCTTAGCCTGTAAATATACTGCTGATAGTAGTTATATGCATATATCATAACAAGATAATCACTTTCTTAAAGTACGCTTTTAAAATAATGATAAATGAACAAAACAGTGTGAGAAAAACAGAGTTGAAGATGTACTGTGGAAATATAAAGCATTTCGCTGCTCATTAATTTTGAATTTGGGACTCAGAAGAAGTACATGTGGTCTTTGTGATAGGCCGTATTCAAAGATCAAGTATATGGAAGATTAGTCTCTTTTTCTGAAACATTCTCCATATTTTCTCTCTCAAATGATGCTCATTTTGACTTTTGAAACTAAGTTATAAATACTGAAATAATGAGAATCATAAATTCTTTTCCAAGCAATATGTGAATTATAGACAAAGCATTAAAAAAGAAAAGGAAAAACATAACAGCATTCAACCTTTATGTCTACACAAAAGGCTGCAACATTATTATAATGCCTCTATTACCACAATGGCTGAAATTAAATGCTTCTAGATTTGACCTTAAGGATTACAGAGCAGCATTTACTGTAATAAAACACTTATTGTAAATGCTAAACCTTGAATAGATTCTATATTAATATAATTCAATAGTAACTATTTAGACAACTATCACAACATATTTAATAAACAAGCCACGTAGAACCATCCCATGTTACATTGTTATCTGAAATGTTTCTTCTTTCTTACAAGTATATATTGCTCTCAAGGAAATTTATTAAGCCTTAATTCATATTCTGAAAAAAGAATGGATCATTTCATCATCATTCAACATTTCATGATCATACAACATTTCATGATCATTCAACATTTAAATTACTTAATGAAATTATTGCTGTAGTGGCATATTTAAAATTTAATGTAAGTTTGAATGATTCAGAAAAAAATGTATTTGGTGGCAATTATTAAAGATTTAACTAGATTTTTGCCATCATGCACTGATGTGCTCATATCTGTTATTTAATAATGTTATATTGTCATTACATTTAATTTACATGTCTGGGTCAAAAAGTTACAAATATAGCAAGGCATGGTGGCACACACCTGTCATCCCAGCACTCAGGAGGCTGAGGCAGGACTGCCAGGAGTTCAAGACCAGCTGGCGCTACATAGTGAGATCAAGGCCAGCCTCAACTACACAGGAGACATTGTCTCAAAAAAAAGACACAAATACAGTTGTTCTTACCTTGCAGTGGAATCATAATAAGCAATATGTCTATCTTGCCGTTTGAATTATATTTGTTTTGTTAGTGACAGGGAACATACATAATTTTTGTTTAATGACTTAAAATATCAAATTTGGAAATCTTAAAACAGTTTAAAAGGCAATAATAAAATGAGTTTAGAAATAAATGAGAACTTGGGGCTGGGGATTTAGCTCAGCGGCATAAGCGCCTGCCTTGTAAGCAGGCAGTCGTGAGTTTGATCCCTGGTACCGATAAAAACGAAAAAGACAAAAAAAAAAAAAAAAAAAAGAAATGAGAACTTACTGACACATAAGTAAAACATAAAATTCACAAAAGAAATCCTCAATAGCCATAGCTCCTGTTGTCCAATAAGAATCCTTCATTTCCCAAGGTTGTTTGTGTATCTTAAGCAGTAAATATAGTCTTAGGTTTGTGTATTCCAAATATTAAAAGTAGTCATAGATTGTTTTTTTTATTTGTTTCCTGGTTTAGTATACTACTTAAATTTCACTTTTTGGTAATATATTATGTACAATTTCTTTAAAATAGAAGCAGATATTTTTGTAATTTTCAACATCAAGTATTTCATAGTCAACTTTGAAACTAATCTACTAATTCATGCTATTGATTTAATTACCAGTTGTCACACTTTTTATATTCTATTTCTTCTAATGCATTGGTGTATCTTTTTCTGCATTATTCTACCTAAAACTTCAATATCTGTTTTGAAGATCACCAACGGTAACCAAATCTTTTATGTAACTCATTAGCGTAAGTTTATTTCTTTTACTTTGTGCTAAATCTATAATCTTTTTGTTCTTCCATTTTACTATCTTTAATTACATCTACTCACCCATAAAAACTTAGTTATGCTGCAGAACAAAAAAAAAAAACTTTCCAAATCACATGATTTAACACAATGAGTCATTCAATGAAACAAGGGCAACATTTATCACACTGACTAATGCCTATCACCACATCAGAAGGAAAGAAACTCTGAAGTGTCCGACAGCAGCATTCAAGGCTTCAAATCAGAAATAACAAGCATCATTCTCCATACAACTAATTGAACAGAAGTAGAATTATGACTCCACTAAGCTGCAAAATGTATAATCCTCTGTAGTCTGGAAAGGGAAGGTGGGAATGGGATCTTGGAAATTATTTGATATATGGTACTGCTCAGAATTTTTCAAAGATTATCAAATCAGTTATCATATTGGTCATTTCTCCTCTCTCTGATATCTTCCTCTCCTAATTTTCTTCACTATTATCACTTAAATTTTGTATTCCAATGATGCTGAGTTACTTGCACGTTTGTACATATTTTGTGATTGATGACATGTTCTTGCATTTGTGCATGATTTTCTACATATATTTCCATCTGCTTCTCTGGTAATGGAAAACCAATTTGTTTAGTTCTAGCTCAAAACATACTTCCCTCTAAAATCTTCCCTGATCCGATAGATATCATCCCTTTTGTGTATATGTTGCTTCATTAAAATAAATGTTTTGAACCATTTGTACTTGTCTACCCAGTAGACAATAAACAACACAGCCAGAGAGTGCTTTATTTCAAATTAGGTTCTGGCTTTGAGACAAAAGAACTCATAAACATGTAACAGTAACTGCATTCTGCATGATTTTTGTATAACTTAAGCTATTTGATAATGGGGTAAAGATGTTTTTTGACTCTATGTTCGCTATTGTGTTACATATAATCATTTTATTCATAGTTCCACCTATTTCCCTAATAGCCACCTTCCTAAATTCACTGCTTATTTGGAAGCACTGAAATAATTCATTTTTTTCAGTTTTTGTTTCTCAGTCCCTACTCATCGATGAATTAAATAATGCTGCATAATTTTTAAGTATTTATTTTGCTCTAGGTCCAATATCTCTCAGTTCTACAACACTATTGCCTCTTGCCTTAGCTTTTTCTCTTCTTACAGATCTTTTTTACTTTCAGTTTTACCAGCTTTCTATTCTTTGCAATAAGAACTCTTAAATAACAAGCTGATTTCATCACTCATCTATTTGAAATACATCAGTAACTTTCAGGCTAAGCTTGTAGTTTTAGGCTTCCATACGCCTAACACTTCAGCTATCTGGGTGCCAGAAACTCCTGATCTGAACAGTTCCAAAGACTTATAGCCAATAAAGCTAACCTTCTAATCCTCCTTTGCTTCTCGTGTGTCACATGCCCCACCCTTGTTCTATGCCTAGAAAATTCGTACTTATTAATCAAAGCACAGACCAAAGGTCCTTACCCAGTGAAACTTCTTGAAAGAATACTTAGCTCACATACTTCTCTGTAGAAAACAAAGAATTTGTCGAGAGAGAGGCAGTATGACTCCGCCATGCCTCACAAATACAATTTCTGTCTCAGAGAATATGCTCATTATGTAAATAAGTATATTTTAATGAGAGGTAAGAAAGCAACTATCCTGAAATAACTTGATGAAATACTACAAATATATAATATGCATGATCATTCGATGACCAAGAAACATGAAGTGGTAATGCCAGGGGTGGTGGCCCACTCTGCCTCACCTGGGAAGCAGAAGCTGGAGTATTGCTATCACTTGGAAGACCAGCCCTGGATACCTAGGAAGTTCTCTGTCTCCAAAACAAAGTTGAAAAGGAAAGTGAAGAAAATAGAACAGATACAGTTGTACATGCTTTTTTCTTGATTCTGATTAATTAACCCAAGGACAATTATATGAGATGACAAACCAGAAGGAAGATAGAGAAAGAATATCAACAAAGTGATATGGAGATTCACATTGGAAATGAAAATATATGATTATATTTTACCTAACATGTTTAAGAAAAGTGTGAAAAATATATTTCAAACTAAAAGATGAAAGAAGAATGCTTTCACATGATGTTAATGCCTGAAAGCAATAATGAAATTGTTCCTTTTCTGTCAAAACCTTAGACTTAAAGAAAATAACTTTTTTTCTAATAGTAAAACAAGTAAAATCCACATATAATGATATTATGTAATGATATAATGAGAGTAAATGTGAGAAATTTAGAAACAGTCAATAAAAACATATAAATATTAAATCTGATTTTAATTTAGAAAGCAGAAATCTACTGCCTTCTTTGAAAAAATTAAGTTAAAATTAAAAATATAGCACCTGTGCACAAAGTATAAAAGTATACAAAGAGCCAGGGATTTAGCTCAGCAGCCTAAGGGCCTGCCTTAGAAGCATGAGTTCATGAGTTTGATCCTTGGTATCAAGAAATAATAAGTAAATAAATAAATAAATAAAAGTACACAAATTCAGGAATCCGGCATTATATGAAAATGATTCACTTAAATGTCAGTTCTCATGAAAGATGCATTTTTATTTTTCGTTTTATTAGTACGTTTAAAACACATAATGAATACACTCCTCGTGAGAAGGCAAATATACAAGAACTCTACTTTCTCTTCCATTTCTTCATCTTCATCCATAGAGACCCTTCCCATTTGCAAAATATTTGTTTTCCTGTTTCCCATGATACATCTTTCATCTTGCTCTTTAAATTATTGATACTTTGGATTTCTCATATAAGAGAAACCATATAATATTTATTCTTCCATATCTGATTTATTTAATTTAGCATAATGGTTTCAAGTTGCATCAATTTTCCTACAGATCCCTCAAATCAGTCATTGTGATATCACAGTGGGTCTTCATTGTGCACTTATAGAATACCACATGTTTTTATCCATTCATCCGTTGACAGACATACAGGTTGTTTCCAGGATTTAGCTATTGTGAGTCATGCTGCTATAAATACAGGTAGGAAAGTATCACTGTAACATGATATCTTTCATTCTTTTAGGAAGATACCCAGAAGGGGAGTGGAATTTCTATTTTTAGTTTCTAAGGACTCTCCATACTGATTTCTATAGTGATTCTACTAACTTAAATTCTCAGCAACATTGTAGAAAGACACTTTTCCCATCACAGACTTACAAACATTTGTTATTTTAGTCCTTAATAATAGTCATTCTTTTTGGAAGTGGAATCTTGATGTTTTTAAATTTGAATTTTGCTAACAGCCATAAATGTTCAACACTTTTTCATATATTTACTGGTCATTTCTACTTCTTCTTTTGAGAAGTGTCTATTCATTTCAGTTTCCCATTTCTGACCGTTTTGTTTGTTTGTTTGTTGTTTTTTTTTTGGAGGGGGGTGTTCCAAGCTTTTTCAGTTCTTATATATTCTAGAGATTAGTGCTTGGTCTAAAGAGTACTTCGAAAACAGATTTTCCCATTCCCAGGTTATCTCTTCACTCTGATTGTTGTTTTCTTTGCTATGAAGGAGCTTTTAAATTTGATATAAACCCATTTGTTGATTCTTGGTATTATTTCTTGTGCAACTGAATTTCTGTTCAGAAAGTCTTTGCCTATGTCTATGTCTTTAAGATTTTTACCTACCTTCTCTTTTAGCACGCTGTGTTTCTGTTTTAATATCTAGGTCTTTGATCCATTTTTATTTTCCTTTAGCATAATGTGAGTCATATGAGTTCAGCTTCAGATTTCTGCATGTGGATAATCAGTTTTTCCTGCACCAATTATTGAAGAGGCTCCCTTTTTTCCTGCACATGTATTGGACCCTTTGTCAAATATCAGATAGCTTAGTGTGTCTGTGGCTATTTCTTCTTTCTCTACTCTGTTTTGAGGATTCTTGTCTGTTTTTAATCATTGCAGCTCTGAAGCATCACTTGACATCTAGGATTGTGTTGTCTATTATTTGGTTCTTGCTGTCCAGGATTTCTTTTATAATTCTGACTCTTTTCTGAATCCATATGAATTTTATGACTGCTTTTTCTAGTTCTGTGAAGAATGCTACTGATATTTTCACTGACATTACATTAAATATATATATATATAAATTTTGGAAATATGGCCACTTTGACAATATTTTTCTGCCTATCCAAGAATAGGTGAAGGTCCAAACATTTTTTGATGTTCTCTTCAATCATTTTTTCCAGAATACTATAGCTTTCATTACAAAACTCTTTCACATCAGGTGAAAAAATATGTTTAATTGCTAGGTATTATTTTTTAGTTGCCATGAATGGGGTAGTTTTCTTAATTGCATTCTCAGTAGTAAAGATGTATTTACACTGTAGAAGATGTTCACTAAATCTTTATGCCTCATTCAAAGAAATACAAAACTATCTACTATGAAATTTGAAGGAAAATTAAATGTTTCTAAATCACATGGAAAGGTAACATATAAAAAGGTGCTTGACTTCACTTGGGAAACACAGTTGAAAACTAAACTAATATGTTGTCATCTACTTGGTGACATAAACACAAACTCTGATAACAAATATTAATGATTTGACTTTGATGAAAAAGATAGTCTGAAGTATTGCTTGGAATAATCTAAATTGGTACCAACATAGAGATATGATATGGCTGTATATAACAAAAGTATAATACACTTTGATTTAATAACTCTAAAAACTTATCTTATGTATATTTTCAATATCCTTAATAATTTGTGAATGGCAAAATTGTTTCCAATAACAAAATTATTGAAAACAATCCAATTATACCTGGAAATAAGTACCGATAAAATTAATTATAAAGTAGATTTGTGGTCCAGGGAATTAGCTCAGCAGCATAATCACCTGTCAGGCAAGTGCAAAAATCATGAGTTCGATCCCTGGTACCAAAAAAAAAAAAAAAAAGTACATTTGTCCACAGAGTACAACATTAGGAGGCTTTAAAAAGAGACATATATATATATATATATATATATATATATGAAAATATAAAAATATAGAAAGTAGCAGTAATGTATAATTGCATTTGCTTGAAAATGCTTAGAGAAACCAGAGGAAAGATACAACACAAGTTCTAGGAAGGCAGTAAAAGAAGTCTAGATGAAGTGACAGACAGATGGAAATAGGTATTTTATTCTATGATTCTTCATCCTGTTTGATTTTCAAAGACCAAAACCATAAATAATAAAACAAGACCAAAAACCCCTAAAACTTTCATACCATTGTTCAAGTATCTTACTATTCAAGGAAATTTCTGAATAATCACTAGGCCTTCTGGATGACTTAAGATCAAGAAAGTAGTTTCAGAGAAGATAGAAACCCCATTTTAAGACAGTAAACTATTAGAAGTTTGTTTTTGTTCCATATGTGTTAACTTATGCATTTGATTGGCCTGAGTCTAAGATACTAACCAACACTGAGATACTTGATTATGGTCTAGAGCTATAAGTACGATATTTTCATCAAGTCGAACTGAGTCTTTGAGATTTCTGAATAAGTTATCTAAACTGAAACTGTTTTCACTCCAGAACACGTACAGTTAACTTTATATGGAGAAGTAGTGCTTTTGAAATTGAATGATATGAAAACATTTTTGCATTTAAAATACTGAATTCCTTGTAATATAACTAAGCTGTAAATTCAACTGTATTCTACACTTTAAAGTGTTTAATTCACCTGGGGATATACCTCAGTACTACGGTGTCTGTCTCTCATGCATAAGGCCTTGTGTTCAACCTTCAGCATTACAAAAACAAACAAAAACTTTGCTTCCACTTCAGTGGAGAGGACACTAAGAGGATAAACATGCTTTACTCTTAAATTTTAGAAAGTTTAACTTCTTTTATATCATCTATTGTTTGGTCCTCACAAAGTTTTTTCTGATTCTTTGTACGTAAGATGAATTTGAAACTTCATTTTTATTATGTTTGTGGTCTGTCCTCACTCATTTCTCATTTATAGGAAGCTACAGAAATATTTTCTTGCTTCTTTGAAAAATGATAAAAATATTTCTCCAGTAAATACTTAAATACAAAGCATACATATAATTGTAACCAGTTATTAACACTAATCACTACAGCTTGAAAATCTAATCATTTAGCAACTCAATTGTATGGAAAAAAATCTCATTTTATAGCAAATGAAACTAATAATTATAAAATGTGAATACAGTTTATTGGAGTATTATTACTTTTTAAGTAAAATGTCTATTCTATACTTTATAAAATTAATTTGTGAGTGTGAGAGGAAAAGGTGTTTCTTCAATGCTAATTATTTTATGCTCTTTGGGAAATAGGGCATATATTTTAGTTACTTTTGTCTTATTGCTGAGACAAAATACCCAATACCCAAAACTAAAGGGGAGAAAGCTGTTTAGCTTACAATGTCTAGAGATTTCAGCCCACAATTGGCTGACTCCAAGGCAAGATGGCACATGGAAGAGGCACAACAATTCATGGTGGCAGAAGACAGCAAAAGCAACAAGGGGATTTAATAGCTTCCTTCTGTCCCTTTTATTTTATCTAGACTGGTGAGATTAGGGTGATGCCAAACTAATCAGTGGACTGATTTAGTAATCACACTCCTTAGATTCAGCCACCTCTGAAAAAGCCCATGACTGTATGAGGATATGGGGGAACATCTACACGTAAACCACAATATCAAACAAAATTCAGCAAGAGGCAAGAAGATTCTCAGCACTGCACACATTCTAATCTTATCTTCTGGCTTTGAATTACAAGAGAATAGCCTACAGAAGACCTAAAGCTGCTTAGCACATTTTGTTTTTTCACAGTGGAGATTCTTTATCAATACCAAGCACTATAAGAACCTAGGCTCCACCACTTCCTTCCATTCCCATTCCCTCTCACCAAAAACAAAATGCTGCCATCTCCATAAATAATTCAAAATTTTAAAAAATTGGATCATGAGTTCATGTAAATTCTGAATTTCTCTAAAGTGCCTAATCCTTTAATTTTTTGTTAATTAATCCTACTTTTAAAAGTCCCTTATTTAGTATGTGCCTGCTATACCTTACTGGGAAAAATCAAAATGGCTTTTATCTATTTCTGTTTTCATCTGTTTCTCTCTCTTGTAACCAAGCACCACAGAAGCAGAAAGAATTGAGGGTAGGCACGATTTTTAAAGTCATTAACTTTCACAGTATATCTAAACTGCTTCTGAGAAAGCATAAAAAACTGTCTTTACTGGAAGAATGCTACAAAATTTATTAGGTTTTTGTATCTATATTATAAGCTAGAATTAAGTGAAAACATTACAAAAATTCACTTTTTTAAGTAAATTTCACTTATACTGTAAGTAAACTATCACAATTGCCAAGTTAACTGAGCTAATATGAAATCATTTAGTGTTTTAAACTGGTAGAATTATGTAAATTTTCATCATTTCAAACTAGAAAAAGGATTCCTTCAAAAGACCATAATAATTTCATAGTACAACTAACATCAGAATTTTTTATGTCACTATATTTGACAATAGGCCCCTTTGGATCTGACTGTAAACTGCGTTAGCATTTTTTTTAAAAGATAAAATCTTATAATCTTTGGCAGCCTGATTTTAAACTCACAGAACCCACATGATGTTCCAGTGTCATCCTCCCAAGCAGCTGGAACAGTATAGGTGTGCACCACAGCGCTCCTGTGTATTAGTGTTTTTGTTTTTGATTTTATTTTCCTGTACTGAGGGTTGAGCTCAGGACCTTCACATTGACTTATGTCTTATCCTTATTTACCTTTTACTTTGAGACTAGAAGATGCTAAATCACTAAACTTCCAAGCCTCGGCTTGAATTTACAATATTCCTGCCACAAACTCCCCATACTTTTTTATCTCTTCACTGCTAGAATTACATTGGATTAGCTTATTCGTACATCTATGCTTCACTCCCTTACTCATATCAAAAGCCTCATAAGACCCATAGGTACTATTATCATGATTCCTATAAAATACATCTTAACAATAGATTGTCCAAAGAGATGAAAAAAGGACTTAAGATGTGTTATGCACAAAAACAATATGAACTGAAAATGTGCTAATAAAAATTTTTAAATAAATAGCAATTATTACTGAAAATTATATAATTTAATGAGCGTAGTGATACATGCAGCTCCTTGTTTATAGGAGCACAATTCATAATAGTTGAATTTGGAAGTAGCCTGTCTGTCCACCAATAGATGAAAAGAAAGCATGATATTTATAGACAGCACAGTAATACTTTACCATAAGGAAGGATAAACTTGAATCATTTGTAGGAAAATGGATGCACTTTAAGGCCATAATATTAAGTGAAATAAATCAGACACAAGATTAAATAATGCATCATTGTTTCTCTTATATAAGGAACTCAAAATACAAAAAAAGGTAAGAGGAAATAGTGAGAAAAATCTTTTGCAAATGGAGGATAAGATCTTTTATTAAATATAAAACTTTTATTAAATACAAAGAATATATACACTTGCAATAGTTATTAATACTATATATGACCTGTGAGGTCAACTTGCAGGTGGAGGGAAAAGGAAAGGAATATAAAAAGAATTAATGTGTTATGCTCATGGATCATGAGGAATGTGCTCATAAAAAATTTTTAAATAAAAGAAAAGTTATTCTTCAAGATAATGAAACCAAGCCATTTTTAGTTAATCCAAGTTCTAAGGAGTTACCATTTTTATGTATCTCATTTTTCATCTGTGTTCCTATTATTCTGATGTATTACTCATTTCATTAATGCCTAAGCATCTTCCCAATGATAGAAAAAGAATTACCACATAGAGTTGAAATGAAAAGAAACCTATTATTTGCTGATTGCAGTAAAAATGTTTATTTCTATGTGGGCTACTATAACAATCAGGTGGTTTATAAACCACAGAAATGTATTTCTTATAATTCTAGAGGTTCTGAAGACCAAATCAAGTTGTAAGCAGATTTGAAATCTAGTGAGGAATAGCTGCTTCACACATGTTGCTGTCTTGCTAGATCCTCACATAGCTGAGGCATACACAAACTCTCAGGTCTTTTTTACAGAGCACTAAACTCACCACTTTGAGGCTCCATCTTCTAATACCGTACCTTAGGAAGGGGATCTAGGTTATAATACATGAATTTTGAGGGTGGCCAAAAACACTCAGACAACAGTGGCATTATTCTTAAATCTTTTCAAACTACAACAAATTTTGCCATCAGATCTAAACTATGAGCAAATATGCTGAAGAAACATATCAGTAGAATAGAGAAAATGAAAATAAAAGTAAAAATAGGTAAGAATTACCATAGTTAGTTCTATGTTTTTATAAATAGTTCTTACCTACAATACTGCTAGCTAAACACTCTATCAAAATCAATATATATTATCATTGTAATTGTTGATGGTTTCATTAAAATGTCTTCAACCAAGCAAAACTAATTCCTTTGACCTTGCCAAATGTCTTTGTATTTTTCTAAAAAGAATATTATCACAATTTCAAAATACAGATATTACAGTTAAAAGCTTTTCTATTCCTGGAATGCAATACCTAACATTCACAACTTAAAGGAGTTTAATTCAATCTCCTGGCTTTAAGGAGATGGTTGTGGTGAGCATACTCCACTGCAGGAACAATGATATAAGTGTGTAGTGAAACAAAGCTAGCTGCTCAGTTCATCACAGCCTGAAAGCAGGGAAGGGGGCAGCACTAGAGAGCAGAGGACTAGAGACCAGATACTGTACTCAGTGTCATGGCATTATGAAGTGCCCAGACCTGCAGAAATATTTTCTATCAATCCTCTGGGTGGTTCCCAAGTGAGTCACATTGACACAATCAAGGTTAACCATAACAGAAGCAATGCCATATTTTTTTTTAAATATGTACAGGGTTGCTTGTTATTCCCAAAAGCAACAAAACAAAGATACTAGTGATATCTACAATCATGCTTTCAAATACACTTTTCAAAATAAACGGCTCAAAAATAATCAAAAAACAAAAAGTATATTCCAAGAAAGAAAGAGCAAATTGTTATAGAAAACAATTTAAGAAATTTGTCTTCTGAAATATTATAATAATCTTATGTGTCAAAAAACCAAATTGTATGTGAACTTATATCACATTTTAAAATATCATCATGACCTACTTATCAAACTATAAAAAAACATACTAAGAGTACAAAATAAACAGTACTACATGTAATTATGTCAAAGTGTCAGCTAACTAGCAGAAATTACCTCTCACAAACCTTCTACCTGCCACCAGCTAATTTTGATCTAGTAAACAAATGTATAATTTTAATTTTTATTTAATGATCACATTTAAATATGAACAAACACAAAATCTGATAAGTTAGTTCTGAAGAGCTAGATCTCAAATCCTGCAATACTAAGTGAGATGTTTTTCGTAGGTCATATTTTTGTTTGAAGTCAGAAGAGTTTAAAAAAAACCACAAGGAATAACCTTTAACGTATGTATAAATGCTAAAGTACAACCTAGATAATCTCATTTAATCTTCTAAGCACTTTTATGCTGTTAAATCAATTTCATGCATTTGAAAATAAACAAATGTGACCTATGCCCTAGTTCATGGACAAATTAAGCGATTGCATGTGATCTTAAGAGGTAACGCCTAAAACTTTCAAATCTGATCAGATCTAGTCTAACTTTCCATTTTTAAAAGGGCATTTGCAGATTACTTCTGAGAGCATCATTATTCCCTCTTTCACTTCTCACTTCAGTCTCCTCTCTTTTTCTCCTCTCCTCCCCTCTTCCCTTCCTCCTCTTCTCTATCCTCTCTCTCTTCCTCTTTCTCCCCATCTGTCTCTCTTCCCCCACACATACCTCCCATTCTTCTTTCCTCCCTTGAGTAACACTGTGTAGCCCAGGCTGGTCTAGAATTTAAGAGCTACAGGTGCATGCTACTGCACCAGGCTGATATGATAGTTTATTAAAAATGGTCTTATACTTTATTAAAAGCATTTGGCCCATTATAAGTTAGAGTTATGAAATCTATGGAGTAATAACATTTTGTAGTTTATCTGTAAATCTATTTAACAGTTCCAATTACTGTTAAATTTAAGATCCCATGGGCTTTCAGGGTACTCTTAGAATACAACTTTCTGGAAACTTCTCCATTTCACTTAACATATCCAATCACAGTAACACAGGCACGTGCAATGATTAATAAGTATTTTTCAAACTTTTGGTTCTAGGAACACTGCATATTTTTAAAAAGCATTGAGGATCCAAAGAGTTTTGTTGATTTGAGTTATATGTGTTGTTATATAGTATACTGGCAATTAAAGCTGCAAAACTTTAAAAATTACTTCATCATTTTAAGCTGACGATAAAATCCCATGAGTGCACAGTAAATCACAGATTTTTATAACAGTAGTAAGACAATGGCACTTACAATCTTGCAAATTTCTATAGTATCACCATGTTTACATCTGGTTCAAATTTAATTTTTTGCATTGTATTAAAAGTTGTAAGTTTACTCTGTGGGTTCAAAACTTGAAGGGACAAGAGAATTATACAAAAAGGCCCAAATGAAAGTTTTAGATGAAAACTATAATGTATCAGGTGTAAATACAACTGATGTAATTAATGGTATATCAGACACTCACAAAGACTAATAAAATTAAAAACACAGCAATACAAAAACTTGAAATTTAAAAAGAAAACATCTTAAAATAATGAATAGACCCATCTTTAAACTATTGGATAACTTCAAATGGGTTAATATATGAAGAGAGACATATAAAGACAATAATTTGAAAAAAAAAAGGTTTGAAGAAATAATGACTCAGGTTCTCAGACTTTTCTTGAAACCTATGGCATAAGCACACAAAGCTAAAAAGTTCAAGAAATTCAAGTACAACAAAGGCCAGGGGAAAAATAAACCTAACAGAAATCGATGAGATCCCCAGTACCAAAAAAAAAAGATATGAGAATGTAAATATGAACAATTCAGAGAAATAGGAGGCTGAGTATATATGGAGATATGGTGTCCATGCAAACGTACTGTACTTTTGTGTATTTTGATATGAAATACTACTACTCCCAAAGTTAATTTAAAAAAAAATCCATGGTCTGGTAAATAGATCATAGGATGTAAGGTTACAAGATACAAAATCAATATAAAATATAAAATATAAAAACTTTTTGCTAGAAATAATGAATCAAACATTTAATACACATCATTTAAATAGCATCAAAATATAAAATATTCAAGGATAAAACTAACAAAAATGTGAAGTATTAAACTACAAAATGTTGCAAAAAGTAATGGAGGATGATTTAACTGACAGGACATATTATGAATAGGGCTTGGGACAATCATAACGGTTAAAATGTCAGTTCTCTCAAACTGATACACAATTTCAATACACAGTAATGCCAGTAAAATCCCATGATACTTTGTAAAAGTTGATGAATTCACTCTAAATTTCATACGGAATGCAAGAAAAAATTAACGAAGTTAGCAAGAAAAGAACCCATGCTTTTAAATCTTATTATAAAACTACAGTAATCAAGAATTTGTACTGTCTGGGGGTGGGGATTTAGCTCAGCGGCATAAGCGCCTGCCTTGCAAGTGTGCGGTCTTGAGTTCAATCCCTGGTACCAATAAAAATGAAAAAGACAAAAAAAAAATAAAAGAAAAGAAAGAAAGAAACTACTGTAATCAAAATTTTAAAATAGTGCAATGAAAGAGAAAAGGAATCAGAAGTTTATCTAAAAATTTATGGACAAATTATTTCTCACAAAGATATAAATACAATTCAGTGGAGACATAAGATTTTTATCATATAGACAGCAATTCAATACCCAAACACTAAACTTTATTATAACTTACATTAATTAAAAGGTAATTAACAAATCTAAGACTAAATTTAATAAAAAATTTTTGGCTTAAGCAAAGTCATCTTACACATATGACATCAGAAAAATTATTTTAAAAAAACAAAATTTATAATTTGAACTTCTTAAAACTGAAAAATGCCTGTTCCTTGAAAGATACTGTTAAGGAAATGAAAAGTCACAGAACAAGATAAAAATAACTTGCAAGTATGTACCTGATAAAGTTCTTACATTCTCAAATGAAAAGTCCTCAAAGATCAACAGTAATGAAAATTACAAAATTTAACAGACTAAATAATGAGATACAGATTAAAAGGATTAATGGCCATTATCACCTATACTTTCACAATGATTTTAGAAGTGTGTCCATGAGTTAAAACATTACAATACTATATTTAATATGCTAATACATCCTAATAAATATACATGCTAAGTATGTCCAAATAAATCTGTGTATTAAAATTAAGTATGTATCCTACTTTAAAGTATTAAACTTAGTCATACATTTGTTTCTCAAATATATGGAAATATTTGTGACATAACTTTAGAGGACAACAAAAATTATTGAAAAATAAAAACTTTTCCACATGACAAAACTTACAATTGCTTAAATAGAATACTTCTTGTTACCATGACTAATCAGCAGCTCTTGAAATTTTATTTTTGTTACATAGCTGTTCTCTATTATATATTTTGGGAAAAAATATATATATATATTCTTACATATTTGTCCTTATTTTTTGCATTAAAATAAAAAACAAGAAAACTTTAACTACCTAACAATAAAAATCAATATTTTCATTTATCCATTTAATAGCTTCAGAATGAAATGAAATATTTCAGTAAAAATAAATTAAATGTACATAAATTAAATTTAATATCTAGAATTTTACCTTATGATTTTTTGAATTTTATTTGCTTAAAGGGGAAATATATTCAATTGCAATATATTACATTCAATAACAATTGACTATATTGAACATATTGTATTAAAAGTCTTAATATTTTTCTGAGTGCACATTTGTAGTAAAGTTTCATTGTGGAATGTGAACTGTGGAGGATGCATTGTACAATCTCTAGATAATATTATCATCATCTGAAGAAGTCTATTTGCATTTTAGCAGATAGCTAACTTGGTTAGATTAAAACTTACATTGGAGAGTACACAAAACCTCTGAAAAGTCCTTTTACTTCACCAGGTGTCACTGCTTTTAGCTTTGTAGAGACAGCATAATGTATCAACCATCTCTGAGCTTAACATTTTCACAATACAAAATGTTTGTTAAAAATTTATAACCACTCCCTGATCCCGATAAAAAGGAAAAAGACAAAAAAAAATTTATAATCAGGGGCTGGGGATTTAGCTCCACGGCATAAGCGCCTGCCTTGCAAGTGTGTGGTCGTGAGTTTGATCCCTGGTACCGATAAAAAAAATTATAATCAAACTTTTCCTGTAATTTTTGTTTACTCTTGTATAAAATCACTAACTTATATGTCTCCTTACAATACTGATAAATGGTTCAACATTTTACCAGGAAATCACATATATTTAATACTTATAACACTGGTATCATAAAAATATTTAGGATAACTGATTTCCAACTAGAAACTCCTATATTTCAGACCTACTTATGGCACAGACAAATGGTTAAGAACTGACTACCAAGTACCAGCTCCATTGAAAACGTTGAATGACTAAGGCAAAACTAAATGGGGATTTGTACATTAGGTAGAAGTCATTTGGTGTTTATTACACAATTTTTCCAATGATACATCTTTGCTTTTCTGTTAATTCATATATCATCAGTAAGCTAATCATAAAATACTACTTAATTCTTATTCATCCATTTTGTTCTAAAATTGTGTTTTAAGAGAAACACAAATATTTCTAATAACTTTTAAATACTTTATTTAAAAAGTAACCAAAGAGTATAACTTTGGAAAACCATATTTCAGTTTCCTAAAAAGCTAGGTAAACACATGACCTAAGAGCTGAAAATCACATTCCTAATGAATTATACAAAAGAGATTAAAACATGTCTGCAAAAAGCCCTATATAGTAGCTTCATTTATAGTAACCAAAAATAGAACAGAAATTTATTTAAATGGATAAATTTGCTTTCTTTTATAAATATTATTAAATTGAAATGTAATAACTTACTGATACAAGCACCATGATAGATAGATGTCACCAAAATCAGTCTGAGTGCAAGTGGCCAAACAGTACATAACATGTAATTCCATTATTTGAAATCTAGAACAAATCCAATTTATATTGTCTTCTAGGGGAACACTGACTGAAAAAGGACAAAATGGAACTTAATGAAATAATGTAAATATGCATATCTCAATTAGAATTCATCAAATTTGATTATTTGGGATATATAACATCTGAGCATTTAATTGTATGTGATTTATACTTTGATAAAAAATTTATCCAAATAATTGCATGTTTTAACACAAGTATCTTGTGCTCAGAAATATACTTAATCATATTGAACATAAGATATAGTTATGACAAAACGTAATGCTCATAACATACTTTTTAATCTATATTACAATTATATTTAGAAAAGAAGTATTTATTACTGCTTTGGCCATTATCACCTATACTTTCACAATGATTTTATAAGTGTATCCATGAGTCAAAACTATACAATACTATATTTAATATGCTAATACATACCTAATAAATATACATGCTAAGTATGTCCAAATAAATCTGTGTATTAAAGTTAAGTATGTATCCTACTATAAAGTATTAAACTTAGTCATACATTTGCCTTAAAGAATCAGAAATATCTAAACATCATTTTTGAGAAAGTTCTGCTGATGTTGAAATGCTGATAGGATGACAATGACAACATTGTATGTGTTAGAGTGTTATAAGTAACATTTGATCTTCTATAAAACACTGGCATACACCACTTGCACTGATCTAATCCAAAAGCATACCTAAAATATTTCATAAAAAATTATCAAATTTTATATAATATTACTCTGAACTCTCTTGTCTTTAATATTCTTTTAAAAAGCTCTTTAAAAGTTTTCTAGTGAAACTCAGAAAATTGTAACACTTGACATAAGTTAGTTCAAAGGTCATAAAAGTTATAGCAGAAGCTACCTAAGCAAACATGGGAAAATATTCAAAATTCAAAATCCACTTATCCTTATGGTTTCTTAAGGTACCTTTATTTTCTCCAAATGACTCGTGATATTAAATATTACATGGCTCCTCTTACACGAGAAATCTAAAAATAAATAAAGAGCAAAATAAAAGATATAAAATATACAACAGAGAGGTAGATCCTTTGCAAAAGGGAAAGAGACAAAGAGATGAAGTGAAGAGGAATGAAGAGGAAAAAAAGGATAAAAAAAGAATGTTATATACATATACCAACTCCCTACAAGAAACATAATTATCATGTACTAGAAACATATTAATAAATATTTTTAAACATTTACAATAAAATCCATAGATAAATAGGTATTGTTTAAAGGGATACTATATTTCTCAAAAAAATTAACCAGCACAAATGATAAGGCTGGCGATACATTACAGCCAGTTTGCACTAGTTAAAACAAAAATTATCCTGCACATTTCTTCCTCACTCCAAGATCAATGAAGTCACAACTATTAGTTTGAAACTTGCCATGGTGAGTATATCGACAGCGTGAAAATTAGAAAATCATATAACTGATAGCTTTTGTCTCTGAAGTGCCAGACTTTAAATATACACTAACAAAAAAATCACCGAGAGAGAAATAAGAAAACCAACACCCTTCACACTAGCATCTAAAAAAATGAAATACTTAGGAATTAATCCCATGAAAGAAGTAAAAGATCTATACAGTAAAAGATCTCTGAAAAAAGAAATTGAAGATGATATCAGAAAATGGAAAGATATCCCTTGCTCATGGATAGGAAGAATAAATATTGTGAAAATGGTCATTCTCCCAAAACTGTTATACAGATTCAATGCAATTCTAATGAAAATGCAATCAATATACCTCATGGATCTAGAGAAATCACTCCTAAAATTCATCTGGACCCAGAAGAGACCTAGAATAGTGAAGGCAATTCTAAGTAGAAAAGGCAAGGCAGGAGGCATCACAATCCCTGACTTGAAGTTATACTACAAAGCAACTGTAGTAAAATCAACATGGTACTGGAACAAAAACAAATCTGAAGATCAATGGACTAGATTAGAAGATACAGCCACAAGTACCAACACACTCAATCACCTTATCTTTGATAAAGGGACCAAACATGTTCACTGGATGAACGACAGTCTCTTTAATAAATGGTGCTGGAAAAACTGGCTCTCCATATGCCAAAAACTAAAACTAGACCCATGCCTATCACCATACACTAAACTAAAATCTAAATGGATCAAAGATTGACTATTAAAACAGAAACACAAAATCTGCTGGAAGACAAAGTAGGTAAAAATCTTGAAGACACAGAGGTAGGTAGAGAATTGATGAACAGGTCTCAAACTGCATGAGAACTACTTCCCAGAATCAATAGCTGGAATCATGTCTTATTAAAAAGTTTCTGCATGTCAAAAGAAACCTCAGAGTCTGAAAGAACATGGCAGATAGATAGCAGCAGCCTCAGAGACTCTCTGAGAAACTGCACTTGAAATCCAGGAATCATGCCAGGCAGGAAGTCCTAGGCATGGAGGGTTTTCTTTGCCGACCCAGGAATGAACTAAATTAAGAGAAACCAACTGGAAACGCAATCCCGGTGATACAGCAGGAAGAAATAAGGTCTCAGCATGGAAGCCGGACCTTGCACCACTGGAAACTGAGATCTGAATTTCCTGCAGCTGCTGTTGCGTCCCAGTTGGCACGGCAAGGAGAGAGGCGTGAAAGTTTTGAGAGTGGGAAGCATTGAATGGAGTTGGGAGTGGGGCTGGCCGGGTGCCCTGCGTCGACCTGTGGTGAGTGACCGGATCGGAACCCTTCCATAGAGAAGGAGGCTTCGGCGGAGGACATACTCAGGTGGGGCAGACTTCCCAGAATGAGAAGCTGCAGTGACTTCAGTCATATATCCCCCTCTCAAGCAGGATTGGTGGGGAGTGCCTGGCCTGCAAGAGGCCACTGGCTGAGATCCAGGAGGCTAGCCCAACCCAGATCCCAGCGCCTGGAGGTGCACCCTAGTGGTGAAGCCTTCAGTAGGTTGACCTGGAGGGGTGGGCCCGGCATAGACTGCACAGGTCTGTGTCTCCCTGGTGCACTGCAGTGGGTGGGAAGACGTAGCTGGTGCAATTCAAACAGACTGTGGCCTAGGGGGAAGGAAGCTGGACATCCTATATATGCTTATATATAAGGAACAAAGAATATGGGAAGAGGGAGCAACAAGAAAGGGTCCACGGCCCCCAATCCTGAGAAACATGCAATAGCAGACACGGCACCAATAGACATAAAGCGCTATCTCCAGAGCCTCATAGACGAGTTCAGGAATGAAGTTATTAATGACCTGAAA
Source organism: Cavia porcellus (assembly GCF_034190915.1). NCBI lineage: Eukaryota > Metazoa > Chordata > Mammalia > Rodentia > Caviidae > Cavia > Cavia porcellus. The sequence continues at coordinate 7,292,120 of NW_026947500.1, read as the reverse complement.
CAAGACATAAGCAGAATAGTTAGAGAAATGCTAAGCACTGCCCAAGAAAAAACAGATGGTGGAATGGAAGAACAGAAAAAAAGGGGAGAATTGTTTGATGGGGAAAATAGAGAAAGCATAGAATACGTGAAGGAGGCTCAAAGAGATTACCACGAAAGTAAAAACTCTATCAAAAACTGGCATAACAGCTTGAAAGAAACTAAGGATAGATTATCTAAACTGGAGGGCAGATTTGTAATATGGGAGCATGAAATGAAAAACTTCTTAAAAATAACAAAAAAACAAACAGCAACAATACAAAAGCTAGAAGATGATAAGAGGATCTATAACTTAAGAATTAAGAACATAAGAGAAGAAGTGGGGACACAAACAAATGGACTACAAAAGCTATTCACAGAAATAATCCAAGAGAATTTCCCTAATTTAGCAAATGGTAAAGATACTCAGATATATGAGGCATACCGGACTCCAGCCACCTACAACCCAAACAGAGCTACACCCAGGTATATAATAATCAAAATTCCAGAAATCCAACATAAGAACAGAATATTAAAAGCTGTCAGAGACAAGAAACAGATCACTTACAAGGGAACACCCATCAAAATTACAGCAGACTTCTCGGCACAAACCATCAAATCACAAAGAGCATGGGGGGAAATAATTCAAGCTTTGAAAGATAATAACCTCCAGCCAAGATTGATATATCCTGCACAACTGTCCCTAGAAATTGATGGGAAAAAAGTGCTTCCAGGATAAAGAGGAACTAGGGGAATTTGCAACCACCAGTTCAACTTTACAGAGAATACTGCAGCATAGTCTGAAAAAGGAAAATACCAAGATGCCAGAAATAGTGGCAGAGAGGCCACAATGAATGGAGCAGAAAGAGAAATGAAGAAGACAAACTGACAACAAACGACAGGAAAAAAGCTCAACAGAAATGAGGCAGAGAAGATCGGAAGGTAGGAACAGCTATTTTAGAAAAAAACAAGACATCATAATAGCTAGTGCTGATTTAGTATCACCTTGTTTTGAAGTCCCATCAAACTTGTATTCTTCTGTCTCCATCGGTCTTAAAAGGTTGTATCTTATTGGATTTTATTATATATGATAATATAAGCAAAAACTTTTATAGACAAGGAGTTTATATAGAAACCATTGTTCATTTTCTGTTAATTGGTCCTAAATACTCTGTAATAATGTCATTCACTTCAATGGTTTTATAGTGTCTTGATATGTTTGGTGCTACAGTATACAAAGCTATACTCAAAGATTTCAAGGAAAGAGACACTATGGTAACTATTTTTATGTCAGGATATCTTGTGGTGATACACTATTTTGCTCAAATGGTTATGATTTGACCTGCACTGTTCTGTTGTTATGCCCTCTTTAATCTCAATTCCCTTTTTTTGAATTACTTTTTTCTTTTTATTTTTTTAATTAAGGGAAAAATAAATAAAAAATAGCAGGATACATTATAGTAACCTACTTTGATTTCCTATTAACTTGATTTGAAATCCTGTATTGCCCTCACCATCTTGTTTTGACTGATTTTCCTCTATTCTGCTTTGCTTGATAGTACCAAGTTCAAAAAAATAGGCATAACTGTGAAGACAATAAGAATCATTATGAAGCCCATTCCGGTTGACTATTATTTTCTTTTAAAATTCTGTAATGTCTCCAATGCTTTGGTTTTATTCTTTACTGTTTAGTTCAATTTTATTATAATGCCAATTCTTCTTAAAATACCAAGAGGCAGTATGGTAACCATTGTTGATCATCTTATATTTTGTTTTTACATTATCTATTATGTCCATCCTTTTGATTTGACTGACTCTGTTCTGATATGTCGCAATTTGGTTTTACTCTCTTCAAAAAAAAGTAATAAGAACTGTGGAAGTAATAAAACCCAAAATGTGTAATTGTCATTGTACAAAAGAAAAGAAAGTGCTCTAAAGGTTATAACTGCATATATGTTTAAGTGTATAAGATAGATAATCATATTACTGAGTGTTTTTAGGATCATTTAACAAAACTGTTTGCACTCTCACTGTTTGAAAGTCCACTTTATTATGCTTCAATAATGTAACTTGAACAACTATTTCTAAGATGAGAAATGTAATCTATTAACTAGTGATTTCTTACTGTTTATTTTTTAAATTTTGTATTACTTGTACCCTTTTTCTGTTTTTTTTTCCTTTTTCTCCTTAAATAAAAAAAGAGAGATAGAGAGAGAAAGAAACCTCCAACATAGTGAAAAAAAACCCAAAATTGGGGGAAAAAAACCTTAGTGAACTGTCCCTCAGACAAAGGACTCTGTCTAAAACATACAAAGAATTAAAAAAAAAAATCAGACCCCTGAAATTCAAGGACCCAACCCAAAAATGGGAATCTGAGATGAATACACACTTCTCAGATGAAGAAATACAAATGGCACATAAATACATGAAAAAATGTTCATCATCTTTACTCATTAGAGAAATGCAAATTAAAACCATACTGAGATTGCATCTCACCCTTGAAAGAATGGCCAGGATCAAGAAAACAACCAACAACAAATGCTGGAGAGGCTGTGGGGAAAAGGACCTCTCGGCACTGTTGGTGGGAGTGAAGATTGGTGCAACCACTGTGGAGGTCAGTCTGGAGATTCCTCAAAAATCTGGGATTGGAAGTCCCATTCGACCCAGCTATTCGAATTCTAGGCATATTTCCAGAAGAACTTAAAATATCATACCACAGTGATATATGTGCACCCATGTTTATAGCAGCACAATTTGTAATAGCCAGATCTTGGAAACAACCTAAGTGTACATCAACTGAGGAATGAATAAAAAGTTGTAGTATTTTTATACAATGGAGTACTACTCAGCTATAAAGAATGATCACATTGAGATATTTATAAATAAATGCGTGCAACTTGAGACCATACCCATAAGCGAAATAAGTCAAACTCACATGTATAAATACCGTATAGTCTCCCTCGTGTAAGAAATGGTAAGAGTACATAACAGTTTATGGTAATCATGATTCCCTATTACATTGCTGTGAAGCCTTATAATGTTTCCATTCATTGGTTGGAGTGGTTCTATTCTACTTTGTTTGATTTTATTATCTGTGATGGTATGAACAGCTATTTTGAAGACAAGACATTATAATAGCCAGTGCTGATTTAATATCATCTTACTCTGAAGTCCTACCATGCTTTTGTCCTGTTTCCATTGTTTCTATCATGATGTATCTTATTGGATTGTATTATGTGTGACAGTACAAACAAATTTTCTATGGAAAATGACATAATAGAGGAGCCTCTATTCGTTTTCTGTTATTTGGTTCTGAATGCCCTGTAATACTTTCATTCTCTTGAAAGGTTTTATACTATTTTGTTATGTTTGATACTATCGTATATGGAGTTATGCTCAACTATTTCAAAGAAAGAGACTTTATGGTAGTTACTGTTAATTACAAGTTGTCTCCTGGTGAAATACTGTGTTGCTTACATTGTTCTGTTCTGGTCTGCTTTGTTATGTTCTATTTTGTCTTAATATCTTAAAATAAATAAATATTTTCTAGTATATCAGTATCTATACTACTTTAAGAGAAGTTCAAATAACATGAATTTAAATAATGGAACATAATTTTAAAAGGTCATGTGGCATCTAACATAGTGTAAACATGCGTTGATAATCTGTGATAAACTATTCGTCCCAGGAGGGTATGATACAACTGTAATATATACTTTTTTAACCTCTACTTCTGCACTTAATAGAGTTGACCTTGATCAATTTACTTAAGTTCTCTGTGCTTCTCTATTTCCTCATTAACTGTCGTGCTTACGGGAAAACTAGGCAACATACTTTATAAAATTAAGGCAGTTGTTGTCTATCATAATTTCCCAAGAAATTTTTGTGGTAAAATGCTATATAATCTGGCATTCTTTTAAGCATTCAATGAAATTACAATATGTTTCTTCTACTCACTTCACAAATGTTGAAATGAAACACTGTATTAATATACTTAAATAAATAACCTACAGGAAATGCTACAATACTGAGTTTACTTGACAACATAATCTTAATATTTCATCTATGTTCACCAGTAAATGTGACCTCTAATCTTTATCTTGTCCAATTTTCATATTGAGGTTATACTTGTATTCTAAAGAAACTTTTCTCCTTTTTATTTTTAAAAAGTCATCTTCAGTGAGATTATCTTTTCTTTGACGGTTTGCTAAAATTAAAGATAAAGTGATTAAGATCTGATGATTCATATGATTTTTGATCACTAATGAACTTTTATTGACTTTTCTGTATTAATTTAGAGATATCTTTTATTACATTATCCCTATGCACCCAGACGTATCCCACTGGAAGCATTTTAACTGTGCCTGTACGAATTTAATCTATGCTACTTGATTGTTAAGCAAACAGTTATAGTTCACTGTCCAGTTTAAGACTGAATTTCCCATTTAGGAAATTCATGAAGAACCATTTCTTCCTTTTGTCACTAGCCAGGAAAGATTCTGAGGGTGATACACATTAACAGAGTAATGTTAATAATTCTCTATATTCCTTAATGAATTCAGGTTTTATTCTTACTTATACTACTGTCCTTACCAAGTTTTGCTATTAAAATTTAAAGTGTCATGAAAGACAGTAATTTTTCTATTTTACTTTAGACTAAATTTCAACTTGGCACAGATATTATCATCAAACTATTCCACTTTTTCCAAGTGTATATTCTGTCATTTACAAAAGAAATCAATACTTCCCCCAAAGTATTGTATAGATCTTCCAGTTATTCAAAAAGTGTGCAAACAAGGACAACAGTATCATCTGAAAGTTTACCAAAAATGCAAAATATAAGATCACAACTCAGATCTACTCGGCATTTAACAAGATCACCAAGTACTTGATTCACTAATTAAATTTTGACAAACGCTATATAGATCATTATAACTGTTTCTGTACTACAGTACTTTCCAGACACCTCATGGGGGAAGGGCTTTAAAATCGCCATATTGAAATAAAAAGACACAAAGGTGGTTTATTAGAATCAGGGCTTAAAAGATATCTTTATAGCAGGAGTGAAGAGGCATATCATACACCAAGTATCCATTGAAATTATGACTCTAAAGCTAGATGTTCTAAGACTCAAAGAATTAGGTACTTCAGTTACACACTTAATTAAAAGCTAATATCCACTTTTAATCCCCTAGGATGCTTTGTATGAACTTTTATGTGTGCTTCCTCACTACACCATTAGACAAGATCTACAAACATTATACTATATCAATATTTTATAATTTTTAAAAGTAAAAACTTAAAAAACAATTTAGAAAAGGTACTGATCAATCTGCTTATTTCTTACTTATGAGCCCAATTTCATCTATAGTTCAAGTAACTTTACTAAGATACACTTATCCAAAAACAATTTTAATTGAAAAGTTAGTGATGAGCATCTGTTGGAAATGATGAAAAAATAAGTAAACAAGATTTGCTCTCCTGTGAATATAAAATAAAACAAAGCAAAAACCTAGTGCACTGTAAAAAAAAAGATTTAAAGCAAATTGTTTTGCGACACTAAAAACAGGCAGTACAGGACTGTGAACCCTGGAAGAAAATAAATGTGCAATATGAGCATACTCTGCCTGGAAGCACTTTCCAAATGCAGTGCAAGAATTCTCACAGAAGAGAAGAAACAAAGATTAGTGTCTGGGGAGGTTGGGAGACTAAAATTTTCTAGGCTGAGTATATCTGATGGAGCTACACAGAAAAAAGTGACCTATGAAGTTTCACAGTAACAAGCTGTGCACATACAGGATAAACTCCAGGACAGCACTGAAGCAAGCAAGAGGAACTGTATGTTGCACAATTCCCAAAGCTCCCACTAGTTAGGATGTAGAGATATCCTTGAATACTAAGTCATTCAGCTCACAACTCAAAAAGGTCATACTTTACCTCTGCAACTAAACTTGCCTAAAATAAACTACAATTCAATTGTTTATTATAGCTGATTATAATTTAACTGACTCCAAAAAGCTCAACAATCTCAAAGACAAAAGACTCAGAAACTCAAAAGTATAACATTCAGATATACAAATAAACTTACCCAACATGTGAAAAAGCAGAGAAAGGAAAACTCAAAATTAGACAATGAAGAAAGAACTTGAAATAAGAGATGATGGTATTAGGGTACCATTGTAAAACAACTATAAATATTTCACAATAATTACCAACGGTATGTATATTTGTAAAAATTCATTGAAATGTGTGCTTACAGTGGGTACTTTTTACATGTAAGTTATTCTTTCAAAAGATGTGTTTCTAAATGACATGATAAATACCTTCATGTTCTACTAAATTTTACATATTTAATGAGTTATTTTAATACTTCTTATTCAAAGTATTTTTATAGAAAATAAGATACACATATAATCTTCATTAATATAATTTTCACATGTGATCTTTTCTATAATTTTGATCGGCTTTAATATAATTCACATCTATGAAAGCTGCTATATGATTAAGCAATGATTACAAATTTTGACACTTAAATTGTGACATCATTAAGAGAGATGCCGCATAAGTCCATGTATAACTAAGAAAGTATACCATTCATTAGATGATTCATTTTTTATACATACTTATAAACATTTGTCCATATTAAATTAAATTTGTCCAAATTAAATCAATTATAAGGTAATTTAAGGAATAGCTTCTATTAAGAATTAGTTATATCTTATAAATATTCTTACTTATGAAAATAATGAATACAGAGTAAACTAACAACCGCTTTCAGCAGCAGTACCTACTGATATACAGCAAGCAGATTCAGAAAAATAAAAATAGGTCCTACTCACATAAATTTATATTCTGTATGTGGACAACACAACAATCAGACAAAGCTCAAGTATATCTGATATTACTAATGAAATAACAGAACCAGAAGTGATTTCTTTCTCTCAATAGTTAAAGCATTACTTTTATTATGGGACTCAATCGTCCATTGCTTCATTACAACCCTTTTCCAGGTACCTTCTTTGAACTGCCACTAAAGCACTTTTTCAAATTAACCTTTTAATATATGTACATATTATGGCCCTTCTTTTGGGAGAAGAATGTTGAAATAATATGGTGCAGTGAAAAAAAATTCTAATACTGATTTAGTAACATCAAATTCTAATTCCAAATTATGTTGCTATTCCTCTAAGAGAACTTCCTTATACATCCAAAAGTGTTATCTTGTGATGGTGATATTTACAAACCATGCTTTCAACCAATGTGTATATAATTAATTAAATTATTAATTTGCTGTTTCAATAAAAGTACTGACAAATGGTAAACAGGAAATGTAGCAATGATCACTTTTACTTTATATTTTGTTTTATGTGATAGATTTAAAATGCTTTTCAAAGTATGTAAGTCTTCTCTCTGTCCTTTAATAAAAATAAGAATTATCATGATTCCATTTTATGGGAGAATACTAGGTATCAGTTAGTTGTGCAACATACTTTCCTTTTATTCACAGAATAATTACATTAACTCTATACTGCTCTAAAGTACAAAATTGATTCTCAAAGTCTCTAAGAAACTGATATATGATCATGGAGTTTATTATGAAAGGAACTATAATTTAAATTTAGGCGTGCATGGTTACAAAATACAAAGTGGAAGAGTGTGTACCTAGGATGCACCAGGCCTTAGGTTCAAACATTAGAACAATAATAATAATAAAGGTAATGCTAGGCCTGTATAATTAAACTATAGCCAACTGCCTCCTGATATTATTGTCAAATTTGATAGCACATTTAGTATTACTAAGTCAGAGACGTACAACTTGGGTATGACCAACACAAAATAGTCACAGAAACATAAACTAATATTAATAGACCTAAAATATATCAGTTATGTGAAAACATACCAAACACAATGCATTGTTATACAAGATATTGACAGAAATATAATCATTGAAAATTTAAAAAGACAAAAGCTAGGATAATTTTTAAAGATCACTTAAAGGGAATATGAAAGGGCAAAGGTCTTATATTCAGAAGAATAATGAATAAAAACATGTTCAACTGATAAAAGGCAACTGCATGAAAGCAGGGACACTAATAAAACTGCAGTCAAGTACAGAAGAGGAAGAGGTAAGCTGCGGCTAGAGAAAGGCCTGCTCCTCAGGGTTTCACTGCTATCACAGTATTCAAAACTAGTAACTAAAAAAAACATAAAACAGTATCAGAAAATGCTGAAACACAGTAACTATCAAAATAGAGTTGGGTAAACTTTCTGGAATGAAAGTAAAATAAGCATCATAAATACATGTATACAATAATTAGTTCTAAATTATGAACATTTTTTAAAAGGAAATAAGGAGTATCAGGGAAGTCAGAAAAGTGATTATATGCAAATATTCTAAAAGCTCAGTGTCAAATACCATTTAACTTTAAACTTCAAGAATATATGATAAAATTTAAGAATAGCTCTAAAACAGCAAACACAAGAATGTATGGGCAGATTTTAAAAGCCCACAAGATAAATAACATTACTCAAAATAAATATGAATACAATGAATTTTTCAGTTATACAAAAGCAAATGTCTGGATATTTTTAAGAACCCAGCTGTGCTACAATTGATATTATTAATGAAATGTTGGGGAAGATGGAAAGCAAAAGGAAGTCCCCCTCATTGCGGATGCAAAGACAAACTGATACTGTCACTCCCAAAGATAGTTTGATAGTTATCTCCTGCCTGCCATCCCAGCACTCAGGAGGCTGAGGCAGGAGGATTGTTACAAGTTCAATACCATTCCCGTGCTACAAAATGAGCTCAAGGCCAGCCTGAACTGCACAGTAAGACCCTGTCTCAAAAAAGACAAATAAATAAATATATACTAATCTCCTTCCAGGTCCATCAATCTTAATCCACAGTATTAATGCACAAAAACTGAAAACTTATGTTGTTTTTTTAAAATGTAGTTGGATGTTTATAGCAGCTTTATTAATAATTACCAAATCTTAAAGCCAAACAATATATGATTTAATAAGTGAGTGAATAAACAAAATACTTATTACTCAGCAATAATTTAATAAGTGAGTGGATAAAACAAAATATAATATTATTCAGCAATAAAGAGGAATAAGCTAACAATGAAAAAACATGGGAGAAATTTAAAAGTAATTCTGAATGAAATAAACTAATTCCAAACTGTTACATACTATATGCTATTTTGGAATGGGCAAATCTGTGGAGACATTTAAAAATCAGTGGTTGCTGAGGTTTAGGGGGAGGAAGAAAGGGTTAAATAGGTACTCAAGTGGAACATAAATTAAAAACAGATACTGCTTATAGAGTGTTCCACTGATTTTTCCGTGATATTAAGGTATCAGGACTGAATTTTTGATTAGAGATTTTGTTCACCAGATTTATACTTGACTTCTAAATTTTCTACTAATCTGCATGATATTATAAAAACAGATACATGCTATTATCCATTTGTCAAAACCACAGAATGTATTACAAAAAAGTGAATCCTATTAGAAGTCATGAACTTTAGTTCTAATAAGGTATCAGTATCAACTGATGGAACAGATGGAACAAGGAAAAACACTAATGAAGATATAAATATGGGAAACTGTAGAGGTTAAGCTGGTAAGGGAATTTCTGTAAACAAGTAGTTAGGTAAATAAGTATATCATAAATATATCAAAAAATCCAGCCATAGAGGCTTGCAACAAATGTAAAACCTACGGATTCTGAAAGCTGGGAATGGATAAAATATATATATACAATTGAAACGCAAACCAAAGAAATATATTTTAGGGAATATATAAATTTTAAGAGAAATTAGATGGATAATTTCAGTATGAATAATCACTCAATTCACTGTATTAAAAAACAATTCTAAATTTCACACAAATAACTTTAAAAATCCCAAAGTAACCTGGGGATGGTAGTACATACCTGTGATCTAGAAGCAGAGGCAGGAGGAATCACAAAATCAACCTCAGCCTGGACAGCATATACATTTCTTTGTTTTCACAAAGGTGTCTTTCACAAGACTGCAATACTGTTACATTTCACTAGACTCCTTTCTATCCTCCCTCCCTCCTCCCATCTCTCCTCCGGCTTCCTTTCCTTCATCCTTGCCTCCGTACTTCCCTCCCACCTTCCTCTTGTTCCTGCTCTTATTTTTTAAATTTTTTATTAAGTTCACTGGTACAGTTTAGATACACAATGATCACTTTCATCAGGAGGAAACTGTACCTATATGTGATGTATCCCATTTCATTTTATTTTCTTTCTTGTTGTCTCCTATCCTTTCAATCACTCTTCCTCTCCTCATTTACAAACATTTTTATTTCTCTTTCTTTCTTTTCCTTCTTCTCCCTCCCTGGTTTCCTTTTCTTTTGAGCCATTTATTCCTATTTCACTGTTGCTATGACGCACTTCAGTCCTTATTTACCCTTTCAGTTTCTCATACCAAAGAAACAATGCTACTTACATATGTGTGTCTAATTAAGTTCACTTAAAGAGTATGATCTCAAGATGCATCTATTTACCTAAGAATATCTCGTTTATCCATAAAGGCTTAGTATTCTATTGCATTAAAAAATATATCCTTTTTATCCATTCAGTGGTTGATAGGTATTTGGGTTGTTTCCAAGATTTAGGTATCAAAAATTGTATTGTTATAAACATACGTACACATACATCTCTGTGGAATGATGCTTTTAATTATTTGGGGAAGGTATAGCAGGGAGTTTGCTAGGTCAAATGTGATCTCTAATTCTAGTTTTTTGTGAGGCATCTCACACTGATTTCCACAGTGGTAGTACCAGCGTGCACTCCCAACATCGAAGAAGGGTTCCTTTATTCCAAAGCTGCATCAGCATTTTTTATTATTTCTAAATAGTTGCCATTTTTTCTGGCATGGAATCTTAGTGTCATTTTAATTTGCACATCTCAGATGACCAGTGATGGTGAACATTTTTTCATATAGGCATTTGTCATTTATATGTTTTCTTCTGAGAAGTGTATTCATCTCGGATGCTCCTTCTTGAACTGGATCTTAAAATTGGGGGAACGTCAAACTTTTCAAATTCTTTCTATATTCTAGAGATCAGTTCTTCATTTCACAGACCGCTGACTAAAGTGTCTTCCCACTCTGTGCCTCTTGTTTTACTCCTGCTCTTGCCTGGACCTGACTGGCCACTTCCCTTCCTCCCTTCCTCGTTTTCCTTCTCCCCTCTCCTTTCTTCTCCTCTCTTCTCTTTGCATTGTTGTTTTAAAATTATTAACAAAATTGAAATATACAGGCCATAAGCATAAACTAAAATTTCAACTCTATCGAAGTCCGTATCTCTTACATCATCACTACTTTATGACTATGGATCTATTGGAAAATATTTCTTTTTCACATATTATCATTTTTCCATTCTTTAATTTTAAATTAATGCTTCAAAATATCTATAAGCGATTCAAAAATACTATCAGATCAATGGCACATCTTGAAGTACATGGATATTTTAAATTAAAAACTAATTAACATATTCTTTCATAATCTTAAAAACATCTAACTTATACAAATAGGTTTAATCATAAAACTCTAAAGTGTTTGATAGTTTAAACAAATCTTCTATACAAAGTCTAGTAGTTGAGAACTATAATTTGTTAAATACTGTATTAACAATTACAAGCATATGATTCCAAAGGATAGTCTTGTAATCAATAAACAAAATTTTAAGTATGAAAAGACATCTTTCAACTAATACATGTGAGTTTTAAAATAATATAATTCAAGAGACCAGACCAATGTCATTCTAATCAGCGAACAATAGTATTGCTAGAATTTATATCATAATGCTACAAAATTAACATTGGGTTTCTTAGCATCTCTTCTTCAGAGTTTCTGTTCATTACATCTTGCATTATATAATCCGTTCCCATAAATAATTTTAAAAAAACTCATGTGTGAATTTCTACATATATATATATATATGTATATATATATATATATATATATATATATATATGTATATATATATATCCTCTCAGTATTATAGGGAAAAACAAGTCGTAACAAGACAGCTTGAGTTCAATTTCAGCATATTTAGAGATGGGGACGGCTACCACGAAGAGAATGAGAGATGCGATGGTAGTTATTATTGTCTTCCCTAATGTTGGATCTTGAAGACCTAAAAAACCTTCATCATCCTGTAATGATTTGATTAGTTCTATAATATGCAATAAGTATATAAAGTGGGTGAAGATGGGGACAACTATTGGTAAGAAACTAGAGACAGTTAGATAGACAGTGAAGATCTCCAGTGGACTTGCTTTGAAATCTGTATTTCTTTAAATTGTTTTTTTTAACTGTTTTGTTCTGTTTTGATATGTTTAATCTTACCCTCTTTGAGATGTAAAACAAGTGTGTAGGACTGATAACCATATTACTGAGTTTTTGTTCGATCATTGAGCAGAACTGTTTGCAGTGTCACTTTTTGAATGTCATTTTAAATACTTTAATTTTGTAACCTGAACAGTTATTTCTAAGATGACAATATGTAACTTATCAACCAGCAATTCTTACCATTTATTTTTCTGTAATTTTGTATTATTTCTACCCTTTTTTATCTCCATGTATTTTTTGTTTCCTTTTCTTTAAATAAAAAAATAATACAATTCTTCATTTAAATAGTAAAAGTCTAGTTACATTCATTACTCTCTATATAGCTATAGAAAAATATTTTGAAACTAGAATTAAGAATTTTTCAAAAATTTTATTTAGATACATATAAAAGTCCCCAAGTGCATTTGAAGGGCTGTACTTTCTGTTCAACTTACCAAAAAGAAATTTTCAGTGAGGAATATATAAAATATTACAAGAAATGTTATAATAACACTATAATTCTCTTAGATTTATAAGAACAATTGAACACATTTTCTACCAGGGCAGTCACTGATCTTCATAGAAAATAGAAAAATTGATTTATCTTAGTCTATCATAAGATTTCATTTGAAATGACATTGTTTTTTCCTCACTTATGGCTGAGCCTCAGTGATGACAAAGGGGGATATTTATGTTCTAGACCAGAATGGTACCGGAAAGCAGACCAGTGGACCAAATAAAAGTATAATTTCCAGATACCCTTCATTACAGAAAGAGAAGGGAGAGAAATTTCTAGAACAAAAGCAGAAACTAGGACCCAGGGATTTAGCTCAGTGGCATAAGTGCTTGTCTGGCAAATGCAAAGTTGCGAGTTCAAAGCTAAAGTTCTATAAAGCAGAAAGTCTCCAACAGTCAAAGCTAACTTCCAGTGAACTGGAAACACAAAAGATAATTACATAAAATATCAATCAGAAACAGAACACTAGAAAGAAGTTGGTTTTTTTGTTGTTGTTTTTGTTTGTTAGTTTTGAGAGCTAGGTTCCCTAAATAGTTTTTGTGTGAGTGAATTATATAATTTTATTACCCATGTAAAATTGGTCCCAGGTACCGATTAAAAAAAAAATTATCCAGCCATTCCTATGTGCCAGTAAATACACATGAAAAGTATCAGTCAGTATCTACTTCAAAAACCTTCTGAGAAACGGTTAGCAGAAGTATGTTTGATTTAAGATTGTTTTTGCATTAGTTGTGCAGTTATTTATAATTACTTATTCTCCCTAAGCTATCATGCCCTTATTTGTCTTCTCATCTTCCACACCTATTATCATGAAGGCTGGACAGTCAACATATTACTTTCTTCTTTGGGATTTTTGACATATAAGGCACAATTTTTTATTTGGAGGTGAATTTTATAAAAGAAAAACTAAAACAATTGTGAGTTAAGGGTAATAGACCACTCTAATCCTCTCTGGTAATCAATTACCATTGAAAGCTCTTATGGCTTATATCTAGATATCCCCCCCCCAACTCTCATGTGTTCAGAGACAGGATTTGGAAGGTGACTGGGTCGTGGGTATGTGATACTGGGTGATGGGTGTGTGACAATGGATTATTCCACTGATGGATTTATATGTGGGTATGATGTTGAGAGATAAATCCTGCTGAGAAGAGGCAGGTCATATAGGTATTGCCTAGAAGGATGCATAGATACTTATTCTTCCTCCTTCTTGGACCCAACACTGTTTCCTGCTTGTCATGCCTCTCTTCCATGCTGCCTTGCCTTGGAGCCAACTGAAATGACTACAGATTGTAAACTAAAATAAAACTTGACTCTATTAACCTGTAGGTGTCAGGTATTTTGTCCTAGCAATAAGAAAATACAAAGACAAGGCTAAAAAAAATTTTTTAAAAAGCAATTTTTGCAAACCTCATTCATCTACATAAACCAGGGAGAAAAAAATCTATGCAAATCATAGACTCCAGTAACTAGAGAAGTAGAGGCTATTTATGAAATTAGCACAGCTTGCTATTTAAATTTTAAGAGGAAAAATTCAGATTTGGAAAGGTAAATTTTGCTCAAGAACTCAGTATGTTAGTGGTAGAGTGGAGTTAAAACAATGTAGAATACAATGGAAAAGACCTCTGCAGTTGAAATATAACATCCAGTGTGACAGGAGTAATAAGGACTAAAAGTGAAGCCCTCATGAATGGGGTTAGCAACCTTAGATGAGAGATCCTATAGCACTCTTCCCGTCCACCCAAGAAGGATACAAGAATCCGGGAGTTTAACCCCAGTAAAAAGGTCTTCAGTAGGACTCAAACATGCTGGCACCCTGCTCTTGAATTTCCAGGCAAATGACCTGCCATAGTCCCTTACAGACCCAAGGTAATTCAATAATTTTTCCCAATGATCCAAGCAGTAATCTTTCTTAACTGAATGTTAAAGGGAGCTACTTCTAAATGATCAGACTTGAAAAGTAACTGTATTTTATGTCATATTTACTTAGTCATGTGCTGCAGTCAACTACAAACTGCATATAAGATGGTGTCATAAGATTATAAAGCAGATAAAACATTATATAATTTCTTAAGTTACCTTTATTTGATTTTTCCTTCTTTCAAAAACTTTCATAAATTTTACCACCAAATATAAATGTCTTATATGTTGAAAATCTAAAGGAAAAAATTAAGTCATATACTAAAGCCACTGTAATATCATAGAACTATTACTTACATATTTGTGTTGATGCTAATGTAAGTTGAACTATTCTGCCAGTCATATTATATATAAAATATATTTAAGTATAGCTCATTTTCAATAATGATACCAAACATTTATGTTCCTGGTTTATGTATTTATTATAGTTTATGTCAGTATTTCAGAATATATTTCTTATAAAAAAGTTCACTAAAAATAGTATTTTGTGCTATGCTGGCAGACATCTTGTGATTACTGTGTCTCTTGACTATGTTGTTACTCTTGTTTGACTTTTTTCTTCTCAAGTTCTTTTGTTCATCCTGTTCCTAGATTGTTATATATACATATTTGTGTGATATGTATAAGCTAGTTCATCTTGGTTTGTACATAGCTTATGTTCACATAATGACAAAAATTGCCTACTAACATGTTTCAGAACACTGACCACTGTTTAGTGCACACAGCTGTCTATAAGGCTATATAGCAAGCAAAGAGAAAAGTTACTTCTCTGAGTACATTCTTCAAAATTGAAGAATTTGGAAAGTAATTATTGCCAAAATATTTGTTAAGACTGATGCAAAAAAAATGCTAGAAGTAATGGCCACATAAACAACATTGGAAACTGCAGAAAAATTAATCTAACAGGCCTAATTATGATCCATTCAAAGTTGTGCTCACAGCTCTATCCTTAGCTAGCATCTGAAAACTTGGATATCAGTAAGTCTCCCATCACTAACTGATAAGAGGGAGCCCACTATATTTGTTTACAGAAACAAAACAATTTATGCTGAATACTGCCTTTCATCTGGCAGTCTCAAATTTTCATACGTGCCACACAGAGGATGCCTACATGTCTACCCCTAATAGACCCCTGGGTGCTGAGCCTCTGAACAGCATCATTTATCAGTAAGATGCCACAACTTACCACAACTCATTGCTAAAAGAAGGTTGCTTACTGTCTATTCCGCTAAGAGAAGACTCTGGGAATCTTGTGCCAGTTGCTTCTAGGCATTGTCCTTTCTTTAGATACAATAGGTAATGAGTCATAAGAATGACTCTGTGCAAAATCCCATGAGTCCTCTTAACAAATCTTCAAACTTAGAAGTGAAGTAGGGATCTCTCAACAGATATACTCAGAGGGAAACACAGAAACACACACACACACACACACACACACACACACACACACAAATAATAGAGTGGTAGATATTACCCCATGAAGTTAGAAATCAACTAGTAATGAGGAAAATTTTTATTCATGAGCAAATGCAGCAAACAAGAAAAAGGAGTGGTATAGTTCCTAAAAATCTAAAGATGATACACTACTTAAAAGATTCTACTTCATTAAAATATTTACTTCATGAAAAAAATCAAAGAAATGATCCTCAGAATTTTTAAAATGTCTAAAATTATATAATAGACATTTTGCTTATGATGCTAATCACATACATTGAAAGTATAAGAGATCTTTGAGATATTTTAAGAAGTTCAAAAAATATTACATGAGATAAAATTTCTGAAAAAAAGCAGGTTTCCATTAAGAGTAGAAATATGTCTAGTAATTTAAAAACAAAGTTATATTTTAAAAAGTCAATGTACCAGTTTTGTGTTACTTATAGGTAAATGATTTCAAGTAAGTCAATGGTTAAAACAAACAAATTTTTTTGGGGGGGGTGAGGGTACCGGGGATCGAATTTACACGACCTCGCGCTTGGCGGCTAAGCTAAATCCAGGCCCCAAATTTTATATTATTAGGGTAAAAAGCAAAAATGGAATACTTAATTTGTAACATGTTTTAATCTTCAACTTTTAACATATATAAAAACATATGGTTTCCAAGGTTTTTTATATGTAATTACAAAATGTTCTATATTCAAAATATATTTACATAAAAATATTTTATACTCTATAAATATCCAATTTATATAAATTTATACTGCATAAACAAATATCCTTAAAAAGTAAAGTTTATAGACACCAGATTCTCTTTAATATAAATTATATTCTGAAGGGCAGGCATGGTGGCTCATGCCTTGAATTCCAGCACTTGGGAGACTGAGGCAAGAGGATCGCTGTGAGTTTGAGGCCAGCCTGGGCTACAAAGTGAGTTCAAGGCCAGCTTGAACCGCATAGTGAAACTGGTCTCAAAAAGACAAAAAACAAACAAACAAATAAATTATATCCTGGAGAAAAAATGTATACAATTTTAGAGTGATTTATTATAAGATGCATACAAATTTTGAAAGCCAGTTCAATATATTCCAAAATTGTTTTGTAAAGAAAAGATATACTTTCTACTGAAAAAGCTGTATTTTTCATCCTCAAAAGGAAGAGGTAAAAGAAAAGATTGCCTATTTTCTGCTATTAAATATTGAAACAGGAAACATAAACAATAAAATGAAAGAAAAATAATACAATCACTATACATATTTGCTAAAGATGTGAGAAAATCAAGGATTAGTTTCCCAAATATTGAGAATCTTTATTCACATAAAGTTAAAACAAGAAAAAATAGAAAACTCACTGAGGTGGTAAAACATTCTATCCCCAGCCATGAGTCTATTAATGTCAATTCCCACAGATTCCTTTCCCTGACTCCTAAACTGAAACTGTTCATCATTCTAAACAAAACACAAACATTCATCACTTTAAATGTGTATTATATTAAGACAGAACTTTAAATTTGAAGACACAAACATTTAGCATTAAATTATATCGACAAATGTATTTAAGTCAAAAATGCATTCAGTACAGTTAATCTACTGGACGTCACAGCTTAGCAACACAGGATGATTAAGAGTATGGCTTATTTATCCTGGTAATTATGTGGTTCAGTGCTGTGGTTCACAGCATTATCACTGACCAGATTCATGAGAGAATACTGTACAGCACATTAGCATGAGAAAAGAACAAATCCAAAGTTCTAAATAAGATGTGTATTGAATCTATATGACTTTTCTACTACTTCAAAATATAAAAATGTAAGTAAAATCTCCTAAAATGGGGACTATATGTGTATGAAATCTGTTATGGCATGTGTCTAGTTCTTCCCCCAAAGCCTCACATGGTTACAGGTGGGGCTTTTCAGAGGTAGCTGGATCTACAGTGTGTGATGCTGGAATCAAGGATGTGTGGTTAGTAAATTAGTCCATTAGTTGGTTTAGTACAGTACTGACTAGGATTAAGGGAACTACAATTTATTGTAAGTCAGGAGATCCTCCATCCAAAGGTCCTCCCCCAAATCCCCAAGGAAAAGAATGCTACAGAGTACAGGAAGGATCTGAACGGAGAGGCATAAGCGTCTCCCAGTGTGTCAATGCTAGAACACACTTTTTTGACTTCCAATCATAATTCTAACTGGTTGTACACCAAAAAAACCCACAATTTTCCTTGAATCTTTGGGCCTTACCTACTATGTAATAAATATATTAAATATTATATATTAAATATTACATAGCTTATATTAAATATATTTATTATGTTTTCTGTTATTAATCTGCCTTTTCTTATAGTGTTCTTAGTCATGAACCATGCAATAGGTGAGGAAAAGGTACTATTTTTCTCCAGGTTATGTTCTGACTGTTCATATTTCTCCAAAATCCTTAGACCTTTAGAAGATATTAAGGTTATATTAGCAGAGTCTTCATAAATGGAATAATGCCCTTATAAAAAGTCTATAGGAGTTTATCATTTCTGCTACATGAAGAAATACAGAAGATATCTAAAGGAATGCATTCTCACCATACACAAAATCTACTAGGTCCTTGATCTGGACTTCCCAGAATCCAGAACTGTGAACAATAAATTTATATTGTTTTATAGTCTAAGATATTGTGTTATTGTAACCTAAACAGGCTTAAGACACACCCCTATACCATAAAAACTTATATATGATTATATATGAATAAAATTTGAACTATAAAAGGTACCATACATACAAAAGTATCTTGTTGGAAGAAAATATAAATGTATGTACTTTGATTCCTCAATATGATTTCTATGAAGTTATTTTTAAAAATAATAAAAATGCATAATCATAGAGATCCCTGAAAAGAATTTCTGTCATCTTCTGATGAAGGAAAAGCAAAGGAAAGTAGGAGAGAGGAAGGAGAAATTTTCAATGTTCTAATAAACATTTTGTTTATTGCTATTTTGTTATATAATGCATTTCACAATATATTTACTAAATTGCAAACATTAATTTATACCTTAGAATTTGCACTAAAAGTGAAAGATATTCAAAATATATTGTTAATTTAAAAACTAAATCACAAAACTATCTTAGATATAATACCACTTTATGTATTATGTATTAAAACTAAGATACCATATCATTATAAGTAAATATAAAGGGTGAAAAAATATGTGGTTGTTTTTCTTTTATATTTCAGAGTATGTTGATTGATATACACTAGATAGGTAGGTAGGTAGACAAATAAATAGATAATAGATAGATTTCTAAAATATAAATGAGGGGACTGGGGATATAGTTTAGCAACACTGAGGATACAGTTCAGTGCCTGGTAAGCATGAGGTGAGTTCGAATACCATTACCAAAATAAAATAAAAGTGAGGGCAGGGCAGTATTAGAACTTGAGCTTAAGATGTAAGAAGTCGTGGGTTCAATCCCTAGTACCTAAAAAAAAAAGAAACAAACAAAAGAAAAAATGTATGTATGCAACATGATGCTTTAGACAAAATATTAATGGTCATATTCAATTATATAATACTTGAACTGTGACAGTTCTGATTCTTTTAAATCACAGAAGTTTCTACTTCACATATAAAAATATACACTGCAGAAAATTATCAGCAAAATTATAAAGTTCAAATTCAGCAATTTCTATTATATCAAGGACCAAAAATTATCTAACATTCATCTGACAGCAAAAACATTAAATGCAGTAGGAAAATATCTCCCATTACTGAAAAAAATGAAAATGCAAATCCCAGAACACTTATTTCCTAAATTATGTGTAAGAAATAGAAAATGACTCTGATTTGCAATCACATACACTTTTTTTCAAGAACAAATGAAAGGGAATAATTTATCTTCTTAATGTGCTACTTAAAGTACTGTGAAGCTAAGTGCACTAGATGAAGATAAATACATTACATGTTAAAGAATATTATTAAAACTCATTAAATCTAATTCCCACCTAAATTTAAGTAGAAATAATTAAGACACAGAACTGTTTTCCACTCTCTAAATTAATGCATGCATATATATGCCTTTCCATTAAGCTTCAATATATGCAGTTGTAATATCCTGTTTAATTATTTTTATAATAAAGTTTAGAATATTGTAAAGTGTAATAATTAAAAGTCCATAATCTCTTTAAGAACAAAACCCCAATTTTTCATATCTTTAAATTATAAGAAAATTATATTTACTTCAGGTTTTCTTCATATAAATCCTAAGTCATTATCACTTTCAGGAGATCCAAGAATACAAATATGCAACCTGGATTTTTTGTTTGGTTTTCTTCTATATATATATCACTATATCTACATTTCTAAATTATAATGATGGTTACACTGCAGTTTTTCTTATGGTCATTAACTGTATATCACCACTACCAAAACCACCACCATCCAAGTTTAAATTCTACAAAGACAAGATTTGTCCTACTCACTTTGCATTCCTAACATTTATTCTTAAAGATTAAATTTACTCATAAGTGCTTATTGGGAGAATATTTAGGCCACTCTGTTAAAATCTTATTATAAAAAATATAGTGAAAAAAACTTAGACTTGGTGACTAAGAGTGTGGCATTTACTAACTGCAGCCCCTTAGGCAAAGACAAGCTCTCTGAACCTCAAGTGCATCATCTGTGACTTACATATGAAACTAGTCATTCTTCCCTTCCTGTCCTCAACTAAATTAAAAAGCACATAAAAACACTCAGGAAATCATAAATCACAATACCACGACAAGGAATTATTCAGTGCTTATAGCTTTATACATTACAGATTCTTAGTAAAAATGAAACTAATATCTAAATCTGCTAAAGATTAACGTAACTGAATAAATATATTTGCCATCCAAACTGTAACATAACTAAATAAATATATTTGCCATCCAAAATGTAAAATTACTAATTGTTAATGAGAATAATTAGAATAAATAGAATTGTATCAAAGATTCTAAAATCAGAAAGGCTCATATTCTTACTTCAAAATTTAGTAGTTATGTCACCTAATCACACTACATGTTACCTTCCTCACTGTATATGAAAGACACAAAGAAAAATAAACTAACTTTCAGAACTTTGGGGAAGATTAAATATGATATATATTACATGACCAGAAAAATTATTTTAAATTTTTATATAGAATATTTTTGTAGATTATTAGAAATTATGAGAGCCCTCACTAATATAATGACTGCTATATACAAAGCATTAGAATATATCAGAGTATTTTATTCAAAACAACTTTAACAGATAAATGTTTACTTTCATTTTTACATAGGCTAGAGCTGAAGCTAAGCACTTCAGGAACTAAGTGTGCATACATTGAAAATTAGACAAAGGAAAATGGATGTTAAACTGAGTTATTTTCATCCCACCAGATTTTGAAAATTGACTCCAAGCACCTACTATTGAATGTCAGTAGTATCATTCCTAAAAATCAGAGAGGAAAATGCTACATGGTTGTCAATTTCCTGCTGCTTTAAATGGAAAATATAGGCATGTTATACATATTAACCCCACATGCAATAGATTTCATAAAATATATTTAACTCCAACTGCCAAACTATCATATCAGATGAAAACTTTTTAAAATGCTGCAGGCTAATCAAGAAATAAGATGGTGGTAAGAAAACATTTGATTTGGATATAATAGCATTAGCATTCTTAATATAGGGCACATTCAAGAAACCTTACTTTTGTTGATATGAAATACTCTTTTCTGAAAAAACTACACACGATTCTGACATTTCACAGCTACATCCAGCCTTTTCATGCACATTATTTTACTAAAATGCATTGTGTCTGGATAGGTATAATTTTCCCAATACAAACACCTGGATGAAAAATAGTGTGCAATACATACAAGGTCTGAAAACTCTCATAACACGTTATCTATTTACTAGCCATAGATAAACCTTGGAGATAATTTATAAGGGGTGCTTTACATGTCTTACATCAGTACAAAATTAATGTCGCTAAATAATTTACAAAATAAAAACTGAGGGGCTGGGGATTTAGCTCAGCGGCATAAGCACCTGCCTTGCAAGCAGGCAGTTGTGAGTTCGATCCCTGGTACCGATAAAATGGAAAAAAAAAAAAAAAAACTGAGTCAAGGCTAAAGTTATTTAAAATTATATTTGCTCAAAACTTAAGAAGGCATATGATAGTTAAAATGTATATACACACTATGAGGACCTTTGTTCAAGTCGTGGACTTGAAGAGTAGTTCATAGTTAATAGATAAAATACAGATGATAGGGGCTGGGGATTTAGCTCAGCCTTGCAGGTGCGCAGTCCAATCCTTGGTACCAAAAAAAAAAAAAAAAAAAAAAAAAAAAAAAAAACACCAGATGATCTATAACTTCCATTTTATCACATACATTTTATGATTATTTAGAATGCTGTAAAATTTCAATTGGATATTTTGATTATTTTAAAGAGAAACAATAAAGAAGTGAATATCTGCCCAAGAAACTTAAACAACACTGTAAAGTTTGTTTTATGAAATATAATGGACACACTGCTGGTGTTATTTTAAATACTTGTTTCAACTCGTTAAATTTAGTTGAATCTCTGCATTTATCTTAGATTACACAGATAAATGTTTTAATGAATTATCTTATTTTCAACTGTCTTTACAAAAACTAAATTTCATTTAATTATGTTTCCTAGTATGTAGAAGAAAAAGAGGAGGAGGAAAGGAAGAACAAAGAAGGGAAGAGTATCCCATTTAATAAACAGAAAAAAGTATTTTAACCAAAACAAAACAGGTCCTTTGCGTTTAATTTAATCCTTTTCTTTAGCTATACTGCAGGAAGAGATCTTTTCTTTTTAAAATCTTTTGATTTTGTTTTTTGATTTTTGCTTTGACAATGCAAATAAACTAAAACTAGGGACAGATTGAGAGTTTGATAAGAACAAATGGGAAAATAACAGAACTAAACAGTATATAATTCTGATGCGGCTCAACAGGTACAATTGAGAAAAGAAAGCTCTATCTGATGAAAGTGTAGCCACTTATTGACCTTCCTGATTTTAGTAATGAAAATTCAAAGTTGTCTAAATTAAGCCTAAAATATAAAGTTAGTAGCATCCTTACAAAATTATCAATTAACACACATAATAATTATGAACTCAATTAGGGCAAATGTAAGGTTTTCAATCTATTGAAGGCAATCAAAGTTAAAAATATGACTGTATTCTTTAATTTACCATATCTCATAAATGAAGTTGTATGAAGATAATGCTTGCATCTGATCTTAAATATTATTTTAACACTTCTCTTTAATGACAGCAATTTTGTAAAATTTCATTATAATCACATAAATTACCAGTCAATATGTTTTATAATTCCATTTTTAATGGAGTAAGACTTTGTTTCCTGGATGGTTAAAAAAATGTTTACCCAGTGCTTATAGGAAAACAAAAATTTTTACACATAGTTGAATATTTTAAATATTCATAAACATAATATCTATTGCCCTGTTGCAAAAACTTAAATATTTAATTGGACCAAATTATCTGGTTTTTGAATTTTAAAATATATGTATTTTAAAATACTTATTTGAGTTCAGCAGCACAAGTACCTGCCTGGTAAACAGAAGGTCATGAGTTCCATCACCATCCCCAAGATAAAAGTAAATAAAATACAATATTGAAAATTTTCTATAATTAAATTGTGTCCACATAACTGGTAATATTGCTTACATAATTTCTACCCTAGAATTCAGTGTAGGTTAGATGCATATAAGTGTAAATTAATAACTGAATCTTCTTCCAATCCATTTCAAAATCATGCATTTATTAATATTTATTTTTTAAAGAGTTTTATGGAATGTGTAAAGGGAACCAAGGTATTTAAAATCAGTAAAATTAGTAATTAAATTACATAAGAAGGAGTGTTTACCTAGAAAAACACCTGAAAACTGGATCGATATTAATTACATATATATGCATGTGTATATTTGTCCTAAGGATTGAACCCAGGGGCTACATCTCCAGCCTTTTTTTTTTTTGAGACATTTCCCTAAGCCACTATATTGTCCTTTTATAAAATATTTCATAAGCCAGTTCCAACTAGTTATAATTGCATTGTAATAGGAATGAAAATACACAAGCTTAAAATATATAATAGTATTACATCTATGCTAATTCAATGATAAATATTAAAAATCTAAAAGTTGGAGGACTGGGATAAGGAAATGAAAACAAGAGGTATACAAATGATAAAAAAAGTTATTCCTAAGGAAAAGTTAGTGTGATTTACATGGTAAAATATGTTAGTACAATGTCTTAGACAAAATACCTGACACTCAAAGTTAAAGGGGTAAAGGTTTATTTAGCTCACGTTTTGTAGAAGTTTCAGTCCATAATCAGCTGGCATGGCAAGGCAAGGTGGCATGGCAGAGGGGCAACTGTTCAAGAAGGCAGAAGATGGCAAAAGCAGCAAGAGAAAAAGGAAGTGAAGACTCTTTCTACACGGTATGCAGGCTGTCAGCCCTAAGTCAAGAATAGTACTCTCATCTATAAAATCCCAGCACTGGACCATGAATCAATCACAAACTCTAGATTCAGCTGCCTCCAAAAAGCCCTTACCCATGACTACATGAGGCTTTGGGGGGACATTTAGATACAAAGCACAGCATACAGTGTCCTTAGAAACTGCTAGTAATTATCCAAGTCAGTAAAGATTTCAGTTATTAGCACTATCCCAAAATGACAATACTAATGTAGAGAAACAACAGCCAAAAATCTTAGCCTCACTAAATTCCACTGACAAAGGGACTAGATTTTTTCTTTTAAGTGCATTCAAATAAAATATACAATTTCTTTTATGATAATAATATACAGTTATAAAATATAGGAATTAGAGAAGACATTGATGAAAAAATTGAAATTGCCTCTAATCAAGAATGCACTAGAGGAAAGATGGCCATTTTAATAAAGGTGCTTAAAACAGGCTATCCACATGCAGAAGATTGGGTCTAGATCCAAACATTTCACAATGCATAAAACTACAGTAAAATCAAAATGGAACAAAAATGTAAATGTGAAAACAGAAACACAATCTGCTGGAAGATAAAATAGGTACAACTCTGGAAGACAGTCATAGAGAAAGACTTTCTGAACAGAACATCAATGGCATATGAAATAGTATCAAGAATAAACAAATGTGATCATATCAAATCAAAAAGTTTCTGCACAGCATAAAACAAAACAAAAATAATAGAGTGAACAGACAACCTACAGAATGGGAAAAATATCCTGCCAACTATTCCTCAGAGGACTAACATGTATAATGTAAACATATAAAGAACTCAAAAATGTTAGACACCAACACTAAAAGACCCAATTAAAAAAGTGGGAAACTGGGGCTGGGGACTTAGCTCAGTGGCATAAGCACCTGCCTGGCAAACACACGGTGGTAAATTCAATCCCTGGTACCAAAGACAAACAAACAAATGAGTGGAAAATGAAATGAATAGACACTTCTCAAAAGTGGAAGTAGCCAATAAATAAAGTAAAAATTTAGTTTCAACATTACTGGCCAACAGACAAATTCAAATTGAAACAACACTGAGAACCTATTTTACTCCAGAAACAATGTCTATTCTCAAGGAATAAAATAATAACCAATGTGAACAAGGCTGCTCAGAAAAAAAGAACCATTCCACAATACTGGTTTCATTGTAAACTAGCAGAACCATTATAGAAATGAATATGGAAATTCCTCAAAGAACTAAAACTAGAAAATCCATTTGACTCAGCTACTCACTTTTTGGATGTCTTCTCAAAAAAGTGGAAAACATCATGTCACAATGATAATTGCATATCTATATTTATAGCAGCACCATTCATAATAGTTAAATCTTAGAAATGGCATATATCCATCAGCAGATGAATGGATAAAAAAATTGGTACTTCAACACAATGGAATATTAATTTCCATATAAAAGGACAACTTGAATTATTCTTAAGAAAATAGACAATAAAGTTAAATTAAATCAATCATACATATAAGCTTAAATGTCACATAATTTCTCTTGTATGAGAACCCAAAATACAAATAAACATCAAAATTAAAGATAGATAATAGGAAGTAGGGAACTAAATATCAAGGATAATAATTGATAGGAGGGGAATAAAAAGGGGACAAAAAAAGAATTGAGATGTGTTATGTACATGTACCAATTCCTCACAAACAAAGTAAACATTATACATAGCAAATATATACTAATAGAAGAAACTGAAGAAGAAAAAGGAAAACAAAAGCCATAGACAAAAGCGATCTGTACTTTGGCCTAGTTTTTTAAGCCTTTTTTGTGGGCCTAACTATATACATTTTACCCATGTTATAGTATGTGCCAGGTAAAGTTTTGCAAGTATTTTTTCACTTACACATCAAATATTACATATGGTAATTCCATATCTACAAAAAAACATCATGTATGAGTGCTGTCACGGTTTATATTGGTGGCCCCAGGCCTCATGCATTTGCATTGAACATTTGTCATTGGTTCATTGTCTAGCGCTAGGATTGGGGGTATGAGTGCTACACTGGCCTAGGGGTGGAGCCAGGATATGATGTAATGACAGGAAGAAGGTGTATCTCACTTTTTTTGCTGGTTTCTGCCTTGCTGTTTTCAGCCGCCATGAACTGTGGCCAAGCCATGCCACCCTGCCTTGGAGCCAACTGAGTATGGACTGAAACCTCCAAAAACTGTAAGAAATAAACCTTTCCTTTCCCAACTTTTGGCATCATGTATTTGTCTCAGAGACCAGTAAAAAGTAATTAAGACAAGTGCTGTATAATACTCTCCTATTGTTCATCATAATTTATCTAAAAGTTTCTCCAGTGAAAAAATTTAGGTTGTTTCTAATGCTTGCATAGTCAATCAAGAATATTATCATTTTGATGGATTATCTGAGACCTCACTAACACCTCTGACTTTCTTCTTTACAAGAGATTACTAAAACTGACTATCTAGGCCACTATCTGGACTCAGACTTCTGATCTTCCAGTCTCATTTCAAAGAATGCTGGGATATTAAGGATGTGACATCATACCAGGCTTAATTTTTAAAGCCTGCTGGAATATACTGTCAAATTGCTTTTCCAAAAAAAATTGATCATTATGGCTCAGCAATATGATGACATTACCAAAATACAAATGGGTGATGTATTTTAATGTGTTTATAACTTTAACATTAATTTAGATGTCACAAATTCAAACTTTCAGAGATCATGTCAGAATACAATCATAATTATGTTAACTTTCCTATAATTTGAAGTTTTAAGAGTTATAATGATGTCCTCCAAGTTGTATCATAATACTGACTCAGAATTATAGCTCCAGAAGGTTTAGAAAAATTAGTTGAAAAAAAAAAAAAACAATATTAGAAGGTATGAGATTTAGATTATGTAGCCCTGGGTCTAATCCAAAAAGAAAGAAAGAGGATGAGGAACAGAAGGAGAGGAGGAAGAAGAAAAGGAAGGAGGGAAAGAAAGAATAGGAGAAAGTAAGGAGAGAAAAAAGAAGTAGGGAGGAAAGGAAAAAAGGAAGAATATTTGGAGTGTTGGGACTCAGAAAAAGATACCTAAAAGTATGCTCTGGACCTCAAATTGCGATAACATAGGCAGCAGCAATTACAAGGAATTGCTTTTTCTATAAATTCATTTCTCCATATAAGGCCCTGATCCACAAATAACATAATTTCATTAACCACGAAAATTTCATTAACTGAAGAAAATTATATTAATCAGAAGAAATTAAAAGAGACTACAAATTCAATCCTATACCAGAGCCCAGATGAATGCTATTCCAAGCTATTGCCTATACAGTTAAATCCCTGACTTAGAAACATTTGAGTCTGAACTTTCAAAAGTAAGAAGGGACCTCACATTTGGGTTTCTTTATGCTTTACATTGTAAGCATATGTAAAAGTTGTATAAGATCCACCTTGTCAGACACAGGAACTGATCATTTGATCAGTTTCACTAGAATGGAACCCATTCTTTACTTCAGGACTTACTGAAATTTGGACACATTCACTTTCCATAAACATTTTTTTTTACTGCCACTCAGAAGTTACATTTTCCACTTTCTTCAGTTTTTGAAAACAATATTTAAGCTTCAATTATGTGACCCTTCCATGAGTTTTATATATTTTGTATGAATCCCATGAATTTATGCAAATTTATAAATTTGTATACTTTTACACTGGTTAATGTTGTTTTCAGTTTGGTTCTTGAAACTCAATTATTGAAATTTCAGAAGGGAAATATAAATTCCCTGCAAGAATCACATAGACCTGAGGGAAACATAGTGCATCACATCAAACAAGTCCATGACCTTGGAAAAGTAGTCCCATTTTGATGCTTTTTCTTCTTTGCTAAATTGGGAGAAATATCTCCCTATTGAAGT
This sequence comes from Cavia porcellus, assembly GCF_034190915.1. Taxonomy (NCBI): domain Eukaryota; kingdom Metazoa; phylum Chordata; class Mammalia; order Rodentia; family Caviidae; genus Cavia; species Cavia porcellus. The sequence goes on along the minus strand of NW_026947500.1, from coordinate 7,263,414 downwards.
TTGTGTAAAATTTGTGTGTGTATAACATATTTGTACACATATTTGGTAATCTCTAATAATTATTATTATAATTACTATTGTTTTACAATTATGTGAATTCTAATTGAATAAAAACAATCAGAACAATCCGTATAGGGAAAAAATATTTATTTTTGAATCTCATGTTCTAAAATTAAAACTCAACAGTTAATAAATCTGATTAATGATATAAATCTCACACTTCTCTTTGAAAATAAAAGAAAAAATAATGGTTAAGAACATCTTCATCTCTTCTTCATTACCAAATTTGAACAAATTGATTTTTTAAGAAACCACTAAGGAAGATGAACACAAAGCAAACAGGAAAGAGACCAAAAAATCAAGAAATTTCACGATGCATTACAAGGCAGAAGAAGGATAGAATGATGGTAGCTAAACCAACAGAGCACAAGGTACAGTGTAAGTCTACAGACGTTATCAATAAGAAATAAGTCAATTGTCACTACAGGACCTGTAAGACATTCAGTACTTGAAGTATCAAATGTTATAGAACTCAGGAGACAATCTAGGAGTTTAAAAAAATAGAATATCTGAATGTGTGAATAAGGTCTCCTTTTAACTATACCACTATACAAGTAGACAGGAAGTTTATTCCCCTTCTGTATGCCACCTACCTTAAAAAAGAATAGAAATTTCTGACCTAGAAAAATTGACCAATTTTCTCTCAAATTTGGGAACACCAAGTACGAAGTTAAACAAAGGATTAAGTGAAGTCTCATACTGAATTGTGGATTCTCATTCTGTACTGTGTCTCAGCTTTATAATCTATCATGTTTTTTATACTATCAGGGATAGTGCAAGTAGGGAAATAGATCGTTTTCAAATAGGGAGAGCAAGAGATGGAAAGACACTGGGGAAGGGAGGAGAAAGGGAGGAGAAAAGAACTAGATATGTTACGTACCTGCTCAAACTCCCCAAAAGGAATGTGATCATTATCTACTGCAAACATGTACTACTAAAAACCAAAAATTTTTTTTTAAATATCCTGGTTAAAAAACAATATTGCCATAATGATTACAGAGATAAAAAGTTATCATTTGATTTTAAAATAACTCTGTGATATAACTTTGTAATTAAAATGAAAGGAGAATATTTGGGACCTCTCGGTGTGAGTTCTTAGAAAAATAAATTCAATGAAAAAGTCATCATTAGATAATATTATCAGTTTAAAACTATGAAACAACTACATAGGAGCAGAGCTATCAGAAAAGAACAGCTGAAAATGGTTACTCGAGAACAGAATTTGACTGAAGAAAAATAGATTAAAGGATTGATTTCCCATTATTGATTTCATTCATACAGATTTTAAAACTATGTTTATAAAATTCTTCCACAAAATGAATAATTAAAAAATTTTATAAAATTGTGTTCTTCTTTAAGATACAATAGAAAAGTGTTTGGAGAAAATGGGCTAAGGAGGTAGAAGGGGATGGAAAAAAGGAAGGAAAGCAGACGAGAAACCACACAGTTGATAAGACATCTCGGAAAGCTGCTTTCTTAAAATGTTTTTAATTAAATGTAAAAGAGGTAATCAAAGTAATTTAACCTGATTGCTAATTACTGTCTCTAGAATGAGTTAATTGTTGTACTATATTTGTAAATAAGAAATAAGTATCAGTAAAATATAGCTTAATTACTTAGACTCTATTTCTTTATTCACTTTTCTCACTGTCCTAATTCAGCCTCCTCCATCTCTTGCACAATGTCCACAGCTTCCTTCCAGTCTAGCACCATGCTTTTAAGCCCAAATCAGGCTGATGTATTAGAAACCTTATCAACATAACGGAAGTCCCAGTTCAAGCACTGGCAACAGCCCATTACCTAGGTTCAAAGTACACTAGCTTGCTTTGAAGGTCCTGACTCCACCTAATTCTCTCACATCCAGTAACTTCCCAGGACAGAACTTCTGTCTCAGTCACTAATATCCCCTCTTGTATGGACATATCCACAAAATCTATTAAATGACTGCTTCTGTGGTCCATGCTGCTTTGTCTTTCCAGAAAGGTTTCTAATTTCCACTACAGTCTATCCAAATTCTCCTTGTCATAGTTCAGTTCAAACTGTCACACTAAAATGCCCTCTCTTAAACTACACAGCAACACATATTTGGCCCTTCACTAATGACTCACAGTTACCATCTACTTATACAAATTTCTCTTATATAATTTTGGATAACTTTCTCACTGCCTGTTTTAAATTGTAAACAGCTGTCTGTAGCAGGAAATACACTAAACTTCTATATAATTCATATGATTAAAATCATTAATAGACCCAATTAATGTCTTTTAATAAACCCTTTTTAAAAAAAATGTTTCACACAATACAATGCATTTTAATGCACACACCACATACTAGACTTTGTTGAATAATTATTGATGCAATTTAAACTTACCACACAAACACATCATGTTTACAGAACTGTCAAATCCCTTAACTATTAACCTTCATGTTATTTAACCATCACATTTCATCTTTTTGACATGAATATGTTGTTTAGCACATTTCAAATTATGTTGTTTCCCATTTCAACCTTATACTTTATAAGAAAACAAATCAATAACATTTTAAAAGATTAGATATATAATATAAAAATTGTCTAACAGAATTAATCAATAAATGTTCATGATTTGTATCTTATTTTATCTCCAATTAAGTAGAATTAATAGTAAGTATAATTTGGAATATAGAATAACAGGTATTGAGAGGAAGGACTTTAGAAAAGATTCTCTGACATTTATGTTAGTTAATTTTAATATTCATTATGAATTTAAACCTGAAGAATACTATGATAAGACAAAGAGATGTGAGAATTTCTTTGGTTCTACTAGGCGCAAAACCTTAATTCTAGTAGAATAATATGAATCTTAATTGGAAACTCTTGTTCCAGTTTTGCAGGGATGTTTTATTTTTAATTTCCCCTGTTTCCACATGGCAAAAGGTACATAGATGTACTGCAGCTGCTTAATACACTTTATATAAATTAAAAATACTTAACATGTCACACACTGGGAAATTTCCCAGTCTCCAGGCAACAGGTTGTCAAGAGCCACGCTGTCTTCCTGGTAAGAGGCTTTGTCTGAGGGCAAAAGAACTGCTCTGGTTTTTGTTTCTGGAAATCTGAATGGCTACAGTAAGGAAAACAGAAGTCAAATTGGTCATGTCAGCATGAATAGAGTGGAAGAGATTTATACCTCTTTGAAGAGACAATTAAAAACAATTAAAGTTTTCTTTGTCAACAAGTCAGCTTTTTAATGTTGCATGTAATTCATAAGAGGGCTCCCTGCTAGTAATAATCTTGAACTGGTAGCTTTAATAGAACTGCTTTGTTTTCTCTTGCTTGCTTTGCAAAATTTTTAAAAATTACCTTTTGGTAACTTAAAGAGAAAATTTGGCAGGGAGTTTGTTAAAATGTACATGAAGGCTTCCTGCCAAGGAAATGCTATAAAACAGGTGCTGTCAGAGTCAGGAGGTAGATGCAAAAGAAGGAAACTAGCAGACAAAATAAGCACAGGAAATGACCCTGAAACAAGGGAGCCTGGGCCCCGTGCTGTTACCACCACCTGGCCCTGTCAGGAGCCAGCCCTCAACCAAATGCCCAACTTGCAGGTGTTTATAGACGCCCCTGGCAGGCCTAGCCACATCTTCTTATATTGGGTTTTTTTTTTTTTTCACTTTGTCCTAGTTTTTTTTTTTTTTTTTTTTTTTCATATTTTCCTTCTTTCTCTTACTAGAATACACTCTATTTTGTGAACATTTGGTTTGATTTCCCACATAAAATGTATAGGGAATTAGTGTTTCTTTCTGATTTATCATTTTTGTCTTATTTATTAAATGCTAATTTGTTGTGAAAGTTACCATAGCTGATGTTACAGATTTTGAGTGATTTGTTTTGGCTCAATTTTGCATTAAAGGAAAAAGCTTACTTATTAGAAATTTATACTTTTGAAGACAGAAGGACATGGTTTTGCTAAAAATACATTTTTGTAGTGTTTGAAAATGCTTGTAATGGATTTATGGTTCAAATGTGGCCTCCTCATTTGTAAATTACTTCATCTGGACCAACTATAGACCACAACTCCATGGCTGTAAAGAAAATAGGTAACATGAGTTAGTACAGATCAAGTATTGCCCTTAGAAGTGTGGGTTGGCAAGTTTCTATATAGATTTTCTTAAATTCTTCCATGGTCAGTGTGAGTATGTTCTCTGGAGCACTAGGCAGCATTACTCCCCAGTTGGTACTCATTTCTGCCATCTTTCCAATTTTCGTTAGGGTTTTGAAAAGGTTACCATTCTTAACCTATTTTTTACAGAGGAACCAGATAAATGTCCGTTATTCCAAAATACTAAGCATCAGGTCTTTAACAGGTGCTGCTTCTTCCTTGGCAAACAGTAAGACAAGACTACCCTGTGGACAGCGGGGCAATGATCACTTACTCTGTGCTTACAAGTATCCCTGCTCATAGATTCTTTATTACTTAAATATTCTATCTGCTTTGGCTTTGTAATTTTAAAAATGCTTTCCATTTAAAAGATACTTTAAATGTTCTTCAAAATGCTTACACTAGACTCATCATCTGTGACTCTTTACCCTTAAGCCAATGAACCAACATGAAAATTGATCTAGTCTGCATTAGTATTCATAGTCTTCCAGAACTTGACATGGCCACACAAGCATACAAATACACAGAAATACTCCACAGTTTCAAGGATAATCTAGCAAATAGGTGGCCAGAAGGCACTACATCTTAAAGAGATTATCCAAAAAAGGCAAGTGTTATAAATGTCTTTAAAAGGTTTTTGCCCCAGATGGGACACTGTAGCCTGTAAAGCCTTGGAGGTGGAACCAAGGGGCTCTATCTTAAGGTCATCTTCCCGCCCCTAGGGAATTTACCTGTGGCTTGAAATGAATACCAATGGGCTACCTGTGAATCACTAATGCCCCTTAGGCACCACCCCAAACCTAAGCTACATGTATGCTCCCACACCATGTGTCTGGCAGAGAGAATGCCAGACCCCGAGGTGTCTCTCCCCACATTCTTAAAATAAAGGTCTCTTTTATTTTATTTCTTATCTTTTCAGCCATGCCAAAATTCTATCAGATGGTTCCCTTCTGCACCGAAAATTCTATCAGTCTTCATAATGGCCACCCTTGAAATGGAAAAAAAGATAGGATTCACATTGGGTTTAACTAAACCCAAAGTGTCCATACTTTGTCATATATAACAACATACACTATTAAGTCTTGTAATCCACAAACGAGCCCCCAAACTCAAGTTCAATTAATGAGGCAAAAACATATTTTTAAAAAGCAGCACTGATTTATTTTATCCTGGGCCCAGCGACACAGTGCAGTTGGAGATTGCAAAAGCTGTGTGTGTGTCCCCTCCCCCCGTATTTGCACCCTTTATGTATATATCACTGTTTACAAAGTAAGTGGTTTGGGCGTGGATCAGGAGGTAGGCTAATGGGGAAGATCTTTGTTTTCCTCAGCAGAGAACAGAGGAATCTAGCAGCAATTAATATCCTTTTTTACCTTTTTTTAGTACCATATCTGTTATTTGTAGAGGGCAGCAATGGTTAACACATCAATTAGGTCACCCAGAGGGAGAAGGGAGAAGAAAAAGGTATACAGAACAGTTAGGGTCACATTACAGGTATTGTAGTATAAAACAAATATAACGAAGCTCTTTTTTCTAGTGTACAACATTAAAATCATTTTGTGATTTGTGAATTTTAAGTACCATATTTTAAAGGCTGCCCATAAAATGATATATTATGAAAAAAGTCAAACATATCTCCTTAGTAAACTACCTTATATTACTGATTAATTTAATGACAGCTATATCTTTTCTTTCTATAGAAAAAGTTTTATAATGTATTTTACTACGTATTTTCTAGAGTTAAATGAATAAAATCAGATATATTATTTCTTCTTTCACTAAAAATAATTTTTACATATTTAGTTTCATTAAAATCACTTTGTTTAAAGAGATTTTATTCACATATAATTGCTTATTTGAAATTTCTTTATTTCAAAACTTGTACTTCTCATTGATCTTATTGGTTATTCTTAGTGCTGTCCCACCTTATGCCCACCTTGGGAGCTCCCTTTTTCCCCACCTTGACCCCTCCTTACCTTATGATTTTACTCTATAAAAAGTTGTTGCAGGCAGCTGAGTTAGTTAGAAATATTATAGGCAGTGAGACAGGGTTAGGTCCTCAAAGGGGCAGTGCAGATGCCTTACAACTGTGGGGGAGACAGATACCTCCTGCCAGGCCTCAAGACAAAGGATCAAACAAATGCATCCACATCCTAGAAGACTGATATTCTAATTAGTTCCCTATCACCCTGGAGTCACTATCTCATCCCCCTAGGGGAAAGGTCACAACTCTAAAAATACTTGCTTCCTATGTAACTTGCTTCGTATTTGTCCCTAATGCAATCAATTTTAGCTGAACCACTGATCTTATTGGCTAACTTATAGTTATGCCCCAACTTATGCCCATCTGCCTTGTGAAGTCTCATCCCCCCCTCCCTCACGCTTGAACCCATGGTTTTACTCAAGTTCCTGGAAAAGACAGTCCTGGGCAACCCACTTGGGTCTCCTTCTGTCTCTCTCTCTCAGACAGAAGCTTTTTTTTTTCTCTCAAATACATACTACTCTTAACCTCCATTGTTTCTAAAATTCATTCTTCAATTTTAGAGAACATGAACTCACGGACATCCAAGGTTTGGAATTTCATTCCCCTATATCAATGTCTCTAGAAAAGACAAGAGTCCCTAGCAACCCAGTTGGGATCTCACAGTTTGTCTCAGACAGAAGCTTTTTTTCTTCAATAAATATAATCTGCTGTTAACCTCTTTTGTTCCTAAAATTCATTTTTAGTTTTTAGTGAACACAAACTAGTACCGGACATCTAGTAGTTTGGGAGTTTACTGCCCCTGTATCAGTCCCATGCTACAGTTCAAAATACTGTAATATATCTTGTGGAATCAAAGTGAATTAAACAATTCTCTTGCTCACAAAGAGTTTAAATTCTGGTCAATATATTCCACTTATATTGATGTGAAACAGGAAGAATGAATGACCTGCTTTTCCTAGTTATTATACACATTAAACTGATACTATGAGAGTTTTACTAGCCTGTCTCAAAGTCTTTTCAGTTCAATTATTACTGATTGCAACCATATCTCAATTTCTAAAATATGATTCATGAGGACACAACCTTCTTTTCCTTTAAATATTCATAATCAGCTCCTTATCATGGCACCATACTTCAAACATCATAAAAACAACTTTATAGACAAAACTTAATATTCATCTACTTTCTACTGTCACATTACTCCTTGAGCAGTGATCTCTAACTGGTTATGTGTATAATGTGTATACTTCATCCCTCGTGTTATAACCAATACAGTTCATACTGTTGTGAGTACTATATTGGACTTATTTTTTGAGTGATTCCCTATATACTGTGAACATATGAGAAACATACATATTTTTCACCATCATGTCCTCATTGTAAAGTATCTGGCACTTAATAGCACTCAATAAATATTTGTTGAATGAATGGCATGAATTGCTTAAATTCAATTTTCCAAGAGAAACAAAACATTACTAATTGGTCCATTACATGATCTTTGTAGTCAATGACAGTACTCTAACTAATTTCAAATGATAACACAATTTATAACTCATTATACTGATTAAAATCTATTTAAGTAAAATTATATGATGATTTACTTTCCTTTAATATCCATAATAAAAAATACTACTGCTAGCAATTTCTAATTAGTTGTCTTTATCAAAATCCATATTAACTTAGGATCTAAACATCACTGGGATACATTTACATAATTTATAATTATAATTACAATTATAATTGCATAGCACAGTATATAGCTCAAAATAAGCCCTCAATAATATTAGTATGATAGTAGTATTGCTGTTACAGTAGTTTACAGTGATGACAATAATGAAGTTGTATCAAAGATGCGATATATAGTTATATGAACGGCATGCATTTGAGATAAATGTAGATATATACTTATTTCAAAATATAGGAAAACATAATCAATTGTCTTCTTAACAAGTAATATTCTTAATGCAAATATGTAGCAACTATATGAGGGAAAATAATGTGAAGTATAATGTGTAGTTTTCAAATGCTTTGTAATGCATGCATTAATTCTCCTAAAAAAACAAATATGTAAGGAAACGACTAACATCTAAATTTTTTGTAAAAACGGGAGCTACACAGAGAGGAAAAAGGGTTTTCATCTTAGCTAACTGTTCAAATGCCTTTACAAATATTTGTAAAAGTCACCAATAGAGGGTTTACCTGGGATCACATGAAAAAAGACCTCCTACCATCGAAAGCTATTTCCAACGTCCACTGGGTGATCTAAAACAGAATAACAAAGACAGTTTGTGACAAAGCTGACACAGAGTATTCTGAAAGTACTGAAATCAATTGTGACATTTTTCATTTATTTGTAAATGCCTCTTTGGCAGTATACTCACTCAAAATGACAGTTGCTTCTTACAAAATAAGGAAGGTGAGGTAAAATAGAGGAATTTTGACAGTCGCTTTAATGAGATTCTGCATTAGGGCTATTCTAACATATTCACCCAACATGAAGCTCGCCCTTCATTTTCAATATCATAACTCAGGAGTTTCAGAATGTTATCACTATGAAAAACTATTACCAGCTAATCTTTAATAGAGATTGCCTGGTTTATTTTTCCCAGATCTCTCAATTAGAAGAATCATTCTAAAGCAAATATCCAAGTGAATGTCACCCTTGCAGACCAATTACCTCTTCTCTTTTAAAGACAACTTGCTATTAAGAACAGTAATACAAAATATGACTAGACAACTCTCCAGGAGCATAATATTTGCTTAGAGTTATCTGAGGGTATAATTTAAGCCACATTTTAAAATTTGGTTTACATACTTACATTGCTAAGAAAGTTATTTGCAAGGTAAAATATCTATAGTATTTTTAACTTGATCAATGTTTTTATCATATATACTAAGCATTTTTCAAGATTGTAAACAAACAGGTAAAGATTCCAGCTGAAAAAATTTAAATTATAATCTGGAGTAGAATAAAATCTATTCAAATCCTGGCTTAGCAATTATCATATACTGATACATATACATAACCTATACTGATACATATCATATACCGATACATATACATATCCACCGATATGTATTTGCTGAACTTGTATACTACAAAAAATATATTAGCAATGTAACATGGTATTACAGTTACATAATTTCAATCCCAGAAAAATTAGTTGAGAGATTTTGGAGAAGTAAGAAGCCTTATAATTACAGTTTCCTTATATGCAAAACAGATTTAGCAATATTTACTGCCAAAATGCAAATATTAATTTCAGCAAAAGAAAAGCACTTAGTAGATTTCTGGCTTATAATAAGGGTCAATAAATGGTATATATTATACTTATGGATAATTCTTTTATCCAACAAATCATACCCCACACATCTAATGATCAAGATTTTAAAGATTAATGATAAAAAAATTTTTCTAGGCTGCAAAGGAAAATAAACAAACAACATGCAAGGTTGACAGCACGCTTCTCCGCAGAAATCCTACAGGAAAGAAGAGACTAAAATGAAATTTTCACACTGAAAGACCGAAAAAAATAAATAAATACAAAAATAAAAGCTGTCAGTCAAGAATGCTATATACAGTAAGACCATTCTTTAAAAATAAAGGTTAAAACACTGCAAGAAAAACAAACTGAGAGAACATATCTTGAATAAACCTGATTTACAAGAAATCTTAAAAGAGGATCCACAAACTGAAAGAGATGCTAAAGAATATAAAGAAAATACAGGAAGATATAAATTCATTGGTAAGAGCAATTATATTAATACACTCAGAGTGCTATAATAGTATAAACAGAAAACATACATATCTTTAGTATAAAGATTAAAAGCAAAATAATAACTACTTTAAAATGTAAAGAGATACTATATCAATATGTCTAAAATGAGACACTAAAAATTCTAAATGTGGGAGGAGCACAATAAGTGAAGAATGTTCTGGGTATATTTTCCCTTATTCCTGCTTCTCTTATTAACACCATGTGAAGCAGCTATTATTTCAACCTTATTACAATCAAAAGACATTTTTAGCTTTTTTTTTTTTTTTGAGATGAGCAGAGTGGGTAAGTCTTAAAGGAACCACAAAACAAATATACAAAATAGAAAAACCAAAACCAATTAATAAGGAATTAAACTAACAATACTAGACTAAATCACTTAACCTCAAAGGAAGACTCAACAGATGAAGAAATAAAGAAATCAACACAAAGAAAGGAATTAGTGAGTAAGTTACAAAATGGCTGTAGGTACATTTTATTCACCAATAAGTACTTTGAATGTGAATGTATTAAATTCTCTAATCAAAATGTTGAGTGGCTGAATGATTTAATAAACATGGCCCAACTATAAGCTGCTTACAAAAACTTACTTCATCTATAAGAACACATAGAAAATGAAAAGGCTAGAAAAAAAAATATTTCATGAAAAGACACTCCAAAAGAAAGGAGCAGCCATACTTATAACAGATCAATAGAATTTAAATCAAAAGCAATAAAAAATGGCAAAGATTTTCATTTTATAGTAATAGATTAAACTCAGCAAGAGAAAGAAACAATCATATGTGTATATATATATATATATATACACACACACAGACACACACACATACATATATATAATACATAAGTATATATATATATATATATCCAATCAGGCATCAAAATATGTAAAGCAACTATCAATACATCTAAGGAAGGAAAATAAATTCAATAACAATTAGAAACATTGACCCATCACTTTCAGCAAAGGATCAATCCAGACAAAAAATCAACAGCATAGTTCAATTGCACCATGGACCAAACAAACATAACAGGCATCTATAGAATTTTCCATCAAATTGTTGCTCAATACACAATTTTCTTATCACTATACAGAAATTTTCCAGAGTACATATGATGGGCCAGTAGAGGCAACGTACAACATACGTACCATAACAGGCACACAGAACCCTCTCTGTGAGCAAAAGAGCCAAGTCACCCCAACAGCCAAGTATCATATAACAATACTTTTTGTTTTTGTTTTTATCTAAACAAAAACCTCAGTATTCAGATTTCATTGCAGTGCTGGCACTTGTGAAAAGTGAGTTTGGAGTTGCAGTGTGGGTACTTGGTCTCTAAAATGTTTGCCATTACTGTATTAGGACAAAAACTAAAATCAACAAAATTTTAAAAAGATAAAATCACATGGAGTATTTTTTCTCAGTACAACTCAAAAACTAGAAATCAATGACAAGAAGAACATTGGAACAGCAACTTATTTTTGTAAAACCACACATGGATTTAATAATCAAGCAAAAAATCAAATTCCTTGAAATAAATGAAGACAACAAACCAAAACTTGCAGAAACAGTAAAAGTACTACTAAGAGAGAAGTTCAAAGAAATCAGTGTCCACATCAAAAAGTAGGAAGATTTCAAACAAATTATCACTACATCTGAAAGAAACAGACAAAAACAAACTAACCTAAAACTAGTAGGAGAAAAGAAACAATAAAAATTGTAGAAAAAATAAATGGAGATTGAAGAGCTTGTTTCTTGCAATTATATATAATTGGGTTTCTCTGCAGGAAGAAAGAATACAGACAAAAGTTAGTTAACTTAAGAGAGCCAGAATTAGAGATCAAAAGGAAGATATGAAAAGGAAGATAATACAAAACATAATCAATTAAAATTATAAGCCAACATATTTGATAAACTAGAAAGAGTGCATAAATTCCTAGACAAATATACCTTACTAAAAATTAATCATGAAGATATTAAACAATCAAATCAATAAAAAGTAATGACTGTATCAGTAAAAAAGTCTCCTATCACAGAAGAGCTTACTGTTGAAGTGCTAATACTTCTTCTGCTTAAAGTACTGTATTAAAAAAACCAAAAAGGAAGGATTTTTCAATCATATTTTACAAGGCCTGCATTGTTCAGTTACAAAAACCAGATAAGGGCATAAGAAGAAAATAAAACTAAGAACTACAAGCCACTATTCTTTATAAAGACACATATGATGCTTCAGAAAATACTATCAAGAACAAATAGCATATTAAAAACATTATGTACCATGATAAAGCAAGATTCATCCAGGAAAGAAAATACGGTTCATGAAACCCAAGTCATTATACATGGTACTGTGTATAAAGAAAATGAAGCACAAAAACAACAGATCATTTCAGTAGATGCAGAAAAGATATTTGTGAAAATTCAACCTCCAAGAGTTCAGAGTGTAGCTTACTAGTGTACATTTTCCTAACATATATGAGGCCCTGAATTGCATTGCCCTGAATTTCATCCTCAGGACTGGGAAAAAACCACAACAAACTCAACTACAGCAACATTCCTTCCGAGTAAAAATATTTAATAAATCTAAATACAAAAGGAATCTACCTGAACATAACAATGATCATTTTAATAAGCCAATAGCTAAAATTATACTGAAAAGAGAAAAGCTGAAAACTTTATTTCTAAATCTGGAACAAAACAAGGATTCAAACTCACTGTTTTTATTCAATAATGGCCTCTACTTGTGATCCAGAGAAATCAGAGAACAGAAAAAAAATAAATGAGGACCAAATTAGAAATTAGAAATCAGACTGTCTCTGTTTGCCAATGATGTGATCTTAAGAAGAGAAAACCTTTAAAACTACATTAAAAAAAAAAAAACTATTAGAACTAAGAGGTTAAGTCAACAAAATTGTGGACCACAAAAACATACAAATATAAATCACATTGCTATATGTTAAAATGAAATTATCTAGAATAGAAATCACGAAAACAACCCAAGTTACAATAGCTTCCAAAAAACTAGAAATGAATTAAATCAAAGAAGTTAAGGATCTCCACAAGGAATTCAAACATTAAGTGTTACACACACATATGTATTACATGAGTGAATAAATAAAAATTTAAAAAAGTAAAAGAGCTCTACAATGAAAACGAAAAATCATTGGTGAAAGAAAGTAAAGAAGACATACACATAAAGGACAAAGATAGCCCATATCCTTAAACTGGAAGAAATAATATTGTTAAAATATCCAACTACCAAGAACAAATTATGCACCCAATACAAGCTCTGTGAATTATATTTTTATATAACTAGAAAATATTCTAAAACTATACTGAATAACAAAGAACTCTAAACAGTTACAGATACCCAGAACAACAACAACGACAACAACAACAAAAAGGCAGAACGCAATACACTAACTGACTTCAAAACACAGCACATAGGCTCACTCCACAGACCTAGGGGTCAGCAGATTATCAGTCTCATCCCTCTTCTCAACCAATAGACCTAGGGGTTGGCAGATCTTAGGCCCTGTCTCCTCATTCCAGGAACTTAATGGTTGACAGGATCCTTGGTCACCCTCTCTCCCTAACACAAAAGACCACAGCAGCCCACAGACCACTAGGGGCAGCTTCCACCCCCTGCAGAACCTTGTTGGCCTGGTGGGAGCCTCAGCAACCCTTCACCCACACAGAAGGCTTCAGTGGGCTTGCAATAGTGTGCTGAGTTTCTGCCTAAAACAAGGGACCCCAGTGGGTAAACAGAAGCAGCAGTGAACTTCTACACAGCTGTAGGACCTTAATGAGTCCTTCTTCCGAACATAGAACACCAGGTGGGTTGAGGAGAGTGCCAACAAGGTCTCCTCCAACCCAGAGGGAAGCAAAAGGGCCTGGAAGACACCCACTGACACAATAAGGTCCCATCTGAGGTGTAAACTATACCCAGGTAGATCTAGTGGCCTGGAATAGCCTGAAGCCATAGTAACAATAGGAATAAAGGTTGACTTCCATCAATACTTCTAATCTAGTCAACATTCCTAGAAAGAAAAAGGCCCATCCATCAGTCCCTGCAGGAGGAATTCAGGTGACTGGTCCCTCCCTTTATTGTGGGACCCAACAACTAGACAAATATCAATCATACAATAGGACCTTAAGACACACAGGATGGACAATTGAGACTAGCAGGATTGAAAAGACCAAAATAATAACTCTAGAGATGAAAATGACAATACAAAAAAGCAAAATACAATCTCAAACATCCAGTCAACCAGGAACAAATATAGGAGACATCGAAATAAAGGACATTAGAAGTCATAAGCTTGAAATTTCTAAAAAAAAACACATGAAACAAAGAAACAAATCCATGAGGCTATAGAGGAAATCAGACTAAAAGTAATCTCTTACATAGAAATAAATGACCATAAAAGAGATACTCAGCATAGAGAAAATATAGATTAGAAAGTACAGGAACATGGGAGGATGATAGAAATCTTGAATGAACAATACAGAAAAGAAGTAGAATGCATGACACAAATTTAACTAAAAATTCATTTCAGCAACTAAAAAATTCTACTGAAAGCTGGTGAAACTATTTGAAGCTGAGGATAGAATTTCAGACCTTAAGGACAGGATCTTAGTTAGTAATCATGAAAGGAAAGAACATTTAAAAACAGCAAGGTAGCATAAATTGACAACAGCTTCAAGATGATGCAAAGAGAACCAATGTAAGACTAACAGGCATCAATGAAGATGCAGGAATGAATGCAACTGACATCAATAAAATATACATAGAAGTATTACCAGAAAATTTCCCAACCACGGGAAAATAATCAGATATACATATAAGTGAGGTATATAGCATGCCAAACACTCATAACCAAAATAAATATACAACCAGACATACAATAATTAAGATCCCAGAAATTCAACATAAAAACAGAATAATAAAAGCTATTAGAGAAAAAACACAACTAATCTATGAAGGAAAGCCTAATAGAATCACAACAGAATTCTCAGCACAAACACTCAAGTCAAGATGAGCTTGAAGTGAAATGTTACAAGCCCAAAAAAGAAAACAACTTTCAACCCAGACTCATGTACCCTGAAAAATTTTCTTTGAAAATTAATGGAGAAATAAGATGCTTCCCTGACAAAGAACAACTAAAGAAATTCATGTCTACCAAACCGACCCTAGAGAGTATTGAAAGACATACCCAATAGAGATAAAAATGACTACCATCTCCAGAACAACAACAGAAAGGACACCAGACAGGGCAAACAATTAAAGAGGAAAGGCAGGAAACCAACAAATGGAAAATAACATGACAAAGCTGAGGCAGTACATATCAGTTATATCAATCAGTTTAAATGGACTCAATTCACCAATTAAAATAAACAGATTAACAGAATAGATTAAGAAACAGGATCCAACAATATGTTATATACAGGAAATACATCTGACTCAAAAGGAAACTCAAAGAATACATGTCAAAGGGTGGAAAACAATATTCTATGTGACAGGAACCCAGAAAAAACCAGAGGTAGCTATTCCATTTGCAGACAATGTAAACTTCAAACCAAAAAAATGATCAAAAAAGATAAAGAAAGTCACTACATACTTTTAGGGGAATAATTCAATAGGAAGATCTAATAATCAAATATATATGCATCAAATACAGGAGCAATCAACTATGTAAGACAAATACTAATAGGTATGAAAAACCAAATATGCAATAACACAGTTGTAATAGGGGATGTTAATACCCCATTATCACAAAGAGACAGATCAACTAGACAAAAAGTCAGCAAAGAAATAACAGAACTGTAACAAACCTATGAACAAATGGACTTAGTAGACATTTACTGAGTGTTCCATTCAACCATATCAGAATATACATTCTTCTCAGCTGTTTATGGGACATGCTCTAAAAAAGATCATGTATTAGCCCATAAAGCATTCTCAAGTAAATGCAAAAGGACTGAAATTATACCAAGCATGTTACCTGACCACAGTGCAATGAAATTGGATATTAATGGCAAAAGTAACTGTAAAACCTATATAAACACATGGAAATTAAGTAACAACCTCTTGAACAACCAATGGATTACAGGTGAAGTAAAGAAGAAATTAAACACTTACAACTCAAGGAAAATGCAGATACAACATACTGAAATCTGGGGGATGCAATGAAAGGTGTCCTAAGAAGGAAATATGTAGCAATGGATTGTCACATCAGGAAAACCAGAGTGAGCACAAATAAACAACCTAATATTACTCCTCAAGCTTCTAAAAAAAGAACAGCAAATCAATCCCAAAATTCATAGAAGAAAGGAAATTATAAAGATCAGTGCAGAAATTAATACAGTTGAGACTAAAAGAAAAATAAACAATTAAGGAATCAAAGTGCTTTTTTGAGAGAATAAACAAAATTGATAAACCTCTAACAGACCTTATCAATAATAAGAAAAAACTGAAATTCATGCAAAAAGGAATGGAAAGGGTGAAATTACTACAGTTCCCATGAAAATTTTGAAGATCATGAATACCTACTTTGAAAATTTTTACTCACATAAGGTGGAAAACACAAGAGGAAATGGACAGAGTTCTAGAAATGTATGCATTACCAAAGCTGAATCAAGAAGATATAACAATTTTGAATAACCCAACATGAGTTACTGAAATTGAAAATGTGATCACAAACTTACCAACAAAGTAAATGTGATTACAAATTTACCAACAAAGAAAGCCCAGGTCCGAATGGACTTATAGCTGAAATCTATAAGAAATTTAGAGAAAATTTAATGCCAATACTCCTCAAATTTTTCAATGAAATTAAAAGGGAAATAATTCTTCCTAACTCATTCCCGAAGGCAAGTATTACTCTGATACCAAAACCAAAGAGAAATCCAACCAAAAAGGAGAACTATAGGACAATCTCACTAATGAATATCGATGCAAAGATTCTCAATTAAATATGGCAAATAGAATACAGCAAATCCTCAAGATTTTATATGTCACATCAAGTGGGATTTATTCCAGGAATGCAGGGATGGTTCAACAAACTCAATAAGTGTAATACACCACATTAACAAAGCCAAAGACAAAAATCACATGATCATCTCAATAGATGCAGAAAAAAGCTTTTCATAAAGTCCAACATTTGTTCATGATAAAAACCCTACAGAAATTTGGGATAGCATCTACCTCAATCTAATAAAAGCCATATATGACAAACAATAGCCAACATTATTCTAAATGGACAAAAACTGAAAGCTTTTACTCTAAAATCAGGAACAAAACAAGGGTGTCCACTATCACTGCTCCTATTCAATACAGTTCTGGAATCATTAGCCAGGGCAATCAGACAAGAGAGAAAAACAAAAGGAAAAAGGATAGGAATTCAACAACCCAATCCAAAAATGGGCATCTTAAATGAACACATATTTCTCAGATGAAGAAATACATATGGCAAATAAATACATGAAGACATGCTCAGCATTACTGGTCATGCAAGAAATGCAAGTTAAAGCAGCACTGAGATTTCACCTCACTCCAGAAAGAATGGCTGCCATCAAGATACCAACTGATACCAAATGTTGGTGGGGCTGTGGGAAAAAAGGAACACTTCTACACTGCTTGTGGGAGTGTAGATCACTGTGGAAATCAGTGTGGAGATTTCTCAAAAAACTAGGACTGGAAGTCTCATTTAATGTAGCTATTCCTTTTCTGGGTATTTTCCCAGAAAATTTGAAAATGTCTTGCCACAGTGATGTATGTTTATAGTAGTACATTCTAAAATAGCTAAATCTTGGAAACAACCAAAATGCCTATCAACTACAGAATGTATAAAAAAGACATGCTATTTTTATACAATGAAATATTACGCAGCTATAAAAAGGATAAACATGAAGCTTTTATAAGTAAATGGAGGTAACTTGAGACCATACTCATAGGTGCAATAAATCACTCATATTTATAACTTTCACATTATCTCTCTAGTAAAAAATAAATAAAAATCTGAAAGAGTAATAAGATCCAAAATATACAATAGATATTGTAATAATGAAAGGTATATAAAGTGCTCAAAAGGACAGAATTACTGGAATAAGGGAAAGGAAAAAAGGAAGGAAAACATTATACGTATGCTGGTAAAAAAAAAAAAAAAAAATATATATATATATATATATATATATATATATGCTAGATATATAACTATATTACTAATCTCTCTTAGTTTATTAAAAGAAGTTTGTGCTATCATTGTTTGATCACTTATGTGCCTAGATCTTATAAACTGAGCAACTAGTTCTGACATAACAATATGCAATATATTAAAGTCTGTTAATTCCCTATTTTTTTCAAATTCTGTATCATTTGTATCTCTTTTTTTTTTTTTGCTTTTTAAAATTAAAAAAAAAAACCCATGTAGTAGTCCTAATCAAAATAGTGTGGTATTATCTTGAAAACAGATATGGATATGCATAGAACTGAACTGCCTGGGAAGAATATCATATATTTATAGCCAACTGATTTTTAATGGTGATTGCTAAGAACATGCATTGGAGAAATGGTAGTATTTTCAGTAAAAAATGCTAGGAAAATTGACATACATATCAGAAGAATGAAACTAGATACCTATCTCTCATTTGATAAAAAAATATAATTATGTAAGTTAAAAACCTTCTACACAGCAAAACAATCAATTAAGTACAAAGACAACCTAGAGAATAGGACGCAATTTTTCCAAAGTATGCACTTGACAAGAAGTTAATATCCAAAGTATTTAAGTTACTCCAAAATCTCAATAGCAAAAAATAAAAGACTTAATTAAAAATAAGCAACAGGGAGAAAGACAAATGGCAGCTTGCTAGGGGACTGGGCAAAGAGTCTGCAGAGAAATCATATTAGATGCTAGAATATGACAACATGGAGAGGGCCAGATGAATGGATAATAATTCTTATTAATCAAGGCAGTGTGGCTGGAGGATTTAAGGTCATGCTGAGACTGTGGCTGCTGATAACGGGAGTCTGCGAATCCTGCACCTTTAATAGGCACACTGACCAGTAGATCCAAGAGGAAAAGCTGTATTGGCTTGTGGTGACTGCTGGAAATTGAGACCTAGGACCCCGCGAAGCAGCCAGGGCCACTCAGCTCTGCTGAAGGAGACTGCGAGAAGCTCCAGAGCTATGAAGCCAGACACCATGCAATTTTCTGACTGTTGCGTCTTGTGTCAGGAATGCAGTGAAGGCAAGTGGCGCAGTGCGCAGTAGACCCAAGAGGAAGGTTTGCATTGAGTCTTGGTAAGTACTAGAGAATGGGTCCCGCGGCTGCTGTGGCTGGCTGGAGGACATCTTGGAATTGGGCAGAGCCCACCACCACGGTGGCATCAGTAACACAGAGAGTCTGGTGGACGACATCTTGGAGTTGGGCAGAGCGCATGGCTTGGTGACATCAGTTGCCCCTGGCATAGAGAGGTCTGGTGGAGGACATCTTGAAATTGGGCAGAGCGCAGTGTTGTAACAGTGTCAATGACACAGAAAGAACTAGTGGAGGACATCTTGGAATTGGGCAGACCCAGTGCCGCAATGACATTAGATAGTCACTCCTGGCGCAGAGAGGTCTGGTAGAGGACAGCTGGGGTTTGGGCAGAGCCCTGTACCATGGTGACATTAGTTGGCCGCTTCTGGCACAGAGAGAACTTGCAGGATCCGCTGGGGCTGAACCAAGCCTCTGGTTGGGACCCAATAAGCAGACACAAAATAGTCACGACTCTGTGACATCCACAAAGTACAGCCTAACTTGTGGATTGACTTGCACAGAGGCTGGAAGCTAGCCTGCACCATTCCTGCATCCCTGCCTACCTCAGATAACAGCAAATTGGGGAGGGCATCAAAAATTCTAGTCAACACGCTTTGGAAAGACCCTAAACAATACAGAGAGGGCCAGAGACCCCCAGGACACTCCAGTCTGAAAGAAACCAGAAACATGACAGGAGATAGAAATAAAAGAAAATCTCCAGCTGCCCAACATGAGAAAATATGCCCAGGAGAAGTAAACACAGAAGAGAACAACCATCCAATACTGGACACAGCATCAGCTGAAATAAATAAAAAAAAATGCCTTCATAACCTCATAGATGAATTTAAAACTGTACTCCTTATCAAGTGAGGCAAGATAAAAGAGATTAATTAAAGAAATGATAAGTCCCACCCAAGAGAACACAGATGGAAGAACAGGGGAAATCAGAAAAGAAAGAGAAACTTCTGAAGAATTTAAACATAACTCAGAATACATGAAACAGACCTAAAGAGATTACCAGTAAACTAAAAACTCCATTGAACACTGGCAAAATGCCTTGACAGAAACTAAAGCTAGCCTTTTGAAACTTGAAGAGAGATTTATGATATATGATCATGAAAGAAAAGACCTCTTAAAAATAACAAGGAACCAGAAAGAAACAATTCAAAGGCTAGAAGATGACAAAAGGATACATAACTTAAGAATAAAGCATGTGAGGTAGGAAGCAGGAGCAACCAAAAATGAAATACAAAGAATATTCCCAGATATATTAAAGGAAAATTCCCTGTGTATAGGGAAAAGAAATGATATCCAGATAAAAGAGGCATACAGAACACCAGCAACCTACAACCAAAACAGATCTACACCCAGACATATAATAATCAAGATTCCAGAAATCCACCAAAAGAACAATATTAAAAGCAGTCAGGGAAAAGAAGCAGAATACCTACAATGGGAAAACTATCAAAAAAACAACAGACTTATCAACACAAACTCTCAAATAGAGAAGGGAATGGAGAGAAATATTCCAAGTCCTGAAAGAAAATAATTTGCAACCAAGACTCATATACCCTTCAAAACTCTTTCTCAAAATTAATGGAGAAATAAGATGCTTCCAGGACAAGGAGGAACTGTGGGAGTTCGTGGCCACCAACCCAACCCTACAGAGAGTGCTGAAGGACATTCTAGAGAGAGAGAGGAAGGGATACCAGGATTCCAGCAACAGTGGCAGAAAGGCCTCAATGAACAAGGCAGACAGTGGAATGAGGGAGTAAGGTGGAAAAATTATAGCAGAAAAGTGGAGTAGCAGACATGAGGCAGAGACAGTAAGCTATAATTTAGTATAGATAGCTTTGATACATTATAAAAAAAGGCAGAGGTCATTGTTAATAGTGTATCAGGATTTAAAAGACACAGTAGTCTTATAGTTCTGTTTAGTTTGAATTTAATTTGTTCCGGTCGTCCACTCATATCAGATTTGAGGGCATAGACATCTGACCCAAAAATAGCAGGTTATACCATAGTAACTATCCTTAATTTCCTATTAACTTAAACTGAAACCCTGTATTACTTACATTGTCTTTCTATGACTGATCTTATTTGAATCCGATTGATTAGACCACGGTTTTGCCTTGGCTGATTTTATTTGAATTTGGTATGCTTGATAGTATCAACCCTAAAAGTAGAGGCAACTATTCTGAAGATGACAACATGTAAAAGATATCCATACTGGTATTGATTATTAACAGCTCTCAAGTCCTACAATATTTTCAAAGTTGTGTTTTTATAAAAATAGCTATGTAATACTATGCTTAACTATATTAAGCCCGATGATGTGGACAAGTCTATTAAAAATAACAAGAGAAAGCATAATAATTATGGTGATCACCTAATATTGTGGTCTTATAAGTCTTTTTCATTGCATGTTTTTCTAGGAATTTGTTTTGCTGTCTTGTTATGATTTGTTTTTCCCTATAATACAGAGAGGATAGATATACATGTAGAAATTCTCACATGAGAAGATTTTTTTAAAACAATTTACGGGAACAGATTATATAATGCAAGATGTAATGAACAGATACTCTGAAGAAGAGACACTAAGAAACCCAATGCTAATTCTGTAGCATGATATAAAATCTAGCAATACTATTATTCACTGATCAGAGTGATATTAGTCTAGTCTCTTAAGTTCAATTTCAGTATATGTAAAGATAAGGACAGTTACTATCAAGAGAATGAGAAACACTATGGTAGTTATTGTCTTCCCCAATGTCAAATCTTGAAGACCTAAAGAGCCTTCATCATCCTGTAATGATTTGATTAATTCTATAATATGCAGTATGTAATTAATGTGTGTGAACATGGGGACAACTATTTGGAAGAAACTAGAAACAATTAGATAGAGAAACTAGAAACAGAAACTAGAAACTAGAAACTAGAAACAATTAGTGAAGATCTCCTGTGGACTTGCTTTGAAATCTGTATTTCTTTAAATTGTGTTTTTTAACTGTTTTGTTCTGTTTTGATATGTTTAATCTTACCCTCTTGAAGATAAAAAACAAGTGTGTAGGACTGATAACCATATTACTAAGTTTTTGCTAGATCATTGAGCAGAACTGTTGGCAGTGTCACTATTTGAATGTCACTTTACATGCTTTAGTTTTGTAACCTGAATAACATTTCTTAAGATGACAATATGTAACTTATCAACTGGTGATTTCTTACCATTTATTTTTCTGTAATTCTGTATTATTTCTACCCTTTTTTATGTCCATGTATTTTTTTGTTTCTTTCTCTTTAATAAAAAATAAAAATAAAAAAATAAACATCAGAATTAAATAGATATTTCTGAAAGACAGGTAGATAGCTAACTAAAACATAAAAAAAAAAATACTCAATATCATTAACTACCTGGAAAATGTGAAATAAAAACTCAGTGAGATACTGCATTGCCTCAGTAATTAATGGTTATTATTAAAAACCTAAAGAAAATGAGTTCTGGTGAGGATATGGAGAAAAGAAGAGCCGTGCATACTGTTAGAGATTATTTAAATTAGTATAGCCATTATAGAAAATACAATGGATATTCCAAAAATTAATATGAAACTACTATGTGATCAAGTAATTCCACTACTAAGTATAGATCAAAAAGAAATCAGTCTATTGAAGAGACAGATGTATGCCTATGACTACTTCCAAAAATGAAAACAAGTTAAACATTCATCAACTGATAAATGGATGAAGACAACACGGTACATATATCCACCTCATATACTATTCAATGGTAAAAAAGAATGAAATATTGTTATTTGCAGCAACACTGATGGAATTAGAAGTAATTATGTTTAGTAAAACAAGACAAATATCACTTTATGTCATTTATGTGTTGAATTTAAAAGAAATTACCAGAGGCTTGCTGAAAGGGTAAGAAGGAGGATGAAGACATTATCACTTAATGGATATTGAGCTATAATTACATAATATCAAGAATTTCTGTGATCTTATGTATTGTAGGGTAACTAAAGAGAATTATATTTATTTCCAAAAGTTAGAAAGGATCTTGAACATTTTTGCCAGGAAGAAATAATTGAAATGAATGAGCATGTTGGCACATGCCTATAATTCCAACTGCTTGATAGGATGAGGCAAAAAAAATTGCAAATTTGAGGTCAGCCTATGCAAATTAGCAATGTGCAGTCTCAAAAAAAGAAAAGAGGGGCTGGGGATTTAGCTCAGCGGCATAAGCACCTGCCTTGCAAGCAGGCAGTCGTGAGTTAGATCCCCGGTACCGATAAAAAGAAAAAAGACCAAAAAAAAAAAAAAAAAAGAAAGAAAGAAAGAAAGAAAAGAGCTGAGAATGCAGGTTAATACTCCCTGGTTCAATCCCTACTACCACAAAAATTTTTTTAATAAAAGAAGAGGATTTGGAAGAGGAGGAAGAGAAATAAATATTTGAGGAGATAAATATCTTTAATATAATTTAAATTATGCAATACACACATGAATCAAACCAGAACATGACACTTATTAATGTGTGTAATTTTTGGTTTAATGTATCATTAAAATTAATTAGGACACTAAAATAAGTGCTGGTTAGGATGTATACTTGGGGTTAAAATGTAAATAAGTAAACTCATTGATTAATTTCAGGACAGTTATCAGTTCATTTTTTTCTGTCGCTTTGCCTAAAGTTAGGCAAACTCTATACTCCCTTTACTTTTCTATTTAAATAACTTAGTACTGATTTCTAAATAATGAGTTGGAACAGCTGGATGTCTCACAGGCTGAATTTGGTTTGGGATCATCTCTGTATTTCTGGATCATGTAATACTTACTATACAGAGAGCCTCAGGATAGTAATCACATTTTCAATTATTTCTTAACATAGTTTCTGATATTACTGTTAACAAGACTAAAAACAACTCTACAAAACTGGAAATATTCAAATATGTATTCCTGAACTTCATTGAAAGCTTTGATATCTTTCTTGCCACAAAAGTTGGGAAATTTTAGCACACAATAGATCTGCATAATATAATGAATTTTAAGTGCTCATATCTGACTTCAATTCTTCTCTCCTAAAGACAAGAACCTAACATCATCTCTATATACAACTTCCTCCAAAGCGGAAATGAGCTTTCAGAAAATAGAGACTTAATAAATACCCAGTGCGCTAAAATAAAATATCTAGTAAGTTCTCTGTTTCTACTTTTAGAAAAACTATCCTAATAATGGTTTCTTCTATTTTTTGAAGTATCAAAGTAAAAATATACCATGTGGGTCAAATAAGTAGGGCCAGATATATGGAAACATCAATAAAGCTTTCTCTTGTTCCTTCTTTATTAGTATATGTTTGCAACACAAAAGTGTTACATTCATTGTAGGTAGGTGGTACATGTACCTACATGGCACATCTTAATTCTTTTTACAACCCCTTTTTCTACTTTCTTCCCAAATTCCATCTCTTGGTCCCTTTCCCACTTATAAAACATCTTTCTCACTGTTTCCTAAGGGAGCTAAATAGATGATATGTTTGATAGCTTGTTTATTTTTAATGCTATTTAGTATTTGTAATTTTAAATTCTAAAGTCATAAGAATTATGAAAATCAATGTGTTATACTTCAATAAACAAACAAATTTGTTCTCAGTTTCACAAAATATCATCATACAAGACAGAATTATGTTTTTCATTTCAATATTTAAAGCGTATGTCCCATATTTTATATTTGTAATAGTCCATATTTTATATAAGGATAGTTTTTGAAGTGCTACAAACACTTATATAGGAACTTATAACTATAACACTATAATAGGAACTTATAATCTAAATGAAATGGAAAAGATTAACACACATGAAACTGTAAACAATTTTTAACCCAGTACTACCAAAACTATAAAATCTACAAAGATGAAGGAATACTACAAAGTAAATATAAAACATAGAGTTGTATAATTGCTTATGTGTGACTTTTGATTTGTCTACTCGGGGAATGGAAAGCCTTCCTATAAAGCTTCACATAGTAAATATTTGTGGCTTATATAACCATAGGTCTATACTGTAAATATTCAGCCCTGAATCTCACATGTAAACTAGTCATAAATAATAATATATGAACACGGCTCTGTTCCAATAAAATTTTATTTAAAAAAAAAACTTGACATACTAGATTTGGCCTGAAGGCCATAATTTCAAACTTCTGAGCTAGTTCATCAGTTTCAGAAGTGATACATACTCTTCCCGATATGAAATTACACTGAAAGCTGGAATTTTTATAAATATATCCTGAAATTTGAGAATGTCAAAGTTACATTTCAATGTAACCTCAAGAAAATGTGAACTGTCTACTGTTTTATAATATTCATGCAAATTTCTTGCCTCATTTGGTGGATTTTTTACAAATTATCAAATATGTGAAGCTTTTTCTCATTAAATTTCCTTGGCAATTGTGATACCTTTTATAAAATATATATAATATATATAATATATTTATATATATAATATATAATATATAATATAATATATTTAATATATATATATAAAATATATAATGCTCAGATCAATAAAAAGCTTAATTAATTTAAAACCTAAAAGGTCATTATCTATTATCTATTATTCATTAATGCCCTAATTTTCTTAACTTTTTCCTAGAAATATTTTATTGCATCAGAAAGCAGAGAAAAACAAAACTGTAAAAAGTCATCATGGCAACAATTTATGCTTCTTCACAATTCTGTTTTCTCATCTTCTGTTATATTATAGATCACAAGTCACTCAACATTTTGAACAGATGATGTTAGCAATTGCAATACATTTCCCAATTACTTCAGCAGTAAACTATCAATAAAATTTTAGTGTTATAAAATGCAATTGCTAAGCATTAGCCAGTTTCTTTAAAAATTAAGACTTCTCTTACATTCTTTCCACAGAAAAATTAATAACATTTCTACTATCACAATGCCATCGTCACAATAATAATGTATAATCATTATTCTTCCTGGCAATGTACCTGTTATACATTTATTTTATCATATTTAATATACATACTATTATTACTCAAGAAAAACTGGTCATAGAAAGGCTATCGAGCATGTCCAACATCATATAGTGAGTAAGCAGCAGAGCTAGAACTGGAACATTTGTCCTGGAGGCATCAGATATAACTAAATCCAGAGAGAAGATTCAGTGTTTGCTTACTAATGCTAACTACTGGTGAAAAAGGCATGCCCTACATTACACCAGGCAAACGTCACCAACGGCAGAGAGTGACAAAGCTAGGGCTGAGTGGGAATGCAAAAAAATATAAGTTACAGCTCTTAGGTGATGAGGGAAGATACGTTACTGAAAACCATATACTTTGTTGGATCACTGATGGAACTGTCTCCAATTTCACTGTATGAATGTCCACTTTATATGCTTTAATTTAGTAATACAGGCAACTCTTTCTGGGAAGATAATATGTAACCTATTAACTGGTGATTTCATACTATATATATTTTTTTCTTGAAATACTGTATTATTTGTACCCTTTTACTGCATTTTTATGTCCTTTCTTTTTTTCTCTTTAAATAAAAAAATAATAAAGTAATAGGATAAAAGTAAAAGTCTGAAAAAAAAAGAAAACCATATACTGAATATCCAAAAATCATTTATTTAACAGATGTTACAGACAAGTAATGCTTACATACGTAACAAACACATTGATTTCAGGTTTGACATCAGACCATCCTGTATTTAATCCTAGTTCCACCAACTAATAGCTACTTTACTGACTAATATTTAACACTTCTAAAACTCTGAGTCCTCTTCTGAAGATAAAAATTCATATTCCAGGAATACTATGAATAACAAAGGAGATCACAAAAGCCTGAGACATATTAGATACCCCTAAAATGGTACTTCCTATTATTATTCAGGGTTCCATTTTTAATTATACAAATGGGAAATATTCACTGCTAACAAGGTGAAGAGATGTCATTAATCTCAACAAAACATTAAAAATGTATCTAACCATTTAAATAACTTGTTCATATGATTTTGAGCTTTTCAAAATTTACTGATTGTCTATCACATGCTACAAACCTCATTTGAAAATAAGCAATCAGTTGTGATTAGTCATAAAAATTCTCTACATTATTGACTCAACTTTACCAAAATATGTTTAATTTAAAAAAAAGTGATTACAGTAGAAGAAACATTGTCAGTAACCCTCTCAAAATATTTCCCCATATCTTGCAGCACACTGATCCCATCATTCTTGACACTTTTGGAAGAAGTTCTGGAAGTCCTCTTTCTTAAGTATCGTCAGGAGGCATGACCAAAAACATTTAGAGCTAAAATGTGACAATGATTGGAAAGGCAAAATCATAAAAATAACTTCATCATCTTAATTTACTGAATCTGGCACTTTGCTACTTCTAGGTTTTTCCCAAAGTCTAAATGACCACGAAAGGTGAACATTTTAGATGAATTCAGGACCTCAAGGCAACTATAACAGTGCAACTAAAAACAGACACAAAAGAGGATTTCTATTACTGCTTCAGAAAGCAGCAAAAACACCAAGGGCAGGTCAAACATCCCTCCCCATCTGATCACTTCCGGTTTAAACATACTTCATCTATTTTCCCCCAGGGTGCCATATAGATATTATTGTGATATACATATTATCACTTTATCATTTTTATGTGTCTTGATACCAAAAAGATAAAAAAAAGAACTAAATTACTGGATACCATCTGATATATTACTGTACTTATTAAATGAAGAACACCTGATAATCATTTTAATATAACTAAATCATATTTAATCACATTTTAACATGTATTAACTTTTTGCAAAACTGTAAAGTAGTTCATTGTCAAGGATGTTTCAAACACACAGGCATGTGCGCGCGCGCGCGCACACACACACACACACACACACACACACACAGAAAAAAGGAAAGAATTACAGAAAGCAAGTACATTGCAGAATTTTTGATGTATGCATCCTACTTGGTCTAACCCACCTATAACCCAAGTTGAAAAGCAAGCAAAAAGTAAAACAATGTTATACAACCATATGGTGATGATATTTTTATTAAAATAAAACCTAATTATGGTGCTACTTTTAAACACACTAGTAATTACCTGGCATCTTAAGAGTAAAAAAGTCATAAAAAAGGAAACAAATCCTTATGATCCCTGCAGATCACATAAATAAACACTTCAATTTTCAGGTAGGTGAAAGTTAAAGGAATTAGTTCCAATATGCAACAAAATTCCGTAAGACAGACCTTAAATTTCATCTGTTTTCTATCCATCTAGTTAGTATAGGAAGTTATTCTTCATGTCATTCCATTAATTTGAAAGGTGTATATCCTGTTTTCAAATTTACAACAATCTTCATTTCCTGTCCTGCAGGAAAGCCTAAATAACATCTATTTAAGAGATATGGAGAAAATTGTATAAATATTTCATTTTACAACTAGCACAGATTTCTGCTTTTATGAGGGTTATTTCAGTAAATTAATCCAAAATTACACTGAAATGATGGGAAAAGATTATGAATACAAAAATTTGAATTTCTTCAATGTAATCAGAATTTATATAGACAAATCATGCATTTTTCTTATAGGAGCCTCTACATTGATTCAAATGGTACAATTATATAATCATTTTAAATAAAACAATCAGTTAAATTAACAAGGTTGTTTCCAAGTTAAGGATCAGTTTGATATAAGTATCAAAATGAATCTCTTAATCTGTGTTATTACAATAAAATATCAAAGATTAGATGGCTCATAAGCAACAAAAATTTGTTTTTTACAATTCTGGGTTAGGAAACACAAGGGCAATTTTTCAGACAATTTAGTTTCCAGTGGGTGTCCAGCTCCTATTACAGAAGAGATGTCCTCTTGCTGTACTCTTACATGGTAAAACAGAGGAGAAATCTCTCTGGGGTACCTGTATAAAGGCCCCCATCCCACTCCTAAAGCCTCTAACCTCATGACACCATTCACCTCCAAAAGATTTCACGCCCTAATGCCATCACCTAAAGGGCTAGGATTTCAGCACAGAATATTCAGTGCCTTATACCAGTTAATCCAAATTTCATTTGAACAAAGCAAGGAACACAGAAGATAAATACTATAGTACGTGAGGGCATAAATAGTGTTGTGTATGGCATTTTTTAAAGATACTGAAAATAAGAAGGTAAGAGAAAGGCAATGAAAGGAAGGCGATATTAAGACAAAAGCACCATTCTCTCATTCATTTCAACAACTTTATTGAGGTCTAATTTTGATTTTGGTGTTTATATTTT
The DNA here is from genome assembly GCF_034190915.1 of Cavia porcellus. Taxonomy (NCBI): domain Eukaryota; kingdom Metazoa; phylum Chordata; class Mammalia; order Rodentia; family Caviidae; genus Cavia; species Cavia porcellus. The sequence continues at coordinate 7,233,856 of NW_026947500.1, read as the reverse complement.
TAAATATCTTCTGTTTCAAAGACCTATGAGAAAAATTTTCCTTGAAAATATTATCTCATGTGTAAGCACTTGAATCTATTTAGTACACTTGCCAAATGGTGGCTCAAACTGTGATCATTGCTTTTAATAAATCTTATTAATATTTTGTATTTGTTTGACATATATGCCTTGTAGGCATATATACTTTCTTTGTTGACTCAAAACAGGGATACGTTTTTGTTGACTCAAAGAAAATAGTATTTATCTTTATCATGTAATGAAATTTTTCTGTCATGAAGAGTTCAAAGCAGAGAACCTTTGTCTTTAAAAAAAAAAAAAAAAAGCAGTAACTACAAGGAGACTTAAGGTATGAGGATAGCTAATTCAGCTTTCTTAAAAAGTAACCCGGGGAGACTAGAAATACAATTTAGTAGTATACTGTGAACCATTCTAGGTTCAATCCCCAGCACCATTCTAACCATCCTTCACACATCAACATGATGCAGAATGGGTAGGAAAAAAAGCTTGCCCCATAGAACCATATTTATAGGGCCAATAAACAGAAAAACACCTAATTGTTCAAGGAATTTGATGGAGCTAGAGCATGAAACATGAAAGGACTAGCATGCTACAGATGGAGTTAAGACATGTAACCAAAGGCCAGATAATAAAGTCATTCTGAGGTGATAATAGAGTTTATTCTAAGGTTAATAGGGAATCCTTGAAACACCTAAAAAACTGGCATTTACTTTTTGATTTGATCTCTCTCTCTGAAGCATTTAGAGTCGATTTGTAAAGATCACAAAGAGACTAGTCAGGAAATAGTGTCATTAATTACATGAAAGATGGCCTGTAAAATCTGAGGAACAGATAAAGGTATGTGGTACTGGTAACTAAATCTAGGACCTTGGAAATGAGTCAAATCCCTAGCCCTTTTTTATTTTGAGGCAAGGGCTCACTAAATTGCTAAGTTCACCTTTTAAGTTTCCTGTCACTGCCTCCCAATGCTCTGTGATGAGAGGCATGTGCCACCATGCCTGACTCTATACTGTTTATCAACACTATTCTCAATTAAATCTAATAATCAATGGCTTGGAAGTGCAGTTTCCTGAAACTGTCAAAACAGCTTGGGTTTTATCAGCAGCATTTCACAAATAAAATAAATCTAAGAAACATAATTACTAAAACTAGGAGATGGAATTGCTAGAATAATTATTTTGAAAGTGTTATAATTATAATGAAAATACATAATTCTTTTGGCAAGGAAAAGTTTCCCTGTCACAGACAAGTAATCCCTTATGTAACATTTAATAATCAGAAGATAAAAAGTACCTAGCAACAACCAAATCAAAAACTATATTAATTTCAGAGTATAAAATTTTGTTTTTGCTAATAACATACAAAATAAAAAGCAATCTTCATCAAAATCTACACGAAAATACATTTACTACATATCCCTCAATTACAAATTAATTTCAAAATATTTATATGAAAAGAATGCTACACAAGTCCTAGAAATAATTATACTATGAAATGTTTTAAAAGTTTAATAATTTAAAAATCTGCATAAAATATACTCAAATTTTAGACTGTCAAAATCATTCTTTTTCTAAACGTCTTAATTTTTTTTCAAATTAAAGAAAAATACACCATTCTTTGGGCTTATAATGTCATTTATAGAAATGACTTAAATTTGAATTTTGTTCCCATAAATATAAAAACCTGTTTCATGATTGCCTCCTAATTCTCATAGTGAAAAAAAAATAGCAAATTTAGCAAAACTACTATTTCATACATGTTTACTGCTAAATCTATATATACCTATAAGCAAAAATGATATAAAAATAAAAACACAATTTTGACAGCAGTTTATAGATTAATTTTAAACATCCTTGTTCAGTGAATAATCTCACATAGAGCCTTTTCAGCTAATTTGAATGAATTCTACTGACGTACATATTCAATGAAGTGATTTTCCTAAGGCAACTTTTAGAAATGAGTTACCCATTCCTGTCCAATCCTAAAGATACTGGAGCACTTCTCAAAACAGCTCATGGTTAGTAACATAAAACTGCCAGGTAGAATCAAAGTGTCTACAAACAGAAGATGAGTTACTCTGTATTTAGACAGGGTTTTCCTCTGTTGCATATAGACTGTCCCTGAACTCTTTAAACATTTTATTGAGACAGTTACCAGACTCCAACATAACATGAATTCACAGCTCTCAGTGCTGTTCCCAAATAAAATTCCATATTCAATCCAAGTGTACCCTACTTAAATTCTATTCAATCTATTAAGATTTTCTTCATGTTGCCATTTTTGTGACTTAAACCTCCTACTCTTCCAAAAAGTGTATCTGTTTTTGCCAATTACTCATTTTGTAAACATTTGTTTCACACATATATTTATCAACATAACCCTTGATACAACAGCTGCCCCTTCAAAGATTTATAGTCCACTAGAGAGACAAATAAGCACTATAGAATACCCTATATACTATTAATAATAAGCACATACTAAGAGTTGCAATGTAATTAACTTACTGTTTGTCTAGATTCACTATTAAAAACTTTAGAAACATCATTTCATTTTATTCTAAAGGTCAGTAATTTTGTCCGTTCTTAAAATGAGAAAAATGCTTGCTCAAGACCATAGACCCAGTGCTAATATGTGACAAAGAAGGTTGACACAGGATTTGATTTCTAAACAGGTTTTTAGGTAACTAGTTTTAAAAGAATAATGAGTATAAACCCAACAGAAAAGGACTATCATTTGCTTATACTGTGTTCACATCTTCCTATATACATGCATTCTCTCCACATAAATGGATTTTCTAAAGGATTGGTTCACTCTGATTTAAAATTTATTCCAAACTCTTCTCAACACACCTTCATAATTAATACTGCTTCACTATGGTTGCTCACTTAGGATGTTATTTCCATTTCTAAAATATACTTAAGATAATAAATTTGACATATCTGCAATCTGCACATTTTTTCTACGTAAATTCATATGTGAATATTCTGTGATATTAATGAGACACTGAGACACATTGAATCATATATTAAGTCAATATTTCATTTGACTAGCTCGAGGTACTTAATATAGTAATATACTGATGGTGTCGTATAAATAATTTGTTAGGTAGCACAAAGCACATTAAGAATACTGAAAAGGCCAGGGATGAGCTCAGTGGCAGCACAATTACCTAAAAATATCGAGTGAAAAGCAACAGTGATATTTTAAAAATTGTCTTTATTCTATCTAGACACTGATAATAAAACAGGATAAATATATGTGATTAAATAAAAATGTAAGAACATTTATAAAATCTGATAGAAAAGCAGCAATACAAAGCAAATATACAACAATGAAAAATAAAACCTCAATGCTGAAACAGTCAATAATATATAGCTAATTTAATCTATGTACACAACTAGTTTTTATCTCCCTAAAAACATCTTAATAACTACTCAATGACTAGTCAATTCTTTTGATAGTGAAGTAAGTAGAAATGCCTATAATACTCAATTTGATACATCAAAATAAATAAAAAAGAATGTTATACTGATGTGCTGAATTACAACTTTTACATAATGATTAGTTCTACAATACTGACATTTTCTATATGGCTCTTCACATGATTGTGTTTTCTTATGAAATGCACATATTGGTACTTTGCTTTTGTTCTTATCCAAGATAATTTTTAAAACATCAGCCTCTGGAGTGCCAAAATAGTCACTACATCTCCTAGGAATGAAACACACCCTGCAAATTAAAAGGCAAAATACAGATCATTATTTTACAAGGGTAGTGGAGTAAAAACATCCGTTATTTTAACATAGGATCTTACTGCAGAGAGACCTAATCTAGAAAAAAAGGAACTGATACTTCATTTGAGGTGAAAATAGGACTAATTCCAGAGGACCTGGTATTGTAGGTTCCTATATCACCAAAGAAATTTAAATAGCAGTGAATAAAAAAATAGGACTGGGTAGATAAGAGGATAAAGACTAAGCAGGGAAAGAGAGTAAAAGAAAAAAGATATTTGCAATAATGAAACAGGCAAAACCAGGTCATGGCAGTAAAAGAAACAAGAAATATAAAAATCAGATGTTAGGGAAAAAAGGACTTAGGAAAACAGAAGTGTTTCATGTTTTAAATAAAACTGTTTGTATTACTACACTGTAATATAACACCTCCAGACCTAGATACTAATAAAGTATAATTTTATATGCTTTTTCTGAGGGAATTTTATAAATATAGTTGAGTTTCAATCATAGGAAGACATAATGGCAAAGACAAGATGATAAAACAAGTGCTGTCTACTGCCAAAAACATGCTTGAATTTCAGTGGTGTACTGATGTCTCATGGTTCATCATCTCTTTGTAGATAATTCATTTGAAGTATTTGTATTATTTAATTATTTACATTAATTATATACTTTAATCAATATCATATTTTCATGATAATATTATAGTTATATAATTGGCACTGTTCTAATTTCATGCACATCTCAGATATTCTTCAGAAAGGTGTATTTCTGAAGCAAGCACAAGATGATAAAAGCATCTTTAAATTGAACATATTCAGTAAAAACAAGAACTGACTAAAAAACTGTAACACTGATAATATGAAACATCTCTTTCACTCTCACCTCTGTTAGGAGTTTTAGAATCTAAAGACATGATTTGGGATCCAGATGCTCTCGTCAATATTTTTTTAAAAAAATACACCTTTCTGAAGAATATCTGAGATGTGCATGAAATTAGAACAGTGCCAATTATATAACTATAATATTATCATGAAAATATGATATTGATTAAAGTATATAATTAATGTAAATAATTAAATAATACAAATACTTCAAATGAATTATCTACAAAGAGATGATGAACCATGAGACATCAGTACACCACTGAAATTCAAGCATGTTTTTGGCAGTAGACAGCACTGTTCATTATAAACTTCTATTTCAATAAAATTGAAAAATGATAGCAGATATATATTTCCACCTTAAAGAATGAGTAAACAAGAAAATTACATAAAAACAGTGTTTTCAAACTGTTAGAGGTAAGAAAGATGAATCCTTTCAATGACCCCAGTTTTGTGCCTGGAGAAAGTTTTAGAAAGCCAGTGTAGAAAAGGAAAAATCAAACAAAGTGTATGTGTTTCTGTGAAGTGAAGAGATAGAAATCAGGGAGATAGAATTGTGAGATAAAGGAAGCTACAATTTATAGGAAACGACAGTAATGAGTCAAAAGCTGTACAAAAAATGGTATCTTTAAAAATATGCATGGAGATTACAAATATTAATTAGACATCTATGTCCATGTGTGAGTAGAATCACACTAATGAAAAAGTTATTGGAAAACAATAGGGCAAACTCAAATTTAATCTATGTGCACATAGATTAAATCTAAATTTCGAGTAATCTAAATTTCGAGTTCACTATAGTTTAGGAGATACATTTAGAATGAAAAAACACTTAACACCTAGGATGTTCAGAAAAAGACACCAGAGTCATATAGTAAAAGCAACTACAGAAAAAAGATAATATCTACAAAAGAAATATGAAAATCACAGCCAATCTCTCTTGAGAAATTATGAAATACACAATAGAATAGACCCCTTTAGGCACTGAAACAAAACAATAAACCCACCAATTTAACAGAAATCAAAACCCAACAGAAATATCTTTTACTAATTAAAATAAATACTTTCAGACAGTCAACCATTGAGAAAAATCTTTACTAGGACAGGGATAATACTAAAGTTAATTATTTAACAAGTAAAATGATATTAATAGAATTTTACATACACATAAAAGAATGGAGCTTTTAAAAAGGGCAAATATATAGGTAATATTTCCCATCTTATAATACAAGATTTTGTATGGAAAAATCCATGCACAATTGTGCAATTTGTTATACAGAGGTAAAGTCATAAAAGTGAAAAAAGAAAGGAATAGGATATGGATATATTCTTTTATAAGATTCTCAAACTTTTATGTGAAGCACCATAATATAGTATTACCTTGGGTCATGAACAATTCTATTTTTGAATAATTCAGTTGGCAAACAGAAGTGTTCATCACAATTTTGCTTTGTTTGCTATTATATTTATATAATTTTTAAAATTCAGTTACACTGTGCCTGCTACTCTCCTGTTACTTGTTTTCTATTACTTTTTATTACTGTCATACTTTGCATAAGAAAGCAAGCATTAAAAATATAGAATAAAAAAGGTAAACATGCAAACACTCATTAAAAGAAATTGAAATGATTACATTAATATGAGAAAAGATTTTAAAACAATGAATATTAATTCAAAGAAAAAAGCACATAGTAATAGGTCGAGTCAAAATAATCCTAAAGGTTCATATATTTAATGAAAGATCTTTAAAATACATTAACAATCATAGAACTTAAAGTGAGCTAGAAAACTTCAGTAATATTGTTAACAGATTTCAACATTTCTTTGTGATAAAAACAAGTAAAAAAAACCTAATAAATATACAGAAGACTCAATATAAATGACAATATAATTAACATGCACAGAGAATTTCACTTTATTTCAAGTATATGTGGATTAATCAACAAGAAGAATTATCTTCTTTGTTATAAAACAAATTTTTAAAATTTCAAAGTTTAAAATCAGACAAAGTATGTTTTCTTAGCACAATGGAATTACATGAAAAATCAACATAAATATACCTTAAAAAATCCAAATGTAGTATTCCAACTATGCCAGTTAATCTTGATTTCCATTTTAACTGTATCAAGGACAGTCCTGGAGAGGTAGATTCTGAGAGTACTCTCTGAAGAATATACAGCTGAATGGTCTATAAAAGTTTGGTCCCAGTTAGACAAAGCAGATCACAGAGGTATGAACTGCAAGTAATTTTCTGATTCTTGTATCCTTTCCTCTCTGGTTCTTTCCTGCTCTGATGTGAGCAGTTTTGCTCCACTTTGTGCTCCTATTAAGATGCCTCTTTCTGGGTAGTCAGCCAATAATGAACTGAATGAAAGCTTCATGAATGAAAACAACCACTCTCTTAAATCATGGTGTCATGGTTTTTGCCTAGGTGTCCCACCAAAGCCTCATGCAGTCTTGGAGGTGGGTGTCCAGAGTTTGTGATTGCGTCATGGTCCAATGCTGGGATTATGGATACGAGAGCTATTCCCACCCTGGGGTAGGCAGCTTGCATACAATATAAAGGAAGGAAACAGGCTTTCTCACTCTCTCTTCCCTTTTTGCTCTTGTTGCTTTTGTTGTCTTCTGTCACCATAGACAGCTACCCCTCTGCCATGCCTCCCTGCCTCAGAGCCAGTGGATTACGGATTGAAACCTCCACCAACTGTGCACTAAATAAATCTGTCCTTCCTCAACTCTGGGTGTTGGGTATTTTGTCTCAGAAATGAGAGAAAAGTCACCAATACATGTGGGTATCAACTATTTTGTTCAAAGAGAAAAGCAGATGAATACCCCAACATTATTCTAAATGATACACAGATCAAAGAAAAAAATCATAATCGGTATTAGGAAATACTTTGAAGGAAAATGAAAAAATGTGAAACAACTAAAAAATACTGAGAAAAAATTATAGCATTATAAAATTTCTTATTAGAAAGAAGCTCTTTTTGTTAAATTTCTGTTAAGGAATTACAATAATGAAATCCTTACCAAAGAATGGCATGGAACTCAAGCTTGAAACATTTTGAAAAAAAAATTTCAACCAAAAATAGCTCCATAGCATCACTTGAGAATCGTATCAAAGGTTTAACTTAAATAGTATCAAGTTTACATAAACTCTTTCAGAAAAGGTAAGAAAAATGACAATATTCTAACATGAGAAAACCAAGTTTTTTCTGAACCATAATCAAAATATTACAAGAAAGAAAAACTACAGATCAGTGTTTCCTATTATTACACATATGAAAATAAGAAACAAAAATTTACTGAACTTAATTCACCATTATGTAAAGCAATAAATATAAACACACACATACACACCCACACTCTCGCTCTCTCTCTCTCTCTCTCTCTCTCTCTCTCTCTCTCTGAAGGTTTTTTAAATGGCTGATCAAGTGGATGCAAAGTGGGTATAACATTCAAAAAACTAACTGCAATTCTTTAAAGAAAATAGAAAAACATGATCATCTCAATAAATACCAAAAAGTGGTTCACAAAATTTGACACATACTTGTAATGCATATTTTTAAAAATTAGGCCATCTGTTATGGACTGAAATTTTGTCTCTCCAAATTTCATGTTTCCTCACTAATTCATAATCTGACTTTATTTCAAGACAGGGGACATTAAGAAGATAATTAAGGTTAAATGTGGTAATAGTAGTGGGGCCCAACTGAATAGAACCAGTATAAACAGAAGGAAAAAAAAAAGAGAGAGACACTACAAAACTCTTCTCCTTACTCACAAGTAAAAGGACATATTTGAATACAGCAAGGTGATTTTCTAGAAGCCAGAAAGAAAGGCCTCACTATCACACCAACCTTGATAGCACCCTGAGCTTAGATTTCCTACCCAGAAGAGCTGTGAGAAATTTTTCTTTTAAGCCATCTTTTCTGTGGTATTCTATAAACACAATTGATGACTGACAAAGCATCTCTGAAAAACCTACAGCTAGCATTCCTAAATCACAAAATATTTAAAACACTAAGTGCTTTCTCTCTTCTACATTCAACACTGTACTGCCTATTTAAACCATGAAAAAAGCAAAACAGAAAGTATTAATCAACAACAGAAAAAGCAATTAATTGGGAGTAAAATAAACAGGAAAAACTTTACATTCAGAAAAAAAAAAGTTCATGCAGAGATCACAAGGAATCTATACAAAGCTACGAGAATAATAATCAATAAGCATGAGGGAAATAAAGTCAAAATACAAAAATCAAAAATTGTATTTTTGTATGACAGCAAAAAAGATTAGAAATTAAAATGCTTAAAGTAACACTTCAAATGACAAAATAAAATATTTAAGAATAATGTTTAATATGCAAGTCTCATATCCTGCCAAATTTTTTCAGAAAAAAATTTATGATCTATCTACAAAATATTCTATATTCATAAGTTAAAGGGCTCAAAATTACTATGTCAGTTCTTCCTAAATTGTTCTATGTATTGAACAGAATCAAAATTGAAAATTCATCAGTTTTTTAAAACTATTCAGCTTCTATATGGTTTCTATATGACTTCTATAATTTATCTGAAAGCACAAATTATATTAATAATTAATAAAACACAAGTTAAAAATCAGAAACAGAAACCACTATACATTTACTAGCTGGCTAAATTAAAGAAACTGACCATACTCCGTATTGCCAAGTACGTGAAACAATGAAAACTCTCATACAATGCTATTGGGGATGTAAAATGGTACAAACATCTAAGAATACCAATAGCAGTTTCTTATAAAGTGACATGCAAACACAGACTTAGCACTAAATCCAACAGTTCTAACTTGTTATTTATTCTAGAGATATGAAACATGTTCACATATGAAAATGTATGAGAATGTTTTAGTACCTTTATTCATAATAGTAAAAACTTCAGCTAAATCCAAATGAAAAATGTCTGTGACATACATGAATATATAAACACATAAGTACATCAATGTAGTTGAACGCTACTCAGCAATAAAAAAAATTATCAATGAATTGCAGCAGAATTATGCTGAGTGAAAAAATCTACACATAAAAGATTACCTACTATGTTATTTTAAAAATATAAACTTATAGTAGATTCTACACAGAAATAATTGCCAGAGACCAGAACTACAGGATCAAGAATGGTTGTAAAAGCATGTGAGAGGTTTTCAAGTAGGGTAAATGCTCTCTATTTTAAGTACAGTAGTACCTATTTAACCACTGATTTATGTAAATAAATTGTATTTGAATAAACCTGATGGAAAATCAAGAAGAAAGTATGTAAAAGTTAAAAAAAATCATACGTACTTCAACAGAGACATAAGTTAAAAAGAAAGCCCCATTTTTTAACCAACATGCACTTAAGGGCACATCATAGAGCAGCTGAACCTCTTCAAAACACAATTTAAGTATGTATTAACAACCAAGGTTTTTTCAAATCAATAACAAAGGTTAGGCTATTCATCAAAGGGAATTGTTAACATAAAATGTTATGTTTTTGCCTTGAATCATACAAACATAAATTTCTTATGAATAAAACATTCATCATCAAAAATCAAGAAAAAAATAAACAGTCACACAACTTTCTGTAAGAAAAAGTTTTGTAACCACAACTCATAGCCAGAGGTAAGCAAAAAGTTAAGATATTCAGAGAAAATATAAATAAACTTAGAATTTAAAAGTTAGGAAATAAAACTAAAACAATTGCGACAAGTGATTATTTTTTTTAAATGGCAATGAATAAAGATACAATTAGGAAAACTGGGGAAAATATATCAAGATATTAATAGAAGATTGTTCAATATCCACTGAACATTTGAAAATGTATTTACTACTGTATTATCAACAAATAAAATAATGTACCTAATTATTTTTTTCCTGTAAGAATATGATGAGTACATCTTCAAACACTACTGATGGAAATATAAATTGACATTTTCTTGAAGTATTTTGCAAAAGGTATTAAATGCCTCTTTCCATCATTTTTATTTTCAAATGTTGTTATATATCTTAGTATAGTATATAAGTATATAAGTTTATATATACTTTATATATAAAGTATATACATGGTCCTGTACATGGCAAAACTTTATTTTACTTATTTACCATCACTCTGGTTGCCTTGGACCCTATTATGGGTTAAGAACTGGTGGTCAACTTAACATCAGCTGGATTATATCAGCATGGCATTGAGCAAAGATGCTCCACCTGAGGAAAGTTGCCAGGATAAATAGGTGGGGAAGAAGAGAGGTGTTGGAGGGTTGAGGCGTTAAGGAGGCATTGTGGGCTCTCCTGGAGAAGCTTTGGTCTTCACATGGAGCATTGCTTCCTGGCTCCGGAGGGGAACCCATGTGCTGCTTGGTCTCTAGGATGAACTCATCACGCTTGTGCTTGTCGTCGGAGGAGCTTGGGGGCCTCCGTGTCACTGAGGACAGCTGTGGTGCCTTCAGGATAGCCCTGGTCTTTGTTGTGAGTGTGACTTCTCGGTTCCAGCATAGGAGCTGGCATAGACTTTCTGGCTTCCACCACTGAACCTTGGGTCTTCCTGGCTCAGATCCGTAAAAGAGACTGGAGTGAGTCCTTCTTGTGGGCTCTGGACCTCCAGTTGGACTGTGGGAGGCATTGTCCTGAGCTCTGGGTTTTTATCTGGACTCATGTGGGACAGTGCCGTGGGGTTTAGGCTCTTGACTAAATAATCTATATCTTTGGTGTTGCGGATAGATTTCCTGCATTTTCCTGTGTCAACTTCCGGTGACCATTATAAAAATATTATAAACTCCATCTCCTATTCCTAGTTGTTCTATGTACAACCCCTAACTACAACAGACTCTTTTCCAAATTTTAAGAGATCGATCCCTTTGTCCCTTCCTATCCACTTTTTATTATTCTCTTTGTTGTACTTTGTCTTACTCAAATAAGAGATATTATATGGCATTTATGTACTTAAAAAAATGTTGTTATATAATCTGATACACATTGAAAGCTGTATTGATCTTAGAATTGTTTATATGGTGAAACTAAGTATTTGGAACAGTCATTAATTTCAAAAGGTATAGGAACCATTAAACATGAAGATGTCAACCAGTATTTATTGACACGCAAAGATGTGGTAGATGAACTATCACCATGTCTCCAATGTTGACTCATTTTTAAAAATTTATCTTCCCATTCATCTTTTATACACATACACCTACACACACATGAATCTGGAAGGCATAAAGTAAAAGATTAATACAAGTTGTGGATAAGTAATAAAATTAAGGTATATCTTTAATTTTGTTTAATATTTAATCTCAAGTTAGGTTACATAAAATAAATTTGGATGATTTGTGTAAGTTAAAAAATCAGCTATCAATATAATCTACACTGATTTAAAGCATCAGGACAAAATACTAGAAAATTCATTGAAGATTTTTCTTTTCCATTTAAAATGATAACTCATTTGACTAATCAACATACTTATATTACCTTTACTCCTAATGTTCCATGTTAAGATGACTTTATATCTCAAATAAAATATAGCACAGGCTTTAAGTTTCGTTTTTTGAAAATTCTCTCTCTGCAAGATTTTAGGAAGATAAAATGAAACTTTGGTTTGTATTTTATTTGAGAAAGACAGATAACCTTGAATCTTAAACTTTCACGGTATTTTCTTGATCTTCACTTACCATGACCAAGGTACAATGGTCTCATCTGCAAATTACTAAAAATAATCAGCTCTGAGAAGTGACCTTGGGTGAAGCACTGTTAAATTGACCAGGAAATTTTTTTGAGGCATCACTATTATTAACGTGCAATTTTTTCATTTCATTTTGCCACTGATGCTTGGCAGGTTATAATTTTTCATTTTTGCACTTGGATGAAACTCGGTGAAGTAAAGATTATGGAGAGAGATACTGGTGGAGAATTTTTACAAAGGGATTTTCCTCTCACTCCATAATACTATAATACAAAATGGATCTGTATTTGAGGTAACTTACCAGCTTAGCATACATGACCAAACTGTTGACAGTAATGATCAACACTATATTTTAAGTGTTTCAAAGTGCAGCCTTCTGTATACAAAGTTGACATTATGACTAATTAGGTACTTGGTATTTCCATTAGTAGAGAGGATTTGGGCTTTTGAAAACTCTGTGCCTTCATGTGATAGTTTGCTGGGACTAACAAAAATATCTAGGAAAACAGAAAACACCTTTCCACACAAAAATGTCCAGTGATATGGACTGGAAATAATCTTGAACTACTAAGAATGAAAGAACTAGGCCTAGGCAGGTGGAAACAATTTTCAGTGTAACCTCCCCTTTCTTTAACCCTGTAAAAACGATTCTAAAGCCAGTATTTCTCTCTTGGAATGCCCATTTAAATCATTTTCAGAATCTCCTCTCAGCATGCTACTTACTATCATATGATAGGCATTAAATAAATACAACTGCCCATTTATTTAGGCAAGAACTGAAAATTCATATTAAGAACATCACAATGGAAAATATCAAAAATTGTGGAATGGAACAACAAATGTGAAAAGTTCAAAAATGATTCCTTGGAATGGACCAAATGCTGAAATAGATTGTTAGGATAAAAACCTAGATACCAGTCTCCTACAGTCTAAAGAAACTAAGAAATGCCCTCTTGGGTCTACAATTCCCTTAGCTTATCATGATTCTACAAACAGTATCCAATTTCATGTAGGGTAATGTTGGGTTTGAACAATAAACTCTGGAAAACTACTTGCCAGAAGCCCGTTAAGTATCTCTAGTGTATCATCCCTATATTCCTTAAAAGGAAAATTAAATTTCTATTCTCCCTCCAGAACATTTGCATTTGGGATAATAGATCTAACTGTGCAACTTGTTCCTCTAAAACAGTTTCTACATAGAATATTGTGATTATCTCAAAAGAAAGTCTTGTATACATGTAATTGTAAATATCATTATTTGTTCAACCAGTAATAAATCTGACAGTATAATTTCAAGATTGCTTCGTTAAGAGATTAATCTATACATAAATTAATCTTTTCTATTAATCTGCATGTTGAGTGATAAGAATCATAGCAAGAAGGGTTAACTATATGCTAAGAAAGGAAAATTCTGAAGCAAGTCTTAGAATTTTTTTATTTTTGCAAAATCATTAAATTTGTTGAGGAAGTCTATTTTTCTGTTATTGTATTAAAAAATTCCATTAAAATGTTTGCCACTGACAGCTGATTTCATTCATTCTAAAATCTGTATCCTTTCATAAATAGAATTTTTAGTACTAAGTAAAGAATTTTAGTTGTAAGTACTAAATTATTAAAGTAAAATTTCAAAAAAATTATTAAAAGAATATAAAAGCTATCATTAAAAAGTTTGAATATATTTTTCAAATCTGCAAGGTCAAATCCTCAAAATAAAAATTATCTGAAACTAAAATTATTTTTATAAACTTCGTTTTCCTTCTTGTTTTACTTCTATTACTAACAGGAATAACAAGATGAACAACATAAATCGTTGACCCATGGTTAGATTTTCTGAAGGAAAACAGCATCAACCATTTCTTATAGCACCTAAAAATTATTACATAATGCTACATGGCAAACTTGTAGATACATAGCAAACATCCTCACTATTTTAATGCAGAGGCTTAGTATTTTTAAGGTGAAAAGCACGGCTTCATGGCCTACATGACCTCATTATCTCTAAAATTTTATCTCCAACTTTCAGAAATCTAATTGAATAATCATAGTCAAACTATTTCTTCCTCTTTTGCTTTTTTTCTGAATTTACTAACCTTTCTCTGTTGTCAATTTTGTAAACACAAACAGGTAAGAGACACCAAGATAATTTTATTCACTTAAAGTCTGTCATGTATGCCGCACCCTCAGAAACATAACACCTCAAAAAGCACCACGTCTGCAATTCATGTCCAAAGGAGAAAATAGTAACTTTCTCTTAAGCCTTTCAATTTTGATTCCTAGCCTACAAAAATATAACACTACACACATACAAAAAAAACCTCAATATAATAAATGTAAACCATTTGCGAGTAACTTTTAATTCAAAAGCATTATAAACGCCATATTTAAAAAACTAAGAAAAAAGAATATAAAATTAAAACCAAATTAAATAAAAGAAATGAGAATATAGCAGAAACCATTCAAACAGAAAATAGGAAACAATAAAAAAATTAAGAATCAAAGCTGATGTTTTGAAAGCAATGAGGTTAACGATGGAACTCTGGCCAGACTAGTGAAGACAATGAGAATAGAGAAAATTACCAGAATCAGACATATGGTATCACTTCAAATTCTGCATTTTAATATCAAGAAATATTACAAAAATAAATTTATGCCAAGAAATGGAAATAAAACTCTTCAAATGTATAAACTGCCATACCTAAAAGCATTTATATGCCTCTACAGAATCTTTTAAAGATTTGTATCTGTAGCTAAAACTACACACACATACACACAGACCAAGACAACTCCACTAAAAATTTCTGCTAAACCATTAAAAAAGTAACCCCAAATCCCAAATCTCAAAACTCTCCCAACAGCTTATGGTGTAGGTCAGTGGTAGATAACTCACCTAGCATTCTTGAGGCTTTGTGATTAATCCCTGTCCTCACAAAACAAAACTCTTCCAAATAACTAGAGGACAGAATGTTTCCTAATTCATTCTGTGACAACAGGATTACTCACTATCATAATAATATAAGAAAAAAAAATAACTGACGCATATATGCCTCAGGCAAATAAATGCAAAACTTCAAAAAATTGCAAGTATTATCCAACATTAAATAAGAATCAAAGATTTACCCTTGGAATGCAAGTTTATCTTAGCATTCAAAAAGTAATACATATAATTCGTCATATGAACATACTGACATGTGTTTGCATCAATGGATGTAAAAATCTTATTTCATAAAATCCAGGTTCCATTTATGAAAAAAAAAATATTCTCAGCAAAGTAGTAACAGAATATTCTCAACCTGCTAAAAGGCATTTTTTAAAAATCCCCATTTTACTAAAATCTCCATTTTACCATTACTTTTTTATCTGAAAATATCTTAACTATAAAGTGAAAAAGAATAAAAATCATGATACAGAATTTCAAAACAATAGGATATTACCACTGGTTAATATATTGTGTATTGTTATCTTCAAATTAGTCTCACAGATTACAAGACATGGGCATGAAAAAATGATCAGTGAAAGCACAAATCGTTCCTTTTCATGAACAGAGTAGTTTAATTATCTTGTGTGTGTATATAAAAGTATATATATATATATATATATATATATATATATATGTTTGTATGTGTGTATATATATTTATGTATATAATCTTTTTTCCCTCTTCTTTCCTTTTTTCCCCCATCCCAGTTGTTCTTTCTTTTTTGAACAGTTTCTTTCTCTTTCACTTGCATAATAACTACTGTACATTTTGGATCTTAACTACTTTTTCAGGTTTTTACACTAGGGAGACCATATTTAAACATGAGAGTCTAATTTATTTCACTTATGAGTATGATCTCAAGTTGTATCCATTTACCTATAAAAGCCTCAAGTTTAACCTTCTTTATGGCTGGGCAGTACTCCATTGTATAAAAATATCACATCTTTTTTAACCATTCTGCAATTGTTGGGCATTTGAGTGGTTTCCAAGACTTAGCTATTACAAATTGTGCTGCTATATAATGGGTACGCATATATTGCTTGATATGGTTTTTTAATTCTTCTGGGAAAATGCTCAGAGGGGAAATAGCTGGATTGAATGGAACTTCCAATCCTAGTTTTTTGATGAATCTCCACACTTACTTCAAAGTTATATCATCACTTTTAATGATAAAATAAATGAATGTTTGTTTTCTTCCTCTAACCAAGAATATAAAAAAGATGTCTGGGTTTAAATCTGTTATTCAACATGACCCTGGAGGTTCTTGTCAGAATATCATGTGTGTGTGTGTGTGTGTCTGAAATGGTAAAAACAGAAGATTTAAAGCCATTTAGATTGGTAAGGAAAAAATTTTTAAAAATAATCATTATAAATGATCATATAGGGTATATGATCTGTGGGGAAGATACATTAATGAAATTTACAAGACAAGTAACTATAAATAAACGAGGCTAGCAACACTATATGATCAAAGATTAATATAATACAAAAACATTAATTGTCTATAGGCTAGGAAGAAATTATCAGAAATCTAAACTTAGGAAAATTCTATTTAAAGCTGTATCAAGTTCCATTCCATTCATAGGTATTTCTCTAAGAGAAATAAGAGAATAGGATCATATGTAATTGTTAACATCAATTTCCACAGCAGCTTTTAACAAGAGAATACACAAATCGTAACTTTTACAAGAAATGAGATACCAAATTCTTTTTTAAAGATAAAAAGTAACAATTATAGGGGTTGGGGATTTAGCTCAGCAGCATAAGTGCCTGCTTTGCAAGCGCATGGTTGTGAGTTTGATCCCCGGTACATATTAAAAAAAAAAAAGTAACAATGACAAAGAGTTTCAAAACAAGCTAATAGGAAATTAACAGTAGTTAATACACTGCATATTGTTATCTTCAAAGTACTGGTTCATATTACAAGATATAGGTATGCAAAGTTGATCAAACAATATAAGGACAAACCATTCTTTTCAAGGAATAGAAATTAGTAATATAAGTGTCTTCATTATCTTGTGTGTGTGAATATATTTTTCCCTTTACTTCCTTTTTTTCTCCTGTCCCCTATCTCAGTTGTTCTTTCCTTTTGAGCAGTTTCATTCCCTTTCACTGTATGTATTTTATGTTTCGGATCTGTTTTAGTTTTTTACACTAGGGACATTATACATAGAAAAAGCCCAAGTTCTTAATAAGCACAATAAGCATGAATCTCAAAACAATTATAGAACAATTATAGAAGCCATAAAAGGTACATGCTATATGATTCCATCTCCATAAAGCCATATAAGCTGAAAATATATAAATTATTAGAATTAAAAACATACACACATATTTTAATCTATGTCTTTGAATTTAAAATCATCATTAGTAACCAATAAGAAATGAAACTGTTACTTATTCCTTTAAAAATTAGAGGATTACAGTCTTTTCCAGGTTTAAAAATAAGAAGATAAGTACGACTGAGTCCCATCATCAATGAGACCATGCTATATAATGAGGATAAACATTTATGAAGATAATTTTCAATTATCAACTCAAGGTATAGAATGTGCTAAATAGAGTAACAGAAGTGTGTCCAAGACATAATAGGCCTAAGGAGAAGGAATATCTGTGAATTTAGGGTTAAGAAACAGAATGTAGGATAATATAGTGAAAGCTCTCCAAAGGAAGAAAGTTCTAAATCAAAGTAGTAACAGCATAACATAATTCAAATTGCAAAGAAAAATCTTTTCCTTCCAGACCCCACTGACAGAGTTTGCAAACTACATAAATATTTAGAGTTCTTTTTTATTTTAAAACAAAAATGAACAGTAATATGTCTATCATGTGTATATATATAATCTTACATATACATATATATATACATATATATTATATGTTTATATATTATATATATAATCTTTTCCTTTCTTTCTTTTCTCCTTTCCTCCATCCCAGTTGTTCTGTCCTTTCACTTGCGTAACAGCTACTATACATTTTGGATCTTATTTGCTTCTTCAATGCTTTACTCTAGGAAGACAATATGATGTTTACACATTCAAGTATGATTTATTTCACTTGTGAGTAGTCTTAAATTTAATCCATTATTCCTATGAAAGCCTCAACTTTATGCTTCTTTATAGCTGTGTAGTACTCCACTGCACACAAACACATCTTTTTTATCCATTTGGCAGTTGATGGGCAATTGGGTTGATTCCAAGATTTAGCTATTACAAATTTTGCTGCTATAAACATGGGTGTACATATATTTTCTGGATATGAGGTTTTCAATTCTTCTGAGAAAATGCCCAGAAAGAGATTAGATTAATTGGCTGGAACCTCCAATCCTAGTTTTTTGATGAATCTCCATACTGGCTTCCACAGTGTTTGGCCCAGTCTACACTCCCACCACCAGTGTAAAAGTTACTTTTCCTCTACAGCTCCACCAGCATTTGTTATTGATTTATTTCTAGCCATTCTTTCTGGAGTGAGATGGAATCTCAATGTTAACTACACAAATTTTAATAAGAACATAAAATTGAACATATGATATTGAAGCCCCATTATAAACAAAGTGTGATTCTGAAATCTTGTTTATCATCATCCATATTTGCATTATATAATATTTTCACAAAATAATTGGTAAGGAAAGTTGTCACTGTAAGAATCTGAAACTGTAGGGCTTTTTGCAAACAACTACTATAAATAGCAACTATACTTTTTACTAATAATTTACTTTTTACTAGAAAAGAATGGAGCAATCAATATGGTTAGGGCACAAAATGCATCTGAATGCTGGCTCTGCCATTACTTTTATTATCTAGGATTAGTTAATGTTTTCATGAACATATTTATTCTCAATCTTATTGCTGATGACTTTACCTTCTTGGAGTATTATAGCCTTCAAAGATTATCTCTTCACTTACACAGTTTAAAGTTAGAAAAGAGTAAACTACACAAGTATTCTAACACAATTTGGGTTATTTATTCTATCATTTCATTATCTACCAAAATAATATAACGCTGATCACATCAAACTCAAGAATAGCAATAAGCTAAGATGAAATTTTTAAAACAACACTGTCTCCACTCAGAATGCTTAAAGAATTAATTATAAGTCCAAATTGAAATTTTAACAGATCACAATATAGATGACCATATCACAATATAAATAATTGACCAAGCAATACTTTCCTTTACCCAATTCATATAAAAAATAAATATATACACATACACACAACATATACTGGCATCAATGAATATATATTTGGAAATAACTTGCTGTTCCTTAATCCAGGCAAAGTAAAAATGAACCCTATGATCATGAAAATATCAAAGAAATTAGGTGTTGATATCTAATGTCAACATAGATAATAAAGGCAAGAAAGTATATTTCTTTTTTGGAATTTTGAAAATTTTGAGATATGTCCAATGCTTTCATAGCATCAAAAATAAAATGTCAGAATAGTAGAGACAGTCCATACACTGACCTGGGAAACACTTCCATGCCTAATGAGGTCATGGAACAAATCAAAGACAGTCAGCTTGTTAACTGCTCACTGGCCACTATAACCCAGAGATGCCCACTTAGAACCACTATAACAATTGCTAAATCAAAAGAATCACTAGAGTTCCAGAGTATGAATACTATACAACCAGGAATTTTTAAACTAGAAAGGCAGAGGTCATGTAACTCAGTGCACACAAATGTATAGACTGCTGCTGCACCTAAGGAACTGCATGAACTTTCTAAAATTATATGCCAAGTTGTATGAATGCATGCATAAGAATTACTGATCTAATTCAATCACTCATTCAATGAGTGAAAAAATAGTTCTGCTGAAATTGAATCACTCACTGCTCACAAATATGAATAGTAAGTAGGATCTCTTGAGTCCCAGCTATCTGTCTTTGCCAGCACACCAAGAAATTTCCTATCAGGTATAAAAATACTAGCGATATAGCAGAAAGACTTACAGTTGAGATACCTAATCCTTGATTCTAAAATATTCATTATCCAATGAGTAATCACTTCAATAAAATCTCTCATCTCCAATTCTAAAAAATACATAATTCCCTGTGGAACGACTTAATAAGATCTCTATAAGTCCCTTTAAACTCTCCTTCCTTGTCAAAGGAAGCATGGAATATAACTCGTAGAGGTATCTGTATTATGGCAGCTCCTCAAAATGAAATATGTGATCTAAGTAGCTCATGTGTTTTGATAATCAACCAAAGACAGGTCTACATCGTCTACTACATAGTTGGTGTTCAACAAATGTTTGTTAAAACGAACTGAATTGACATATAAACCGTCTAACAGGCCGTTCTCCAACTATGGAGTATTTTTGACCAAGAATTACCTTCCTTGTGATTGCAGTCAAGCTGCTTTTAACATAAGTTTTTTTTAAGCAATTCCACATACATTGAAAAATTATCAGTTTTACGAAAATGGCTCTGAATTTACAAATATATGCCAGACTTTTACATGCTCAATAAATTAATGTAGGACTTTGTCTCAGTCTTGTTATAAAATTAATATCTCTCCAGTAAGATATTTTGGCTAATGAATAAGAATCTCTCATCAAATTAATAACATCATTACATTCACTTTCAGATGGTTTAACAGTAGTCTGTAGGGCCTAATAACATATTGCTGACCTGGGCAAGCTGCCACTGGACTCGATATGAATTTCTGCTAAGCAAATACTCCATGTGCAAATTCCTTGACTGCCTCAAACTCATCATGCCCAAAACTAAATGAAGTGCTTGTATTGCAAAGCCTGTTTTTCTTTACTGCTGACTGTAATAAGCAGCCTTATAGTTCCTAATCTAAAAATATTGTTAAACTTTCCTTTCCCTCACCTAAAATATCTAATCAATATGAATAGCCAATCAAATATTGTATCTCAAAAAGAAACTTTCAGATCAATTCCTTCTTATCCCTATGGCCATTACCATTATAGGCCCTAATCACCTAACTCAAAGCCTATTTCTAAGTGATTCCTTTTCCAGTATTCCTTTCATATGACATCAAATTCGTGATTTGGGAAGTCAATCTGACCACTGCTCCTTCTACTTAAAATCCTTCAATGACTTCCAACTGTATTCCATGGAATTCAGATTTTTACCTTAAAAGACAAATACTGTATTTAGTTTTTATCTCTGCCTCTCCATCAACCGTATTTCCCACACCTCCTTAAAGATTGTGTGGAGAGTGCACATGTATTGCCTGTTGTTGTTGTTTTTAAATTTTGTTTTGTTCTCTTAATTTTCACCATGGACTGTATCCATTCCATGCAGTACTCTCCCTTACACTGCCCACAGAAGCTACCTTCCTCTGCAGTCAAAACCTTCACAAGTTATTCTGTCTGCTCTGCATGAACTTACCATTTGCTCTCCAGTCTGGCACATCTACTTTCCATCTCTATTACAAAATATTTCAAATAATATTTAAATGACTCGTTTAGTTATTTAACTCCATTAGTCTGATCAAGATTATACTAAATTCACTCTCATGCACACAGCATCTAATAAAATATTTAGCACCCAATAAGCATAGCAATAACTGTGGAGATAAAGTGAATGAAAAAAAAAATATGGAAGAACTAAGCTCTTTTGTTTATGTAACTGGTAGGAAGACTTTTTCCTTTTATATACTCAGTCTTTCAGAAGATTCCTTTTACTACATACACTAATCAAATTAAATAAAACTCAGTTTGTTGATAGCTGTAATAACTAAGTATTACAGGCTAAGTAGCATAACAAATTTATTTATTTTCTGATAGTTCTAGAAACTACAAGTCCAAGATCTTAGTCAATTCCCTCAAAGGTCCCTGTGGAAAATTTCTGTTCTAATTTCTATTTTTGGCTTACAGACAGCTATGTGCCCTTTGTATCTTTAAACCCTTCCTTCTCTCCATGTCCATGCCCAAGATGTCTCTATTTATAAGTGTATCGTGTTGTGTTAAGCTTTACCCTAAAGATCACATTTTAACCAAAAAACTTCTAAGAAGAAACTATCCTCTAAACATGGTGTGGGGACACACACCTATAATCTCAGCACTCAAGAGGCTCAGGCAAGAGGATTGCTGGGAATTAGAGGGCAGTCTGGGCTACAAAGTGAATTCAAGGCCAGGTTGAATACATAACAAAATCCTGTCTTGAAGACAAAGACAAAGATGAGGGGGAAGGAAGGGTTTGGGGGAGGAAAAAATTAATGAAAAATCCTACACTCATTAGCAGCCCCTCCTATTTCCCCATCTCCCAACCATAGCTGACCAATAATTTACTGTCTCTGTATATCTGCCAATTCCAGATATTTCACACAAATACTATCACACAATATGTGGCTTTTTGTGACTGGCTTCTTTCATTATCGCATCTAAAAGGTTCACTCATGTTAATGTGCATTAATTTTTTCTTTTTGTTGCCAAATAATGCCCCAGTGTACAGATATACCACATTGTATTTGTCTATTCACCACCTGATGGCTAACTGAATTGCTTCCATTTTCAGCTATTATGAACAGCACTTACATGAACCAGTACAAATCTTTTGGTGGACACATGTTATTATTTGTTTTGGATACATACCTAGCAATGGGGTGGCTGTGTTATAAAGTACATCTCAATGTAAGGAGTTTAAGGAGATAACAACTACTTTCTGAAACAACTGAACGAGTCTACATTATTCTCCTCAATGTATGTTCCTCACATTACTTTCTATTATGGAACTTTTTGTGATTCCCATAGGTATGAAGCAATAAGGTATATAATTATGGTTATAAGTTGTTCTTCCTGATGTATAATAATAGAATTATGATTTAAATATGAAGGTTTCACCTTCAATTTGGTCATGTTCAGAGTTTGCACCTAGAGAGGTGATTTAATCATGAAGCATTATTCATTGATAAGCTCATAGTTGAAAGAGCTATTAAGATGTAGGAAGGGGCTGGGGGAAGTAGGAACTACTGGCCCAGAGTATATATTGTACTTAGCTCCTGCCTTCACTATTCACTCTCCTTTTGCTTCCTGGATGGTATGAGGTATTTCAACTGTGTTCTGTATATCCAGCCAGCTGTCATCATGTTCTGCCTCAGTACAAGTCCAGCAATAGACTGACCATGGACTAAAACCTCCAAACTCATGAGCCAAAATAAATTTTCTTCTTTTAAATTGCTTTTTTCGGTATTAGTTCACAGCAACAAAAAGCTCAATTTCAGTGCATGTTCACCATTAAGCTCATCGTGAAGTGCATATTTTCATGTGCCTACGAGCCAGTCATATATCTTCTCTGGAAAAAATGTCTATTTAGATTCTTTGTTCATTCTGATCTCATTTTAGCTCTGAGTTATAAGAGTTCCTTATGTGATCTAGATACAAGTTTTATCAGATGTATGATTTGTGAACATTTTCTCCCTTGTGCTATCTTATCTTTTCAGTTTATCTTTTTGCTTTTTTGATAATTTGTGGTATAATTTTTTATACCACATATCAGTATATCAGTGCTTTATATCAGTGCTTGACTTATCTTTTCAGTTTATCTTTTTGCTTTTTTGATAATTTGTGGTATAATTTTTTTTATTTTGATGTAATCCATTTTATATATTCTTTATTTTATTATTTGGCTTTTGCTGACATATGTAAGAAAAGTTTCTGTAGCCCAAAGTCATATTTACTTATAAATTTACTTCTAAGAGCTTTATAATTTTTAGTGTGCCTATGTAAAATCCATTTTTAAAGCTTTTTATAGTGTCAAGGAAAAACTCGACATCTTTACATGTAGAAAGCTAGGCACTTCAACATCATCTGTTAAAATGATTCTTCTATTTTGTATTGAATTGCTATGACTTGGCAGCCTTGCCAAAAAGCAACTTATTGTAAATTAGCTTATTAATAAAGAACTTAAGGAAAAACATGATATGAAATTTTTCAATATCTTATCATAATTCAGTAAGATTAGCAAATAACGAGGAGTAAGAGAAATAGTGGGCTAACATAGAGAATACAGCTATAATATGGTGGTGAACATCAGACTCTGTCAGCGTCAATATCAATACCAAAAGTAATACTGGTATAGGAGGAATGCTGTACTTTCATAAGTGGGCAGTAGTATCACGTATTTGTAAGTCATGGTAATGATCAAAGATCAAGAAGATAGCGATGAATAAGTAAGCGGATCAGATGCCATGGTTGAAGGAAGGTATCTGTGAGTGTGAATATCATGAATTAAGCAGGATATGAGAAGCACTTGCTTAGTAGGTTAGTTCAGTATAGGACGTGACCTAGCAAATGTTAAGAAATCAAGAAATGAACGTAGAATCAAAGTTATCCAGACAATATATATACAACAAAGATTTGGAGAATTACATGAGATAGAAAAGAATTTCTTTCAGATAATCAAAAGTAAGTAATTTGGCAGTCGTCACTCTGGTTAAAAAAGTTTTCATATATGCATTATTTGGTAGGTACTAACTTAAGATTTCAGCAGCACATTCAAGTATGACTATTACATGCTAATTTAATAAAAATCTGGCTCTTTTTATCAGAGACACTTTCTCAATTGCTTTTCTCATATTCTCACAAAATTCGCCTAAATTTCATAAGGGGTACCCCTTTTACAGTGAAAATCTGAGATTTAAAAAGGTCAAATGTCTTACCCAACTTTCACTGCTATAAAAAGGCTGAATTTAGATTTAAATTCAAATCTACCTGACTTAAAATTCGATGGTCTTTCATTAAGTAATAAAGACAAAGGAAATTTTTTATGTAAAAGTAATATACTGTATACTTATGTAAAAGTAATATACTATAAAGTGATCTGTGGCTGAGGTGCCAAAATCTAGAAGTTGATAGTTTCTAATTTTCAGTGAATATTAGTATTACCATCAAACTATTCATCCATGTTAAAACCTGAATTATGTCTGATTTCTTCTTCCCTCAACATATCATTTTAACTGACCTCTCATGTGCATTCTTTTACATACATATTTTACTACATCATACCCTTAAATATGACAATTTTTGTATCTTCCAAAGTAATGACTGTTTATCTTGGCTCTTGTTACATAAATCCAGATGACAATACAAAACTATCCTGAAATCATCCAACCAAATGGTTCAAATGGTTATCCTGGCAACTGTATCAAACACTTGAGCAAAAAATACTTCCAAGAAAACGATAGATCAGTATCTCCCATGAACATACATACAAAAATTCCCTACAAAATACAGCAAATCAAATCTAACAACTTATAAAGAAAATTATAAAACATGGCCAAGTATGATTTATCTGAAATATACACAACTGGTTCAATATTAAACAATCAGTTTACATATGTTGCTTAAATTGTTATGTTCTGACCTGTGCTGTTTTGTTGTTATGTCCTCTTTTATATCAATCTCCTTTTTAAAATTTTTTTAAAGGGAACAAATAAATAAAAAATAGCAGGATATATTATAGTAACAATTTTGATTTCCTATTAACTTGATTTGAAGCCCTATATTGCTCTCAACATCCTGTTTTGACTATTTTGCTCTATTCTGTTTTGCTTGATAGTATCAAGTTTGAGGGTATAGGCAACTACTTTAAAGACAATAAAATTCACTATGATGCTCACTTTGGTTTGACTATTATCTTCTTTTGAAATCCTGTAATGCCTCCAGTGTTTCAGTTTTATTGGCTTTGTTCTGTACTGTTTTGTTCAATTTTATTATAACTGATGATACAGGCAATTCTTTTTAAGATAGCAAGAGGCATTATGGTAACCATTGTTGATCACCTTGTATTCTGTTTTTACATTATGTACTATGTCCATCCTTTTGAATTTTTTTTTTTTTGTCTTTTTCCTTTTTATTGGTACTGGGGATCGAACTCACGACTGCCTGCTTGCAAGGCAGGCGTTTACGCCGCTGAGCTAAATCCCCAGCCCCCATCCTTTTTTTTTTTTTTTTTTTTTTTTTTTTTTGTCTTTTTCAGTTTTTATCGGTACCAGGGATCGAACTCACGACCGCCTGCTTGCAAGGCAGGTGCTTATGCCGCTGAGCTAAATCCCCAGCCCCCCATCCTTTTGATTTGACTGACTCTGTTTTGTTATGTCACATTTGGTTTTATTCTCTTCAAAAAAAAAAGTAATAACTGTGGGAGTAATAAAACCCAAAATGTGTATTGTTATTGTAAAAAAGAGAGGAAAAGAAAGTACTCTAAAGGATATAACTGCATGTATATTTAAGTATATAAGATAGATAACCATATTACTGAGTTTTTGTTGGATCATTGAACAGAACTGTTTGCAGTCTCACTGTTTGAATTTCTACTTTTTTTGCTTTAATTTTGTAACTTGAACAACTATTTCTAAGATGACAATATGTAATCTATTAACTAGTGATTTCCTACTGTTTATTTTTTTGAAATTCTGTATTACTTGTACCCTTTTTCTGTTTTTTTCCTTTTCTCCTTAAATTTTTTAAAAAAGAATCAGTTTAAAAATATGTTATACCAGTGGTGTAAATAAAATCACATTTACATCAACAGACATAGAAAAATCACTTGAAAAAAATCCAACAATCATATATTACAGAAAGACTCTGTGAACTGAAAACAGAAGAATACTTCCTTACTTTGATAAAGAATACTTTTTCAAGAACAATAGACAGTATTATAGTAAATGTAAATAACATGCAGCTTTCCCACTGGGATCAAAAACATGCAAGGCAACCCCATAGTACTGCTTTTCCACTTTGTACTGGAATCCAAGCTAATGCAGTAAGAAACAGTAAACTTATCTGGGAAAAGAAAACTGTCTTTAGATATGTGTACCACAGACAAACATGGTATGATGGTCTATGTATATAATTTTAAGAGCTGACAAAACAACTGAAACTGATACGTTATTACAGCAAGGTTATATGTTATACAGTTAACCTAAAGGTTGTATATTAAATTATATATACATATCACATATAATATATGTGTATTATATATACCCAAAGAAAAAATAGAATTCAAAGCTAAAAACATGTAATTTACACCAGTATTCAACATAATAAAATACTTAAATCTCCCAAAAATAATACACTTTATATGAAGTAAACTACAACAATGTAATCATAGAAACCAAGAAGAACTAAATAATGAAGGAGTATTCCATACTTCTTGACAGGAAGACTGAATGCTGACATATCTATTCTTTCTAACTGACATACCACTTCCTCCCAGATCAGTTCTTCTTGATCCATAGGTTCAAATGCAATCCTAATTAAAATCCCAGGGTTTGATTTTGTGAAGGCAAACAAAATGTTTAATGTATATGTAGAGGCAAAATATCAGATTAGCTAATACAGTACTAAAAAGAGTAAAACTAAATGCATGATACTATGTAATTTCAAGACTTGTTATAAAACTACCATAATCAAGACACTGTCACATTGGTTAAAGAACATACAAATAAATCAATAAAACAGAATGGACTAGATCCATATATAAATGAGATTAATTGGTCTTTGATAAAGAAGCAAAAACAATGCAAAGGAGAGGAAAGTCTTTTCAACAAGTGCTAGAACAACTGGAGAGCAACAACAAATTGACCTAGATACAAACCTCATCTCTTCACAATAATTAACTCAAAATGGGCCAAAGATACAATGAAAAAGAGAAAATTATAAAGCACATAATACAGAAAGAAGTCTAGATTACATTTTGAAATGACACAAAAGCAAAATTTATGACAGAAATGATTGAGTTACTGAATATTAAAATTTTAAGATTTCTGTTCTGTGAAAGGTATGTTAAGGAAAAGATGAACCAGATAATCAGAGAAAGACTGTTATCTAAACCACAAAATAAACTCTTTAAAAAAAGGAAAATGAAAAAAATCCAAGTTCAAAAAATGGGCTAAAGATACCTCATAAACGCCTCACTTCCTAAGACACAGAGACTGAAAATAGGCGTATAAAAATGTTAAACATTTTATATCAAGAAGGAAATTATAATTGAAACAATGTTACATCACACACATCTAATAGAATGGCCAAAATCCAAAAAACAGACAATACCAAATAGGGGCAAGACATGGAGAAACAAGAACTGTTTCTTGGCTAGTAAGAATGCAAAAATAATAGATCTTCTACAACAAAGAAGGGGACCAAGAAATAGAGGAAGGCAGGCGGAAGAAAAGGGAAAAGAGATGAAAAAAGAATAAAGGGGTGTTATGTAAATGTAACAAATTCCCACAATGAATATTATCAGTATACATAAATGAAAATGCTACAACCACTTCAGAAAACAATTTGGCAACTTCTTATAACACTAAACATGCTCGTATCCAGGAATCCCTCCCCTTAGTATTTACCCAAAGTAACTGAAAACATATTCAGACAAAAAAGTTGATTTATTTACAGCAGCCTTACTCATACTTAACAAAATTCATAAGCACTTGAGATGCCCTTCAGTAGGTGAACCAATAATCTGCAACACATACAAACAATGCAATATTACTATTCAGTGCTAAAAAGAAATGAGCTATCAAGTATGAAATGCCATAGAGGAAATGTAAACATATCATTATGTGAAACAATATGAGATTCTGAAAGCAAGGGGAAAAAATGAGAGCAGAGTAAAAATCAATGATTGCCAGAAGTTACAGGGGAAGAGCAATGAATAGGCGACAAAGAGGATCTGTAGGGCAATGAAAATACTTTGTAAAATGCCATAACTTTGGACTGATGTTATTAGACATTCATACAAACTCATAAAACATATACATCAGTCTACGAGTACACTATTTGTCTGGGAATCCAAGTTGGTTCTAAACAATAGAGTCTATTTTGAAAAATACCAAGCAGATACAGTGATAATAATTAAGAGTTGCCTTTGAGTGGAGAGAAGATGGGAGCTTGCTAGGTAGCTGGGTAGAGAGGCTCTCTGGGAAAAACAGCTCAGATGCTGGAATTTGACAACATGGAGAAGGCGGACGAGCAGAGAGGGACTCTCTTGAACCCAGGAGGAAAACTGAAGGAAAAAGGAAAATAGGAAGAGGAAAGAAAAACGTGAGTGGAGGGCTGGAGCCCAACGCACTCACTGAAACTGGTCCCATGCTGTGCTGGGAGCACCATGGAGTCAGGCAATTCAAAGTGGCGCTGAAGCTACGGCTGCCGATAACAGAAACTGGTGAGTCTGAGGCCCTTGGCGGAAGGACAGGCTGCAGCATGGAGTGGAGCCAAGCTGGAGAGCTGCATTAATTCTCAGGGAGCAGGGTGTCACTGGCTGGAAGACATCTTGGAGTGGGGCAGAGCTAAGCACTGCAGTGGCATCAATCAGCCGCCCCTGGCCAGAGAGCACTGGTGGGATCTGCTTGGGCTGAGTCACACCCCCTGGTTGGGACCCAATATCCAGGGACGAAACTGACCCAACCCTGTGACATCTGGCACAGCACAGCCTAAGTTGCTGAAGGCACTTGCCAGTTGACTGGCTCAGAGGAGAGGGGCTAGCATGCATCGTCCCTGCATGCACCTCAGATACAGCAAACTGGAGAGGGCAGCCAGCACACTTTGGAAAAACCATAAGCAATACGGAGAGAGCCAGAGACCTCTACCATACACCTGTCTGAAAGAAACCAGAAACATGACAAGAGGTAGAAATAAGAAAAAACCTCCAGCTGCTGACCCTGGGAAAATAAGCCCAGGAGAGGTAAATACAGAAGAGAATCAGTGCAGCGATCATGCAATATTAGCTACAACATCAGAAAACATAAAGAAATACCTCCATGACCTCATCAATGAACTTAAAACTGAAATTCTAATCTAAGTGAGGCAAGATACAAAAAGATTAATTAAAGAAATGTTAAGCCCCTCCCAAGAAAACACAGATGGAAGAATGGAGACACCCAGAAAAGGAAAAGAAACCTTTGGTGAAGAATATAAACAAAATCTAGAATACATGAAACAGATCCAAAGAGATTACCAGGAAACTAAAAACTCCATTGAAAGTTGGCAAAAATGCCTTGACAGAAACTAAAGTTAGCCTTCTGAAACATGAAGAGAGATTTATAATGTATAATCATGAAAGATCTCTTAAATATAACAAGGAACCAGGAAGAAACAATTCAAAGGCTAGAAGATGACAAGAGGATCTATAACTTAAGAATAAAAAATGTGAACAAAGAAGCAAGAGTAACCACAAATGAATTACAAAGGCTATTCACAGAAATAATTAAGGAAAACTTCCCAAGCATAGGAAAAAGAAATGATATCCATATAATTGAGGCATACAGAACTCCTACCAACTACAACCAAAACAGATCTACAACCAGACATATAATAATCAAGATCCTAGAAATCCACCACAAGAACAGAATATTAAAGGCAGCCAGAGAAAAGAAGCAGATCACCTACAAAGGAAAAATCAGTAAAATAACGACAGACTTATCAACACAAACTCTCAAATCGAGAAGAGCCTGGGGGGAAATAATCCAAGTCCTGAAAGAAAGTAACCTCCAATCCAGATTGATGAACCCTGAAAAACTCTTTCTCAAAATTAATGGAGAAATAAGACAAAGACAAAGAAGAACTGTGGGAGTATAGCCACCAATCCAACCCTACAAAAAATACTGAAAGACATTAGAGAAAGAGAGAGAAAAAAAAAAATACCAGGATTCCAACAACAGTGGCAGAGAGGCCTCAATCAATGTGGCAGACAATGGATGAAGGAGAAACGTGGACAAATGATAGCAAAAAAATAGAATGGCAGAGATGAGGCAGAGAAGGTAGGCTATAACCTTTATATAGAGAGCCTTGATATACTAACAAAAAGAAACGCAGACAGAGTAGATTAGGAGGCAGGATTCATCAAGATGCTCTGAATAGGAAATATACCCAACCTAAAAAAGGGTTAATAAACTGAAAGTCAAAGATGAGAAAACAATGCTCTATGTGACAGGGAACCAGAGAGAAATAGGGACAACTCGTCCAGCAGCTACAGATAGGTTGGAAAGTTATGACACTTTTGTGCAGTGTAGAACTACACCACTCGAAGAAAGGAAAACCTTGTGGCTTTAGTAAATAAAGGAGTACAGCTCAAGATCAAGCTCAGGGGTAAAAAGCTTCAGCACCACTCAGATAACGGGTTGACCCCCTAATCTAAAAACTAAAGGAGCTAGTGGAACTCAAAATATACAAACCATCCTGAAAAGGGGAAAGATGAAGAATTGCCTAAAAAAGGAAGGCAGAGGACATTGTTCATAGTGTATCAGGATTTTAAAGTCACAGTAGTCTTATCGCTCTGTTTAGTTTGATTTTATTTTGTTCCAGTCTGTCTACTCATACTAGATTTGAGGGCACAGACAGCTATCCCAAAAATAGCAGGCTATACTACGGTAACTACCCTCAATTTCCTGTTAACTTAAACTGAAGCCCTGTATTACTTACATTGTCTTACTATGACTGATCTTATTTGAAGCTAGTTTGTTAGACTGCTGTTGCCCTGACTGATTTTATCCAAATTTGGTATGCTTGTTAGTATCAAGTCTAACCACTCTGAAGATGTCAAGATGTAATAAGATACCAATTCCGGTTTGATTATTAACTGCTTTCAAAGTCCTACAATGTCTCCAAAGTTGTGTTTTTATTAAAATAGCTATGTAATACTATGTTCAATTATATTATGCCTGATGATGTGGACAATTCTATTGAAAACAACAAGAGAAAGCATAACTACTGTAGATCACTTATTATTGTGGTTTTATGTCTTTTTCATTTCATGTTTTTCTAGGAATTTGTTTTGTTGTCTTGTTATGATCTGTTTTTCCCCAATAATACAGAAAAGATAGATATAGATGTAGAGATTCATACATGGGGAGAATTCTAAACTGTTTAAAGGAACAGATGATATAATGCATGATGTAATGAACAGATATTCTGAAGAAGAGACACTAGGAAACCTAGTGCTAATTCTGTAGCATTATGATATAAAATCTAGCAATACTATTATTCACTGTTCAGGATATTAGTCTAGTCTCTTATGTTCAATTTCAGCATACATAAAGATAAGGACAGCTACTATGAAGAGAATGAGAAACATTATGGTAGTCATTACTGACTTCCCCAATGTCAGGTCTTGAAGACCTAAAAAGCCTCCATCATCCTGTTATGATTTGATTAGTTCTATAATGTTCAGTATATATTCAATGTGTGTGAATATGGGGACAACTATTTGGAAGAAAACTAGAGACAATAAGATAGACAGTGAAGATCTCCAGTGGACTTGCTTTTAAATCCATGTTTCTTAAAATTGTTTCCTTAAAAAAAAATACTTGTTGGACTAATTCTGCTATTAAGAATTGTCAGTGATGTCTGCATTCCAATGATGTCACATAAAAATAAAATAAGCTTATCTCTTGGCTCTCAAAAAAAATGTTATCTTTGACAACTTGTGAGAAATTATACAGAAAGAAATAAATGAACAATTATCTGCAACATTTTTACTTTTCTTTTTAAGAAAAGAGAAAATGAACAAAACACTATACGTAGTAAGAAAAGCCAGATCAGAGTTAGCAAAAATTTGTAAACAAGCAGGCTCACAGAGTGGTAAACTCTGACCTATTCCAGACTTAAAGAATGTAAAAGATTGAAAGTTAACAGAAAAACAAAATGAGGAAATGAAATATGGAAAGTGCAAGAGATAAGGAAGATCTTCTAAAAAGATTATGCTCTTTGAACAATCAGCTTCAAGAGTTACCAATGGAATAAAAGGGAAAAAAATCCAATGGCATATTATCTGTTGAGATCCCTTCTCCTTAACAGAGGAGTCAGCTATCTATGCAAACAGCTACTTGGAATGAGTCACTGTTTTTACTTCCTTTTTAAACAATCAAAGCAACCTTGAAAGTATTAGGGCAGAGGTCCAAGCAGGCAGAGAGGGTGATACTCAGATTGACAACTAGAATTCCAAGACAGGAGTCTAGTGCACAGAAGGACTGACAAAGAATGAAGAATATGTGTCACCGAGAAACTAAGGGAGGGTACAATCATAGGGATCTCACATTAAGAAACAGGACACCAGGCAGACATTAGTGCTAAAGCACAAGGTCAGAGAGGAAAGAATGAGGTTGGCTTTGACAAGTCATTGTGGTTCAAATTTCCTAAATTCTACCTGATAAGTGGTCAGAGTGGAGGCTTCAAGCAGGGAAAGTAGCAAATGGTTTTAGTTGTGGGACTCAGAGGATGTCAGGCACAACAATTCAGCAAAGTCAGGACACTGCATTGTATTAACATTCAAGATCTCGCATGCTACTGTACTATACTGATTATCAAATCTTCAACAGGGCATTAGATGAAAAGGGATGTCTCAGAAGTCTATCCAAGTAAGCTTGTTCTTCAGAAAGTAAGATTAATACTGCCAAGCTGTCACTCTAAAACTAAATAACTGTTAGATTGAATGGATGATGAGAAAGAAGAAACTAACATCTACTGAATATATATATATATATATATATATATATATATATTATTTTGTTTGTTTTATATATACTGCTCAAATATATAAAACAATCTATAAAATAAGTGGTAATAATCCCAATATATAAATGAAGAAATAAGTCAGAAAGAACAAAACACAACCAAGGTAGCATAGCTGTCTGAATGACAATTTGACTCCAAATGTCATAATTTTTATTCCTTAGATATAAAATAGTACATTATTTTACAATTAGAGAACTATGCTCTTATTTCTTTAGGATCTTTTTTTACTGCTCTATTACTTTTTCCTGATGCTAGAATATAAATATATATATTTATTTATTTACGATAAAAATAACTACCTTCTTAGCAAATAGAAGTCCCATTCTGAAAATTTTCCTTGCTCTTCTTAACTTTTTATCAACAATCCACATCTTTTCAGACATCAACATATAATATGTTCTCTTTTTTAAAAAGAGTAAGCTTCCTCATAAGAAAATTAAGGGTTCACTGATTATGGCTTTATTAGTTGTGCAAACTATTATACCTAGGAAATATTAAGAATTTACATGCCAAACAAAAATATACGATGATAGCAGAAGCTGGGGATATAGCTCAGCAGTACAGTGCCTGCCTAGCAAATGTGAGGTCGTTAGTTCAATTCCTAGAAAAATAAATGATAATGGAAATGGACTTGAAATATGATGGTAGATTATGACATATAAATATTTTAAGTTTCATGCATGATTGAAGAGTTATACATGCTACTATCATTACAGTACTAAATAAAACTATATGTGAAGCCAGGGCCATCAGAAGAAAGAAAGGTAGAAGGAATGCACTTTTGAAACAAAGAGACAAGGTAAGACCTACCAAAGGCAGACGATAGCTAGGATCCATGACCAAGATCCATGATCTGTCTATGAATACCTCAATCAGTGCCTGCACCCAAATGGCTTCAAACCACGCACATCCAGGCAACTGCACAGCAAATTTCTACCAATGTATCTTCCCAGATAACACTTAACATGCCTTTACAGAAAATGTATTTTCAATGGCAAAGGCTCCAATTAGCACTTGTTTTCTCCCCTATCTTCAACCTCAACTCCTCCTAAACACTTTTTTACTATCCTTCAGGTGATATATGAATAGTAAAAGAAAAAAAAACAATAAACTAAAAAATATCAAAGCCAAGTAATAAGGCTTTTTTCCATTTCTACTTAGACTCAGTTCACTATTAACCAATTGTGTGGTAACTGCCTTTAAAAAAATAACTTTTTTAGCATATGGATTTACTTTTGAAATCTATATAGCATTATGTCCAATCTCACTATTTCTTTTTTTTTAAAATTTTATCCTAAGTTTTTCTAAATTTTAAAAACCACTCCCAAGCTGATTCACCAATGTAGGGTCATGTTTTATAAATTTCACTTTTCATGTGGATTTGAAAAAAGAAAAGGGTTCCTCTACTTATATATACTTTCCAAAATAAATAACAATACAGAAGTATATACACAGTGCGTACTTAATTAAAAAATTCTGGATGTAAGGCTGGAGATTTAGCTCAACGGCACAAGCACCTGCTTTGCAAGCACATGGTCATGAGTTCGATCCCGGTACTGATTAAAAAAAAAAAAAATTCTGGATGATCATGACCTGTGAAGCAGGAGAGAAACCAAGTAGCAAGCTTATTTACATGTGGCTAATAGTGCTTTCCACAAGCACAGAGAAAATATACAATGCTAACATAAAGTACATTGGGCAGTAGACTAAAGCATTTTAGAAAATGATCTCATTTTCACTCCTAGTGTATTCCCTCCTACCTCCCATTAATATATTTTTAAAAACTTTTTTTCCATAATAGATGAAGTATGGGTTAATCAACTATACTTATTATGAGATCCTCAGTAAATTTACTGAACCCCTCCAACCCTAACTTCACTTACGTGAAGTTGTGTTGTGTTGCCCTATTATGGTCCCTTATATATCGGGATATGGTTCAGTGTAAGAACACTTGTATGGCATGTGTGAGGCCCTGCGTTGGATCCCTAAGACTGCAAGAAAGTAAATAAATAAATAGCAATAATAATATTCTCTTATACACTTATGTTAATGAATAAATAGGGTAATATTTAGTATATTACTTGTTTCATCCTTAGTACTTAAAAAATGCTATTGTTATTGTAAAAATGTATGGAAATTGTCAGTCTTTCATGAGTTGGGAGCACAATAAAAGTCAATTAAATGCTGGTCAATTTTGTATAATCTATAAGCCTAGACACAATCTAAATATTTCTACCATCTCCCTAAATGTATTAACACTCAAAAATGACTATGACTTGAGTAACTTAATGTGTCAGTAAGTTAATTTTATTTTGGTATATGTATTTTTATCAAAACTTTTCTTAGTATGAGTGTAAAAAACATAAACACCAAAGTCTGGAGGACATATAAAGTATTGGGATATTCAAAATTAACTTGGTCTAATAAAGAATTTGAATCTTTGGACAAAATCAGTAATTCCACATGAATTCTAAACGAACTAAAAAAGAAAATTATGCAACAATAAAATCACCTGTTAATAAATATTACTATGATAATGAATATCCAAGGCACAAAGCTTTCATATACATTTTAGAAAATAGAGAAAAAAATTAAAATAACCCAAAAGTAAATATGGAATGTATTACTCTGTAAAATAATTATGTATTAAAGTAGAAATAGCTTTGTAAGAAATAAAATCATTATAATAATAATAATAATAATATGTGAAGATTTTTTTCAGAAAGCAATTAAGATGCCTTAGCCATGACTAAAAGAACAGATACATGCACACACACACTACAGTATTAAAGTAAAAATGATAAAAATATATTCAAAACATGAAAATATGTAAAGAAACATAGCAAGTATTATAATCACCCATTACTACTAAAACTCTTTAAATTAATGTCTAATACACACATGCATTAATGATGCTATTAATGAGCATAATATTCTTATAATACTGGGAAAAATATCCCAATATTAAACCTGATTTCTGTTAATCATTTTACCAATGTTTGAGTTAATGACATCATAAACATTATTCTTCCTATAAATACCAAGGGGTATTTAAATGGAAATCTAAATAGTCTTTAGGTATTTGCATATTTTCACAATATCATGATAGCATTGTTTTTCTAATGCTCTCATTTTCAAAAACATTACTAAAGGTTGTCACTAGGGGAAAGTCTTGCTATCCAGAGGCTAAATATAAAGTACCATAAACCTTACAACTGCACATTTCTCTAAACTGAAATATATCTCAAGATACAGTTTAACATATAAGACAAATTCTTCCCATCAGTCATAAGTTCCTGAAATACAACCAATGTTTGTAATACATATTGCTAAATGTAATTTTAAATTTTGCACCATAAATAGATCACATGTAAAACAGAAAATGATAAGTCATATTTAACTTCAAGCAAAAAATAGAGGCAAATAGTCATATTTCTTTTTAGCATTACATTTATGTAGTCATCACTCCATTCCCTAATATACATACAGCCAATAATCTTTTCCATTAGTCTACAAAACTCATTTTAGGTTTTACCACCTTCATACATTGAATTCCTTATTAGCTCCCACATAAATACTCATGGATAATAATAAATAACTATAAAGTTATTTAGAACACTTATTCATCTATTCCAAGATGTCCATAAACCAAAAAGCTAAGTTTGTTTAGCTTACTGATTTTCCAGTAATCCTTTCCCAAAGGAAATGCACGTGTGGGTAATATTTGGCCTAGAGCAGCTAAGCTATAGCACGTAAATTCTCATTTGGAAACATGATTCTTAATGCTGCAACAGTTATTATTTCAAAAACAAATTAAACAAGGGAGCTCTATAGAAAGCCAATTAACCAATTTAGGCAACAACTTAATGCAAATCAATGCCCCTCACTTTTATTCAACATGATATTTTGTGATTCTAAGATGTTAATCTCTTTAGTGTATATCTACAGCAAGTGAATGTACAAATTGACTCAAAGTCCCTATCCAAATATTCTACTAGGACACATATGTTAAGTATGGGTTATTTATTTTAAATTCATTTCCCTCACAAAAAATTCCCTCCCCAAGCTGTTTTTTATTACGTATAGTTTTATTTATTTAATCCATTAAAAAATTCGAAAATGTATAGAAAGAACAAAGAGCCATGAGTAAGAATGAGACTTTTTTAATTTTCATCTTTATTAGTACATTTGTAGTACATTAATGATTACATTCTTCATGAGGAGTTAGTATATGTACAAAACACATTTTAATCCTTTTTTCATCCCCTTGCCTTCTCCTCCCTCCACTTCTTATTCCTCTGACCTTTTAAAAAGGTTGTGTCTCACTATTTCCTATTAGCTACTCTTAATTTGCATATATATATTTGCTGTTTAATTTGCATTATTAAGAGAAATCATACAATACTTAATTAAATTTGTTTGATCTATTTCACTTTCGATTATGGTCACCAAGTGCATACATTTTCTTACAAATGACTCAATATGACACAATAGAGTACTATGTACTTTATGACACAATAGAGTACTCCATTGTGTATGAGTATCACATATGTTTTATTCATTCTGCTGATAAACATATAGACTCCTTTCAATATTGAGCTATTCTGAGTAGTGGTGCTATAAACATGGGTAGCCTGGATCACAATAATATAATTTCATTAACTCTCTCAAGTTACCTAGAAAGGGGAACAGCTGGATCAAATGAAACGTCTATTTTTACTTTTCCAAGAATTTTCATACTAATTTCCATCTCAATACCAAATAAACAATATTTGGCCCAAATACCAATTATATGATGAAATGATCACGACTATTCCATAAATTCAAGAAGCTAAATGTGAGTAAATTTTCTGTTTTGTCTTTTTATTTTCAGACTTTAGTCCTCATTTTAAGCCATTATGTGTCAAATTCAACAGGAAACATTACAGCTTAAAAACATCTGGACCCAGAGTCTTTCATATTTCTCCTACATAATTATTTAAGTGTTTACAGTAATTCTCATTTAAGACATCTTTGTTCATTCAGTCAAAGTTCACTTGGATATAATTCACTAAATTATTTCAGCCAATACATAAACATGATCCCAGCGATCAATAAGAAAAATAACATAACAGTTAAGCATTGAAATAGACAAGCAGGTAATGATTGATTTCCTTACAATAATTTAAGTATTTACTATTATTAAAATGTTGACATTAGCATTTATATAGTACAAAAGATATATAGTTTATTTGAAGGTTTAGGTGGCATATAGTATATTTGAAGAATTTCTCAGCATTTACCTACTTAGGAAAACATTTTTAAAGTTTAAAAATAAATGAACCACTAAAACTATGGGAAAATTAGAAATTAACTTCACAACAGAAAACTAAAGAAAAATAGGGAAAGCCAAAAAAGTAGTTCAGAAGTACCACAAGAAAAAGAAAAAGCAAGTATCAAATAAAATAACAGACCAATCCAGGAAAATGATATCATGACTAATCTCTATAAAGTATTTTAAAAGGTTGTTCCTCTCCTATACTTCATTCTACAGCATCATGAATAATTCTGTCCTTTATGTCAGACAAAAGTTTTCTTTTATTTTTAGCTTTTGAATAATTACCATCGAATCACAAGGGCAGGTATTTAGCAAAATCTGGTTAACAAACTCACACAGGGTCTTTTACAAGTAATGATGTTATTCTCATAAGAAATTGATTATTTCATTATTTAAATATAATATTTGCAAAGAACAATAACATTTTAATTATGCTGAATATAAAATTCAAATAAATAAAATGTATTAATATGTTAGTGTTAGTTTTTCAGGTTATCTAACAGATAGTATGTTTTCCTTTCATAAATCCAAAGATACCCATTCTCTAAAATGGCATTTCCCCTGAAATCCTTTAACTACAATGTCCTCCACTTATG
Source organism: Cavia porcellus (assembly GCF_034190915.1). Classification (NCBI taxonomy): domain Eukaryota; kingdom Metazoa; phylum Chordata; class Mammalia; order Rodentia; family Caviidae; genus Cavia; species Cavia porcellus. The sequence goes on along the minus strand of NW_026947500.1, from coordinate 7,194,141 downwards.
TTCTTGAATAAACTCCTTAATAATAATACCACTTTTATCATAATCTCCTTGTAACTACCACAAGGCCCAGGACATTCTAGGGATTCATTAAACGTTTTCTAGACACAAATATGTTAGGTGGATTTGTAAAGGAGATTTGAAAAAGAGAAAAAAGGGCAGTAAGTGGTTAATTCCTTGCAGAAGGACACTTACAATTCATATTTATCATTTTAGCTGTTAGTATGCTATCTGTACATACTAAATCTTCAAATAATGTCTCCAGAACGAATGAGTCCTTGATTTACGTTAGAAATTTGTGATTCTTACATACTCTATGACAGTTTATACCATTAATTAGAAATTGACTCAATCTTTTCATAAACAAATTACTCTTGTGTTTTAACATTAGCCTCTATAAATACATTTGTCTGAAACTATGACTAATTTCATAATTATGTAAAACATAATAAATTTTAGTCATCACATATTTTATTCATTCAGTAATCTTTTCTTTGAAATACAGTTAGTGTTTACTAAAGCATCAGTATTTCTAACTTTGTTTCCACAGATAGCTCATTTTCTTTAATTATTTTTTGTGTAAAAGTGCTTAAACGGGCCCAGGGTTTTTGCTCAGCACTGAAAGTGTCTGCTTGGTAAAAGAGAGGTTGTGAATTAATCCCCAGCACCAAAAACTAAACAAATAAATCAAAACAAAAGTGTTTTTACCTACACGAATCAGTCTCTCTTCTTAAAAGACTTGTCCCCTGTTTTCAAATTTTGACATTCCTTTCCTATTCAGATATTTCATAATTACATAAAATTTTACTTTTTTCAAATTATCAACACTTTGATTTCTTAAAATTTGGTATTTTCCAGTTGGGACTTATTTAACTATAAATTGATAAGAAAATAAATGCTTTCCTCTACCCTAAGAAAAATTTCACATATCACTGATTAAATATCATTAATATTTTTTCTCCTCAAATGAGTTGTTTGATAACTTATATCCTATATATTACATACTTTTTATTTTATTAATACATGTACATTTTGCAGTATGTATAATTTACAGTCATCTTGGGGAATGGGTACAGGTTAAAATATAAAATACAACTTCTTTCTCCCCCTTCCCTTCCACTCCTCTCCCTTCTCTAAGTCTCCTTTCCCAATGTCTATTAGTTATCTTTCTAAAAGAAATGTCTATACCAGATTGAAAACAATAGCGTTCGCATGCATTAACACTTTGTACTGCAAACAACACAATGGAATAATTGCTAAGCTTAATAAATATTTTCTTAGAACAAAATTCTCAACTGCTTTACTTGCTCTGAGATTTAAATATAATACCATTGGAATCCATACGTAATTCTCCTACAGTACATCAGAAGACTTGAAAGCAAAGCAATTTGTCTGGCTTCTAGATCAGATACTGATGTGCCTGGAACAAGGACAACAGTCATTTGTTGAAGTGTAAAGAGAACTGCGGCAACACTTGAAGTGCTATGACAAGTGAGATGGTTTAAGTTGCAGATGGAAGACTCTTCCCAGTAAGGAAAGAAGTGGCAGCAATAAAATTTTACAAGAAACAAAAAACTAAAAAGAATAGATTTATCAGCTTTCTACTCACACCAACTACTATACAAGTCTTATTCGTTTTCAACTCCCTTTAAAGGTTAGATCACACTTTTTAGTAATGATAATAATTGCTTCAGCAAAAACATTTTAAGTCTCCCTTCTCAATATTACCTACTAATTTAAACTTGTGAACCCAAATTTAAAACTCTAAAACTTCATGACTACATTCAGTGTTATCAAAGAAATCTTAATTTTTGACTTTGTTAATTACAATTTGTGAAGGAATAGACTGAGAAGTTTTCACTAGAAATATGTTAAATTCAGCTATACACTATTTAGAGAATACTATGTAATTTCCTATAAACTGAGTTATGAAAATATGAGAGACTATTTTACATTGGCACAAAGTACGAATTTATCAGGAAAACATTCTTAATGTTATAGAATATCTAACTAAACAGTGAATTATAAAATGACAGTAGGTGGGGATATAGCTCAGCGGCACAGTGCCTGCCTGGGAAGTGTGAGGTCTTGAGTTCAATTCAAAGTATCATAAAAGAAAGAAAAAGAAAAACTATTATAATTGCTATATTCTCCTCTTCATCTCCCTCTCGGGGGTAAAAAACCCCTACCAACTTTTATATTATTTTCATTAGGTAGGGCAATCATGTAATTATTAACATGATTATAAGGTTCTTACATATGTTTAGGCACATTATACTGTACTTCTTCTCAATAAGAACAACTTGTTATCATGTAAATAAAGCAATCATAGGGGCTGGGGATTTAGCTCAGTGGTTCAAGCACTTGCCTGGTAAGCACAAGGCTGAAAGTTCGATACTCAGTACCAAAAAATAAAAATATAAATAAAAAATAAAGCAATCATAAAAGAGAAAGGATCCTCATATTGCAACTTTGAAACCAAATTCCTTGACATACAAAAATAGAACTCACAGAAAGAAAAATATTTAATTAAGAAAGTTAGGTGACTTCTATTATTACCCAGAATTGGAAGAGATACAATGGTGGTTCCAGACACTCTGAAAGTTAGAATGGAAAATACGCTTAGAGTAGGGTTAGTATTTTCTTGGAACAGATCATTTAAGATTGTCAAAGAGGCTTTTAGAAATTAATAATCCTCTGTCATGAAACATAAAAACACTACTAACCAAATGAGATGTCAGGGTTTAAACACAGCTTGTCTTATTCCAAACACTGCTCTTTCCACTGGATCACAACCATGCGATTCTGTTGGAAGAAACCTATAAAGTTCTACATAGACAATTATATGGTATTGAAACCTAGATAATATTTTCATTTCCCTTATCCATTGCAGGTAGTGATATTAGGAATCAAACACAAACATAGAAAAAGAAATAACTAGTTTGTTGATGGTTTTATAAATAGTAAATTCAGGCTTGAAAAACACTAGGGTTAATTCCACTAGGAAATGCAACTTAACCAAGTGATACAGAGTGAAATATGGTTGGAAAAAACATTAACATAATACTCTAAACCTGAAACTTAAAATCCAGATGGAAAAGACAGTATGTATAACAACCAAGGACAATACAATTACTGCTAACACTACTTACTACAAAATATGGTTCAATGACTTTTGTCTTCAGTTCAAGAAAATAATAAATATAGTATGCCAAAGAACATACTCATGAAATTTTAAAGGGAAACAAAGAGAATACTATAAATTAAACTTTGCTATACTTTTTTGCCAATACTTATCGACACCTCCACACATACACAGACATGTTGGTACTCTCTGAAGACAAGTCCTATTTCCTCAAGCACCCAGAGTACTGCAATGAACTTAGCTGTCCAATAAATATCCACTGAATGAGTAGAAACAAATAATAAAGAAATTGGAACTATTTGTTAAGTATTTAGTCCTCTAAAAATGTAAAAGGTATAATAAACATGGTTAGAAGCTTACAAAAGCTAACTCCTCAGTCTCAGAGAAATTCTAACCCATAATCCATAATTTTCTCATAAAGTACAGATATGAACATTGTCGGTGGTTTGAGGCTGGAAATAAATTTTGACATACAAAAAGAATGTAGCATTGGAAACTAGAGAGAATGGAGACTTATGTAATGCCTAACCTTAAGCAAACATTCTATTAAAATTAAGATGATTTTTTGAACTTGTGTAAAAGGAAGCACCTTGTCACCAACAGGAATCATATGACTTCATCATGAGGTCATGCCCTTGTCCTTCTTAAGAAATTTACTAACCTGGAAAATCATAGACACATCAAAATTAATAACAGTAATGGCAAACAGTTACTGAAAACTTACATTATGCCAAGTGTTAAGCATAACATCTTGGCAGGTGGAGCAAAGATGGCAGATAACAGCAGGCTTCGGAGGCTCCCTGAGATACTCAACTTAGAATTCAACGTAATACAGCATGGGGAGCCCTGAACAGAGGGAGATGAATTCTTTTGTCCCAAGAAGAAACTAAGGTGAGAAGAAACAATCAAACATACAGTCCTGGTGCTATTATTGGAACAGCTAAAGGTTCAATGTTCCAGCTACAGCAGTGACTTGCCAAGCCACCCAAGGTCCCGCCACTTCGACTCACTGGAGGTGCAATCATACTGAGGTCGGGGGTCAGCTAGCCAAAAGGACAGCTAAACTGGTGAGGAGCCTGCATTGACCTGTGGTGAGTGAACAGGAATGCAGCCATTCCACAGAAAGGAGGGTTCTGGGGGATGACATTCTGGGACCAGGCAGGACTGGTAAGTACAAGGGGCAGCAGTGATTTCAGTCAGTTGTTCCCTTTGCAAATGGGATTGGTGGAGAGAGCTAGGCCTGAGTCATGCAACCTAGCTGAGACTCAATAGGTTATCTGAAATCAATTCCCTAAGCAGCGCTGCACAGTAACCACACTAATGCAGTGAAGCCTTAGAAGTTTGACTGATCGGGAGGGCAAGCAGCAAATAGTAATACAGTGCAGGCCTCAGCAGCTTGCATGATCCAAAGGGAGGTGCCAGCATATGCTGCCTCTGTCTGTAACTCACAAGCACACTGCAGCGGTGCTTCAGAATTGTAACCAACAAAGAAAGAAACTGGGCCTCCTGGAAGAAACAAAAGAGATGGAAAGAGGAAGCACAAACAAAAAGTCCCCAGACCCCAACCCTGAAAACACTGACCCAGGACAGATAAATACAAAGGAGAATGAGAACAGCAAACATGCAATATCAGACACAGCACCAGTGGACATAAAGAGATATCTTCGGGACCACATAGACGAGTTCAAATGTGAAATATTTAGCTAAATAAAGCAAGATATAAGAAGATTAATAAAAGAGATGTTAATCACCCCTCAAGCAGACACAGATGGAAGAAGAGAGGTACTCAAATAAAGGAGAGAACCATTGGATGAAGAACATAAATAAAAAATAGACTACATGAAGCAGATTCAAAGAGATTACCAGGAAATTAAAAACTCTATGGAAAGATGGCAAATCAGCTTGAAAGAAACTAAGGATAGATTATCCAAACTGGAGGACAGTTTTGCAATGAGATTATGAACGGAAAAACTTTTTAAAAATAACAAGGAAACAAGCAGAAACAATACAAAGGCTAGAAGGTCACAAGAGGATCTATAACTTGACAATAAAGAATGTGAATGAAGAAGCAGGGGTACAAACTAAGGAACTACAAAGGCTATTCACAGAAATAATTAAGGAAAATTTCCCAAACATAGGAAAAGGAAATGATATTCAGATGTAAGAGGCATACAGAACTCCAATCACCTACAACCAAAAGACAGCTACACCCAGGCATATAATAATCAACATCCCAGAAATTCAATATAAGAACAGAATATTAAAAACTGTCAGAGACAAGAAACAGATAACCTATAAAGGAAGGCCCATCAGAATAACGGCAGACTTCTCGACACAAACCATCAAGTCAAGAAGAGCCTGGAGCAAATATTACAAGCACTGATAGAAAATAACCTCCATCCCAGATTGATATACCCTGCTAAATTGTCTCTAGACATTAATGGAGAAACAAGATGCTTCCAAGACAAAGAAGAACATGGGAAATTCACAATCACCAATCCAACTCTACAGAGAATACTTCAAAGCATTCTAGAGAGAGAGAAGACTAGGATTTCAGGAACAGTGGCAGAGAGGCCTCAATGAGTGGAGCAGAAAACAGAATGAAGACAAGCAGACAACTGATGGCAAAAAAAGTATAACAGGAATGAGGCACAGAAGGTCGGTTATAATCTCCAATATAGATGGCCTTGATACAATAAACTTAAAAAAAAAAAAAAAAAAAAGAACCACACGTGCAGTAGATCAGGTGGTAGGGTCCACCGAGATGCTATTGATAGGAAACATAACATGAAAAAGAGTACATGGACTGAAAATCAAATAGGAGAAAACAATGCTCTATGTGACAGAGAACTACAGAGTAATAGGGACAACTAGACTGGTATTTGTGGATGGGTTGGAAAGACAGGATTCAATAGGTAAAGGAACACAATTAGAGATCACTTCCAGGACAGAGAAGGTTCAGAACCACTTAGGTAAATAGCAGGCTGCACCCCCCCCCAATTTAAAACCAAGGGTCTCAGACCCAAAAATGCACAGTGTACCCTGGGGAAGTGAAAGGGGAGGGAGAGTCTTAAAAAAGATGGCACAAGATATTGTTAATAGTATATCAGAATTTAAAACCTACATTACTCGCACCACTCTGCTTAGATAGATTTTATTCTGTCCCAGTTTGTCTACTTACATTAGATTTGAGAGGACAGACAGCTATCCCAAAAAAATCAGGATATAGCACAGTAATCATCTTTAATTTCCTATTATCTTAATCTGGAGCCCTGTATGACTTACACTGTTTTATCATGACTGATCTTAGTTAAATCTGGCTTGTTTGATTGCTATTTGGTATTGACAGATTTTATTCAAAACTGATATGATTGATAGTATCAAGTCTGAGAGTATAGACAACTACACTAAGGATGACAAGACTTGATACACATTCTGGTTTCATAACTGCCTGTTTTTGAAGTTTTATACTATATACAAGGTTGTGTTTTTATTAATACTCTTATGTACTGATATATTCAATTATATTATCTCTGATGATAGCCAATTCTATTGATGATAACACGAGACAAAACAGGAACTATGGTAGAACTCCTTGTACAATGGTCTTATATGTCTCTTTCGTTTCATGTGTTTATAGGAATATGTTTTGTTTTGTTTTGCTTTGTTTTGTTTCTTCTAATATAGAGAGGATAGAAATACATGTTAAGACTCATGCATGTGTAGAAACTATAGTTTATGAGAACTGATCTTATGACACATGATAAACAAATACTTTGAAGAAAAAGACACTAAAGTACCCAGTGCTGATTCTGGAGTGGTATAATATGACACCCAGCAATAGTATTATTCTTTTTCAGAGAAATATTAGCCTGCTTGGGTTTGTTCAATCTCAGCATAATTGAAGAAATGAGTAACTGCATGTATATTTAAGTGTATAGGATTGATAACCATATTTCTAAGTTTTTACTGGATAGTTAAACAGAACTGGTTGCAGTCTCACTGTTCGAACCCCCACTTAATATGCTCCACATTATTAAGAGGACAGTCTGTAATAATCAACTAGTGATTTCTTACTGTCTATTTTTTTCTTTGAAAGTATGTATTATTTCTATCTGTTTTTTGTTTTGTTTAGTCTTTCTTTAAATGAAATTTTTTTAAAAGACACTACAGTACCCAGTGCTGATTCCAGATTTCATGATGTGAAATCCAATAATACTATTATTGTTTGTTCAAAATGATTTTAGCCTGCTTTAATTTGTTTAATCTCAACACAAATGAAGATACGGATAAATGCATGTATGTTTAAGTATATAGGATTAACAACTATATTACTAAATTTTTTATTGGATAGTTGAACAGAAGAGTCTGCAGTCTTGTTGTTTGAATTCCCACTTTATATGTTCCACTTTTGTATCTTGAACAACTATTTGTAAAAGGACAATATGTAAACATTAACTAGTGATTTCTTACTGTTTATTATTTCTCTGAACATGTTATTTCTTCCCATTTTTTTTTGTTTAGTCCTTCTTTAAATAAAATTTTAAAAAATAATTATATCTCATTTAAGCCCCATAATAACACTATGAAGGAACATATTATTGACTAGTTAATATTATTAAGTTAATATTATAATAGAGATTGAACCCAGGGCCAATCTATTATTGACTTACATTCCAGTCATTTTACTTTTGAGACAGTGTCAGACAGCACAGGCTGACTTCACACCTAGAATCCTCTCATCTCAGCCTCCTGCAAGGCTGGAATTATGGGCAGCACCACCACACCCATGTTATTACTACCATTTTAAAATTAGTAAACTGAAGCAAAAAGAGATTTATAAACAAGCCAACTGTGGGGCTAAGATTCAACCCAGGACTACTTGGAGAGGTCTTGTTCTTATAATCACTGTAATTTACGGTACCTGAAAAAAACAAGTCTCATGAAATTCTTGTGGGAAAAAAATGATTGGATGATCTTTCAATTGTATAATTTCAAAATTAACTGATTATGCCCAAGACTTTGATTAGTAAATTATTATCAGTGTAGCATAAATCAGTCTTGTATTATGCCTCATGATTCTATATTTGGATCCAGGCTGTTTATAACATTGTTTTTAGTGAACAATATGAAGACACAATAGGTTTATAAACAATAACTTCACAAATAGCATAAATCTTAGGGTTGTAATATTTTTTAGAAAAAAAGACAAATTTTAAAGGACTTAAAGGATTTAAGAATGAGTATGTATTTACATATTGAAATATGAAACAAATAAATGTATGGTCTTAACTTACAAAAATTAATATTGAAAATACAAATTAAAAACAAGTAACATGCCTTATTTAAACCATCAAATTGGTAGGCAGTGCCATGATAATGTGACTCAAGGAAGCAATCTGAAATCTATGTACCTCCAGGCCAATAACAGTTTTCAGATCTCTGTCCTACCATAGATAGACTTTTCTATTTTAGCTAAATAAAGACTGTGCTAGCTCAGTAAAACAATTAAATCTTTATCAATAACAGTGTTAACACATACAAGGAATAACCAAAATTGAGGACACTATGAAAGAGAATTTCTGCATCATAAATAAGGCTAAACTACTTATACTGGATTGTCTAAGACAAACTTTGATTTTTGTCTTCATAAGGAAAAAGCTTCTTTACTGTAATAAAATATCCATGTTTCATAAGGATAAAGGTAAGATTTGTAAAAGAAAATTTATAGTATAATTAAATAAAATCGTTTTCCCCATATGGATTTATAATACTATTGGAGATATGCTATTGGATGTAGTTATATATATATATATATATATATATATATATATAGACATAGATGTATATGAATATATAAAAATTGTACTCCTTCTTTCGCAAGGGCTCTTTATCACAAATTCTGCTACAATTTTTCCTCATAAGAATACACCTTAAAGAGTATTACATCTCAGTATTTAAATGTAACCACCATCATTTCTTATTATAGCTACATAGTAATTTGCTTTATGAAAGAAAAATTGCTTATTTAACAAGTCATTAATTAATGATTATTTAATTTCCAGTCTCTGCTACCATAAACAACATTGTAACAATAATCACATACATATTTAATATTCTAAGTGTGACACTACCTATAAAATAAAATGCTGGGTTAAAGGACATAGGCATTGGTAATTTTTATAAAGGTTACCACATAGATATGTAAAGAACTGATAGTTTACACTCTCACTAGCAATATACGAAATTCTGAATTTTTCAGCTACATCAATGAAAATTCTAATACTTTTAATCGAAAAGCCTCATATTTCAAGACAGAAATAGAAAAGTACCTGTACAGGTATGTAGCTCAGTGGCATAATGCTTGACTAACATTTGCAAAGCATTAGGTTCAATCCTCAGCACTTGAAAAATAAATACATACAGATGGATACACAGATGCCCTATAAATGAAACTCCACTTCCCTTAACAAAACCCTTCAAAGCCAAATTCGGTTAAGGGTGATAATTAAGGGAAAGTTTACACATGGGAAGGACTCACCTAGGCCTTCAGCACAACTATTCTTTCCTAAGATTTAATTTTCTCATTGGGAGTCCTAATAATTAGGGTTGACACACCATGCTGTTGGGTCACAGCAGGCACATTCCATAAAAACAGAACTACACTATCCTTCCCTTGATCCATTAATTGCCTCATGGTACAAATGAAACAAAACTACAAAACAAAATGATACAATTTTTTAAAATTTTTTATTATTTTGAAGGTAGTAAAATACAACAGAAGATGACAGAACAAACCCAGTTTAGACAGTGTAGTGAAATTGGTACAAAAATTCACAGCGGTTTACCAGGATAACAGTTTAGGTACCACAGTGTATCTTGCTATCTTCACAATAGTTGTTCTTTCAATCAGGTATAGCAAAAAAAAAAAAAAAAAAAAAAAAAGAAATACAGAACATTATAGAACTTAATCAAAACAGAATATTGAATAGAGCAATATCACTAATAGAATAAAGCAAAACAATATTAAATATTTGCCTTCAAAGAGATGGTAGAAGGAAATCCCCCTTATTTGCTATATTGCATATGGTCAACCTCCCAAGAGATGCTCAGATCTCTGGCTCCCATTTGCTAGCGGGGAGTAGGGGGTGGGAGGTGGGGTGTTTGATTCTCAGCCCATGCACTGATAGGCTCACTACTGCTTAGGAGGGAGGCGAGCTGGCTGCTTGGTTTCCCAGCACCCTAAATTCCAACATAGCACAGATCTCAGGAGATGCTGGTGGTTCCTGCCCTGGGGCTGCTACAGCTTGCAGAGCTCACCAGGGGGGCAAGCTGGGTGCTTGGTTACATAGTGCCCTAAGTTCCAACATGGCATGGATCTCAGCAGTCACTGGGGTTCTCTCCCTCGGGTGGCCACAGCCTGCCACACCACAGCCGCTTATCAGGGAGGTGAGCTGATTGCTTGGTTTCCTAGTGCCCTAAGTTCCAACATGGCACGGATCTCAAAGGATGCTGGCAGTTCTTGCCCTGGGGCAGCCGCAGCTTGCCAAGCCACAACTGCTTACTGGGGAGGGGACAAGCTGATTGCTTGGTGTCCCAGCGTCCTAAGTTCCAACATGGTGCAGATCTCAGGAGATGCTCGTAGTTCTCTCCAGGGGATAGGAACAGCCTGACACACCACAGACACTTACCAGGGAGGCAAGCTCATATGATACAATTTAAATGCACTGTGGCAACTAGTAGGGTTCATTCAAAATCTATTTTCCTTCTTCATAATAATAGATTTTTACAAAATAAATGACCACTCACACAAAATTAGCATTTCCCAGCTTTCTTTTCAGCCATTATTACCATGTGAGAAATTCTAACCAATAGAATGTGACACTTCCAATTACTTGTTCAAAAGGCACTTTCTTAATACAACTATAGCAATGACCCAAATTTAACCTTGAAGACAAACACAAAAACCTAGGAGAATGCAGAACAGTAAGGACTTGACCTTGTGAAACTAAACACTTTGAAAAACAAGACTCCCATATCACCATGTGTGCATGAGAAATAAGCACTTATCACAGGTAAGCCAATGTAAATACTAAGATTCTATTACAGCAAATTTTTCTATGTGAACACAAACAAAAACAAACACATGAACACTCATATATACATACAATAAAATTGGGCAATGGAGTTAAAAAGGATAGTAAGAATGCATGTATATTTAGGTATCAGCATGTAAGACTGCACAAAAAATGATAAGGAAAAATTAATGAACACAAATTATTAGAAAACTAAAATACACTGATATAAGACAGACACAGGTATCACCTATGCTTAGAAACTGACATAGCACAGTAAAACAGCTAGGAAAAAAAACATAATTTAGAACCTTGATTTTTATTCAAAAGATTATTCCTCACAGCAGAAAAGCATAACAATTCAAATATAATTAACAACTGCATTTGGAAACATTCAAATTCATTTAAAACTTTCAGTAGTTTATATAACAAATGCAGGGCACTGGCTTGAATTAAAAGGTGATAAGCCTTTATGAGAAAAGACACTGAAACTTAGTACATACTACAGAACATGATGTACAACACAGACACTAGGCTGAATATATACACAACACACAAATGATACACAAATACACAAATGATTAAAACCTCTCCCTGTGTAGATCACTAATTTCATATTAACTTGTGCCAAAAAATACAATAAAATGTGCCAATATGTACAGATAAATGCTTTTCCATTCAATTGTGTCAAAATTATTATTTCAAATTATGTAAAATTTTACTTTAAAAATATAAATACAGGATGGTGATGTGGCTCAATGGAAGAGTGTTTGCCTTGTATACACAAAGCCTTGGGTTCAATTCCCAGCACCAGGAAAAAAAAATATATATTTATATATATATATATATATATTTACATATATATATATATATTTACAAATATATATATATATATTTACAAAATATATATATACATATATATATATGGAATATATATATTCCATATACAGTAGGCCCTCTTATCTGTGATAAGATACATGCCAAGACACCTTTAATGCCTAAAAGCATAGCTCAATTTATGAAATAGGAACAATAAGAGATAAAAAATAACAAAATAGAAGTCACCGGGGATTAAATCTAAAGTGTCTCCCAAATTTTACATGTGTTCAGGGGTGGGGCTTCTGGAAGGTGATGGGGGGGTACTACACTCACTAGTCCACAGATGAGTTCATATCTAAATTTGCTATTAGGACACAGACACTGGTGAGAGGAAGAGATGAACTAGACGGATGTATTCTGTCCCTGGTCTCTGTCTCTCCATCTCTGCCTCTGCTCTCTCCTTCCTAATTTTCATGAGTTGAGCACTCTTACTATACCAAGCCCTTTCAACAAGCTCTTCTGCGTGCCAGTTCTGTTCTGGAGACAATAACCACAGACTGAATCCTCTGAAACACTGAGCCAAATAAACCTCTGCTCCTTTAAATTGATGGTGTCAAGCACAATAGAAAGGTAACTAGTAAGTTACAGTAATATATTACTACAAAGTTATTTAAAATGTATAAATTAGTTCTTAAATCTTCACTGAATATGTTCAGACTACACTGACCACATATAACTAAACTAAGGAAAGCTAAACCATGACACCTCATATACACCAACTCTTTGAAGATTTTATAAGGAAAAAAGTTTTATTTTCCAACAAAATGAGTTTCAAACTAAAAGCAAATATACTTTTTAAAATTCCTACTACATTTTATTCCATAAAGTACTGTTCCTGAAGTAGGGTATTAAAATTTCTTAGACCCTTGTAAATAAAAAACATTTCCTGAATAAAAATGGTAAAATGCAGCTGGGTATGGTGGCACATCCCTATAATCCCAACACTCAGTGAAGCTGAGGCAAAAAGACTGTAAGTACCAGTCCAGTTTGGGCAATGTAGTTACTCGGTTAGACCTTATTTCAAAATGAGAAACAGAAATGGGCATGTACGTCAGTGTACAAGGCCAGGGATCAGTTCCCACTACTGGGAAAAAAATGATAAAATGCTTAAAAGTAACAATATTGCTACTAGCCTCTTACTTTCTGTCATGAATGAGTTTTTAAAAATTATTAAAAGAAGGTGTTAAGCCTTGATATTCTATTTCACATTTTCACTTGAAGATAAATCCTGATAGAAAACTTTAAAATGCTGCTACACATTTGAAAATGGCAAATTCTTAATCCAGCAAAAATAATATTCTACATGTTACTGTAATTTATTATTCCTTTACAGCTTTGTCTAGCTCAAACATTTCCTTTAAGCTTAATGCATTATAATCCTAAGTAGCTATTACAGTAGACAAATTCTACCAAATGAAAACATACAGTAATTGTAAAAGCTTTATTCATTTAAAATAACTATAACTATCTCAGACAGAAACTACCACTGAACTACTCTAATACTGTTATGTGAAGTGGAAATAACTTTCTATCTTATTTAGGTCATTTTAAATGGCTTAATAATAAAACTTTTTTTTTTCTGTAACTCCCTTAAAAAGTTACTGCATGCCACAAATTGTAATACATTTTTTTTAAAAACACTAGGGCAAAATAACATACACACACACACAAAACACAAAAACTGTAAAATCATCACTTCACAGTTTAAGTCAGGCATGGTTGTTGCACTATAAAAAGTATTGCTGTTTAAAAAACAATGATCACAGATACAAGTTAAAATAAGATTAAAATAATGTACTACAATCTCACATACCTTGTTTCTACAAATATAAAACACTTTAAAAGGAATTACTTTGAGGAGTCAATTTTGAAACTAAAGACAACTAACCTATTTAATAATAATGTTTATAGCCAAAAATTGTATTTCAAAAATTTGTGATTTTCTGCATTCATTTCCTTAATGTATGTTTTATCATATATTTCCTTTATATATTATACATAAATCAGATTTCTAATTATAAAGTTTGACACTACCTTGACTTTATTTTTTTGTTTGTTTTTGGTGCAGGGGATTAAACTCACAACCTGGGATTTGCAAGGCAGGCACCTATGCCACTGAGCTAAACCCCCAGCTCAATCATTTCTTTTAAACAGGCCTTAAGAAAGAAAATCTTAAATCTGAATAAAACAAAACATGAAATAATCAAGTATAGCATTAAATTTATTTTTTAGGACTGTCACAAAAAGAATTTGAGATAAACCTTCATTTAACTTAATCGCTTCCAATTTGATAATGATTTCTTAAAGAATGTAAGCAAAATCTTATCAGTTTATTTAACTGGTCAGTCTTCTTAACACTCTAACTTTCTGTTAAGCTTGACTATAAAGGTCCTTGTCATCCAGATATTGGTCATTATTCTTTTATTCCTTTCTTTCAGGGTTCCAACTTGTTAGTGTTTTCTAGCAAAGCGAAGTCTTTCCACATGGGTGGACAAAAGCATACTGAGCAAAGATCACGAAAACCATGAGCATCCTGCAGCTTCTTCCCCACTGAGATAACATCTTCTAATGCAGATTTAGCTTCTTTCTGCAGGGTCTCCCAAAATTTACAAATCCCTCTCTCCAAAACCAGCAATAAAACTATTTTAACTGTCTCCTAGTCTATATGATGTTTTATGAAGTGCTGTTCTGGGGACTGAGTTACTCTATACAAGTTATTTAAGGCTGAACACTGACTTTTAAGTTCTGCATGTTCCCAAGGCTAATTAAGCCCAGAGATATATAACTGTTTGTAAATGGCTTTATAATATGACAGAATACTGACAATAAAGTAAATGGGTCTACTGAGTTGTCATTTTTATAAAACCAAAACCTACTAACATAACACCTCTATTCTACAATGAATCAATTTAGAAACAAACAAAATCTCAATTTTCTAAAGACTTTTCTTACTGTAATTATGTAATAATATATTACCTAAAAGTTCATTATGTGCTAATACTTGTTCTAAATGTCCCTTTCACCTTTTCCTACTTTACTGGAAGACAGTGCTATGAGAGCTATTATTGAGTAACTCCAAGACAGATATACTGACACCTCTCTACAACATTGAGTTAATGCTCTAATTCTTGTCAATGTTCAATACAAATTCTGTATTTTCAGAGTATCAATATTTTGTAGTAATATCTATAATATTAAATATCAATATTTTGTAGTAACATCTATAACATTAAATCTTTCTATTTTACTTTATCAAATTTTAATTGGCTATCATAGTAATCCCATATTTTGTCCTTAATTTTTTAAAATCTATAATATTCTATATTTCTTAAATGCCTTAAAAATTGCTCTATTCTTCAACTTTAAAAACTGAAAAAGGAATTTTACTTCTGATTTCAACAGATTTATAGAAACAAGCTGTATGTGTTCTGAATTGATTTCCATTTGAAAGACAGTGTCTGCATTATTTTGTTCATGTATTCAATAGCCGTTTTGTGTTATTCTAAAAGATTTCATAACAACCAAGGACAAATGCTTTGAGAACAACCAATCCTACTTGGAAATAAGGAAAAACATTTAAGGAAAAAATATTCAAAAACATAAATAAATGGTTCAATTTTTCTCTAAGTAACTTCCTACTTTTCTTATACTTTATATAAAATAATGTAATCAAATGAACACATTATTAAAAATTAGAGATTTCTATAAGGAAAACCTTTAGAAAAATAACTCATACTCTAATATATGACAAATTCTATGATAGCTCAAGTAGAAAGTGACGGTAAGAGCACATAATTTATTATTTCACCTCAAATTATTCTTCTAATGATATATGAAATATTCATAATACACAGATGACAACTGATGTACTTGTGCTTTAAGGTAATTTGAGGTACTTGAACAACAATAAATTCAAGCAACAGCACATGCATGAATACACATACCCATGCATGGTGTGCGATAAAGGTTTGGGGCAGAAAAAAGTTCTTTGAAATATATAACAGAACCAATATAGAAATCAAAATGCTATTTGAAAAGCTTTTGATTAGTGTAAATTCTAATTACTAGATATACTTTGTGAGTTTCCACAAATAATGTCAATCTTCAATTAAATTTTATTTGCACTTATATTTAAAATAAATTACCATTGAAAAACAATGTTCAAAGACATTTCTCAAAAAATTATAAATCACTGTGAACAGCAATCTACTTTTGTGAAATATTAGTGTTTAACACAAATAAATAAAAATAATAATAAAACATAGGAAAAACTACATCCCTTCAAAAGGGCTGAAGATCAAATATTATTTTCAATAGTCTTGTCTAAAAATGCTATTTATTTTTTCCAACAAAGTGATAAATTATATTGAAAAGAATATAATTATGAAACAGATACAACTCAGCCACTAAGACGTTTATAATTTACTACTGAGAAACATGAGGTCAGTAAAAAATAAGTTATGCATAAAGTCAATAACTCATATAGCCATCACTCTTAATATTGACATAAAATGCTTCATTTTGCATACAACTGAAAATGCTTAAAGCTAAAAAAAATTAACTGTAGTGTGAATAAGTAATATCTCACTTCTTACATTCCATTTAAATCTTTGCGTGTGTTATCCGAAAGCACATTTCTTTTATGGCTCTCAAACTGCATAGGGAGGACCACCTATCAAGATTCACAGTGACTTGGTGAAAAGAGCCATCTATACTTTGCCTATGTATAATGGCAAAATATCCGTCAAACAAGCTGAAGTTGTCATACCAGTAGTACAAAACAAGGAGTTTTTCAGAATACAAAGAATGGGAGGGGAGATTCCAATAATAGCTAGTATGTAAATGGGAAGATGGAATAAGGAAAGTTTTTTCAATACGCTTATTGAGTTGAAAAAGAAAGCATCAGAAAAACTAATTTGCACTAATGAAAAGATGTAATGATTTTGCAAACAACTTAAATACCCAGCAACAGAGAAATAAGTTTAACATACCTAGTGAGATATAAAACACAGTAATTGAAAACTACATTTAAAAAGCTCAAGGCTGGGGCTGGGGATTTAGCTCAGCAGCATAAGCGCCTGCATTGCAGGCAGGCAGTCGTGAATTCGATCCCTGGTACCGATAAAAATGAAAAAGACAAAAAAGAAAAAAGCTCAAGTCCAAGGAGATTGCTCAGGGGCAAAGTGCTTACCTGGTAAGTGCAAGGTCCTAAATTTGATTCCTGATGCCAAAAATTATAAATATAAATAAAAAGTATAAAATACTTTTTTTAATTTAAAATATTTATGATCTATATATCATATATTGAAATGGCAGGTTAATACAATTTTCTATATAATTTTAGACATGTTAGAGAAACTAGAGACCACGGAAAAAAACTGTCTTGATATTCATAGGGCATCTGTGAGTAGTAAGTTACAGTTACTGTTTTGTTTTTTCTTCATACGCTTCTAGGTTTTCTTAACCGTATTGTTTGGATTAGAAAAAAACATAAACATGAAACATAATCGTCAATTAAAAATTAATGAGGTAGGGCAGGGGATATAGCTCAGCAGCATAGCACCTGCCTGGCAATGCAAGGTCGTGAGTTCAATCCTTCGTACTAAAAACAAAACAAAACAAAAATTAATGAGGTAAATCAAAGTAAAGATGTTTTAAATAATTGTATTTATTGTAATTATTTTAAATAGCTGTATTTTCCAACCATATACCGACATAAATAAGCCACGTAGTCATGTGTATCACTTGGATCTTCCCATCCATATGTCTACAGATAAGAATAAATGCTAATATTCCCATTTTTTCATACTAGTTTTTTAAATAAGAAGGGGAAAGCTAACTAAACATAAAACTGAGGCTAGAATTATTTTACACTCTTACCCAAGAGGAAAACATCTGAAACCTACATGATATGAAAAAAGTTTAAAAACAATTCTTTGGTGTGAGTCTATGTGTTTGACTCCTGTATACTGGAAATTATTTGAAGGTTTTACTGAGGGGAAAAAAGATTGGCTGAAGTTCAGTTAATTATTCATTTTGTTAGCAATATGCATTTATGTTTCTATAAAGTGAAATCATCCATAAATCTGATTTTATTTTTAATCTTAGTAATGCTGTTAGTATCCCATTAACATGATAAAATAACTTTCAAAAATATTGAGTATTTTTGTATCACCCTATAGAGTATATACAATAAAACATGCAAGTGGTTTTAGAAACATGAAAAAAGGCAAGCTCTAATTCTACTTTGAAAAGCTTTGCTTGAATACTATTTCAAAGACTGAATCCACGTAAAATGACTATCTTTGAGGTTTACGATAGTATAGTTCATTTTAGTTTTTTTTAAAGTACTTTTTTTATTTTTATTTTTTTTATTTCTTGGTGGCAGTTTTGGGATTGTACCCAAAACTGGGTCTTGCACTTGCAAGGCAAGAGCTCTACCACTGAGCCGTATCTCGTGCTCAAGTACTTGAGCCACATCCCCAGCACCTGAAGTACTTTAAAAACCAACACTTGTTATTTTCATTCTGAGAGTGAAATATTCAATGATTCTGTAAGATTACTGAGTGACTTCAGTACAGACTCTTAGAATTCCAAATAAGCATTCCTCCAAATAACTGTTTTTTCATGATTTTCACATGAAAACCTCACAGATACTGAAAAGCAAGTAGTCTTCATCTTTCCAACTTTCCTCCCCATCATTTTAAGTCGTTCTGATCTCAGCATGTCTCATGCCAGGTAGCAAGGCCCATATTTCACTCACTCCTCTGTTAATAGATTCCACCTGAGCTCTTAATTTCTAACCAGCATTGCTAATTCGAGATGTGTATCTTGAATTAAAAGGACTCAGTTAAAAACAAGCAAAAAAAGGGAGTAAGGGTATGGAAGGAAAAACACAGGGAAACCAGATTTACCAGATTTATGCCAACAGTGCTGTTTTAAATACGAAAGAGAAGAGGCATAATCACAAAATAAAGCAGAAAGTTTACTGCATAATTCTTATTTTCTCATTATGTCAAAAATTGAGAAAGTTTCCAAAAATCTTGGGAATCACTCATCTGGATCCCACTTCCCCACTTCTGTTCTTTTCCATTCAACCCACTTTCCCCCTTCTAATCTTTTCATTCCTTAATTTCTCCTTTGCCCTGGAAAATGCTAGCTTGCTACTCTGACCATCTGTGTATCTTCAAAAAAATAAACAAGTCTTGAAGAAACATTAACTAACTTAGAAAGCAAGCCTGAATCAGTCTAGTAGTCTTTAAGATTAACATGAAAATAATACAGTGCACTGTACCTTTTATCAAAACATTTAGATGCTATTACTTATAACAAGATGTTTTTTAAAAGAAATTCTTTAATCTTATTCTTTTTAACCAGTGTATGGATTGGATAGTGGAGAAGACTGGACTAAGAGTTAGACATCCAATTTTTATTCCCAGGTTGGCATTATTTGAGTTGCATCTATGTAAATCAGAGCATATCACTTAATAGTCTTTTTAAATGAAAAAGTGGATTTGATGATCTCTTTAAATTACTTATAAGGGTCTGGGAGTTAAGTTCAGGGGCCAGAGCACTTGGTCAGCATGGGTGAGTTCCTTGGTAACCCCTAGCACTGGCAAAACACACACACACACACACACACACAAAACTTTACCTGTAAGAGTGTAAGATTCAGACCTCTAAACCTCTAAACGCTATTGAAATTACTCAAATATGCATTCTGACACTCATATTTATTAGCTCTCATTTAAAATAGATACAAGTAGGTTCCTAAAAATGTGAATCATACAGCTGCTATAACAAAAAGCTGATGTTGAAACCATGTGATATTCACATAAACCATCCTCACTCTTCATATTCATACATTCTGTATAAATGGAACAAATAAAAGAAAAATTGCCAATAAGGGTAAGCATAAACTTCTAAAAATCTAATCCTAATACATCTTACTGATATCTAATATCAAACTATCATCTCTAGTCTATTACAAAAATCAGAGGCTCAGAGAAAAACATAATCTTGTAAACCTAAAAAAAAAGCTTTATCTTCCTATCTCATTTCTTATTTTGGTAATTGTTTTCTCACTCCTTAATTATACCAAGAGCCAATCCAGAGTCCATC
Organism: Cavia porcellus; assembly: GCF_034190915.1. NCBI lineage: Eukaryota > Metazoa > Chordata > Mammalia > Rodentia > Caviidae > Cavia > Cavia porcellus. The sequence continues at coordinate 7,173,924 of NW_026947500.1, read as the reverse complement.
TTGACTGTTTTGTATTTCCCAGGAGAGCACTCAGAGTTTATAAATTTAACTGAACTGAGTTCCATGTCAAATTGTCTCTAGTTACTTACAACCAATAAAGTAACTCCCTGCTTTCCTGGATCTCTCCATAGACCAAGTTCCAGACCACATATCCCAATGTTTACTTATGGGAAATCATAACCAGGTGACTTAATCTTCCCGTTTTTCTACATTTCCCATGCCAACCCTATTGTGCACTATAATTTGATATTATTTTAAGTATCCAGAGAAACTTAATGACACTCCTTTAGTGGTGTTGAATTGGTTCTACGTGAGTGAGGGCAAATCACTTGTCTTTTTAAATGAAAAAGATGATCAGATGATGATCCAGGACATATATATATATATATATATATATATATATATATATATATATTCAATTCGAATTCTGTCAGTGACCTTCACACAATTCTTTCTACTTACCTCCAACACCTTAATACAACACTTGAACAATGTTCATACTCTCAAGCTTCTTGAATCTTATAAAGTTCTATTTACTTCCTTAATGAATAGTTTTGATTTGGGCTGCTATGTTATAAAACATAATAGGGTATTTATGCTTTGTTATGAAGATAAATTCATTTATTAAATACACTCTGGCATCACGTAGGTACTAGCTAGATCAGTAAAGATGCAAAAATTAAGATACCATCTCTACCATGCAGCAAATGCAAAATGTGGGGAAACGGAATCAGTGCTAGTAAAAAAAGCCAATATATACAAATATATATAAGAATATACATAATTATAGATATGAAGATAGTATTACAGTAGAGGGAGTGCAACTTGCTCTGAGGAAAAGGAACACTAGGGGGGAAAAAGATCTTCACTAAGTCTTGCTAGCTACATGTGTATTTGTCATTTAAAGAAAAGAGAGGCGTTCCAGGCGAAGGGATCTACACATCCAAAGGTTTGAAAATAAAAGTAATCTATGTGGGGTTGGGATGAGAGACTCAAAGTATATGCAGGATCTGGAAATGAGGATGAAATTTTTATCCACAGAGCCAGATTATAATGAACCTTGCTTGATGAGTTTAGAAGCTTGGCTTTATCTAGAAAGCAGTGAATCAGTCACCACAGATTAGTAAACAAAAGCATGACAGTATTAGATAAGTAGGTATCATACAACTTGTGAAGTCTCCCTAATCTTTCACCCACAAGAAAACATCAGCACCAATATGGACAAAGACTTTGCAATCCTACGTTACTGATCCCTTGCCTTCTCTCTGGAGCTGGACAAAGAATGGAGAATAAAAACAGGTTTCATCCTAACCCATAATTTGTCTTATGAAGCTCCTTTCTCTGTGATGCAGAGAATGAAAAGATGGTGAAAAGAAACAAGGAAATTAATGAGAAATAATATTTACAAACTATTTCAGATGCCAGGAAATGTATTAGGTGCTTTACATACAATATTGACAGTTTATGAAACAACCTTTAGAGGTAGAAAAAAATTCATATTTTAAAGAGGATGCAATACAAGTGAGCAAAATTGTCAAGAATCACAAAGAAATAGAACACTGATATGGGAAAATGACATTTAATCCCGGATCTAATGTTAAAGATACTAATCATGTAGTTTCTCATAGGCCACTTTAATTTATCCTTACAATTTTTTATGTACTAATAATATGATTGTAAATTAAGAAATTGTAATTCTTTTCATACATATGACAAGTGGGCATAAGAAAAGGTAACATGCAAGACAAAGACAAAGCAGATATCCCAGCAGAGCTTATAAATGCTTAAACATGAATACCACCATATAGACCCCAAACTGACAGGTATGTGTCAGCTTGTCTTCTGTAACCCTCTCACTATCCTTAGTATTGCATTAATGAACAATGTTTTACTAGCTTTGATGCTTTTTATATCTTTATATTAAAGTGAAGCAGAAGTTATATACATAAAAATTATGTTGTAAAAATGAGTACCAATTTCTTTTTTACTATACTCCCAAAACTATGTAACTCAAAATGGAAAGCATTATGGAATAGAGCAACACCAGAAATACAGATTAGTACAACAGCAAGCTTTTTTGGTTTTGTTTTGTTGTGTTTGTTTGTTTGTTTTTTGTACTTGGAATCAAACCCATGTCCTCATGCTTGCCAGGCATACACTGCGCTGCTGAACTGTATTCCCAGGTCAACAGCAAGTCTTTTTTGTCAAACACTACACACCGTGATGGGCTTCTTATCATAAAAATGCTTCCTGGAGTTCAAATGTATCCAAGGAATTAGATATATACAAAGAAAATGTCTAAATTATAATACAAACACATCAAGTTTCTATTATGTAATTTGCTGCTGGCTTTAAAATTGAATACTTGGTAACAATGATATGAAAAATCACCCAATTAGATTTTTATACTTGATACTGAACAGATAAAAGAACAGCTGTTTTTTTAAAAGATGGACACAAAGCAGCAATGTAGTCAAGTGTAATGTTCATCATTCAAGGGAAGAAGAGGTAACACGTCACTTGAATCTCACCAATATCACTGTCTCTAACACAAGCAGTATATTAAAGATTACTACCAGAATCCACGGCAACATTCCAAATTGAAGCTGATGCAGAGGTTAGGGACAGATGATGATGTATCATGTTATTCATGGCAAAAGTAACAAATAAGCTGCTACATACATAATCCCAAGGAGGCTGTATTTCAAAAAGTACAAGATTTAATAACCATTAAAAGGAATGTATTTTTCATTCTAATTAAAATTAAGAATGAAGAAAAAGTTGTTGTAATTTTCTCCCAAATCTTTAAAACTATTTGAAAGATAAATATGTTAACTCTTCCTTGCCCTTCTTATGATCCACCTAAAATTATCATAGCAAATGGAAAAAAAAAAAACTTTATACTTATTTGTATGTATTTCTGTTTTAATCTTTAAAAATGAATAGTAAATACAGTGCAGATAGTGATGTGGAACTAATATTTAAATTTTGCAACAACAATAGGAAAAACATTCAGATAACAGTAAAAACTGAAACAAGAGGAAGTATTTGCTACAGTCAGATAACCTGCATAGAAAGCAAAAGGGCTAATACAGAAGCCCTGTTAGAGGTCAAACTTTTAATAGTATCTCCAAACCTCCAAAGAGAATTTTCTTTTTTTACTATGTGGCTGAAAACCAGAGAGAAGATAGCCGTTTCAATATTAAATATCATAAATTTTCAAGAGAAGCTGAAAATACCTTGTAAGCTATTACAACTTAAACATGTATTTTAACAATGTACACTGCTCATATGACAATGGATAAGACTAAAGTTTCTGATCATGATGGCCCAAAAGTATCTCTGACAAATCTATCGAGAAGGATTTGTAGAACTGGGCATGGTGGCACATGTCTGTAATCCTAGTACTCAGGAGGCTGAGGCAGGAGGATTGCCACAAGTACAAGGCCAGCTCTGGCTACACAGTGAGTTGGAAGGTAGCCTGAACTACAAAGCAAGACTCCTGGGTCTCAAAAAAAGAAGGGTTTCTCAGACATCATTAATAGAGTAACTATTCTAACACAATACTGGCTAAATAAAATATGAATATTAGTGATTAGGAAATATAACTATTGGAGAAATTAATAGTTGTAAAATTAAAGGTGTTACAATGACATTAATAGTGCTTTAGATAATATTAATGTTACACTCCTCCACCTCTGAGTTCCAGGAAGATACAAGTATGTATGGGCTAAGTTTTCAACAGGACTTCTCTTTCTTTCAGAAAAGATGCTCCCCATCTTTTCTTTTAAATTTTGTCTGGGTAATTCTGGTATATATATAAAGATTAGTCACAGAACTGAACAAGAGCACATGCTATTCTCCGGTCCCATTCTTCATGTATAAGAGTACTTAATCTTCCAAAATAAAGATTCTCAAGGATGAACTGAAGCTAAGCCTTCAAAAACATCCTTCACCTATGACTTAATCAGTTATAACTATTCAAGTTCTTTATTACAAAATTTCATTTTCTATTTCATGGCTCAAAATACAAAATAATCTAGTATTTCCATACAAACTTCAAAAATTAGAAGTGAATAAAAATTCCTCTGATCCTTTCAATACCTCCTTTGGAGGGTACTGCAAAAGGTTCCTTGTTGTGGTGGGATAGTTCTGTGTCTTGATTATGATGGTGATTACATGAATCTACACAAGATTAAAATAACAAAACTATACATTTATACAAACATCTTTGTTTTGATTCTGTAATACAGTTGTGCAGTATCCAATTCACAGGGAAAACTGGGTAAAGGGTACACAGTATTTCTTCAGACTATCTTAGAAAATCCCCATAAATTTTCAAACTAAAAAGTAAGGAGAGAAAGATGGAACACTTTTCAGAAATCCTACTTCAATGCCAAAGCAAAAAAGTAAAAAGGAAAGTATTCCTGTAAATCTAACACAGAAGTATGGGTATATACCAGGAAAACAAAGTACACCAAAGCAGGGAAATAAGAGTAACAATCTAAATATTTGATGGATAGAATAGCTTAATAGAACTAGAAACCATGAACATGACAACCAAACTACTCATATTGATGTTACCGTCTGGTCCCATTCTTCCCTGAGCTCTATGTAAGAAGGCCTATTTCAACTCAAAAATTATTATGGTCTGGTTGGTTTGTTTGGTTTCCCAGTTGTTGGTGGGGTTGGGGGGGGGGCAGGAATTGAACTCAAGACCTCGCACTTGCCAGGCAGGTACTTGCCACTGAGCTATATTCCTAGCCCCAAGTTAAAACTATTATGAATTTTATTTTTAAAACAATGTATTTTGCACTGCATATATTCACATTCACTTATGTTTTTAAACATCTAATTTACCAGATAAATTACTTAACTTATTCAAAAACAGTTTTCAATAACACTCCAAGAAGACACACCATGTTCAACAGTGGTTTGGAGCACTCAGAGAAGCATCATCTTACTTTCCAGCTCCTATATGATCACTTACAAATAATTTAGTAATTCAGACTGCTCCACCATTCTGAGAAACCTCTAATTATTAGGCTCTTTGGGGGGAATTCTTGGATGATAGATGCAGTCTAGTATTCTACAACTCAAGGTATGAGTAACTAAAAAGAATTTCTCCTACGTACCATGTATTTCCTGTAAATAAAAGATTTCATGGAAAACAACACATTCTCTCATCTCAAAAAGGGCCAAAAGGCCAGGCAGGAGGACTGCCATGAGTTCAAGGCCAGGCTGGGCTACACAGTGACACACCCGTCGCAAAAGCCAATGAAATGTTATTTTAATAAACACAGACATACAAGAGTAGATTTTCTGAATAAAAGTCACTTTGCTTGAAAATACTCAGTTCTTATTTTTCAAGTTATCTGAGATTCTATCAAAATTAAATTTAGGTAAAGGACCTAAAACCACAAGGTTTCTTAAATTTGTCCTAATCTTCATCTCTTCAGTCACATTTCTTTTTTACTTGAGAAGGCTGGATAAAAGAGGCTTTTATCATCTAAATGTGATTAAAAATTTCAAGCTGATTTTTATGACTAGCATTTCAAAAAGTGTTATCGCGTCCCAGAGGTGTTTACTTTGTTCTGAGTGCTCTAAGAGTTCAAAATCTTAGCAGAAAACGTTTTCCGGTGTATTTCTATGTTTTAAAAACCCAACTCCTCGTGAGCTGATCAGAATACAAGTTCTTTTCAGAACCCGAAGACATACCAAGAAAATGTCAAATTACTAAACAGTAACTTCAACTGAAAAGGAAACACACACACACACACACACACACACACACACACACACACACACTCACACACACACATACAAAAGCACACTTTACAGAAGAGCATAATTTGTTTAAAGGTGTTTCTTATTTGTTTTTCTCTGGTTTCTAAGCATAAAAACATACAGCAAGCCCAAAATACATTCAGGAATGCAATGAGATTATTTTACCATCAGTGGTAATTGTACCTGATGCACAGGAGAAAACATAGGCATACATTATACAAAGTTATAAATTCATCAATACATAAGCCTGGGCAAATAAAAACTTTTAAATTGAAGAAGTTCATGAATAAATTTTCTGTAAAGGTAACAAACCAGTTATTATATGAAATTATATCCAATGAAAACTGTTTTGAAAAATTTTAATTATGTTTTTAAAAGATTTGCAATGACTAAACATTTAAAATTTAAAATATCTGTAATACATTTCTGTCAAATCATACTTTGGTAACTAATACTGAGAACATAAATTTGCATTATGATTAAAACTTGACTTTTAAAAACATGATGCTACATTTGTAAGTAAACAGACAAAAATCATGCTGAGCTCAAAATACTAGATTATTTCTAAGATCAAAATGTCAAAACAATTAAACCATAATTTTATCAGACATCAATATCCCATGCAATAGTGGAAAACAGACAATCCTAGTTTCAGGCATAATGTTGCTTTTAACTGTCAGACAAATTGAGCAATGAATCAAATTTTGCTAAAGAAAACAAGAGATATCCTGATAGATCACAAGGGTCATGGAATTCAGGTAGACCTACTTCCCACAAAACTTTGTACCTTTTGCTCAGAGGAAAAAAATTACCCATATGCCATACACGGTGATAGATTCTCATAAATCACACATAAATCCAGTATTTTATAAGGATATCAAAGATATGTGCTGCTATTTATTTTATAAATACATGTATTTTTACACACAGAGGGGGAAAAGGAAAGATTAAATTTTTATCTTTTTAAAAAATTATCTTGGTAAGTCTACTTGTCTCATATAATTATTCTAATTTTAAATCTACTGTGTAAAAATTATGTAATCATAATATTTTTGAGTTGTTGGATCTTGAGCTTCTTCCTCTATTTTCAGTTAAACAAATGGGAAAAACGGTGGGAATGGAATAAGGACTACCACACTGGGCCCCTAACTCCCAATTTTTTGCACGAATCACACCTTATACTAAAGAGATAACTGAAACTGACAAACATTGTCAGTAGAAACAACAGGCTTCTATTTTTTAGTCCTATATTTAATATTTTTAATAATCTACTTTCAGATTTCCGGGAGAACATGGCAGATAGATAACAGCAGCTACGGAGGCTCTCTGAGATAGCCTGCTTAGATTCCAGGATGGTGCAGTGTGGGGAGTCCTAAGCAAGGGGAGATATACCCTGCCAACCTAGGAACGAACTAAGCTGAGAGAAACCAACTAGAAATGCAATCCTGGTGCTACGACTGGAACAGTTAAAGTCTCAGTGCCGAAGCTGGAACCTGCACCTCTGGAAACCGCAGCTTGAATTTCCTGCCGCCACTGCTGCATCTGAATCGTCACAGCAGGGATAGAGACGTGAAAGCTCTGAGAATCGGTGAACCAAATTGAGAGCAGGGCTGGCAGGGAGCCATGCATTGACCTGTGGTGAGTGAGAGGAATGGGGACCCTTCCATAGACTAGGAGGCTCTAACAGAGGAAATTCTGGGACCAGGCAGACTAGCTGGAACAGGACACTGCAGTGACTTGAGTCACATACTCCCCTCTCAAGCAGGATTGGTGGGGAGCACTTACCTGGGTGACGCTATGGAAGAAGACCCAGTAGGCTAGCCCAAACCAGGTCCCTGTGCCTGGCAGTGCACCCTAATGCAGTGAAGCCTTCAGCAGCTTGACTGACCTGGAGGGGCAGGCCCAGCATAGGCTGCCTAGGTCCGTTTCTCTCTAGTACACTGCAGAGGGCGGGAACACCTAGCTAGCACAATTCAAACAAACTGCAACCAACTAGGAAAGAAACTGGGCCTCCTTTATATTCTTGTATGGAAGGAACAAAAAGTATGGGAAGAGGGAGCAACAAGAAAGAGTCCAAGTCCCCATCCTGAGAACACTGATCCAAGAAAGGTAAATGCAAAGGAAAATGAGGACAGAAAACACACAATATCAAGCATGGCACCAATAGACGTAAAGCAATATTTCCGGGACCTCATAGACGAGTTCAAAAGTGAAGTATTTAACCATGTAAAGCAAGATATAAGTACAATAGTTAAAGAAATGCTAAGCACCTCCCAAGAAAAAACAGATGGTGGAATGGAAGAACAGAAAAAATGGGGGAGAATTGTTTGATAGAGAAAATAGAGAAAACATAGAATAAATGAAGCAGGTTCAAAGAAATTACCAGGAAACTAAAAACTATTGAAAACTGGCCTACCAGCTTGAAAGAAACCAAGGATAGATTATCTGAACTGGAGGACAGATTTGTAATGTGGGAGCATGAAAGGAAAAACTTCTTAAAAATAACAAGGAACAAGCAGTAACAATACAAAGGCTAGAGGATGATAAAAGGATCTATAACTTAAGAATTAAGAATGTAAAGGAAGAAGCAGGGATACAAACAAATAAACTGCAAAGGCTATTCACAGAAATAATCAAGGAGAACTTTCCTAATATGGGAAAAGGTAAAGACACTCAGATCTATGAGACATACAGGACCCCAGCTACCTACAACCCAAACAGAACTACACGCAGGCATATAATAATCAAACTTCCAGAAATCCAATATAAGAACAGAATATTAAAAGTTGTTAGAGACAAGAAACAGATCACTCACAAGAGAACACCCATCAGAATTACAGCAGACTTCTCTGCACAAACCATCAAATCACGAAGAGCGTTGGGCAAAATAATTCAAGCTTTGAAAGACAATAACCTCCAGCCAAGATTGATATATCCTGCACAACTGTTCATACAAATTAATGGAGAAACAAGGTGCTTCCAGGATAAGGAGGAACTAGGGGAATTTGCAACCACCGATTCAACTCTACAGAGAATACTGCAGGACATTCTAAAAAAGAAAAATACTAAGAATCCAGAAACAGTGGCAGAGAGGCCACAATGAATGGAGCAGAAAGCGAAATGAAGACAAACTGACAACTAATGATAGAAAAAGAGCTCAACAGAAATGAGGCAGACAAGGTTGGATGGTATGAACAGCTATTTTGGAGAAAATAAGACATCATAATAGCTAGTGCTGATTTAATATCATCTTGTTTTGAAGTCCCATCAAGCTTTTGTTCTTCTGTCGCCTTCAGTCTTAACATGTTGTATCTTATTGGATATTATATGTGATAATATAAACAAAACCTTTTATAGACAAGGAGATAATACAGAAACCATTGTTCATTTTCTGTTAGTTGGTTCTAAATACCCTGTAATACTGCCATTCTCTTGAGGTTTTACATTGTCTTAACATGTTTGATGCTACAGTATATGAAGTTATACTCAAAAATTTCAAGGAAAGAGATACTATGGTAACTACTTTTATGTCAGAATATCTTGTGGTGAAACACTATTTTGCTTAAATGGTTATGTTTTGACATGTGCTGTTTTGTTGTTATGTCATCTTTTATCTCAATTTCCTTTTTTTATTATTTTTTATTTTTATCTTTTTAATTAAGGGAAAAAATTAAAAATAGCAGGATATATTATAGTAACCCACTTTGATTTCCTATTAACTTGATTTCAAACCCCGTATTGCTCTCACTATCCTGTTTTGACTATTTTGCTCTATTCTGTTTTGCTTGATAGTATCAAGTTTGAGGGTATAGGCAACTACTTTAAAGACAATAAAATTCACTATGATGCTCACTCATGTTTGACTATTATCTTCTTTTGAAGTCCTGTAATGCCTCCAGTGTTTCAGTTTTATTGGTTTTGTTCTTTACTGTTTTGTTCAATTTTATTATAACTGATAATACAGGCAATTCTTTTTAAGACAGCAAGAGGCATTATGGTAACCATTGTTGATCATCTTGTATTGTTTTTACATTATATACTATGTCCATCCTTTTGATTTGACTGACTCTGTTTTGTTATGTCACATTTGGTTTTATTCTCTTCAAAAAAAAAAAAAAGTAGTAACTGTGGAAGTAATAAAACCCAAAATGTGTAATTGTTATTGTAAAAAAGAGAGGATAAGAAAGTGCTCTAAAGGATATAACTGTATGTATATTTAAGTATGTAAGATAGATAACCATATTACTGAGTTTTTGTTGGATCATTGAACCGAACTGTTTGCAGTCTTACTGTTTGAATTTCCACTTTGTTTGCTTTAATTTTGTAACTTGAACAACTATTTCTAAGATGACAATATGTAATCTATTAACTAGTGATTTCCTACTGTTTATTTTTTTTGAAATTCTGTATAACTTGTACCGTTTTACTTTTTTTTTCTTTTTCTCCTTAAATAAAATTTTAAAAAAATAACCTACTTTCAAATTCAAACATCCATTGACTTAATGAGAAAATTATGTTGTACTAGACTTTTCCATGAAGGTATATTTGAATTCCATACACTATTCAACTATAATGACATTCAGGATTAGTCAGCATCTTAAAATCACAATAGAGGACCTTACTTAAGTGCAAATCATTGGCATATGAATTGCTCATTCTCTGAATTACTAGTCTCTGTAGCTAAAAGTTTTTCATACACACTTTTTTTTACACCATAGGATATTGTAGCAGTATAACTAAGGTTATGGATAGTAAAATACGAATGCCTGGATCTATTACTTAGTATGTAACTTAGGAAAATTGTTTATCTCCTTTATATCCTAGTTTTTTCAATAAAAAAAAAATACCAAAAGTAATAGGGTTTTGATGCGTAGTAAATGAATTATTAACAAAGCAAATAAAGTATCCTTACTCTTGGTAAATGCTAAAAATAATTAGCTACAGTAATTTAAGTTTTCAGTAGCTAATAGGCTGGCTTGCATACTGAAGTTAATGAACTCTCACACATCATGTAGAGAAAGGAGTGGCAAAACATTGTAATAGGACAACAGAGTAAATACTCTAGGCTTCCAAGACCACACAATCCATTACTACTCAACTCTATTCTGTGGCAAATGCAAACACAAAAAATAAGCTACTGGATATGAGTTTTTCTAATAAAACTTTACTTATAAAACAGGTTTTGGCCTGTGGGCCACAGCATTTAACATAACCACCACATTCTTCAAAGAACAAAAATGAATAAAAGATAGACTGAACAAAAATTACCCAGCAAGCCACAGAAAGAACTAAAACCAAGAAATCTACAGTTCAGCTTTACCAGTACGTCCACTTCCCCAGATAAGAGAGGTTCCATTAAGTCTTTCTATCCTAATTTAAGTACAGAAACAATTTTCCCCCTATCTACCCTCTCACAACACACAAGATGAACAGACAGCTGATCGCCTGTGAAGGGCAGTGAGTACAATGGGGTGCATTCTACTGTTTTTTGTATTTTGAGTGTATGACAATCTCCGTAAGTTAGTTTTTTTAAAAACCCATCAGCTTCAAAATACTCAGTATTTTTATAAAATTTTAAAATCTAATCTAAAATAGAATCCCAGCTAACGCCTCTTCCCTGATTTAATACACCTCCATAATTAGACTCACCCCAGCAGCAATATTGTTCTCCATTTTATCACACTTGGTAGTTTAAAACCTAGAGTCTCTTCAATAACAACAGTAATATTCTTAGAATTTTGCAGTACAGTACTTACTGCATAGGAGGTAGAGTTCAACATTTTTATCCTTCTCACCAGAGATTTTCCAAGATTTCACCATACCATCCAGCTTGCCTTATTCCTGTCTCCTCTCCTAGTCCTATTATCTTGTAAATTCAACTTTGTTTCCAAATCCTTTCCTAAGCAGAATTCAAGGTAAAAATTCTATCTTCATTCCTCGCAAAATATAAAGTTCTTTGTTTTTAGCAGTTCTCAGAATCTCAAAGCATTCTTCATCAAATACTTCTAACCAACTTGGAAAAAAGAGAACAAGTCCAAGAAATTTCTCATGTAGCATAATTATGTGTCTGTCATAAATGAGAAAAATTATTCAAACAGATAACCTTCATTCCTCACATGCATGTGTGTCCACACCCTTTTCTTTTTATCGTATTAATCTTAGCAATAAATAATTTCTCCTGTTGTAGATATATAATCCTCTCTAATTTATTTAGGAACACTGTTCTCTTCTCTCTTGCAGTATCAAGTTTTCCACACCTATTTGTTTCTCATTAGCCTGTAACATGCCAGTGATGGTCAATAAATGGCACGCACGCTGCAGTAGGCTGTTCGCATCATTGAAAGCTGTGAAAGGTTCGCTACCACTGCAATATTCCAGTGTTTTGCACATCTTTAAAACCCCCATTATGCTATATTATTACAGACAAGAACATTAAGTGAAAGCTAGTATGCATCTAGAGAAGCACTGGGCAAAGGCAGAGTAAGGTCTTGGTAAGCAGGAGGTTGAGATCAATAGTTAGTAAGAACTACGTGAACCATTAAGTAAAAGGATTCAACAATAAAGTAAAAAGCAATATAACAAATAGCCACTATGACAATTTCTGCTCATGAGACAGATTAGAGCACAGCAAAACTGGCCGGGGAAGTAGGTATGACCTGTTAATTACAAAACCCCACGACACATGTGCAGAGCCCTGCATGTGGACTTCTCACAAGAACTTCTTCATCAGGTTTTCAACAATATGGCCCAGACATGTCAGCCTGAGGAGTAGGTGATACAAAAAGGACACTCCATCTTGAGTTTTCTCTACTGTGCTCTCTCTTGCACTGTACTCCACTCTCACAATACAGCGTGTGCTTCTTTTCCTGTTTTCACCCAAACTCACTCAGCAGAGCCTGTGTATTTTCCTAACTTTAATAAAACTTTTGCTACCATTTGTGTTTGTCTTGACCAATTCTTTGCTTAGGATAGAAAGAACCTAGAAATCACCTCCAGCAGGAGACTATAGTACCCCAAAACCCAATAACATTCCGACCTATCTGGAAACCATTTTTTTCCTTCTCAATTTGTTCTTTAAATAACCCACTTGTTTAGGATACTGGCCAAGAGGCACCTGCAGACACACACTTGTTCTGTGCCTTGACTGATAGGCCCATTTCTAGGTTAAGTAAGCTTATTCTGCTCCTACAGGTTGACTTATTTTTTGGTATCAAAACTCTTCCACAAAAAGTCCCCTTGCCAACTGACCTTTAGTTTCCCTCCCAACTACTGAGAGCTATTTATTCTCGTTCCTTCCGCCTGTCTCCTTTGTTCTGAAATTCAGTCTTCAACTTTGTGAGACAGTGTTTCAGGCTGAACCGTTACAATATAGTTCTATAAATAATGCTACATTTTTCTCCTTTTTTCAAATAAAAACCATCAAGCTAAGATACTCTTATCCCTTCTACCTAGTCAAACACATTCCAACAAGATTCCACTTCTATCATTCCACTAAAAATGCTATCAGCAAGGTCATAATGTCCTTTCCTAAATCCATTCTCAATCTTCATCTTTAAAACAGATTAACCAGCTCTTTACTTATAAAATTACTTCCTTATTTGACTTCCAAAGTTTCTCTGTTTTTGCTCTTATTTCACAAACATTTTTTTTTTCAGATCCCTCTGTTGGTTCCTGCTCAGAATGCTCATGTGCCTAAATCTTAATCCTCTTCAATTTTCTAAACCCAAACACTTTTGATGGTTAATTCACTCTCTTCACTTTTAAAAGCAGTTACATGAGTCCTAAATGTATACTGTCAATCTGATTTTCCAACTAACTGCCTGCTTGACTCTCCACTTGGGTATTTAAAATGCAACTAACAATATATTCAAATTCTTAATTCCACTGTCATATCTGCCTTCTTTCCCAACTTAGTTAATAGAAACTCTATCTTCAGCCGCCTTTGTTTTCCATCAATCAGCTCTCAACATAGCAGCCAGGGTAATGGTGTTAAACACAATGGATTGTATCATTCCAGACAGTCAAAACATTTCAATGCCTGCCTATCACTACAATAACTTACAAACTCTATTGTACTATTTGGCTCCTATGATGTTTAAGTTCACATATCCTACTGCTCCCTCTACCACTGCACTCCAGTCACACAAGTTTCTTTGGTAACCCCGTAAAGCACCAATATACAGGGCCTTTCTGCATTTGTTAATGCTGTCTGGAAAACGCTTGCCCCATTTATCATCTGGCTCACTCTCACACCTGCGCAAGTCTACTGAGACACTGCTTTCTTTTGAGGACTTCCCTTACAATCATATTTTAAATTGTTAAATACAAACTTTTTCCCTGCTTTGTTTTGCCAGTGTTTGTGACAATATCATTATACTTCATATTTTTTCCTGTTTATTCTAAATTCTATCTCCCTTTGTTATAATGCATATTCCAGGAAGGCAGAGGTTTGTTCTACGCTTTATCCCAGTGCAAAGAGCAAAGCCTGACACACAGTAAGCACTGGCTAGCTATTGAGTCAGACTACTAGAGTCTCTATGTGAATTTGGTAATATGTTATATAACAAATGTCACTGTTTCACTCTTGGTTCTATAACAAAAGTCTATAGTATTCTATATTTGGTATCAGAGCTTTATGAAGACAAGCAAGTTACTAATTCTATTTCACAGAAATTTTGAGGTCAGTAATTACTGCTGATTCCAAAGAGGAAAATCTTCAAACAGCTGAAGATTAAAGTACTGCTGAAAGAACTCCCTTTTCTATTAAAATCCTTAGGATGTGGTGCAAGAAGAAATGTGGAAAACCCTACTGAATTACCACTTTCAAACTCAATCCTTTCTTAAATTCTTTCCCCTGCATTCTGCTGTGTCCCAGTGGTCAATGTGGCCCTTTCTGAATATGGAAATGCAAAGAAAAGAATGCAATTATTCTCTTAAATTTTGTCACTAGTCAACATAGTATCTAGCTTATGACTTACAAAGAATGGTTGCTGAGTTGTATTGAATGAAATACTACAGGAATCTTTCACTTAACTGAAACAGAAACAGCATTACCTATGTTTCTAAAGCATTTTTAAACAATCTTTCTTCTCTGTTTTGCAGGGCTATCTTTAATCCAATACTTTTCTCCAGTTGACTACATTCCTAAAGCTGCCAGCCCTAAGTAAGGGAAGATAGATGGGTAAGGGTAAGGGTATTTGAAGAGAACCGTGAAAACCACTTCATGCGTGTTTGCTATCGTAACAGGGAGGGCCAAAAGAACAAGAAAGTAAGACAGGAAATATCCCATAGCACGAAAAGGAGGAAAATAAAAGTAAACACTGTGGTAAAAAGAAGTCATTTGGGTACAATGCAACTCCACGGGGCACGCACGGCAGCCAGCCTGCGCCCGGGGTAAGAGCCAGCGCAGGTTCTAACCGAGGCTGCTCCGCGCCGCTGCAGAACTTCCAGCCACAGCCACCGCGCTGGCCCGGCGGGGCGAGGCGTCACTCGGGCCGGCCGCCCTCACCCCGGGTGCGCAGCGCACTGTTTACCTGCGGTGCCGCCGGGCCGGGCGGCGGCGGCCCAGCGCGGGTGGAGCGCGAGCGTGTGGGAGTGTGTCAGGGCGGGCACTCGGGTCCCTCCCGGGCTGGGCGCCGAGGCCGACGCGCTCCGGGGGTGGGCGGGCGCCGCCGCGGGCCCGGGGCGCCACCCCGCGGGGTCGCTCGCGCTCCGCCGTCGCCGGCCACCTGGGTCCCGCCGGAGGGGCTCCGGGACCCGCGCAGGGGTGCGGCCGGCACCGCCGCGGCGCCAGCCCGGGCGACGGGGAAAAAGGGGAGGAGAGCCCGAGGGCTGGGAGAAGCCGCGCCGCCAGGCAGTGCCCCGCGGGCCGGGACAAAACTTTGCAAAGTGCTCGCATTACCTGAGCGGCGCGGCGCGTCTGCGGTACGGCGGCCGAGCGGGCCGCGCCGGTTTTCAGCAGCCGTAAAGCGGAGGGGCGGGCGAGCCCTCGCCCCCAGCGCAGCCCGGGCCTCCGCCCCGGCGTCGGGGCCTGGCGGGGAGAGCGGGACGAGCTGGGCTGAGTCACTGTAAAGACACGTTTGCCGAGCCAAGTGGGCAGAAGGGCTGTGTAAGTGGCCAGAGGCTGAAAACCAGGGGAGGAAATGTCTTTTTAAAGTGGGCAGAAGTGCAGCCTGTCCCCATCCAAAGATGAGTTTCATTTAACATTTGTATACATTTTGCAAATATTCTTTATCTCTAGAAAAACTTCAAAAAGTTTTATTTTTTAAATGCTGCAGGGGCCAGATGACTAAGGTAGCCTCAGGCAAATTACTCAAATTCTGAGCCTTTCTCAAACGTTATTTTTAAATAAGATAGTGAAGATAAGTGTAAATGAACAGTTTTAAAGGAAACAAAGTGAAACGTGAAGCAAATAATTTCTCTTTTCATATAGGGCAAATAAGATTTTTGTTAAAATGGGGGAAATGCAGTTACAAAATGAGGCTAAGAGTTGTAACTGAAAGGTAGGAAGGGGACTAAGAAGGAAAGGAAAAGAGAAAGTGACACTGGATTTAGTTACAGAGGAGGAAGAGGAACAAAAGGAACAAAAAAAGTGGAAGGAGAGAAAGGGAACCATCACTAGGTTCAGTCTCAGTGGCCGTGCAGGAGAGAATGTTTACTGTCTTTAGAAATTCGTAACAAACTCCATCTACTGAGGGAGATTTTTAAAATATCTAAACAGATAAGCAACTATCTAAACATGAGCCCCAAATGAGCCTTTGCTCTAATGAATGAGTTTTGGCAGTTCTGCAAAATGAGGAAATTCTTCCTTGTGCTGCATCTTGAAGGGTTGAGTCATCAAACCATAGCAAAAAGTCGTGGGCTGGATTCCTGAAAGCCTTAGCCAGATGGAGGCAATTCTGGTTAGTTTTAATAACGGTGCGATGGTCCTTTCTTTACTGTCAATTTTGGAAGAAAGGAGTCTGAGTAAAGACAAAAGAGCATGAACACAAATCCAAACTAGTTACTTAATATTGGAGTATCCACGCAATATGAGCTTCCAGTAAAGATCCAAAACAAGTTACCATTTCTCTCCCCTTTCTTTTCTTCTCTTTGTATTGCATTATCTTTTTTTAATAGTGAAACTGCCTAGGGAAAAAGTTTTTAATTAATATGAAAGAATGGAAGGAATTTTAGTTAGGCCTCTACATAGGCAAAACTTTTTTAAAAGTCTTTTAGCTGAAATTTTAATGAGAATAACTTGGCAGATGTGAAATTTATTTTTTTTAAACGAACAAGGAAACAGTAATGAGACTGAAGTGAAAGAAAAATGAAGTACAAGCCAGAATAATTCTATACTGTAATTATTGTGAGAACCAACACTTGGAAGGAAGGTTTCTCTGTCACACAGAAAAATGCCCACCATGGGCATTTTCCCTTCTTTCTTGTCTCCTTTTCTCTAACCCAGTTGTTTCCCTTTCATTTTCACAATATCCCTTGTACATTTTGGATCTTATTTACTCTTTCAGGTGTTTTTTTACACTAGGGAGACAATACAATATTTACACATATGAGTCCGATTCATTTCACTTATGAATATCATCTCACATTACATTCCTTTACCTATAAAAACCTCAAGCTTATTCTTCTGTATAGCTGAGTAATACTCCACTGCATAAAAATACATCTTTTTTATCAGTTCCACAGTTGATGGGCATTTAAGTCGTTTTGAAGATCTGGCTATTACAAATTGTGCTGCTGTAAACATGGGTGCACATATACTGCTCTGGCATAATTCTTTCAAGTCTTCTAAAAAGATAGATAACTATAGAACTAATCTCTGTTAGTTTATCAAAAAGAACAGTTTGTGCTTTCATTGTTTAATTGTTTGACCATTTTTTCATGCCTAAACCTTGTAATCTGAACATCTACTTTGAACATAATGTGCAACATATTAACTAGTATTAATTTCCTATTATTTTATTTTGAAATTCTGTATCATTTTTATTCTTTTTGTTGTTGCTCTTTGGTTTTTAAAATAAACAAAGTTGAAGTTAAAAAGAAATAAAAATGCCTACGGTAGTCACTCAGCCTTTCAAAATGAAAGGAAAGAAATAAACAAAAGTCTCAAGTCATCTATCAGAGTTTTGATATGATTTGGTTTTCTGTAAGAGATCTCCTGTACTTGTACAGGAAAATCCTAAAGATGCCCCTTTCTACACCTTTTGAGGAATATTTTTACAGAACCAGAAGGGGAAAAAAAGAGTAAAACAAAACATAAGATAAGAATTTCATTCCTTTTATTCCATTTTGCTATGCCTTTGAGGCTGGGGCAAACAGATTATCATTAAACTATTATTAATATGAAGCATAGAGATAAAGTCTTAAATGGTGGGAAGCCAGTAGCCTAAAAAGGAGTAAGAAAACAAACCAAGGTCCCCAAAATAAAAAGATGTGGGAAACTTTTCTGGAGGAAATTTGAACTTTGGGCAATAGAATGAATACTTGCCATTTATTTTACATGAATAGGTAACACAAACTAAAGGTAGGAATCAAGAAAATATGGTGAGATTAGATAAAAGGTTTATCAACGCTATACAGCTTTGGTCTGGGAAAAAAATAACACTCATTTTTAAACTGAGACAATAATTGTCTTCCTGATTCTCTCACTCAATTCTCTTTGTATCTACTTTTTAGTTGGCATTGTTTAATTTGAACCTTGACTTAGATTTTTGAGCATGTTATGAATTTATCCAAAAGTGAATTTTAACTGGTGTTTGCTTTTAAAATGATTACACTCAAGTGCCTGCTTGGCAAATATGAGAATTGTGAGTTTGATCCGCGGTACCAAAGAAAAGAAAGAGAGAGAGAGAGAGAGAAAGAAAAAAGACACATACACTGATCATTAATTAATAATTACGCAAAGCAACTAGCTTTGCAGTATTATGTAAATAGAATATCAATTATACTAAAATTATTTCAACTTGATTATAAATCTCTTATATAAATGAATTTAATCATAGAATGCTGATACTATCTTCAATTAATATTTTATAGAATATTATATTGGGAAAAGTTGATTATTTGAATTTAAAAAGATTATTTTCTTTCTAATTTAAAAAGAGAGTTCTGTGCCATATTCTGTTGTGTTTCAACAGGACCCATTGCTAAATCACTACATATAAAAAAGCAATAAACAACCAAATAGCATCAATAATTTTATAGTTTTTGGAAATTAATTTCAGGAATGCTACTAAAGACTATCAAACAGTCTTGTCAAGACAAGTTTGAACTTTAACTAAACATAGTGTGTTCCAAGATTTCTAGATAATCTAAGAATCTAGCAATCCTTTTCCTTTTTTTTATCGGTACCAGGGATTGAACTCACAACCACCTGCTTACAAGGCAGGTGCTTATGCTGCTGAGCTAAATCCACAGCCCTGAATCTAGCAATCTGTTTCAATAAGGGTAACTTTAAAGA
The DNA here is from genome assembly GCF_034190915.1 of Cavia porcellus. Taxonomy (NCBI): domain Eukaryota; kingdom Metazoa; phylum Chordata; class Mammalia; order Rodentia; family Caviidae; genus Cavia; species Cavia porcellus. The sequence goes on along the minus strand of NW_026947500.1, from coordinate 7,154,678 downwards.
TGTAGTTTGCTTTCTTGTTAGCTTAATTTTTTACTGCAGGGAATGGAACTCAATTTCACACTTTCTAGGCTAGCACTCAACCACTGAACTATATTACCAGTTCAAAGGAATGGATTCTTATTCTTTTTTGTCAGTAACATACCTACCTACCAATACAATTTGTTGTACATATTTTAGAGGTATAATTGAAACTATTCAAATCATTTAGGGTAGGTAGGTTAAAGAATGGTTACTTTATGCTTTTAAGTTTTGGAAACAATTTGAAATTTTGAATAATTTAATTTTTTTACTAAAAAATATTATATTGTAAATCTTTTTAACAAATCCTTTTTTGTGAACTTTTTAATTTTGATAAAACACATTTAGTATAAAATTCATTATCTTAATTTTAAGTGCACAGGTACATGGTGTTAAATGCATTCAAAATTATTGTGCATATATCACTACCATCCATTTCTACAACTTTCGTTCTGTAAAGCTGAAACTCTGTTTTCAAGCATTTCTTTCTCCCTTCCTCCGTTCATTGTGACATAGGTGAAAGAAACACCCAGTCCTGCTAGATGCAGATATGAATTTGTGTTCTCTAAAATCGAAGAATAGAGTTTAGTAAAAATGAAGGTTAAGATCAGAATATATTTATTAAGTAAAAGAAAGCTATTTGAGAGACAGACAGGCAGGCAGGCAGGCAGGTAGAAGGGGTCCCAAGTGGATTTCCAAAGACTGACTTTTCTAGGGGCTTTTATAGAGCTAAACCAAAAAGTAAAATGGGTCCAAAGTGGGGAAAAATCAAGGTGAGCATGATGTGGGACATAAGTTTGGTGAACCAATAAGATTATGAGTGCAATTGCTTCAGTAAAAGTGATTAAATCAAGGACAAAGGGGGAAACAAGGCACTTAGCAAGCAAGCGAGCATGCATACAGGTTCTTCCTGTAGGAGTCTGTTCCTATAGGACATTGAGTTAGTGACTCCTTCTGGCTTCATTAAGATGTTAGAGACGTATCTAGAATATGGGTCTCTGACGTTTATCCTTAAGAAGTATGTAGGTGCATTTATTTTATCTTTTGTCTTGAGGTCTGGCCCACTGCAGTGGTGTCTGTCTCCCCTGCAGTTGTAAGGTAGAGTCTTTAAGCATTGGTCCTTTGAGGTCCTAGCCCTGTCTGACTGCCTGTAATGTTTGTTTGTAACTCAGTTACCTATAACAATAGCAATCATCATTCTACTTTCTGTGTCTAAGAGTTTTGACTACACTATGCACCTCAATTTTATTGATGTATTCAAAGAATTAATTTTTTGTTGCATTAAACCTCCACTGTTTTTCATTCTATATTTTGTTGATCTATGCTCTAATCTTTATTTCCTGTCTTCTCCCAGCTTTGCAAGTTTAATTTTGTTTCAGTTTCTTAAATTATATTGGTATATTGTTGGTTTGAGATCCTTTTTGGCTTTTAATATAAGCATATATAAGTTTTCCCCTAAAACATTTCTTTCAGTGAGTTCTGGTCATATTAGATGGAATGTTACATACATGACTATTAGATCAATTTGTTGCATTACATTCTTGTTATCTTGTGCTACCTAGCTGTACTATCCACTATTTGAGAGTTCTATACTGAATCATCTATTATAGAACTATTTCTCTTTTCAATTCTGACAGTTTTTACTATCTGGGTTGATCATTTTTAGGTATATAAATGGTTATTGTTAAATCTATTGAACTTTTATTAATATTTTTGTCTTCTCAAAATTGATATAAAGTCTATCTTGTCTGATACTGTTTTAGTGTTTCTGCTCTTTCAATTATTATTACAGCAGGCAATATCATTTTCTATCCTTTCACTATTAGTCTGCAATCAGGTACTGATTACTGAAAGAGATAAAATTCTTAGATGTTTGTAGTTTATTGATTTTGTCATCATGTGAAAATCATAGAATATACTTACACAGATCAAGATACCTACAACATTGCTAGGTGATGTCATTTGATGGGACCACTGCCATACATGCAGTCCATCATTGACCAAAACAGTGTTATCCAGTGGATGGTTATAGTTATGTCTTTGGATCATAAATGAGTCTCTGATTGACTACATATAGTTAGATTTTGTTTATATTTTTAACCAACCTAGGTCTGCCAACCTAGGTCTTTTGATTAAGAATTTAATCCACTTACATTTAATGTGTTACTTATGAGGGAAAAATGCTATTGTTTTGTTATTCATTTTCTATATTTCTTATAGAGTGTGTTTTTCTCTTCCTATAATATTATCTTACATTATTGTATATTTTTGTGATTGCTTGCACTGACACATTTGCCTTCCTCTTCATTTCTTTATGTTCCAGCTAATTTATTTGTGATTATTGTGATTTCTTTTAACATCCTAAAATTATGACATGTTTATGTAAATTTATACCACCTTAACTTTAACTACATATAAAAATCCATGTCCTTTTAATATAGGAGAGAGAAACTCCTAACCTATTTGATGTCTGGTATGAGTTAGTGTTCTCTAAAATCAAAGAATGAATTTTAGGAACAACAGAGGTTAAGAGCAAAATATATATATATAGCTTCTCTCCAAGAGAGCAATAGAAGGGGTTTGAGTGGGCTGCCAAGAATGTTGCCTTTTCTAGGAATTTTTATAAAGCAAAACCATAAGGTGAGTTGAGTCCAACATGGGGAAAAATGGGAGCTTACAAGGTGGGCATGAAGTAAAATGTAAGTATGGTCAACCAATAAGACTATGACTATAATTGCTCAGGTAAAACTGATTAAATCGGGATCATATGGGGAAGTAAGTCACATAGCAAGCAGATATGAATACAGAACAGGCCTTTGCCTGTAGGATGTTGGGTTGATGGCTCCTTCTGGCTCTGTCAAGGTGACCTGATACCTATTTAGAATAGCAGTCCCTGATGTTTACACTTAGATGTCAGTGCATTTGTTTTATCTTTTGTTTTGAGGTGTAGCCCTCAAAGAGAGCTATTTACCTCCCCCACAGTTGCAAGGTATATGATCTTCTGCACTGGCTCCTTCTGACTGCATATAATATTCTGTCTAACTTAGCTGCCTATAACACTTTAAAACTCAGTCCTACTTGCATTCTTGTTCTTAATGTGAGCAAAAATATTCATAATTTTTTTTTAAAAATTAAGTCAGAAAGTTGTTTTGATATAAGAATAATCACTCTATCATAATTGCATCCAGCTACAGCTCTAGATGTTGAGGAGGGATGAGGGGAGAAGGGGACAGCAAGAGGATAGGAAAAAAAAGAAAAGATATAAAAGCAAAGCCAGAGCTAGGTGAAACCCTCTCTCCTGATGGGAGGAAATGGAACTGTTCAACTACTGAGGAGACATTGATTTACACATTTAGCAAGATAAAGTCATGTGACACCCCTTTGCCTAGAACCTATTGCTTGGATTATCTTGGGGCTTGGTGTTCTCTGGGCTGGAGCAGCTCATTTGTCAGGGTCACTCATTGTGCTCCTACCAGCCTGCCTGGAAGATAGGATCAATCTCCAGCTTCAGTTGCTCCTTATATCCTGCTTGTAAAATAATTGATGGATTTTATCTGTATCTGTTTAGGCTGTAAAAATACATAGTATTTCCAGGGACATAGCTCAGTTACACAAGTGACTGTCTGGCAAGTGGCAGGTCTTGAGTTCAATTCCTGATACCAAAAATAAATAAATAAATAAATAAATATTATGTAGTATATTGAAATACCAGATAAGACCTCACACACTGATTTGATTAATTTTCATTTTTCTCTAATGTTTTTAAGGTTCCAAAAAGTAGATAAATTTCTGCAAAACTTCAGGATATTTTATGCTAATATATTGTCCAAGGCTTCTGCAAATTAGTACTTTTTTGCCAAAAACACTACAAAACAGCAAGTGCTATTATTTGAATTTTACAATAACTAAAAGAAAATAATTCATAAATTACCTTTCAATTATAGGTTGTAATTAGAAACTATATGAAGTTTCCACTTCTTCCAATATTTTTGGTGACATTAATGGTCTCAGTGTGAGGAATCCAATAGAGGGAAAACAAAAAAATTAGAATCACTATGTTTACATAGTATTTTGAGTTGTTGCAAAAATTTACTTATGAAAAGAAATTACTTATCCAAGAATGAGGTATCCAGGAGGTGTTGCCAATGTGTTTATGACTTCCTAAAAATTAAGAAGCATGGCAGAAGCTGTTAGTCTTGCTAATATCTGTGTGCTCCATACATGTATCAGCCTCTTTTGCAATTATATTAGTCATGTGAATGGGCTCTAGAAAATGGAATATGCAAAATATATATGCCATTCTCTCTTTACTTTTGAGTTCACTAGTTACAGAAATTCCAGCAGAAGGACTAAAAGTAATGTGTCTGTCAGCATCAGTTCAAAAAACTATAAGCCATGCTTTATATTCTCTTCAAAGAGAAGAGACTTAATTTAACATCAGAACACTGAATGTAAAGATATGTAGTCTTTGAACCTGGAAAAGCATAAAGTTACTTTAGTAATTTCAAAATAATTTCAGGAAGTAACTTATAATCCTAGGGATAGATATAGTAAAGAGCTTATAAAATGGTCTCTTTAACTTCCCTTTAACCTCTGCCTCCTGGTATTCAGTCCTATAAAATACGTTCCCCTGAAATATCAGTGGAACATGTAATCAAGCTTGTAATGAATAGAACAAGACAGACACAATGAGATGTCATTTCAGTGTTAGGATGTAAAAATACTGTAGCTTCTGCCTTGGCATATTCTCTTTAGGTTTTTATTGGATTATTCATTCTGGATTGATGTATTATAAAGTAATATGGTGAGAGAAAAGCCCATGTGGAATGGAACTGAGCTCTTCTAAGAACTGTAACGGAAAGGGAAGCTAATTTCTCCTTCTTCTAGTCAAGCCTTCAGATGAGATCACCCCTGTCAAAAACTAGAATGCAACCTCCTAGGAGAACTTGAGTCAAAGATACCCAATGAAACTCTGTTTACCTCTCTGACCCTCTAAGTTTAAATAATAAACATTGCCTTTCAGTAATAAACTTTCTTAAAATTTTGTTTTTTGATTATTGAAATCTTCTGGATGGAGAGAATTCAACATTTTTTTTTAGACTTACTTATCTACCTCCTTGCCAGAGTAGTTAAAAGACCAAGACAAAATCATTTGAGAATTTGTATAAGAACAACATGGAAGCATTATTATTAGATATAGAATATAAATCACATTTTTTTCTGGCCTCCTTATTGCTTTATTTTTAAAATTTTTGTTAGTATATATTTGTATTACCTAATGATTACATTCATTGTGGGGAATTGGTATGTGTACATGGCACATCTTAATTATTTTTGTGTTCTTTTCCCCTCTCTTCATTCATCCCTCCTCTATCCATATTAAATTTTGGATAATTTTTTTTGCAATATTAACAAATATACTAAGGAACAAGAGGGAAGTGGTAGGTTACCAAAACCTACGAACTCAGAATAATGTTATACATATTGATACTCTCTGAGGAAAGGCTCTGTCTTAATTACTTTCTGTTCACTGGTACAAAATACCCAGCACTCACATTAAAAAGGAGAAGAGAGTTATTTTGGAACACTGGTTTACAGTCTGTGGTCAGCTGGTTCCAAAGTGGGAACAGAATGACAGAGGGGCATGCTGAAGGACAAAGCACTGAATCCATGGAGGTCAGAGAGCAGAGAGAAAATGGAAGAGCTGGGGACAAGAGCATAGACCCTTCCAGATCACACCATCGGGGACTCACTTGCAAGCAGGCCTCCTAATGTCACATTCAGCTGCCGAACTCATCATTGGATGAATCCACTGAGGAATAATTCAGTATCTCCATGATATTCACAAGAGTTTTCGGGGACATTTTAGATGAAAACTGTAACAGGCTGTATTTTGAGGTCACTCATAAAGATGGAATAAACTTTCTCCCAGTTACAGGTTAGAGGTAACTCAACCTTCCACGTACCCTAAAAAATATTGGGAAATTTTATTAGGCAGAAAGAACATGTACAAGCAGGTCTGTACTGATCTGATTGAAACTGAAGGAGTTAACTGAGACTTAGTGGCTAGAGTGTAGACTGGGGAACAGTTCCCATGTATAGGCAGGCAGTTTTGCTAAATTGAATTTTTCACTGGTGACTAAGGAGAAGGCACACGGAGACTTTCTTGGCATGTTTAAATGTGCAGTCAAAGGGGAAGGGTGAAGAGAGGTTAAAAAGAAGACAGAAGTCACCCATCAAATTGTAAGTCAGAAGCTCAGGGGGCCCCTGACACTGCTGTGACTTTGTAACAGAACTGTAGCCAATACTTTTGATAGCATTGTCTCTTCATATTTCTCACGTCAGTTCCAAAAATACTGAGACAATTGAGTATAATAGTCAAGCACTACTAAGACAAATAAAGTGCCTTCTCTCTTCCAGTTTCCCAAATACCTTTAGTGATAGATACCTGTTCACAGAAATTAACAACTGTCCCAGAAACATACACCTGTACTATTGACATACACTTAGCACTGCAGAAGACACAATTGGCTGGAAGGGTAGATTTGGAGCACAGTCAGTGGGTAACGAACACACTGCTTGCTTCAGTCACTGCAGTATCTGTGCATATCCCTCTTCATATTTTTGAACTTCTGTTGCAAAATACACACCTATTGGATATTTAGGCCCGAAGGTCCAGGTGTTCAAAGCATGGTCCCTAGCATGGGGCTCTTAGAAAGTGGTAGAGGCTTTTAAAAAGAGGGGCCTAGTGGAAGTTCTTTAGGTCACTGGGACATAGCCACAAAGTGGACTGTGGGGCCTAATTCTCCTATTCTTTCTCTCCTTCTCTTCTCACCCATATATTTGTTACATATTCCATCATGATATGTTGTCACAAGTCCAAAATATGAGCCAACCTATACATAGACTGAAACTTCTTGGTGACTATAGCCCCACATCTAAAATCTCTGAAGCTGTAAGCAACAATAAACTTTTGTTTTTGTAAGTGTATTATCTTAGGTATTTGCTAACACACACTCCGCTCAAAGAGGGTAACACACAAGAATATCAGTATCACTTCAGTGATCTACTGTTAAGTTAGTCCTCTACTGGCTTAGTCATCTCAAATGCTGTATAACTGAGCAGCTAAATAAAAACACTAACCACCAATGTTCACATTTTAAATAATGACATAAAGAAGAAAGAAGAAACAATACATGCAAACTTGCTAAGGACAGTGTTTCTGTAACTAGACAAAAGCAACTTAAGTATAACAGTTTTATTATCCATTGTGTGTTCCTTAGTCCTAAGCCAGTGTCATTGCTGATAAGTTATTAACCTGGTATGATGACTAATATATTATTCCTAAAGAAACTAATAACTCAATCATTCTAAGTATTTTTCCATTAGCTTTTAAAACTATATGTATACGTGCTAAAGAGTAACCTGGAGATCCCACTGGATTCCTAATAGAGAACTCTCTATACTCCTTGAACAATGGTAACCAAATTTTTTCCCTGATAATCAAGATCAATATCTTCGAACAATGAACTATTCCCTTCTTTGACAGTTAAGTCATAAAAATTAATAAAAAGCTCAAAATGGCTAGTGGCTGTTTCATCTTCCGATTCAGTGCAACACTAGGTATGTTCCTGTAAAACATTCTCACTTCCTTGGGAACTGAGGTCACTAAATTGGTAAAGTACAAAATTCCAGTGTTGGGAAATGAACATTTTTATATGGACTACTAAATGTCATAGTAAAAGGATGCACTTGTATATCTTTCTCCTGAATCCCAGAGTAATGAATTCTGGCTTTTGGACAAATGCTATTATATGTTGTCATGGTTTATGTTTGTGTCCCCCAGACCTCATGAGTTTGTATTGTTCATATGTGATGGTTCATTGTATAGTGCTTGGATTGATGGTGTCAGTGTTCCATCCACATAGGGGTGGAGCCAGGATGTGATGTAATGGCAAGAAGAAGGTGTGTTTTTCTCTTTGCTGGTTTGAGTTTGCTGTGGGCGGCCGCCATGAACTGCAGCCCAGCCATGCCTGCCTGTCTTGGAGCCAACTGAGTGTAGACTGAAACCTTCAAAAACTGTAAGAAATAAACCTTTCCTTTCCCAACTTTGGGCTTCAGGTATTTTGTCTCAGCGACGAGCATAAAGTAACTAAGACATATGTGTTCAAAATACATACTGCATCCTGTAACAGAATATCCCAACAAGTGACATACATAGAAAGACTAGTAAATGCCTCTCTGCCACATTTCTTTTGCCATAAAGAGACTTCAAATGCCAAAGCTAAGTGTTCGATAAGTACATGAATGGTGGTGTTGATCAAAACATTGCTGGTCACTAAAGCAAATCCCTAGCTACAATAAGTGTAGGTTCTTCTGAGGTCAAATTTGTCTCATTCATGGATGGCCCAATAGATGAAAAACCTGGATTCTTGAGATTTATTTTACCCCAGAGCCATTAGGAGAGTTACTGAATCTAGAACATCTGCTTTGGACTTTGAGTTGGAGAAATAACTGTTTATTGCTTTAAGCCATAATTTTACATGTTTATAATAGGATTCAGCCTTTCTGAATCATTCAAGCAGAGAAATTTCCTTTCAAAAAGAAATTGTAGAATTCTGAAGATTTATGAAAGAACTAGACATTTAAATAAGACATTGTAATTTACTACAAACCAAAACTTTATCCCTCTGAAATACAATGTTAAAAAAATACACATATTTTTATGTTAGATCTATTCAACTGAGTTTTCTATTGTAATTCAGAAATGATTTTCTATGATTGAAATAATGAGGATAATTTCAAAACTTTTATTCTTACTCTTACTGCAGGTAACATTGATTGATTTTTTAAACTGCAAATAGCTTAAAATTTCTCTTTTTTGTCTAAAGTATGTGTTTTATTTTTTAAACATTAAAAAACTATACATCAGGCCAGGGATTTAGCTCAGCGGCATAAACACCTACCTGGCAAATGCAAGGTAGTCAGTTCAATCCCATGTTGCAAAAAAAAAAAAAAAAAGAAAGAAAGAAAGAAAAAAAACTATGCATGAAATCAAAAGTTTAATTATTTAGAAAAGCTAAAATCAAGTGGTCTTTGTCTCATTACTTTTTACCTCTTTCGCACAGTTGCCTTTTCCTATCATATTCTGGGTCATTCTAAATGATTTATTTAGTAAAAGGATGAATATATGATTGCCAATTTTCTTTTTCATCACACAACAAAATCTGTAAAATAGGATCCAAGGCTAGATATAAGGTGAAAAAAGACTTGAAAACCCATCCTTCCCTATTATGGCAATAAACCAAATGAACAGAAAAAAATATTAAATGGAATGTGCAGCCCAGGCTCTGTTTATTGGATGGCTGGCCTCGCAAGAATATCTATGAGGAATTTTCCTATTAAATGTGCCTTTAATTGCTATAGCAAAACATTCTAAAGTATGCTTTATAATCTATTCTAATATAGAAATAAAATAATGGGCTAACAATTAAGGAAAAAAGGATACAGAATGGTTTTAATGACTTAATGAGTCACATAGAAACAGACAAAATAACTCACACTAAATATTAAATAAATTTTCTTCCAGCTTTCTTCATATATTTATATATTATTTTTATATAGTATGTATTTCTCTTCTATTATTCAGTTTATTGGTATAAATTAGATATACATATATAATGTATATTTCATATATATATATATATATATATATACATACATATATGAGGTTTCTTAGATTCATCAGGTTCATGACTTTCTCTGTTAAGCGTGACATTTTATCTTTTAACATCTTACCTCCCTTTTATCCTGGCCTGTGCAATGTATATCTATTGCATTTTTTTCTCTTGCCCTACATCCTTTTCTTTTGAAAAATAAATTTCCCCACCGCATATGAATCTGACCAGATTTCTAGGAAAGAGCTCTATTCTAAAACAATTCTTAGGGGATAACATTGCAGTTAGCTATAAAGCTGTACAAGGTGTAAGCCTAGCATTGTGGTGAACAGCTCTCTCGCTTCATGGTGTGAAAGCAGAGCTAAGGCGATGTCCCAGTGATACTGTATTACCTCTCACCCATGTCCATCTCTGAAAACTCTCAAGCATGTAGTCATATGTATCCTATTTTTCTCAAGTTGGTTTCAACTAGATTTGTCTTTTGCAACCAAACTCCTGAAATTGAAGCTTTCACTTATTACTGTTGCTTTGCTTATATCATCCTGTCTTTTAAATTTTATCTTAGAATTTTAAAAATGCAACAGAAGAAACAAGTGTAGCATTTATCAGAAGAAAAGAATATATGCATTTTCAAAATCATCTACAAAATAAAGTATTTCATCAGTCTCAGATTAGGACAGAATGGTGCTGCTGTTAAATATTAGAAACTCATATTGAGTGTGTGTATGGTTTGTGTCTGTCTAGATGGCCCCCTCACAGCCTGATGCAGTCATTGAGGGGGGCAGGCTTTTTTGGAGGCTGTGGAATCTAGTTTGTGTTGATTCGTAGTGTAATGTTCAGATTAAGGGTGCTGGCATTAAGGGTGACTGCTGAATCGGTCCACTGATTGGACTGGCACAGCCCTAATCCCAGCAGTCTGGATATAATAAAAGGGGCAGAAAAAAGGTTGTTCTCCTTTTTGCTCTTGTTACTTTTTCTGTCTTCTGCATCCCCAGCAGTTGTGAACTGTGTTACCTCTCTACCATGTGCCACCCTGTCTTGGAACCAGCTGATATGAACTGAAGCCTCTATCACCTGTGAGCTATGTAAACCTTTCCTGCCTTAACCTTGGGTGCTGAGCATTTTGTCTCAGTGAGAGAAAAGTAAGGCAAGGTGTTTCTTACCTCTGGGAACTTCTGTTCTCACTTTAATCCAGTGCTCCATAGTTCATTCGGATTCCTTTGTTTCCACTCTCCAATCTGCTTTGGGTTCAAAATTTCCAGACTATTTCTTTTAAATTCTCTAAACCATGGACTGAAGTTCTCTTTGTCCCCTTAGATGAGACAGGAATGCTGGATAGGGCTACATTGGGGAAGACTTGGCCTTTGTTAGGGAGAAAAGTCTGGAAATATTTCATAGTGAATAGTATTTTTGCCTCCTCAGTGATTGTCTGTAGGATCTGTCTCAGAATCTTCCTGTATCAGCCTGGTAGGTTTCCTGAGAAAAAACAAAAGATTGGATGTATGCTCTCCTAGTTCTTCACTCTTTTGCCAGCATGTACTGAGCCTTTAGCAGTTTATCAAAAATATTGCTTAGTGCATGTCCAAATTCTTGAATTTTATCTTCAACATCCCCCCAAATTTGTATATATATACATATATATATGTATATATATATATATATATATATATACATACAGCTATACTATTTATATGACATAGTATAGTAGAGAAACAAAAATATAAAAACTAACCTCAGTTTTTATATGTAGGTATAACAGATATGCTCTGCCAACTGTCCTTTCAGAAGTTTTTCAATGATTTTTTAAGCATTAATTCACTGTATAGCATCAAGAGATGTATCCAATCTTTCATTGGCCCAAGTAAATTCAAAAGGAAAAAAAATCTCAGAGCTCATGCATGTAACACCTTTAACATTGGATGAAGCCATTGGATTGCACACAGTAATCCCAATGGCTAAACCTGGGACTATTTCTCTAAGAGTTTGGCATGGCTTCGTTATAGTTACTAGAGGAACTTTACTCTAGAAGTGGAAGGTTTTTGTTTAGTTGGATTCTGGGCAGTGGTGTCTTTATTCTCCCTTTTAACCCAACCTTTTAGGAACTAGACCACTGACAGCACCAGCAGAGGGAAGAAATGCTTTCATCTGTGCAGAATAAGGCTTACAGAACCAGTGCTACAGTGAGAACGAAGCAAACATATTTGGGAGATACTTAGGTGACTGGACACACTTTTCACTTTTTGTGTGGATCTTTTGGACAGTACATGAGGGGAGAGAAACTTTAAAGATGATTCTGGACTTCCTGATAATGTGAACATTGGAATTATCAGAAACAAATGAAAAAGAAAAGCTTTGTTATTGATTTTTCTGAGATTAAATGAATCACCTTTATAGTCATATGTCTTTGTTTTTACTTTTTAACATTTTGGAAGACTTCCAAAATTGAAATCTTGCCTAGATTAATGTACAACTTCTACAAATTCCTGAAAAAGGGTTTAAAGTTATAAATAGTACAGAAGACTTGAAGACCTAGAGTCTTAGGTTTGGTTTCTCCCATTAAAGACATGGAGAAGTAAAATAGGAAAGGGAAAGACACCACCACAACTCTGTTAATGAGAAAGTTACTTCACTGGCAGCTAGTGCCCAGTCCCAAAGGAGTCCTCACATTTCATTCATAATGGATGAAGAAGCTGCAGTATTTTTCAGCAGCACCAATTTATGATTAACTGATGGCTTACACTCTGGTTTTAGCCTACTGCATGGATGCATGGAAAATATTCCTATGACAGATATTGTAAGAATTTGCACAAAAAAATCAATCAAGATAAAACAAAAAGGTGAATGCCTGCAGAGGGGATGTATTTGGGGTACCAACAGCAAATAATAGTTTTCCGACCAAAGTTCTAATAGCTATAAATGGGACGTTACTGATCTCGGCCTATCTATCAGTAAAGGATGGCTGTGCGTTTTTTCTTTCTTTTTCTTTCTTTCTTTCTTTCTTTCTTTCTTTCTTTCTTTCTTTCTCTCTTTCCTTCTCTCTCTCTCTCTCTCTCTCTTTTTTAACTTACTAGGTGGCTTAATTGCTAGTTCTCTGCCAGGATTGTTTTTTTTTTTTTTTTTCCAGAGTGAAAATTCTTTTTAAGTTTGTGGGCCAGCACGATCTTCCCAGATAAATCCTTGAGTGGGAAAATGTCACTCTAGAAGTGGAAGGTTTTAGTTTAGTTAATTCCTAAGCAGTGGTGTCTTTATTCTTCCATTTGCCCCCAACTATCTCCATATCTGTTGTAAAGGTCTGGAATTTCCTCAAGTTCCTGGATGCATCTCCTTTGTGACCTAACATTATCAATGGGTGCTGTTTCACCCAATAAGTCTCTCATTTGGGGAGTCCAGTCTCTGATTCTATCTTGCAGGGTAAAATTCAGTTGCTTTAATTCTATTTAATCAATTGTATAGTATATTGAATTGTGTTAGCCTTTGTAAAGAAAAATAAGACAGGGTAAGGGGGAATAAGAGTCTAACTTGGGACTAATTTACAGACCCAACATGCTTGACATGCTCATGCATGGCCAGTGTTGATATTTCTTTCACAGATCCACACATTTCTGAAGATCTCTGAAGAACTCTCTTAACAGGATCTAGAGATATCTGTTCCTCATTCTCTAGGTATTTCAGAATGCCTGAAAAGAGGTTGAAAGGAAATGGTAGGGGGAGAGAAATACCCAATCATAGGTCCTCCATGGTGGCTAAAGCTATTGTAGCAATTACTTAGCTATATTGCAAGCTAAAATGCTGTAAGAAAAGCCCTAGGAAGATCAATTTAATATTCTAGAGATAACCGGCACTTTTGATTTCATAGTCATCTCTGCAGTATCCATTTTGCGATTTAGTCCTTGTTATATGTATGTCTATATACAGCTCAGGAAAGATGCTACAATGATTTCCTCTGCCAGTTGGGTAAAAGGACTTAGGCCCAATCATTTTTAGTTCAAGGCTCACAGTGGTGCGCAGTATTTTAAAAGAAAAATCCAGTTAACCAAAACTTTGCAATAGGACCATAATTAACTGCAATATACCTGGAGACTATAGTCTTTAACTGGGAAAATATGTGGCCAATTTCCTCTCTATTACATGGAAAGAAGAAAATGGGCAGTAACAGACAACCAGTAATCAGTTACAGATCTTAACAGAACCAGCTTATGCATATTAATTGTTCCAAACTCAGAAAGTAGGAAATGGAAGAGAATAAAATGGCATTTAGGTTAGTATTTGCTGTATGTATTTTCTTTATCTTTGTTATTATTTTAAAAATATGTAAAAATATTTTGAAGGCTCCAAAAGTAGGAATAGTCTATATTGTGCTATTTTAATTAATATCAACATGGTGGAGGACTGAGTAATTATCTACTGAAATATACTTCCTCATTTCTATAAGTTGAATATGTATCCATGTCAATTGCTAGGTAAGTTACAGGGTACCCTACAAGCAAAATATACACACTTATCACATTTATGTTATATTTGATCATGTAATATTTATGTGACATATGATACATCCAAGCAAGAGCTTTAAAATGTGACAATAACATATCCTAAATTGCAGCTCAGTTTTACAGCCGCTTTATAGTAATCCTCAGTTGACAAAAAATGCAAGTGACTGATACATTTTTATTGTCATAAACCCCAAATTGTAAAATATCCTTTACTCCAAAAGAAAGATGAGTAATATGATTATTATTATTGTACATGAGTCTGTGGCTGTAGACTACAGTGTGAAAAGGGGTGAAATTGACTAGAAAGGAATATAGAATGAGAAGAGATGAACATTAACTCTCCAGTCTTTAAAGAACAAAGGAAAACAGATGCTGCAAAAGAGAGTGAAAATGAGTGTGGCACAGAAAATAGATTAGAACAAAAACCAGAATGCACTGCATAGAAGTAACTCATCAGACTTTCATCAGAAAAACATAAATACTTCTTTAATTATTTTAGTCAGGAAGGAATTTATTATAATTTACTAAGAATTTAGGAAATTGCTGCTAATAATCATAGCTGCCTACATGTTTGCAAAAGGCTTTGCATGTGCCTATTGATTCTAAGGAAAGAATAATTGAGTTTTACCTCCTTTCTATCTTTCATATTGTGAACAAATTCTCCTTGGAAGAATGTAAATCACTTCAGAACTCTGATGGAAAGGAAGTTTGGAAGATATAGCTCCTAGAATTTCTGGCTCTAATAATACAGAGAAGACAGTATGAAGAATGGGGGTGAATTTTTGTTACAAACAAAACAATGTCTAGCACAAAAGCCAACAGAACATTGAGAAAAGTATTTAAGAAAAATGTAAAAAGTAGTAATGATGCAAAAAATGAAAAAATATGATAGGAGCTGAAAGAAAAGCATTAAAATAATGAGTTAGAACAATTATTGGAAATATTTTTCAAAGTTATATTAGCAAGTTTATATGGGAATCTTTTCAAAGACATAATGAGAATGATAAATTGAAAAGAGAGTACTCTTTCAAGATAAAGATAGGAGTAAGAATAGAAAGAAAAGGAGTAGCAAGGGGAACAAGATGATGCAGAATCAAGAAAAGATTGCAAAGGGGAAGAAGGCCAAGAGATGGAGGGAGGAAGATGCACAGGATGGTGAAGTGGATGAAAAATTAGAAAAAGGAATTACATGTATCATATGCATGTAATCAATACATATGGTAAACAGGTAATAAAAATTTTAAAATGAATAATTTTAAAATGCTAGAGACTTACTTCTATAGGTATTGAAGAAGCAATAAGTAGAAAAGAAAGACAAGGGAGAAAGACTTGGGCTGATTTAATTAATGGTTGGCTGACACATGGATTGGAAAGGTTCCCTGGAACTCCCATGGACAGCAAATGAAAGCCAGTCTCCAGCTTAGACCACATTAATATTAAACTACTTTCTATTGGTTTGTTTTTTCACTCTCTTGTAAGTATGCCTCTCTTATTCAATCAATCACTTAAACCCAAAACTGTCGCAGACTTTGCTTCTAACATGAACTAACACAGTTATAATAGGAATTGCCCCAGAAAGCAGATGCAAAGTATGAGATTCTGAAATAGGAAGCTCACATATGGATGACAAAGAATGCGTCAGCCTAGATGAGAAGCAGAGAATTTCATAGCCACTGTATTGCTAAAACTTCACTTACAGTAAACTGGGGTGATAAAAGAAGATATACCAGCTTGTACAGTGTCTCAGTAATTTTAGAAGCACAGGGTAAATGACTGTTCTAAATATTGTGGAAGTGGTTGCTATTGCTGAATGCACTAATATATTAAAGAGGATAAGTGGCGAGTAAAATCTGTGAATCAATAACCTGAAATTAATTGCAAGAGTCGAAAGTTCTTCTCATGTTTCAGGCTAGCCTCGAACTCACTCCTTCCTGACCTCCTGAGTGCTGGGATCACAGGCATGTGCCACCACACCCAGTTTATCTACATCTTAAGGACAACACAAAGCAAAAGATTAAATTTGCGATTTAATTTTAAGAATGTCAGAGAACACAATTCATACTTTATGTGAATTTCATCAAATGAGTATGATTATTTTAATGAAACCAAAGTTAAAATATTGAAATATTAGCAAATAGGTTTCAACTGAAGGAATTCATGAAAATGGCTCATGAGCTAAGCATGTTCTTGCCTACCTAGAATCTCAGCACTGGGGAGGCTGAGGCAGGAGAATCAGTGAGAATTTGAGATTAACTTGGGCTATAGTGTGAGTCCAAGGTTAGCCTGAACTACATAAGTAGAAAGATCTTCTCAAAAAGAAAAGAAGAAAGAAAGAAAAGAAAAGAAAAGCAAAAGTGGTTCATGAAACATGGTACTTTGGGGGTAATATGACACAGATTATTATATATAAGCAAAAGAGATCAAGAATGATTTTGCAGAAGGTCACAAAAATTTCTTAGTTCCACTCACAATTTTCAGACCTTAGCCAATTCTGAATTCTTACTACCAACAAGTAAGCAATGTCTCTGGAAAAGAGCTTAGCAATATCACAACTGTATAGTAATTCTTCTGTGTCTATGGGACAGATATCAGTGCATGCTCAAGTTCCCTATAAGAAATGGCATCATGTTATATAAGCACATAACCCAATGCCTATCCTTTTATTTACTTTAAATTTCTCTAGATTAGAGTGTAATATAGTATACTAATTCAGTATAAATATCATGCAGTTAGTTATTACCTTGTTTTGGTTAGAGAATAACACAGTAGCAAGAAAAAAGCCTGTACATGCTCAGTACAGATGTAATTTTTTCTCATATTTTTGGTCCACGGTTGGCTGAATCTATAGACACGGTAGTTGCCGGTATGGAACCACAACTGTATGCAGTCATAATTCCTCTGCCATTATCCAGAGATGTTTATAGACATTTACTAAAATAAGGGTATGTTAGAGAACTTTTAAACTCTGTGTATTTTCAAAACATTGTTACAGGATCAGAATTGATGCAAATAACCCAGGGCCCAGAATCTCATAATGGGTTCTCCAAGTAAAACAGGTATCTAGTTAAGATACATCTCACAGTGGTTAAATGACCCAAAAGGGTGGTAATTTTTCCAGTTCTTGCATATAAAATTGAAATGGTGATACTTAGCAAATGAGAAATCCTTGGTTTTTGGAGTTATAAGCTATTTTTGCAGTATATTCTCATCATACTTCCGTTTGACTTACAAGTTTCACTGCCTCTGGTTTATTTTTATGCCAGGGGACTGCTTAAGACTTCACCAAATTGTGGCCTTAATTGCATTTACTTGCCAGCTATGGTATCTTCTCAAAGATTCACAGACATGGTACATGGAATGAATTCTTTCCACTATCATAAAGAAAGGGAATGAGGTGTAGAATGCATTCATAGGAAAAATAACAATATTTATTGTGGTCTTGACTCAGTGTTCTGTTGATTACCCTGCTTTTGCTCATCCTATGGTCAATAGGAGCCTGGATCGTGAAGGCATATCATAATGCAATACAATAGCTCATTGGATTTATGACAGTGTGCTAATTGAATCTGATGAGCAAGAAATGGCAAGCGGTGTGGATGCCTCACTAAGACATTTAGCCCAAAAGGTGGGAGATAAACCATATTATCTTTCACAGACCCAATATTTCACTGAACATTTTAGTGGTCTGGTAGTCTTAGGCATGCTAGAACATATCTTCCAAAGTAAAGAGCATGCTGTTGCATCACTTACCAATAAGAAAAATATAACACTTTGTAAATTCATTTGAATTTTAGGTATTACATAATCTGTACCTCAAATACTTCTCCAGACAATTATATGGGTGATGTGGAAGACTATTAGCTTTGAGTGCAAACTCAGAACAAGAAAGGACCCTAGAGCATGTCTTGCTTCTAGAATAAGTAGTTCTACTTGGCCCAATAACAAAGCTCATCCAAATCTATATAAAGATGCTCTTGTCACGTGTGGGTCAGAGACAAAGTGTAAACTTCTACTTTTGGAGCTGGTTTTCAATTTTTTTTTAATCTTTCAGTTCAAAATTCACATAGTTTCTTGCCAGTAGTAAAAAGATTAAGTGCATTAAATATTTCTCTTTAGGAAACTGGCACTGAAGTATTGCCAGTTTGGAGCACTGGAAAGGCACAACAGAGACAAAAACCTTGTGCTTCTTATTGCCACGTGTGTGGCAGGATGTGCTCCTTCAATGCCCCAGCTCACCTGTGCCACTGCAGCTCGTGTGATGGTTTGTACCTGGCTACCCCTTCAAAGCATCAGGTCCTCACAGGTGGGGATTTGGGGAGACGATTACATCACGGCATCATGATTCTCATCAGTGGATTAGTTCATTGATGAGTTTAGAGCTGACTTCTTGTCAGGAGGTGGAACCTGGTGAGAAGAGGTGATCACTGGGACCCTGGCCTGGAAAGGTTTATTCCCTCCCTCTTTTGTCTCTCTCTATTCTCTGCTTCCCCTTCATGGTGCCACAAGCAGCTCTCTTTCCCCACCCCATGCCTCAGACATGCTGTCTTGCTGACCAAAGGGCTGTGGACTAAAATCTCTGCCAATCATGAACTAAAATAAACCTTTCCCCTTTTCAGTTAAATCCAATGTTTGTCCCAACAGTGAGGAAGTGATTAAGATAGCTTGGGAGACTTTCTCCTGCACTAGGTTCAGGAGGCCCTTGCTGCTCTCCCGTGCCCTGACTCTTCAGTGCACTTGGGCTAACATCAGACAGTGCCTCAGAGCTCCCTAGTGCCCTCAGCGGTGGTGAATTACCCCAGGCAGACACTTCTTATTCTGTATCTTGTATAATAAAGTCCTCTGGGTTTTCTCCAGAGTCTCATGTTTTCTTTTA
Organism: Cavia porcellus; assembly: GCF_034190915.1. Taxonomy (NCBI): domain Eukaryota; kingdom Metazoa; phylum Chordata; class Mammalia; order Rodentia; family Caviidae; genus Cavia; species Cavia porcellus. Next base: position 7,135,620 of record NW_026947500.1, on the reverse strand, counting down.
ATATCTGAAAATTCTTTTTTTTTTTTCTCGAGGTACTGTAGAATGAACCCAGGGCTGGGTTCACACTGAGCTATATCCCATGTCAGTTTTTGTTTCTTGGTTTGAGACAAAAGCTTGCTGAGTCACTAAGTTGCCCAAGCTTGGCTCAAATTTGTAATCCTTTGCTTCAGCTTCCCAGAGTGCTGAGATTACAGACATGAGCCACTGGGTCCAATTAGCTTGTTTACTTGCAAGAAGAACAAGATACCTGATCCACTGTAGTTCCTGACCTAAGGCATGGGAGGAACTCAATTGAACAGAGGGTGAGACTCTCCCTGGGTGCTTGACCTCCTTCCAAGAGATAATGGAAGCTTCATCTGATTGCTATTTGTAATTTTTTTTTCTTCTTACTGACCATTCTCCAATTGTCTCTTGTTGCTAATTTTTTAACTAAACATTTGTTGTTCAAATTACTCCATTGTTTCTCTTTCAATAGAACTCAGATTGATACATAATTGACAAGAAAAAGTTACACACCCTTTGAAAACTAGCTCCTGGTGTATTACTGAATTCAGAAGCTGAACTGACTCTAGAACACCAAATGACCTTGTAAAAATTGTGTTAAGCTGAGTTAGACCCATCAAGCTAGCAGGCCATCGGCCAGTCCATTTTGATCATTTTCTTTGTGCAGAGAAAAGTGATACTAAGAATAGACAAGAACTCCCAGGTAGTCGTGAGTGGTTTAACTGTTAGGTCCAAATCAGGAAAGAGGAAGATGGGACATTCTGGATCAAGCCTAGGAAAGAGGCAAGCGTACAGACCTGGTGGAATAGAGCCACTTTGTACTTCACACCTCCTTTGTATTAAAACACTCCCTTCTGTGCCATTTCTCATTAAAGTTACCAGATTATTTGGAATCTCACATTTTCTACTGGGCTAATTATCCTCCTTTTACACCCATGTTTTTTCAAGAATCTGGTGGTAAATTCAACTTTCATTAGATCACTAGATTCAGATTTGATTTTTTGTTTGTTTTTTAAGTAGCAAATGATATGATCTGTACTTACAAATGCACCTCATCAGGAATAAAGTAATGTAATTGTTCCATTTTTTGTTTAGGCTAAGATGGTACAAGTCTTATAATCCCTCCATTAAATTTTTTTCTTATCAATCCTTCATCTACTAGTGTTAGTGTTTATTATTTCAATATGAGTTGTAAAGTATTGATGTTTCAATTTTAATATTCCTTCCAAATTTACTATTCATCTGTAAAAATAAAATTTCATCATTTCTTTGGGTATTATGAAGTATAGTCTGAATAAAAATAGCAGAATTTATATTTTTCATTTTTCCTGTTGCCATTTCAATGAGTTGCTATCTTAGCAATCAACAAAACTGACCCATGATTACTTTTTGAATAAAATTATGAGCTATACATTTATGTATAATATACACACCATGTTGTATATTTTTACCAAGTATACTTTTTATCACTTTACTGCTCTATTTCATGTTTGGCAAATGGTACTAGGAAAGAAATATTTTGAGGGGAAAATAAAGTGTCATAAATTCATGTTTTATTTTAATAATCTATTTTGCATGTGTATCTCTTCTGTTGCTTTGAAAATTTTTGTTTCTAATAATGTAAATAATTATTTACTTGCTTCATTCTACAATAAATGTGTTTATAGTATATAATAATTTATACGAGAGTCTTAAAATGACAATACCAGTGTACAAAATACAAGATCAAACCCACTACCAATTTCAGTATTTTCTCCTATTTGCTTTCGTTAGAATAAAAAGATGTAGAATCAATTTAATCAATTTTAATCAATTTAAAATTATTTGAAATAATTCTTGTATATGCCATTATGATAATGACTGGACATATACTTAGGTTAATTTATTTCAACATGTTTTAAATTTTTTGGAAGGTTTTGTCCTGTCATCCTTTAATTAAAAATATGTAGGACATTTGTATGATTATGAATTTAAAAGTAATTTCTAATCCTGGCTGTCTATCTCTCTTGTTCTCTCCTTGTGTATATAAGAAAATTATTTCCCCCCATTTTGAACCTCCCACTGTTTTCGATTTGAAACTCTTGATGAGTCTGTGGTCCCAAACAAAATGTTGGATTGAAACTGTTCCAAAAGAAATTACCAAGTCCATTATTAGAAAAGAGTGCCACTGAAAACTACATATATTTAAAACTAGTTTTCTTTAAAATGTAAAGTTGGAACATATACCAGTGCTCTTTGTAGTAAATCCAACCCCCACGTTCACCCTCTAAATTCAGAACCACCAAGCAGCAGCAAAAGGCTCTTTTATGTTTTTTTTTAAATGTTTCAAAAGCTTATAGCTTTAACCCAGATACCTACTTTATAGATTCATCGCATTCAAGCTTTGTAGATATCCTTTTGAAGTTTGCATTTATAAGCCTTTGTGTACTAGTCTCCATAAATTTCCATGTGACCTGTCTGAACTTCTTGAAGACAGAGTATGAACAAACATTACAAGCTTTTTGTGAAAGAGAATGTAGGTTCCATATAAAAGATTTTCCTCAAATTCCATTATGTCCTCTTTAACCATTCCTGTTCATTCTCAGAATTTCACTACCCTTGGTTCTATCATGTCTGCCCCCTTTTCTACCTTTGTTCCTAGTCCTCCCAAGGTCTCTTAACTCTAGGTTTCTCAAAAGTCCTTTGGTTCACATGGCCTGCTGAGCACAATAAAAGCCTGAGAACTGGTGAAATAGCTTTAATAACAAAAGCACCAAATCCAAGCCATATTCTAACCACCTATTATTCTTGATGAATGCTAGTGGGAGTCTTCAGGTTATTCCATTACACTTCAAATACTTCATGACCTTTGACTAAACATTCCTCCATGAGAATCTACCTAATGTAGTGATTCAAATTATAGGATGAACTATGCTCAGAAATGTTTATTATAAAAATGATATAATAATGAGTTTATTATTAACCAAGCATACAACAACAGGGAGATACTAAATGATGGTATGTATTTATACGAGGCTATTAATCTATTGAGAATTCATATATTATACTATAAAGATATAATAACACCTAAAACTTTATAGATACACTGTTATATGATAAAGTACTGTTAAAAGTGAAGGAAAAATAGCAAAGCATTAATATTCACAATGATAATTTACATATTTTTAAAAATTTTCACAATGGTGAAACATTGTTTTTATTAACAGTATATAGGCACACACATACATTAGTGAAAAGAATGTAACACTGAGCTGGAGAGTCACGATTTTTGTGACTGTGAGACTAATCTGAAGGGGCATAATCTTCAGAGGAAAAAAAACTGAGGCTGATAGAGTGCTAGGGTTTGAATTTGTAAGCTTCAGCAGACAGTTTTCAAATGAAGGCAGACAAAGGCAAGATCAGCAAAAGATAAAGCAGAGCACAGCTGACAGCTTGACACCTCCTCACCTATGACAACTGGAAAGTAGAGAAAGCATAGATAAAGAATGTGACAATGGAATTGAAGTTTTCAATAGAACATCAAGTTCATGTTAAGTAACACTTAACTTCAGTCATTCGGTATTGTGCCAATTCTACTTCATATCTACGCTATTTTCTCTTTTTTAAAATTCTTATCACCTTTCTCTCTTTTTTGAAAATATTTTTTTAAATTTTAACATATGTAACAATAGCTATGCAAACATGAGTCTGATTTAATTTTCCTAATACACAGTAAATAAACTATGAATATTAAAATTCAGTATTTGTCTACAAGTAGCTTTAAATCACCTTAAGAAACTTTAGAGCAAGAAAAAGGGAACTAGAAAGTTCCCTAGAACTAGAAAAAGTTGACTATGCAGGAAAAACTAATTCGCAGTAAAATAAAATCCCAGAGGGAAAGAAGAAAAAATTAGAGAATAATCAACATCAAAAAGAAGGGAGATAGCTTGGGACAGATAAAGGACATCAGATAAGAGAAGAGTGTTATATGCCAGAGGAATGCATTTTAGATAGATTAGAAACATGAAAAAATATACACCATTTGGAAGCACCTAACTTTTGCTCATATTATCTTGGATAATGCAAACTCTAGAACAGGTAGCTGGTAGCCTTCAAGTATTAATCCTGTCCTTAAGAATGAGTGAGAAATTACTTTGTGACCAAATTGTAACTGGACTTCAAGTAATGACTGAGTCCTGAGCTAGATAGCAATGTGAAAATTTCCCCGGGTTTCTGAAGTAGGGGAAAGTTTCTCCCAAAGTGTTAACAAACCCCTACTTCGTTCTATAACATAGTTGGTCAATATTTTACTTCTTTCCAAGAATGTGCAGCTGATTTTAAAAGAGAGAAAAGAAGAAGGTATATGCAACTCCTTGACAGAGCTGATTAGATAATGTCAGGTATTTAACAAAAATTTTGAATCTGTAGCATTAGCATTTACTTATATATGTATATATGTGTAGCATTAGCATTTACTTATATATGTATATCTATATATATACATATATAACTAAAACATATGGAGGTTACTGGGATATAGCTCAGTGGCACAGTGCCTGCTTTAGCAAGTGCAAGGTTATGAGTTCGATTCCCAGTACAACCAACCAAACAAACAAAAGATATGGGGAGAAGAAAGAAGAAAATGTATTATATTAATTAACAATGATCTTTAATGTCACCAATGAGATTTGAATCCATGACTTAGATCTCCTCTCTTCAGAGAAAAAGCAATTTAATGCATAAACTTCACAGTCAAACAGCCAGAAGGGGCAAAAATAATTGATGAATTTTAATGCCTACCGACAAGAAGAACAATAGGAATGCATAACGGTCTCTGGCCTAAACCTTCCATAATAATTTCAAGGGTTCTATTACTGTTCAGTTACTTACACAACTGACCAAGGGCCGTTTTGGTCTTTATTATGACTTCAATATAAGCTTCTCTATGTGAGTGACTAGAATATTGTCACATCTCTGATCATCACACCTTAGCTCCTTCTAATGAAGAATTTTCTCTTTTACAGTGACCCGTGCTATCAATGAGCATTTCACCTACTCCTTAAGCACTCTGGGCTCAGAACACAGTCATTGTTCCCTCAGGCTAGTAACAGTCTGAGCTACTATCTGTGACTCGTGCCATGTAATGCTTTTTCTCAAGACTGTGAAACTATTATCAATCTTGATTTCATTGTCATGGCAATGGTGAAGCTGCTTCTCCTCTCTTTTAAAGGCATCGGAACATTACTACTTTTCTCTATTTATTAATAGTGTCTATTTATTTCTCTATTTATTAAAGTGATAACCTTCCTCTCACAAAGCTCAGAATAAATTCGTGACCACCATTCATCCCATCAGTTACTAAGTCACCTAAAGAATATTTACTAATTGAACTGCTATGAGTCAGTTTCTCTTTTGGCCACTAAGCAGACAGTAGTCAAAATGACAGTACTTCCCTGCTGTTTCTAGCTGTCTCCCCAAAGTGTCACGTGCTTACAGGGAGAATTTTGGAAGGTGATTGGTTTAGCTGACTTGCTGATAGAAGGAAAGATCCCATCTGAAGTGACAGGTCACTGGGAGTGTGACCGGGAAGGGTCTGTCTCCCTGCCTGGCTCTTCCCTTCCTTCTGCTTCCTGGCTGCCATGAGGTGAACTGTTTCTTCTCCACTTGGGTCCTTTCACCATGCTGCTGAACCTCCAAGGACTGAAACTCCCTAAAATGGGAACCAAAATAAACCTCTCCTTCCTTAAACTGTGTGAGTTATTTATACCAGTGATCAGGAAAGAGACATCTGTTTTCATGGGAGTTGTACTTCTATCACAAACAAAGAAAATAATATTCAGTGATATGAGCAAAATAAAAGAGAATAGTATTTTCAAATGGTTAGTAAAACAGCTATGTTACTTATCTCAGTGCCGCAGTGTCTATTTGATTCTCTAATCTAATAAAGTTAGTATTCACAGAGATTTGGGACTCGATGCACTTATTTACTTTGCTCATGATAAAGATTGGGCTTTTCTTCTGTGTCTTTATGCTTTCCGCTGAGCAGTGATTCTGCTGGTTACTGGAAGTCTGCTCCTCTGAATTTACTACCGAGTGGATGTCTATAAGACCTCCCTCTGCTTGTAGTGCTCTAGTAATCTCTGTAAGTCCTGGGGCTGCCTCAGCTGACTAACCAACCTATTATAAATTATATGCAAACTCTCTATTTTTTAAAATTTTATTTAAAGAAAGACTAAACAAAACAGAAAATGGGTAGAAATAATACATACATTCAGAGAAAAGATAAACAGTAAGAAATCACTAGTTAATGTTTACATACTATCCTTTTACAAATAGTTCAAGATGCAAAAGTGGAACATATAAAGTAGTAATTCAAACATCAAGACTGAAAACTGTTCTGTTCAACTATCCAACAAAAATTTAGTAATATGTTGTTAATCTTATATACTTAAACATACATGCAGTTATCCATATCTTCATTTATGTTGAGATTAAATAAACTTCATTTATGTTGAGATTAAATAAACTAAAATGATTCTGAACAAAGAATAATAGTATTGCTGGATTTCACATCATGATATCTGGAATCAGGACTGGGTACTGTAGTGTCTTTTTTTTCAAATTTTATTTAAAGAAAGACTAAAAAAACAGAAAACAGGTAGAAATAATACATATTTTCAAAGAAAAAATAAGCAGTACACAATCACTAGCTGATGATTACAGATTGTCCTCTTACAAATAGTTATTCAAGATACTAAAGTGGAGCATATAAAGTGGGGATTCAAACAGTGAGACTGCAACCAGTTCTGTTCAACTATCCAACAAAAACGTAGAAATATGGTTATCAATCCTATACATTTAAACATATATGTAATTATCCATATCTTCAATTATGTTGAGATTGAATAAACCCAAGCAGGCTAATATCATTCTGAAAAAGAATAATACTATTGCTGGGTGTCACATTATGACACTCCAGAATCAGCACTGGGTACTTTAGTGTCTTTTTCTTCAAAGTATTTGTTCATTTCATCATGTGTCATAAGATCAGTTCTCATAACTATTTATAGTTTCTACACATGCATGAGTCTTACCATGTATTTCTATCATTTCTATGTTATTGGGAGAAACCAAACAAAGCAAGAAAACAAAACATGTTCCTATAAACATGAAATGAAAAAAACATATAATACCATTTTACAAGGAGTTCTACCATAGGTCCTGTGTTGTCTCTTGTTATCGGCAATAGAATTGGCTATATCATCAGACATAGTATAATTGAATATATCAGTATATAACAGTATTAATAAAAACACAATTTTGTATATAGTATAAAACTTCAGGGGCTGGGGATTTAGCTCAGCGGCATAAGCACCTGCCTTGCAAACAGGCGGTCGTGAGTTTGATCCCTGGTACCGATAAAAATGAAAAAGAAAAAAAAAAAAAAACAAAAAACTTCAGGGGCTGGGGATTTAGCTCAGCGGCATAAGCACCTGCCTTGCAAGCAGGCAGTCGTGAGTTCAATCCCTGGTACCACTGAAAATGAAAAAGACCGAAGGGGGGGGGGACTTCAAAAACAGGCAGTTATCAAACCAGAATATGTATCGTAGAGTCTTGTCATCTTCAGTGTAGTTGTCTATACTCTCAGACTTGATACTATCAATTGTATCAGTTTTGAATAGAATCTGTCAATAACGAACAGCAATTTAACAAGCCAGATTTAACTAAGATTAGTCATGATAAAACAGTATAAGTCATATAGGGCTCCAGATTAGGATAATAGGAAATTAAAGATGATTACCATGCTATATCCTTATATTTTTGGGATAGCTGTGCTCTCAAATCTAATGCAAGTAGACAAACTGTACAGAATAAAATCTATCTTAGCAGAGTGGTGCAAGTAATGTGGGTTTTAAATCCTGATACACTATTAACAATATCTTCTGCCATCTTTTTTAAGACTCTCCCTCCAATTTCACTTCCCCAGGGTACACTGTGCATTTCTGGGTCTGACCAAGAGCCTTGGTTTTAAATTGGAGTGGTGGTGGCAACCTGCTATTTACCTAAGTGGTTCTGAACCTTCTCTCTCCTGGACTTGATCTCTAATTGTAATCCTTTACCTATTAAAGCCTGTCTTTCCAACCTATCCACAAATACTGGTCTAGTTGCCCCTATTGCTCTCTGGTTCTCTGTCACATAGAGCATTGTTTTCTCCTATTTGATTTTCAGTCCATGTACTCTTTTTCATGTTAATTATATTTCCTATAAATAGCATCTGTGGACCGTACCTCCTGATCTACTCCACGTGTGGTTCTTTTTTTTGAATTGCCACGTGTTATGTAATTCACCAATGCCACACAAGGTCTGTAAACATTACATACTGCAATAATACACAGAAAAAAAAGGAGGAGATGAGGATAAAGGGAGGGGAAAGGAAGGATAAAAAGAAGTTGAAAAAGAAATTTGAATGTGGTATGTACTTGTACCAGCTTCCACAAGGAATGTAAATGTTATCTACTACACACACATACTAATAAACTAAAATTAAAAAAGAAAACTTAATACACAGTTTTATAAGGGGAACTTTTAAAGCCAACACATATAATATCCAATTTTAAAATGTTTTTAGCAAGTATTATACCTTTATATTCAGATATTGGTATTTCACTGATCAATTTCCTTTTGACATTACCATTATGAAATAGATTTGATCTGGAGGGAGCAGTAGATAGAGATGAAATAAAAAATTAGCACGGTCAATTAATCTTTTTGTGTTCTCATACACTATATCTCTTAAAATACTTTTTATTCTTTATTTTTATTAGCAAATACTGATGAAAATATTAATTTGTACTTAAATTTCTAATTTATTTTTCCTTGATTTCTTAAGTAACTGAGTGTGATATAAATTATAAGATATTACCAGCACTTCCTGACTGTGAGTTTTAGGTAGCAAGAGAGAAAATTTTTCATTTGCAATGTAACATTTATAGTGAAACTTCTTTCAATTTTTGTTCTTCTTATGGGAACAAAGGATTGAAAAGCAATTTCAGTCCCAGATCACATCAGCAGTATCTCACTAAGATTCACATTGTACAGTGGGAACTCTAGAGCATCAACCCTGGGAGGACAGGAAAGAAGTATGAATTAATGTTCAGGAGTCAAGGATAAGTACATCTATTTTTTTGCATAACAACTTTGACTTTGTTGAAAACTGTAACATGAAAGCTCTTAAACCACTTTTCTATCAGTTTTAATGTGCAAAATTATGATGCATTCCATTGTACACCAGGGTAACAAAAGAATATTCATAGAAAAATGTGTTATTTCAACAACAAAAAAACAAGTCAATACTAGAAAGTTTGAAAGTAAATGTAAGCTGTGCATACATGCAATAAAATGAAGCTTATTGGATCTACCAGTGGAGAGAAAAATTACTGGGGAAATAGTACAGGAAAGGTGAAAGGGAATAGTTCTTTGGCAAATACATGTTAGTTTTTATATTATTTAAAATATATTTTTGATTCTTTAAGGCTCCTAGTATTTTGCATAAGACTCTATTGAAAATAAGGTTAAAACTTGGTCAAGCAACTATCCCTAAGATGTTTAGTCACACAGAGCCAGCGTGTGAGTGTTGCAAGATATGTGGAAATATCTCAGGTGTTCCATATATCTAAAAGTCAAAGAAAATATTTCTTCATTCCTTTTGGTTTCTTCCAAACATAATACACAATTGAAATTTCATCATAAGGTATTTTCTCACTAAAACTTCATGAAAAAATTCTTACGTCTGCCTCAAACCATAATGTTGAAGTGTCACCATGTATAAAAATTTATTTAATGTGTTTGTGGATTATAGTGTCATAAAACTAAGAAAACAAGTCTGAAAGGCAAGTATGAATTTTAAGGGTCTTAATAAAGAAAGCAGGAAACAGAACAATCACTATTTCTACTTGCTTTTTTTGTACCTGAAGGCAAAAGGAGGGGCTTTTATTGTATTTTATATTGTTTTATTTTTTGGTACTGGGAATCAAACCCAAAGCTCCATGAATGCTATTTTTGAAGCCATTCTCAGTGTTGCTCTTATGATCTAAAATGAAGAGTCTCATTTTGACAGAATGAGGCTTTTAGAAGGTAATTCAATCATGTAAGCACTATCATAATCAGTAGATTAGTTCACTGATGAGTTTTAGCTTAATACAGTATTAGGATGTAGGACCTGATTGGAGGAGGTATGTCACTTGGGGAAGTGACCTGCAAAGGTGTATTTTAGTCCTTGGTTTCTCACTCACTTTGCTTCTTGGCTGTCAAGAGTTAAGTGGCTTTCCATCATGACATTCTATCATGCTGTTTCTGCCTTGAAGTCAACCAACTGTGAACTGAAATCCTCTGAAACTGTGAGCCTAGACTCCTTTAAAGTGGATCAGATACTGTGTCACAGTGCATGCAAGTGATTAGTACATTTGTGACGTACCTTTGCTCAGATTCTTTTCTTCTGAAATATGTATCAGAGATATAAACTTCCATTCCAGCTCTTATACATAAATTCTGAAAAAAACAAATAAAATCAACAGCCAAAAAGGCTGTATTTGATAGTATTAGCTATATCTAATTGTCTTTCCATCTGATACTAGACTCAAACATTCTTGATATCAAACCATGATTTTGGCAGATTAATTTGCTATTTATGTTACATTTCCACAAGGTATTTTCTCACATAAAAACATAGAATTTTCATAGATATCATAGGACATTGGGAATTCATATTCCTAATGTGTTTGTGTTTTTAAGAAAGTTATATTTCTGATACTTGCAAGTTATCTGTGCCTAAATTTCCTCATCTGCAAAATAGAGATGATAGTGTGTGTTTCCTTCATAGCAACGACAAAATTAGCAAATGCATCAAAGACTTTAGATCTAGTGATGATTAAACTTGATCATGTCAGTTTGATTGGACTGGGGATATTCTTGGAGGGTTGGTGGGTCATGCTTACAAATACGTCACGGAGGCATACCCTTGAGGTTTACCTCTGTGCTGATCTCCTCCCTGCCATGAACTGAGCATTGTTGTTCTGCCACACCCTTCACTAATAATTTTTTGCCTTGACACCAGCTAACTATAGAGATTCCCCCTCGAAAGTCTGAGATAAATTAAACTTCTCCTTTCCTATAAGTTGTGGGTGTCAGATATTGTGTCCCAGTGATGGAAAAGCTGACTAATGCAGATATATTTCTGATATGAGTAATTATTTTCACATATTAGGATTTGTTATTAAAAAAATGGTAATGGTCAACAGAGAATGCCACTGGGTTTGCTTAACCAGAGTGATCTACAAATTACACAAGTAGATCTCAACCTCATCATATCCAATGGCTCCTGCATTATGTTAGCTTTTTGTTGCTGTAACAAAGCATTTCAAATATCTAATTGAAAAGAAAAGATTTATTTTTAGCTCAGAGACTCACAGGTGCATTTAAGTACGTGGCTCCCTCGTTTCTGGGTCATGGAGGTCAGAACACCATAGTGGGGAGTATGTGGTGCAATAAAATTTCTCACCTCTCAGAAGCCAGGAAGGGCTTTTCTTCAAGGCCTCTTCAAGATCCTCTTCAAGATCTTCAAAGGTACGTTCCCAGTGACCACTTCCTTCAGCCCAACCCTATTCCTGAAGATTTCATCACCATCCAAAAATGACTTCAGCTAACATCGAAGCTTTAGTACCTGACCTTTGAATGACATTTCAGATTTGAAGCATAACACCTTAAAAAATATTTTGCAATATGGTCTTCATTTTTATGGAATAAACAGTTAGTGCAATAACCAAAATTAGTCTTCACAACAACAAATCAATCAATGAACTATCTAATATGAAGTCCATTTAAAGAATGCAATTTAAAACACTTCACTGTGTGTTTTATCACTCTATGAGAATACATTAGTAAAACAAACAGCTTGTAGTATGTCTATACAATCACTGTGAATGCTTCATTTGTAAATATGAACTGATGAAACATGTTATAATACAAAATCAGGATTCTAAGTAGTATTGTTACTTAAAATTTCCTCAGTTGTGGGCACTCTTGGAAAAATGTTTTCTTATTGCTGTAACGAAGTAATATAGCTCATATAGTAATTGCTTTCTTGGAAAATTCATTTCATGTTTAGTTTTACAGGAAATACGTTTTTTAACATATAAAATTCAGCTATGTTCCACATTTAGATTGTTTTAAAATAGTTTTTTTCACCCACAGGAACATGTGGTAGACCTTTAAAAGTCTTATGATATGTAGGAAAATATTGTGTTGTGTAGACACCTATGAGCCAAACTTCCACTCTGACAGTAACATTTATTGATCAAGACAAACACTACTTTGTCTGCCTCCTACTCCCCACTTAGAAAGCATCGCTTAGAGGATTGCCTTCATGGAAAATCATTGATTTTAACAGTGTCATTAGGGTAAATAATGTTCTAAGAGGATATCCTAAACAAGAGGAGAAAATTTTGTGAACTATGTATCAGACAAGGGAATAATATACAGAATATGCAAGGAACTAAAAAATATTATCTAACAATACTCAATTAATGCAATTAAAAATCAGACACTAGACCTAAGCAGACATTTCTCAAAAGGAGTCACACAAACGGCCAACATGTACGTGAAAAAATGCTTAGTGGCATGAATCATTAGGAAAATGTAAATCAAATAACGAGACGTCTCCTCACCTCAGAAAGAATGGCCATTGTCAGTAAGTACAATAATAATAAGTTCTAGCAAAGATGTGAGAAAAGAAGTTTGCATATGGTTGCAACATACATTAGTATAGCAATTATAGAAAACAGTATGTAGGGTCCTCAAAAAATTTAAAATAGAACTGCCATGTAATACATCAATCCTAACACTGAGCATTATATAAAAAGTAATGAAATCAGCATGTTGAGGAATGTCTACACTCCCAAGTTAATTCCAAGTTCATTACTGCTATTCGTAGTAATCAACAAATGCAAACAGCTGAGGTATCCATCAACTGATGAATGTTTAAAGAAAATGTGGTACATCTACATGACTGACTACTATTTAACAAGTAAAAGGTGTGTTGCAGTAATGAGTTGTACACAGAACAATTAGAATCAGGACATGGAGTTTATAATACTGTTTTATGATGGTCACCCAGAATTAACACAAGAAAATGCAGGAAATCTATCCACAACGGCAAAGACATAGCATATTTAGCCAAGGGCCTGAATCTTATAGCACTGTCCCACATGACTCCAGATGAAGACCTAGACTCATGACAATGCCTCCCATGAGCCCAATTGGAGGTCTAGAGCCCACAAGAAGGACTCACAACAGTCTCTTTTATGGATCTGTGCTGGGAAGGCCCAAAGGTCAGAAGCTAGGAAGTCTATGCCAGTGGGGTGAAGGAGCTGTGCTGGTAGGTTGAGGGTTCTATGCTAGAGCCAAGAAGTCACACTCACAACTATGACCAGGGCTGTCCTGAAAGGCACCTCAGCCATCCTCAGTGACATGCAGGCCCTGAGCTTCTCCAATGACATGCACAGTCAGGTACATCCCAGGAAGCCAGTGTAATGAGTTCATCCTGGAGACCAAGTAGCACGCGTCTTCCCCTCGGAGGCAGGAAGCAATGCTCCTTGTGAGGACCAGAGCTTCTCCAGGAGAACCAATGGCTCAAACAGCAACATGGAGGAGAACTCAGGCAACTCCTTCTCCCTTTCCATGTCTCCATTTATGCTGGCAACCTTCCTCAGGTGAAACATCTACACTCAGCAGCATGGGGATTCAATTCTGCTGGCATTAAGTTGACCATCAGTTTTTAATCCATAACAAGGTGAAATTCTTGTTTTGTGACAACAAAGAACTGGGAAATGAAATAAGCGAGGCATAGAAAGCCAAGCTGCACATGTCAAAATCAAAATTTGTCAGAAATTTGAAATTACATTTCATAGAAGCTGAAAATAGAACAATGTTACCAAAGCCTTGGGAGAGACATGGAAATGATAGGGGAAGATTGATCAATATATACTAAATTGTAATTATATAGAAGAAGTTGTGGTAGATGATTGTACGACAGAGTAACTGTAGTTAACCACAATGTGTTACACATTTCAAAAATCCAGCAGAAGGGATTTTTGAGGTTTTGGTTATAAAGAAATGATAACTGATGGAGTAGGTAAGTTTTTCTTTATTTAAACATCACAGAATGCATTCAAGTGTGCATTAGATTAATAATCATGTAAAAGTTTTATGTTTTGTGCATCTGTTAAAACAAAGTTACCTTTAGAAGATATATATTCAAGAGAAAATTGTCCAAATTGTACATATATCACATATAGCCTTAGGAATTTCCAATCACCATTTTTTCAAGCAATAATACAATTTTACTGTAAATTTAAAGGCCATAATAATAATCATAGAAAGGAATATTTTGCAAGGAGAAAGAATATGAAACACACTATATTACAACTAGATGTCATCTTGGAGAAATGATAGAGATGCTACTTAATATCTGAGAAGCTAAAATTTTTACCTAGATGAGACCTACTGATATTGTGCAAGTTATTATGTAAGACCAAAGTTACTATTTTGGACTGATTTTTCCCCCCTATTAGTTAATAGGTATAGATGATTGTTTCTTCCCAAGAAATAGCTCTCAGTAGTTTGTCATGTCTTAGGAAAACACACAAGCTAATTACAATATAGAGGCTTCTTGTGATCATAAGGAAGTCACATTTTCATTGATTTCTGCATTGTCATGACAGATGTGCTTGTGAGCTAAGAAAATAGATAGAGCTAAGGAAGCCTGGCTCTGAATGACAAAAAAAATCACAGCACACTAGAGGGAGCTGAGAGAAGGGGAAGGACATTTTGTTTTTGCAAATAGGACAAACTTAAATGTGTTTATATTGTAAAAGGAAGCAGCCAACAGAGAAGAAGTGGCTGAAATAATAGAGAATTGGGCTGATAATGGAAGTATGGAGCCCTTGGACACACAATAGGATGAGACAGGAGACACGGAGAAGGAAATTTCCTCTAATTACAGGAGGGAACAGTCTTTGAAGTCTAAACAAAATATTTAGGAATTTGAAATCAAATAAGGGCAGAAGCTTGAGAATTCTTGTCTTATCCCCAATATATTTAATTATTAAATTTGAATTAAATTTTGAGTAGTCAAAAGGTTAACTCAGTTTCAATTAACTTTTTATACTTGATTTCATCAAACTTTAAAAAATTTTTTTTAAAGAAAGACAAAACATAACAGGAAACAAGCACAAATAGTACATACTTTCAAAGAAAGAAAAAAAATAAACAGCAATAAATCACTAGTTAATGTTTACATATCATTGAACACAGCTGTTTGCAGTCTCTCCGTTTGAATGTCTACTTTGTATTCTTTGATACTGTGATTTGAGCAACTGTTTCCAAGATGATATTATGTAATCTATTAACAGGTGATTTCTTACTGTTATGTTTTTTTTTGTAGTTATGTATTATGTGTAACCTTACACTGCTTTGTTTTGTTTTGTGTTTTTCTCTTTTTCCTCTTAAATTAAAAAAAAAAAAAATTGTTTACGATACAAAAGTGGAGCATATAAATGGGAATTCAACCAGGGAGACTGCAAACAGTTCTGTTCAACTATTCAACAAAAATTAAGTAATATGGCTATCAATCCTATACACTTCGACATGTATGCATTTATCTATACCTTCATTTATGTTGAGACCAAACAAAACAGCAGATTAAAATCATTCTGAACAAAGCTTAACAGTATTGCTGGATTTCACATCACGACACTCCAGAATCAGCATTGGGTACTGCAGTGCCCCTTTCTTTCCTTCAGTGTATTTGTTCATCTCATCATGTGTCATAAGATCAGTTCTCATAAACTGTTTATAGGTGTTACGCAAGCATGAGTCTTAACATGTATTTCTATCCTTTCTATATTAGAGGGAGAAACAGAACAGAACAAAACATATTCCTATAGACACATAAAACTAAAAAGACATATAAAACTGCTGTACAAGAACTTCTATCATGGTTGCATAATAGGCTATATTATCAGATAAAATATAATTGAATATATCAGTTCATTACAGAATTAATAGTAATACAACTTTGTAGATAGTTTAGAGCTGGAAAAACAGATAGTTGAATCAGAATGGGTATCGTAGTAAATTATTGTCATTTTCAGTATAGTTGTCTATACTCTTCGACTTAATACCATCAACTGATCAGTTTTGAGTAAAATCTGTCAATAATAAGCAGCAATCAAACAAGTCAGATTTAACTAAGATCAGTCAAGATACAACAGTATAAGTCATACAGGGATCCAGATTAAGTTAATAGGAAATTAAAGATGACCACTGTGCTATATCCTGATATCTTCGGGACAATTGTCTGTACCCTCAGATCCAGTGCTTATATACAAGCTGGGACAGAACAAGTTCCATCCAAGCAGAGTGGTGCGAGTAATATGGGTTTTAATTCTTGATACACTATTAACAACATCTTCTGCTGTCTTTTAAAAAAAAGACTATTCCTCTCGTTTCACTCCCCCAGGATGTACTTGTATTTTTGGGTCTTCCCAACACTCTCAGTTTTATGTTAGTGGGCAACCTGCTATTTACCTAAGTGGTTCCAAACTTTCTCACCCTGGACTTGTTCTCTAATTGTATTTCTTCATTTATTAAAGCCTGTCTTTTCAACCTATCCATAAGTTCTGGTCTATTTGCCTCAATTACTCTCTAGTTTCCTATCACATCGAGTTCTGTTTTCTCATATTTGATTTTGGTCCATATACCCTTCTTCAGGTTAATTATATTTCCTATAAAGAGCATCTCGGCGGACCCTACCTCTTGATCCACTCTGCCTGTGATTCTCTCTTTTTTCCCTTTAGTTAGTGTATCTAAGCCATCTATATTAGAAATTATATCCAACCTTCTCTGCCTCATTTCTGTTGTGCTCTTTTTCTGTCATTAGTTGTCTGTCTTCTTCATTTTGCTTTTTATTCCATTCATTGGGGCCTCTCTGCCACTGTTCCTGAAATCTTGGTGCTTTTCTCTCTCTTAAAATCTAAATGGGTCAAAGATCTGAATATTAAAACAGAAACACTAAATCTATTGGAAGACAAATTGGGTAGAAACCTTGAAGACATAGGAGTAGGTAGAGAATTCATGAACAGGACACAAACCACACGGGAAATACTTCCCAGAATCAATAACTGGGACCACTTCTTATTAAAAAGTTTCTGCATGTCAAAAGAAATCTCCAGCAAAGTGAAAAGAAAACCCACAAACTGGGAAAAGATTTTAGTGAACTCTCTCTCAGACAAGGGACTCTTGTCTAAAACATATAAAGAATTAAAAAATCTCAGATTCCCAAAATTCAAAGATCCAATCCAAAAATGGGCATCTTAGATGAATACGCACTTCTCAGATGAAGAAATATAAATGGCAAATAAATACATGAAAAAATGTTCATCATCATTGGTCATTAGAGAAATGCAAATTAAAACCACACTGAGACACCATCTCACTCCTGAAAGAATGGCCAGGATCAAGAAAACCAACAACAACAAATGCTGGAGAGGCTGTGGGGGAAAAGGAACTCTCCTACACTGTTGGTGGGAGTGTAGACTGGTACAACCTTTGTGGAGGTCAGTCTGGAGATTTCTCAAAAAGCTGGGATTGGAAGTTCCATTTATTCCAGCTATTCCACTTCTAGGCATATTCCCAGAAGAACTGAAAGCATCATACCACAGTGATATATGTGCACCTATGTTTATAGCAGCACAATTTGTAATTGCCAGATCTTGGAAACAACCCAAGTGTCCATCAACTGAGGAATGGATAAAAAAGTTGTGGCATTTCTGTACAATGGAGTATTACTCAGCTATAAAGAAGGATCACATTGAGATATTTATCAATAAATGGGCGCAGCTTGAGACCATACTCATAAGTGAAATAAATCAGTCTCGCATGTGTGAGTACCAAGTAGTTTCCCTAATATAAGTAATGATTCAAATATATAAAAGTATGTGATAATCATGATTCCCCATTAAGTGGCCTTGAAGCCTTATAAAGTTTTCACTTATTAATTGGAAATGCTTTATTCTGGGCTTCTTGATATGGAAATATTTGAAGCTATAGTATATGAAGTTTTATTCAAACATTTCAAGAAAAAATACAGACACTATGGTAACTACTATTAAGTCGGGTTATTTGGTGGTGAAGCACTAGGTTGCTGAAACAGTCATGCTTTGACCTGTATTGTTATATTGTTATGTCCTCTTTTATCTCAATCTCTCCCTTATTCATTAAAAAATTATTTAGTTATTTTTTATGTTTTTTTTTAATTAAGGGGAAAAATTTAAAAATTAGCAAGATATATTATAATAACTTTTTTTTAATTTCCTATTAACTTGTTTTGAAGTCCTGTAATACTCCCACTATCTTGTTTTGACTGATTAGACCCTTTTCCATTTTGTATGTTAGTATCAAGTTTGAGGGTATAGGCAACTACTTTGAAGGCAATAAGATTCACTAAGATGCTCATTCTGGTTTGACTATTGTTTCCTTTGGAAGTCCTGTAATGTTTACAATGCTTAAGTTTTATTGGTCTTGTTCTCTACTGTTTTGTTCAACTTTATAATACCTAATGAGATAGACAATTCTTTTTGAGGAAACAAGAGACATTATGGTAACCATTGTTGATAACCTTGTACTCTGTTCTTACATCATGTACTATGTCTATCCTTGGTTTTGACTGACAGCTTTGTTTTGCCATTTTTGACTTTATTCTCTCCCCAAAAAAGTAATAAGAACTAAGGAGTAATAAAGCCCAAAATGTGTAAATTTTGTTGTAAAAAGGTGCTCTAAAGGATACAACAGCAAGTGTGTTTAGGGGTGTTAAATAGCTGACCATATTAATGTTTTTGGTTGGATCATTGAACACAACTGTTTGCAGTCTCACTGTTTGAATGTCCACTTTGTATGCTTTGATACTATGACTTGAGCAACTATCTCTAAGATAATAATATGTAATCTATTAACTGGTGATTTCTTATTTTTTTTTTGTAGTTCTGTATTACTTGTATCCCTACACTGCTTTGTTTTGTTTTGTTTTTTTCTCTTTTTCCTTTTAAATAAAATTTTTAAAAAATGTCCTGTAGTGGGGCTGGGGATTTAGCTCAGCGGCATAAGCACCTGCCTTGCAAGCAGGCAGTCGTGAGTTCGATCCCTGGTACTGATAAAAAGGAAAAAGACCAAAAAAAAAAAAAATGTCCTGTAGTACTCACTGTAGAGTCAGATTGGTGGTTGCGAATTCCTCCAGTTCCTCTTTATCTTGGAAGCATCTTGTTTCTCCATTAATTTCTAGGGACAATTGTGCAGGATACATCAATCTCAGCTGGAGGTTATTTTCTTTCAAGGCTTGGATTATTTTGTCCCACACTCTTCTCGATTTGATGGTTTGTGCTAAGAAGTCTGACGTAATTCTGATGAGCTTTCCCTTGTCAGTGATCTGTTTCTTGTCTCTGACAGCTTTTAATATTCTGTTCTTTTATTGGATTTTGGGAATCTTGATTATTATATACGTGGGTGTAGTTCTGTTTTGGTTGTTGGTGGCTGGAGTTCTGTATGCCTCATACATCTAAGTATCTTTTCCTTTTCCTGTGTTTTGGAAGATTTCCTTAATTATTTCTGCAAATAGCCTTTGCAGTTCCTTTGTTTGTACCCCTGCTTCTTCATTCACATTCTTTATTGTTAAGTTATAAATCCTCTTGTCATTTTGTAGTCTTTGTATTGTTATTGCCTGCTTCTTTGTTATTTTTAATAAATTTTTCCTTTCATGTTCCCACATTTCAAACCTGTCCTCCAGTTCAGATAATCTATCCTTAGTTTCTTTCAAGCAGTTTTGTCAGCTTTCAATGGAGTTTTTAATTTCCTGGTGATCTCTTTGAACCTGCTTCATTTATTCTATGTTTTCTCTATTTTCTCTATCAAACAATTCTCCCCCCTTTTTTTTGTTCTTCCATTCTTCCATATGTTTTTTGTTGGGAGGTGCTTAGCATTTCTTTAACTATTCCACTTATATCTTGCTTTACTTGGTTAAATACTTTATTCTGAACTCATCTATGAGATCCTGAAGATATCATTTTATGTCTATTGGTGCCTTGTCTGATATTGCATGTTTGCTGTCCTCATTCTCCTTTGCATTTACCTTTCCTGGATCAGTGTTTTCAGGATTGGGGACTGAGGACCCTTTCTTTTTGTTCCCTCTTCCCATACTTTTTGTTCCTTCCATACAAGCATATATGGGAGGCCCAGTTTCTTTCTTTGTTGGCTACAGTTTGAATCACGCCCTCTAGGTGTTCCTGCCTACTGCAGTGTACTAGGGAGACACAGAACCAGGCAGTCTATGATGGACCCCACCCCTCTGGGTCAGTCAACTTGCTGAAGGCTTCACTGTGTTAAGGTACACTGCCAGGCATAGGGACTTGATTTGGGCTAGCCTATTGGGTCTTAGTCCAGGCGTTTCCCAGGTTGAGTGCACTCCACCAATCCCACTTGAGAAGGGAGTAGCTGGCTGAAGTCACTGCTGCTCCTCATTCTAACCTATCTGCCCAGTCCCAGAATGTCATCTGTTGGAGCTCCCCCTTCACTATGGAAGAGACTTTATTCTGCTCACTCACCGCAGGTCGATGCAGGGTTCCCCGCCAGCTCTGCTTTCAGTTCGGTTTGCCAACTCCCGCCCTGGATGTGAGCGCCTCTCCAGTGAGGTGAAGTTGGCGGGCTATCCCAGTTCAGGCACAGCAGTGGCAGCCAGTCCAAGCAGGGAGTTCAAGTGGCAGTGCTGAGACGGTCGCTGTTCCAATCGTATCACCGGGACTTTATTTTTAATTGGTTTTTCTCAGCTTAACTTGTTCCCGGATCAGGAGGATCTATCCCCCTCTGTTTGGGACTCCCCACGCTGTATTATTATTGGAATCTAAGTTGGCTATCTCAGAGAGCCTCTGTTGCTTGCTGTTATCTATTTGCCATCATTGGGACCAACAACCGATTTCATCAAACTTTTAAAGTATAACAATCACATATAAAATCATATATAGAAAAATATGATTCAATAGCTTTTCATAATCTGAGCAAATCCCTGTAAATACCATTAAAGTCAAGAAGCAGAATAGTGAAATATTTGTGACCCAGAAGTCTCCTCTTTCCCTCTTGGTTGCATCCTTCCCAATCACTAACCTGATTTCTATCCCAGACATTTATTTTGCATGTTTTGGGGCTTTATAAAACTTATGGAACCATGAAACACGTACCTTAAAACTCTGACTTTCATACAACATGCTTTTTTGAGATTTGTTGTGTGTGGCTGCAGTGTCTATGGTCACTGTTGCACAGTATATTTTTTGTGTATATGCTTCCAGTGTACTCACCCATTCTATTCTTCACTATATTTTGAGTAGTTTTCAGCAGGGCCACCATGAACATTTTAGCATTGCTTTTTTGCTTACACATTTACATATTTCTGTTTGGTACACAATTAGGAATAGTTAAAGGTTTTTTAACTGCCAAAATTTACTTTTTGTTTTTACTGGTGTGAGGAAATTGTGACATCTGGTGAATAGTGAATTTCAGATTTTACTGTATATTTGAAAAAATTTTAAAAGCAGCTGGTATTTGTAAAGTTAATATCTGTAAGACTCCATCTGTTGAATGATTTTATAATTCTGTTTTTAGTATTCAAATTAATCTTGGGAGTATGGTGCACACATCTGTAATTCCAGCTACTCAGGAGGCTGACGCAGGAAGAATGCAAATTCACAGGAAGCATGGGCATCTTAGTGAGACGGTCTCAAAATAAAATTAAAAAAATAAAAGATGGGTGAGTCAGGTAGTACCTCAATGTGGTCAACCTACCTAGCACGTGGAAAGTCCTAGGTTCAAGCTCCAGTAACACCAAAGAGGGGAAAACATCCTAAATTTTTCCATGTCTTCCCTGAGACAATTAAAGAATAATAAAATTTTAAACTTTTAGAACTTTTTGAATAGATTCAAACAAGTAATTAAAGATCAGCTGATTTATAGAAAAAGTGCTACTTTGCTGTGTATTAATGAGAATATTTTAAATTGTAAATCATTTCCAATTTGGTCCCATAGTGAAAAAATTTTAGGCTTCATAAAAATTTTGCTTCCTAAGAAAACAAATATAAAATGAACAAGACAAATGCTAATATACACAACCTGTATGTTTATAAGGTAAGAAGAAACTAAAACAAACTTAGAAATTTATATGTTGGAGGTCCTTATAATTTAACTATGGGAGCTCCTATCTTACTGGTACTTTTTATCACTACTAATAGGAGTAAATTTTTAAAATTTATTTTGATTAGGAAATGCTCACAATGTGCATGCTACATTATTGTTTTGGGTGTGATCCTTGCTGTCAAAAAATGGATGGGAATTTGAATTCATGCCTACAGTTCCAGAAGCATGACTTTCTTTGACAACATAAAATTCATAAATCAAAGTTTGTTACACTGAAACACTCTTCAACTTAACGCTCTTCAACATTTATTTCATGAATGTGTATCATAAGCTTCTATCAACCTTGTTAGAACTCTGGATGAAGTTTCCCTCTCCTCTCATATTCTGATTTTCTTTTTTTCATTCCTTCTTTCCTTTTTTCCATTCCTCTGTCTCCCCTTAATATGGCAGAAACCTGCATAAAGTTAATCATGGTAAAGGCTCTGTCATGGATAATGTGAAGACACATAAAAGAACTGAGGTGATTAACAGCAAAAACAACAGAAAGGATAAAGGTGTAAGCTAAACTATGATAATTAAAGTATGTCATGGAATTTATGTGGTTCTGAACGGAATACGTGTTTTACAGAGAGACTGCAGACGTATTTTGATGAGACAATGTTGAGTTTAAGAGTGAAACAGGAGATCTTGGAGAATAGGAAAGATAAAGATCAAAGAGAAATAAGGAATTCAAAGCTTTAGATTTGAGTTGTTTATAATGGTGACTGAGGCAGGAGAATTTGACAAGAGTGAAGTAGGGGCAGAAATCTTGGAAAGTGAGAAAAATCAATAAAATGAGAGACAAATATTTTAGATGAACAATTGATAGATTGCCAGAATAATTTCAGAAGTTAAAAAGTCTGAGAGATTTTAGTCTTTAATACATGAAGGGACGATGGTCAGGATGTTACTAGATGAGTAGTGATGAGGACCAAAAGTAAATGTTTGATAACTGTTAATCTATAAAATAATATCTAACTTTATAATGAATAAAGCAACTAAATTCAAAAGATGAGAAACCATTTATTTTGTTTATAACATTAGCAGAATTCTAAAAACATAATTCTCAAGGGTATAACAAAAAGATTTTCAAACTTTTTTGTTTTGTTTTGTTTTGTTTTGTTTTCCATTGTCCAAGCGAGTCTCTAACTCCTGGGCAAGAGGTCTTCCTTCCTTGGCCTGCTAGATTCCTTTGTCTTGTCTGCAGTGCTATGGATAGAACCATGTCCTCTTTTATGTCAATATCCTTTTTAAAAATTTATTTTATTTTTTAATTAAGGGAAAAATAAGTAGAAAAATAGCAGGATATATTATAGTAACAATTTTGATTTCTTACTAACTTGATTTGAAGCCCTGTATTGGTCTCACCATCTTGTTTTGACTCATTTTGCTCTATTCTGTTTTGTTTGATAGTATCAAGTTTGAGGGTATAGGCAACTATTTTGAAGGCAATAAGATTCACTATGATGCCCACTCTGGTTTGACTATTATCTTCTTTTGAAGTCCTGTAATGTCTCCAATATTTTGCTTTTATTGGTTTTGTTCTTTACTGTTTTGTTCAATTTTATTATAACTGATGATATAGGCAATTCTTTTTAAGATAGCAAGAGGCATTATGGTAACCATTGTTGATCACCTTGTTTTCTGTTTTTACAGAAACAGGACATGTACTATGTCCATCCTTTTGATTTGATTGACTCTGTTTTGTTTTGTCACATTTGGGTTTATTCTCTTCACAAAAAAGTAATAAGAACTGTGGGAGTAATAAAACCCAAAATGTGTAATTGTTATTGTAAAAAAAGAGAGGAACAGAAAGTGTTCTAAAGGAAATAAATGCATGTATATTTAAGTGTGTAAGATAGAAAACCATATTACTAAGTTTTTGTTGGATCATTGAACAGAACTGTTTGTATATCCACTTTGTATGCTTTAATTTTGTAACTAGAACAACTATTTCTAAGATGACAACGTGTAATCTATTAACTAGTGATTTCTTACTGTTTTTTTTTTAAATTCTGTATTACTTGTATCCTTTTTGTTTTGTTTTTTTCCTCTTTAAATAAAATTAAAAAAAAAAAAAACATGCCTCCTGTGTGCTAGGCAAGTGTTCTACCATTAAATTACACTTCAGCTCCTTAAATATTCTGGAAAGTAATTTAGTGCTATTTATTAAAAATGTAAAAGGAAATTCTTCTCATATATAGTATTAGTAGCTGGAAAAGTATATTATAATGCTTTATATAAAATAGCAAATTTTCAAAAGAAAGGCCAAAGTACATAAAAACATTGGAAAGAAGTCTTCAGCTGAAAGAAAACAAACACATTTTCCCCCCTTTAAAATTTTCTTTGGTTTCCTTCAGCTTTTCCTTAAATAGTGTTCTATTAGTTAATGCTAAAAATATAAAATGAGATTTATTTGCATTAGAACCAAACACGAACAGCACTATCACCAACAAAGATTCTAAAGGGCTTTAAATGTAAAATAAAATTAGCATAATATAGACATAAAACAAAAGAGTATTCTGAATTAAATATTAATAGTATTTAAATTTGGAATTTTTAAAGTTCATTCTAAAGTGTTCCTTGAAGAGTAACTGAAATAGGAAATATGTGTTGTAAAATTTAATTTGGTAAAGGGTCTTTGTAAATACCAAAAAAAAAAAAATGGCGGAGGGTTGGTGTATGTCTCAGTAGCAGAATTTGTGCTGAGTGTTTGGGAAGCCCTGGGTTAAATACCAAGCACACATATAAAACATACATACATGCATACACAAAATTATAAATGTTTAGACTTTGTCACAGCCATTGCAGTTTTAGGAATCTAATCTATAAAATTTTTAGAGCAAGTACAAAAGATATATTTATGCCTGTTGTAGTCAGGGGTTATGAGCAGAACAATTAGAATCGGGACATGGAAATTATAACATTTAGAATTAACACAAGAAAGTACAGGAAATCTATCCAAAACATTAAAGACATTAAATATTCAGCCAAGGCCCTGAATTCCACAGCAATGTTCTACGTAAGTCCAGATGAAGATCTAGAGCCCATGACAATGCCTCCCACGAGTCCAATTAGAGGTCTAGAGCCCACGAGAAGGAATCACATCAGTCTCTTACAGATCCGTGCTAGGAAGGCCCAAAGGTCAGTGGTGGAAGCTAGAAAATCTAGACCAGTGAGGTGAAGAGGCTGTGCTGGTAGGTTGAGGGTTCTACACTGGAGCTGAGAAGTTAGTGCTCATAATAAAGACCTGGGCTGCCCTGAAAAGCACCACAACCATCTTCAGCGACATGGAGACCCAAACTCCTCCAGTTGCTGTACTGACTAAAAATCAGATTCATCCTCATGTTCATAAGCATTAAAAATTCTGGAAAAATATGAAAACAAACTTTGTTAAAAGCAACCAAAATCAGACAGAAACCGAAAGACTTTGAACCAGGAGAGAAGGGAATCCTTTGCAAATCTCTAAAACTTATTTTCTGTGTAGTTCTTTTTAGAACTCTCAATATTCTCTCAAATTGTTATCAAATTGGTGATGCTTCAACTCAGGTGTTATGGATGTTTCATCTAAACTTGGTGAGCCCAAAGGTGGAGCTCTAGATGTAGAGGGTATGATACTAGGATTAAGAGTGTGTGGTATTAAATTAGTCCTGCTGACTGGTTTGGCAAAGGCTCACCCTGGGTGTGGGTGGCTCTACCCAAAAGGTTGGCAGCCTGGATAGGATAAAGGGAGAAGAGAGGCTTGCTGCTAGCAGCTTGCTGCTTTTTACCTGCCATACCATGGCCAGTGTCTCCTTTGTCACATCTCTCTGCCCTGTTGCCCTGCCTTTGAGACAGTAGAGTATGGACTGAAACTTCCACAAACTGTGAGTTGAAAAACCTTCCTTCTTTAACTTGTAGGTCTTGGGTCCTTTGACTCAGCAACCAGAAAAGTAACTAAGTTATCAGTGACATTGTTGGGCCCTTATGTTTGTGTTTGCTTTTCCTGGGCCAAAATCTGGAAAGAATTTCCTGTGAAAAAGCCAGGGCAGCCATAAGACTTAATCTCATTTGTTGTTGTTGCTATTGTTTTTTTCCTTAGAGGTATAATCCTATGCAACTCTAATGGAAAATAGTGGTTTTATACATTTGTTTCCAACTTTATTCTGTTATGGGCATCAGAGGAAGCCCTAACTAGAATTTTACATTCAACAAAATTATCTTTTGGAAATGAAAAGAAAAATGATATATATTTTTAAATAATGAAAGCTCAGAGAATTTATTGTCAACAGAATTTGCCACTTAAAGATGTGCTTAAAAAAGTCTTTAAACTGAAAAAAATGATACTATATGTAATTCAGATATATAGGAAGGAATTAAGAATAATGCAAGTATTAAACACATGGGTAAATTAAAATATTACCTATATTTTTTTTTCTTAAATTCTTTAAGTCATAGATTAGTATAGGCAACTACTTTGAAGACAATAAGATTCACTATGATGCCCATTCTGGTTTGACTATTATCCTCTTTTGAAGTTCTGTAATGTTTACAATGTCTAGGTTTTATTGGTCTTGTTCTCTACTGTTTTGTTCTACTTTATAATACCTAATGAGATAGACAATTCTTCTTAAGGAAGCAAGAGGCATCATGGTAACCATTGTTGATAACCTGGTACTCTGTTTTTACATCATGTGCTATGGCTATCCTTGGTTTTGACTGACAGCTTTGTTTTATCACGTTTGATTTTATTCTCTTCCAAAAAAAATGTAGTAAGACCTATGGGAGCAATAAAATCCAAAATGTGTAAATTTTGTTGTAATAAAGAGAGGGAAAAAAAAAGTGCCCTAAAAGATACAACAGCAAGTGTGTAGGTGTGTTAAATAGATGACCATATTAATGTTTTTGATTGGATCATTGAACACAACTGTTTGCAGTCTCACTGTTTGAATGTTCACCTTGTAAGCTTTGATCGTGTGACCTGAACCACTGTCTCTAAGATGATAGTGTGTAATCTATTAACTGGTGATATCTTACTTTTTTTTTTTTGTAGTTCTGTATTACTTGTACCCTTATACTATTTTGTTTTGTTCTGTTTTTTTTTCTTTTTCCTTTTAAATAAAATTTTAAAAAAACCATATATAGTGAGGCTTATGATTCATAAAAGTAGAATATATGGTCCAATATTGCAAAGATTAAGAATGATATAAATTGATTTTTATTGTAGGGTTTTTTTTTTGTTTTTGTTTTTGTTTTTGATAGGTTCTTGCTAGTTGTCCAGGCTGGCCTTGAACTGCTATGTTTGTGTTTTCTTCCTGTTTTAGACAACTAAATAAGTAGGACTACAGTTTTGCAATACTATGCCAGGTTCACAAGTAGCATATTAATTCAGGAAGACTGTGAATCATTAAGGATATACTGTAATCCACAGAGGACATGGTAAAAAAATTCTCTAAAAACAAACAAACAACACCAACAACAAAAACCCTTTACATTAACTCAGCAGACACTAGAAGAGACAGTGGAATATCCACATATTAATCTAAAGGAGGACAGAAGATGAAAAAGAAACAAAGAACAAAAGACAGCAAAAGCATTATGGTAGATTTAATTTCAATTGTATCAATAATTTAAATTCACATTTATCAGGCTGTATATAAAGCAAGCCATAATTACTTGCCACTAACAAGAGATCCACTGTAAATATAATGACAAAGACAGATTGGACTGAAAGGAATGCAGAAGTATACACTATGCAAACACTGAGCGAATGAAAGCTGGTGTGCTATATCAACGCCAGACAAAATTGACTTCAAGACAAGCAGTATCACCAGACATAAAGCAGGTCATTTCATAATCACAAAAGGGTCAATTCATCAAGGAAGCATAATAATTTTAAAGTAAGTACACTTAGCAACAATATTTTCAAATGCATGAAAGGAAAATGTCCGTAATTAGAAGGAGAAATAGATAAATCCCCAAGGTTGGAGACACAAGTTACCCAAATATCAGTACAAATCACAGACAATTTAAACCACGCTATCAATCAAATTGATTAATAATTTACATTTACAAAACATTGTATCCAACAACTGTTAAGATTTCTTTCAAGAGTACATGAAACATGCAGTAAGATTAATATGCTGAATCACAAAACAAGTATTACAGTTGGTCTATCAGTTCACATAAAAATTAAATTAAAAATAAAAAAGTAGCAGAACAATATGTATGATACGGACCTGTGTAAGGTAAACAATATCAATCCAGGAGACTGATTGCTGTTGCTTAAACATTCTATCCTGCCAAAAATTCATTTGTTGAAATTATAACTCGTAAAGTGATCACATTGGGGAGTGGGAACTTTGAGAAGTGATTAGGTAATGAGGGCAGAGATGTCATAAGTGAAATCACATCTTTAGGAAAGAGACCTCAGAGAAAGCTCCTCACCTCTTATATAATGTGAGGACACAGTGGAAAGGTATCCCTCCAGCTCTGAATCAGGAAGTGAGCTCCCAGCAAACGCTGAATCTGCCAGGGCTTGGTTTTGAATTTCCTAGTCTTCAAGAACTGGCAGGAATAAAATTATTTTCTTGTTTATAAGCCACTTAATTTGTAGTATTTTGACACAGAAACCTGAATCAAGATACCATACATTGCAAATACAGCTGTCCCTCAATATCTGCAGGAGATTAGTTCTGGGTCAACCCTGAAAGATACTAAGATCTATGTGTTCAGATACCTATATAAAGTATCATATTTTTACTATATTTGTGCAGTGTGTGTAGACATACAGATAATTTTTGCACATCTTCCCACATATATTTAAAATTGTCTCTAGATTATTTATGATATATAATTCAGTATATATGCTATTCAAATAGTTGTTATACTGCATTATTTAGGAAGTAATAAAAATGCTTATGTTTACTAAAGGTGCAGAGTTTTTTGAATATTTTCAATTCACAGTTGGATGATCGAATGGTAAATTCTATATTTAAAGGGCTGACTCAATACAAAATATATGTGTACATGTATAGAAAAAGAATTGGCAGATTATATATCAAACATTTTTTAACAGAAAAACAGGGATGAAAAAGAGATTAAAGAGAAACATTCATGTTTCTTATTGTATTTTAGTAGTATATGTATGTAATACATAATGCTTACATTCCTGGTGGAGAGTTGGTACATGTACATCACATATTTTAATTCTGTTTTCACCATGTTTCACCATCTTTTCCTTCCCTTCCTCTGCCATTCATTTATTTCTTGTTCCCTTGCTTATTTTATTCTCATGTTTGCGGTACATAATTTTTTCATTCCTTGTGTGGAGTTGGGGCATGTAAATAACATCCCAATTCATTTTTTATATATTTCATTATGGAAATACTTTTATTTATATACTAGGTATGCATTTAGGATAGATTGAAAATAAATCTTAGGATAGATAAGCATAGGATGTGGATTAGCTCATAAACTTTTCAAATGGAGGAATCATGAAGAAAGACCTGCCTTACCACTATCAAAAAATTTTATTAGCTATGTTTATTAAAAACTTGAGTTATAATTACAGGAAGTGACAAAAAGCTAATAGCATAAAGTCCAGTAACAGACTCTTTACATACAAAAATTTAGTTGATAATAAAGGTTATGTTTAAACTTGCTGGACAAGTGGCATAATCATTGATGAATAATGCTAGAAAAATTGAACAAGTGCTTGGCAGGCAAAGCCATTAGTTGCCACTCACATATGCTTTTAGCTCACTGTTTGGGGTAGGACTGTGGTCCTTACCACCTTGGAAGTTAGCATGGCCCTATGACTTGTTCCGGCCTATGAGTGACAGGTGTCAATTTCATGTAGAAGTCTGTTCTAGGCAGTTGTGCAGTTTATCCTTTTCTTTCCTGCTGCTGCAGGGATAACAGAAGTGGTTGTTGGGATAACACCAACGTCGGACTGGCTCTTGAAGTGGTACGCTGAGCATGGCAGTGACCAACCCCCTACTCCTAGACTAGATAAAATCCACAAGAGAAAAGTAGGTTTCTTTATTATGATAAACCACTAGTTTTTACCATCACATCAAAACATTTTTATTACAAAAACTAGTATCTAGGGTTTTGAAAATATTGCAATTAAGGGAACACGTCATACTGAAAAGGAAGCTGGAAGGAAGTAGAATTAAAAGTATTATCAGAGGTTGGAATATTTTTCAATCCTTTTCAAATAGCAAAATTTCTAGTAAAACTGTTGATCTCAGTGATGTGGATGGCTGATTATGTATCTGTTTTTGGTTAGTTTTCTCATTGCTGAGACAAAATTCCTAACACTCAAAATTAAGGAAAGAAAGATTTATTTAGCTCATTGTTGTGGAGGTTTCAGTCCATAATCAGCTGGCTCCAAGGCAGGGTGCCATGGCCCAAGGGCAACAGTTCAGTGTAGCAGCCTGCAAAGCAACAGGAGGAAAGGGGAAAGAGGAAGCTAGTCTCCTCCCTTAATTTGTGCACAGGCCATTCCTCCTCTGGGGAGGGTGTAGCACTCACAAAATCTCATTGCCCTGCTCTGGACAGAATGAGGATTATTTACAAAGTAAAGATCCTGGCGTCCTGCTGAGTTGTTAGTTAAACTTCTAAACTTCTTAAGTTGACACTATATATAGTGTATCAACCATAACAGTATCTAGTGAGATACTGTAATTTTGTCTTTTGGAAAAATAAGTGGAAGACAGAATGATGGTAGCGCGTTTCAGTTGTAATAATCTGGCTCTAACAAAATAATAATAGAAGATCAGTCAGGATACAAACGGCCCATTTGCAAGTAGAAATGAAAGGTAGTACATAGGGAGACTATGGATTTGTTGCAATGGAACAGGCAAGTGTTTCTCAACCTCAAATAAGGTTGGACAGCAATTTGAATAAGAAAAGGCAGTATAAAATTCAGTTCTGGTTTATTTGTATTTTCCAAAGACTGGAAATAACTCACATGCTCCTCAATTGGAGAATGCACCATATTAATTCCATCTAGTAGAACATTAAAGGAACAAACGAATGCAACATGCAACAACATGATTTAGTCTCAAAGGCATCACACTAACTGAAAAAAATTCAGACTCAGAATACCTACTGCATTATTCTATTTATATGACTCATTAACAAGTGAAGAACTACAGGCACAGAAAGCAAGTCAGTCATCAGGAGCTGGGATGAAAACCAAATTTTGAGTGGTTAATTATTATTTATTTTTATTGTGGTTGTAATTACATGACAGTGTATCTTTGTCAAAACCCGTAATACAGTAGGTAGGAAAGGAAACAGGAATTTATAATCAAGTGTCTCTATTATGGCAAGATTATAGGACTACATCATCCATTGACAACATGGGTATTAGTGGGAAGGCCTGAACAGAGGGGGAAAATTGGAGCAAGTTGTGACAATTTTGATATTATTTGTTCATTGATCATTGTTCTTGTACCATGCAGATAAGATATCATTCCATTTTACTTAGATTTGAATGTAGTAGGCAGAATCCTACTTCAAGTTGCCAGAGATCCACAATAGTATTAATTCAGTGCATATTATCATAAGAATGTGCAACTCAAGAGAGGTTCTTATTTTGTAAAGACCAATTCTTAACCATTCCCCAAACCTCATTCATTCCTGTGTTCTGTTTATAAAAAGCACTCCATTGAAATTCCTGAGGGTAGGAGAGGAACTTTGACATACAAAAAAGAATTGCAGATGAATGGTATACTGGCTTCTAAGTATTGACTGACATTGATTTTCCACAAATTCTTAGTGTCTCACAAAGGAACTTACTCATCTCTCTCATCATCTCACCTTTTAAATGATTTACATTGCATTTACATGTCCCTTTATCATCCCAATCTTATAGGGTACCTACATAGTAAAGAACTAAAGATATAAGACTTAAAAATCAAAGCTTTGTGAACACTAACTGATGAAGAAATTTTAAAAAGCTGTCACATAAATTATGTTTTTTTTTCACTTTGAGGTAGCATATTATACTGGAAAGAAAAGTTAATAGAAAATGCAGTTCTAAACAAATGCAATTCTAGTCCTTCTCACTCTTAGGATTCTGTTTCCTTATTTTGTGTCTCTTGCTGCCCTAGAAAATATGGTTTAAAATTAATATTAGCAAGCTCTATGTAATTTGTGTGATACTGTTTTGAAAATTATAGTCTCTTTGTCTTGGCACAAAGAAAAACAGGGCATTGAGCTATTTTAAGAGAATGTGTAAATCTGGTTGTCATGCATTCATCATTGCTGGTTCATGAAACTTTACTGCTTCATGTGTGTTCACATGTGTGCCACAGCATCCCAAGGGCAGCATCAAGTGTATATAGGTGATCTTTTGAACTTTTATATGAAAATGATTTAATTAGAGCTAAAATGAGTAACACAAACTGAGTATTTATTGGATTAAAGTTGGTGTGTTAATTAGAAGCCGAGTCCTAATGCCGTATTTAAGTTTCTATAGATTACTCATGAAATGAGGCAAGAATCTTCCTGAGGTACCAAAGATTTTTATTTTCCCAGAATGATAATGACAACACCACTGTTCATGTGTTCATTTACAGTCTCTTTGGGAGTTTTTCTCACCAAGGCAGTTACAGAAGAATGAAAGCTTCATGCTTTGGGAAGGCTGAGCTTTTATGCCTGGAGTTCTTCCATTAGGTCACACTGTTAAAGGCACAGCTTTCTCCTGAGGGAGACTTTTCCTGATTCACAGCAGCCCCATTTATTCTGCCTGCAAGATGCTCTGTTCACTTGCACTCCATGCAGACCAATCTTATTAAAACAAGGTAAAAGTGGTTCCAATGCAAAGTGCATTACTGTTGTCTTAACGCTTAACCAGTTATTTTAAGTATAAAAATACAGTTCTGATGTTTGGAAAAAGGAAAAAAAATGTCTTGCGGTTGTATCTGGACATTTCTGGGAACGAACAGACATAAAACAATACTGACAGCATTTGCACAGCATGTATGTTTGACTTTGCTTTTATGGTGCTATTTATTTCAAAGAAATGCGTAGATATGATGCCATACTCCCTGGAGGCCATAATGAGAAAAAAAATCAAATGTACAATTTTCATTCTCATTTGGTTGTATATCCAACAATGTCAAGGTTCTCACAGTTTAAAAAATAAGACTAACGAATTTGGTGATTCTGTATACTTTTTTGAATTTTCAATTACTTGTATCTTTTTTTCTTTTTCATTTGCTCAGGACTACAAAATATAAAATATCATCTTGACTTTCTTCAGTGAAATGTCAAAGGCAGTTCCCTTTAATGGAATGCTAGCTCCTTTCCTTATGGCTCAATAATGTAATTTCTTCTGATCTTTTGTCTTTTTTTGTTGTTCTTAAAACTGGAGCATTTTGTAGAAGGTTATATCAGTCTCACAGATGTTAAAATACATATATATCTTGTTGTTGTGTAAATCACTTCCTAGTTATATATATAATATATATTATGTATATTATATATAATATATATATGTATATATATATATATATATATATATATATGAGGCTTTTTAAATGACTAGAATAGTTCAAACATGTTCTAAAAATCCAAATCAACAGCAAGTTACCTTCGTTGAGTCAAGAAACTGTTAGACTAATTTACAAGGAGCCTGGTGGGTATAAGCCAGGCATTGGATATTTCACAAATAAATGGGTAAAATAGAAGATTTTTCCCCTTCTGAGCTTAGGAGATTTGCTATGATGTACTGATTAAAATTCTCTAAATCAGGGAGAGAGTTTTTACTACAGAGATTTATAAATATCCAGGAGAAAAATATTATTGAAAACAAAACAAACAAAAACAAACTCCTGCTGTTTTCTCTTTTCCAGGAAGGAAAAGCAAACAGGTGATGTGAATCCTTTCTAATACTGGATCAAGGCCTAGAAAATGCTAGCATTCATGCAGTAGGGAACTGTAAACAGAAAGACATTTTCATGATACTTCCAAAGGTAGTGTTAACCTTCTGGATGGTATGTGCTAATCCCTTGCTACACGTAGTGTGGTTGTTGACACGAGCATCAGTGGTACATCTGGGAGCCTAACAAAAAAGCAAAATTTCATTCCACTGCAGATGCTTAAATTGAAGCAGGTGATTCAAGACCACTTTAACGTTTGAGAGGCCCATGGACACAACCTTCATATGTGATATTATCACCACTTAGGTAGATTAGCAGTTGTGCCCAGCTTCTCTGAGAAAATTAAAATATCTCAGGAGGAAGCTCTTAAGTCAACTTTGCTATAAGAGACTAATAAAAATTTTAGGAGATGAACATTGCCTAATGTATATTTGAAATTGAGGAAGTTGATTTTGAACTAAGAAAGGTAGTAAATAAGTGCGAGGCTAAAATAATCACTGTTAAGACTTGAGCGAGTATCTTAAAAAAGTGAAATAATTTTAAAAATGAGGGACAATAAACTCAGGAAAATGGAAATTCAAATAATGTGAGTTTTAGATGATGAAAAAATTGATAAAGGGACATAATTAATAGAATAAGTTATCTATTTAAGATAGATTGCAGTCTGTTGATTGAAGAGACTTTAGGAAATTCCACATAGGATTCAAGGAAAAATATAGTTCAGACAAATTATAATAAAAACCTCTGAATTCTGTGAATAAGAAAATCATTTTACAAGGTGCAGACATGAAAGTTGTTTCTAGGTGAACTAAATCAGATTGACATTGAACCTCTTGTTACTCGGAATTTGGTGTAGTACAGATACAGACACCTGAAAAGGACTAAATTGCAATTCAGCCTAGATGGTATTTATCAGAAAGGAAGAATGATTTCTACAGTTTTAGAATGAGACCATAGCTGAGAAAGGACACCACCTAAATGAGAATGAGAGAGAAGAAAACCATTTTGGTAAGGGAAGATAAAGAACAAACAGGTACAGATTGATCGATCAATCAATACAGAGATAGATAAATTTTTCTCTGTAAAGAATGTCTGTGTCTATGGGAAGGTCTCTAAGCATTTGGTAACAAAAAGAGCCAAATTGTCTCAGTAAAGTCTAGGGACTGGTAAGAAGTAAAAGCATTGTAAGTTCTCATCTTATAGGGATGGGAATTTAAAGCAGCTGGATAATACAATATCTTTTTACCAGGGGAATAATTGGTATCTTATGTTGGGACAGATACATGTATGATTAATATGAATGATTATGAAAATTTTCATATGTCCAAAGAAGATTAAAAAGTGTAGTCTCCCTTACCACAATGGAAATTTTAACACACTTTTAGAAAGAGATATTTAGCATACTTTCTACAATATAATTATAATAAAAAAATTAGAAAAAATACTGGAAGGTTATCTCAAAAACCTTACTAACTTAGAGATTAAAGGAAAACTCCAGTAAATTTTAGCTTAGGGTTTATAAAATTTTCATTACAAAGAACTCAGAAATAAAAGTTTCAAGGACTGTGGTACATTTCAAAAATAGAGAAATACATACAAATAAGCTTTAGATAACATCAAGGTTAAATATACAAAGACTCTTAATATCCCTGTCCAAGCATTTTTGAAAAGGATAACAAAATTAAAATAAAAGAAAGGAATGATTAAAGATAAAGGCTGAAATGAGTGATCTAGGAAAGCAACAGATATAAATGTGATTAAAAAATCCCAAAAGTTGGCATTTAAAAGACCAGTAAAATAGGTAAATTCTTCAGAAAATACATTCCTGTAGCTTAATATATTCTATTTGATATTTAATTTAATTTAAAAAAGGTAACTCATGAATTTGGCAGAACAATTCAGAGTTCATTTGTTTACTGAAGATTGAGGAGAAAATTTTAA
The DNA here is from genome assembly GCF_034190915.1 of Cavia porcellus. Lineage (NCBI taxonomy): Eukaryota > Metazoa > Chordata > Mammalia > Rodentia > Caviidae > Cavia > Cavia porcellus. The sequence goes on along the minus strand of NW_026947500.1, from coordinate 7,099,495 downwards.
GTCATTTAAAAAACTTAAAACATGATAAAGGAAAAAGAAGCATGTTTAATTATATAAACCTTGAGACACATTGCTTAGAAACTACTTACTTGATAGGTAAATTCTGGATAAATAAAAAGATTTAAAATGCACAGTAGATAAAAATATATTGTACAAATAACTCATGTAAATAATAGCAAGAAAGAAATATAGCAGAAAAGTCATGGAGATATTAAAACGTAATTCATGAAGAAGAACATATAAATGGCTGCTAAAAAGTATAAGTGCTAAACATCCTCAGCAACAAGGAAAATGCAAACTGTAAAATAAATCAGATCATTTTACATTAATCAGATTGGTAAACTTTAAAGGCACTGTTAACTCCAAATGTGGGTAATCAGGAGAAGAAAAAGCAATATTCACTGCTGATGAAATTTAAAAGATTTCATGGTTTGGGAAAGCAAAGTGACAATAGGTTCTAAATTTTAAAAAATATATAAACATAAATATACATAATTTTTCAATCCAAAAATGTTATTCTTGCAGTTCTATTTTATACAACTAAAAATCAGTATTTAATACTATATTTATACAAAATATGTTTAAAATATTTATTAGTGCATGTTTGCAGTATAAAATGTTTTTATTCCTTTTGTGGGGTTGGCAGGTGTATATAACACATCTTTATTCTTTTTTCATTCCCCTTTTCACCTCTCCTTCTCCATCTCTTGATCCCTTTCCTATTTGAGAAAGATCTATATCCCTACTTCCTGTTATATATGTTTTGCTTTCTCCCTTTTCTTGAGTTTCTCAAATAAGACAATAAAGTTGTCTTATTTGTGAGTTGTGATAGTTAAACTCGTTTCTTATTTATTTCACTTAACGTTATGATTTCAAGTTGCATTCATTTTCCTACAAATGACTCAGTGTTACACATTTGTATGATTATTGTCAAAAGTCACCTCTTCTTTGTAGTTTTTCTGGTTGAATACATCTTTGTACATATATACCATAAAATAACATTTATAACTGTTATAATAACAATAGCCAATGTGTCTATGGAGCTTATTTTGAGTAAAGTAGTACACTAAGTTTTTGCTCTCTCTATATATTCATATATGGAACCTGGTAACAACACAAAGATCTAGACAATACAATTATCCTCATTTTACAGATGAAAATTCAAGAATGTAATTTTCTCTAAGTCATAGAATGGTTTGCCCAAAGTCATAGCTATTAAACTGTGAGTTGAGATTCAAAAGAATGAATGAGGTCTATAATAATTGAAAAGAGAAGAAGAAAACAATTGTGTAGGTGGTGATTGGATTTTCAAAATCAGCCATGGTAAATCCATGTATAAGCTTACCTGAAAATGATAGATACCACATGATCAGTTAGTTACATAATAGGGAAGGAGATGTAATATTAAAGATGTATAGAGCTAGAGTGGAAGGAGGGGCACAGGGAGAGACAAGCAGCCCCCAAGGGAAGTACTGTTTAAAATTCAAGACAAAACAGTGTAAATTATACAGTTCACTTTGTATAAAATGTGTACTACTATGCATGTATTTTATATTTATAACTACATGTACACTTGTGCATAAATTTATATTCATAAAGAACTGCATGAATGTATGGTTCCTATGTGGCTGATGGTTATTACCTCAGGTTAGCAGGATTTTAGGTGATGTTTAATTTCTTTATTATTCTTTTATGTGCTGTTCAACTTTTTTTGCAATGGTCATGTATCAGTGTAACAAAAATGTGACAAGTCTGTTTACATTGTCAAAAAACTTTTGAATGTTCAGGTAAAAACTATCTTTTAAATGTCTGATATATCAGTTCTCTCATGGGCAAATTCTGTCACTTAAGCTGGAAGAGGTATTACTATTATTAAATACTTAAGGTACTAAGTAGTTAACATACAATTTGGACCAATAGTAGAAGTTTGCTAATTAATATTGCTCGTCAAAATTTATTTAAATTCATGAAAGCACTCAGTTTGACTGGAAAAAATAAAGAAATATCATTTTAATAGCTCTAAGCTATTGGAGTTATAAAATAACCAGTCCAAGTAATTACATGTATCACTGTAATGTAATTTACTTTAAAGAATCTGACTTTGTGTTAGTGTTTCTCATAATGCAAACTTCTGCACCTTTCTTAAGACAAATCAGCTGAGCAAATTTTCTTATAGATTACATTTGAGAGTTACTATTTTTTACATTCTAAGATCAAATAGCACATCAAAATTATGAAAGCCATAACAATCCATCCTGGACAGATATATAGCTGGTTTGTATCATTGTTTAATAAAATGTTGCTCTATTTCATATTTTAATCAGATTCTTAGCTTCTATAAATGGATAGACTGAACATTCATAGCTATTAATGTTTCTGTGTCTGAAGAAGTTTCTTTAAAGATTTGGAGCTTATGGTACTTCAACCATTTAAACATGTTGAGTGCATCCTTTCTGAACAATTTACATGATACAACTTTAAAGTACTTATTTTAACTCTACTTAACAGATAGGAAAATGGAGATTTATAGAGGGTAAGTAACAATAATAAAAGTATTTTACAGTCTTCCATCACTCAAGATATAAGCCATTGAGAGTCTACCTTTCCAATAGAAATATGTTTATGATACACATTTTCTATGTTGTTATCCATGTTGGATAGTATAATTTGGACAGCATTTTATAATAAGCCTTCTGAATTTTATAGATTAAAGTGATTGGCTTATATTGTTTTGCAACCAACTTTTATTATCTTGCTAGCAAGTGTGCACATATAAGCATAGTAAGCATGTGTGGATGAATATGTATATAGGTCCATGTACTTATGTCTTATGTTCATAAATTATTTTATGCAACAACCGAGAGAAGCAATAAATTAAATTAAACACTATATTTTTTTCTAGGCAGGTCCGTGTCTGATTCTTGATTCCCTTTATAGAGGAATTTCTTGCTTCCTGGTTCTTCCTAGTGTTTCCTTCCCTTTTTCATAAACTGGATATTAATTCTATTTGTACTTGGACCTACTGATGTTGAATCTTCAATGTACTGGAACTACTCAACTGACCAGATTGTGATGTTTATGGGCTGACAACTCCTGGCTGGTGTGTGGATATCAGCGTTGCAGCTCCAGCACTGGCTGTGTGGAGTACTGACATATACAAATCTCTAGTCAGTCTGTGTACCTAAAATAGACCTTTCGGTAAGAGAAGAGGGAAGACTTAGGCCCTTTCTGCATGGGAAGTGTAAAATCATCTTCTTTTTTTTTTTTTGTTTTTGACAAATGATTGGTAACTTCAAATGTTTGGGGGCTGGGAGTTTAGCTCAGCGGCCTAAGTGTGTGCTTGGCAAACACAAGGGATGTGGTGGCGCACACCTGTAATCCCAGCACTCAGGAGGCTGAGGCAGGAGGATTGTTGTGAGTTCAAGACCAGTATGGGCTACAAAGTGAGCTCAAGACCAGCCTGAACTGCCTAGTGAGACTCTGTCTCAAAAACAAAACAAAACAAAGCAAAAGCAAAAATAAAAACAAGAACAAAAACCAAATGTTTGAGCTTTGAAATACCTCATGTGTTAAAAAAAGTAGCACGATTATAAACATGGGGTTTGGAGTGAGTCAGGCCTAGATTTGCATTTGAGTTATATCATTCACTTGCTGTAGATAAAACCATTATGCCATTTTTCATCTGTAGTTCCTATATAACAGATTTTTAGACCGATTAAGAAGATAATAATATATGTGATATATAAAACATTATCCCTAGAATAGGTTAAGGTTTTAATTCATCTTAGCAGTGACTACTAAAATTAAGATTATTACATGAGGGTTTTCACTTCCCATCATACTGAAATCTTTGTATTTTCATCTATTTACAGGCTAGCTTTGCAAAACTGAGTAGTTGACTTTATGTGAGGTAGCAGATATTTTTATTTTCTTCTGTCTCTTTAAAATGAATGTTCAAAGGAGCTTCTGGGATGGGAACTCAGATTTGTTTCTTGAGATAGGGCGAATGCTTTCATCACGGTTTGTATCTTAATCACCCCTCAAAAGCTCATGTGTTGAGGGCTCAGTTGCTAATGCAGAATTGTTCAGAGGTGGGGACTTCAGGAGATGATTGTACTGTAAGGTTTCTGACCTTATGATATGAATGGGTTAATTTATTTAATTAATATTAATTGATTCATAGCTTAATGGATTTTGTGTGAGGGACTTTGTTATGAAAGTTCTCTCTCTTTGATTCATGAGGTAAGAAACACTCTCCATATCTGCTCCACAACCAGCTTGAAACCATGGACCCAGTGACCATGGATTCAATCCTCTGCGGTCTTCAGCCAAAAAAACTTTTTGCTTTTTAAATTTTTTATCTTAGGTATTTTTGTTACAGTGATAGAAAGCTGAAAAAAATCTTTTAACTGAAAGAAGATAGACAAATATTAAAACATACACACAGAAACACAACAATATTCATCCTTGAAGACAGATTAGTGATAAATCTGCAAACAAGAAAGTACTGGAGATAATATTGGAAAGCTTCCATGTAATTTTCTCCCACTCATGGTGTATATTGTGCTTTTCTAGGTTAATACTAGGTTTTCCACTTACAGTTACAGTTTTATTATTAATATTTAAAAACATTAATAATGTTACTGCATTGTTATACTATGAAATTGCAGTACCAATTTAATTATCAAATAAGTTGTGTATTTTTTTTGAAAAAATATTACTGTGCTCTACTGAAAAATTAGAGAAGAAACATTAATATTTCAAATATTCTTTTTGTATGGCAGAATGTTGTCACTAGACAGCACTATCTTCTCCTAATTTTGCCGAAAGGAAAAACATTGTATACAACTGACAAATTTTTATGCATTCAAAAAAATGTGTAGATCATATTTGCCTATTATTTTTATATGTTTATCTAAAAATTGCTTTACCTGGCCCCTAAAGCATATATTAAAGACACATGCTAAGCAAAAGTCTGTATTAAACAACAGAAAATATAACATAGCTAAATAGCTCCAAACTTGTATCACTAGTTATGAACTTTCCCTCAAGTCTCAAGCTCTTGCCAATTACAATCTGTGGACATCTCACAGTTTGGGAATTTCAAACAGAACTGTGGGCTCTGTGTTTCTATTCTCTTGCTTTTACTTGCCCCATTCACTTCTTGAGTCATTACACATTTGCCCTCTTTTTTTTTTTTTTTTTTTTTTTTTTTCACTAGAAGTAACCATCTTGTTCTTTTTTTGATACCGGGATCCAATTCAAGACCGCATACTTGCAAGGCAGGCGCTTATATGCTGAGCTAAATCCTCAGCCCACATCTTGTTCTGAATGCAGGGGTTTTGTGACACTGGTTTTCTGCCTCAGACTTTTCTCGCAGATCTGTATGTGGCTGGATCCTTCACATTACACTGTCGTGTTCTCGGAGGAGCCTTCCCTGCCTGAACTACCCAAAGCAGCCCCCTTTTCCAGTTTTCTGTATCATTTTATTTGTTACACTTCCATTATTTGAATTTCTATCTTATTTGTTTACTATGTATTCTCCTCCACTGTACCCATGGTCCGTGAGAATAGGGACATTTTCTGTTTTCTTTCCCAGGTATCTTCAGGCAGGATGAAGACATTGCGTGTAACATAAAAGCTACAAAAAATAACTTGATGCCACCATTTTTCTGTACTCTCAACAAAACTGCTTTTCCATATGCTACACAATTACCATTAGAAAGCTACATATGGAGTCAAACTCAGTTATCAATTCTTTTTGTGAACATACGAACAGAGACAAGTGGGTAATCAGTATCCAGAGAACTAAATAATACAATGAGACAGCACACAATGCTATAGGTTCTAGTGAAAGAATAGGTATAGATTAGTATTGGAGACCACTACGAAGCAGCTCTGAGCAGGATTTAAATTTTACTAATTGGCTTTCTATGTTTACCTGCAAGTCTGTCCTAGGCCCAGGCCCCTTGTCTGGCAACATGAGCTAATTCATAGTAAGTGAACCTCTATGAATCGCTGGTCCTGACTGAAGCCTGTAGTGGCCTGTGAGGCCAGAGATACCTCAAAGGGTAAGATAGGGCCACAGCTGTGGGCCCTTGGCTCCAACCCCAATTACCAGGATAGAGACTGCAGCTGCAAAAATTATTCCTACAGTCTCACTGCTACCATGAATCCATGATAAGACAGTGCTACTAAACTGACTTGATTCATTACTTGAAGACATCCTTAAAGTGACTCCCAAAGTCCTGCTCATTGCTTGTGCTTTCCTCAGTTTCCCTGCCCTTGTTGTGGACTTCATAAATAAAGTGGGCGGTCCAGAAAAGCTTTTGTCTTAAGCCCTCAGAGTCTTGAGCTTAATTAAAGGTTTTTGACCTTCCTAGAGCCCTAAAAAATCATACAATTTTCCTCTTTTTATTTAACCTCTGCAATACATTCATTTGGGAGATCAGGGATCTAGGTTAGGACCCGATAGATTGGTATGTTCAGTTTTTATATATAAATTTAATGAGTTAGCATTCATATATTTTTGAGTGGGAATATATGAATGCTAACTCATTAAATTTATATATACAAAACTGAGCATACCTGTTTTCATCTTACATGAAGAATAAGATTACAAAAAAGTAAAAATGTTATTTAAAATGTTGCAAGTAAATTATGTATAAAAATATTCTGAATGAGACAAAACTGTTCATCCCTGATTTTTCTCATTTAATTGTCAGAGTTGAGATGTGAATTTGAAATGGTATAAGGTTCTTTTTGAAAAGTGATAATTAAATTTTATATTCAGGATAATTAGTAAAATCTAGAAAAACAAAAATGTTTAAAAAAAAGACATATTCAAATTATGCCATTGTTGGTGGATGCTTGCAATACCAAAATGGTATAAACTCTAACAACTTCTAAATCAATTCATACTTAAATCTCCCACCTTAATAGTTTTTTTTTTTTTTTTTTTTTGTCTTTTTCCTTTTTATCGGTACCAGGGATCGAACTCACGACCGCCTGCTTACAAGGCAGGTGCTTATGCCGCTGAGCTAAATCCCCAGCCCCCCACCTTAATAGTTTTTGAGAAGAAAGTAAATTAACTAGTGAGCTCAGTAATTCCACTCATTAAAGCAGGCTTAGATTTCAACCGTACTTAAATTTTGGATACATTTTTAAACATGGAGGGAGAAGCAGAAAAACAATTTTATTTGTTCACTTTCTATTGATGTAATACAAGGTTGTAGTGAATTAAATTGCTCTTGCTGCTCTGCTGAGCAATTATTCAGAAACCTTTTTGTTTTGTGGCTCTTTGGGGGCAAGATGTGTTTTGGTGGGTTATGGAGTCGTGACTTTAGGTACCGTGTAGCATCCGGCCTCCTCTTCTCAGCACTGCTCCTTTGCCCTGCTTCACTGTTGCTGTGGTCTAAGCTTCTTTCCTTTGCTATACTCTTCTGACATAATGCCTCTGCCTTGGGGCCTGCTGACCAGGGACTATAGGCACAGAAGCAAGAGAATTCTCAGTTAAAGGTACATTTGTAGAGCTGTCAGAACCACCATGAATGCACTCAGCCTGCTCCAGAGCCACCCATATTTTCCTCTAAGTCCATCTAGACTCAGGGTGCCCTCACCCTTAGCTGCAGATGCTGTTCTGGTCTGGGGTGATCCAGTTAGCGTCCATGGTGGGTGGCCTTGTGAGGGGCAGGAGTGATAAGAGGCTGGGAAAGAGACAGGGCTCGGAGTTAAAGTGACTGAGGCTGAAGACCTCAATCCTCTGAAAGCCGCGTGGTGCCTTCGTATCTGAGTTGTGCTCCATGTTAACAGGGGAGGCTACCGAGCTGCTTTTCTGCTTCTTTGGACAATTGGGACTGGACTGAGATGAAGATCTTTTACTGCTAGACTTCATACTTGTGACTGGAAATTAAAATTAAGGTAAATGACAAGTACTTCTTTCTGTTGAAAGGCTGATAATGGTATAGAACCAAATAGTCCCCTTTCATCTAACACTGCTATGGAAGTAAATAAGGTAAAAACTGGATGGTATTCCAATTTCCAGAGTTCATAAATGCCCTTTATTCTGTTGTACTTCAACTTATTACCCCATCGGCATCATCTTTGCTATCATAAAATGAAACTTGATTCCTGGCACATGAGGTAGACAAAAGCTGACTTACCCATTACATCCCAAACATCTTGAAGTTCGTTACTAGTAACTTCTGACTTGACTCTTCCAAATCTTCCTTGTAATTCTGCATGACATAGCTGCTGAAAATGCCAACTACTTGCCTCTCCCTAATTATCACCCAGTGATGCCATTTTCTAATGTTACTTTGGCAGAAGTTGTCCCAACACATGTATTTTGTAGGGAACATAAACATTCATCCATTAAAAAAGTAAGGCAGGAAAGACAAGAAAAACAGTAAAAGGTAAATCATGAAACAATTTATGATATGGGCAATTTGAACTGAATCCCGTAAGGAAAATCTGAAAGTCTGTGTACAAATATCTTAGAATCTTCTCCAAAGAAGGATGAATATTCTTTATTGGTTGAGACTGGCTTCTTGAAGCATTAATTTTTTGTTTTGTTTTGTTTCTCTCTCTCTCTCTCCCCCTCTCTCTGTTTCTCTCTGTCTGTCTCCCTCCCTCCTACACAACAAGAAGTTATTCCACGCAGTTCTAGAAGTGGTACATCCAAAATCAAGGCATTGATGGGTTCTGTTAATTGTAAGGTGTCTCTCACTGGTTTACAAAGGCTTGCTGGGTCCTCATATAACTTTTGTCTATGTATAATGCATCCTTTGTGTCTCTAACTCTTTTAAAGACAAAACCATGATCATATTAGTGCCTGATTCTTGCATTATGTAAACTTAATTATTTCTTTTAAAGAATTATTTCCAGGGCCAGGTGTGGTAGTACCTGCCTGCAATCCCAGCACACAGGAGGCCGAAGCAAGAGAATCACTGTGAGTTTGATGCAAGAGGATCATGGTGAGTTTGAGGCCAGCCTGGGTTGGCCTCATGAGTTCAACATGAATTCAACACCAGCCTGAACCTCATAGTGAAACCCTGTATAAAAAAAAAAAAAGAGAAAGAAAGAAAGAAAGAAAGAAAAAAAAACAGAATGATCTCAAATACAAACACTCAGTCTTAGGACTTCAACATGTCAAATTTCTGTTGCTTTTACCTTTCCTTGATTGCAAACCAGAAATAGACCACCAAACAAAACAAAATCCTCCAGCAAGGAGTTATACTTTTTAATAGAGAGCAGCCTTCCACTCAGAAGAAAGCAATGAGATAATATGGGTGGAGCATAGGTATGTATATGAATAACTTCACTGATACAGAAATATGAAGTAGTTCATATATTCCTTAAAAATATGTGGATGTTTGTGATGGAAGGAGGAATGTTCTTGAATCGAGTTCCTGCCATAACTTTTTCTATTTAGAAATGACAGGAAAAGTTCCTAAAAAATTCTAACACAGCTTCTCAATTGGATGAAAACCTAATAGTTAAATAAAAGTCATCTATAACTGATCTGGTAAAAAGTGCTCCATGAATGTAGCAAAATAAACTCTAGGTAGTCTTTATAAGCATCTCATTGTTCCCTCTTAGTTCAACAGTTAACAGTATGAAAATTCACACTCAATTTTTTTCAGACTTCCTTTCCATTATCACAATTGGAGAAGCATGTGGGCTATGCTTCAGTAATGATCCTATTAACCAACTTCTTCAGAATGATCCCTTAGGTCATGAATCTCCCACAAAGCAATCCTGCTCTATTGTTCTGGAAGTGCCCTTGAATCATTTAACAGGAGAATGTGCTGCTGCTCTTGGGTACATCCTACAAGCTGGGCATGTAGGGATTGATTTCAGTCTTCACCTCAACCTCTCATTCTACCAGATGTTAAAGCTACTTTCAGGAAACTCAAGGCTACTCCGTGAGTGTTTCTAGGACAATGCCAAAGAAGAAGGAAGAAAGGATTATTTTATATTCTTTTTTTTTTTTTTTTTTTTTTTTTTTTGTCTTTTTCCTTTTTATCGGTACCAGGGATCGAACTCACGACCACCTGCTTGCAAGGCAGGTGCTTATGCCGCTGAGCTAAATCCCCAGCCCCGATTATTTTATATTCTTACCTCCATATTTGATTAGTCACTGTATATTGCGTATTTTTCACGTGAAATCCCAGAAGGTAGGTCTATGTGAAGACAAATGCTCGCCAAGGTTTGGTTACTAAACAATTACTAGTTGTTTAATTATACACTTTGTAAAACTAAATTCTAAAATTGCCATATGTGCTTTTTCCGTGGTGTAAAATTTATAATTATTGATAAATCCAGGTAAAGTTCCCAGTTTCAAGTATCTTGTGTACTTTGAAGTTTCTGAAGCTCTGAATGAGACAAATGTGCTGATTTTAACTCTTTTCTTTTGTCTATCATCTTTTGGGACATGCTTTCCAGCTCCACGGTTGAACTGAAGATCTTTTTCCTCCCTGCTGGTATTGTTATAATTTAAGCTCTCAAATTCCTATTGAAAAGTTTCACTCTTTTGGTTGACTTTGGCCTAATTAGTTTGTTATGGTTTACGACTCAATGTTCTCTTGAAACTTCATGCAGTCAGGTGGAGCTTGTAGAGGATAATTGAATTATGGGGGTTGCTATAGCTGGCTTGGTGTTAGGAGGTGGCGTCTAGTTGGAAAAGGGAGGTCATGGGTGGGGGCAAGGAGGTGACCTGAAACGATATGTTTCCTTTTCTAACTCTCTCCTTCATCTCTAGGTCGGGCTTCCATGAAACCAGAGATTTTCTTGTCTACATGGCCTTTCCGCCAAATGCTCAATCATTCAGACTGGAACTTCTGAAATGTGAGTCAAAAGCAAATCTCTGTTTTAAATTGTGTATGTTCAGTATTATGTCTCCGGGAGAAGAAAATGACTGAGTCACAGGTATAGTGCTAGAGACCTAAGGAGGGTAGCCCTCACCATCCATACATCTAGTATGGAAACAGAATCCTATGAAATGCTTTTCCTCTTTGAAGTAGTCCTCTCTGGTGATAGCGAGGATGTTCCATTGTGCTCCTGATGCTATTGCAGCTTCTCAGTTACTGGAAACTGCCTGCTGGGATGTCATCCAGCCTGTACTAGATGACTTTCCATGTCTGTACTGTCCTTCTGTCCATGCAGCTGTTTATTTGGAAATGGGAATACCTCAAAGAATTATTATTTCTTCCAACCAAATAATAGCCATCAGCATTTCTGTCTGTGTTCTGAATGATACTTCCATTCGGTTTTCTGATAAACTGTTTCCAGTTACTTGCTCCATAAATACAGGTGTTGCTATCACATTATGTTTTATTTCTTATGTAGATGGCTGATGATGTTCATTTTACTTAGTGTGTCTAAAGAATCTGCATCACTTTGATCTATTCTGTCTTCAAGGCCATCTATATTACTATTTTCATCACAGATTCTTGAAATGTACTTCAGTACAGCTCTTCTGCCAACAGAATAACAGTGTAGCAGGAACATTAACAAACATTCAGTGTAACCCATATTTTCATACATGAAGATAGTGAGGCCAAGAAAATTGTGACTAAGCAAATGGCAAACAATTGGCTAATAGTAGCACTAGGATTTAAATCCAATATACCAGAGTTGTGTTACCGTGCTTTTTTCAAAGAGGGAAGCTCTGTGGATCATACACATCTGAGCATTTGTTAATATATATAAAACTTATCATATTTTTTCCATTTATATACCCATCAATTTTTGTTTTGTTGGTTTATGAGATTTTAAACTTGTCACTGGTAGAGACTGAGTTTCACTCATCTCTGTATTTCCTTTATTATTAAGCACAGTGCAATAACTGGGAAACAGCTGGTGCTCACTAAGTGTTTAACCAGTAAACAATGCATGAACAAATGAGTCAGTGCTCTTCTGCGAACTGTTATAAAGCAATAGAATTTAATTGGAAGAAGTAATGGGTGGTTTGGAATGCCAATTGTTTTGTACCATGTTACCTAAAGAGCTGGTTAATTTAAAAGCACGTAATATGAGTCAGACCAATATTCTGTCATCACATAGACAAAGCCCGGCTCATTAACTGGATCATTCACTTCCCAGGTTGTGGCTGTGAGATCATGTAGACAGAAATTCATAGTGTTTTGTCTTCTGCCAAGATAAAGCAATGCTTAATTGAGCAATCTTGACCAAGTAAATTAAAATCCCACTGGGTCTTCTCTCCATCTGCTAAAAAGTATATTCAAGTCTGCTTTCTCACTGCCTCACAAATAAATTGTCATGACTAATTTTTTATAAAAGAGAATTTTATGTCAAGAAATAAAAGACTCGGGGCTGGGGATTTAGCTCAGCGGCATAAGCGCTTGCCTTGCAAGCAGGCAGTTGTGAGTTGGATCCCCGGTACCGGTAAAAAGGAAAAAGACAAAAAAAAAAAAAAAAAAAAAAAAAAAAAAAAAAAAGAAAAAAGAAATAAAAGACTAAGTGGTCTACTAGCTATCCTCTCCCTAGGGGGATCCTATAAATGACTGGATTTATTCTCATCCCCCCATCATTGTGTTACAGTTTTGGCAGTTTTTAAGGTGTGAAGCTCTTCAGCGTCATTCTTGTTTTTTCACATTTGCGTTCCTTGATTCATCAAGTAATATGATTACAGAAGTTATAAATAAGACAGTGGATATTCTTTGGTTCCATGGCTGCTGCAGTCACACACACATGCACACACACACTGATCAAGGGTGAGATATTCTCCTTTGAATATCTTCGAGTTATTTAGTTAGTAATTTTTTGGTTAACAAATAAAAACAGAAAAAAAAAAAACATTGATCTAAGCTAACATATAGTACATCCTTGTGAGTTTTCCAGTGGGAAAGTCCTAAATTTGACTTCTGACAGTGATCAGCATCTGACACGTTTCTCCTTTCTTTTCTTGCCCATCATCCAATGTGCTCAGTCTGTCATCTCAACCTTTCTTTGCTTCTATTTTTTTTCTTCCTTTCAAATCATGATAATCATGATATACAATACTTCCAAATTTGTCTCAAAAACCTTGTGGTTTGGACAAAATTTTCTCTAACATCTTCAATCACTAATTACCAAAACAGAAGGGGTTGTAAAACTATGGCAAGGGGATGAAATCCACCATTCCGCTGGTTTTCATAAGTTAAATCTACTGGACTGGGACTCGGACAAAGTTAAACATTTACTTATTGTTCATGATGTTTTACTGCTACAATGGCAAACTGGAATAGTTTCTACAGAGATCATACATCCCACAAAATCTAAAATATTTACAACCATATAAATACAGAAACATATAACCTCTGAACTATAGAGTAAAATAAATTCTACAGCCTGACGTTTATGAACTTTCACGTGATATTTAGCATATAGTAGGGAAGCAACAAAAATAACAAGCAACATAAAAGTATATAGTGGCATTCTATCCTCCACTCTTAGTCTCTAGCACACAGTGTCCAAGTTTAAACTTTGGCATTTAATGACTGCAAAATTGGGCAAGTTAATTTTCTTCTCTGAATCGTGGTTTCCTCATTTGTAAGACTATTTCACATGATTTTGAAAATAAGAGAAGTAACATACGTAAAATACCTAGGACAGGGCTGGGGATTTAGCTCAGCAGCATAAGTGCCTGCCTGGCAAGCTTGAGGTCATGAGTTTGATCCCTGATCCTCCCCACCACCAAAAACAATACCTAGGACAGTACCAGAGATATAGTAGGTTATGTTTGAGTTATGGTATCCAAAATTTTTTTGATGAGTCTAGGAGGTAGATTAGCCTGAAAAGCATGTTGTGCTTGGGCTGCCATCAAAAAAAGCAAAACAAAACAAAACAAAACAAGACAAGACAAGATAAAATGAAACAAAACAAAACAACAACAAAAGAAACCTCAGAGACTTGTGGGCTTAAACAACAAAATCATAGAATCATTTTGGAGACTGAGGAGTCCAATACTAAGACATTAACCAGTTCAGTTGCTTGGCTTCCAGTGTAGCTGCTTCTGTCTGTGTCCTAATGAGGAATGAGAGTGGGGAGTGGGAGAAGAAATGGGAAATGGGACAGAGAGGGAGAAGAATAGAGGGAGAGTCCTATGGGGTAAATGCTGAACTTTAATGAATTATGTACCATTAATTAACTTCATAAAGGCTCAATCTGGGATAGGGTATCAATATATGAGCTTGGGGGAGACATAGTCCAGTCCGTAGTCTATAGCCCATATCATAGAAAGGGTGATGGCTTATTTTTTCTTTTGCATTTGGCCAGTTGGCCAATATATCTCCAACAGAATGGGTTTCATGTTTAAGCAAGCTAGTATTTGATTTTCAGATCATGTCACCTTATTGGCACAATGAAGCAATTAAAAACAGTATTTATTTATAAATACATGTATTTATTTATAAATATTTATATTTATAAATAAACATAAATAGTATTTATTTATAAATACATGCATTAATAAATAGTATTTATTTATAAACAGTATCACATTTTCTTTGTGTGTGTGTGTGTTTTGTGTTGTGTAATAGTTTTGGAACTAACACACAGAAAGACTGAAAATATATATGTCCACAAATTCACTAGATTATTTCTGGTAGTGGAATAACGATCAATTTAAAAGTCTTTTTGAAATTTTCTGCTTATTTTATAATAATAATTTTATAATGATGATAAAGTACATGTAAAAAGTAAACATGTGAATCACATCATAAAACAAACAGCAAATCACACAAAATATGCACCCTCTATTGATGTTTATAACATTTTGTTATCCATTTTTTATTCAGTTAAAATTTATATAACAAAATCAACAATTTTAAAGTACACAATTCAGTGGCATTTAGTATTCTCAAACTTTCTGCAGCCATGCTTCTATCACTTTCCTGTCCATACCATTTAATAACTACTTTATTGAGTTTTAACTTACATGTCATAAAATTCCTTTTCTCTTGTAAATACAGTTCAATTTTTTATAAATTTACAGAATTATGCAATCATTAGTTTTAGAATATTTTCATCATTCCAATGAAATTTCTGTGTCCATTAAGATTTAGCCTCCATTACTGCTTTTAGCCCAGAACGTCAGTAACCGACTCTTTGAGGTTACTTTTATGGAAAATTTACATATATGAAGTGATACAATATGTGCTCTTTTGTTTCTGTCTTCCTGCCCTTTGGGTAATACTTTTGAAATTCCTATCCCCTGCAAAGTATTTCATTGTATGGCTATACCATACTTTATTTAGATAAACATATATGAACTCTTCAGTTGTTTCTACATTTTGCATATCATGAATAATCTTTTATAAATATTTACACATATCTCTATGTAGACATGTATTTTTATGTCTGCTGAGTATTGCAATGATTTATGTTAGGTTGCAGCTTGACATTTCTGGCATTTCTCAATAGATCAAGTTCAAATTCTTTTGTAAATCTCAAGGTAACTTTGAGCTGTGAGCCTCTGAAAATAAAGCATCATGTTTGGTTCTTCTTTGTAAGAATCTTTTTGGACTATATCATACTCAGAGTAAATACTTTGAAGATGATACACAGTGTGTTAACTACTGCTCTTCTCTTACTTTATTATGAAAATATTTGTTTTATTTTTTCATAAACTAAAAATACAATAAACTTACTTTGTGTTGAGTTACAAAAATGGTTGCACATTTCCAATGTATAACAGTAGGACAGATACAGGGTAAACATTTTCATTCTAAAATGGAGAAATGGGGACAGAAAATAAATGAATGCAGTTTGAGACTGTAATGTTACATGATATAAATCAGATACACAAGCTTAAACATTGCATGATTTCTTTTATATGAAAAACCCAAAATGTAAGTAAAGAACAAAACAAAAGCTATATAATAGGAAAGTGATCATTTGCAAATGGGAAGGGGACCAGGAGATTAGGGGAAGTGTGGGGAGTAGAGGGGAAAGGGATTAAAAAGAATAGAGTTGTGTTATGCACAGTTTCTATTCTTTTTTTTCCTCTTTTCTTTTATGTTTTATTTTAAAGAAAATAAAACCAAACAAAATAAAACAGAATAAAGCTAATCAAAACAGTGAAAGTGATACAGGACTTCAAAACAAAGTAATAGAAAATCAACAATGGCTACCATAATGCCTCTTACTATCTTCAAAATTGCTGTCCATATTATTAGACATAATAAAATCAAGCAAAACAGAACAGAGTAAAACCAATCAAAACAAAGCAATGAAAATGATACAGAACTTCAGAACAAGGTAAGAGAAAATCAACAATAGCCACCATAAGATATATTGTTATCTTCAAAGAATTTGCCTATGCCATCAGATATGATAAAATCAAGCAACACAAAACAGAATAAAACCAAACTAAAAATAATACAAGAACTTATAGCAAGATAACAGAAAATTAGTAATGGCTACTACTTTCAGAAGAAAACCCTCCATAGTTGCTATATTTCATATACTGGCAGTATTACTCTGAATTTACTAACACTGATGTGACTCTATTTCACTGGAACTCTAGAACAAAGTTGGGTGATTGCACTGGAAGTGATCAATTGGCCCCCTGCAGTGCTCACTTCCATAAGAAGATTCAAGAGCCCAAGTGGAATGGCTTATACAACCTTAGGTTGAACTAGAAAACAAACCTATTTTTACTCCCATTGAGGACTGAAGCACCAATGGCTAGTTTATTCCAACCGGGAAAGAAACTCTATAGTCTCCTTGCTCTAGATTATTAGCTCATTATGAGGATGCTTATGGAATCCGACTAGACATTGTTTTTGAGGAGACTACAGATAAAGATACTTGTGAGTGGGAACCAAGTAACTGTTCATGTAAATAGAGCTGTTGCTTAATTTGCAATACTTTTATTTCTTGAAACATTTCATCCAAATTTGGAAGATACATCTAAGGACAAGTTATGGAGGTTCCTAGTTTTTGTGTTAAAAGAACATGACCTGTACCCTCTTCAGAATGTAATTTAATAGTCCATGGCTTTAATAATTGTCTTAAATTCAATCATCCTTCAGGAATGAAATACAGTCTACTAAAACTGAATTCTACCTTCTCAGTGTTTGTCAGTAGGATATTGTTTAATTTAAGGTAACTAGAAATTCGTCTTTCAAAGCAACTGAAAAATAAATTTTTCAATGTGTGCCTTCCCTGTGTCCAACCTCTGTTATTGCGGAATTGATTTTCATGGAAATGCAGTTCTTTTTACATAATTGTGCTTTTTTAAACTCATCACATGGGGATTTTTCTCATTTATTAGCTAGGAATCTTAAGGGAAAAAGATAGTATTGTCAGTTTAATGTATAGAACACTTATAACCTAAATATTTATATTTGTAAAAGACCTTTGGTGGCAGTAAACATTACAGTAAAATAAAAGTAATGATCAAGATATATCTGATTTTTAAACAAAAATAATATTATAATAAGGACACCTTGCCATGATCATCCTCTTCCTCTTTTCAAACTCATTTATTTAATCATTACTTCTACTTTCTGAAGCAGTTGTGGAGTCTTGTTTTATGTTTTTGTTTTTGAAGTGTGCTAAAAATACAGTGAGTGCTGCTGCCATTGCTATGCAGTGGAAATTCAGGTTTTTAAAAATATTACAGTGTGTTTTCATTGGACCTTGTATTGTGCAATTTCCAAAGTTAAAATGATCATGAAAAGTAAGCATTTTGAATTGATTCAGGACATCAGGGTATCCAGGATAGAGCAACTAAAGAGCATTATGAAAGATGAGTTAACGATTGCTTCCGAAGGTGACCACAAGGTATCTTTTACTGTAATTTTGTTTTTAATTACCAAAGTGGCACCTATGGACTTCAAGTTTCTGATAAGCACTCCAAGATAAACATTTTATTGATTCAGTATATTGTGAAATGCCAGACAAACCTACATGCAAAAACAATCCTTCATCCATTGAAGAGGAAAAAGCCAATTGTTTCAAAATTTAACTACTTCTTTAAGTAACACTCAATTTTCATCTTAGTTTTCTTTATTTACTCATTGAAATGTTATTAGATTGAATATCAGTCAAAGAAATAAATAAGCCTATTTCTTTCCATTAACTTGTCAACATATAAAAAGGCTAGGGGATTGATTTACTTCAGGAATCAATTTAGTGCAACTTTTGATTTTTCTTCCTTTTTTTTTTCTTTTACTTTATTTGTTAATGTTAAGGAGAAAAGGTAAAACAAATTTTCACAACAAAATAATAAAAAAGTAACAATTGTTGATAAATTACACATCATTATCTTTAGTCACTCAAGTACAAAGTATGGGCATAAAAATTTCTTCAATCAATATTAGCACAACCTTTCCTATTCAGTGAATTAAGTGACTCTAATGGTATAACTAACATGCATTTTTTTCTTTTCCCTTCTATTCTTTCTCTTTAAGGGAGAGGATGAGATAAAAGGGGACATAACAACATACCAATACAGGTTAAAGCATGACACTTTCAGCAACCTAGTGCTTCACCACCAAATAACCCAACTTAATAGTAGTTACCATAGTGTCTTTTTCTTCGAAATATTTGAATATAACTTCATATGCTATAGCATCAAACATATCAAGACTGTGTAACACCATTCAAGTGGATGAAAGCCTTGTAGAGTATTTAGAATCAGCTAACAGAAAAAATGATCAATGGTTTCTATATTATCTCTTTGCCTATAACAATTTTTGTTTATACTACCACATAAGATAAAATCCAGCAAATTACAACATGGTAAAATCAATGGAGACAGAAGAGCCATAGTTTGGTGTGGCTTTAAGACAAGATGGTATTAAATCAGCACTAGCTATTATTATGTCTTATTTTCTTCAAAGTAGCTGTTCATTGCATCACAGGCCATAATATCAAACAGCCCAAAATAAAGCCATTCCAATTAATGAGTGAAAATTTTATAAGGCTTCAAGGCCATATAATGGGGAATCATGGTTATCACGTACTTTTATATATTTGAAGCATTTCCTACACTAGGGAAACTATTCGGTGTCCACAGATGCGAGTTTGATTTAGTTCACTATGAGTATGGTTTCAATCTGTGCCCATTTATTGATAAATACTTCTATGTGATCCTTCTTTATAGCTAAGTAGTACTCCATTGTATAGAAATACCACAGCTTTTTTATCCATTCCTCAGTTGATGGACATTTGGGTTGTTTCCAAGATATGGCAATTACAAATTGGGCTGCTATAAACATAGGTGCGCATATATCACTGTAATATGATGCTTTCAGTTCTTCTGGGAAGATACCTTTAAGTGGAATAGCTGGAACAAATGGGACTTCCAATCCCAGCTTTTTTTTTTTTTTTTTTTTTTTTTTTATTTAAAGAAAAGGAAACAAAAAAAAAAATACATGGAGATTAAAAAAAAAGGGTAGAAATAATACTAAATTACAGACAAACAAAAGGTAAGAAATTGCCAGTTGATGAGTTACAAATTGTCTTCTTCGAAATGGCTGTTCAGGTTATAGAATTAAAGTATTTAGAATGACATTCAAAAAAGTGACCCTACAAACCATTCTGCTTTATGGCCGAACAAAAGCTCCGTAATATGATTATCAGTCCCACCTATTTGTTTTACATCTCTAAGAGGATAAGGTTAACCATATCAAAACAGAACAGAACATTTAAAAAAAATAAAAAACAATTTAAAGAAATACAGATTTCAAAGCAAGTCCACTGGAGATCTACCTTATCTAACTGTCTCTAGCTTCTTACAAATAGTTGTCCCTAACTTCACCCACTTTCTATACTTTTTGCATATTATAGAACAAATCAAATCATTACAGGATGATGGAGTCTTTTTAGGTCCTCAAGTTCCAGATTAGGGAAGACATTTCCAACTACCATCGCATCTCTCATTCTCTTTGTGATAGCCGTCCCCATCTCTGCATATGCAGAAGTTGAGCTGAAGAAACCAGTCCAGAGTCATTTTAATCAGCAAGCAATAGATTGCTAGAATTTATATTATATTGCTACAAAATAAGCCTCGGGTTTTTCAGGTCTCTTCCTCAGAGTATTTGTTCCTATCCTCTCTGTATTATAGGGAAAACCAAGTCATAACAAGACAGCGAAACAATTTCCTAGATAAACATGCAATGAATAAGACTTATAAAGCTATAATATAAATGATCTTCCGTAGCTACTATGTTTTCTCTTGTTATTTTCAATAGATTTGTTGACAACACTGGCTTATTATAGTTAAATATACTATCACCTATTTTTATAAAAACTTATCTTTGACTGCATTGTAGTATTTGAGAGCTGTTACTGATTCATACCAGTATGGATATCCTTTACATCCTGTCATGCTCAGAGTAGTTTCCTCTACTTTTAGGGTTGATTCTAACACGCATACTGATTTCAAATAGGATCAGTCAAGGCCAACCAATAGTCTTATGATTCAGATACAATTAAGATCAGTCATAGTAAGACAATGTAAGTAATACAGGATTTCAGCTTAAGTCAATAGGAAAATAAGGATAGTTACCATGGTATAACCTGCTATTTTTGGTTCTAGAGGTCTGTGTCCTCAAATCTGATATGAGTGGACAGACCAGAACAAATTTAATTCAATCTAAATATGGCACTAGGACTACTGTGTCTTTTAAATCGTTATACACCATTAGCAATGACCTCTGCTTTTTTTTTTTTTAAATATAGTTTCAGAGCTGTCTCTACCAAAGACTAGCTTACCGTCTCTGCCTCATGTCTGCTACTCCACTTTTCTGCTATAATTTGTCCACCTTATTCCCTCATTCCATGGTCTGCCCCGTACACTGAGGCCTCTCTGCCACTGTAGCTGTAATCCTGATATCTCTTCCTCTCTTTCTCTGTAATGTCCTTCAGCGCTCTCTGTAGGGTTGGATTGGTGGCCACGAACTCCCACAGTTCCTCCTTGTCTTGAAAGTATCTTATTTCTTCATTAATTTTTAGAGAGAGTTTTGACGGATATATGAACTTAGGTTGCATATTTTTTTCCTTCAGGACTTGGAATATTTCTCCCCACTCCCTTCTTGACTTAAGAGTTTGTGTTGATAAGTCTGCTGTTATTTTGATAGATTTCCCATTATAGGTAACCTGCATCTTTTCTCTGGCTGCTTTTAATATTCTGTTTTTTTGGTGGATTTCTGGGATCTCGATTATTATATGCCTAGGCGTAGATCTGTTTTGGTTGTAGGTAGCTGGCGTTCTGTATGCTTCTTTTATCTGGATATCATTTCTTTTTGCTATACGTGGGAAATTTTGCTTTAATATCTCTGTGAATATTTTTTGTATTTCATTTTTGGATGTTCCTGCTTCCTCACTCACATTCTTTATTCTTAGGTTATGCATCTTTTTATCATCTTCCAGTTTTAGAATTGCTTCTTTCTGGTTCCTTGTTATTTTTAAGAGGCTTTTTCTTTCACGTTCATAAGCCCTAAATCTCTCTTCAAGTTTCAGAAGGTTGTCTTTAGTTTCTGTCAAGGCATTTTGCCAATATTCAATGGAGTTTTTAGTTTCCTGATATTCTCTTTGGATCTGTTTCATGTATTCTAAGTTATGCTTAAATTCTTCTTCAGATGCTTCTCTTTCTTTTCTGATTTCCTCAGTTCTTCCATCTGTGTTCTCTTGGGCGGGGCTTGTCATTTCTTTAATTAATCTCTTTATATCTTGCCTCACTTGGATCAGGAGTACATCTTTAAATTCCTCTATGAGATCATGTAAATACTTTTTAATTTCGGCTGATGCTGTGTCGAGCAATGGGTGGTTACTGTGTTTGTTCTCTTCAGTGTTTAGTTCTCTTGGGTTTAATTTCTCCTGTTGAACAGCTGGAGATTTTTTTTTTTTTATCTCTTGTCATGTTTCTGGTTTCTTTCAGACTGTCCTGGAGTTCTCTGGCCCTCTCCGAATTGCTTAGGGCCTTTCAGAAGCGTGCTGGCTTGAGTTTTTGCTGTCCTCCCCAATTTGCTGTTATCTGGGGTAGGCTGGGATGCAGGGGCGGTACAGTCTAGTCTCTAGCCTCTGTGTCAGTTAGTTCATAAATTAGGCTGTACTTTCTGGTTGTCACTGAGTTGTGACCATTCTGCATCTGCCCATTGGGCCCCAAGCAGAGGCCTGGTCTAGCCCCAGTAGCTCCTGCCAGTTCTCCCTGAATCAGAAGCAGCTGGGTAATGGCACAGGATTCTGCCCAGGTCCCAGCCGTTCTCTTCCAAACCTCTCTGTGATAGGAGCTCTAGAAAAGCAGATCTGCCCAAAACCAAGATGGCTCCCACTAAGTTCTCCGTGCAGAGCTGAAGCCAGCAAGCAATCAGACTCTGCCAGGACTCAAGATGTCTTCCACCAGCCCTCCTTACAGGGGGACCTGGTGATGTTACCAAGCTGCGGTTTCTGCCGCCAGGCTAATATGTCTGCACCAGATTCTGTGTTATTGATTTCCCCGTGGTGGCAGGCCAGCTGTTCTCTGGTCAAACCCAGCAGCCGCGGGGTTTTCTGTACTCACCAGAGTCCGGTGCAAGTCCCCACTCCGGGACCGCCGCACACCAAGCCGTCCACTTTTCCCCACCTCGCGGCTCAGCGCTGACCGGTCAGATTTCTGTGCACCGTTTAGATTCGAAACGCCAGAGCTCTGTACATCTGCTCTGGTGCAGCGGTGCAGAACTGGCTGCCACCTGGAGTCTCGATCTGGGTCTCAGTTTCCGCAGTCCCCAAAAGCAACTCAGCTTTTCGTGCTGGGTCCACGAGTCTGTTCTTTGATTTAAAGGCGCGGGATTTGCAGCCTCCGGTCTCAGCACGACTTTAAATCCTCCAGCTGTACTGTCTTGGTTAATAAGAATTGCTATCGATTTGTCTGGTCCTCTCCATGCTGTCTTTTTTTTTAGCTTTGAGTTTGAATTCTCTGGAGAGATTCTTCGCTCGATCCCCTAGCTCGCCGCCATTTTCAGACGAGAAAGTCAAAGCTCCCAATCCCAGCTTTTTGAGAAATCTCCAGACTGACCTCCACAAAGGTTGTACCAGTCTACACTCCCACCAACAGTGTAGGAGAGTTCCTTTTTCCCCACATCATCTCCAGCACTTGTTGTTGTTGGTTTTCTTGATCCTGGCTGTCCTTTCAGGAGTGAGATGGAATCTCAGTGTGGTTTTAATTTGCATTTCCCTAATAACCAATGATGATGAACATTTTTTCATGTATTTATTTGCCATTAGTATTTCTTCCTCTGAGAAGTGTGTATTCACCTCAGATGCCCATTTTTGGATTGGGTCTTTGAATTTTGGGGGTCTGATTTTTTAAAATTCTTTATATGTTTTAGACAAAAGTTCTTTGTCTGAGGGGGAGTTCACTAAGATCTTTTCCCAATTTGTGGGTTTTCTTTTCACTATGCTGGAGATTTTTTTTGACTTACAGAAACTTTTTAATAAGAGGTGGTCCCAGTTATTGATTCTAGGAAGTATTTCCCGTGCAGTTTGAGTCCTGTTCATGAATTCTCTACCTACCCCTATGTCTTCAAGGTTTCTACCTAATTTGTCTTCCAATGGATTTAGTGTTTCTGTTTTAATATTCAGATCTTTCATCCATTTAGATTTTAATTTAGTACATGGTGATAGGCTTGGATCGAGTTTTAGTTTTCGGCAAATGGAAAGCCAGTTTTTCCAACACCATTTATTAAAAAGACTGTCGTTTTTCCAGTGAACCTGCTTGGCTCCTTTATCGAAGATAAGGTGGTTGAGTGTGTTTGTAGTTGTGGTTGTATCTTCTAATCTATTCCATTGATCCTCTGCTGTGTTTTGATTCCAGTACCATGTTGATTTTACTACTGTTGCTTTGTAGTATAACTTCAAGTCAGGGATTGTGATGCCTCCTGCCTTGCCTTTGTTGCTTAGAATTGCCTTTGATATTCTAGGTCTCTTCTGGTTCCAGATGAACCTTAGGAGTGATTTCTCTAGATCTATAAGGTAAGGTGATGGTATTTTTATTGGAATTGCATTGAATCTGTATAACAGTTTTGGGAGAATGGCCATTTTCACACTGTTTATTCTTCCTATCCATGAACATGGGATGTCTTTCCATTTTCTGAGATCATCTTCAATTTCTTCCTTTAGTGTATTATAATTTTCCCTGTATAGGTCTTTCACTTCTTTCGTAAGAGTAATTCCTAAATATTTCATTTTTTTTTTTGCTTGCTAGTGTGAAGAGTGTGGCTTCTCTTATTTCTCTCTCTGTGATTTTGTTGTTAGTGTATAAGAATGCTATTGATTTCTGAGTATTGATTTTATACCCAGCTACATTACTGAATTTATTTATTATATCTAAGAGTCTTTCAATGGAGTTTAGGGGGTCTTCTATGTAGAGTATCATGTCATCTGCAAATAATGACAATTTAACTTCTTCTTTTCCTATCTTTACCCCTTTTATTTTTCTCTCTTGTCTAATTGCTCTGGCTAGTACTTCCAGTACTATATTAAATAGGAGAGGTGATAAAGGACATCCTTGTCTTGTGCCTGATTTTAAGTACAGGCTTTCAATTTTTGGGCGTTTAGTATGATACTGGCTGTTGGTTTGTCGTAGACAGCCTTTATTATATTGAGGTAAAGACAATCTATTCCAATTTTCTGTAAAGTTCATATCATGAATGAATGTTGGACCTTATCGAAGGCTTTTTCTGCATCTATGGAAATGATCATGTGATTCTTACTTTTGGCTTTATTGATATGGTGGATTACATTTATTGACTTACGTATGTTGAACCATTCCTGCATGCCTGGGATGAATCCCACTTGGTCATGGTATATAATCTTCTTGATGATTTGCTCCATCCTATTTGCCAATATTTTATTGAGGATTTTTGCATCTGTGTTCATTAGGGAGATTGGTCTGTAGTTCTCTTTTTCGGCTGGGTCTTTCCCAGGTTTTGGTACTAGAGTAATATTTGCTTCCAGGAATGACTTGGGAAGGATTGCTTCCCTTTCAATTTCATTGAAGAGTTTGAGGAATATCGGTATTAGGTCTTGTTTGTATTTCTTGTAGAATTCTGCAGTGAATCCGTCTGGGCCTGGGCTCTTCTTTGTAGGTAAGGAATTAATTACATGTTCAATTTCATTGATAGAGATTGGGTTATTCAGCAGTTTTACATTCTCTTGATCTAGCTTTGGTACTTCATATGTTTCTAAGAATCTGTCTATTTCTTCTGTGTTATCAAACCTTTGAGAGTAGAGGTTTTCGAAATAGGTGTTGATGATCTTCTGTATTTCTATTGAGTCTGTAGTGACTTCACCTTTTTCATTTCCATTTTGTTTTTTTTTTTTTTAGTACCAGGGATCAAACCCATGACCTAGACCTTGCCAAGCAGGCTCTTATGCTGCTCAGCTAAATCCCCAGCTCTGTAATTTTTTTTAAAATTTAAATTTCACTTTAGGTTTTGATTTGGGACATTGTAATGTTATCATCTAAGTGTAGATTTGGAAAGATAGAACCTCAAATATAAGAATGGCTTGTTTAAATAAAGTGAAAGCAATATAATAGCATAATTTATTGGAGAAAACTGGTCTCTATTCAGAAGATCTGTTGTAACTGGGATTATTATCAGATTTCATTCTCTCTTGCCACATTTAGCAAGTTTGCCCAAGTTATCCTCTTTCTTCTAGCTTCTATCTGGTCTCTGCTGGCTCCTTATCTTATAAACATTAAAACATTTTGACTCAAAACAACTTCATTTGAAACTTTACTCTTCTTCCTAGTACAACATACCTCTCCTTTATCAGTAGACAAAATGAAAACTTATCTGTTTCAACCATTTTGCAACTTGTCCTTGGCAACTGGTTTTGAATCATTATTCATTATCTTCATATTGTCAAATTTCTTTAAATTCTCTGCTAGCATGAACTTCAAGCCCATCCTGTAAGAGATGCCCATCATTCCTGGCTTTATGAATAATATTCTATTTATTATTGTCTTTACTTAATTTTATAGAGTTAGTGCTTTTATGTGTTTCTTTGATCTCATCTCTGTTGCTGACATTACAGTATTTATTTGCTTTCTTTGGTCTTCCCAATATGGCTTGTGCTGAGTGATTTCACTAATTTCCAGGGGTGAATCTCCAATTAATGTGTTGATGAATCATAAATCATTTAGACCAAAAAAGGAAAGTTGAACTATTTTACAAAGACATTATAGATAGGATTATGAAATAATGTGCAATACATTTGATTACTAAGTAGTTTTATAGGCTCTAGTTATTAAGAAAAAAGATTTACCCAAGATGCTGAATTCAGAAAATGAAAAAGATAATGGGATCACTAAAATTAAGACCAAAACTTATAATATATCAGAGAGCAAAGATGTTTTCTTTCCTTGGTTAGAGCCAGAGGCTCTGGCCCTGTAATTTTGGGGGATTTATATCTGAAAATATCATTTGATGGAATTTGTTTTTTTGGTATGAGTTCGTATTACAGATCTGTGGGATAGAAGGAAGAAATAGTGAGTTTTAGCAAATGTTAATACTTCTGAATAATTCATAAAATGCTATTATCACATCTTAAAAAGGATGAGATGAGTGGGAGGGTAAGACACAAAGTCAAAAAGTTCCTAATTCATTGGAAATTTTGAACTGGGATGCAAATAGCAAAATCAGAGGCGGTTAAGTACTAGGTGGACTTGGGGTAGATGCAATATGTCAGTTTACAACAGAGCTTATGGATACTCAGAGTTTGCAAAGTCTAGGTAATTGGGACCACATAGAGTATAGTGCTCAAAATTTATACTCCAAACACTAAGGAAAAAAAGACTTTAGAATAAATAAATTGCTCAAAGTCAAGAATTTAGAGACCTAGCATTAAAATTCTGATTATTTTCTTGTGGGCCTTCAAGCAAAGGAGGCTTTGAAATATAAAGGATTAGACAAATTTAAGAGCTTTTTGAGGTTTAAAAGCTACTTCAAGAATGCTTTGCTCCAACTAAACATCACTTATTAAACAAAACACCATGATTCATGGGGAAAACTAAATTTTCAAATGTGGTTGACAATTTTTCGTTACTCCCTCTAATGTTTTTCTGCTTTGAGCCTGTTAAGCATTGCTGGCTTCAGAGACTAGTCTTTTCCAAGTTTTCCAAATATTGGGTTGGGCTACTTGGAAAGCCATTCATGACACACAAATGAACAGCCTGATTGTTTTCAAAACATTGGAAATCTTGGGTAAGAAGAATAATGCAAGCTTTCATAAAAGATTGTAATGTCTTTGTTATGGAGGCCTCACTGCCTTTTAACTTTTTTTTTAAAGAGAATAAAACCAAATTATAGCAGAATAAGCCAATCAAAATAAAACAATGAAAACCATACAGACTTCCAAACAAGATAACAATAACTGGAAATCACCAATGACTGCTATAATATATCTTGTTATAGACCTCAGTATTTTAAAAGGCTAGTTTGCTACATTTTGTAGATAACTTGTAGCTTATTCTATTTGAAAAATCAAATAGATTTTTCAGTGAAATTATTCTTTTAGAATTTTCTTTCTCATTTACCTTGATTATTAGTAATATAGAAATGTTTAAAAGAATATCAAATGACCCAATTTAATAAAAAATGCAATATAAAGGACGTATATTTTAACTAAATTTTTATAATGAAAGAACTTGATTTGTGAATTAGGAAGGCATCTTTCATACACAGCCCAGGTACATGTTCTGTCTTTTCAGTGTAGGAAATCACTCCATAGGTGCTATATAAACATTTGGAGCTTCAAGGGAATAGTCTCTGTGAACTGGGTTTTGGTAGTTTCTGCATGTCCATTTCATTGTGTCATGCTAACAGAAATTCATATATTTTGAATATTGGTGCTAAAAAAAGAGAATACAGATAGCATCATAATCTCGGACTTTAACTTTTATTACAAAGCTACGGTGATAAAATATTATGGTACTGGCACAAAATAGACATGAATATCAATGAAAGAAAACAATGGTTGGTATAGAAATAGCTCCAGGCACATTCAGTCACTTGATTTTTGAGAGAAGGCCCTAGAACAAAGCCTAGAGAAAAAAATCTTCTTTAACCAATAGTGCTAAGAAAAGCTGGCTGTACAGATGCAGAAGATTGAACATAGATCCATACCTTTCACCAGATATTCAGGTCAAACAAAAATTGCTCAAATACATTAAAATGCAGAATCTCCTGGAAGCTAAAATAGGTAAAACTTAAAAACATAGTCATAGACAAGGCATTTATTAGCAGAACTCCAAATGCACAAGAGATAATGCTAGCAGTCAATAAATGAGATTAATACCAAATGAAAGGGCTTCTGAAAAGCTAAAGACTAAAAATAAGAGTGAAGAGACAACCTACTGAATGGGAAAAAATTTTGTTGTCTATTCTTTAGACAGATAATTATTGTCTAGAAAATGCAAAGGATAAAAAACTCCTCAAAATAAAAGACTCAATTAAAAATGAGCAGTTGAAATGGATAGAGTCTTTTCAAAAGAAGAAATACAAGTGGCCAATAGGTACATGAAAAATTGTTCAGCGTCTTGAGCCATTATGACAATGCCAATCAAAACAACAATGACATTTCTGTCGTATTCCCAAAAGAATGATTATCATCAAGAATTCAAAAACAACAAATGCTGACAAGGTTGGAGGAAAAAAAGAACTCTTTATATTGTTGGCAGAATGTAAACTAGTACAAGCATTATGGAAATCAATATGGTGATTCTTAAAAAATACCAGAAATTCCATTTGACCTAGGTATACCTCTTCTGGATATCTTTCCAAAGGAGTTAAAACCATAATATTACAAGCAGTACAATTCATAATAGCTAACTCTTTGAGCTGCCCTATTGACTCATGAACAGATGGATAAAGAGATTATGGCATATGGACAAAATGAACTACTATTTAGCTACAAAACCCAGTGAATTTGAGTCATCAGAAAAATATATGCACCTTGATATCATAATATTAAGTGAAATGAATGTGACACAAAAGGTTAAATATCATATAGTTTTTCTTGTGTGAGAAACTCCAAATGTAAACAATTTGAAGAATGAAGAGGAAGTCGGATGGTTGGGAAAAGAGAAGTGTACTTTGTGGGAATGGGGCCTGGGAATGGAGGGGGGCAGGCAGGAAGGGCTGGGAAAGGCAGTTTGAGTAATTAGGATGCAGAGTGTATATGTGTACCACTTCTGTAAGATGAATGTATTGCGATCACAGATATATGGTAAGAACAATAATAAACTTAAAAAAAAATTCTGGAGTTGAGAACTAGTGAGTTAAAGCCATCATTTCAAAGAAGTCCATGAGGTAATGTAATCAGCAGGTTCTGTAAGGCTGTATCTTGTAGTGTTTATAAAAGGAATGAAGGGCATAAATTGAGAGCATAATTTTGAAAAGAAAAAGTACACCCTAATGAAATTGCAAACATTTCTGAGACTGTAAAATGGCTTGTAGGCATTTATATGCCACTATGAATTAATTTAGCCAGATGGCTTTCCTTCTGAACTCAGCTGGACAATAGAAATTTGGAGAAAGGAATCAAATAATTTGAAAATATTCAGCACTTGAGTTGTTGTGGATTAGGGCTGGATGTGCCAGATGGTAGGACTGGTCAGGATACTGAAGACATACTTGATCTACTTCAAGAAAAGATGTTTTTAAAAATGAAGGTGTCTTTGTCCTCTTTGTGCAAGATCACACATGCACATACACACATATTACACACACACACACACACACACAGGCTAAACAATAGTCTCTCTTTTATTCAGTTTCACTTTTTGTGGTTTAAATTACCTGCTGTCCATCCCTGTTGAAAATGTTAAATGGAAAATTAAATGTTAAATGGAAAAGATAAACAATTCAGAAATTTTAACTTGTGCATCATTTGCAGGTAAAGTTCTGTGATGTCCTGCTAGGATGTAAACCATCACTTTTTCCAGTGTATTCTTGCTGGATACACTGTCCACCTGTATAAGTATATGCTTGCTGCATACACTGTCTGCTCATTAGTTTCTTAGCAGACACCTTGGTTATCACCTCTACCGTGGAGGTATTGCTGAGCTTGTGTTCATTAGCTCTTATTCTACTTGATGAGCCCAAAACATCCAAGTAGTGTTGCTAACAATTCTGATATATAATGACTACATGTAAAATATAAATATAAATGTAAATATAATCTTGGTTATGTCTTCTGATAGCCTTATGACATAGGTCGTCTGATTCCCTTTTCATAGATAATGAAGCTGGCCTCAATGTCACCTGAAATGACAGCTGTATTAACCAGTTTAGTACATGAACAGTGTTACGATGGATTATATTCAGGATAGAAATTTATTTTTCATTCATGTTTGCATTATTTAAAATATCTCTATTTGTTATTCCTATTTTTAAGGATTTTGTACAGTTTTTGAGTTGCTTTTAGCTGAAGAACACTTTCCTTGTGCTGGTGATAGTTGCACACTCCTGTAGTTCCAGTATTTAGGAGGCTGACGCAAGAGGATTGCCCTGAGATTGGGACTAGCCTGAGCCAGTAGTGAGCTCAAGTTTAGGGAAGACCTTATCTGAAAGAAAGAAAGAAAGAAAGAAAGAAAGAAAGAAAGAAAGAAAGAAAGAGAGAGAGAGAGAGAGAGAGAGAGAAAGAAAGAAAGAGAGAGAGAGAGAAAGAAAGAGAGAAAGAGAGAAAGACAAAGAAAGAAAGAAAGAAAGAAAGAAAGAAAGAAAGAAAGAAAGAAAGAAAGAAAGAAAGAAAGAATATTTTTCTTTTTAGGTATTATTAACTCTAATCCTTCTAAAGCAAATCCACTCAGTTTAAAACTAGACATCAGAAACCTGAAGAAAAAAGCTAGGGATGTGGTCTTTTGGTTTCATTTCTCCAGTCTTTTCTATTCTTCTTAACTTACTTAGTTGGCTGCTCCAGATTCGGGGAGTCTGATGGGAGAGAGGAATAGGACATGAAAGCAGTGTTTTTCTTGCCGATTCTCTTGCAATCTGCCAGGGTCCTTCTTAATGGCAAGCTTCCGGTACCCACTGGTACATGAGGTTCAGTTTCTGGCTCAGTTCTTTAAAATTCATTTCTTCTAATATAAGCCAATTTTTAGCTTTTTCTCATGGTCTACCTTTTCACCTGAGGTTCAGAAATGTTTGTTTCTTTTAAAAATAAATTTATTGATACATTTTAGATATACATAATGATCATATTCGTTAGAGGAAGTTTGTATCTGTACACGATATTTCTTGATTCTTCTTTTTTCCTAGATTTCCTTTCTTCCCCTCATTTTTTTCCCAGCATTTATGAGAATAGATCCCTCCTTATTTACAAAGACTTAGTTTAGACATCTTCCCTCCTTCCACATTCTCTAAAGACAAGGACATGTATCCATCTGTGTATGCCTTGCCAATACATGTGAGGTTCTCTCAGATAGACACTAGGAAGTAAAATGCTAACGTCTACCTTTACATTTTCACAGTATTCATGCTAATTTTCTAGCAATTTCGCACTTATCTGAGGTGGGGCATACGTTGACAAGGTAAATAACTACCTCAGTGTATCTCCTTACTGAACCAATTGTTTTTCACTTAGGAGGTAGAGGTCTGCTGCTAGACCAGTTTTGCTGCCTCTAGTCTCATGAGACTGTGTGTAATACCTTTTTTTCCTAATGTAGGGAGTACCTATGGTAGCCTCTATTTTTTGGGATTTCAACTGAAATTCAGAGATAATAGGACGAGCTTCATTTAATGCTCTCTTATATTGTTTTCAGAGTTCATAAGCTTTTCACATACTGCTGCCCCTAATTCACCTCTGGCAGATCTACTCTGATCTTTACCTTGCTGCCATTAATTTAGAAGTTCAATATGACAAGTAAATTTATATTAATATATAAAATGTGCAGGCTTCATATTGTAAAATTCTTTTCTATCTCGATTACCTTTTATAACCATGAGATACAAAGTTTCTGCTGCAACTATAATACTGTTATGGTTGATACATTTTGTAAATTTGTGAAGTCTAAAAGCTTAACTACGTAACTCAGCAATTCTACATCCTGGGTCAAGTGGCACAGACCTTTGCAACTCTAGGATGCTGTTCATTGTGTCAACTTGAGAAATTTAGAAGTCTAACCAAGTGACTCAGCAGGGGGTCCTCACTTTGTGAATATCTTGAGCCTATGCAAGAAGAGGTCAGGGAGATGATGTGATTGCTACACCCACCCTAAGTGGGGGGTAGCCTGCTTATAGCATAAAGGAAGAAAAGAGGCTTGCTCTTTTTGCTTTTTGCTCTTGAAGGTTTTGGTGTCTTCTGCTGCCTTGAAGCATTGCCCTTGTGCCCTGCCACCCTGCTTTTGAGCCGGCTGATTATGGACTGAAATCTCCACATACTGTGAGCTAAATAACCTTTTCTTCCATAATTTGGGGTGTTGAATAGTTTATCTCAGCAATGATAGAGAAGTAACCAAGACAAATTGCTACTGCTTATCAAAACTTATTTGTCAAATTCATTAATATCTCTTAAGAAATAGTTGCAAGCATTAAAGACTTTATCACTTTATTCTGGTTTGTTTTCCTTGTGGTGCTAGTCCAACTGAAAGCATTCTATAAAGAGTCATTAATTGCAGAAAGGTGTGGGTCTTATATTTGACATTAGTGCTACATAGCTCTCTGAACTTGGCATGTATGTTAACTTCCACTCAGTTTCTGTAATTAAGGATTCTTACTAAGTAATCTTTATAGGCACAAAGGGTTAACCATGCACATAGTGCTTAGACAAACTGTTTCAATGAAGCACTAGAATCTTTTTAAATAAAACCAGAGCCACTGAAGCTATTTACTAGAAAATGACCCCTGACTGATAATATGTCTGGATAAGCCATTATCCAGGATGGCTTGCTTTGATTTCAGCAAAGTAGAGTGCTATACTAAGCAGTTAGTTTTTTCAGAGTTCACAAAGACTGAAGTGGATGCATACCAACAAGACAAGGACACTGACAGAGAATTTTACTTGTTATAACAGCAGCATAGCAAGTACATATCCATAAATTAATTAATAAAAAAACTGGAGAAAATGCTCACAAGGAATAAACTAATCTTTATAAGGAAGTATGTCTCAAAATACAAATGTAGATTCACTGGTTTTAGGATAAAGCTCCGTGGAGTGACATATTAGGAACTCTCCTTATTTCTTCAGGCTTGTGTTTTTGTTTTATTATTTTTTCTTTGTTTTTGCTTTGCTTTGACTTAAACTATTTCCTTTGATCACAACCAGGCACCTTACTCTTGCTCAAAAACACCAGAATATTTTAAGCGTCCCTATATTTTCAAAGATTTTCCTTGTCTATTATTGTTCTAGGTATTATTGTCTGAGTAATAATTTATACCAACACTTAGCCTTGAACCTGGAACTTGATGCAGCTCACCAAGGTGATCTTTGGTCATTGAGGTCACTCACCGGGATCCAGGCAACTGTTAGCTGGAAGAGGAATTGTGGAAGGCTTTATAACTCATGTGTTTGTTTCCTGGACTTGATTAGAGCACTAAAATTCAGAACAACTGGAGCTCCTTGGACATTTCTTTCTATATGGTCTTTACATAGTTTTTCAGGGTGGTGGTTTCAGCAGAGTCAAATGTCTTTCATGGTGGCTCAGGACTTCAGAAAACGCCAGGTGGAAGTTCAATTATCTTTTATGGCTCTCTTGAAAAGCATGTAATGTTACTTTTGTGTTCTATTTATTGGAAGGGAGTTACTAAGAACAATGCTTTAGAGCAGGCGAATTAGATTGGATCTGTTGGTTATAGGATTCTGAATAATGTATGAATATTTTCTAGCCACGTGTATATTGAAGGCAACTGTTATTCTTTTTCTGGTTATTAGAGTTATTTATTTACTGTTTAGCACATGTTTACAATGCATAATGTTTACATCCCTTGTGTGGAGTTGTAACATGTGCATAACATAGCTTTGCTCCTTTTTATCCTCTTTCCTAGCTTTCTCCTTCCTCCTGCCATTCTTCTGATACCCTTTAAATTTGGGAAAAATCTGTTTCCTCAGTCCTTATTATCTAAATTTTATTTTGTTCTTTATTTTATTGTTTATATTATTGTCCTAGGCATCTCATATAAGTGAGACCATGTGATATTTATATTTGTCTGGTTTATATCACTTAATACTATGGTCTCAAGGTATATCCAATTACCTACATTTGAGCAAGTTTTTATTTCCTTATGTTGGAATAGTATTGTTTGTAAATACTACATTTTCTTTTTCTACCCATTCCCACCAACATTATGGAAGCAATCTTTTCTTCCTATAGCCACACCAACATTTATTATGTTTGATTTCTTGATGATAGTACAGTTCATTAGTGATCCTTGTTAGAAATACTGGGGATCATGTGCATGTTCTAACTGTCCCCTTTCCTTTTTTCACTTTGACCATTTGCTATACTGAGCCTCTAGTCTTCCTAAATAGCGTTTGATTTTACTATTATAGGTGCGATCACTTCTTTGTAGGTATTAAGTTTACCTGACCTATTGAAATGTGAATTTCACAAAGGTAGTAACCGTTTCTGCATTGTCATCGCTAGCCTAGCTCCAGAATAAAAGGATATGTTAAATGAAATGCTAATGAATTAAATAGAATATTGAATAATACATGTGAAAGTATACAAAAAATTATATATACAAGATTTATTCTATTGCAAAAAATTTACTTTTTACAGTGATGCTAGCTTTTTTCCCTAATGCTAAAACTTTTGGCATCAAGTATTATGAAAAATGATAGATTTTGCTTATTAATCTTTATATACTGATGAACAAGCAACTAGTAACCCAAATTTTACTTTTTTTTCTTGCTAGAATTATGGTAATTTGAAAAAAAGAATCACATGCTTCAATTAAATCCTATGCTCTTAGTTTTGAGACTGACAATATTAGAGAATAATGTAGAATACACTCATCTTTTTCTTAGAATTTTGATTTACTTTAATTGTGTACTTCTAGCACTGATTATGAGAACCATGAAAGGTCCATAAGATCCAGTACAATAATGGAAGGAAACTTTCCAAGATAAATTTAAGAAGTGATGGGTTTGCATAATGTAATGGTTAACTTTTTGGCAATTATATAATGAATGAATGATAAGCAGAAATTAAGCAAAGACTTTCTATTTTGTGTGTGTGTGTGTGTGTGTGTGTGTGTGTGTGTGTGTATGCCTTTTGAACACATATTGTCCACTGAAATTGACAGCATTAATCTTTGGCATGTTCATTTCATCTCCACTATAAAAGCTCCAATATAAAAGATGTTGCAACTATCACCCTAATTAACAGAAGGAAGGTTATTTATATTTAATTTTACCAAGTGACATATTTTTACTTTCCATGAATTTCTATATCAATATTACTATTTTAGATGTTGAGAAATTTGAGAAGTTGAATAATGTGCGGGCATATTTTGGCAACTCAAGATCTCTGCCACCTACGTTTGCAATTGCATGGGGAATTTGTAATTATTCTTTAATAACAGAAGAATAGTAGGGGTCACATTTGGCTGAGAGTTATGGGTAACGTTTTTGTTAAATGCCACCCTGTAATCATTACTCATTGCACACTTGAGCAAGGCAGTTGATGAGAAAGGCGACTGAAACGGGGACATTGCCATCAATAGGCAGAGCACGCAGAGGCTCAAGAGTGTAATTTGGTGCGACTGGTACTTGGAGACACTTACTGTCACATTATGCCACCCTCAACTAGAAAGAATTTAGAGGATAAAACTATTGTTAGGGAAAAATGTGTGGTTGTCTGATGGCACATCAAATTCTGTTCAAATAAGCTAAGATAAGTGAGAGATTCCAGAATTCCATTGTGCCTTAGACAACATTTAGGACACTTAATCTTAAGATTGCATAATATTTCTTCTGGCGCTACATATTATAATTGTCCCTCATGAAAGTGAAGTAGAAGGACGTAAGGAACACTGCTGTGTCCTTGTACATAAAGCTTTAACATTGGGTTAAGGAGAAAGGGGCTCCTTTACCAACCCTGTTTGTGAGTTAAGTATTTCATCAAACACTGCTAAGTTTTATTTCCACCATTTTTTTGTTTCTATTTTTTTAAATTTTCCAATTCTGAAGTGGTTATAACATGGAGCACTCAGATTCATTTTCAGATCATGTATTTAGAATAATGCTTTTTTCAGTACTTTTAATGTATTTATTTACTGTCTAGCCAAAAACTCAGACCACGACCCAGATATTTGTGGTGTTTGGTGTAAACATACACAGATGATGTGAGATTTATTCCTTTTACAGTCTCTGTCAGTCATGCTTCTCCCTTCAGGCTTTCCCCAAACAAATATATGCCTGTGTAAGGCAGGGAACATGCATGACACACACATCTCAGACAACTCTATGATCCTGAGCTCACCCAAAGTCTCACTGCTATGTGCTATCTATTATGATGTTCTCCAGTTACCATTGTTTGCATTGATTCCATTGAAATGCTTACTATTAAAAACTTTCTGAGTGACATAGTACTGTGGTACATTGATAGGTGTAGTCAAGAAATAAGAGTATAGATATTTATTATTTATAACTACTTATTTTAAATATGACATGATGTTGATATAATCTTTTTATTGTTTCCCCATTTTGAAAGTATGGGTAAATCCATTTATATAGAATAATATTATTATTTCTAAGTAATTTTAGAGGGTGTTAAAGACTTACTTATTTACTTTTTTCTTATTTTATATTTGTTCTAGTTTTCAGTCTGCATATTGAATTAGAATGATGAATGTTTATTCTTCTGGCTTGAAGGTCTTTCTCTTACTAGAAGGGGAAAAAGAAAAACATTTATTTCTAAAGAAGGGCCATCGTTTGAAATGTGGCAGCTATCATAGTCTATGCCAGTGATGGCAAATGTTTTAAATCTTCTAATTACAAAAACAACTCATTTTGGTATGTAGCCATAGATTCGCCTGGCGTGCCTATTGCTTTGCCCTACCTACACTGAATGCTACAGCTTCTCTTAGTAAATTTCTCAATTAATAAATTGCTTATTTTTAATTTGACTTCTGTCTTTCAGATGATCATACTGGTTTTTACTTTTCTTTTTTGAAAACATCATGAGTTATACCACACAATGTATAGAGCACACTTTAAAAGATATAGTTCAACCTTGATTTGAGAATACTTTTTTCTGCTTATAAACCAAAACACTTTTCTAAAAATCAGGGAGCAAAAGAGGGACCATATGATCATATGATGTTTGACATAATGTACTAGTTGTATTGTAAGACATCACTAGTTACCAAGTTAAAATTTCTTCGAAATGTTTGCTCATCTTGCAGAACACTCATAGACCAAGATCCCTGAAATCCAAAATTTATTGTAATTATAAACATTGTGTACCCAGCTCAGGCTTAGTGCTCAATTACATCTCCTTCTGTTATTCAACACATTTCATTTTAGTTGGAAAGAGAACTAAATATAGTGAAATGATATAGGTACTTCAAAGGATACACACATTTATAAGTGCAATTAAAATCACAGTGCCTGTTCAGGAAGCATGAGGTCTTGAGTTTGATTCCTGGTATAAAAAAAAGAAAAGTGTAATTAAAATAAGCAGGTGTTATCAATTTTATCAGTTGAGGATAGAAGGGAAAGGGCAAGGGAAGCATCATAGGTAAAATTACAAGTGGTCTCATGGAGATTGCCAGGTGACCCATGGCTGGAACAGGACTCAAGGTGAAGGAAGCTTCTGTAGCAAACTTCATAGGTGGGAAAACCTTCGTTATACTTTAAAATTGCAAATGAGGCTGCATGATGGAGAGAAGGGAGAAGACTTTGGATCTTAAATTTTCTTTGAAATATCAGTTCTAAAGTTTGCATGGGACAAGCCTTGAGGCAGATTAACCTAACAGAGGCTGGGTAGTCTAGAAAGAGAATGCTAAAGCCTAGATTAGGGAACATGGAGGCACTATACATATTCAAGGAGTTTCAAAGAAAGTAATTTTCAGTGTTAGAGTGTTTGCCTAACATGAATAGGCCTGGATTCCATCTCCAGCACTGCCAAAAAGTGCAGTTTACATGAACTGGTGATTAACTGATTGTACAGAATAATGGAAAGAGGCAATGGGAATTAGCAGTAAGTTCCTAATTGAATTAATTATATTGATAATTCAAGGTAATTAAAAATATTAAGTAATCAAAAAATTATTAAAGTTGTTTCACAACATAAATTTGTATATAGTGGGATTTGTGACTGTTTCCAGACTTTTTCCTGGTCTCATTTCTCAAACAAGGAATGTCTTAGGGGCAGCATGGTGTACATGATGCCAACATCGTAAGTGCCTTGTGATCAGGTGTGAGTCTCACAAGATATAGTCACGTGCTCAATATGTGTCACTTGTCTTCACTATTGTGCCTGTTACCATTTTAATAGCATTTAAACATTAACTTTAAAATAATATGACCTTGATTTTTAGATTATAAAATGTTTAGAACTTACATACATTATTTTCATGTGATTCTATGGTAGAGAACAGCCCTGGTTAGAGTCTTTACAGTAAGCACCAATGGAGGAAGGCAGATTGTAATGAGATGGGAAATTAACAGATGGAAGTTAACAGAAAGAAGCTGAGTGTGTTCTTTCAGGATGTTTGAACAAGAAGGGAGGATGGAATTTGGAGATCCTTCCTCAAATGGACTGGGTTGCGGCTGGTAAAATGGAAGACTTTTGAATCTCCTCCTGGTGCTGGCTATCAGACAGTCTAAGACTCAGGAGAGAGAGATGGTGGAGTATTGAGCAGATCTCCAGGAGACCGATAAGAACTGAGTAAAGTGCAAGGGTGGCTGGATTGACATTGAAAAGTAGAAGAAGCACCTCATCCCATGGGGTTCAGAGAAAATAAGCCTGCTCTACATGAAGGTACAGTTCACAGGAAATGAGAGATAATAAATGACCTTGACTGATGGCCTCTATTCTTTCAAGAAGATAGATGGAAAGAGTTGCGGACAAATCATCAAAAGTGGCTCTTGAAAAAAGAATCGAGGCTGGTCGATGTGTGTTAGTGAGAAAACTACTAAAACCTACTAAAGTGGTTTATGTTTCCATAAACACTGCAATAAAAACACCCTGTTGCCTAGGTTACTATAAAAGCAAAGAGAAAAGATTTGTTGCCAATAAAGGAGCACTAGCCTGAGAGTCTGTAGAGGTGGCTTCTGTCTCATTTTGCCATATCCAATTGGTGCCATCGACAAACCAGTTAAACAGGTTTTGCATTGCAGAATAGAAGCATTAAACTAAATGACCTCCAACCATTATTCCTGATACAAATCTAAATTTAACTGTTTTTATTTGTATAAAGGCAAAAAGGATAGAATAATGTTTAAGCCACATTTAAGCTGTAACTCAGTCCTTGCGGCCAACACCTGGATGCAGGAGAATTAAACTGTAGATTCAAGTTTGGGGTAGAATTTTTTATTTAGAAAGTATTTGTGACATTCCTGCTTTGAATTGAATCGTTTTGTAGGTGTTATGTGGATAAAAAGATGTATTAGATGGTTTTGGGTCCTCGAGGGAGCTTACAAACTACTGAAAGAATGGAATACTCATCTTTCAAATGTTGAAACTATAAAACCAAGACACTGAAAGACAATAAACATTCCAGGACAGAGCATAACTACATAGATAGTCTTTGTTCCCAGGCTGTTTGTTAATTGCTAGAGATATTTGCTGTTAATTGGCCAAGACATTTTCCAGTTCAGTTCATGTGATGTGCTGCAAGTTCCCTCTTGTCTACTAAATCTGTTGCCACCATAGCCTGGAGAGATTCTAAAAGTACCATAGAAGACTACAGAAATGTTACCTCCCTGCAGAGGGAATTGGTTTGGGCATGAACCCATGAGCAGTTTAATGTCAGTCAGCTTATGTCATGTATTATCCTTGAGCTAACTAACTAAACTCTGCCAGTGGAACTGGGGTTCTGTTTGGAGTCTGGGAATGGAGATTTGGGGTGTAGTGTTGTATTAAATATGATATTAACTCCACTCATTATAGCTACAGCCAAAGGAACTTCACCAACTAATCCTCCCTCCCTCCCTTTCCTTCCTCTCTCTGTATGACACTCTCTCCCTCTTTTTCTCTTTTCTCTTCTTCCCTTTGTTCTTTCCTGGCACTCACAATTTTTCTTCTTTATTTGCCCATTTAGCTTACAATTATTTTCTGAATGTTATTGAATCCTGTAGCAGATGGTAAGGATACAAAGATTAAACAAAGTTTCTCTTTTTCCATAGAGCTTATAGTCACACAAAAATAAATAATAATAATAACATGCCTCAATAAATATTTAGGAATACTGAGCAATAGACACAAGAATGACCCATCTAAAGAATATGGAGTGAAGAGGTAATTGTCCGGGAACATATTTTGTATTGGACCTTGAAACATGGCTTTCTGTGAATGCATACAAATATTAACACAGAGGTCCTGAGACTGAAAGGGACTACATGTAGAAGAGTTAATGATGAGATGAGTGTTTCATTTCAAGTGGTAGGAAAAGCCAGGCCTCAATTGTACTCCTGCCAAGTACAGGTATAACCCTCCTCTTCAACCACATTTCAATGAGTTTCATCAAAGGACAATATCTTCTATAATACACCTGTGAATGCTAGGACCTTTTATTAATCTATTTACAAAGAGTAAAATGAGAAGACATTTGGAAGTAAAGGGTGATAGAACTGTGGGGGACCGGCGGCGGGTGTAAAGATAAGAAGTATGAAATATAAATGACCTTTATTTTGAGAATGCAGGGAGAGACACCCCCATATCCTGGGACGTGGCATCTCCACCCTGGGGTTGGTGATCTCCGTGGAACATGTGGAGTGAGGCACATAAGTAGCCTCGGTTTGGGGTGGAACCTAAGGGGGCATTAGGGATGCACAGGTAGCCCATTGGTCTTTGTTTGGCACCATAGATAAATTCCTAGGGGTGGGGAAGATGGAGTCACAGGTAAATTCCTAGGGGTGGGGGAGATAGGAGCTCCTTGGTTCTGCTTCTAAGGCTTTACCAGCTGCAGTGTCCTGTCTGGGCCAAAACTCTTTCATATCCCATCTTATGATTATTATTATGAAAATAATAATAAGGGGTGAAGATTTCTCTCTTTAACTGCTTCCTGCTGGCAGAGGGCGCTGTACTGGGGTCTAGGGGAGTTGATGGGATGACAATTGATGCCCAGGTAGAAGCCGGTGCCAGGTGTTTTAGCCAGGACAACTTCACTAGTGATTGCTCATATGTTAGACTGGAAAAACAAAGAGACAGGATGTTATGAGGAGGCATGGCACTGTCATATTTAAGGACCCAGGTGAGGTAGAAGGAAAGGTGCCTTTGATTTAGACATGTCTTCATATCAGGACCATGTTGAGGTAGGATCATTGTCACGGTGAGGTATAATTCTGAAAAATAAGTGTGGGGTTAGGAGGAGTAAAGTTATGAGAGGTGATTACTCCCCCATCTGAAAGGGTAAAAGTTAAGAGGGTAGGTAGGTAAGGCTTGTCTCTGCCTTACCGTATGCATGATGTTGGAGTCTTTAGGAAATACTGTAAGAGTCCTGCTGTAAAAGAATAAGAAATTAGAAACCAAATTTGATAACAGAACATGACAGCTCAGAGTCGTGGCTATGAGGCCTTGGTAAGGCAGAGATGAGTAGGCTACAGGATGGTTAGATCTAGGGCCTGAGTGAAGTGAAACCAGAATGGCAGTCTAGCAACTTTGATCATTGTTGAGGTTGCCAAGAATATCAGGTATGGGTCGCTATAATCTTGGAATGATTTGCTGTAACAGGACTTTAGCAAGTATATCAGCAGTTTCCCTGGTTGTGGGAAAGGCTTTTATGTATCCTGAAAAAGTATAAACAAAGTGAGAAGACAAAATGTATCTGTAAGTCTTGCCAGGGTTGCCTGAGAAATTGGTGAATAAGAAAGGAAGGGAGTGATCTTATATCATTGAGAAGAGGTTTACTAGCGATAACAGGTGTAAGCTGTTGAGGCCTCAGTGTGTCTAAGTTAGCCTGTATAAACACAAGGGAATAAAAGGCATTTTTAAGATTTAGGATTGGGACCTGCACGAAATAGGCCCTGTTTATAAA
This sequence comes from Cavia porcellus, assembly GCF_034190915.1. NCBI lineage: Eukaryota > Metazoa > Chordata > Mammalia > Rodentia > Caviidae > Cavia > Cavia porcellus. The sequence continues at coordinate 7,057,352 of NW_026947500.1, read as the reverse complement.
TAGCATAGGTTGACCACCAATACCCTGTCATAGAGATTGAGGACTTACTATAGCAGCCTAAAATCTCAGGAAGAACTCTGTATATATGGTCCCTATGTCCACAAATATAGAGAATGTCTTACCTGAGAATTTTAGTGCGACTTGGACTCTGAGACAGACACCCAGAAAGGGGGCTGTTGGCCCTGAGCCCCATCAGTCTTTGGTAGCAAATTTCAGTGATGAATCTGGTAGTGCTGGCATATCCTGTGAGGGTTGGAAGTTAGGATGGCTTACCCACTCTCTGCTGGCTAGGACAGTCCATTATCCCTGGAGTAAGGTCTCAAAGAATGCCAGGATGGGGCACTCTCTTGCCCAATGTCTTCTGCTGCATTTGAGCATGGTCCATGGGGAGGCCCAGGAAGCTCCACCTTGTGTCGGTTTACCTGTCTCAGAACTCCAAATGTCACTGTTATCTGTGTTGTTGAAAATATGAAAAGCTATATTAAGAAGGTCTCTGTGGAGTTTGAAGGTCAAATTTTGCCTTTTTGTTTGGGATCTGGACTACAGTAGAAGGTATCTGTAGAATTAAGTAAGTATGCAGGAGTCAAATATATTTAACAGGATATTTATAACTTTAGCAATAACTTCCCATAAGGAGGACAAGGTCCAGAGAACTTTAGGAACTGACATGTTATTTATGTCATATATGTAAGTATATCTTTGTGGTATTAAAATGTCTAATGCCATCTGATTTTTAGAGGATGGCATGTTTATTAACTTTTTTACCTTTTTATTTAGAAGAGAGATCAGCAACGGTGTTATTTAAACATGGTTTTGGCATTCCAGATCAGAGAGCAGGCTTTATCTGATGGCACACCACTTTTTTCCAGGGTGCCACGTGGCAGGCCATCATTTTACTGAAATTACATACTTAACAAAAAAGGCTTCAGTCTGTCCTCCATTTTTGGAGTATAATCTCATTTTTATGGAAACATTTTGCAGTAAAGGTTCACCAATCTTATGAATAAATCTACCAAAACTGATCTAATACTGTCAAATTCTGAACACATTTACTTCTTTCAAACCTGTTATTTGCAGTACTATAAACCAAGACAAATAAAATTCACATCCTCTCGAGTTTTGTACAACTTATTATATATCCTCAAGTTGAACTTTTCCTATCTTCTTTCACATTCTGGCACAGCCAGACATTCCAGTCAATTACCTTTCCTCTCACTTCTCAGACAACATTAAAACTTTCAACAAAACCCTTGTCTTGGAACAGAGCTAGTGGTTTCCAGCAAAACGAATGTATAATTATTTTTAATTGTAGTTGTTAAACATTGCTAAGCGTATATCTAGATCTAAAAGAAAACATTTGTCATGGCTGGAACACACACACACAAAGACAGCAGAAACAATCTGAACTTAATATCTGAAAACACAAATATAGCATCAGATCAGTAGGGTGAACTGTCTATTGTGACTTGCTGCATTTGTCTCGTGCTGGCAGCCAGAGCTGCGCCTGAGCTTGGAGGCCGGGACTGGTTTGGTGTACGGTTAGAGCACATGCAGCATGTGGGCAGTGCACACCAGGACATAGGGCATGGGGTGGGCTGGGACTGCCCCTGGAACTGTGCAAGGCAGAAGCAGTGCCGGCAGGTTTGCGGTGGCTGCGGTACCAGCGGGGGGGAGGGGAAGCGGTGAGGAGACAAAGGGGATGGGGACACTGGTGGGAAAGGACACATTCTCAAAACAAAGGCTTAAAGATAGAGAGTTTTGTAAACTTATTGTCAGTGTGATAAGCCATAGATAGGTATGGTTTTTTGGGGGGAGAACAGGAAGTGGTCCCCAAGATAAAATCTGGTGTGGGGTCTAAGCCCACAGAGCTACAGCCAGTTGAGGCAACCGACAGTGGTCTGCCAAGTTCAAAGTCATCACTTTTTACTGCAGACCGATTGGTATATTATATGGCTCCAAAATTCCTAATAATTGGCTGTCACCGATTATGAGTGGACTTCATGTGGGTCTAGTAACAGCTCTGCCTGTGAGAACTTAAAAAGCTCTGAAGGACGTGAGAGTCTCTCAGTGTGGGGTGGTACAGGAAAACTCTGCTTTGGGCTATCTGAACCCAAAGGATGTGAGAGTCCTCCAGTGTGGACACAGGTTGCCCAGAAAGACCCTGCCTTGGGCTATCTAAGGACTTGAGAGCGTCACAGGAACCCATGGAAAGGGGGAGAAAACCTGCCTGGGGCCTGGCCAAGTGGCAGTCTCTGGGGGGTTGCTCACCTGTGGTAAATTGGGTGGGTGTTGTTTGCAAACCGGCAGTGACAAGTTTACAGCTCCCGAGTGTCGAAGTGAGGAATTAATGTAGGATGCAGTCCGCACCTGGTCCTGAACGGCAGGGGACTCAAATTGGGAAAAAGCCCAGGATTCTCTCATCTGCTGTTCCCGGTCAGGGAACCATATGATAGAACTGTAGGGATCGGTGGCGGCTGAAAAGATAAGAAGTATGAGATATAAATGACCTTTATTTTGAGAATGCGGGGAGAGACACCCCCGATCCCCTGGGGTGCGGCATCTCCACCCGGGGTCTGTGATCTCTCCATGGAACACGTGGAGTGAGGCACATAAGTAGCCTAGGTTTGGGGTGGAACCTAAGGGGGCATTAGGGATGCACAAGTAGCCCATTGATCTTTGTTTGGCGCCATAGGTAAATTCCTAGGGGTGGGGAAGATGGAGTCACAGGTAAATTCCTAGGGGTGGGGGAGATAGGAGCTCCTTGGTTCCACCTCTAAGGCTTTACCAGCTACAGTGTCCTGTCTGGGCCAAAACTCTTTCAAAGAGGACCATGTGTTGTCACATAGTCACATTAGTCAGGCTGCTGAAGAGAGAAGTACAGTGTCATTTGCAGACCTATCTATGGTTTGAACCAACCACAGGATACAAAGAAAAGTGCAAATTTGAGTGCAGATTGAGATTAACCAGATGAGAAATCACTTTATCAATCAGTAAAAAGTGCCTGAATGCTAGTAAAAATTGAATGCTAGGTTTGTGCAAGTTTCTGTGACTGGCAATACTCCATGCATATGGTCATACATTATTACCAGGAGAATTACGCTTCCTGATTCCATGGGAAGACAAACAGTGGAAACTGATGTTTGGAACTCTCCTGAGCTCTGTTCTATGCATCTCTTCCTTTGGCTGATTTTAATCTGTATTCCTTCCCTGTAATAAATCATAACCAGGAGGAGAATAGGCTTCAAATAATTTTATAGCCCTTTTAGTGAGTTATTGAAACTAGATTTGGAAATGCTTCCTACCCTAAAGTTATAGTTGGTGTCAACACTGAGCACAGTCTTGAGAACTGTGCCTTCTAATTTTGTAGTTGGCTTAGATGTCTTGTATATAATTAAAAGTATAGACTTTGGAGTCAGACAGACCTAGACAGAAATCTTAGCTTGGTTACTTTGCAGACTGTGTTCCTCTCAAAGCTTTACTTACTTTATCAGTAGAAGTTATCTTTTGCATTCTGTGTCGTCTACCTTGGCTTACCTTAGACTTGACTGCAGCTGAGGTGATCTTAGACTCTTAAATCTTAAAAGTGGTCTAGGCTCAAGTGTTCTGTGTATCTTTTCTCCTTTTGCCCCTCTGCCATGGAGCTTCTGAAAAAATGGCCCAGGGCCATTTGTCAAATAATGGGGAGGCAGTTACAAAATAAGTGTATCAAACTCATGTTTTGGTTAGCTATTTTTTGAAGTAGACTGTTGGTGGATTGGAGATGCCAGCTGTTGTCTGTGTCAGAAAGTATCATATTGCATTGACTTTTCCTCCTCATTGTTTTACTTCTGCCTTAAAAGGCAGACCTTTTACATTATTTTGGTACTTAAACCACGACACTATCATATTTCTACTATAATGATTAAGGGAAATAATATATTTACCTAAAGGAGATTAATTTAGTGCTTAGCATATAAAAATTGCTATTAGAAAAGATCATAAATCAGGGCAATATTCATATAGAAGTTGGAATGATGATTCATTTGGGAGACTCACAGGATCCATCTGAGAGATTTCTAAAATATTAGATAGATATGTTAGGTTGTTAGATGTGCAAAAGAAGATAGAAATATCTGAGATGACTTTCAGATTTCTGACTTTCACGCTTTGAGAAAGAGATTATGAAAGGCAAGTTTAACAGTGGGAGGGGCTGAGCTTAATATTTAACTTGTAAAGCTTGATATTTTTGTGAGTAGGCAAGTTTGAATGGCCATTTTGATTTTCTTTTTCATATTTATAACTGAAATGATAGGAATTCCAAAAGTCAGTTACAGCTGCTCTTCAGTGACCCTTGCCATGATTAGAGGGATGTGTGCAAATCAGAGTGAGTGAACTGAACTTGTGATTCAGGCTCACAAGTGGATTTTGCTTGATCTGAGTAGGCTTTTCCCACATTTTGCTATCTTTTGTCATTTTCATTTGGTTGTATTTATTTCTAAATCATCTTCTAAGAAATTTTCTGTAAACTTCCAGTGTTCTTTAATAGAAATTGAGATGATCTGACACCACTAAGTTCCATTTCTAAATAGCAGCCCTCAGGTGGGTCAGGGCTGAATAGCTGGGTGTCAGAACAATACGATAAGCCCTCGGGAGTTTATCTCAAGTCATGCCATTTATTCCACAGATGAGTCAGCTGCTGTTCACCATGAAGGTCACATTCTAGAGAGTGTAGGGAGCAGAAATATGATGGAAGTGATCAAGAAAGGAATATGAAATACAGAGATGGAGACTGAGTAACTTTAAGAAGCTTCTCCAAGAAGAATCTGAGAGTGATAGGAAAAGAGTGGTACATGTGACTTACAAAAGTAATTTAAAATAATTGTCTATATTGACTAGTTGCAGAGTGTCTCTGTTGATTCATGCAACACTCATCTCCAGCTATTCTTTCAGGAGGCTAATGTATAGGGACTGCACCAAAGAGCTCTCTTGCTCCTTGAATTCTGCTTGGATTTGCTCAGTGGGAGACATCACCCCACATAAAACTTTTCTTTCCTGTAGTAATTTCTTTCCTTTCACTGGGACCTAATACTCAACACTGCAGCTAGAGAGGTTTATTTTGGTTCACATTTTCAGTGGATTCAGTCTATGGTTATCTGGTCGAAGACAGAAAAAGTATGGCAAAAATGTTGGAGGAGAGAAGTTATTATCTGCATGCTGGCCAGGAAGCACAGAGAAGGGAGGAGCCTCCAATGAAAACAAATCTTTCCAAGTCACAAATCCATTGACTCTCCTCTCCTGCTTCTTAGCAGGTTGCATCTCTGAAAATGATATTTTGGGGGAAAATTAAACCATAAAAACAAGCATGAGTATTTCACGATATATGCTAGTTCTGCTCTTGATAGGCACTGAGATCATCTCCAATTTTGGAGTGTAATTGCTAGTGATTCTCTGAGCACTTTGAAATATGATTTAAAGTAGTCATCTTTATTATCTATCTATCCATCCATTTCAACTGAAATTACATTGAAAGTGGAATTACTTGGTTGCATAGCTTTTTGAAGATTTTTTTTGTGTCTATGTATAAAAATACCTATAAGGAGTTTAAAAATAATTTACTGAGGAATAGAAACTTTCTAATTTATTGAAAGGCTCACAAAATTCAAGAAATTCCAAAAAAAGGAAAATATTAAAGCAAAAAAAAAAAATTCAGAAAGCATAGCACTTGGTGTTGAAAGAACTCTAAATACATCAATATTTCCAGAAGCATTATAACTTTATAAAACAGAAGGATGCTCATGAGGAGGCCACTAAGTCATCAAGAACAAGCTGAATTGGCAGGAGTATATAATACATTTCAGGAAAATTATAATTAAAGCATTAAAATATAATTTGATTTTTAGGAAGAAAAATATTTAGCAATATGGGAAAATCTATCTGGTCTTGCTTTACTAATGAGTATATATATCTATCATTTTATTGAGAAAGAAAAAACATTTTCATATGATAGGGAAAAATATAATGGAGAACATTAAATTTCCTATTAGCAGATTTTAGTTTTATATTTTAATAGCTTTTTATATTTTATAGGGGCTTACACATAGAAATCACTTAAATCTATTTATGAATTATATTTTTTTATTGTGTAAACTATGAATATAATGAAGCACAGGTAGAAATACTTTCATTAAAATGTGCTGCTTGAATGTCTACTTGGCGTATATAATATATAGTATGTAAATTTTATATGCATCTACCTACATTTTTAAAAGTCCTTATTGGCCTCACAGTTCCTGTGACAAATTTTTGCCATACTCTTTATTCTGATGTCCACAGTGATATTCTATTCATACTGCTGGGGAAGTAATTACTGTTTTCTCCAGGTGCTTATGTAGGTGACCTGAAGCTTTGTTATTCAACCTTCACTGAAATGTGTCATGAAGGGCAGAAGAGAATAGGAGGACTATTATATGATTAGATAAGCATACCTGTCCCTTGGCTGGTTTAAAAGGACATTGTAAGAATTAATGAGATTATATCTTTGAAATACCTTTAAATACTGAAAAATTCACACTATGTAAATGGTTATAACTTTAAAATGATCACCAAAGGTATATTCCCAGAGTTTGATTGTATTCCATTCAAAAAATTATTAAGTCAATAAATTAGCTTTATAATGTCTTTTTTACTAAATTCAAAGGGCAGAGTTTTGAATTAATTTTACTTTTGTGAGAGAGGCCTTTTTTATAAGCCAGGATTCTTTCAGGTTCAAGTCTAAAAACCCAGCCCAAAGGAATTTAACTATTAAGGGGGATTGATTAGCTCAAATAATTGAAATGGTTGGAGTCCTATAGCTTCAGGCATGAGTAGATACAGGATTTCAAAAGAGAGAATAAAGAAGTGGTCACCCTCTCTGTTCTCAGGTCTTTTTCCCTCTAGGTTAGTATAATTCTCAGGCAAGTGCTACTATGTATGAGCAAATTTAGTAAATAATAGCTCCAGTGATATTTCTGTTACAGGCTGTGAGCTAGTTAAAAATATTCTAGGTAGTCAGACAGGGCTAGGCCCTCCAAGTCCCTGGAACTGAGGACCAGCTGTCTGGTGACCTTGGAGGAGACACATATCTCTTGCTGTGGGTCAGATCTCAAAACAGAAGGCAAAACAAATGCAACCACACCCTTAAGTATAATCCTTAGGGATTAAACCTGGATCACTTTGAGAAGTCTGGAGGCATCATCCCAACCCCCTATAAGAAAAGTCATCTGTAAAGAATAGTTACTTCCTATGTGACGGGCTTCCTCATTTGTCCTTAATTTGGTCAATTTTATATGAACAATTAAACTTATTGGCTGATCATAATTTTGTCCCACTTCATACCTGTCTACCTTGAGAGTTCCAGTTTTTCCCACGTTAGACCCGCCTCACCTCATGGTTTTACTCTATAAAAACTCTTAGAAAATATAGAATGTTTGGCAACCCAATTCGGAACCCTTTCTCTCTCTCTCAGACAGAAGCTTTCTCTCAATAAAAATTTCTACTCTTAACCTCCACTGTTCCTAAAATTCATTCTTCAATTTTAGAGAACATGAACTCATTCCAAACACATAGGTTGGGAGATTCATTTCCCAATATCATTTCAACCCAGGGGGAAAATCAGAGGAAAAAGGGAGCTTATTTTTCCGACAGTTTTGTGACTATGCTTGGTCCTTCAAGGACCATGCATCTCCACTGTAGTCAGTAATTGTGGTAATTGTGCCTGTCTTAGAAGAGAATAGGTTTTCAATATTCTCTTTTTTATACACTGAGTGGGCAAGAACGGACTTCCCACAGTAGGATCAGGTGCTTTTACCAGTGACCAAGGATGCAGGCAAAAATCAGTAAGTGATCTGAATTTTTTTTTTTTTTTACGAGTTTTGAACATCAAACTCAGAAATTTCATAATGTGTCTGTCTCCTAACTCACTTTTTAAAAACATTTCTTAAAGATATGTAAACTATTCAATAGCCTTCATGTAAATGTTCATCCATGATGAATGACCCTCGGATCTAGCAAAACTACTTGTCAAAATCTTACTGATTCTGGTTTGAGAAGCTCACTGCCTCATTTTCGCACAGTGAGAACACAACTGTATGCTTGTTAATCAGGATGTTTGAAACCTGTAATTGAACACTTAATGAACATCTAAGGTGAGATCATACGACCCTGTCATGTTTGAACACATTAAGAAGTGAGATTTCAGAGAGTAAGTGACATAATAAAGCTCCACTAGATAAGAGAAAGAAGACCAATCAACACGATTTTATCTGTAGAAGAGATTCTCCACAAATAAATAATTTAAAAGGGATTTAGAGCCTCAAGGGGAAAATTAAAGATCTTATTGAATGGCAAGAAAAAGTAACAAAGGCAAGGAAAGTCAAATTACAGCAGATGTACTTTTTGGTGGGTCATTTGAATTTTGCTGGCGGGGTAACCCCAGCAGGAGGGGTATTTTCAAATCGTTTAGCAGAGGCCACAGCAGGAATGAGGAGTTCTAATCACTTTATTAGAAGCGCAAAGTCATTAAAGGAGGCCTGGGCATGTGGGAGCTATTTATAGAAATAGTCAATGAAATGCTTGTGTGACCACAAGAAATAATGGAACACAGACTTTGCTCATGAACACATTAAAAGGCAGAAAAATTGATTTATTTTGAGTGTATAAATAGAATCATGAGATTTTCTTGGTGAGGAAAATAATTGTTTTGAAAATTAACTCCTATGTTTGTAGCTTTTCTGCTCAATTCTGAACCATCAACTCTAAGCAAGTCTTCCTTCCTTTGTTAGGGTGATTAAAATATCAACCTACCTTACTGTCAATTACAACATATAGTATAGTTCTTTAAAATCATTTTGGATAAAGGAGCTTTGGGCTATTTGGGGCTCTGATATTCCTACTAATCATTTCTTAATGAATTCTTTTAACCTGATCACAGCACATCTTGCTGATTTTGAATCTATCTTCAATATGTTAAAATCTCCTGGTTTATGAAACCATGAGCTTCCAATCTTATTTGTATAAACACATATATTGCTACATATTGAAGTATATATAAAACTTAGCATTCTCATGTAACACTACTCACCGCAGGCCAGAGTTTTCTGTATGTGTGTAAATCGTATAAAGGGTAGTTTTCTATTGCTGCGTAACAAATCACCATAAACTTAAGAATTTAAAAAAGCAGCCACATTCACGAGCCCACAGTTTGATAACTTAGAAATCCATGGCTGGATTCATGGCTCAAGCCTAGATTCCTTTCTTAGAGGGTGAAACCAATATGTGAGTGACCTATGTTCCCAGGAGGGGGCTCTGAGAATCCGCTGTGACATTCTGGTAGGGTTGCTGGCCAAACTAAATTCCTGGTGGTTGCAGGACCGCTGTCCCTATTTCTTTGCTGATTGCTAGTTAGGGGCTATTTTCTAGTCCTAGGGCTGCCTTTGTATTTCTCAACATTGTCTCTCTGTAGCATCTTGACATCCAGCAACATTACTCTCAAATGTCTCTCATCCTTTGTGTCTCTGGCTTCAGGAGATCTCATTTTTCTTATTGAAAATAAGGGTCACTTGATTAGGTCAAGCTCATCGAGGATAATCTCTTCCAAAGCCAGTTCTCCAATGTAATGCAATCTCACTATGTCAGTAAAATTCAGCATATTCATTGTCCTGGGCATTAAGCAGACTATAGATAAGGGCAATAAATATTTGGATCATTTTAGGATTTTGTCTAAGAGAAATCTTTCTTTGACTTAAATGTAGATGGCTAAGTATACAGTAGTCTATTTTTCAAGCAAAGAATAGTAGCCAAATGTACTTCAATCTGTTTCTTTGTTCATTTCCCACCTCCCTGCAAATGTGATTAACCAGACTAAGGCACAGCACTTGGCAGTATGGTTCCCAAATTTAGGAACACATAAGATACCTGGGAAAATGTTTATAGATTGCTGGGAAATGTATCTGAGAAACTGTGGCTCAGTAGATCCTAGGGGAGCACAGGGGAGCCTAGGAATATACATTTTAAGAAACTGCAGAGCACAGTTTAAGCATTGCTGTTGCTTCAGAGTCTGTGTAGTGGCTCTGGCCCTCTTTAGTGGCACATAAACTACTGAAAGCATTGTGTTCTTGTTAAAATGAAAGCTAAATTTTCTGAAAATGTTTGAGAACTAAATCTGAGACCCACTCTTTCTATCTTTGAAAACAGCAAGTTATTTTAATGTAAAGCAATTTTGTATATGAAACACAAAACATTAAAAAGGGTTATTGAAGAAAAATCACTTTTCTCAAAATGTTTAAATAGGCTTAAATACCATATAAAAATGCCATCTTTTTCACTGTGCTGTATTTTGTTAGACTTATATTAGGTATTCTTTATTGAGAGAAGTATTATTAATATTTATTGTATTTTGCTTTTTATTCATATGTAAGAATGATCATGAAACAAAATATGGAATAGGACTGTGAACTCTGACTCATACTGAAATACATATTGTATTTTAGGATCATTAGAGGCAGTCTGCACACAAAACCCAAGGCTTGATTTGTGAAGTGGAGTAGAGAGAAATGAAAATACTTAAAGTACACACTCAAAATGAATACTCTTTTTAATTTTTTTCTACGAACACAGGCTGTTCTTCTTTTAAAATTTCAGTGACTTCAGTTTATTCATATTTTATTTTCTAGCCCTTTCATTCCATCATTAAATTAAAATTGATTTGCCTCTAGAAAGCACTAAACGCTTCATGGAAGATACCTGTACATTTCAACTAAATCATTTTCAATAAAGCAAGTAGTAAATTTTCCTCATGTTCATGCCTGTCTTAGATAGATACAAATTCAGATTCCTCCATAGAATTATATCTTATAAACTGGGTACTTCACCTTACCTGGTGATGCAAATAAATGCAAATAAATCTATTCAATTAGTAGCAATAATTACAGTAATAAATAAAGATGAATATTCAGCATCACTTTTATTTTCCCATTCATGTAAACCATTGTAATATAAATCTGTCTCATTTTCATGCATGTTAATTAGATTAAAATCTTGGTTTTCATAAAATAAGAATTCCATTTGATATATTAATATTTTATTTTGTGATATTATAGTAGCATTACCAAAATTAATACACTATAAATATGATGATAATATGTAAATACCAATGCAAAGGACTTTTAGAGTGTATTAATTTGGCTGCTATAGTTGAAAGTATAACATCTTGTGTGTGTTTGTGTGTCTGTGTTTACCATTAGATTGTTACATAATTTTTAGTGAAAATAAATTTCACATTTTCAAAATACTTGTCCCATCAGGCCAGGTTTTAGGCCTGTAACTTAAGTGCTTGCCTGCTAAGTGCAATGTTGTGAGTTGGTTCTCTGGTACCAAAAACAAAACAAAACAACACTGAAAATTGTACCCTCTAAAGTCACTCTTTGACGAATTGAAACAGAGTATTTTTTGGCCTCCTTAAGTTTATTTACTTCGGATGTACCTAAAATACTTCTTTTCATTCCTTCCCATCCTTTTAAAATGTTCCTCTTTCTCCTTTTCCTTCTTTTTTTTTTTTTTTTTTTTTTTGTCTTTTTCCTTTTTATCGGTACTGGGGATTGAACTCACGACTGCCTGCTTGCAAGGCAGGTGCTTATGCCGCTGAGCTAAACCTCCAGCCCCTCCTTTTCCTTCTATTGCTGCTTATTTTGATCTTGATAAACCATCCCTTAGGAAATTTTCTGTTTTATACTCTTTGATGGTGATATGCTTTTCTCTATTTTGCATATTATGTTATGTCCTTCCCCATCAATATTCTGGCTTAGTCTTCTATGTTAGTTTTATAATGGACTTTTATAAACTCCAGTGTTCTGATTTTTGTGTCCAAGTGTTGCTTCTTCTTATTCTATTCTCTTTCCTGGTTATTTAATATAGAGGATAACTTGGAATATTACTTCTTATTTGACTGCCCTTCTCTCCTGACTTTCAAAACAAAGTGTTCCATCAAAGTTCATCTGTCCAAAATTGCCAGTGGGCCTTGAACTGGTCAGCGGTCCACTTCAATCAGTGTTTTTTTGGATACTATTTATTTTCATTTTCTTGGTACTCAGCAATGAGTCAGAATTATTGCATGATGAATGCATAAAGTCCCCCTTCTGTAAAAGAACTTTCTATTTTTCCTGTTATATGAATTTAAGGCCATATCACTTTCTGGAAATTCTTTTTCTTTTTAAAACCATTCATATCAAGATAAATCCCGCCAGTGCAACCTCCTGCGCTATGATAGTCCCATTTCCTATTGGGTTTTTCCTCATTTGCTGGAATATAAGTCAAAAGAGCAAGAATGACATAGATTATTTTCTTTACAGGTATAGCATAAGTATCTGGGAGAGTATTTGGAACACTGTCAGTGCTCAATAAATATTTGCTGAGTTGAATGGGATTTTTGTTCTTTGTGCTGAGTACTACAGTGGATTCTAACAGAATGCTGTGTTTCCAATCATTTCTCGAATCTACTCTGCATGGTACTGATCCTCACTAAGGACTGCTCCCCTGTCTTGATATTAAAATTATTACTTCTTTAAGGAACATATCCCTCTTTTTTTCTGCTTCGTGGCTCTTGTGAGGTAGCTTGTTTATTCTTCAATATCTGTTCAAGCTTTAATGTGTGAAGCATATTGTTATTTTCCACCTCAATTTATTCCAACACTGTGAATAAATTATTAAACATATCTGTGACCCTGTTAGGATCAATTGTCAGTTTCTGGTTCATTTTAACCACCTTCCCAAAATGCTTAGGGATATTCTAGCTTGGAGAAAATACAACCGAGGTCTTTTTTTTTTTTTTCCCTTTTCTTACCTTTCCATTCCTTTTACTTGCCCTCTCCTGGCTTCTCCTTCTTTCTCCTCTCCTCCCCTTCCTCCCCTCGTCATCTCCTCGCCTCCCCTCTTCTTTCCCCTTCTTATTTTATCGTTTCCTTCTTCTCCTCCTCCTTTCTGCTTCTCTTGATTTCTTCTCTTCCATTTCTTTCTTTATTCTCTGTCTTCTTCCTTCCCCTCCCTCTTCCTCTTTCTTGTTTTTTCTCTGTTTTTCTGTCTCTCTCTCTCTCGCTCCTTCTCTCTTCTGTAGTGGGGACTGGATCGAGGGCCTCGCACATGCTGGACAAGCACTCCTCTATTGAGCTACATCTAATTCTTGGTTACCTCTGTGTGCTTCAGTGTGCCAATTATTTTTCAAAGATTTTCCTGATATCAGAAAGAAGCTGTGATAGCTTATATGAGTTTCATTATCTTTTGGATTCATGAAAACAAACTGAATTTCCCAAAAAAATCATTCCCAATTTGTTTTATGTGAGAAATAATAGGATGAAACAGGAATTTCATTTTAATCAAATTATAAATTATTAACTCAGTATATTGAAAAGATACTTTCCTTAAATGATTCTGTCAGACATTATAGAAAACTATTCCTTGGGGAAATAATATTTCTGCATCTGAGCTGCTTGTCAGAGTATATAATACCATACCAGGATAGCTGATTTTCATTTTTTATTTTTATATTTTATTTTCTTCTTGAGTTATACCTGAATATAATGTTATAAAACATTTTTATTTTCTTATAACTGTGGGAGGCATGTTGGTCTTGCTCTATTGTCTAAATCTATCTTCTTAAAATAATGCATATATTAAATAAACTATTATTTGAAGTTTTGTTTGTTCATTTTCATGAACAAGTCTTTCTTTTTAATGAATAAAATTTATTTCTTAAAATTATATTCCTCAATTTTAAATTACAATTTGCATGATATCTGGAATCACAGGTTACACGGATGATTCTGCTTTCCTACCAAGTTCTTATCATTCACTATAATTTAATAGATTGAGCTTAGTTTACCATTTACTTTGTCATTAGCAGAAAGTTTGCATTAGAAATGTTATTGATAAGCAAATGTAGCTCATCTGACTTTAGTAGTCATGTCTTGTATTAAACTGGATTCAGCAGTTGGAATGTTTTAATGTTGACCTGACAGGTTATTTAATTTTGATTAAAAAGAAATTTTAATAAATTTAAAATGGAGAAAAAGACAAAAAACAAAGTTGTAATTAATCAAAATGTCCTAAAGAAACGGATAACTTTCTGAAAAAGTGTAAATATTAAAGTTTGAGTGAAAAATAATTTAAAGTATAATCAGAAAAATACTAGCAAAATGGAAAACACTATCAAATAATTATAATAGTTTTGGGTCAAGAAAACATTTACCAATTCATTGTCAAAAATATACAATGTCTAAACTTTGTAAAAAGTTATATAGCATAGCAAAAAAGATACAACTAACTTGTCTTGAAACTTAAAAATCTTTGATCGTAGAACTTGACAAAGTAAAACAAATTCAGAGTTAATGTCATTTATATATGTATAAATCATAAAAAATTAATGTTATGTTCAACTTTATATTAAAAATATCACCTTGAAAGATGCAGTAATATCCATAGCAAAAAATTTGTGTTAAAAAGGGCAAAGGATCACTGAAAATTACTGATGATTTAAGCATAGGAAATCTAGTAATATAATTCAGTTGTTCAAGGAGAAAATTATATCCTTCCAGTGGAGCTCAAAAAGTTACTTCCTGAGATTATTTCTAAGAAAACTCGGAAAAAAATGCTACTAAAATCATAAATAACTTTGCATGAGCAATCTTGAAGTCACTTGGAAAATATATCCCTAAAGATACATTGGGATGTATCTTTACAGCTATCATGTGAGACTTAGGAAACTGCCTTCTAAAATCATGAAAAAGATAAGATGGCTTTTGGCTTTCATTTCTAAAAGAAATATAGCAAGAATTCATATATTTTATTCTCTTCTACATCATAACTTGATGTAGTCGCTCCTGTTTCTCTTTAATTTTTGCACTTGAAATATGATAGCTAAACACACATCTTTTTATGTTTGCTGTGGCTTCAACCACTGAGCATGATGTACCTGAAGGACCAAGCTTAGTTTGCTGTATGGTGCATCGCTTAGTGCGAAAGGAAGCCTCAAGCAGGAAGCTTAATAAGACACAGTAAAAAACCAACTGCACTAGCCAAAGAAGAGTTGCAGGGTACATAGAGGGCAGAGAAACACAAACTGGAAATGAGTGAGCTTTCTCCGTCCATTTCTGTTAGCTATATGTTAGGGTTTTCTAGAATCTACTGTAGTAAGGAGTTGCCATTAACATTTTAGTTCCTTACAATAACAGCAATTTATTTCTCATTCATGTTATATTTCCGGTGAGAACTGGTGTGGGGTCTTGCTTCACTTGGTCACTCAAAGAGCTAGGCTGATGACCCCTTCTCCTTACATCATCTGCTACCCATGGCCTGCCTGAATGACTAGATCAGTCAAGGGAAAGATTGGAGAATCATTTGCCAGCTTTTCATTGTCTCATTTTATAAGTAGTATCAATTTCTATCCTGTTGTATCAACTAGAAACTATCATGTGATCCTTTAGACCAGCAAGAAGGATGTCTGTGCTATTGTCTATCACAAATTATTCTATTTTGTTGTGCGATTTATTTTAGTTTTTCCATGAAATTAAAAAACCTTCATTTTGATTATTGACGACTGATGAGAATCTTACACATTGGAATGCTATGCCACCATAGTCACTGGCTCTTGCCAAAATCAAGGACTAGTGACTGTATGGAGAGTGTACATTAGAGGTGGGGATTTTTGAATCTTAGAATTCTCACAACACTCATAATGTTTATTGAGTAAATATTTTGTGTCAGACATTATGGTAAGCTTTTAAAATTCTTTATTATGTTATTATTTTATTTTAAAAAGCCCTACAATATGTAGTGTTGTTTTAAATTTAGAAGTAAAAAACTGAATGACCCAGAGCAACCTACTCAGTTATTGAGCCAGAATTCGAGCTTAGGTTTGGAATTGTCAACAGGCTTCAACCTTCCTAATAGTTTTTCTTCTGTTGACACAGCCTTTACTGAGTAACTGTTAGGTGTGTTCAGCACTACTTCCACAGATGTGGCTTTCTAGGTGTTCCATGCTTTGACCTTTCTGTATGTATTATTTATGGACACATTTTCCGAAGACATGTGACTTAAAAAATTTCACTACAATCCTGAGCCATGGCCTTAAGGCCCTTCAGTTTCCTTAAGATTTTTGTTATTTCCACTCTGGTTCTCCAATTTTAATGTCATAATGTAACTTCCTGAAAGCCATTAAATACTTCCAGTCATCCATTAAATACTCTGCAGATGGGAACTTAAAAACCAGCCAACCAACCAAACAAACAAAACTAAGGACTGGAGTGACTAGTTCTAAAAATATCCAGTTTATTTTTACATGACAGACATAGGCATCGGTCACTAAGACAGAAGCATGGCTACCTAAATAAGATTGTTTTTATTTTTAATCCAAGGCTGTGGAAATATCACTTTCCCAGTGTATCTTTAGGGATCTATTTTCCAAGTGACTTCAAGATTGCTCATGCAAACTTCTAAAGCTGACACAAATTATCTGACACTAGGTAAAAGCCTTCTTCACTGTTTTGTGATCTTGTATTCCCTTGATTCAATTCATCATTGATTCTCTCAACCAGTATTCAGAATAAAGATCTGCACAGGGATTAATACCAGTTTCAAACACAGTAAGTTTCTTTCAAAGTGTTTAACCCTCTCATTGTGAAATTCTGTACGTAAGGGAGATTTTGTTCCATTTTCCTGTTTATCTGGTTTTTATTCATACATGTTTTTAGTATATAATGATCATATTTCCTTGTGGGGAGCCGTTATATGTGCATAACATTTCTTAATTCTTTTTAAAATTGCCTTTCCCTCCTTTCCTCTTCCTTCATCTCTTGGTGCCTTTGCTATTTGCAAAAGAGCTCTCACAAGGCCCTATTATCTACTTTACATAGTACTCTTTGTTTATATTTTGGTGTTTTCATACAAGAGAAACAGTATAATATTTAAGCTTATGTATCTGATTTATTTCACTTAACATTATGGCCTCCAGTTGCATCTATATACCCAGAGATTATTCAGATTTTTCCTTCTTTGGTAGGGTAGTACTCTATTGTGTGTAAATATCACATTTAGTTTATTCATTTATTTACTGATACATACAAAGGCTGCTTCCAAAATTTAGTTTTTTTGTGAACTGTGCTGCTATAATCACAGACATGCAAGTATCAGTGTAATCTGATGTTTTAAACTCTTTTGGGAAGATACCTAGAAGAGGAACATCTAGATCAAATGGAATTTCCAGTTTTAGTTTTTTGATAAATTTCCATACTGATTTTTATAAAGGTTGTACTTGTTCACATTCCCACCAACAATATGGAAGGCTTCTTGTTCCCCCACAGCCTCACTAGCATTTGTTGTAATCTCATTTAATGATGACAGTTATTGTTACTGGAGTAAGTTTGAATCTCAGTGTAGATTGAATTTGCATATAATAAATTACCAGAAGTATTGAGCATTTTTCATACATTTATTAGCCATTTATACTTTTTTTTCTGAAAATATGTGTTCATTTCAGTTCCCCGTTTTTTGACTGGGTCTTTTCTTTTGGGCTTTCTACTTTTTTGGGTTCTTTATATATTCTAGATATTTGGCCTCTGTCCAAGGAATTATTACTGAATATTTTCCCATTCTGTAGGTTGTCCTTTCATGATATTACTTGTTTCCTTGTTGTGTAAGAGCTTTTTAATTTGATCTGATCCCACTTGTTGATTCTGGGAGCTATTTCTTGTACAACTGGGATTCTGTTCAGAGAGTCCTTGCCTTACCCCTATGATTTCAAGAGTTTTCCCAGCAAGATAAGTGTTTTTGGTTTAGCATTTAGTTCTTTTATCTATTTTGCTTTTGGTGTAGTACACAGTGAAAGAGACAGGTCTAGATTCAATCTGCTGCATGTAGATAGCCAGTTTCCCCAGAACTATTTATTAAAGAAGCTATCTCTTTCTTTCTCCCAGCTTATCTTTGTCTCATTGTCAAAGGTCAGATAGCTGTATGTACCTGAAGTTGTTTCTACATTCTCTGTTCTGTTCCACTGATCCAGAGGTCAGATATTGTGCTAACACCATGTTGCTTTTACTACTGTAGTTTTGTAGTATAATTTGAAGTCTAAGTTTCTATGTCTCCTCACTTGCTTTTGTTACAGAGGATTGTTTTCAGTATTTTAGGTCTCTTTTTGTTCCATATGAATTTTAGGATTGTTTTCTGTAGTTCTCTAAGTAATGCTATTGGTATTTCATTGCAATAGTGTTAAATTTGTATATTAGTATTGAGAATATGGTCATTTTGATTATTTTGTTTTTATTCAGGTACAGGAATATCTTTCCATTTTCTGATGTCCTCTTGGATCTCATTTTCAGGTTTTCATTTGGAGGTTTTCTACCTCCTTGGCTTTGCTAATTACTTAAATTTTATGTACTTGTTTTAATGTAACATTTATCAATATTAACAAAGAAAGTGTAAAAAGCACGCTTCTTACGTCTATGACTATAACACAATTGCACAACAAAATAATTAGAGGATAACAATAGTTATTATACTGTGTGTATTGTTTCTCTAATTTCTTTCTTGGTGAGTTTCTTATTGGTGTACAAAGATGCTATTGTTTTTTGTGTGTTGACATTTTTTGTGGGGCAGTACTGGGAATCAAACTCAGGACCTCACACTTGCCAGCCAGGTGCTGTGCCACTGAGCTAAATCCCTGCCTTGTGTGTTGACTTTGTACCCCACTTTGTTGCTAAAATTGGTTATTAATTCTAAGAGCCTTTTGGTGGAACTTTTTGGATATTCTTTGATCATGTTGTCCACATTTAATTTTAATTTGACTTTTTCCTTTATTTTATATATATCTTTTATTTTCTTCTCTTGCCTAATTAATTTATTTAGTGTTTTGAGGTCTATTTAATAGGAGCAATTGTAATGAACATCTGTGTCTTGCTTTGGATTTTCGAGGGAAAGCTGTTAGCTTCTCCCATTGAATATGATGTTGGATCTTGTTTTGTAATAAAGGGCTTTTATTAGGTTGAGATAAGAACCTTGAACACTTATATTCTTCAGGGTTTTTGAAATTCTTTTCATGACTGCATGTTAGTTTTTGTCAAATGCTTTATCTGTGCGAATTTAGGTAATCGTGTGATTCTTGTCCTTGTTTCTATTTGTCTAACATATTATGTTTATTGACTTATTATATTTGACCATTCCAGTATCCTTTGGATGAATTCTATTTGGTTATGATGTATTACTATTTTTTTGGACAATTTGTTGCATTCTATTTGCCAGTATCTTGTGGAAGATTTTTGTGTTTTGGGCCATTAAAAAGACCTGGAATTCTCTTTACTGGTTTCAGAATCAGGGCTTCCAAAAAGAACTTTGAGAAGATTCCTCCCTTTCAATTACATTGAAGACTTTGAGAAGTTTTAATGTTACATCTTCACAAAAGTTCTTGTGATGCCACTGGGACTTGGGTTTTCTGACTTGATAGCTTTTTAACCACTCCTTTAATTTCATTGCTTGGTTTAGATAATTCCAGGTTTTATATGTTTTGTGTTTTATTGGTAGTTTCTAGTACCTAGGAAACTACTATTTTTTATGAATTGTCCATTTTATTAGAGTACAGGTTATCAGAGTAGATAATTTCTGGACATTGGCAGTACCTATTGTGTTTTTGGTTTTTTAGAGAAAAAAAGCAAAACAGAAAAAAAGGTAGAATATCACAGAATTTCAAAAAACCAACTAAGAAATTTCTAGTTGATAAATTACATATTGTCATCTTAGAAATAGTTTATCATTGCAAAATCAAGGCATCAAACAGACAATCAATGTACAAATTGTTCTGCTCAATAAATCAACAAAAACTTAGTAATATGGTTATTTATCTTATACCCTTAAACATATATACAGTAATATCCTTTAGAGCACGTTCCTTCCCTTTCATTTTTACAATATCTATTATACATTTTGGATCTTATTATTCCTTCAGTTTTTATTATTTTTACTCTAGAGAGACAATGTGATATTTGCAAATATGAGTCTGATTTATTTCACTTATGAAGATAGTCTCAAGTTGCTTCCATTTACCTATAAAAGCCTCAAGATCATCCTTTTTATAGCCCGGTAATATTCCATTGTATAAAAATACCATATCTTTTTCATCCACTCTGTGATTGATGAGCATTTTGGTTGTTTCCAAGAGTTAGCTATTCCAAATTGTGCTGCTATATTATGATATAAAATCTAGCAATACTAATATTCATTGTTTAGAGTAATATTAGTCTAGTCTCATGTTTAATTTCAACATATGTAAAGTTATGAACAGCTATTTTGGAGAGAATGAGAGACTTTATGGGCAGCCATCATTGACTCCCCTATTGTCTAGTCTTGAAGACCTAAAAAGCCATCATTATTCTGTTCTGATTAGTTTAGTACTATAATGTTCAGTATGTATTCACTGTATGTGAAGATGTGAACAACTATTTGGAAGAAAAAAGAGACAGTATGATAGACAGTGAAGATCTCCAGTGGTCTTGCTTTGAAATCTGTGTTTCTTAAAATTGTTTCCTTATGATTTATTTTGTTCTGTTTGATTTTACCCTCTTTAAAATTTTAAAAAAACAACAACAACAACAAATGGTGCTGCTCTAAACATGGGTGCACATATATCACTGTGACATGACCTTTTCAGTTTTTCTGGGAAAATATCTAAGAGGAGAACAGCTGGATTGAATGGAACTTTCAATCCTAATTTTTTGAGGAATCTCCATACTAATTTCCACAGTGGCTACACCAGTGTACATTCCCACCAACAGTGGAGAAGTGTTCCTTTTCCCCCACAGCCTCACCAACATTTGTTATCAGTTGATTTCTTAATGTGAGCCATTATTTCTGGAGTGAGAGGAAATCTCAATGCTGTTTTAATTTGCACTTGTCAAATGACCAGTGATGGTAAACTTTTTTTCATTATTTATTTGCCATTTGTGTATCTTCATCTGAGAAATGTGTGTTCATCTCAGGTGCCCATTTTTGGAGAGGGTCTTTGAATTTGAGGGATTTGGTGTATATGTTCTGGATATAAGTCCTTTAAGAAATTGATGGCTAAAATTCTTTCCCATTCTGTGTGTTTACTTTTCACTTTGTTGGTGATTTCTTTTGAAGTGCAAAAGCTCTTTAATAATATGAGATCCCAGTTGCTGATTCTTTGAAGTATTTCCTGTGTAGTTTGCATTTTGTTCATGAATTCTCTGGCTATGCCTATGTCTCCAAGATTTCTACCTACTTTATCTTCCACTAGATTTTGTGTCTCTTTTAGTATTTAGATCTTTGATACATTTTGACTTTAGTTTAGTGCATGGAGGTAGACATGGGTCTAGTTTCAGTCTTTGGCATGTAGAAAGCCAGTTTTTCTAACACCATTTATTGAAAAGGCTATCCTTCTTTCAGTGAATATGTTTAGCCCCTTTGTCAAACATAAGCTGGCTGAGTGTCTTTGTGGTTCTGTTTGCATCTTCTAATCTGTTCCATTGACCCTCAGGTCTATTTCTTTGCTAGTACCATGTTGATTTTATCACTGTAGCTTTGTAGTATAGTTTCAAGCCAGGAATTGAGATGCCTCCTGCTTTTCCTTGTCGCCCAGAATTGCCTTTGCTATCCTAGGTTTCTTCTGTTTCTGAATGAATTTTAGGGATGTTTTCTCTAGATCTGTAAAGTATGTTAATGGTAATTTGATTGGGATTGCATTAAATCTGTACAACAGATTTGGGAGTATTGGCCATTTGGGAATTTGGGCCATTTTCACAGTGTTGGTTTTCCTAACCAAGAGCAAGGAATATCCTTTCATTTTCCAATATCCTCTTCAATCTCCTTTTTAAGAGTAGTATAATTTTGCAGCATATAGGGTTTTATATTCTTGGGCAGGTAAATTTCTAAGTATTTCATTTTTTTAAAAATGCTACTGTGAAAGATGATACTTTCATAATTTCTCTCAGAGTTTTTGTTTGTGCACAGGAATCCTACTGATTTTTGAGCATTGACTTTGTTTTCCACTATACTGCTGAATTTGTTTTTTATCTCTAGTAATGTTTTAGTGGAGTTTATTGGGTCTTCTATATAGAGTATCATGTCAGTATTTGTACATTTAGTACAATGTTAGCTATTAGTTTGTCATAGATGGCCTTTATTAGGTTGAGGTAGATACCATCTATTCTGAATTTCTGTAGGGTTTTTATCATGAACATGTGAACACATGAAATTTGCAGGAAATATAAGTCTTGTTTTGAAGTTGTTATATTGTCTTTAAGGTTTGTCTTTAAGCATTGTCTTTAAGGTTTATGTTGAGAATTTCAAGTACTTCTAATGGATTTAACTTTGTAAGTGATATATTTCTTCTCTCTAACAGCTTTGGAGATTCTGTCTCTGTTGACTTCTTAAATTTTGATATGGAATGGTTCTTTTTCGATCATTGCTATTTGAGGTTCTATGGGCCTCATCTGCATATTTAATTCTCTTCCATTATTTTGAAATTTTTGCATTTTTTAAGAACAGGTTCTTTATGTCTTTTGTTGCTGTCTTTAATATTTTCTCCTTTTATCTTAGCTTAGTCTTCTTTGTTTTATCTTGTAGTTATGTGGTCCATTTTTTTTTTCTGTTCTGTTGATTTTGTAAGTTATCTCTCAGTAACTGATCTTTTAAAGCATCTCCACTGTCTAATTTTGATATTCTTTCCTCACACTAGTCATCTCTATTGCCCATACTTGTTAATTGTTAGTTGTTGTTAATCTACTGTTTTACTTTGATATATTTTCATAAAATCTAATACTTTGTGAAATAATTCATTAAGGTTTTGTATAATTTTGTTTAGTCCACTTAGCTTGTTGTTATAGTATTCTGTAAGCTCCCTGATTGTTTTGTTTATAGCACCATTATTTGTTAATTATATCTTATGTGAGCTTCTCAAGCACCCTATTAATCTGTTTTTAACCTTCTCTGTTATCCTTTCAGATAACTTGGTTTTTGTGCTTTTGCCTCCTTATCTTTTATGCTTCATGTTTTAGCTTTGGAGAATTATGAGTAGAGAAGACAACAAAATTCCTAACAAAGCTCTTATTCCTATTGTTTTCCCTTTTTTATTTGTTAATTTGTTCTGTTATGTGCTTAGGTCTTTCTGTGCTTTCAGTAAAAATATTTTGCTGCTAATATAGAGATTTCATTAGTTACTGTCTGCTTTTCCATGATGCATTGTAAGTATAGTCTTGCCTCTGTCCCAAGTTCCAACCACCTTTGTTCATTGGGAAGGGAAAATGTGATGTAACTGTTCCAGAATCCAGTTCTCTGGATGGATGACAGTATTATTAATGTTACAGAAATAATCTGAGTATGGATATACAGAGAAAATCTTAGACACATGTTGGCTAGACATTGCCACAGCTTGAAGGAAACAGAAGGACCTCTGCAATGGGTGAGACAATGTGCAAATAGGACATAAGCAAAGGAGAGAAATCTGTCGCTTTCTGGACTTCAAAGCTACAGATTCTGGAAGAAAATAAGACTTTCAAAAACAAAAGAGAACCTGTTTTTTCTGTTGTTGGACTCCTTTTCTTTTCCCCTTTCTTTCTTCTTTACTGATATTGGGGACTTAGGGAATTTCCTTTAATCTTTATTTTTTTCTTGTTTTTCTCTTTACTTCTCTCCCCCCACCCCACCATGTTAGTAGACAGAGAAAGCAATTGCACCCCAGATCTTTGCTGGATATATGTAGCAGGGTAAGAGTTTAAGTTTTCAATGATGGCATGCTCAGACCCAGACATTTCTGGATTCGTCTCAAGATATGCCTAACTTCTCACCATGGTGGGAGTGAAGGGGTGTCCTTCCTAGCCTGAATTTAACTTCTCAGGGGTTCTCTTTCCATTCCATGGCCTGCTCAGTTATCCTTCACCCAGTCAGTGTGGGAGGGTAAGTCTGGAAACCATGAAGTGAAGTGATTTTGTAGTTGTTCTAATTCTCAGATTTAAGTAATAATCCCTTCCTAGAATGGCACTTGTGTAAACACTGTCTGGTGATATGGTGGGTGGTCTCATGGGAATTCCACCCTGTATTTTGCCTGCTGTTTAAAAGGACTCTCCTTGGAACCCTACACTGCTTTTGCAGTTTACCACAGATGTGGGCTTCCCTTGCAGCCCATGCTGCCAACCCAGTCTGTCATGAAGTTTCTTTCTGGTACTCTTGGACCTACGAGTTTCTGTGGAACCAGTTCCCCTCCAGGGCAGCACAAGCCTGCCAGAGCCTCTGCATCATTTCATTCTTTTCTCTGAATTGAGATTCATCTTCCCACCTTTTTTGTGGCTTCTAATATTTCTTTCAGTTCTTTCATGGTTCCTGGCTATTTCTTTCTTTTTTTCTTGGTATTTTCAGTGCCTGAATTTCAGATCTTGAAGAGGCTGAATTTTACTGAAATCACCACTATATCATTCTCTCCCCATTTCATTTATTTTTGTATTGGAGTTCACCTTACTGGTGAAAGTAGACATATCCTTTGAGTATACTGTTATTGAAAATTAACAATAATTGCCTAGGAATTATGAAATGTACTGGAATCTGTGATTCAAATTTTGAATGGGGAAATACTATTATAAACAGAAATGTTGCATCAATTAGTGCCTTTTAAGGTTGTTACTTTTGTTTTTGTGACTGACTGTATTTTTGAAAGTCTGTAAATGTAGAGCTCAGATATTCTTATATGACTTTGACTTTGGAAAAGGTTGATAAGAAATTTTTGGAATTCAGGCCATCCAATTTTGGAAGTTCTGGGGGTGTATCCAAGCAGAATGAGAAATATGGACTAGTCAGAAATCCCCTAAGATTTGGCAGAATAAAAACAAAATGGGTATGAGATTTTATGAATATTCAGTTACTTTTCAAATAAACATTAAGGTATTTAGGTGGCTTGATTTTAGATAAAATTTCAAAGTTCTGTGTTATGGCATGGATTAAATGATTTTTTATGATGTATGATGTGATTTCAAGTAATATCACAGTAGGGCAAAGAGAGGATGGCAGGAAAGAACTCCCTATGTTTGGAGTTAGATTTCATCCCCTCACTTGCTGGATAAATATACTGAAATAAGTTACTCATCCTCTACACTTTCTATTCTATAAAATGAGACCAGGAGTGGCATCTACTTAATAGGATCATGTAAGTACCAAATGTATTAATGACTGTCAAAGTACTCAACATAGAGCTGACGCATTGTAATTAATCAGTGTTGGCTATAAACACAGCCACTTGTGTAACAGGACAACAAATGCAGCCATTTTTCATGAATTAAGAATTGCATAGGAGAATATGTTGGGTAGTATATAATGTAAGATAAAATTACATAAAATATTTGAATCAAACAATCATAAAAGCTTTAGAGCTAGAAAAACATTAGAAATGTTTCACATATAGTACAGTTTTCAGGA
This sequence comes from Cavia porcellus, assembly GCF_034190915.1. Taxonomy (NCBI): domain Eukaryota; kingdom Metazoa; phylum Chordata; class Mammalia; order Rodentia; family Caviidae; genus Cavia; species Cavia porcellus. Next base: position 7,031,882 of record NW_026947500.1, on the reverse strand, counting down.
GTAATCCTTAAAAGAAAAAAATAAAACAGCTAAAAAAAGATCTATCTAGGGGACCTGGGATATAACTCAATGGCACCATACCTGCTTGGCCAGCACAAGGTCATGAATTCATTCCTGAAAAAACAAGAAATAAAGAAAAAGAAAACAATAACAAAATGATTGGACATGTGGGTTCCAGTTTTTGATTTTGAAGGGAAGGAGAAGTGCTTACAATGCCCCTGCACTTTTATTCTCCGGAACAGGAACTTTCAGGTGAAAGATGCATGCAAAATGGAGCCCTCAGTAGCATAAAGTTAGACCACTGGGTGGGGGTAAATATTCTCAGACTGAGATACACATAACACAAGTAAAACTGACTCTAAACTGAATATTTTGTGAGATAACTTGGTAAATAAATAGGAAGACAAATGTTTACACCTAGAAACAAATTAGTTGATTTTTAGAATTTCCTTGGTTTTTTTCTCTTTTAAATTGGGTTTTGTACATTTAATTTTTTTTCCCTAGATTTTTCTTTATGCTCCTTCTTAAATCCTCCTTGCACTACTCTTCTTAGTCTTTTCTCCAAGATTTGTGGCACTTAGAAGAGCTGAGAAGTCATGTATGAACTTGGGTATTTTCAAAGAAAAAGGTGGTAAGGATCACACTTTCCTGATTTTCTCTAAGATTTGTAATTGAAGCATAGCTGCTTATACCTGGAATATTCTCTTCATCAAGAGACATGAGATGAAGAATTGAATTCAAGGTGCCAACTTAAAATAAAGAGCAGTGGGCTGGGGATTTAGCTCAGCGGCATAAGCACCTCCCTTGCAAGCAGGCAGTTGTGAGTTCGATCCCTGGTACCGATAAAAAAATGAAAAAGACCAAAAAAGTAAATAAATAAATAAATAAAGAGCAGTTGTGGGTTTGGGAAACAAAATATGTACTACAAATAGAGATTTAGCTAATTCTTTGTCAATTTAAGTCTTTAATTCCTGTTATTTTCCATTCACATTGCAAGTGCTCACTCTTATCACTATTAACAATCACTAGAACAACAATTATCACTATTAACATTTCAGATAATATTTAATGTTCTAAAAATTTTCATGATACAATATGCGTAGAAATAACATAGATTTCCTCCTCATACTGAGCTCCCAGTTTTTTTTTTCTCTTATAGGGCTTGGAAAGCTAATATTCATTGGAGCAGTAATCATGCAGTTTAGGGACATGTAAACAGAAATTATGGAAAAGGCTTACTTTTATATCAAAAGTGAAATTTCACAAAGAGAAAGCTCTTCATTTTTCTCATTCTTCAGTCTTTTCCCTGCTCAGAATGCAGACATTATACCTGAACGGAGAGTAGCCTTTTTGCAACTGGTGCAAGAAAGACAATTTCCCAAGTATAAAAAAGCAGAAAAATTGCTAACTGTTCCTCAGACAGAGGACTAAGATCTAGAACATACAAAGAATGCAAAAAAAAAAATCGCCTTTTCAAAATAAAGAACCCAATGAGAAAATGGATATCTTCTCAGATGAAGAAATAAAGTTGGCAAATAAAGACATAAAAAATTCAACATTACTGGCCATTAGATATGGAAATTAAAAATTTGACATACCATCTTACTCCAGAATAACTGGCTATCATGAAAAAATCAGAATAACAAATTCAGGCAGGGCTATGGAGCTAAACAGATTCTTCTCTACTGTTAGTGGAAGTATAGACTGGTGCAACCACTATGGAAATCAGTGTTGAGATCCTCAAACAACTAAACTTAGAGCTTCCATTCCTCCTACCTGTTCCCCTTCATGGTATCTGTTGTGGGTGATACACTGTGTTGAGAAGCTTAGAAGTTTAACTAAGAGACTCAGCAGGACACCAGGATCCTTAGTTTGTAAATATCCTCATTCTGTGCAAAGGAAAGCACAGAGATTCTGTGAGTGCTACACCCATCCTGGTGGTGGTGGTCATGTAAAGGAGAAAAGAGGCTTGCTCTTATCTCTCTTCTTACTCTGGCTCCTTTTTCAGGCTGCAGGCCTTGAAGTGCTGTCCCAGTGCCACACCCTCTTATCTTTCAAGCTCAGTGTGGGCTTGAAACTTCTAAAAACTGTGAGCCAAATAAACGTCTTCTTTTTCACTGTTGGTGTTGGGAATTTTATCCCAGAAATGAGAGAAAAGTAACCTAAGATAGTATCTTCCTGAGAGAATTAAAATCATTATATCACATGCTTACTCATGTTTATAGCAGCATAGTTTATAATAGCTAAATCTTGGGCTCAAATGCCTTTCAACTGATGAATGGATAAAAAAAGATACGTTTTTTATAATTTTAAAACAAAAAAGAATAAAAACAATGGTGCAGAATTACAAAAACAAAAGAATAGGAGGTTAACAATGGTTAATGTATTGTGTGTTGTTATCTTCAAAGTAGATGCTCCATTATAAAATATAGACATGGAAAAAATGATCAAACTATGAAAGCACCATTCTTTTTAACGAATTAATAGAGATTAGTAGAATAATCATCTATCTTGCATATATGTAGAGTCTTTTCTCTCTTTCTCTTTTTCCCTTTTCCAGCTGTTCTTTCCTTTTGAACAGTTTCTTCCCTTTTCACTTTCACAATATCTATTGGACATTCTACATCTTATTTACTTTTTGAGATTTTTATACTAGAATGACAATATGATGTTTGCACAAGCAAGTCTGATTTATTTCACTTATGAGAATGGTCTCAAGTTGTATCCATTTAATTATAGAAGCCTCCAGTTTATCCTTCTTTATAGCCTAGTAGTATTCCATTGCACAAAGACATCCGCATCTTTGTTATAAACCTCATGACTGACCATTAAATTCTTGAAAATTTTATTGTTTCATTTCCCTCAGGAAGATAAAAGATTAGAAAAATTAAAAAATATTTAGGAACAGGCAAAAATCCAAAAAATAAAAGAAAATGCCTGAAAATTTTATATATGTAAATTTATGTCTATAAATTTTCACTGCAGATGACTCAACTTTTAGCAATTAAAGAAGATTCAATATACTAAAGCCAATATACAATGCTTACTTTTTATCTGATTCATACAGTTGGAAAAGTTATCTTGGTGTAATGTTAATTTAAAAATTTTGCTTACTTCATTTATTTAATATTCATATTCTAAAATCATTTAAATTTACAAATGAATATTTTCATTTTTGGATTTGGGATCTTTAGAAACAGACAATAAAATGGACATATATCTACATATTTATATACAGTAGATATATATGTATATAAATGCATACATGTCTACACATATATGCACATAGGTATACTTGTGTTTATATGTATACATATTTTTGTACTAATGTTTATATAAGTAGATTTATTATGAGTAATTATGGAAATTTACTATGAGAAATTAGCTCATTTCCTTATGGAGGCTGAGAAGTTTTGAGATAGTTGTCTTCAAACCAGTGACCTAAGAGAGTCAAATACATTTTCTGTCTTGGTCCAAAGGCTGGAGTCAGTGGTATAAGTTTTAATCAACAGTGTGAAAAGACTAATGTTCCAAACCAGACAATCATTCTAAAGGGCTAAATTCTTTCTCATTCTGCCTTTGGTTTTATTCAGTCTGGTTGTCAACAGACTGAATTATGCCCACGCACATTGAATAGAGTGGTCCGCTTTAGAGAGCACTGATTAAATTGCTAATTTAATCTGGAAACACTGCCACAGACCCATACAAAGATAATGAATAGCCAAATATTCAGACTTTCCAAGGTTCAATCAAGTTCACAACAAATTGCATCCCTTTTCTTAACCAGAAAAATCTTTTGTCCATGTTTGTACACTTTTTGCCTTGCAGTTAACTTTATTGGGCTAATTTGTAAAGTCTTTATTTTTATTAATCATAAAAGATTTCTAGTTGCTACAAAATTTCAAATTTATGTTTTATTTAGTTATAATTGACACATCCTGATGTTGGTGATAATTCATGCTGGTACATCCCACTTTAAACTTTACAAGGTAATTGTGCATCAAATAATCTAAGAGATGGAGGGAGAGGGTGTTAGGATGATGGGAGGAGAGGAAAGAGAAGGGAAAAAGGATAATAAGATTTAAGAAGTGTTCTATACATGTGTCAACTACCCACAATAAATATAATCACTATGTACTGCAAATATGTGCAAATATATAAAATGGTAAAATAAAAAATAGGTATGAGGAAACAGGACATAATATTTTTTGAAAATTGGAAGATGATCTAGAATTGTAAAGAGAGATACAGGAGGGAGAGGAAGGAAAAGTAAAAAAGACTAAGATAAAATATATGCACAGACCAACTCTCCAGATAAATGTATTGACTATGTATCACAAACATATACTAAGAAAAATATTAGTCACCACTTTGAAAATATTTTCATAGAGAACACTTTGATTCCATATAGTACTGAAAACATAGAGATATGTTCACAAAATCTTCTGTATCTTTCTTTTTTTGTACTCTTCCCTACTGGGTCTTGGTCTGGCCCCTGTCTCCCAAAGCAAGTGTACAGCAAATGGCTTAAACAGAGGGAGACAATGGAATAGGGTGTGTGGGGAGCCCAAGAGGTCAGAACTTTCTCAGGAGTAAAGACTCTGAGAGTGGAGACAAAGATACTTCTGGATCACTGTATTTATTAGATTTGCACAGATTTGGCAGTGCATAAAGAGGAGAGCACACTGCAGTTAGAACAAAGGCAGTAAACTTTGCCACTTAAGAGTGTGTTCGCTCTCTAAGGCTGGCAGCTTTACTGCTCTGGAATAGGGAGTGTAGCCGCCCATGTCCTTGGCTGCCTCAGCTGTGTGTGGTGTTATCTTGACTTTAGAGCACTGTGAATACGATTTTTTCCAACACAGCCAGAGATTCCTTCACAGTCAGCCGTTTAACCCTTACATAGGCTGGTGTCCAACATTCCCTTACAAAAATTTTGCCTTGACAGGAAAATGCTTTCACAAGTATTTTCTGCTTCTTTGTTATCAAATTACATATCATTAGCCTAAGGCATTTCACTAACACTGTTCAGTTTAGATTGTGATGAAGTTGTGAGCTTTGGTTATTTCCAGATGACATGTTAGAAATATATTTGCTTAGCATGGGCTTCATGAAATATTCCATTAAATCTTAAGAAGAAAAGCAAAAGTATTCTATGGGATGCACCAGCCTATCCTTAACAATAAAATATGCCCAAGAATAAACAAACTCTATTGCCAGGACCAAGAAAGTTGGTGTATCAACTTTTCTAAATCCATAATGTTTGTAACAATGCAGCATTACAGTGTCTCAATTGAGATTATACAGAATGTACTTATAGTACTGTCCTTAATAGTATAGCATCAACAGTATTTTAGAACTGTTTGTTAATTTCTTTCAGAGTATCAGCAGATTTTGTCAGCATTCAGCCTAAAAATCTGTTCTCTACAGCAGTGATTCTCTGAGATTTTATACTTAAGGATCATTTTATAACTTGTCCTTCACTGACGATCCAGACAAATATTTTAACAGTATTTCAGTATTATTTTGGGGAAATGGGACTTTTCTCAAAGCATTTTTAACCTATTGTTCGTGAATGAGTTTAGGGATTCCTGTCACTATTGGACTACTTCCTCTAAGAATTTTAGACTTTCTCTTAATGATAATTGGCTTTGTGGCAAGTCCACAGATCAGGTGACACCTCCAAAATGGGGTTAGTGTGGTATTTCTCTGCCTGGGAATATTCCAAATCCTAAAATATCAATATTTGTACAATTGATTTCAGTAAAAACATAGATCTGAGTGAAAGGATACTGAACAATATTGGGAGTTGTTGTGGCTTGGATCTAGATGTCTCCCCCAAGCCTCATGCGGGCATAGGTGGGTCTTTTCCAAGTCAGAGTGCGTAATGCTTGAATTAAATCATGTGATGCTGGGATTAAATTGTGTGATGCTGGGATTGAGGGTGTGTGATTACTAATTTGTCCACTGATTGGTTAGGGATAGCTCTGTATGTGGATAATGGGAGGCATCCTTTGGGCATGGGTGACATCAACCCAAAAAGTGAACATACTTGGAAGGGTTAAAAGGGAGAGATTTATACCCCACTGTTGATGCTGCTGCTTGCCGTTTCCCTCTGCCCTGCCAAGCACTATTTCTCCTCTGTGATGGCTGTGCCTTGCTGCAATGCCTTGAAATGACCCAACTATGAATGGAAATCTCTAAAAACTGTGAACTACAGGAAACATTTCCTCCTTTAACTTGGGGTTAATGTATTTTATCTTAGCACTGACAGAAATAACAAGACAGGAGTTAAAGGACAAGAAATTCCTGGGGGTAGAACTTGGGAAAATCAAGGAAAGTTGGCCAGCGGAAAGGGGTAAGGGTAGAATGTTGAGGTTGTTAGACTGAGGAGAGTGTGGCAAGATTAGGGATAACTTGCAAATGGTACCTGAGTTAGATGTTTGGGAGTTTAATGTTCAGGCAGTGAGTAGCAACCAGGTGGTAACTTGAGTCACTGAGTTTAGTACAGTCTAATGATAACACAAAACATATCTTTTTTCATTTCATTTTGCTAATCTCATCATAACCACAAATCTTATAGCATTCTTTATAAAATATAATTTTTTTCTACTTTTATCTTTTTCAAATGTCTCTTTTGGTGAGATACTGGTAGGATGAGATATTTTTCTGGTAGTGTCTTGGGCTCAGGTTTAAGAATGTTGAGCATTCTAATGAGTGTTAATGAATGGAGTTTATGGATATTGATTGCAGCAAAAGTTAACTCTGTGAATTATCTGAACTATATAGGCATTCAAATAGGCTATTTTAGGTTGTGTTGTAATATGAACAAGACTTTTGACCTCAACAAAAACTAGTTTTTGGCTTTATGGTTAGGTATATGCCACGCACTCTGATCTTTAGTTTGGGCTACATACTTGCTTGAACTGGGTGATGCCTGCCGAATCTTCTAAAGGTAGTGTTAGCTCACATTTGGAGAAAGAATCAAGTGTTCTTGAAAATTTAATTGAGGGGCCTTATAGGAGAAGAAGGCAAGAAAAACTAAGAAATATAAAAGTACATTATGAGAAAAATTTGAAGGCAAAGGAAAAATTATAGCAGAAACCAAAACATATTGTTTTGCTGAAAATGTTAACTGAAAGTGGACTCTGATGCATTTATCCAAAACTGGAAATGTTGTTTCAAGTATAACACTTTTACAGAAGAAACCTTCTGTACACAAAACCTTCTGTACACAAAACGCAGAAGAATGTGTTTGTATGTATTTCCATGTACATGATAATTTTAACAATAAAAAATTCTTTGAAATTTTGTTATGGTTCTTGTTTTGTGTTGGTCAGAACCATAGTCAGAAAACCAAATGTAAGTCACAGATTCTTGGATACTTGTTCTATTTAAACTTTTAAATGTATTTACACGAATATTTAAATTATTAGTTTTTAAACTCTTATTTTCTTGCACTAATTTAGATTCAAACCAAAACTGAGAAAAAAGTACAAAGATGCATATTTTAAAATTGTGAGATATACATTCAAAAAGACATAAAACATACTTAACATAAAGAATAATGATGAATGCAAACAGCTGTGTAGCAGCATCTCAGTTCCAGAAGGGTATTGTCAGGGCATCTAGAGCTTCTGAGATTTTTCCCAGCCATGACTCTGCCCCTCCCTTAAACTGACTGCTCACACAGCTTCTAGGATTAGCATTCCACCCTCTTCTTTCCGGATGCGATCCTAAGTGATAGCTTTATTTTGCCCTTTTATAGAGACAACTTGTTTTCAGGTAGGAAAGCATTAGTGGAAGAGAATCCCAGGTAACTTCTGAATATTGACTAAGCACAATTAATATGATCCAGTGAGAACATGAGAGATAATAGGTGTTCTTCCATACACCGTGGCTATCTTTACATTAACATAAAGTTGATTTTAAAATAACATTTTTCTTCCATTTAAAGTTATTTTCCCGGTGACTGCTCCAATTTTTTCTCCCTATCCCTTAAAAATGTACTGAATGTGTTAAAACATAGCATCATAATGATAATGTTTATTTTTAAAAAGTAATGGACTATCTGTATAAAATCATGGCTATATGCTGTTTCAAGTATGATTCTGATTAAGCTACTCACTGCTGTTTATCTATGCAGTGGGGCAATTGGCAGAAGCTAGAAGTATTGATTGATTCAGTCTTGCCAATGTGTGTGAAGACTGTTGAGCTGTTTGAAAGGATGGACTGGATATCTCTTAGCCCATTCTGCCATCTCCTGTGTGGACCAGTCTATTGATCTCATAAACCTTATGGATGTACTTCAAATTGTTTTACTTGTACAAACCAATCTAAGAAGAGTTTAGCCCTTTAAAAAGCAGCTGCCTGGCGTAGAGAGGCTAAGAGTTCAATGCCTCCGAGTATTTGGGGCTAGGAGAAAAAATGAAGTTATTTTTCTTCAGATCAAAAAAGACTAAAGGGACAAAGACTTCAACACATTAATAAATGAGACATGACCCTTTTCACTGATCCCAGATATGAAAGTTTCTTTTCCAAAGTAAGAGCTTTATTTTTCAAGGGAAACAGGGTCATGTGAGAATGAAATAGATCAGAAAATGAAAAGTGATGCTGCATCAGAATAACTATAATTAATAAGTGCTATTGTACATACTGAGGAATGTCAAGAAGGTAAAAAATACAATTTTAATTGAATACTGAAAGTAGAGTGCTGTTTTCAAAAGAGAAAAAAAAATGCTGTTAAAATAGAAAAATATGTCTTACCATGTCTTGCTCAGGCAAATATCAGAAGCACACTGAATGATTCTAGGGCGTGCTAAATTAATTTGCTTTTTATTTAGTTATGTAATTAAAGTTAAGACACCTTTCTGACCAAAATGTCTTCCTTGTTTTGAAAATGCTGTGTGTGATAGTTAAGGCTTGCCGACTTGACTGGCTTGGGTGCCACTTAATGATTTAGTAAAGCCTTCTGGGTGTATCTGTGTGAGTTGTAGATATGTGGCTTGGGGTCTATCTTTGGTCCCTACTTTTTTGTCTCTGATGTTGTTTCCTTGCTCTGCTTCCTGATCACCATGAACTTAAGCATCTTTGATGTGTTATTTCCTTTTGCTGTGAGTTAGTGCCTTGGATCCGGCGTACCACTAACTGAATTCTCTGAAAACTTGAACAAATAAACCTTTTTTCCTTCAAGTTATGTATGTTGGGCATTTTATTTCAGCAACTGAAAAGCTCATAAGACTTGTAATGACAGGTTAAAAGGCATCTTAGTTTGGAAATTTTAAATATATGCAAAATAGAACAATATAATTACTTTGCATTTCTATCAGTCAATTCTAACAATGATCAACTCCAGACTGATGGTGCCTTGGACATCATGACATTTTGTAAGTAAAAAACATGTATGCATGTATGTCTAAATACAGAAAATTTTATATTAATTTTTATGATTCCCATTGATTTTTTTATATTCAGAAATTCATTTATCTCAAATAATTGCACTTTTTTCCCTAATGGCCTTCAAATATTTCTGTGGATGAGTATTACTAGGAAAGATTTCAAAACAAGTACTTTAAACAGACATACTGAAAAATTTGAAATTATTGACCTGCAGAATACACACTGATAAGTGAAGATAGCAGAAATTCTTACTGAAGTTCCAAAGTCATTCAATGAAATTGAAAGCACTATAATGAAGGTCAATTTAAATGTTTTTCACTATGTTCATGATTTATGTAAGTTATAAATATAATTTTTTTCCATTTATGCTGATTTCATGTTTTCTTTTTGGTTTAAAGATTGTGAAGTTTGATAGAGTGAAGTCTAGATGATAATGTCTTACATAAAATGAGGCTTTATCACCCATGTTAGGGGTTATTTCAGATAGTTATTTCCAATTCTGTCATAGCTGCTGTGAGAATTAGTACTTGTACATTTAACTTCATAAAATTCGCAGGTGAAGCACTCTGTGGGAAAGAAGGAGTAAATTTGGTTTCTTTTTAAAAAATTAGCAGCAACTAAATACTAAAGGCCATTCTTTTTTACTGTTTTTTTTTTTAAGGTAGGAAATCATTTTTGTCATGTAAAAATGCTTGGGAGCTCTGACTCCTCCTTCTTACCTGGCTAGTGGGGTAGAAGATGGGGAAATGAAAGATGAGGGGTATTTAAGAGCCAAGTTAATTTTTAATCAGAATTCTTGGGATAGGAAAATCCTTGTGAGGTAGCGCTATTGATTTTTTCTTGTGTTTTCAGTTGAGAGACCATCAAAAGTATGAAAGTTTAGTAAACATAGGAAAGTGTGCTAAGCAAGTATCCTTATAAATTATTTGGGTCACTAGTAGCCAACGGGAAAGTCTGCTCAGAACAGGTGTATCATCATTGAGAAGAACATAAAAAAGCAAAAGAAAGAGGAAGAGAAAACAAAATCAAAGAGCAACTTTCCTACCCATAAAATATACCTCGAGTTTTGCCTTTATCATGGTTGCCCATGCTGGACTCAAAACGAAACGGCATTTCCATCAGAGACCAAAAACTTTAATAGTGTACATCCTCTAGTTATTCATTTGGTCTATTCTTTGATCTCAGATTGTACCCAAAAGAGTTGTTATTTCTTCCTTCAGCTGAGGGCATATTTCAAGATCTTGAGAGCAGGGATTCCCTGCCTCCTGAGTGGACAAAAGGAGGATTGAGAAGGCATGTGGACTTCTGCTTTTAAGGAAACCAGAATTCCTAAACTGACACATATATTATTTCTCTATACTTGATTCTAGATGTAGTAGAAGCCATTTTTCTACCTCAGTGCTTTAATTTTTTAACAGTTTGTGACCATCAATCATTTTATGTTAACTTGGTTGGATTAAGGAATTTCTAACGAATTAATAAAACATACCTCTGAGTGTGTCTGGGAAGGTCATGAAGTCATTACCTTGGGTAATATTTATCAGGCCTTACCCTTGCCTCTTCATCAGTGTTCTCTTGTTCTTCTTTCCAGGTGCTGTGAACTAGGTAGTTTTGCTCCACCACACCCTTCTGCTGTGATTTTTCTGCCTTGGAGCTGGCTGACTGTGGACGGAATCCCTCAGACCAGGAGTCAAATTAAACCTCTCCTCCTCTACTTTGTTGGTATTGGGTTTTGTGAAGCAGTCATGGGGTGTTCCAACTTTCAGAAGAAGTACTTTTACTACTGGATCTCTAGCAAAAACTTGCTTCAAAAGAGCAACATTTTCTTTTAACATATGACAGTTTTCATCTTAGTAAAGGAAGAACTCAGTAGAACCTCTGGGACTTGGAGTAAATTGTGCTATGAATGATGACACAGATATTTCTAGAGGAATAAAAATATTATTTAGATTTTAATTTCTACCATGTCTTCCTCTTTCTTTTAACATGGATGTAGAATGCCACAAGAAGATCCAAGCAATATTTCACACTTTGGGATTCGTAGGTATCCTTAATGTAGTTCTTGTATGGTTGAAAGTAAATTTGAGGTCTTCCAAAGTTACTAGTTATACAGATCAGTTAGAAGTGATTAAGAATGTGAGAAGTGTATGTAGCACTGAAAATTGAAGAAAGCATTGGAAATGTAACCCATAATTTCCATTGTTGGAAATTACTATGCAGCAGCTCTGGGCAGGATTTAAATTTTACTAATTGGCTTTCTATGTTTATCTGTGAGTCTGTCCTAGGCCTAGGCCTAGGCCCCTTGCCTGGAGATGGGAGCTGATTCATAGCAAGTGAACCTCCATGAATCACTGGTCCTGGCTGAGGACTGTAGGGGCCTCTGATGCCAGAGATACCTCAGAAGGAAAGAAAAGACCACAGCTGAGGACACCTGTCTCTAACCCCAATTAAGAGATAGAGACTGCAGCTGCAGGCATCTCACTCCCGCAGTCTCACTCTTATCATAAATGTCGTCATGGGCATAACACAGTTCTTGTAAACTGGCATAATTTACTAATGGGAGAAGTCTTTGAAGTGACTCCCAAGGTCATGCTCATTTCCCGTGCCTTCCTCAATATCTCCTTTCTTTGCTTGAAAAACTGTTAAGTATGGGTAGCCCAGCGAAGCTCTTTGTCTTTATCCCCTGAGTCTTGAACTCTTTTGACAGTTTTGACCCTCCTTTAGCCCTAAAATCATACCACCTGTTTTATTTATTTAAGCCTTCACTATACACTTGTTTGGGAGATTGAGAATCTTGGCCAAGTCAGTGATACCTGTGAAGAAAACATTACAGGCAGAGCAATACAAAGAGATATATTAAAATTCTACAGTGTTAACACACATAGAAGAAGAGTATACTTTTGTGATTTGTAGATAATGCCTTATTAAGCCATTGTCCTGTGATTTCCAAGTTGAATATTTGTTAACATGAATTCTTTAAATAACATACAAAAACTTAGGGATATTATGGATAAGTATTATTTTAAAGGACATTTATTTAAGTATTTCACTATGATGAGTCAGTTTCTGCAACTTATTTGTATATTGATATAATCTTTTTTCAATATTTGTATATTGAAATAATTTTTATAAAAGAGTAGAACAAAAAGAGTAGAGAGGAAAAAATATGGAAAATGTTAACAATAGATAAATGAGTTAATCTTGGTGAAGTGTACCATTCTTTTAATGCATCTATGGTTTTAAAAAATTTAAAAAAACATTGGTTGGTAAAGGAAATAATACAAATATATTTACAAATATGAAGGTAAATACCACATAAAATAATGAGTTGAAAATGTTTCTGAAAAGAGAAATATAATAATAAAACTAATTTCTATTTTTACTATGTAATTGATAGTGCTTTAAGTCTTTAAATCTTTTGAACATTTTATTCTGATAAAAACTGTACACTGTCCTCAAAAGACAAAAAAAGTGCAAAAAGACACAGGAGATCACATTGCCAGATGCTTAACATAGTCAGAAAAACTCATTGGTGTCAATCCGGAACAGTTGTATCTACAGAAAGAAAAAATCAAGTGCACCAGCTAGACTGAGAAAACTATCTCTGGAAACACCAGGGAAGAGATCACAATCTTCATATAGAACTCAGTCTTTACTAAGTGACACAAAGTAGCTTATATACTAGAAATTACATGAACACATCAGAGGCTACAATCAATAGATGCTTTAATTGTTCACTCCTCGCTTTCTTGGATAGCTTGTAGGACCTCAAAAACTATTTTTCTGGCTAATCACTCTGGTTCAAGAGATCAGATACAAATAAGATTTCTGAGTATTTGATCACTGGTAGGAAAGGAATGTAAAGACCTACCTTTACATGCTATGCTTGTGATCATGGAAGGGCTCATCATCTGCATGTCTATGCTTTTATTTAAATGTTTAATGAACAAGTATCCAGTATCCTGGCAATCTGATCTCCTGTGTCTTTTTGCACTCGTTTTTTGTCTTTTAAGGACAATGTACAGTTTTTATCAGAATAAAACATTCAAAAGATTTAAAGGCTCTTAAAGTACTATCTTTATCCAGTCGTAAATTGATGGCTTGTTGCAAAGTTTATATTCATTTATCGACAAGAATTTTGAGTTTTAAAAGTCAGTAAGCTCTGAGGTAATAAGGACTTATGTACAGATTGGTTACATGATATTGCTACTTCCTGTGATCTCTGTGTGAGAACACTTACTTGCAATGAGAGTAGCTATCTTGAGACTTGGCACAGACTTAACAAGTGATATGATTATAGGTTTGGATGGACATAATATGTAGGCATTGATGATAGCACATATTATAAATTCCTTCATTATGAAACAGTTTGGGAAGCTCTGTCCTCTTAGAAACTAGTGTAGTATTAGATAACAGGGGCCAGGCAGTAGGTCACTGAGTGTGGACAGAAGGTAGGTGATAGGACTCAGTAGCGGACATGCTCGCTATTTATGATTTAGGGAGGAAATCTGCAATTTCAGTAAGACTGTGGTTAGTCTATGATGCTTCTGGATATTTCCTAACACTGGGACAAGTGTATGTAAGATTTCTGTGCTCTTTACTACAACATTCCATTCTCATTACTAGACGGCGTACCAGAATGCACAACTTTATTGGTAGTAATTTTTTTTGTGTGTGTTTTTGAGACAGGGTCTCTCTATGCAGTTCAGGCTAGTCTTGAGCTCATTTTGTAGCCCAGGCTGGTCTCAAACTCACAATGATCCTCCTGCCTCAACCTCCCGAATGCTGGGATTACAGGTGTGAGCCACCATGCCTGGCTTAGTAACCAATAATTTTAACAGCATTAAATAAATGATATCAGTGGTCATTTCACCAAATATTGTCAGAAGCTGCAGTTCAGTGCTGAAATCCTTGGTTGCCATGCTATCCAAAGAACTTTATTTTGAGGAAAAAAGAGACAGTCACTTACATTACAATTTGTGCATATTGGGAGACATTATTTTAAGCCTTTGTGATTTTAGCAGCTATAGATGATTACTCTGGTTACATTCGGAGGAACTGGCATATTTCCACAGTGGCATTAAGTACTTCAGAGCCACTCATGGGATGAGGTTGCTTAATGCTAAATAAGAGCATAAATTCCATAGATGAATTTAAATTGTGTTTCTTGGGTAGTGGAGTTAGATGGAATGCTAGAAGGTTAGTTGGAAGCCTCTGGAGAAAATTTCAATTGCTTCTTGTGGAGAAAATCTTCACTCACTTAAGGATGTTCCTTCCCGATATCCTTGTGTCACACATGTTCCTGAAGAACCCTGGAGATAGGGTGTGAAATAAATGCTTAATCTCCGTTCTTTAGTGAAAGGGCTTTGTGGCCATTAATCATGATAATGTCGACCTGCCTAGATTAAGGAAAGGTAGAGTACAGTTCTGTGTGCTTCTGTGGAAATGACTGACATGCAGTCCTGAAAACCTAAGGTGGCAGAATTTTTCTGAAAGATGGCATCAACCAACAAACTCATAACCCGGATAGAATAAAAAGGGGAAAAGAAGAAAGCGATTTCTGAGATTTTGAAGAACTCCAATCTGCTTGAGTGGATGAACCTCTTGCTGTTATAACTTTTAAACACCGGTCCTCAGTTTCTTCTGCCTTCCAATTGCAACTCGTATTAGTGAGTCCTACTGAGCTTCTAGCTTCCACCAGGACTGGGGCTGCATCTGGTTTCCCTCTCATGTTGCAGGTTCCGTTTTCTTGGACTGGGCAGCCACGGAACTTCTGGCTGTACCACACAACCTGAACTCTCCTGCTTAAATCCTATAAGCCTACCCGATAAATCCTCCTGCATTATCATGAGTGTATTTTCTATTAATCCTGTTTCCCTAGAGCACCCTGACTGATGTGGTCTGTGTCAGTCACTCAGTATTTGAATCACCCTCACACCTAGTCTACTCTTGCTCTTCTTTTTATAATCATGAGCGCTGATACTTCTGGTTTCTATTTGGTTCTGTCAGCAGAGGGAATTGCAAGGCGACTGGAAACCAGAAAACTCAAGTGTCATAATTTTATGCCATTTCCCACTCTCTTTCTTCAGGAATATTTGTGGTGTGGCTGTGAATTTTGAAGTTTTGGCTCATTCACTTCTCTCTGTGGTCCTATGGTGGTTTCGATTGACTGTCCCTTCCTGCCTCTGGGTTCTAGTTGTTCTGCATTCTTTGTTCACCGATTAGATATTGGTATTATTTTTATTTTTTAAAGCCTTTTTAACCACCTAGTGACTTTTTGTTGACACTAGCATGGGCTTCATCACCTCTTGTATCTCTTCCAATAGTTTTGTAACTAGTTACTTTTATTTTAAATTTCCTTTCGAACTATACCGAGAGGCTTCTGTTGTTTGAGTGGGCCTGATTGAACTTAGATTATATATCATGTTGAGTTCACAGGAGCCACAAATGGATGAAAAAAATGATTTGGGATGGATCTGTAGATGTGAAGCGAAATGCAGAAAGTTATAGCATTTGTTTTGTAGAAAATATGACAAGGATTGTTGGCAGAATAGAAACAGAAAGGAGGAAGATATCTTTTACGGAATGTTCTCATTGGAGCTGTGAGGTAAAGACCATGAACCACACAAACATGTTATGTTCTCTCAAATTTCAGGAGGCAAATTTGAGAAACTACCAGATTCTCTTTCTGCAAACTAGCTTAGTAGTTGGACCCACGTATGGGTCCTTTGAAACAACTCTAACCACTATCCATCTTTGCAGCTATGGTTAATCCTAGACCTCATTAATACAGGAAAGTTAACTGTGGAATGTATTACTTAGAACAAAACCTGTTTTTCTAGTGTCAGTTTTCTTTTCCATCCAGATGGTTTGCTTTCTGCAGATGGTAAGTCCCACATGCAGATTTCGACCTACTTGCTAATAAAGAGATGGAGCTGAACCTAAAAATCTTGGATTTAAGTTCATAAATGAAATTAGGTGAAACATGGATACAAACACATTTAAACTAATAAAATTTTTCTTCTTTGTTGACACTTTAAAGCATTGTTTGAGAGGTAAATATAATTAGCATTGCCGATTAATACAGTAGAAGTTTATTTATTAACTTAATTATTGATCAAACATGAAAATCAGTAAATTCTACCAGTAGTACTTACCATAGATTAACTAATGTTCAGTTATGTTTGGGTCATATAATGAGTGTTACAGAATGACTGTTGATCATTCACTTATGAATTATTTTTATTGGGTTCATTATATTTTTACTCCATTCTTTAAATTGATTCAATGCTATTTCTTGTTTAATTCAGCTCATGTTTGTCTTTTAAAAGAACCAACTATGTCATTAAAATCCCTACAAAAATTCAAATAGCTTGTTATATCCAAATTTTCTCCTCTTTGGAAGTTTGCTATTCACACTGAAATGTGATAGGGAAACCAAAGAAAGACTTAAGCACCATAAGGTGAAATTTGTTCGAAGCTTTTGGAAAGAAGATGTAAATTTCTAAGTAAGAACTTTAAAAACCAAACACTCTAATTCTTTGTAACATACTTCATTTCTACACTTCTAAACTTAACCAATGTGTATGAACTTGTAGTTGCAGAGATCTTCTAGAATTATTTGCACAATTCTGTTCAGGGAAAGTTGGTCAGGCTAGAAGTCATGACTAAAATAATAATTCATTCTAGTCCTAGTTCAGTTCTCTCTTCACTCTGTCTAGTTACTTTTACCCTATTGTTTCAGGTCAGCTCAATTTCCACCTCTTTTGTACACATTTTCTTTTTTGGAGCCTTTTCTGGCCTCCAGTTTTACTATCTGTATCCACAATTACCATGTTACACAATAGAAGTTTTATCTTAATTTTCTCCATTGCACAACCTAACATCCTTTATTCTTCAGATAAGACATTACTTACATGGAAACAGTCAAAGGGCAATATATGCATGTTGAAAAACTTCGAATACACTAGAGAGTTTTAATTAAGAGGCAAAGCAATTCAGTTCTCCACTCCAGGACCATTTTCTTCCCAGAGATTCAACCACTTGTACAGTTTTTGATATGTGCATATTTATACTTCTGTACCTTTAACTTTTCTCAGCCAGGAATGCATTCTCTGACTTGCTGTCCAATTCACAACTTGAAAGTGGTGTGTTCTAGAACTCTTCCTTGATATCCACTGTCACCAGTCAATGTTTTATCCTCTACTTGCTTATAAACTACGTGACTGACTATTAACCACTTGGCTTCATCTGTCCTATTTTGTAGCAAGTTCTTATAAATTTCATTATGGCATGATTTGTCTGAGAAAAACACCTAGTATTATTCACCATTATGTCTCTCCTACAAAATCCAATTTATTGTATGTTTAGGTTTTTGAGTTGAATGTATGGAGTTTGCTCATCATCTGTTTTATGATTTTTTTATAGCTCCACACTCAACCTGTTTGGAGCATTCTTGGGCTGAGACATTTTGCTCTTGCAGTGAAGTAAAGATAACATTAATTAAAACATTGCAACCACATCTCTCTGTAGCACTGCTATGATCTGGATACTCTTCAAAATTCATGTGTTGAAATTTATGCCAATTGTAGTAGTATTAAGAAATGGGATCTTTTTGGAATTAATTAAATCATGAGAGCTTTGTTGTCCTAAGTGGATTCATGCCTTATCAAAGAGCTCGAGGGAATAGATTCCCTCTTTTGTGCTCTTTGCTATGTGAGGAAGCATTATTTGTCTTTGTGACAATTAATTGTGTTATGTTAACTTGACTAAAGGAAGAACCATCTAGCAGATTAGTAAAGCTCTGGGCATATCTCTGGATGATTGACAAATATACTACAATCTGTTCCTCTAGTGAACCTTAATTGATAAAGTCTCCCTTTTGCTCCTTCTACTCTGTCTGCCATTTGAGGATGCCTGAATGACACCATCTGTGAGGAACAGGCCCTCATCAGAAACTGAATCGGCTGGTATCTGGATCTTGGATTTGTAAGACACCAGAACTAAAAAAGAGAAGCTTCTGTTCTTCATAAATTACTCAGTGTAACAGATTTTATTACACCAGCACAAACAGGCTAAGTCAAATGCTTCATGTTTATTAAAATTTATTTTAATGCATTATTATAATTTCTACTTAGTAGGCTCCATCAGTTGAAGCGAAAATATATGTATGCTTTGGAGGCCCTGAGTTTGAATTTTCGCTCTGCTATTTGTAGGTTTTATGTTACAAGATCTTGGAAACTTCTTTACACTTTAAAACTATCAATTTTTCATATTAAAGACAAAAGTTTAGCCTTGCAGAATTTTTGGAAGGAATGTGTGACACATACATGTTAGCATATGTGATACATGTTAGATATTGACTAGAAGATTTTTCCCTCATTACTTTCTCTGGGAAATGGAGGCTGAAGTAGGTTAAATGATTGTCCAAAGTCCTATGACTAACAAAGAGTTACAAATCGTAGCAAAGTCAAGATCGAAATCCAGGTTCCCAGAATCTTGACATATTCACAAACCTAGTGCTTTGTGCCTAAAGTCTGGGCAGAATATAAACATTCCTGAAAGAACCTGAAAACTACTTGCTACCTTTCTACTATCATGTATCGCCAACCTGAGGTACCACCACAGGCCACCATCTTCTAGCATGATAAGGATCTGAGGCTCAAAGAAATTAAATGACTTGGCCAAGATCACCCAATGATCTGGACGCCATGGAAACTTTGTTTCCCTTACTCTTTCACGGACTATGACTAAAATATTTTGGTGTAATATGTTTTACTCTCTGTGGAGGAGAGAACAGCTGCAGGAATAGCAGCAGCAAACCTGGATCCAGAACATCACAGAGGAAGACTGCAGTCTGGTGCCTATGAGCAAACCATGGAACACTTTGACAGGATAGGAGACAAGGAAGATACTACCCACTGAGTTGGTGAAGGTATGAGGGACACGATTGAAGTAATTTATTACAATATGCAAGAAGATGAAGAAGTCAGAAGGTAGTAAGTAAATGTGGAAATCAATAAACAGAAGCAGACCAAATGCATCAGCTAAACCAGCTGGGCAGGGTGGCAGAGGTCTCCGCCAGAGAGATTCTAGGATAGCTCGGCCTTCTTACTACACCCTGTCAAGCCAGTAGGTGTTTGTTTTTGTCTATTTATTGGTTTAGAAAAAAGAGAACACAGAAAAATTATGCCCACCTACTATTTGTGAGAAAATGTCCCACTAGGGCTATCTTGGAATAGGGAAATGTAAAGTTGTCAATAATTTACTAAACTGGAACAGTTTTTCTGTTTCCCATGAGTAAATGTCTAGTTAAATTTGTTAAAACTTTATATCCAGCAATCAAAATTGTCATTCATGAAGAAGACTGAGAGAAAAATAAATATTGAGCTGAAATAAATTATATTTATCACATCTCTTTTTTTTATTAATGAGCAATCTTTCCATTCTTTATTGAAAGTTGCACAAATTTAAACAAAGTCAAGATAAGTTAGAAAAAAGGGAGAGTGACATGCATGGACCCATATATTTTGTAAAAAGAATAAACTCTCACATGCTTGCACTGTGCTGCAGCATAGAGACTGAAAAACCCTTTTAATTGACTGGCTAGTTGTAATTATGGTACCTAATCAGAAGAAAATATTACTTAAGAAAATATGAAGTTACAGTGACTTGCAGCTCTTGTGTGTCAAAGAATGTTTTCTGGGAGGATTTTGAGGAAGTAAAATTAAAAGCAATTTCTGAAGCTTCTGAAGGTTGGATCAGAGGTTCTCAGGTTGTAAGGGGAATATATGACTGACATCTTAGGACAGTGCAGATTCTGACTTGGTGAAGGTCTACAGATGGTCCTGCTCCAACAAGATACCAGTTGTGCTTGTGCTGTTACTCTGTGGGCCAATTATTTCTGGGTTGTTGCAACACAGAGACTGTCTAAATAATTAATATTTTAATTTTGAAAAAAAAAACCATGCATTGTCAATAATAAACATGTCCAAAATACTAGTATTCTTAATTTCACTATGTTGGATTGCCAAATAATGAGTCAAAGCTGAACTCCAGGATGAGCTTCATTTACATGAAATCAAACTTGCAACCTATTTTAATCCATAAGAAGACAGACCAGCAATATTTCTTATGTATCTAAGAATTTAATTATTCATATGAATGCTTCTGATCAGCTGGCAGGGAGTCAAAGGACAGATAAATGATTTGGGAGTAGTAATGATGAGAAATTTTGAGCTTCTAACCTGGTTTATCTGAGTACTCTCACAGTTATCGTTCTCTTCTTCTAAGCAAAACATTCTTGGTGATTTAATATCAACTAAATATAGCTGAATAGAATTTGAATAGTGTAAGAAGTTCTTGCATATTGCATATGAGCTTTTAAAGATCTCTTACTTTAAAGCTACTCAGATAGATATTAGAATCAATATTAAAATTTCAATTTTTTTTCTGAGAACCATTCTGCAGAAGGTTTGCAATTTTGTGTCTAAGTGCCTTTTTTCTTGATTAACAGGACTGAACTAATGTGGCTCCCTCAGATTTTCACTGATGGTGGCAGGTACCTATACCATACTTTTCTAATGAGAGCTGGTTTGGGGATTCTAGCAGGGAGGTCAGTTTCGTCCCTTTGACTAAGGAAATGGTCCTCCTCTATTGAGGGTGACTCTCCTCTTTGACCAAAATTGTAGCTTCAGGAGGGATGCACATGGAGCAGTGAGGGAGGAAGGGGACGTGTACTAGCCAGTCAAATCAGCCAAATAAACCGTGGTGATCAATAGGGTGACAGATTTTGCACCGTCTGATTGCCCTCACTTTGATATACTTTTCTATTGAGAAAATGTACTTTGTAGAATGATAACCAGCAGCGCATCTCAGTAGCTGTGCTGGGGGAATACAGCAAGCAATCTTTGTGTTAACCCTCTTGGTATGATGAACAGCAAGGTGTATGCACATGTGAAAGTATGAACAGATGAGTTTTACCCATGTTGTGCACTGTTATATTTTTATTACATGTTTATTTATAGTTTTGTAGAATTATCACACATTAATAAAATACCATATGAAAAATCTCCTTTTGCACAACTTTGAGGGGGGATTGAAAATAGTCATCAGGTGACTTAGCTACTGATGATGACTTGAGTCATGTAAGCCAGAAAAGTTAGCAACATATGACAGAGAAGGAAGTATTGAATCAATATTTTGATTAAAAGAGGAATAAAACAGTAATGTAAATAAATATTTGAGTAGTCAAAATGCTTCAGATTGGTCATATATACCACAATAATCCGAGTTAGAACTAGGTCAGAAAATGTTATTAGATTCTTGCCAGGGGCGAAGCCTGTTGAAAGAAATGGCAACACTGTGATTCTGTGTTGGAAACTGTTTATAACAGATGATATGCTACAAGATGTTTTGAAATACATCAGTTATAAAATATAAGAAAATACTCTATATTCATCAGTACAATACTCAAAAATATACTCACAGTCTGAACTAAAAGCCTTCATAGCTGGACGTTATCATTTGGATTGTCAGGATTTAAAGACTTATGGAGAAGTGACAGATGTGGTATTGAGATTTTTGGAACAATACTGAAACTTAAAAGAGATTTCACTTCCTTCAAGATTGTCTACATTTCGATGACACAGAGAGCCATCTTGAAAGAAAAATCTGACAATTTGGCTGCTATTTGCTCATATTTTGAAAGCTGTGTTTCAGACTGTCAACGAATTTATAGAACATCCAGATACATAACAATTGACAAAACCTTGCACCATCTCATAGTTGTTGAAGCTTTTGGCGATATCTTCCAAGTAAATCTTCCAAATATGATTTAAATATACATGCCTTGGTAGATGCAAAGAGATTTTACACTTTGAATTTCACAACGCAGCCACCATGTCTTTATTCATACAGTAATAAACCATAATACTTTGTGAGCAGAGTTATTACACCTACTCTAAAAAGTAACTTAAATGTCATAACCCACAATTGGTTTACTAGTTACCTACTAATATTACATTTGCTAAAAGAACACCGTTGACCAGCACAGCAAGTATTCACAAGAACAAATCAAGATTCCTCAAAAAATGTTGCAAATTTACAACAGGGAAATGTGTAGTACAATTTTTGGATTTCAGAAGGATATGATATTAGATCCCTATATGATGAAGTAGTATTGATACAGCCACAATTACACCATGATAATGAGATTGATAATGCAGCTAGGCATGATGGCATACATCTGCAATCATAGCACTTGGGAGGCTGAGGCAGGTGGATCTTGAGGTCAACTCTGCTACCTGTTGAAGGCTAGCCTGGGCTACTAGTGAGATCCTGTCTCAAAAATATGAAAAAAAAATCCAAATATAAGATTGATATTGAGACTTCAACACAAATAAAACCAGAGATGGTCACATATTACAACAAAATGAAAGGTGAAATAGATGTAGTTGATGAGCTATGCAGCCACTATAATGTCACTCAGAAAACAAAGCATTGGCCAATTATGTTTTTACTTGCTCCTAAACATGTCAGGAATAAATATTTTCATGGTTAACAAAGAAAATAACAAACACTAAATATCATGAAGAAATCTTCTTAGAAGATTTGGACTGGAATTGCTAAATGATCAATTTTAACATAAAAACAATATGTATCTGCTCAAAAAACTCTGCCAAAGAATTCATGAACAGTCCAGTAAACTGAAGGTGAAAGATCACAAGAACCTCCTAAGAAAACAGGAACACAAACAAGATGTCCAGTAGGTCCTCTCAAAGAAGACAGGAAAACAAATCATCCGTGGCTGTTAATGTAAGGGAGACTTGTAAAAGGAACATGCTGTCATCAAGTGTGAACACTTAGGTGTGGTAATTTAAGCAAAGATTATTTCTATGGTAGAGTTTTTGTTTGTAATTTGATTGTAGTTCCTATAGGAACTTATTTCTGCTGTCAGTTTTTAGATCTTGTAGATTGCCGTGAGGATCAAATAAGTTAGTGAGTTTTGAAGCGATCTGTAATGTGTAAATGGTATTTCTGTCTTGTCTTCCCATCAACACATTTTACTTAAAGCTCCCAGATTATTCTTAAACCATCACTTTGATTACATTATTTCTCAGCTTACACTTTCAATGCCTGCGCGAACATTCTTGTGATGAATCAGGGTCTGTTTTCTTCAGAATTTAAGAAATATCAGCTGCCTTTTTAGCCTGATCTCTGATTATTTTCCCATTGTAATCTTGTGTTTCAAAGCTACTAGGTTACATCATAAATGTTGAATTCTTTGACCAAATTTTCCATTGTTTTATGAATATCTCTACCTGGTTTTTGCCAGATGGGCTGTAATGTCAAGCATGTCCCAAATGAAAAAATAAATGTTCTTTTTATATTTTCTAGTATCCATTCTTTTGCATAAATCAGAAAATGGAAATTTAGTTTGTTTGCTATATTTTTTTCCTCAGGCTCAATTAAGAATGAGGAATGCTTTACCTGAATTTCTCTCGCAGATCCATCATAAGTAGCTACCTACATCTACTAATTCTACTAGATATTTTTCTGGCCTATCTCTTTAATGAATAGGTATTTATGGAGCATATTTCAAAGGCAGCTATTGTACTGAATTCCTTTTCCTGTTGTAATGTATTGATTTGGTGGATTCATACCATGCATTTATTATCATATATTTCTAAAAGACCAAAGTTCAACATGGATCTTGGTGGGCTAAAATCAGGTAGTGGCAGAGCTGCATTCCTTCTGAGAGCTGTATGCAGGAATCTGCTTCTTTACCTTTTCTAGCTCCTAAAGGCCACACACATTCCTTAGCTCCACTTCTGCTTCTACCCTTCAAGGCTAACAATTGCCTATTTTACCTTCTGTGTCTTTCTCTGACTCTCTTACTTTATTCTTTCACTTACAGCGACCCTTATGACTATATTTAGAGTCCATATGGATAATCTAGGATATTTTATCCATTTCTGTATTTGCAATTGAGTCACAGCTGCTGTCTTTTTTCTTTTTTCCATCACAGGTAATATATGCACAGACTTAGAAAACAGAGATGTGAAAATCTCTTGTGGGGGGTGATTGTGACTTCATTCTGTCTTCCTGTGCAGTGTGAACACAAAAGTCAATGTAATAATGTTCCTGTCCTCAAGGAAATGGAAGCCAATGCTGTCAATCAGGCAGCTGCCACATACTTTGTCATAGCCTAAATCTAACTGTTGCGCCTCATTGCCTGTTCTGTATGCGTCATTTGGCCTCCCCCTCCCCAACTAGGTTAAGTTTCAATTCCTAAAAGGCTGTAAAAGCCTTAGGTATCAGTTTCCTGTAACCCCTTCCCCTACCCCTCATCCGGCTATCTGTAATAAAATTTGCTGTTCTTTAAGAAATGCTCTCCTCTGTAAAAGACTGTAAGATCTTACCTAGTTGATATGTTAACCATTGTTGCCCTCTGCAAATAACAGATGTGGAGCTAAAATAAGCTAACAGGGGTTGTTAATTACTGCTAGGTTTCTTTATTCTCTGCTAAGGGAAAAAAGATGTTTGCCCAGTCTAAACTTGCTTGAATGCAGGGAGACTTGTTTGTTAGCCCAACCCTTATCTGAACTTTGCTCTTCCCAATGTAATTGCCCCGTTTCTGTCCTATAGTACACCCCAGCCCCTCTTCCTTACATTGTGAGACCAGCAGCTGTTTGTGGTTTTTACAAGATAAAAGCCCTGACTCCTAGCTGTGAGGCACGCAGTCTCCAAACTGGCTCCATGAGACTGTGACTCCAGGCCTGGCCTAAAATAAAGCCTTTGCTCCCCAAATTTTAATTTCTTGCTTCCTTGGGTTTTATTCCGGGTTCTGAGCTATCACAATACTATAAAAACTCTTGAAATCTTTAGAGATCAGGAAGGTCTTTGGGAAGAAGTGAATGGTCAAGCATATAGTTGAATTCAGTTTGATATGCTTGTTACATTTTAAGAAGAAAGATAATGGCACAAAAATCAACTGGGACAGTCCTATAGACTAATAAATCAACCAGTCTGATTCTATCACATTTATGGTGATAAGAAAATCTGGCTTACTGTACATACATATTTTACTCTAAAGTCATACTTATGGGCATTATATGTATATATCTTATTCATATTCTTTATGTATGTGTTATATACCATTCAACAGATACAAAAGTGAGGACAACATATATGTGTGTGTGGCATTTTTCAAGTGGAAAGAACAAAACAGGTTTGCAAATAGGAATTAAAAGAAGATTGAGGGCTACAAATTGCTGGAGAAAAAAGAAGTCAAGAAATAATGGATTTACTTTGAGATCTTTCTGCACAGAGTCCACTGTGTACAAAACTATCTGTAGGTTTGCCTTGGTGATAAAGGCACCTTAGCCAGTGAGTACAACTTGGTAGAACTTTTTATTTAGTATATAGAAATATGCTTAGTTGATTTTCCTAAGATGTTTAAGGTTGCATCCTCATAAGAAAAGCAATCCATGAACCTCATATCATCTCTCTTCGTTACAGTGTTACTGACCTAATAGCTGAAAGAGAAACACATATTTTCTCATAGGTGATCAAAGATGCCTCCATGTTAAATGTACATCAATCTATAGTTACATATTTCTGGGGTTCTGTGAGAAGAACTTTCCTATTTAGAGCAAAGAAAGAAATAGTTCATTCTGGATTTTAAGTATGGAAGATTTGAAAGCAAACAAGATTTGAAAGTATAAATTTGCTTCCTGTTGATGAATATGATCTTGACTCTTCTTGAGAGTCTTTCTTAAAAAATAAGTCCTTTACCTAAGTTCAGCTGTGTATACTAGAGAATTTCATCTTTGTCTTTCCCTGTTTGGTTTTACAGTTCCTTAAACAAACATGTGCTTATTGTGCAAGGAATTTTGGGTTATGAGAGGAAAACAATTGTTTATAGATCTCCCTCTTCAACTTTTATTTTAAGTCTCTCAGAGAGCACAGTTTCCCCTTTTCTCATCTCTCATTGAATTTCTTTTTTTTTTTAACTGGAAACTTTGCATACTGATAAGGTCTTCTGCTTTATTTTCCCAAACATTATCATCTTTGTGTAGAATGGCAATCTGGTGTAGACCTAAGACACATGAACGTTTGTTAAGCATTGTGTACTAGTAAGTAAAGGGTTTCTCTTTATATAGTCTTACACATTATCTGATTAAAATTTTATCACTTTTTAATACATGCAGTTTTATGTCATGAGCTCATTCATCTTTGCTAAAAGTTTTCATAGAAATAGGAACAAAAATAGTTTCTGTTAAATATTGTTCAGCTTTAATGTGAACACCTTATTATTCACCTTACTTCACCTTAGCTATTCTCTCTCTCTCTCTCTCTCTCTCTCTCTCTCTCTCTCTCTCTCTCTGTCTCTCTTTCTCTCTCTCCTCTATCCTTCCTCACTTGTAGGATCTGTAAGGCTTAAAGTAAAGGACAGAAAAATAAATCAGGCATTAAAGTATGAGTACTAAGAATAAACCTAAAAAAATGATGGTTATAGAACCAAAGATACACTAGCGGTCCTGGGCGATGGATGAAGAAATTTGGCACATATTTAAGTTAGATCTTTCTTAGGAACAGAAGAAAATATGATCTGAAACTATTTATTTTGTTGTACTATGTGGGAAGAAATTCAGGGCCACCAAGTATGATATTTTAAAGATACCAAACAACTACTATTGTCTTTAGGTGCCTTACATGGTAGAAATCCTTGATAGTCCTATGACAACATCCATTAGGTATTAAGCCTAATCCTGTAAATATAGCAGCAATTCAAATATAGTTTGGTTATCACTCTTTTCTGATTCTACACTACATCAAAAGACTCATTCCTCATAGTTCTTCTTTGCACAGATTTTTCCTCTGATTATAGGATTATTCAAATTTGTTATTTTTATGCTATTTTAGTATTGAGTGACAATTTAAAAATATCATGGAAGTTGAGACTAGAAGAGTGTTTAATCTAGTCTGGAAAGGGTGTGAGAAAGGAAATAATAGAGAGAGAATGATTTAACAACTGAATACAAGTTCTAACTTCCAGTGTTCTGTATACATGATAGAATAACTATGGTGGTATGAAATATGAAATTAATTGTGTATTCAAAATAAACATTAGGGAAGATATTTAAAACTCTCAACACAAAGAATTGATGATCATAGAGCCACAGATACAGTATAGACCTTGGATAATAGATGAAGACATTAAGTAAAAATACAATATTTGAGGTGATGTTTATACCAATTATCCTGAGCTACACATACTGTGTACACGTGTTGAAATGTTACACTGCACCCCATATACATGAATACTGCACATATTTAAATTAAAGTTATTTAAAAGTGCGATATTTATGTTATTCATAATCTAAAACCCCATGATAGCACTCATGCAGATAGGGATCACCGATCAGAGGATCTACCTTCTGTTTGCTGGGTATGTCTTTGATAGCATTTGGAATTAGGCATCTTGGGCAAGCAGATTACAATTACAGGCATGTAATAAGACAAAGGCAGAAACAACCTTTGTGTGGTTTGGCTAGTGTATTGTCTACAGTTTTGTAGTTTTCAGTAACCAAAAGGCCCAGTTTTACAGTAAAACACAATCTATTTTATGGAAGCCTTAGTTGTAAGAACTTCATTTATCAAGGAAAAAGTAAACTAAAATGGTCTTACCTGTGATATCAATATAAATTTTAGATGGCTCAAATACTTAACTCTAAACATCAGAGCTGTCAAGGCAGAAGAAAATGTGAGTATGCTTTTGAAATTTTGGAATGAGGGTAGTCTTTGCAGCCAAGGAAAAAAGCTCAGAAAACAATTGAGACATTATATAATGGGATAGAAACATTTTTGTCCAGCACAAAGTAACATGAAGTCAAAAGAAAAGCTGAGCAAAATTACTTACAACACATGTGACAAAAGTACTGATTTTATTTATCTATGGAGAGCTCTTATAAGTCCATCAGAAGAGATTAATAAATAGAAAAAATATACAAAGTAAAGGAGTACATTAAATATAAAAAGGAAATACAATGGCTTATAAGCATAAGAAAAGCAAGTTTACTTCAGTTCAAAAATGCAAATTAATACAAGAATGGAATTCCATTTATCTTAAAATGGAAAAGATAAAAAATTGATCATCATTTTTTTGGCAAAAGGGTAGAGAAATAGGTTCTCTAATACAGCTGGCAGGAATGTAAATTTGTATAACATCTTTGAAAACCAACCCCGAAACAGGTGTAAAAATTTAAAAATCCTTTGATTCCACCTCTAAGATTTATTCTTACATGTGCGTTCACTCATGTGTATACACTGGTATTGAGGATACATTTCTGATCATACATTTTGTTTTGCTCTGCTTTAACAATTCTGTTTCTGTTTTTGTTTAGATTCTACATCCTTCTGAAATTTAGGAAGAAACTTGCAAAATTCATTCAAATAACATTTTTTTTTTGCATGAGGAAACATGTTTTCTTCATGTGTTTTTGGCTTCATACTTGAGCTGTTCTCTGCCTCTTGAGAAGTGGTCCTGGTTTCTTTGGATTTCTCCTGTGGATTGATGCCTTTTTGAATTCATATACTCATATTTTGTGTCAAAAGGAAATTCTAGGTTGGTTAAAACTCTCCTCAAAACTTTGAAGACATACATAGCTTCCAGAGTTGATTTTGAAATTTCTGTTTATTCCTGGAAGACACAGGAATTGTTTTCTTTTCTCACGTCCTAACAGCCTGTTTCATAATTATGGAACCTTCTGTTCCGTCAATTATGTTGGGCACTTTGTGGCTCCCTTCAGTTAATACGCTCATGGCCTTTAAATCTGAAACATTTTCATGCACTATTTTTTCATAAAACCCTATTTATTCTTTAGCACAGTTTCAATCATAGCTCCTCTCCTTTACTGTAAGTAGCAATTTGGGTCTTGGTAGGCACCTCACTTTTCCTTATTGTTTTATCACTCAAGCATAACTTAGAAGCAGTGTAATTTAAACATTCTTCTAAGTTTCTTTTAATATGCTTTCTGAACAGACTTTTTCCTTTCAAACTTACAAACTGAAAAAACTAGGAAATATAACTGGCAAAAATTTCGATAGTTCAAATTTTGCTGATCTTATCACCCCGGTATCTTTAACCTGCTTCTTTGTCTTACTCATTTTCTGTCGCATACATTTCCTGACACTTGAATCTAGAGAGTTCACCAAATACTGATTTATTTCAGGGCAAAGCCTTTTCCCAAGGTGGTGGTGTTTTTTTCCATCTTTGAGGCACATGAACACTGGCTGCGTCTAGTCCTGTGATGTTCCCAGCCATTGATATTGAATGGCTGCACCCCATCCATGATTCATTAGAAGTGACAAGAAAGTGCAGTTCTAAAACAATGACTCCTCCTTTGTTTAGCTGAAATACTTCTCCAAAGACAAAATTATCATGTGTTGTCTGACTACCTAATTATATCACTCATAGAGAAATGCCAGGACAAACTTTTATCAGTCCTTAAAACTGTTTCTCTGTCTGTCTTTCTCTCTTTCTCCCTCTCTTTCTGACTCTCTCCATCTCCATCTCTGTCTCTCTTTCTCTAGAGTGTGCATTTTAAAATGGGAAATATTATTTTAAGACTAAAATTTGGGTCCCTAGAAATACTCATTGTTGCTGGTTTGATCACCGTTTGCATAACTTTGCAGTGTTCACGCAGACACTTTCACATTAAAACCCAGCCCATGTTAATCACTTCTTTATGCTGCATCAGAACATCTTTTATCTGCTATTAAGACCACTGGATCTTAAAGACAGTGGAGCTGACAAAGGACGTACCACAATGTGGAGTACATATTGCAATACATTTGTTGTACAGGTATCCCACATTTTACAGAAAACAGTCACAGAGTAGCAATATCACGCTTATCCACACAAACATACTGATTAAAAGTAACAAAAATTTTTGCATGTGATTCCCCTATTCTTATCAATTTTCTTATAGTTGTAGCATTTCTACATAGTCAAAATATCTAACCATGATGTACTATAATCTCCATCTTGTAACCATCACATAGTTTTAGTTCCCCGAGTAACTGTATATTATGTCTTCATTATCAATTATATTTGAGTCACTTTTCTATATATCTGAAGGTCATTTTCTGGTAAAACTTTGCAGGAATCAATCATGGGAATGATATTCCCTAAGTTCTTGAATGATGTTACCAATTTCACTATGGCCTTCATATCTACAATAACATTATGGCTGAATATAAAAGACATTGATTTAAATTGGTTGTTTTTTGGTATTGGGGTTCAAACTCATGACCTTGTGCTCACCAGGAAGGTGCTTACACTGCTGAGCTAACCCCCCAGCTCTGTAGTTTTTTTTTTTTTTAATATTTTCTATCTGATATTTCATTTACTCCAAACATAAAGCACTGGTTTGAAGACTTATGATTACCGAGTTATGCTATTAAAGTAGTGTCCATTTGAGGAACATCAATTTTTTTCTTTACCACAGTATGAATGCTTGGAGACCTTTTCCTTAACACTCAATTTTATTAGAATATGACTTAGAGTTGATTGTTTTTCATGAGTTTCCTCAGATAGTCAGTATTCCCTTTCAAAATGTCACGCCAATGTTTCATTATATAGGGAAGGTTATCTTGAATTGTGGTATTATTTTATTTTTTCTCTCATTTTGTTTTTCTTGTTTGAAGGTTCCATTTACACATAGCTAAGTTCCCTTCATGTGACCTCGTGTCGTCCTTGATTGAATTCTTCCCTTTGTTCCTCCATCTAGGTTTCCCTTTTTCCTTCTTCTTTGTCCTCTTTCCTCCATTCATTCTTTTTACATTTGCTTCTTTTCATCTTCTGCTTCTTTTTAGACATTTTTCTATGTGTTTTAAAACATTATTTGGTCTTCCATTTATCTTAATCTTTGTCTTTGAAATTACTCTTTCTTGTTATAATTCTTTTTAGATTTCTCTTAAATATGTATTCTAATTCTGAGGCATGTTGTTATTTCATAGGTTGCATTATATTCTTTATAAAATTTTATTTTAAAAACATTTCTTAGAACACCTATCATCTGGTTTTGTCCAATTAGCTACTCTTTAGTTTTCAACTTTTTTTTCTGTGGGGTTATATATTTTTTTTAGCCTTTGTTATATTTTTATTAGGATTGAGGAGAAGGAAGAAACAAAAGCATATTTTAAATCCACAGTATTTAATCAGTCTATTTTTGTCTTTTCCTAACTGACATATAGACATTCTGTATTTAAGTGATTCCTTCATTGCTTATATGTGCTGTAAATATTTACTTTCAGACTCTTCACTGTCAGTTAAAGAGTTATTTTACCTAATAGATTGAAATTTTTGGGCCCCCCCCTTTATGGCTTTATACTGTTATATAATTTGCTTTTCATACTTATATATTTAATTTGTCTGAGATATAGTCATTTTGTTTATAGTTTATTCTTTTCTATTGATTTGTAGTGCCCTTCAGGCATATAGCAATTTTTCCTTTCCTGATAGTTCTTGATTTCACTATTATTTTCCATTTGTTTCTCTGTGAACTGATACCACAGTTTTTAATAATAGCCTTGGAGTAGTTCTTGGTGCATGTTGTAGTTACTTCTTATTCTTTTGATTCTAAATAATCTTGGCTTTTCTTAATCTATAGCCATCTCAGATCCATAAACAAACAAACTCTGTTGTAATTTTGATTATCATGATTTGGGGGCTAAAGATAAACTTGAGATTTTTGAAAGTTACTTTTGTTTTCTCCATTAACATGACATACAATGTCCTTTCATGGGACATTTTAAGCTAAATTAAAAAAGAATATATGTACATATAAAGGCCCCTACGTACATACACAGTTGCATGTGTTTACATATGATTACAATAACACAAATTGATAGCACTGTTGTGGGGGATGGGACTAAGGGGTTTAGACCTGAAGTGAGATTGATGTAAAATATTACATCTTGTGTATGTCTCTTGGCTTCCTGCTTCCCTCCCTCGCTCTCTCCTTTCTTCCTGACTTTCTTTTCTTTTCTTCGCTTTGCTTTGCTTAGCCGCGCCTCTCCTCTCCTCTCTTCTTCTACTTCTTGATACTGAGTATTGAGCACAAATTCAGCAATTATTCTACCTCTAAAGCTTAAGCCAGGCGCTTACTTTTGATTTTAGCAATCTGATCTGAAGGCTACACTCATTGGGCTGGATCAACATCTTAATCATAAAGGGTGATTGACGTGAGAATTCTTTTTTTCATAATGTTTTTCTTTAATACAAAGTACTGATACCAGAGAAATGCCCAAGCAAAGAAGAGAGTTCCATTTTTTCAATTTCCCCAGTAATAATGGATCTTATGCCATTCAAATATTACAAATGGGAATTAACAGATCTCATATGTGGATCTGATAAGGTCTTCTGTGCTATGTGTATAGGTAAAAGGAAGATCAGTCCATTAGCTACATTTCATTCCCTTTCTTTCATCAAAATGCTACTCATCATATGGAATAGTTCTTTAGTATTTTTTAAGGAATGAATTAATGGATAAACAAGTCAAAATTATTAATTAGTAGAATTATTTTGTGGGTGAGATGTAGTGGCTTGTTTTTGAGTCTAATACAGGATTTGGAAAATAGTAAGTATTCAGTAAATATTAACTACTGCTTTTTGAGATATTATGGATATTATTTTTGCTGCTATTACTGTTGGCATTTGTTGTTATCTGATTTTGGAGAGTAGGTTTTAATTTTCCTTTCTGTGCTTTGGATGAATAAAGAAGAGTTACTTACCACGGTTCTGAAAGTCATTACTCTGACATGGATGAAAAGGTCTTCATAATATGCTGAAACTCATGAGGTAGAATTTAACAGTCTTTAATATCCCACACACAAGGAGAAAAATGAACAATGGAAAAATGAAAGCAGAGTTTGCTTGAAAGCAACACATGGAGAAGTTTTAAGGAGGTGATACTCTCATAAATTATATTAAAATAAGCACAGTTTCTACATGACAAAGTTGATGATTGCTCCATTAGACAAAGACATACTCTACCTAGGTGCTTCTCATGATTAATCTTAGATATTTTATTTCCTAACAAACTGAGGTTGGAAAGCATATTTGATGAATAGCAGTTGAGGTGGTGAAAAGAGTTACGCTATTTTATATTAAAGAGTTTTGCTTTGAGGATAAAATGACTCATGGATGAAATGGCAGCAGTCCTTAAATATTTGAAAATAATTCATGTATTGGAGACTTAAAATCAATATAAGAGAGGGATTTAAAAATCTGATAATGTACTCAGCTATTCTAGATTTCAGACCCATTTTTTCTAAGGTAGGGTTCACAACCACACAGAGTCTCTGTAGAAGACGATTAAAGGGCTGGGTGAGATAAACGTCAAGCTGGACATTTACTATGCCATGATTTGTTTTGTTTCAGTATGGAATGGCTTCAGATATGGCTGTATTTATTATTGGAAAAATAACTACCATCTGACATGATTGATGGATTTTCTCAATAAATTTCAGCTAATGCTGCTTTGAACAAGAATATATTTTATATTTATTATATTGAGGCATGAAAGAGATAAACAGGGGATTATGCATTGATTTTCTGCAGAGGAGAGCATGGAAACTGACTGGAATCTGACCAAATGTTTGAACTTATTCCAAGGTTGTAATAATTGCTTATTAATGGGTTGGTCATAGAGCTGGCCATGTATCGAACACCCACCACCTTGTCTGGGCACCATTTGTTGAAGAATGAATATGTAACTCCTCTTATCGCTTGGCTGATGGTGTTCAGTAGCTTCTTTTCTCCTGAGAAAAAAAGAAGCCAATACCCAAGGCTCTCGTTAGTTAGACCACCTTTTAAATCTTCTTCACAAATTCCTCATGAACAGTAACGACAGTAATTGAAATAGAGGCTGCAGAAATTCTTGGGAAAATCCCCTGTAGCACAGAGGAAGGTCTCTGAGCATCAAAAGGATTTTAGAAGAGTTAGAAATGTTTTCACTGGAGGCAAGTCTCCGGAAGTGGGGCAACAGGATGGACTTCAATTTCCATTTCACTGAAAATATTGCTTTCACATGAACATCTACAGAATATATTTGGAAATTTTTAAAACTCTGAATAACATTTTGTAAATTATATGCAAATATAATAATGTAGTGAAAAAAGGAGCCATATAAATTGCACTAAGTTCTAGGAAACATAACCATCTTATATAATGCACACCACTTAGAAGGAATTTTGAGCTATTTACTTTATTTGGTATCGCTAGCTACATGCAGCCACAGAGATCTGCAAAACAGTGAAAATTCTTTTGTTTATTAATTTGGAGTAATGATCTTTAAGTCATAATTTTGGTAATATGATATTCTGTTTGCTTAATGCATTTTTATCTTGGACTTTATTTCATGTAGATTTCTACTAATGATTGGTACTGATTAGGCAGGTATAAGACTTCAAATACGTTACTCTAGTATTTTTGTTTCTTTCCAGTAAGACAATTTGACCAGGACTTGGATCAAGGATTAGGATTAGTGTATCTTCCAAAATGCTATTAATCTTGTTCTCCATGGATAATAGACCTATGATTTTAAGGGTTTTATTTAAAGCTTCTGTTTGTCTTTATTAACTGTTGTATATACCTCTATTAAAAAACTAGATGTAGGGAAAAATAAATTTCAAATCAAAGATTTTTTAATTTCTTCTTTTCTTCCCTCCTTCCATTTCTTTCTTTCTCCTTCCTCTCTTCTGTTCTGACAGGCTCTCAAATTACGCTTTCTAAACTTTTCTCTGCATTCACAGCGATAAACAGACCATAAAATATCATTGTTCCTATCAAGTTAGAACAGGCCTAGGCTATACAAAGAAGCTACAAGGGAGCATTTACCTTAGAAATGTTTTTTGTGTGTGCCAAGCAGAACACGTTATTTCTGAGTTTAAAAATAGTCAACACACAATTTAGAAAACATGGTTATATTTATTAATGGCAATAAATGCATTTTAATTAAAGCCATGGATGTCCCAACACAACTTGAATTATGACAACCCAATGGCCTTTTTTTTTTTTTTACAAAACTAGGCTCTTTGTTTCATTAATTTCCTAAAGGATGTGAGTGCAGTGAAAGGATGACTCAAAAACTATGAAATCCCTTTAAATCCTCTGTCTACTATAGATACCAACTCTGAAAGTGGCATTTAAAAGTGCTCCTTTTATTTTAACTTCATCTGCTGAGCTTTTGTTATTGTACCTTTACAATTTCTTTAAAGCTTTGATTTTTGTGTCAACAAAATTGCTAGTACTTTGGCTTGACTTTCCATGAAGAACTAAATTGTGTCATGTTAGTATGTATTTAGGAAGATATATAGCATTTGTAAATATATGGATCTGAATGAGCCATCATAAATATATAAACAACATGGTATATAAGATTATCTATATATCATGTAATATACACTGGATGGACTGGGAAATATATATATATGCTTCTTCTTAATAAAGTCAGAATTCTAAATAAAATTTACCTATACAAAAAATTTAAAGTTTTTAGAGATGTAAATTTTTCCTTAAGAACCATAAAATCAGATAGCTGAATAATTATCATTTCCTAAAAGTTAACTTTATTCTTTTCAAAGCGTCATTTGAACCCATTTAACATCATGAAAATCAAATTAGATGAAAGCACTTCAAAATAAAAATGTCTTATTAGCAAAGGATAACATAGTCATTCTATTTTATCTTTTAAATCAATTAATCCAAACGTGTAAATTTAAAAATGTCTTATAAACAAAATTCACGAAAGAAAAGGCACTTAGGCCCTGCACATGGTCATTCCAATCTGTATTCTCCACAACTATAACCAAATAAAACTGATTTTGGCCTTCATATAAATACAGCAAGTTGCCAGATTAAAACTGAATCACAACGTTTATGAGAAAGAATCAGCTTGGCCAACAGAATGTTTCACATCAGTAGGAAATTTCTTTAGTGGCTTCTGATGGAATCTGAAGCGTGTGTTATTAGCATAGCAAGTGCAGGAGAGGTATAAGGCTGTTGGAGACATTCCCTTAGTTTATTGACTAAAAAGATAAAGTAATTGCTGTAACAGTAAAGCTTGGCAAGATAATTAAATGAATGATAACAAAATCTCAGCAGGGAAGTGCCCATTAATTGAATTTATTTGGGAACATGTTTTCACAAGTATAACAAATTATCTAATTTTCACTGACATTAAAAAGTGATAGCCTATAACAACTAATTACTAGAAATGAAGGAAAAGGCCAGTACTTTGAACCAATAACACAGTGGAAAACAAAATTACTAACATCAAAGGGCTGCCGTGATGTTTGACAGCTTCCTAAGAATTCTATTTGTCATTTTGTTCTGTGAAGACATTTCACTGAAACTTGCCAAAGAAAAGAATCCCAGTTATTTCTGTGTAGTAGTGTCTTTAAAGCTGGAACAAATTTACAACATTCTTTATATTCTTTACTATAATTAACATGTGTCTCAGCATGACTATGACAACAGGTATAATAACTGTTGTTACAGTATACATTACAGCTGTAGTAATTGAGTTTTGGCTCAATTTCTGTAATGAAATTATTGCCACCATCTTTTCCTACTTAGTATTACATATGGTGAAAGTTTTAAAAATTTTTGTTGCAGTTTAATGTTGAACAGATCAAGAAGTCTGATTAAATTATATTTTTAAATCAAATTTTAAATATGGTACAATCTATACCCATTCTCTGTTTTAAGCTGAGATATGCCTAAATTGAATGTTTGTAATGTTTTACCAAATTATGTTCAATTTGCATAAAAATTGATGAAATTTGTTAAATATCTGCGGTACTCATTTTCACAGTCAATATGTTCAATAAAAATTTGAAAGAATTAAAACTGTTACCTTAATATTTTTATCTCATACTCTAATGTCAATGTTTTGAAAAAATTTTGGAATAATTATAGAACAGCAAATCAATGAAATAGAGATCATTTTGGCTTAATGATAGTAATTCTAAACAGCCTTGCTTAGTTATAATTTAATCCAAGGCAAGAAAATCTCAATTAATATATAATGGCAAAAATGTATTTTAATTTTGGTGATCAATTTTTATCATAAAGTAAATGATCATCTAAATAAATATATTTTAATATACTGCTTAAAACTGAATAACAGTGTTCAAGATTTTTTCTTGCATTTAAAAATTAAGTTTCAGCTTTAAAAACAGTACATTTCCCAACTTTCCATGAAAAATTTAATCATATTTACTGCAAACATGTACTAATAAAAAGATAAAATTTAAAAACAGTTATTCTGCTGACTGTGGGACATCATTTTACATTCAGAAAAACAGAGGCTGTAATTAAAAAAATAACAGCTAACACTCATTCACAACTTTTCCACATGACTTGAAAACATCAATAGATCTTGACAGATATTATCTTAATTTAGAGAAAAAAGAGTAGGGGCTATGCTTTGTTTTCCTAAATTATTTCCCTAAATTAATATAAAGTAGATGACAGAAGTGTTATGCACAGGTAGACTGGATTGATTGATATAAAATAATAGATTGGTAGCTAGAAATATGGCATCAATAAAACAATCAAATGCTTGGTTTTTCCAAGTGAAGTAATAATGTATATGAAAGCATTCATTCACATCTTATTTTGTTGGCACTTCTCTTTCTGTTTTTACCCTTTGTTTAATTAATATAGTAAAAGACAGTATTCTGATTAAACAGTATTTCAGATGCTAAACATTTCTTTTTATTGGTTTACATTGGCAGTTCACATTCTAAAAACATAACCACATCAAGCAAAAATTGAATACAGACCACTCTGGATTTTGAAGACTTTTACTTCTAACAGAGATATTTACTTGAAATTATGGAGCAATGTCTATATTTTATTAATAGTTAACAATTGGGGGGATAAATTATAATTAAAGAAGTTACTTGAAATACTTCT
Source organism: Cavia porcellus (assembly GCF_034190915.1). Classification (NCBI taxonomy): domain Eukaryota; kingdom Metazoa; phylum Chordata; class Mammalia; order Rodentia; family Caviidae; genus Cavia; species Cavia porcellus. Next base: position 6,993,493 of record NW_026947500.1, on the reverse strand, counting down.
TTAATTTTCTAGTCTTAGTTTAATGTTTTTCTCAGCAGTTAAATTCTTCTTAGGATAACCTTTATCCTTTACTTTATCATAGTTTGATTACCTTTGCATTATGAACCTAGGTATTTTTATTTCATAAAATATCACATTTATTTCCAATAGATATTTTTCCCCGATGTGCATAAAATGGAACCTGTGTTTCTAACTGAAAACTATTGGTACTTTCTTTCTATAACACCCTCACAAAAGGGGTACTTAAAAATACAAGCCAGTATTTTTCATGAATTTATAAATTCGTAATGTCAAACCTTCACATGTTTCATCTTTGCTAAGACGTGACTTTAAACACATGGTTGTATTTTCTGTAGAAGTTACTTGTGTGTCTTCAAAAACCGACTGGTCTAGAAAAATGACTCTTTGAGACAATCATGTTCCTTTTGTTTTTGTTTTTTTAAAAAAAGACAAAACAGCAACAAACATTTTAGCTCTTTAATGAGCAAAAATCATGTCTCTTAGCATTTGACTAATAGTCATTATCCAGATTATCTTTATTTCACGCAATGACCAGTGACATGGCCAAGATGTACAAAGTTTGTTTCCATCAAGTAGTATACAATATTTTTCTTTTGTATAATAAGCTTTCATTCTTGAAAAAGAGTAACTGAAAAGAAAGGTTTCTGTTACTGCAGTTAGTTTGTCAGAGAAAGTTCTTTGCATTATCTTACAAACTATCAAAATTGCTAGTCATCTGAAAAAATGTAAAAAAAAATCACATAACTTTAGTCTAATAGAAATATAGTACAGGTAAGAGAGAAAGTATTTGTCAGGATGTGCTCTTTAAGTCCATCTCGTTTTTTTAATATAAATGTACATCTGATTACATATACAAACATTTGGAAAGGTCTGTGATATACTGATCTTATTGGTAAACAACAGGGAGATGAAGAGTTTCCTGTGACTTTAGAAATTCGTTTAAAATCACACACATGTGTAAGACTAAAACCTCCCAGGTGTCAACCCTCTTAGGTTCTGTTCTATGTTGCACTCTACTGAGACTAGGTGAGTAAATTTCCGTGAATGAACCTCAGTGAGAAAGTTAAGTAATATGAAGCGGGACATAACTTTATATCGAATTACTATTATTAAACATTTTGTCATGCAACATGAGTAAATCAATTAACTGAGAACTGTAATCAGAATGATAATATTGGGGCACCCTCATAGCATAGAAGACTGTTGCAAGGAATGCTTTGGACACACTTCACCTTACCAAATGGGACAAAATACAGAGTAACAAAAACCACAACAAATTGTTGATCCTGTAACACATGTCCAATTAGGGTTATATCTTTTTATAAATTATTTATATGGAACTGAAAAGAATATTAAAATAAGAATTTTTTCTGGGATTCATATCAGCAAGTATTCATCATCATATCTATAGTTTCTTCAAATACCTTTAGTAACTAATCCTATTATTGACACTACTGTGATTTATTTTACTGTAATTATTTTGGCCCCTTAAAATCTTCTTTAGGTTCTGCCAATTGATGGAGGAAGCTTCTATTAAAAACTCCAATGGGATGAGAAGAATTTTAATTACGGCTTAATCAGCAGCACAGCCACCAAGCATATAAATTATCATGCACATCGTGCTAAAAATATCCAGTTTCCTTTATCCCCACAACTTTATACTGACAGCACTTATGTGATAATGTTGTACCTGCCAGTCTTTAAACTTCTTTGTTTTACTGGCAAATTTCAGCATGAGCCTCTGCTAAGGCCATTAACAGCATTGGTGCTTTGTGTACTTATCCAAATATGTAAATATGGTCTACACAATAAAACGGCTCCAAATAAAAACTGGTGAAAATTATCTGACATTCCATTGGTGTGTCCCTTGTGCATATTCATAGTTGTTTTTAAATTTTTATTTTTTTATATTTCAGACATAGTTCTTTCCTGTTTGGTGTTCCACATGCCTAATTCCATTATGTAACTTAAATCTTCAAAAAATTAATTCTTGAATGTGAATGAAAAGTATCATTCAGAGCAATTGCTTCAAGCAACTGCAATTTGTTTTTAAAGTTGATTTGTTATATATATATACAATTCATATTTTTAAAACCCCCAAGTTGTTGATATGTATATTCACACAATATTCCTCCTTATTTAAATAGTGAGAGTCTTGTAGATTGAAAGCCAAGGAATCTTCAGTAATCTTTTACTGTAATCCATCAAAAAATAGTTTGTTTCTCTTATCTGGCTATACCCTGGTTGTTGAATGTGAATGGGGGTGGGAATGGGGGTGGGGCAGAGTATTGTTCTGTCCTCCAGTAAATGTATTGAATGTGTGTAAGGGCTGAATCCCTGGTATAGTGTTAGGAATCATGGTAATGGTGTTGGGTGTCATTAAAGGGACATCATCAGGTGATCTTCTCATAGCTAGTGTGTAATCTGGGGGGCAGGCGGTCCGCAGAACCACCTCATGTGGATGGATGGACTCACATTCATGATCCAAATCAGTGTGCTTCATTTGGAGAGACATGATTTCCTCTTCTTGGGCATGGGTCAGGTCATTGGTAGTAGTGCGTTGAGGGCTACACCTCCGATGAACGTCATGTCTCCTCTTATCCTTTTTGTAGTAGAGAGCTGCAAAGGCCAAGATGTTCAGAAAAAGCAGTGATGCTCCGACTGCAATAGTGACACTCAGCTCTGTGGAGTAGTCCCTTTGATCCACTGAAAATGGACTTGGCTGCTGTTTGGGATCATCTTGCTTGGCAGTGGGAAAGGCGGCTGTGACAGATACAGAATTTTTTCTCGTAGGTCTGAGAGTGATGTCTGTTGATGGCACTTTCGTTGTGGTCGAGGTATACTGAGAAATGTCATTGAGATTATGCAGATGAGGTACCAGCTCCAACCAGAGGTTTACCTTATTGGCTCGGTAATGCTCTTTAACCCTTGGTTTTAATCCAATATGTAGATAAAGTTGGTCTTTCTGGGAATATCTGGTCCATGCAACTTCTTCAAAGCGGTTGGGTTTAGTATGAATGAATTTTGTATCTTGAGGAACTGGTTGATTTGGGTCACTAGTAAAAAAAAAAAAAAGGAATTATGAAGCAATTTTTTTTTCTCAGTCAAAATTCTTCTAGTTTAATTGAAGCGGCAATTTAGCAAGGTTGTTATATTTTAACTTTAACTGGGGTCACTTTAGACATTTATATCTCCTTACAGGCAGATTGGTAGATGAGAGGTATGTAAGGTTCACATTCTTTGCTCTCTGCCCATTTAGTGGTGAACTACTATCTGCTCAAAGACTTCTATGAATTATTTAAATATTTACATATATGAGTTGTTGCATAGGCAGTGTAGGAGAGGTGGCATGGAAAAGTGGGACAGAATTGGGATTTAGAACTGGCAGATAAAGATTTGATTTACTGTTGCTATATACCTGACATATGAGTATTTATATGAAGTTCATAGACACTTGGGTTCCTTTTGTGAGAATGGAATTATTTATACTTGACTTGCCTACCTCAAATTGGAAGGACCAAAGAGCATACAGTATTACAAACTAGAAAAATCTGTGCAGTAGTATATTTTGAGATACATAATTAGCAATGTTATATCCTGTATAATTAAAAAAAACCCAAAGCATATTTAATTATTGAGTAATGCAATAAAGATGTCTTAATAAACATTTAAAGAGATAATTAATAAAGACCTAAGTTTTAGAGATACAACAATATAGAATTAATGTTGAATAAAATTTTGGTATATTGCTGAATGATCCATTAAATTATTTAGACACAATTTGCACTTTAAAAATAACTAAAAGAATATTTTCATTAAAATTGTACTAAACTTCATTCCTTAGGTACTTACCCAGTTTTAGCAAAATTTGTCCAGTAAGTCATTACAACTGCACTCAGCATCACATCATTTTTAGAGAAATTGCAAGGAAACAACTCGGTAGGACCGATCATGGGTATTCCCAGTACGTAAGGAACCTCATCTCCATGGGCTGCGTCAGCCCATGCTGGAACCTGATCTGTCTGGCAATGATGGTAAAAAGCGTAGAAGTATGTGGGTGAACCAAAGTTGGAGTGAAGATCTGCTGTTGCTACAGCTGGTGCCACCCACTGATGGTCTGTAAACAAAGCCAGTAAGGTCTTCCTTCTGGTTTCGGGGTTATGCCGGTCAGCCCAGTCAGTATACATGAATTTAATGGTTTCTCTCAAAACATCTTTGCCTTCGGGATATCCATATAAATTATCAACAAAATTGGAAACAGCGAAGTCAAAATCACTAGCAGATATACCATCATCACTATCTACTATATTTTCCACAAACTTTAAACCTTCCCCTTGGTTAACTCCTAACATTATATCATAGTTGAGAAACTCTCCTTGCTCCATCAGTATTTGAGGATCGTCTGGTATTACATCACCGTCAATCACAGGTCCAAAGGCTATGTGGTATCTGGCTGGTTGAATATCTTGATCGACAAGTTCTTTGTAAGGCTTCTTCTGGAGGCATTCCACTAACTCTACTGTATCTGAAATATTGCAGCCAACTTTTGTGGCCAACATTCTAGCATATTTTGCAGGTTGGAAACTAACAGCCCAACTGGAAAGGGCTGTTCCACTTTGAGCTATTGCTCGTTGAAAAAGTCCTATGGGAAAATCAACAAAGAGTTTCAGATGACCTTGAAAAATGCTGCAGCAAAATAATATATTTTAGACATGTATATAAAAACCTAGATACATCCCAGGAGACAGACAGAGAGAGAGAGAGAGAGAGAGAGAGGGAGAGAGAGAGAGAGAGAGAGAGAGAACAAAAGGGAGACAGAGAGAGAGAGAGACAGAGAGAGAGAGAGAGACAGAGAGAGAGAGAGACAGAGAGACAGAGACAGAGAGACAGAGAGACAGAGAGAGCAAAAGGGAGACAGAGACAGAGAGAAAGAGAGAGAGAGAGGGAGAGAGAGCGAAAGGGGGGAGAAAGAGAGAGAGACACAGACAGAGACTGAGACAGAGAGACACACACAGAGAGAGAGAGAGAGAGAGAGAGAGAGAGAGAGAGAGAGAGAGAGAGAGAGATTTTTTTTTTGCTAAGATATGGCATACAAAGTCATCTCCAGGGTAAAATGAATCAGAAATGCAGACTTAGGTCCTATGTGTTGAGTGACATCTGCTTTATGAAGAGGTCTAAATTTTGCAGGCTCAAGAGGCAGCGAGAAAGGAGGGGAGAAGTTGTAAATACTAGTTGTAAAAATCAGCAAATAATTTCTTCAATGAGCATAAAACCACATATATTATCAATAGCAAACAGATGGAGCAAATCCTCTGTACGACTCCCCGTCAGATTTGGTATTGTCTGTCTGAGAAATATCACTTAATTTGATTGTCTTCAGCCTCTACAAAAGTGTGTTTGTTTTAACCAGATTTAATTTGGAAAATAATTGAAATCGCATATAACTATTGGGCCAGATATTTGTTTATACCCTGGAGATGACCCTACGGACACACACACCAAAATATAACTTTAGAGATACTCTAAGATCTTCATGTCAGACATAGTAGGCTGATTATTCATCTTTCAGAAGAAGATATAATGATTCAAGTGTCTTCATTAAATAAAAGAAAAAAATCAGCAAAAGGCTTTGGTGAGGGTAGATTTAATTTTTTTCACTGTCAAATGTATACTGCTATAGTTTATCATAAAATATGAAACATAAATGGTCAACTACTTTTTACTTATTTTCATTTTTTAAAAACGTGAATTTTGACCCCATATAAAGTTTAAGAGCTGCATGCCACTGAAATGTGCAAATGTGGTTTTCTATTCTTTGGAGGATTGTCTAAACAAATTTGCTTTTAAAAATATAATTTATCCATTTTCTTTTTTATTTGATGTCAATTTTTAGATGTAACTGTAGTTCAGTTAAAAATATGCTAAATTATTTATATGTGACGAGAAAATAACTTTATACAAAGGTGTTAAAGCATTGTCCCAATTAGAAGTTTCAGATTTTTCTCTAAACACACATATATATAGTAAAACTTCTGTAACTTGACTCAAATATTCAAAAAGTCAAGCAATACTAATTCAAATTTGTTCTTTTCTGACATCTTTATGAATGTATTTTAGATCAGTAGAGACACATATGTTACAACAAATACTAAAATACCAATAATTTAAAAAATACATAGTGTCAACATTTGCCCAAGCAAATATTTTATAAATAATAATTTTATAGCTAAAGGAAGCCTGATAATTTTTGTAATATCCTTTACCATTTCAGGAATTCAATGACATTAGCTGAATATGCCAAAAAGATTTAAAGTATAATGAACATTGTGTTGAATAGTGCCTGAAGTTGCCACTTAGGCGATATTGGGAAAGCCATTTATTTTATCAGTGGTGAGAATGCTTGGTAAGTGTATGCAAGATGTAATCGATTCCTGGTTGATGCAGGTCTGAGCATGGCTGTATCTCTTTATGGAGTGTACAGCCTTTAACAGCAGTGTCTTCACTAGAGACAGAATCAGCCAGACAATTTCAAGAGATCTCAGCACCTCCAGGTCAAGACAAAACAGCTCATTCTGGAGATGTGTTTGGATTAGAGCAGATCTAAGTCCATGTCTCTGGCCAGATATATATAAATTTTCTTAAGGACTACAATAAACATTTTCAAATTTTTGCCATAACCGCTCACTATGCTGTCAATTATTGAAGAGCAGTGCTAGTTGACTAAGTAATGGATTCAAACATTGAAAATGTTCTCAGCTGCATCACTTTGTCATCTCAAATCAGAATCTAGTAATACATGACTCTCTTTGTATATATATATATATATATGTATATATATATATAAACATATACATATACATATACATATACTCATTTAATGGCTAGCTGTTCTTTTGGATTTCTTCATTATGATATTTTGATATCTATAACATTGTATATCTGGTGCTCATATAATAAAACTCTATTACAATTTAAGATGCTTCATGAATTACACTTGACAGTGAATAATTAAGTTCATTATATATAAAATGACACGAAGTAGAAAATAAAAGATGTTTTGTATTGATACATATTCTCTATTGTCCTCTCTATTATACATAAATAATAGTGTATAATTTGCAGACTTCTTTGGCAAAACTTCTGTTCTTGTAGACATTTCAAATTAATAATGCAGTCAAAATGGGTGATTAAACACATGGTAAAATGAAGCCCATAAAGAACAACCAGATGAGCTTTGGACAGACACTTGGGATGTCAAAGCCAGCAAATGGAAACAAGAAAAATATTTCATGGATTTAAGCAGCCTCAGTACTATATGCGGGTATGCCAAGCTTTAGGGGAAAAAAAAGTTTTGGAGTTGAAAACAGGAAAAAGCACAAAAGAAAATGTATTTTTCCTTTTAATCAAAAGCTCCACTACTGACCTTGATGCTTTGACAATTTTGGGACATGCATGCAAAAATAATGAAATACCCATTCTCTCCTGAGACAAGTGAAATCACATGTTTCCAGACAAACTAGCTTATGGCTGCTTCATTGGTTTCATACTAATAAAGGGCTTTAAATGTCTATTATCTCGAAAATAGATTTTATACAATCCCTGTGTTAGAAAAAAACCTTTGATTTTGATTACTGAATAAACAGAGAGGACAGAACTGTGAATATCTTTGCATGATTTTCTCTGAAATCACCCTTTGAAAGAAACAAAAATAACTCTAATGCTGACTATTCTGAAGTGTACTTGAAAGGGCATCTTTACCACGCTACACAGAAGACAAAGAAAAATGTGTGACAAAAATTTAAACATGCATAGAAATCTAAAGAAACATAGCTTTAAATAGTCCTTGAGTTCAACCTAATGCTGAGTTTGAACAGAGAAATATATACAGAGCATCACATACTACTAATGGTGGCATGCAGACACCAAAATTGTCAAAATTTGCAACCTGCTTAATACCTTTGGTTGAATTGCTCCAACGGTTACCTTCAGAATAATGGGATAAAGTCAGGAGATTGACACATGAACCCCCAGCGCCTGATCCAAAGACAGTGATTCTCAAGGGGTCACCACCAAAGAATCCAATGTTTTCACTAGTCCATCTTAAAGCCTGTATAAGGTCGAGAAGCCCATAGTTTCCTTTTGCAGCCTGGTCTCCTGTACTCAAGAAACCTGGAAAATAAAAAAAAAAAAAAAAAAAAGAGGGACCGCTTAGAACATTTGTTTGACCTGACATGAATTAAATAGATGTAAGTGTAATTGTGAGTATAGACTGTGTTAATAAAGTGAGTACAATCCAAGTTCTTCATTGATGTTATTTCCCACAAGATAAAATGATTTGTTAGGAAGAACAGTAGTTACTGAAACCTCAAAAATAGCATCTATTTTTCCCAAATGCTTCGTTTGTTACCCAGGTAACAGATCATGGACAGGCAAAAGGAATGAAAATATTCAAAGACATCTCAAAGGAGATATTTCAGTGGCCAAGATACTTGGTGGAAATATTTCCAAAGCATTATGGGACATATGAAAATGTGAATTAAACATCATGTCAGTCTTGAAGTTGCTGCAATCTAATATGGTCAGAATTTAAGTTTTGTGCAATAGAACATAAATACAAATATAGAAATAGAGTATGTTTCCAAATCTTATTGGAAAAGTGTTCTAGCAATTCTGTAAAACTATGTACAACCCTTTGCGTGTATACACACCCACATGTTTATGTTGATTTTGGCCCATGATTAAGAAACAATCTTTGAGACCACATTATGAATCACCCACAATGCCAAAGTGGGAAAAGTTGCTTAATTAGCAAATAGTGCACAGTAATTGGAGGTTTCAAAAACAGTTTGTACTTAAGAACTTCTGGAATTCTGATAGCTCTGCTTTATTAAGAACCAAACAATGAAGAAACATCTTGTTAAATGATACAGTTTAGGTAGAGCAAAGATTAAAAGAATCTGAACTGACAGATGGCCAAAGGCAATTAAAAAATAAATAAAAAATATTGGGGCAGTCAGAACTGAGCAATTTGAGAAAAGAGGCAAAAATAGTACTTTAGTATTACTTTTAACATATTTATTTTGCTAACAACTTGTAATGTGTTATAATCACTTTAAAGACAAGCATCTATTTTCTGCTGTATTTTGTATAAACAGAAATGTTTCAGAAAATGTTGCACTTAAAGGACTGTTAATGTATTATATAGAAAATATTTAGAGACATTACACATAATTCAACTGATAATATACAAGAATATAATTTCCAATATCAACAAATTTAGAAAATAATTTAGAAAAACAGTTCTCTCTGCTATTGCAGATATTACAGAAATTTAATATAATGCGTCATGGTTTAAAGTTATTGAATTTTAAACATACTTCTTTATTTTATAGAGAAAATGAAGTCAGTTGTATTTGTGTCAACAAAGGTTTGGCAGCAATACTTATCGGCTGAGTAAATAAATCTATAACCCAAATGAATATATAAGCAAGATATTTTTTAGGATAAATATTAAGAAATATACAAAGGCAAACCTTCCTAAATATTTGTGAAAACTGAAGAACTAATGTGGTTATTATTTCTTTTCCTATAAAAGCCAAAGTTCTAAATAATTTAAGTACAATCTCTAGTTCGCTGTGCATATGTATTCTTAGGTAACTCTAGAAATATTACTTACCCTTAAGTTCGAGATTAAAGCTTTACACATATATTTTGAACACACATATCTTTCTGGCCATAGCTACTTATTAAATGTGCATAATGAGTTAGAGAAATTTTCATGATGTTTTCTTACACAGAAGCATTTCCAAACGTACAAAAGATGATACCATAGGAAACAAAAGCATGGCAGGGAACTCTTAACTTTTCTTGCTATTATATGAACTTTGATATAAGAGAAAACTATTAGTTTAATTCCTGATTCTGTTGCAAATGTTTTGATCTATAAAAATAGATAGATGGCATGAATTTTGAAAAAAAATTAAGAAAGGCTTAGTAACAATAGGCTAGAAAAGAGTCTAGAAGGATGAAGGAGGTTAGGAGGACTTGTATGTACATGTGTCTGTATTTATATGTGTCTGTATTTATGTATGTGTGTGTGAGTGTCTCTGAGTGTGTGTGCAGAGAGAGAGAGAATAAAAGTTAATGAGAGAATAGGGTTACAATGTGAAAAATTGTGGTAGTGTATTACTGATAATTGTATTGCATAAACAATTCTCAATTTAAAATTTGAATTTTGAATATAACTAAGCCACTCAGCCTAACCTGAAGATTTGTATTTAACTCACCTAGAAATGATCTTGAATAATTTTACTTACATTCAAATGATTCTTTACAGTCATACAAATCTGAATTGTTAATAATCCTCATTAAAGGTGTAGCACATAGAGAATATTAAGACAATTAACTCTACATTAACTAAATAATATCTCTTCTATAATTCTAGTTTTAGTTGCAGTACTTTCATCTCTTTGGTTGACTGGCCAACTAATTTGGTATTTATATAACAACGCTATACACCTGTAATATATGCAAGGCTCCAAGTTCAATTCCAGCACAGGAAAAAGTGAAAGTTAGTCTTGCATAACACTAATGTAAAAATATATTAAGTCTCTAAAGATTAACCTCCATTTTTCAAATGTATAATATCCAAATGTATAGTATCCTCCAAAAAATGTATAGTATCTTGGAGACAATTTTTTTCAAATCAATTCAGTTCAAAATAGAACTTTTAAACTATAGCATAGAAGATAGAGTAATTGATCCAGTCAAAGTTGTCTTAGTTTTAAAATTATAATTCTCACAAGAAGTTCTAATTTTTACCTTCAGTATTGAATTTCTCTCACTCTTAGCTATATTTCATGTGTATGCTGTGGCATCTATCTATCTATCTATCTATCTATCTATCAATCATCTATCTGAAAGCACATGATCATTAAGCTGAATTTAGAGAGCCAATTTGACTTTTCTACTAGAGAAAAATGATAGCTGTTTTCATTATTAAGTCCAGCCAGTTCATCAGATCATATCTTTTCAGATCTTGTAAAGTTATTTATTCACATACTTGCATAAATTCTTTGATTTCTGATGCTATGTTCAAACAACATTCTGTGGCTCAGCAAAGGGCACAAACGAAAATAAAAGTAAATTACTGGCCTAAAAACTCAGTTAACTACCCAAGTGTCAGTGCATTGACAACAGTGTGAATAACGTGCTACTAGTGAAGGAATCACTTAAAATTCTTTTTTAACTGCTTTAGGTTAGGCTACATACTTAACAGGGAAGCATTTGAGAACATTCTACTGGAACCTCACATTGTACTGCTCAGGTAGAGCCCAGACACAAGGGAGCTCAGTTCTGCAGAGGCCTCGTAGTGCTGCTGATCTTCATGATTATCTTGGAGAGGACACTTCCCCGAAAGTCACTTAAATCCATGTTAACAGACAGCTACCACCCTCGCTGAGCCTTTCTCAGTCTTCATTGTCAGCTCCTGCGTATGACTAATTGAGGTCCTAACACATTGACATTATTTTTGTAAGAGCACAATGACTGCAACGAATCTATCCCTTTTCCAAAGAGAAGCAGAAGCTTCTAGAAAAAAAAATGGACTAATTACTTGAATAATCAATATAAAATCATAAAACATGAGCACTTCTAAAGATAAACTGTCCAAATTCTTTACTGAAAGGACACTGAGAAATATTTCATTACCCTTATGTATCCATTGTGATAATCATGTAGTTATTTTCTCAAATAGACACTGGGTAAAGAAAGAACACACAGGTCCTATTGTTTATGTCTCTGTTCTCTACCCTGACCTTCAGAGGCTTCTGTTCAGCTGTCTTGGTCTGCACGCCAAGAAAAGTTTGCCCAACCTGCCCTGAGTTAGGCTGTAATGCTCTTCTTACTCCTCTGATTCTGGACAATAAATATGGTACGAAAACTGACAAATGTTCTGTGTATACTGAATATTTGTTCTCACAAATAAATAAAAACTAGGGAGTACTTCCTTTGAAAGGGTTATTAAGTGAAGAGAAGTCGTATTGTCTATTTCTAATTGTTCTGACACTGCTTATATACAGTGGCTGCCAGATGAAACAGATCTTTGGGAACTGGGCAGCTCCTGAATCACACATACTATGTAACTTTAGGAACAGTGACTACTATGCAAATTCTGACAACTTCTGCCTGATGTTTATTTTTGTACCATTGTTGCATGCGTATGTGTGCTTTGTAATATGTATTCATAACCTGTTTGTCATTTCCTGGAATAAGAGCTCCAATCCTTGCATTTGTTTCCAAATGGCCCTCTATTCATATGTGGTGAGGGAAGAAAGAAATTAACATATTATAATTCTTTATCATCACATGAAGATCAATAGTTAGGATTCCAGATGAGAGAGGTTTATGTGTCTCTCTTAACTGGGAAATTAAGAAACACTCCTCATTGCCTCTGCTTTGATTGTGAAATAAGAGAGAGGAGTGGAGTAGCTTTAAAGGTTGGAGAAATTGTACAGCCCTAGGTGAAACCTGCAGGACAGGTAAGCAGACTATTTCAGAATCTTGGTCCAAGGACAGAAACTTTGAGAAAAATTTGAGATTCAGCATTAGTCAGCATTCTCAAGTGCCGGACTTGGGACAACTTGTGTGTATATAAGCAAGTTGCTGTGTGAAAACTTGGTAAGCACATGAGTTTTGGCTTCCAAATAAAAAACACTAATCGTACTATCTGTTCTGCAGAATTATCATTATACAAGAGAGTGTTTTGGCACAAAGGATGGTCTGAAATACACTGGATAGAAAGACGTTGCCTGTAACCAAGAAAATTTGACTTGTTTGTGATTACCATTATTTCATTTAATAGCACAAACCATCCTTACATATGAGATGAAAAGAAATATCTCTTTCAAGTGAATTGAAAGGAAAACAATTACAATTTTTTAAAGGTTACATAGTTACACATAATATAGACAGTGTGGTTAAATTTATCACAAATTTTTAGATTACTCTATAGAGAATAGTTGACAAGACATTTTATTATGTATATGGTACCCTCATAGTTTTAATTAGGTAGTAAGAGTATTTGTTATAAAGAAATTTAAAGAATATATCAAGAGTATAGAACATGTCTGTATTCCTTGTAGTTACTCAGAGCTGAATCAAACCTTTAATTGGGTTGCATTGCATTGACATTAATTTTATAAGTCAAAACTTTCTGATTATGATGAAGTATAAGTCACTTTGTTTTGGAATGGTTAAAAAGATTGTGAGTCCATATTAATAATGTACTTTTGGGTATAAAAGAAAAGTAATAGGGAGAAAGATGGGGGGGAGAGACAGAGCGAGACAGCAAGCTCATATATAAGTGATCTGACCATTAGGAAATAGACAGCAGTACTGGACTGCACATAGCTGAGCTGGAAGAAGAGATGCTATGTTTTTAACCTAGCTGACCCTCCATAAAGACATTAAGAAGGAAAGCACAGGGGAGAAGGTCTGGGTACTGAATCAAGTTCGTAAGATAATTTGTTTAATTTCACATAAATATGGACCATATCAGATTATTTTACATATTATATTTTTAACGCCTAAGAATTTTGAGATGATAAAAGTCATCCTAAGGTTTGACATTTAAAATCTGGCATTCATTAAATGTTACTTTTATTATATTCTTCTCTATTAAAAGCTAACCTGATTTAGTGACTTTAAAACTTTTTTATTTTTGAACACTTTCAGCATGACAAAAATGTTTTAAAATAGTACAAAGATACTTTGCAACTTTTCATATACACTTTTCTACCAGATCTCCTACACAGTAAAATTTTAGTCTCTTTCCCTCTCTGCTTCCCTCCTTCTCCACCTTCTGCCTCCTTCTCTTTCCTTTTTCTTTCTCTCTCTTATTAAAGTTGAAATTGCAGATTGTATTTAGTTCTCTAATTTCAACTTTGAACATTATGTTGATGTGTGTGAGTTTTTTTTACATTGGCAATTTTTAAAGAATACAGGTTGGCTATCGCATAGAATGCAGCTAAATTAGAATTTATCTGATGTCTCTTCATGATTATATTCTGGTTATGAATTTTTGGCACAAGACCCGAGACAGGTGTCACCTCAATAAATTATTATAGGAAGCACATAATGCTGATTTGCCTGTTGACTGTTTGGCTAAAGTGGCAATTTGCCAAGTTTTTCCCACTATACAATTATGATTCTTCTCTTCACAAGAAATAAGTATAAAGAAGATGGATAGAACGAGAATGTATGTACATGCTGTTTCTCATCACTTTAACACACTAATTTTAGCAACTACTTATGATGTTTAAAACATATAAATTCCTCCATTATTATTAGTTGGAGGTGACTGTGAAAAGCTTCCCTTTTCTTCAATTTTTATTCATTCATTCTTTCATTCATGTCATTATGGACTTAAAGGTTCTTACTTTATTCTAGGAATTATATTTTACCATCATTACTTACTTTGATGATTAAATTGCCCCCTTTACTGGACCAACAGATGCCTTTTAAAGTCCTTGCAATAAGAAGGATCCTGGATGATTTCATTTCTTCATTGCCTTACTCACATGTTCATCTTATCAGAGGACTTTTGATCCGTTGCCTAAATAATCAACTCCTTGTCTCTAAAGCTCATCTGAGTGTTATCATCAGGAGGACTTCAGAAACAGTTCTTGAGCTTTCTTCTAAACACCTAGTTCGGTGTGGACATTGTTTTCTAAGTGTGTACTGGAACTGAATGACAATTGTTCAAACTCTTATCAGATTGAGCTCAGTGCTATACATGTAGTTCTTGGAGAACACTAATGGAGTTAGAGGTGGCTATTTCTTAGCACTTTTGAGTCCAGGAAAAAAAATTGAGAACATACATGACAAAAGAATTCGTTAGAATTTCTTTTGATGCACAGCCTGAATATGTATATAATTTGACTTTCCTGTGTTTATAAAATCAATAAAATCATTTCTGGTATTATCTAGACACAATAACCAACATAGAAATAAATATCAAAAGATAAATTGAGTGAAGGTGATATGTTTATTTTCATCTGATACAGTTACCCATAAATATGAGCATCAATTGTATTAAAAGGTAAAATCCAAGAATGGTATAAGTATTCCTCCAAAAGTGGTATAGAAACACATATAAAGAAAAAACCGTCAGAAGTAGGGTTAAAGCTACTTTTTCTTGCCTTGTAATCAGTTCTCAATATTCAGCTCTTCCATAAAAGTTATACTAATTAAAATCTCTCACTTTCCCAAATTTTGAAATTCAAAGATATTTAAAAATTAACTTTTCTTAAGAAATTCTAGTTAATTTTTTAAAAACCAAGCTTATGAACCCTATATGATGGCCATATGGTGTGCATTTTGGTGCAGCTGCTGAGTGTACATAAAGACACTAGGGCAGGGACCTGAAATACCTACCCCGAGGCCAACCACTGATTCTAGTGGCCAGTGTTAGCATCACCAGCAGCTTGCCTCAGGGAATTGTATTTACTTATGCCAAAAGGTTGTATGATTGCTCTGAATTAAATCTTAGCAATTAATCCACCTAATATTGAAAGCTGGGATGGATTTTTGCTGTTGGATTCTACTGAAGCCTAAGTAACATGGTGATATTGGCTCTCGAAATTCGTTGAAGTGTCGCCCAAAGCCCAAAATCTATTGCTGTGTTAACTACTGAAAGCTCACCAAGGAGAAAATTATTCATGTAGCTTGGCCTTCAGATAGAGGAATTTTTCAAAAGTTTTCCTAGCCTTGCAATTTGTACTAGTAGCTAATATGGATCCTCAGCTCAGAGGGTCATGGAATGCTGTTCAATAACGAAGGAAATATTGAAACTAGTAGAAGGTCAATTTAGAGGAAGCAGTGATCTGAATCTCCCCCAGGGTGCCCTTATATTAAGCTCTGATTTGTAATTGAAAATAAATCTTTCATGTCCAGTGACAAGTCTGAGGTCCTGTCCTGGGTGCAGTTTTCACTAAGCATTATATTTTCCAGCTTGAAGTCATGTCCTTTTCAGCTGATTTGACCTGTAATGCTACAGTTGGATGCTGGCTGCCAAGTGATTAGCTATTCAAGAAAAAAGTGAAACTAATCTCTGTATTAATATACATGAGGTAAAATGAGAGGAAATCTGAGACTTGAAGGCATAGAGACTGATGTTACAAGCTGTGCAGTGAGGCATACTCCTCCACATCCAGTAGCGGAATCAGATCCTAGAGAGGAAGGGTGACATTTGGCAGAGGTGGTGCAAGAGACAGCTGCTGTGGGTTGAAGTGACAGTTTGATTTTCTAGCATTTTAATGTAAAGAGTTGATCTTTTTTTCAGAGTAAAAAGTGTTCTGTTTTTATGCCACTTAGCAAAAAGTGTACAAGTGCAGAATTCAGTTCCTTTTTCTTTTACACTGAGGTCTTCAGGGGAGCTGTGTTGAAAAAAAAAGTATGATTTATAATATCTTAATGTTACAAAGCACATCTACAATTTTTAAAGCTATTATAAGCCTAGCTTATCTTCCACTAGAAATATCTTTTCTTTTTCTTAGAGAATAAAATTATTGCCTATACTACTTAAAGACACTGAAAGAATTTTTAAATAAAAAAAGGTTCATCAAATCAACATCTGCTAAGCCCCTACTCTTAGCCAGGGACTCTGCTAGTTGGTGAATATATAAATTTTAATTAAGACATATTTTGTGTTCTCTTAAAAGTTATTTCAGTTTTTCTTATATATATACCTTGGCCTTCCTGAAATCTTACCATGGACAGAGTGTGAAAAGATTCTTCAGACCATACCTAAGTCAAAACTTTCTCTAAAGATTATCCTTATATTTCTAAAAGGAAAAGAAAAACTGGATTTGAAAATGTCAGTCAATAAAATCCTTTCTCTTGCCTTTAAGGTTCTATCTACTTGAAAAATTCCTTTATAAACTAATTTTTTCCTCTCTGCTAGGAAATTCTGTCATGGAACTATCTATTCAGCTTAAGTCAGTTTTCTTCTTTTTTATTTTTTCTGTACTCACAGAAGATGGAGAATGTCTGGCAGTTTCTCCTGGCAAGATATTTAAGGCAAATACTTTCTTGCTGTTCAGGCAACATAATCCAATTCTTTTTGTCTGCATTGTATGGTACTGTTTTCCAGCACACATATAAATGTATGAATAAATAATGTAGATGGATATTTGTTCATCAGAGCCAAGTGGGAGTAGTTTAATTTGTAATTTGTTTGAATAAATTTAATTATAACAAAGGCAATGCTATCTATTTTACAGAAAATAATGTGCTTTTTAGGTTTTTCACCTGTTATCCATGCCAAAAGAAACAGCATTATACGACATGCTCAATTTCTTTGAGCTTTACTGAAAGGGCCTTATGGTACATGGTAGGTGACAGCTTTTCCCGGTGCCACAGGGTAGCTATGGTTACAAACACTGCCTTGACAGAGCAAGTGAGCCTATAGGAGATGCCTTGTTAAAGTTTTCACAAAATTACCTATAGGTTAGAAAGCAGTTCTCTAGCAACTTAGGCTAAGTATTCAGCTTTAGCTCTGATTGTAAACAGACTTATATTCTTTTTTTTAAATATTGGAGGAAACCTATCCTATAATTTCTTACAAAGAAAAAAATACTGATTTTTTTGCATATATTGCAGACTGCAAGTAAATCCAATATTAAATAAACACTCTTTGTAAACTTTTAATTTCTTATTAACCATTTTTGTGAATTAATAAGAGTTTATAAATGTGGCATTTTCTTATTCTGTAGAATTTCTTTTTTAAAAAAATTAGAATTGGTTAGTATAGCTATGATCAAAGATGGATTTTACCAAAGCACATGATAAAAGTGGTCACACCCATTATAGGTACAAATTAGGTAATCAGAGCAAAGCTTGGTTTCCTGCTGGGCTGAGCTGATATGGTACTATTGTACTCAATGACTGTTTAAAAAGCCCTTTGCTTATTAAAAACAGCATGTCAGATTCTGTCCAAAGAAATCTCACTCAGAGGAACAAGCATGGCTCCAAGGGTAGACAGGGTGATCAATATTTGATTAGCTATATATCCTAGGTCACAGCTGCTCCTTCCCCCGAGCTGGGCCATACTTCTTGCTGAATTATTAATGATCTGAAGTAAAGGATGTTAACTTCTCAAACTTGGCTCCACGGCCCAGCACCAAGTCTGCTTTGCTAACATGACCTCTTCTTCCTTCTGTCACCTCTGCCGCTTTGATTCAGGCAGGGCAGAGTTTTTGTTCCTTTTCTATTTCTCCCGACTTTGGAATCCATCTCTAGGCTTTCCTTTATGCCAGTGTTTTTCTACTTTGTTTCCCTTGTCATCTTAAATTTTTTCTGCATTAGATTCTCACTCCTCAAATGAAATTTTTTTCCCCTTCACAACTTTTTATAAACCCCTAATAAAAAGACCTTAAATAATAAATAAAATTGAAATAGAAACCAGTTTTAATCCATATGTGGTTATGCACCCCTTAGTATTTCAGTCAATGACAGATCACTATTCAATGATGGTCCAAAAAGATTATATCACATGGTGACATTGTAGCAGCCTTAATTTGTCTGGGTATACATTTGATGTTCACAGTGAGAAAACTATGTAATGATGCATTTCACAGAACATTTCCCCATGGTTAAGAGAAAAGTGATTATGTGTCTCTTCATTTTACAATATAGACTGATTGCATAATTTTTGTAACGTCTACTCTATTATACAGTAATTAATCATGATTATTAATCCTATGTGAGATAATTAGAACTTACTGAGAACTTTATTCTTTGCTAGACACTTGGCTGAGTATTTTTCACTCCATATTTCATTTAATTTATATAATAGCCCTGATTAGTAGCTAAGAGTTTCAGGTTCCCTAGAGAGTTAATGACAGAATAACTGAAGGGCTTTGTCCTGAAATGCACACTTAATATTTTAATAATGAAATGTGACTTATATGCTCCTTTTTTACAAACAAAATGTGCCTTTGCTTCCAAGATCAAAAGATAATTTTTCTCATGTATCTGTGAAACTCTCTTCTGACCACTTTTTCCTCCTCTAACAAATCATCTAGCCTACAACCTTCCATTGCTTGATAATATAATCTTCTCCTTTCCAAAGGTCACACTCCAGAACAAATGCATGACCCATTTGTGAGAATGAAACACAGCAGCCTCCTTTTTACAATACAAAGGCACAATCAGAGAAGAAAAAAATAACTAAGCAGAAAAAGAAAGTGAGAGAAAACTCCCCTGGTTTTAAACATAACTCAATAGAAAATTTGTCTTTCATCAAAAGTATCCAGGCAAATGACTTGTGGTTTCTTTAGTATTCATTTAAGTAGAATAGAATGCACTTTTCATAAAGTTGATAAGTGGATAAAATACCCATTCAGTACTACATTTAAAAGGAATATGAACCAACTTCAGTTGATATGAGCACTCATCTCAAAGCTGGCTGTCAGAGCTGCTGGGAACAGATCTAGTGTTATTTCAAGAAATGACTCAAAGACTTTAAAGACCTTGACACTCTTCATCTCCTTTGCTGGGTGGGGTCTTCTAACTGTATTCAGAATGTAGCATAGTTCAATTGAAAGCAAAATTTATTGGCAGTACGTGCCAGGCATCAACAAGGCACCAATTTTACCAAGACATGGAAAATAAGTATTGTGAATCAGAGCAATGACACTCTAATGAAAATAAAAGAATAAAGGAAGTACTTAGGTTAGTACTAACCAAAAGGAAACAGTGACACAGTGTAAACGATGGGGGAGAAGTATAACATACTATCTAGAAAAGAAGACTTCCATTGTGCACCATGTTTTTCAGAGTCACAGATCATATCATTAAAACAGAAATACAGCTACTAATCTGAGTGTGGCAGCCTCGTTAGGGGTTCTTACACCTGTTACTGGAAATCATTATCACATGTAGGATCATCACAAGACAACTGGACATGGAGAAGTCACAGAGTAGAGGGTAGGGAAGCAAATGTTGGGGAGATGACACTATGGACTTTCATAGGAAGATTTTATTGCCCAATTATATTTACAGTTATATTAATCTTCATATTGGCAATTATATTAATCTTCATAGGAATATTATAGTTAGTTATAATTAGTTGTCCAATTATATTGTCTAAACTCTCATATTACACTCCATGATACAATCCTTAGAGTTCTCTATTAAATAATATTTCTGAAACACTCTTTATAACGTATCAAGTTTGTGAACTGGGGACATGTATTTTGGGGGTAACTTTACAAATGACTATCTGTGTATATGACACTGTTCCACATTAGATTATAGGCATTTAAGGAGATTGAAAGGAGAGAAAAAATTCTTCTTTATATTTCCTGCCAGCTTCTAGCACATAGTAGATTTTATGTGAAAATTCAAAAAATGAATGAAAGTATAAATTCATCTAGGTGACATTTCTCCCAGGTAAATGAGATCTTGATTATGGTCACCCTCCACAGGTTCCCTGGTATGCTGATGATCATGTTCTGCTCTACTTACATATATATAAAGGTGGAGTCAAAAGAATGGCTATTATCAGTGCTGAAGTAGAACTGGTTGCACAGTGATCCTTGTCTGTTAGGAACACAGTCAATGTGAAGGAATCAGTCATGCTTGGGCTGATAGTTTTTGAGTATGGTCACAGCCTAAAATCATGCCCAGTAGATAATTATTTTTTAGGAATCTGTAATTACTACACACCACACATCTGCAGATTTTTGGACAGATTCACAGACACTCTCAGTCTGTATTCAGATGCGGTCAGACTTCGGGACAAAGCACAGTAGTAGTCAGTACTGTGGAGCCTGAAAACCTCTTGTCTTTCACAGCCAGGGTGGTTCCAGCTGAGATGGCTGTTAGTGACTTCCTGCGATAACTGTAATAGACTGTTGGCTTCAGCTGTCTATCTCATCTCTGAGCTGGGCTGCTTGATTAGTGAGTGATGAATTCATGTTGGTCTGGTTGACAGGTGTCAACTACCGTGAGGCTACAGATAACTGTAAGTAAAGTGAAAAGATTGGAGAGACTTCTAGAATGCGCTGATAGTATCATTTAGATGAGAAGTCTATTCAGGAGGTAGAATTGTGAAAGAGAGCAGGAACAAGAAAAACCTGTCACAAGGTCCTCCTGAAAAATTTGAGAGACAGATTTAGCTGATAGATGGAGATGGGTTTTTCTCTCACAGATACTGAGGCGTATCTTGTGCCAGAGAAGGATGCAATTTCCTGTGATGTTAATTCTTAAGAATGTTTCTCTTCCTGATCACTATCTAGTATTACAATATTAAGGATCTATGGACATTTGCCTTGGATTGTCTCATTTAACTAGTCACTTTTTCTAGAGCAGATTAGTTATCTTCTTTTGGTTTCTGATGACATAATCATCAGTGTGGCATCTAACTGATTATTAGCTCCCATTTTGATTCTAATCATTCAATATGAAACCTTTAGAGCTATTACCAAATATGATCTAACATACTTTCTAAAAGTGGTAAGTTTAAGTTCTCAAACAGATGTTTTATGAATGGTAACAATATATATTTGTTCCTTGTTAGACTGCAATTACTTGACGAGGTTGAGGGGAGAGAAGGACACTTCATCTTTGTATTCCAGCAGCCTTTTCTCCGTTGCAACCATGCACTGCCCAACCGTTCATGAGATTTTTTTTCTTCCAGAATGTATAAAACAGTTCTATTAAAAATGGAACTAGAGATATCATGAACTTTCTCTAAGAGCTAGCCTCTGCTATTTTTCCCACAAAAGCTTGTGTGTTTGTATAATATTGGATTTTCAATGATAAGCAGTTGGATTTAGAGATAAGATCATGTATCAAGCACTCAATGTACTTAAAGATTAGTAGTTTCATTTTCATTTGACTCAGGCAGGATAGGTCATGTAGAGTACGTGGAAATCTTGCTTGCCATTCATATTCCTTTTGGATCTTTCTTTTAGCTTCAGCAATTCTTCAGTGCTATCTAGCACAATCATTCTAATTCTTAGAATATTTGTTTTGAGATCAGCTAAATAACCTTACAGATGAACTTATGGTAAATTACTTTTGAATGATTAAGATTATTGCTATGTTTAGACCTAAAATTTCCTCAAAGAGTTTCATGTGCTTAGAGGTGGGGCTTTCGAAAGTGATTGAATCATAGGGAGTTATGTTCATCAGTAGATTATTTTACTGAATGTACTGTTAATGTACTGTTAAGAGGTGGGCCTGCTTGAAGAGTTGGGTCATTAAGTAGCATGACCTGGTATAAGACAGTCATGTAATGTGTATCTCTAGAACTCTCCCTAAATAAACATCAAATTAGATTGAAAATGTATACAAATATTTAAAGACCAGAGAATCCCCTTTTGAGAGTCTCCAAATTATGCAATTTAGGTTTTATATTAGATTATTAGTTCATCATGTTAGGTAACATTTTTATTTAGAGACTTGGAGATGACATTTATGGCTCACTGTAGATTGTAAGAGTGCCTTAATTTGAAGGGAGACTCTGGAGTGCTCACCAAGGGTTTTAATGGGGTCTCCCTGTTACTGCCTATGTTCATAGCTGAACTTAACAACACTCTAAAAATAATTGAGCAGAATACTTGAGTCAAAACATAAATTGCTCAATATATTATTATAGAACACTTATAGAATTTAGTTGTATATATAATCCTTGGTATCAGTAATAATTACTAGTCCAACAGAGAATTTGGAAGCAATTTCATCAACTTGTGGTCTTTGTAAATTGCACTATATCCTTTCAGGTTCTTGGTGATTATGCATCTCATTTATTTACATTGTAGTTTTTAATTCCAAGGAAAAACTAACAAATCAAGAACAGTTTCCCAAATTATGCTCACAGAAACAAACAGAACAATGTATTTAAACCTGTTACAGCTATTTATAACGCGTTCTGCAACAATTTCTAGAATTGGTAGAGAGGAATGAATAGTATTGAGTTCATTCACACTGCCCTTCCTCCAATCTAGATAAAGAGTCTAAGCCATGTTTTGTATTTTAAAGAGCGCAGCTCTGTAGAAGAATCTGTTAAAAAATAACAGGGGTGGTTGCTTTTTGAATTAAAAATCACAGACTCTAAATGCCACTTTGAAAAAAAATTAGTGCTATTAATCTCTACTTCCCAAATGGAATCTGGGGAGATTAAGCTACTGCTGGCTGCACATCTGTTACATGGAACAGCTGCATATGATGGGTACAGATTAAAACAGAAATAGATTGTATAGATGCTCTTTGGCTTCAGAACATCCCTATAAAACACCTAGACACACACAGAGTCCCTCTAATTTTCTAGCCACAATTTAAATAAATACAAGATGTCAGACAATAGTCCCAGTTCAGGAAAAAAGGGCTTCAATTCCACCCAACTTAATTGAGGCTGGAATCATTCCTGTGACATCTATGGCAATTTCACATTGGTGCACTTCAATTAAGGAATAATAAGAGTGCAAAGTAATTTATACTCATAGATTAGATGTCGTCTGTGAAAAATTACCGATTAACTTGAAGGCAGCCTCTGGAGAGCTCACCAAGCATTTTAATGGGGGTCTCTCTGTCACCCCTTGTCCTCATATCTGGGTCAGAAACTAACAACATTCTAAATTTGCCGTTTAAAAGACTCAACATACTTATTTTACACACACCTGACTTCTACTGTCTAAAATTCCTTAAACCACAGCTGGTTTGCAGTAATAATCGATTTGAATTAACTCATATTTTTCTATTATTTACTGACATTTTTATTTTATTTCTTTTTGCACTTAGCGTTAAAGGCATTTTCTTCACTACAGTAACAATAAAAAGGCATTTTTGTACTGTATTTTCATCTCAGTAAACATATATAAGTTTTAATGATAAGAATATGTACTGTATATAACAAGATTCTTAATTACTACTTTGCTTAAACCAAAATTTTAAGTCTTAGGTGACAAGCATTGTATGAAACATTTTGTGCATAATATTTAACTTTTTAAAACTTTCCTGAATTAAGCAGGAAGATTATTATTTGATTATTTCTTCTGAGGTCATTACTTTTTTTCTTCAAGAAGACATGGCTAAGAAACATTAAATTAAAAAACCTTAAAACAGCTTTATTGAGGTAACTAATTATTTTGCTTTCTTCAGTTATTAGTGTAGACAACAATCCCAAAGCATAAAGAAGCACATTAATTTTATTAGAAAAGAAAGTAGTCCACTTCTAATTATAAATTATTCAGTCTTAGAGAAGAAGGACCAAAGGATACACAAGAGAATCAAGTTTGACTTTTTCCCTTTCCATACAATGGCATGCCATCAAAAAGGCTTGGGCTAAAGAAGTCAGAAGAGCTGAATCCAGCTCTAAGCACTGCTGTGAGACAGTGGTGTTAATTTAGTAGTGTAAATACGTGACTTCAGTGAAGCTGTGGTCTTTTAGGACGAGACAGTACTTCCACAGGCTGCTGCAAGGACAGGACGTGTCAACGTGTTCATTGGGCATATTCAGCAGTGTCGTCACTTTGGCAAAGCACTGAGTATTTACACAGATGCCAGAAGAATTTCTAAAATGCGTTCTCTTTTTTTTTTATAAATGCTGTGTGATCTTTTACTTAAGAATAAAGAATTAGGGGCTGGAG
The DNA here is from genome assembly GCF_034190915.1 of Cavia porcellus. Classification (NCBI taxonomy): domain Eukaryota; kingdom Metazoa; phylum Chordata; class Mammalia; order Rodentia; family Caviidae; genus Cavia; species Cavia porcellus. Next base: position 6,968,816 of record NW_026947500.1, on the reverse strand, counting down.
GTTTAGCTCAGCGGCATAAGCACCTGCCTTACAAGCAGGCGGCCGTGAGTTCGATCCCCGGTACCGATAAAAATGAAAAAGACCAAAAAAAAAAAAAAAAAAAAAAAAAAAAAAAAAAAAAAGAATAAAGAATTATAGACAGCCACTAAACAGGAGACTTTCGGAGAAATGTAACCTCAGCTAATTTATCTTTCTGAAACGTCAGTGTGCTACACAAACCAAGCAGCCACCGCACCACTAGGTGACATAGTCTTATGGAACCACCCTGTGTGTGCACTTGTAGTTCATCCTCGATCGAAACAGCCTTGACTGTATAATGTAATTGACAAGATGTGGAATGTGACCAATCTTGTATGACGTTTGGAGGGCATATTAGGAGAGTATAAAAAAATATTGGGATAGAAAAAGAATTACAAAGTGAGATTTCCAAAGAGCTGTCAAGAAGGAAATGCCAACAGCAAGACCTAGTTAATTTAATGTTAAGTAAAATTTCTGAGCTCACAGTGATTAAAATGTGGTTTGGTGTGTTTGAGAAGCTATGCTTTGTGCCAACAGCTTATTTATATTGCTGACACTGTTTACTTAAACCTCTCATTGCACAGAAACTAAGTCTCCTGCCTGCCCACCCATGAGCCTGAAAAGTCCTGCTGTCATTCCATGAGCCTTGGATCTGAGAAGAAAGCCATGTTTTAGAGCAGGAATTTAAACACGATCTCCTTCTTCCTTGAAACAAAAGGTTATCAAAGCACTAAGAGGGGGCCTACGTTAGAAATGTCTGTGGGTGGACATTTGAATATACTAGTGGTTCAGGCTGCTTAGATTCGCTGTTCAACTTTGCAAGAGCTGTGATTAAAATGGTGTCTGACCAACCATGACATATCCTCTCTCACCTTTTCTTAGAATAATGAAAAAGTTGCAGAGGAAATAAAACGCTTAAAATAACAATGAAAATCACGGTTTGGAGTTAAACTGTAAAGAAAAGATTTCAGAAGACTCGGAAGTGATCATAAAGTGGATCTCACTGAGTTTTATTTCTTTAATATTTATAGATGACTTTTGGTACACCAGGGAGTCCAAGATATTTATAAGTATTGACACATTAAATTCTAGTTAAGCCTTTTAGGTATAAGCATTAGTAACTCTAACTTAAAGTTGTGTAACTAGTAAATAATTGAATTTGAATTTGAACATGGAAGCTCCAACTTCAGTTTATGCTCAACACTTATCTTCTGTTGCTATGAGCAACTAATTTAAGCACCGTTTAATGAAAGGAAGTGGCTCTTCTATGCTGCCATGCATCTGTGGGCAGGGCTATGGTGTACAGGTTTATTAGTTTTATTATCTATCTTCCCCCAAATCTAAGTTCCTTGAGGACAGCATCATGCTGATTTTGTTCTAGTATAATACATAGTAGGATGATGTTCAAAACCCTTTTCTTTGTGCACGACAGAATTATGCCTAGAAAATTCTGCTTCCAAGACACCTGATTAAGAAGTCCCAGGTTAACATGTGATTGAATACCTAATGTCTACTGTCTGAAAGCTACTTTAGATTTTTTAATTAAGCCTGTCTTTGTGTACTATGTAATCATTACCTAGAAACCTACAAAAGAAAACAGCAAAACAATATCAAAATGAAACCTATTTCATATTAGAGAGAAAACAGTGGTATAGGTTATAAAATAATTGAAAATAGATATAGAGAATTATGATAAAATTTCCTAGCAAGTTAAATGATTATAATGAAATGTTATTCTTACCTGCTTTTATAGCAGGTAAATAAATGATAAAACAAAAGCAGATTTCTAAAGCCATGTGCAACTTTGAAACTAAATGTCATCATTGTTGGCAGGTGTAAGATGAGGCCAACATCTGTCATGTTAAGTGGCCACCAAATGATATGCTGTCTCAGCACTGAAGCAGAAGATGTGGCATCAGGAACACGTTTTAGAATTTGATGCATGTGTAGAAGTGGAAGGAAAATAGCAACATTAAGTGGGGAAGCCCAGTAGTTTCTTAGGTTTATGATTCCCTACAAAAGAACGAGGACCCTGTATCCTTCAAGTAGGTAAAACTGTGAAAAGACATATAGATCCCTTACATACACCGAATGCTTAAATCTTCACTTTTTTCCAAATATAGTGCGTGTTGGTATATGTTCTGAGCTTTAGAATATTTTAGAATAAGAATTTAGTTTTATCTAATATCCTTGTGTTTAAAGCTGTGGCCTGAAATTATGTATGCTCCTCTATTATATTGTGGAATAAAGTTCCAAAAAGAGCTGTGGACATGGAGTTTTGTTCTTTTCTACACATTCTGTTGGTGGTTTTATTATCTTTCATATGTACTTCTGTTTTTGGCCCAGATAACAAAAGCATGTATTATACATTTGTTGCAATTCAAAATATTTTTAGAATTTGTCTAAGTGTGAATATCTTATTTTAGTGCTTGCTTATTATAAGGAGAACTTTTAACATTTCAAGACCTTAGCCATTCTTTTCAACTTAAAAAAGTTTTTCCAAAATACATTTCATTATGTTTCTATGCCAATTTTGATCTTTTAAAGAAAACTCTGCTATTCTAAACTTAGATTTCCATATTTTAATAGTAATCTATTGTTTTTCCCTTCTCATTTCAATTTTATTTTCTCTTTGGCCTTCTATTACAACCTAGCTTTGAAAAATCTAATCTCCACCTAACGAGTTAGTTTTTGACCTGCATGAATTCCAGTCTTTGCTAGCATCAGACACAGCAGATGATTTAAAATCTGCCATTACTATTTGATTCTCTTGCTATTCTTGCTTATGATACCCACCCACCCATATTTTTGTAAGCAACAGTCTGTGATGTCTTTTACGTAAATCTGTTTCCTCAGAGTCAATTCATACCTCTGTTTCAGAAGAATATACAAATTTTATGAAGAATATCAATTTCTATTATTATATTTTGAATTCTGTACCATTTTTAAAGGTCTTTTCTGTGAAGATCTTTTTCTCTTGGCCAATAATATTTTCAAATGCAAATATACTTTTACTTTTAATGATTTGCTTTTATTCTTTTTCATCAGCAGTTATGTAGACTTAAAGTTTATTTGGTTGTATTTGACTTATTCTTTTTTCTACTCAGTCAACTTGTCAAATACTAGATCTAAGGCAATCTCACATGCTCACTTCTTTATGTTTAGCATTCACAATTTTATTGACTACATTCTCTGAAATGCTAAATAAAAGCAATAATAAATATTGTGTTCTTTGAGATTCTTTTAATTTATTCAAGGGGAAAATTTTAAATAAATTAATCAAGGAAGAGGAAGAACATTAAAAGGACTAAATCATCATCTATCTAAGATGTCATCAAGCATGACTGAATCCAGGTGTTTTATTTCCATTATCAGGATCCTTTCTTGCCTGAGATATTGATCAATGTGGCCAAGAGATGATCAATATAGTACAATCATGTTAGATACAAACATGTAAATTCTGATAATTAGAGCATGATTCTACTTTTAGCTGTAGGGTGTCTGACTAATCCCCAAGCAGTCAATGATCAAAGTCAAGCCGTTCCACTAGCCTTATTGAATAGCAACATAAATCAATGCAGATTATCTTTAATTTGAGGATAAGTAAATAAAGTTTCAGAAATACAGAAAGAAAAACATTAATGCACCACTGAGAGTAAGTGCTTATTGCTCATCCATAAAATTTATTTACTAAAGAGATGGGAAAACAAGCCCTACTTTGTAGAGTACAAAAATATCTTGCTTTAGAAATTGTAGAATAAATTAAAGCCTTAACTTAAAATGAAATTTTCAAGGGGGAAAAAAAAACCTAAGTTCAAGAGACTGGCAGAGTTAGTTTGTGTGTGTGTGTGTGTGTGTGTGTGTGTAAGGGTCAATGTACAAGGGAAGCACAGTTTTGGGGGAGGCATTATTGTCCAAATTGTGCTGTATTCATTCAACATTTAGATATGTTGGAAGGAGGCAAATTGACTTGGGATCAAGTGGCATAAACTCTATACTAAAGATACAAAAAAAAAAAAAACAGAAATTGATTGGGATAGTGGCTATCAAATATTACAGTTGTAGATATACTTTCCAGAAGAAAATGGCACATATTGCAAAGGAATCAGTCAGAAAGGCAAACAGGTAAGTACATGGAGGATATTAACCTAAGTATGAGAACAAAATAAGACAAAACAAAACAAAATTAAACAACTGAGCGTACACATAAAAAGTACTAATTCCAATGACCTCTCATGAAAATAATCAACATATACATAGACATCTAAGAAAACAAAATAGTTATATTAAAGGATGGCTGATATGTTCTACTATGACCTATACTGGTAGAAAAATGGGTCCACGGATGTTTTGAGTCATGAAATATTTGGATACATTAGAAAAGGTGCTACAGTCTTTGGGAAAGAATATGAACTTATAATATAAATTTTTACTAGCCAAATTATATATTTACATATGAAAATAAAGAATAGAAATTTCAGATGTACTTGACTCAGAAAATTATAGTATTCAAGTTTTACTTGAATATGTATTTCAGCTGATGTAATGATGAAACCACAACCAGAAGAAAATTGTGTCATTAAAGTATTGACATGACATAAAATTGTTAAATGTAGTTCATCATCTAAGTAATTGCATCTTTAGATAGACAAATGCATAACAATAAAAATTACTACCAGAAGAGAAGGTACTAAACTATAAATAAAAAGTAAACTTTCAAATTTAAATATTTAGATTAAATGACAGAACTTTAAATTGGAAGGATAGGGAACAGAGCTGAAGATAAAATATAAAAATACTTATACTTACTTAAAGCAAAAATTTTACATAATTTTTGAGTGTCAGTGAATTAACTATGGCAAAAGTCATCTCTAATTTCTTAAAGGCAACTCATCATTATATAAGTTTTTTCATTTATACTACTAGTTTGTCTTGGTTCATTAAAAAGCTAATTGTGTGCTGTTACTCATTTGTTTCTTTGTAAGAGAGACTCTTTTTGTATTTGAGAAATACAGTATTATTTCATATTATTTTATTATGAAATTTTATTTTTTCAAAGAACAAAAACACAATTTCCATGTATTTTGTTCATTGGCATCTCAACTGACTAAAGTATTTCTTAGCATGTAGTAGATACTCAATAACTGTCAGTAGATTAATTAGTGTGATTACATTTAGTGTTAGATGGACAGTATATACTTTTTTATGTTTATTTTTATAGATTAAGAAATTCTTGTAGTCACAGAGAAACTCAAAGTAAACCCACAGACTTCATGTAATATAAGGTAACAACGAAACTGCCAACAAATTCGAAGGAAAAAAAATTAAAACTAAGGTCATAAAAGTAATGATGATAATAAATACAAATGGTATAATTTTTACTCTTGAAAGGTGAAGGTTTTCTGTTTTAAAAAGATGGCCCAAACATCTACTAATTGAATGTAACATATCAGAAATGTAAAACTCCATGGGTGGACACAACTTTACAAGCACAGTTACTCTTCAGTTTGAAATATGGTCATAATAAACCCATCACAAGTTAAAAATGCAGCAAATTAAACACACATTGATACACTTACAACCATTGCTACACTTAAAACTACTGAGCACCATAGTTTAGCAAGACGGTAGATTGTAGAGTGTTGGTTGTTCATCCTTACAATTATGGGATGACATATTGCTAGCATGGGAGATCAGTGTTCATAATTTGAAGTACGGTTTCTACTGAATGCATATCACTTTTATACCATTATAAAGTTTAAAATCATTAAGTCAAACCCTCATACTGGATATAAACCAAGTTAAAGGCAGTTATTAAAAGACAAGAATACATTTATTATCTACCTGCATATCTTGTATATATCACGTATCTTTATCCAAAACAGTTTCTCCCTGTGTTGCACAGGGGGATCTCAAACATTTGTTCTGGCTGCTTCTACTGGGGACTACATGTGTATAGTCAATATGTCCATCAAAGCAATACATTTAGACAGGTAAAAGTCAAGAAATAAAACATTACACAACTTACATAAGTTTTTTTGATCATCATTCTAATCAAGCAGAAAATAGTTGTCATAAACCTTTACATGACAGAAAATATTAAAACATATAGAACACAACTCAGACATTTTAATACTTTTAGCAAGTGAGTAAAGATTAATATTACTGAAAAGCAGTTCAGAAGTTCAATTATTCTAGAAGGCTTCAACTCGTATAGCATTTGACAAGTTATAATACAAAGATATAGTGATCACCATCCACAAACTGGGTTACTTGATTTCAATTAAATCTTAGTTGAATTATAGGTCAAAGTAATGTATTTTAATTGAACCATGTGTATCCTGTAGAGAATATAAATTCTTTCAAGCTTCCATGTCTATTTTATTCAAATTGATTATATATCAGGAAATAACCTTTATAGATCCCAAAATATATTAAAATATTTGTCTAATACTTGATTTATTAATATTTTTGGGAACCTACTATTAACCAATACTTTTCAAGTATTGTTGATACTGCAGTGAATAAAGGATATCAAACTTCTGCCTTCATGCAATTTACCTTTTAGATAGGAGGGAAAGGAATAAATAAGTAAAATTTAAATGTATTCTACTTCAGCTGTTAGTGCTATAGAAGTTAATCAAGGTAGTAAGAGGAATTGGTGTTGATGGATCTGGAGAGCTCAATTATATTTCTTCCTTTCTGAGAGAAATTTTCTAAAAATTTTCTAAGAATTTAGTCTATTTTTTTCTGCTGTTTAAAAAGACCTCTTTCTATTTTTGATTTAAGGCTTTTATAAATTTACTTAAGCTATGTGTCTATAATACAGAGATGAAGTTAACATATTTACACTATTACAAGAAAGCAGGAAAAATAAATTCTTTTGATAACCACACAGAACATAAATAGATAAAAATAATATCAAATCTTTTAGTGGCCATTCCATTTTTTACTAAAGCAGTTCCTGAGAGCATTTTCCAGCCCTCAGGAATCTGAACCTATTTTGCATCTGACCAGGATAGGTATGAAAATTATTGAGTGATAAGTTTCAACTAAGCAAGTCACATTTTCTCACATAGAGACAAGCAAGTGATGGAGGGAGAACAACTGATAACGTTAAGAAAGATGCTCTCTCTTTCCTTTTCCTCAAAGCAACTCCACTGAAATTAATTGTTACCACTCACCAGAGCTGACATCTTAGTCAAAAGAAAAAGACTAAATCAAGGGGTAAAGGAGATGGAAAAGGGGAACTGCAGACTGGCAGTAAACTAAGGAAAAGAAGGTGGTTCTTACATAATCTTTGTCTTACTGGGTTAAACAGTCTCACGAGTAGATTTGTAGATGAATTCTGATAGCTAATCTCAAGGTCCAGAATATATGAAATCTGGTTTTTCCACCCAAATGTGTGATAAGATTGAGAGAATATAGGTCAAACAGTCTACATGCTTGTCTTATATGGTAAAAACTTAAGTAAAACTGGTCACCAATAGAATATGAAAGCAATGCTTGCCTTATTTTACAGAACTGAGGGTTGAATACTAGAAAAATGTATGAAAAGGGAAGAAATTTCAAGAGAAATAGTATGTTTCAGTGTATCAGGTAACGTTGGGAAAAGATTTTCTTATCCTGTATATTTGAAATTGAAGTTGTAAATTGTACAATTTTGCTTTACATTCCTAAAAGCATAGTGGAATGATCTACTGTGGAATGACTAAGTTCCATACTCTTTTATTCATACGGAACTTAAAATACTTTAAGAAAAGAACTCTAGAAAAATTAAAATTTAAAAACTTCATAAAAAAAGGAAAAGAAACTATGAGTCAACATGTCATAGACATAACCAAAAGGAAGCTAGAAATTACCATGAGGCAGATACTGAATCTCCATGTTACTAAAGGATTGCATGGCTAGAATGTTTATATTAGGTGACTAATCGTCAGTGACTTGTATGCTAGTGAAAATAGTGATATCTTCAGCGAACTCCTCTTGCTGTAATTCCTTTGATTTGAGAAGATGCTAATACAAGAAGCACCATCTTAAAAGTTAAAGAATATGCAAATTCATTATCATAGAGACAAACTTAAAACTTGGAAAAGCAAAGCAATCCTGCCAAAAAAACCACCCAGCACAGTAATGTTGCCTGGTGCCAGTACGAGATGGGAATCCATTGGGAGAGCAGGTCAGCACTGCAGAGACTCGGTTTTCTTGGGAGCAGCATCTCTGGTTGGCAATCTGGGTTGACAGCCAAGCACGAAAACTCCGCAAGTCAGGGATTTCAGGCCTGGAGACATGGATTTGAAGACAGCTGCTGTGCAGAGAAGTGAGAAATAGCTCTCCACCGCTTTTCTCAGTTCTCCAATGCCTGGGGAAACTTGAAAGGCATAAAAATTTCTTGTGTCCCCTTTATTTCTATCAGAACTCTTGACAGGACTCATTCATGTTTTAGTCTCCTAAGACTAATTTTCTCCAAGAAAACCCCTCTTTGAAAACCATGTCAACCTTCCCAATTAGAAAGACGCTGATAAACAACCTGAAATTAAACGGAGTTTGCTTAAATAAATATTTCTGTGCACATCTACTCCCAACACTCTGGAGTATAGAGAAGACCCAACCTTCCCTGCCCTATAAGGAAAGTGCATGTATAAAAAATACAGTTCAAGAAGTATGAACCTAAAGTTGTGGAAAACAGAAGGGGAAGTGGTTAATTAAAGGAAATGCAGGAAACAATATTACTGGTTTGGGGAGGTAATAAATTGTGATAAGAACAAAGGCTAGCATTGAGAGAGTATTTTCTATAATAATGGTAAAAACTGTATTATGAAGGAGTGTGTGTGCCTTGCTAAAATCCTTATCTTCTAATTTTACAGCCTGGAGATTCCATTTGAAGCTTCAAGATACAAGCAAAAGGGGAGGTAAAGCGGGTCAATATTAGTTTATCAACAACAGGGAAGTTGTAGCAAAGAGGCATGACAATAGAGGTAGCGAATTTATGTTAAAAGTTGTTGGATTATTACCAATGTGGGATGATTTAGCCAAAACTAAAACCATAATAACGAGATTGAAAAAAGAGTAGCTAGTTTGTTGCAAATACATTTTCCTCTGTTCATTTATAAGGTATATTTGTACAATACCAGGGATTGAAACTTTTTCAAACCAGGATAACTTGCTTTTTAGAGGCAGGGTCTCACCATGTAGTATACACTGGCCTTGAACTCACTTGTGTAGCCCATGCTAGCCTTGACCTCACAGTGATCCTCCTGCCTCAGCCTCCGAAGTGTCAGGCTTACAGGTGTGTACCAACACACCTGACTTTCAAGCCAAGATAACTTCTGTTAAAGGAGTACTATAGAACGGTTACATTTAGACAGGAGATATAAACCAAGCCTTTCTCAGTAACTAGGTTCAACTAGTTATAAAAGTCTAGGGAGAGATTGACAGATTATTTGGGGATGGAAAGGAAAGAGAAATCTTGGAATGCACAGAGTACAATTGATCAACACTTAAAAGCTGCCCTATGGAATAGTACCTCAGCATTTTTGTTAGATAGCAGAGGGAAAATGCACATTACTTCTCAACTGTGATGGTCAGGTTTAAAGCTAAGCAACAATAAGAAGTTTCCTGACCTGTTGTGACAAAATCTTCTTACTGAGATGAACTCTCAGAACCGTACATGATCCAGCAGTCTCCAATTTGTTCTACCTTTGATGATTTCCACCTTCCCTCAGAGTTGCTTGGAGTAACAGAACTCCTTTATTAAATTGTGTTGTGATGGAGATGGTGGGCAGTTTCACAGAGCTCTCTTTAGATTTTAAGCAGTACACACCTCAGCACTGAGTAGTTGTCATGATATGTGGGATTGAACTCCTGATTATCACACTGTGGTATTCCCAGCCCCGTCTTATGTTTTTTTTTGAGATAGGACCTCTCTAAGTCATTAAATTGCCAAGTTTGGGCTCACACTGGCAATCTTATTTTTACCCACCCAAAGTACTGAGCTGATAGTTGTATACCATTAACATCTGGCTCAGAAGACATTCTAACAACAAGGGATACAGCTTTTCATTCATTAGAAAACTTCCAGCCATGTAGACTAAGAATAGGATTAATTTCCCTAAACCAAGCATACCTTAATATATTGGAATCATTTGGTGTTTCATAATGTTTTATGCAATCATATTTGCATAACTTTAAAAACGATTTGTAGAATTGTAATAGTACATGCTGCTGTTGAAGAATTAGAAAAAAGAAAACTATAAACATGAAAATAATCATTAGTCATAATTTGTACACCCATTTTCATTGTTAAGTGATAAGTAATTTTTATATACTTTTTATATACTATTTAATTTTTTATTTAACTATTATGTACTTTTTCATTTTGCTTTTTCCTTAATATTTCCTGATAAATAACTTTCTGTATTACTGTAGTTTTTTTATAATGCAACGTGTAATAGCAATGAATGTACTCTCATTTGTGGATTTTTTTTCCTTATTTTTCAACATTACAGTGATGCTATTTCATTAAAAGAAATACTTCTGAAATAAACTGTTTTGGATAATTTTTTTACTTAAACCATTTTCTACATTCTGATCATTTTTAGATTTTTAGTAGTGAAAAGTTTAGGAAATATCCAATCATTATATATATATATGTATAGATAGATAGACACAGATAAAGATAAAATGAAATTTCTTTAAGGAGGATGTAGCATCACTTACTACATAGGAGCAGCCCATTCCCACTGGGCATTGTACTTTTCATAATCAGCAGATATGGTTTTCATTTCATTTTAATTTGTATAGCTTTGGTTCTTAGTGTGGCTGTAAACTTTCTTGTGTGGTTGTTCCGCAACTATAATCTTTCCAGGAAAAACCTCATCTCAGTTTTCCTTTGTCTTTAAAGTCAGTGCTGTACTTTCCCAGGCTCACACTGACTTTCCCAGAGCAAGGACCTATCAGGCCCCTAGCAAGCACTGCTTGGCAAGTGCTTAGCGTGTTTGTGCAAAAGGTTTGTTCGCAGCTCATTGTGTTACTCTGTAAGGACAGGGGAGGCCGCAGCAAGTGTGCCTGCGGCTTGTATCTCTGAAGACTATTTGTGAGGTTGCTGAAATCTTTGGGAGTGAAGGAATTTATTACTTTATTTAAACCTTTAATGTATCAATTTGGAATGAATATATTTTCTGAGATTAACTTCACATAAGAATTTCAAGTTCAGAACTGAGGGTGTTACAGAGAGATAGAGTGTCTGCCTAATATGTGCAAGGTCCTCAGTTTACTCTTAACATGGAAAAAAATTAAGGCTTAGGTATTTTCTGCTAAGATGGCAGTGGATAGATTATTTGCCAGATATTTTTCTTTTCTATTTGTCACTCATTAGCAGAAGCGCTGGCCTAAGTAAATACATGGATTTGCCGAGGTTACTCAGCCAACAAGTAGCAGAGCTGATAATTTGGAAATTAAACCAAGTCAGTCTGAAACTAAAGTCTGCACCTTGAACCACAATCCTTCTTCTTTCTGACATGCTTTGGATACTTCCAAAGGAATTGCTGATCTAAACTTTAATATACATGTGAAACTTAAACTTCATTTCTGCAAGATACCGCTGTTCAGGAAACTATCAATATATCTTTTATAATCAATGTAACACAATTATCAATATTGTACTAACTTGTTTCCACAGGAAGCTGCTAGACAAGAAACAGCATACTATTATCTCATCGTTGATTTGCATAAAAATACTTATTGGGGCAAGGCATACTTTGAAGAAGAGTCGGGAAAAGGAAGAGCCTATTGCATGTAATTTGAAATAAGTATATTTTGCCCAGTATAGGAATAATAATAATAATAAGCAAAGGAATTTTAATTTTATTTACAGATACACATTAATGTGAAATTAAGATGGCAACTCTGTTTACCAAATGTTCAATAGCATCTATGTCACATTATTTTATGAAAGATATTTTTTGTATTCATCCTTTTATATGCAGAGTAGAAAATGCTCTGAAGTCTTCACTTTTGTTTCCTTAGCTCCTATCACTTAGTAGGTATCCTGAAATATGTGCCTTAGAGGATGAAATGATTTATGCTAGCAGAATTATGATCAAACTCATAGTTGAGCCAAATCTATCATGTGGAGCTGAATGCCATTTGATTCTCCAAAGTTGTTCCTTCTTATTTTACAGAGAGATGTACCAATGATGCATCATTTTAATTTCTTTTGTATTCACTGGAAAAAAAGTAGCGAATGACGAGTTTGTTTATTTATTATAGTGTTGTTCCTCCAAAATCAAATGAACAAAAGGTAGTCTTAATTTCATGAATCAGTTATCTTAATAAATACCTACAAAACTAACTGAAGAATTGTCTTTGGAAAAAAAAATTGAGAAATGATTTCATTATAATGAAATAGAGGAGAAACACAGTAATTCAAAACTAATAACAGATTTTCTTAACACCGACAAATATATAATTTTCCTAAGTATATGTCCAAATACATATATACACAAATCACTGAAGCATATATAATGTGCAAATTGTGAGCTTTAAAATTGTTACTTGTGCTTGTTTCAGTGGTTAAATTTGGAGGCAGTTTGCCAAATTATATACCTAATTCACTTGATGAATTTTCGTAAGTCAGATGAGTACTAGATTATGATAATTTTTTCTCAATCATTTTTATTTGAAATATGCTTCCATAAGAGTTAATTAAATAATGCTATCGAATAACTACTTTTGAAGGATTTTTGAAGATCTAAGATCCAATACTTAGTCCATATGCTACCAGACATTTATAAATTTTCAGGCATTAAAAAAGCACTTTTTTCAGGTCACTTTTCTCATATGTGAAATAAAAAGACTTAAATAAATGGATTCCAAAGCTCAATTATTATGTTATCAAAATCATATCAAACTGAGTATGACTGCCCTGATAAATTGTGGAATAATTGGATGTAAAAATAAAATATTAAGTAGTATGAGTATTATGTTATAAAAACATCAAAAACATTAAGAAATTGAAGAAAATTTTGTTTAAATTCCTGCCATAATTCTCATGGCTTTCATGACCACCTCTTAACCTTTTGAACCTTAGACTCTTCGTCAGCAAAAGGAAGATGATAGCAAAAAGATTAATTTTATTCTCACTATGTAACAAAAATAAGTATTAACTTGGGTGACTTTTTTAGGCTATAATTTCATAGATATATGGATTAATGTGGTGAATTCATTGTGTTTAAAATAATCTTAAGGGTTTGATAGCCAATTGTACAACTAAAAATATGGTTTTGAGTTTTTCACATAAAGTCTATGTTAATCAGGCAGATAAGTAAAATGATTGCTTTTTCCCGCTTATAAATTCATGTAGAACCTATGCAATTAACCCTCATGACTTAAAAATTTGCTTATTATTAACCTTGTTAGGTCATCTTAAGAAATATTTTGAATATCAAAATTCGTAAACGTCAAAGATCTACTTCTTTTCATGTCTTGTATATCAGCAATAAATAACCAGGTTTTAAAATTCAACTTTTCTAAAACATATGTATTCCCTGGTAGCTGGAGCAAATAGGAAAAGGCATTAATTCCAGAACTGAGTAAATCTCAGGACTTCCAATTTGTATAGAATGATCATAATCAGGCAGGTCAATTAATGCAGAGAATAAAGTAAAATTTTAGCAATTCATATTTCCTTTTAGTGTTCTTTTAAATTTAAAGGACAATATATAGCTTTCTAAAATTAAGTAACGGACATATAGTACTTGCTTCTTATGTTGTAAGATATTTAATCAATAGAGGAGGTAACAATAAAATTCATCGCATTGTGAGTCTTGTAAAAGCTGAGCTCAATAAAAACTATCCTAAAAACATCTTACATTGTCTTAATAGCACTCCAACATTATAGCAGTAAAGTCATCTACAGGCTGGAAGTTAAAATCAACGCTTCTGTTAATTAAACCAGAACATACATACAAAACATTAAAGAAAAGGAAAAAACCCTAAAAAACCCTGAGGATTTCTCACAAATGATGAGAGCTCTTCATACCAAAGTAGCCAGGATTTGCAATGTGCGAGCGATAGGTCACAAGCCCATGTAGTAACCAACGGGGTTCACTGCATTCTCCTAAAACACTGTGTTTCTGACTAGAAATTGTGTAGTTTCTTCAAGCCCTGAATTATTTTCTAGCTGTAATCATAAATAACTTCCAAGCTTTCTTTGTAAATTAGGCGATTGTAGCTGTTTCTTGACTATCTCTTTGAATAGAGTTTTGATGATCCTAGCTGTCACTGTACTTGATAGCCATTAGAGAGCTTCAGTTTTGATTCATATAAGAAACATCACATTCAGTACAAGAGAATACTCCGAAAACCTTAGATTATGTCTATATAACTTCTAATAAGGTAGAATCCTTCTTCTCTTTAACTCTATCTTATATCAACATTTCTGTTCTAGATATCCTTTCCTTGACTTATTTAATAAATCTTGCTGCTGTAGAGTTCATAATGGTGTAAAGTAGAAGCATAACACCAAAATACTCAACAAGTGAAGACACTCTAAGGTCTTAATATAAACCCTGTTTTTCTCCACTCTTACATTTCTGACTTATAAGAACAGTCTAAGAGTATAGAAATAAACCAAAAGTATGAGCTGTATTATAATGCTTTGAATATCCATATTGTAGGTTAGCTGGGCCAGCAGTTAGCTACTGAATTGTCTTCTTTCTTCACCTATCACATAAAGTAAGTGCTTTTGGGGCAGGGATCCTTTATAAGGGCTCCCTGGAGGAGTTTAGGGACGTTTGAAAACCTGTAAGGTTCAGGCATATTTTTGTCTGCAGAAAGTATCCGTATTTTTATTAAAACTTCAAGCAAGATGAAAAATCCTTTCTTGGGATTTTTTGGAAAATATTATACTGTAACCAATTTCTTAGGCTTCACAGTTCAGACTTTTGCTAACGTAAGCATGTAGTTACAGTACTGATATATTTAAAACAGCTCTGTTTCCCTTCTACAAGAGAGAGGAGTAGAGGTAATAAGGAAAGAAACCGTATCAAACCCAACATAAAAGCATATGCTACTACCAAGAAAGTTTGAGTTTTCCTTTTGACTTATGTCTCTGAATTTTGACCTATAAATTAACTCCTCCTGGATTTAGAACCCTTATACCTTTTTTAATTTTAAGGTGAATAAAAGTAAAAATAACAACAAAACAGAGTTTCAAAACAGGCTAGCATGACAGTAACAATAACTAGTATGTTGTACATTGCCTACATAGAAGTTATTCAGAGTGCAAGATATAAGCATGAAATATTGTTTCAAACAATATTAGCACTGATCTTTTTTCAATGAAATAAGAGAAACTAGCTGTACTGCTGTTTTAAGCATCCTGTGTGAGTGCGTGTGTGTGTGTGTGTGTGTATATATATATATATATATATATACATATATTTCCTTTTCTCTTCCTTCCTTCTTTTACCTTTCCCTCATCAAAGGTTCCTTCTTTTCTTAAAGAGAAGAAGAAAGATAGAAATACAATAAAACAGAATTTCACATCAGGATAATAGAAGAACAACAATAAAAATTGTGCATTGTTTATAGCAGTTACTCAGAGTACAAGATACGGGCATGAAAGTGTCTGTACAATATTAGGCCAAATCTTCCTTTTCTATGGACTAAGAGAAACTAGCTGAATGACTACTGTCTTAACTATCTTGTGTATATATACTTCTCCCCATTTTCCCTTCCTTGCTTTCCCCTTTCTCTTTTCTTTTAAACAGTTTTTTCCCAATCCACAATGTCTATTGTACATTATGAACCTTATTCACTCATCCAGCTTCTCACACTAGTGAAACAATATGATGTTTATACATTTGAGTCTGATTTATTTCACTTATAACTGTGGTCTCAAGTTGCACTCATTTACCTATAAAAGTCTTGAGTTTATCTTTCTTTATGGATGAGTAGTACTTTATTATATAAAAAAATCCTTTTTAGCTATTCCTTGTTTGATGGGCATTTGGGTTGTTTCCAAGATTTAGCTATTGCAAATTGTGCTACTATAAACATGGGTGCACATATAACTGTGATATGATATTTTCAATTCTTGTGAGACGCTACCCAGAAGGGGAATAGTTGGACTGAATGGAACCTCTAATTCTAGGTATTTAATGAATCTCCACACTAATTTCCACATAATCATACCAGTCCACACTCCTACCAACAGTGGAGAATAGTTCCTTTTTCTCCACAGTACCACCAACATTTGTTACTGGTTGATTTCTTGATGGTAGACATTATTTCTGGAGTGAGATGGAGTCTCGGTGTTGTTTTAACTTGTATCTCTTGAATAACCATGTGATGTTGGACACTTTTTTGTATATTTATTTGCCATTTGTGTTTCTTCATCTCAAAAGTATATATGCATCTCAGATACCCATTTTAGGATTGGGTCTTTGAATTTGGAGCCCTGATTTTTTTTAAAATTCTTCATATGTTCTAGATAGCAGTCCTTCATGTGAGGGACAGTATGTTAATTTTTTTGAATTTGGGGGCCTGATCAGTTCTTTAGATATAAGTCTTTTTCTGGGGGGTAACTGGCTATAATTTTTCCTACTCTGTGGGCTGTCTTTTCACCCTCTTGGTGGTTTCTGTTGTTGTGATTAATTTTTTTAATAGGGTGAGATCTCATTTGTTGACTCTTGGTAGTATTTCCCAGGCAGTCTGGGTTTTGTTCATGGATTCTCCACCTGTACCTCTATCTTCAAGATTACCACCTATTATCTCTTCTAGTAGATTTGATTTTCCTGTTTTAGTATTTAGATCTTTGATCCATGTTGACTTTAGTTTAGTGCATGGTGATAGTCATGGTTCTAGTTTCAGCCTTTGGCATGTGGAAAAGCAGTTTTTCCGGCATCATTCATTAAGGAGTCTTATATTTCTTACTTCTTAATTGGTTATGTTGCACTACATCCTCATTGCTTCCTTGAAGTCCTGGGAATCCTGGTAAACTATTTCATTAATCTTCTAAGATGATACATGGATACAAAAATCTCAGTTAGCTTCGTGTGTGCCTCCTAAAAGGTTAGGGGCAGCTAAGTGTACACATTTACCTTATCAAATGACCTGCAAGTTCTCTTAGGTGCTTGTGCAATTCCATGTCATTTATTTCTTGACATTAAAAGAATTCTTAAACCTCTATGAGAATGTTTCTATATCATATGGTCATAGTGGTTTACAATCCTACTTGTTGTGCCACATTCTAGTTAGTTCAAGAGAAATAATATTTTTGGGAGGTGGAATGTCTAGAACCTAGAGATGATTTCTAAATGAATCAAGATAGATAAAGAGATAACTGCTAGTAATGGGTGCATCATTTTGAATTGGAGTCAAAGTTCATGAGACAGCAAAGAGGCAAACAGAACTATCAAGATTATTGTACGCAACAGCCTTGAAGCCAGATGAAACATTCAAGTTAAACTTCTAAAGCTATTTACAAAATAGAGTGCCTATGACTGGTGGCAATCTTGGTGAGAATATGAGCTTGGAGCCCAAAGACACTTTCAGATTTTTTATTGGAGTCTCATTAGCTAAGAGAGAAAATACAGACAGAAGAGTTTCTGGGAGGTAGATATGACTTACATAATGTTGGCTACACTACTGTACCAAGTCATGTAGTCCTTTAGTGCCTCTAGATATCCTTGGTAATTTGAGATGCCAAAGTACATTTATTTCTGTGAACAGCAGTCAAAAGGTTGGAAAATATTTCTTAAAGATATTCACATAAGATAGTCAAAAGCAGTTATCATCAAGGTACTTGTTCTGGATCTAGTTGTACATTTAGAAACCTGGCAAAAGACGTCTGGTTATTTCCACTGATTTGTGCATAGCCAGTGGGCAGATAGCTAGTTGAGAGCAGGCGAGTGAGATTAGTTAAAAAAAAAAAAAAAGATGAAATAAACCCTAGCTAATACTAACACTGGTGGACAAAGGGGAAAAGAAAAATGGAAAACAGACTGAAAAAGTGTCCTGAAACCCAAGGAAGGAGACAAAGCTCAAAATAACTTAATTATGGGATAATGTGCTTGGTTTTTGCTCTGAAAAAATTACACAAACTTGAGCTTCCTTTAAAGGAACATCTCACTGAAGGCTAAAAGGAGACTGACTAAATTAATAAACAACAACAAAAAGCAGAACCGATGCACTGATTTGGAATAAAGGGAGCTTACTATAATGAAAGCACACATTCAGGGAAGGAATGGAAAGGCATGAGATATGGAAGATCCACAATGGATGAGAATCATCTAAAGTTGTCAGCTCCTTGGTGATCATTGTAAGAACCATGCTATCAGAAAGTGAAAGTGACTTATAGACATTGGATCCCTGAAGGAGCAGAGGTAGTACTTGTGATAATTGAGGTCAGTACTTGTGCTAGATCAGTATTTGTGATCAGTGCAGATTTTGTCAGTCTGAGTAAGAAAAGGCCAACTAAACTGGATCAGCAAAGTCTGATTGGAGCTGAGAGGACTGACTGAAAATACACTCCCTGCCTAGGGTGGCTCGTTGCCTGACTGTTATAAAGGAGAAACAAGGAAGGCTCGCTTTTCTTTCCTTGGAAGAGCTCTAGCTTCCCCTTGAACATTGTCTTTTGGCTTCCAGTGCAGACTCTTTAGCCTCCTGCTAGGGACTTGCATGAGACACTACACTGAGCTCCAGGCCTCTGACTGGATCCTTCGGTCTCCAGCACACAGACAGATCCTTTGCACTCTTCCATACCTGACTCTGGGGTGGCCATTGTAATCCAATCTTGTAAATTTTTATGGATTTGTATATCTTGCATTAAATCTATTTTTTTTACTAAACACTCAGTGATACAGTACTCCCCTCTGGTGGCACAAAACATATAAACATCTAGAGAAAGTATGAGAAGTGATTTTAAAAATGTGAAAAATTATCAGTAATACACTTTAAAATAGTAAAATAGAGCTCAGAATAAAAAAAATGAGGCAGAGTTTTATTTTTGAGTAGACTCTCCTTTTTGTCGATTCAATTACTCCACACTAAAATAGATACAAACAGCAGCTGAGAGGGTCTAATCAATGGCTAGAAGAAATGGTGGAAAAAATTGACTTAGTGGTATGAAGAAAGGACACTATATTTACATGGGTCTTCTGAACCTGAAAAATGGAAAAGAATTGCAAAGTCAGAGAAGAGAAAGTTTTTCTTACCTAAAGAAGAATTTTATTTGTCCAGAAATATCAACCAATCTCAATCTAGGGAGACCTTGTGCCAATGCAAAATAGACCCAAAAACCTAAGTGAAGAATCTTTTATTAAAAAAGAAATGATGAAGTGAGAGAAAACTACACTGATTGTAAAATGATTACATTGCTCAATTTTCAAACAACAAACAACTTGCGTTTACTATATAAAAAATATGCTCATTCTTTTCTTAAAAAGGTGAACTTATATGTTCCCTAGAGCTGCTGTAATACATTGGCACAAACTTCGTGATCAAAACAAAAGAAATTTACTGTTTCAAGGTTCTAGGGGTTTATAAGTTTATTTGTTTCTTAAACTTTGAATTAACTTTTGCAAACAAGACTCTATATAGAGTAAAATGAAGGAACTCTTGGTTGGAAATCTTTTGTTAGCTGAATTATTTTGCAAAATTTAAGAAATAATTATACAAGCTGCTTCTATTATAACTGAGCATGAGTTTTCAAGTAAAATTAGTGCTTCTGCATAAATTAACATACCATAAAGGCAAGCCGACTCTACCTGTACACACATGTAGCAGACAATCATGCACTTATCGGAAGGCCCATGATTAAATCAATTGAATAGTGATGTCTGTTTATCTCCACATAAGAAAAATGTTAGTATATATTATGAATTTTCCTGCTGAAGTGAATGGAATGACGCATTCCAAAATTCATGTTCAAAAAGAATCACAAAAGGCAAAGTTATTTGGAAACAGAGCCTTTGTAGCTATGATTAGTCAAGACAGGACATGATTGTGACAGTTTGCTAAAAGCAGAATTCAGAGACAAAAGGAACAATTTCACATGGCAATGGAGGCACAGATAGAAATGACACATGCGTACAGCATGGAATGGCAATGAAAGTGACCAAAAGCTATAAAGAGTCATGAAAGATGCTCCTCTAGCAACTTACAAGGAAGGGGCATGACTCTACTGATAACTTGATTTTGGACTCTGCTGCTCTAGACTTGAAACAATAAATTTCTTTTGTTTTGATCATGAAGTGTGTGCCAATGTATTATAGCAGCTCTAGGGAACAAATAAGCTCCCCTTTTTAAGAAAAGAAAACATTATGTGTATCTATGTCAGTACAGTTTGCCCAGGATTCTGGCTTCTAATAAGCTTTACACTTTGTTTAGGGCCCCAAGAAACTGAGCATCCCAAGGTCATCTGGTAAGTTGGTTTTTGCTGTAACTGGAACTCAAGACCAACACCTATTTAAAGTCTCTTGTCACTGTCTTCTGCCACCTCATACTTTATGGGGATAATTCTATAGAAAAATGACTCTTGTAAATCCTGCTATCAGTCAGGAGGAGCTGGCAAAGTGCTTGCACTGATGGCTTTCGTGATTAGAATGCAGGGCAAACAGCTCCACACTCTGACTTATAAAACAAGCTAAAGTGTCGCCTGCTTCCTCACCTCATCATTTCTAGAATGGTACTTATCGTTCAAGCCACAAAACAGTGCTGATGCCAAGGCCATAAAAAGTATTATATGGTTCTGCCTGCCATCTTTTCAAGGTGGGCTGGCAAAGTATAGGACCACAGACAGAAAAATGGAGTAATAAAGTTTAAATAGTGGGTAATAATATTAATCTGCTGTGCTGCAGTGCCGATTAAGAGATTGAACCAACTCCCTGCAGTTCTAATTGGATTTTTCTATGTTTTCTACAACCCTTGGGGCTCTATCTTGAAAAATCCTATTTTTGCTTGCCATTTATTCTCCATGAATGACTCTGTGTAATGGACTTATCCATAAACACACACAAACACACACACACACACACACACACACACACACACACAAAGTGCTTGTATTGCCATAGAATCTTTTTGTGGTTCTCTTTGTAGATTGCTGGCATGTTATTTTCTATGAGGCCAGTAATTAATACACTGAATCACTGGGCTAATTGCTGTCTAAATATTTCACGGGCATAATAAGATGTAAGGTTGTAACTCAGATACTGGGAAAGCACAGTCTTGTGTAAAGTGATGCCCTACAAAATTATCTCCTGTTAGGACTAGAAAAATGAATGCATGCATAGTTATGGATAATGTCTGAGGCAATCAAATGTAAAACAAAATAGGAATAAAGATTTTAAAATGCATGTGTCTTGTGTACTTCTCGAAGCTCAAATCTGTCAAACCATTTTCACAGTATTAATTCACTATCTTTGAGATAACACTATCATTATCTATAATTTGTCTTCAGAATACTTTTGTCAGGATATTCTGCAATAAGCATCTAATCATTGTTTGGTTGTGATTCTGGCAACATCATGTTAGCTTCAGTTTTGAAACAATAATCATGTATTCTCCAAGTCTAAATAAAAATGTGTCATAGAGGAGACACCCATACTAACCTAAGACCAGGATTTTGATTCAACCATTCTATTCAGTTTGTGTGATTTCATCACGGAAGTCATAAAAGTTCTGGTTTCCTTTGTTATCGTATTAGTATTGTGTTAGTCTAGTACTGCACTTGAAACTATAGTTCCTGGATTTTCCCATCAAAATCTACCAATACAATCTGAGCTTACCCAAATGCTGTGACATCCCACTCTCGGGATGATGTCTCTGTTCTCTTTTAGACTCTGGGGACCTTTTAGTGATGATGCTAAAGAGTATTAGCATACCTTGCTGCCTGGTTCCCTCCTTTCTTCCCAAACAATTCTGTCTGACAATGAGGGATTGCTCGTCTGTACCAATGTTGACACTGCAAAATGCAGACCTTCAGGCAGCAGTTCAGGTTATTTTCTGATGGTATATTTTGTTTTTCTTCTTTATTTCACTTGAAACAAACATTCTGACTGTTTTTGTCTCTTCTCTGCTCTAAGCAGTGATTTCAAATCACCTACATCAGAGCACATTTATTTACTATCTGTTTTGTGCCAAGGACACAAGAATGAGTAAACAGCATCCCTGTTTTTAAGGAATTGATGAGCTGTACAACAGTTGATCTGTTTTGTTATATTTCTGCTGTGTGTCAGTCAGGTTGCACTTAACTCTCACAGCTGTGGTTCACTAAGCTGTGAAGGCTTGGTAGTCATCCAGAGTGTGGCTAAAATGTCAATTGGGCCTCATTCCAGATTTATTGAATCAGTGTCTCCAGAGATAGATTCTAGAAACTTGTCTTAGTAAGCAAAAAATATCTGCGATTATGTAGTAGATATTCCAAGGAACACGGCTTGAGAAATAGTTTCTAAAAGCAAATCTGTGGAGTCAGTTTATTAATCCTATTTACAGATAAAGATGGTGAAGACTGGAAAAATATGTCACTTTCCAAACTGAAGAGTAGGAGAGGCATGAACCAACAATGGTTCACATGGTTAGAAAATCTCTTCCATTTCCACTCCTCTTTTCTGAGATCCTGTGTCTTCCATGGATCCATGGTTCCCATTCCTGGGTTGCCTTTCTGACAGTTTGTACTGATTTAAGGTGCTAGCGGGGGGCCTTGCCAGTATACACCACCATTTAGAACACAAGGAGCTACTTTTCAGATATCTTGAAAAGTTACCTGAAATACATTTGGATGTTTTGTACTTATTTTAAAGAAGGAAGACTGAGAATTAAAAGTCATGGTACAGAATGATCTAGGTCAGAATGAATCACCAGCTGAACATATACCAGGATTGTTCTGTGAGAGCTGGAGTATCACCCAAATCTCAATAAACAGCAATGACAGCCTGCAGGCAATCCTCCCACTTCAGGGAACTCTTGAAATGCTCTCAAACAATAAAAAATGAGCTACTGAGAGTGGTAAACTTGAAGAAATGCCAAGAGTCAAAAAAAGAAAGTTCAGGGGCTGGGGATTTAGCTCAGCGGCATAAGCACCTGCCTTGCAAGCAGGCAGTCGTGAGTTCGATCCCTGGTACCCAAAAAGACAAAAAGACAAAAAAAAAAAAAAAAAAAAAGAAAGTTGAAATGAAGTTGATGAGGAGGGGAAACTTGAGAAACTGGTTAATTCATTCGATATAAAGCTCAACATGCCTGTACTGCCCTGCAGAATGGTCTTATCTGAAAAGGTCACTTTGACCTTCATTTAGGGTTTTCCCCAAGATGAGGACGCCTCTTCTTAGACAAACAAGTTCATGCATGGACCTGAGCTATCATACCATTACGATGCGATGGTCTCAAAGGCTTGAATTTTATTGAAAAAGCAACCCCTCATTTTCTTGCAAGGCAAGGCCAAAAAAAAAAAAAAGCAGTTATAGTGGGAAAGATTTTGGTTACATACAGATATGTACATAATTGAGAAAATAAGGCAACATTGTACTTAAGCTTTTTCTAATAATCTTCTATTTCGTTCACCCCTCTGTCAAGAAAGGACGATACAGCAATACAAAACAAAATCAAAACATTCCAAAAAACTTCCAAAAAACAGCACTGGGAGCATTTTTATCATTTCTTAAATCCTTCCTGTTAGAATTTGACCCTAACTTTACCTTATTACCCTGGGGAAGGGTGAGTGGCATAGTCATTGTTTTCTTAGTAAACTATAATCCTCTCTTGGCATATTCTGTTACCATGAATATTCTTATTTTTCCCTTGCTTGTTTATTTAAAGGAATTTAACTAGTATGGATTCAACTTGTCAAAAGCATTAATTTTTCTAAGAAAGTGCTGGTATAAGCCATAAAACAGCTGTGAGAAAGCCAACGACAATTTTCGAAGGAATTGTTCATTGACTTAATTTACTTTAAATTGCAAAACTCTGATTCTAAAATTAATCTATTTTCTTCTCCAGCCAAAATTACAAAGTGGGTAAAGTGTGTATTCCTCACCCTCCCATTGCCTTTGCTGGCATCTTCCTTGGGGGCTCCAATGCTTGTTATATTTAAGGAGGCTTCTGGTTACCTGACATTATACCTGACTTGTGTCTACCATGCTGACTGCATTCTGTTCTCCTTGGTTTGGCTTTTTGCTCTTTTACCCTATTTCTTTGCATCATAAAAATTTAGCTGTCTTGTTTATAGATCTTTTAGAGTTTCCTTCCTGTTTGATGAAGTGTAGTTAATCATGCTATGGCAGTTTGATCATGTACCTCCAAAAAAGTATGTTGAAGTCCTAACCCCCATGTTACAGACTATGTGTTTATGTCATTCCAAAATTCCTGTGTTGAAATCCTAACTGCACAATGTGACGGTAGTAGGAGGTAAAGTTTTTGGAAGTTAATTATGTTTGAATGTGGTAACATCATGAATGTTGCGATTGTGAGTGGGATTAGAGACCTTATAAAAAATATGCTAGGGAATTTTTTCTTTGTTTCTTCCATGTGAAGATACAATATGAAGTCAATAATCTACAGTCTAAAAGAGGACTGTCACCAGAACCAGAACATGCTGAACACGATCTTGATTGCCAGCCTCTAGAACTGTGTGATACAGATTTCTGTTACTTATGAGCCACCCTGTCTGAGATGTCAGGCCAGACTGGATTAAGATAACTCATTGTTTTAGAATATTCTATTGTTTGGAAATAGGGTTATTGTAGACATAATTCATTAACATGAGATTGAACTAGACTATGTTGGATCCTAAATTCAGCTTGATAGTGGTCATACAAAAAGGGGAGAAAAGACATTTACTCAGAAAAGAACATTGTTTGACATCAGAGCAGAGATAAGAGTTATGTGACTACAAGATGAAGAACACCTGAGGTTACCAGAACCAGGAAGAAACTAGAAAATATTATTATCTAGAAGTTATCCAAGAAATATGGCCTGACAGTGGTTTAGTTTTGGACCTTTAAACTCTAGAACTATGAAAGAAAAAAGTCTCATAGCTTGAATGAACCAACTTTTAGATATTTTGTTATGATAGCCCTAGGAAACTAATAAAGAGATAAACTTTTAAAATGTTATTTCTGAATAGTTTGCATACATCCATTATAATAAGATTTTCAGTAGACAGTGACAAAGTAGTGTGAATGCCACTAATGATGTGACTCAGGTAATTGGCAGGTCAATGGAAAAGGTATTTTGAAATGGAAAAAGATACATGACGTGCATCAAATACATATGACAAATCATGATTTGATTGTTCCCTGGGTTGTCCTGTTAACTACAACCTGAAATCAAAACTGTCCTGTTTAAGCTTCAGTTCCTAAATACTGCAGATACAAACATGGCCCTGGCAAAGAAAGTAGTTTTTGACTGAGCGCCTGCAGTTTCAGGCTTGTGGCAGACACCTGATTTCCTACATAATTCTGTCCCTCGTTCAGTCTCTCTATTCCAAGAACAGATACTTTTATAAGGTCAAATTAAAAGGAAAATGAAAGAATTTTTTTCTTTTTGATTGCTTTACCCTTTTTGAATTCTCCAGACTTTACGTATTTTGTGGTATACAGATGTGTTCAAAAGGTATTTGAAAGAATGGATGAAATAATGGTAGGTTTACAAGGTCCAACCAGATTTATGCTCCTGACTGGCCAACACCAAATCCTGCTTTCCTGGGTGTTGTCCTGTGGGAGCTCCATGCCCCACCACTGTTCACCCTCAATGGTTCTGTGAAGACTTCTTTTATTTTAGATGAAAATCTTCTCCTGAATACTGTATGTTTAGAAAGTGGTGCTAAAGAGTCAATGGGAGGAGCATGGATTGTGGCCTCAGCTCAGCAAAACACTCAGACACCCAAATCTGGAAAGGGCACAATTTAACAGGAATTATTAGAGAACACAGTAATCCAATTGAAAGTAGATTGCAAGTCCAGTAAAATTGGATTTCTAATCTTTTTACTGCCAGAAACTCTCAATTGAGGTTGTCACAGGTTTCCACTGGGTCACATTTTCCTCCTTTGAATATTAAGGAGATTTAACTATTTAAGAGGGAGCAAACATGAGGCCATTTGGCTCTGTGGGTTTTAGAGGTGTAAAGGGCCAAAGGAATGGAGAGAGGAAGGTTGTCACACTGGGAAGTTGCAGTAAAAAAAGATAAAAACACTGTTTTATTTGGAATTAGTGATGAGTACACAGATAGTTTCCTTCACTGCCCTCAGGTATATTCATGGCAACACACTGTTAGATTTCCATGCTTTTTCATGACCTACATTTGCTGCAACGTTTTACTGATTCCTTCACTTGAATTAACTGCTTATTTTTGCATGTGTGCAAATGTCATTATGAATCACTGAAGCTGAAGACCATCTATCACAGTTATAGGGCATAAAAAGATGGCAATCATCATCCAAATATCTTCACTCTGCCTGAAACAAAATTTCCTCAGTACAAAATAAATAATTTCTCTTGTGCTGGATTAACTAAGATTTATACTGCTAATATGCAAATAATCCCCAAAGATCCAAATGAAGAGAGCCAGTCAGTGTATCTGCTTGATAACAGGCAGGAGATACAATTTTAAGTCAGTGCTGCTGTTTTGAATCTTCTCCATAGGCTTCTGCACATGTCCTGTTTTCTGTTAGACATAAAGAAGTACTTTGCTCAAATGTTTCTTCAAAAAGCTTTCAACTAATGTCTTGAACATAATAGAGGTCTATATTTTAATATTTAAGTCTGAATATCATTTGTGACTTAGATCAGAGAGTAAATGTTACAAAGCAGAAATATAAACCACCATATATCATAAAATTATCAAATTCTTGAACTAGAAGTACTGAAGAGATTTTTAGTATCAGACTGTTGCCATAATATGAAGCTCAAGATTTAAGTAACACAGCCAGGAAAAACTGCTAGTTAATAGCATATGGAATTGAAAACAGTCTTGACTTTGCTTTGAATTGTTACTTCCTAACAACTCTAATTGTTTAAATGATTATATGAGTGTGGCAGGAACTGTTCGTTTTGGATGACTACCCATTTTTCTTTTTCTTTTTTTTTTTCTTGAATTTTATTCTGGGCAGTGATAACACATCCAACAACAACAACAGTAACAAATCTCCCTTATTTTGTATGCAAGTTTTAGACAAAATATAAGCATATATCTTTGGCCAGATTTCCAGAAAACTGACATTTTGGACAATTAGATGGCCTTAAAAAGTATTCAGGCTAGGATTACAGAATGCTGGGGTTGCTGGTGTTATATATTCACTGACTGACCACGAATTTATTTCACTTGAGAATTATAGTCCCATACTTTGAAAGTCCCTTGAGTTGTCTGCAGTTTATGCAGCTAATGTTAACACTAACTCAACGATTTGTGATCAAAAACTATAGTAAATATTTACATTAAAGCAATTATTACAGGAAGAGACACATTGTCACAAATCCTCCTCAGAGGAGATTCCCACAGTTTGACCATTTATAGTGACTGCCACTTTCTCAAACATTTCTGCAAATATTGTCCCATTAAAGTCTTTATGACCTAGAATTAAAAATAAGGTGAATGTGCTGCCCAGTGCCATGCAGTGGGGAGAGAAGTCAGCGAAAGCAGTAGTGTGTCCTCGCTCCTCTCAGTCACTGACCTTCCAGCCTGATCCTTCTGGTTCTTCTCCAAACTCAAAATAAGTATGAAAAATGATGGTTTTGGATTTATTTAGGACATTGAGGCAGCTATAACAGCAAACTGGAGGTACAATAAAGGGACTTCCAGAACTGCATCAGAAAGTGGCAAAAATAATGGGAAATGTGTGTGTAGAGTGCAGGAGGAATTCTGAAAGTGATTAACGTCAGTGAGTCATTTTCTGCAATTTTTAAGGATGCAAACCTTCACAGCAGTTTTTCATCACACCTTGTATTCTTTGAAAAACAAGAGACAGGAATGCAAACTGACACACAAACACACAAATGAACAAAAAAAACCAGAAAGCCTTCCAAGGTCCGAATAATAGAGGTTTTTGTGTTTTCTTTCTTAGACAATCAAAAGAGTCAGCAAAAGGACTTGTGGATGGGTTATTCTTACATGTGCAAACATAATTTCAGATGGGAACATTAAAATGTGTGTCTATAAATATGGAAAGTTTTTATTAACACTTTTAATAAGCAGAACTATTCTTACATGGAAAAAGAAAGACAAGAAATCACAAATAATTGTTTCTCTAAATTATCCTCATAGCAATTTGCTAAACATTTCTGAAAAGCTACCACAATATCAGGTAAATTGCTACATAATTCAGCAACTTGATAGGTGTCAAATAATGGTCCTGAAGACAAAAATAGTCGAGATGTTTAAATTTCAAAAATAAACAGCTTAATTTCATTTCTGATATGGTATTGTGGTTATGTTGCTAACATTACTTTGCAAACTTTCTAAAATTTATAAAACTGTAAATAAAATTAGAGTAATGTAAAAATCCTTAGGATAAATTGCGATTGTTTCAATAATATTGACTTAAGTGACTTATTGATATAGTGTTAAAATAGCATTTCATGTTTATGTTCACATGAGAAAAAGGCTCTTTACGCATAAAAATTGTAAATTTCAGATAAAGTAGCATTATAAAACTAGAGCTTCATCTCTAATCTTATGTCCAAGGAAAACAAACTCTGTTAGTTATTACTAACAAATGTTAGTTTCCAAAAATGAATTATAGTCTTAAAACCATGTATAATTTTAATCCTGTAAATCTGTTAGTATTTATTTGAAATTCTAGAAAAATTTATCCAAAACATAGTGGGAAATGTAATACTTTTTACTGTCATTGTTTTAAAAGTTCTACCTTGGATTAAAAAGTGTCTAAGAGATGTTAAGGTGCAGCTAAATAGTAGAGTGCTTGCCTAGAAGGCATAAGCAGACAGCAAAGTTATATTGTTCTAGAAATTTCTCTTCAATAAACAAGAATAAGCTAAAACTTTAGACTCATACCTACATGTATGATATTCAAGTTTTGTGCCTTAATATTAGCTAAATTATTCCAGCATTGCTTTATCAATTAATTCAAAATGTGTATTCTTCATAGAGTTCTTTGAACCAGTTTCAGAGCTACCATTCATTTATTAATTAACAATCAATAAAATTTTTAATGTAACTATATGTTATATTTTTGTGATAGTTCTATTTTTACCTTATCAAGACTCATCTTTTAACAAAAAAAATTGACTATGGCTATAAACAACTATTTCCACAGAATTTGTTAACATTGAAAAAGTTCCCCATAGTTCAAATGAAGTACAGACTTATCTTGAAAGAGAGAAACTTATATATATATATATAATATATATATATATGTATATATATATATTATATATATATAATCTTCCTGTGGCAAATAAAACAAATGCCTCTAATGAGGTCTATGCCCTTATCTCTAGAATTTGAGGGCATGCTACTTTACATGTTAAAGAGGAGTTAACATTACAGGTAGAATTCTGATTTAGCTGACTTCCAAATAGAGGCATTCTGCTGAATTATGCAGGCAGGTCCAGTGTTCTCACCAGGGTTCTTAACTGTCAAGGAAGGAGGCAGAAAGATCAGAATGATGTGAGGTAAGAAGAACTTAATCATGGGAATGGCTTTAAAGATGGAGGAAAAAGACATGAACCATACGTGTTGGCGACTTCTGGAAGAATGAAGGAATGAAAGGAAATGAATTCTCCTTTGGAGTTCCCATGAGGAACACAATTCTGCTGATCTCTTAATTTACTTCAGTGAATCCTGTGCCAGATGCTGACACACAATGGTAAGAAAATAGCTGTGAGTTTTTTAAAATACATTGCATTTGTAGTATAGTATTTGTAGTGACTTGTTAGACCAGTTATCACAAATTAATAAATATTTCTGTACTGAAAACATGACACTTGTAGCCTGTGGTAGGTGTGGTGGTGTATGCCTATAACCCTAACACTTGGGAGGCCAAGCCATGAGGATTGCAAGATCAAGATCAAGGCCTGGGAAAATTAATCATTGCCTTCCTCAAAACTAAAAATGAAAAAGGATGGGGTTGTAGCTCATTGTGATGGGCCTGGGTTTAATCCCCTGTACTGCAAAAGAAAACAAGACCAAAGTGCCACTTTTCATAAAGACAGTACAGGTCAGATTCCCAGTCACTCAAGTGGAGGGTTAGTAGGGAGAAATAAAGCAGTAGAAGCCAGTATCTCTGGTGATTATTAACAGAGAGATAGCATACCTTATTTTCTTTCGAATTCAAATTTTCAGCTCCCAAATTCTGTGATATTTTAAGATCTTAGACAATCTCATCAACATGGGGAAGACACAGTGGGTCTCCTTATCTACCTCCCTACTGTTGCTGTCTTTAATTGTATCCATTAATCTGGTCTACTCTTTGCAGGGAATATGGATTTAGTCTACAAATGTTGTATACATCTTGTGTGCCTGGATTACCTCCAAATATTAGAGACACAAACAGAGAACAATATGGTCAAAGGTTTTGATCTCCTACTTTTTCCTTTCTGGAGGAGAGAAAAATATACAAGGAATAAGTAAGAATATAAATTAGATGGTTCAGATAGTAACAAATGATATGAAAGATTTTCAATAAGAAGATGTGACATGGAAAACTGATGCTAGTATACAAAGATAGGGTGGAGGATAGAATTAATGTGAATTGTGTGGGAGTGGTACTAGAGTTCAGATGTAAATGTTAATGGATAATTTAGTAGGTGCTGGTCTTGGTTAAGAACATTTCAGGGAGGGGTAAGAGCAGCTCCTTAAAAAGATATGATTTTGGTGTGTTTAGAAAGAAAAAGAACATGATGGTGCCCCAGACATGATGATCTAGATGAGGTCTCTAAGAATAAAGGTCAGAAGCTAGACAAGCACCTGAGTAGGCAGGGGACATCCCACTGGGGTGAACATTACCCTTTCTCTAGATTGAGAATGCATGGATAGTCTAATGAGCACCTTTATCATTTAACTATTTTGTTAACTACCTGCAGGAATTTACTTGCCATTGGGTGGTACAGAAAACTTACAGAAAACATGGATACAATTTTTTTTCCCCAAAAATCTGTAAAGAAACTACAAACCTCATGTTTTTCCACACACCGATGTGAGGTGCATATAACACATAGTACTAAAGGTTACAATAAGGAAAAAAAATTAATGATGCGGTCAGAAGAATGGAGGGAGGATGTTGACAGATCATCAAAACAAAAGCAGCAGTTGCTAATTACTGCTTGCTTGTATTATTAAGCTTGGACAGGCACAATATTCCTTGCTACAGAGATACTAAAGACCTGTAACACAGTAAGGGAAAGATGAGCATTCATTCTTTTTAGGTAAGCTCATATTTTTCTTTGGGCCTTTCTTAATTGAGTAGAGGCTCTATGCATTGTGCTCACTCTCTGAGCTCTTGCAGTTGGCAAATTATGATTTCTTTTTTAACTCTTAATGCCATTATCCTTCCATGGTGATATGCCTTTGAAGGCAGTGTATGATTGGGTATCAGATTTATAGTGCTAGGCACTTATGGTCAGCTAAATATCAGCAGTGTTAGAAAGGGTTAGGTAACTTCTAATGAAAGCCTACACTGCGTCTGATACTAGACATAGCTCTATAAAGTAGTGCTTCTTGGATTTAATTTGGGTATTCGAAATTGGGTCATGTTAGCTACAGCAAGGTGAATCACCTTCCTACATCTATTATTTGGATAGCCAACTATTTTTTCACCCTCTTATCTGAATAAACTCTCCGTTAAGCTATGGTAGAAAATCAGAACACTTCCATCCTGCTCTTAGCTTTACAGACTTGGTCCAACCTTTGCTAAAAGAAAGTTTGACTTGACCTAATTCAACCGCATCTCCTCCCCTCCCACAGACTATTATCTATTTGTAATGAGAATGCAAAGTCAGGCTGCTTCTTTCCTTTGGGTGGCCATGCAGGAAACACAGAATTGAAAATGAATAATACTTCTATAATCTGGAAATAATGGGGAGCAGATGCCCTCTTATATCATTCATTCATGTCACCGAAAGGTATTCATAAGACATTTATGCTAAAATGAACTGATTTTTTGTACCAAAGCTTTGTTTTATAGTGTGGCAAGGGGTTTGAGAAATATAGGTCGTATTCAAAGAAAGCAAAGCAAATACACGTAATGTTTGCATTATTTACCAATTAAAATTTGGCAAGCAGTTCTAGTTTGCACATATTTGAATTAAGTAAAATTCCTTTGTATGTCTTTAACAAGAATATTAATTCAACTTTTACTGAAGGCCTAGAATATACAAATATCTGTGCTTGGAGCCATGAGAGGTTCAAAGAAGAATAAGATTATTATTAGAGGAGGCAGCAAGATACACAAACTAAAAGTTATTAATAACTATGAAAAGGCAAAAGCAAATATCTTTGGGGACAATTTGTCTTATTTGGGGAATGGGATAAGAAAAGCATTCGAGCGTACAAAATATCTTTATAGGTACTTTCTCATAGCCTGTGGCATGCATACATAGGAACCATATACATCTGGAATGTCATAAAATCCATTAGCTCACAAACTGGGCTTTCCAAGACAATAGGAATCAGTTTCTCTGTGAGAGAAAAAAAAAAATGCACTTTATTTATAGTTGTGCTGTCAAGAGATCAGCTTTGGGTGTATCCTAGCACTGATACATTCGTCTGACACAGACATATTCCATGCCAACTATATGCCAGGGCCCATGCCTATGGCTATAGAAGCTATTAGGTCTCATTCTGACTGGGGTTTAGACAGAGACATTACACCAAAAAACACAAGAGGATAAAGTGGCCAGGTATTTGTCATTACTTAGCATTAGCATTCTTTGGTCTCAAACTTTGTGTTCTTTCTGGATGAAATCAACAAAACAATGCAAAGTCCTTATAAACCCCCTCTTATTTCTTTCCGTCTATAAAGACGAATATACTGGGCCTTGATGCACACACAATTCTCATTTATTATTCGTTCTTTACTTCCTGGAATAAGGTTAGTTCTTCTAAAGCATAAAGCCTTGAAACATAAGCATAATACAGTTTACAAATACCAACACACTAAAAAAAGAAGAACAAAAAAAGGACTTTTAGTATCCTTTTACTTCTCCCATAAAAGCTTCAACTGTCAATTTTTCAAAAAAAGGATCGAATTATTTTTCTCAATACAAGTCTTTAATTTATGTATGTGTTTGTGTTGTAACCCTGAGACTAGAGCAAAGTTTGGAGAAAGGGACAATATGTCTAGTATGCAAGATATCATATTTAGATTTTTTACCAAACACTCTGCAATGCTCGTGTTGATTGATAATTAATGTTTTGCTGTACTGTCTGTGGCGTTGCTGGGTAAACAAAGGCATAACCTTGTTTTTGAGTGATCATTAGTTTGACTTGGGTTCTGAGACTCTTCTCACAGTTTTTCAGAACTATGTTTATTAAGGGCAATACAGCAATTGTCATAAATTAATTTACAAGGGTCTTAAAAGAATGCCTGCTGAGGTCCATCTATCATGCACTGGCAGGGTTGGGCCAACTGAAAAGACACGTGAGGGGATGTGTGTAGAACATAGGCACCGTCTCCTTGTCTGGGAAGGGATCCTCCACGCATAGCAGGCTTGGAAAGACTTGAAAAAGAAATGGTTTGTGGTGGGAGGCAAAAGAAGAGCTCTTTTAGGAAAGACAGAAGGTGAGCTAGCTGAAATATCATTCTGGTATTGCTAAGGATTTGGTTGATATTGCTTCTTTGGCCTCTGTGGCTGAAATCGACGTGGACCCTGAACCCCTTGTCTAATTTCTCTCTGGTCACTGCACAGACAAAGGAAATCAAATGGGAAAAAGAGCATATGGCCTCGTCAGGGCCTTTAGAGTTTCCTTGCTCAGAAGATTATTCGATTACCGGGACAGTGAATGCTGAATTTTCCTGACTTGAAATCAGATTGCATATAATTGTTTTTGGCTTGAACAAATATAATTGTCATGTCTAAAATAATTTGCCAAATACATTATTAACTAAGGTATTTTCTCAGGTCTTCCCTTTGTTTTTTGAGTTCTAGAGTTATCAAACTAACCACCTAACTTTTCTATAAGATATAACTATGTTGATTATATTTAATGATAATGGTGATTGCATTGGTGACTGTGTGTCAGGACCTGAAGTACTTTATTTGTGCTATTTCATTAAACTTTACAAGAATTCTCCAAGATTTACTTTTGACATTGTGGAATATACTGGTGAAAAACAGTGTCTCTAGAATATAGTATAAAGCATATTAAAATTAAAACACATTTTGTAATCAAATTTAAGTGCCATTGTATTTCATATTTGGAAGTGTAAATATCTTAGTTATCCAGCTAAGTATTTTCTTTATATACAAAAAACCCACAGAAATTAGAGAGAGTAGATATATCCACAGGAAACATCATTTACTGATTTATTATTGCAAAGCTTAATTTATTAATGCCTGTATTATTAACACAATTTAAAATGAAGTATAAAAGAACCACATCTCTGTGTAAATGTTGTGACTATGAGAACATGTAAAAGTCCTGAAGAGTTAAAACCCAGCTATATTAAGCATAAGAAAAATATAAGTGCTTTTATTTTAAATGTTAACTGAAATTAAAACATTCTTTTAATTAAATTCTAGAGTTATATGGACTTGCAATGAGACAAGTGCAGTAGTTGTTACTGGAATTCTAAACATCTACATTTTCTTTTTGCAAGAAAAAATGTTTAGTATTTCGCCTTAACCTCAGGCAAATTGTATGCTAAAAAAGGAATATGACTAAGCCAATGTTAAAACTTCAAGTGCTTTGTTTTGAATATTCTAGTTTTCTTAAGAGGAAAATTCAGTGGATTCCTAATGTTAGAATTACTACAATTATATTTTCACATGGTTAAGATATTTGTTGAGCATACAACTTTTTAAAAAATGTGAATCCTATTTAAATTAATGAAAATGCATAATAGTTTGCCAAACATTTTGTGTTAAGTACAATCATGTAATTTCTGGATAAGAGACTTCGTAACCCTGTGAATATGTGAATATAATTTTCTAAGTTCTGCTTCTGCCAACTCATTCCTGGCTATCACATTTAAATCCTTATTTAATAAACCCCTGAAGACTAGGATATGGTATCTGGAAATGAGAAATGCAAAAGGATTTACAGGTGGAATCTAAAAAAAAGCTTGTTTGAAATTTAGTTAATAGGCATTTTAATATTTTTCTGCCTAGGAATTCAAAAGTTGGAAAGTTGTGGTAGGTGAAGCACTAAGCTGTCTTAGGGGTGAAAGAGTATCCATTTAACAACCAAGTTTTCATCCGTGAAGCTTTTCCAGGACATTAGTCATGGAAACACCACAATCTTCTATAATTTCCCATGCATAGATACAAATCCTGCTAATCAGATTACCTTTATGCCTCTTCATGAAGCAAACATGCATATGCTGTTTCAGGACTGTCACCCCAAACTTCATTATTAAACAAATCTCTGTTTAGTGAGGCAAATACCACCAGCAGAATCTGGCACACTCCACTGAGAACACATAGGACTTCAGTAACTATTCACGAGTGAGTTTATTTTGTGTACTAATCCAGTGACTGATCAGCTGGCACGTCCAATAAAGATTTCCTTACATCAGTGGAAATAAATTAATCCGTGCTTTTACTTAATTAAATTCTAGGTTAAAAATTTTAACATGCAAAGAGTATTTCCTCTTCTGAAAACAAGTCTAGAATGTTACAGAATATTAAAATACACTCCGATTCATTGTCCATAAAGGATGACAAAACTACTCTATTACTATAGCTTATCAAATAAAAATAGTCTATTTTATTTAAAAAATTCAAAACACAACCAAGCCTCTACTATTCCATAAAATTAAAGAGTTGGATAAATGACCTGTATTTCATGAATAATAGCCATCTGATTAATTATACATAAGATACAGGTCTGTTGAGTATTAGGCTTAGTACAAACATGCAAATATTATGTTTTTGGTTTTCATTTCATTTTCAAATGTTAATGTCAATGCTATGAGAACAAATGTCATTGCAGTCATTATAATTTTAAAAATAATGTCTTCACAGAAGTTCTATATTATCTGAATCAAATTATAATATCTGCTCAGGAAATCTGTTTCATTTCTCTGTTGCTATGGAAATCATATTTTCTCTCGTAAAGGAGGATTGAAGTACGTTTCTTATAAAAATAGCCACATTTGTGTCATAAGAATCTAGAAATTCTGTAGAAATATACCCTAGGAGAAACTGTGCCTCTTTCAAAAAGACCCTGTCTCATGACTCTTATACAATATTCCTGTAAATCACATCCTGAGCTGGTGATGTCATACGGGCAGGAAGGGGAGGCACTTCTCTGATTTTTTATCCATTCTTTTTATCTTTGGATACCTTGCATGCATCAGCTCTGTATCATCCTTCTTCACCTGAAACAGCATGGTTGATGACGAAACAGCATGGTTGATGATGGAATAGCAGTGCCCTGGGCAAGAGGAGACTGTCCTGAGGAAAATCCTCAGGACAGCATGTTTTCTATCACTTCACTTTCTTCTAAAATACACCTACCTTCATGTAGAGCACCGACAGATGTATAAGCAGCTAATCTGTAAGGGTGAATGTCTCTGTTTCACAGAAGCAATGCATGCATTTTCCCCATTCTGTGCTGCTCCAAGGTGGTCCTTCCAACAAGAGTTTTTAGGCGTTTTTCACTGAAGTAAATCCTTCGAAGCAATTGGGAGAGTAACCTTTGCCACATAAAAGAGGCAAGGAAAATTACTCCTCTTGTCTTGATCATTGAAGCATTAGGGAATTTCTGCTAGTGTCAGAGATGTGAGGCGGTGGGTTGAAATGACCAACGGCTATAATAATCATAGGGAGAGTTTAACTGTGTGCTTCAGTGAGCAAAAACATCACATAGACGTATTTGTTCTGGTGAGACACCTCTCCGTGACATGTTCAACTCTGTCATAACAAATTTTAAAGGAAGATTACCCTTCCTAGAAAAATATTTCTGAACTTCTAACAGAAAAGTAAGGGTGATTTACTTAACCAACACGCTGTGTCAGCCACGGAGGGCTAATTCTGCCTCCAACACCTGTGTGCAGCTCTCATCCAATTCTGGGGGTGAGAAGAGAGTGGCAACCTTTATCATTACTCCTGCAGATATTTATTCTTGAATAACAGATTTCTGTATGAGTCACACTTAGCTTCTCTTTCTCTTTTTTCCCACGGTAACAGCACAATTTTTTAAAATTTGTATCTCTGTTGCCATGGAAAAAATGAACATTCTGAAAAGCAGGCAAGATTATGAGTTAAAGGCAAAATCTAATAGTAGGGGACTGAGAGAACCCAGGATGAAAGCATATACACACCACAGCTAGTGTTACAGAAAAATGGCAACTTAACAAGAAAAAGAAAATAGAATTCAATTGAATCTCTTGACCTTTTGGCTAAAATAGTCTGAGTTTCAAAACTAGTTTTCACGGCTAGTTTTAACACCCTCATGCTTAGGAGTAAAGTGGAGGCACTATTTTCACCAGCTGGCGCATGGCTGGCAGACACAAAGGCCATTGTGCACCAAGCAGCAGGTAATTGGATCCCATCTACACTAGGAGCCTGCTGGATCATTAGCAGACTTTCCATTTGGAAACAGACATGACTATTTAAAAGAAGCAGGGGACAAGACTGAAACATTAACCCTTCGGGTTTTGCTTAGGTGGGCCAGAAGGTTTGCCTCTGGATATAGGTCAGATTTTCTAAATTCCTCTAGTTTGAAACATATATTTTAAGAGATAGAAATAGGGTAAAAGGTAAAAAGAGGCAGAGACAGAAAGAGACATGGCAGGAGAGTAGGGAGCGGATGGCCATCCTGATGGGACACATATATACATACAAAGCTTTTTCAATAGCCCCTCTCCTTTCTCATGTAATCTCTGAGAAGAGTTTAGAAATTGTCTTACACTTGATCTCGATTTGTTGGAACCCATTCCATTAAACTCGTAGCCTGTGGATCTCCAGAGTGGAAATTTAGGCCTGCTCACCCACAGGAGGAGAAAGAAGTAAAATGTTTTTCGGTGGAGAGGTGATTGGCTCAGTGAAGAGGAGGTTCACTGAGAGGCAGCAAGCCTGCAATCAATTTCAGCAGTGCTTCTAAGTCAGTGAGATGCTAGGAGCCACAAGAACAAACCAGGCCATGTCTACCCCAGGACACACCCATCTGTAGATCCTGAGGATGCTACGTCACACAGATGTGCTATTATTGACTATTTGGCTTTCATTTTTGTATTACAATTATTACTTACAAATTTAAATGTAAAAGTTATGTGCAATGTTTACATTATAGATGATCATCTATGTAATAGAATAATTGTGTACAGAATTGATAACCCAATAAATAAACATATAAATAGTAAATATATAATCCACATATATCTCACATTTTGTCAGTACATGGTTATAAGGACATATATGTGTATCTATAGTACAAGAAAAGAAAGAAGAAAAATATTAGAATACTAGCACTAGATACTTTTATATTGTAAGTGACTTTTTGTGTGTACTATCCAAATTCTCTAAAATAAATAAAAAGGAGTTCAAAGTATGATTCAGAGTTAGAATCTTTGTCTAGGATGTATGAGGACTTGGGTTTGATCTCCAGTATCAGAAGAAAAAAAAGCTTTCACAAGACTGTTTTGATGCACACAAGTGCAAACACACATGCACATGCATGTGCATGCATACACACACAGACACACAATGGTAAGAATTATCTTCCAATCTATAACTACGGGTATTTGTGGGGTTTTGCTTTGACATCTATTTCTGTTTTTTTCTCATTTGTTTTTATTAGTTCTTATTATGTTCGTGGTGCATAATGACTACATTCATTGTGGGCATTGGTACATGCACCTGACATGTCTTACTTCTTTCCACTGCCTGGCCCTGTTTCCTATTAGCAATCTCAAATGCATCTCAGAAAGGTGTATTATCCTCACTGAACACACACTGGCAGTACTGTATTCCTGTGGGCTTCCTCTACTAGGCAAGGAGGACTCATTGATATCTGAGTCAGACTGATTAGGCCCTACTGTTTTTGAATTTGAGCCCTAAGAGTAATGGCAAACAGATTGGAGATATTTGAG
The DNA here is from genome assembly GCF_034190915.1 of Cavia porcellus. Classification (NCBI taxonomy): domain Eukaryota; kingdom Metazoa; phylum Chordata; class Mammalia; order Rodentia; family Caviidae; genus Cavia; species Cavia porcellus. The sequence continues at coordinate 6,929,587 of NW_026947500.1, read as the reverse complement.
ATTTATTCATCTGAGATTGCCTCCTGTAATCACTGTGACCTGATATAAACTATGCATAGAGTTCTGCTTTCATCCTCCACCAGATGGCTCGGTTCCTACTAGTCTTCAACCATGGTTCTCTAGACTTCTGGTGATTCTGTGGTTTTTCCATTATTGTTCTAACTCTTTTCTTTTTGTTTAAGGCAGTCATGCCAACTCTCTTAACATTTTCTTAATAGTTCTTCATGGCATCTGTTATAATAGTAGAGCACAACACAGACACTATATTGCTGACATTTGTTCTTGTCTTTTTAACTCTTGTGTTCTATTTGTTAAAGTTTAATATACAGAGTCACTTCCAGGAGGACATGGCAGATAGATAGCAGCAGCTTTGGAGGCTCTCTGAGAAACCGCACTTAAAATCCAGGAATGGTGCCAGGAGAGAAGTCCTAAGCAAGCGGAGACATACTTTGCCGACCCAGGAACGAACTAAACTAAGAGAAACCAACTGGAAACGCAATCCCGGTGATATAACAGGAACAGATAAGGTCTCAGCTTGGAAGCTGGAGCCTGTGCCACTGGAAGCCATGATTTGAATTTCCTGCAGCCACTGCTGCGTCCCAATTGGCATGGCAAGGAGAGAGGCGAAAGCTCTGAGAGTGGGAAGCAGTGAATGGAGTTGGGAGCGGGACTGGTTGGGAGCCCTGCATTAACCTGCAGTGAGTAAGCGGATCGGGGACCCTTCCACAGAGTAGGAGGCTTCAGCAAAGGACATACTGGGACCAGGCAGACTAGCCGGAACAGGATGCTGCAGTGACTTCAGTCACATATTCCCCTCTCAAGCGGGATTGGTGGGGATTGCCTGGCCTGCGTGACACCACTGACTAAGACCCAGTAGGCTAGCTCAAACCAGGTCCCAGCGCCTGGAGGTGCACCCTAGTCATGAAGCCTTTAGTAGGTTGACCTGGAGGCTGCCCAGGTCTGTGTCTCCCTAGAACACTGCAGTGGGCAGGAACAACTAGCCTGCACAATTCAAACAAACTATAACTGACAAAGAAAGAAACTGGGCCTCCTCTATACGCTTGTGTAAAAGGAACAAAAAATATGGGAAGAGAGAGCAACAAGAAAGGCTCCTCGGCCCCCAATCCTGAGAAACATGCAATATCAGACACGGCACCAATAGACATAAAGCGCTATCTCCAGAGCCTCATAGACGAGTTCAGGAATGAAGTTATTAACGACCTGAAGCAAGATATAAGTAGAATAGTTAGAGAAATGCTAAGCACCGCCCAAGAAAAAACAGATAGTGGAATGGAAAAACAGAAAAAAAAGGGAGAATTGTTTGATGAAGAAAATATAGAAAACATAGAATATGTGAAGCAGGTTCAAAGAGATTACCAGGAAATTAAAAACTCTATTGAAAACTGGCATAACGGCTTGAAAGAAACTAAGGATAGATTATCTGAACTGGAGGGCAGATTTGTAATATGGGAGCATGAAACAAAAACTTCTTAAAAATAACAACAACAACAAAAAAAACAAACAGCAACAATAGAAAGGCTATAAGATGATAAGAGGATCTATAACTTAAGAATTCAGAACATAAAAGAAGAAGTAGGGACACAAAAAAATGGACTACAAAAACTATTCACAGAAATAATCCAAGTGAATTTCCCTAATTTAGCAAAAGGTAAAGATACTCAGATGTATGAGGCATACAGGACCCCAGCCACCTACAACCCAAACAGAGCTACACCCAGGCATATAACAATCAAAATTCCAGAAATCCAATATAAGAACAGAATATTAAAAGCCATCAGAGACAAGAAACAGATCAGTTACAAGGGAACACCCATCAGAATTACAGCAGACTTCTCCACACAAACCATCAAATCACAAAGAGCATGGGGGGAAATAATTCAAGCTTTGAAAGATAATAACCTCCAGCCAAGATTGATATATCCTGCAACAACTGTCCCTAGAGATTGATGGAAAAACAAGGTGCTTCCAGGATAAAGAGGAACTAGGGGAATTTGCAACCACCAATTCAACTCTACAGAGAATACTGCAGGCTATTCTAAAAAAGGAAAATATTCCAGAATAGTGGCAGAGAGGCCACAAGAAATGGAGCAGAAAGCGAAATGAAGAAGACAAACTGACAACAAACGACAGAAAAAGAGCTCAACAGAAATGAGGCAGAGAAGATCAGATGGTAGCAATAGCTATTTTGGAGAAAACAAGACATCATAATAGCTAGTGCTGATTTAGTATCATCTTGTTTTAAAGTCCCATCAAACTTGTATTCTTCTGTCTCCATCAGTCTTTTAAAAAAGGTTGTATCTTATTGGATTTTATTATATATGATAATATAAGCAAAAATTTTATAGACAAGGAGATTATGTAGAAACCATTGTTCATTTTCTGTTAAGTGGTTCTAAATACCCTGTAATAATGTCATTCTCTTGAATGGTTTTATAGTGTCTTGATATGTTTAGTGCTACAGTATACGAAGTTATACTCAAAGATTTCAAGGAAAGAGACACTATGATAACTATTTTTATGTCAGGATATCTTGTGGTGAAACACTAGTTTGCTTAAATGATTATGTTTTGACCTGCACTGTTCTGTTGTTATGCCCTCTTTTATCTCAACCCCCCCCCTTTTAAAAATTATTTACTTTTTTATTTCTATCTTTTTAATTAAAGGAAAAATAAATAAAAAATAGCAGGATAGATTGTAGTAACCTACTTTGATTTCCTATTAACTTGATTTGAAATCCTGTACTGCCCTCACCATCTTGTTTTGACTGATTTTCCCCTATTGTGCTTTGCTTGAGAGTACCAAGTTCGAAAGTACAGGAAACAACTGTGAAGACAATAAGATTCATTATGATGCCCATTCTGGTTGACTATTATCTTCTTTTAAAGTCCTGTAATGTCTCCAATGCTTTGGTTTTATTCTTTACTGTTTTGTTCAATTTTATTACAGCTGGCAATTCTTCTTAAAATAGCAAGAGGCAGTATAGTAACCATTGTTGATCACCTTGTATTTTGTTTTTACATTATCTATTATATCCATCCTTTTGATTTGACTGACTCTATTCTGATATGTCACAATTTGGTTTTACTCTCTTCAAAAAAGTAATAAGAACTGTGGGAGTAATAAAACCCAAAATGTGTAATTGTCATTGTACAAAAGCAAAGAAAAGAAAGTGCTCTAAAGGTTATAACTGCATATATGTTTAAGTGTATAAGATAGATAACCATATTACTGAGTTTTTTTTTTTTTTTGGATCATTGAACAGAACTGTTTGCAGTTTCACTGTTTGAAAGTCCATTTTATATGCTTTAATTTTGTAACTTGAACAACTGTTTCTAAGATGAGAATATGTAATCTATTAACTAGTGATTTCCTACTGTTTATTTTTTAAATTTTGTTTTACTTGTACCTTTTTTCTGTTTTTTTTTCTTTTTCTCCTTAAATAAAAAAAAAAAAAGAAAAAAAATTGAATATACAAAACTTTCTAACCATCTGGGGCATGGGCCACTCAACATTTTGACAATGTCATGGTTTATGTTGGTGGCCCCCCAAGCCTCATGCCTTTGCACTATACATTTGTGATTAGTTCATTATCTAGTGCTTGGATTGGGGAGTGAGTGGTACACCGGCCTGGGGGTGCAGCCAGGATGTGATGTAATGGCAGAAAGAAGGCCTGTTTTATCCTCTTGCTGGTTTCTGCCTGGGAGCCAACTGAGTATGGACTGAAACCTCCAAAAACTGTAAGAAATAAACCTTTCCTTTCCTAACTTGGGGTTTCAGGTATTTTGTCTCAGAGAAGAGTAAAAAGTAAGTAAACAAAGATGATAAGCTAAAAGGATACTGATATTTTTGCCGTCCATGTGTCCTCAGTAATAGGACACATTATGGAATTTGACAACTTGTATCTAAATCCTACTTTTACTATTTGTTAGCTGAGTGATTTGGGGAAAGATAGTATAAAATGGAGATTATAACAGTTCCTCCTCATAAAGTTGATGTTAAATTTAATGAAGTTAATAAATGTAAAGCAATAAGGATAGAATCTACCTATACAAAATTTTATATTTGGTAACTATTATTTCTATACATTGTGATCATAACAACATTATTGATAACTATTTAAAATTTTACTAATATACTTATCAAGTAGTTGAGTGCCATATGAGTATGTACTATAGAAGATAAATGTAAAAATATTTTGGAGTGCTTTTGACATGGTCACTACAAATGCTACAGAATGAGATCCATTCTAAAAGAGTACACTAAAATTCTAATGAAATAGTATTTGTTTTTTGTGTTTGAAAGTTAACATTACCCTGATAAATGGTTACAATAATTTTCTAAACATATTTTCATTTTAATTAATAGTACATTATGCAGAGTGAAAACAAGATGAACAAGTCTAAAAATAAAACTTTAGAAAATGAAGTACAATTTTAGTTTCCAAAATAAATGTAAATAGACTTTTAAGCATAATTTTGTGGGACTATTGTGAAAAAGTGCAAACAATTAATGTACAGAATTATTATCTCATTTATCAATGTCTATAAAACTAGGTTCTGGATATAGAAATCCAATATGACAAAGTTTTGGATTATAGAAAATTCAAACACTGTAACTAGGTACATAATAGGCCGTAGCAAATTAAATGACATTACTTAATTGCATATATTAAATCAGTGAAAAATTTCAGCATGTTAGTTTTAAATTCATAACTGTCATTCTCTGCCTCAGACAAAATACAGTCTATGTATGTGTAGCCGAAGATTCAGTTTACAGGTTTAGGTCTGATTCCTTTAGTATTAATGCTAACAGTCTCAGTGGAGCAATAGCAGTCCACTGACCTTAAGCAACTGGAATCTAGAAATCCAGTTTAGTTTCTGGCACGTGGTGGATCTGGAATGATCTCACTAAACTGAAGCCTCTCTCCACTCCATGTGAATGTTTAGACAATGTCCATTCATAAATTTCCATCTTGACCCTCTTATTATATATACTGTGTTTCTTCAAGAAAGATATTTTCTAAAATTGCATGCTTCAGCAATCATTTCTGGAAGTTGGATCTTTTTTTCCTATAGTCTCTGCTCATGAAATCAAGGCGGTATGATGTTAAGTGAACAGCACTCCATGTATGGACCTAGCTCCCCTGTATAAACCAATGACCATGACCTTGAGATTTGTCTGACCATCCATGAAGTTTAAATTCAAAGTCTGAGTGAATTCAGCTGCAGGAACAGTCTCATAAAACATATGAACCTCCTATCATTTTTAGCTTCCTCTCTAGGTTTATAATTTGATTTCTTCCATATTATGTTTTTGCGCATTGATGCAGTATCTTTCAGTGCCTCATATTCTGCTTACTGAAGTATTAATATTTAAGTTTTATTCATGCAATGATAATTGATGTTGAGAATGATGCCTCTGATAGCAAATATACTTTAAATGATTTCATCTTTTAGAATAGAGAGTTCATGAACTTGCTTATATATTCTAATTTGAATATAAATTTCTAAAAATTATTAGAGAGCACCTGTACATCAAAACTTTTGTGTTTGGGCCCAGCTGTGATTATGAATAAAAGATACGATAAAGAATATATCACTGAAACTTCCATAGACTAATTTCCTTTAATTTTTAAGTGAGGATATAGTATTCTATTTTTACCTAAATTTTTTGTGGGTCTAAAAGATAATGTTATATCCATCTGCATTAAAGTATGTATATTATTTATTTATATATGCATATATACTTTTAAATAATCAGTCACTTACTGGTTTTATTAATATAATTTAGTTTATCAAAATTTAATACTTTGTCTACAAATAGTTGTGTGATTTTTTCCACTTAGTTTTGTTTTATTTCAGACAATAATCTAAATATCTAGATTTAGCTAGTATTAAACCAATGGATATGTGAAGTAAATTTATAAAACAACATTGAAGGTTGTTTCTCAAATTTAATTAAGAGGTTAGATTTTGTTTTTGTTTGTTATTTTGTTCTTTTTTTTTTTTTTTTTTTTTTTTTTTAAACTGGGGATTGAACTCACAACCTCGTGTTTGCCAAGCAGGCACTTCCGCTGCTGAGCTAAACCCCCGGCCCTGAGGTTAGATTTGGTATATTTTGGAAGAACTTGTAGAAAGTGACTTTTGCATCAAAGTATATTATGGTTCTTTTAATAAAATAGCAACAGTAGAAAACATTGCAATATAATGAATTATAATACTGTTTGGCAGTGTATATGGAGTCTCTTTGGTAGATAAAGATGAATAAAAATGACACACAAAATTAAGCATTCTGAGTTCTGTGATGATTACTGACTTTCTAATTAATTTGAAAATAAATTTATAGAACAAACATAAAATATCTCAATATTATTATGGAACAGTACCAGAGAAGAAGTTGTAATGCATATTTGCTGCACCAGGACTTAAAGCTAATACTCATGTAGAGATAGCATTTTTAAGAATTAAATAATCTTTTTGGTTTTCTCCTTCTGTAACAGTTACTAATTTTGTCTTTCCATGTGGCTATCAATACTACTTTTCCATAGTAGGGTAGAATAATCTTGGTAATGTCTTATCGCGTATGTACTAGAAGTTTCTTTATCTCTGATTAACATCATCATGAGAGACAAGACTGAAATCAGTGGAGTAACAGGTTTTGGAGTTGTGGTATGAAGCCTCTGAGAACACTTTGTTTTCCCTTGCTCCTGCCTGTAACCTCATGGTTCAAAACTGACTCTTTTGGTCTAATATAAAATATATGTCTTGTTTGATTTCAAATACTCTTGGAAGGAGTAGAATCAATACAGCAGTGATTCTGTTTCCAAATAAGGCCTGAAGGATTTTCAGGTGAAAGGGTTTGGAGGTAGAGAATATGAGGGAAAATATCTTGGGAAATCTGAGAACAGAAAGGTCTTGTAGGGGGAAGGAGTTGGAGGCAAGCACGGGGAAAATATCCTATTTTATAGTACAGTAATGGCTAATTCTCAGACAAAGTCTCAAACGTACCCAGCTCCTTTTATATTATATGTTGCTTTATCTGTTCTTCCGGTATAGTCCTCTTGTAACTGTTTTATGTGGATTTTTTTTATCATAGTTTAGTCAAAACATAAATTGGTCAATAGATCTCTATTTCGGTCCATCAATTGTTAAGTCTTACTCTTCCCTCACTTCTAAAACACTACTTACTCCATCTCTGAATCTATCTTGAACCAGAGGTGTGAGTCTTGATGGGGTAAGGGTGAGGGATCATATATGGGTATCTGTTTTATGAACCACTTGATAAATCAAAAAACAAAGCTCACTGTTTACTTCTATATCGCTTTAAAATGACCTCATGATCAAAAAAGCATATATTCCCCCATGTTGTGGGTAAAACAGTAGATTCTCAATAAATGCTTTACAAGTGTAAGAAACAATAACTTTTGTTTGTTATGTGTGTCACATTCACTAGTTTGAATTCAATCATCACTTACTGAATCTCTCTTAAACATTAAAAATTTTCTGAGCAGGGGCTGGGGATTTAGCTCAGGGGCAAAGCAACTGCTTGGCAAGCACAAGGTCCTCAGTTTGATTTCCAGTACCCCCCATGTCCTCCAAAAATTTCCTTGGCACTAAGATCAATGGTTAAAAAAGTCAGACCAGATCTCTAATGGCTGAGTGAGTGGTGTCACCGATCACTTACACATCAATGAGTCAATGTCAATAGCAGTGGGACATTTAACATGAAAGTACTGCTACTTTTTAAATGGAGGAATTAAGTTTAAGAACTGTCAGACATAGGAAATGTTTCTTAGCAGTAGTTTAGTAATAACACAAGCTAAGAGAAATGAAAATGTAAATTGGTCTGGAAATAATGCTATGTGGACAGTGCAAAAAAGATTGCTGAGGAGGAAGAAGCTAGCAGGATACAGACAGAGGAAGGCAACTCCTGGTGCATACTTCTCCTTGGAAAATAAAATAGTTTGTTAGTTCAGTTATTTGTGAAAGAACACTGGACAACATATGCGAGTATATCTATATTCCTAAGAGCTTCTAGGGCCTGTGCAGAAGACGAGAAAAATGTATATAGTTGCTAAGCAGCAGTAAATCAATGCCAGAAATTACATTTTTTGCATTATGCATGTATTTCTCTGGGATACTGGTTCAATGCTAAACCCAGAGCCGACAATGAAATAATGGATATTGAATGTACACAAAAATGAATACATTCACTTTTTAAAACATGTTAGGAGCAAAACACATGCGTTATAAGAGCACAGTATCATTGATTTTGATAAATATTTAATTCTAAATTTCATCATATTAGACACCAAAGTGAATAGTTAAAAAAGTAATGTTCAATGAAATTATTAATCAACAAGTGGGGTGAAAATTCTGATTAATTGAATGTACTTAATCACTTTTCAAAATTGAAATATAGGTAAACCAGCTTTATATTTAAGATTTTGCATTTCTCAACATAAAATTTCACCAATGATTTTCAAAAAATCTTATTGTGCCTTATCTTTTGTGATCTTTTCAAAACAAATCATGGGTTTTTCATCATTTTGATATTATAAAAACAAGTATATTTTTGTTTTAGGTGTCCTGCAATTTATAACAGAATATAATTTTAGTATTTTATATCTATTAAATGAATTCAAATATTATATTTTCAATTTTTAAAAAGCCATGCCAATATTTGTTTATTTTTGAAAATAGATTTCTGCTACAGCATAGAATAGAAATTTTAGTAGATCTCATTTGAAAAAGTGAAGAAGGAATCTACTTGAAATAAATTTCATAGATAGCTGCAGTTCTTACATACTCAGATTATTTTAGTTGAAGTTGAATCTTAGGAAGAAACAAAGGACAATAAAGACAATCTAAAAGGAGGTATCAATCACCAAAGCCTAGTAGATAGTATCTGAGTATTTTTAATGTTCCCTTTTCTCAAGACTGCATTGAAATTGTAATTCCTTTGAGCAGATAACATGTGTCAGAGCTTTCTTCATAGTTTAAACAAGGTGGCTTGTTCAAATAAGTACATGAACACGATAAAACGATATGTGATATGTAGATTCCTTTTTGTAAGACATGTACTTTTTACAGGATGACAGGTCATAGAGTTGAATGCCACTCTCACTCTTTGATCTGTCAAGAGCAAAACCCCTCTGTCAAGAGCAAAACTAGAGAGCAAAAATAGCTTTGCTTATTTTGTCATTTTCTTATTAGCTATATAATTTGACTAACAATTTAACAGAAAGTACAGTTGTATCACTCTATTAACTACTAATCAACAACTATCTAGGGTACTTTGATTACTTCTTTCACATGCATAACAGAATAGTAGTTGTGACATCAACTGCTACTTTCTAACAGCAGGTGCAACTTTGATAGTAGAAAACATGCTAGAGAGCTCATTATACAGGTTTGCTCATTTGCATAGGAAAATCTCTTAACAACAAACCTGGGGAGATCAGAAAGTAGATTTCTAAGGCAGGTTTGATATGTGGAAGGGTCAAAGAAGCCTGAGAAGGTTGAATTGCTTCATTATGGATGCCATTTGTACCACATGCAAAAACTTATGCTAACTGGAACAAATATATTCAGAGAATGGAAAATAGAAGCTATATGCACACACACATTATTGTCAATTGAAGAGAAGATTAAATCTCAAATATTAGAGAGTAGAGCCCCCAACCAATTAAATCCTAATACTTGTCCTTGGAATGATACACAGTTTTTTTAGAAATGAATTGTTTTTGGCTTTGTGAAGCAAAGAACCAATTATGACTTTCTTGATCACTATGCATGCAGATGAATTTGGAAACAAAAGGAAGATTCTAGAAGTATGTGGTTAACACTTAAGTGAAGAGATCCTAAGATGGGAACTTATTTAGATATGGAGCTCTAAAAATTGTGGACGTAAATGTAAATCAGCATTTCTATGTATCCATTAAGCAGTTCTTCCTTACTCAGATACTCATGCACAAATGAATACATTATTTGAATAAAGGGACCAATTTGTTCTAATTTTTTGAGACCTGGTCTCATTAAATTGTCCACACTGGTCTGCTCAGATTGCATTTGGCAAATAAAGTGATATTGATAAGCATCATGTAGATTTTAAGATATTTTTGTAATTAAAGAACTTTTTTCCATAGGGTATATAAATAACACTAATTATCAGAAATGCAAAACATCAGTGAAATTTCACCTCTTTTTGGTAAAAATGGCTTTTATCATAAAGACAAAAGATGACAAGTTCCTGGGATGGTGTGGCAGGGGAACATTTCACACTGTCGGTGGGAATATAAAGTAGTATAGGCATGATAGCAACTGTGCAGAGGGATTTGGGGATAGTTTATCAGCGAACATTAAATTATAATTAGGTAGTACAATGTTAAGCATTTCATATATGATATTGCATGATAAATTGATTCCGTGTAACATTTACAGGCTATATATTCCAAAAAAGTAGAAGAGAGGATATTGAATGTTTTTACTATAAATAAATTATACATGTTTGAAAAGATGTAGTTACTCTGATTTGAACATCATATAATACATTCATGTTCAAAATATCACATGATACATCAAAATTTGTACAATTGTTATGTGTCGGTTAAAAATGTTTGTATTTTAAATTTAAACTAATTCCATAGACACATATTGAAGGAAAAATTCCATGTAACTTAAAAATTGCCTGTTTTCAGTTTTTTCTTAAGCTAAAAATGAGCCACTAGCTACCCTGTATAACACTGTAAGGTTCACAATAGGATAGATATCAACTGAAAAGAAATTTCATAGGTACCTTTTAAATCGCCCAAAACAACTGTAGGTGGCTTTTCTGCACACAATATGTTCTGTCTTTTTTAAAGTATAGAGCAAATACTGCACTCAAAAATACAAATGTTTCAAATTTGTATTTATTATGCTGCTTAAGAACAACTCAACAACGTAAGGAATATATTTTCTAAGTTACATGTATATAAAAATTTATTTTTGAAAACTTAGTTGTAGCATAGAGCTTGAGTGCGGTACCTTTTCCATTCTTAAATCCCAAGAGGCATCATGTTCTCATTTATTGAATGCTCCTGATATTCAAATCACCCAGCTGTAAATTGGCTTCCTCCAAGCCTAATAACTTGGAAACGTTTTGTAAAACAATTGTAATATTAAAATTCAGACAAGTGACCCAAAAATGGCCCTAGAGGGCAGGCTTGCAATTTCCTGATTTGCACTTTCCTCATTCTCTCATTTGTTAAGTTTTGCAACATCAATTTTTATACTGTTGCTGTTTTATCCTGGCCAAATGGTTGTTGAATTTTAATGAACTGTCTCCCTTTGACAAATGAGTTATTGTGTGATATATTGCATTAGGGATATAGAGAATAAAGTACTTACGGATACTAGATATTTGGATAAAATTCATTTACATTATACTAGACTATTAGTGTAATGAATAGTATTAGTTGTAAAAATACAATACACAGCAGATTTTGAAACTCACAAAAATGATGGACATATACATAACTTAAATCCCAGTACCTCCAATGAAAGAGACAAATATTTTTCATTACATAACTTATGTTTTCTTCCTGCTTACTGTGTTAGGGAAAAATTCATTTTCATGAAATAGATCTGAAGGTGGAGGAGAATTTCTCTAATTACTAATTGAAATAATTGGTAGTAAAACTCATCATCAGTGAAATCAAATAGGTGTGAGTGGTAAACTTTAAATGCCGAAGTCATTGGAGCTTTGCTCTATTTCTCTTATAATTCATCCATCCCACTAGAGAAAGTGATATGTTTTTCCTCTCACGTGAGTGGGTAAGGCTTGAGTCAAGTTCTCTTTACCTTGTCTTCCAGTCACACTTGATTTCAAAATAATTTGTTCAGACATTGTGATAGTAAAGGAAAGTATTTAAAGCAAACTCTCAGATATTCAGAAGCTAAACAGAACAAATGTTCAAATACCCACACTGTGAAACTATTATTATATGCTAATTATGTGCGTGATGATGTGGCTCTTCAAAATTCTAAATTACCTTTCTAATTATCATGGGAAAGAAAAAATTATTTCGGTACAACTGTAATGTAAAGTGTATGTATGTTACTTTATCCAAGTGCAGTAAAGTCCTATATACTAGAAATATAATAATTTTTCCTAAACAAAATAATTAATTACCAGTTATTATGGTAACATCTAAGCATCCTGATGGCTCTTAGAGGTGCACTTGTGTCCTTTTTCAAGTCTATGACCTACTAAGTTAGTGTACATGGTCAAGAAGCCAAGATTCTGTAAGCCTCAGTTTTCTCATTTACAATATAGGATAATCAAACTCTTAAACTCCTGTTGTTGATTGAGGATAAATGATACAATTTCAGAAATTCCATCTGTGCAATATAAATAACATTAGTTGTTATTTAGGACTGTGCTTGACAGATTTCTTAAGTGATCGAGAGAATGCAGTTTATGCATTTTGAAGTCAAGACAGACTTGGGTTCCAATTCTGAACTTTTCATTTTCCTGATGTATGATCTATAACATTTTTCCAAGTTCTCCAACTTTTTGAGTTTGCTCCACTGTTTTAGGGAAAGGACAATAGTTACTATTTAATATGATTGTTGTGAAGATTAAATTTATGTCCTTTTATTGCTCCAGGCATTCTGAATAAATAAGATGTTTCCTAAACCTACAAAATACAAAACTAAAAGCTGGAAAAAATTCCAAAATTACTTTGAGAAAGTATAAAGTATAATACAAACAAGTGATTTTATTATTAGGAGTGTTATTTTTAACGTTAGAATTATTCAGCAGGTGTTAGTTCTGCCTTCAAAATTTTATTCTATTTGATAAATATTATTAATGTTTGGTGTTAACATTAAAGAGCTCAAATAGCTATTTAAAGAAATTAAATAAGTCTCAGCTTTAACATTGAATAATGACTAGAAAATATGCATTTAATAATCATCTCGTGGAGGCATTTGTTCAGGAGGTTGGCAGTAAGTATAGCACTCCCCCTTTGTCAAATTTTGCTTTCTTTGGTTTCAGTTCCTTGGTTTGAAAATACTAAATGGAAACTTTTCAGAAATAAGTACATCATATGTTTAAAATTATGCCACTCAGAGAAGAATGCTAAAATCTCAGCCATCCCACTACATCCCAAGGAGATAATGAGGCACCTCTTTTCCTAGTATGCCCAAGCACCCATCCATAAGCTCTGCTGCCCCATATTCACTTAGTATCATGTTGAAGTTTATGGTATCACAATGTTTATGTTTAAGTAGCTTGTATTTAATTTAATGATGCCAAAGCACAAGAGTAGTGAGACCGGTCTTCTTCAGATGACAAAAAGAAGGTATAAAATGCTTCCTTTCCTTTTTCCTAAGACATGGAGAGAGTTCTGAACTTAATAAGCAAAGAAGAAAAACTCATACATTGAACCTGCTGAGATCCACAACAGTAACAAATCTGTGAAATTATGAAGAAAAAAGAGATTTATGTTATTCTTGTTATACATCAAACTGCAAATGTTAGCACTACAGTGCCTGATAATACTTAGGTTAAGATGGAAGACATTAAATGTGTGGATGAAGGTTATAAACAGAAAGTGTGTTCTTATTGATGGCAGCATGTTGCATTAGAAAGCACTGAGTCCATCAGAAAGCTTCACTTGTGCTCGCTTTGGCAACACATATACTAAAAAAGAAAGCTTCACATTCCCCTGAAACTAGGAGACGGAAGCCACTTACTACAAGTCGGAAATGGTCACACAGATTCAGGTCTAGGTTTGGGCTGAAAATTATAAAAATCAGTGGAAAGATTATATATGTTGATTAAAAATCTTTTCCCCACTTCTAGCAGAGCTGAAGAAACTGATTGTGAAAAGATCCCAACTGAAGCAAGTTTTCAAGTGTGTTGAGTTCAGTATTTATAAACAGATACAAAAATACATGTATAAAGGGAAAATAAAACTATATACATAGTTGAGTACTATCTATGGTTTCAGCTATCACATGGAGGTGTCTGAACTACCCCTAACCCCCACCAGCATGGGAAGGGGAGCTATTCCTTTAGTAATATGTGCCTAGAGTTGTGCTGAGTGTGGAGGAGATAAGGCTGAAACTCACCCTCAGCATCCAGCAGCCCATGGTCTTTGCAAACCCACATTATTAATGCAATCCATGGGGAAAATGTGGTACAGGTTAGAGATGGGAAGTAGCTCTCCCAGAAACTAATCTCGTCACTATGGGACTCGGAATAATTAAGTCCAGCCTTGATTTTGAAGCTCTCAGTTTAGAGGTCACACTTAAACTCTCCATGCTTTTTCAAGATTCTGCAAGATTTGCTTGATCCACCCCTGCTTTAGTGAGTGCTGAATATCCTAAGCAGCCCTGTAGTTACAAATCCACAGTCTTCTGATCCGAGTTAGGAAACTGTCTTTACCATGGGTTCGTAGATGCTTGTTCCTCTTGTCTGCACCTTTGTTACTTATGAACATAAAAGATAATCAACAGCAAGCTTGCTGCAGGAAGACAGCATGAAGACACTACTGAGAATGGCTTCTTTCATAAGCACCTCACTGAATACCTTCCCCTAGCCACCCTTGTCATTCTTCCCGTGACCTACCAGACTGGGCTACTTGTTCTATTGTTCTCTACTAGATCAGTTACTCTCATCAGAGTAGACACCACTCATCATTTCTGTTTTGTTTTTATGGTGTGCTTTATTTTTGTGGGACTTTGATCTCTATGTTATTTCTCTCTAAGGAACCTAAAATACGCTGTACATACTACAAGTACTCAACGTTTAGAAAAATATAATTATTAAGAAAATTAATAGTTTGTAATCTCTTGTCTTTTGAATTGTTGGCTTCATACTTTGCCTTTATAAATTTATTTTGGCATACTGATGATTAAACCCAGGGAACATTGAAGTATATTAACAGTCCATTTTATTAGTAGCATAATTGTTATTGTTATTGTTGATATTATTTTATTTTGAGACAGGGTCTTGATAAATTCTTCAGACTGTTCTTAAAATTGTGATGCTCCTTCCTCAGCCTCCTGAGTAGATTGGGTTACCTTACCTGTTTTATTTATTTTAATTATATCTTTAAATCTTATCAGGCTTTCCACTCTGCCACAAAACAAGTAATCCAAACAGAAAAATCATTCTCTCTCTCAATGCTAAAAACATTTAACTTTGTATCAAGCACTGGCTTACTGTAGCTGTGTCCAAGGACAGAATAATGTTAAAGTCTGAACAATGTTGGGCTCTTTCAGCTTCCATTAGAAGATTTGTCCATTTCCAGATTATAACTCAATAACACAGATGCAAATGAAATGACTACCACAAAAAAGAGCATTCAGAGAGGCTAAAGCATCTTCTTTAAAGTCTCACAGCCCCCAATAAAATACCCAAGAAATACATTCAAAGCTGCTCAAAGCCATTATGGTATTTGAGCATTTGGCAACTCATGCTTTGTAACGTGTGTGTGTGTGTGTGTGTGTGTGTGTGTGTGTGTGTATGTGTGTGTGTGTGTGTGTTGTGTGTGTGTCTTCTAGAATATACTATATTCTGTGACATTACATTCATGCTCTATCAGTTTATTCATCAAAGTACTTAGGACATGGTCATGCATAGTAAATGCTAAATAAACATCTTTTGGACAAGTAGGTATAATTTAAATTTCAATAATCAAATAAACTTGTTTTCTTATTGAATTCTGAGCTATTAGGGGAAGGAAAAGAAGAGGAATGTGGCCTTTCTGATGGGAAAAATAAAAAGAATTCCTTATGATTTAATAAGATAAACAATTATGTTTTGATAAACAACACTGCCCGGCAAATAGCAAGCAGCCTTTGTAACCTATAAGAAGTGATTAATTGGATATGCTGATCAGTGTGGGAGGTCTGAAGCAAAAGCATTAGGCAAAACCACTGCAATTTGTTTTTATTAGTCTTTGGTGAGGTTTTTTTATGCTTGCATACTGTTAACCACCTACCATGAGAAAGCAAAGGAAACAATTCACTCTTTAAGGTGATAAAAGAATTAAAACAAAATAGTAAGATGTCTAATAGGACTGAAACCAAATTTAAAAACCTAAAGACATGTTAAAAGTACAGATGGTGGGCAGGAGGTAGGGTGCATAAGACAGATACAATTTTGTTTTAGGAAAAATTTATTTGAAAGGACACAGCTTTCTCTAACCTGGACATGAAGCAGACACCTAGTATATCCTGCAGAATATTTTGTTGTTCATGGTCACTTAGGGCCTTTGCAATTGTTATATATTTCAGATTTTCAACTTTACTTACTAGCCTCTTGTAAATAGTTTATATTTCATTTTATTTATTCAATAAATATTTATTGAGTGCTGATTGTGTCTTAAGCTTTTGATAGAACTGTTGAAACACTGCTAATAAAAGTCCCCAAGGAGGTCCCAACTTAGCATTTGAAGCCTTCTATATAATTAATGTAGCATTATACATGGGAAAATGGAGGATGAAACATAATTATATAAAAATGTAGAACATCAGCATATACAGAGAATTTTGGGAGGTTAGTTTCGATTCTAGGCCACCACTGGCTACACTTTTTAAAGTATACACGGCACTCATGCCAAGCTATTTCCACTTGTTTTTGAATATTTATTTTGAATGCCACTAAAATTGTTTTTCTTGTCTCTGATTTATTAGTTGTCATGACTAATATATCACATGATACATTCAAATGTGTATTTGTTTGTTCATCAAGACAGTACAAGCTTTATACTATGATCCTGCTAAGGTATATACTTGGTAACAAATGTTTGACTCTTAAGAAGCTCATAGTGTGCTTATAGAAGCATTAAGAACATATAAGCAAATGCTTTGGAAATTCCAACTGATTATTGATATATTGCTGATTATAACTCATTTTTATTCAGCATCAATATGTGTTCAACTTACAACCTTGTGAGCATTCTAAGTAAAAATATGAACACAAAGGATGGTGTAGAAAAATACAATTTTGAAGACAAGTTAAATGTTATATATTTAGTTTCTACACAAGATTGACAAGTTAAAACTGACACTACTTTTTAAATATGATCAATTATCTACTCACTATATTATTATTTGACATTTTAATCTATATTATTATTTGACTTCGGCATTTTTGTTTTGGAGGAGATGCACAAAATGACTTTTAATAATTTCACTCATTGTCAAATTCCTTTTATGTTAAAGGTTTGGGAGTTCTGAGTAAGAATAATTCTGATGACCTAATGTATTCCATGCAAATGACAGATGGTTACAGTTTTTTACTTTGTTTATTATTTTGTCCAGTATTTTTTATTTTTATGCTTTCCCATTGATCAAAGATGTAAAGGACATTCTAAAGATGTATTTCTACTTTACCAATATATAAATTTGCATAGCTTTCTCTTGAATTATGAAACATGCCCTAGTTTTCTTTAGGTTCATCTTTTAATTGCTGCCTGACACTCAAGATTGAGTTCCTCTTTTACCAGAAAAATAATGTTTTATGTGTGTTGTCTGTAAGCATATCCCTTGCATCTGTAAACAGGAGGAACACTGCTTTTACCAGGAAACCTACTGTGAATTTCAGTGCAATATAATATTTGAGACATTCTTCTAGGACTAAGACACATAATGAAGGAACATGAAAAGAAGTATTAATAAACTTTACTGCTTTCCCGAAATGAACTAAACCTTGGTGGGATTTTTTCAGAATGAGTGTGTGTTTTGGCGAGCTGAGACTTGACAAAGAAATAGCAAATATTTTTGTTATTGCAATGTTTCTTAGGATTTTCCTCCTCTACCTTCCCCCTTTAACATCTGCATCTGAAGTGCACTGAATTCTCATCAAATATGATTGCTTCGTTTACTAGTGGTTTCAAAAGTTGTTTTAAAACAAGATGTGTGAGTAAATAGCTAGCTACGATTTATTTTTCAACCAACATTTATTGAAGCATCTTCCATATTTCGAACATAGTCTTACAGTTAGAGGATGCAAAGAAAGATTAATGTCAGGTCTTTCTAAAGTAGAGCCATGTGGGAGTGGCAAAAATCAGTTGAGAGGACTAAAGAGTCCAGTGATTATGTATCATGAAATTGAAAACAGCACTAAGTACCTAGCTCTATCTGCCTCATCACTGAAACATCAGGAAGAAAGGTACATTTGTATTTCTGTTGAAGGGTGGGTACACTGTGCTCAGTACAAAACAGGGATGGAACATTCCAAACAAATGGTCATAGCCTGTGAAAAGCAGAAGTAAGCGTAAAGGTAGTGAAATTAGGCCAATGTAGGCTCCATATGGTGGATTGATACAAAGGACACTGGTGAACTGAGCAGGGCAGGTTTAGGGAGAACCTTCACCTGGAATTTAAATAGTGAATGACAGAATTTAAAAATATAAGCCTAAGACTGCAAAGTCAGATTTATATTGGATAATATACTTCTGCATTCAGAGAATGAATAGGGGTTTGGGGAGTTAACAGCAGCATGGCATTGAAAATATGGGTTCAGCAAGACTTTAGTGAGGAGGGAGAGGGGCTTTAGGAACAAGCAGTAAGATCCAGGCTTCCGTCTTCTGGGGTTACCTTTCATCTCAACATGGAGAGTTCTTCACTGGATCATCTGCTGCAGCCAGAGAACCTGACTGCTTGGAATCTTCACTTTGCAGTGCACTCTGAGGTACTTAATAGGTGTTCCCGCTACTGAAATGGTGTTCCACAGACAGGAAATAGTTGTGTCACTTTGGAACCTGGAAATGCAAAGTCTCAAGCCTTTACCCAAACCTACTGGACCCGTGCCTTAGTAAGATTCCTAGGTGACTGCTCACACGGTGCACTTTGAGAAGCACCATTTCGTAGTTCTGCCTCACTCCAGCATTCTGGAAGTAAAGGGGAAATTCTATGCTCTGCTTCTCCTGATTTCCCCATAGCACGTCTTAGATTATGAACATACTGCAGGTAGGCAACCATTGCTTTCCAGCTGATTTCTTTTTAAAATAAAGAACGTCACTTTAAACAATTCAATCATTTCAATTTAACGGACATTTACTGCAACAGGGAGACCAGTTAAGAGGTTATTGCAATATTGTCCAGGTGAAAAATGAAGACCTGCATTAAGGCAGTGATGGTAGGGATTAAAATGAAGTGCAGATTCATTCTAAAACAAAATTTTAGAAGATGAGATTGGTAGGTTCTGATAATAAGAGTACGGAAAGTGAAGGGAAGACAGGAGTATGCAATAAATGATTGAGGCACACAACGATCACCTCCTGATTTTACTAGCCAAAGATTGGTGGAGAGTCCCGTTTTATTTAGGGACATTTTTCCTATGTTTTATATCTTTAGCTTTTTCCTCGCCAATAAATATTAATAGAATCGGACCTGATGTAGGGCAGACTCTGCTCTGGGGCAGGGTGCCAGGTGTTCTAATATTATTGTTTTTGTTCTCTGGAGATTGTATTCTAAAGAAGGACAAAGCAAAATCTAAACTGCTAAGTGAAATCATATAGGTTTATGCTATGATAAAAGTAACAGCATGGTTTTGAGGAGAAAGGGGTACTTAGTGAAGAATGGAGACAGGTAGCATCAGACAATCCGCAGAAGAGAGAACTCCCACAATGAACACTGAAGGCTTAATTAGTTAGGATTATGCAGGTGTGCTTTACAGCAAAGTACACAGGAAGAGATAGATCTGTGGCTGTGGAGAGCCTTATACACAGAGGCCTAGGAGAGTGAACATGTATGGTTTATCTGGTAAATTTTAGTTATTCTGTGACAGAGTTATACAGTCCCAGGAGGAGGTTTGCTATGATTAAAAAATGTAAGCAAATAATATTAAAATGTATTACTTATTAAATAATATTAAAAAGTATTATTATTGCAATCAAGATACATAGGAATTTATTACAATTCATGTATCCTCCTTGAAGAACATGAAAGATTTTACCTTTTACTTTTTGTCTTGAATGATATAAACTAAATTTAAATATGATGGTGCACTCTCCAATCAGTCATCAGAACACAACTTGTATTTAAAAACTTATAAATACCTCTCTTTTTCCCCAAGGAAGTTAATCCACACCTCTTTCCTCTCTTCTGCACTTTTTATACCTCTTTATTCATGATTTGCCCTTCCTTTTTCTTAAAATTTGAACATTCTACTTGATTATAATCTCTGGAAAGTTAAGAATTTTATTTTATTCATCTTAATGGACATATCAGTTATCGATGCTTAGCAGATTAGGCACACAAGCAACAGATCTGTCACCATTAACAAATTAACTAAATTCTTAATTATTGAACTAGGTTGATAATTGGAGGTAAGAATTATTATTTCTAAAATAATAAACTCAAAAGTATGTTGTTTACACACACAGAGGAATCTTGGTTCATGAATACTTTTGTTTGGGGACAGTTTGGCTTGCAGACAGGAGCATCTAGCAAATTTTTGTTTTTGTGAACTCTGTATTAGGTGATGGACCCAGTTGGTGGGCATCTTTTCCTGCATGAACATAAATGTGGCCCTTTTCCCCAGAATTTTGGAATGAGTGAAATTCATGAACTGAGATATACAGGAAAAGTATAGCAAGCTTTACCCCTTCATTACAATTAATTATATCCTCTATAATATTTGTGGGTTCCAAATTTGTTTATTTTTCTTTTTTTTTTTAAGGGGAGGTACTGCCTTGGCTTTCCAGAGTCCTAGGCGTGGATCTCAGGAGACACTGCTAGTTCTCCTCCTGGAAGGGCTGCAGGGGGCCACCCTGCTTCCGCTTACCAGGGAGGGGAGGTGCTGGGGTTCCACATTTGTATCTGCTGTAATTTTCTGGCATATCTTTATAAATAACTCAAAGACAAAACTGGGTTTGTTTATTCACTTTACTAACTAATACAGCCATATCCTGTAGTATGCAAGAATGAGAAAGAAATCTTCCCTACATTACTAGCAGCTTGCTTCTTGTGAGGGTGCCACTTCCAGGGCTTGATACTTCATTCTCCTCTTAATTTTTCTTTCATTTGTAACCCTTCTGTGACTCCTCTGCCTTTGTGAATATATTGTAATTTTGGCATTGTTTTGGAAAGAACACCATCCATAATTAGAAGCACAGAATACTTCATCGGTTCTTCTTCTTCTTCTTCTTCTTCTTCTTCTTCTTCTTCTCCTTCTCCTTCTCCTTCTCCTTCTCCTTCTCCTTCTCCTTCTTCTCCTCCTCCTCCTCCTCCTCCTCCTCCTCCTCCTCCTCCTCCTCCTCCTCCTCCTCCTCCTCCTCCTCCTCCTCCTTCTTCTTCTTCTTCTTCTTCTTCTTCTTCTTCTTCTTCTTCTTCTTCTTCGTGTTCTTCTTCTTCTTCTTCATCTTCTTTGTTTTCTTCGTCTCCTCCTCCTCCTCCTTCTTTTTGGACTGGGGATCGAACCCACAGCCTTGCACTTACCAGGCAGGCAATTACACCTCTGAGCTACATCCAGCTCTGACATTTCTTCTTATAAATGTATTTGAAACCAAAATTTTGTTCTCCAATCATTAAGGACCTTGTGAAAATTTAGATCCTATTTGAGTAGGAGTCTTGGAGTAATAAATTCCAGAACTGTTCAAGTTATCCAGGGTTCAATTATACTCATTTGTTTAAACTAGCATATAGTCTTTCTTTACAAGGAACTGCTCAATGTTCTCCAATTTTAATATAATAATCTTTATATGTTATGGCAATCTATAAAAATATGCAAAATAGATGCTTTAAAGTAAAGATTTATTTATATCATACAAAACCATCATTTTCAAATATCATACCAACAACATTAATAGTTGCAACTTCTGTATAAGAGACTAAAACTGCTTGATATTTGATCTCCGCTATGTGTATATCAAAAACTGATCTTTTTGTTAACTCTATCAATGATGCATATGCTTAACTCCCATAGTAGACATCAGTTTCTCAAACTCACATCCAGTGTTACCTATCCACACTTTCTCTGCAATTTTCATGTTCCCAAATGGTCCCTCAGGTACACAGAAACCTTGAATTTTGTTTTTCCCCTATATAATCACCTTGCTATGTTCAAGAACTCAATTTAATCTTATTAGGCTTTAACTTGGTTTAAAATAGTATCCTATTGAGAGTTAAACAACTCATTTTAAAATACATATGCATTTTATGTAAAAACATGACCTAGCAATTGTTGTATGTTTAATGTAATTCAATGACATCTTTTGGTTTATCACTATGATTAACATGACCCCACCACTGATAAAAACAATATATTATGTTAAAAATAATCTGAAAAAGAAAAGTGGTAGTTAAAATGAGTTATAGTCACATGCCTTTATATTTTTCCCAAAGTTACCACAGAATGATTTCATAACCTTGGGAAATTCCCTGAGCCTGTATATACTTCTGTTCTCTTTAAAATAAAGATAATAACTTCACCTTATTATCTACTTCAGTGATGAAGATATGAAGAGTAACCAAAAAAATTACATCAGCCTTTATGGAAGTCAGGCTCAGTCAAAATATAAAGTATTTATGAAACAGAACATACTATGAGTTGGTAAATATAAAGACAAAGTTTTCATAATGTGTCTGGAAAACAAAACATACAGGGAAGTAAATCATGTTTCGCTATTCATTTTTCCTCAGGTACCCATGTGTCCCCACATCCCTACGCTATTAGTCCAGATGAAAGACCTGAGGAAAATTTTATGTCACGACACTTAGCATTCTGTTATGGCTTCTCATTGATAGGCAGTGAAATACTCATCTTCTGCTTTAAGCGCTGGATTTACTGCTCCTAATGGGAGATTTGCATTTGCTCTAAGATTACAAATAACAATTATGCCAGGCAATTACTCTTAACCTCAACTTGTAGCTCTTGCTTGCAGCAGGGTACTTTCATCTGTTCCATTTATTTTCATTCTCATTTTGGCCTGGAGGTATTTCCAAATAAATCAATCACAGCACATGTTGGAACAGGTCTATTGAATAACACCTAGGCTGACTACACACTCTGTGTGGAGAATGGAGAAAATTATAACTATAATTCAAATAAAAAAGAAAGCATGCTTCTGGGGTCAGTTATCTGAATAAATCAAGGGGAAAAGCTTTTGCTATAGAGTAGCTAGAGAGTTTGCTCTCCTTCCCACTTATTTCTGTAAATGTAAAGAT
This sequence comes from Cavia porcellus, assembly GCF_034190915.1. NCBI lineage: Eukaryota > Metazoa > Chordata > Mammalia > Rodentia > Caviidae > Cavia > Cavia porcellus. Next base: position 6,906,395 of record NW_026947500.1, on the reverse strand, counting down.
GGCGTTTCACTAGAAAATATATAAAAATGCACTGTTCACATTATAAATAATCTGTGAACACCCTGCCTAATGTTCACTAAGTGCCTTTATCATTAACCAGAATTAATAGAAATTACTACTTGCAACTGCAAAGTTCACTTTCATCACAAAATTTTTACTGCATCATGTCTTTTTTTATGTTCTTACGTTAATATGAGGAAATGTAAGCAAGAAAAATTAAAGAAGTTGCCCTAATTCATAAAACTAGTGAGTTGTAAAGCTAAATGTGCATCTCAGATCCAACTCTGGACCCTGTGGTCACGTCCCTATTCTAACTTTCTACAATGAGTTAAATGCATCCCTGTAGCATAATTGGCTGTCACATCATGGTTAAAGACTAATTCCAACATGAAGAACAAGAGTGTATTAATTATGACTGATCCTTTTCTTTCATTGCCAACTCGTAACCCCAAAACCACGAATGAGTCTGATAAAGTATAAGCAAAACTGAGTGCAAAATTCTTGTATTTTTCTTTAAACTGAGAGCTTCTCTTCAAGAACCAGTTTCTTAGTTGATAACTAAATTATCTTTCTTAACTACAAAACTGTAAAGAACTCTATTGCATAAATTTCATTAATGTTTTTCCTTGTTGAAGACACTGACTTATAATCAATTATTTCTTCATATTTATATGTGATATCTGTAACTGAACTTAGAGTTTAAGCAAAATTTATCATTAATCAATTATGATCACTACTTCTAATAAGAATGCTAATAAAGACTTTTCAATACATTTTAGATATCTTTACTTAACTTACTATCAAAAATGGCTTTTGAAACTGAAAAAACATGTGCTTAATATAGGAAATCAGTGGAATCAAAATGTAGAAAAAGAGAAAAATGTCCTCAATTAGAGAAAATAATAGATCAGCATAGTGCCTTCTAAACTTTTTCTATGAATATTTCAACAGGAAGTTTTGTTTATGGAGTATACTGTCTATATAGTTAAAAACTCTACAATAGGTTCTAGATTTTGAACATAGTACTAGTACACAGATAATAAAATTAAATAATGTTAATGTATTTGGCCTTATATATTAACTATTTTTGAAAGTAGTCTCATTTAAGGTTAACTTACCAGAATAAGAATGTCTCCTGATGTAGGTTTAAATACACAATTATATTTGATGTGTTTTATGCAGTTTAGTACTGCACAGTTCTATGTGTATGTAGATTAAATTATAAAAACTAAGACAGTCCCTCCCTTCCTCCTGTCTGCTGATGGAAGTCACATACTCTCAGGAACCCCTTGACTATCCACATGCAGTGTATGGAACTTTTATTGATTATGGCTAAAATTCAAGTCAAATAATATTAGTGATATAAATGTGTGTATAGCCACTACACACATTTTAATGGATATATGATTTTAACTTTTCTCTTTCCCTTTGGTTAGCAGTGTATATCACAAAGTCGTTATTCACTATGTTCTGTATCAGAGCCAACAGAACAATTTGCCACACACTTTATAAAATTCAAAGTGATAATCTATACTGGTTCTGTATTTCCCAGGGAAGTAGTCTGCTGAGTAGAGAAAGACTATATCATATCTGATGGCTTGTACAACTGGGTGGGAACTTTTGAAAATACTACTTGTGATTTATTTTATTTATATTTATGTACAGTAGAGCTAAACAAAGTCATTGCATTTTTAAACACTGGAATTTTTAAACGTAAAGAACCTTAAATCTTGGCACTAGATAACAGAATTAGAAAGATGCTTGTGTGAGCACTTTCTATTTTATTTTACATAAATAAATTTAATGGAGCCTAAAATATGTTTTCTTATGTTACAAGATTAAGGATATTTTGCACTAAAATATAAGTTTGGGGTTCATTTTCATAACATGATTTGTAAACAACATACTTAATAATGGTATTCAACAAACATGATTTCAGGACTAGAAACCCTGGATTTACACATTAAGTAAAAAATCTTCCTAATAATGGCTATCTTGAACTATTTGTGTATGTGCAGGTACACAGGGGCTTAATATGGAAAGCATATGCTTAGTATAGTGAATGGGAAATGCAAATATAGTATTTGCAGGATGAGTAGCAACAAAAAGTATTCAAGGACACTCTCAGTGAAAGTGATGCCAATAGTGAACACAGCACAGATGTTAAGAAAGCATTCTGATATCTTAGATGGAACTGCAAATGGCTAAGATACTGAGTAAATATGAAGATTATATCACTTGAGCAACTTCCTCTGAGTCACATTTTCTGCATTATGAAAAGACTTGCGCTACTTCATAACTGAAGATCAACTGAATCACGGCTCAACTGATTAAAGAAAGCATCACGTTCTTCCACTTCTCTTGTCCTTTAACAACACCACTCTTCCTTAATTGTAGGCTAGCACAGCTTCAGCACTGGTGACCTCTGAGAAGCTCACATATTACAGGAAGACAGAAAAGTCAAGAGAAAAGGTTTTAAGCTTCTCTCATTTCTTGGTGAAAATTCATGGTCAGGATTGACAATCAATCTCTAATTGAGGACGATTCAATCACATAACAAGAAGAAAGTTAAAAGAATGCCATCAGCATGTGCAAGAAGAAAAATGGTTACTAATTCTATGAAATTCCAGGTATAATTTACTAGTAAGGTTCAGTGCGGTATTCATGCGACTAAATTAGGAGGTAGAACTTTCAGTGTCAGAACTTCATATAACATACCCGGCATGATGTAGGAAACTTGAGAAAACTCTTGACATCCAAAGATTCACACATCTGAGTTTAAATCCAATTTGAGGATTGCATTTGAATTTGAGGCTTGCATTTGAATTGAGGGAAATGACTGATAACCAACCAAAATGGGCAAGAATCCAAGAATCCGGCAGAAAGGTAAAAATTTGTAAAAGGAATAGTGGATTACTGACACCTAGGCCAGTGAATCTGATCCATGGGAAAGATGAGCTTTTCAAAGTCACAAAACTTGGGGCAAAATTTGGAAACTGAAAAAGAAATTACCCGGGATGTGTTAAAGAGGAAATCAACTGTTGTAACTAAATGTTACACTGTTTGAGTTTAATAAATTAGTTATTTTTTAAAATTCCAAAATATGGTATAGCTTGTAGTACTTTATTATGAGAACTCAGAAAAAATGCTTATGAACTCATTTTTACCCAGTTTTATTGGCCTCCTCACAAAGACATAAAAAACTTTTATATTTGATTTTTCAACATGAAAGACCTCTAGCTGACCCTAAACTAATTAGAAAGGAGTGGAAATTAGTTTACAATCTCATATTTTAGATTAGGTTTCTCTTTGGCAGTATCATAAATTGTGCCAATACTTATTATTAATAAGCAAATCTTACTATGGAAAAATGATGCAGAGAGGATATATTCAGGATAGTGTAATAACAGACTTTGTCTCAAAATTACTTTGCTCATGATATTCAATTTAGGGATAAAGAAGAGCAATGTGCATATTAAGCCTTTCAAAGTCAATGTTTTCCATACAATTCTCTTATGATAGCCAATTAATCACTTTATTTTTAGGGCTAGGGACATAGCTCAGTGGCACAGCACTTCCCTGGAAAGTGTGAGGTCCTACATTCAATTCCTGCTATACTCCAAAAATAAAAAGTTGACTTTAAGTTTTTTTTATTGACTTACATAAGGTATTTATTTGGTTTCTGGAAACACACTACTTGCTTTATTTTGTTCAAAATCATGACATTGCCATACATTTCAAGCTGATTTATTTAGAAAAGATAAAAGTGAATTTAGAGGTCTACATTCATTTATGCAGATTTTCTTTTAATAAACATTCATATTTTACTACACATCAATTAAGTGTACACAGTATGACTCATATTTATTTTTTCTTGGTAAGAGTACATAATTAAATTTCACATTTGCATATATAAATAAATGTATACATTCAGATGCATAATTCCGTTATTCAACAAGGATATGAAATGTAGCATGGGTTCATTAAACATTTGGCTTAATAAGTCAGTCATATACATTAATAAATAATGATAATGCACACCTCATGAAACTAAGCTGATTTTACTTGAATGTTTTCTCTGATTCTTATTATCCAAAATCAGGTAAGGATGTTTCAGAACGTTGCAGTCCCTGTCCTGCACCTTACCTACGATCACACTGTAAAAAGGAAAGGAAATTACATCTTGTGAGTTAAGAACATTTTGCTGGCTACATTCACGTGCCTATAATTCAAGACCTCAGAAAGCTACAGCTAGTTTTCCTACTCATCCAGACCTCTCAAACCACGTTTCCCCTTTCATTAGGACTGAAACAGTCTATGAAAAAGTCTCTTTGGAGCACCTTCTTCTGTGTCTGTGGGTTGATGACGTAATGCGAAAACCCACCGTGGAGCCAGAGAGCGCTTGCTCAGCACCGGATCATTCGCGTGTGGCCAGCTGTGTAACGAGTGTGCCATCACTGGGACACCAGAGAAAAGCAGCTTTGAAGGAACTAAAAATCCCAACGTAAAGATCTGCTTGGATTTTTAAAAAAAGTTGTAGCAGTGTAAGAGGTCAGAAATCTTGATGGACGAATTGAATAGTACTTAGAGGTATCACAGAAGAGTAAACAAGTTTTCCATGTTCTGGTTCTTACACAAACTTACTTTCTATGTTAGAGGAGGATAAGTTTGCTGAGAGACACTGCATTTAGAAATGTCTGTGAATAGCGAATGATTTCAGAAAAAAAGAAACATTTCAAAGTGAGTAACTATAATCTGCACAGAGCACTACTTAGTGGATGTCGTAGTGTACTTAGTAAGGATGTTCAAATAGATTCATTATGGTAATTCTCTTAGTAAAGTTTAATGACATCTGTTCTCCACTTTAAGATGAGGACTCAGGGAACTTGAAAACACATAGCTAACGAACTGTAGGTAAAAGGCATAATTGTATGTCTCTGGAATCTCAATCCAGTATAGTAGAGTACACAAAGAACAGACTAGCATCTATCTTCCTCTCAGAACTAAGTGCCACTAGAAGGTACTAATTGATATACCTAATTTCCTGATTTACAAAAGACAACTAATGATCAACCAAGTTATAGAGGAACAGAATCTAAATAAAAGGTATCTCCCTTTTCCTATTCTCATTTCATCAGAGGCTGTCACAGTTCACTAGATGAAACTTTGGAAAGCTCATCTCTCCACAGGATGACAGGTCAGTCATGAAAGTGTTTTAACCTTCTCTCATTTCTTAGTGCAAATTCAGAGTCAGGATCCAGAGCCATTCCATAACTGAGGAGAATCATACAGCTCTTTCAGAGGATAAAAACGTAAATTGTAAGAATCAAGCTGTATTAAATTTAAAGAATCAATTACTCAATACACAATTAAATATAATTCGATTGATAGCAGCCAATTTTACAAAGCAGAACAAAAATAATGGCGTTAGTGATCATTTCTTAATGAGCAAAAAATTGTGAAGGAAAGGAAAAGTTGAGACTTAAAAATTTGGAGTCTCAAAAGTTGAAGAAGCACATTTTAGTTCACATAATTATTGAGCAAAATGTAGGTAATCAATAAGTATTTTTCACTCTTGATTCCCTTCATAAACTTCAAGAGGTACTATTTTTTCATATAGATCATATAGATAAAGTAATTATCCTCTCTAGGAAATATTGCCATTATGAGTTTTGAAACTCTGACAGTAATAGTTTCAGGTGCATTGTTTTTGATGTTATTGTATTTCTAAGCTATGCCCCTTTGGACTAAATATTATTCATTTAGTTTTCCATCAGAGATTTGGAGCTGATTTTACAGTTTTTTACTCAATTGAGTAGAAAAAAAGCAGAAAGCAAAGAGAAAACAAGAATATATATTATCAGGCTGTTCAAAATTAGGTCAATATTTTCTCTATGAAAGTGAAAAAATATACATATCCATTACATTTATATATTTATATATGTATAAATATATGTATGTGGAAATATTTATATATTTAAATATGCAAGTATTTAGCTACGAAAGCATATGCATTGATATAGATATACATGTATGACCTATGTTAAAAAATGACATTTAGTTATCGTCTTAAGAAGAAGCTAGTTTTCTGTGTTGTTATATTGATTCAAGAATGAAATTACAGACACAACTACATAGAGTTTCCTGTTGAGAATTGTAGCCAACATTTCAATAACATCCCACATAGGACTCTACAAGGCATGTTCACACATATTCTCATTTAAGGCTGCGTAAGAAGCAAAATACATCCCTGTCTACAGGACTATTGTGATGTGAAGATATTGGGGTTGGATGCTGTGTTTCAAGCAGTGTTTGGAGAAGATAATCTGGCAGCATGATATGGAATGACTAATAATTAGAGAAGTTAAACTAATGTCTCAGTGTTATGAGGCCTGACCTCAGACTGATGGCAATATCAACAGAAACAACTGTAATTAATGCAATTGCATACATTTGGCTAGGAATGAGGTGGTAGCAGGAGCCGAGAAGGGAATTTGATAGTTACTCTGAGACTGGGAGCCTTCGAGGTTCAAAGTTGACAGACCAGAGAGAAGAGTATGAAGCTAGTAGGAATGGATGATGGGCTCAAGGATCTGTTTGATATAACTAAATAGCAGCTCTGTACAACACCTGTTATCCATCACACATTCTACTCAAGTGCTTTACATTTGTTAACATAACCATCTTCTCACAAAAAACTTTATGTGGTAAAAGTCCAAGTTGACACAATTCAATGAAGTGAGAAACGCAAACTGTAGTTCTGGAACTTGACATTTACACACCAGAATAAACCATTTTGAATTTTTCAGATGTCATTGTTAGAGGACTCTATTACACTGTTCTGTAGATAGAAAGTGGGAATAAATATTTAGGTGAGCAAATAAAATATTCATATGCACAGGTTTATACCCTCCAGTCATCTTCTGCAAAGTACTTCACAGAAGTTTAAGGATGTCTATGAAGAAATGAAATATGAGAACTCCAAAAAACCTCTTGTGGGAATAAAAATGCTAAGTGAAAAAGTCATTGCTGAAATTCTCACTTTATTGTGATTAAGGAATTCATTGGAAGATCACCAACAATTTTAATAGCAAACAATGTTTATATTACTGATTACTATGATTATATAAAATAACCTTTTGGTTTTTGTTTTGCATGTTTTGGTTGGAGAGTGACAGAACTACTGAAGTGTTTAAGGCAAAATAATCCTCAGAATCTACAGGTGCACAACTGTCTAAAAATTGCTCAAAAAAAGTGAATGACAGAGTGAAGATATAGAAAAATATTAACATTTTTTAAAAACTGCATGAAGTTTTTTTGCATATTTATACTTGTCTGTAAATGTAAAACTATTTAAAAATACAAGTTAAAAGAGAGAAAAGCAATAGCTTCCCTTTGGAGAATTTGTGTGTATGTATGTGTGATGTGTGGGTGTGTGCTTTGGGGTTTGTGCTAGATAAAAGAAAAATAATCTATGCCAAAATCAAGAAACAAATGGAATGTATGCTTTGGCATAAAAAAGAAAATCCCATGAGAAATTGATTTCATCTTTCCCACTCCAAGGAATCATGAAATCATGTTGCTATGGATATAATGTTGCATCTAAAAGGGTGAAATCAGTCTCCTGTGGAATATGTGATGGGGGTCTATGAAAGCTTAGCATAACAAGAATAGTTGAAAAGCAGTGGCTAGTGGTTCACTGCTGAAAAGCTCATTGGAATTTCAAAGATGAGGGATAACAGGTGATAACTTACTTTGATGATTCTTGTACAAATAAATGGTGGAATTGGACCAGATGCTTAACTTGATTAACACATCAGCCTTTTAGCCTAGGGAACTTGTCTCTTGCTGCCTCTCAACATTTTTTTCTCTACTCTGTGATTTTCTCTTTGTAGACATTTCTTTGCCTTTTCATCTCTTTTTGAAAATTCCTTCCCTTACTGTCCTTTCTTTCTGCTTTTCATCACCCACCTACTGCTCTCTAGATTGTGTTTTTCTTTTGTATCTGGTACAAACATATAATCAGAATACATTGCACTTTATAAAATTGAGTTGTTGCATTAGTAAATACAGTGAGCCTTAGGATACTGTATTAAGAGCTGAATTTTTAAAAGGTCCTCAATTAAGAACTGCTCTTAAATTACTTGGATGTTGTCTTTTATTGACTACACTAAAAGTTTGCATTTGGTTGTTCATAATTGAGTAAATGTAAGCTTAATCACCTTGCTATATATATCCATGGTGGAAAAAAATCTCACAAATATCTTATTTCATAGTAAATAATCTCAGAGGGCCATGAATTCAGACAGCTGTGGATAAAGAATAGTTCATTCTACCTTCTTAGTAGTGTTCATTCCCTAGGGCACAGGCACAAATATTTTAAACCAGATGCAATGTTATGCAGTGCATATTGCATGAACAGCAGCCTGTTTCTGAGTTGACCTAGTTATTATTCAGTGAAAAATTATTTTCTATCCTGAAAAACAAAAATCGGTATGTCTCTTCAATATGTTTTGAAGACTTTAGAAACACAATTTGGAAAAAAAAGAGACTTTAAAACAAAAGGGTACTCAATAGTTGTGAATAGCTATCACACAATGCCTGGATAAACACCCAAAGTGGTGGGAAAGTAGTGGAGACCTAGGCAGGTGGTCACAAGGTGGAGTTTGAGAGTCAAGAATGGTGAGCTGGTGTCTATGTTAGGCCTTGATTGTTAACTAGTGTCATTTCCAACTTCAATACCTAGATCCTGCCTTGGTTCCCGTATCTAAAACTCTGACCCTTTACTGTATGAAACACATGCGTTGCTCAAAAGAAACTAGTATTCTAAATGAGTACTTCTCTAGCACTAATAATCATACTGTGAATTTTGCAAAGATGAGAATTATACTTCAGTAGATTCAAGTGATAATCTGAAATTCTGCATGTGTAACAAATGTGCCTGGGACTTCCTTTCCAGATACCTTCAATAGCAAGATTAAACCATAATGACTTTTCAATTATATTCTACTTTACATGGTCTCTAATGAGTGGTCTCTAATAGGTGTATGTTTGTAAATGTTATCTCCCCTTATCAGATTATCACATGATTTGGAATTTTTCTACTTATATTTTACTTTTCCATGCTATGCATTAGATTTCTAGATAAATAAAAGCTTTCAAGATTAGTATGTTTAGATAAATTTTACTTTAAATTATTTAATTTTCATAAACTTTGAGTACATTTTTTCTAGTATGAGAGAAACTCATATGTAAAGTTAGATTACCAAATTGGAAGCCAAATAATATCATTATTGGCTTGTGTTGAGAAAATATATTGAACAAGGTAAGAACACAAAATATACGCCATTTAATCTTAAAATTTTTGTATTTTAACCTTTTCTGGTGGGAAGAAATTATGTCAGCTACTGCTTGCGGGGAATTTCAAAGTATACTTTTAAAAATAGGTATTTGAATTACCTAAATTTATGAACAAAAGTTAAGAAAATGTTCAAAACATATTCATCACTCTTATTAAATAATATGAATTGAATGTGTCAGTAAGCAAAAGCATGTATATGATATAAAGTAACTAAACTTCCTATTTTCCTTAATATGATAGTATTTAAAATGTATAAGCAAAAAAGAAAAATGTTTTAAAGATGCAAAGACTACTGGCCATGTGTCTATGTTTTTAGGGAAATAAGCATGTTTTTCAGAAACATTCTTTAATATAAAAGTTCAAAAAAATCTTGTTCACAGCACTTTGATCAAAGTGGCTTTGCAGAAAAACATCCATTATCTCTGTGCACATCCACATATCCTGAGGTCTGACACTAATACGTGCTTTTCAAATTGTGTGTTACTGTAATATGCTATGAAAACATAGCACATTTGCATTTATTTAAAAATAGAAATATATACTTAAATACTTATAGAATATAAAGATATACAGTGTAATTAAGTACATATAGAATATATAGAGAAAATACATTACTTAAATACATACAAAATATATAAAATATATAATAATGTATGAATAATTATAGAATATATTTTATTTATAAAACATTATATATATATATATATATATATATAACACAATGAATATGGAGCATGTATCCCTAACTAAAGCTATAATCACCTATATGTAACAGTTATTTAATGACAATATATTATATAATTATTAAAATCATGATTTAAACATTTTCTTAAAATTTTATTTAAAAGGAAAAAGAGAAAAAAATAAACAAAACAAAGCGGTGTAAGGGTACAAGTAATACAGAATTACAAAAAAAAAAAAGTAAGAAATCACCAGTTAATAAATTACATATTATCATCTTAGAGATAGTTGCTCAAATCTTTAAAATTTATGCTGAGATATTTATGTTTCAAGGTAAGTGGTACTATCATACAGAAATAGAGTAAGTAAAGTTTGCATAATTTATTTGTTAGAATAGCTTTTCAATGTCATCTTTGAATATGTTTGTTTTAAATTTTGACATTAATTTATATTTTGGCAAATTTCAAAATTGCTTAATATACCAATTTACAAATTTGCATGCTATGCACTTTATCTTTTAAATATAAAGAAATTAAAGTAATATACTCATATGTTCTATATTATACAATTTTGGTTAATATAATCTTTGTAAATTATCTTTGATACATTAAACTTAGAATCATTCTCAAACTTACAATTTTATAGGAAACCTATTCTTGTCATTGAGTAATAATTACTTGTATAAAAACAAATGTGAAAGCAGTTTATGAAATTAAAAGAGGCATTAAAAGAACAAAACAAAACAAATCCAAATGCTAGGTCTTAAAGGAAACCCAGACAACAAGGATGAACATATTTTTGGGAAAAGCGCTGATTCCGACTGGAATATCTATCTCCTAGGCACCTTTCTCAGAGAATTAAGATGTTCAGGGACAAGATGTTAGAGCCATTTCTTGTAGTATTAAGGCAGTCAACTGGCTTAAATGGTATTCTTAAAATCACTTCTCAGCAAATAGCATGTCTCAGCCACTTTATACCCCATAAGAAGCTTACAGTGTAAGGCAGCAAGCATGAATTTTGTGTTAAAAAACTTTTAAAAACAACACTACTTTGAAGATAATGATACTTACTGAATTAATTATTGCTATTCTCTTGTTTTATGAAATTTTATTTCTTCATAAAATAAAAATAACATGCTAAGTTTTAATCTGTAATGTAAAACAGCAATATGATTTGCATTAAATAAACAAATGATAGGAAAAAAATCCACTTCTTCTGCCACTGATCTTTATTCGTTGACTACTTAAAGTTTGTAAATGTTTTCTTCATAGTATGTGTATTATGCTCCCAGAAATATTCAACCTGTGCTTCAAGTTGGCTTCCTGCCAGTGCATTGTATCATGGATAGGTATGTTAAAGTATTATAACTAGATTACAAATGAATATAAAACACTTGGTAGGAACAAACCGTTAAAGGTCCTATCTGTTTTGCAGCACTTACGGAAAGGATTTCACAAGGATCTGCTTTGCTATCTGGAGATAACGGCAAAGGCACACACTTCTGTGTTTGCCACTCTCATCTCCTTATTCCTTTTTATACTTCTTTATCCACTTTGCATGCTGCTGCTTATTTTTATTGTAATTTATGCTACTTACCACCGCTACACTATCAAGCAACTCTAGTCAGGGAGACATTTCTCTTGTCTGAAAATGAGAATTAAATGGCAAAAAAATCCATTACACCCTTAGTAACCATGTTACTTGACATATCATTGAAACCTGAAAAACATACCACTATGGTTTCCTCTATTGTCTAATGAAAGTTTGCAAGCATATTTTCACTATATATTGTTCACAAATGCTTCATTGTCCCCTGATAAATGGTCTGTAGCAAATCTCTAAAATTTTCTCTCACAGTACTACAGCTTAAAAGATTCATACCATCAAACACGGCACCTCAAAGCCTAATGTCTACTCTCCAAATTTCAAATACTGTAGCTTAATAAAAATTTAAAGAGTCCAAGCTTCTCTCTAGGGAGCAGCTGTCAAGCCTCTCTTAAAAGAAAGAAACATAAACAGTCTCTACCTAGAGTATCAATGTCTTGTCTTTGAGAAAGACATAGTAAGGGCAAGCATTTTTTAATAGAAAAAATTCAGTTTATGCTATTTGATGTTAATGTGAAGGGCTTTTGATCTTTTTGTAACAGTGTATCAAAAACAAGGCATATATCTCAGATATATTTATGAAGAGAAAATTAAAATCTCCATATATAATGTACATAAGCATATGTATCTACATATCCGTGTACATACTTAGCTGTCCATATATTTTATTTTGGGGACAAAATAATTTTTTTTCCTTAGCTATCTTCACAGTCAATTTTTGATGCAAAGTCTGATTTATCTTGTTCAGAGCTATTGCATTGAGTCATGACTGCCCTGGAGACAAAACATAGCTCATTTTAGTTCCGCAGCATTTCATATTTTCCTCTCCTCTCAATACGTTTCATGAATGATTTTTCATTTACAGTTTCCAGTTCAGTAAAATCCTTTGCAATAATATTCCTTCATAAATGCTTGATCTGAAAAGTCCTGTGTAGAAAAAGCCAAACACTTTATGTCACCTGTGTAACAATTTATTTGAGGATACAGCCTTAAACTAAATTGGAAACATTGCTCTTTTCTTCCATAGAAATATAATTCTGTTTTTTCCATTACAGCCTAGTAAAGTGTATTTGTATTATTAGTTTAAATATTAAATTTATTTAAAATCATTTTAATATAGATCTTTAAATAAATAAGTATAAATTATCAACTTGTACATCCAGAATGTCTTGTATTGACATCTGCTTTGATAAGGAAAACAAAATAATAAAAATTGTTAGAGAAAATATCATTAGAAACACAGTCGACTTCTCAACACAAACCCTCAAGTCAAGAAGAGTTTGGAGTGAAGTATTTCAAGTCCTGAAAGAAAACAGCTTCCCACCTGCATTAAGGTAAGCTGCAAAATTAATGGAGAAATAAGATACCTCTAAGAACAACTGAAGAAATTCAGGATCATCAAATGAAACCTATAAAGAATACTGAAAGATATTCTAGATAGAGATTAAAAATAACCTCAATTCCAAGAACAACAGAAAGAAACCAAGAAGTGCAAAGAGTTAAACTGAGGGGGGAAATCAGGAATCAATAACTGAAAAATAACAATGAAAAAGGTAAGCCCATACATATCACTTATGACCATCAAATTGCCTCAATTCACCAATCAAAAGAAACACAATGGCAGGATGGATCAAGAAAGATTTAGCAATATTCTGTGTACAAGAAACACATTTAACTCAAAAAGAAACTCTTACAGAAAAAGTCAAAGAATGAAAAATAATACTCCATGCAACAGGAACCCAGAAAAATGCAGGGGTAGCTATTCTGTTTGCAGACAGTGTGAGTTTCAAATCAATAATGATCAAAAGAGATAAAGAAGGTCACTACATACTTGTTAGTGGAAAATTTCAAAAGGGAGAGATAACATATATATATATATATATATATATATATATATATATATATAGCAAATATGGGAGCACCAAACTATATAAGACAAATATTAATACACATGAAAAATAAAATAAGGAATAACACAATTGTAATGTGGTAACTTAATACTCCATTATCACAGAGAGAGAGATGAATGAGATAAAAGTCAGCAAAGAAATAACTGAATTGAATCAAATGTGAGAACAAATGGATTCAGTAGATATTTACAGAGTGTCTACTTACTGTGTATTCTGATGTTAGGGACTTTAACACCCATTTTCACAAACAAATAGATCAACTAGATCAAAAATCACAAAGAAATAAGAAAATTGAACCAAACATGTTTAGAAAATGGACTTAGTAGAAGTTTATATAGTGTTCCACCCAACAACATCATAACACACATTCTTCTCAGCTGCACATGAGATTGCCTTTATAATAGACCATATACTAGCTAATAGAACTCACTTAAATAAATGTAAAAAGGGAAATTATTCCATGCATATTGTATGACCATAGAGCAGCAAAATTATAAATTAATGACAAAAACCACAAAAACTCCATAAACACATGAAAATTGAATAATATTCTCCTGAACAACAAGTCATGGATGAAATTAAAGAAGACATTGAACAATGTCTATGATCAAAAGAAAATACAAATACAACTTACAGGAACCTATGGAACACAATGAAAGCATTGTGAAATATAGTGGTGAATTCTCACATCAGGAAAACAGAGTGAACACAAATAAACAACATAATGCTGCACCTCAAGATTCTAGTAAAAGAAGAACAAGCCAAGCTCAAAACCCAAAGAAGAGAGGAAAATATAAAGATCAGAGCAAAAATTAACACAACTGAGACTAAGTAAACAATACAAAGAATTAACGAATCAGAGTTGCTTCTTTGAAAGAATAAACAAAATTGATAAACCCCTACTCAACCTTATCAAAAAAGAAAAAAATACCTCAAATTCATGCAGTGAGGAATGCAAAGGGTGAAATCACTGTGGATCCTGTGGAAATTCAGAAGATAAAATACTACTTTGAAAATCTTTACTGTCATACAATGGAAATCATGGAAGAAACTGACAGATTCCTAGAAACATACACATTAAGAAAGTGGAATCAGACAGATATAAAAATTCTGAATAACCCAGTATCAGTTAATAAATTGAAAACATACTTAAAAACTTACCAAAAAGAAAACCCCAGGTCCTTATGGATTCAGAGCTAGATTCTACAAGAAATTTAGAAAATATTTAATACTCCTCAAACTCTTTAATGAAATTATAAGCGGATCAGTTCTCTCTGAATCATTCCTGAAGGCAAGTATACCAAAGCCAGAGAAAATCCCAACCAAAAAGAAAAATTAGAGGCTAAACTTTTTAATCAACATGGATGCAAAAATCCCCAAAAAAGTCCTACAAGTAGAATGTAGCAAATCATCAAGATTATATACTGTGACCAAGGGGATTCATCCCAGAAATGAGAGGGTGGTTCAACATATGCAAATCAATAAATGTAACACACCATGTCAACAGAGTCAAAGACAAATATCACATGATCATTCATAAATGTAGAAAAGGCTTTGATAAAGCTCAACAATCATTCATGATAAAAACTCTACAGAAGATCAGAATAGATGGTCTTTACATCAATTTGAAAAAGCTGTCTGACTAAATGGGGAAAAAACTGAAAGTTTTCACTCTATAATCAGGAAAAACACAAGGATGTTCACTATCACCACTCCTATTCAATACAGTTCTGGAAACATTAGCCAGAGCAATTAGACAATAGAGAGAAATAAAAAGAATAAGAAAAGAAAGTAAGAAGTTAAATTATCATTCTTCAAAGGTGACATGATACTCTACACAGAAGACCCCAGAAACTTCACCAAAAGACTTCCAGATTCAATAATCAAATTCAGTAACATTGGTACATACAAAGTCAACACTCAAAAATTGATAGCATTCCTATACACAAAGAACAAATTCATTAAGAGGGAAACTAGGGAAACCATGCTCTACACAATAACAGCCCCTAAAATGAAATACTTAGCAATCAGTCAAAGAATGTAGAAGATCTATAGATTGAAAATTACAGCACCCTGAAAAAAGAAACTAAACAGAATATCAGAAAATGGATAGGTACCCCCACTTATGAATAGGAAGAATCAGCACTGTGAAAATGGCTGTACTCCCAAAACTGTTTAGATAGATTTAATGAAATCCTGATCGAAACACTATTAACATACCTCAAAGATATAAGGAAAACATCCTTAAAATATAGTTGGAAAGTGAAGAAAACTAAAATAGAAAAGAAAATCCTGGACAACAAAAGCAAGGCAGAAGACATTACAACCCCTGACTTGAAATTATACTACAAAGCTACTGTGATAAAATCAACATGGCACTTGAAAATAAAAACTAAGAAACAACGGAAGAGAATAGAAAATGCAGACACACTGAGCCACATTATTTTTGACAAAGGGGACAAACATATTCACTGGAAGAAAGATAGTCTCTTTCATAAATGGTGCTGAAAAAACTGGCTTTCCAACATGTTGAAGACTAAAACCAGACCCATGCCTATCACCATGCATTGAATTCTAAATGGATCAAAGATCTAAATATTAAAACAGAAACATAAATCTACTAGAAAAGAAAGTAGATTAAAATCTTGAAGACATAGAGGTAGACAAAGAGTTCATGAACAGAAACCAAGTTGCATGAGAAATATTTCAAAGAATCAACAACTGGAATCTCATCTTACTAAAAAGTTTTGAACCTAAAAAGAAATCACCAACAGAATGCAATGAAAATCCACAAATTGGGGAAAAATTAATGTATTATCCCTCAGTTAAAGGACTTCTATCTAGAACATATGAAGACTTAAAAAGGGAATCAGTTCCCCCAAATTCAGACTCAACCCAAAAATGGGCATCTGAGATAAATACGCTTTTTTCAGATGAAGAAATACAAATGGCATATAAATGTATCAAAAAGTTCAACATCATTGATCATTCCAGAAATTCACATTAAATCAACAGACATCCCTTCTCCCCTTCAGAAATAGGTATTGTCAAAATATCTTCCAATAATAAATGCTGGCAGGGAAAAAAGAATCCTTCTCCACTGTTGGTGGGAGTATAGACTGATGCAACCACTGGGAAATCAGTTTGGAGATTTCTCAAAAAAACAAAAAACAAAAAACAAAAACAAAACTAGGACTAGAGGTCCCATTTGACCAGTTATTCCTCATCTGGATATTTTTTTCCAGAAGAATTGAAAGCATCATACCACAGAGATATATGTGCACCAATACTTATAACAGCACAATTTCTGATAGCTAAATCTGGAGAACAACCCAAAAGCCCATCAACCACGGAATGGATAAAAAATATGTGGTATTTGTTTATAACCAAGTACTTCTCAGCTATAAACTTGAGGTTTTATAGGTAAATGGATGCAACTTGAGACCACACTCATAAGTGAAACAAGTGAGACTCACATACATAAACATTGTATTGTCTTGTTGCTGTAAAAAACTGAAAGAGTAAGTAGGGGCCAAATGTACAATAGATATTGTGAAAAACGGAAGGAGAAAAAGCTGCTAAAAAGAAAAGAACGGGGGATGCAGAGCAAAGATGGCAAATAACAGCTGGCTACAGAGGCTCTCTGATATAGTCAACTTAGAATTCAACATCCCTCCCCCCCCCAAAAAAAAAAAAAAACTAAAGTGAGAAGAACCAATCAAACATACAGTCCTGGTGCTATTATTGGAACAGCTGAAGGTTCAGTGCTCCCGCAGCAGCTGGTGACTTGCTGAGCCGTCTAAAGTCCTGCCGCTTTGACTCACTGGTGGTGCAGTTACATTGAGCTCGGGAGTCAGCGAGCCAAATAGACAGCTGAGCTGGCAGAGTGTCTGCTCAACCTGTGGTGAGTGATGGAGTGGAGCCATTCCACAGAAAGGGGGCCTCTGACATTCTGGGACCAGGCAGGACTTGCAAGTACAAAGGGCAGCAGTGACTTCAGTCAATTGTTCCCTTCCCAAATGGGATTGGTGGAGTGAGCTAGGCCTGGGTCATGCAACTTGACTGAGACCCAATAGGTTATCTGAAATCCATTCCCTAAGCAGCAGGGCACACTAGCGGATTGGGGACCCTTCCATAGAGAAGGAGGCTTCAGCAGAGGACATACTCGGACTGGGCAGTGAAGCCTCGGAAGTTTGACTGACCCAGAGGGGAGGCGGTGCACAGTAATACAGTGCAGGCCTCAGCAGTTTGACTGATGTGGAGGGGAGGGGCCAGTATACACTGTCCCTGTCTGCAACTTCCAAGCACACTGCAGTGGGAAGGGTCATCTAGCCAGCGTGCTTCAGAAGAATTGTGACCAACAAAGAAAGAAACTGGGGCCTCCTGGAAGAAACAAAAAAGATGGGAAGAAGAAGCAACAAGAAAAAGTCCCCAGGTCCCAAATCTGAGAACACTGATGCAGGACAGGTAAGTACAAAGGAGAATGAGAACAGCAAACATGCTATATCAGACACGCATCAGTGGACATAAAGAGATATCTTCGGTACCTCAGAGATGAGTTCAAAAGTGAAATATTTAGCTAAGGAAAGCAAGATATAAAAAGATAAATGAAAGAGATGCTAAGCACCCCTGAATCAGACACAGACAGAATTAGGGAGGAACTCAAACAAAGGAGAGAACCATTTGATGAAGAATATAAAAAAATATAGAATACATGAAGCAGATTCAAAGAGATTACCAGGTAATTTAAAAACTCTATGAAAAGATGGCAAATCAGCTTGAAAGAAACTAAGGATAGATTATAGAAACTAGAGGACAGTTTTGCAATGTGGGATTATGAAAGGCAAAAACCTTCTAAAAATAACAAGGAAACAAGCAATAATAATACAAAGGCTAGAAAATGACAAAAGGATCTATAACAAAAGGATTCTTTATTCTAGAGAATAAAGAATGTGAATAAAGAAGCTGGGATACAAATAAAGGAACTACAAAGATTATTCACAGAAATAATTAAGGAAAACTTCCCAAACATAGGAAAAGGAAAAGATATTCTGATATATGAGGCATACGGAACTCCAGCCACCTACAACCAAAACAGAGCTACAACTAGGCATATAATAATCCAGATCCCAGAAATTCAAGATAAGAACAGAATATTAAAAGCTGTTAGAGACAGAAACAGATCACCTACAAAGGAAGGCCCATCAGAATAATGGCAGACTTCTTGAAACAAACCATCAAGTCAAGAAGAGCCTGGAGCAAAATATTCCAAGCCCTGAAAGAAAATAACCTCCACCCCAGACTGATATACTCAGCTAAACTGTCTCTAGAAATTAATGGAGAAGCAAGATGCTTTCAAGACAAAGAGAAACTTGGGAAATTCACAACCACCAATCCAACACTATAGAGAATACTGCAGGACATTCTAGAGAGAGAAAAAAGTACTAGGATTCCAGGAACAATGGCAGAGAGGTCTCAATGAATGGAACAGAAAAAAAAATGAATAAGATAAGCAGACAACTGACGGCAAAAAAAAGAGCATAACAGAAATGAGGCAGAGAAGGTTGGTTATAATCTCTAATATACATGGCCTTAATACACTAAATTAAAAAAAAAAGAACCACACGTTGAGTAGATCAGGAGGCAGGGTCCACCAAGATGCTATTTATAGAAAATATAATTAACATTAAAAAAAGTACATGGGCTGAAATCAAATATGAGAAAACAATGCTCCATGTAACAGAGAACCAGGGAGTAGTACGGGGCAACTAGACAAGTATTTGTGGATAGGTTAGAAAGAGAGGATTTAATAGATAAAGGAATTCAATTAGAGATCAAGTCCAGGATAGAGAAGGTTCGGAACCAATTAGGTAAATAGCAGGTTGCCACCCCCCCCAATTTAAAACCAAGGGTCTTGGTGAGACCCAAAAATTCACAGTGTACCCTTCAGAAGAGAAAAGGGAGGGAGAGTCTTAAAAGAGATGGCAGAAGATATTGTTAATAGTGTATCAGGATTTAAAACCCACATTACTCACACCACTCTGCTTAGATAGATTTTATTCTTTTTTTTTTTTTTTGATAGTTTTTATTCTGTCCCAGTTTGTCTACTTGCATTAGATTTGAGGGCACAGACATCTATCCCCAAAACACCAGGGTATAGCACAGTAATCATGTTTAATTTCCTTTTATCTTAATCTGGAGTCCTGTATGGTTTATACTGTTTTATCATGACTGATCTTAGTTAAAATTGGTTTGTTTTATTGCTGTTTGGTATCAACAGATTTTATTCAAAACTTATATGATTGGAGTCTGGAAGAACATGGCAGATAGAAAGCAGCAGCTTCGGAGGCTCGCTGAGAAACAACACTTGAAATCCAGGAATGGTACTGGGAAGGAAGTCCTAGGCAAGGGGGGATATTCTTTGCTGACCCAGGAATGAACTAAATTAAGAGAAACCAACTGGAAACACAATCCTGGTGATGCAGCAGGAACAGATAAGGTCTCAGCACGGAAGCCGGACCCCGAGCCACTGGAAACTGTGATTTGAATTTCCTGCAGCCACTGCTGCTTCCCGGTCGGCATAGCAGGGAGAGACGCATGAAGGCTCTGAGAGTGGGAAGCGCTGAATGGAGTTGAGAGGGGGACTGGCCAGGTGCCCTGCATCGACCTACAGTGAGTGAGCGGATTGGGGACCCTTCCATAGAGAAGGAGGCTTCAGCAGAGGACATACTCAGACCGGGCAGACTTCCTGGAACTAGATGCTGCAGTGACTTCAGTTACATATCCCCCACTCAAGTGGGATTGGTGGGGAGTGGCTGGCCTGCGAGATGATGCTAGCTGAGACCCAGTAGGCTAGCCCAACCCAGGTCCCAGCACCTGGAGGTGCACCCTAGAGGTGAAGCCTTCAGTAGGTTGACCTGGAGGGGTGGGCCCAGCATAGACTGCCCAGGTCTGTGTCTCCCTGGTGCGCTGTGGTGGGTGGGAACACCTAGCCAGAGCAATTCAAACAGACTGTGGCCGACAAGGAAGGAAGCTAGGCCTCCTATATATGCTTATATATAATGAACAAAGAATATGGGAAGAGGGAGCAATAAGAAAGGGTCCTTGGCCCCCAATCCTGAGAAACATGCAATAGCAAACACGGCACCAATAGATATACATGCACTAATAGAATACGTGAAGCAGGTTCAAAGAGATTACCAGGAAAATAAAAACTCTATCAAAAACTGGCATAACAGCTTGAAAGAAACTAAGGATAGATTTCTGAACTGGAGGGCAGATTTGTAATATGGGAGCATGAAACAAAAACTTCTTAAAAATAACAAAAAAACAAACAGCAACAATAGAAAGGCTAGAAGATGATAAGAGGATCTATAACTTAAGAATTAAGAACATAAGAGAAGAAGTGGGAACACAAACAAATGGACTACAAAAGCTTTCACAGAAATAATCCAAGAGAATTTCCCTAACTTAGCTAATGGTAAAGATACTCAGATATATGAGGTATACAGGACTCCAGCCACCTACAACCCAAACAGAGCAACACCCAGGCATATAATAATCAAAATTCCAGAAATCCAATATAAAAACAGAATATTAAAAGCCATCAGAGACAAGAAACAGATCACTTACAAGGGAATGCCCATCAGAATTACAGCAGACTTCTCCACACAAACCATCAAATCACGAAGAGCGTGGGGCAAAATAATTCAAGCTTTAAAAGATAATAACCTCCAGCCACGATTGATATATCCTGCAACAACTGTCCCTAGAAATTGATGGAAAAACAAGGTGCTTCCAGGATAAAGAGGAACTAGGGGAATTTGCAACCACCAATTCAACTCTACAGAGAATACTGCAGGATAGTGTAAAAAAGGAAAATACCAAGATGCCAGAAACAGTGGCAGAGAGGCCACAATGAATGGAGCAGAAAGCTAAATGAAGAAGACAAACTGACAGCAAACAACAGAAAAAGAGCTCAACAGAAATGAGGCAGACAAGGTAGGATGGTAGGTACAGCTATTTTGGAGAAAACAAGACATCATAATAGCTAGTGCTGATTTAATATCATCTTGTTTTGAAGTCCATCAAATTTGTATTCTTCTGTCTCCATCAGTATTAAAAGGTTGTATCTTATTGGATTTTATTATATATGATAATATAAGCAAAAACTTTTATACACAAGGAGTTTATATGAAAACCATTGTTCATTTTCTGTTAATTGGTTCTAAATACCTTGTAATAATGTTATTCTCTTGAATGGTTTTATATTGTCTTGATATGTTTGGTGCTACAGTATACAAAGTTATACTCAAGGATTTCAAGGAAAGAGACACTATGGTAACTATTTTTATGTCAGGATATCTTGTGGTGAAACACTATTTTGCTTAAATGGTTATGATTTGACCTGTGCTGTTCTGTTGTTATGCCATCTTTTATCTCAACCCCCCCCCTTTTTAATTATTTATTTTTTCTTTTTTTTTAATTAAGGGAAAAATAAATAAAAATAGCAGGATACATTATAGTAACCTACTTTGCTTTCCTATTAACTTGATTTGAAATCCTGTATTGCCCTCACCATCCTGTTTTGACTGATTTTCCTCTATTCTGCTTTGCTTGATAGTACCAAGTTCGAAAGTATAGGCAAAACTGTGAAGACAATAAGATTCATTATGACGCCCATTCTGGTTGACTATTATTTTCTTTTAAAATCCTGTAATGTCTCCAATCCTTTGGTTTTATTCTTTACTGTTTAGTTCAATTTTATTATAACTGCCAATTCTTCTTAAAATAGCAAGAGGCAGTATGGTAACCATTGTTGACCACCTTATATTTTGTTTTTACATTATCTATTATGTCCATTCTTTTGATTTGACTGACTCTGTTCTGATATGTTGCATTTGGTTTTACTCTCTTCAAAAAAAAGTAATAAGAACTGTGGGAGTAATAAAACCCAAAATGTGTAGTTGTCATTGTACAAAAGCAAAGAAAAGAAAGTGCTCTAAAGGTTAAAACTGCATATATGTTTAAGTGTGTAAGATAGATAACCATATTACTGAGTGTTTTTTGGATCATTGAACAAAACTGTTTGCAGTCTCACTGTTTTTAAGTCCATTTTATATGCTTCAATCTTGTAACTTGAACAACTATTTCTAAGATGAAAAATGTAATCTATTAACTAGTGATTTCTTAGTGTTTATTTTTTAAATTTTGTATTACTTGTACCCTTTTTCTGTTTTTTTTTCTTTTTCTCCTTAAATAAAAAAAACTGATATGATCGAAAGTATCAAGTCTGAGAGTGTAGACAACTACACTGAAGATGACAAGACTCTACAATACACATTCTGGTTTGATAACTGCCTGTTTTTGAAGTTTTACACTATATATAAAGTTGTGGTTTTATTAATACTGTTATGTACTGATTTATTCAATTATACTATGTCTGATGATATAGCCAATTCTATTGAAGATAACAAGAGACAACATAGGAACTATGGTAGAACTCCTTGTAAAATGGACTTATATGTCTTTTTCATTTCATGTGTTTATAGGAATATGTTTTATTTTGTCTTGTTTTGTTGTTTCTCCCTCTAATATTGAAAGAATAGAAATACATGTTAAGACTCATGCATGTGTAGAACCTATAAACTGTTTATGAGAACTGATCTTATGACACATGAAATGAACAGAGACTTTGAAGAAAAAGAGACACTAAAGTACCCAGTGCTCATCCTAGAGTGTCATAATGTGAATCCCAGCAACAGTATTATTCTTTGTTCAGAGTAATATCAGCCTGCTTGGGTTTGTTCAATCTCAACATAATTGAAGATATGGATAACAGCATGTGTACTTAAGTGTATAGGATTGATAACCATATTTGTAACAGATATAATAGATAGTTGGACAGAACTGGTTACAGTCTCATTGTTTGAATCCCCACTTTATATGGTCCACTTTAGTATCTTGAATAACTATTTGTAAGAGGACAATCTGTAATCATCAGCTAGAGATTTCTTACTGTTTATTTTTCTCTTTGAAAATACGTGTTATTTCTACCTGTTTTCTGTTTTCTTTAGTCTTTCTTTAAATAAAATTTTTAAAAAAGATACTATAGTATCCAGTGCTGATCCTGGAGTGTCATGATGTGAAATTCAGAATACTATTATTCTTTGTTCAGAATGACTTTAGCCTGCTTTAGTTTGTTTAATCTCAACATAAATGAAGATATGGATGTATGTTTAAGTGTATAGGATTGACAACCACATTACTAAGTTTTTGTTGGATAGTTGAACAGAACTGTTTGCAGTCTCGCTGCTTGAATTCCCACTTTATATGTTCCACTTTTGTATCTTGAACAACTATTTGTAAAAGGACAGTACGTAAACATTAACTAGTGATTCCTTACTGTTTATTTTTTCTCTGAACATATGTATTATTTCTACCCATTTACTGTTTTGTTTGGTCTTTCTTTAAATAAAAAAAAAAGAGAAAAGAACAGCTAGGTTTGGGTAAAGGAGAAAGAAAAACTATATATATATGTATATATATATATATATATATATATATATATATATATATATGATAGATAATTAATTACACTAACATTCTCTATTAGTTTATCAAAAAGAATGACTTTTGCTTCCATTGTTTCATAATTGTTTCATGATCATAATTTGTCAACTTTAAAAATAACAATATGTAATATATTAATCATTACTAATCTGTTATTTTGTTTTGAAATTCTGTATCATAGTTTTTATTCTTTCTGTTTTAAAATTTAAAAAGTGTCTGATTAAAGTTTTAAAACTTTTGCAGTTCAAAATGCAAATTTATTTTTAATATATCATACAGCCTACTGTTGTTTATTATAATGACACAGTCTTTAACTCAACTTAAATTTAATGCAATGAAAAATATTTTAACTGTTTCCTATTTAAAAATCTATAAAAGGCAAGATTAAATGTGAGTGTAATTGTTAAGATAGAGTTGATTATAGACTAAAATAGTTCTATAACATCTTAATTTAGACTCGATGTAAGAAGTGCTATTTCCAATAGTATTTGTTTTGTATGTAAACTGCACACATATGTGTACCTACAAGTACTTTAAAAGTGTGTATGACTATTGCTGCCTTCTCACTTTTTTTAATATCTGAGAGAAATTGAGGGCAAAACTATGCTTGACATATGACTTTTATTTTACTAGATACACTCCTCAAATTGATCATAGTCTTAAAACATGCAATTGTAATATTTTGTTGAGATTGAGACTTGCGGTAAATTCTATCAAGTGCTGAGGAAGAGACTGATTTGGAAATGATGTGTTAGAGCTTCACCTCTTGATGTACCATTTAAATTAAGACTTACAGACTAAGAAAGTAGTGGATAGAGGAGCCTCTTTGCCTATGTGGAGGACGTGAGTAGTTTTAAGGCTTCTTGGAGCATAGAGAAAATGATAAGAAGCAGATGACATTGGAAAAATAGACAAGGGCTGTATATGCAGAACTTTGTAGGACTAGCAAAACAATAAGATTTTTATATATTTTAATGCACAAAAAGCAATTGGAGACCTTTAAGTAGATAAATTAAGTAATTTTTTGAACTTTAAAAAATGACCATTATCACAGCTACATAAATAGATGGCACACAAAAGTGCATGATATAGAAGGATCATATTTAGCTTTCTTAGCTGGGGTGAAATAAAAATGGTTTCCCTGTATGATAGCTTTCACCAGATGCTCTGTGGGTATTATGCTTAGTTGTAAATAATATCTTAAGTTAATATAATCGAAAGTTAAATTACCATTCATCTTTAAATATTTTATAGTTTTAGTAAAATTGAGAACTTACATTTTATCTAGGTGAAGAACCTTAAAACTGCTGAATATCATTCATATATACTTATGCATATAGCTGGATATACATAAATGAACATATAGTTTTTAAAATTTATGAACATTATATGGTACATTTGAGATAATTTTAGACAAAACATTTTCTTCAAATATTTTACAGATTTTGTTACACAACTTTTATTTCTTGCCTCTGTATTTTGTATTTCAACAAAATTTTAAAAATCAGACTTGTGTTAGTTAACTGCTTTTAAATCTTATTTGTGAGTAAAATGCCTTAATAAAGTTCTGATATTTGAACAGATATATAGAAGTGTTACTGAACTTAGCCTGTTTACTTAAAAAAACTATTTTCTATTTATGTTATGAAGTAGAAAAATGCAATATGAATGCTCATAGTATATTTTTTCAGCTAATTTTCAACTCAGGCATGGAATTATGAAGTAAATCTTGTTCATTTTTAGCATGGGACTAGGAGAGGAACTCTGTCCCATGGACTTTAGCAATATCCAACTTTTGCCTAATTTACAAATGTTTCAGGCAGCACATTTGGTTTAAATCAGCCAGTCTTTACTTCAGAACCTTTGTAGAGCAAGGATACACAAATGAAACCCATCAACATAACACAATGATCCAAATAAATCTGCACCAAGCTGTGCAAGATTTCTGAAGGTTATGTAAAGATTTACAGAGAACAAATAGCAATTCATGGGAATGTAGTCTGTCTGTGATAAGTTCTTATGAGTAATTTATTTGGGATATAAATAGGTTCTAGCTTAGAGACCTGAGGACAAGTTCACCTTCCAAGGAAATGCAAACCCATATTATGGCAGAGATATCAGAAAACGTTTCAAATATCATACATATATCCAACACGTTTCCATAAACAACAGTAGCTAGCACAAAAGCCCACAGAGGCAATCAGGAGGTAATGAAGGAACAGGGTAAAATTTAAGAATATAATAAGAACAAGATTATAGATAATTTATTGATACTAACATTTCTATTAACAAATTTTTTCATAAAATATTAGCCTGTATAAATGCTGTGAGTTAAAACAAGAGGGTACACAGGCCAGGAGTGCTGTTGAACATCCTGCAGCTCACAAGACAGCCCTCCATATCAAGGTATGTGTTTTTCACAAAGCATTTGCAGTAGTGAGACCTCCATATAGGGAACATTTGTTTTGCCATCAGTTTTGCTAAAACACATTAATGTTGCTATAAAAAAGAGCAGGGGCAGAGTTCATTTTTGTAGATGTTAGTATATATTTGCACCATTTTCAATACTTCAGAGAAATAACAAAGTTTCTGTGGAAGGAATTTTCTAACTTACTGTGCTTTCTACCATGGTGACTATATTTTGTTAATTTTCAATGGTAAAATAGTAGAAGCTAGGATAAAGTTTTTTTCTGAAAAGGGTTTATGATAGAATTGATTATCAATTAATAATTGTTGAAATTAATATGTTATTGACTAAAAATACTTAGGTTTAATTACAGAAAAACATGATGTTATAAGTCACACTTGACAAAAATGTGATATCTGTGGAATTCAAAATGTTCTCCTTTTTTATGTCTACATATTCCAAAGCTATCAAACAAATTTAACACAAACCTCAGTGATGTGCTTATCTAATTTTCCATGGTATCTAATTCTGTTTTCTTTACTTGGATTCTTTATTTTTATTATCACCTATCACTTGTTGTTCTAACTTTAATTTGTAAATCATTTCAAATATTAATAGAAGATTTGGTTAACATTTTAAAATTTAATTCATATTTCAATAGTCACTAGTGACTATAATATTTCCATAAAGAGATGATAGCTTTGATGATAGTCACTAGTGACTATAATATTTCCATTAAAGAGATGATAGGTTTGATGGTAAGTTCATAAAAATAAGAATTTAATTATACAGAGTAGGTGATATAACTCTGGTGTCTGATGCCTACCTGGCAAATACTAGGTCCTAAGTTTGAATCCCAGTACCACACACACCATACACACACACACACACACACACACACACACACACAGAATTTAACTATGCTTACCTTCAAAGATTCTTAAAATTTGATGTACAAATACATAAAGATGTGTAGTAACTCATAAACAATGTAGAGGCATTACAAGATAGGAATTGACTAACGTTCAAAATATAGAAATTAGTTTTCTTTAAGAAGTCAAAGTTTATGAAGGCTTTGGATTAAATTTGGCTACTGAATTATAATTTAATAGATGAAGTCAGAAGAAAAGTATCTTTAAAAGGAGTAACATTGGATGATTTAGAATTAATAGAAAAAAACTGACTTGGGGTTATAATGCTTCGTTTTTTGAAAAATTTCTTGGTAGTTTATTTAGTAGTTCTGCTTAGAACACATTTTTGTGATTCAATTTTGGCCAAGCATGAGGGGTGAATGTAATGATACTCTGAAAATTTTTTCTCCTATTAAATGTAAAGTGAGAGAGCTAGATAAGATCATGCCTGGTTGATGAAGTTGTGACTTGATACCCTTTTCTTTTCCTGCTAAGAACTCACTTACTGTGTCTGGGAAAAAGGAGTATTCTAACTGACAAAATGCTCCGATGTGACTGCAGAATTAGTACATGTAGAAGAGTTGGAAATCGTGTATTCCTCTGCAGTTTACACCTGGCTTGAGAGACCTGAGGAAGGTCTATGGTAATAGATATAATTGTGGAAATTTGTACTATAAGTAATACATCTTTGCTTTACTATTGCATCAATCATATTTATATTGGGTGAGGTAGATAATAAGTGCTAGGTAAATGTTTGATAAATAATATGAAATAATGAAGTCACACAGACACTTATAGACTTTGGTAAAGTGTAATGGGTTACCGTCTTTCATTCCTAGTAAGTGCTATTCAGATTTATAGTGAGTAAAATTTCTTGGACTACATGTAGAAGTATAGCTAGTGTATTCATCAAAAAGGTACTTAAGTGGGAAGACACAATTAAGTGCTAGTTTGCAGTTATGCAGTTATGTTTGATTATGATGTTCAAAATGGATTTAAAGGAAGATAGGCAAGAGGGTATAAAGGAGAGAAAAAATTACAAATGTAGCCAAACATAAATCCTGAATATTTACTTTTAACTAATGCACTGATAAGTAATGGGAAAGGACCTATCATTTAAATATAATTGCTTATACCATACCTCTTCTACAGGTAATGTAGATATTCTGTGATATTATTTATTATATATTGTGCCTACTTTTGAATGCAACATAAACTGCTAAAACTGAACAGTAAGCTAAAATATTCAGCATTGACACATTTTTTCTAAGACCCCTTTTTATGTAGAAAAAATGTAAGCATGAAAACACCTATCCTCCTAATCAGATTGGAGAACAGCTAATGTTTGTCACTGACAAAATTAAAAATTGATGATTCAGTTTAGTATCTTGAAACTGTGTTATGTCACATTCTCCATTGAATGACACACATTCTTTTGTAGAAGCATTCTTTTGCTAAATGCACACCAGAATGTTGGTAATTGGGGCATGCAAATTTGTTCTGCAACTCAGAACAAGAGGAGGATTTAGAAGCTATTTGAATGTGTTGGTACATTTATGTTTAAAGTATAGTAATATTCATGGCATTATCATGTATTATTCATATGCAGTGTTTGAGGTAGAGGTCTCTCCAAATATATTAAGAAACTCTTATTCACAATACTCTAATTAATTCTCATGCCCTCCCTTCCTCTGGTTTCAGCAAGTGTGAATCTCCAAGCTGAATTATATCACGGTTCTAAACTGGCACCTCATGGGCCAGATCCAGCCAGCAATGTGTTTTGTTTGGCTTACACAGTGTTTAAAATTTAAAACTATTCGCCAAATTCTAAAAATAGAGAGTTATCCTACAGAATTCCAGATTTTTGGTCCCTTTAAAATATAGTCGGAGTTGGCAACAGGAGCCTGCCTTTCTGCACCGCAATGATGCGAGGTAGCCTAACAGACCTGTGGGTGGCGCTCACGGTCTGAGGCCCTGTGGACCCATAGCAGGCGCTTGTCATTTTTCCATCTGTCTAAAGAAGCCTTCTGCTGGTGCGTGGGAGCGCTTAAAGATTCTGCCCTTGACAGCCTTCCACAAACCCTGGTTCACCTTCATGTTCTAGGTGTTCGCTGTAGTTGGCATGAATAAAAAATTTCTGCTACAACTTCAGGGCTCTCTCCGTGACACAGAATGGATAGGTTGATCTCAGAAGGGAATTTGTTAGTAGATCTGTATATAATTGATATTGAAGAGTAAAGTTTTTAATTCTACTTGAAAAGCGGTTTTCATTCTTGTTAAAATAAATTTCCATGAAGTGTAATTTCTTTTCCCACAACCTGTTTTATGTGAATACTATTAATGAAACTCATATACAATATATTAGGGATTATTTTTTGACAGTTGCAGTTTGTATTTCAGATTCAGGTGAGATTTCACAAATGTTACTTGAAGATGTTTAAATGTTCAGAGTTATTTGTTTTGATTTGAAGTTAAATATGCTAACAATTTGACTGATGGCTAACATTCACTGAATACTTTCCTTATGGATTATAAAATTGCACAGATTACTTTAGTCTTACCTTCCTTCTTCATGTTAGACAAAGCCCTCAGGGAGTGACTGAAAACACAAATTAGTAAACTAAACATTTACTAAGTGTTTTCCTCTGTATAGATACCTATGACAATAGGCTTTTACTTGACATAGCTTAATTACTAGCATCACTACTCTCAGGCTTTGGAGTCACTATTAATTAAATCTTTATTCCATGAACACAAGCACTGTCACACTGAGATAATTGATCTGAAATTTTTTATCTGAAATTTTAGATTGCTATCAAGTCAATAACTGGCAGGTAGTATCTACTGCAAAGATAGAGGATGGAGGAATGATTCATGTCCAAGATTGGACAGAGAAGCATTATGTGGAAGTTTATCACACCACCCAGAACAGCACGCATCAAACACTTATGAATTTCATTTATTCTTGGAATGTCCTACTTCAGATTTTAAACCACAGTAGATAGCGGGTCGCTGAAACAGTTGGAAAGTGAAATCATAAAGGGGAACTACTATATTAATTATCTTGTTTAAATCACAGAGACCACATAAAATACATGCTATTATTATCCCAGTTTGACACAGACAGAGTCATTAACTGGCTTAAGATTAAAAAAGTTTTAAATGTTGACAAGATAAAATTATATATATTCAAGGCACAAGAGTTAGTACATAACTATATATTGACATACGTGCTACCTGTCATGTTCCTGCTTTAGCAATGTAGAAAAAGGAAGATAAGAAAGAAAGGAAGGAAGGAACTGAGGAGAATAGGAGGATGGATAAAGGGGAATAGGCTAGATTGCAGAATTAGTTAAATCTGGGCACTTTCATGTGTTAATGGTAAATTTTGATTCTGCAGCTTTTGATGTGGTTACATGGCTTGAGCAGGTACATCTCTCATCACACATG
Organism: Cavia porcellus; assembly: GCF_034190915.1. Taxonomy (NCBI): domain Eukaryota; kingdom Metazoa; phylum Chordata; class Mammalia; order Rodentia; family Caviidae; genus Cavia; species Cavia porcellus. The sequence goes on along the minus strand of NW_026947500.1, from coordinate 6,875,498 downwards.
CGGGTCAGCACGCATTAATAGGAAAGGGATACATTTTCATTATGAAATTTGGTGAAACATTTTAAATTACTGCACTATGACATTGTTTCCTTGTGATAGCTAATGAAATTATGTTAAATTTTAAGGTGAAAATGAAGTTTATGTTTAAAAATCTTTTTAAATACATCATTTTCTTTTAACACTATAGTGCAAGAATTACTAACATCTATTACAGTTTTGCAAATCAAGAATAATGGCCTCATCTTAGACATTTGGGGCAACACCTGGTCTTCTAAAAAGGACGATTTTATTGAAATACAGTGAAATGTGCTATAATTGCAAGTAGAAAAGTTAGAGACAAGATTGATGACTCACTTTTAAAAAACCTGCAATATGTGTCTTTCCAATCCGTTTTTGTTTAACTACCTTGTTTACTTATTTTATCTTAAACACTATATTTCTTTCCTTAGATGCAAAAAGGCACACTAATTATTCAGGCAGCACTGCTTTATTTGGTTTGATAGCCGGTTCTTTAATCAGTAATTAATTTTAGCCATAAAGAGATTAACAAATGCTGAAGAAAAACAAACACATCGGAGGTAGAAATAACTGACGACGGTCTCACACTCATAGTCTGATTGTGCCAAGGAGTTTTAGACCCCACAGATCTCCATCAATGTCTCATAAAGTCCATCTAAATTAATAAAGAAGGCTGTTTCAGTGCAGTGCTAGTCTCTTCTGCTGGCTATGGCCTGGCCCAACTGTGCCAAAACCTGGAACTGCACCGCTGAGTCCATGTGAGGCACAGAGATCATCGGAGGTGACACCTTGAGGGAGATCGGTTATGCCTTCTGTGCAACAGTAACTGTAATGTCACAGCCAAATATCCATCAGACTGCCTCTGTTTTTGGTCATTTTATTCACTGAGTTCATAACACAGAGGATTTTTTTAAAAATAAAATGAAAATTCCCACTGTTTCAGTTGTCTGCCTATTGTATACTGTTTATAATGGTCTGTACACTATTAAATAGTCTATTTGGTGGAGAGTATAAATTGAGCGGTTCTCCTCCTGATGACTATGTCAAATGTCCTACAAGGCACGACCCATCTGACTTACCCTTTCCTGACATTTACCACTTGCTATGCTTTGGGTCTTCCCCCTCCCCACTCCCTTCTTTCTTTTCTAGAACACACCAATCTCATCTTAGGATGTTTTAGGTGACCATCTTTGCACGTATTGCCTTTGTACAGCATATTCTGTTTCTAAATGCTAACTTTTCCAGTGTGAAATAATACTACTTATGAAAAAATAGTAAATATGTCTAGAAAACTCAAATTAATGTACTTTGTACCTCCTATACTTACTTATATACATATACTATTTATATTCTGTACTCCACTATCAGATAATAACCATACACAATTGCTTTTACATATGCCTTAGGTTAAAAGCATGATCAAAACTGACCAGAGCGGTATTAGCTATAGTAAGATTTAAACAGAAAAATAAATAACCCGGAAATAGCCCAAATGTCAATGGAGACCAGAGTGGATAAATATACCGTGATAAGTTCACGTAGAGAAGTATTATATGTAGTATTGAAAATGAATATTCAACTAAGGTGAATGTCAGAAATAAAATCTAAACATATACTTTAACATGCTGCAGAAGTGAAATCATGCCTATTTTTTGTAACTGATTTTATTTCTGACATTCATCTTAGTTGAATATTCATTTTCAATACTACATATAATACTGCTCTATGTGAACTTATCACAGTATATTTACCTACTCTGGTCTCCGTTGATATTTAGTATAGACATGGTGAGAATCATTAGGTGGTGGTTGAGGGAGAAGTTGAGATCAGAAGGATGGGAGCTGTCAGTGTTTTTTCTTAAGCTAGATTTTAATAACTTAAGTTTTAATTTTATATATGTGGTTTTACAATGATGTAAATAATGTAAGTGATGCTATTAAATAATATATTTTTCATGTTTAATATTTAATTTTGAAATTAAAATACTATAAATTCTTGTGTATTTCTATGTAACATCATCATTTCAAGCTAACTTATTAATTTCCTATTGATCTTGTGGTATTCATCGCTCCTCTGTTCTTCACCAGGCTGCAGGCTTCACCAAAGTTGGTGCCTGATTTCCTTGGTTCAGAGCTTGTGATAAAACAGTGCTTAGCAATTAGTAGGGAATAAACATATTTATTTGTTCACTCAATGAATCACCAGCTGATGTTTGTCATGGAGTAAGGGAGACATCTTGGAATACATATGCATTTACCTTAAGGGCTCTACTTTGAGTTGGATTTGTTCAACAAGCTATGTCTTCAGTGAATCGAACCATATTTCTTATCAAAGTTTCCTGTACATGAACACATTGTTTTTCCACATATACTCAACCATCAACATGTGTGATTGTATTTCTTGACAAGATGCATTATGAATTTTGGTATTAAATGAATCTTAATGTGACCAGAAGAGGGATTAGGAAATGCTTCAGCAAGCCTGCCCTTATTTATTCTGTCACTGGATAGGAAAGTTATTAATAAATTTCCTGAAGGATGAATTCTTATTCCTGTTAAATGATTGAAAAACAATTTGCTTGTATTAAAGGTTTGTCTTTTTCCTGCAAATTTCTTAATGAAAATCAGTGTAAAAACTATTACTTAAAATGGCATGAAAAATTCTGAAGTACTTAATCTAAAGGAAGACTAGAAAAATGTGAACTGAAGTGTAACAACAATTAGAAAATGAGCTAAGAAGCTATTAAAGACATTTAACAGAGAGATTTTAAATTTTTACTTTTATTTAAATTGTACCTCAGAAGTAACATGATAATACTTTAATGTAGAGACTAAAATGAGTTACCATTATTTCCAAGAGCTGAATTGTTAATATACACACACACTTCCAATCACAGAGCTATAAGTAAATCATTCAACTCATGACTGATGATTACTTAGGACAAAATAAACTAAATTGAATTATACCTTCCTCCTAAATGTCTTGCCTCTAAAATTATTATATGTAAAAATTTCTTATTTATGTTACAGAAAGTATACTCTGTAAGGTAGAAAACTAAAGATGCTTTCACTCAAAAGCAACTCAAGAAAATTTAATGTTTTAGAGGAGGAATGTGACATGTGGCAATGTGTTACATGTAATGGACCAGCCAGCTGCAAGATACTGGACCACAATGCCTGGATTTTTCTGCCACTCATGCATAAATTGCATGGCAAGCAGACATTTAATCTCTTTTTGGTTCATTTTTTATCTGTAAAATGCGGATACTCACGATCCTTGTTTGATAAGATTTGAAAGATCAGATAAAGCAAAGCACTCAAAAAACATCTAGCATGCCATATATGCTTAATTTATTTTGCCACTGTTTATCTAAGGTATAAAACTGCAAGTACAAATATTATTTAAGTTCTTGATGAAAGAAATGATGACTGTCTTACAAAGTGTCTATTAAAACCTAAATCCAAGCATTGAGCACACCTAAAATTTTAGAAACATGTATAAACTTAACCTAGCACATAAACTTAGATGTCAAAAATTCATGGATTGATTTATGTTTAAATCCTTATAATAAAATTTTGCTCTCCCATAATCATAATTTTGTTTAAAGTATGTAAAACAAACAATACATAACAAGTCACCCTAATCATTAATATAACTAATACTTCAAAAGAAAGAAGCATCTGGTCAAAGAAATAAAAGCAGTGCATAGGGAGAAATAATTGGAAAAGGCACACCTGGAAAAGGACTTTTATCTAAAACACACAAAGAACTCTTAAAGCTCAGCCAAAAGAAAATAAACAGCATGATTTTAAAAAGAAGCAAAACACCTGAAAAGACACCCCCTCATAGAAGGTACACAGTAAGTCAGAATACAGCAGGATTAGTGAATCGCATAGTAAAGCAGTAGTGAGATACCACTCCATACGTCTCAGAATGGCCAAAATCCACACGCGGCAACACCAAACGCCCGTGACAATGTGAAGCAACAAAACTGCTTCTACTTGTTGCTAATGGGAAGCCAAAGTGGCAGAGCTCCTTAGGATGACAGTGTGCTCATTTCTTACCAAATGAAACATTACAATCTAGCAACTGCAATCTTGGTACTTCACAGGAGTTGAAAAGCTAGGTGCGTACAAAACCTTGCATACATATTTCTTGCAGCTTTACACACAGCTGCGGAAACTAAAAAGCTACCAAGCTGCCCGTTAGCAGATAAATGCATAAACATTGGTATTTCTGAAAAATGCAGTATTAATGAGCACTAAAAAGAAGAAAGATATCAAACCATGAAAAGCCATGGAAAAAACTTAAATGTGTATTAGTAAATGAAAGAAGTCAACCTGAAATTTTTATATACCATATATTTCTAAAAAGCCAAAACTACAGGGGCTGGGGATTTAGTTCAGCGGCATAAGCACCTGCTTTGCAAGCAGGCATTTGTGAGTTCGATCCCTGGTACCAGTAAAAAGGAAAAAAAGACCAAAAAAAAAAAAAAAAAAAAAAAAAAAAAAAAAAAACCCTGTCAAAACTACGGAAATAACAAAAAAGATCAGTGATTTCCAGGGATGAGGAGGTCTGGATGAATAGGCAGACACAAAAGATTTTTGGACAATAAAACTGTTCTGTGTTATGCCAGTATGGTGACTACCTACCATTATATGTTTGTCAAAAGCCATCCAAGATGCAACACCAAGTGTGGACCTTGATGTACACTATGACCCTTTGGTGACAAATCTTGTCAGTGCAGCTCACTGTAGCAAACCTATCACAGCAGGTGTTTTAGTAGGGAAGATAAACCTCTGTTGTTGAAGGTATGTGAAACTGTATGCTCAGGTTTTCTATGAACCTAAATTTCTCTAAAAATAATTTCTAAGAAAAGCAACAGATAAGCTGATACTGTCTAAGCAGCACACATAGAGTTATTAGAATATAGATTGTAATTTCTATGAAAGAGTTTGTAATTTCTGTATTAAAAGTGCGTTTGGTCTAAATATGCTTTAATGGTTTTACTTCAGCATTTCCCCCCTTCTTTAAGTCACTTTAGGAATAAGGAAATATTCAAAAATTGGTTAGTAAAGTAATATTCTTAGTATCTTACCAAAGCAGCTAGAATTGGACCTTTAAGCAGAATGCAAATCTTAAGAAGCTTTAGGAATTAGTGATAAAAGAGAACGGTAGAATAAGTCAATTAAGACGTAGGAGAATAAAAACTAATTTTATTAGAAATAATTGCCACAATTTAGTCAATATCTCTTAATTTTGGTTACTAGGAGATTGTATTTGAAGATTAAATTTCTTTGCCAAATTTCAAATAGCTGCTTTATACTGTATATTCTATACTGGCACATTTTTATGAAGACCAAATATGTTCTATTTTAAACTTATCTATTTATCCAAACATCAAATTATTTCTGTTTTATATTAAACATTATCCTAGGACTTGAAACTTCTTAATATTTGGAATGATGTCAGCATATTAATAGGCAGCATTGTTGGAAGATAGTGCCAATTCTAACTGAGTCAAATGAATTAGCAATGCCCCTGGAATGATCGGTTTCTTCTATTGCTGCAAAACCAGAGTGACACTTGGCCAAGTGTTGTAAGTGGATTCCAGAACAGTTTGAGCACCACATGTGTGAATAAACTCTGTTTTTTTTTTCTCTCTCCAAAGCAGGATTTGGAATAGATAGTATTATTCTTATTCATCCATGATACCTGGAGTAGTGATTTTACATCTCAGTATGTAATCAGTATGTAAGTTCCAATAGCTGGACTAATGAAAAACTGCAAGTATTTTTCAAAAACAAAAAGCAAACAATGTAGTTGTGTTAACTTATCCATTATACATGTTTGCAATAACCTTATCAACAGGTATTAAACATTACATAGCATCTATGGTAGAGAATAATATCTCTTTAATGTAAGAGCTTTTAACTGTATTTCATTTCTGTGATCTTACTGGAGATTTGTAACAATTGAGAAAGTTTGTCAACATAGATTTTAGTAGTCACACAGAAATAAAAAAATAATCATTTTGTAGCAACACTGTATCCTTAGATTGAGTTCAATAATGAAGAGAAAAGATTAGATCTTAGGTGGAGAGGTCATTCTTCTTTCAAAGCAAAATACAAAAGTATCCTACATTATAATAGAGAACAGAAGAAGAGCTAACCATCAGACTTCCCCGGCTCCTCCTCATTTTAACACAGGAAAACTGACTCCCCAATTCACAATGAAAACTAGAATTACACACACACACAAACACACACACACACACACACACACACACACACACACACACACACACATGTAAGATAAAAGCAAAGAGTAATACAGCATATAGGGCAATGCAATGAAAGAAGAATTCTTTCTGATAAAAAGAGAGTGGACTCTCAAACATTAGCTATAATGAATGATCTTAATATCTTTAGAAGAATGTGACTAACCTCTAAAACCCTGAAGACAGTGCACTGTGTTTCCCTTAACAGACTATCTGAAACTTGACTGACAGCTGATTCATGAGTAATTTTTCAAACTAAAAGATATGTCAATGAGTATACAATTAATGCTCCCATTTTAGGATAATTCAACATGGCTTTTTTTTTTCATTGAAACAGTAGTCTAAAATCACCTTCACTTAAATTCTTTTCTCATAGCTTGATTTCATTGAATAAATTTGCTGTGAAATGTCCTCTCATCAAGAGTTGATAATAGGTCACTTACATGTGCATGTGCTTAAATGTGTGGTATGAAATTGCACAGGGGACAAGCCCAGGGGTAAACAGCCACCAGCTATATTAATGGTCAATCTGGGCAGGGGACAAAATGGATAATAGGTGCTATTCCTGTGAGGAGGCCTGGTCCCTTACAGCGGTACTGGCCACAATGACAGCGAAGGAGACTAGCGGCTGGCTTCACCCAGGAAAAAGTCCCACGCAAAGCTGCTATCAGCAGAACTGCCTGGAGTAGGTATGTTTTCATGTGGAAAGAGACTTGCTTACCCTCGGTAAACAGTTGTTGCCTTAAAACTAATGAATAATGTCAAGAAAAAGAATTGCTTCTCTTTCTCTAGTAAAATCCCCCCCTCCTTTTTTCTTGATAATTATAAGGTCTTACATTCTTTAAACATTGGGTAATTTTCATTGTCAAAACAATGCCGCTCTACTTATTCTAATAAACGTCAAGCTTTCCCTGTTATCTCATAGGGCTTTTCAGTCTCACAATACAATGACCTCATTCAAATTAGAAATTACTGAGACACATCAGTGTAAAGCTGCTGTTTGTTAAACAAAGCTTGAGTATTTATTTAGGAGTGATTATTTCCTTATTTTCTTATCTGAAAGTGGAGGTAACAAACACAAATAGTAAAGATGACGATGTGCCTTCCAGTTTCCTGCTCTACATATTCATGTGAACATCTCACTCATATATCAGACATTTAGTTTTGGAACCCGAAGACATTTGCTGTATCCTGCACACTGTAGACTGTTCAGTTTTTGAGAACTTTTCTAAACTTGTAGTTTTAGAATTACTTACAGATGAAGCAAACATCAAAACCCTCCACATATGGGCATAACTTTAAACATAATGAAGTAGAGACTAAATGATGTTTGCAGGTAAAACAAAAGCATAGACTTTTTAAATGTACAAACAATTCTTTTCACAAAATAGTTGTACTTTATTAGATTTTAATTTCTAATGATACATTGAAAGTTTCCATTTTTATTTTTAAAAAGTAAATTTTATTTACTTCTTAATCTTAAAAATGGCTTTCTAGTACCTACTTCTTTAAAATAATTGACTGGCTCACTTGAGTTACTTGTTGACAGATAACTTTTGTTCCACATACTTACCAGAAAATAAACTTCATTTTTAAAAATGAAATTGACCATCAAGGGACCACAGTGACAATTGTGGCCCTGAGGTTATGTGTTCCCTGGCATTCTTATAAGCCATACTTCAACCTCAGTAGGTTGTAGTCTCTGTTCCACAAACAGTGTTGGAAATATCAGAATAGATTTTCAAAAATCAAAACTGTTAGAATGCTAAATCCATTTACCAAGAACTGGAGTGAATAATGAAGCTTGCTATCTCAGAGATTTTTAATAAGAATCATCAAAATCTTCTGAAGATTTGAACAATTCTTTAGCTATCTATTTCTCCCTTGAGTATTTCTAATACTGTTTACTTTGAAACATAGTTTACACCTTCAACTTGAATCTTCCTTTTCCTCAGGGTACAACTAGAAAATGACCCTGTTTCAAGCTCTAGTTACAATTTTGCTTGTCAAAAAATAAATATATAAAAAGTTTTACCCATCTATTTATTCAGTGTTTTCAGACATTTATCTAACGAACTATTTAAAACAAGGTGCTCAGAAATATCATCATGAAATTGCCACAAGAACAGCAAACCTAGAAAACCAAATGTCTAATTAAGATGCATTAGAAATTTTAACAAACAATAATATTGCATATAGGATGATCAGAATGATAGGTGCTATTATAAAGACACTAGGGAAATAGTTTTAGTAATCTCAGAACTTCGGTAGAATATTAAATTGCTTTCTTCTATATCAGAAGTAGCTAGAGTTTCTTTCTTTCTTTCTTTTTTTCTATTTGAAACAAGGTTTCACTCTGCAGGTCAGGTTGGCCTTTGAAGTCACTTTGTAGCCCAGACTGGTTTTGAACTCATAGCAATCCTCCTGCCTCAGCCTCCCGAGTTCTGGGATTACAGGCATGCACCAGTCATGCCCAAACTACAAATTGTTTCTTAAGAGAAAGCCTAAACATCAAGGAGGGTGTTGACCCCTGCAGGAAGACTGCAAAAAGATACCACTCTGATTCCTCTTGCACAGAATTTTGAGAATTCACTTTAGACCTGGAAAGACAGGATTTGATGCTGCTTTTGGCTTTAATTGGGCCCCTGGCTGTGGTTCCCCTGGCCAGATAGTATTTCACCAGGTCTGATAAATAATCCAGTCCTCACTTCCCTGGTGGCATGAGAGATTTCATCAGAATTGCAGGGGCCCATATAGCCAGCTTCAAGTCATTTACCAGGAAGCTGCAGGCTCCTTCGGGGCTGCAAACATCAGATTGAATCAAGTCTTTCCTACTATGTCACACACCCCATTCTCTATCTAATATTATGTTGAACACCAATGACAGTTCCCTGGCTTCTCATTACAAAGGGAAACAACACGTCTCATTCAGGGTCATAAAAGAACATAGATTTCAAACCTTAAAATCTTAAATACAATTCAAATTATAAACTGATTCCTTAATACATAAAAGGCTTGAATTGATAATCAAACAGAATAAGCCTGTTACTTTTCTGTTTCTCTTCTGGTTTCTGTGTCAAATAAATAAAAGCACTGTTGGATTTTATGTTACTAATCCCCTATGATCTAGTCTAGTTTTCAAAATTGGTTTTCACCACTGCAATTTGATAGAATGATTCTTTTGATTCTTTTCTGCGCTCTGCTTATTTAGTCACCCACTGACCTATTTCTTTCTTTAATCACAGTCATTCCTATTTAGTCTTATGGCTACAATAAAATATAATCTCATCTTCCACCTTCAAAATCAAAACTGTAGAAGAAGAAAACCTTTCCCAAGAACTCTTTATCATCATATGATATTATTTGCAAAGTTTTGTTTAGGTACTGGGGTAATTAAATTTCATTCTGTTTCTTAAAAAGGCTTAACTAAACAGAGAATGAGAGAGTGTGTGTGTGTTTTTGTGTGCTATGACTTTAGTGAGTAAAGGCCTACAGCTCAAGATCAAGCTCAGGGGTAGAAAGGTTCAGCAACACTCAGATAGACAACGGGCTCGCCCCCTAATCTAAAAACTAAAGGGGCTAGTGAGACCCAAAACATGCAGAGCATCCTGAGAAGGGGAAAGGTGAAAAACAGCCTAAAAAGGGAAGGTAGACGTCATTGTTACTAGTGTATCAGGATTTAAAAGTCACAGTGGTTTTATTGCTCTGTTTAGTTTGATTTTATTTTGTTCCAGTCTGTCCACTCATGTCAGATTTGAGGGCACAGACATCTAACCTAAAAATAGCAGGTTGTGCCATGGTAGTTAATTAATTAATTAAGTATCCTTAATTTCCTATTAACTTAAACTGAAACCCTGTATTACTTACATTGTCTTACTAGGACTGATCTTATTTGAAGCTGGTTTTTTTTTTTTTTTTTTTTTTTTTTTGTCTTTTTCGTTTTTATCGGTACCAGGGATCGAACTCACGACTGCTTGAAGGCAGGCTCTTATGCCGCTGAGCTAAATCCCCAGCCCCTTGAAGCTGGTTTGTTAGACTGTGGTTTTGCCTTGGCTAATTTTATTTGAATTTGGTATGCTTGGTAGTATCCAGTCTAAAAGTAGAGGCAACTACTCCGAGGATGACAAGATGTAAAAGAAATCCATACAGGTTTTGATTATTAACTGCTCTCAAGTCCTACAATGTTTTCAAAGTTGTGTTTTTATAAAAATAGCTCTGTAATACTATGCTTAACTATATTAAGCCTGATGATGTGGATAAGTATTAATAAAAATAACAAGAGAAAACATAGTAACTATTGTGATCACCTAATATTGTGGTCTTATGTGTCTTTTTCATTGCATGTTTTTCTAGGAATTTGTTTTGCTGTCTTGTTATGATCTGTTTTTCCCTATAATACAGAGAGGATAGATATACATGTAGAAATTCACACATGGGAAGGATTTTTTAAACTATTTATGGGAACAGATTATATAATGCAAGATGTACTGAACAGATACTCTGAAGAAGAGACACTAAGAAACTCAATGCTAATTCTGTGACATTATGATATAAAATCTAGCAATACTATTATTCACTGTTCAGAGTGATACTAGTCTAGTCTTTTAAGTTCAATTTCAACATACATAAGATAAGGACAGCTACTATGCAGAGAATGAGAGACATTATGGTAGTCATTACTGACTTCCCCAATGTCAGATCTTGAAGACCTAAAAAGCCTTCATCATCCTGTAATATTTGATTAGTTCTATAATATGCAGTATGTATTTAAAGTGTGCGAAGATGGGGACAACTATTTGGAAGAAAACTAGAGACAAGATAGTGAAGATCTCCACTGGACTTGCTTTGAAATCTGTATTTCTTTAAATTTTTTTTATAAACTGTTTTGTTCTATTTTGATATGTTTAATCTTACCCTCTTGAAGATAAAAAACAAGTGTGTAGGACTGATAACCATATTACTAAGTTTTTGTTGGATCATTGAGCAGAACTGTTGGCAGTGTCACTATTTGAATGTCACTTTATATGCTTTAATTTTGTAACTTGAACAACTATTTCTAAGATGATAATATGTAACTTATCAACTAGTGATTTCTTACTGTTTATTTTTCTGTATTCTGTACTATTTCTACCCTTTTTTCTCCAAGTTTCTTTTTTTGTTTCTTTCTCTTTAAACAATAATAATAATAAAAGAACAAGGGGGAGAAAATTCTGTGCATGTTTAACACATAAGCAATTATTTCTGAGTATTCCAATGATCTTTGATTGGATGAATTCATAGATACAGAACCCACGTTTATGGAAGAATGGAAGTGCACCATTGTGAGACAGCCTGGCTAACTAAGAAAGAATTAGGCAAATATTTTATCTCATGAAATGTATATTATTTCCCCAGACATTAGTTATTTATCTTTGGGGAATAAATGAGTTGGTTTTTACATTCAGAATAATTAAGATCTTCCACTCACTTCAAGGAAAATACTTTCTCCCTCTCTGGACTCTTGTTTGACTCAACTACCCAAACCTGTTACCACTATTCCAGTGCCTACCCACCTTCTTCCTCTCAAAACTGTATTCATGTGTGATCTTAAGGTCAGAAGGCCTCCCAGAACTGACTGGCAAGTAAGGCAGGGAATAATAAACTGTAAGCTTCTGAGTCCTTGGATTCGTACTGTTGCAAATGGAGGAAGGGATTCTGAAAGAAATTTTAAAGGTATGGAGTACCTGAAAAATAGCTGGAGTCTAGATATCAAAAATTGGCAAGCAATTTTTTCAAGAGAAGCTGAATCTGAAGACAAAGAAAGGGATTAGGATCGAAAGCTTTCTATAAGGGAATGAATGACCTATGAAGGTTTAAACTTTTTGGCTACTACTTTTTGGTTTTACATTTCTCTCTTTCTGACTTACAATTAATGTTCTTGACCCAGTGACTGCTCAGGAAGTTAATACAGAAAGGTCTTGTGTTTTAACATGAAATCAAGGAGAAAGGCTTAGATGAAAGAAAAACTGAAGTACTTGGGAAGAGTAGATAGGAAACTGAAATAATTTACTTGATAGCATGTGAGGCCCTGGAGGGGGCCCCTGAAATTTACAGCTTAAAGGAGTAAAGTGCTGGGCTTTCTACAAATCATGGGAAAGAGGTTGAATCTAATTTATCTGTGGCCAGAGTACACAATGACCCTAGCAGGTCCTTGGATTACATGCATAGTAAACATTCCCTACTGCACTATTAAACTGCATTCCCTTTAAGCAATCCTATCTACTTTCTTGGCGGAACAGTCTTATACCTGGGACGTATTCAGTCATTTGTTGGATTGAATTTCCTTGTTGAGATCACATAAAATAATCTCATTACTGGATAAAGAAGAGAATCTGCTGACACCCCAGGCAGTGACTGAGTCGGCCCTGAACACTGTTAAGCCCACTGTGACTAGTAGAGTACCTTGAACTCTGGCAAGTGCTTAGTAAATATTTATTGATGATTAATCCAAAAGGTTCCAGAAGCTTTACAGGAGGTTATAAACAGACTGAAAAAAATCCATAAATCCCTCAGGACAGGGCCTGACTTACAAGACTATTTAAATTGTTTTCTCTGAAGCAGTTTAAAGAGAAAAGAACCATGAAGGAAATACTTTCAATGTTCTGTTTTATGGTGGAAGTTTGCAAATGTAATCAGAATGCCAAGTAGTTACATAAAGGGTTCAGCTTTTTTGGTTTAACCTTCTCATTTCCCCCTTTTATTATGAGCAATTTCAAACAATATAAAGTCAGGAATAGGTAATACAAGAGTACATATACTTACTATCTAAATCCAACAATTGTTAATATTACCTTTCTCTCTCTCTCTCTCTCTCTCTCTCTCTCTCTCTCTCTCTCTCATTTGGAATGAAAATATTTGGAAGTACATTTTTTATGTTTTTGCCCCAAATAATTCAGTGTTTATTCTTAAAAAAAATCACAATATTCAAGATAACCACAACAACATTTGAAAATTTAGTGGTTCTCAAGACTGATCTACAGCTCAGCAGTAGAGTTCTTTCCTACTATGTGAGAAACCTTGGGTTCAGCTCCCTAGTACTTCAAAACACTCTAACATTATCTAATCACTAATTAATACTACAATATTCTTAAATGTTTCTAAAGTATCTTTTTTAGTCAAACATAAATTCTTCCATTTACCTTTGTAATGTCTAAGAGCAGTCCTTCATCACTGATTCTCTAATTATCCTGAACTTTTTAAAAAATTATTTTAAGTGTCTTGTAGAATGACCCCAAATACAGACATCTCTGATTGTTTTCTGCTGGTGTTTGTTAACGTGTTCCTCTGTCCTCTACATTTTCTGTGAACTAGAAGTTAAATCTAAAGGTTTGATCAGACTTATGCTAAGTACTATTGGCAAAATTGTTAGGTTTCTGGTTTGTGTTTTACATAGTATAAGACAGAAATCATATAATTTTAGGTCTTTCCATAATTTAGAAAGATAAATTTGATTACTTTCTTAAGCTATATCCCACCAGATTTCTCCAGGGTAAAGACAGATTCTCCCATTTATAATAAACAAGTCCTTTTAGAGTAATACTTTTAAACTTTGAAAGTACCCCTTCTTATCACCCAAATTTCACATAAGTTTGGATCCACTGAGTCAATGATTTCACTATCTATTTCTGAGTCAATGATTTCACTAATGGTTACTCAGCATTTCTCATTACTAGTAAATGATACCATAGGGGAAATACAAACGGCGCCAACTGGTTAATAGAAATGCTTTTGCTGAACTTATTTTGATCCCTTGAGATAAGCTTAAAATAAACAACAGACAGGATATGTTTGGAGCATGATAATATTTATGTGAAACTAATATATGAAAAGTATTTCAATGACTTAGGATGTTTCAAGGAGACAATCAAATATAATATGATTTTCTTCATTAATTTTCTGTTATTCATGCAGAGTCTGGTGTGATTTCTATCATATATGTATATGATATGAATGCATATCTAATATCATGATATTAGAATCACTCATCAAACAAATGAAAGTGAAGAGATTAATATAAACCATAAGAAACCATGAAAGTTTGAGTAATAACACTGTAGAAATAATGTTTAAAGGTTAAGTAGGCTAATATAACCAAATGTCTTAAATTTTCTAGTGCACTGTTTTTCACACTTTTGGCACAATCGAGAATTAAATGAGCTTAAAGTGTTGAGAATTCCTTGAGTCATTAAAAAACACAGCTCACTTGAAAATATGAATTTGTGAATTAGAATTTCCCAAGCGGTTTTGTCAGCCTCTGCATTTGCCGGCTTATTTTCTAGCTCTGAGATTTGAGATAGAAATACACTTTTTCCTTATTATTTTTTGGATACAAAAATTATGTGTGCTATTAGCAAAGGCATGAAAAATTGTTGAAAAGAATAACGACCATCCCTACTTATGTCTTTCAGGCAAAAAACTCTTATTACTTTGTTGTATTTTAGTTAAGATGCTCTTCTAGGGGCTGGGGATTTAGCTCAGCGGCATAAGCACCTGCCTTGCGAGCAGGCAGTCGTGAGTTCGATCCCTAGTACCAATGAAAAGGAAAAAGACAAAAAAAAAAAAAAAAAAGAAAGATGGTTTTCTGTGCATGTAAGTTTTAACAAAATACAATCAGTAGCACACTGTTTTATAATCTACTTTGTAATGTTTGTAATATAGTTTGTATTATGAAAATATTTCTATGTCAGTAATACACTTCCATACTATAAGTGTAGGAATGAGATGAATAAGCTGCTACTTTTATATTGCCTAAATCTAGTTTTTAGAATGCTTTCTTGCCATGTAACATTTTTAACATACTACTAACAAGAAAGGTAAGTATGATACTGTCCTCGATCGTTTAGCGGCTTTATGAGTACTTTTAGACTTTAGTAACCAGAAATATGTGAATCCTGTAACTCCTCAGACTATGAGGTGATGTGTTACAGTGAAAATAAGTATTAGGCCAAATGTACTCATAATCAGCAAGCCAATAACAAAGATCATCAAGCACCTAATGTCAAAGCATCGCATACCTTATGTCCTTGGGAACTCTGGAAAAAATATGAATGAAAATAGGTTGTGTGTTGCATCCTGGGCAAATGCAACAAGGCTGGGCAATTCGAATTTGATCTGGATTAGAAAACAAAAAGTTCCATGAACTGAGCTGATCCTACTGCACATCTGACGAGCTTGGCATTGTAATAGCGTTGTCAGGGAAAAGGCAATGGTGTCTGTACAGCTTGCTAGTCAATGACAAATTTTAATCACTTGCAGCTTCACAGTATAGATTTCTAGCATCTCTTGTCCTAATTGGCAAATACTGTGGTGTAGTTTCACTGATAATACCTGACATCCTACTCAGCCAACATTAAATGTGGATTCCTGATTCAGGACCTTCAAATGTTAAGGAAGTGATGATGACTTATTAACACATATACACACACACACACATGTACAGGCACACACACTACACTGTTTATATCAGAGCTTTTAAAAAGTAGATTATGTTCAATAATATAACAGGCTTTATTATTATTGTTGCTATTAATATTATTCTTTATTATTACTTTTAATACTATCATTAGTCTCATTTCATGGAGAAGTGAAGCTCAGAGAACTTAAATTGTATGCTCTGAATCATTCAACTGATGTGAAAAACAATTTATGTCTACCTAAACTAGTTCTGAATTTTTTTTTTTGTCTTTTTTGTTTTTATCGGTACCAGGGATCAAACTCACGACTGCCTGCTTGCAAGGCAGGTGCTTATGCCGCTGAGCTAAATCCCCAGCCCTAGTTCTGAATTTTTAATAATCTATGATAAAATGGGAAGCATTTTCTAATGGCTAACAGAAGAACCCAGAGATCCAAGAGAAATATGTGTAAAAAATATAAATCATTATGAGCAATGTTACAGAAGATGCTTTCGTAAATAATACTTTGGGCAGTGCATAAATATCCTTAGGTATAAATATTCCCTACATAAGCTTGTAAGTAAACACATGTTGGCACCAGCATAAAGAGTTAAAGTGTGCTGTGTTTATGTTCTTTCTGGTTAATTGGTTTAATATCAGATAAAGATGAACAAATGCATAATTTATATGTAGCACAGTACTTTCCTTCTTAGGAAAGGGATAGGAATATGAATACTTGACAATTTAAAAGCAATGCTTGCTCAATGAGTATTTGGCAAGAATTGAATGCCAGACACTACAAAAACACAATTGCTAGTAAATAGTTTCAGAATAAACACTTTTTTGCTCTTGACTGAAGGATGATTTACATCCTCTTACCTTTCATTATTAAAGACATATTTCTAAGCCTCCTTGTTATCCTTTTCTTTGATCACTTCTCCCCTGCATCCTTCGGCTATCATGAACAACTGCTACTCTTAATGGATTATTCAGTCCCTCTTTGCCTTTATTCTTCTTGTCTTCTCAGCCCTAAGTTATCTCCCAGCCTCTACCTCCCAACTACGTCTTCTGTCTTTGCATATTGCCTGTATAAAACATCCTTGATAGAATGAATAAAGACATGAATACAGTTATGCATTATATTATACTTGGCTGGTTTAGAGTTCCCAAGGTTTACAGCTGCCAAGGAAGGAGAAATTTTATTTTGGAAGTGAGAAAAAGGTTTCAAGGAATGTGGATGGATCTGTGACACAGTGATTTGGTTTCAGGAGGGGACTTTCTTTCCTCTTTCCTGATGTTCAGTCTTTTCTTCTGGTGTGGGTTGCAGTGTCATTTGGGAAATTAGAAAAGACAGTCTCCTTCAGATGGTGATGGCAACAAAAAGGTGGGGTTTCAATAAGTAACACAGGGCCACGGGATTTAGACAATGGTGTAAGCACCTGCCCAGCAAGTGTGAGGTCGTTAAGTCTGACTCCTGGTGTGCACGCACACACACACATACACGCACGCACACACACACACACACACAAAATAACATAATCCTGTCAGCAGCAAAGTTAAAGGCACTGTTTACTTGAAAATTACACATAAACTTTTAATGACTCCAGTGATAGAAAGTGCACAGTGAAAAGCTGTGCTTAGTAACCATGGTAACGCATTTAACTTCCATTTAAACCCTTATAGAGTACTTTAACTACTTCAGTTTTGCATACCTTTTAATGATTATTAAATGCAAATTTCCTTTCACATATATAATGATATGGATTTAATTTCAAGTCCGGTTTAAAGATAAAGCTCCATTGTTTCATTGCCTAGGATATTCAATTCATAAGCAGCTGATGTTGGGTCAGTGAAAATTCAAACCAGTTAAAGTCTTCAAATCATCTGAAAAGCATGGCTAATCCATGTGTCAGATAAGTGAACACTACTGAATTTGCCTTTACTGACCTTGAGAAAATTCACAGCTTTTCTTAAGAAATAAATGTAGATTGGGATTATGAAAAATTTCAGCCCCAGTTCATATTTTTTAAATAGATGCAATGGAATTAATGCATGAATGAATGTGTGCGTGCGTGTGTGTGTGTGTGTGTGTGTGTGTGTGTGTAGCTCGTGTGGGGAAAATGAAAAACAAATCACATATTGGAGCACATTTATTCATCTATTTTAAATCAGCAGCCTGAGATCATTAACTCTTTAAATTCTCAACAAAAAATTAATAATTTTGGCCCAAACACTGCTAAATCTTGAATTAGAAAACAGGAAAATCTTCCTGACAGACCCAGACTTCTGAATCAAATTAGGGCTTACTTACTGGTGAGGCATTCATATCTATATGATCACCATCTTCCTGTATTATGTCTAGATTTAAGGATCGATTGACTGTACGTGTAAGGACATCTTTAAATTGAAGACTATTACTGACATTGTCTAGATGTTGACCTGGAGCAGACAAAGCCTCTTCACAGGTTAAGGACACATCCGAAAATCCAATCACTCATATTCTCTCACCTTGTCTCTCTCTGCCTCTCTGTCTCTCAGTCTCTGTCTCCTCCCCCCCCCAGCCTCCTCTCCCACTCCGTCTTTCTTCCCTTCTCTACCCTCCTTTCATTCTCCCCTTTTCCCAACTCAATTTGTTTACCATTTCTATTTTGATTTTCTGGGCCTGCTGTATTTGTTAGACCGACACATTTTCTAGATGAAGCCACAAGGAAAGCAACAATCAGGACATGCATTATGGTGGTCTTTTCAAGTTGCTCTATGCAGAACCATATCTAAAGAACCAGCTTTTCTGAATGTCCAGGCAGGTGGTTCTTTTATGAAGCCCACTGAAATAGCTTCGCCCAAAGTGGACAAGGTACAAGCTACCAACTGAGCAGGTAAAAGCCCTGAAATACAAGTTCTGTAAGGTCAGTCAGTCAGACTGAACAATGAAAGACGAGCACTACGTGACTTGAAGGCTGCTTTTAAAAATGGGTCAATAAATAATCACAATTCAATAAGAGTAGCAGTGAAGAGACTAGATGCATTCAAAGACAGGAAAATGGAGGAGAATGTTGCTTTCTTTCCATTTAACTGAGCCATCTAAGAGCAAGCGAGAACCCAAATGAGGATGTGAGATGCAATTCCTATTTTACACATTACCATTTCCACCATTATTTCACTTTATTTTCATGGTGCCAGTCAGGAGCTAGAAGTAGAGTTTGAATTATGAGCCTCCACAAAATTATTAGAAATTAATTCTCTCTTCTTTAACAAAGATTTGGAATGAGAACAGAACTATTTTCTCTTAGGTCTTATTTCATCGGTGGATGCATTTGGTCAAAAGAGATCTTTTCTTTTAGTAAGTTATCCAAATTAAAAATTCATATTTCCAGCATTTTTTTCTTTTCCTTACTAAAAAAAGTAGAACCGTTGGCGGCAATGGTACTTCATTTACCATTAATTAATTCCCTTTATAATTCAACAAATATTATGGAATGGGTATCTTCAGATGCATTGATAAAAGGACAGAAAGAATTGTAGCAAAACCCAGACAGAATGAACAAAGGCTGCCTCCATACACAAGTTTTGGGTGCTTGTTTGTACCTTAGCTCCCGTCACCCCTGATTATACTCTGGCAGGTCCATCCTACTCATTTAACTGCCATGTCCTTATTAAACACTTGTGTTTGGGATGACTGTAATGTAATTCTAGTATTCCCATAACATTCAAATGTTAGAAAAAGATGTTAAGCAGACCTTATATGGCACTCCATATATTGCATGGTAGTATATGAGTAATTAGTTTAAGAAGTTGCTGACCAATATACTCACAGATATATTAACCTGCTATATAGGTACTTTCTTTGGAAGTGTAATGTAACAGAGTTTGGATAGAGGTGAATTTATGTGGTAATACATATGATGAAATCTGACAGTCCTGGTGAAGGAACGATATCTGGCATGTTTGAGAATGTTGAAGATCAGTTTATCAGGAACATAGGACTTGGAAGGAAACATCACCACTTTTGAGGCTATCCGTGACTCAAAATGTTCAGATACTGTTGTTACTATGTTGCTTAGTTATTGTTGTTACTATATATAAGTGAATTTTGTAAGATAATATAGGAATAATGCACAGTTAAGTCGTTTTAAAATGTTATGAGCTTTTCACTAAGTAAAAGAAAATTATACTTTACTTGGATCATACATTTGTTACTATAATAGTAAAGTTTTGAAGATGGGGGAACAGGTAACTTAGAAATTTTGAAATACCGTTTTTCTATAAGCTTATAAAGTTTTCCCATACTCTCGTGTATGATTGAACAATTTATAGAAGATTTCCACATAGTTGCATTTCCAAATGCATTACTTTGAGATATTAAGCTTGATGAGTCATAATGATGCCAAATATTTATTAAGATTTGGCTTCAGTTTAGGGAAACATTTATAAATGCTTCTGCCTGTGTCCAACATAACCTCTGAAATCATTTGTTCCTATGACATTTTTGAAAAGGACAATAAGATACACCATCCTACTGTGCACCCGTATATAAATATGATACATGACTATATGTATTATAATAGAGTTTGGAGCAGTAGTTAAGCAGTTAGAATGCCATGTTAGCACCTGACATTTATAATTTTGGAAAGGAAGCTTCCAATGTCTTTAGAGACCAAGAAATCTCCTCTTTATCAACATCAAATTTATTTATTTTATTTTAGTAAATACTGTGTAAATACCATCTGCCTGGTGCTAGATTAGGTACAAGGAAAGTGGCAGTTTAGAAAAATCACAGAACCTGTCCTCAAAGAGCTCATGTTTCCTGGGGTCTCGTTTTATGATGTAGCATTTGCACAGGGTTAAGGAAAGATATTTTCTATTCTCTTCTCTCAGTACCAGGGTAAGGCAAGTTTTATTGCCCAGAGTGAATTGATTCCCAAACTTTATTAGCAATTATGATAGGAAAAGTTAACTGATTAAGAATTTATTGTCATGTAGAGTATCATAAGACTTATATTCAATAAATATTTATTTAATGTTACTCCCTGCAGTGCATTGGGATAAAAGGGATATACAAAAATAAAATTCACCTTCAGTCAACACATGTCTCATCTGTATCTGTCATTCAACTAAATACTTCATAGACATTGTAATTTTTAAACTATGATCCAAGTGTGTCAGCTGGCAAAGTCTGTTTTCTTTCTTTTATACTCTGCTCTGTTATTTGCACTCAGCAAACTCATAAATCCAATGGGAGAGACAAGGCCACCATGTATAACACAATAAGAGAATAAACAAAATGTGGTCTGTCACCTTGATTTTAATGCTACAAAACAAAACAAAAAATTCCCAGCCGTGACAATAACAAAAACAGCAAAACCCATTCATAGAGAGGAGAGCTGAGGTGGATTTAATTGTCAGAGTATAAAGAGCAGAACATCATCTCACCAGCCCGAGGCCTGGGTTTGAACTCCGCCTACCCTCGGTGTTGCTTTGAACTTTCGTGCTCACTTCTTTCCTCTGCCCCATGACAATGATACCCACCACACTGTGAGAATGAAAGCTAGATTTTAAAAAATGTACTGCATGATAACTGCTGAAAATAGACCGTCCGTGTTGTTAAATTTAAGGGGGATCTTTGCTCCCCCATTATTTGACATCGTGGTAGTTTCTTACTCTTTTGATATATCCTCATTCCCGTGTCCTGACTTTTATCAGTCTTAAAGTTTTTCTTTGGCTATTTCTAGATTTTTTTCAGTAGTAAGCCAAACTTGGTTCATTTTTATCATAGTATACTTTCTAAACAATCTGGAAAACATCCATAACACACCATCGACCACTCACACACACACACACACACACACACACACACACACACACACACACACAGAGGATAAAAACCCCTTCAAAAATATTTCGGTGTTTAACCTCTCTTCTGAGTTCCAAATTGGGTTAGGAAACTATCTCTTAATTATCTGTACCTGACTATTTCACCAACATCCTAATGAGAATATGACCACATCTCACTACTTCCCTACTCAACTCCCTTTTCCTCTTTATTTTTCTGATTTACCAAATTATAACACTACCTCTGTGGTCATTTGGGACATTATCTAGATGTGATTCCTGATACTCTTGTTGTCCGTGCCACCATTCACCAAGTCTTTTCACAATTTTTTCTTGAACAAATTTTAAGTCATATCACCTACTTTTATTCTCTTTCTCTGTACCCTAAAACAAGCTAACACTGTTTTTTCTTTCTGCATCTAAATCATCATATGGACAGTTATCAAGAAGTTTTTATAAAACTGAAAACCTTCTCCAATTATATGTGCATATTAAGCCCTTTAATGGCTTCCATTTTTTCTTAGAATACGGACAAAAATTGCAACCTTTGCTTAAAACACTCCACTCTGCTCTAACACTTAGAATTTGTCCAGTTTCATCTCTTATTGTTGTTCATTCTCATTCAGCATTGTCCAGTTAGATAGCGTTGGTATCAATCGGCCCCGAGCCCTTCCCTAAATCAGGCTCTTTGTTCCTACTAGCCCTTATGTCTCTCACTGGTGAATTTCCAGTTAAACTTCAAGGTAAGCTTAAGTTTTCTCAGAAAAATCATGTTCTCCTTCTCAGATTGAGTATATTTGTAATTACAGTGTACACATACATACACAATTTTAAAACACATACACAGAAATATTTAGAATTTTTTATATATTAATGTCATTTTCACCTTCTCTGTTGTAATAAATACCAGAGTCTGGGTGGCTTGAATGGCAGAAATTCATTTTTTAGAGGATAAGAGCTTTAGATTATGATGTTAGCAACTTAATTCCTGATAGCGTCTCTCTTTCTGACTTACAGAAGAGTACATTGTTATTCTGTTTTCTCTTGTTAAGGCCTCAGAGGAGGGAGAAACTCGTTATTTCTCTCCTTATGAATTCATATCACAGCACTTTTGGGTTAAGGGCCCATTCTTGTGAATTCATTTGGTCTAATATACCTACCAAAGACACTATTTCTAGATACAGTAACATGAGCTTAGGGTTTTAAAGTACTCTGCCTCTTTTCTTTCTTCTTTCTTTCTCTTTTTTCTTTGAGACAGTCCAAATTAAAGTGCATATATTTTGTAAAACAGATAAGGGACTTGAAATGAGCAAAAGTATGTGGAGAAAAAGGCAATCGAACCGTATAGGATATATTAGAATGCTGAGAAAGCTAAGTAGATGCACTGATTAGTACAGGAAGCCTTGAGAAATAACTGCAGATTCTAGAGCTTTGAAAAACACAGCTTCATAGGGAGGGGTTATGAATTAAAAACTGATGGTCAACTTTACACCAACTGAATTAAATCAGCATGGTGCTGAGCATAGATGTTCCACCTGAGAAAAGTTGCCAACATGAATAGACATGGAGAAGGAGAAGCTAGGCATTGTGGGTTTCTCTAAGTGTTGCTGTTTGAGCCGTTGGTTCTCCTGGAGGAGCTTGTCATGACTAGCCTCCCCAGTATGAGTTCGATCATTGTCATCTGAGGAGTTCGAGACCTTGTTGGTGAGAGTGGCTGTGGTTTACTTTGGGAGAGCTCTGGTCCTTACATGAGCATCACTTCCTGGCTCCAGAGGGGAAGACGTGTGCCATTTACTCTCCAGGACAAACTCATCATGCTGGCTTCCTGGCATGTACTCAACGGTGCTTGTCGTGGGAGAAGCTTGGGGTCTCTATGTCCCCGAGGATGGCTGTGGTGCTTTCCAGGACAGCCCTGGTCTTTATTATGAGTGTGACTTCCCGGTTCCGGTGTAGAGCTCTCAACCTGCCAGCACAGCTCCTTCACCCAGCTGCAGAGACTAGTTCCACTGCTGACTTTTGGGTCTTCCCAGCACAGATCCATAAAACAGACTGGCGTGAGTCCTTGTTGTGGGCTCTAGTCCTCCAGCTGGACTCTTGGGAGCACTGTCATGGGCTCTAGGTCTTCATCTGGACTCATACAGAACATTGCTGTGTGATCCAGGCCCTTGGCTGAATATTCTGAGTCTTTAAGTTGTGGACAGACTTCCTGCACTTTCTTGTGTTAACTCTGGGTCACTATCATAAAATAATATTATAAATTCTGCATCTTGATTCTAATTGTCAAAACCCCTGACTACCCACAGAAGGCTAGTGTGGCAACTATGGATTAAACAGATCAGATGAGACCTGGTCATGATATTCACTCAGGCGGTGTGGAAGCAAGAAGTACAGTAGGGCATTGGGACAGATGGGTAGAATTCATTTTATGACAATTCTACTCAAAGGAAAAGCAAGCTTATGAGTACTTGCGAGAAAACAATATTTATAGCTGTATGAAGCACGAGGGTGATAGAAGCACAGTAAGGATGTAGAAAGTGTGAAAGGAGTTTTTTTTTTTTTTTTAATGAGGGGAAAGATACCAAGGGGAAACTGTCAGCAAAACAAAATAAAAGGACCATTTGACTACAAACTCAGCATTCTTCAACTCCAGGGGACAGGTATTTGACTTCCAAACTGGCTGCATGGTCTCTTAGCTGTCCGTTTCTTATAATTCACCCCAGTAATGAATCCCCGTGTTCTGGCCTGTCAAGTATCCGTTATTTTTTTCTGACTTTTTTCACTAGTTCTTCTGTCTAAACCCTGCCTATAAATGACTCTACTCATCGCTTTGAGATTTACAGTTACAAATCCTGATCAGTTGGAATCTACACTGGAAAACCTCATATTAGGTGAAAATTCTTTAAATTAAGCATCAAAAGGCTTACTTGCCTTTTATGTAAACTGACATCTGAGTGTACGTGGCCTGTTATGGATGATTCCAATTCATGCTCAAGTTTCAGTGGATATTTGAACATATTTTGCCATATTAAAAACTTTGTTGGGTTAGGAGTGTAGCTCTCTAGTACGACACTTGCCAGACATATGTGAGAACGTGAGTCTGATCCATAGTACTGAATTTTTTATTTGTTTTAAAGGATTATATATATATATGATATATATATACTGAAATAAATTATCTTTTACATTTCTGACTATGAAATATACCAGAGTAGATACAGCAAATCCAGTATAAGAAAAAAAAAATCTCTTTTCTTTCTATGATTTTTTCTAAAAAGCTATTTAAAAATTTTGTGAACAAGAATGATTTCCCATATAAGGGATAAGTTAGTGCAAATGATCTTTGCTTTAGGAGGTCTAACTCTAGGTTTTGGCTAAAAAAATGCCATTTTGAAGTCTGAAGGGCAAATTTGTCACATGATGATCATGGGGGTGCCATAAACTGCATTGTTTCCTTCTCCCTAAAGAGATTATTATAGAACCATAATTATTTTGAAAATGTCATCAGAGAGGTGGAAAAAATAATCTCACCCTCTAGGTAGGAGATAATAAAAGCCTGAGGGATCCTAGAGGATTTTCAACTAACAGAGGGCATAACCTGTCTTTCAGTTAAAGCAAGAAAGGATGCAGCAAGGTGACATTTTCTTTGACTGGCCCTACTATTTTTACTTTATAGTTATTAAGCCTTTCCATCATCTTCAGTCAAATTCATTCTTTAAAATGGGTTAAAAAAAGTTCCCTAAAAGCATAAAAGCATAGATACAGATGGCATCAAAACATTTAAAAATATTATGGATGTTAAAAATGGACAGACTGCCTGGGCTTGAAAAAATGTTTACTCATTTCCTTTCATCTATTTTCCTAACTCTACAGGATATTCCAAGGTAGTGCGATTGAGAAAGGAAGTGCAAAGGTGAAAGGATTTCGAAGCAGAGAAAGAGAAGTCCTTTCTTATGAAAGATGGGGAAATTTTCCACATCTATGAAATAACGTAGAAGAACAAATGGAGGAGAGTGTGGGTGTAAATCAGAGGCAGAATAGACTGCTTGATTTAAGGGAGAAAATGACAAGTGCAAGAATGGTGAGTTCAGTTTCTCATACTGATGTGCTCATGTAGACTCAGCTCCATACAGTAAGGGAATTACAAATATATGTTCTGGTAGTGCATTCTGTTTTCGAATTTCTCCCCATAACTCAGATGTACCTTAAATGATGAGTACATTATTCTATAAGCATACGGTTCTCATTGTGTGAGGTACTAGATATGTAGGAATTTCAAATGGGACACTTGTTGATTATATTTGATAGAACAAAGTGATGAGGATTGGATATTTGAACATGCACAAGTCAATATATTAAGAACTTGGGGCTGGGGATTTAGCTCAGTGGCATAAGCGCCTGCCTTGCAAGCAGGCAGTCGTGAGTTCGATCCCTGGTACCGATAAAAATGAAAAAGACAAAAAAAAAAAATATATATATATATATATATATATATATATATATATATATTAAGAACTAAATGTTCTTCTTGTTCCTATGCAGCAAAAAGAGAATTCTTTTCTTTTTCTGTGCTAGAAACCTATCTTAGAATTAATTTATAGGGCCACTGGAAGCTCAATGCCCAAGCATTGATTATGTTCGCTAATTTCGTGGGCTTCCCAACTCATCTACTTTATAAATGTGGACCAGTGTAGCAGTGCTGCTAGACAAATAGAGACAGGAAGATCGTTTACAAGTTCAAAACTAACCTGAGCTAAAATTGAGCCCAAGGCCATCCTGAACTGCACAGTGAGACTGTCTCGAAAAACGAAATAAAACAAAAACAAAAAAATCCCTAGGAAGCAATGTGGATTGTAGGTAAATGCTTTTTCTTTTTCTTTTTTTTTTTTTTTTTCCAGTATCAGGAATCAAACTTAGAACCTTGCACTTGCCAGACAGGTACTGTCCCACTGAGCTGTATCCCTGGCCCAGAAAATACTTCTACAAAATAAAAATTAAATGATTCAGAGATGACCAAGTAGGTAGAATTAAAAAGATGACTTGGTATTTTTTGAACACTTACTATGTATTTAATAATGTATTAATTATTTCATGTTATTATTTACACATTTGTTTCTAATGTTAGTTTTAAGTCTATTATTTGTAATATTTAAACTTTTGCTTTTTTAGCATTAATGATTTTGTAAAGTATCTAAGCCTTGAGATCAGAGGTTTTCAAAGTGTGAATTGTAATATTTCATGAGTGATAGCAGTAACTTTAAAAAGGGTTCACTGTTCATATTAAGACATGGTAGGTAAGACAAAAATAAATAAATTTTTTACTACACAAATTGTATAAACTTAAATATAAACCAATGCACCAATAATATCCAAAGGAAAATAATGTAGTACTGTATTATTTGACAAAGAATTCCATTTGGTTAAACATACCATGAAATATATGACTATTTCACATAAGAGAGATTAGAAAATTCTGGAAAGAGACTAAAATATTAGATAAATTCATAGAGCACAAACAGTGCTTTTACTACCCACAATTTAGCTTCTAAGTAAGTTATACAGTAATCCTGTATCACTGTAGGAAAAAATCCCTGTTTTAAAGCAGTTTTAGAGTTAGCATTAGCATGTAGCAAAGCCCACGGGAGCCTTAATTTAAGTATACAGAATAATTATGTATATTATAGTACTTTCATAGGTTTATGTGATGATAGAACAATAAGACCATCCTAATGGGCTTGAAAAAAATTCTAAGAAATTGGGAATTTAAATGTAAATTATCATAAATCCAAGCTCTGGAGTACTTAGAAATAATTTTTAGAAAATTAAGTAAGCATATATATTTCAGGAGAAGTTATAATGGCATATTTTAAGGGAAAAGAAATTGCAAAAAATGTAGCATAAGATTTCACTTATAATGTTAACAAAAAATGAACCTTTAGGAATGCATAGAATGCACATGCAAACCCTCAGTGATGAATTACTCCTGAAAATATGATAATGAGTTGTGGGGATAATGAGTAGTGGGTGAGGAAAACATTCAGTTTTTTTCTAGTATTTGTTTTATTTATGATTCAATAACAACATGCATTGCTTTGTAATACAGTTGTGCACTGCTTAATGGCAGGAATACATTCTGAGAATTGCCCTGGTGGTGATTCCCTCATCGTGTGAACTTCATAAGCATACTTGCACAAACCTAAAAGGTACAGGTCAATTATCACTTGATATGGTCCAGTGCAAGTGAGATGCAGTAACATGACAGGTATGAGACCACATAGTCCAATGGCTTACAATAAGGGGAAGGAGTGTACTCTGAAATAATGACAAAAGTAGTAGTATAATAAATACATAAGCCAGTAATATACTTTTAATCATTATAATGGATCAGGTATGATATATAACTCTATGTGCTATACTTTTATACAACTGACGGAACAGTAAGTGTGCACCAATATCATCACATGTGAATGGTGCCTGTTGCGAAGACATTAGGATGATGACAGTGGCACAGGAAGACAGAAATTTTCAGTTCTGTTATAATCTTATGGGATCATAATTGTTTATGTGGCATCACTGATCAAAACATCAATATGCAGCATGAATTATTTTATTTTAATTAAACCATAAATATTCTAAGTGTATGTGAAAAACACATTTTCTTATATCCTCTTAACAAGATTGGAATGCCAATTATTAATTGCTTTTTAAATTTTTGATTAATAAATATTGACAAAGAATAATAATGGCATCATTATAGAGAGATGTCACATGCACATAGCACACCTTGGTTTACTTTACGCCTGCTTACCATTCTCTGCCTCCCCTCTCTCTCCATCTCAGTCCTTTTTCTTTTCACAAAGATTTATATCCCTATTTCCTATTACTTATCTTTGATTTTACTTTCTATATTTTGGGTTTCTCATATAAGAGAAACCATGTGCTATTTAAGGTTGTGTATCTGATTTATTGTCTTTAACATTATAATTGCTTTTTAAGAAAAAGATTAGAGTTAAGAATATTGAAACTATTTAGGGCCATTCACTGTATTAACTGGAGAATGTCAGATGATGTTCACATTCTGCTATTTAATCTATACAAGTCCAGGTACAAATAGAAAAAGCCATTTTAATGCTTTCAGTATGAATATAAAGTCCCTGGTTCCCTATTTAGCATCATACATCTTCCCGCAGACCCTCCTAAATACTTAGACTTTCTTACGTCTCTTTTACATGATGAAAGTAGAGAAATAGCAGAGCTTTTCTTTTTGCACATCAATTTATCATATATATAGAGTTCACCAAAAATGCATAAACCCTTCAGGAAAAGAAAAATAGTAAGATATTTTTTGACAGATGATTTTACCCACAAATGAGAATGTCTTACATTGCACAAAACCCATTATACTTCTGGCCCTTATAGAAGAATTTGAAAATACACGCACAGCAATCTGAATGACCAAGTTATCTAAGAAGCAGTTCACTATACTAATAAATGTCTAGAAGTCAATGGCCACCACTTTGAGCCCTTCTTATAATTGAGAAGCCAAAGGGCTAACTTGCATTGAACTTATGATGTCTCAAAGAATTTAATTATTGATACACATTCCCCTTTACTTGAAGTATGTATGCATTTTTGGACAGACTGTACATATGTCTGATCAGTTGATGAATACGATGAAAACTTCTAGGATTTCTCTACTTTCATTGTATAGATATAGATATAGATATAGATATATAGATATAGACATTGAACATTGGAGAATTATTCCTGAAGAGTGTCAGGATTTTACTCTTTTCTAAAACATTTTCTCACAAGGTTCACCTTCTTCATTACAAGGGAATAAATGATACTTTAAAAAATTAAAACATTACTTATTCTTACAATGTAATTGAAATTAATTTATATTCTTAGATCATATCACTAAGTTTTGTGTTAGAAAAACATGTTCTTTTTCCCTTTTTCTTTTTTAAAAAGTTACCAGAGTTGTGCTGGGAATATAACTTAGTGACACAGTGCCTGCCTGGCAAGCACAAGGGCTTGAGTTTGATTCCCAGTGCCACAAAAAAAAAACCAATTATTAGTTTATGTAAAACAGTATCCCCATTCAATGGCCAATAAAGTGTTTAGACAATGAAAGTAAAACTACATGTGAAATACTGAAGTAGAAGCTCACTGAATGCTCCAAAGCAGGGATGCACCCTCTCCAACAATACCAAATGAAATGCATACCAAAAACTACACCACCAAGAAAAAAAGTCTTTAGGATCATGAGAATGCAGAGATTCAGTCCTAGAAAAATGTAGGCCACGGTAAGTGGCAGTGAATTAATTTATGAACTTTGAAAATAAAAAGGAAAAAATGAAAAGATTTATAAGTAGATGAAGAAGCAAGAAAAGATGATATGACCTTAATTAACACAGAGAAAAATAAATAATTCCTGGCAAAGCAAATTTATTCTCTGCATGTTGGATTTCTTTGTTCTCTCTGAAGACAGATTAGTTCAGATCCTGAAATAGAGTATTGAATTTGAGTATCTGTTAAGACTTTACATTAAGTAAAGAGAATTAGTAATGGCAAATATAAAAATGATTTATGATTAGGATGAAATAACAGAGTTTCCTGTGAATCTTTGGTTAAATCAATCATATCTTTTCATGGGTTTCAGAACGTCCCAGCTGGTGGCCACAGCACAATGTTGTGTTGCTAAGAGGTGGCCAGTGTAATAGAAACTCACAATCCTCATGCTCATTGCTCAGCAGCTATAAGCAGAGTAGCTCATTTATCCCACTTAGGTTCTTTGTGTGCTACAATATTAAAAAAAAAAAGAAAAGAAAAGAAAAGAAAAGAAAAACTGGAGAAACAATGACTTATTCTTATTTGAAATCTTCATTCTTCTACATGAGCCAGGTTTCTGATAGAAATCTATTGCATATAGAAATGTAATTGAAGGGAATGGGCACAGAACAAAATAGCTTATAAAGTTAAAAAATTATCATCAAAAAACCAAAATCTTCTATGCTCTTGAAGAAGTGATTTAATCTCATTTATTCTTAGTTTGCTTGCTCATAAAATGGATAAAATAATTCCTGCCAAATCCATTTTCATACAATTGTTACACATGTAAAATAATGGATGTGAAAGTGTTTTGAACCCTGCATATTATTAAATTATAAGGCTGTCAGTATACTTGACAGCATATACTTACATTTCCTCCATGGAGTAGAAATAATTTTACATATATCATTCTTATTAATTTTTCTAAGAAATGAGTCAATAGAATAAGTATAAGTCATTCAGTACTGAAATGAAATTTAACTGGAATATGGCTATGTGCCTTCTATTTCAATTGCCATTATCTAATAATATTTGAATTCTACACCTCCACTGAGTTAAAGTCCAAAATCAACATCCAACATTCTACTATATTAGTACACACATTCTAATTATCAGGTCTGCAATTTTCATAGAGCCTTTTTGTCATAATCCATAATGTAATGTGTAAAATTTTTGCTAATAAATGTAAGGTGATAACAATGTTGGTGTTGGTGATGACTGAAAGAAATGATGATATTTCTGAAATTTAGCTAAAACTTTCACTTTTCAAAGCTTTATATCACCTACAGTAGCATTTATAAAACTGTGTCAATAAATTCCATTGATATTGTTAAGTTTGAGAGTTGATGGGTTATAGTTTTTTGTAATGGATTTTCCAGAAGTTTAATATTCCCTGAGGTGTGATTTGTGAACTTTTAGGAAGTGGTTGTCATATGCATTATTCTCTATGAGGACACCAAACATCCTCAGTTTAAAAATCAAGAGGAATAATAACTGCTTAGTGGTATATATTTTAGGGTTCTCCAATCTGACATAAGAGATACAAACAACGGTAGTGGTGAATGTGTCATAGTAACTATCATCTCTTTCAACTTATTTATTGAGATTGTAAACTATTGACGATCAAAGAAACTGAATGATATCTTTAAGGATATCCAGCAAATTAGCAGTAAAAAATAAATTATAGTGTACATTTTTAAGTCCTGAAGTATTGTCTCTTTCACCATGACATCTAGGATATAAGATGCCCGAAAACCTCCCTTATCTCTACCTAGTTCTTAAATTAAGGTAAAATTTATAGAAGGTCACACAAGATTCAGTGACACAAAGAAGCAGAGTTAGAGCCTAAATGGTGCCTGGTAACCAATCATATTTTCCTATTTAATAGTTACAGAAATACTAGCCATTATTTGTTTTTAATTTTAAAAAGAATAAGAATAAAAGCAATGATACAAAATTTCAAAACAAAATAATACGAGCTTAACAATCTTGTATTGCATATTGTTAACTTCAAAGTACTTGCTCAGGTTAGAAGATATGGGCAAGAAAAAATGATTAAACAAACAATGACAAGCTTAATGATATTTACTTTTTTATGAACGAACAGAGATTAGTGGTGTATCTCTTGGCATAACTATAGCTATATCATCTATATCTATATCTGTCTTTTCCCTTCTTTCTTTTCTCTTTTCCCCTACCCTAGTCCTTTCCTTTTGAACAATTTCTTCCCATTTCACTTTCACAATATCTATTGTAGATTTTGAATATTATTTACTCTTTCAGTTTTCTACACAGGAAAGACAAAATGATATTTACACATGCGAGTTTGATTTACTTCACTTATGAGTATGGCTTCAAGTTGCATCCATTTACCTATAAAAGCCTCAAGTTTATCTTTCTTTATAGCTGAGAATTGAAAACAGCATGTCACAGTGATATCTGTAATTTCTTGACCTTAATTATGAGCCGTGGTGCTTAACTAAGTATGGCGGTTATTTTCATTTAATCTCACTGTCAAAGAGAAAACCCCAAGTTGATCACTTTCTAAGGTAATAGAGCTCTCAAGCAGCCATACAAAATCTGAACCTAAATCCAAGCTCATTTTAGTGGTCCAATGACAATATCTTATCAACTATGATTTGTAATTTACGGTATAAAATGAAAATTTAATTAATTTTTTAACAAAACAATAAAAATGTTATAAAATGTCTAAATAATATTGTAGGAAAGTAAAAATGGTTAGTATATATATAGTATATAGTATATATATATAGTATATGTATATACTATAGTATATATATAAATGGTTTATAGTACATAGTATATATATAATATATATATAAATGGTTAGTAACATACTGTTATCCATAAGGTATTTGCTCATATTACAAGACATAGGCATGAAAAATTGATCAAGCAATATAAGTACAAACTTCTTTTCAATGAACTGGGGGTATATCTGTGAGGCAGACAATTATAACAACATATTAAAGATAATTAGCAATCAGGCATAACTATTATTAAAAAATTTTCTTTTTCTTCTTTTTTTCCTTTTCCCCATCCCAGTTTCTCTTTCCATTTGAACAATTTCTTCCAATTTCACAGTATTTTTAAACAATGGAGTACTACTTAGGTATAAAGACAGATAAACTTGAGATGTTTATAGTGAAGTGGATGCAGCTTGAGACCATACTCATACATGACAAAATCATTCTTGCATGAATAAATACCATAATGTCTCCCTAGTAAGAAGCTGAAAAATATAGACGACCAAAATTTAATTAATTTTAAAGAAGACTGTTCACAGCCATGGGATTATTGTAGATGTTCATGTTGTCAGTAGTACTTTGTTCAATGGACAGGATGAATATTCTTATCAAGGCTTCAAAACCTAGATTTAAACCCAACAGTTACTGTTTGTTGGCCCTGTAATCCTAAGCAAATCACACTGAATCTTAGATTATGTACTGATGATAGATGAAAAATGTGGAACTGTTCTGACATTAAGAAATTCGCAGTCAGAGACTGTTGAGACTTGAGGGCCTTTGTCACTTGTGAAGAAGAGATCTACATGTCTTCTAGGAACTTGCAAGGAAGGAAATATAACTATTAGAGAGAGAGGTGCATTTGAGGGGTGTATCTGTGAGGCAGACATTATAACAACACGCTAAAGATAATATACAATGTACTTTGCATGACAAACATAACTAGAAACAATGCAAGTAAATCCTGTCTACTAAATTTGTAAGTTAAATGGAAACAGATTTTGGAAGAAAGAAAATACATTTTTTTGAGAGATTATTATTTTTGTGACTTTGTCTAGTTTACACTTAAAGCCTCACTGAGTGGGAGGCATCAGATAAAATAATATAAAGCATCCACTTTGCAATATTTAGAGCACTCCTAGGAATTTTGAAATTGTTTATATGCCCACTTTAAAACTGGGGATTATGCATAATGAGAGAAGAGATCATTTTTACAACTTCAGTTATATTACCAGGGCTTTAATTTGATATTCATAGATCAGTGTTTTAAATGAATTACATAAAGTCTCACTCTCAATGTTTGTAACACACTTGTTACTGCAGGCTGTGTTTCTAGGAATTTAAATGCCTAAATAGCTTTAACACCCTAAGAGCCACATGGTTTAAGACAAGCCAGGAAATACAAGCAAGTTGGACATTGTGACACAAAATCTAAAGCCCATTTGTACATGCCCAATATTGTAAAATAAAGCAAGCAAGTAAACCTGAGTAAATATTATGCAGAAATACATTTCTGTAATATAAAAGTAGATTCATTTAACATATGCTGGACATTTCTAGAGAATTTTTGTACCATGTAATCTAAGAGTTTAGAAGAGAAATATAAAGCTAGAGAAGATGACTTCTACTGAAAAATTTTAAAATATTTATTAGAGTGGACCCTGCTAGTGCCATGTTGTAATTAAATTTTGTCTGTGCTAATGTTATAAATCCTTTGCAGAGACTTTTAATGTGGTGTGTGTAGCGGGTGTGAAATTTGCAAATATCTGTCTTTAAGATTTAAGTCAATTCAGGGTTAATCAATAAATCAGAAATGATAGTTTAAAGTATTATTATTATTCTATAAATAGGACACTACTCGAAGACCTATACAAAAATAATTCTGAAACGTGAGGGCGTGAGTTCAATTCCCGGAATGAAAAAAAATTCTGATAAATCTATATAACAAGTCTATGAAATAATTGCAACTTGCATCCACATTTTGAATGATTAAATTGAGACTTAGCAAGGGTAAGTGGTAATTCTAAAGTCACACAGTCAATCAATGGCATTACCAGGATACAAACCTAGAAAGATTGACTCTAAGCTACAATTGTTTATGCAGACATTAAGCTCATTAGTTCTTATTACCAGATCGGCAACAACACAGAACAATGCCAGTAATTGTTATGGAAATAATGATTGCAAAATCCTCAGTATATAAAAGGATTTAAATTCATTTTAGCTAAGGAATGCAAGAAGAAGAAAATTAGACTTTCACAAAATTTAAATCACATTTCATGACAGTTTCCCTTAAATAGCAAAGTATATTTTAATTGAACAGTGATGACAGACTTATAAAACTTCACCTAATTTTGTGAACAAAACATCTTTCTTCTAGCATTTCTTTAATTTCATCATTTTTCTTCAGAAACATTTAGAGCTCAAAATCACCATATATTATTATTTGATCCTTTGAAGTTGAATTTCTGAAAACATATGTAATTAGTAGGTTAATCTGGTAGAGAAAAATACATCTCTTGAAGATTATATACTGTTGGCAAGTAGGCACTCTGAGAAGTAATACTTTTAAGTTAAGAAAATGTCTAAGTGCTCACCAATGATGAAAAGAAAAAAATAAATATCAGAATGTATGAGAAATATGATATTTTGAGTATAACTTGCTTCCTTTTCTTACTATATATAGTTATTATATACTATAATAGCATTAATATTTCTTAAAATATAATCACAGAAATTATAGTAGATACTACATGCAGTTAGGAACATGTGTTTCTGTATTTCTTCTACAAAAATTCATACATAAAGAGACACTTCTGAAAGAATGTTACAAGCTATTTTGAGGATTAAAGATCAAACCCAAATTCATTAAATTATTTGTCACTGACTACTTATTGAGTACCAACTATATGCAAATTCCTTGCCAAATTCAACATTAATCAGTAATAGGACCACCATAAAGAATAAATTATATTAACATTTATTCTAACATCTTTTGAAATGTGAAGTTATTGGACTTCTAAATCAATTCACTCTGGTTTCTGCTGTTTGAATCCATCATTTTTACAGAGAAGTAGAAGTAATGAGTGACATTTTAAAATGACTTTTCAATACAACTGAAGATATAAAGTACATTCTGCATCCAACCTGAGCAGTTAATCTGTGTCATGGATCTATTGAACAGTGAGCAGAATAGAGTGGTATTAGCAAATATCACTGAAATGGCACTGAGTAAAAAAAAAAACAGAGAAATAGAAATTGCAGTGATCAGTTCAGAATAATGACAATAATAACAGTGACTTTTCCCACATTTATTTGAATGATTATATCTACAACAGTCAAACTATCTTGTACATAGGTTCTCATATTTATAAAAAAAATTCCAAAATACAGGAAATTTTTAAAATTTTAGTTTATTGTTATATTAATGGAGAAGGAGCCGATATCTCTCTATCCATCTATCAGTCACTAAACCAATATATTAAAAAGTGACTTCATTTTTGAAAAAGATATTTTGATCTGGTGAAATCTGATATTTGAACTACTCATTTATCAAGATCTAGTTTTCATACATCATGGTCAGAAATCTTCTTAAGCCGCTAGATAGCTCCCTAACCCACCATGATCTAGTCCCACTTGTTGATATATTAATTAGATAGTTATTTGGATTTGGGTTCTTCTATTGGAACAGAGGTTAGCAATTATTGTTCCAGGAATAAAGTTACTGGAATACCCAAGAGAGAATGTGTTTAGCTTGGTCTGATATATATTTTAATTGAAACTAATATGCATAGAGTTGAACTCTTACTTCATTGCACAGCTTTCTTGTTCACAATTCATATGTCACTGTTATTTGTTTAGTTTTGATGTAGTTGATTATTTTAAATAATATAATAACCATTTATTTAGAATATAGCAGAGCTTTATTAATAACCAGTATCTGATATGTCAACCTTTCCTTTTCACTGAGTACAATTAACATTATATATCTCCGTGTTATTTGTTTTCTTTCATTAGAATTCATTGATATGTATTATGTATTATACATACATATATATATTAAAAGTATTTTCTATAACTTGAAACTTCACAAAAAGTAGCAGGCCCATTTAAACCTTGAATCACTTTTTTATTTAATGTTATTTCACATTTTTTAGATTATAATGGTAAGACACATCTCAAATTTGAATTTTTTTAGTCATGTTAGATTTAAAATCATGTAAAATAAATGGCAATGTTTAAGAATTAGGGTGGGGAATTCATATAAATATTACAAGTTCTATCTTTCTTAAATAATGATAAGAATTTGAGATACTTGGTCTGTTATTAATATGTGGTAAGAACCAAGTAATTTTCCTTTTGAGGACTATGATTTCTGAATTGTATCACTATAAAACATCCAACTACCAGCCTGCTTCATTAGATTACCAGTCACACTTTAGAACACGAATTAATTCCTCCTTTCAGACTGGCTGGTCAGCAGTTAGCAAAATGTAAAATCTAGGAATTTAAGGAAACTATGGATGTGCAACCCTTTAAAACCCTCTCTAAAAGTTAAACTGATAATTTTAAAAATGACTGATCCCTGAAAGCAAAGTCACTGCTGCTTAGTGCTAGGCAGTTCTCAAGCCTGTGTAAGAAGGACTACCAAGTAACAACCAGACCTGCTCACTTCCTGCAGGCAGCCAGCACAGGCAGGGAGTAACATCCAGATACACTTTGTGTGCCTGAAGGCTGCCCTTGGGGACCCTTGCTTCTCATAATTGTCCAGCATGGGCTGGGAGAACCAGACAAACATGCCCTAATGTGTCTGCCACCATTGGAGGAGTCCTGTTTGCTACCACGCAGGCTGAGAGAAGAAGCAGTCCCATCACCATACTGAGGCCATCAGGAATGCCTCAGTATAGTCACAGAGTTCTGGAGAAGCATGCACCATGGCCCACTGCCTCCCCAGGAACCTAGGTTCGGAGGAACCCAAATCCTTGGCACATTCCTCTATACCATGGAGGGGCACAAATGTGGAAAGAACCTGAGACCCACAGATTATTGGGAGGAACCAAGGAAATTGTCAAAATGATGGAGTAAAAGGCAATCTCAGACCTCCAGCCCACACAAATAAGTCTGGGAGATACAGACAAAGAAGAAATTGGAAGTTACACACCTGAAATCTCTGAAAGGATAGCAACTGAATTGGAAAAAAAAAAAAACTTTATGATGCTGTAATCAGATCAGAAATAATATCTAAGATAAAAGAAGAAATCACAAACATAATGAAAGAATCGCTAAGCATATCTAGAGAAGACATAGATTAAAAAGAAGAGCACAGGAAAATGATAGAAACCTTGAATGAACAGTATAGGAAGGAATTACAATGCATGAAACAGATTCAAATAGATACCCAGGAAATTAAAAACTCCATTGAAAGCTGTCAAAACCATTTGAAAGAGACTTAGGATAGGCTTTCAGACCTTGAAAACAGGATTGCAGCTAGTGATCATGTAAGGAAAGATCTCTTAAAAATAACAGGGAACCAGAAAATAACCAAAGCCTTCAAGACAACACAAAGAAAAACAATTTAAGAGTGATAGGTGTCAGTGAAAAAGCAGGGGGTCAAACAAAGGACATAAAAAGACTATGTAAAGAACTAATGGCAGAAAACTTCCCAAACATGGGAAAAAAGAACTGTCATACAGTGAGGCATATAGAATTCCAACTAACCATTACCAAAGTAAATCTACACTCAGGTATATAATAATCAAGATCCCAGAAATTCAGTACAAGAATAGAATATTAAAGGCTGTTAGAGAAAAGAAACAGATCACCCATAAAGGAAAACCCATCAGGATTATGGCTGACTTCTCAGTACATACCATCAAGTCAAGAACAGCTTAAAGTGAAGTGTTTCAAATCCTGAAAGAAAACAACTTCCAACTTAGATTGATGTACCATGTAAGATTATCTTTTAAAATTATTGGAAAAATAAGATACTTCCATGATAAAGAACAACTGAAGGAACCCATGGATCACCAAACCAACCTTACAAAGAGCGCTAAAGGATATTTTAGGAAGAGATCAAGATGATCATCATTCCAGGAACAGCAGCAGAGAAGGATTGCCAAACAGGACAGGCAATTGAATGGAGAGCAAAAGTGAGGGACCAACAGCAGGAGAATAGCTTAGCAGAAATGAGCCAATACATGCCAGTTGCAACAATAAATGTAGATGGCCTCAATTCATCAATGAAAAGAACACAAAGTGAGCGGATCAAGAAACAAGATCCATCAATATGGGTACACAAGAAACACATTTGACTTGACAGAAAATTCATATAACAAACATCAAAGCAAAGAAAACCATTGCTTTATGCGACAGAAAACTAAAAAAAAAAAAAAAAAAAAAAAAAAAAAAGAAAAAAAAAAGCCAGGGTAGTTTACTCATCAACCACAGAATAGAAAGATATTATATTTTTATACAGTGAAAAACTATTCGCTATAAAGAAGGGTAATTTAAGGTCTTGTAGATAAATGAATGTAACTTGAGATCATTCTTGTGGTGAAATGATTTGGACTCATGGGTGAAAACTGAGTTATTGCCCTAGCATAAAAAACTGAAGGAATTAATGGGATCCAAAATGCACAAGAGATACTGGGAAAGTGATAGGGGAGGAAATGTCTTAAAAGGGAATGTGGTAACCATTGTTAATTTCCCATTGCCTTATTTTGAATTCCTGTCATTTTCATAGTCTTTTTTAGGTTTGGTTTTATGCTATCTTGTTTTGTTTGATTGTACTATGTCTGATGGTATGAACAGCTATTTTGAAGCTAGAAATATACGTTATGATAGCTACTGTTGATTTCCTATTA
This sequence comes from Cavia porcellus, assembly GCF_034190915.1. Lineage (NCBI taxonomy): Eukaryota > Metazoa > Chordata > Mammalia > Rodentia > Caviidae > Cavia > Cavia porcellus. The sequence continues at coordinate 6,835,981 of NW_026947500.1, read as the reverse complement.
TCTGTTTTGACATCCTGTAACATTTTTATTGTTTTGTTTTGATTGGCTTTATTCTGTTTTTTTTTTTGTTTGTTTGTTTTATTTGATTATGTCTGATGGTATGGATAGTTATTTTGAAGAAAGCCATTGCTGATTTCCTATTACCTTGTTTTGAAGTCCTATATTGCTTTCATTGTACTGTTCTTATTAGCTTTATTGTTTTATTTTGTTAGATTTTATCCTCTTTAAATTAAAAGAAAATAGAAGGGTTAACAATAAATATTTCTTACCACTTGCCGTGGGTAGCAGTAGCTATTTATCAAAAGACTTAGATAGATTGTTCTTTGAAATAACATATTTCTTCTTTAGTGATTTAAATTTGTTAAATCTGTTTTTCTTTCATTCTTTCTTTGTGATTTTTTTCCCCCAGGGCACTCTTGGATTAAAAGGACATACTCAAAGCCTCTGTGTGTATAGAGCCAAATATATTGAAAAAATGAGGCAAAATTACCCAAATAATTTAGGCAAAGAGCCATAATAACAAGAAAATCTGTCCTTAATCCAAATTGCATGTCTTGAAAGTCTATACCATGCAAATACTCTTCATCCTTCACAATTATTTTTCTCATTTTCGAAATATTTTTAATATTCATTAATATCAGTCCTCTTAATCTATAAATTCTCCAACTATAGATTCTACCAACCACATATCAGAAGTATTCAGGAAAAGAATTATGTTTTTATTGAACATGTACAGACTTTTTTCTTATCATTATTTCCTATACAATACAATATAGCAACTATTTATATAGCACTTACATTATATTAGCAACTATCTATGTAGCATTTACATTATATTAGGTATTACAGTAATCCTGATGTTATTTAATGCATACAGGAGAATATACACAGCTTACATGGAAACACTATGCCATTTTATGTGAGAAACTCAAGCACCTGACGATTTTCCAAACAGAATCCATGAGAGTTCTGAAAAACAGTGTTCCATGGATATTAATAAATGATTGCTTACAGGAGGCACTATCATTGGGGTTAGTATCATAAAAGATAACTTTTTTGATGATATTATTTTTTATAATGCCCAAAACTCAAGGAAAAACAATTGTAGAATAGTGCGTGAAGAATAAAACATTTGTTTTCTTTTGGTTTCAGGTTTTCATGCTATTTATAGCTATCAAATCTTAGCAACCATAGAAATAATACCTAATCTACTCAGCAATAAAATAAACTAAAAATAAATAAATATATTATTAAAACAGGTAGATAAAACATAAATTCCTGGTATAGTAATAATGCAAGCAATCAAACAGAATGCTCCAATTGGCTTATTTGGAAGGTGGAAATTTGGAAATGCAAGCACAAATCTACAGGTAAATGTAGCACAGTACCTAATGGATTAAAAATTAAATCTCTACCAATCAAGAAAATGTTCTCCTAGGGGAAGCCACCCAAGTGAACATCTGCAGTTTCAAGCTTTAACAAGTCTGGGGAAGTATGTGCTGGCAAAGTCTTCACTTCTAAAAATGACAAATCAAGTCTAAGTAACTCCAAACCCAAAACTGTAAAACATCCACAAAATTCAATGAAGACTGCATTTGTGATTTGTATCATTCTTTAAAATATCTTTAATTCACAAAAGAGCTTTTACTTTGTTTCTTTTTTCAACTGAGCAAGCCAGACACAGTTTAGAAATTACGGAAAACTTCTGATATTATTTCAGATGTTAATGCTATCATTATCAGCATACAATGACTCCAAATTTAAATTTCAAAGGATTTGTTACTGGAAAGCAATTCTAAATGTAATGCTAGAAAGATCTTTAAATGTTTTAAATATTCTCACATCTATCTTTGTTATTAGTATTCTATTAAAATGGACACACTAGTAACCAACATTTTTTTTCTACTCTGGATAGAATTAAACTGAATAATAATAAAAAGAAACAAATGAAATTTTAATAATGTTACTGTCTTTATGGAGTCAAAAGCCAGATAAGGAGGAAAATATTATTATTGAAAAAAGTGACTATATTAGCACAAATATAATGTTTAGTGAAGGATATATAATAAAACAAGAATCCTCAGAAGTTATGAATTGAGGATAAAAACTATGAAGCAACTCTAAAACTGTAATGGACATTTGAACATCCCAGTTCCAGAGGAATTAAGTTCAAACTGACTCATGAAACAATGCAAAGTCAATAGGTGACTGCAAATAAGGTCAGGGGAAACATACTTTTTTTGGAAATTCAGGTGACTTAAACTTTTTGAACTTCATTTCATTGGAAAGCTGATGGTTCCTACCAAATAATGAATGAGGTGTTTTATGTAAAGGTATTGTAATTGGGTTAGTGCGATATGGAGTATAAAACAATAGTAGTTTCCAAATTATTTCTAGAAAGTTTAGCATACTAGGTAAAAGCTCATACTGCTCTTGACGATCACGTGACCAGAACAAATTACACAGCCACAGAATATTGTAGCCATCCATACAATGGTTCCAAAATCGACTGGTAATATGTATTTCCATGGGTCTTTAAGTGCCTTGCTTATTGGTAGTTTCTATTAGAAACATGATATAAATATGTTAAGTACGTAAGATGACTCAAGAGTTGAAAACAGTGACATACAATAATAAGTTTCTCAATACGATGAAAATAATCTATCATCTCTCATTTGAAAATAACAGAGAATCCTTTGACCTGATTTGTAAAGCTTGAAACTTGGATGCAATTTCTGTTTTTCACACCTTTCATAACTAGTCAGAACTTCAGTGCCATGAATTATAACTTTCTAAACTACCTCTTAACATTAATCTTGTTTTTCTTGGATTTACTCTAGTTACTAAAATCATAAGTAAATAACCTTTTTTAAAATTTATTTTTATTCCATATTTTTCCCATGGAACTCTGATGACTTGCTAGATTCCACTCAGTTTGACAGATATTGTTCAGTAGCCTGAAAACATATATTTCCAGCTCACTGTTTTCTACCTTTCCTACTGGTCATATTGTGAAACCACATATCAAGTCACGTACCATAAGTATCTAATCAGAAGAAATTTGGGGTGGCATTTCATTTACTCTAGATAATGCCTAAACTCCCCTGGCTGGGAATTTATACTCTTGATGATCTGACCCTCATTTTAAGCTACTTATTTCATTGCAGCCTATGGTCCTGTTGAAAGACACTACTGACCCTAACTTTGCTGACACACATCTCTACACTGGTGAACTTCTTTCCGTCTCTCTCCCACTTATTAAAATACTAATCATCTGCAAAGTTGCACTCAGATAGCACCTTCCTTGCAGCTTCTTTTAATATCTGACTTAGAACAAAGACAAGGAGAAACCCTAAACTACTATGTTACCGATACAGTTCATCAAATGTATTTACTATAGGACTTACTGCATTTTTACTCAGATTATGTTTAATTCTCATGTATCTAATTTGTACTATATATTGGATTTTTATTCATATATTATAGGCATAATCTATGCTTATTATAATGATTTTGAATCCTCCATGTGTTTCTTGGTGTTAAGCATAGGAAGAAATCAAGTTTTAAACATTTAATAGATTTTCTGAATAAATCAATGAGGGAATCTACACATCTATATCACTGTAAAAATGTACCCCAGTATAACATATCTAATAAGTGCTAAATAAAATGTATTGCAGAAAAATAACTGTATGACGTGTTGTTAACAGCTGAGTGACAAACTGACCTGTGACTCTAAAATTACTATAAAAATTTAAAAATTTGTGTAGTCAAGCCACAGAACTTTGATAGAAAGATAAACAAATAACTGCAGAAGAAATAGGAATTAAAAGAAGACGATCTGCAATCTGAAAGAAGAAATGAGAAGACACCATGAAACACCAGAGAATGGAAAATTGTACAAGATATAGAAAAGTTAATGAAAGATAAAGTCAAATATGATGAGAAAAATCAGCTAGGTGCTTAATGTCCTTCCATTACACAAAAGACAAAATAGTAAATATTATGAATAAACTGTAGAAAAAGAAAAATCATTAGTGCCAGTACACTGTTTTGGATATGTATGAAATGAAATGAAATAGATATGTACATAAATTTAATAAGAAAATGCATGAGGATGCCACACAGTCTACATATGTGTATTTCAGAATACTGGTGGTTAGGAAGTTAGGTGCAATTTTAAAAGTAATGATATATATATATATATATTTTTTTGGTCTTTTTCCTTTTTATCGGTACCGGGGATCGAACTCACGACTTCCTGCTTTCAAGGCAGGCGCTTATGCCGCTGAGCTAAACCCCCAGCCCCAAGTAATGATATTTTTATGTTTATATGGTAATTCACCATACCAGCAGTACACTTCTACATAACCAGAGGCCTCTTACTCAAAGGCATTCTTTAAATAAAATATCCCTGAGTTATGCTATTTAGCTCTATTGTAATGTCATATTTAATCACTGTGCCTTTACCACAATTGTAATTGCCAATAAAAACCTATGTTCCTACTACTGTGTTAAAAATAAACCCTGCCTCACTTCTGAAAATTCAGAAAGATAGATTATCATCCAAGTATGATGATTTTTCCTATTGTAGAGTTTTTAATTTGAGGAAAAGCTGATATGTGAATAATCAAGAATGTGCCTTTATCTATAAAATTACTCTGAAAAAATTTAAAAGGATATGTGAAATTCAAACAGCAATTATTGCTCTTTAGAATAGTCCCTCTTTCCAGTCCAGAAATTTTCCAGGAAATTGCTTTTTATCTCTCTTCTATTTTATGCTTAATCAAAGTCTTTGTTGAAACATTTCAATGAATGTGACACACTAAGAAATTCTATGCAGAAAATGAAACGTTACTCACTATGACTAACTTCTAATGCAAATAAACCCAAATGTCAAAACAATGCTGAAGTTATAAGTACAACTGCAGGCTGAAAAACAGATTTAAAGTTCTTCCCAACCACCCATATATTTTATAGCTGCCATAGGAGATTTTGTTTCTGGATGAAAGCTGCACTGATAAAGAGGTTTAATTGTGTGTCAGTGTACCTTATGTTGAAGTTGCTTCATTTACTTCAAGTCTGAATCTCATTACCAGTTCAGTTCTCCTGACTTCCCTTCATCTTAAGGCGGTGCTTAATTAGTATAGCTGTGGTGATGCAGGCATACGCAGCACGCCTTCTTTATCCTCTCATCTCCAGAGGGATCTAATAGACTATTGATTTGCCATCCTTAGAGAGATCAGGCACCACTCAATCATGATATTAGCTGTCCATTAGCTTGAATTCCCCACGTTCACACACTGTCAACATGATCAAGGCCACCCAATCAACCAGTCTGCAACCAGGTAGCAACTGCAATTGGAGATCTCTCTGAAAACCATGACAAAAGTTATGTTCTTTTTTTATTTTTTCTCCAGTAGAGTTTCTATTCCCATCATCATTTTTCTTATTTAGCATTTGAATAAAGCTTTCATTTCCTAACAACCACACTTGGAAAGAGGTATTTGCCTTTGAAAGGTTGATTGTGTTATCTGCTGACAAGCCATAATTTTACTCAAAACTAATTCTACCCCCTTTCCACATCTATAATATTTTGAAAATAATCTGACACCATAAATAGTTACAACTTGTCAAAGCAAATAGATCCTTCTAATTTTAGAAGAAAGATCTTTATTAATTTCCGCTGGAGTATTAGAGATGATTTTTATATTAAAATGCAAAGAGAAGGAGATGAACATCATTCACCCACCCACCCATACACAAATGTGAAGGACTTGAAAAAAGACGGTGGGGTAAAAGCCCGGCTACGATTTCCTTTAGTTGCATATTAAGCCTAAGAGAATGCACACTCAGCAACACGTTCATCCTCAGAAGGAATAGCAACACAATTTTAATTCTTTTGGATTTGAAATTCTGAGAACAAAAAGTCTGAAACTTGCGAGTAACTTTAGGAAGTTATTCACAGTATAAGGAAACTGGTGATAGTGCCTTTGTGCTGGGGTGGCTTTCTATCCCTCACTTTCTCCTTGTGAATTGCTATTCAAATGCCATTGGCTCTGTGGATAATGCTTGATCTTCCCAGAAGAAACAAGGGCAAATTTTTTCTGTATTCTTTTATCTTTCTCTAGTAGGGCACTTATACTACACTGCCAGACTTGTAAACACAGCATTGTTTTCCCCTTGAAGAGAGGTGAGGCATCTTCCTTCACATTAAGTCAGTCAGTCCTTCTTCTGGTCATACATCCGTTTAAAAAATCTTTACTATTAATCTATACATGCCAATAACTGAGCTGGGGCCCAAGGAAAAGCTGATAAAAAAGACTAACACAAGTCTTAGTCTTTAAGATGTAAACAGGCCAATGAAAGAGGTAACATATGGTTACGGTGTCTCTTTTTAGTCAAAGAAAGAAGCTGTAATTTATTGAGAACCAATAAAAAATTAATTGGAACATCATTATTGTGAGATGGTTCCAGCAAATATTTCTTTTGATATAAGCAAACCAAACTGCAAGAGTAAATAGTAAAGTAAAACTTAACCAGTCAAAAACCACTATCTAATTTCTAATCATGGATTTTACTAATCAGAAATCACCCACTAATTTTTAATGAAGGATTTAAAGTTTATGATTCTACATTAACAAAACAAATTATTTTTTATCTTGCTTTCTTAAAGAACTTGTACAGGTTTTTCTCTACTGCCCTGTGGGTGGAACTCAAATTATTTGTGGTTTGGTATTGTAGACCGGACTACACAGGGTTAAACTGCTAAGCACAGGAAGTGCTGGCTGCATCAGAAAAACTCATATTCACAGTGCTCTGAAGTCAGGATAACACCACAGCTGAGGCAGCCAAAGACACGGGCTACAGACGCTCCCTATTCCAGAGCAGCAAAGCTGCCAGCCTTAGAGATCATACAGTTCTCTTGACTGGCACAATTTATTGCCTTTGTTCCAACTTCTTGGGCTTTGGGTTTTCTCACATTCCTCTTCCTGCCCCAATCTGTGGAATCTGTGGAATATATATTGGCTGTCCGGAGAAGTTCTTTGCCTTTACTCGTAGAGAGTTTTTACTCTTGAGAGAGAATTCTGATCTTCCTGGAGCCCCCCAAAATCACACCACTGTCTCTTTTATTTAAGACATTTGTTTTCTGCTCCTTTAGGAACTTGAAGCTATGCCAAGACCCAAGATAGCTTGGCACTGCCTTATTCTCAAATCATTGCCTGCTCAAATAATCATTGAAATTTTAAAATGCCTTGTTGTTTTCCTTTATTGTTATTTCACTTTTTATCTCTTTAATTAAAAACTTTGTTTGGCATCAGAGATTGAACTCAGGGCCTCAAATTCCCTTTTATTGGGATATATACTTTTTATTTTGATAGGTCTCACTGATTTGCCCAAAATGACTTTGAAATGGCAATCTTTCTGCTTCCATTTTTTGAGTATCCAGAGTTACAGGTGGGCACTCCCATGCTCAACTCTAAGTTTAACTTTTAACAGAAAATGCAATCTACAAGGCATGGAACTATACACTTAACAAGCATGATTAAACTTGAAAATTACAAACCACCAGAAGTTAGACGTCACTGTCCTTATTTTATAGCTGAAAAAACTGAAGCCAAAATGTAGCGAGTACCTTTATTCATATTTTTACACAGTGGACAGAAGGCAAAAGGCAACTCTCAGGCTCTCGCTGGCTGCAATGGGAAACAGAGTCGCTAGAAGTAGAATGGTCTAGCAGTGTGCCCAAACGAAGTCCGTGTGCTACATGAGAGGAAAAGCACTGATGAAATGTGTCTTAGTTGCTTTCTTCTTTGCTGACACCCACAGCTCTAAGGAGGGAAGGTTGAATCTGTGTAGAGTCCACAGTGGGTGGACTTCAAGTCAGGGGAGCGTGACAGAGGGATATGGCAAGGGAGACACAACTTGAAGCACTGTGGCAGGAAGCTGAGGGACATCAAGGTGGGAGGGAGGAAGATACAGGCTTCCAGTCCCTGCCCACTAGGGTCCGCCTCCTCTGTCACCAGGTTTCACCTGTCAACACATTTGCTATAAATTCCTTAAATAAGCATTATGTCCCTGTGACACAATCATCCCTGTGACGCGTCTTTGAGATATATATCATTAGATATATACCATAGCCATGCTAATAAAGTAGATTTAAATTGGAATTCTCTCTGGAAAACAGGGAACCATGGTTCTTCTGTCTACAATGGACAAACTCTTTACCCCTTACGGGAATTTTAAAATGCAATGGGTAAAATGTGACTTTTTAACTGAAACTGAGTGACTTTGGAGACACAAAGTGATTTTTAGACACAAGCCACATCCTATGTAAAGGCCTGGTGCTAAGGGATAAACGGCCCATGGGGAGCCCCTGATGCGTTCAGTGTGGCAAAGAGCCAGTGTGTGAGGTGATGGGGAGAAAAGCAACGGGGTTATACAACACTCAGGCAAAGCCAGGTCACATGGGGCCTTGCGGGCCACTCGGAGGAGGTGAGGCTTTATTGAAAAGTTTTTTCAGGAAGGAATAAGGGAAGAAAGAAAAAGAGGAAGGAAGGAAGGATGGGAAGAAGGGAGGAGGGAAAAAGGAAGGAAGCAAGAAAGGAAAGGAAGGTGAGCGAGAGAGAAGGCGTAATCTTGGAAAAAGTTCACAAAGTTTGTTAGCACAAAAGAACAAATTTTTTAGAAAGCTATTGCAAGACCTTAAACTAAAAATGACAAGAATAGCCTTGTAGTTTAGGGAGATCATTCCAGCAATGAGGCAGACTTTAATAAAAGAATATTGAATTAAATAAAAAAATATATTCCATCATGGACATTATACAATAACTGAAAATAAAAACATAATTGTCATTTGCATTCGGTGAACTATGAGAAATTTAATGCCATGTAAAAAGATTGCTTAGTTGACTAGAATCTTTGGCCAAAACGGAAGCAATGATAAAATCATGAGATTGCATTGTGGAGAATGCATTGGATGCATGGATGCATGTGTGATTGCGTTCATTTCTTTCTTTCTTTCTTTCTTTCTTTCTTTCTTTCTTTCTTTCTTTCTTTCTTTCTCTCTCTCTCTCTCTCTCTCTCTCTCTCTCTCTCTCTCTCTCTCTTTCTCTCTCTCTCTCTTTCTTCTATTTTTTTGGAAGAAAAATGCAAGGAAAATTTTTGGTCACACTTTTTTGTAAGGAACACAAGCCCACTATTCAAAGATGTAAATCCTGAGTAAACTAAATTATACTGTCCATGAAATTGTCACAGAAAAGTCAAAGAACCAAGGGTCAGAGAAAAGTTCAAAGCACATCTTTAACTTGATGTATCAGCAATGACAGTTAGCATGCGGAATCCTGACTCAGCAGAACATAGCAGCGTTTCATCCCATCCGCTAACCACTGCTGGAAAGAATTAACGTCGTAGGCATTTTGAGTCCATTTTCCTTTGATATACCTGAATTAGAAAACTAACAAGTTGTCTTTTCACTGTGGTATATTTTGTGCTGACAAATTTGTTATTTGGGGCCGACAACTTTTTTCTTCTAAGATTAAGCCTTCTCTTCGTCTTCCTTCTCTTTTCCTTCTTTTCCCCACTCCCTCTTTCTGTTTTTCTTTTAATCTTTTCATTGAGATGAGGTCTTATTATGTTACCAGACTAGACTGTTCGAAGTCTAGTCTGAGACTACGGATGTGCTCCATCATGCCTGGTGGCTTCTTAATTTATCATGCTTTCCAAATGGTTAAAACGATGGCATAAATATCACAAGTTAGCATAGTCATTGATTTTTATCACTAGATATATGTGGTCACTTTTGTAATTACTTACTCAGATTATGGAATTATAGTCTCTCCTTTAATCTTCAGAACTTGATGAAAAGTTTTCAATAGAAACTAATAATATTACCATACGTTTAAACGTAATCTGATACAAGGCAAATTTTAAGTATATTTCTAGGTAAAATGAAGCCATTTGTAACAACACAATACCAACTAAAATAGACCACCCTCTCCTTTGCATCTCTTTAGGCTGAGAGATTATAAATAATCCTACACACTGAATAAATCTATGTACTAGCAGAGCCTCTACCATGAACTGGTATTTATGGTAGAAAATAATAATTGCAATTAAAAATGTTGAGATATAAGTTACAAACTATTTCAGAATGCTTTCATATAAATTACTATATTTGGATCTCAAGATTTAGATCTTTATGGGACTAGGTGTTCATGATTTTCACATTATAAACAGACAAAGCTGGTTCCATAGCAGACTTGAAATAAAAACTTGTTTTATAACTAGCATTCTTTTTTCCTTGAATATTTGCTTTTTGATTTATACTTTTGATTCAATTGATTTTCAAATCTATTTTCAGTTTTAATAAAAATGTCCTATAAAATATCTAGTTTTAATAATTTATCTTTAATAGGAAATTATTAGGATGGTGGCATTATCATTCATTTAACGCATTCTTATTTAAGTGAACGAAGTTGAACTTTCCAATAAATTAATAGTCAAGAACCTCGGTCATGAATTTTCTAACAGCTCATGCATTTTTAAGATTTTTTTTTAAGTCTTCAGTTACAACATACATTTGCTTTACATTCAGTTCTTTAAATGGGCAGTAATCCCAGTAATTGTATCTATTAGTAGTTTGTTGTTGTTGTTGTTGTTGTTGTTGTTGTTGTTGTTTGGTACTGGAAATCAAATTCAGGACATTGCACTTGCCAGGCAATCACTTGTGCCAGTGAGCTATCCTCTCAGATATTAGTAGTGTAATAGACAGTATGCTTCCTGGTGTGATTGACTAGTACACCAGTACTGTTTGTAGGATATGATTGGAAATGCAGATACTTAGGCTCCATACCAGGCTAATTAAATCAAAATTGCAGGGGGCTGGGGATTTTGCTCAGCGGCATAAGCGCCTGCCTTGCATGTGTGCGGTCATGAGTTCATCCCTGGTACCGATAAAAATGAAAAAGACAAAAAAAAAAAAAAAAAATCAGAATTGTAATTTACGGAGATCCTCATATAATCTACATACACATAAAGTCTCAGAATTTCAGTTGACCTTTGAGCAACACCAGGATAAGGGAGAATTCAGTTAAAAATTTATGCATAATTTTAAATTACCCAAGAGCTTAATTACTAATATCCTGCTGTTTACTAGAAGATTTTTGAAAACTATACATAGTTTGTTAACACATTTGTATGTTGAATGTACTTATATACAGTAAAAAAAAAAAAAAATAGGAACCACACTTGTGCCTTGGTTCATGAACTTGATTCTTTCTACGATTCTAGTCACAAACCAAGATGGATAAGAACGCAATCGGAGTCAAATTCAGTAGTTAGGTTCATTGTTGACCTTATAAAGGAAATTTCATTTGGTTCTTATCCAATTTGGTTTGCTACCAGAACTGTGCAGAGAATTGATTTCATGAACCAAAGTACCACTGGATATCTAATTTAATGAAGAGATAATTGCTCACATAGATAATTAACATTGCACTATATTTTAAGCAAATGCTCACAAAACTTCAACTTAGCACGATAGTAATAGGAGATACCTATGAAATTATGACAGTGGTGTGTTAACTGTATGAACTTACTATTTTTTACAAGTGAAAGGGAAGGCAGGGGAATGGGAAGGAAGGAAGAAGCAAGATATACCCTGTGCGGGTACACATTCTCTATAATGAATGTTATCATTATGTACATCTTAAATGGACCGATAAAATTTTAAAATGCAAAAAATATTACATATTTGTGTTTATTTTTGTCTTTGTTTACAATATCAATTTTACTTCAGTTCATCAACCTGGAAGTAAATTCACCTGTTAGTAGTTTCATGGGTTCTATTTCTCATGAGCATGGTACAATAACTATAGTGTTTGTGTGAAACTTTTCATAAATCTTAAATTTTTGTAACACATTTCTGCAGATTTTTTGGTAGTAAATAGTAAAATAATTATATATATATGCATCTTCTTCATGTGTAACATAGCTTTTTTTCTTGATTTGTTTCAAAATGGCTCATTTAAGAGTGTTTCCAAATTGTTACAAATCTAAAAAAAGTTTGCATATAGGTAGACCCTTGCAGCTCAAAACCATGTAATTCAACTGTGAATTTAACTGTTAAATAATTTTTTCTTTTTCAACAATTAAGTTCTTAATCCTAAATAGGATTTCAGGAAGTTGAGACTACTGAGTATCTGATGTGTTCTTAGTTTTTCTCTCTGCCACTCTTGCAAAAGTACTTTGAATTTGGCAAAGAAAAATAGTTTTTTTTTTTTTTTGACTGAGTAATTTTGTAGATATATTTGGGGGACTGGAGACAAATGCACCAACGTAAGTATATAATACAAAGAAAATTCTATCATGTACAGAATTACTTAAGAGATTTTTTTTTTCTTTCAATGTAGCTACAAACTTTTACAAATTTGCAAAAACTTCAAATTACAAGTTGTGAAACATAATCAGGTATAATAAGTACACAGTAACAAAGGAAGTAAAAATATTAGGAAGGCAAATAAAACTCTCAGTGGAAACAGGCTGGATCCAGGATAATCTTATTAAGAGCTTTACTGCAAGTAGCAGCAAATTAGCAACATTATGAAGGTGATTTGTATGTAAATTTCCTTTTCACTTTTTCTGCAAATGTGTTTACTTTGGTCCAACATTTATGAGGGAAGGCTTTGATTTTACCACATGAATGTTAATGCCATCTCAGTGTTACGCTGCAGAAGAGGAACCCTGGAGGACTGACTGATCAAACTAATTCAGCTAATTCAGGTACATGCTTAGAGCTGCACTAGTTCAGTGGTGGGCAGTTTACTGGAAACTCTACGCTCACTCCCTGGCAATCATCATAGTCTTTTTGGAAGGAATTGGTATAGAATGATAATGAGTGGGTATCCTTGTCACCAACTAGGGGCTGTGCCACATCTCTGACCACTACCATCAGGTCCTGATCTCTATGAAATTCTAGGAGCTATTTCAGTAACTCTTTAATTGCTTTCTTTGTGTACTCAATGTGGAGATTTTTCCATTATATGGTAGGTTTTTTTTTTTCACAGATGGGTACATTGATTCAAAACCATTGCATAATTGTGTCCTATATCCATATCAATTGAAATAATTTTGGATTAAATGATTTATGATTCAAACGGTTGAGAATGATGTGTTTTTAACACAGATGTGACAGAAATGACTCATATACATTATACTAATACATAAAAACAACTCTTTTTAGATACAAATTGAAACAATTTTCAAGACTTTGTTTAGGGCCATGAATATTCCATTTGACATTCCATACTGTTCAACTATATTGGACCACTGCCTATTTTTAATTTTGCTATTTGGTGTGTTGGCAGTTTAAAGTTATTCATATCCATTCACTAATTTTTGTCCTGAGAAATAAACATTAATGATATCTGAAACAGATTTGAGTTCTAAGCGGAGCTATACTAAAAACTTTGAATAGTAACAAAAATGAAATGGTTTGGTGTTTGAATTATTTTGCCATAAGTGGAAACTTCCCATCTGCTTATTAAGAAAAAAATTCAGAAAATTGAATAATTATAATCATTTATATATAGCTAGCATCTTTTATAGTGGCATTCATTACCACTGTCTCATTGACTCACAACTCATTCATTCTCAGGGTGGGTAAACAGACATTCTTTAAATATTCTATGGTGGTAAAAGCCACATGTCATGGTAAGAAATGAGCATCCATGATATGTTTCTGACCTCACTCTCTCATCATTTACTGAAATTTCACTTCTAAGTGTTAATTCCAGAAGTATATGGTCTTGTGTTCTGAAGTCACTAATAAAATTTTTATAATTTTAAAGTTTAAAATACTATTTTCAAGTTTCTAAATACTACTGCCATAGTTTTTACAGATTCAATTACACTTTGAAAACATTCTAAATATTTTCAAGTGATAAAAGTGTAATATATATACATATTTCTCAAAAGTAAAACACATATATCTCAAAACTAACCCACCTAATACAATTCTAATAACATGAAAGAAACCAGGTGGTTTTCAACTGTTACAATATTATTATTTTACTATTTAAAAAGCTGAAAAATTGCTAGAATTATCATCAAATGTATATCCTTAAAAATCTAAGCAATTATCTGAGTTTTCAAATTTACAACAGCCATTCTGATGTCAAGCTATCTACTTTGACCTTTTGACACCACAGTATATTCACCATCTTTTGCTGTTGCCCAGGAAGCAAAGAGGAACCAATAAAGATGAGCCCCGATCAAGACATTGTTTAACACACTATTTAAAATGTGTGTGTTTACTGTGAGAATGAACTAAACACAGTAATGAAACTATTCTGCTGAAAGTAACACTTGTTTGTTAATCTGTTTGCATTAGTTTATCACATGAGGTTTCACCTGGACATCTGAGTTGAAAACATTTGTATAAAATAAATTTGATAGTAAGGAGTACCGAGAGCTGACTTTCTTTTCTTCTTCATTTTTCTTTATAAAGTTTTGCACTACTATGGTTCAAATCTAGGTCACATGTAAGTGCTCTAATAGAGTTTCTCCTCTATCCCCAGAACTGATTTTTTTAAACAGTAGCTTACAAAGACAAAATGAGGGATCTAGGGTGCATCTGTTTCCCTACTGTCTCATCAATATTTGAGAGGTTATTTAATTAAAAGCGAATGTCATAAGAGACTTGTGTTACTTGTGTTTTTGTCAGAATAATCTGAGTTGATATAATCATAACATTAATGTTCCTACATTAACATAAAATCACAAGCTCTCCTGGCTACAGGCTGTGTTAGATGCCAAATATTCAGTGATGATAGTACATGGTCCTTTACCTAAAGGAATCTGTGGCTCATAAAGGACTCACACAAACTCAGACTGTTCCTGGATCACGGGAGAAGTACTGTGATGAGGGAAACATTAAGAGATACAGAAATAGAAAAGAGAGACAGCTGACCCAGCCTGGGAAATTAGATAATTAATAAAAACAATGGAAATGAGACCGGGAAAGAGCTCTTTGTTGTATTAGTGTGACCAGATTAGATTTCTCTTAACTGCAATTGGTTTATATTTTCTCAGCAAAGCAAGAAATAGTACAAAATCTGTAGTTCTCATATCACTGATGGTTGCTTAATGCTTTCAATCTTTTGTCTGAAATTTTACTCAAATTTCACTCAAACAGAAATAGGCAGTACTTAACAGTTTCTAGTGATGGCAAGCTTTCACATAGAGGTTAAAGAAACTCCGCCACCTCATGGAGCTATATATACACCAGGACAGAAGAGACTAACAGTACAATAAGAGAGAATATAGCAAATGTTTATCAGTCTTTGGCACATTCTTATCTTTGGATTTACTTATTTTCAAAATATCTATAAAATACTTCGTGGATGCTCAAGGAAGCCTTCATTTTTGGATCCCTGAAAGAGCATTCTAATAGTGACTGAGAAAATAAATGAGCCCAATCTCCAGGAAACTACTACTTCCCTATTACATCTCTGTGGCTACATCTAGATTTCTTTTATACTGCATGTATCTACGAGATTAGTAATGAATTCATGTTAGGAAGTCTTTAGATTTTCAAATATGAGAATAATTTTCTATTATTAAACTAAGTTGAATGTGAGATTCTGAAAGTATTTAAGCTAAAAGTTAGTGTGGACTAGTGACTGGTTTCAGGAGTCCAGACTGCAATATCTCTCCCTATTTCCAGGCTGACTTCTGAAGTAAAAGATTTGGAGCCTAAGACAAGAAAAGGAATCAATTTCCTTTGTCTTTGCAGTGAAAGTGGTGAGAATGAATTCCAACCTCTCTCCTTAGTGCAGAGTATATAACCAACTTTGTCATTAAGACCTTTAAATATTAATATGTTTACTTCAGTAAGATTTCCAAAGAACAGTACACTGTGATGTTTACAAATTACTTCAGTATGACTAAATACATGGAGTAGCTTGAGAAAAAATTAGCATTGTCTTTTTGCATGATTTGATCTCTTGTCATCTTATTTCATACTATTTTGAGCTCAAATCAGTTCAAAGACACAATATCTGTGATACTTTTTGTGACCTTTTATAATAAGCAAAACAGAGAGGCATATTCTGCTTATTCAAGTTCCAAGAAACAGAATTTTAATGTCATGTATAGAAAACCAATCTGAATGTCAAAGCCCAAGACTTAAGAAAATTTATATAAGAACAAACTCACTGTGAGCCTCATTTTCTTTAAATAAATTTGCCAATTTCCTTCAGAACAAAAGCCTTGGAGAGCTAAATAAATTTTGAGAAAATAATTGCTTACTTTCTGATCTATTGCTTGTAAAATAGGAGTGTTATACAGCTTCATACAATGAATTAACATTCTATTAAATAGCTGCCATGAGTATGTTCATTTGCATGCATATATACTATAATATTTTCATATTCTTCCATTTTTGATGTTATATTCTATGATCATTAAAGTGTTATGTGAAAACTATTCTGCTAGTGATTTTGAATACACAGTATTTTAATTGCTAGATTTATATAATTTTTATACACATACAAATACAAATAGTAAAAAACCTCTGTGTGTGTGTATAGGTTTTTCTATGAGAATACAAGGAAATGAATACCTTATCATGTGTGTTTAATCTGAGTTAACATACTTCATCTCAATTGCTAGTGACTATCTGGAAAGGCAATCTACAAGATGTGTGAGCTCTGCTCTTGATTTGATTTTTATTGGCTACCTATCTGTTACTAAAATTAGATTTTTTTCTTGAACTAAATCCAAATCCATACTCATCTAATTTATTTTTTACAAAGAACCTTTATAACTTTTCTTTTTAAAACTTCTTCAATAGTTTAAAAAAATCTATTCATCTATTTTTCAGACCTGTTAAGCAACTGTTAAGATTATTTTATGTCAGTCATGATGACTATGAAGACATATCATGGAAGGAGTTCTGAAGGAGGAAAGAGTTTTTCTAGTCCTAAATTCCTTCTTTTTTACCCCCATAGATTTCTAAAAAGCAGGTGCTCAAAGCATTTAATATAATGGTTGTAGGCTAAAGAACTGTCTTTGGTTATTCCAGCACAGAACAACGGCTATGTGTTACACTTCAATCTGTGATCTGCCTGATATGGTTTACTTTTGATAATGTCTGTTTCAAAAGGAAGAGTCACTGCTATTTAAATAAATAAGCTGATAATGTGAAAAAAGTTACAGAGAATATGCCTGACTTAGTACGGTTTTCCTGTTCTCATGGAAAATATATGTACTCCATCTTTCTTCTTTTAAGTGGGTCCATGATATTCGAGCAGAAAAGTGATTTATTATTTCTTAGAAATTCAGATGAAGAATATTTATTAGGGTTTAATGGAATATAACAAGGTAATATAAATCACATATAATAGATACTGTGGTTTATATCCTGATGGTAGACCTACTTGAACGCAAAAAGGGATGAGAAGAACCAAGCCTTGTCATGTTTGAATGGCTATGAATCAAAGCTGAATTATAAGACAGGGATTTTGAAGTTTTTGTTGTTTTGTTTGTTTGTTTGTTTGTTTGTTTTTTGGTCTTTTTCCTTTTTATCGGTACCGGGGATCGAACTCACAACTGCCTGCTTGCAAGGCAGGTGCTTATGCCGCTGAGCTAAATCCCCAACCCCTGAGTTTGAAGATTTTTAAAATAATGTCAAAATATATCATCACTGTTGCAAACTATAATATTCTCTATAAAAACTACCAAATGCTGGGATAATTCAGTAGTCACTTAGCAGTAATTGACTAAATGTATATTATCATTTTAGGAACTACTTTAATTAAGTAATTGCTAAGATCTTTGTATTTAGTATGTGATATAAAAATGTAAATAAGAATGAACAAATCTCTATATGAAAACCACTGAGTGTTAATATAGATTTATATATGTGTAAATATAACTATGTATGAATAAAATGGACCTTTAAAGGATAAATTCCACTTGAAACTGTGCAGTGGATCCAAGAAGGATCTAAATGTGTCCTGCTGGGATACTTTTAGACTAGGAGTAAGATGGAACCATTAGAAAAGACACACAGCACAAGTGGTTGACAGATATTATGGTTTGTGTATGAATGCCCTCCCAAAGCCTCATGCAGTCATGAGGCTGGGCCTTTTGAAGGTGGCTGAATCTAGTATTTGCCATTGGTTCATTATTAGGGCTGGGATTGGCTGTGTGAGTGCTGCACCACCCAGGAGCAGTTACTCTGTGTCCAATAAAAGGGAGGGAAAGAGGAGTGCTTTACCCTTTTCCCTTTGCCCCGTATGCTCTTGTTGCTTCCGGTATCTGCCATACACGCCATGAATGGTTGCTTCTGTGTCAAACCACCCTGCATTGGAGCCAACTGACTGTGGACAGAAACCTTCACACACTGAGAGCTAAAAAAACCTTTACTTTCTTATTTTTGGGTGTCAGATGTTTTGTACAACCAACAAGAGAAAATTACCTGAGACAATAGACCTGGCAAGAGTATAGAGGGGAGACAGATAATAATGACTTAGTCTTTAGGCAAGTTGAGCTTAGAATTTTGCAAGGCATCTATAAGCTGCTTAACCACCAATGAAATTTACTAAATGCTGTTTTCAGTGATGGTAGGTTTTTTTTTTTTTTTTTAAGGAGGCCAATGAAATTTAACAGAAGAAAATAACTCTTTCAAAAGATTCATACAATTATACTATCTCTTTTCCTTTAGCTATTTATTAACTTACCCAATAACTACTTATTGAATGCTTTCCTTCTACTAGACACTCTCTTTAGAGGTAAGAAGGTGAGCAAAACAGACATAGCAAGCCTCTCATGGAGGAAGCAAGCAACAAGAGTAAAATGTACGTAATTATAAAGTGAGATAAGTACTATAAAGGAGAGAAAAGGGTAAAATAGATGGAGTTGTATTTACGTAGAGTAGTTAGAAACATTCTTTAATTTGAGATGGATTTAGCTTTAAGCTCAAAAGTCGAGAAGGAACTACACATTGAAAATTATTTTAGGCAAAAAGAACAGCATGTATAAAAATCCTGGAGCCCATAAGAAGTAGACTATTTTAGGAACAGAAG
The DNA here is from genome assembly GCF_034190915.1 of Cavia porcellus. Classification (NCBI taxonomy): domain Eukaryota; kingdom Metazoa; phylum Chordata; class Mammalia; order Rodentia; family Caviidae; genus Cavia; species Cavia porcellus. The sequence continues at coordinate 6,816,890 of NW_026947500.1, read as the reverse complement.
AACAGTGTGATTTGAGATGAAATTGCCAGACATATGTAATTTGCAGTGGTAAACTATCTGAAAGGAGATATCAAGTATATGTCAAGTAAAAAAATCGGTTTTGTCCAGTGACCTGAAAGAGAAAAGATGCTTGACTCCACTAAAAAAATTGCTCATTTCCATTTAACTGACATCACCTTTCTTCCCCTTTAAAATAATTTTAGTAAAGTGAATAAGAAGTTCTTTACCCTAAGAAGAAAACGGAGGAGTAATACCTCTTCCTACAGATCTATTATGACATACAGAAGTTTAAGTCAACTTCAACTTGGATTGTGAATGAGAAAGAGAAGCCATATCTTTAGGAGTATTAGCTAACAAGAAATGCAAGTTTATAAAATCTGTCCTCTCAAATGTGACAGCAAATTTTTAAGTTGATGCTTTAAAATGCAAAGTAAAATGTACAATAGTAATTTTTACAAATATATTAGAATTTGACTATGTAATGCTTTTTAGAATTTTCAAGGAAGTCTTTACACATTTATTAATTTCCTACGATAATTTAGTGAGGTACATGCTATGAGTATTATTTTTCTTTTTCAAAGAGGAAATTAAGGCACAGAGAGAATTGTCTACAGCATTTTACTAGTAGATTGATAAAAGCTAGATAGCCCTGGAATCCAACATTTATTACATGCATAACTCTATCAAAATAAAAAATTTCAGAATCCCTCATGTAAATTTATTGTGGATTCATAAACTATAACCTTCAAAATGTGAGTCTAGACAAATAAAACCTCATGTATATTTATTAGATCTTGATGGCGAGTGGTGCTAACTGTAAGTCCAATTTCACATATGAAGAAACTAAGACACAGCAACGTGAAAGGATTTGAGCAGCAGTCATGCTAGCTTCCATCAAGCTGCCAGATGGTGACTTTCTAGCAGCTACAGGTGTCTCAGGGAGATAATGAGTGTCTAAGATATAAACGTGCAACCATGTTAGATGGAAAACAAAAGGCAGAAACTGTCTTTCCCCTTCACAATGTGATTTTGAGGATGCAACTTATACACTGCTCTTCAAGTAATCGAATGTGCATCAACAAAATATGAAGTAAGTGAAAAGTTTAAGAAAAATATGTACAATCATGTTGTTATTCTTAGTTTTAGGTGAGATCCACTGCATCTTTGAATATAGACTGCACTGTATAAAATGGGACATAAATTTTACTTTCTTGGATAAGCACAGACTTGTAGAATCACATAAGACTAATTTTCCAAGTTAATATTAATATCAAACAGAATTTCTTTTCTGAAATTCTAAAGCCATGATACTATATTTGATATTTTATTCATAGCTATCTGAGAAAAAATGGAAAAAGAATCACCAGAGGGGGGAAAAAGAAGTTTATTAAACACTTTAGAATGCTCTTATGTTGGGAAAAAAGGAAAGTAGTCCATTTGCATATTTTCATAGGTAGTGCTTTAAACTTATTGACATTGGCTGAAAGTATTGTTTAAATAATAAATATGTATCCAGTAGGAAAATAGGTTAGAAATGTGAAAACTTAACTAAACATCAACCTTAAGAAGTAGAAAATCATGCTATCCAACTCACGCCTTAAATAAATGTTTCCATGGTTTCATTTATACCAAACAGACAAATGTGCAGCATTACCCTATTGCTAAGCATTAGCATTATTGATGAGTTTGTGTTACTATTAATCAGTTTCCTTCACAAAGACAAACTACCATTTTACTCTGTTTTCCTAATACACTGAGATCTGCCTCTGCTTCATTCCTCTTTCTCATATCTCATGTACACTTTGAAGCACACTGCAGCTGCTTAGCTGGAAGCTGTGTGCCTCTCAAATATTCACATCTTTTCAACCAGCTGCGTGAGGTTTGGTTGAAGAAAGCTCTGTTCTGAAAACATAGAACCTTTATTGGTTGCATTTATTTATCCATAACCGCAGTCTTGTACCTGGTTAAATTTACCTTATGCATACCTGAATACTTTATTTTTCCTTTACCCTGCAAATAGAGTTTGCTGAAAGTCAGTCTCATGTTGGCAGAGTGCCTTTCTGGCTAATACAAATAAATGGAAGATTGTATTCTTTCAGATCATTGATACAGCAGGCAAGGTTCAAGCTTTATTCTCATAAGAAAACTAAGTGTCTTAATGTTAATCCAGAGTTTGATTCATTCTTTCCCTTCACTGTTGTTAGGTGTGGGCCAAGGGACTTGCTGGCTCGGGGGAATAACAATGAGCTCAGGGACTCTGCTCTTCTACGGTCCTGGTATGCATCCAGTTCATCTGAATAATGGCTTAGAAAATTTAAGCCTTGATGAATTAAAGATCAGGAGAAAGGGGGACAGGGTACATTCGAAGTTAGAATCTTAGTCCACACCTTAATTGGCAATTGTCCATAACTTTTGAAGTAGCATTGAGTTAAATATTTGTATTCTCTTTAAGGACATTAAGAGTGAATTAATTATAAGTGTTTAAGAGGTAATCATAGTTATATACCTTTAAGATGTGACCAGTGTTGTCGAACATCACAACACTTATATGACAATGGACCTGGAATTTAGAAATCTGCTTTGCTTTCAAAGTGAAAACAAATTAAAGAAAGTTGTGAATAATGTTACTCTTTGGTTTGTTTTGAAAACATGAAATACTATTCTGTTACTCATATTCATTTTATTTTGTCTTACTAAATTACTAAATGATAACTTTTTAAGGAAACAGGTTTTTAATAGGAAAAAAGCACAACTCTTGGTAGAAATAAATATACCAAAATTCTCCTCCAATAACATTTAACAGAGTGTTCTGTTAGATAAAAAACAACAAATATAATCTGTCTATACCTATGGTACCTGCTCTACATCTCTTTTCCTGAAACTTCTCTTTGCTATGAAGCTTGCATATTATTGTCTGCATTTCCTCTTCGTGTCATGAGTCTCTCTCCAGTTCATACCTCTCAAGTCAGCTACTTCTTAAATTCTTGAATAAGAATAATTCTTATTTTATTTCTGAGGAGCCTGAGAAATGCTTTTCACAAAACATTGCTTTTATTTCATATTTGCTTATATTTGTTGTAGCTTCATTCATAATTTAGGCTTACATGTATGCATCTGTTCATATATGGGGAGATATAACAGCTGAGGGAGGGACAGGGATTTATTTTTTAATTCATTTACTCCAGCATTTTCTTAATAAAAGCACTTTTAGAACAGATTCAAGTGGTTTGTTTTTTCTTAACTTTGGGACTTTGGCCTAGATGTGGAGACTCATGACCGTAGTGAAATAATCAAATACTGAATGGCAGAAAGAGGCAGAAGGCATTAGTAGTTAATGAGTTAGAAATTATCTTCTAAACATATTCATAAATTTAACTGCAATTAAAAATTGGGTAGCTTTTGTAAGATTTTGTAAATAAATGAAAAAAATCCCTCAAACAAATCTTTTACTTTTATAAAATCAAAGCTATATATATCATAGTCCAAAGAGAAAAATAAATAAAAAATCATAAATATAGCATGACTTCTAAGTTAGCTTTAAGCAAAAACACTGGAAGAGAATTGGATCTATTTCATACCCAGTATGGCCCCTGCACTGACATTATGTACAATTTATAGGAAATATTTGTACAATAAGTAAAGTTTGAAGGCAAATTTATTGATTTACTGCAAATGTGTACTAGTAAAAATTTCTAGAAGAAAACTGAAAAGTATTTCTTATCACCAGATGAAAGCATAATTCACTTAGGAAAAAATTCAAAAAAATCTATAGAGGACAGTGTATTCTATGATTACTAATAAACATAGAAACCACCTGATGATCAATGTATAAAGCTTAAGCTGAGCATGGTGAACACACCAGTAATTCTAGCACTTGGGAAGCTGAGGCAGGAGGATCACTGTGAATTTGAGAACAACTATATAGTGAACTCAAGGCCAGTCTGAATTATGCAGTGAGATTCTGTCTCAAGAAAGCAAGCAAGTGAACAGGCAAAGATATTAGAAAGCTATAAAAAATAGCTACTTTTAAATGTTTAAGTAGAACTGCCCAACACTGAAGCCCCCAAATCTTTCATTTTCCAGATCGATTAGAGACCACCTTGAATTTCATCTTGATTCCTCACTCCAGGTTAATATCCTTCAGGCGCTAGGTCATCTAAGATCCATCATTGGTCTAGGCAGGTGAGCAGAGCTGTCCACAGAAGACAAATTCTACTGCATGGCTCAGCGTATACCACTTCAGGCTGCACAACTGATGCCCTCGCAATGCTTCAATGTCACAGCGCTGTTCACAATTGTGAAAAGCTGGCGGGGCGGCAAGAATTTTTGAAGGCCAAGCATTACTTTGCTAACTGTGGAGTAAATAAGAATCTCTTGACTGGGCCGGGATGCAGTCTGCATTTGGCGTTCCTCAAACACTCCCTGATGGTGTCTGTGCTACTGGTGTGAGGACCACATTTCAGGTAGAAAAAGGCTGAATGATACCTGGGCTTCTGGGAGTGTTACAGTATTCTGAAAAGATAAAGCTTTTCTTCTCTTAAATCTCTCATGTAATCTGCACAAATATTACCAATTCTTTTGGATGTTTTGGTCCTTACGTGCCGCTTTATTCAGTCTGAGTTCTACTGGGTTTGATTTCTGAGAATTTCTTTCAGTTTGGTTCCCAAATAACCATGCTGCTCTGTATGAATTTGTCCAGATGTTCTTCCCCTTCAAATAGTTTGTGGCTTTTCTAGAACAACAAGCAATTCCTTCTTCAATCGTCTCTCCCGTCCCTTCCTTTCTTTTTCTTAGCAGTATTTGATATTGCATCCAGGACTGCTGCACCACTGAGCTTTATTCCTAGACCCTTTATTTATTATTTTGAGATGAGATATTGCTAAGTTACCAAGGTGAGACGAAAACTTGCAATCTTGCCTCAACTGGCCTCAGCAATCACTCTTTCTTTCTTTTTTCCTATTTTTTTTTTTTTTTGGACAAGATCTTGCTGTTTAACTTAAGACACTTTTATCACTATGTAGTCCAGTTTAGTCTTGACCTTGTGGCAACCCGCCTGCCTCAGCCTCCCAAGTGCTGGCATTAGAGGTGTGCATCGTGACCCACAGATATCACTGGGTTGAATCACCATTTCTTTCTCTCTTTAAAATTCTAACACATTTTAAATTCTATACATAGAATATTTTCTCATTCACATATTCTTAAAGGATTACAATTAGGAGCATGTATTCTCTTGTAAAATAGCCAGCATCTCTCACTTTTTCCACTCTAGTCTCTCATATGCAGCCAAAGTTTTCTTCATTTATGACTTCAAAAATTAGTGAATCAAGCTAGAATGCTGTGTGTGATACAGTGAGACTATTAATGAAAAGTACATCTTTATTGCTTTTTAGATGGTAAAGAGATGATAGTTTAAGGAAAATAAGGATACATCTAAATATGAAAATATCAATATGAAAACCAAGGTATACAAACTTGACAAAAAACTAGTCAATTCATACTCTCAAAGGCAAAGACTGTAGCACTTATTTTTCCTTGTAAAGGCATTCCTGTATTTAACATGGAAATTCCGTGTGCTTATCTATCAATGAATTACTTCTCAAACTTGATAGGATTACATGGTTGGAGAATGCACAATACTGCAATATGTGAAAATATTGCAAAACTCTATGAGATGACTTGTTGGTGGCTTTGTCCTTCATAATGAGAGTAATCTGAAACATCCTATTGCTCCAATGACTCAGAAAAACAAACGGTAAAAAATATTTTCAGGTACTTGGGAAAGTCGGTGTGCTTTTAGTATTATTTATTCCTTAAACTTACAAAAATCTAAATGCAAATATTTGTATGCTTTCTTACTTTCAGAGGAGGCTGCTGTTTTCTGAACTCGGCTACACACCCTCAAACTTGAGACCATGGTTTCATGATTTTAGCTCAAGTGCTTGTTGAGAGAAGAAAAACAGTAATAAAGAGCTGGCTGGAAGAAGTACCACATGCTGAGAAAGGCTAGGTAAGTGTGCAGGGGAAATATGTTAACAAATGACACCCAAGACAGGTTATAGGTTTATTTATGGGAAAAAGTTCTGCATCTTCCATTATGCTCTGAAGCAAATGAATGCTGATCACGCTGCTGTCCCTGGAACTGTATGCATTTAAATTAAAAATATAGAGAGTGCAGTATACACCGAGGCGGGATCTATTGACTGTGTCAGTAACAGCAGCGTTTCCATTTTTCCTTTTGTAATAGAACTCATTGTATGTGTTCAGGATGGATTCTTGGTCTTTATTAATCTCACCAGTGAGAGCATTTGGGATTTTAAAAGCTATTGATTTTTTTAAAAGACTGTACTCCTTTTCTACGGTTTCCTCAGCTTCTATTTCTAAGGTGTCATAAAATGGATATGCAGGGCGGAGGAAACCATCTTTCTCCACACCTGCGCTGTGTGCATTTGAGGAGTCTTCTTTAAAGTCTTCAGCAAAATGAACAAGTACTGTTTGTTGTGAAGATTTTTTAAAAAAAATTTGTTTTGGTTGTTGATTTTTCCTGGTGTTGATCTCTCCACTTTCTGCTTGCATTTGATAGACAAACCCTTAGTGTGGCCGTGCATTTTGCCAGATAGAGACTTATAATATGTGTCCTTCTTATTCTCTCAAGGCTGCCTTAGCTCCTTTTCATTTTTACTTGACTCTAAATCTACCCCTTTTCTTCCTAAAGTATCAGAACATTTCTTAACTCCTGGAATTAATTGCTTTTCTTTGAATTAGGCATTCATTTATGTTATCAGTGTCAAAATAAACAAAATCTTGAAGAAATGACTATTTTTCATATTATATTCTTTTATGTTACATCTTGGCATTTGAAGACCAAACATAAAATATAATGAATGCAAAATATATGTCATGCAGAGAAAACTATTAAAACTTTCCTAGCATTCACAATAATTTAAAAGTTTTTGCCCTCATAAACAAACTGTGTCACACTGCAGGTCGCAAAGCAAAGGATGATAATAAATTCCCTTTCTCTAGTAGAGAACTTATTTATTTACTTTCCCTGATGCATAACAGGGAGTTAAGAGAAACTCCACATACAACCTCGATTCTCACCCAACTAATTATTCAATGACAAAAGCAGGGACGGCTGATTCCTTATGATCTATTGTGGACATATTATAAAGTGTCAGTAAATAGGAACTGACGAAAATTGGTTTTATGGTTGTCACAAGCATAGTTGGGACATAGAGCTTTATAAACATTTAAAGTTTGGAAAGTACAGAAAATGTACAGAGAATGTAGGGTTTGGGTTTTGTTTTAGGAGCAGGAGGGTGAGGCATAGTGATTAAAGTTACTAAAACTCGATGAAGTGTGAGTTCCTGTATGTGTTTACTATGCATGCATTTATGTAATAAGTTCATATGTACATATACACATATATAGTCATATATATACATGTACATATACATAAAGACATGTTTTCATGCACTTAGAGAGTGAGAAAATGGATTTTGTTTTACTTTTTTCTGAGGCAGTAGAATTTATGCATTGGTTACTTTCTAATTTTATAGTTAACGACTCTAGAAAATTTTATAATCCTGTTCTTAATAAACTGAAAATAAAGCAAGTGACTACAGGTATCAAAAGTGCTTTAGATAAACTCCCCTATTTTAAAAATGTAGAGGACTAAGGTTTGTCAAGGAAAAGATACTATTTTCTTTTCAGAAGAGATTTTCATTTTTATGCTACATATTCAGATTAAGAACATTTTGAATGCCAAAAGATATTCTGGGCAATTTGGAGAGCCCCTGTCTCAAAATTTAAAAAAAAAAATACATAAATGAATAAAAAGGTTGGAGACATAGTTTACTGCAAAAGCCTGATTCAATCCCAGAAATACAAAACCAAAACCAAAATACACTATATCTCTGGTAGAAAGTTATCAAGATATTTAGACATATGGAATATTTACTCAGAAAATAGTAACTTTTTGTGTCTAGCTATCTGACTATACTTTTGTATTACCTAACTTTTAATAATCATGGATGAATATTGATAAATTTTTCCAAAAATGTCTGTCCTTTGTTAAAAGTCAATGGATAATCATCATTGTAATAAAAATGGGATGACTGTTGTATACCACTGTAATGGAAAGAAGACTTTCATAGAGGGTATTTTTTTATTACAACAGAATCAAATAACACACATTAAAAATTACTGAATCAATAAATATTTTTTATACCTTGAATTCCTAATCTTTAGGCCTCAGCTTCCACAGTGCTATGGGATTGCAACCATGTACCATCCATCACACACAGGGCAAGTTCAAGGTCAACCGAGACTACTTAGGAAGAATTTATCTCAAAAAATGAATTTAAAGTCAACAAACGAGATATTCCACTTTCCAAGAAGTTGAGTTGTAACAATTCAAATTAGAACTTTATCCACTGAATTTTTAATTCCCAGAATAAAAACGTGTCTTCTGTGCTTTCTCCAGCAGGCTATGCTTTCTCATTCTGTAATTCTTTTCCATAAATGACAGGACACAAAGCATCTTTCCTCAACATGCTTATGGATCACACATATTGACCACAGCTTAGGAACTATGTAGGAAGAATGTGCTCTAATGGGAAGACTTTTATCTTATGAAAATTCTTAGTCATGAAATTTAACATATTGGGGAAAAAGAAATTTGAACAAGATTACTTAATGACTAAAAGCATGTCCAAAGCTTATATTGACCAACAAATCGCTTTTATTATACAGCAAATTTATGATGATACAACTTCATGAAAACATATTTATAAATGAGTGATAAATAGATAATTCAGTGCAAGCAATTTAAAGTCTAATAAACATGATTTTTCTTAATTTGACTAATGGGTTTTAGTGTTCTATATTGAGAGCTCTATTTTTCCACTATTTACTCTGGAAATTTTTCAAACAGTCAAGTCAAGAGAATGCAGTTTATATAAAAACTACATTTAATGTTTTATTATACTTGCTGAACACCTGGTTTACCCTTAAAGAACAAATTTTAAGAAATAATTTTTATTTCTACAATTTTAAGTTTTGGGAAAGTGGTTATTTCTTAACCAGCATATATTTTAATGTAATATTTGTGTGTGAAAGGATCATTATGCAAAGAGTAATTTTTACAATCAAAGATATTTTGTAATTGAGCAAGTACAGTCCCAGTTTTGATCCAAAAAGGTGAACTAAAGTTCAATCTTTCTATTAAATTTCTTGTTAAGCTTTTAAAAAGACTTTTCACATTGATCAAACATTTGCAGTTAACTTTAGCAAGAATCATGATTGATTGGTAGGAGAGTAGACATTATGGCATATATAAGAATGAAACAAAGATTATAGGACTAACTGGAGAATTAAATGTCAGAATGGCATTTTTGCAAGAAAGCTATTATCAGGGTGACATCACTACATCCTTATTTATTTCTGCATAATCTTTTTGTGCCATTTTTGACTTCTGAATACTGATAAGCACACATAATCTCTCCTTTATTTTTGTTATCTGTGTTCTTTTGTATTTTGCTTTTTTAGAGGACAAAGAAAATAAGAAGGTAATTTATATGATCTGTCTCTGTTGATTTGATTTTCTCCCAATTTTTTACTTTGTAATATTTTTCCTGAGAGTAAGAAGGTGTATGGAAAATACCTGGAAAATGATCTACAAAGTGCAAATTTCACTACCATCTACCCAACGTGAGTCTTCTTCAATAGATACTGGTAAATTGATTGGCTACAGCTATAATGTAAATTCATATGCAATATTAGAAATTGTATAATAAACTTAAAAAGAGAAATGAGTTTAGAAACTTGATGTGGAATTTTGGTATTGGCACTCAATTATCACAAATTGTTAAGGAATCAGTTATTTCATGCAATTATTTCTCCCACAGTCTATCCCACACAAAAGTACAAAATTAAAATGCATCCATCTAAAATGTGTGAAAAATGTTCTTACTTACTGAAAGAGTGAATTCTAATTATAACAATAACAATAACTTAGCTGAAGATCACCTTTTTTTATTCACTATACTGCAAAAATAAGAAGGGATCATGTTTTTCACAGATTATGGTCCCGTCACAGAATGAACAGAGAACGAATGGCTCTGGCTTTTGCTATTAGTGTTTTGCTTTGCTTTTGTAAGGCACAGCTGGTTTGTCTGCATCCCCACAATCTGGCTGTCAGCTCTCCTTACTCTTGTCAGAGAAAGTCCTTCTAATGACCATCATCTTTATATCTGTTTCTTTTTTTTTGTTTTTCATGAAGAGAATTGTAAATCACTTTATTAGCAGGGGATTAGCACTGGATGGAAAATAAACTTAAAAATATTTGAGTGAGAATTTAAGACTATTTAAAGACTGAATTATATAAATGTCATTCTATGAACTTTCTGACATATCTTTTTAAATATTTAAAAACTTAAAAAATCCATATATTTGACCATGCTCTAAAGTTAATGATATTATAAAAGTCATCCCAATATATGAGGTATTTACTCTGCATTTTACATATTAAATTCCAGATTTTCAATGTGTGTTTTTGAAGACAACTGTCTGATAGGTATTCCTCAATTTCTTTTTTGTTTTTGTTTTCTTTTGGCTTGCAGTTCAGGCAGGCTGGAAAATAGCATGTAGCCTAGGCTGGCCTCAAACTTGTGGCAATTCTCCTGCCTCTGCCTCCTAAATACTGTGATTACAGGAGTATATCCCATGAGCAGCAGATTCTCCTCGACTGTTAATATGCTTTGACTCAGAAATGTAATTATAATAACTAGTACATTGATAATATGTTAGTTGCTTTATGTATGTTAACTTTTTATAACTGACTTAACAATCTTAATCCATGCATGAGGATTCTGAGTATGCCATTTTATAAATGAAGAAATGGAGACACAGACAAATCAAGCAACTTGCTAGAGGGAATTCACTGATTAAATTCAGTCAGTCAAGATCTGCCATTACATATCTAAATATCTTTTTGTATTGTGCAACTTCTTATCAACATATTTGTCTAATATGTGTTTTACTTTCTAATATATATGTTATATATTTTTCATATGTTATTTGTTAGGTGCTAACTTCTAATATATTGTTCACAAATACAAAAACTTAATAAAACAGAAATTCTGACATAACCTTTATGCATGCTGTTAATTTTTATTTTCTTATTTTTTAAAAGCCATCTTACAAATCTTTTTTGGCATGCATTATATATTTTACTGTGTTTATTATTACATTTTACATCCTGCTCCAGTCTATTATGTTGACCCTTGGACATTATTTTAATGGTTAAATAACATGCACTAATATACATTGAGGGTGGCTTTATTTAAAACCAAAAGCCATAGAAAAATAATTGCTAAAGTTAGTGTTAAACAGTGATAAAATATCGACTATCCGACTTTAAATTATTATTTTATAAGTTAACTACTTGCTGAATGATATAAAGTCTTACATAAAATATTAGAACGTGTGTGTAAAGTATCAAGAAGTAAGGTTTCATATCAAAATCATATTGCAGATATATATGCATACTGTTTGCTCCATAAAAGAATCTTCAAATGGAAGGTGCATGCAAATTACTTGATATTTACTGTTATGCACAGCAACAGCACCAAAAGTATGCTTTGAATAGCAAAACCTGTATCTTAGACCTTAATCTTAGTGTACAAAACCAGGCAAGAAACAATAAGACTGTAGCAATTATACTTTTGCAGCATCTCTGGCATTACATCCCTCAATTACTTTTCTGTTTGGATAAACTGGACAGTGTAAGTGTCCTAAATGTGATTAAATTATTCACGGTGAGTGGTTATTGTCTGAATGTTTAAAAATTAACCACCAGTGTGGTACTTTTAAGGATTAGAATATTTGCAAACTGATAAAATAGTGAGTGTGAAACCTTCATGACTGGAATTAAGACCTTGCTTTTTCTAAAAAGAAGAAAAGGTCTCAGAGAGCTGCTTAGCTTTCTGAACTCATCTTTTTCCTCACTGGACAAACTGTGCAGAACGATAGGACATAATGAAACGGGACATTTTCAAACTTTTCTTGAAGAATGAGTCTCACACATGTACTAGTCATTCTTTGGCTATGTAACATGCTGTATGTAACTAGTTAAATAACCTGTATTACCTGTTGATTTCCACAACAACCTTCATTAAGTATACATTCTTTTAAAAAATACCAGTGAAGTCATCAAATTGTGTAACTTCTCCCCCTCTGTAAACAGCAGGCTGTGAAGTTTGAATATTCATTAGCTGGTTTATTATTCCTTTCTCCACCCCAATGAATGGACTTTAGAAAACCATTTTATGATTCATTCAGGAAATATTACACACTTGTGGAGTGTTTTTCGTTCCATATTGAATTCAATTTTTAATATTTCGAATTCTGTAAAGATAGATCTTTCTTGTCTTGTTAGCAACAAAATTGAGCAATAAAGACAAAAAGTCTAAATATATATGTGTTTTCCTTTTGTCTAAGTATTTTCTGAATGTCATTTGGTACTACTTTTACAATTAGTTTTACATGATTGGTTCTACTATCACTACCTTAGAAAGTAAACTGCTTCCTTTAAATAACACAGTTTTCACTTAAAAAGCAAGCTAAGGGAGCTATTTCAGACATTTCAGTTTTGTAGTAGCGCACTGAACTCTTGTAAAATTAGTCAAGGTATCTAGGTTGACACTTTTGATCTCCATGGAACATTACTTTCTAGGTAGTGTGATACTTCATTTCCTTCCACAATCTATGCTATGTGACTTGTCATTTAATGTACTTTTGAGAATATTGACTTATAAACAAAATGCATATTAAGATACATCAATAAATAATTTCTTAGGAAATAAATATCTTCATTTATTTAAACAAATCAGCATTCATTAACAGTTATGCATACTTCTGTATGTTAATTGTTCTAAATTAGCACTATGATTTGACTGTGGTAGTCTTTTCTCAAACTGATGGTGAAGATTAGGCTCCACAGTGAGGTGCTAAGAGGAGAGAAACTTAACCTGAATATGATATCTATAAGTGGAACTTTAGGGAGAGGATTGGGATTAGATGAGACCATTACAACTAAAGCTCCATGACTGTAGGTGGGTGGTTTTACAGGAAGAGAAAACGGCCAGAAGATCAATGCTTATTTACTTACTCCCTACTTCTTTAAACATAATGTTCTGGGTCACTTCAGGACTCTGCTGACCAGAATGTCATCAACTGTTGTGATCTTACAACCTTGGACAGGACTCATCAGCCAAAATACACTTATTTTCGTTATAAACTACTCTGTGTGGGGTGGGGTGTTACTAACACCACTGGACATACCTGAGGCTGCTTTAGATAAGAGACACTTGAGTTATTTAGGAACAGTTATCACAGATTTCTAAGAATCCCTAACAAACTCAGTGAAGTGTGTGTGTGTGTGTGTGTGTGTGTGTGTGTGTGTGTTAGGGGAATATTAAGAGCAATAAAGAGCACAGACACCTTCTCTTATATCCAAAATGTACACTTGGATAGATAAAATGTTATTAAGTAAGAAATTCTCTAGATGCTCTTTCATATTTTTTAATATTCAGTGTCCTCTGCCAGATTTCTCTCTGGTATTTTCTCAGAGGGTAAAGTAATAGCTTGAGACAAAAAAAAAAGTCCATATCTTTTCCAATAAAATTGAATGTATTGGTCCTTCAGGTTGTACATAAGAAATTACTGGTATTAAATAGCTGTCAAAGAACAAAGTGAGTGTATTCCATGGCTCCACATAGAATTATTAGAAAGGGGCAAATATTGTCCAAAACACATTTTGCAAAATATATTTTACTAAAAGGATAAATGCTCTTAATGGCTGCTATAATATTTGCATTAGCTGCAGTATGTGAAAAGTTTTAGTATATTAATCATCTACACTCCTCAAACATTGCTGGATAGTGAGAAATAAAGGACTTTAAACTGATTAGTGTTGACTATAGCAGACAATAAAGTCTGGTTTCAGACTTGAACTTTGACTCTTCATCTCCTCAACTTCAACAAATTTGCTTTCTTCTACTGCAGTATCTGTGAACCTCTAGAAACTTCACCTAAAAGATCACTTTTGCACACAATACAGGAAAGGAGATCAAAGGCTTTATTATGGGACCTCTTTTAATCTCTGTTGAGTGAAGGAATAAGTACAAACAAGTCCGAGTTCACCCAGCAGGTCTGCTCCTTACCTCTACCTCAAGGTTTCAAAAGAAGGTTTAACTTCTGTGGTTCCTGAAGCTTATACAATTCGGGATGCCTTCTTTGGAGAAGATGAAACTCCAAAAGCCAAATCTGGCACAAAACATTAATTTAGAATGTAAAAATAAAGCACAACAAATATTACAATCTTGGAGATTCATGTATCTTTGTTTTGTGATTGTCTTAGGAATTTTACCAGGAAGATTTACAGATGGTTTATGAATTTACTCACCTCTCCCAAGCTAGAAAACTATATGCCTTTCAGAAACTCACAGTACCCATAAGATATAATACTACTTAGAAGCCCTACATATTAAGCTTTTTAAAAAGACATCATGTACATTGCCTTTGCATATGGATAACCTTCAGCAAGGTTGCAAGTTATTAGTGTTGCAACGTTTTGAGCTCTCAAGTTTATCTCCACCAGGGCCAACAGTTTTAGAAACATATACCGACACACATACGTGTACATACATGCTTACTACATAAGTGTAAACATACATGCACACATTTAGGGTCCTAGAGTAGGGAGAAACTAGGAACTCATGTGGAAATTTTATCAAAGTTTTCATAGAAGAGAGGAAAATTTAATTGGATTGTGGAAGACACATAGAAATTTATTAGGCAAAGAGAATATGTGAAGCATTTTCAGGTGAGAAGAAAGGTTGGCTGAGCAGACCACAATACTGTCTGGGGCCTCTCTGACTCATCATGATTCCCAGAATCTTGTGCACATCTGGAACTGTTGTGAGTGTTCAGAAAAATCTCATGAAGATTGAATTGATACAAAGAAAGCTATAGGTTTATTTCCACAAAGCAGATAGACAAATAAAGAAAATGGTTCTACTAACTAAAAGTCAGATTATAAGTACATTTTAAGGTTTAGAATTAGGTAATTGCCTATATTCTTTATTTTAAAATTCTCTTGAAAAGAAATAGTTTTGAAAATAGCAAAACTTCTCGCTTTAATATCACTGGTCATATTTTAGCAGCAAAATATCTCGTGTTGGACAAATAATAAAAAATATAATTTATGAGTTAATAACTATGAGCTGGTTGAATTATACAGTGTGGTTAGACACGTAAAATAAGATAGTTAAATTGCTAAGTCAAATACTGTTACACCCACAGTGATTCTTCACACATTGTAAAGTGTATAATTTTGTTACTAAATCAGTTTTTTCTATGCATGATTTGATACTGATAAAATTAATTAAAGCAATGAAAATAAAATATTAACAACTTATTTTCAGTTCCACTGAGATTTATAACAAATTACTGTTATCTGCAGTAATCAATAATTTACATATGGATTCTTTTTTTGGTGGTCCTAAGAACTGAACTAAACTCCCAATTCTTTTTAATTTTTTCTTGGAAACAAGGTCCACTTAAATTGTTAATTTTCCCAGACTGGGCTCAAATTTTCAATCCTCCTGCTTTAACTTCCAGAGTACTGGAATTACATGAGTGGGCTGGATTACCTATATGTCATTTTTTAGTATTACTGGTAAAAATAAATGTCTTACAATGAATTTTATTTTTTCCTTAATATTCTTTAATACAGAAATTCCTACCAGGTTTTGGGCTAAAAATTGACAAACCATGTGAATTTACAAAAAATAATCTGTGAGACTTCATTCTTCATTTATTAGAATGTGCAAAAGCTGGGCAAATCCTACCACCGATTTGAGTATTAGAAGTCTATTTTCATTTATTTTGACATTTCATATCACATCTGATGTTTCTTTAAATAATTACAATGGTTTTTAATCTAGGGTTTGTGATTATCATTTAAATTGATTTGCTGTTTATTTATTAAATTTTATAATCAAATATTTTGTGGCTTAAAATCATTATTTTCAAAACTTCTCTTGCCAGTATCCTTCCTTAAAATAAAAGAACTATTATTTTCTATGTCCTTGGATATGCAAATGTATTTATTTTGAATTTTTAATGGAATTGTTTATATTTGTTTTTATGAGTTAACAATTTAGTACTGTGAATATTCCTTTTAATGAAACATCTAAAAGAGCACTTTTTTAAATGCCATCAAAGTTGCAACACAAATTTATGGTAAGTTTTGCATTCCTTTTGTCAACTAACTTCTATAACCATCCAAGATCTGTTAGCATCATTCTAAGAGCTATCTAGATAACTTTTTTAGAGTTCCATAGCACTGAATTCTGGCTTGAAGTAGGTGCAAGTGAGGAATCTTGGGGAGGCTAAGGATAGATGGTTGAAAATTTATTAAAAATGAAATGAACAATTACCTGTCATGTGCTAATCATTCCACTGTGTGCTGTACAATCCTAAGAGTGCTAAGAAGCTCCTGTCTCAGGGGTAGCGGGGAACAGCCAGATCTCGAAGTTTTGAGATTAGGCTGAAGAGAGCATTCTAGCTCTCAGAACCGATGAGACTTCTATCTCACCGAGAATCAACTACAATTGTTTCCACCAAGAAGTTCACAGGAGGAAGAGCAGAGATGACATCAGCACTTATCAAACAATATTGCTGGTGACTATGTTAACTTCCCGTTAAAGCTTTTAGAAAAAAAATTGGTGCAGAACTAAATATTATGACATGTAGTTTATTGTGTATTTTCAGTGTTTTCAGCAAGAAAACAATACCCTAGGAACTGAATACATTTTTAATATCATGTTATTTTTATCCATGAATAAAAGTTTTGATTTAGATATATATTTTTTCCTTTTATGTTCATATTTCTACTAAAATAAACATCATTTTAATTAGTGTGAAATTATATTCACAAAAACTACCTAAACTATAGTCATAGATCTTAACACAGTATCTTTGCCAATAGAAAATGGGCCATAATTGTGATTTATATGGTCTGCTTGATTCGCTTAATTTTTCTGAGTAAACAGAGCCAGTCTTAGCAAAAAGCATATCAGGCTTATCATTTATATTGTCAATTCTCCATTTGGAAACCAGCCTTTTTTCTTATGTTTGAAGATGTTCCTTCTATGCTATACATTGGATCACAAGCTTTTGTTACAAACATTTCCAGAAGAGTCTCATTCTCAACTTTTAATGACTTCCTTTTTCCCCATTTGGTGTTGGAAATGGAAATCAGGTACTGAGGCCTGCTAGGCCAGAGCCGCTTAGCTGAATTACACTCCCTGCTCCCTGCTTCTGTTAGATGTTTTCCCTGTACACAGGCCTGGCCTGCTTTCCGCTAATGTACCTGATAAATCAACTGTTTCTATTTCAGTTTACAGTTTTACTTGCTACCTCATTCTAGGCACTACTAATCTTTAAATCAAGATATTCTTTGTAATTTCAAATTATCTATATTTTGTTAAAGGATTATTTTTCCCCTGTGGTTCTTATATATGGAAATATTTTAATTATTGTTTTGAATTTTTGTGGAAACAACAGTAAATGGTGTGGGCATTGTGATGACTGGACATATGATTCAGATAAGCATGTCTCCTTAATCACATTCCAGAAATTTGGGTGATATCACTAACAGCTAATCTGAGGTTTTTATTAGCTTAAGACTAACATTATAGCTGTTTAACCAAATATGAAAAAATAAATAAACATATTATCTCGGATTCCTGATATGTCTTCTCAGGGTTTGTTGCTAACTATGGACTTCTAGAAGGGAGAGAACTGAAGCAGAGTATCAGTGTCCTAGCCAAGGTGCTAATGTCAAGTATTAGACTTTTCTATCAGTGGGAGCAGTAATTTGACGTCTTATAGAAATCTTTTGAAACTTTCCTAATGAAATTAGAAATATGAAATAAAAAACAGGTTTCTAACATTGTGTAGCTCACTCCCAAGCCATCACTCTGTTCATTTGGTTATATTATAATTACAATACTGTATTAATAGCAACATCAGTTAATACTTATTCACTGATTAATTACTACTAACCACAGTGTCCTAATATTGCACATTATCTGTCTCACTTATTGCTTACCATGAGCCATTAACGGCACTGCATGTTTTTCTAATTTACAAATGAGATTGTTGAGTTTTAGTGATGTTTAAACCATTCAACGCAGGTCACAGAAGCATAATGCTCTAGAGCTAGAACTCAAAGCCGAGTCTTTCTGGCGCCAAACATTATAATAACCACTCTACCATACAGCTTTTCCAGAGATAACATCAAATTTGAGAATTGATTAACTTTGTGGCATTTATCTGACATTTTGAAAATATAAATCTCTCTTATCTCCATCTTCCTGTACACCATCTGACCTCTAGAAAAGAAGCCGTCTAGAATGCTGGAAAACAAATGAACTCATATTTTCTCCTGTGTCATCCAGTTTCATATTTCCATGTCCTACATGGTCTGCATCTTCTCCATCAGACCTTAAACTCTTCACTTGCTCTGAATAATATGTCTTTAAATAATAAAGCTTTTGTATTTACTATATAAAGAAAAATATATATAATACACACATAGTTATTTATCTCTATATAATCCAGAGGTCTCATTAATTACATTTTCAAATAATCACCCAGGTTATTCCCTTCCCTTTTCATCATCCCACCATGACCACCCATCTGGTCACAATAACAGATATATATATATATATGCAAATGAGGAGAAAATGAAAGATAAATAGGATGTGAGGAGAGGTTCCAAAGGTCCTAAATTGTCTATTACATTGTTTCACAAATATTTTAATTTGTATGCTAGTTTGTTTCATTTACATTACTAGTTGCTCATAGTTCAATGGAAAGAAAGTTTTGTACTAAAAGTTATTTATTTCTCCTTGGTAAGAAAGAATTTTTGTTGATGTACTCTGAGTAACTACTTCAAAGATTATGATACACAGTGTACCAACTATTGTTTTTCTCCTACTATCTGGTTAGGAAATTTGGCTTTATTCTGTTTATGAAATAAAAAAGAAAAAAAGAAACCATGGACTTCCCTTTCTTCCTCCAGACATTAAATGCTACTCTTTTACTTTGGCAGGTCTCCTGCCCTCTAATACAATACTTCTCTTGGAGCTTTTAAAACCTTCCATGTCTCCATCCTGCAGTTTGGTGCCGAATTATATACTAGCATATAAAACAATAATTTTCTCATACCCACTTATTTCTCTCTGCCTGGCATGTTATAAAAGTTAAATGAATCCTTAAAATTTCCCATCCCAATCCCATACACATTAATATAGAATATATGTGTTATTAAATTTTCAGATTAAATTTTTACATTAAAAATTAAAAATCTAGTTTATACCATCGATGATCACTTTAAGAGCTTTAAAGCAAAGTAAAATGTGATTGAAATTAATTGAAGTGAAATTATGGCTCAAATCATTTTTATGTCAAATATAGCTTCTTTTTAAAGTTTATAACATTTTAAAATCTATAATATTTAAAAACAAAACTTAGACTCCTGCAAAAAAGTCAGTCTAATGTGAATATTTCTGTTAAACAAAAAATCTTTTACAAATTCTAAATGCAAGATGGACCTTTCTTTCAGGTTCAAGTCAAGTGTGCCTATTGTTTTAGAAAGAGAAGGAATACAGGTCAGAGCATCTAGCATACTGGGTGAGTGGTTAGTAGAATAGATGAAGGTTTCCAGAAGATGCCTGGGTGCTTTATACAACATACCTAACTCGTCTGCAAGATAGCAGGGCCCTGGAGTATTGAGACAGAGCAGGCAAGCAGCTGTATCTTGACCTCAGAGGGGCTCTAAGAAGCTACACTCCTCAGTAACACTTTTCCTCCAAGTTATCCTCACAGTGCCTGAAAGGCCAATTTCTCCTAGTTAAAGTGAGAAAGGCCAGTTAAAATGCAAATGAACATTCACTGCTAGAAGGAAAGACACAAGGGAGAAAAACCTACTGAAACCTCACCTACTTCCTAGCTGTGCCTCAGGCCAGCCTGCTGAGAGGAAATTCTGTATTGCTTTAAAGTAAAGAACTAGGGTGTGCTATTCCTAGAATAAATACTAGAACACTTTTGTGTCCTGATTCTCAAGATAACTTTCGTGCTTATGTACTCCTTGCTTTGTTTTCTTTAATATTTATGTCATTTTGAATTTCCCCTATTCACATTTCTTCAATAAATGAATATAATATTATGTTTTTTTAAAAACGTATTCAAATATAGTCACACAAGGGTTGTGGCATAAGGTGTAATGATGGCATAAACTAGAAAATAGAGCTGGTCTGCAAAGATTTACAGTAAGTTTGCCAAATGAAATTCCTCACACAGAACATTACGTGCTTTTCAAAATAAGGAAGACCTGGGAACAATTATTTCCATTGAAATCTGCTTAAATCGGCCCACCTTAACAGCAATTAAAACTTTGTCTAATTCAGTAATGTCACTGAGAAGAAAGACACTGATTTTCTATGCAGACTTTCAAGTTGCTTTCCTAAACAAATGTCATTGTAAATCTCTTCTTTAATTTAAAACAGAAGAAAATCAATTCTGGATATTGAATTTGCAATTATTGATCTACTGCATCTAAATACTCAGTAGAAGTAAACATTACTACAGTTCAAATTGCCTCTACAATTAGTAATATATCCCCAGAATTTATCCTACTTTTGCTAAATTCTCATTTATATTATGATTAATTTAAATGCAGTTTGGGAGGTAGAGAGGTAAATTTATCAAACTGATTTCACTCTTTTAGCAAGAAAAAAAAAATCAAGTTTTTCCAACATGAATAATTTTAAATAAAGCATCATTTACCCACTTTTCTTTGTGATTGTGTTGTTGGTGTTTTTTTATATAAAGAAGTTATTTAGGACAACTTTTCTCAGTAAAATAGTGGAAGAATTACAATGTTTATTGAACAAAAAACTCAGAAATACAGGAAAGCCAAAGAATTTTAGGTTCTTATTAAATAAATTTCCTGTGTTACTTGTTTTTGTGTCACCAAGAGCATCAGTCTGGAAAGAAACTCCATCATTTAGCGAGAATATTTAATAACTTGCTTGAATTCCCCTTGTATCCAGCATCAAAATAGTCATTTGAGTAGATTGTTGTTTCTGATTTTTTATTGATCACAATAATTTTAATTCCAAATCATTTAATACACTCTTTTTATCAAGATATTCATTTAGTTCATTACAGTAGAACTTCAAAACAACCAAAATTATAAGATACATACACATATATACACTCCCCACACAGATATGTTCCATAATCCAGGTAAGAACTACATGTAGATGGAGTTCATATACAGGTCAAAAGTAAATACTAACTAAGGAATCTTTAAAAAGCACAGCCAACTTTGGAATAGGTTGACAAATCCTTTATAAATTAATTGTCCACAAGTCAAATATTGTATACTGATTTAACTTTATTTCCCATGTTCCAGGTATTTTTAATAGTCTTAAAAACTCTGTGTATAATTTTCAAGTTATACAAATTACCTGTTGATTTGTTCCAAATGATATAAGCAGAAAAGAAAATCATGGAGAACAAACTAACTTTAAAAATTTGTGTTAGTGAGATAAATAATCTAATACTCATCTATATGGTGGTGAAGTTGGCTTTAAGTGTTTTATAATGACTTTTATGATAGCCAAAGCATCATTAAGGGTCTAGTTATCTAATTTTGTTTTAAGAAAACAGCATTTTTGTAAATCCAACTACATTAATAATGCTGTGTAACAAATTAACCCCACATTTTGTGACTTCTAAACATTGTAGATATTATTTAATAGTTTTGTGAGAAATAAGTTTTGGTTCTGATTACCTGGGGCAACTGATTTAGGATCTCTAACAAGGCTGCGGTCAAGATGTGGGTCAGGGTGGGCAGCCATTTTAAGATTCATCTAGGACAGTGGTGGCAAACCTATGGCATACTTGTTATTACATTTTTGTTTGAAGACAAAAATGTTAATGTTGAATTATTTTATTTTAAATGAAAACCTCAGAATTCAGGTTTAATTGGAGTATTGCCACTTGGCTATGAAAAGTGGGTTTTGTGGTGCACTTTGGTTTCTAAAAGTTTCACATTATCGATGTAGCAAAATATGCTTCCAAACCCACTTGTGTGGTTGTTGACAGCATTCAGTTCCTTGTGGGTTGTGGTGCTCAGGGTCTTATTTCTCACTGACTATTGGCCAAGGATTGCCTTTGGCTCCTTTTTTCATGAGCCTCTCCATACAGAATGCTCCAATATGGCCCCTGGCTTCCTCAGAGTCAGTAAACAAGGGGAGATAGGGAGAGAAAATATGGGGTCAGACGCAAGTCACATTCTTCCACAACCTGATCGTGGAAGTGACAGCCCATTCCTTTATCCATATTTTCTTCACTAGAGACAAGTCAGTGGGTGACATGTCTACACACAAGAGAATTACACAAAAACAAAAGTGCAGATCACTGGGAATCATTGCAGAAGCAGCCTATCATACTGCAATATGTTATTCAAGTTAATGTTTTAATATTGAAATGAGACCTGAATTATTCTTCTACAGCACACTTTTTTGTGTCTCAGGAGTAAAGTTTTATTTATGCATTTTAAGAATATACCTAAATATATTTCAGAAGATGTGTTCAAATAATTGATGGGTAACTAAATAATACTGTACATAAAGTTTTAAAAATTTTATGGTTACATTTTGCAGTTATTTATAAAGTTATTTAAAATTCATTTAATTTTAGCCTTTTTGAAATATTTAATAATGTAATAAAAACTAATATAGTACTTAAAAGTTACCACTTTTTAAATATTTTATATATGAAAATATATTTAGGCATATCTACATTTCCTTATCTATATAGTCTCTCTCTCTCTCTCTCTCTCTCTCTCTCTCTCTCTCTCTCTTTCATGTATCTATACCCAGTACTCTTTAATTTTTGTTTATTGAGTAAAATATATCTAATTACTGACATGTCGATTTCTACTATTCCATTTACTCTTAGTATTTTATTATTAAAAATTTCTAAATTATAGAAAAATGAATGACTAATGTAGCTAATATTTATAAACTCTTTCCCCAATTCACATCCACCCACACAAATACTCACATAGACTCTCATTTACACGACTGTATATATGAACAGTGTTTGTATCCTCCTTGGTAATTATTATATGTTACTGTATTTCATATTAATGAATTTAATAGTTATAGTTAACATCATTTGAAACTATGGTATATGAGGGTTGAATAATTTGCCCGGGATGCACAGCTAGTAACTAGTGGAGTCAAGATTCAAATTCTAACTGGTTCCAGAGTTCCTGACCTTCATCCTGTGCTCTTGTCCATAAAATTATGAGTGACTGACCCTTTTCTTTTCCATATTCTCCCATATCTGAAATTCCTTTTCCTTAACTAATTTGTCCAATAATATTCTACCTATTGCTTCCAGCACTATCGGAGATACTAGAAAAATAACCAAGTGCCAGTGCTGCCGTCATGCCAGCTTTCAGTGTTTTCTTTACAATCTTACACTGTCTTTTTTTATTTTACTCTTGAATTTTATCTAGTTATGAATGCCTCAGGATATACTCTTTTAAAAAATTATATTTCTTTCATAATTAAAAATTCCAAAACTATAAAACACTAAAAGACTACTACAGTATCTTTGAAAATATTTTTAACAAACCAACCAACAGGTAACATTTTACCACTACCTCTGTTTTTCTAAATCTGTTTTTGTCTCTATCACATTTTACACACACACGCACACACACACACACACACACAAACATGCATGATGAAAATGTTAATATATATTTATAATATCTATCTAATTGATCACAAGATAAAGCCAATATAAAAACTCTGGGTTTTATTATCAATTGATCACATCAGTTGGTTTTTATTTAATTTTGGCCTTACAGAGATATTGGTATATTATTTTCTTAGCTTACCATGTCATTTTATAGCTGCAGTGCTAAGCAATTAATATGAAACATGCCCTTTCGACACATTATTGCTACTTTTTTTATTCCATCCTTTGCATTGACTTTCACTGCCCTGCAGACTACAAGTCATCTACCTAAGCTTGTTCTTCACCCTCCATTTATTCCCTTCGGTGAAACATTCCCAATGCACTTAGCAGGTTAATTAGTTCCTTCATTACAGGTTACTAAAAGCATTATACATAGTTTCACTGAGTTACTCATCATACTTGATTGTGATTATTTTATTGTCTCTATCTTTCTCTTCCATTTACAGAGTCTCCTAAGGCAGTTGACCCATTAAAAAAAATACAATAATTTTTTGAAGATGGAGAATGGATGGACTCTGATGACCCCGTGTTCCAGGTGCATGCCTCATCTTTAAATGAGTTTTCAGTTACACATAAAGCTTCCCTGAATTCTGTATATACCAACAACTTCGTTATTTGCCATAGAGGCACACCCATTGCATTGTAATTCCTTTCATATATGTGTGTTCCCTACCTGATAAGAGGTTTTCTTCCAGAGAAACTTTCTGTAAACTGGCATAGATAAACTGGCATAGAACTGTGGCATAAAGGAACCAATGAATAAGGAAGTGTTCATTGCCAAGATAAAGACTCCGGGTTTTATTATCAATGTCTAACATATTGTGATAGGAAAGAAAACATAGAAAGTAGATAACATAATAATCGTAATTTTAAATCAGTTAATTTTGTAAATAGTATTCTGAGTGTGCTTATTTCAATAGAAAAGGTAGTCTAAAGTGGTAAAGAAAAATATTTTAGTATGTGATTACCACTAATGTAGAAATTTCAGTGATGTTTTCATTTTGGAAGAAAAATGAGAAACAATAATCTCTTGTGAAAATGAAGCTATACATATGTAAATATATATAAAATATGTAACTTACAGTATATGTATATACTATAGTATATATGTTATGTATATATGATACAGACTATAGTATATAGAGATGTTATATAATATATACTATATATACTATATATGCATGCATATATATATTGCATGTATATATAATTCTGAAGTGTTTTGAGTCCTGGCATGTTATAAGTATGATGTGTAGTGTTTTGAGTTCTGGCATGTTATAAGTATGATGGTAGAAAGGCATTTCTGTCTTTGATATAGGCAGAAATGTTGTATTTTTCATTTAGAAATGTTTTAAATACTGCATTAAATTACCATTGCATTATGCCTGTAATTTTCATGTTAACAATGCCTATTCTATTTAAACTGCAACCCCATCTTCAAGATCTAGCTATCTATCTGTCTATCTATCTATCTGTCTATCTGCACAGGTGATACAAAATCTGAAAAAAGATGATTTTTGGTATACTTTTTGTGTCCTAAGAATTTAGAATAAGGACATATAAACTGTACAAATTTCTAGTTCATATAAATTGTATTTTATTTTAAAGGGATACTTCCAGGCCGCTAAAATATATTGTCTTCTTACTTGATATTTGAAGTTGTTTTGAAGTTTGGAAAACAAAAATTTAGGTATATTTGGACTAGTGTATGTAAACAACAAAAAGAGATGAAAACCATTTGGATGGAGAATGATTTCATTTAACAATTGTTGGAGAAAAACCAAGTTCTATATAAAACAGGATGCCATCTATGGTACGTAAAACTATAATTACAGTTAGGCTTGTTACTTTAATCCATACTAATATGACATAAACATTGAAAAAATGATAAGTAATGTATAATTTTCCCTCACTTCTGAACCAAAATCTTTCCAAAAAGTCATTTTTAAAATCTTTTAATTGATCAATTTAATCTGAAGATTTCAGTTAGGTTAAATTTATTAATAAAGGTCTTGATTTTATAAGATGTTAGATGCTAGTGATGTTTAGTCTTTCTCTAAAAAAAAAAAAAAAAAAAAAAAACACCTTTCTTAGTACTCACCCACCCAACACACATATATACCCATAAAAGCCTAGCTATGAGTTCATAGAATACATCAAACTAGTCTTGTGAAATAACCAGGCTTCCAATTTATTTCCAAGTAAAATTCAGAGAGTTGACTTAAGTCACCAGATGGTTTGGGGCTTGTTTAAAGAAGAAATGATCTCACTCCATATGCAAGCTTGTGAGACACGCAGTCAACTGCTGCACTTTTACACATAATTTCTAGAGTCCCAATTTAAGAAATTGCACCCAGGGAATATTCAAGGGAAACCCAGCTAACTTTAGAATTTCTCCCTCTTTTAAGAGCACAATACTTGTTAACCTACCTGGCTGACTTTTCCTAAATAAACTGGCTTGAAGTTGCTATTGTTTTGATGCTAATTTTATCTTAGATCCTTTTAATTAATTGTGCTGATTGTTATTTTAAGCCTTTTAATTGGCTATTATTGAATATCTCAAGCATAGAAGCTAAAAAAAACAATTCAATATATCTTTTAAAGAATTTAAGTAATCACTTACTCAAAGTTCTTCTTTAAATAGTTACGTCACACAGGTTGACAATACACCTCTCCTGGCAACCAGGAAGCATATAGGCTTTATTTCTATCCCTGTAGTTCTTTTCTTCTTTTGGTTCACCCATCTACAGCGCATTTACCAATGCCACTGGCTTTCTCTGAGTGTAATGACTTTCCTTGTACTCTGTTAAAAATATATCCCCACAAATCAAGAAGAAGCAGATTCAGACTAAGTGGCTGAGAAGATTTACATTCCATTGCTAACCCGGTTATTACTCTGCTGAAAACCCCATAGCATCAATATAATGAATCCCTCAACTTCTGCAGCAAGCACAATTTTTCTTCCCAACCTCATTGGTTCCCAACTTTCTGCTTGACCTTTTACAATCTGTGTGCGGCAGAACTTCATTACAACCTTTTAATGATGCACAAATGGCACACAACACCAAGGTCATAGAAGATCCCATGTGAAAACTTTTCAAACACCTCCAGAATAGCTACTGAGAGCTCATTTAAGAAGCTGAATAACCTTATAGAGAAATCTTACCTTAGGATTCAGAGTGTCTCTTGAGAGCTGATAACACAAAGTGTTGACAATGTGGTAAGTTAAATAACTACCCTCAACAAACAATTTTAACAGGAAAAGAACCTGAATTCCCAAGCTATAAATAACTAAGAGATTCTAAAAGGTGCTTTTGGTGTTCTATCTCAGTGTTAGAAGGATAATAGCTTTAGGATTCCAGCCCAGACAGTTTTCATTATATAACTCACAACACTGATGTAAGCTCAAGAAGCAAAGACTTATATATATATATATATATATATATATATATATATATATATTTTCTTATCAGCTCAAGCCAGCAAAAAGCATCTCAAAATCCCATTGTAACATAGGTTGAGAATGAGAAAAGCACAAAATTACAGCATGGCTCTTCACACGATTGATTGACTAGAAGTGGAGGAATCATGAAGGTGTAGGTTTAAGAAAGTTGAATTGTAGGGCAAGACGGGATGTGGTACAACAGGGGAAAGGAGACTTTGATTTTGATCAGCAATCTCCTTCAATAAAAAGAAAAAAGAAATATTTGCTTGGGGGAGAGGAGAGTAAAGGGAAAGTTTAGTCCTCTTTGCTCTCAGTTCTAATGCCCAAGGAGATTAAAGGGAGACACATGATCTCATTCTTCGTTTGACAATTTTAAGTCAATTCAAGTTGTTTCTCATTTTATTTTCTGTTTTCTTCTTTTCCTATTTTTCACATCAACTTGGAAAGTCTAAATTATGTATAATTATGCATAACTGGGAGAGTGTAATCTCTTAACCCATGAGTTGGAGTGGCATGTTAGCCATAGCTACGTGTTTAATGGTAAAAGAGAAAACATTCCAATTCACTGTTCCCCGTTCACCATTGGTATTTATATAAACCCACTTTAAATTTTTCCCCAGCTGACACATTCTTCGATAGCTTAAAAAATGACAATTATAGGAGTCCAGAAGCTATACCAGCTCCAAATCTGCAAGAGACTTGGAGCCTTACACACAATGCATGTACTAGAATTAAGAATGTCAATTATGCTACCACGCACAACCGGTTTTGAATCTTCACTCAGAAACATGCTGGTAAGGTCAATTCAGTACAGTTACTTATCTTCCCTGGTATGGAGTTCTCTCTGTCTCTCACAGTTTGTTACTGTGGTCATCAAAGAACAAAACACTTGATTTAAATGTTACAAAAAGATATGGATGCTCATTTTTACCAAAAATGTGTCAATAATTATCAAAAAGTAGTTTAAAGAGAAAGTATGATTTATAAATGTTTCAGGAAAAATCATCAGGTTTAGTACTGTATGTGATAGGGTTTAAAGTGGGAATAGAGGTTGATGTATTTTATAGTCTATTCATAAATTCAATTGTGTCCCCCTTTCCCTCCCTCCCTACCAAATCTTTCATTTACAATGATTTCACTTTTATGCTATTCCATTATACTGGCACCAAAATCACTGTTAAGTGGAAATCCAATATACTATCTTTCACACGCAAAATTAACCCTGATGCTGTGACAACCTATAGCTTTATTTCATAGTCTCAGCCAATGTTGGAGCAAAGTGATTCGTAACTAGAGTAACTAGCTATGCTAGCTGAGGAAGAAATACTAGATTGCACCATTTACCCTGTCAGCTCCACTGCCATAGGCTCCAAGGCCCTAGCAGTGTGATGGCTGGCAGCCTTGGTAGCGAGCACAGATGGAGAATAATTGAGGTGCCCGGTTAGCACCAGGCACATTGTGGAAGCTCAGTAAAGTATTAAACAGCAATGGGAAACTGTTCATATTCTGTCTACATACAGCTGTTATACACATTTGTGAATATATTTGTAGAACAGATTACTCACATTTTATCCTCAAGCCTGCGGGGCTGAATGTAAAAGAACTGGCATTTGTTTTAAGAGCTCTCAATATCTTGCCCAAGGAAATGCTGAAACTTTGGCAATAGAAATTATCTATAGATGAGAAGGTACTGACAAATTTACTGCCTTATATATTTAGTCCTCTAAATTAGTTTGTTTAAGAAATCTCAAAAATGGTCTGGATTACTGTAAGAAATAAATTTTTTCACAATAATTTCACAAATCATCTGTCTATGCCAACAATATCCTTGCATGTTTGGGAAGAGGTAGGCCAGCAAGAGTTGGTAATGTTTTTTATTTTTAATTTTTTTCAAAATGTAACTATGATGTGATTTATCATGCAAATTCCTTAAATAGTTTTTCTAAATTACTAGTAACCAATTATTTACAAATTCTTCACAAATGTATATAAATATCTATATATTGTGTGTTAGGCATCTTGATTAGCAGTGGAAAAGAAAAGAAAGAAGTAAAATAAAGTGTAAGAAGCTATTTGTGTTATAACAAATCACTCCTAATGTTTTTTTCCAGATCTGTTAATGCAAGATGCATCTTCAATGAAATGAAAAATATGTCCAATTCATGCACTTTTATCTGATTTAACTGAAGCAGGTACTCTCTCATATAAATACTTCACCTTGACATAAAATTTTATTACAGAATGTATCAAAATAAGGTAAAAGCAATAGAGTTAAAGAAGTTAAGCTTTCATAATTCTGAAAAGTCAACTGTGAAAATAAAAACTGCTTCTTTTGTCAACTTCCCCACGTGCAGACTGCTTCTATATGAATAATAATATGAAAGGAGCTACACTCGTTCACTTGACAAAGGAAGCACAAAAATACTGGTAAATATATTCTTACCTGCCCTGTTACCATTTGCCATCTGTATTGTTACTGCGTTTCTGCAGCCACTTCACTGCAAATGCAAAGAAATCATCTGAGGTGCTACTGTCTCTTCCCTGAAAATCATTAATGCTCTGGGATAAGACCGATCTTAAATATTATACACTTCCTTCAGTATTTGACTTCTCAAGGACTTCTCTTCAACACCTAAAACCATCTCCCTGCTACTGTAAAAGGATAGAAGAACTTGCCAAATTAAGTGAAATTATATGCCACCCACAAGCAGAGCAGGTTTTGCAATTATTCTTAGGAAACTCAGCAACTTCACATGATGTCTGCTCTATGATCCTTTCTAACTGATCTTTGAGAGAGACACAAGTGGAGACCTGATGGAAAAAGGCGATCCTACCTAGCAAATCACATGAGCAAAATAAACTCTAGAGAATCCATGAGTGACATAATGGAAACCAAAATAGTTTTTCATCGACTCCCCACACTGAAACTATAGCAGGATCAGTATTACTTTAAGGCAGAGCTGGCTTCTGGGGAAAAAATGATATATATATGAAAGATGAGAAGATTTTATAAAGGAACCTGTCTCAAATACAGTTGCAAAGTAATTCATTTCTATGTCCTGCACTATATTAAAAGGTTTTATTTATGTTTGAAATTATTTTACTCACATTTCAGCCTGACACCTGAGACCTGAGGCCATACAGATAGCGCAGAATTTCTTGGTGCCAAATTCAGGCTCATTAAACAACTCAACGGGTGCTATTTTCTTTTCCCACTAAACACCGAAGTTGCATCCACACATCTAATCACCCTAAAGCGTCCCCGCCCCTTTCAGACACAGTACCTTGATGGATCAGTGCCTCTAAGTTCTGTTGTGATAAAATATTCAAGTTATGGCTTACTTTTCTTCTTCTCTAATTACAATTTAGGGCCAATTTAAAACCAATTAAGTTCTTGATTTTTTTTTTCTCCCTCAGTCTGCCATTAATAGGCCCTAAATTGCAAGAATATAAAGCTGTGGAACATCAATCTACAGTCACAATACTTTCAGTAGAGTTGTCATGAAATTACAGAAGGATAACAAAATGATTGGATGTAATTATGCAGGAGGAAAATATGACCCAACTCAAAATGCCAATCAGCAAGTAATTAATCATAATGTAGAAAAGTGAAAAAATTATATGTATATGGTTTGAAGTCAGATTACAAAACTGTATTCCCTAAGAAAGTGAAAGCACCAAAGATGAATTAGAAGCCCTTTATTAATGATTTGACTGAGTTCATGTTTACCATTTTAAATGACTAGTCTTCTTAATTTATTTAAATTGCCTGTAAGTAGAATGGCTTTTTATGTTTGAAATATATTGTTTGAGCTTATTTTGAAGGAGCATAAAGAAATTTGATGTTTTATTAAATGGTTCATTACAGGAAAATAAATACAGAAATGACCACTTATCGTTGAGGAGTAAAATAAAAATCTTGTTTTATGCACTGCTATTAGAGATCTTTATGGTGAGAACTTTGAGTATCTCTCTGTGTTGAAATAAAATCTGTTAAAATGACACAGTGTGTGATCATCTTTAAATGTATTAAGGTTATAATACTGGGAATATTAGCAGACAGATGTGTTTCTTAAGATGAGTTTTTATGTTGTATAGAATTCAATGAAGAGGATAATCAATTATTTCCGGAAGAAGATTATCAACAAAGATCTTCCAAGTATGTCCTTCTTCCCACCCAATATTCTGGCTCTAGAACCTTAGAACCTGAGTTGGAAAAAGGAGAATGAAAAAACATTTCTGCTCTTAGAGAAAAAGTATATTGAAAGAAAACAAAGCACAAACTAGCAGAGAAATACACCTATCAGGATTATTCAGTACGTTAATTAAATTTCTGTAAAATATCTAAAAGTATTTCTAGAAAAACTAGGCCATATCATGGTTAACGACTTGATTTTTGAGATTTACTTGTGATCAAATTTCCTTGGACAAGTTACTTAACATCTATAAACTTTAAATTCTTCATCCCTCTGGAACAAAAACAATTGATTGTCAACTACAGGTTGGACATGTCTGTCACTAAGAATATTGTGATTTTTTTTGTAATAAGATTAAGAAATCAGGTTAAGAGAAAGATAATTGATACTATTTATTGAATTCATATGGTATGCCAAGCACTGTTTTAGATATTGTGTATGTAAGTCATTTAATTCTCTACAAAAATCCTGTTAACAGGGAACTCAACTCGTTTCAAAATAAAGAGTTATTTTGCTTTAGGAGCAGGATCATTCATACCATGTTAAGAGTTTAGTTATTGCTTAGGAGCTGTAACTGAAGGTAGGAATACTTTCACACAGCCCACAAGCTAATTCCAGAGGTCTCCTTCTTCACAAGCCTCTATTTTATCTTCCAGTGCCTTTACATTTTAGAAATATAGGACAAGCCATTCTTGATCAGATCATGAATCAGTACGTCTTCTGCAACTTGAAAATATGTTG
This sequence comes from Cavia porcellus, assembly GCF_034190915.1. Lineage (NCBI taxonomy): Eukaryota > Metazoa > Chordata > Mammalia > Rodentia > Caviidae > Cavia > Cavia porcellus. The sequence continues at coordinate 6,784,589 of NW_026947500.1, read as the reverse complement.
TTCCTCATTATGTCTGCCACCTTCCTCTTCTTACCACGGCTAGTACACACACTGTTTCCTGACACATTAGTACAATTACATTGCTGTTTTGAACACTGGCTTAGGTTTTCACCAAATACATCATTTTTTCCTACTTTGTTTAATTACTCTAAGCTTGGGGCTAGGCATGAGGAACACAGTCACAAATGCAATCATATCCTGGTTTCTATATGTTCATCAATCATTAATTGCAAATACTTGAAGATGTAATATATATAGTTCATAAAAAAGTGATATTTTAAATAAATTTGCCTTTAACAAAACTTGGCAAATTGTTGTTACATCCATAACAGTTTCATTGATCTTTTTGAGAAAACGGAAATTTTAGAAACCTGCTCAGATTTGCATTATATATGAATAATATTCAAGAATCTTACCATGAATATATTTCCTGTGTTGTAAATTTTACAATATTAGTAATTGCAAAAGAAGTCAAATTTCTAAGTAATTTTTATGCAATGCAAATTTTCCCTTCTAATAACTATATGCATAAATAGAGAGCAAGAGTATAATTTAATATAATTGAAGAGTAAAAGGAAAACATGAAGAAATGTTAGGGGGTAGGAAAAGAGAATATATACTAGAGCGACCCAAGGAGAAAGAAAGCAAAGAGGAGCAAAAGACAAGATGGGAAATAATTATCCCATGGTAGCCCCTGGGGGTCAGTGTTTATTATCCTAAACAGATAATAATAGGGCACAGTATGATAACTGTAAAAGTCCTATATCTGTGCATTGGGAATCATATCAGGATAAGCAGAGTACAAATAATCTCATTACATAATAGCCCTCGCTGGATAAGGTAGCGAATGATTAGTGAGCTACAAACACTACCAGGCCTCCTTTTTTTTCAGAAGCATTTTTGATGGACAGAATCCTACAGCTGCATATACAAAGCACTTGGCATTATAAAGTAAAAGCTCTACTGATTCAGCCAAATTGAGAATCTTCTTGTGAGTCTACTGATTGTGAGTTTTGTTGTCAAAATTGTAGAACTGAAAATCACGCGGGATCCTGCTATTTGTGTCAGTGACACAGACACGAATACTGTAAACTTTAATAGAAGCAGATAATCACTTCACTTTTGTCTTATCAAATACTAATAATATATTAGTTTAAATGGATGATACATTTAAATATTGGTTTCAAATATCTGTCACATAAATTTGGTTAGTTCCCACACTTAAATACAATTCTGTAGCACCCTTTCTAGTGCACTGGTATATATGTTACACAAACAAATAACACTGTTCACTGAAAGGTATTCAAGTTAAAAATGAGCAGCTTGTAAGAAACATTGCTTCATGGCTTTTTAAAGTGTTGATGTGTATCGTAAATTATTTATTCTCAAGTGTATTCCTTGGTTAATTAGGGAAAGTCAATCGTCTTGTTAATTCTTCAATGAAGTCTCTGGGGAACAGATTAATATTTTCACGAAGAAAAATAAAAAATCCTTTCAAATATGCTATTTAGAGGGCTCGCAATAATTTCACAGATGCGCTGCAGGTTAGTACCGAGTTGTCTGCCCTGTCTAACATGCGTCCTGGCCTTTCCCGGAGATAGAAATGACAACCTCATTTTACATTTTCCACCTGGTTCATTTATAGAGGAAAGAGCTCGGTGACATCTCAATATGAGTGTGGGCTGCAAGTAAAACAGGAAATTAACATTTTAAAAGGGAAGAATTTCTTGAAGTTTGTGATCCTTGAGCAAAATATTAAAACAGATTATGCTACGTGAAAACTCCTTTCTCCATAGAAAAGAGGGGAGGGTCATTAATTGGTAATGGAAACCAAAGAGTCCAACTCTCTGGAGCTATAACTGTCAAGCATATAAATCAACCTCTCTTTTCAGTTGTACTGCATGGTATCTCTATTCAGACAAAGAGAAACCCAGAGGGAGCGTATGAGGCTCATCTGCCTGCCAGGGATATAGTTTTCAGTTCTCTGCAGGTGGTGTAAGGGCTTTAATGACACAAAATATAATTCCACTAGTTTTTGAGGCTGTCACACAAAAGATCCTCATCTGCTCTCAAGAAATATATCCTTTTAAAAGATTGATCCCATTAGCTCTCCCCATATACCTGACGACTGTGATAGCCTTTTCTATCAGTTTGTGAGGTATGCCCTCTTTCATGAGCTCTCAGTCTTGTTCATGTTCTCCAACCCCTGATAACCTCCAGGCAACCCTGTAGAGCTGACTGCCATCCACACGGGTAAGAGAAAGTCAAAGCCATCCCACGTTGAATGTATGAAAACCTCCCTGCGGCTAATTCAGAATGCTTCAGCAAAGTCACTTCACACAGAGCAAGAGAGAGCTCTCCTTGGTATATGTGGCATCTGATCAGCGGATAAGAGTGTGAACAGAAGTCTCCCTCCATGAAAACTGATACAGGGTGTGATGCCAGGTTACTGGGAAGACAGAAATCTAATCTGCTTGTGGGTCATTTCACAAATCATCATGATCCCTAGTTGGTTTACTTCTGGGCCACCAGACCAAGGTAACTTGGGTGAATTTCTTTGCTTCCCTGAACCCCAGTTACTTTATCAGAAAAAAAAAAAAGCCGTATCATTGTAGAATAAGAATTTCTAGTGAATAATACCTATATCTCCGTTGCACAAAATTTATAAAAGCAATCTGGTGTGACAGAATTGGATTGAAGGAGCTGAAAGTCTCCTGCTTGCTTTCTTAGACGTGTTGGTGCCGAAATCATTTGGGAGTGTTTCACCGATTATAGGATTTCAGTTAGCCACACCCCCTTCTAGCATCTCACCTCTCAGCACAGCGATCTCTTGATTTTGTGGAATCCTCCTGCTCAGTTGAACAGACAAATTCAAGCAGTACATGTTTGCCCTCATAGAAATAAATCTAATCCTTATTTCACCAGCAGAGCTCCATTACCACTGATATTCATTACCTTTCATGAGTTTAACCTTAAAAATATTACCAACTAGGAGACAAGATTGTGAGTATTATAAATGGGAAAGAGGCCAAGGGGCTGGGGTGGAAACATTCTGATGGAGGTGGAGAAGAAAGGCCTAAAAGACTAAGCTAACTAATTTCTAATCTTAATCTAAAGCAGACCATCCTGCCTACCCTAGGTGACACCATTCTGTTGTCAAACTGTGGCACAGTTTATATTATGCTAAGTAATGTACTATTTTCTAACAGTTTGCCATGGACTTAATGTATCCTACATTCTAGGTCAATCTGGCCCATCATTCTTAACTGGAAAAAGAAGAAAAAAATCAGCTTCAAAGCCCAAATGTTGCTATTAGAATATTTTCCATGGTTTTCGATGTAGGGACTATCTAAAAATGTGATCCTAAGTGGTTTTTCTTAGGTAATCCAACTAGATATCCCATAATATTGATGCCAAGGTACTTTATAACTGGGCTTATCTTTTGGAAATGTAGTTATTTGACTTTAGTCACTTGAATTCTGAAATGGCTTGTCTTATCTCTTTATGACCAGCATTATTATCTACTATATATTCAAAGTTCTTTCTTTTTTTTTTCTGTATTTATTTACTTAAAACATCTGTACATCACCATGTGATGTTTCATTGCATATAGACATTGTGCAATGTTTAAATCAGGTCAGACGTATCTATGTACTTCAACCTCCATCATTTTTCTATGATAAAAATATTCAACATTCTTTCTTCTAGCTTTTGAAATATGCCGTGCATTATTATTACCCACAGCCACCCTATGTGCAAGAGCTGACATACTTTTTACTCTTAACCTTAACTTAAAGGATTTTGATCCACAGCTCTGTATATTTGCTTCCTATTCTTCCTGTCCCCAGCCTCTGGACTTATCTCTGAAATGACATTATTTTAGAATGAAATTGTACGTATGTTTTTTATTCTGATTTAAAATTCAGAATGTACAACTATGTATTTTCCTGTTTTCACATTCCTTTTAATAAACACAAAAAATGACCTTTGATCTTCAATTTATACTTTTTTTTTATGACTTCTTAGTGTTGTTTAACCACAGGAGTAATATATGTCTTCTATGGAAATGATTTAACATACACTGTCTCTCTTTACTTTCAGACCACTATCTTCTTCTGTCTCTTCTCCTTTCACTTAGTATCATTCCATCAATGGCTTTAACTCTCCACGTTAAACACCATATTGATTCTCTAGCTTCCTTCCCTCTCAACATTCTTTAAACAGTTCTCTCACGTTGGCTAGGCGCATCCATCATTCTGTACTCCTCTTTATACATAATGAATAATTGTATTTACATAACATACAGCTCCAAAGAATTAAAGCACGTTAGATTACTTTGGGGAAATATGTGTAATCAATTCTGACAGCATCTCTGAGACAGGTAGAGGCAAAACACTATAATCTATTTTACTAAGTAAGAAAGATGGCACTGGAGATGGGGAATTAGCTGTAGGGCACACTGTCATTTACTGGTAGTTACAAACTGACATTTAGTCACTGGCCAAGTTTCCTGACCATCTCCGTCTTTCTTTTCTAGCTTCTTCTGTGACTCCTCCAGTTCTGATACCTACACTTTTGCTTGAGTAGAAATTCCTATGAGAACTTGTATACTGACCTCTTATCTGTCTCTTGTTATCTTTTGTCCTATAATTTACCATCAGATGTATCATTCGAAAGAATTTCTCTCTTCACGCTACTCTCTCACAAAACCTCCAACAGCATTCCATCATGAAATACATTGACAGTTTTCAAAAACACCAATAGCTTTACCTGCATTCTATTCCCACAAAGTGAACAGCTGCTCCTGAAAATTCCACACCCAAGGCATCTCCCCTGTTGTTTTGATGCTTAGATGTAATTGTCTTACCAAACTTGCTTAGTGCTGTTGAGGATTATTTTGAATTTTTCTACCCTCATGAACACCACCATAGATTTCCTAGCCAAATATTACCTATCATTTACAAAGTTGCAGAACGTTTTGTCTTTTAGCAGTTAAGATACCCCAAAATGTTCTCTGATTGTTGTTCACTTATTATCTTGTTTCCATATAACGTAAACTATTTTTTGAGAGCAATAACCATTACAGTAATTTAAAAATGCAGTACATATATTTATAATTATTTAATCAATCAATAAATATTCTGTATGTATTTAATTGGAAGCACTAGTTGTATTTTATCCCACATCATTCATCTTATGATCAGATATCATTAGAGACATTAGAGATTTATCCTTGAGTTTTTAAAAAAATCTTGATTGCTTTGTTTTTTTCATCTTTTTATGCCTCTTTTTTTCTTTCCTTTCCTTTCCTTTTCTTTCTTTCTTTTTGTTATTTTGTTTTTCTGGTGCTGAGGATTGAACTCAGTGCCTTGTGCATGCCAGGCCAGGCAAGCACCCTAACACTGAGCTACATCTTATCTCTTCATCCTTGATTCTGATGACACTTATAGATCATTTGATGCCTCCTATGTTTTCCTGAGAAAATACTTTTTATCACACTGTAGTTTGTGACAGATGATGAAATTTCCAGCTCAGATTATTCTCTGTTGCCTTTTCTCTACTCTCCTTAAAATTTCTATGAGGATAGCAGCTTAGTGACAAAGCTAAGCATAACTTCCTCCAAAACTCCATTGGCATCATTGGTAATAATGAGCTCATCATCATTGACACTTAAACTGAAAGTTTCTCTCTAATTCATCCAATCAGTTGCATTCTTTCATTGTGAACATGGTGAAATGAAAGCATTGAATGTTAAAGGAAAGGGAAGGTTCTAAAGTTCTGTGTCATGGCCAATAATACGGATCCTGCTGATAGTCAGCAGTCTATTCTGATGGACAGCACAGAAGCAACCCTACGGAATTTCCTAGGTTTACAGTAAGGATGTGTTGAGGATATTGACTCTGTCTTACATTATTGTCTTTTTAGGACACATAACTTTTATCTCCTTGTTAAGTACAGGAAACAGACTGGTTTCTTTTGTCCAGTTGTTTTATTTAGACACTGAAAATGACAAACCCGACTGATCTTTTCATCGCCTTTCAGAAAGCGCACACTCAGAGTTTCTGGCCACCCTCAAGTGTTTAAGATACCAGAGTGCCCATTTTGAACCATGACCATCCACCTTGGCTTTGATTTATCTTTCCCTTCAGAATGATTTATCTTCATATAAAATTTGTTCTTTGTCTAAAAAAAAAAAAACACTTGTTCATTGTATTAACCTTTTGGATTATGTTGAATATTTTGAGTCAATAAAGCAGAGAGAAAATATCAAACCAAACAAATAAATACGGGATTCATACAAGTTGCCTAAACTCACAGCAGAACATAGTGTTGTTGTTCTCTACAGTTCTTTACATTTACTGATTTATGTGGCATTTACTTGATACGTATAGCCGTGTAAACCAGTGCAGGGTAAGCAAATGTGAGTGTGTGTGCCTATCTCTGTGTCTCTGTGCGCATGCTTAAGGGTTATTCACTTACGTCCCCTATCAGAATGGAAAATGTTCAAGGGAGAGAACTGTTGAAAATATTTTGTAAATTTCTTAACCAAATACAATATCATAATACATATGGTAACAATTTAAGAGATTTAGAAGTTTTAACTCCATTTCTAAACACTAATTCATATCTAAATAATCATTCACTATCTCATATGTACATCTCATATGTACAGAGTTGTCTATCTGACTGGTTAAACTGTAACCCCTTACTTGATAGTCGAAATATGGAATTTCATGGTTTACTCTAAAACAAATTTATATTAATGGAATCCTCTCTGCTAACTTAGGAAAAATAAGAAAATGTAAACTTCATGAAAATAAAACTCAAACAGTATGTGAAATTATGTGGATATGATGTTATTAAAGTAAATGATAATATTTAGAATTTTAGCAATGTTGCTTTGTTTTTAAATGTAAGAAATATAGTAAATGCAGAGAAAATGTAGCAACCTATGATGTCAATGAGCATATATTTTATTCTTTTAAATTCTGTGTGAAGATAGAAATATTTAAAATTTTAGAGATTTTAACTATTTTTGATAGCTTCACTTAAACTTTTTAATTTTACATTCAAAATATATTGTTTTGTCTCTGGTCCTACCACCCTGAAAATGCCAAATCTTGTCAAAATAGATTTATTTCAAATACTTGAAAACTATCCTCTCAAATATTTTACAAAATATGCATAGCCTTTCACCATTGGTTTCTAAACAATTTATTGGACAGAGTTACACAGCACAAATAAACTTATAGAATTAGAAGTTCTTTGCTTGATAGGAGAATACATCCATTGATGCTTAAAAATATACATTTATTCAAAATGCATTTATTCAGTAAAGTCATTAGGTCTTCACTTGAGTTTTATAAAATGAGTACTAACTATATAGGGAACCCCAGTAGGAAATGGAGTTAGCTCTAAAACCCTTAGGGAACAGATACAAAGTTACCTTGGGATTATCTGTATACTATACAAAAACAGAAGTGTATGTGTTTGTTGAACCTAGCAACTATGGGCTCACACACAGAGACAGGGCATAATGGAATCCAAAAATGCCTCATAGCTGATGGGGACTGAACTTCCAAAATCAAAAGCAAACCTCAGAAATTTTGAACAGCTGCACTCCCTATGCACCAATGGAGAACTACAGGATGCAAAAACAAACAAAAGAATACAGCAAAGGAAAATGTTGGTTTCTGTGAAAGGCAGCAGGGCCTACTTTTGATAAAGTAGAGGAAATATATTTGTGTGCCACTGTTCCGTTTTCCATTATTATTTAAAGAACAAAAACATTGTTTTTGAGTTTATTTGAGGAAATACTATTGTCATTTCTTTTTACATAAAAGTAATTTCAAGCTACTGTTAAATCACATTAAAGAAAATACAGCATAGAGCCTGAATTTTTCACATGCTTTTGAAAAATAATAGCACAGTTCTTCTTACTAATATACTTTCAATAAATCTCATACTGTTGAGATAGCACCTCTTTTTTTTAGGTCATTTTTGAAACACTAAGAGTGTAATGACCAAATATTTTCCAAACGAATAGGCGTGTAGTTTTTACAGTATCGGTATTCTGAATCACAACACTTTTTTTTTTTTTTTTTTGACTTCTTAAAGCCAAGGCACCTGATCTGAGATCAGAACTCTCAGAGAAAGTATTTCACAGGACTGAAAATCTAGTGTTTCAATTGATAAGGAAAAAAGAACTTTAAAACTCAGTTTTTCATACTTATTCTTGCTACACTATTTTAATCAAATTTGCAAGCAGACTGACTCAAATATTGTCAGTAAATTATAAAGTGTAAAAACCTAAGTTTTTAAAGATAGTACATTATCATTGAAAGGATTATTATTTTGAAATTCATTTTGTGAATGTAGAGTAGTTCCCAATATGCCTGTTTTCTACATAGCAAAAACAATTTTAACTAATGTTTCAGTTACTTTCCACTCAGTTCAGTTGGTTTTTCACTTGGAGGACATATTAATTTTCATAACAGGACTTTAAAACATTCTGGTTGAGAAAGCAGTTTACAGATTAAGATAGACCTGGGTTCAAGTTTTGACTCTGTCAGTTTGGAGCTGTGTAACGTTGAAACATTGTTTTATCATTCTGAGTCTGTTTCCTCATCTCTAAATGGTCATCATAAAAATATTTAATAGTATTGCTTTAAAACTACACTGAAAAAAATCTATGTTAATACACTTAGCCATGTGGTTAGTAATTGTGATTTGTAGCATCATTTTCATTAACAACATATTATAAAATAATGCAAATAGCCTTTTCAATCAAATGTGAATTTGGATTTTTTTCCTTGACTTATTAACAGAGAAATTTTCTTTAAGTCTCAGAAAACAAAGTAACAACAGAGTACATTAATCAGATTTTTGTCAATGGGACATGAAGCTCAACAATTTTAGAAGAATTTAAGAATTCTGACACTTTAAAAAAGGAGAGATTTATTTTGACTCATAGCTTCATAAGGTTCAGCCCATAGTTGACTGGTTCCAAGGCAGAAACACCATGGGCATCACGAAGGCATCCTGAAGAAAGCTGCCTAGTTCATAATATGTGAGCAGAGCAGGTGAATGGTGCCAGAGAAAAGGGAAGAGCCAGGGTCAAGGACTAAATTTCTTGTCCCATATCGTGCTTCCATGACCCACATAGACACACTCGCGATGGTGCATTGCTAACCCCTGGGAGGCTCTACAGCTGTCAAATTGATAATCCAGTTTACCTGCCAAATTCTACCCACATCAACTTGATAGCCAAACTTGACTCTTTAAACCGTAGTCTCCAAATTGTGTCTTAATTCTAACATGACATACTCATAATTATGATATGCACAATTGAAAGCACACTACTTCCTGCCCTCAAATCTCAAAAGTTTTAACATTTTTCAAAATTTTCTCTGAGACGATAGCAAATTCTTACCAGTGAACTTCTGTACAATTCAAAATTCAAGTTATATGACCCCATTTTGAAAGGGAAGAATAGAAGGATACAAAAGAATTGGACTACTTCCTCTAATGGAGAAGAATTCCTTTAACCGCAAGGCCTACCAGCATTTGTTATTGGGCGATTTCTTGATGACAGCTGTTCTTATTGGCATGATATCTCAGTGTTGGTTTAGTTTGTATTTCTTGAATGGCCAGTGATCTTGAACATTTTTTTACATATTATTGGCTATATGTCTTTATTTTAAAGTGACTATTCATTTCAGATACCCACTTTTGAATTGAGTCTTTAAATTTGGAGAGTCTAATTTTTAAAAATTCTTTGATATTATTCCTACTAGGAGGTGGTAAAAACAATTTTGAATGGGAAGAGATACAAAAGTTGAAGGAAGGACGGTTTTAAAGGAAAAAAGACTTGAAGTAAAAAAATGAAGGCAGAATTTTTACAAATGGGAAGGGAAGGGTGATTGGAAGTAGGGAAGAAACAAAAACAAAAATAAAGAAATGAAGGTGTACTATGTACATGTGCAAATTACCCATGATGAATGTGAATGTTATATACTACAAACATATAAGAGAAAGAAAATATGACTGAAACAATCCAAACACACCAAGACAAAATTTAAGTCCTATAACTGCATCTGGCACCAGGGCACATGGTGATGAGATATGCATTGCAGTGGGCTTCCCTATCACCAAGTATGTGGCTTTGCAGGTTGCAGTCTATGGAGATTCTCTCAAATTGGATCATTTTGAGGCCTGTAGCTTTCCTTGTTAGATATTCCACATTCCTGTACTCACTTAATTCCTCTGATCTCCACTGTTTCATCTCCATAGCTTCTTGCACTGTGTACTCAGGAGCTCTTTGCTTTACCTCCCAGCCTTTTCTTTGAAATTTGGGTAGAAGTCTCCCTGATTTCACAATGCTGTCCTGGATGTATGAAAAGAAAATCAAATGCACTGTGAAAAACCTTCCATCAGTACAGGCAGAAGCTTGGACCCTTGGACCATGGCTGCAGTAACTTCTAAGTGCCTTGACGGTGAGTGAAGTGAATCCCAAAGTACCAATTCCCTAGGTAGCCTTTTCTGAACTGAGAGACTAGGGTTTGTCTTCTCAAATGAAAAGGAAACATTTTATCACCTTTGAACTTATTAAAGATAAGATCTTACTTATTACTGAGGCACATTTTTTGTGACCTGGTTCAATTATTTGCCATCATTTTATGATAATAATTCTTTGGGAAAAAATCCAAATGGTTCCTTTCAGGCCAAACATTTAAGATTATTAATTTATTTTAAGAATAAGCCTCAAAACAAATACAGAGTGATTCCACTTAGGGTATCCAGGGCAACACTCTGACAACTGGGTAAGAAACAGCCAGAAGACATGGCTGTGGGAAGGATGGAGGTGAGACACAATTACAGGTCCCACCTAGTGGAGTGAGGAGCAACAAAGAAATACCAGAGTTAAACTAAAACTTTAAATAAATAGACTTACTAGATATCCACTGAGTGTTTCATCCACAAACACAGATATTTTTCAGCAGCACATAGAAGTTCCTTTTCTCCAAAACAGACAACTTATTGGCCAGCAAAACAAGCAAAAGATTCAAAATTATTTTATGCATATTAGAAGATCCTAGTGAAATGAATGTAGAATGGCAAAAGAAACTATAGAATAATCCAAATGAGATACATGGCAACTAAATAATACGTTCTTGTATAATCAGTGGGTCACAGAAGAAATAAGACATTCCTAGAATCAAATTATAACATCTATATAACATTCTAGAACTGCTGGGACACAATGAAAGAAGTCCTATAAGGGAAGTTTATAGATATGAATATCCACATCATATTAAGTGGGGAAAAACCTGAATGCTTTCTTTCTAAAATTAGGTACAACACAAAGATGTCTGTCACTACTATTGTTCTGCAGAGTAGTCCAAACATTACACAGAGCAGTCAAGCAAGAGAAAGAAATAAAAGGGGGACATATGATAGTGAAAGATGTCAAAGAGTCATTCTTTGCAGATGACAGAAGATTAAGAAAATTCATCAAAAGACACCCAGAATTAACAACCAAATTCAGCAATGTAGCAGGACACAAACTCAACACAAAATAATCAATAGTGAATTCACTATATCAATAATGAACACACTGAGAAATATATTAGGAAAGCAATATTATGCTTTCCTATATGATATAATAGTCTCAAGAAAAATCAAATACTCAGGAATTAGTTTAACCCGTGAAGATCCTTACAATGAAAATTAGAGTACTCTGAAAAAGGAGATCAAAGAGGTTCTTAGAAAATTGAAAAATATCCCAATTTTAGATAGGTAGAACCAATATAGCCAAAATAGTCATACATACAAAAGTGATATAGAAATTTAATGTAACTTTATTCAAAATACCAGGATCATTCTGCAAAGAACTAGAGGAAATAATCCTAAAGTTCTTAAGGAGCCAGAAGAAACCAAAAATAACAAAAGCAATCCTGGGTAACAAGAGCAAAGCAGGAGACTACACAATCCTCCGTTTCCAGTTCCATTACAAAGCTACGTGATAAGAGTAACATGGTACTGGCACACGGGTGAATGGAACAGAACAGAGGATGCAGAAATAACCCCACATCCAGCTCCCTGCTTTTTGGCAAATGAAACTGTAATAAATGGGGAAACTGGCCAACTACATGCAGAAGATTGAGTCTAAACCTATATAACTCACTATGTACTAAGCTAAAATTAAAACGATCCAAGGAACTAAATGTTAAAACAGAAATATTTAGCATGTAGGAAGCTAGTTAAAATAGGAAAAACTCTTAAAGTCACAGGTATAGGCAAGGACTTTGTGAACTGAACCCAAATTGCATAAGAAATGCCATCAATAATCAACAAATTAACTCATATAAATTAAAAAACCTTTATATAGAAAAGGAAAAAAACAACAATGTGAAGAAGAAACCTAATAATGGGAAAATTGTCAGCTATCCCTTGGATAGAGAACCATTTTCTAGAGTATATAAAGAAATAAAAAATATTGGAAAACTTCAACAAAAGACCTAATCAAAAAATGGGTAACTAAAATGAACAGACAATTCTCAGAAGTGTAAATGACCAATACATACATGAAACAATATTCAACATCTCTGGTTATTGGATAAATGCAAACTGAAACTACAGTGGGATTTCATGTTATTCTGGAAAGTGTAACTATCTCTAAGAAATCAGCCAATAGCAAATATGGGTAAGACTGTGGGGAAAAGGAACTGTTCTACTTCACTGGTAGGAATATAAAGTAGTACAGCCACTATGGAAATAGTGTGAAGATTCCTCAAAAAACTAACTAACACTGGAAATTCCATTTAAATAAGATATTCCATGTTTATGTGTTTTCCCAATAGAATTGTATAAATCGCATCACAATGATGCATGCATACCTATGTTTATAGGAGCATAACGCATAATAGTTAAATCTTGGAACCAGCTTACATGCCTGTCAACAGCTGAACACATGAAGAAAATGTGATATTTATATACAATGGAGTAGTACTTCCCTATACAGAAGAATAATCGCATCATTTGTATGAAAATGCAGCATATTGAGATCATAATGTTAAGTAAAATAAATCAGATGCATAAGCTTAAATATGGTATGTGTGTTTATTTTATATTAAGAGTAAAAGAACTACAGAGAAATATGAATTATATCTCCAGCTAACGAGATTCATGCTGAAGTATTTTGGGAGAAATGTACTGGTATTTATCATTTACTTTCAACTTTATCAAACATTATCTTAGTGGACAAACATGTAGAGAAAGAACAACAAATGAAACGCTAAGGCTGAAATTTAAGTGGTAAACATACGTCCGTTCATTGTTGCTATTTGAAATTTTCACTAAAATGTTGAAAAACTTAAAACTCTATGAGATTCTGTTTTAAACACAAAACAAAATCAAAACAAAACAATTAGGTGTGGTGGCACATGCCTGTAATCCTAGCACCTGCGAGGCTGAGGCAGGAATCACCATTACTTCAAGGTCAACCTGGGCAGCACAGTGAATTCAAGGCCAGCTTGAATTGCATAGTGAAACACTGTCTCAAAAAGACAATAAATAAATAAATAAAACTTTCGGGTACTCTTTCATCTCTTGCATGGGTAAAATTTTAATTTCTATGCAAAGGATATTTGCCAAGATGAAACAATGAGGTCTCTGATTTTTGTTTTGCAAATATTTTTCCCATGGATCACGTATTGGTTTTTTTCTGTGAGGACCTCTGATGAGTAAAAATGTGCAATTTACACATATTTAATTTATGAAGTTTTTCTGTCACAAAGTTAGCCCTTCATGCTAGGATGTTCCTTTCAGGAAGTTCTAGGATTAGTAAGGTTTCCCATATAAATTTTACTCCTGTACATAGCTGCAAATAGTTACTGGCTCAATTTTTTTTTCCTCTTTTCTTTCCATTTCATTTCATTTCTTTTCTTTTTTTTTTTTTTTTTTTTGTATAGGAATTGAACCCATGACCTTGCATTTGCCAGGAGGCAGACACAGCGCCGCTGAGCAACATCCCCAGGCCTCAATTTCTTCTGAAGGATATTCTCTACCTCTTTCAGCACAGATTTCTCCTTCTCTCACTCCTCTCACATGAGTAGAGAAAATCAGAATTAGTTCCATGGTAGCTAGCCTTCCTGAGCCCCGGCTCCTTTTCTGAAGAGAAAGAGCACTCAAAAAGAAACAAGAATGTAGCATAATTCACCACCTGGATGCAACAACTGGTTGTCAGATCAGAAATGGTCATGAATAGTGGCAAGGTCATCAAAATATTACGGAAAGTCAAGGAGAATTTGGGCATAGCAGAATGCCTTGAATTTTTTCAGGAAAGTAGTTGAGGCCACGGAAGGTTGGGCTTATTTCTATTCTGGGCTTATCAGTAGCTCGACTTCGACAAGCTCCCCTTGCTGCACGATGAAGGTCCTACTTATTCTACTTAGTTTCTCATATTCTGAGGCAGAAAATTGTTACCTCTCAGCATTCCTTATCTTCCTAAGCACAGGCAGTCACAGGCCTACAAAGGCTCCGTGAACACAAACGATTCTAAACAAACTGTCTGTCCCACCCTCACTGCCAGAATCCTGCCGCTCTCGCCATGGAAATCACTGTGCTCCTGCTTTCTCTCCTCGGTGTACATATTTTGTCCTTTTCAAGGAATGAACTCGCATAGCTTCACTAACTGTGTCTTATCTTCCTTACCTGACACCTTTGAAAGGTTTCAGTCTCTAAGGAAAAAAAAATCACCAAGAATCAATGAAAAGCTTTGGAAATACAAAATTAACCCAGGGATCTTGGGCAGTCCTTCCTGTAGCTCACTGGCAGTAAAAGTTATGCTCTGAATCTGAGGGTAAAGTGTATGCCGCAACTGGCATTTGGGACTGGTACTTCCTGCATGACTGACTCCGGGAGCAATCTTTCTGCCGTCCTAATACCGGAGGAGAACCAAGATCTAAAGGCAGCAGCAACCGAACTCAGAGCTAGTGAAGCCAATTACCTTGCATTCAGTGAACAATGCCTGAATCTCAAGTGTGTGGCAGGTGCTGCGGGGTTTTTCATGGGAAAGTGTCACATGTCTTTTTCTCCCGGGTTCTTGTATGCAAAGCAACTAAAGGACAATTTAAACCACCAAATAGCTAACTGTCACTGCCTACCATATGTATGGAAGGGAGGGGAGAAAAGCCCTGACTTTTCCTTAATTTCTCCAAGCTTTCCAGAAAAGGAGAAGAAAAGCCATTTTGAAGAGTGAGTATGCTGTGTGTACTTTATAAAGGGCCACTTAGACGTTTAGAAAAAGAAACACGACATTTAGGACTCCTGCAATTCACAATATAATTTTTCTGATTTATAGATTTAATCCTCAGTGGTAGCATAATTACTTATTTGGAAGAAAGGAATTTTGTTAGATTAACCAGTGATGAACTCAGCTGTAACCTTAGAGAAAATATGCTATAAGATTCAGCACACAGAGGAGCATTCCGAGTAGTTCTCACGAAGGACGGATGTGAAATATCTATCCCTGCATTGCATTTTTAGGATATACTTGCATACGCAGAAATTAACTTTAGGATAAATGACAAATGTGTCTTGCTGTCAAGAACCCTTTTCCCAGAAAAGTACTTCGGATAAAGTCCATCACCCACAACACAAAAAAGCAAAAGATGTATTTAGATTTCTGGTCAATGTGTTGAAAGAGTTGAGAAGCAAAAAATAGATGGTGTGGCTGACATCTCAAGGAATTAGCTTGGTGTACCAGGTTAAAAAGGCTGTCCATTGGATGGAGTACAAAAAGATACAGGCACAAAATTTCAGGTTTGACTGAACCTTAACATTTTGAGGAGAAGTGATTTTTTATGATTTGCTCCTAGAAGCAAAGAGAGATTTACAGAGTTTAAAAAAAAAAAAAAAAACTCCTGAAGAGAATTATTCTTTTCAGACGCACATTGTCCTCCATTATTACTTTATTTTAGTTAATATTCTTTAGGCAATATCATGGCTCATAACCATTTATTAAATAAGAAGTATAATTTTCCTTACCACTGTATTTGTGTCACAAAATCCATTCAATATATTTATCATTACTGAAGACATTAATATCAAACATCGCCTCTGCCCTTTTTTATATCAATACTTTCTCCTTCAACTATTAAAATCAAGTTCTCAAGTTTCATTATTTTGTTTATTGTTTTTCTCTTCTTGAAATTACCACTCAACTAATACGTTCAAAGTTAGTGACTCAAGCTAAATTATGCCTCCTCTTCAGAGGATGTAAAAAGTGATAAGCCCATGAAAACTAGCATTAATGATTTGTGTAGCCTTAAAATAATCATTTTAAATTAGCACTGAACAAAAGCAAGTCCATTTTTACGTGTCAGTCTCAGCTAATATCCCGATAGTTTTGCTTTTTCTTTCTTCACATGTGCGTAACTATAAATAGTCTTAGGTGTACCAATGCTGTCTAAATTTGCTCGTTCTGCAGAGTTCTATGTCTTCAAGGCTTTTGCTTTGAGGGGTATTTCATTACCAGGGCTTTCATTAGCACTGTGATTTCCAGCTTTAAAAGATAGCTTTCTTGAGGTTTAGTCACATTGGTAGGGAACAGGCACCTTCACAGACATGTTGTAGTACACTTATTTCTGAGTGGGGCGTTTGAAGAAAGTAACACTGATGAACGTTAGTGATAAAACATAAGCAGAGGTGAAAGAA
This sequence comes from Cavia porcellus, assembly GCF_034190915.1. Taxonomy (NCBI): domain Eukaryota; kingdom Metazoa; phylum Chordata; class Mammalia; order Rodentia; family Caviidae; genus Cavia; species Cavia porcellus. Next base: position 6,767,870 of record NW_026947500.1, on the reverse strand, counting down.
AATATCCTTCAAGGTGAACCTTAGGTTAAAGCTTCTATCCTCAGATACTGGGAATCACCAGATAAGATGTGTTAGAGTTTTACTTCCTGATTTCTCTCTAGGAATTACTAGGCTCCAAGCTTATAATTTAAATTAAACTTAATCGTGCATAGTGAGGGTTAGGATTATACAATTGTTCTTAATGTGCATGACAAGAGTGTGTTGAAAAGAACCAGCTGAAGGAAATATGCTTCATATAAAAGGAAGAATTTGGGACTCTACTTTTCACTCTGCAGTGTAGTCTGTACCAAGCCACTTGGAGAATTTAGTAAACCATCTAAGTATGGTGCAAGGGTATGTTAAATGCAATTAATATGTATAAAATGATATTCAAAAGCCAGGAACTGTGGGCGAGGACAGGGGCATTAATCTTCATTTATTTGATTAATGTACTCATTTATTTATTTATTTATTTATTTATTTCTCTTTTTGAGACAGGGTGAAAGGGAACCAGAAAAAAGCAAGAATAACTTGCCTATCAACTGCATAATACATAAGAAAGAAATGGAATTTTCATACAGTGGAAAGCTACCCAGCTATCAAGTAGAATAATCTCAAGGCTCTTGTAGGTAAATGGATGCAAGTGTCCATGGGTGAAATACTTTGGACTCATAGGGTGAGCACTGTGGTTATCTCCCTAGCATAAAAAACTGACAAGAGTTAGTGGGATCCAAAAAGCAAAATAGATATTATGAAAGTGATAGTGGAGAAAATGTCTAAAAGGGCAAATGGCAACCACTGTTAATTTCCTATTACCTTGTTTTAAATTCTTTTATTATTTTCATAATTTTTTTGGTTTGGTTTTACTCTATCTTGTGTTAGATTTTAATGTGTCTGATGGTACAAGCAGCTAATTTGAAGATAATGCAATGTATTATGGTAGCCATTGTTGACTTCCTATCATCTTGTTTTAAAGTCCTATAATGCTTACATTCTTTGGTTTTGATTGGTTTTATTTGATTTGTTTTATTTGATTTTATTGTGTGTTATGTTATGTATTGTGTTTTATTGTGTGTTATGGTATGGACAGCTATTTTGAAGAAAACAAGAGACAGTATGGTAGACATTGATTTCCTGTTGTCTTGTTTTGATTGAAGTCCTGCATCACTTGCATTATTGTATTCGGATTTGCTTTATTCTGTTTTGTTTTGTTTTACTCTCTTTAAAATAAAAAAGAAAAGAAAGAAAACAAGCTGGCTTGAAAGGTTCTAGTGATCTCATGTCTTGGTGGATCTCTTGTCTATGTGGAGCAGCACCATTCAGCAGTCTGAACAGGTTCATAGGACAACAGTAGCTGTAATAGAAAAGTAATCAATAGACTAGTGTATTCAGTTCCCTCTTGCGGGACTAAAACATTAATTTTTGTTTGTTGTTTCAATGTAATTTATTTAAAAAAAGGAGAGCAACATAGAATGGCACTTTCTACACTTTATTAATTTCCATATATTCAAAAATGCCATCTACCAACTGGATTTTCATGAGCAAAAAATGATAAACATGAAAAAATCTGCCATAGTATTCGATATACAGCAGATATGCATATGCAATAAAACCTTCTTAACTTCAGATAATCCCCTTTGTCTCAAGTGGGATTTCTCTTAAATTAAAATAGCACTCCATTTTGCTTTATGTGATTAGATTTATTAATATGGCATATCTTAATCCAATAACTTTTAACTCATGTCTTTACATTTCAAGTGGATTTCTTTCAGACATGTTTGACTCTTGCTTTTTTTAATCCACTCTCATAATTTGACATTTAATTGGTCTGTTTAGATCATTCATGAAGTGATTTTTTATTTAATTGGATTAATATTTGCCTAGTATGTAATGCCTTTCTATCTGTTTTACTTGTTATTCGCTTCTTCCCAAATCCTCACTTGTTCGTCCTTTTATGAGTTAAAAACAAAAACAAAAAACATTTTATACTATTCTATTTTATCTCCTCTTTTATCAACTATATTTACTTAAATTTAATGCTTGCATTAGACTTTACAGTATATATCTTTAACTAATCTATATCTAACTTCAAATAACAAACTACTGTATATTTACCCAGATGATCAATAAGAGAATCTTCCCCGTCTCTGTGACACCTTGTGACAGTATGGTCATTTATTCTATTTATCATATGCTGATAACATAAAACAGAATAAAGCAAATCAGCTTTATTATTGCTTCATATGGTTATTATTTAATAAATTAAGAATATGAAAAATGAAAGTGCCAGCGTAACCATTATGCTTTCATCCTTGATGCTCTTTTTTAGCTCATGTAGTTCCAAGTTTCTAATATATAATTTCCTTCTGACTAAAGAATTTCTTTTAACATTATGGCAGAGCAGGTCTGCTTAAGACAAATTCCCCCAGTTTTTAATTTTCTGAGAAAATCTTTAATTCTCTTGCATCTCTGAATAAAAAATATGGAAATAGAAAGTCTAAATTGGGGGGAATTCTTCCATTTTGTAGGGACATTCAATAACTTATTTCACTTGCTTATTTTTGTATGGTTTTCGGTGAGAAGATCCATGTAATTCAGGCCCTTATTTCTCTATAGGTCCCATGCTTCCTTTGGTTTCTTTCAAGATTTTCTCTTTGCTTTTAGTTTTCTGATGTTTGAATATGGTATGTTTATTTATTTAATTAGTTTATTTCTTGTGTTTGTCTTGCTCATTGGTCTCTCAGTTCCATGGATCTGTAGTTTGATGTTTGTTGCAAATACTTTTAAAGTTTATGTTATTTTTAATTGACAAAGAATTACTTATATCACATATATGAATGCTTAAGCTAGGCTAATTGAAATGCATATCACCTAAATGTTTATCATTTTGTGGTGAAATTTAAAATAATTTCTGAGCTATTTTGAAATATTCAACACATTTACAAGGATAGTCATAGTGCTATGTATCAGAAAAATAAAACAGATTTCTCCTAATTGAAAACTTTATGGGGCTGGGTTCTTAGCTCAGCGGCATAAAGCGCCTGCCTTGCAAGCGTGCAGCCATGAGTTCGATCCCTGGTACTGATAAAACAAAAATGAAAACTTCATGCATACTAATCAGTATTTCCCTTTTCCCTATGTAGCACTTCACTGGCCTCTTCTCCTGCCATCCCATTCTCCCCACTGCCTCTATGTGTATTACTTCCTCAGACTGCATACATAAGTGAGACTATAGTATTTGTATCTATATGACTTATTTTACTAATTTACATTCTTCCAAGTTGATTTATTTTGTCCTACATAGTGGAGTATTATAGTTTTTTTTTAAAGGCATAATTCTATACATCAGCTTTTGATCCCTTCATCCCTTGATGGACATTTAGATTTTCAATGCTTCAATTAACATAGGATTGTAAACACCTGTGTGATGCACTGATTATGGCTGTTTTGTTTTAAAGAGGAATTTCTGGATAAGTGGTTATTTTATTTTTAGCTTTGTAAGGTACATCCATAATGGCTTCCTGACCTGGGGACCAAGATGGTCCCTGCCCGACGGGCGGGGTCCCTGCTGGACCGGTGAGTGGAGCAGGGGCGGCTGGGAATCCCGCCCAGCCTGAGGGAACTCTCTTCCTGGCCTGGAGACCAGGCCGAGATTCCCTGCCAGTTCCAGTGAGTGGGGCCACCACAGGGCACCCCACCCCAGGCTGGCAGAACTCTCCCACACCTGCAACAACACTTGAAGCTCCAAAATACAGGAAAATGACAAAATGTAAGACCAAAATGCAATCTCAAACATCCAGCCCAACCCAAGAAAGCCCAGGAGCCATGTGCATAGAAGAAAACACATGCCACATGACTGAAATACCTGAAATAATAGTAACTGAACTAAAGAAGCAAGTACGGGAAGCCTTAAAGGAATTCAAACTAGAAATAATCTCTCAGGTAAAAGAAGAAATGATAAAAGAAATGAAGGAGATGCTGAACATAGCTAAAGAAGACACAGTTAAAAAATTGGAGGAACTAAACAAAAAGAATCCCTGGAAGAACAATATAAGAAACAAACAGAATACATGAAACAGATGCAAAGAGATGTACAGGAAATCAAAAACTCCATTGAAAGTTGTAAAAACTGCCTCAGTGAATGTGAAGATAGAATCTCAGACCTCGAAGACAGGATTGCAGCCAGTGAACAGGAAAGGAAAGACCTTTTAAAAATAACAAGAAATCAGGAAAGAACAATTCAACACCTGCAAGATGACACAAAGAGGAACAACATAAGGTTGATAGGGATAAATGAAAAAGAAAAGGACAACATAAAAGATGTCAAGAGGATATTTAGAGAAGGTACAGCCATAATGTTTTCAAATATAGCTGTAATTTACTGAGTAATTTGTTATTGGATACTTTTCATTTTTTTATCATATTACTTCAAAGAAATCTCTATTCTGTTTTTTTTTTCCTTTCTGTCATGACAATTACAGAAATGTTAACTTTGTAAATTCTCTCTTAATATCTTGATTGTTCTGTTCCATTTTAAAATGCTTTTTTGCATCACAGGTTGCAAGGTCTCAGTCTACCTTTTTCAGTCTCATTAATCTAACTCTACTAATAAATCCATCTTAGTGTTTTTGATTTCTAAGATTTTATTTTTATGAGAATTTCTATTCTACCACTTACAGTACTTTGTCTTTTTTGTTTGGCTTTCTTTTTGCCTGTCACCTATTTTTTCCATCAGAGCAATTACAAGTGATCAAAATATACAGGAAGCATTTAAGTTTTTAAAATTTTTATTACAGCAAATGACAAACTACCATTATTCCCTCTCAAACTGTTTCATGTTGTTCCAGCACACTTATCACATCATCTGTGCCACTCTCTGAAGTAGTTCTAGAAGTCATCTTTCATGAATGTGATAAAAACTACAATGCATATTGTTTCTGAGTGTATCCTAGAGCAGCATGGAGGCATGAAAAATACTTCTGTTTTTCTCCACCTTATTCATCAGACCTGGCACCTTACAACTCCCTGCCCTTCCTCAAAGTCAAATTTACCATGAAGGGTTAAGTTTTGAATTGAATCAAGTCATGGTATCAACCATAATCACACACACACACACACACACACACACACACACACACACACACACGCACACACCCCAAACAGAACTTCCAGAATAGCTTCTGAAAATGAATCTCCAGAAAGTAATTCTTAATGCTTTAGTAATTCTTAGGCATCTTAATGCCTTTTATTCCAGGGCTACTTAGATTCTCCCAAACAAGGATTTCTTATCCTTTTTTTGGAGGGTGTAAATTTGACTGCTAATGTTGAGCACCCGAAGCAAAAGCAAGGCCATAAGTTTGACCATTCCCTATACAAGCCTTTCCTTAATCTTCATCATAAACCAGGACTGTTTTGTAATGGGAATCTAGGGAGAGGAGTTTTCAAAGCACCTTAGATGTGTGGCAAAGGAAAGGCTTCTAAACACTTCTAAAGTATTTTGATCAACAGGTTTTTTTTTTTTTTTTAATTTGTCTTCACTTATAGAGATAGCTACTTTGGTAATTTTTTGGTTCTTTTGGGATTCTGCAAAGAAAATTTAGTATTTTTAATCATTTACAATTTGTGTACCTTCCTTCCAGTTTCTGAGTTTCTTTTATTATTTTGCATCTCTTACCCTACCAACATCTATGGATTAAGCATATTGAGTACCACTTTAGCAAGACTGCAGGAAAAAGAATAGATAAACCATTAATCACAGATTAATTATTTGAGATTAAACATCACAGTACTACTAAAAGTACATAGTGTGAGGCAGGTGTGGTGGTGCATGCCTGTAATTCCAGAACTCAGGAGGATTGTCATGAGTTTAAGGCCAGTTTGTACTACACAGTGAGACCTTGTGTTCCCCCAAAAAATAAGTACATGGTTTGAAGTAACATACCATATATGAAAATTCAAATTGGACAACACTATTCAAGTGCTGTCAGACAAAGTATTGAGTTTTAATGTTCTCTTCTATAGAACATGACAGGAATTGCTAATTTAAAAAGTGATTGAAAGGATTACATAATTCATGTCCGTTCATCACCATATAAGTATATTAATTACAATCACACCCGGTATCTATTATATTTTTATCATTAGCTATACAATGATCCATGAGAATTATACAAACTAACTTAGCAGTAATATTCTTGAGTATTAAAGTACAGGACTACATTTCTTTATCTTGTTTCATGATCCATGAAGCTATACAAATTAAACTTTAAAAACTCACTAGGTAGTAAAACTTGAGATAATCCAGATTTGTCAATGAACAAAACTTGATCTAAAAAGTCTCTACCCATACAGCGTCGATAACCTCGTTTTGTGGCAGAAATAATAACATGTCATTTGTACCTAATTGTTGTTTAGCACTCAAGATATATTTATTATGTACTAAATTTGTTTCTAAAACTTTAAAAATCTGAATTTTTTACACATACCTGCCCCCAAACAGATTGTAGACCTGTGTATTTATAATCTTTCCATTGAGCATGTTGGGGTTTTGTTTTGGTGTTTGAGGAAATGAAAAGAGCCACAGAGCCCAAAATGATTGAGTTAGCTACACAAGGAAGAAGAAAAGCCACGCCGCTTCAAAAGCAAGATAAGCTGCCGAGACAGAGAATGATGTGAAACAATATATGGAGGTGAATTTGAGGGAAAAATTTGCAAAGATACAACTTTCAAAGTCAGCTGAATAGAGAACATTTGTAGAATTCCTTCTTTGTGGTGCACTATGTGACACTTCAGGATAGGCTCCTACTGCTTTAAAGGCTTCAAGGTGGGTTTTGAGTTTTTAGATTTTTTTCTTCCTTTTTAACTTTAATATACTGAACCTAACCTAGTGAAACTAAAGTTTTACTTCTAGATATGTTTGACTTGAACACCTACAACACCTCTCACCCACAATGGCTGCTTAATAAATTACAATAATCCTTATAGCAAAACTATATTATATATAAATATTTAGTATAAAGGCAGCATGCAATACCCAAAGAAAATGAGATTAGGAACCCACAATCTTGCAATATTGCTCCAAATTGCCTTTTCCGACAATAGGCTGCGATAGTAGAGCCTTTGGTTGCTTACTGGAGCTCAAATGCAAAGAACTGGGAAAAATTTATTTAAATGAGTGATGTTAGTGGTATCTTACTAATTTTTTTCACTGAAGATTACCTATATGATTGTATGCATATGTTGGCTATTAAGATTTTGTTTTAAATTTTTGCTTTATTTGTTCACTTTTTTTAAACACAACAAAACTATTTATTACAACCAGGCAAAGTGTCACACACGCCTATAATTTCACTGCTCCTCAAGCTGAAATGGGAAGACCCCTGCAAGTTTCAGTTCAGCGTGGGCTACGTAGTGATCTCCGTGCCAGCCTGAAGTACATAGTGAGACTGTGCTTCAAAAAACAAATGAAAGACAACAGCCAAAATTATTTGTTACTGTCAGAAAGGTCAAACAGTGAACATAGTATTTGGTCTCTGGAAATAGATTTAAATAATTATATCTGGGAAAATTCTTAATTTTAATATTTAAGAAAGGTACTCATAAAGTGGCCTGTTTTCAATCCTACAATAAAATTATTTCTCATCTAACACAATTTGCAATATTTTTGTTATTTTTAACAAAGATATTTAGGTAAGTTCTGCCAAGTAGCTAATGTCACAATGCTATCACATTTTATGCTTTTCCCCAAAATGGGTGGTCCAGTGTACATTCCTATTAGCAGAACATAGCAGTCTCATCTTCTAAACCCTAATAATCCTGATAATTACTCATTTCTTCTAGTTTTTGCCAAAGTAGTTGATATAAAATGTCATTAGATTGTTTTAAATTGTATTTTTCCTGATAATTAGGTAGCTATAAGGAAATAACTGTTTTTATTAAATTACTATTTTTGGGGAAAAATTTGCTCGATATAATGATTACGCTTCTCATAGAGATCTGATACATCAACCTAAACATCTTGGTTCTTCTTACATCCCCTTTCTCTTTCTCACTCTCCCTTCCCTCCAGCTCTTGGTCTCTTTCCCTCTACAATGGCTCTTATATGTTTGCTATCCATTTAGACATCTCTTTTGCATCTTTCACTTCATACTTTGTTTATATTCTCTTGGGCTCCCTTACACAATTGTTGTTACTTGGCACCGATTCTTTGTATAAATTTTACAAAAATTTCCTCAATAAAAAATTTTAAAATTTCCTTTTTCAGTTGTAGGTGCTGAATATGACTTCTGTCATGTTTTCATGTTTCTGTTAGGTGTGTGTTTAATGTGTTTCAATAAGCAGAATATTTTACTTTTAAAAAGTTATGCATTTGTTATTTTAGTTTATGTTTTAATTCACAAACAAGTCATGATTTTTTAATGCCATAGCAAAAGTATTATATACTGGAAATTCTTACATTCATAGACTTAGAGACTTCATTTGAAAATCTATGTTTGCTCTACGTGCTTGTAATTAGACTTTTGAAGGTGGATTTATAGAAACTTCCATAAAGTCTCATAATTAACCCCAAGTCACAAATGTAAAACATCTCTAGTTTCTGCCTCACAGTAGGTACATGATAAATAGTGATTATTATTATTACTATGAGAAACAATTACTTAGACATTACTAAAGATAAAGTAGCCTGGCTCATGAAAAATGATGGGTATAATTTAGAGATAGATATTTAATTTTTATTTGTTTAGTTTGTACATGTAAATAGTGGCAAAACTGAATACATATTTTTTATTTTAAATAATTCAAAGTTAAAAAATGCCACAAAATTCAAATGCATCACTAATGACAGCTGATTGACAGTGAAAGAATGATCTCTTATTATCATTAAGAAGATGGGTGGACTTAGTCATTAGAGTCTTTGAAAGACTTATCCATGGAGTTCTTTGGTAAGCAGTTTGACTTTCATCAGTCTATTCAGTGCTTCTGGTAGAGGACTGCAGAGTTTTCTGTGGTTTGAATGATGGCTATTTTTTATTTTATTTTACTTTTTGCCAGACATGCTCAGAGGGAGTTCTACAAAAGGCCACATACAAATGACTGTCCTGTGTACAAGAGAAAAAATTTTCTCACTGGGATGTATAAAGTGTAACTCTGTGAGTTGTTATACACGAGCCATAAACTAAAGTATTCCCAATCCTTGCTTCTTTCTCCTTCCTTAAAATATAATTGAGTCTACCTAGCAGCTCACCTGGCCTCCTAAAGTTAGACATGGGGTGCTACAGCCTTCGTTGCTTTTAGTACTCATGTGGCGTGGTAACAATGGATTAAATTTTTGATTACCTTTTCTTGACAAACATACTCTCCTTAACTAACCTGAAAGTTCCTTATTAGCAGTAATTATGAGATCTTCTCTCTTTATCTTCCCTGAACCACCTTACAAAAAACTGCTAATTTATGAAAGATCCATGCTAAACTATGATGCTTAACTATAATCTAGTCCAAGTTATTCTTATGAGGACCCTGGGAGCCTCAGGGAATCATGAACTGGAGGTGTAGACAAAGTCCTGTTACTCTATTCAGATTCTTGCAATAAAAATTCTCTTTTCTCTAGAACAGAATTCACAATGTGCCTACTTGTACTCTGTAATGTAACTAGCATGTTTTATTTCCTAAGCTTCTGCAGGTTAGCGGAGACAAACAAGCAATGAGGATATTCGCCGGGATCCCCTAATTCCCAGTCAGCTATTTCCATTTTCCTCATCTACTTGCCCTTTTTATAAAACCCACAGCTGCTAATAGCAGGCTCTGCCTCTTCATCACACAGTCAGCATGACTTTTTTACGCTATCAAACTTACCCCAACTCAGACTATTCCATTGGAGTGGTCTGGCTGCTGCTGCTGTGATTCCCCAGTTATTAACATAGACATTACAGCACTCTAAGCACTCAAAGACTGCAGCGACACAGTCATCCTGGACTGCAGCCACTTCTGGGAGATCTCAGACAGATGGCTGTTTGCAGAGGGCAGAGAATGTAACAGCAGTGCCTCTCCACACTGTGATGATGAATTTCCTCCTCAAAGAGAGGAATGGGCATTCATCCCCTGGAGATTTCCTGACACTCACTCTATGGCTTCCCGCCCCCATCCCATTGCTCACTCTTGCAAATAACAAGTGCCAGCATTCTGGAGGCCTGAAAAAAGGGAACTCCTGTATCAAAGAGCATCATACATATCCTAGGAGAAGCAAATTTCCATATAGGTTTCCAACTCCTGCTGACGCTAATTAGGTGATCCTAAAATCATAACACTTGATTGAATTCTTAGTTGTTACATATGTAAAATGGAAAAGATACTACTGAACTCACAGGTTTTAGGGAGAAGTAAGGTACCCTATGTACAGAGCAGAGCATACTCTTGGCACTCAGCTGATGACTTATAAATTTGGTCAACTCCTGGGACACACGCGGGTACTTGTGGTGACAATGATCAAATCCTTCTTTTGCATCTTTTTGTGTCTTTGTCTCAACAATGCTTTCTCTCTTACTAATATATGGATGCTAGACATTACTATTTTTTTTTAAAAAACCAAGAGTAACTACTTTTTAAATTTTAAGTACCATCTCATTTAAGTATATTTCAGAGAAAAGCACCCAAATGCTAAGTTTTCTGCTTAAAGACCATTTGCAAAGTGAAAACCCTAAGCAACCAACACTTAGATCTAGAAGAAACCATTGCTAGTGTCTCTAGAATTTTCCTTATGTCTTTTTCCAGGAAATGTATGTTTTTTTTTAATGAAATGAGCAAGCATTTATGGACTTTTATCTTGAAAAACCTTGAACTAAGGACAAAGATGTATTCATTCTATATCAAATGAATATTCTCCCAGAAGAGCAGATCTAAAATCATAATGTCCCCCATGGATACTTCATACCTCACTACTTCTTAATAGCAGCGTTTTAGTGACTAACTCCCGGATGTTCACTCCAGAGAGCTCTTTCCTGTCTTTCCTGAGTCAATGTTCTTGGATTTGTTTAAAAGATATCACTTTTCATCTCCTACAATCTGCTCCAGAAATAGTGTCTTGGTGATGAGAAGTTTTTCCTTTTACGAGGTAAGATGACCTAACGTAGGCTAGGATTATTGGACTCACAGCCTTCGTTAGGCATGGAATCTGATATGACACTGTTAAATCATTCAGAAAAAGTACAGATCTTCTAAATCCATTTTATTTGTGTAGATAGTTCTAAGATTTTTCTAGTGTATATACTCAGAAGTATTGGTGTAACCCTAATTAATCAGTTCAGTTTGAGGAATGGTCAATGAAACGATTGAAAAGTTTAAATTTTAATTGTTATTTCAATGAATGCAAAGTAAATATCATTTTATTATCAAGTCTGCACATTCCAGAGGTTATTTTAATGCTGCAAAATTAGCAAATCGATTCTCTGCATGCATGTGAAGATTATGGTATTAGCAAAATTATTATTTTAACAATCATACCTACTAACTTTCTCTGTAAATTTATTTATTTTTAATCATATACAGACCCTTAATTCTTGCATTTCTGTATTTACAGTATTTTTAAACAAAGGGTCATATATTTCTTTCTTACTTTCCCACTCTAAAATGCACTAAACTGTTTAAGTCGTAATAACAACACATGCTAAATTGCAACTTAGTTCTAGAGCAAATTTTAAGCAAAACAAACTAAATAGAAGATCCTGCTTTATTCCAGCCAAGGGAAGATTTAGGGATGCCTATTTACCACCAAGAATTTCTGAACATTACAAAGAGATTTATAGCAAGTAGAATCAAGTAATCACGCTTAGCAAGCCTAGAGAAATAATGGAGGAACAGAAATTAGGGAAGGTACATAAACCACCAACTACTGGAGGCCTGCAAAACCCAGGCAGCTGAACCCAGGGCAAGGAGAAGGAGCTGCGCTGAGCTCACCTGACCATCAGATCTGAACCATCGAGTCACCTCTGTGTGACTCTTCAGGCTTAGTTCTTGAAGTGAAATGTTCCAGGGTCCTTGAAGGAACAAGAACATACCTTTTCCAGAAATTTTTACTGTGTAAGGTCTTGTTTGTAGGTGACAGAAACTCACAGCTAATTAGCGACAAGAGGATGTATTGTTTTATGTAACTATAATCAAAAGAAGATAATTAAAATTGGCAACATGATGACTTCGGGATATTTCTGTCTCTCTCTGACTGTCTCTGTCTCTGTCTCCGTCTCTGTCTCTCTCTCTGTGTTTCGTTGCCTGCTGCTGTGCTGCAAGGTGGGAACCTTGGTGACTGACAGCTCCCTCCCAGCAGTGCATCTTTATTTGCTTTTCTTTCTTCTGTTTTAAATCGTTTTCAAGATTACTATTTCATAGAACAGTAAAATGAAAACAAAAATACATGTTTGACCTCATGAGCAAGCCAGAATTTTCACTCTATTGCTTTCCCCAGAAGGAATATTAAAAAACTATTAGTAACACCATTTCATTACAAAAAGAGATCTTTAAACACACAAAAAAGGAAAAATTTCATAATCTGAAAATGAAGGACAGCTCTTTAAATTGAATACAGTTCGGTTTTTAGAAACTTCATTGCAGTGCTCTTATTTATTAATTTCACCCATGAATGTATCATTAGTAACCAGCACAATACATGTACTTGTAAATCTTGCTCCCAAGAGGCTCACAAAGAAAGTCAACGTTCACAGTGCTGATACATTTCTGTGTCCACAGTCTTTGTTTTCCTCACTTTATCATCCCTAGGCACAACTTAAGGTACTATAGGTTTATTTTGACTCAGGTTTTCAGTCCATGATTGGGCAACACCAAGGCAAGAATCAAAAGGTGGGAGGGCCTGTGTAGAGGAAAACTGCTGACCTGCTGCTGTTGGGGAAACAGAAAAGGAAGAGCACAGGAAGAGAGAGCCATTCTTTCGGGTCATGTGAACAGTGATTGGCCACCTCTGACGAGACCCCACCTACCAGCAAGTCAGCAGAGCCCAGAGTAGGGAATATAATTCCCAGGATTCATTTTGTCTTCCCGAAGCTCTGCCCATGAGTGAGAGAGGCCTCTGGACCACACTCTTGATGTAAACCACGGCAATCTTAAGGTTCTCCTTTCCACCACTAACTACTCTATTTAATTCATTAGTTTTCCAGGGTCAGGACAAAGATGGACTCACCAGAAACAAGAAATTAACAGGAAACAAAACAAAACAAACAAACAAAATACAAAGTGCTACGCTTTGGTCAAGAGAAAGTGGTAAAACTGTAAAGCAAGGAAATGAAGCTTCTTACTCCTTTCTGGTCTAAGTAAATTTAAACGTGCTCCTCTCTTCTCTCTCTGAATCTGCTATATAATATAAAAATACAAGCCACAACCCCATATTATTGTTTTTACCACCAATTAGGTAACAAAAAAATTTCTTTAGGATTTGAAATATTCATGCAAGAATACACATACTAGTTTGTGGACATTGTTTTCTAACTGTATTTTGTGCATTTCTTTCATATCCATAAACAATAAGATCTTTATACTGAAAGCCTTTTTCTTCACCACTAAAAGGTGTAATACAAAGTGCTAAACTGCAATATATTCAGTCTTTCAACAATAAGCCAAAGCTTCAAATTAGCATTTGCATTATTGAAAGACTCAGATATAAAATTAATCCTTTACATATTCATATAGGCTTCCTCAAACTGTTACCGGAATAGATGTCCTTATGAAGGCACATTTAATTACATCTTGTAGGGAGAGTTGTACATCAAGACCTATCCATCAACATTTTAAAAATGAGATAAAATTATATTTCTAATGAGAAAAAAATTAGGGAGCAAAAAGTAAAACAATATTAAAATTATGTATATAATTTTCAGTCTTCACGAAGAGCTGACACAGACTGCCATCAATCATTTGGTGACATCTTTGGCAGGAAAAACGTTTGTCCTTCCAAGGGAATGCAGGTTCATTCAAATCTCATTGCTCATTTAAACTTCAATCTACAAGTTTTCTTTTGACAAAGAATCAGATCATATTCATTTCACTTCCTCAAGAATTTATTACAGTGAGAATCAATTAGCAGTAAAGTTAATTACTAACTATAAAATTGCTAATTGAGACAAATTACACATGATAGTACTGTAATTTGTGTAAATGACTGATTCAGATAGATGTGTGACCTACAATTTATCCAAGATATTGGACTGCTTTTAAAAAAAATTTCCAAGACAGTGCTTTAAAATAAAAAAGGAGCAGAATCTACTACAATGTAATATTCTAAGGACAAAATTCAATAACAATTCTGAACCTCTCTTATTTTACTGTCCTTTTTTCTTTTTAAAATTTTATTATATTAATTCAAGTTCTAGAAGTACGTCACTGAAAACTGTTATACTTCCAATCTTGTCACCTAAACCCAAAAGGATGCATCACACCAAGAGTCAAAGTATATTATTTGCATGCTTTCTATCATGCTTGCTATTTATTTATTATTATTTTTGTTACACTCATATATGTGTTATAATATCTATGCAGAGATTTTAAACCACATGATCAACAAAAGTATTTTTTCATTGTGAAAAATAATCTCTGCCATTCTCCTAGTAGCAAGTAACATGGTGGAGGTGTGATTGCTTTATTCTTTGAAGAAAACCCAAATGAATTAGAAAACCAAAATTCACCAATAATTGTATCACCCAGAAATATTGCCTTTCTACCTGTCGAAAAGTGTGATTGTTACATATATTTTTGAGGAAGACCTTTGCCTTTTAAAATGTCTTTTAAAAACAATTTTAATCTGCTTTAAGAATGCCTTTAAGTGTACCTGTGTAATCTCACAGTCTAATAAGCCATATGGAGCCTTCTGAACAAGTTCATTCAACAGTAAACACATGATTACCAATCCCTCTGATTCCTCTAAAATGATAAATCATGTAAGTGCCTTTGTATTCACTGGAAAACACTGACAAGTTGTATGAAAAATCATTTACTATACATATATCTCCACAATTAAGATACACAAGTCTGTATAAACTTGATTTGCAAAAAAATATGCAAATAAGTGATTTTTGTTAATTTCCTAGAAAACAGTGCATGGTATATAACTCTAGACCAAACATCAGCCAAAACACAGAGAAAACAAGCTACATATTGTAACAACTCTGTAAAAGGATCATTTAACTTCTAGTGTTCTACAGAACTGTAAGGTAACTAAGTGTACAGGAACTTACTATATATTTTATAAAGAACTACAAGAGAGGGGCTTGAAGTTTCCCAATATAAAGAAATGATAAAAGAAAACAGAGACAAATGTTAATTATCCTGATTAAATCTTTAGGCATTATATACATATATTGAATTTTCACACTGTATCCATAATTATATATAATTTTGTATCAGATACACAGAAAAAATAAAATGAAAAAAGTGATCTAAACTTTTCATCTGTTCAGTTACACTCATCATTTAAGATATGACAACTCTGATAACAATGCCTTTATCTGTGATCAGAATTAGTGGAATGCTTATATTTTCTTTCTCTAATGTCAGCATATTATCACTCTTTTCTAGACTCTAATTTTTTTTAGCTGTTCCCCTCTCCTTCACACTAAATTAGATCCCGCTGTATTATTCTAGGTCCTCTCTCTTTTATCCTTCCCCTTTCTAATCCAATTTATTGTCCTTGGAAAAATAAACTTCCTGTGAATAGTTTCTCTCACTTGGATTGAAAGTCTACTCTTTGCTTCCGTTTGTTGTTTTGGGGAGAAGTCATTTGGCTTCTAGGGGACTCCAGACATTTCCTCCTCTTGCTCAGGCCTGCAGTGGAGGTACTCTATAGATTCTCATGCACACACAGCAGCTCAGATAGAAGTCCAAGAAAGGGTGCTGCCATTTCTCCTGGCACTGCCTTGGCGTGCTGATGCCTGACGATGAGGGTGTTACTCCCTGGGCCAAGGGAGCCCAGTCTGATCTGGCTGCTGCTGATGTCCTGTACACTCAATGTTCCATGGCCATTTGAATGAAACAGCTCTGCAGGGATTTTCTTTCTCATACTGCTGTGAGAGCAAGGCATGACTGTTCAGAAGTCAATCTGGGTAACAGTTGCTATGGAGAGTTTGGATCCAAAACTTGAGACTCTGACCCATAAATGTCCAATCTCTTACTTTAGAAAAAGTCACAGTTTGAAAGTTTCTGTCTTCTTCTAAATGATCTCTGGATAATCAAATTGTTAGGGCACCAAATAGTCTGAATCATCTCAGGGTAAAAACAGGGTAGGCTCCAGTTGGAGCCACTTGGGGACATATTATTACAACTAATCCTATATACTCTGCCTCCTGGAACTGTAGACATGTTGCTGCTTTTTTTAGCATTCTGTCTCGCCTGCCATTCCTTTGAGGCTGTCACACAGACGTTTACTGTTCTGTTTTGTAATCTCCTGACACTTTCTTTTCTCCTCCTCCTCTTGCTTCTCCTGCTCCATCTTCCTCCTCCTGCTCTTTGTCTTCTTCTTCCCTCCTCCTCCTCCTCAGACTTTTTCTTCTTAATTCTCTTCTTTTTCTCTCATTCTCCTTCTTCCAAAAGTTTCTGCTTTTTTTTTCTTATTTGATTTGCACTTCCTATTGGTTTGTGTATTTTTTTTGTGTCTCTTTATCTCCTTTTTTTTTTTTTTTTTTTAATAGTGGTACTGGGCATCGAACTCACGACCTTGCACTTGCCAGGAAGGCACTTAAGCCTCTGAGCTAAATCCCCAGCCTTTCATCTGCTATTTATATGGTGCAAAGAGTGAAATAAATATGTCAGAGATTCTGAGTTTTATTTCCATTTGATCTATTAATTGTTGTAAGGATCTTGTATCAGCTATCTAAATCCTTCTGTAACCTCACTTGTAAAAAAATTTGAATACTAAGTGCCTTTAAAACTTTTATTTATGAGTACAGTGAATCTATGATTAAATATTCCAGTATTTGTAAATACAGAACTATGGACCACAGTAGTTATTATAAGATCTATCTATTAGAAGCATAGCTTACCAATGTAAGTTTGGAGACAGAACCCTTGGCAGGTAATGAAGCTCTTAGGCATAAGGTTCTACATATTGGGCTTAGTTAGTACAGATATCAGGATCTACTGTCTCAATATGTCATGAGAAAAAACAGCAAGAAACCAATAGTGTTCAAGCCAGGAAAACAGCGCTCACCAGAACCCAACCACATCCACAACCTGATCACAAACGCCCGGCCTCCGAAACTGAGAGAATCAATTGTATGATGTTTACATCACCTAGACAGTGGTATTTTGTTATAGTAGCCTAGCTAAGAAGTACAGTAAGTAATTTGTTAATATATAATAATATAATATGCTATTTTTAATTGATAAGTAATTAATGGTTTTAGAGTATTATATCATAAACATAGTAAGAACATGGCAAATCATAATTTATAAAGACTAAATCACCACTCTGAGATGCAAAGTAAAATGATTCTTTTGTCCACATGAGAATTACCCAGGTCTGTATGCTGGTGAAGAGTTTCTTCGGCTATCTTCTTTTTAATTGTGGATCTGCCTTGTCCCCAGTACCCTGTTTCACTTTCATCACTGTTCAGATGGGCTTGGAAATGACCTCCTTTCTCCTACTCCTTCTTCAAGAGCAATGATCACTGCTCATTAAGTACCTACTCAGGGCCAGGAATGGTGCCAAGTGCTTTAGATAGTATCTCACCAAATTCCTGTAATAAGCTTGGGAGGTAAGTCATTACCTTTCATTTACACATGAGCAAACAGAAGTTCAGAGAGACTGAATGGCTTGCTCTGGAATATAACACTTAAGAACCAAGATCCAAAATCCTACCTTGTCTGGCTTCAAGGCCTCTGTCTTCTATGACATGGTATTAGTCTAAAGACAGGATGAAATATGGTCTCTTTCACTTGGAAATTAACAATTTAGTAAGGTACACATAAAGAATTCAGTATAATCAAGGGGAGAAAAGTCAATAAGAATAGTAACAGTAATAAGCATTTAGCAGAAGAATGTAGCCAGTACACCTAAGCAGGCTAGGGAATTGCTTTTTCCTAAACTGGTAAGGTTTAAATAGGATCTTGAAAAATAGGTAGAACATTGACAGGTGATAGAAAGTGAAATAATAGTATAGATGGGTTCAATGACAATTGTCTGATGAATCAAGTATGAGTGAATTTGAAGAGACATTAATTACTGATATAGTAAAAAAGGTTAAAATGGAATCATAATAAGTATGATGTTTTATATAAGAAACAAAAGGGATAAATCAAATACTTGGTTATCAACACAACATTATTGCTTATTTATTCTTATATATTTAGAAGCTATTTGTTCATTTTTCCTCTATTCTATTCAACTTGGTTTGTTTCCAATTTTCAGAACTTCTATTAACTTGCAAAACCATGGATAAAGTTCCATCTAACTATGGCATTATCAACTAAACTTAAAGTTTCAAATATTAAATAATTTTCAAATTCTTTTTAATAAAATACTAACAGCATGGGGTCCACCAGAATGAGTAAGTATTCAACAAAACTCTGAATTCCAAGTATCTGTCAACATGCCTATGGAAATATCCTTAACTTACTCAAGAGGCCCTGCTTTGTACAAACTCTGAGGAAGTTATTTGAAACTCCTTACCTGGTATACATATCACAGATTAGTACCCCTATTTCTGAATCTGTCATCATCTCACTGTTTTACAAAGTCTGCTCTTCCAGTTGAAAATGACAATTTTGATACTTTCAATGCCTATGTATAAATATCAATAAAGCACATCTGATTCACTCTTACCTTGTGGAGCTCCGTGCTCTGCGTTGACAATTTAACATTAGATCAAACACTTCAAAGGAGTGATGGTTAATGCATATCTAAATATTGCACTGTGCTACATCCCTTGAAATTTTTATCTACAATCTCAACCTTATTACATAGTACTGAATATGGCATTACTATGGAAAATGCAGTTTTACTTGAAGCTTTAATAGTAAGAGGATACGGACTGCTAATGTTCTAGGTGCTGCTAATGTTTTAGGGGTGGAATATGTTCAAAAGTTGATTCCAATTTTTTTAAAACTATGATGGTGAAAACAGAATGAACACCTTCTACTAGAGGTTTCAACAGCTAGAAAGATAAGACTACAAGAAGAACTTAGAGGAAAGATACGATTAAGACATATATTAGGCAATAAGTATCCCTCAATGTTATTATTTTTATATTGTTATTATTACTTTGAGACAGAGTCTCTCTGTGTAGTTCAGACTGGGCTTAACTTCACTTGTATAGCCTAGGTTGGTCTCCACCTCACCGTACTTCTCTTGTCCCAGCTTCTCAAGTACTGGGATTTCAAGCATGTGTCACCTTGCCCGGCTTTCCATCAGTGTTATTTAAGGGTGAATGATATATGACATATTATCATATTCTACTAATTTTTTTATCAGGGCATTTGCTTTTAATTTAGAAATGATATGTCCTTTAAAACTAGTAGGCTTTTGGGAGCTCTGGATTTAGCTCAGCAGCATAAGTACCTGCCTTGCAAGCAGGTAGTAGTGAGTTTGATCCCCGGTACCGATAAAAATGAGAAAAGGACAAAAAAATCACTAAGACTAGTAGGCTTCCCATATTCATTCCTACTAAAATGAAAGAAAGAAAAAAATTTCAGTTTAAGAAGTGGAGAAATGAGCCTCATTGAGAATAGGGTTGGATAGAAATAGTTCTTTTTGCCCTTGGTGGGAAACAAGGCGATGTGGACTTGGCATTTCCTGAGTCTGGGGAAGGAAGTTCAGGCAGTGGGTTGTGAGAGTTCCGCGGCGAAGGTCACCTCAGCATTGATTCAAGCTCAGGTCCAGCTGCAAGACCTTTTTCCCTTTTATCATGGTGGTGGAAGGAAAGGCAGAGTGCTCTGAACCTCGTTAGACTGGCTGCTCTTTGGGAACTCTGACAAGTACCGAAGGGCGCTGTCAGGAGCAGCTTTGTATCTATCAAAATCTGATGTTTTAAAGAAATTTTGTCTATTTTTATAGTCAAAGGCTGGAAAGTTTGGGAACTAGTGAGCATTTATTCAGTCACCAGGAGCTTGGATTTTGTGTTCTTAGTCTATAAAATGTAGCACCAGGGTTTTGTTTCCTCATCTAATTTGTGCCTAAAATTGCCTGGTATGGTATGAGTTCCAATGAATAATACCGAAGAATTGCAATTTTATTTCACCAACTCCCAAAGTATGAGTTAATATCTTTTCTACAGATTTGGAAAAAGGCTTGAAGAAAGAGGACTGCCAAGTACCCTAGTGTCAGACAGTGAAAGAAGTAGTCAATATGTGACATTCCCTAATCTTGCACGTTTTTTTTGGCCTACCTGAATTTCTCTCCCACCAAAATTATGTTTGTCTTTGAACAAAGGATGCCTGTTGGCCAAAATTTCCACTTAAAAGTGGCCCAGTCAAAACTGGTAGACTGAGCAAAAACGTGTATACTTGTAATACCAGCATTTGAGAGGCTGAGGTAGGAGGCTCTCTGTATGTTTAAGTGACACACTCTCTACAAAAATAAATAAATTTATTAATTAATAATAAAGCCACCACCAACTCTCTCTCCACAAGAAAACTTCTAAGATTTCAAGTGACTTCCAGAGTGACCGCTAGGCAACCTTTAACTTTCTTATAATTACATCTATATGGTAAATAACCCACCCCTCAGTGCTATGAAATTTGAATATTCTTATAAGGACGACCGGAAAAAGCCATTAATGGAGCAAAAGAGATGGTACCAAAGTCCGAGGAAATCTCCGTCCATCCCCAGAAAACACATGACCATCTGTCCCTTTATAATCCCATCACTCTCCACTTTCTTTTGCCTTATGTGCATAACCTCCCTGCCCCCAATGGTGGAGAAATTGATTTGTGAATTCATCTCCGAATTTTTTCTCTTCCAGGCCAAGAATAAAGTTATTTTTGTTGTTCACTTGTCATTTGGTCTTTTCACCGATTTCACAATTCTGAGGGGAAAAATATGAACTCAAGTTTGGGAATCAAAAATGGGCAACCAACCCATGTCTATTTGTTCCAGGCAGCTGAGTTAGAAATATTATAGGCAGTCAGACAGGGCTGGGTCCTTGAAGGAGCCAGTGCAGAAGCCCAGATACCTTCAACCATGGGGGAGACAAACACCCCCTGCTGTGGACCTGGCCTCAAGACAAAAGAATATATAAATAGACCCATATCCTTAGGAATGGTATTCTAAATAGTTCTCCCTCACCCCTAACATCCCAGCCCCCTACAGGAAGAGTCTATGCTGTTAGGATATCTGCTTTTGTTCCTGATTTAACCAATTTTACTGAACCATAGTGCTGTCCTACCTTATGCCCACCTCCAGAGTTCCCTTTTTCCCCATCTTAAACCCATCTCATCCCATGATTTTACTCTATAAAAGTCCTTTGAAAAGACAGTGTCCCTGACAACCCACGTGGGACCCCTTATGTCTCTTTCAGACAGAATTCTGCTCTTAACCTCTGTTGCTCTTAAAATTCATTCTTCTATTTTAGAGAACACCAGATATCTAGTAAGTTGGGAGTTTCATTCCTCTATATCATGTTCATTACAATGACACTGTTATACAACCATGACAACTTACTTACGCATCCAAAACACAAACTAAAAACCTGAACCATAAACTGGAACTTTAAATCCAAATTTAATATAAAATTTGTATTTATAGTCATTATTCCGAATTAAAATTCTAAATGGAGATATACAAGTACTTTTTTTCTCTTAGACATACCTGTGAAAGTGGAACCATTTTCCCTCTAGTCCGTTAAAAACTGAAAGCACATTAAATAATACAGCAAAGCAGAATGACCAAAAAGAGGGGAAAAGCCAACAAACACTAAAGCCAATTTATTACTCCAATAAATGTCAGGGAGGTAATTGTGTAGGACTCAGATTAATATTGAAAAGAATAGATTTGTGTCATTCATAATATATAAATATGAATGCTTTTGCCCACAGAGTTAATAAAAGTATGCTGTTCACAATGACTGGTAATTGATGTAAAATAGTTGCCTTATTTTACACTGCAAATGGCAGAAACAAAGGTTCTATTCACACGTAAATTGTGTTTAATGGTTTCCTGTTAATGTGTTCTATTTCTATAATGAAAGTCTAGCCAAATTATAGAAGAGAAGCTCTTAACTCCTTTACTGCTATCAAATTGAGCAGTAATTGAATCGAGCAAGAAATCCCTTTTTGACCTTGAAGGTTGAAACTTAGAGTTTTACCTTTTTGTACCATCATCAAATTTGAGAGAGATATGGTGTTAAATTTTTAGCCTTTTACATTTTATATGGTAACCTAATGGCTCTAAATAAAATGCTTGTGGATGTAAAATGCAATGAATCATCAACCACCTCATCAATTTTCCTGCAGAAAGAAGAAATTTTTGATGAAGTCTAACTTGAACTTACCAATTCAAGCTTTTAATTCAGAGTTTACATGATACAAAACAAGTAGTGAGAAAAAGTACAGATGCTATATAAAATCTATCATAAGAAGGAGTATTTGTCCAAGGATTTCAGAAAAAAAAGGTGAAAAATGAAATAGACAGGATTGTGCATAGATAACTTAGAATTATTCACGAAGCATTTTAGTAATCTTTAAATCAACTGAAAAGAATTTTATGCCTTTGTATTTTGTAGTAAATTTTTTTTTGTTGTTTATACATTTTTTTTTTTTTTTTGTCTTTTTACTTTTTATTGGTACCGGGGATTGAACTCACGACTGCCTGCTTGCAAGGCAGGCGCTTATGCCGCTGAGCTAAATCCCAGCCCCTATGTAGTAAATTTTTAAAAATTAACAATATTTTTGTCAGAAGAGTTAATATTTAAGATCAACATGTTTAAAGGGCTGTCTATTTATATAATTGAAATAATTTTCAGATGAATGTGACTGACATGCAATTGGCAAAGTACAAGCTATTTTAGAGACCTCCTCTCCGGCTTAGGGAGCAAATGGCTAATTTGAACTTCAGAGACTGAATCGGCCTAAAGCATCACAGAGTTTGTCTCTACCAATGCAAAGTTTTATTTTCTACTTTTATTTAACCTATTTAGAAATTCTGCTTCCACTTACATGCCAGTTAGGTAATATGTTTCTTAAATGCAGTGCTATGTAAACTTGGTGTAAGAGTTTGGGCCCAGACAGGACACTGTAGCGGGTAAAGCCTCAGGCAGAACCAAGGAGCTCCATCTTCCCTACCCCTAGGAATTTGCTCTGGAGCGAAATGAATACCAATGAGGTACCTGCGCATCCCTAATGCCCTTCAGGCACCACCCCCAACCTAAGCTACATGTATGCCCCCACTCTACGCATCCGACAGAGAGATGGGGGGGGGGATGCCAGACCCCAAGGGGTGGGGAGTCTCTCCCCGCATTCTTAAAATAAAGGTCATTTATATTTCATACTTCTTATCTTTTCAGCCACCCCAATTCTATCAGAAGGTTTGGGCTTAAAGTCATGCAAACCAAGGTTACTCCAATTTCTGGCTAAGTGAATAATATAACCAAGTTCTATAGCCTGACTAAGCCCTCTTAAATTCTGCTATAAAATGATAGTACCTACCCCTTTGGGTCTGGAAAGGTAAAAAGAAAAAAAATGTACCTTGGTAAATTATGATGCCTGATGTGTGTGTGTGTGTGTGTGTGTGTGTGTGTGTGTGTGTGTGCATGTGCGTGTGCGTGTGCATGTGTGTGTCTTTATGGCCTTTTATTAAAACATTTCATAGTTCTTATGTTTCCTTACTGTTACCATGAAATGAGTGCTTAACTTTCCCCTTCCCTTCATATTTATATGTTGAAACTCTACCTCTTATGGTGATGGCATTAAAAAGTGATATCTTTGGAAGCTAATTCAGATTAGGTAAATTCATGAGAAAGTCCACAAAAGTAGAATTAAGGTTCTTCCAAGAACTCCAACAATTTGCTTCCTGTCTTTGTCATGTAATACAAAATAACTTGACTAGACTGCTGTCCATGAGGCAGGTCATCATTTGACTCTAAACCACCAGATCAAGTGCCTTGATTTTACACTTTCAATCTCCAGAACTCTGTGAAATAAATATTTCTTATTTAAGCCATCCAGCATATCGTATTTCATTATCGTAGATTGAGCTGAGACATTATTTATTTAGTATGTTTCATAACGAAACACAGAATATAACACAGGAGAGATGTTTAATACTGTTAAATGATGACTGAATTAATGAATGAAATTAAGCAAAAAAGAAAACCTCTAATTTGAAAAGAGATTTTTCACATTCATGGGCTCATTGTGTGCTTTATATAAATGTGTGTTTGTTTGTAACTCTACAGAAAATGATCTGCACTCTAGAATGAGGATCAGCATTTTGACCACGTTAGGATGAGCTCCAATAAAGGGCTTTCCAGTGTAAGCAAACCTGAGCACTTTCCTGGCGAGTTAAGAATAACACCCTCTTGCTATGGGTTTAGGACAAGAGGGTGTAGAAGTGGCAAATAGAAGATCTGGAGGAAAGTAGGGGCAACAGGAATAAAGGAGTTTCTCTAACTACTTTAATTTTCACAAATTTTCCTTAACGTTAAGTATCTATTGATAAAGTAACCCTCAATGCTGGAGAAATACAATTTTCATCCCACGGTATCAGGCTCGGCCATGTGATGCACTTTGGGCATTGAGATGTGAACATAATGGCGTATGCTAGATCCTTGCAGACCTTTAAAAGATATCCTTTGTTTCTGTCTCTGATCTTTTCCTCCACATGGCATTTTCCTGTCAGAAATGGAAAGGAAGGACCGAAGCATGGTTAAAAGACAGGCATGGATTTGTGAAGGTAGAGGTTTTAGAGGTTATTACGACAACCATGCCAGGAAAAGCTACCTGATACAGAATTCTGAGAATTCATTCATGAGGCAACTAAATCCTCTTGCAAAAACCTACAGCAGTTTTCTCCAGTGCTCATTCACACCCAAAACACACATACACACATACACTCACACACCCCACTTGTGTGGTCCTGGGCTAGCCATGTCAACAGACTCATTCTGGAGAATTTAGCAGTAAAAAATTGCTGTATATCTGATCAAACGGATCTATTTTTGTGTGCAAGTCCACAAGTTAAGTGTGCATGTGTGTGCATGGGTATATATGTGTGTTTTTTGTGTTTCACTGTAATAAACATGGCTATACTTTCTAGAGTTTACAGCATTTATACAATTATATATGAAACATAAGAAAATGAAAAAAGTAGTTCTAATTTCACTGTACTGGACACAATTTGACCTGTTTCTGGTACTGAACATGCTGCTTTTCCTAGGTATCCTCACAAAAGTTTAGTTTCAAGTGACAAGAAAAACTAGAACAATTGCATGGATAAGTACAGTATGTCCTGGTGTGTGAAGGACTGGAACAGTGTGTACCTTGATAACAACATAAATGCGCAGAGGGCTCACACTGAGTTTGCATCATAAAAATCATACAGGAGTAAACTGACAGAATAAGTAAACATCATATATTTGAACTTAGCTTAGATGTGTCCTAAGCAAGTCATTGTATTTCACTAACACTGTCACTCAGTGACTATTTCTTGGACATTTACATACTAGACACACTACAGCCTGGAGATATCCTGAGAAAAAATACAGACATGGTCTTTGAGCTTATGGATTTTCCAATTAGTGACTTAAAAAATCATCAATGATTTGACAAATAACAGAGCAATACATTTCATGGAAGAAGTTATAGATTATAATAAATTATCTTAAAATTAATTGGTATACAGTTCAAAGAGAGTCATACTTCTGATATACCAATTTTTTTCCAACAATAGAGATCAATTTACAAAAACTACAATATCTTTTAATCAATATATAAACTGGAAAGGAAAAGTAATATTAATAAATGAAGATAGCATATAATACTTTAAAAAAGAAACCATTATATTTTCATTAAGGAAAGATTAACTATTGGATTTGATCCAGAAAGTCTTGTTACTTTAAATGCACTGAATAATTGTTAGAAGCTTTTATCACTTTCTTCACAAGTAATAAAGATATAATTCATAAAATGAGAAGTTAATTCAATAAAATATCTCATAATAAAATATTATGATTGATTTGATAGGAACAGTGTTTAAGACATTGCTATGACTCCCATACCATACCTTGCTACACTTCAGGCTTTTGTTCTGGATAACTTTTGCTCTGTTTAAAGATGTAATGTGTGCCTGAGTTGTTCTCTGATTGAACATATTAGAGTATTTCTGTATATTTAAGTCTTGAGAACTTTTCTCCACTTTAAAGGCTATGGAGAAATATTATTTTTCCTGTGCTTATTACCATCCTCACAATAAGAAAATTATAAAATGAAAAGAGGAAGCCAACATATATTTAAAGAGAAATATTTTCTCAAATTCACCTAAAATTGCTTATGTAATTATTATACTACTTGGAGACACTGAGCGTATTCATTTTAACAGAGTGCTGTCTTCAGTTTAAACATTTTAGTCAATTAAGTAAGGATTAAAAAAGTGTATGAAGTTAGACTATAACACAAATGCAGAAGGAGAGCTGATATGATAAATAACAGAATCAATACTTTAATTTATCTGAACAAATACTACCAAGCTCTTCTAAATATAAATCACTGATTTTGTGGTCATTATACTTGGTAGAAAAGTTTCTTGGCAAGAACTCTTAAGAAAATATTCTGATAGCTTAGGTTAATGATAAATTTTTAAATAGTTCTAAATAATGTTACCAGAGATGTGGTAATAACAATGCTAAAGAAATTGAGGCTGGGGATTTAGCTCAGTGGCATAAGTTCCCTCCATGCAAATGTGTGGTTGTTAGTTCGATCCCCGGTACTGGTAAAAATACCAAAAAAAAAAAAAAAAAAAAAAAAAATTGGAAGCGACCATTACTTAAGAAAATAGTGATTGCCTCAGTCCTGAAGACCATATTTAAGGGGCACAGGTAAGTAAAACCTCCTTCTCCTCCAGATCCGGAGGCTGTAACTGTAGCAGAATTAGACTTAAAACTATTTTACGTAACTAAGAACATGATTTGAGTATTACGATTCCATGAGAACATCTCCAGAGTTTCTAGCCTCAGGAACTGGTGGGTACAGAACAGAAATCTACATCTGTTTTCCTCTCACCTGTGGGTCTATGCTCTTTATTACCATAAAATATTTTACTTAGGATGCTCTTTAGTTGTTTGTTTCTTCTTGAGACTATTAGACTTGCAGGAACTTATTTCATTATGAGTCACTCTTCCAGAGTATCCCTGTCTTTCTTTCTATTCTGGCACTAGGTTATCATTTATGCTCCCACATATTTTAACTTTGTGTTAGCTCTGTCATTGAAACCAAAATTTCTTGGTCACATCAGATCTAGGCTTCTTTAATACATTTTTTAAAAAAATATTGCTCTCTAGTTCCTATATTTTTCCTTCAAAAACATACTACCATCTTAATAAAGATAAAGCTTTCTAAAATCTGGATTTTTAACTCATTAATTAGCCAGTACAAAGTTTCTATCATGACCTTTGAGGATAAACCAGAAAATTGTAGCTTGGGAATTTGAAACACATTTTAATTTTGTTCCCATCTGTTCTCTGTTATCTTCCATGGAATATATTGGATTGAAGTGTTTTCAAAAGTTCTCTGCTAGAGAGTCTTCTGTATAATTCAATATTTCATTTAAGCCTGAAATTATATGCATATGTATGGGGGATGTGGAGAATAAGTGTTAAGCTCCATTCCATATCATGGGTGATTTACAGTCCTTAACTGAGTTCTTGAGACATTTTGAGGTTTGTAAGGGGTTATTTCTTAACTCAGCATAATATACTTCTGACCCACCATTGAACACACCTGAGAGGATCATATGCCACATTTTTATTCTCAGATCAAGTTTTGTACTTTTTTTTCATCTTGTGTATTTGCTTCAATCTATCCAGTCTTGAAGTCCTTCTATCTACCGGAATCTTCCTCCAACCCTCTCCTCACGACAGGATCTTTCTTTCTTTGGTGTTTTTGCCTTGTGTGTGACTGTCACATCAAGAGCTTAGTGCTTTACTATGAAAGATGCACAGATCATTTTTCAGTAAACTTAGTTGCATCTTCTTAACTAAACTTAACCATCTCCATATGTTTCTGTTACCTTTGACTCCAAATTTCTGGAGAAGTAAGATGCTCTTTGATTTGCTCATTTTTGTTTCAAAAGTGGAGATATCTTCTTGCCAAAATTGTTCTGCACATTGTACTAGCTGAATTTGTTCATGTATGTGAAGCAATTATTTCTTATGAAGATAAAAATGAATGTGAATAGTCATTAGTATGAAAATTAAGTCAGATGTCATGAAAAATACGAGTTGTTATAAGTTACATAGGTACTTTTGAAAGTAATATTGCTAATAAATTTTCTTTGAGATTCTAGTTTACTATAAAGGAACAGAAAATGGAAATGTGTTGTCTGGATATTATGGATGAGAAAAAAAGTGAAGAGAATGGCCATCAATAGACCAGGTTACAAACTAAAATACTTGGTTTTGTACCTCCAAATTTATGCAGTGATATATATTCACATGTTCAGGTGCAATAAAATACTGAAGCATCCAGTATTCAGTCCAACTCTTGATTATGATTTATTTAACCTTAATGGGTATTAAAAAGATATAGTCATACCAAAAAATACATTTTATGTTATTTTCTCAAATTATTTACTCAGAAAAATTCAGACAATTGCCACGTTGTTTAAAATGCATTTTCACTCTTCTTTTGGAAATGCTCTTGTACTTCAAAACGCTTCACTCTATGTGCTTATTAGCAATGTGTACTCGTTCTCCAAGGGTGGATTTAGTTCTTTGGAACCAGTTAAATGTCAACTGAAGCTACTTTGCTGAATAAAATAGTGGTCACACTGGGTAATACCATCTTTGTACAAAAGAGGAATAAGCAGGAATAAAATTGATCTCTTTGTCCTATAAGTTGAATCCAAAGGCAAATGAATAGGTATGTTCTCAAAATAATATAAAGATATTAGAAAATATAAAGTGGTAGCAGAATAATAATTCTATCCTCTATCTTTAATTTTAAATAAATTATATAATTACTAGTAATTTTAATAAATGATTTTAAAACTTTTTAAAATATGCACTACTATTATTGCACCATCTTACTCTCAATAGGTTTTTTCATTATAAGAAGTACAGTTGAAATTATATTTCTGGTTTTTACAACATTGATTCAGAAATATCAAAGGTAAAATTATCTCTTAGAATTTTTGTAACGTTATTTAAGTCCAAATCTTCAAGTGGAATTTAGTTTTAGGATTTTCAAAGCCTTGTTGGTAGAAGTGAGGAGAAAATGTCATCTAAATGCTTTTTAAAAAACTCCTTAAAATTCTTTTTGGGGCAGATTGTTCTAGTGCTCTGAGAAAACCACCAGAGAGACCTCCTATTAAGAGAAGTCACCCTTTTGGGAAATGAATATGACTATTCAATTGTCACTCTAAAGAGCTTAACAGCTTTGTCAGGTAACAAGAAAGCTATCTTATGCGGAACTCAGAGTTGCATTGCACTTCTGAGGATATGCTTCTCAGAACGAAAAATTGCTAAGACTGGAAAAAGCATGCTAGATTATGACAACTCTTGGTGACATTTATATATTTTTCCTTTCTCAGCGTGTGCAACAACTGTTAGGAGTTGAATCCAGATCAGATGAAAGATCTGTTTGCAAAGGACATTTAATACATGTATTATGGATAATAATGCTTTTCAGATTCAAACCAGTGTGTTTAACATCAAATTGGAAGTTCCCTATAAGAGAATGACGTTCCCCTATTTTTTTTTGTCTATAATCCAGAATCATAGCAACGTCTGTCAGGTTTCTGGCTTTCAGACAACTGGAATTAGTATGACTGTTGGATCTCAAGGGACCAGAATGGGTAGAATAGGCAGTGGTTTCTACATGACAATAAAATAATATAAATAGACTTATTCTTAATACATGTTAACATTCTGGGGATTCTGAAATATCTGAATTATAGGTAGCTAAATTGCTACTGATCGAGAAAGAGATAAAAGTGTCAATTTTTTGGATACATATAATCAAATCATGCATAGCACTGAGGTGACACTTTGCTACACCTCCCTAATATATGTTAACAACCCACCTGCTGAAAAGAAATAATAATATTAATTTTTCTAAATCCTCAAACTAAAAAGACATTTTCTCCTGAATTTCTAACAGTGTATCATAAGCTTGCATAAATTCCACAGGAATGAGGAGAGTGACTCTGAGATAGAATACTCTGATTTTAAAAGTAACATGGCAACAAACACCTGGAAAATGAAATATCACATGATGGGGTGAATGGGTTTAATGCATCGGAAGCAGGTTGTTTAGGCCATAAAGCCTGCTCATGACCCTTTTCAAATTTGACACAGAAATATACTTATGTTGGCCTTCACTTTCCTTCTCTATTAAATGGGCATGACAAGAACACTAACTGGATTCTGCAGACTATGATTCCTGACCATAGACAAAACCTTAATTAGCCACAAGTCCACAGAAAAATCTGCATGGACTGTATCATACTACTTACAGTGACATTAGCTGTCATTGTACGGATGATGGATGAGATTTTGATCACATCCTATTCAGTGTACCCATTTTCAACAAATTGTCTATCACAACTCTAGCCCTGCACCTGTTGACCGTACCTTATACCATAGATTCTCTTACATTAATTTGCTAAATTTAAAGTTCTTTATCTTTCATGAAATGGCTATGTTATAGAAGCACACTTTAAAAGTAGTTTTGTTTGTGTTGAGCTCTGGCATAGTGGTGCTTTAAGCAGCAATTATTGAAGTAATAGTTAAAAATTCAGGATCAATAGACAATTTATTTAAACTCAGTGCACCTCAGTTTCCTCAAGTGAAAAACTGTGTTTGAAAATATTGTCATCCTCTTAAGATGGTTATCAAGAAATACAAATCCTGGTTTAGTGCTAAGAACCACATAAAAGCACTATAATACTATTTATTATTCCTATCATTATTTGACAAAGAGCTCTAAGACTAGAGTCTACGAGCCCTGATGCTCTCCATAAAACTGTTGGCATTATATATGATTCAGCCTTTTATTTTCAATTAAAAAAGAAACGAGAACATGTACATAATGCTTAGGCTGATACTCTACCCTAATGCTGTTATTTTGAAATGAAGTCGTGATTAAAGTTGTGATTAAAACAACACATTAAAGAGTCTACCACTATCAGATTGCCTAATAAACTAAAAATAATCCTTAATTATCTCCTTCACACATAACAGGAAGTCCTCTCTATGCATTTTGAACAATGAGATGCTATGTGCATGTATTTGATTGAACTGGGATGGCCACTTGACCTATTTTAGCTTACTCTTCTTCTTAGGATTTTGGAATTAGGATTCAGAAATTCAGTCATTCTCACACTGTGAGGCTGGATATGAAGCATATAATTCAAGAGCTGAGGAGTGGCCATGTTTTCCTTCATGTTCCTATGAAAGAAAGCAAGTTATTTTATTCAGAGAAGAATGGCAAAGGTAGATCTAAAGAAGCAGAGGGGCAGAGGTGGCAGATAGTTCTACAGGCATGAAGTTGTTGTCATGAATTCCTTCCCTGAGAACAGCTGTGTTTTGGCCCTTAGATTTCAATAAACTTGAGTCACATTCAAATGAAACTTCCTTGTACATGTAACTTAAGCCAGCTCTAGTGAATTTTTCTCATGCGTGCAAACATTGAAAACTACGGGCTAGTTTCCAGATAATTTTTAAGAACCTAGAAGTAGGAAAAGTAATTCTTTGGTTCAAGGAAATCTACAAAGAAAGTTTCACCAAAAATCAGTAATTTTTGTATCTACTGGATTTTGAAGGTTTGTAGCCTATTAGCTTTTCTTCCTCTCTTTATGTTTCATCTTTGCAAGGGGAAAGTTTCAAAACCTTCTTCTGGAAAGCTGGTAATATGGGTCTGTCCTTCTGCTTTGTATTCTTCTAACTATTTGACATTTGTAAAGTCCACATGGTGTTCCAAAAACTCCTTGGAATTTTGAAAACAGTAATTATCGGTCTCCTTCAGGCATAGCACATATTGCAACCTAAAGTCAGTCCCAACCTAAAGCTAATGAATTTTATCCTGCTAGAAATAAAGGATTAACACTGTTACTAATTTTGCCTGGGTCTTGGCTAAACAAAATATTTTACTGTAAGAGAAGCATGAATCATACATGGACTTAAAATTTGCCATCAGATATAAAATAAGAACTAAATTTTAATGGATTTTAAAATAGTGCTAATGCATTACTAATCAGGTCCATTTTGCTGTATTTCAAGGTTAAAATAAAAAATTTCTCATGGAAAAAATCTCACTAAGAAATATCTAGCAAGGCTTTGTATTTCACATTTAAATGAAATACAAAGATCATTTCTATTTTCTCTATTGCAATTTATTTTTCTTATAAAAGTTAAATATTCAAAATCTATCATGGCAGTCCACTCAAACTGGTTAATTTTAAAGATTTATCTACAATGTTTTTGCTCTAAGTTGGCTTGACAGTGAATATATACATGTGTATATATTAAATATTCACATACGTATGACATGCATGTGTGTATGCGTATGTGTGTGGGGAATTCACTGTTAAATTACTAAACAGACAAGCTGAACTATTCTTACTTAGCTGCTGAAATCTCTGTCTCTCTATCTCTCTCTTCTATTATTTACCTACCTACCTATGTACTTATATATATGTCAGCTAACTGTCTTCTATTTTGCATAAGGCCAGAGAATCCTAAAGAAGCTGTTATGAAGCATGTTAATATCTGGAAACTATAAGCCCATCTACTGAGCAAAGCTATCATAGCATTCTTAACATTTGATCTAACACTAGTAGCTCTATTTATTTCATATTGTGAAAACTTGTTTCTGCTTGGTGACAACGAAAACAAGGCATATGTCTAAATTCAACATGACATTTTGCACAAGTTCATTTACCACTGAGTAGATCTTCAGTGGATACATGGCATATCTACAGCCAACAAAGAATAATGTGAATTAACAAAATTGTTGAATTTCCTTGGCCACATACAAGTAATGCATGGAGCAGTGATCTTTAGGATGGCTTCTGTGATCTCACGATACATTTAAGAGATTTCCATGAAAATACCATATCACTGAATACAGATTTTCAGCTTTTTAAAGGTCATCATTATGAATTAAATTGTGTCCCAGTGACATGAGAAATAATGGAAATGCCTGTAAGGTGTTCCTCTTCTAAGTATTTACATATTTTAACAGGAAACAGGAGGATAATAAATGATAATGATAATAAATGATAATTCAATCCCCAGGGATTGAATGGCCTCTTGTTCTATTATGCCAGACAATTATTAATTATAATTGCTTCATATTTACAACCCACATGGATAAAATTGAGAACTATCCAAAGGGAGAAAAACAAAAACCAAACACTGCTGTAAACAAAAATCTCTTCCAGTCTACTTTTTCAGTGGGTAAGCACAGATATTACTGCATTGTTTAGCATGCAGATTTATAATATCTAAGTTCACACAATGAGCAAAACTGTAAATTATAAGTGTGACTTTAATATTGCATTGTCGTTTCTGGATCTATACAAATGGAATACACTTAAAAATATCACACCGCAACAATAAATTAAAACTATTCATTTATCATTCTGCATTAAACAGTCACCATAATATCTATTTCTGGACAAATTCAACATCATATTTTAAAAGATAAATCTATTTTATATACAAAATAATTATTTTATTGGACACTTATGTTTGATTCTTATGACAGTCCATAAATAAGCAGCTTATGCTAGAATCATTTCAAGAAAAGAGCCTTTTGCATTTACCAAATTAGAAATTTCTTAGTCATGGGGGTAGGAGTAGCATCCACAATACTGCAAGATGGAGTGAAACAAACTTCTTCCACTCTTCTTTCAGAGCCCTTGCCCTGAGGTCCTGGATGCAGCTGCAGGCCCTGAATCATGACTATGCAACATAAGGCTTTTAAACTCAAATCCTACATGTTGGTGAGTCATGAGCCAATTTAGTGAGTCATTACTGGATTTTTAAAAAATAAATAAAGCAGAATATAATTTAAAAGACCAGAGTTCATATAAACGTGTATTAATAGCATATATAGGCACATATGTATGCATTTACTCATGCATACATGTTATCTATGTATGCATGTACATTTAATATAACAATAAATTTAGTTTTTCCAACAATAAATCCAGTTTTTCTTTGTTGGGAAAAGACAAAACATGTTTAGAAGTCATGATACTAGAGGAAGTACATACTGACGCTGTCCTATGAACAGGCAGAGAAAAAGATGCAAGAAGATGCTAAAACAGTGTTTCTCAAAGCTCAGATTTCAGAGCATCTGTGTCAAAATCATTTGATCCTTGGCTTTATTTGGATCCTACTGACCAAGTATCTCCAGTTTAACATCTTTGTAAAATTGGTTTTCAAGATACATCTCCTATGTCTGAGCTAGAGATCATATATGTAATTCTAAAAGGTAGTGCACAAGGCCATTTAATAGCAATTTGAAGATAGAAATTCTTCCTTCTGCTTTATACTTCCTTCCAGAGCTATGATTTCTATAATATAGCAAGAGCCAGATGTAGCTATTTAATTTTAATTAAACAAATTTTATCAAATTACACTAACACCATATTATGTGTTCAGTAGACACTAGTGACCAGTAGTATTGTATCCAACATGGCAAATATAGACCATTTCTATCATTACAGAAAGATTCCAGAGCTCTACTTTAGAGGAATTCAGTGAATTATAGAACTTGCTACATAACATTTTAAAAATAAATACATTAATATTGCATGTAGCATATTGAATCACATACCATGCAGACAAGTAATATATATCTCTATTAATTTGAAAAGGCACTTTCTATTGGATTACATCAATTATTAAGGTTCTCCTAACATTTGAAAAATAAATACATACAGAAGGGATTAATAAGTAGAAGTTGGAGGATTTTTAGGTAGTGGAATGAACGGTATTATAAGTTTATTCCAATCTAGAGAATGTGCGGCAGGAAGAGTGAATCCTGACACAAGCTGTGGATTTGGAGACATAATGAGTCAGTGCTGGTCATCAGCTGTAAGGGATCTACCGTCAGGTGGACCATTCTTACAAAAGAAGAGGCCACACATGCTTTCAGGTAGCAGATACACTAGAAATCTTTGTATCTTTCACCAACCCAAATGCAACCTTTTATAAATTCTGTTTGAAAGCCTTTTTAAATTTTTTATTTTGAAAAGAATAAAACCAAATGAGAAAAAAGTGAGGTCATTCAAAACAAAAGGATGGACACAGTACATGATTCAAAACCACAATACAAGGTGATTGACAATGGTTACCATGATGTCTCTTGTTATCTTCAATAGAATTGCCCATATCATCAGGTACAATTACATTCAACATACCAATACAAAACAAAATCAATGAAAACAAAATATTGGAGACATTGCAGGACTTCAAAAGAGGGTAATAGTCAAACCAGAATGGGTATCATAGTGAATTTTATTGTCTTCAGAGTAGCTGCGTATACTATCAAATATAACAGATTCAAATAAAATCAGTCAAGACAACACAGCAATTGAACAAAATAGATTAAAATAAAATCAGTCAAAACAGGACAGTGAAAGCAATATAGGGTTTCAGATTAAGTTAATAGGAAATTAAAAATGGTTACTGTAGTATATCCAGCGATCTTTGGAACAGCTGTTTATGCCCTCAAATCTAATACAAGTCAACAAACTGGAACAGAATATAACCAAACTAAACAGAGCAATGAAAGTAATATGGGTTTCAAATCATGAAACAAGATTAACAGTGTCCTCTGCCTTTAGACAATTCCTCCTTTTTCACTTTCACAGGATACACTGTATATTTTGTATCCCACTAACTCCTTTAGGTTTTAAATCTGGGATGCAACTCGCTATTTACGGGTTCTGAACCTTTTTACTCCTGAGCTTGGTCTCAAGTTATATCCATTTACCTGCAAGAGTCTCAAGGTTTTTCTTCCTCGTAGCTGAGAAGTTCCTCATTGTATTAAACTGTTATATCTTTCCAGCCAATCTGAAGCTGATGGGTGAGCTAGCCCCACTTTTTTTCTGGTTCCCTGTCAGATAGAGCATTATTTTCTCATCTTTGACTTTCAGTCCATAAACCATCTTTCAGGTTAATTATATTTTTTATATAGAGCATCTCGCTGGATCCTACCTCCTGACCCACTCGGCCTGTGTTTCTTTTTATTAGTGTATCAAGGCCATCTATGTTAGATTATGGCCGACCTTCTCTGCCTCATCTCTAATATGCTATTTTTCTGCTGCTGGTTGTCTACTTTTCTCCTTCATGCCACTATCTGCCCCATTCAGTGAACTCTCTCTACTGCTGTTGCTGAAACCATGGTCTTTTTTCTCTCTCTCTAGAATGTCCTTCAGTATTTTTGTAGGGTTGGATTGGTGGTCATGAACTCCCAGTTCCTCTTTGTCATAGGAGCATCTTGTTTCTCCATTAATTTTGAGAGATAGTTTTGCAAAGTAGATTAGTCTGGGTTTTTTTTGTTTTTTTTGTTTTTTTGTTTTTTTTTTTTTGGCTTGGAATACTTTGCTCCAAGCTCTTCTTGATTTGATGGCTTGTGTTGAGAAGTCTGTCATGCTTCTGATGGGTTTTCCTTTATAGGTGATCTGTTTCTTTTCTCTGACAGCATTTAATATTCTGTTCTTGTGTTGAATTTCTGGGATCTTGATTATTATACATCTAGGTGTAGATCTATTTGGTTATAGTTGGCTGGAGTTTGGTACATCTCATATAACTGAATATCATTTCTTTTTCCTATGCTTGGGAAGTTTTCTTTAATTATTTCTGTAGATAGCCTTTGTATTTCATTTGTGCTTATCTCTGCTTCATCATGCACATTTTTTATCCTTAAGTTATAGATCCTCTTGTCATCTTCTAGCCTTTGAATTTTTTACTTCCTGGTTCCATACTATTTTTAAGAACTCTTTCCTATCATGATCACACATTGCAAACCTGTCTTCGAGATTTGATACTCTATCTTTAGTTTCTTTCAAGCAATTTTGAATGGAGCTTTCAATGGAGGTTTGTTTGTTTGTTTTGTTTTGCTTTTTGTCTTTTTTGAGATGGGGTCTCGCTCTGCAGTTCAGGCTGGCCTTGAGCTCACTTTGTAGCCCAGGCTGGTCTGGATCTCGTGATGATCCTCCCACCTCAGCCTCCTGAGTGCTGGATTAGAGGAGTAAGCCCCTACACCTGGTTTCAATGGAGTTTTTAACTTTCTGGTAGTCTCTTTGAATCTGTTTCATGTATTCTAGATTTTAAAAATTTTCTTCATCAAAGGTTTCTCTCCTATTTCTATGCTCCTCCATTCTTCCATCTGTGTCTTCCTAGAGGTGCTTAGTATTTCTTTTATTATTTTTCTTAAATCTTCCTTTACTTATATTAGTATTTCTGTTTTGAGTTCTTTTATAATGTCATGAAGATATTTCTTCATGTCAGGTGCACTTCTTCAGAAACTGCAGGTGTGCACACCCTGATCTCTTCTGAGTTTACCTCTCCTGGGCCAGCACTGTTTGAGTTGGAGGCTGGAGACGTCCTTTTCTTTCTTCCTCTTGTCATGTTTCTGGTTTCTTCCAGACAAATGGATAGTGGAGGTCCCCAGCACTTCCTGTATTGGCTATGATTACTCTGAAGTGTGCTTGCTAGGAATTGCTGCTCTGCCCATCTGCTAGTGAGCACTTAAGCACAAGCAGGTGTGGGGAAGGCTGGTCCATCCCTTCTGAGCTGGTCTTCACCACATTACTGTGCGATCCATAAACAGGGCTAGTTAGGGATAGATTCAGGGAGAAGTCAGCCTTGTCTATTGGATTGCCCACAGGGGCGAGACTCTATCTAAGCAATTCTCATCAGTCTGCTTTGCACTAGTGGCTGAGTTCAAAGTGGCTGAGTGAAGCCACTGCAGTTCTGGTTCCAGGCTTATCCTGCCCAACTCTCCTGGCGCCCAACCGATAAGCTTCTCCTGTGGGAGGACTGAGTTCCTTGCACTCACCGCGAGCCAATGCAGATCTCTGAGCTGGTGCTGTTCTCCATTCCACTGCTCCCCTTGCTGCCCATCCTCCTGCCAAGGCCCTTGGGCTCACCAATCCCCAACTTCCCCCCAAAAGCGAGTCTTTGGATTCCAGTGGTGTTTTGTACACAGTGGGAGCGTCTCCAGTGAAAGTGTGTCTGGCTATAGCCTTCCATCCATGTTTTTCTTTTCTTCTTTTTCCTTTCTTCTTTTTTTCCCCCTTTAGTTTCTTCCTGGGTCCAGAGGATCCATCTCCTCCTGTTGGGTCTTCTCCAGGATGCTTTATTCCAGCATCTGAGCTGTTTCTCTCAGAGAGGTTCTTTACTTTGCTGCTTCTTGATCTGCCACCTTCCCAGCTTCAATTCCTACTTAAAAGTCTTTCATAAAAATCTACTAAAAATCATTATATGGTTAGGAAGACATTTTAAATAAGCAACCAAAACTCAAAAAAAGCAAAGCATTTTATATTCTGTCATCATTACCTCTTAAAAGTAAAAGCAGTATCTTTAATTGAGATAAAATATTTATGAATATTCATAACTATGTAATTCATACCAAAACATCTGTGAATTATTTACTAACTTTCTCTCTAAATTACAATGACATTATCTTAAGAAGGCACATACGGCTTGCACTGATATTCTAATGGGGAATAATCAAGTTGCTCAAAGAGTAAACAATTTTTAGGATACTAGTTGCACCAAATAATACTCAGAATCCGTTAAGTCCCTCTGAAAAATGAAACTGGTTAAGGAGATAGAATTGTTATACAAAAATATATAACACAAAATATAAAAGATACATATTGTGTAAAAATTTTCAAAACAGTTGCAATCTTCATTATGTTTGCATCAAACAAAACATATCTTTCTAAAAAGGTTCATTGATGTGTCTCATTTTAAAATATCTTTATTCAAGATAGAATCAAGATAGAGTAAAAATAATGTCTATATGAAGTAGAGAAAACTAATATAAGCAATACGTGCATAAGGAAAACTGTGAAGATTTTAGCACCCTAAGTACTTAGAAATGAAGCCCTGTTTCTCTAATGGCCTAACCATATAATCACCACATGGGGCTGTGGTGTGGAAGGCACTGCTGATCACCATTTAACAGTTATTAGCATTTTTTTGCTTCCTAAGAGTACCCAGTCCTGCATCTTTACCCAAGGTAATATGCCCAGGTGCTGAGGATGAATCATGATTATTTTAAGCTATTTATATCAATCCCATTCTTCCATGCCAGTCATTATCTGGAGATAAGCTGCTAATCCAGGTCTACTGAAAGAGAATTACAGTTGGCAGGGGTTAGGAGCATGGGTAAGTATGAGCAGCAATGGTCCTGATGAGAGAGACATTGCCCTCTTCCCCTCTTCTTGTTTGGTATGCTGTTCTATGAGATCAGCAAGCTGTGAGATCCTAAGATCCAAAGCCAACACATTGAGCAAAGGTAAAAGGAAGGGTGGGAAGAGAAGAATTTTAAAGGCTTATTTGAGCACCCTGCATCCATCCTGAAGTGGAAAATTCTGACACTTCAAAATATCTTTACGGTTTAAACCACAGTTAAGGGAATTTCATGTTACTTTTGGCTGAATGCATTCTAGCCATTAGCTTAAATGAATATCTAAGATGCATAAAGTCCTGTAAGTTACTGAAGCAATCTAGATTGGATTACATATTGATTCAGTGAACTGTCATAATTAAAAAAAGAATGGATTAATTCTAAGACACTGCTCAGACTAGAAGTATAGAAAAAGTTATATCATACTAAAAAAGAGAAAAAATAGAAGCTGACCTTCATATTCAAGGGTTGCCGATGGGAGAGAGAGTTTTAGAAACAGACATGAAATGTTATGATCCTCTTGTCAAGCTTCCTTTTACAGTGGGCAAGAGTTTTTGAAGCTCCCTTAGCTGAAGATCATTTCTAAAGAAAACTGATGGGTTGTTTTGAGTGAAAGCATGGGATTTCCCATAGAGCTAGACCCAAAAATAAGGGATGAAAGAGTCAGGCTGGTGTTGCTGTGTCTGTAGGAGGCACTGTTGGTTTCTCTTTCTGAGATAACATCTCCCTCACACATCCAGCTTTGTGAGCTTATTAAACAGTAACAACATATAAGTGATGCAAGTGAAGGAATTTAGCTGTGGCAAAGCCTTATGAATTTACCAAATCAGATGTCAGCTGATGAAAATGTATCCACCGGCTAGCTGGTCTGTCTCTTGCCTTATCTTTCCTCCAATGTTCTAAGTGAGAAAAACAAAAGTGAACTGAGATAAAGAGAGAAGTGATTGCATAGTACCCCAAGGATGGTTAAGGATAAGGTGTTTAGCAGAGGTCAGCAGTACTCTTCCAAGGCAGGGAAAAAAACAGGCATGTACTTAACTGGAAAGCTAGTGTAAAATTAGTTCATTGAAAAGCACATTAGATAAAAATTATTCGGGGCAAATACATTTTTAAAATAGAACTGTTGGTAAGTGTAATTCGGGAAATTTGAAGAGAAATAAAGAAAACACAAGGGAGATGATTAATTTCTGCCTGGACAGGTCTGCTTGCAGGGAGCACTCTTAATCCTGGGATAAATATTCATAGTTTTTGGACATCATGCCAGGTAGCCTTGTGCTGAGATGGCCAGGGCCTCCTGTCGGCTTTTGCAGTTAAAGTACGAGAATGCTGTTCTTTTTCTCTACTCGTTTAGGAATTGGCTAAACATAGCATTAATGAGAAGCCCATAGAAAGCACAACAGGTTATGAAGGAAGGGTGATGACATGAACACGGGTAGGTGAGAGAATGGAAAACTTTACAACTTTACCTGCCTTAAGAAAATGATTTCTCCTCAATTCACACATTATCTGAATCCATGCAGTGAATGAACTCTTAAACTAAATGTGGCCATTTTTATAAGATTCATACCACAGAAAGAAAGTGGAGGAAGTTACAACCCAACTAGAACTATCAGATCAGACAGATTATACTTCATAGTCTCATTTCTGATTACTACACTATTAGTGCCCCTACACTTACTGTATTTGCAAATGACATGAGAAATGCACTCAAGGAACCGAAGGTATATTTTTCAGGTATGTTATTTAGTTATTAAGTATATTTTTACTTTGGTTGAGAGAAAATGAAAGTGATCTTTCCCAAGACGTATTTTTATTATTGCTTGAGTTCCTGGACTAGAGTAGAAATTATCGACTTTAATAACATGAAAATACTCTTGAAACCATCAACATTGATTAGAAAAAGTTTTTGAAATATTTGACAATTATAACATGATTATAGTGGACAATTTCATTAATTCTTAGTGCGGGGGAATTCAGATGTTAAAATTTCCTTTTTGGAAAAAAGAATACAAAGATTTACTGAGTGCACCCGGCATCACAGTGCAGCATGATGCAATAATAAACAGCTGCAGGATGGAGATGGACTTGCGTGTTGCCCTTTGTCCCCGGTTTTAGTAGGGTAAGGTGTCCAGTAACAGAGTGCACAAAGTGAAAAGGATGATGATGGGGTTGTTAAACTGAGGTGAACTGACTTAACAGACAGAGCAATGATAAACAGAGCACAGACAAAATGATGGTAATTTTCCTCACACTTTTGGGTCAAGCACTGATAATTTGTATCAGCCCACTTACACTGAGATTAGTGCTAAATAGAACCTAGATGTGGACACTGAATCCCTTTTTCCACTGTGATACATAAGTGGTGATCTAATTTCTGCCACTGGTTGCATCTTCACAGTCAATTCCCTCAGACTTGGATCTCTTGATTCAGTTTTGGAGCCAAAGTCAGTCTGAAGTAACATCTGAAGTAATTAGTGACAAGAGCAATTGGACTCTTTCCTTTGTTACAAGTGCCATTTTAAGCTCTGACCTCTCACTGTTAGGCCGAAGAGGTATAAATTGCATTAGACCAATTCTCAAAGAACCAGGGTAATGGGAGACATAATTCCAGGGAAGATTCATTTCAATTTTCTATATTACCTGTTTCTAACATCCATTTTACAAATTAGACAGTTTTGCAAAAAGTGTTGCTCAGTCAGCCTTACAGGGATGTATAAAGTGGGTTTCAAAGTAATTTTATTGCCTTTTATCTTTCCAAATATTTGTAATTTCTTCCAATCTTTGCTTATTATGGATGATGGAAAATATATCAGAACAGTAAAGGAAGGTTCACCAAAATGTCTTTAAAGGTGCTCCTCTAAGATCTGAGAATTAAACCAGCTATTCTAGGGCACAGGAGGCAAAGAAGGCAGTCTGAGGGTTTCCTGTTGATCTACTCTGTCCCTCTCCAGAGGCATAGAATACAGAAAGAGGAAATAAACTGGTAATTCATCTGTCTGTAGAGAATCCAGAGAACTGATTTCAACACTTAAACCATGAATTAATTTGGCAGAGCTGCTGAAACAAAAAGCATAAGCTGGGGGAAATTTTATCATTTCATATTTGTAGAGCTTAGTAGTCCAAAATCAAGGCAGAGGTCCGTGGGAAGAATTTCTTCTGAGATCTTTGAAGGAGAAGACCATTAGAGATCTCTCTTATTAACTTATAACTGGTATGTTTCTCCCTGGATCTTTTCATGTCATTTTCTCTCTGTTCTTGTTTGTCTTTGTGTCCAAATTTCCTTCTTTCCACAAGAGGATCTGTTGTGCGATTCAAGGGTACATTCTCTTGCCTGACGCCTCACCTCCACTAGATGAATTTTTCCAGCAAATCGTTTCAGTCTTCTTTTGTGTGGTACTATTGTGTCAGAGTCACTAAGATGGAAGCCTTTAAGCTCACTTACTTTTTCAGTGTATATATTCTATAAACAAAAGCAAAAAGCTCTTTATTGATCTGTCATCTGGGAAATAATGGGTTCTTGTCACCCTTTAGTTTGAACCAAGGGTGTCAATTTGAGGGTATGTGAAAAGTCAGCTGAATTTTTATTAAAGAATTCAGTTATTTATTCCATACATATTTGTTAGATCACCTTCAACAAATACAATAGTGAACAAGGAAAAAATGTCACTGGGCTAGCAATTTTATTTTTGTAAACATATATTTAGTATCTGAACTAAGCATTTCTAATATTCCTTGGACACAGTATTTGTCTAGATAAGAGTGGGAAGATGGTGCAAACTTGCTCTAGTACAGAGTGTAGGAATTCACTCTTGTCTTGTGGATGATGACAAGTGATTTCAGTATAGAAAGCATTATTCTTCAATTTTTAGTTAGTACTCACTGAGGAGAGCTCTTTGGGCCTCTTACAACTGCTAAAATGGAGGGTGGTCATCCTCAAATTCTAGCACCAGACAATTTTGGACTCTAGAAGATAGATTTATGATCACCTAGTCTGACATTTTTCAAACTGGGTTTTATGGCATGGTAGTTCATAATATTACAAGATTATGTGAATATCCTTGTCAAATAAGTTTACTGAGTTAAATAAAAAAAGAGAGTATTTTCTAATGGATTTTTAGTACTTTAAAACTAAAAATGTAAATCACCAAAAGAGAAACAGTAATATGAATTTTCTACAGTTTTTTGAGAATGTAAGCTTTCTTGTACTATTTTTAATGAATCAATATGTAGGTCTTAATGAATTAGTATTTTAAAGAAGCTACTATGTGAAATACTAACCTACTCTCATTTTTTAGTTTCAGACATGGTGAAATTTCGACCCTGAGAGGTAAAGCATTCTAATAAAGAACATGAACTCATAATTAAGGGTTTTTGATCTAACAAAGTCACACAGTAAAGAAAAAGTAGCTGGACCTAAAGACAGCGTCCTGATCCCAATTCAACAG
Source organism: Cavia porcellus (assembly GCF_034190915.1). Taxonomy (NCBI): domain Eukaryota; kingdom Metazoa; phylum Chordata; class Mammalia; order Rodentia; family Caviidae; genus Cavia; species Cavia porcellus. The sequence goes on along the minus strand of NW_026947500.1, from coordinate 6,723,876 downwards.
ATTTTCAGCTCCAGAATTCACCAAGAAAGTTGTGTATTCTTAAGCTTTTTGCTAAATTTGGCTTGCCTCTGGAAAGACCTGCTTGTGAAGATTTAAAATAAGCTTAATCATTGTTTCGCTTTTAATTGAAAACCGCAAGGTACTTCTGAGATATTTGCTAGTTCAATGATTGTCTAAGTTATATGATGACTACCTGAATTCTTGTTAAAGAATTCAGTCATTTATTCCACAAGCATTATTGGAGTACCTTCTGCAAATACAACAGTGAATGAAAAAAATAAAATTATGGTGCTAGCCATTTTACTTTCATAAAAAGAGAGACACTAAAAGTTAAATAATTTTTTATTCCACAGTGCTAAATATGTTGATGAATATAAAATATAGCAATGAGATAGAAATGTTATGGTGAGGTTGAAGGTTCACTTTAGCTTGTGCAGTTTCCTCCATCGAGATGACAGATGCACTGAGGTCTGAGTAAGAAGAAACTGTTCATTAGAAATTTGGAAAGGAGAAAGCCAGACAGAGGAAAGTAAGTAAGCTTCTATGCCTGGCTGTCTAGTGGGGAAATATTCACATGAGTCAGAGACTTAAAAAAAAAAAAAAAAAAAAAAAGGCAGGAATAGAGAGGCCAAGGGGCAGGAAGGGAGGGTATTGAGGTTAGGCTCTTTGGGTTCAGCACTATGGACTTTGATTCAATAAACTGAGCTGGACACAGAAATCTGACATTTCAATACTCATGTTTTAGGAAGCTCATAGAAAGAACTAAAGATAATTTTGTACTGATCTTTTCAGCATACACTGGCATTGAAGCATAAATCCAGATGGGTTTCCTGGGCACTGTGGGACTAGTAATCTCTACTTATATTCATATATTCAGGGAAATTAAATTGAATTGAAAAGATATAAGGAAATGTACTCTGGTGTCTGACTACCCACAAAGTAAGTAATCACCACTAATGGAATATACAATACTGCCTAATAGCATCATTTGATAATGAATCCTAACATGGCAAATAAGACCAGCTAATGTGCTGTTTGTCAAATACAAAGGTGAAAATTATAACTTTTATTGTATATATGCTAAGGAGTTTATTAAAGTAACAAAGAACAGAAAAGATACTTATAACACGTATTTTTAAGTTTAATTATTCTGTGTTCGATATTTTTCTTGAAAGAAAAAGAATATATAGGTAATAGAAATAACCAATTTTGTGGGGAAAATGTAGACTATGACAGTCTTTTTACTGTCTGAACTCTATCCATTGTCTTTAGATGCCTGCACACATACTCACTTGTACAATGAGCAACATCTTTTGTAAGGAAGGTGCCTGGGCGACAGGTTGTATCGTGTAATCAGAGCAACAAAGATAAATTTGTCGCCTACAAAAGAATGTAATATGTGACCCTGACTTTTGACCTCTATGTTTGGAAGTAAACTAAAATAAAAACTTAACTTCAAAGAGAGAGTCTGATTATTTCTAAGGTCCGTAATACCCGCATACATGTCAGCGTTGTCTATACTGAAACTCACAGGACTAACAAATGTGAAAAGTGGATCACACTTAGCAGGATGACAGATAGCACTTTGACTCCGAAACTGAAACCAGGTAAGTCTGGCTGTGACCATCAATCAATTCATTCACTGCTTTTCATCACTAAATTTTCTTATTCTGTAGAATAATCAATAATCCTTCACCTTGTGGCGTTAACTGCCTTCATTCTAAATTTACTATGTCTATGTGGTCCTCTGGCTCCTAATTTGTAGGCTCTTCATTTCTAAAGACTGAGACTTTAACTCGCTCAGAGTGATAGCATAGCACAGGTCCTTTATTTCTCTAAAAATATATTTTTGTGAATTTTCAACACCCTTATTATTTTTTCCTCTTAATAAAATAAACACCATACATGGAATAAATAAATATTAAAAACACAAATTCTCCAGTTATGTGAGCACATGAAATGTCATTTAATACTTTGGAGTCTTAGTTTTCTTATCTATACATTAAGGGTTCTAATGTCTGCCCTCTATGAATCACATATTTGAAGTGAATCCCAACAATTTTTTGAAATGTGAGAGTAAATATCTTTCAAAAATCATAGATATGGTGCAAAAATGTCTGCTATTAAGATCGTTTTACTAGAAGTGAGAAAAAACAGCACAGCCTTTGATGGCTGTAGTATGATGTGTATGAGTTGAGTCAGGGAACATTTATTAATCCAAGGGAAAGTGAATGCTTGTGAGATGCTTTTAATAATTGTAAAATACTATATGCACATCCATCTTATTTTAGAATATGATTATATGTTAGAAATTCAGCCTGGCTCCAATATGAGTAGGAAGCAATAGCCAATACAAAGAGCAGAACTGTTGTGAGGACACAAGTTAGGTATACATAGATGTGCTCCACTGTGTCAAGTGAGATTCCTGCTTTAATTAGTGATAGTAATAATTTGAATTATGTGGTATATAAATGAACAATGCTATCAACTGTAGCACTTTGAGGTGAAGCACTTCATAAGAAACATATTTGGTCAATATTCTCTCTAGAGATTTTACTATTCCATATTTTATTCCTTCTCTGAAATAATCCAAATACTATCAGTTCAAGTTAAGCTATAAAAATATGATAAAAGTGAAATAAAGTCATTATTATGACTTGTCAGACAACCTAAGTCAGCAAAGCCTTAGTAAATTCAAAGCCTAGGTGCTTTGTATTACTACTTTGAAGTCTTCGTTGCTCACACATTCTCACACTGTTGTTATTTTTGTTCCCACATGAGGACGCCCAGACTTATGAGCCACCAACAGGACAGCTAGGAAGGCAAGTTAGGCTTCCGATTAACTTCCCTGTGGTTGTAATGCTGATAGTCATGACAGTTGGCATATTCTGACATACTGTTGTGAGAAGATATTTGATATAACTTTAATATATCTGGTAAGCTGAGCAACTATTTTGAAGATAACAATATGCAATATAACAACCATTGTTAATTTCCTGTCATCTTATTTTGAAAATTTTTATTGTTTTCTTTATTCTCTTTTAAATAAAAATTTTTAAAAAATTATACACATATATTAAAACAACTAACCAATATCTAGACTGAAAAACTATATGAATTAAATTATGATATATTCATTTCTTCATAAACTAATTTAAACAAATTGATAAGATATAATTCATATTAAGAATATAAATGGGCTAATCATAGTACCCAAAGTTTGCAGGATTATTCACATTAACTTGATGTAACTCTCATTCCCACACAAAGAAGTTTAAACAGATTTTCAATTAATGCATATGATACTAAGGAAAAATGTTTTATACCTGAGGCTGAAAAAATAACACAAATGTGAAACACAGAGACTGTAGCATTAGATAACATTTTAGAAAGAAGCATGTACACATTTATGTGACCTAGTAATGCCAGTAGTAGGTATATGTCCTAAGGAAACAATCCAAAATAAATAAAAGCTATATTCCCAAAGATGTTCATTAAACTATTATAATGAAGAAAAAATAGAAGGAAACTAAATGTCACACGAAAGGGGAATGACTGAATAAATTAAAGTGCAGCATCCTGGGGACACTGTTCAGTCACCAAAAGTGATAAATATGAAGATTATACAGCAACGTGAAATAATTTTATTAAAGTCTGAAAAGTGAAATGAGGTATAATATTTTCTTTATACTCTCATTAAATAAAAGATATAAATGAATACAGAAAGGAACATAAATAAAACTTGGATTAATTTTAGGGTTTTAGGATATTATCTTTGTTTAATATTTTGTTTATTAATATTTTATTGATAATAATTTATCAAGGTACCTTTTATTTTTTGAATACTTACTATTTTAATGAATGCCTTATATGTTAATGCTAGAGAATAAATTTTCAAGTTCATTATCCCATATTTTAAATGTAGTCAAGAGGTATAAGTGGGTGGCACAATCCACTGAATTTGTGTTGAGTGAGATGGGTTTTGCAAGGTGCAACACTGCACTGACTTTAAATCTTTATATGCTTTATGCATCATGCCTGAATCCAGAAGATGGGATGGTAACAAATCTCAGGGGTACAAATATAAGCTGTGATTAAAATATAAATCACGAATGTTTAAAGCTTTATTAGAGCAGAAGATGATTTCCATTAATCCCCCCACTTCAAATATATTTCTTCCACTTTGGCCACATTTGGAGCTGTTGAGGAAGTTGCTTTTACAAATTGTAATAAAAAAAAACCATTGCAGTGAATCCTGCTGCCCCGTGCCAACCGATGGAAACACAGACTGGGGAAAACATGATAGCTGATTCTCACTAAGCTCACTTATGCAGCGTCAGGCTCTTCCCCAAATTTGAAATGCTCGGAAAAGGTAAACATTTTGAGTTCTTTCAGGATGTCAAGGCACCCATAACAGAGCAACCAAAGACTCTTCTGAAGGAAGAGCTCCAGGACCAATGCAGACAGTGAGCAGAAGTATGGAATGAACATGTTTGAAGCTAGAGGGAAGATTTTGAGGGGATTTGGCGGCAATGTGTCCATTACTCTAATATATATTTTTAAAATGTAAGCATTCACTATTTATTTTGATCACATCCTAGAGTAGTCATTAAGGTGACAAACAATCTCAATCTTTTCCATAGGAAAGTATTAATACTCTTATATTTAAGCATGTTTGTTAGACTTGAAGAGAGAATAAAAGGAACCGCTCTAGAATCTTAAAATGCAGTCACCTAGACAGATACATAAGCGATTGATTTAAGTCTGTGGTGACAGTGCAACAGTGCCACGATGATTGTCTAGGAGGAAAGTGTGTTCCTCCCCCAACCTCGAGAAGACTTCCGGTTCTGTGGTATCTTGGAAATTCTGCATGTGTGTCAGGTGGAGAATATGCTACAATAAAACAGCATTCTTTGGAAATTGGTTCTAAATTACATTAACCACATCTGTTGCTATGCTTATTGGGGTATTTGAGCTTTCCTTCTTTTTTCCTTCTTACCTATTAACCTTATGTTATTGCCCCATCTCTTCTATTTACATTAGCTTTTATCTTAATTAACTCTCCTTCAGTAATCCTCTGACTTATACCCACCTTATAGTGCTCTGAAATTCATCGCTTTTTGTTTCTTAACATGCCTGTTATTTCATACATCTTCAGCTGCTCCCTCTGAATTATTGCTATCCTCTTTTAACATGTCCATGTACCTTGCAACAATGTCACCTCTCTGTATTCCAGTTTCTCTTTTAGATATTGCATGATCTGTCTCTTATAATCAATTCTTTGGCAAGAGTTATTTACACTGACAGTTGACCTTTCTCAGTTGTTTCTCTTAATTTCTCTCTTAATTTCTTCAGGCTGACTAAGTTCTTTCCTTCCTTCCTTCTTTGCCCCTAAAATATCATGAAAATATTATAATAATATCACCAGTTTCCTTAGTTGTTAAGTAAGATGAAGGTTTATGTCATTTACTTAATTTAATTTTACTTGAGACTTGGGAATAATATGACAAATTTGGTTATTCCTTTGTTTTTGAAAGCTCTTCTTTCCTTATCCTCAACAACATTGAGACAGAGTCTCACTGTGTAATTCAGACTGGACTGGAACTCACTGTGTGGGACAGGCTAGTGCAGACTCTTGGCAATCCTCCTGCGTCAGCCTTGTCAAGTGCTGGGATTACAGAAGGTAGTTACCATGACTGACCTATTTACCTCTTATATTTTGGTTATTCTACCTGTGCCTATTTGTTTCCAGTTGTTTGTTTGCTATTTTAAAAATTATTGTGCTAGTGATAGAGAATAGTGGGTTTCATTTTGGCATATTTGCACACTGATATAGCATATTTTAATCATTTTCATCTGATATTTCACTACTGGAATCTTCCCATGGTATGTACCCTCTTCACTTTATTTATGTTGCTTTAAAGGTAGTTCCATGAAGTTCACAATTGTGACTTAAAACCTAACTGCCTATAAAACATCTGCATTTATTTACACTGTGTGTCTCGCAAACTCAAAATGTGCGTATCTGCTCTGTGTTATTTACCCTAGTGACTAACATAAAATAAAATCTATTTCATAAGCTGGACTCTGGGATGCAACTTTAATATATCCTTATTTCTTACCACCTCATTCAGTCACAAGTGAAGATAGTCCCAGATTCAAACAAAGCATACATATGGTCCTTAATGGCTATGTCAATCAAGGCTGATGCTGGACTAATGCTGGATTTCACAATTACAGAGTCAATACTTATCATTTATTTGTCATTTGAAACAACAGAGCTGTGATCCCTTATTCATTGCTTGGTCTTTTATAAAATTTCTATAGAACTCTTTTTTCCCTAGGCTTCAAATCATTCTCTCCTAGATTTTCTGTTCTTTCTTGGTCGTTCCTTATTCTGTATTAGCATGCCTTTCCTCCCTGGAGCCACAAAACATTAGCACTCCTTGAAGACCACCCCTAAACTCTCGCTCTCCTTTTCTCATTCAGTATTTCCTCGCTGGGTGATCTCATCCATGCTCACTGATTCAATTATCATCTAGTCACAACCGATTTATGTAATTATATCCCTAGGCTATAACAGCCTTTGAGTGCCTAATTTGTATAACCAACTGCCTACTTCACATATTTCCTGGATATTGCAAACACTTCTCAAACTCAACATGGCCAAAATTGAATGTGTGATTTTCTTTCCCTTGCTCACCAAGAATACAGACTTTGTCTTTTGTTTCTTATTTCAGTATACTTCCAAGGACAAAACCTACATTGTTGAGATCATTTTAATAGTCATGCTTCAAATTCAAATACAATATTGTGCAAAGTAATGCGATGAAACACAGTCCAATACAATGATGTACAACACATCCAACACAATATAATATAGTGTAATATATTTTTCTTAAGACCTTTTGTGACCAATCTCTTTTAGAGTTCAATGTTTTAGCTGAACAGAGTGGCACATATCTATAATGCCAGTTTTGAGGAGGCTGAGGCAGGTGAATCACTGAATGCCAGCCTGGACTACATAGTGAGTTCAAGGTCAGCCTGAATGACCTAGTAAGACCTGGCTCAGAAAGAAGAAGAAGAAGAAGAAGAAGAAGAAGAAGAAGAAGAAGAAGAAGAAGAAGAAGAAGAAGAAGAAGAAGAAGAAGAAGAAGAAGAAGAAGAAGAAAAAGGAGGAAGAGAAGTAGAAAATCTTTTTATTGTGTATGATTTTGTATGATCCAGCTTCTTCCTACCTTGTGAACTAAGAAAAAGCTCTCTTCACTTCTTGCTGATTACATGAAACAGTTGTCTTTTGTTTATTACTTGCATTATTTCTCCCATCAGAGACTTTGTGTATCCACCTACCCTCCTGCATGTGAGATACACTTTCTTTCCTTATTTGCCTAACTGCCATCTGGACATGTTTCATATTTAAACTAAATTGTTATTTCCTTAGAAAAGTGTTTCCTGATCTCCTCTGAAATGTGAGACAGTCCTATCACAGGTTTATATAGCATGAATATCTTTCTATCTATCACCTTGTCACAAGTGGAATCGTGTGATTGTGTGTGTGTGTAGCTTTGTGTGTCTGCTACTTCATTAGACTAGAAATTTTATAAAGGATGTACTTGGACTATCTTCATTCGCTTCTATCTCGAGTAGCTGGAATTGTGCCAACACATGGTAGACATTTAATACATATTTGTTAAATGAAAGAATATATGAGGAATAAGTGTTTGTTGTCTGTAGTGCTCAAAAGGTGTTCATGATACTGTGTTAGAATCAGGACACAGTCAATAAAGTGACTACAAATGTCCCAAATAAACTGGAAAATCAGTGAAAATATCAAATTATTAGAAGTTTGGAAAATTATCTTTGAGGAAAGATGAAAAGAACTTCCAATCTTTACTTAAGAAAGTGACAATTAAGAAAAATGAGATCTCATAGATTCCTTAAAAACAGATGTCAGAGAAAGAATTATTGACATTTGCCATCATGATTTTCAAGGTGAACAAAACAATGAAAACCATTTTATGATAAGATATATTTATTCATAGAGACAAACAACAAGACAGAGCTAGAATTCACAGAAAAATACTAAACATCAGAAAATCTGGATTTTAGGGTCCATTTTCACCCTGCAGCTTGATCCATTCAATGATGAAAATGTAGTGAACACATCTTCTGCATCTCTGTGTTCTCTGTAATAGCTCTAAAACTCTAATTCTGTTATTCTGGAAGTTTTATGTACAATTAAAATATGTTCTACCCAAAAGGAGAGCAGCCCATTGTTTTATTTCCGAGGGGTTAGCATGGATCTGTGTTCCTAGGCAGACTGTGTTGCGAAGTCTTTAGAATTCTTTAGTTTGCAGCAAACTATTAACATATCTTGGGTCATAACTCTTAAAAGTTTATGAGAAATTTTCTGTTGTGTTTTTTGGATGTGCATTTTTCTGAATTTAGTAAGAGCAATAGCTTTTGTAGTTGACTGAGAGACAAAAAAACTGCAAATGAAAGTTTAGCATATTTACCTCAGCAACTCATATTCCATGAAATACAATGCATGTCACCTAATAGGGATTATCTTGATTTATCCCCATCTTATACACTTTGAACAGTAAAAAAATAGTTAATAAATACACAATATGACTCTACTAATACTGCAGTGTACGTAGAGAATACAGCAGTCATCGGATTATGAAATAGCAGCAAAGATGATACATTATTTTCCTCCAGAAACTCATTTTCTAGTGAAGAGAAGCAGTAAAGCCACAAACATGAGAAAATCAATCATGTAATGACATGAGCACAAAACTGCCATGAAAAATGGTAAAGGGTATTGACCAGGACAAGATGATGCCTAAGGTGAGAAGGAGTGTCAAGGCTGCAGAGAAGGTCCCGCGCTGGGGTTCAGAGGACTAGAGCCCTAGAAGGAGAGTCAGAACTATTCTCCCAAGACAATAGCTCCACAGGATGTGGCTCTTACTCTGTTAGAGTCACCAAGTCTCTAGTCATTTAGAAGAAATACCACACTCACTTTTCATACTTCAAAGATCAATTATATTCTTAAATTTTAGTGTTAAGGTGTTCACCTTGAAAATTGCTGTTCTGTTCGGTAGTCAATATTGTCTCCTGGTGTGCACAACACCAAGTGTCATATACTTCAGGTAAAATAACTTATCGTTGTTTCCTTCCAACTGCCCCATTTGCCTTCCTATGGGGAAGGGCGGAGGCAGCCGAGGGCACACAGCGGTGGGACCAAGAGGACAGGTGCAGAACAGATGGCCAGTGTTGAGCCTCCTCCCCCAAATATCTGAATACGTGAACTCATTTCCTCCTTCTCTCAAACCCTGAGTTTGTGAAATGAAAACTACTACATCTTTAGCCCGAAGTACATAAGAGGAAAAAATGAACATGTTGAAACATAATTGAAGGAATAATTGTACCTATTTTTAAAAACTGGTTACAATCTGTGTCCGTGATCCAAATCCCAGTTGTAGACATAGGCGGATCTGATTACTCACCTTTCTTTCCTAGACAAAGGTGACCTTGGATCACCACTATGATCTGAACTCATTGAACCTGATAATAAATATTTAAGTTGGCATGTGAAAATAGTTATTGGCTCTTGAATCAAAATAAGAGCCGAAAGACTAGTGCTTAGGATATATGATCCATGGCTGTATTTATAGTTTCATCCATCTAGGAAATAAGACAGTGAGTCTCTGAAATCAAATATCTGCTTTCAATTATAAAGGCTACTCACTTGGACTGACAAACACAAGTCCCATTTCATCATTCTTCTTTCAATTTTTCTTTTCTGCTTCCCTTTCTCCTCTCCGCTTCCTAGTCCCACTTCTCATTTGAACATTTTCTTCCTATTTCACAATATCTATTACACATTTTGGTCCTTACTTACATTTCCAGTTTCTCACGGCAGAGAAAGAATGCGATAAAGATGAGATGAAAACAAAGCTTTATGAATAAGGAGAGGAAGAGGGTGGAAGGGAGGTGAGAGGCCTGGGGAAAAGGCAGCAGCAGGACAGATCCTGAACAGGTACGAATTCCTTATGCTGAATGTTACCATTATGTATATCTAACATGTATCGGTAAACTTAATTAAAATGTAATTAAAACTATGTAATCATTTTGGTGAAAGTAATAATAATATTAATAATAAGCCCTAACTTAGGGAGTATTAAAAAACAAAACATTTCTGTCTATAAACACAAAACAAATTCTTTAAGTTTACAAGAACCAGAAAGTAATCCTGAAGCTTTCTTTGCTGACAAAAGTAATTATTTCATTCTTTCAACTTTGCAAGCATTTTATCATGACCTTTCTGAGAAAGCTTTCTGCCTCATTTTGTCTCAAATAAAAAAAAAATTAAAAGAATATATTTGAGTTATTCACCAGCCTGAAATGTTAAATGCCGGGATCTATAATTCTTTTGTCTTTCCTCAACAGTGTTCCATGAAGAGCATTCCAAAAAACAAGAAATTAATATTTAGTTATTTAGTTATCAGGTGGCTGACTAAGCCAAAATTTAAGCCTGATTTAAAGTGAGTGAATATCATTAATGTAGGATGGTGAGACCAAAAATAAATGCTTCTTGGACAGTGCTGAAAAACATACATAAGTATTTTCTCTTTTAAAAAGTTATTCATTACTTCATAATACCAAAACTTTTTCTGAATAAAGTAAATCTTTCATCAAATAACCTCATAAACATCATAATTTTATCTTTCAGCCTCTCTCAATCCTAATCGCCTGGTAAGACTTGTATTAACTCTAATTGCTCTTTGATCAGACTTTTGATTATTTACCCTGAAGCTATCTTGCAGACTAGGAGTTGTAATTACCATATGTTTTCATTAATCTCATTCTGTTAGCTGGCATGTTTACTGAGTGGTCTTAGTGTCAATCAATTATCCTGCTAGCCCATGCATCAAAGTGATTAGAAGAGAGTTTAGTTCTCAAGGTGTAGTTATTAGGGTATTTTATTACAGATTTCCAGCCTATTACAGAGTAACTAGAAAAGATAAATTAGAAGATTTTTTATATTGGTTTTGTCACCAATACTAAGCATAGAATGTTGAGAACTCATCTGTATGGTTAATATTACTAATAATGGATATGAGCCCTGAAAAATATCATTAAATAACTTGAAAAATGAAGTCATGTAAATCTAAGTAAGTGAAAATGTAAACAATGTGAATTGACATTTCCTTCAAATGCCCTGGAAAACAGATTCTGCAAGTGAAAGAAAAATTATTTTTTAGCAGACTACTATATTTGATATGGTTTCCTAGCAATATTCAACAAAGAAATATTGAATATGCTTTAAAAGACACAAGATATTATCTTATTCTCCTTAAATTACTCAAGAAACCTTTATTCAAAATATTTATAGAGCTCGATATGATGCTACATGCTTATAATCCCAGCATTCAGGAGGCTGAGACAAGAGGATTAGTGTGATTTGAGGGGTGAGGCTGGGCTAGCTAGTGAGCTCAAAGCCAGCCTGAATTGTGGAGTGAGACCTTGTCTCAAAAACAAAAACAAAAACTTCTGCAGAATTTGACTAATTTTAAAATTATTTGCACACATAATTTTTCTCCCTCCATTCCTTTTCCACTATCCAGTTTCCTTCATCAGTCTAGTACCCGTCTAATGTTCCAGAAGAGAATGGCTAAAGAGGAAATAAACACACAATTTCTGGGATGACAGTATTATGCCAAGGGAATGAAACATTCAGTTTTTGTCACTAAAGTATAAATGTCCCAACATGCAGTAATTAAACTAATCAGAACACAACTTCCTATACATCAACTATAGGGAGCCGTTCAAGCTGGAGATTGATCAGATGTGTGGGGCTAAAGCAAGACCAGCTCAGGAAAGACAGATCAAAACAAGCTGTGTAAACAAGTTATTCCAGCATCAAGAAGGTAAAGGGCCCAGGCCTGCCCAGCAATGGGCTGCTAGGCAGAGGGGCTGAAATTAACATCATCTTTCCCAGTATATAAATGAATGTGCTAGACTGGTTCAGCGGTTCCTTTTCTTCCACGAGGAAGATAAGGACTCCACCTGACCCCAGCGTTGTCTTTTCTTTACTCTCCTCATCCTCTCGCCGGTCCATAACCCCAAGAATTTCAGGAGCCACAGTGGGTTGCAGCAATAAACGTAGCATCTTATCCAATATTTCAATGAATAGTAAAAAAAATGATAATAATAACTAAGATTTATTGGGGAATGTGCATGTGACAGAGACTGTTCCATAGACTTCAGAGCATCAAGTCATAGGTGTAGTAATTGGATGAGTTTGATTTTTATTAACTGAATTTTACAGATAAATAAATTTAGACACAACAATATTGTATAATTTGCAAACCATTAAGTATGGCTGTGACTTAGAAAAAAGAATGCATGCTCTCAGAGCACTCAGTTCTTATAGTCAGTCATTCTTGTATTCTGTGGAGTTCGGGAGACTACCAAGAGGATTCTCTTGGCAGAGTTTTTCCCCTCATGCATCAGAGTCAACAGATCTGTTTTAGAACTAAGGAAGTACACTTCCTAAGTAACTAGAAGATGCGGATACTGCTACTCAGGGTCCATACTTTGACACTTGCTCTCCTTAACTCCAAAGCACTCTTTAAACTTCCATTGTAACCTTTCCTCACCAGTGTTTGCAGTCTCAGAACAAATGGTGGTCCATCTGGAGAAAATTGATTGCAGCAAGTCAAATTTCTCCTAATTCATTTCTTTCACCTCTTTTCTCCCAATAAATCCTATTATTATCATCTCGTATTCTTCTCTGTGTCTTTTCTGTATTTTTGAAAACTTGCAGCTTCAGGACAGTTTTCCTAAATGTAAATCCTCTCCGGTCACACCCTTTGTGACCTTAGTCAATCATACTCATGAGTATGCTGAATAAGTGTGTCTTGTGGTATAGTACTAAAATACAGCTTCGTGTTTTTGTTCCCCGATTCTTTTATTTGCTCTTTTGGGGAAGTCTCTTTCTTCCACCACAAAGGTAGTTCTCTACGAATTTCTGTGACTTTTCTGGTCATTTGTCGGTAGTAGAAAAGTGAAATCACTTTAACTTGAATATAATAAATCACTAAATAATAAGCCAGTCCTAAGTCAACACCATTAGGTTTTTCCAAGCTGAATCTTTTCCTGAGATTTCTTGCCTCCACAGAGGGAAACATAGTAGTATTTCTTCCTCCTTTTCCATTGGGAAAGAGAATATGAACTAATGTTAGTAGATTAATATTTTCTTATGATACATTATGCTTTACTGTTGCGTTATATTCTGAAAACTGACTTTCTTCTTTTAAAACACTCTCCTGCTGGACACTTCTGGCTGCATGATACGGGCATTGGACTGCTCCTGTTTTATTTCTGGCTTTCCCATAGAAAGTCTGCTTTCTGTACAATGCTTCATTTCTGTTTTCTTTACGGTCCCCTCTATTTCATTCAGGAGCTTCATTTCTACTCAAACGTTAAAGAATGTGCCCAGGTTTTCACTTTTGACATTTTGTCTATATTATTCCCAGGACTTTCATCCTTCCCTTGCATATTTACCATGCCACACTCCACTATGGATAGCTCCCAAACTCATCAACATGTCATGGACCTCCACTCACTGTTTCAAGTTCAACACGTCTAAAACACCAGATCCAATCTTTCCTGCCTTCCCAGCCAGCTCTCCAGGAGATGCTGTTACTCCTCTGCCTACAGTATTCAGTCCTCAGCCCCCTCGTTAGGAAGTGAAGGTAGCAGCCAACATCAGTAGCAACAACTTCCATTTATTGCACAGTACCAGGCAGGTGTTTTGCAGATAAGGACACTTAAGTTTAAAGGTTAAATAACTTGCCCAGTTCTATAATTCTTGGCAAGCTCAAGATTTAAACCTAGGCCTAGGCAGTTCCTCTTAAGAACTGTGCTATTCTGTGTTCTCCTAATAGCTCTGGAAACTACCCTACCATAAATCCTCAAACTTTAATTCATGTTGTATCACTTTGGATAAAATCCAGCTTCCTTTCCATTATAAGCAAAGCCTTTCATTATCTGGCTCCCAAATCCCTTCCTACTTAATCTCCTCTTTCCTACCCATAAAACATCTGGACAACAGCTAAACTGCACTTCCTGCATTTGGATTCTGCTCTTCTAAAAATGCTATTTCCTCCAGCTAGAGTTCTCTTCACATAACATCTAAATGCCCTTCAGGGTGCAGGCAGTCAACGCAACTTTTCTATATTGTCACAAAGCGTCCAAGACATTTTCTTCCATAGCATTTACCACTCAGTATTACTACTGCTCTTTACGAATGTTTGAGTGCCTCCCCTTCAAGTCACAAACACAGTCTTAGCGTCAGGATGGTGCTTATTATACTGTAAACGCTCAGTAGTTTGTTACTTTTTGGCCTATATTAGGAAAATATCACTGTTAATTTTTCTTATTGCTTGAAGTACTAAAATATAAAATAGATTTTTAAAAAGAAACTGTAACAGTCAGTAATAGAATACTTAATAGGCATCTATTTGCTGAATTAGTATAATAACAATTTATTAGCATGATAATAATTTAAATATTATAGTGATATAATACAAAAGAAAATTAAATGGTTTTATTTAATAGTTAGATGTTTTAAACTCAAATATTCTTTCCATGTTCAATGAAGAACTTTGAATAAATAGCCAAGCAATTATTTAGAATGAGTCAGAACTCTTCTCTGTTAATAATTTTTATTCTATCCATATTTACATTTCTGTACAAAAACCATGAGAAAACAAATCTAGTTGTTAAATTTTCATAACAAATGTTATTTTGTCACAGTTTTGTAGATAAGTGAAAGAAAATGGATTGTTATTGAATCCACAATATAAAAAGTTAACACTTTAGACACTCAGCACAAAATCCAGCCTTGAACTGACTACAATCTTGTCCTAAAAGGAATTCACTGAATCCGAGAGATCTGGGACGAGACAGGCACTTGCCTGCTGTACTTTTCTATGTGTTGTCAATATATTAATTTAGAATCTAAATTTAGGCAGCTTTGATTTTACTAAGAATGTTTATTTCTTGATTATATGTATGTATATATATATATATATATATATATATATATATATATAACTTATTGCTTAAAGGAAAAATTAGCAAAATTTTTGCAAATACTCTGCAAAATACATTGTTAATTACATTGCTTTAAAACTGTATAAAGATTCATATGTTCAATTCCACAGCCAATGCTAGGAAATCATTTAATACTAGGAAATGATCCCTTTCACAGATAAAGTGACATATGTCTCTTATTCAAATAAGGTAGAATAAATCCGAAACACAAACCTAAAGACTATATGATTTATATAAGGAATACAAAATATAAATAAATTATAGAATAAAAGAAAAGAAAATAAGAAGCAGGGAGTTAATCTTTTGCAAAAGAACAAGGTTATCAAGAGACGGAGTGAGAGGAGAGGGGAAGGAGATGAAAACATTAAGATGTGCTATGTGCATTTGCCAATTCCTCACCATGAAATGAAAACATATGCTAATAAAATAAAACAACAAAAAGAACATTTTATCTGAAAAATATCCTTATATTACTTTGTTTTATACAGTTAACAACCTTGTAATGGCAAAGACGTGTTTCAGTAATTATAGAATGCTGAACACATGTATTGAAGTTCCTTTTGTACTCACTTGCCAGAATGCTTACGACTCACTAAAATTCATTTATTGAATATTGTATTTTTATAAAATAATTTTTGTTTCTAGATAATACACTTCATTATAAGCCCCATCAGAATCTTTTAAAGTAAAAATGCAATTCATGCATTTTTTCAAAGCTACCAAACCTGTCTAGAAAAACATAAATATTTGAGTGATAGATATATGTATAGATATTAATATAGGTGTATTCCATAATAAATTGCTAAAGATCAGGGTTGCTTGTTTCTGATGAGAAAAATCTAGTATTCATATAGGCTGTGTGTAAACTAAAATGAAAATCCAAAATTTTCATTATTCAAAAGGTTCATTTTTCCATAGGGTGAAAAGATGTTCCAGATTGTAACTAAAACATATTAGATATTTTGATCTTGAAAATGTAAATGTAGGCTATATAATCTAAACGGAAAGCAAAAGGCCCCAAGATGTTTTTGAGACTGAGGACTGTAAAATTTCAAGCTTCAGTTTTGCTCTTTATTATAAAGTAGAGGAAAACAAACACAGCCATGAAGGGAAGACAGTAAGGCTAAAGCCTCCAGCAACAGTCAGGCAGTCACGTCTGAGTATGACTAGGTATGTGTCACTCACCACCGAAGCTCGCGCACTGCCTGAGTCCAGGATACTTCGTGGGAGAAACATGAACTTCCACGTGCTCTAATCCGCTTTGCTTCACGCTGGGGCTAAACTTTGCATCAAGTTTCTAAGGAAGATAAATGTTTAAAGAAGTAGCAATGCGGATGGAATAAGATGATATGGGACTCTATTTTCTGGCTCCTGTAAAGGTCAGTGTTTGTGGAACTGCTGTGCTCATGGAGTGGCAGAAAGAGGTACAGTGAAATGGGATGAAATGCTTGTCAGAAGGCTTGTGAGGGCTGGGGATTTAGCTCAGCGGCACAAGCGCCTGCCTAGCAAGCGAGAGGTGGTGAGTTCGATTCCCGGTACCTCCCCTCTCCCGGCAAAAAAACAAAAAACAAAAAACAAAAAACAAAAACCCCACAACTGAGAAGGCTTGTGAATAGTGGCAGACCTTGAAAGCAAGAAGGAAGGTTTATGAAAGCACAGTTAAGAATACAGAGAATCAATAAACATTCTCAAGAATAGGAACTACATAATCATAAGAAAATTTAAAAACAAATGTTGTGGGGGATAGTTGAGAACCAAAGTCACAGTACATTGAGTGAAAAGAGGTAACCATGAAGATACCTCAAATGCATTTTGAGAAGAATTCTTTTTCTAGAAGAAATATTTGTATTTAAATCATCACAATAAGTACTTCCTGCATCCATTTCAAAGATAAAGCCTGCCACTGCCCATCTCTGCAGGCCCGAATCCTCGCGTTGGTGTGGCACAGTCGCCCTCCGAGCTCTGAGGGCTGTGACCCAGCACGGTCTGTTTACTGCTATCTCTGTGTCCAGCAGTCAGAAGTTATGCTACACTGCTTTCAGGCCTGAGAGTACTTCTTTTGCCTACTGTGCTTACAATCAGTCCATTTCAGCTAGACTATCAGTTGCTTTGCCACCCTGCTGTTATCCATCTTTCAAAAATGTCCTGCGTGGCAAATCTGAATTTCTGTGAGTTTGACTTCCTTGCTTATGTCCCAGGATTCTGCTGTCATTGATTGACCTTGTCTTGCCATTTGGTTTAAGTGTGACTTGCAGGCAAAGTTGATCAAAATGCTTCAGAAACTATTAAATTTTTTTTAAAAATTTACTCTTATTCAACTACTTAGAAAATTGACCACTATCTTAATGTAGTTACAAAACTTTCTTTTTGGAACTAAATGCTGGGTTTATATAATAGACTACACACTGAACTTCAAAAATGCATTAAGGTACAGCATAACATTTCCAATTTGGGGACTTATTAAGGTCTACTATAAATATACTATAATGACATTATATTAAGACAGGGTTTTTGTCCTATTCAATGTCAGTCTTTCTTGAATATTTGAAATTATCGAGGTTAAAATTGCTAAGCACACAAGTATGGTAATTCACAAAGTCTGATTATCTAAGTCTTGCAATGTGTGGCAGATGGAGTTGAGTAGGTATACATTCTGCGCCTAGCTGGGCACTAGAACAATCTTAAATATCTATAGCATTACATATATTCTTTTGTGTAATGGGAAAAACTGGGTGGTACAAATAATTCATGTATTTTGTGTGATATTACAGCAATATTGGTTTCTGACGCTGGCCTCTTCATAAATGATATTGTCATGATGTTTTTCAAATGAAAACAGATGAAAATAACTCAAAACATTTTAGATTAGCCACATACAATGCACATTTTGGATTTAGGAAAATATTGTCCTATCTAAAAGAGTTTTATTAATTTTCTCACAACAAACCTATACACAAATATATATATATATACCCATGCACATTATATAAAATATGTATATGCATAAATTTAAATTTATTTTTAGAATATCAATATTTGTAGCATCTAAATGCACTAAAGCAAAATGTTTTTTGTTTTCCTATGGTTGTTTAATCTAGCAGTATTTAGTGTACCAAGAAAACCTCTACTTTAGGGAAAAATAAGCATTTATATTTAAAAGCTCTAGACACTGAATAAAAGATCTTAACAAAGAAAAAATAATCTAAGCAAATTTTTTTCTCAATTGTGTATCACTTTAGTATTTGAGATGACAATAAGTATTCAGAAAAAATGCAACAAACAAAATGTTGCTTATCTTAAAGATATGGAAAATCTTAAGGTATAGAAAATTGATTTAACAACGTTAATAGGTTTTCTTTCAGAAGACTATTTTGGCATTATAACATTTCTAAGTAGGGTGGATTGAATCTATGCTATAACTTATGCATAGATTTCTTCATTCAAAGAAAACTTACAAACACCTCATAGAAAATAATTTGAAAATTTGGAAGACAGGAAGAATCATAAAATGTGTCCTTTCTAAGCACACCTAATACAAAAAGAAATCATTTTGGAGGCAATATTTTAAGCCTCTCCTCTGATCTCAGTATGTAGTTCCCTCTCATCAGTGCCTATGCCACCATCTTGGAACATGCAGAGATTTGTGCACTGGACTTGCTTCAAGATTCCTTTCTTCTATTATCTACCTTCCCTATGTCTCAATCTTCTCTCTCCACAGATAAGGCCAGCAAAATGAGTAGATACTTTTCAGAAGAAGAAGTATAAATGGCCAATAAATGCACTAAGAGATGCTAAACATCACTGGCCATTCAAAAAATGCACAGTAAAACAACACTAAGATTTGGTCATACCACAGGAAAATAAATAGCCATCACCAAGAAATCAAATAATAAGAAATGCTGATGAGGCACCAGGAAGAAAGAAATGTTTCTGTATTTTTGGTGGGGTTGTAAACTAGTATATACAATATAAAAATTAGTGAAAAAATTCCTCAAAAAACTAAAAATAGAAATTCTATTCCATCTAGATATTCCCCTTCTAGATGTATTCCCCAAACAATTAAACATACTGTATTACAATGATGCATGAATACTTGTGTTCATAGCAGCTCATTCATACAGCTAAATCTGGGAGTGTATTCCTATTCTGTATTCCTCTAAACACATGAATTGTTAAGAAAATGTAATATTTACATACACTGAGGTACTATTCTGCCATAAAGAAAGAGAAACTTGAGTCATCCGTAGGAGGATGGGTGCACCTTGAGACTATAATATTAAGTGAAATAAATATGACACACAACCTTAACTACAGTATGGTTTGTCTTATGTGAGAAACCCAAAGTATAAATAAAGAACAAAAGAAAAACTAGATAATAGGAGGAAGTAGGGAGATAAATTTTTCTCTAGTAGGAAAGGGCCAAGTGATGGAGGGCAGAGGGGTGAGGAGAGGAGAAGAGAATGAAAAAGAATTAAGATGTTTATGTGCACTTGCTAATTTTCCACAAGGAATGTAATTAGCATGTACTGCAAACATACTAATGAAAAAATGTATTTATGTCCTTCTAATGTAACTTTTATTGGGCTGGGAGCTTAGGGCAGAGGTAAAGATGATCTTCTCTAGAATACGCAAAGCTCTGGGTTTCCTCTCCAGCTGTACAAAACAGCCACAATAACAAAAATAAGAAAATAAGCTGTTCTCTGGATTTCTGAGAAGGGCTCCTGAATCACGGAAACACTGCTTTCCACAGCTCCTGTTTACATCCTCACGTACTCATCCACCTTCACTCCTGGATATACCATGGCACTGTTTGCAGCCTGCCCTCACCCACTGCTCACGAGGAGCGATTAGCAAACTCATCAGACACTTTCCAGGCTCATCTCACTTGACTCAAGTTCCTCTTAGTTGACTGTTTCTCATGCCATAAAATCACCTGTCTAATAGTACTCTTTCATTTCAATTTTTTTTTGTTTTGAAATATCAGTACTCCCCATATCCTACAGTTTTGCCTCTTTTCTTAGTTTAAAACTTATTAAAATATCTCATTTATACTAGAAACCTTTAATTCTATTATACACTAATAATTGCTAAAACTATAAGCCAGTCTTGTTTTCTGAGCTGGAGATCCCTACATTTAAAGCATAGCAGATTCTGGAAATTTCCCACTCTTGTTAAGTGTAATGTGTAGTTTTTCATTTTTATTTTCTTCTATTTCCTTGAACTTATTGTATCATCTAAAGCATATGTGTAGCATCAAAGCAGTTTCAAACGTATACTAAATGTTACTAATAAGATTTTATCATTTTATTAATGAATCCCTTTTCTAATTCTCTGTTAACCCAATTGGGGAACTCCCTTTTCTTATTTAGTTAAAGACATTTTCTTTTCTCACCTTAACTACTTTAAGTATAGAATTCAAATGATAACTCTCTCATATAGCTGTGGCATAAGTAAGATGAGATAATGTACTTAAAAGGCTTGGAACACAGCTGGGGGATAAACAATGGCAGGATATTTTTATTGTTGGAATTATTATTTTATTGTTTGAATTATTATTTTTATTACTATTAGGATTATGAGGTTCTATAAATTGCAATCTGAAAATAACCACCAATAACTTTATTTGCAATTATAACAGTTTAGGATTGAACTTGATCTGATTTGCTAAATTAGCATTTTTCAATGGCTACACAGCAGTGAAAGGAAGGGGTTATAGACTAACTTGATGTAAGAGATCCCAGCTTAATTTACAATTGCAGCCACTTATGGTATACTGTGTATCAGCTTTCAGAGTTTTAATTAGAAAGTACCCTTAGGCTGTTCTATATCAGAAGGACAACTTTGTATTTAGTGAGTCAAATGAAAGAATGTATTCCTTAATGAAATTAACTCCTGTCTTTATATTAATAGAGAATTTCCTAGTTTATTACATAGTCAATTCAATATCTCCCTTTAGGAATTTAATTTTTGAGACTAAGTATTCCATTAAAAATATGAAATTACTATTTTGAAAATATTTGAGCCACTGTAGCATTATTTTACAACTTACAACTAAGGTAGTAAAGCGTCCATGCTGCAAACATTGACTGAAATGTGACTGCCAGACTTTCATCAAGTACGCACTCAGGGTGAAGAAAGCTAGCATTAAAGAGATATTTGACCTAATTTTATTATAAGAATGGAAAGAAATTTTCTCTTCATGGGGATTCCAATGTAAGATGATGGTAGACAAAAAAGAAGTTGTATGTGACCTCTTTCCATGATGACTTTTAAAATGCTTCTGAAGATTTAGAAGAAAAAAATCCATCAACACATTTAGCACTACGACTAACCCTAATACACAAATTGCCTGACTATGCAAGGAAATTCTGCCAACTTTTGATAGAGGAAAAAAAAAAAAAAGAATTATACTTCAAGCCTCAGCCCTCACTGTGTTGTAAATCCATTGACTTATGTTTGATTTTCAAAGACAAAATTCATTTTAAACCTTTTCATGAGGTGATAATAAAGAGGTTCTAGAAACATGATAATTTGCAGAGATTGAGCATCTGCTTGGAAAAGGAAATATTCATAATATTGTCCGTTTTTGTCTTAATGTAGACAATGATCAATAGTGTTGATTTATCCTTAAACAATTTATCTATACAAATAAATATCACCGTTATTTTTCCAACAACAACATATACTTTTAATGGTAAGATACTAAAACTTTGCCTCATGTAGTATCGGATTCTCATTAGTCACTTTATCCTCCAAATAGTTTGTCTGAAATTTTACGCATAAATCACACTTCTGTCATTATGTCTAGTGCTTTTTATTATTGACAGTTTTTCACACAGTCTCTAAAGTTACCATTGCATTATATTCACCTTATTAACTCCATAAAATAAAATTCTACTCCTTAGGAAGTAGTGAGTTCTCTAAATGAAAGAAAATTTGCCATATGCTCCTGTCAGCTGGGAAAAGTAGCCTTTTCCCATCCACACAGAAATCTGTGAGCTGTTTAATATGCAGGACTGTATTAATCTTTGGGATTCATGACAGCAAAATTCAATTTGCTGTTATTTATCAATAAATTTCAATCATGAACAGTGTCATGTTTTGTTGTATTGAAAATACACTGACAACTCTTTAAATTAATTTACCATATACATAATTATAACCCATGACATTATGTGAATTTAATATGTCAGAAGTATTTTTGTATACAATCAGGGCTGATATGAGTATTAATATTTCATAAAATAAAATTTAATTGTGAACATATAAAATTTTCAGGATAAGAATAACTAGAGATAATATTTAATATTTATTTTCCAGATGATTTAAAACTGGTTTGCTTGAGAGGAAGAAGCTGGTAAGGCAAGGAAAGAGAAGACAAGAAAAAAAAAGACTATGAAAAACAGTTTTTAACATTGTTGACCAATTTAAAATATTGCTATTTTCTCTCTTTATTTCACCAGATGGATTCTCTTGCTTCCTTTGGTTGTATAGTTGTGAGATCCAGATTCTTAATTTTTCACAATTTGCCGTATAGTTTTAAATATGTCAGTTTTAAGGCTATACTTTCAGGGATCATTTCCATAGTATGTTAAATATGTCAGTTTTCACTGTTTAGTTTATCTTTGTGCCAAAGAGATTGGGTAGAACACATGACACAAGGAAACATTTAAATTATGCCTAATCAAATTTGGTTGCCTAAATTTTACTATTATCTAAGAATTTTATAAAACTTTAAAATGCTTACTTTATGTAGGTTTTGGTTTAAAAATAATCCATTGTTTTAGCAAATGCATGACTTTATTTTTTGCTAGTAGTTGGTATCAGGTTATGATTGATACTTTCACACGGTAAGCTATATTCATTATCAGTAGCATCTAATTGTATTAATATTATTTATGAAATATATTCAAAGTGAACAATTTAGACAAACAATAAATTAAATGATATAAGAAAGTTCAGGGTCATTTCTCTTACTTTTTGGTCATATCTTGGTAGTTATAGAAGGAGTAATGGTAGGATCATTCCAAATACCTTCATATTAGGAAGATTATTCCTTTTCAACTATTTTTACCTAAAGTTTAAGACAGGCAATTATTTTTCATCTTCTTGTTTTTATTCCATATTCCAGTGTATTAGTCAAAATTTTCATTCTGCTTAGACTAATGTCACACTGCTCTTTAGTACTATTTGATTGACAAGAAAGCTGGCTATGTATGAAACATATCATATTGCTGCATATTAAAACATTCTCCTGACAGTGTGTTTGTCATAGATTCTATGCTAAAACCAATTGAAATTTTTTCAGAACTGTAGTAGTCTGTATTTTCTAAGGGAAGAAAAAATATGTAGCAACTCTTTTCAGACACATTACGTTCATCTGAAGCACATTTGAAAGTTGTCTGAATGACACACACAACTCTTCATTTTTCTCTTCCAGGTCAGGGACTATATACTCCACAATGTATCAGCAAACCCTGGTTTCCAGTCCAGTCCAGTCACTGTCTGTTTCTGTAATCTTATGAGCCAATACTTATTTTAAATTTGAAGTGGGTTAAAGAATTCAAAGGAGCAATTTTATTTCCTGACTTGTAATTACATGAAGCTCAAACTTCAGTGGCATGACTCAGTTTTATTAGGACATACCTGAACTTGGTTAGCATTTTTTTATGGCTGTTTATGTGCTACCATTAGAATCAAGTGGCCCCAGCCAAGATCATGTAATCCATAGGGGCCCAAACATTTACTATTTGGTCCTTTCGTTGAAAAAGTTTGCTCATTTCTTCTCTATAATTTCTGGATCTCTATGAGAAGATACATTAAATTTGTAAATACTAGGGATTATTTTCTCATGCAGTGAGTCACTATCATACTTGTGAGTGATCTCATTGTTATTGTCTGTGTATGATAAGATTTAAATTAAATAATGGAACGATATCAGGAAGGAGTATCTGCAAAGAGTGAAACCCTAGTTTACTAGTCATATGAATAATGCCTATTCAATTAGCTAGGGATTATTTTTTTTTTACCATTTCAGAAGCAGCTGGTATCTAGAGAAAGAAGATGGAGTTTGGAACATGTGAAGCAGCAAACCAAAGAGTGGTGTCTGGACTAGATATAGAGAAATGCTGATGCCACCTCTAATTCACAAATGATTTCGGAAAGTTAAAAATAAAACTCATCCTGTAAAACAAATTTCCTGTAAATTTTACATACAGCTTTTCTAATGATAGTAGTCATAGAGCTATTATTTTATTGATAATGACAATAACAATAACAATACCACTGCTTTACATTTCTCTAAAGATTTGCAATTAGAAAGATTGTCTGAGTTGTGACTACTGATGTAGATGGTTAGTAAAGAATTCTTCACTTAGTATAGAGTTTCCTATAAAGGTACATGGATGTAAATATACCAGAAAGTGATACAGTGTAAACTAGGTGCGGCAGAGACACAATTCCTCTTTTTGAGTGATAGTTCACTACAAGTTAATGAATAGAGCACCAGTCATCAATAAACACATACACTGTTTTCATTCTTACAGCAAATAGATTCCAATAGTATAACTATGATAATATTTTACATTTTTTATAGATTTTATAAATTCTGTCCATACAAGACATTTATAACTATGTCTCTTTGATGCTTCGTTTGTTGGCAAAGGGTTATGGTTCAATCACTGGGCCCTTTTTCTTTATCATTTGACTTTAAGGTAGTTGTGTTGGTCATATCTGGAGTAATTTCAACCTTTTTTTGCTAAATTGAAGTGTTTTGGTAGTAAAATGTAGAACCATTAGAAATGATGCTAGGAGAATAGAGATAAATCACAATAATTCCATGCAATATAGGACCATTTACCAGTAACCAGGATTTATGATCGTCATAATTTAGTGCCCATTTGGATAACAAGTCTAAATATTAAAGCAAAATTCTTCTATTAGTTTAGAAATGTCATATTTTCTTTTTAATAAAGGCCTGTCTGTAAAACAGTGAAGGAGTACTTTTCTGCACAGTTTATTTATCTGGCAGAATTATTTAAATAATTATAGTAAGTTTTGGTAAGAGTTACATAAGAAAATCTAGTAAAATAATTTGATTTTAGATACTTTCTCCAGTAGTCCAGTAGAAATGTTTTCTTTTATTATTATTTTAATAATATTTCTAAGCTACTCTGAGGCTATAAGGATATATAATCAATTTTAAAGGTTATGGGAATTAAAAATTTAAAAGTAATTCTAAGATAAAATGAAGAAATGCATTAAGTTCTTATGGTTTATTGTGATACGTAAGCAAATGGGGTCTTTAACGCTACATTTTTGTGGCTGTAGAGCTGCATTGATTTCTGAAAGAAACGTCATGGAGCATCCATCTAGTCCATCTTTTGCTCTGTAGATGAAGTAACCACAGTACAGATTACTATATTAATTTAATCTCCTCTTTAGTTGTGAGACTTATACATTCAACTCAAGCAATCTTAAGAATAAGAGGCTTTATTAGCTGATAAAATTGAAAAGTTCATTGTAACTTCAGAATAAAATATGACAGGACTCAAAAATCAAAAGGTGTCATAAAGACTCTCGTTCTACCTCCTGTATCCTTGCTATGCTGAGGGTAAGGTGGCTGGCAGCAGCTCAGGCTTACATTTCTCAGCTTAGGGATTCAGTGGAAAGAATCAGACTTTAGCGTTAAAAGTCTGGGACTTGAGAATTATTGGCTTTATTCAGGAAACTGCCCATTCTCCAAGCTATCTTGGTTTGTGCAGGACAAACCAAAGCTTAGCCGAGGCCCACGTTGCATGCACATCTACAGACTTTCAGGAAGGAGTTTGCCATGTCTGAGCCTGTGGCCTGAAGAGGCAGAGAAAGGCATTTAGGGTACCCCTACCTTTTCCCAGAAATGGTGTCATGACCAGAAAAGAAGGGACATAATTCTAAGTAGAAAACCACATCATGACTTTGTCACAGTTGCATGAAATTTCTATTTCACTTTGTGAATTATTCTGTGAAAAATTACATAAGATGCTTTAATAAACCACAGTATAATTATGTGAATATAAAATTATATACATTAACATTTACTAATTTTCTGTGATATATGTGTGAAATATTGACTTTGATATTCAGAGGGCACCATATATGATTTTAAAATACAATGATAAGAGTAATTTATGCTCTGTAGAGGTTACACATAGTAAACAAGATAAACTGTTTGTGCCTCTGGATCATTTCTGTAATAATTAATAATATTAAAAATAATAAGCAAAAACTCTCAGCCACAATAGGACTTATCAGATAGCACATGCGTTTGGTTTATTTTAACAAACTCAAAAGACTACCATATGATTTTCAACAAAAATCAGTTAGAGCTAAACATGGTTCTGTTCCGGTGGTAGTTACATAATTAGTAACATCTTTATTTTTTATTTAGGCCTTTTTGTATAAACTGGACCATAAGTATATGTATTTAAATCCTTCTTTGCATGGCAACATATACACTTAATACAATTAAATGGACAACACATAGTACATCATTTTGGTATGTATTTTTGTAACTATAAAATATATGTTTTCATATCAGCAAATACATAATTTAAATGAGTGACACAAAACCAACTTGATATATGAAGATTTCACTTTCACAGTAACAAAATTTCAAATGTTTACTAATGGTTCCATTTGATAAGGCTTAAAATTTTAACAAAATGAGCTATTAACTATTCTTTGTCATATTTAAGGAGAACGAAGAAAAGATAATTTTACGAAATTGACCATTTTTCTCTACAAGAGGATATTAATCCTCAAAATAAAGTGTTCATATAATTCCAGCACTTTTTAAGGAAAAGCTATTTCTGACAACTATTTCTGTCATTCAATTGCTAATCATAAGCATTGTTTTCCAGGTATAGTAACAAAAATCTTTCCAGAAGTAGATGGTAAATATCCATCAAAATCGGAAAGCAAAAATTAACTACAAGTGACACAGATAATTATTCAGCAATGTTAACCATGATTTCCTCCTGATAACTCAAAGTCTAACAGTGGTGAACCAACTGTAACTACTTATGAATTCACGTTTTATTTAATTTTATTTAAGGATTATCATAATGCCATGTTTCCCTTTTTAGCATACTATGCAGGTTTTTAACTGAATATTTATCGGGCACCTTCATTTTTTAAGAGTTGATTTTACTGACGCTTAGTTAACAATTCAACCTATTTGATTATAAAGTAGCAAAGAGAAGCCTCAAAAGTATAATCCAGGGCAGCTTTTGCCTGAGAGTCCATAAACTGAGTTTCATAGCTTTGGCAATTAAGATAATTTTTCTGAAAACATAAATAAGAATTAGAACTTGCAAGTGCTCTAAGTCATATAGAAAGATAAATCTTTCCAATTATACCTTTTTATTGTTTTGCTTATTTCTTCCCTGTAGATTAAGAAGTTTTGCATTCTTAAATGTATTAATTCTGCTAGGAGAGAAAAACCTGAAATCTGTGTCCTAAGAAAGACATTTCTCTGCAGCCAATTATTGAGTAAATGTATTTAGAAGAGTATTTACAATTATATACAAGTATAGGAACAAAGCATCTAAAATAGGTTGTTATTATATGAAAGGAACTGTATATCTAGAGAGAATACAACAGATGCTGTTTTTTCCAAAATTATTTATTTATGTTGATATCTAATCTTTTAGTGAATAATTCCTTTAAAGAACGAATATATTTTTACATAGGCTGATTGTAGTTTTAAATAAACAGTTAAAGTAGATGTCTAAACAGGGAAAACTTTTGAAAGTTACAAGAAAACACAATGTTTTAAATGGTCAATTTTAGATTAAAGTCTTTACAAAGAATTATTACAAATTTTTCTACATCCATTTACTTCAGTAAAAATCTTCCTGGACTTGACTAAATGTGTGCTTATAAAAATCAACTAAATCAGTCCCAGGATAAATATAAAACCTAACTTCAAGAATAATTAGAATGGAAATTACTGATTTTTAATTTTCCTAAGTATAAGTAGGTATGGAAGATGAAAACAAATATTACATAAATATGGCTGCTTCTATCTAAACTTTCTTGTTCCCTTCCCTCCTACTATTAAGGAATGAATGTTCCTCTTTTTATCTATTGAATCTGCCATTATCCTATATCCTAACCCTTGTTCTGATCTGCTTTTTCAGGGGCATCCTAAAATTTGTGTCTCTGTCGGTCTGCTCCTCATATCGTAACAACACACTGATCAACCTCTGGTCTTTCTTCTGAGTTTCAGACAAACAAGTCTAATTATATTTCTGGTCAATTTCACTGTTTTTCTTCTGCAGACACCTCAAAGTGAAATCTTGAGACACCAACAGAAGACATGTTGGATAGCCCGGTGTTGTCTGTGCTGTTACATTAACATCAGCAGCTTGTAGCTCCATTACGTGGTTTGTACTCCAGACTTCGTGCTGCAGGCTTGATGTGTCTACTTACTCCTTCTATCCTCACACTAACCTCTGAGGAAAATATTCTCATTATAACTAAACAAATGAGACTTGGAGAATTTAAGTCACATTCCCAGCACTCAGTTGGAGGAGGCAAAACTAACATTTTAGGGCTGGGGATTTAAGTTCAGTGGCATAAGCACCTCCCTGGGGAATTCAAGGTCCTGAGTTTGATCCCTGATACTAAAAACAAAATAAAACAAAACAAAAACCTGACATGTTCATATCTGTTGTTCTGACATAAAATATGTGTTCACAGTCACATCTCTAAATGTCTCTTGTGTCTTACAGAACCTTATATGTTGGCACTCTTTTTAGGAAACAGCCACTTATCTCTATTTGAAACAAATATCAGGTATTTGGGAGCAGTTTTTTTTTATGTTCTTTTTCTATTTAAAAAAAAACAGAAAAAAATTAGAAATAATGCATAATTTCAAAAAAACTAAATAGTAAGAAAGAAATCACTAGTTGATAAATTACTTTAGTGTCCTCTTAAAAATAGTTGTTCAAATTTTAAAAGTAAAGCATACAAAGTTGGGAGCAAATTTAATTAACTACTTGTCCTTATAGTTGTTTGACCTCTTCAGTAAGACTTAACGATTGAATAAAATGGAGAAATTCTTGGTTTTTGACAACCAAATGATTGCTTCTATTGAACTGACTACGTATTTACAAGATTCTATATTTTATTTAATTTTCATATTCCAAATTTTATTTAATTTGTATATTCCAAATGTAGCAGTGAGTAGGAAGGACATTGTCATTTGATATTTCAATAAATTACTATTTATAAATCTATTTGTAAGCATCCTTTTTCTAATTTTATTCTATATTAAGCTAAAAATACATTTTAAGTTACCACTCATAATATTTAATGTTTTATTGGATATTAAAAATTATGTATTGATAATTAGGATATGTTTGGATGAAGTTGATTTTTATCCATAACATATGTCTGCACGCTCTTTGGCCAGCACAGCACATGCTGTTGGAAAAGGTTGTTAATTAAAGATAAGAGTTAAAGTTTATTGGGGTTTGACTGTCTACCAAGCATTTACTAAGGATTTTACAGTAAGAGTTAACATGCGTGTACAGAGTGCCTAGGACATTCGGTGGCACTTAATTAGTAATATTGAGATATTTATACAGTTACCATTGGGAAGAATATATCGACGCTAATATGTGTTAGATTAATCTTAATAATTCTTTCCACTGAGAGATAGTGTTCACTGCCTAGCATACCACATAGATAAGACAATTACCAGGGCATACAACCGGGGTGAAATATAGTGGAAGACCAACTCATCTGTTTCTAGATACTTCTTTTTAACACGATACTAAGATGTTATACTAAGTTTAGCTTTCCTGTTTACATGAAATGATCAAAAAAAAGGTAAGCATCGTATGTCACCAATTTAAAATACATCCTATAATATATTCAATTTCTACATTTCTGTTATTAAAATAATAAATATTTGTGTATATAAACATATATACAGAAAAACAACCATATAGAAATCCTTACTAACCCCCAAAGGGAAGGCATTAAAATCTTAAATTAGTTATCTTTGCATTGTACATTAACAAGAGATATTGGTTCACTGTGTAAATATTTTTATTCATCTACATTTCTTGACATTTAATATGCTTTACTTCTATTAACAGACAAAAGAACCCAAAAACGTTATTTTAAAAAATTAACAAACTGAAAAAAAAATTACATAAGTTTTTTTTTATCATGTTAAAGTGAGTCTTTTTGAAAGAAGCTGATGCCAGCTCTAAGGAAAGGGACAGATGATACAGACACATAAATATGCACTCAGCATCAGTTTATGGCTCTAGACAAAAATCATACTGTATTTGACTTAAAGTTGTGGTAGTAAAACCCACCCTGACAGTCGGGAGATGCCTCCCTTACCAAGCACAGACTACAAGGAGATTGCAACTCCTTGTCCTTTCCTTACAAATGTAACACTTACAGCGTAAGATTGACAGCTTGTTAAAAGCTAATTAGGGAGAATAGGAAAGAAGCAATCCTTGTGCAACCAAGTGGGCACAGTTTTCTCCCTCAATTATGCTGAAGACTAAACCTCTCATAAATGCAAGTGGGAACAAAGTATATTTTTATACTGAACATACAATGCTAATATCTGTTAAGAGTAGAAATTCTGGATTTACAAAAAATAATGTATGTGTAGAATAAACAGCTCCGCTTGGCATTTAAAATATGTGCATATTTTTTACACCAGAAAATGCCATTCACCTCATTAAATTATGTCAAGAATCATAGCTAAAACTCAACACAGACTGTCACCAAGCATCACACAAATAATATAGCATGGGTTGGCAGCTGAATACTACAGACTGTGCAAATAATGACAAGGAAAGCCTTTATTCCCAAACCACTTAGTGCAGATTCCAGCCAGCTCTGCACACTCCGGAGGCAACAGCATTATGCGCAGGGAAATTAGGTTTACACCCACATCAAAAAATGCATTTGCTAGGATAGAGGTGTAGGAGGAAATACTGATAGCTGCTCAGATGTAACCAAGGACACCAGTGAGTGCAGTTTCTAGTTTCTGTTCTCACCCTGCCCTCCGTGGGGATCCCAGATATAATGGAAAATACCAGTCTTTTTCAGAATTTCCAAAAGACTCCTGAAATCAAGCAGATGAAGCATAGATTAGAGTCTTCCATCAGACTCTGTTATTGACTTTCAAATCAGGTTAAATGAAGCCCAGATTGGATGAAAGCAATCCAATCACATTTCCATTTAAGTCCAGGTAAAGAGGGTTTAAGGGCTTAAATTATTCACACAGTGGGTTCCATCTCAAAATTTATCAAATATAAAAGATTCCAGCCAGAGAGAACAAATAAATAGGTTTGATTAAAACCTTTCTCTTCGTTATATATCCATTTACAGAAATGCTCATTACTGAATGTGATCTCTGAACAACAAATGTGGATTTGGTATGCCCGTTATCTTTAAGAAACTAATAAAATAGCAAGAGTGAACAAAGGTAACTAAAGCACGGGGCATCCAATGATCAGGGTTGGAAACACTGAAATGGAGCAAAGGCATGGAGAAGGTGGCACGGGAGGGTAGTCAAACGTAGCCTTCCTTGGAGCCTCATACATTCCAGCGGAGTCTGAACTGATGAGAGTTCACTGGGAAACTCAATTCAGAGCATCCTACTTCTTATCTCCAATCACATCCCTCCTCCCATCACTCACACTTTGCAGTGAACATCTTGGAAGCTAGGAGAGAGATAGCTGACCAAAAATCTCTTAGTGTAAGTAACATTTCCAGGGAACTTGTCCCTCCAAGTTCTTTGTGGAAGAACAACTCAGAACATTAAATGGGGATAGCAGAGGTTGTTACTGCGCCCCAAAGTATCTGTGAATATCTGTCATGTAAACAAAACTTTAGACAGATGTTCAATTTCTGCCCTTATAAATATGGCATTTTTGTCCAAATGATCAGTCACGATTCACATTAAGTAGATCCAACTTGAAAATATATAAAATTAAATATGGAAATGTATCACAAGGGCTAACCATTTCTAAGATGAGTCAAGGTTTCCTTCCTAGAAGCATTTTAATCCTTGCACAGGGCCTAACATTTTTGTTAATATTCAAAGGACACATCAAATCAGGTTTTATTATAAAAGATAAAATATTTCAGTTCTTTATTTTGCTTTCTCTAATATTGGCAGACATATTTGTACATGCCTGTCAAAATTGTGCTCTTTATCTGTATTTATTGTCAGTTCTCTTGGAAAATATAAGGAAACATATTTATTACTAATGATGTTAGAAAAAGATTGATTTTCTGCTGTTTTACTACTTAGTGAATAATTTTTTAGCAGCTGCAAAACATTAAATGTTAAGTAGAAATAAAACACTACTTCCTCAAGTGCTTTTGAAATAACAAAATGTCAAAGCTTCATACTTGAATACAGTTCTCACTGTTAAAAGCAGTAATATTAGGAGTTGTTAAAACTCAGATGGCAGGGAAAAAAAGCTACCAGTAAAACACAACGGTTTAAACTTTCTAAGCCTAAGGAGTTGCATCTTTATAAAAGCTTTGCCATGGATTTATCACCAAAGAAAAGTTCCCTGACAAATAGAAAACCCTCTTTTTCTCAAAATAGAGAGGAACAGATATACTTCTAATCTAGGGCAAGTGGCACCCCGTAATAAACTGTAAATGGACTTTCAGTGAAGGCAGTGAGGTTAAATTTTACTTGTAGATAATTTTCTGACATGCTTTGTTTTGCAGAGCAGAGTTGTAGGGGCTGGAATGAAGCCTGAAGAACAGTCTGATTCTGAATACTGAGCTCAACAAGGATCATGCTGGGATTGCAGTGGTGACTGACTGGTAAAGGGAATATGCAACATCCTTTGTGAAAACAATTAATATGGAGGTGCGTCAAAATGCAAAGAAATTAAGGATATTTTATATTCTTTATTATTTTTTGGTGCTATCAGTATGTTACACTGTCAGTCTACAGAAAGAATAAAGTATGAGTAAACTGTATTCTAATTGAATTAGAATGTGAAAATTTGTTCTGTCATTAACTTGCTGGTATGTATCATTTACTTTTTTCATGATAGTTATGAATATTATCATTTTAATGGATATTTAAGTCAATATTGCCAGGAATACCTGAAGTTTTATAAACCAGACAGAAAAAAATAAAATGAAAACAATTCTGTTCTCATGAGCACAAAAGTTTCACATTTCTCTGGACTGCAATTTGCTCTTAAAAAATAAGAACATTTTTCCTCCAAATCCAAAAGAGAAACTTGAAACTAAACTCAGTTTTGAGCCCCAAAACTTAGACAATGGCTGGTGTTATTCTGAGATTACAATATGCTGTTTATACAGCAAAACTTGAATCATATTATAGTTATCAGAAGCGAACTGACATAACTCACCCCTATTTATGTGGGGGTTACAATTCTCACCTGAAAATGTTGCAATGCTCATAATTTCTGAGTTACTTTTGTGAGTTCATTTGGTAGACATTACTTTAAATTTGACTAACTGTGCGTCTTGGCTCTAAAATAGTAAAGCAATAATTATAAAGGCATTCCTTCCTTCAGTGTGTGCGTGCGTGCGTGCGTGCGTGTGTGTGTGTGTAACATCACAACATTCCTAAGAAAAATGATTTAAATTCAAGGACATGCTTATCTTAGAGGAAAGAAGAATTAAAGTTTTACA
This sequence comes from Cavia porcellus, assembly GCF_034190915.1. Lineage (NCBI taxonomy): Eukaryota > Metazoa > Chordata > Mammalia > Rodentia > Caviidae > Cavia > Cavia porcellus. The sequence continues at coordinate 6,690,039 of NW_026947500.1, read as the reverse complement.
ACTATGGATGAGTGGACATCTCTCTCTTTGAGTGTCAGCATTGTCAGAAGCCAGTGCCCCAAAGTGTCTGTGAATATCTGTCATTCATAGGTGGAATGTGTTAAAAATGGATAGTGTACAGATACCCATAGTATGATGGGTAATCATAGTATGATTAGAAGCTCTTCATGGCATGTAACGAAAATCTAAATACTGAATATACAGCAAAATGAGAGAGGCAAGGGTCTAAATAATTCATTATATGTATAGTTAGCTCCTGAATAATCTCAAGATGATTGCAGGACAGTTACCATTGCTTCCAGCTTGCTCAGTTTGAAAGAAACTACAGAAAACTGTCAAGGGCATAGGTGTCTGTATAGTTGTATTTATCTATCTATGTATCTATTGTCAATCTTCTCATCCATCAATTTCCATGCATTTACTTAAACAAGCCTTCAAAACTTTTTTGTTTTTATTTATTTGGACAACCGGAATGATAAATACATTTTGATGTGCTTAATGTAGTGCATGGAAGCGAAAGTCGTATCCAGTCAAGCTTTTAAGCCAATTGTTTCGTTTTAGGCTTCAAACCATTGGGGGTCCAATAGGATGATCTGAGCTGTCACTCTAAAGCATTTAGAGACGCCTAATTCTAATTAAGCATATCAACTCTGATGCTTGACTTCAATGAGACAAAGGGTGCCATCAATTTGATAAGACTGCTAAGCAGGGTTTAAAATTAATTCATAATTTCTTTTATGTTTGTCATGTGTTGTGAAAATGAACTGCCATTCAATTTTTCATAAGCCATGCAGAAGTAGAAGATTTAATTTCAGGCGGTGTATTGGAAGGCCTGAGTAGTTTGGGGAACAAATTATGATTCCATACTGTGATCTTTGGATAATTGAAGCAGCAAGCAAGCCACTTGGCATGCAGATGTTGACATTCACTTTGAAATTCTCTACAAATTTACACAATTAGAGAACTTCCACCTGTCATCATCGTATACTTACCCCTTAGAACTACTCTAATATCCCTTTATTAAACTGTATCCAATGTATCATTTAAAACTTTTATTTTTATAATTATGATAAATAGTGTAAAAATGAAGAATTGAAAACAAATGGTGATTTTTAAGCAATTTATAGTCAGTATTCATATAGCATAAGATGGTATTTATTACATATTATTTACTACAGGCAGCTAAATGGTTTCAAGAATACCTGGTTGACAAATTTGTGAAGATTCAGTAATCTTACACCAATTATGAGAATTGTATCATCGGAGGAAGTAATCATAAATCAGTGTCATGGAATCAGGAAATAAAAGGATATGTTTTTTTAGAAGATCTGAAGGAAATTTAGACAACATATTCCATCATCCTATGAACACTTCTAAGATGTTTCAACCTTTATTCTTGTCATTGGGACTTAGAGCAAAAGCTTCATTTTGGAATTTAACTGTTCAGGTAAGCTTTTCAGAGCAAAGCATATCAAAGCTATGGTTTTACATAAGTATTAATAATTTCAACACAAAACTTGGGAATGATAAATTCATGTTGACCTAGAAAACAGGTTTTATTTTTTTCCTAAAGTGGAATCCGGGTATAATCAATGCTGTAAGTCAGAAACCAGCAAGATGTAATCATAAAATTATGAAATTCTTAAAATGAGTTTTAAATCTTTCATATATTTGTTTCTTTTCTAATAGATTTCTATATTTTAGTTGGTTAAAAACAATATTTTTAAGACCAGAAGTCATTTTTAATTGCAGAAACATTAGATCACACTTTTAACTTCTAAGCTAAATATCATGCAATTTGTTTGAGATGATAGCTCTTGGCTGGATGTTTTAGGTAATAGAAAAGGGAAAAACAAAAACAAAAATAATAATTTTCCAAGATGACAAAAGGCATACATCATGAGTATGTTGGCAAAAAACCTGAATTCTCTACAGTATTAAAAGAAACCTTGAATGATTTTTTTCATTTCTAATATCATTATAGTGCAACAAGAAAAGGGAATATAAAACCAAATGCTAAAAACATTTTCTGCCAGCTGGAAACCCTTATGTCTGTTTTGACAAGCCTATCACACATATACAGACTGTCACAAAGGGAAAATCTTTCAGTTTCCTCTCAGGAAGATCATTAGGAGCCTTTTTTATTGATTGCTTCCTGTGGTATATATAATCCTCCTTGTGGTTTGTGCTAGCCAGGAAACCTGTTGTATGTAAACAACCACAGGTGATTAGCGATCGATGAATGATTTTAACCCACAAGATAAATGCAATAGGACATAGACCTTCCTGTAGAGAGCTGTTTAGCTTTCATTCCCTATGGATTTAACTTGATTTTTTTCAGCTGAAGGGAGGAGAACACAGAAAATCAATGTTGCCAGTTGAATTCCACACTGTTGAGATCTATTCAGAGCTATCTGTTAGATGAACATTTCTAGTGGAAAGTTTCATCCTCTTTGTGATAAGTTCATACTTTACATTCTGGGTTATGGTTTTCCAAAACGTTCTGCCAACAACTCATATACATAAGTCTATTTTGCCCAACTGCCATAATTCTTCTCTGACTGAATGAATCACAATAAGGCATAGAGAAAATTCCATGGCCACCGTTATTTAAAATCAACATTAAAAAGATGGTAGTTATATAAAGCTCAGCAAAAATACCAAAGTTTTACATTTTTATGGATATAATCTTTGAATCACAAAGTCTTAGAGTTGAAATTGATCTTATATATCACTTACTAAAGAAATATGCACTATTTCTGGAATTTGCTGTATATCTTCTTAAATATAATATTTCTGGGTTTTTTCTTCTATGTATACTCAGTCAGAGCTATGCATGCTATTTCATATCCATTTATTGCTTGTTTCTTTCTTTTGTAGTGCTGGGATCTGCTTAGGGTGTTACATAGGTCAGTGTTCTGCTACTGAGTTACACCCCCAAGATCTGTACTTTTAAAATATCCACAGGTAGAGACATATTAAGAGAAATGTCTCTCTATATAAGGCATCATAAATAAATTTATTTTTATAAATCTAACATTCCAATAAGTGTGTATTATCTATATTTGTGTATTTGTCATTGTCTGAGCAATCTGTTTATGTATCTATACACACATATTATATAACTTTAGAAGTATGCAGGAACTATGAACAATAATTATTGCTTAAAATAAGGCGTACAGCGGGCTAAGAGAAGGAACAATATTTTAGCTTATAATCTTTTAATATGGCTTGAATTTGTCTCATGTGTTCATTACAATTTATGAAATATTTAAACTTCTAAAAGTTTCCTTTGTAATGATGCTGTCCAGTGTTATAGTTTAAATCTAAAATGCCTCTTAAAAGGCTCACCTGTCCAGAGGTAGAACTTTCAGAAAGCACTCAGATCTGGGTGCTGTGATCATCAGAGGATTAATCGATTGAGTTAACAGCTGAACGTGATGCAAGAGGCCTGTTGAAGGGTATGGGTCACTGGGTCATGCCTTGAGAAACTGTATCTTTTATATCTCCCTTGACTCTTTCCCTCTCTACTGCTTCCACTGCTCTGTCTTCTTCCAGCCATTATGAGGTGAACAGTTTCCTCGATCACCTACAGCCTTCTGTTCTGGAGCTAGCCAAGCATATGCTGAACCATTTCAAAACATAAGCTCGTAATAAATCTCTCCTCTTTTGAATTGTGAAGAGCATGTATTTTGTCCCAGCAATGGAAATCTATTATGAGAAACTAGGTTTGGAAAACATTTATTTACTTACTTTATTCCCAAATACTATCCCTGAGTTGGAATGTTATATGAGAAATGTTATATTTGAGAAGATATTCAGCAAAATCCAGAAATAGTGCTTATTTCTGTAGTAAGTAACATATAAGATCCATTTCAACTCTAAGACTTTGTGATTCAAAGATTATATTCATAAAACATAAAACTTTGGTATTTTTGCTGATCTTTATATAAGTACCAACTCTTTTTTTGCCATCAAAGAGGTTTTATTATATGTACTAATCCTAGGGAGACTTGAGTTCATTCTTTTTCTCAATATTTTGTCATAGAGGAGTTGATCAGATGAGATGCAGAATTCAGGAGTAGGAACCTTGTATAAACTGGAAAATGTTTACTTTTGTCCTCCTGTCATTAACTTCATTTCTCTAAAGCCATAAGTTAGAGAGATGAAGTTAATGATTAGTTAAACAGATGGAACAATATGGTCAGAATGTCTTCTTTTGTACCTCCTCGATATATTTTATACACTAGCAGAATCAGCAAATGTGTTCTAAATTACAACCCAGCAACAAAGAATATCTAAATCTACAAAAGAACATGTATTTCTTGGTCATTATGCATACCTAGAGCACATCAGCAAAAGGTCACTGCTCATTCGTTGCTAAGGCTGATTATCTGTGGCAAGCATCTGATTCTATATTTATCCTATACCTTGAAGATATAAAAAATGATGGAATCTTTGTAATAATTGGTGCAAACTTATGCAAGATCTCTCATTTTAAAGATTTTTTCTTCATTCTTGTATTACTCATACAGCGGAGACTTTTAAATTAGAAACGTGAGAATTCTAAGGTAAATTGCAATAACTGTGTCCATTGGTTAGCATCTGCATGGTAATCCTAGTGATTCACACAGATTCACTATGCTGTCGTGTTCCTTAAGTAAAATTATCCTTATAACACTATAGTAAATATGAGAAATAACTTTTATTGTGTTTGTTAACTCAAAATCTCAACTTACGATATAGGAAACAAAAAAAATACAAAATAAACATACTATAATAAACATGAAATACATGGTGCTTAAGAGGGAGGATAGGATGTAGGCACCTATATGGCCATGCTTGGGATAAAACATGATGTCCTTAAAGAGAAAGCAGAAATAGAGACTGGATTTATAAACCACAAAACCAAAATAAATGTTGAGACATATAAAACAAAACCAACCATTTTTGTTTGGGCTGTTTTGTAAGACCTGCTACAGAGAATTCAGAGCTTTTTTTTTTAAGGACTTGAGAGAGTCCATTCAGAGTTTTTGAAGGTATAGAAAGGGAAATTAAAATGCATTGCCTTTTATAAGCAGTTAGAATAGTATCCTCAAAAGCTGACTCAAACCTGTGATATCGGTGTAATTAGCACAATTCAGTGTAATGAAACATCTCACACAGGCATTTGAGATAAAGTCCATAGTCTTTTAATTATAAATCTGAGGGAGAAAAACATTTTCCTTTAAAAATGAGATTTCCAGAACTCTTTCCTTCAAAGATCTTGCATTTAGAGACTTTGTAATAAAGAAAATATTTCTTACTTTTTGTCTTTAATTACCTGGGTGGCCGGAGTTACCGACTTCACTTAAACACAGTGCTGGAGGCCCTAAGAGACAGTGAAAAAGATCAGCCTACGGAGACAGGTTTGGAAACAGTGGGAATGGAAGCTTTTCAGTCAAGGGACTCCTGGTGGACATTTTTACTCTAAATATCCAACTTTTTACTCTAAATAAGCAACTTTTTACTCTAAATATCCAGGAACGGAATGCTTTAGACACTATGGGCCAAGAGATCCCTTAAAATTGCTCAGTGTGCTACTGTAGCCCACAAGCAGACCTGTGTCAGGCAAGTGAATGAACACTTGGATTCCCGGGAAAAAAAATCAGGACACTGAAATTTGAACTGAACTTTTGTGTATATTGACACTTTTTTATTTTAATTTTTTATCATCTAAAAATTGTTAAAAATCTAAACTGGGGCTGGGGATTTAGCTCAGCGGCGTAAGCGCCTGCCTTGTAAGCAGGCAGTTGTGAGTTGGAGCCCCGGTACCAATCAAAAGGAAAAAGACAAAAAAAAAAAAAAAAAAAAAAAAAAAAATATATATATATATATATATATATATATATATATGCTAAACTTCTGAGGTGTACAAAAATGGGCAGTAGGCTATTGATTACTGACTACTGTCTTAGAGGCCCTTGATCTTATACTAGCTGATCGGCTGCAGATGAAAATAGTAAATATACAAGAGAGGATATTAATACAGAAAACCACTTCTTTTAAAGAGCTGATATTATAACAAGATGGCATATAATAGAATGAATAAATAAATAATTTTAATGTGGAAATTCATAGATTTTTAAGAAGTTAATGACAGCTTTGCACAGTGGTATCTGTGACAATGAGAAAAATTGGCAGCTATTCCAATATTTTCCATGAGGTATTATCCTTAAAAATGTATTTAAAAATTTTATTTTACTCAGAACAGCTTGTGCTCTTTGTATTGTCCCTGGCGATTGATATGTCTTTGTAGTCTCCAAACCTATATTAGCTCTTAACTCCCTCGTGGAAAAATTGGTGCATGTAAAAAGAAAAAAAAAAAAAAAAAAAAAGAGGAAAAAAATATGTGGCTGGAGATTTAGCTCAGTGGCATAAGCACTTGCCTTGCAAGTGTGTGGTCCTGCTTTCCATCCTTGGTACTGATAAAAAAGAAAAAAAAAAAGACGAAAAAAAATTGGTGCATGTATATAAAATATCTTGATCATTTTGATCTCTTTAATACTTCTCCTAATACTTCTTCTCCTACAAAACCATTATATGTTGCAAATATACATTTTATTTAATTTACCAATTCTAATTATGTGATCTCTCATGATTTGAAAAATTTTATATTTTACTCACCACTAGTTACATAGACACAAAGACACATACAGATAAAATGAAACAAGTAGTTGAATAAACTAGTCTATCCATGATATAATTTATGGTATTAATGGACTTTATTAGGTGTGACTCAATATAATAGGGGTGCTGTGTGTGTGTGTCCTCTGTGTGTGTGTGCTCTCTGTATGTGCTGTGTTTGTGTGTACTCTGTGTGTATCTGTGTGCTCTTTGTGTGCATGCTCTGTTTGTGTGTGTATGTGTTTGTGTGTATGATCTGTTTGTGTCTCTGTGTGTCTAGATGTCATACTCTCATGACAAATGGAATCAGCTACTTTCAACTTCAAGAGAATGAGGCCTGGCTACCTGTGTGTAGGAGTGGCATTATTGGATTTTTCATTTCTCTTGGGTTTCAATAAAACTAGTATCTATTGACCTTCAGACAGGTACAAAAATCCATATTTTTATGCTGGACTACATAAAAGAAAAGTTTTAGATTAGACTTTAACTATTGATTCTTGTTCTAAGGTTTAACTAAAAATTGTAACTTTCATGCGCTTACATACAGCTAAACCTTATCACTGATATTTCAAGCTCTATGACCTTAAAGCAAGTTCCTCAACGTATGTAACCCTCAAGTGGTTTAACTGTAAGAAATTGAAATGACCAACATCATGAAGGGATTTGCTTGCTAGAGTAACAGTTTGCCTTTGATGCAAAATGATAAAGGTCTGAATTAAGGCAATGGGAATAAAAAGAAAAAGACCCACAACATGTAGAAAAAGGGAAATTGGCTCAAAAATTAAGAGCAAGGGCTGATTTTGAAAAGTCAGCTTTCTTTGTGAAAGATGGAGTATAAGTTTAGGGTAGACATAACCATTCGGCCTGGTTTTCCTTATTTGTGTGATGGGAGTACCACTATATACCTTGCAAGATTTCTGTGAGCACTCAGTGAAATCCTGAAATAAATTACCCAGAACAGGAATTCTTTTAGTGGAGAAGTAGGCACTTGTATGCTTAATCTCTTGTGTCTTTAAAGAGATATTTCTGGGCTTTTAAATCAACCTTGTCATATGTTTAAATAACAAAAGTTGGTGATAAAGCGATGGCCATGAACTGCTTTGTGATTTAATTCTTATTTAAAGGTTAATTTTGTGATCAAAACAGGTTTATCAAAAGCTTTCATGAGAAAAGACTTAAATACTGATTTATGAAGACAAAAAATTTATTTATAGAATTTATAGAACATTGTTACTCAGGGCGTAGAAGACAGGGAAATTTAGTTATTAGGAATAGAGTGTACAACATTATTGCTAAACAAAGAAAAAAACAGAAAGCTAAAGAGTTCAGTGAGAAGATAATTACTCATAGTAATCTTTATCTCTATTAAAAATACCTCCATTTGAGTTTTATAATAATACTAATACAAGTTGTGGTTGGCATGGAATCAAAGCAAATATTTGATAAATGCAGAAGCATCCATATTTCTGTTCACTCTTTCCTCCATACAAGATGGAAGGACAGGGGCTGGGGATTTAGCTCAGCAGCATAAGTGCCTGCCTTGCAAGCGGGCAGTCGTGAGTTCGATCCCTGGTAACGATAAAAAGGAAAAAGACAAAAATAAATAAATAAATAAATAAAAAATAAAAAATAGATGGAAGGACAAACTTAGAAATTGCCATTTTATGTGACACAGAATGTAAAAATACCCCAAATTTTTTCCATGATTTTGTAAAATTTGTAGAGGTTATTTAAAATTGTTCTTTTATATATGATTTCTTTACTCCTACATACTTTTTTTCTCTTAATGATATTAAAAAGCTCTTGGAAGCTATTTAGTCTTTTAAACCTCCTCAACTACACAGAACAATATGATGTGCCATTCAGTTGTTATACACGTCCCTTTCCATGAGTGACATGTTTATTTACTTTACTGATATTAACGAACACATCCTAAATATAAAATATCTTCAGAAAAAAGTCCATCAAAGCCAATTGAAGTCTTTGAAATTTTGAGGTGTATATGACAGTAACGTTTATGGAGTGCACTGAGAATCTAATTGATGTTATTCACAACACAAAAAAACCTAGATAATGCTTAGTAAAAGTTTTGTCTGAATTTTGAGAAAGTGGAATATCATCAGAAAGCTCTGACAATTTAAGTGATAGTCATTGTCATCTCATTATGTTTTTCTGAAAGAGGATCTATAAAAGCCCAGGAGGAACAATGACAAAAAAAAAAAAAAAAAAAAAAATGGCCTCTCTTAAAGTGTTCTGCCAAGCAATAACCAGACCTCTTTGCTTGGGGTTTTGTGGCAAGCAGAAATACTGCCTGCCACCTTTGTTTGTCACTGGAGATGTTTACCCCTTTGGTCATTTCTCTAGCTTTAACACGTTTCTAGATCCCCCAGCTGAGGTCATCAAACTCCATTAGTCCACAGAGCCTTGTAATTTCTGTCCCTGAATAATGTGGCATATTATGAGGTATTCTGCTATTGGAAGTATATTTTTATTTTACCTAATTTAATGGGGAGGAACCAGTTTTCCCTCTTCATAATGAAGTTTCTATGACACTAATTTTCATATTGCTTCTTCCTGTCATTCATGGAAATTCAGGCCTCTCTCTCTAGGTACCATTGCTACCAAAGACTGACATCTAACTGACAGTCCTTTCAATTCACTAGACACTGCTATGTCCACTTGAATTTTTAATTTGTTTGACATTTTATGTTTCACTATTAACTCCTCCTTTTCCCATCTGATCACTCAGTTACTCCAATGGGTCATTTACAACCCTTCACTTTGTACTTTTGTATTTAAGGTTTCTTGTGTTTCTCTACTGTCATTACTTAAGACTTCTTTAGGTTTTCTGTGATTCTTTGGGAATTAAAAAAAAATCTATCATCACTTACCATCCTTGTTAGCTTTATTGCTTATACTAATATCATCTTCTTTAACTTCAGGTGATTTATACCCAAAGAACCTCCACAAGTACTCCCACATTACACATGACCTAAGCTGGAACACAGTCACCCCTAAGCCAAATGAGTCACATCAACTTGACTCATCACACATCCTGCAAATAGTCACCCTGCCAGACAGCCTCAGAGATGCTAACCTTTAACTAACTCCGAGCCTCTAAGAATTTCAGTAAATTCATAAATCTAGTCAAAACAAAGAAAGACTATTTTAGTAGCTCCATCTGGCTACTATTCTCCTCCTCCAACACCACCCCAAATATATACTTTCCCAAAGACTTTGTTCACATACGACAACTTCGGTCACCACAGGTATTGTTACTACCTCAATAGCTCTCTTGAACAATACCATAGGAGGTGATTTCTTCCATTCTGTCTCTTTCCAAGGCTTATTTTGTAGATAAATCTTGACAAATCATACTACATGGTTTTTCCTCCATAAGTTACTCTTCCTTTTTATCTTGCAGAAGAGAGTTGATTTCTCATTGTATTTTTATTATTTTATTTTATCTTATTTTTCCGTATTTATTTTTGAGAAGAATGTATAGTCTCAATATCTATTTCAGGCTGGCATAGAACTCATTAGGTAGCCAAAACTGTCCTCAGACTCAGTACTAGGATCCTCATGACTCAACATCCTGAGTGCTAGAATGCATGCAAGTTGGACATGCACCACCATGCCCAGCTTGGTTTATTTTCTGATTATACACAACGATTTGCTCTCTTCCATGGCTGAATTACTTATGACATAGCAACATAATTTCCATACAAATATATAATTTAATGATTTAAAACACAACTTATATAGAAAGAGGAATTCCAGTTTGCTTTACACAAATCAACTTAAAAAATACTAAAGACTAACCTATGGCACAATGACTTAAGTCAACTTGACATAGTTCCATTTCTTTTGACTTAGTAACAATGGAAACAGCGCAATTTAGTACAAATAACTGGAAAACAAACAAATAAATATCTCACCTAATTTGACCCTATGTGTCTATATGCTCAGCCAGACACATTAAAAACAAACAAACAAAGGACAAATAGAACCTTCTTCAGTAAAGGAAACCAAGCTTTCCATTAGCTCAGGAGCAGAAAACTTTAGAGTCACTTTGACTGAGTTTTCCATCACATCTTTTATCTAAACTATAAGTGAGGACATTGGCTACACCATAAAAAGGCAATTAATGCTTCACAGCCTCTTTCCAATTCACCTCCCTCCCTCTCTCTCTCTCTTTGTATTATTGCAATGTTCTCATAACTGAGCCCTCACTTCCTTCCCACAGAAACCAAAGTGATCCTGTGAACATATGGGTCAGATTCTGTTACACTATCTCTCAGAAGTTTCTAGTAATTCCCTTGCTTTTGTTGATGCAGAATAAAGATGAAATTCTTCAGTGATCTGCAAATCCCTCTTATATCTCTTCTTCTACTCTGCAAACTATTTATACTGCCTCTCTCACCTACTTCTTTCCAAGGTCTCAGGTTTGATGCTCTTTGAACTCTCAGAACAAACTCCTATCTCAGGGCCTTTGCACTTGTTATGTTCTTTTCCTAAATATCCATAAGACTAACGCCTTCACTTCAAAGTCTATTGCTAAATGGTATTTTCTTACTGAAGTCTTCTAGATGAGTGCAAAAATTGTCACTGGAACTAAGAAATCTTAGTGGAATTAAGCTCTATAAGTTTGCCGAAGTTAGTAGTAGAAAATTATAAAAATGGATAGCTTCATGGTCCTTTATGGCTTAAACAATACTTCTACATATGGCTGCACTCTTCCCGACAAAGGCCAGGTAAGGAGAATGGAGTGGCCTTTCCATTTAATAGATGGGAACAATACTAGACAGTGTAGGGACTCACTGAGGCTAATTTATTTGAAGGAGGGAGGCACTTAGAGGTCTTGGACAGTGCTATCTATCTTCAGGAGAGCACACCTCAGTGCCTCATCCAAGGGAACTCAAAACTTTCAAAGCATATGATGACACTATGCTTAAAAACCTGTGTTTTATTATAGTATAAGTAGTGGTCTTCAGAAACACCAGGAAAATATGACAATTACGTTAACACACATTTTGCTTAATTCACATTTTGGGACACAAAAAGCATGTTCTAAACTTGATCCTCCTGTCTTGGATGATCTCATTCTATCTTGTTTCTTTGGCTGAGGTGAAGTAGCTTTTCACTTACTTGTATTGCATTACCTTAAGTACTTAAATTTCATTTTCAATGAAACCCTTTTTAATGAATATTTATGAGCATGTCCCTGCAGTGTTCATTCTCTGTATATACTTCCCTTCACAGCAGGCTGTAGTTTTACTTTTTGCTTTTCACTGATAAAATATTAGCCATATAAATCAATGTGGCTCAGCAAATATGGAAATAACAGTACCCCTCTACCACAAACACTTTCACCAGTCACCAGTACTGATGGTGCTTTAAAAAAAAAAACAGTAAACAAGAAGTAATTAGAATAATCAGGCCCACCTGGAGTAACGTGCAATTTACATTTTTGATAGATGATATTAAGATACAACTCTCCCAGTAGGCATCTGATTTCTAAGCTAAAACAGTCACCATTTTTCAAAGTATCACATGAAGATGTTGACATAGCTCCTCTCCTCTCACTTGTAAGTAGTTTGCGCTACCTCTTTTTCCATCGTGTATCATCTGGAGGAGTTGCAGGAAGGAATTTGGTTGAGAAAACATACTGGATACATTCGCACTTTAATAAAAACATTTTCTTCTCCTAGAAAAGATCTGGGGAACATTACATTGATCTTTTTGTTGCTGCTGTTGGTAAGCAACAATGATTATCTGTACAACATTCTATTAGAACTATGGAGTCGAAAGCCAGTAACACTTATCCATTCAGCAAAAGGTAACTCCAATTAAAAGTCTCAGTGAGCTACCTGACTTCTGATACTGTGTGGGCAAAACTGACAACCTGGAATACTCTGCGAATTCCTTTAAGGTAAATGTACGACTATGCTGGTACTTGCAAGAAAGAAATAAAATGCAAGAATGCAAAATAAATTACCCAACCGTATGGTACTCAGATTGTAAACGCCTGATGACAAGCAGATAGTTGTTCATCTTGCAACCGGTACAAGTTTCTCTTCCACTTGAAGCAATCATGAGTCATTGAATCACATAAATGCCACTTTGAGGGAAAAGTAAGAAAGTGCAACTTTTATGGATGATGCATGTATATTGAATGAGATGTATCTAACTTGTCAAGTCAATACAATCTCTGTATTGACTATATTAAACCAGACTTTCATCAGAAAATTTACAAGTTTTTATATAGAATTCTACAAAAATAAGATAAATAATTGGTATTTTCTTTTTAAACTTTAAGTATGTAATACTTACAAATGCTATTTTATTAGTTATAGAGAGAAAAAAGAGAAACCAATAAAAATGAAGTTGAAAATTAAGAAAAATTTTCTCCTGTTTAAACCTATAAGATTTCATTCAATTCAACTAATGCTAAGTGCTTTTTATGTATCATGCATTACGTGACATAGTCTTAGCCCTCAGGTTTTATAGATCATAATTATCCCAATAAATCTGTGAGTCAGTAGCATTTTTATTTTAACAGACAAGTGTGATTCAAAATGGTCAAGTGAGTTGAGAATAATGTGCTACTCAACTGTGACTCAGGCCACTTTTTACAAAGCAAAATGCTACGTATCCAGAATCTAACAAGTTTACTAAGGCGACTATGTGATTTTAAAGAACAAGGGTCAGAGTACTCTATCCTGAGTGTCCATGATCTGGGAAAAAATGCATATGTATATATTAGAATATAAACACTAGATAGGTCATAATGCTGACAATAGGTAACTTGTATCTCAAGACCTAATATAATTGGTTTTATATTAAAGTCACTTAAGATCATACCTGCAACTATTAGGTTGAAAATAAAAATAAACAATGGAGGCTTATCAGCACTTTTTTGTAGTTCAGACAAATCTATGAATGACTCTGAATGCTGGAATTTTAGCTATTTAGAATACAGTTCTACAGTACCTACCGCAGAAGCAATGTGCTAGAAATAATCCCATTTTGGGGAAGTATGACATGTTTTTGTCCTTTTCCTTATCAGTGAACAAGCAAGGTACAAGGATCAAGACGAGCAGAGCCCCTCTGTAGCTCTCTTTGATTCATAATAAAGTGAGTTTAGTGTTTTTTGTCACAGAAGTGTCTGCAAGTGAAAATCCATGCCTGTATTCCTGCCTGTGTTTACCGGTATTTATGTACAGATGCTGGGATCGAGAATGAGAAACCAAACCTCGCTCTCCAATAGTCCCCATTGCCTCCTCCAATCCTAAATGAAGCCATCCTCAAAAGAAGTGCAAAATTTCTTGCACTTCTAAGGAAGATCTTTCTAACCTCATGGCCTTCTTATTTGCCTTTCTTTGTTCCTTAGAAAGAGCCAGAAGTAGAAAAGCCGAGAAAATCTTAACTGTTCCCTAAGATCCCTGCTGCCCCGGTAGTGAGCTGCTGTTCTACATCAGATATGATTCTGAGAAGGAGAAGATTTACATTAGATGAGAGACCCTAGATGAGGAAACTTGGATATCAGATGTTACACTTTTACATGTTAAAAATGAAATAATTCACAAAGTTTCAGAAGGTACATAGAACATTTCAATCATGAGTAGAAAAAACTGTTTGTCAGAGTTGTTTTAAAAGGGATCTAGCAAGAAAGACTCAACTGGCTTTTATGTTATAATTTATCAAGGCCACCTCAGCTGGTAAATCAATAGTACAATGATGTTAACACTTTGAAAATGCCACTGAATTGTCTTAGGGAATGGAAATGATGGCTTAAAGCTTATGTTAATGTTAGGACTGAAGATGTATCATGCACTACAATGAAAAGTACAATATATAATGTATTACATAATATATATATATGTATATACATAATATATATGGAACATAAAATATTATTGCAAGATGGAATTTATGACAGGTACAGGTAATAAGAAATCTTATGAGATCAAGGAAATGAGACTTGCTGTGTTCTACTTTAGAGGGAACTCTTTTAAAGAGAATAGACAGGATCAGTTGATAGAAAGTGATTCATTTGTGGATATACAGAATAGTTAAACAATTTAGCTAAGGAAACTAGAATTGTAAATATAGACATTTTAAAAAAGAACTTTACAGCATACACAATTAAAGCACAATTATTAAAATTAAGCTTCCTTTTCCAAAATATAAAGAGATCACTTCTTTCTTTCATAGTAGAGTGGTAGTCTTTTCTGAAAGAATGTTTTGGTCATGAACACAGAGAAAAGAACACTATTTCAAAGTAATGAAATTATAAGTTTTTACATCTTTAGACTTAAAGATCTGTAAGTATTTCATTTTATAATCACTAAAAATTTTTAAGGAAAGCTGCATTACAGTAAGATGTTAGGATATTCAACATACCATGAGTCTAATGAAAATGACAGCACTAAAAATAAGATTGAGTGACAGCCAAAATAATTTTAAGATACATAATTTTTGAAAATCTTTGCATTCTGATTAGAATGAGAGGAATCAGAACAATGGCATAGATGCTGTTTCAAAAAAAATAAACTTTTTAACAGTACTATTATGTTGTATTTTTTAAACTGTGTGCAGTTTTGTCATTTTAAAATATACTGTTATTTTTAAAATATATTGTTATTTTTAAAATATTTTAAAGTATACTGTACACTTTAATATGTATATTTTTGAATAAATTTAAAAAGAGAAACATTTCAAATTAGCCTGACTATAATACATTTACAGCTATGTATTGCCAACAATACCATTTTAGAGAAAAATTCTAAATTATTGGCAGGCTTTCTTATTTTCCCCATGGGATCAAGGACACCATTTTTACTTTTGTTCTTTATCCAGAAACCAAAGATGAGCTGTGCAGTAATTTCTCTGGATCCTGAATAAGTAGCAAATAGCTAAGTGGTTCTTTGGAGTGGGCAGCTGCAAAAATCATCGTGGAAGCATAACTGTTACTTCTCTAAGCAGATGCATATTTCATTGTTCTGAACTAGTGAGACAAGCAGTCCACATGTGAATTCTCTCTTCATTCTTGTATTGGGCCAGTCAGGGAGTTTCTGTAATTGAATTTTAAAATCAATTCTCTGTACATCAAAATATTGTGTGTCCAAACTTCATTTGAGACTGCCTATGTCCCAAAAGAATCCCCAAACCTTATTTTTATTATCCAGGTACAACTTTGTAAAATGTCACTTTTTAATTAAATACTTAAAATGGTGTACATTCTGAGCATATACAAAAGAGAACTTTATACTACACTAAACAGTGCTTTAATTAATATGCTTGTATTTCTTGTCTCACCCTGTTTACTCACCAAAAGATAAGTGTGTAATTCATGGTGCACTTCTAGGTATGTGTGGTCTTATTCACGTTTTATTTTCTAGGAAGAATGCAAAATTGTTAAAGAAAAAAAACAAAAAAAATTCAAAATATTTTTAATATATGCTAAATATCTCTAATGTAATTCTGTATGAATATATATTATATTAAATAAACATTGAAAACATCCAATAATATTAGTTTAATTTAAAATCATGTTATATTAGAATGAGATGATCGCTTACAGAGTTTCACCAGCCAGTAGCTTTTAAAAACATTTTTCTCATATAACTGTAAAATATTTCAAGAAGTATGTTGTTTCATACTTTTACTATATAAAATGTTTCCTTGAAAATGTAATATTGCAAAAATATAAATTATAACAAACTATAAATATTACCATCTTAAAATAATTTTTATAACTCTTGGTATTTGGACCTAATTGATTTTAAAGGTTATATCAATTTAATCCCTACTGTACTACATTACGAAATAAAATGAATCAAGACTCTGTACTACTAAAATACTCTAAATTATTTTTTTCTCCTTGAACTTTTATTTCACTTTTCCCAGAGCTTTGGCTTTTTAATGAAATAATTTTTTTCTTCTGAGATTCCTCTATAGGTCATTTCCTTATAATTTTGTGCAACAGAAGTATATAGGCAAATAGAATTAAATGTAGAAGATTCCTGGGGTAGTGAGAAATTATGTTTTTATACTACTTTCAGGTTAAGGATTGCATCATTATGAAAAACTCTTGATAAAAATTAATATGTTGGATACCTTCTACATATAAAAATAAAAAGGTATTGGAAATTGGTATGTTAATAAGATAGATTTTCCTAATGAGATAGACAATTCTTTTTAAGGAAACAAGAGACAACGTTGATAACCACTGTTGATAACCTTGTACTCTGTTCTACACCATGTGCTATGTCTATCCTTGGTTTTGACTGACAGTTTTGTTTTGCCATATTTGACTGTATTCTCTCCCCCCCCAAAAGTAATAAGAACTAAGGAGTAATAAAATCCAAAATGTGTAAATTTTGTTGTAAAAAAGGGAGGGGGAAAAAAGAGCTCTAATGGATATAACAGCAAGTGTGTTTAGGGGTGTTAAATAGCTGACTATATTAATATTTTTGGATCATTGAACACAGCTGTTTGCAGTCTCCCTGTTTGAATGTCCACTTTGTATTCTTTGATACTGTGATTTGAGCAACTATTTTCAAGATGATAGTATGTAATCTATTAACAGGTGATTTCTTACTGTTATGTTTTGTTTTTTTGTAGTTCTGTATTACGTGTACCCTTACACCGCTTTGTTTTGTTTTGTGTTTTTCTCTTTTTCCTCTTAAATAAAAAAAATAAGATAGATTTCCTTTGTTTTCCAACAACTTCTTTTATTTGCTGATGAATTTTTATTCCAACTATCAAATAGTATTAAATATAAGTTTTGTTCTTGGTTTATAGATATTAGATGTCAGAAAATGAATTCACATAAATAAATAAGTGAGAAGTGAAGCCTGTAACAGAAATATCATTCAAATCTTTGAACATCTTCCAAGTTATATGCCAAAACCCACACAGAGATCTATAATAAAAGATTATTATTAATGATCTCAATACAGTTAATATTACCCTTAATGTTGAAAAGACAGAACTGGAAATTACCTGACTTAAAAGTTTTTTAACTCAGCCATTCTTTGTTTTTCAAAATAATCACCAATATTTAAGTTTCTTTCTTGTTTAGTGGTCTGAGGATCTTTTGGTTTCAGTTTATTGTTCTGATTGATTTAATTAGATATGAGAGGCAAACTATAACACACATTACTCAGAGAGCTAAAAATATTCACTCACAATTAACATCATTTTGAAAAATATCTGAAGCTCAGGGATCAGTAAACTCTAGAAAATTAAGAGTTGTATGACTTTCTTCATGAAATTCCTTCTAAGAAAAAAAGAAATGAGTACTGTGGCATTTCCATGGTGGACACACACTCTGGCATATTCATTTTAGGGTACAGTAAGTCATCACTTGTACCTTTAGAAGTGCTGACTGGACAGCTCCGAGGAAGGATTAGAAATTCACCACTTTAGTTGGAAAATATCAATTACCATCCAACAGGACCATCTACCAGAGTCCAGTCTTCTTTTTCCACAGACCTTATCACCTACTCTTACTTAATAAACTTTCTCCCATCTCCCCACTTCTTCTGTATTTGTTTTTACTTCTAAGATTCATAGAGTTAACTAAAATAAATTTTGAAAATATTGGATTATATTATTTTTCTGACCTTTTGCCTAAGAGAGGCAGCTGAAAAATAACAAAATGCCATATGAAATTATGATAAGATTGACAATGATGAGGATAAAAGTTATATTACATTAATATGCTGGTCCTTTTAAAAAGGCTTTTAATACATTAATACTTGTAAGTCTGAGAATAGCTTAAAGATTTGTACAGTTACTCCTCTCATTCCACAGATGAGGAAACTAAGAAATAAACATGGTAATCAAATTTGTTTGTATTTTACCCAAAGCAATCTAATTGTTATGACTATTCACCTATTATTATCCATTAAGATATCATCCAGATAAGTAAATTTATTTCTAGGAAGATGGACAATATTTTAAAAAGATGATGTGATTAGGTGTTGCTTACAAAGAACTGTCATTTTGTTATTACTCTTACCAAAAATCTGTGTTCATCTTTATCCTGTGAAGAAACTATAGCTTTTTAAAAAGTGATTTTGTAGGTACATTTTAGATATAAACAATGATCATATTAATCGTAAGGAATGTGTAACTATACATGATATAATTTGACTTTTTTACCATTCCCCTACTCTCTCTCCAACCCCTTTTTCCCTCATTGTTTATCAGAAACAAGACAAGGATGTCTACCATCACCACTCCTATTTAATATAGCTCTGGAAACATTAGCCAGAACAGTTAGACAAGAGAGAGAAACAAAAGGAACAAGGTTAGGAAGGGAAGAAGTTAAAGTATCATCATTTGAGAATGATGTGATATACTACATAGAAGACCCCAAAAACTCCCCCAGAAAATTTCTAGATTTAATGACCAAATTCAGTAATGCAGCTGATACAAAGTCGACATTATCAATAGGCTTCCTGTATATGAACAACAAATTCACTGAGAAAGAAATTAAAGAAACAACATAGTTCACAACAGGCTTAAAAATGAAATATGTAGAAATCAATCTAACAAATAAAAGATCTATGTTGACAACTACATACTCTGAAAAAAAGAGATTGAAGAGAATATTAAAAATTGGTTAGAGAAAACAATTCTAAAATTCATTTGGAACCAAAAGAGTTCTAGAATATTACAGGCAATTCTGAGCAACAAATGTAAGACAGGGGCATCACAATTCCTCACTGGAAATTATACTTCAAAGCTACTGTAATGTAAACAGCATGATACTGGTAAAAAAAAATCAAACCAAAACAACAACATCAAAAACATACCCAAGGTCATTAGAACAGAGCAGAAGGTGCAGAAACAACTCCAGATATATTTATACATTCATTGGGAAAAGCCACTTAAGCAGTGCTGGGAAAACCTGGCTTTTCATATGCCAAAGGTTAAAATTAGACCCATGTCTTTCATCATGCACTAAACTAAAATTGAAATGGATCAAAGATCTAAATATTAAGACAGAAACATTAGATCTGATGGAAGATAGAATAGGTAAAATTCCTGAAGATATTAATGTAGGCAAAGACTTTATGAACAAATCCTCAGTCACATTGGAACTATCACAAAATCCAATTGGAATTTCATCTTCTTAAAAAGCTTTTTGCACAGCAAAAGAAATCATCAACAGAATAAAGAGACAACCCATAGAGTGAAAAAAAATTGTCAGCTGTTTCACAGACAAGGGATTATTATCTAGTATATATAAAGAATTCAAAACAATCAGACTCCTCTAATTTAAAAACCCAGTCCAAAAATGAGCATCTAAAATGAATAGACATGTCTTAAATGAAGAAATAGAAATGGAAGATAAATACATGAAAAAAATGTTCAACATCATTGGCCGTTAGAGAAGTGCAAATTAAAGCAGCTCTAAATGGCTGTTATTATCCAGAAAAATGGCTGTTATTAAGAAGTCAACCAATAACACATTTTGGTGGGGCTATGGGGAAAAAGGAATACTTCTCCATTGTTGATGGCAGTGTAGACACTGTGGAACCACTGTGGAGATTAGTGTGGAGATTCTTCAAAAAACCTAGGACTAGAGGTTCCATTTGACTCAGTTATGCCCCTTCTTGTTATCTTCCTGAAAGAATTAAAAACATCATACCACAGTGATATATGTACATCCATGTTTCTGGGTGCATAGTTTGTAGTAGTCAAATCTTTGAGAATAACTAAAATGCCTATCAACTGGTGAATGGATAAGGACTATGTGGATTTTTTAAGCAATGGAGCACTACTCTGCCAAAAAATAAAATAAGCTTGAGACATTTCTAGGTAAATGCATGCAATCTGAGAACATATTCTTAAGTGAAATAAATTGAGCACACATATAAACACTGCATTGTTTCTCTGTTGTGAGAAAACAAAGTGCAAATAAGGACCAAAATGTATAATAGATATTGTGAAATAGGAGGAAAATATTCAAATGAGAAGGAGATAAAGGAAGGTGGGAGAGGGAAAGAAGAAAGGGAAAAGCTAAAAATGAGAAAAGAAGAAAAAAACTGGAAACAAAACTACAGTTTCTTAAGTGTGTAAAATTAATATAAATAATTTGGAGAAATTCCACACCGTCTACTTTGCATAAACTTTTATATAGTTCTATCAGAGATGAAAGTTTATGAATGAAATATTTAGTACACTTGCTTTTTCAGGAAAATATTATTCTACTTAGAATGTGAACAATATGTTTGGATACATGAAGAGAAATAACTTTTTTTAATATTTGAGCTACAATTTCCAATAAAATTAACACTATATAGGAAAGTTTTCAAATTAATAATTATCCATTAACTTATAAATTGGTTGGTTTTAACATTATGTGATCAGTGCTCACTTTGGCAGCACATGTACTATAATTGGAACAATACAGAGAAGATTAACACAGCCCCGGCACAAGGATGACACACAAATTTGTGAAGCGTTCCATATTGTTTGGTTCTATCATGCAGTATCTTATTGGATTTTATCATGTGTGGTAGTATAAACAAATTTTTTATGGACAATGGGATAATATAGTAACCATTGTTCATTTTCTGTTATTTGGTTCTGAATACCGTGTAATACTTTCACTCTCTTTAATGGTTTTATACTACTTTGTTATGTTTGATACTATTGTGTATGTGTATTGTGTATGAAGCATATGAAGGTATGCTCAACTATTTCAAAGAAAGAGACATTATGGTAGCTACTGTTATATCGGATTGTCCTGTGGTGAAATACTGTGTTGTCTAAATTGTTCTATTCTGATCTGTTTTGTTATGTCCTCTTTTATCTTAATCTCTTTACAATAAAAAAATATGTGGTCATTGTAAGATATTTGATTATTTTTGTCAATTTTGGTTTTTTAAAGTTTAATTTTTTTTATTTTTCAAAAGCAAAACAAAAAGAGTAGAAAAAATACAAAATTTCAAAAAAAATAAGAAATCATTAGTTAATATATACTGTTATCTTAGAAGTAGTTCAAGTTACAAAATGTAAACATAAAAAATGAACAATCATTGACAGCAGAAACTACTCTTCTTGATGGACTAATAGAACTACTAGCATGATTATCTATCTTGCACACTTAAACATACAGTTATATGTGTACACCTACAAGTTGTTCTTTCCTTTTGAGCACTTTCTTTCCCTTTCATTATTATAATATGTCTTGTACATTTTGAATCTTATTACTCTTTCAGATTATTATTATTATTATTATTATTATTATTATTTTACACTAGAGAGACAATACAAAACTTGCAAATGTATTTATTTCACTTATGAGTATAGTCTTACATTGTCTCCATTTACCTATAAAACCCTCAAGACCATCCTTCTGATAGCTAATATTCCATTGTATTTGTCAACTTTATTTAGACTATATTTTCTTAATATTCACGTGAACACACTTTACAAATAATTGGAATTTATAAAAGGAATGTTATTTTGTGACTATTATTTCATGGTTGTTAGCTTATAAAGAAATATGCTTGTGAAGAAAGAGTTTTAACATTAATATGGTGTGACTACAGGAAGAATAATACAGAATGCAGTAAATGAAATGGCTTATATAATTACAATTAAACTATTTGTGAATTACTCTTAGCACTATAAAAATTATTTTAATAACGTGATATTTGATTCCACATATGGAAGTTCCTGTGTCTCTTAAATCGTCAACCATATTTAAACAGCTCTCAAAATCTGTAGACTATGATTTGTAAGATATTTATTGGTGAGGGATTTTTCCTTGTTCATTTGCTTTTTTGTTATGCTCTCAAGGGATAATATCCATCAACAGAATAGACTGTAATTAAAATAATTAGATTAATAATGTATCTTGCACTATGGTAAAGTATATTTTTTACAGTAAATATAAATCAACCATTGTTAGAAAAGACATCTTTGCAATTTTTTTCATTTTTTGATAAAGTAAATTGTATTTTTTTACTAAATTCAAAATTTCATGTTTTATCTTCAAAGAAATACAGTGAGAAATTAAAAAGAAAGTGACAAATGCACAAAATTAAAATTGTGTAAAATTCAGGATACTAGACACCTAATTCTATCCAATGGTTATGAAAATATACATCATTTTTAAAAAGATACTACTGTGTGCTGATAGCACACAAAAGTCTCAAACCCAAAAGCATGCATGGCCAAGATGTTTACACTTGCGAAGCAGTATGCTTGCCTACATGAGAGAGATGGGCTATGTATTTGCTGTATGAAAGGGTCAGCTACTAGTTAAGATGGGTTAGGTTGCTGAGCTTCCTGTAATTCAAGGGAAGACAGAAATATGTTTGTTTCTCAGTGTCAAAATTTTCCAGCTTTTCAATATTGGCCCTTAACTCAGTTGTTAAAGTATGTTGGTAGTTTAGCTTCAAGACAGCCACCATAGATTCTTTGCGACTTGTACGCACAAACCGCTGTCTTCTGGAGTGTTTGCACAAGTGACACTGTGTTGGCCTTAGACGTGTCATATTGTTCTAAGTCACAAATCATTGTAGGCAACAACCGACTATATGGGCTTGCTTAGAAAGGCCTCAAGCGTAGTATAATGCCATTTTCTCACTGTTGTGAAATTTTTAATAATTCTAGAGGGCATCGGCCCAAACTTCTATTTTATACAAATTACATAAAGTGACCTGAAGATAGCTCATAATCTACCCTCTCTTCTTATTGAGAATTTTAGGCTACCCTTCTGCAAAATATGGTTTCATGGAGGCACACAAAAGCATTTAGCATGTGAGTAAAGAAAGCATTTTGTCTGTTAGACTAGTAAAGTTGTTCAATGAGCTGGATCAGGTGCTACGTGACTGAAATCTTGTAATACCTAAGTGAGGACAGCCTAGTTACAACCAGTCTACAATAAAACCAAAAGTGAGCTCAAAACTAAACTGCTTTAGAGGATTACATCTTGGGTTTCTTTGTGAGGCAGGAGGACTGAAACAGTGTTTTAACAGGCAGTGTATTGGCTCTACAAACATGGGTCTGTGGATCTCAAACTTGTGGCTGGTTCACAGGCTTTTGGTACATATTTATTAGCCCACTGCTTACCAGGTCGATCAGCTACCTAGATATTTTCATCATGGTATAATTTTATTTGGGTGTTTGAAACGATTTTTAGATTAATTATATTCCTTTAAGGGAAGAGTTCAGACAATAGGTTTTATTTTTCTCAATTGGAATTGTTTGATATTAGACTAAAATGCTTCGATTTGAGTTAGATTTACCAGTCAATTGATATATGTATTTCATTAGGCAGGTTGCCAAGGCAAAATTTCTTGCTTTTCTTTTAAATACAAAAATATAACTGAAATAATTGTTTCATTATTGAGTTACTCCACTTTCCTTTCATAAAGATATACCTAACAAGCCATCAGTCTTCCACTGCAGTCCAATTCCTAAATTAACATCATCACATTTTTCATGGAACAATTACCCCAAACCTATGGCCATACACTTGAAATCATTTGAGAAAGCAAATTTAACAATTCTTTTCCATGTTTTTGTCTTAAACATGCATCTAGAAGTATATTGCTTGAAATACATTCATGTATTTCTCTCACATTACTATGATTGACAAATAACCTATATTTGCCTGTTCCTTTCTATTTGAAGTTCAAGGAAATTTGATAAATGAAATTTGATCCAAAATAGAAGAAACAAATATTTAGTTCTTTATACAACTTGGTATTTATTCCAAGTCACAAAGAAAATTTATTTTTATATTTCTTTCTAAAGATTTCTGGGATTGCATTAGCCTGGATTAGTGTAGTTCTTTTGTTTAAAATATTATTGTGTAAGCAATAAATTTAGCAAATAATTAAGGTAGGGATTTGAATGTGCAACACCATGTACTCCTGTCACACATATTCAAGTCCTTATCTAGCATATTTCAGTGGAGGTTATGGTCTTCTTTAATTATTTGCCCTGTTGGATATGACTCTGTTACAGTTAGTCAAGCGGTTCAAATAATATCAAGTCATACAATTAGTAGTGATCAACATCACTTAAATTTTCACAGTGTCAATTTCTGACAACTGCAGTATAAGAGTTTTTATATACAAAGAAGGAACATCTTGGTGAAAATACATACTAGTTGCCACGTGTTCAGTTTCATTTTCCAGTTTTGACACTCATTTTCTGTATGATTAAGAACAGATCACAGGACTCACACACTTTAATTACTTCTCCAGTGAATATAATACAATCCAGTTGGGAAAATGTCTTGATAATCTCTTCAGTAAAGTGAAAATTCATATTTATAAATTCAATTAAATTTGAGTTGAGAAATGATTATTTTCTTAGTGTAAAATAAATGAGGTTTGATCACAGTCAAAACAGAAGAAATAAAGCCTTTATTCAGATGAACCAAAACCATTCTGATGTCTCTAAATGCATTCTTGAGATCAAGTGAAAGTGAACACAAAAATAAATTACTGACATTAAAACAACACTTGACTAAAGTCAACTGCATTATTTTCTTTTGTGTATACATTAAACAAAAAATTGAAATCTATGGCTGTGAATTCCATGTGAATTTCAAGACGCTTTAGAGGGTTTTATATTCAACTCATTTAAATTCTCAATTTAAAGGCATCTTAAAATGTAAGTTGGAAAACTAAGTCAACAAAAGATCTTAAAATTGAAGCACATGGCATTCCGACTCACTTTTATAGCATTTTCCTTGAATTTAGAATTCAATATTTGAGACTATCAGCTTCTAATTTTAAATACGTTTATGTACTTGTCAGCCAGTTAGCTATAAGGTGCTGGGGCAGTGATTTTCAATTTCTTGAAAATCCCCTTCTCTCTTTTTCTCTGTATCAAAACAACAGCAACAACACAACAAAAATTAGGAACACAACATCTTTAATGTGCAGAGTCTTGGAGACAGAAGCAGCTATGTCTTCTGATATCAATCTTTCCTTCTTCTTTCACCAGTGACTCCAATGTGAAATTGTGCAACATTTCACATTGGTAGGTATTATAGTTCTTTCCATCAGGAACAGTCTACATTTGTTCAAAAGTGACATTGGTATAGATTTTATGCTAGAACATAACTTCTTTTTTGGTAAGATGTAAGATTAAACCAAATCTAAAGGGAACAAAGATTACCATTTTCAGCTCTTAAATTAATCATACTTTTCATTATTATAGGGAAACTTCCACCTGAGAGACAATATTTACATTCCACTATCTTTCCAGCATAACTGCTTTAAGCATTAATGAATCATTCATTCCAAAGCCGATTCAATTTTGTATGATTATTTTTTGGAAACATTAGCCAACTGTTTAAATGTATATAGAGAGTAGAACATGTTATAATCATGATTGGTAATCTAAAAACTCTTTATTTTACTGCCATTTTACCCTAATGATCTTAATGTATTTGTGATTTTTTTCTCCTTTCTGAGTGGAGATCATACTGGAATTACTAGATTCCCAGGGTATCAGGTTTATTTCACTTTTGTCAATGTTTCATTGCCATTCTGGGTAATTTGTACTCTGAGATCTTCCTACTGAAATGTAAAAACAACAGATAATAGTATTTTGATAATTAAGTAATTGAATTAAGTAATTCAAATGCAAAGCTTACCTACACATCTTTTAGTAATTTTTAGGGTTTTTATGGCAGAGGGGATTGAATGCAAAGACTCACATGCTTGTCAAGCTCTCAAGCACTGATCTAGCTCCTCAGCTATTTTTTATTTTCTATTTTGAGACAGGGTCTCTCTAGGTTACTAAGTTGACTGTGTTTGCCTTGAATTTGGGATCTTCCTGCCTCATCCTCTTGTGTAGTTGGGAATACAAAGTGTGTCACCACCTTGAAGCCACATTAACATTACATTGATTGCATATCTTCTAAGATTTATGCAAATTGTAGAACAAACTATATTATGTTTTAAAATAAAATGAACCTTTTCAATATCAAAACACACACTTAATAGCTCTATATTTATAAGAATTATGTTTGATGAAGTGTTTCCCATTGTTAGTATGAGAAGATAAAAAAAAAAAAACAGGTAAAGTATACAACTAATTAGTGATACTATAACCATACAATGGTAAGTGATTTTGCTTAAATTTTAGAAAGCCTTTTAGATTATTCTAGTTGATTTACAATGAGTTTTAGGCAGAACATAATATAATTAATAAAGTGAACTTCAGACTTGGCCACATTTATTCCACAGTCTTGATTTTACCACTAGCAGGATGGCTCTCATAAATTATCTTCGTTATATTATTTCCTCTTTTGTGAAGTGTAGATAAATAAAGATACCAAATAAAATGGGGGTTACTTAGTTTAGTAAAACCATGTGTATTATCCTGCATGGTTTCTATCACATGAAAATCCTAATAAAAACTTTTGGGCCTATATGCTCTTTAAAACATGCTTACAAAATATGAAGATTAAATTTGAATCTTTTCTTTAATGTGTTCTTTATATACTTGAGGGGCTAAGTAACTTGAATCCTCAGAGTCTCTTTAGTAGATAAAAATTGGCTTTCAAAAAAATGTTCATGTTTCAGTCCACGGAATAATATATGTTACTGTTACTTGATGGAGGGGATCTTGCTGATATTCACAAATTAAAAATCTTGAGATAAAGATATTATCTGGATTAACCTATGTAAGCACAAGAGTCTGCAGAACCAATGCGGGAAGCTGAACAAGGAGACTGAGAGGAAAGGTAATGACTGAAGAGAGAGAAAATAAGATTTGAAAGTACTGGGCTCATGGAAGAGGACAGGAGCTAAGGAATGCAGGTAGTCTTTAGAAGAATAAAAACAGAAAAATTAAGACAGTGGCATCTCTACCAAGAGCCCAAATAATGAGATACCCAGGAGATCCTGGGCTTCAGGACTTTATACTTCCAGAACTGGTAACTTATTCCAGCACCAATAAGAAACTGATACAATCTATAAGAACAGAAATGGACCAGAGAGCCTACCACTTTATACATTTTAATGTTCTGGAGTAATAAAGGTAGGTGTATTCTTAATGTGTTTTACAGATGAGAAACTGAACTTATAAGATTAGCCTGCAAAAAAGACAAATCAAAAACCAGTGAAAGGATTCAAATCATAATCTATTGACTAAACATCACATGCCGTTCTTCGAAGATAAATTGAGATAAAACATAGCATACACACACACACACACACACACACACACACACACACTGGAGAAGAGACCATTGGCTTGTAAGAATTCTACTCTGCCCTTGCTGACTTCAAAAGACAGTATGTCCTATCTCAGACGTGACGTTTGTCATGCAGATAGAAACAGTGAAGCCCTATTCTGCTGATGGCCAATTTCCCAAGAATATCTGCTTTATCCTTGGTTTTCACATCTTTATCACTAGTGACTCAGATCTGTTCTGAGGCCAGGGCTTAGAAAACAAACGTGAAGTAAAAGTGTTATATTTACTTTGATATTTTGCATAAAATCTCATTTTATATTCCAAATATTTTAATCTCGCTATTTTCTTACAAAGTAAACCTGGGCATGGTGGTATATGCTTATAATTCCAGAATTCCTGAAGGCTGAGGAAAAAGGACCTCAAGTTCAAGCCCAGTCTTGGCAACTTAGTCCCTTAATGAGACCCTAACTCAAAATTTAAAAAAAAAAAAAGGAGTAGGGGCAGGAACATAGCTTAGCACAAAGGCAATGGATTCAAAGCCCAGTACTGGAAAAAAGTCAAATATTAATATCTATTTTTAACACTTAAAGTTAAACTAAATTAAGATTTAATGAATATTGATTTTTTTTTCTGGTGCTGTTCCCTTATCTGTCATATTTTATGTATGTTACTGTTCCCATTTTCACTAAAAAGGAATTAAGGTTTACCACGTTTGTCTTTAAATACAGTCAATTTAATTCTAGATGCAATTTATTTTAATAGTCATGATAAAGTATAAATCCAGGAACATAAAGTACCTAGGAGATTACTCTCTTCTTGGAATAGTCCTCTGTGATAGCATCCATGAATTTCCTTCTTATTCAACAGGGAAACAGTATCAGATTTGTCATATTAGATTTTTAAATTTTCACTATTTTCTTTTATGTGGACTTCCTTTGCACTGATTCAGGTTTGTTGATAGAACATTTTTTTTCAAATAATACATATCTTCCTCTTTTTTTTCCTAAATCATTCTTGTTTCATTAAGTACTTGAGAAATCAATTTATTAAAAAGCAAACAATAACAGCAAAACAGTCCATGGCTGGGTAAATGACTCAGCAACACGTCGTGGGCCTGACAAGCATGAGGTCCTGTTTGATTACTGGTATTGAAAAAAAAAAAAAAAAAAAAAAAAACCACTGATATCTTAAAAGAAACAGCCAAATTAATACAAAGAAAGTTTGATTTCCTGCTCTCTACTTCTTTTGACAGTTTGGTACATCACTGTAAACATCCAAAGAATTTCATTTTCTCTTATTTAAAAAAAATATGCTGTTTAAAGGATAGTCCTCAGTACTATCCTGAGCCCAGGTTCCCCTGACTTCTCAATACTAGGCTGTTTTAATAGCATAGACAGGCATATTCCAGGTTGGTCAAATTTAAGCACTTACATACAAAGGCAACTTCATCTGTACATGTGTACTTTCTTCACTAAACTGTGTATCTCATCAAATACTACAATAAGTAAAAACATCATTAAAAAACAGACCACTGAAATTGAACAAAGATCATCATATGGTTTTAACAAAGTCCTTATGTCACTAATGATAACATTCACAAATAATTTTTACATGCAGCAATCACTGGAGACTAAATATAATTAGCTTGTGTTGCCATTATGTGCCTGTCTTTATATTAAACTAGAGAATATTTTTCTTGCCCCCAATGTTACTGGTCTTATGGTGTTCAATAAATGAATGAGAGTGAATTAATAAGATATTTAAGGCATATATGTTTTAACAGTTGTGTTTTGGCTCCATACAATATTATTCTCCACAGTGCTGGGCTGTCTCAAAGGATACTGGTTCAAGCTTCTCCATATGTGATGACCACAATAACAATTACTAATCACATTAAATTCTGTGTGCTACATGCTAACGTCTTTTAGATTAATGTGAGCGCCTGATCTCATTCATACAAGGAACCTTGGAGAAAGTGGAGGTGAAGCGTCACCTAAATTTTTCAGATATGAAAACTGAGACTTGAAGGAATAAAATGAGCACAACATGACTCATGTGGTAAGGGACAAGGCCTGCATGGGGCTTTCTATTAATGCCCATAATGTAAATCCTGCTGCCTTTCTTTCAAAATCGCGACTCAGTAAAAAAAAAAAAAAAAAAAAAAAAGAAAAATTACAATCCAAAAAAGAAATCAGAAAGTAAGCTTCAATTCTGAGGACTTCTAATATGAAGAAAACAATGATGATAAAAGAAACAATAACAACAAAAGCAAAGTATTGAAATGTTCCTCAAAACTCAATGTGCCCAGAGGAGCAGTGGATGACAAGAACTGCATGACTTCTGCTCCTGAAACTGCAGGTTGCCATGGCTATTTCTAGTACCTTTCCTACAACGCTCAACAGGGCCTGTGTGGTTTAACAGAGAAAAGCAATCTTCACTTGATCACTTTTAATAGTTTATAAAATCAAAGGTGAAAATGATTCTAGAAGTTCCCTGATTTGTTGTAAAGTAAATAATGTTTTGTGGGAAGATATAATATTTTGTATACCTTGAATGCTGTTGGAAAAGGTTGAAAAATTTAATTTGATATTATTCAATAGGAATAATTTTCTAGGCTGCGAATAAAGACTTCAGTCTACTTACTGATTCATCAAGAGTAGACAATATTTTAATGTGAATTTGTTTTAACCCAACATCCCTGTAAACAGTTGTGCTTGGAAATGAATTAATTAACTATGGCAAGTTGCTACTTATTCATGAGATACGTCACAAAATGAATTTTTTGCAATAGAAAATCATGTGTCACTGAGTTGATCACATGCTTTTACAAAATGCCTTTAGATTAGAAGAATGCATTTAAAAACTGGCAGACTGGAGTTTGAAATACAGTCCATGATCACGGAATGCAGTCAGGTTAGCCAGGCCCTGAAAAATTGGCATTCGTGATTTTGGTCCTGTTAAAGTGTTCAAAACAAATGCATTTAGGCCAATGTCAAACTGAAAGTAACAACGTTTTAAAGAGAGTCACAATTAATGCTATTAGTAGTTGCAATAATTATTTTAAAAAACACAAAGACATTGTGTCATTCAAAATAAAATTGCATGCCACATTTAAACACTGGCATATCACCTACTGAAAGTTACCACACAAAGTGTATCACCTGGTTAAATTCAATACCAATAAAGCTTCAAGTCATCAGTTTAAGAAACATTGATCTCTAGAGCCGGTCTAGCAGGAGTGTTAAAAGCTTGGGTTAAGAACTCCAGTTGTTACTCCACCCAACCTGCGATCTGTTGTTGCTGGTTCATGTGAGCTTTAGCCTCTCCCTGTCTCTGAGCCTCTGTGCTTTCACTCTCCCACAGCCATACCATCACTGCCCCTCTACTTTGTACTTGTATGGAAGGAGACCGGAAGCACAAAGACAGGTATGAAGGGACAAGCTACACTGTGTGTGTGTTTATACGGGTGTGTAGCTTGTGAATTTTCTGCTCTTCCTTTTCCATATTGCCGAAGCCCCTACCCTTCACTGTGTCTGTGGAAGTATAAGGCAGAGTCTGTAAATCTTGCACTGGGCTTTGTTTCACAAACTCCTCCACCCTTCCCAGAAAATCAGAGTGAATGGCAGACTTGGAGTGGCGCAGAGGCATCCCTCAGATTGAAAATTTTTTTGGTATGTATATATATATTTTTTTCTCTACTTTGAGAGAGTTGACAATAAAATTTAACAGGCTATTCACGCATACTGAGGATTGGTCTCATGGTTAGAAGCAGAAAAGTAGAGCAAACACTTATGTTTTACATGATCAAACATTTTTCTTCTGCTTTTACATGAAATACTTTTTGGGTGAGGTGAAATATGGCCTGTTTTTGCCAGAGTAGATAATAGTATTGTACACGAGCAGGTAATGTTAGAATTTTGAGAGAGAAAAAAAAAAAAAAAACGTGTCCACAATCACTGCAAGACTGACCTAGCTGCCTCATCAATACCTTCTTATCTCTCTTTCTCCCTCATTCCTGAACTGTCAGCATTAAACCTGGCACTCAATGAGCTGTCCACTGCCACTTAAAAAAAACACGTCAGCTAAAAATCATGTGTCTCTCGGTTCCTGCGGTCATTATTTTCAGGTCAGAATGAAATTTTGTTCTATATGGAAAAAAAAACCAAAACTATGATTTGGAGTTATGTGTTCATATACGCCAGGCTGCCAAAGACCTAAATCCTAAATCTGAATGAAAATTGATTCCAAATTTTAGCCATGCCTTTTAATCAGTCTTGCAAGTTGTTTCTACTCTTCCACATTTCTTTAGTTCACTCTCTGTTTAGTGTATAAACCGGAATTTTTTTCACACATGGATTCTTTCTATAGATTCTTTTATTTTTCTTACTTGAGGCAAAACCACTTAGGGAACATAGAAGAAGCACATGGAAGTGTTGGCATAGCAGCTTCTGAGCTAACGTTGCCTCTGCTCTCAGGTAGGTGAGTGGGCATTCTTAAGAGAAAGAGGAAGAAGAGCTTAATGACTCATGCTAGTAGCTGATCTTTGCTTGAGCTTGTTGAGCCCAACTTCTATACTCTTTTCTTTCATTATGTTTGTTTAATATAAAACGTACTGTTTTGTGTTAATACAGCAATTATAGTCATAGTACTACACTATTTTTATTAAGAAAATTGCCTTCATCAGCCAGGATTATATATGATCATGATGTATTACAAAGCCCATAATTTTACTTCTGACATGCATAATACTGTTATTTTTCAACAAGCAAATAATATCCCTCATAAGTCATATTTTTGAACAAAAATATTAAATCATCATGATTTCAATAAATCTCATTTATGTGTGGGGAACCTACCAACTCATTTGTAGTCTTGGACATGTAGATTGCTTCCATGATTTTTGCTTTACAGGTGATCCTCACTAAGTACCACATACACCACATAATGTGTATCTCTGCTAGATACACATTAGATACATACCCAGACACTTAGCGCATATGATTTATAAGGCTCCCAGTCACTGCTCATGGTTGATACCCTCAAGTCTGTTTCACAAATCAGGAAACTTGAGGCTTACAGAGGTAAAATGCTTCCCCAAAGGCAGTGGCAGAGCCAGCATTTGAAATTCATAACTGCGTGACTCCAAAGCATTCTTTCCCCACTATGTCACAGAACTATTTAGCTAGTGGAATTTCCCCAAGATAAAATCCCGAGAGTGGAATTGTTGAATCAAAGACTGTGACCGTCTCCACAGTCCTGATTACTTATCCATCAATGAAAGTAACAGTGGAAAGAAGACAAGAAAGGTTATGTGAAAACCTACTCTCTACCTTCCCTAAAGACCTCTTCCTTGTTGAGATCAGAAGTGAATACCATCATTCTACCTTTTTAATAGTTGAAAAATTATAGACAGGGAAATTTTGTCACTGGCACATATTTCATGCATCCAGATTTCTTGTAATCTTATGAAAAATATTAGACAAATGCTGTACAAAATCCAGCACACTGTAAATAAAATATTATGAGGATGATGAAAGGTTTAAATATTTGTTTGCAACTCTTCTGGCATAGATGGAGTTCTTAGTAAACAGAGGAACACATATTTAATCTGTGAATAAATAAGAGGACTTTGTGTAACAAAAATTGGAGGGATCTCTTTAGCCAGCATGAAAATAAACGTCAAGGAGACAAAGGGATGCTTTCATGGTTTGAGATACACTATTATTATTATGCCTTTCAACAAGCATCAATGCTCTCCCTTCCTTTTCACTGCAAACAGTGGAACCTTTGCTGAACTGACAGTCAGTCTGAGCCAGTCAACAGAAACTGCTTTGAGTCACATGGCACCAAGAACTCTTGTTGCCATCGCAACTGCACTATGATAAATTAGCCTGTCTCCACTAAGTATCTGGTTTGCCTACATGCCCTAGAAGGTGCCGTTTTGTATTCCTCTTGACAGTTTTAAGCTAATCTCTGATTCACGTTTTTGGCAGCCTGGCTAACATTTACATATATTGAAGGAGAAAAAAGGAAATTAATATTTTTGACTGATTAGATACACGTGTCAGTGTTTCTCAACAATTAAAACACTTAAGGAGTGTTTTTGCATTCTCATAAAGTTTGATCATTGTTCTAGAAGCCATTCTATATCAGGTTAATATGGATTTACTTCAACTTTCAGTTCCTTACATATTATTGTCACTTAAAAATTGAGATAAGCTACTAGATTTAGCAAAGGTGGAGGGAAAACGTTAGCTATAAAAATCGCTGAACTTTGTAATAGCCTAAATAATTACTTGTCAAAAATTAGTACGCTGTTATTGTTTGAGGATTACTTTCTTAATATGTTTGTGTATGTCATAACAAAATGTTGTATTTCTAACTGTAAAGTGAGTTTGTGAAGTTTTTAAAAAATCTCTTATATTTAAGAGCATTCATAGATATTAGTTATGAATAACAATAAAACATTATTTTAGTTAAGCTACATAAAAGTCAGTGAGTAATTGACATTTAACAATTATACAAATTGCTTTCAATTTACAACATGTTTTATATAAATTTTCTTTTTCAATGTTCACTATCTCCTGATGTTACTGTCCCAATTTTGCAGACAAGGAAAATAGAAAATTGCCAAAATAATGAAAATAAAGTTGCACAATTTAATACAAAATGTCTTACTCTAACAGTCTTTATATGTTACATCATTATCAAATTAATTCTGTTTGTTTTTTCTGCAAACAAGCATGAGGGGTTATATAATATACACATTAATTGAGAGCATTGTACGTTCTTTATGAAAGTTTACTAATTTAATAATTTTAAGACATCCAAAAAATGTGCATGTTGAAATTGCATGAAAATTTGCATAGACTATTTAAAATCTAAATCAGAGGATACTATTATGAGTTAGAGTTTCTCAAATGCTATGTACTAAAGGACTCGACCTTCAGCCTGTGGCTTTATTGGGGGTTGTAGAGGTTTAGAAGATGGTGCACAGAGAAAGGAAGTACAGTGGTGTGTACCCCTGAAGTAGCTGTCGGGACCCAGGTCCACTCTCCTATCACTTCCCAGAGTCCCACAGGTAAACTTGTCTGCTCTGCCACGTGCATCTGCCATGTTATACCAACTCCCCACACACCAAAAGCAACTAAATCAAACATAGAATGAATTCTTTGAAATCGTGAGACAAAACAGATATTTCTCAGATTTTTTTTGTTTATTATAGAAATAAAACCTCACTAACATAGATACTAAAATTTATAAAATTCATTAAAATATTATTTTATTATTCCCACTTAATAGTTCTATGAGACAAGAAAATAAAAGAAAGGGAATCATGTTATTAAATAATAAAATGGAAGAAATATTAACAGTTAAAACTTCAGACTTAAAATATCAGACAGGATACTGGAATTGGTGATGCAGACTGATAACTAGTCTGTTGTAAGAAAAGATTGCCATTTCTGCCCTGTCTTTCAGAGTTAGGTTCATTCCCATGCTACTCAAACTATGGCTCATAAATAAGCAATCCAGCTGGCTTCTCTCAAAAGCCCCGGGTCAGCTCTAAGGAGGCAGAATCTGCATTTTCACAGGCCAAGGTGACTTCATGTGCCCATTAGTATTTGAGAAGCCCTTCCTCCAGTGGAACTTTTGCCAGATACCAGGAGGGAACAGGAAGAAACAGAACACCATGACCTAATGGTTTCAAGTGTGTGGAATCAAGGCTGCCAAGACTTCAGGGTGTAACTCTTCAGCCCAACATTCACAAATCTCTTATCACTGACCTAAGAGTCTAGACGGATGGGAACACAAGCCTTGAAGAATCCAGGTTTAAATGTCAGCACCAACAGTGAGACAATATAATTAGCAACTATTAGCATATTCAGGTAAACAGAGTATACAGTGTACAGATTAAACAAAGGAGTCTTGATTTGAGAGTCTGAGGTCAACTTGTAACTCAAATATATACACACAATGCTTTTTAAATTTTGTTTAGAATAGTCTGGAGCATGAGATGCCTCTATTTGGAAAATTCCATGATAAAAGATGAGCTTCATACATGGTCCTGGGAGCAGTTTATCAGTAGGTATGAGTCGACCAAAAGCCCCTTGCTTGCTAGTCAATCGAGGCTTACACTGCATTTTGTTTTGCTTTGTTGGGCTGTTTTCCAGATGTCAAAACCATTTTCTGGGATTTTTACTTATCATAGCTGAAGCTACTTCCTCCAATCAAATTTTACTTGCCTTGGGCCCTTCAATAAGGACTTCCTGGCCAAATTTGTGACCAGCTAATAAAATAAAGTGCCTATGCTAGTTAGTTCCTTAAAATGATAACATTCATCTTGGGAGATGATATTCTAATACAAGTTTGAGCCAGTAATGGAAGAATAATGCATTTTCCCATCCTATTCGTAGGAAGAGATACTTTGTGGTCATTAAGACAAATAAATGATGAGTCCAAAGGTATTGAGTTTAAGCCACCCATGGATGTCTTATATTTTACTCTTTAGATAAATTAATAAAGGTGAAAAAGTCTTTGGCCTGCCAAGAGTTCTCACTAAAATATCTGAGCTGACATTAAAATTATGTTAACAGAAATCAAAATAAAAGAAAAATAATCAATGCACAATCTTACTAGCTCAACAAGCCAAATCATTTTCATTTTCTTCTATTTCCTTCTGGTCATTTACAGTGTCTATTTTTCTTCAAAATATAATTTCAATACTGACCTTGAGTCTAATTGTTCCCATCTTTACCAGGCTTACAAAAGTCACAGATACCTCTCACCAGCAGGCTACTCCTGCCCTGTTTCAGAGCCAGATCTATACTAAGCAGGCTTCAAGACCAGTATAGGCAGCTGGTGTTATATTGCTGGACGAGAGATTATAAGGACATAAATTACCATTGCCCCTTAAATATTCAGGCTGCTTAAAATCCCAAGTATAATAAATTACTCTGAGCTCTTCTAATGTAGCTTTTTACTTATTTTGAATTTTTTAAAGATAATTTACTACAAGTGAATTTATGGTTTGGAAATGCAAACATTTTGTGTGGTTCTTTAAACATATTACACTAAATATTTTCAAAAGATTTTTTAAACTCCATCACTGAAGGTTGGAGTGAAGGGAATAAGTTGTAAAATATTCCAAGATAGTCCTAATGCAGTTCTGAACTGAGAACCACTGGATGGATGCAATTGATCAACTGCACTATGTATTATCAGTTAAATATCTTTCCATTAGTATTAACTGTATTATCAGTATTAACTGTATTATCAGTTTCCATTAGTATTAACTGTATTATCAGTTAAATATCTTTCCATTAGTTACTAATTACAAATAATTCGTTATTCCCTGACTTTATAGGTTTAAGTAAAATATAATTATCAATATTTCTATAGGAATTTTACTGTTTTCTTTTATCTGTAGTAAGTTGGAAATGAAAGAGAAAATTAAGACAAGCCTAAGCTATACCTTCTCTAGGATATTCTTTTCTTTCATAGTCACTTTCAACTTTCTACGTGGGATAAAGAGACAGAAAAGGACTCATCCTTAAAACATAAATCTAGTGAAGTGGGCACATAGGGTACTGGTCCTTGACTCTGAAACATTTCACTGCAGCATCCTAAACCCTAAAAATACCATGAAGAAACTGTAAGTAACTATACATATTTTAATGTATGTCAGGAGAAGAGGCTAGCAACCTGTCATGACATTTCATCCTCGGTAAGAAGAAATTACTGGGCAAATTTCTTCATGTACCCTTTCAGAAAGGGATGTAAGAAGGGCTAGTGATGCACTTGTTCATAATGCAGCTGAGCATTGGGCTTCCTGGGTTTTGAATCTTTCTTGAGCTTATCCAATAAGGCATAGATATTTCATGCCACCAAATCTACTTCACTAGGTTTTTCTTGCTGACTAGACTCGCAGATGGAAATGTCCTCAACTGATCCTAAGGGAGGAAATGCCATAAGCTATGGAAGGAGACATTTCATAGTTTGCTTTATGTTTGAGGCTTTGAAAGATTTTTTTCATGAAGTAATTAATTAATCAAAGAGAACCTAATCAAGGTGGATATTGTTAATATTTACTAAATAAAAAGGAGAAAGTAATACATATTTTGGGAAACAGAAGATTTGAGATAGCTTGTTTTACCTCGATTCAAATGATGGAAAATGTAATTATAATGTATCAGAAATGTGTTTTAAAATGGGTTAACTATAGAGCTGGCAGTATAGTAATACTCTGGAAATTTAAGATCAGTGTGATATGTATCCTTATGGACTATTACAGTGTAAGTAGACAATAAGAATTATATAGCATTGAGACATATCAAATATTGATATATCATAAATTAATTTATGATTAAGCCTACAGATTTCAGTAGAGTAAAATATCCCATAGGTGAATTTAATAGGGAAAGAAAACAGATGATTTATATCATAATAAAAATATGACCATAGAATAATCATCTAAATATAAAAAGCATCTAGGCTTATGACACAAACAAGGTTGGACTGTTCAAGTTATGACAATGCTACTAACCTGTATAATTATTACGCACATTATTCATATTCTTTTCTTTTGTTTCCTACCATGTGAAATAATTGGTTTAACAATTAAAATGTTGATTTTCTTTCCCTTCAGAAATAAAGACCCACTGGGTTAGGATGCTTCGGTTTCCTCAACTAGAAAACCATAATACTGGAGTTGATAACCCTTCCATCAGCTCTCCCTCCAACATTTTCTTAAAATTCTATATTCTACTTATATGGAAGAACTTAATTTCCTCAGTTGACTGCAAGAATACATTTCCCATGATTAAATTCCAAAGACCACTCAAAAGTTAATGGAAGGATTTTTATTTTCTGTTAGAACAAGAGTTCTTGGACCCTCACAAATTCTTCATGTCAGTGACATCCGTTTTGCTTCCAGGAAAGGTTATTCCCTGAGACTTCCTTTACAATCAGAGAGGGAAATTTGTTAGAGAAAGTGGTGCTGAAACCCTGTCTTCTGTTATTTTTACCCACTGTTTCTGTGCTTGCTTGAAATGCCCCAAGTGATGTATTTCTTATCAAATCCATTATCGCTGGCAGATCTGGTAATATAACTCATGGCCAGAGCCCAACAGGCCAATGTACACCCAAGGGAGGGCCACATGGGAAGTCTATCTTCCTTTCTCATAGAGATTTAGGACAGCGCTCTATCACAGATGGGAAATGTCAGGGTTGCATGCCATCAGTCCCCTCTGTTGTGTGTGATGTGTATCCCTGGTGGGCCAGAGCGCACTCACTGAACCAGGATGGGATCCTCAGAGTCTTCCTTAACATACTGCTCGAAGCAGGATTGGAGGATAACACAAACATTTTCTTCTTTTTTTTCCTTTTTTATTTTCCTCTAGAGTCCTTAAACAATTAGGCTGCAGTTACAAATTCACACTGTGAAAAATAAGAATAAAGACGGGCAATAATATTGTAGTATCTTTCATCTGTAGAATATTAGAAGAAATTGGAATCTACAGTAATGGATTTAGGCAGGCCTGAGGGCTCTTTCTACTGCGAAGATGGTCCACATAGGAAAGAGAACTCAGCAAGCACATAGAGAGATGCTGAAACTGTTGCTAGCTATTTGCATCAGGAGAACAATGAGAACTTATACTTCAGAGAGCCACAGAGGCTTGAAATTCCATCAAACTAGAAACTCTGCAGTCTTCTAAGAGGATACTCACCTACCAAGACGGCAGCCATTTCAGAAATGTATGGGACTTGGAAAGCCAAGAGAACGCTTCTACTGTGAGCACTGTAGCATCCCCAGTGTTGTGTAGTCAATGTGTGGTGACATGAGCTTATCCCTTATCTATATGAAAGGAGCTCACTCTGGTCCTGCATCTGTTGACATCTTCTGTCAAATCTTATTACCATTACTTCGTTGACTCCCAAACAAAGTCATAAATGCAACCATGCCTCCCTAGGGAAGGAGCATTTTCTTATATGAAAGAGGTCTAGCAGAGGAAATAGAACATATCTCGTTCACATGCTCTTTCAAGTGCTCCGTTGAAGGTGAAAATATACGGTGGGCCTCGACATCACTTATTTGTGCTTACCAACTTGAAAGTAATTGAATGAAAACCTTCATTCCCATTCATGCCCCAAAATATTTAAGGTGTCCATTTAAAATGGGAAAAAGCAAAGAAAATGAGAAAGAAAATACAAAAGAGGTAACCTTTGTAAAAGGGATAATCAGAGAAGAAATAGATTCTTGTCCCTAGATGATATAGTGTTTCATTCTCTTTCTGTTTCCAGGATTAGTATGATCCCTTAAATATTATTAACCTACAAATAAATATTTATTGGATTTGAATAGAAAAAGAGGAAAA
Source organism: Cavia porcellus (assembly GCF_034190915.1). Classification (NCBI taxonomy): domain Eukaryota; kingdom Metazoa; phylum Chordata; class Mammalia; order Rodentia; family Caviidae; genus Cavia; species Cavia porcellus. The sequence continues at coordinate 6,649,800 of NW_026947500.1, read as the reverse complement.
GGGAGAGATGAAAGGAAACAGGAAAAAAGAAAAAAAGACAATTTTTACATCATCCAAGTTATAATTTTAAAAGACCATGCAGTATGAAGCTATATGTGGTGCCAGAAGAAACCCACAGGAATTTATATAAATTCTTAAACTTAAAGTCTCAGAAAGTTGTGTTTTCAAAAAATAAAACCAAATTGGCAGCCTAAAGCCATGCAAGTTGAATGTATTACAAAGTTCTTGAAAGTTTAAATTGTACTGTCAGAATGAAGTCTTTTAAACTTTGTAGCTAGTTGGAAATGAGAGAAAGAGAGAGAGACAGAGAGACAGAGAGACAGAGAGAGAGGGAGGGGAGTCTTTTGTGTACTGGGGAAAAAAGCACTACAAGGATTTTTAAAGCAACTTCCTGAGGGCACATCAGAATTTGAAAGGATGTAATAAAAAAGCCCCTTACAGCTCCCTGAAATATATGACAATATTTCAAGGAATTTGGCTGAGACTGACACCAACTGTCATTTGAGACTTTAAAATAGAAGACAAATTGTCCTAGCTTTCAGTAATCACTACATTGTTTCAGGACCCCCACCGCTCTGCCCCAGGGGTGTAATTCATACCTTCTTTCCTTTCTGCTGTGCCTGGAAAACTGCCCCTTGCTGAGGTAGACCTGGCCTCATGAACAGTTAATTCTCAATTTCTAGTCAACTCCTCCTTATCTGGGGCGGCCATCTGTCCCTACTAGTAAGCAAATATGTAAATACAGTGAAAGACAGCTTGGATTTGTAAGGAATAATGCTCATATATTTTACAAATATCCATATTTTAAATGTGTCTTTAGCATAAACATACATGACAATTGTTAAGAGCTCATGATCTGTCTGTTCCACTATCTTTCATTCCTCCATTTCTATCATTCTCTTTGCATAGTCAACAGGCAAATCTGCTATGGTTCTTGGCCAAGCCACCCATTTCCCCCCATTCTACATCCTCTCCTTAGATATAAGAACCAGTATCCAGAAATTGATAAAGGTCCAGCCTTCCTGAAAGCCCACCAGTGGTATTTCTTGTCCCCCGGAAAATCACCTAATAGAGCTACACAATGTCTTTTTTGGTCTCTTAACCTCACGAGTCAGTTGCTATGTTGGATTTTGCTTGACATTTATTCATGATATTCACACTACATTAATGCCGGGACCCATCAAAGATGTTAGGTGGCAGAACCAAAGATTTTTACAGAAAAGTAAGAAGCACTGAATGCATAGTATTCTATTTGTGCCTCCTAATAGCTTTTGGATAGAAGTCGTGAGTCTCATATGCTATTGTCTCACTAGGAGAACAGTTTCTGACATACAGTCACAAAACATATAATGCTCTAGATAGCATATTTAAACATGATATACCGGGCTCACAGAATAATTATAGCTTCATCCGAATGCAGTTGTGTTTTCACTTAATTTCGTTACAAGCCAAAGTACACTATTCTGAGCCTAATTCATGTATTCTCCAAGCAGTAAAAAGAGTAAGAATAGTCTCTTAAAGAAAATCATGATTACATATTAAGTTATCATTCAAAGAGGTTTGGTAATTTTAAACCTATATTTAGTAGCCATTGGCCACTCAAAGTGAATGTGTGATAATAAATATAACCTTACGTTATTCTACCTCACTCTGTTTGTTTTGTTTTAATTTGTTTTTGTCTTTTTGAGACAGGGTGTCACTATGCAATTCAGGGTGGTTTTGAGCTCACTGTGTAGCCCAAACCAGTCTCAAACTCACAATAATCCACATGCTTCAGCCTCCTGAATGTTGGGATTACAGACATGCACCATCACACCTTTTTGTTTTGTTGTATTTTGTTTTATTTCTGTGGTTATTCAACCTTGTGAGGAACAAGCTAATATAAAAATAACTATTATAAAATGTTGCTCTATGTATTTGGATTGATTTGTAATTGAATTATCACATTTTTCTTATCTTCACACAAAGTCCCTTGAAATTTGCATTTTTAATGCTAAAGTCAGTGATTTTTATGTCGATTGTGATGTTCTCAGCCATAAAAGGAGACTGAAGATATTGGTGAAAGTCATGTCCAACGTCTCTTCCTTTGGGACAATCAAAACAGAGTGGGCTCAGCTTTACTTCTCTTCCATGTATCCTACCAAAAGGAGCAGGAAAAGTACGTGCTTTGGAAATATAAGTATCCAACTTAAAGAGTTTATGGTAAGAATATGGCATACATATGGCACAGTAGGGGACATCAAATGTGACCACTGATTAGTATTATCAAGTCACATTCTGTCAAGGGCTGATTGTATAAGTAACCAAATTTTGGATGCCAGGCAAACTACAAACTTGTCATAATGAAATCTGTATCAGAAGATCTGATCGTTAGTTTTATACCAGCTTGCCATTAAAATGACTTAAACATGAAAGCTGTATTTTAGACAATCTAAATGTATCTGGAGTCTCAATATACACTGTGTAATGTTGTGAGACAAATGGCTTCGACTCTGATGCGGCAACCGCAGCATGTCCTTTCAATTCAGATTACTTGAAGGACAGTGCAGGGCTTCTCAGGGTAAATCAATACAATTCCACAGCATTTTAGGGCTTATCCTCGAAAAAGAAATTAAGCCCTCTGTGTAAATTCAGATCGTTTTCCAATAAAATTTCCAAAGTGAAGTGACCAAATCAGAACACCTTGAGTATTGTGAAGAGAGATACCTCGATTTTATGCTTCTTTGAAAAATAAAACCTTTCATCATATTATGCAGAATTTGTAATGAGGATCCCACATACTTGTTTTACATATAGAATAAGCATGAGCCAAATAAGCGGAATAAGAAATATTCTTCAGGATACAGTTAACAAATAGAATACAGTGAGATTGCAAATGGATTTAAGTATAGTTCTACACTATTCAAATTAATATACAATAGAAAGAAATGCCAAGCCACTGAAAGAAATGTTTTAACAATACCCAAAGAAAAATAATATCTTTCAAATATCCTGTTTACATTTCTGTGTTTTAGCTTCTGGTTTCTAAAATAAGTGCATGTAAGAACAGTACTTCTTCCTCCTCCCTGGCAGTAGCAAGGCCTTAGCAACACATGGATTCCTCACAGATCCTTAGCCACAGTTCGGTGATAAACACTAAGCAAGAGATTTTCTCAGAAGCTGAGAGAAGAAAATCTAGACTCTAGATTCTGATAGGTTGAATGACATTAATCACTCACTAAACTACATGATCAAAAATTCTAAGATCATTCTTAGATGCTTTTCTCAAATTCTACACAGATTTCCAAAAAATATGAGATTAGAGTCAGAAGATGTGGCTGCGAAATAAGGCTGTTAGTTGTTACTTTCATGACCTCAAAACATCATTTTATAATTACCAACTTTCATCTGCTGTAATATAAGGAAATATCATATACTCCCATATCATAAAACTCTCTTAGCCTTTAACCAGAATAAAATCCTAATTAGTTGATAACTGAGCCTCAAATGTTTTCACATATGCTAGAATTATTCCATTGGTAAAAATGAATTACACCTTATACTATTATCAGTAGTTCTTTCCTTGGGTCTCCATGCTTTGCATGTTTGACTTTCAATAAAACTCTGAAGATCTCAAGATGGTTTTGGATTTGAGTAGATGATTTTAAGCATATCTTGCTTTTTGAAACTGGAAAGTTAGATTCCCTTTCTCTCTGCCCTCATATGTATGAAAGCCTTAAAAGGGTAGAAATTAGATCTACAATTTTTCAAAAACACATTTAGTAATTAAAAAAAAAACAAATAGAAAAAGATTCATGAGGAAAATTCAGGTAATTAGCATGGCATTTCTGTTTATATTTGTCTACCCCTGATCTAGAATTATTTTCTTTTCCTTAGTTTGTGATTTGCATGTTCACATTACCATAAGCAGAAAAAATAGCATTTGGACATATTAACATCTTCACTGTGGCAGATGCACCCAGAGATATGGCCAGGCCCTGAGAAGCTCCAATGATTCTAATAATCCATGGCTCTTGATATTTAAAAATGAAGTAATGCCAAAGCGCAGTGTGTAAAGTACATATTTTTAAAGCATGCATGTGACAAATTAATGCTTAGTACTTAAAAACTGAATATCATACACTTATGACTCTCCCTTTATTTTTTTGTCTTGAAAATTTTTTTGGTCCTTTTATCCTTTGTATTCTTGTGAGGAGTAAACATCAAGAACAGAGGACTTACCAAGTGCTCAAGAGCCTTTGACTAGAGATAATTAATAGAAAAGGAGAAATCTGTGCACTGAATCTATTAAGAACTTAATTAATTACCTATTTATCATTCCTTTCCTTGTTTACATGTTTCATAATTAGCATGTGTAGCTATCTAATATCTTTAAGAAAATTGTTAATCTTGACTTAAGTCAAAGAAATGGAATTAAAATACCAAATATAAAAGTAATGTTGTGTAGTTTATGGGTTAATCAATCAATTTTATATAAAGAGACCAATAGTAGACATTTTAGGCTTTGCAAGCCATAATGCTATGTAGGGCAAATACTCTGTTCTACTCTCAGGGCTTGAATCCAGCCATAAATGACACATAGAATAAGGGGCCAGACTGTATTCTCCCAATAAGACTTTATTTATGGCAATCCAAATTATGTATAATTTTCACATATCATAAAATCTTTTGAATTCTTTGAATGCTTAAAAATACAAAAATTATTCTTACTTCAGGAACGTTATATATCACATGGTATGCTACATTTAATCTACTGGCAGTAATGTTTCTAGTCTTAATTTAGCCTAGAAAGTTTAACTAGATGTTAGAGGGAAAAAGTGGCCAAGATTCACTTCTATTCCTAGCTGAAGAGCTTCCTAAAAGAAATATATTATGGACTTACTCAAATTGTTTCACGAAAATAATAAGTCTGCTAATGTAAGAACTCTAAAATACTCTTTTACCACTATGTCTGAAAAAGTTCACTGTGTTGATTTCAATCATAAAAGTTACCTAGGCAGACTGTGTTTTGACTCTACATAAATTCAATAATATTTCTATTGTCTAAGACTGCGCCTCATGTTATATAAATGGATGTATCCCCCAACATCAAGATTTTTCTTTTCTGCTAAAGTAACAGAAACTCACAGTTTGGTGGAACTGGAAATGGAACATTGGAGGAAAACTAAAATAGAATTGGTTTATTGCCCATGTTATTTTAATAGAAAATTACAGAGATATATGTGTTTATTGCTTTCCCCCAAACTGAATTATTTTAACACAACATTTTCAAATTATTTTATTATTCTTGGAAACAAATCAGACTGCTTACCCTACTTATCAAACTTGATTTTTATTGCTACACTTGTTTTCAGTGTGCTTTTGAAACTATCTGAAGGGTTTACAGAATTGCTTCATTTTCGTCTTAAAATTTAGTTTGTTTAAAGTCATTGACGCAATTACAATTTGATGTAGTTTATGAAGTCTTTTAAATAGTGAGATTTTGTGGCTGACAGCCCATTTGTTACAGTAACTGTGGCTAGTACGTTGTCATCAAATTACACAGCCCCACAACACAATGGGATTCACAATTCCTTGTGACTGTTTTACTCCAGAAATAGATTAAATCTTTAGTTAACTATAAATGAAACATGCACACACTAACATACAAGCACACACACAATAACATAAAGAACCAGTTCATTCATCTCTCCAGAGCTAGCAACTGAATACATTGTTAAAAGAGATATATGCACATTTCTGGAGCACACAAATGCTTAAAGCAAGCTATGCGTATACAAGCTATAATTTATAGCATTTACTAATTTTCATAGTGTGAATAAATTCATCGTGACCCATTTCTATCTACCATGGTGACTGATAGTAGACTTGGAAAGGAGAAATACTCTTGGTTCTTGGTATGAGCAAGATCGAGCATCTAACTGCAAGGCATTGTAGAGATTAAACTGTAGTTATTTTTCTCCTTATAATCAAAAGACAAATTGAAAATTATTTCCCCCGTTTGCTTTCTCTAATATTATATATTTCTTCATTAAAATCAGATCTAATTGTAATACATTACAATATTTTGAATTTAAACACATCTTTAAGGGAATATACATTTAAGGATATTGACATCAGCAACATTAGAAAGGTCATGTGAGGAGGAGAGCTAGAAAGGAAATGATTATAAATGTCAGTGAAAATTAATATTTCAGAAAATTTTTATTAGAGACATGATTTTTCTATCAAATAATAATGCAAGTATAATATTGAAAGGGATATTTTATTTATGTTTTAAATTCTGCTCTGTTTTTCCATTGTGAACTGTTATAGAATATGCTGGCTTTTATGAATGCAAATCTGATTGATTGCAAAGATTCCTGTAGTCCAAAGGAGCAAGAACACTGTGCTACTCTATTAGTTTTGATGTGCAACATGAGTGGCAAATATTCATAGCAAGGAGAAAATAAATGTATGGGCATACTTGCAGAACTGCGCCCCTAAAGTTTATACTTTTTATACTTATTGCTTACCCTGGCTTCATTTGTTGAAGAAAAGACTGCTTTATTTGTTTTATATCAAATGAAAGTATCAGTGTTACATTTTACCTGATCTGGACATAGTGAAATTAATTTATAAACTGTGAGTGCATTGGAGATGTAAACTCTAAAAGTAAAGTTACTCTACTAATATGATCTACTCCCACTTATTAAGATCTCAATTGCTGCTTTAAATTCCTTCAGAAACTTTCAGGGCAGGATGCTTTTCTAACAGTGTATTTGCAAGAACTGAAAAAGACAGCATCACCGTGAGAAGGTGACTTTTAAAGCAAGATAACAAATTTCACTGCTTCAATTTAATGAGCTGGTTATTTGGAAGATATAGATGGCTTAAGAGTTTATGGCAAAGTCATCAAGGTCCTAGGTAAGTGATGAGTGCAACCAGGATTGCACAGAAACAAGAGGAGTAAAACTAAGTCTTGGGAATATTCCTCTGAGATAAAAGAATGAAAAAAATAAAGAGAAGTTTAAAAGCACACGGAAATAAGATTATCAAAACATCTTGGGGTTTCAAGAAGGAAAGGCAAAGTATAAAAGAGAAATAGGACAGTTCTGGATGAAAGAACATTGCTTCTGACAAAGACTTTGGAGAACTCTGAAAACAGATTGGGTAAGAAATGTGACTACTTATAGTGAAGCATTGATAGGACATATTTAGCTTTGGGAATCGAGACAATCTGGGATCACTAACTGACGACTGAATTCAAGGAAGGAGAACATGACAGGGAAGGGAATGTGTGTTCGAGTGAAATGAGACTCTGGCATCAAGGGCTGCAGCCGAGGGAGGAGGTGGGTATATAGGAAGAAGGTGTCAGAGGGAGGCTAGGTAATGGGTAGCATTAAGACTTGAAGGGTTCAGAGCCGGATGGCACCTTCTAAGGAAGCTTTCCCATGTCCAGAGGGTAAGTGACATTGGCAGTAGAGGATGGGATGGAAAGGAGAATGAAAGGGCTATGGCGAGGGCTGAGAATAGGTGCTAACAGGGCATATGCTAATTTTATTTCGGATTTTGATATTGTGTAACATCAATTTAAAATTTGTTAGTTTGCCAAGTAAGGTAATAAATAGTATGAGAGTAAAATGCCCTCCAAGTGTATGTACTTACTCTAACAGTGTCAAAGGCCTTCTTTGTACTAAAAATGTAAGTTTATTTCTAGTTCTTTCAAAATCTCTCAACAGGATACTCAAAGAGTTCAACCTAAAAGAAGAAACCCCCCTTTCCAGGACCAAAGAGAATTTCACTCCTTATACCAGGAATCCTTTAGCTCTCAGAAGGACCATCCAGATAGTAATAATTTGGCTCAACATAGTAGAGAGAATAATTATTCTTATAACTATGCTCCAATCCAAGAAACCATGCTTGTGATACTTCAAGTGGTAAAATGGTATTTGAATTGTCAAATTTTATCACAAGAGTCCTTAAAGATATCTGTGATTGGAAAGAAACAAGGGGGGTGGTTATGAAGAATTTCCAGGGAATATGGGAGCTTCTAGAAATTGGAAATAGTCCTTAGTCCTACATCTGCACTCCAAAAATCAAGGAAACAGATTCTCACTAGTTTGTAAGATGGAATAGAGTCCTGTTGACACCTTTATTCTAGCCTAATGAGATCAGTACCAAATATTTTGGCAATTTAATTCATAGATATGTATAAATTCAAGCTTATAGATATGTATTAGTTTAGGTCGCTGGGTAAGCGGTATTTGTATGATAACAATAAAATCTCTTACACTATATGACCCTAAATTGTCTATGAAAATATTTCTTTAATATACACCAAAAAAGAATAGAAATAAGTTTTTATAATTTTATAGGAGAAAGAATGACTTTCCCAAAGAGGAAGGAAAGCTTGCCAGCTACCAGAGACTATTGGGTTCATGTAGACTTGCATGGCAGGAAATGAATTAGGTTTGGCAATTAGTGCATTCCCTTCCATTTACCGCCTGTTAAGTCACCAGGCTCCATCAGTTCTCTCATAGCTTCTACCCATGTTTCTGCTAGATAATGTGCTAGATATTGACAGCTAGTCAGATTAAGCCAGGTATGTAACAACATTAATAAGAATGATATCCAGTGATAATAATGCAAAGAAATCTATACCAAATCTACCATGGTATAAAAGAAACACAAACAAGCTCTCCCCAAAGGAAGGGCACAAAAGACAATGTGAAAATGTTTCCTGGGATTTGAAATGGTGAAAAAGAATTGGAAATTTGGACAGTGTGGTGGATACTTCAGGCAGATGTAATGGCACCAGTGAAAGTGGGAAGAGGTGGAAAGACTGCCTGCCTTCTCACTCGAATTCTAGAAAATGGGGATAAGAGATGCGAGAGCAGGAGGATAAATATGTTCCTAGATAATATTCAGAGTTTTTTATATCATGCAAAACTCGCCAAGGTATAAAATGGGTTTTGGAATGTATAAACAGCCGGAATGGAAGCTAATGGAAACCTTAAGCTGAGAAAAATAAAGACAAACGGAGGTGGAACAAGCAGGAAATAAAAAGTATTACATATAAGTATACAATAATAATCATAAATAAAAAAGGAAATAAAAAGTATTACATATAAGTATACAATAATACAATAATAATCATGCAAAACTTAATTAGGGCTCAAGGCAGAGTGTGAGACATAGGTGAAGATTTGGAAGTATTTAGCTAGAATGTCCTGGATTGAATGACCTTTTAGGTCAATGATAATTGAAGAAAAAGTAAAGGATCAGCCTTAACCACCACTGTTATCACCATAATTAATATTTTCTAGGACTTAATACTTGTATTATATCAGATGATCTGCAAAATAATATTTGAAAATTATCGTTGCTTTTATCTTATTGATTAAAACTCTCTTCAACTGAAACGTCAAATGACAAACTATCTTTCTCTGTTAAATCAAAGGTGAAATACAAACCCAACCTCAGAACCTGCTTATTCCAAAAGCTGTGCTCTTAGCCATTGTGCCAGCACCACAAGGATTTTTGCTAGATTTCTGGGTTGAGTGACTATCATATATGCTTCTGTTAATTGGAAAAATAAGAAAGAGCAACGAATAGTCAAACTCTGGCAATATATTGAATCTGTGACATTTGGGTTTGATGTGCCCTAAGCATATGGAGGTGCAGAGTCAGAGAGATCTTATTTTTCTGGGTCTGATTTCTTAATTAGATGTGGTGAGTGATACCTGTTTGGTCTTTTGCTCCATTAAAGTTCATGAAACTAGAAGAAATATAAGAGACAAGAGTCGGGAGCTGTATAACTGCATTATAGATTAATTTCAGATATTAAAAGAAGAAAATGCTTCCTTTCATCTCCAAGGTAGTACAATGTCGCCACCTACTGTAGTGGCTGCCAAGAACAATACATCTTCTGACTCAGTTTAAAATCTAACCATGTGGCTATGACAGTCACCTGCTTGTGACTGCGGATTTCTCCTGTTCTGCATCTACAGTCATCTTCCTCTGCTTTCCCACATATACCTGAGGATTGTGAATTATCTTTTGCAAAAAAAAACCTTCTATATTCTTCATTCCTTAACTGTCATTGTTTTTGTTTGGTTTGTCTTTTTCTGCTTCTGGATATGGTGCTGACATTTATGAGTCAGCAGGTATATATAAAATATACATAGATAGATTGATAGACTCAATTTTGTCATCTGTAAACTTGAGCCACTTACATTAGCCTAAAAGTGCTATTCTAAGGATTAATGAAGGGTCGGGGGTTTAGCTCAGCGGTGTAAGTGTCTGCTTGCAAACGTAAAGTCATGAGTTTGATTCCCAGAACCAATAAAAAAAATAGTAAATAAATAACATTTAAACAGAAGTGACATATGTATATGATATAGTATATATATATATATATATATATGAATGAGATATATATGGTATACTATAAATGTGACACATACATGTTATATGTATATATAATTTATTAAGTGTTCCTTCTGATCCCTATTAAGAAAGGATATAACATATTTGAATAAGAAGTTTTCTAAATGAAAATAGAGAACAGAGACGACAGGATCTACTGCAGGAGACAGCACAAAGACTTCCCAATTACTGCTTTCATATCCCCAACCTGAGTAGGAACAAGATGAACTAATATAAACATGCATGAAATGCAAGGGAGTTGCAACAGTGTATTTAAAATGTGCAAAAACAGTTCACTGTTTTAGTGACATAAAATACACTTAGGGGAAGTACAGAGCAGCAAGGCAATGATAGATGAGTTTTCAATTATCATACTTCTATTATAAACAAAACCATTTCATTTACTTCCTTAAACAGAAGAGTGACTCAGGTGATTATTCCTTTCCTGTAACTGCAACTTCCAGCAACATAATTGCTCCGACCTTGGCTGTAGATGTGCATTCTGCACTTCTTGGGTATTCATTCATCAAGTATTTATTACTTGCTGCAAGGTGTGAGGCAGTGTGCTAGAAGCAATTTTGTCTTTTCTGCACGATGGGCATTATAGTGACTTGATTAGGACAGAGCTGGAGGGTTTATTTAGAGATTATAAAATTACATTTGATTTGAACAGAGTGTGGTAAAGTTCCAATCTTTCTAAATTTGGATATGTTAGATCTGAGAAGAATCCTAAGGAGGGCACTTCAGTGTTAACTGCTGATGCCCACTGCATTAGTTAGTTCTGAAGATTATGCTGGAGAGGCTGGCTACTGGTGCTGGACATTAACCAAGACCAAATCATTCCTGATATTCAGGGTATGTGGATACCCATACTAAGAAAGACTGGCTTGGGAATTACAGGGAAAATGATAAATATCAAGTGAAATATAGTGAAAAATATTTTGGGTAAAATTTGGAGAGAGGAATATTTTAAGGTTGCATTTTGACTAAAGACAATACTCTGAAGGGATCTGAAAAATATTTGTTGTTCAAACAGCAAAAATAATTTCCTAAATATGAAGATAACTTTAAAGTTTCACAAAATACCACATCCAATTGAAGGGAAGGAGATATTGTTATCAGCCCACAGTGCTTCCAGCTGGGAACAGATCAATGTGTATATTTAATGTTTTGCAACTATTTGGACAACTTCATATGATTAATAATTAAAATAATGATCAAAACACATTTCAACTATTGTGTCTAGAGTCCATAGTACTTTTCTGGCATTACCTGTCAGCCTTCAGGATCTCTCTGTGTTGAGTGAAACTGGTAATCAGATAGTATCATTTATGATACAACTGTGAATGGAAAAATGCTTTGCTTGGGCAGGGCTACTTTGCAGTACAAAATAAACACAGGAAGACATTTCTGATGATCATGACTATATGCGTCTCTGGTCCATGTATTACATCCATCAAGATAAACAATGATGAAAGATTCAATATTGAATTTATTTCTAGCTTTTCTCGGGATCACTTAATTGAACCTTCATTACAGGTGCAACCAATTCTTTTTCAATTTGTGGCTGAAAATAGCCCTAGCACACAGATTCCAACCATAATTTTAATGAAGTCTTTTATTAGAGCTGTGGCTCCTGTGGCCATGTGTGAAGGAGCTCTCAGATTTTCCATTAAAGGCCACACTTTGGATAGGTTTATAACTTGGAAATAAACCTTTTTGTCAGGTTGAAGTAGGGCAAGGAAGGTTTTAGCCTTAAGAGTACTTTGTTATTTCATAATAATAAATCAATTTTCCTTCAGGATCGGAGAGCAATAACAATTTTCTTCCAATGCTATCTCCTTATGTTTCTCCAGGTTTATATAAATGATCACGTTTCACACATTTATATCTCCAGAAAGCCTTCATTTGGGGTCAGGGAAAAAGGATCAAGAAAAAGTCAATGGAACAGTTTGTGCACGATGCTAATGCAATATCCATAAAGTGAGTTACGTTTTGCACTGAGGAGAGTCCCTTCACAGGGCACGGACTGTGTCTCCAATCCAAGCAGCCTTCTTACAAATGCATTTTCTTGGTCACACAGGGACCAGGTAAGTGTGCGTGGGTGTTCTAAACAAACATCAAACCATACAGAGAAAAACCAGTAAGAGAACAGTTTCCAGGAAAGAGCGTTCATGGTCTGAATACACAAAAAAACAGTCCCCTACCTTCACTTTTGTAATAAAATTTCCTCTTAATGTCTAGGTTAAACCCTTTAGATTCTTTAAAGAGCCTGGGTTTTGATTTCAGACTCTAAGTCCGTACTCTTTACAGCTACATGTGTTAATTTAAAATGATTACTGAGTCACCAAAAATGTTGCAGCGCCTAAACGAACTTACATAACCTAATTAAGAGCATGCATAATAACACAAGCAGTAAATTCTACATTTGTGGTGTAATTTCTACCAATTTCTGTTTTTTGTTGTTACATTCTTTTTTATATATCTATATGCTGGAAGAATTTAAATATTTTCTCTCCTTCAGAGTCATTTGGGATTGGAGATGATGGTGTTTCTTTAAAAAGTATAAATTTATATACCGTATCTCTTTTGAAGGAGATATGTATTTTATTGAATGCATCTGAATTAAACAGCTTCTCAACCAGTACAAGTAGTCTTTATTACTGCTACTGGCAGCCAAACAACTATCACAGTCGTTGCCAGACCTTATGTTAGCTGTGTTCTTTTATTCTCTTTTATGTATCACTGTCTTTCAGTCTCCACTATTGTAGGTACCTTCTTTAACATAAATTGGATGGATTTTGAAACATCATTTAAGTACAACAAACACCTTTTTTACTTCTTGACAACCCAGATTCTTCTAAAAGAAAACAAAAATGGATTCTTCTAAAAGGAGAAAAAAGATTGCTTTAAAACATGTCACTACTAAATGGTCATGCGACTAAGCTTTATAAGTAAAAATATTAACCCCTTGGGGTTCCCATACTGACCTATCCTTTGCTCTCTTTGTTATAGTCCCTGATAAAATAGGGGCAAGTAGCTGGCTAGAGTACGTAGTGATGAAGAAAGAAAGGTCAGAGAGGCAAGATGGGTGCAAAGATGAGCAATTCATACTCTCCTCCACCTTCCTCCCACCCTGTAACAATCTTGTCATACTGCCTACAAGCAAAGATCTTTTTGCTTATAAGCAGTTCTGAAAATTATGCTTATTATTGCCATGATCTCAAAAAGGAAAATTATTATTATTATTCATTCCCATGGCCTACTTTCACACTGAACAATTATGACTTCAGATGAGAAATAACAGTTTCATGTCAAAATGCTCATACATTTATGGAAATACATAGCTGTCATTCTGCATAAAATTAGAAGCCTTCAATTTTCATTTCAAAATCATTTTGCATGCAAATAGTGAATGCAAGCAAGAAACTTGTATAGCTGGTTTGAAATCCAGCATTCTACTCAAATAACAGCAAGTTCCTAGCCAAAGCAGTTAATTAACAACTAAATCATGATAACCCTGTGTTTTAGCCTGTCTTGTAAATTGTAAGCTGCCAATAGTTCATACTCAAATGACAAAGAGGATATCAAAGTGAGGATCTATGAGCCTTGGTGTTAACTGAGACGTTATAGAGTTGAAATAAGCCTGAAACTCCTAATTCTTTGACATTTAAAAAAATCATGGAAATACATACTTCAAGAAAAATGAACACAGGAAACTTCTCTAATCTATTATTTTAATAAATGTTCCAAAAAATCAAATGTTCATAGTAAAATATCATCATAAAACATACAGTATTGTAATTTCAAAGATTAGCATGTATATGAATGAGGGCAACACAAAAAATGTGCTCACTGTTACATAGTTTATGATGTTGTGAAAGCAGTTCAGTATCTTTTTGTGCTTTAAGATATCTATTATTAAATCAATTATGTTTGGACTGCTAAATTCAAATATGCCTATAGTTTAGAGTCTTAGGAATAGAATAAAAAGATTATTTTCACTCAGAGAATTTCCTACCTTCCTCACATACCTGAAACACAAATGCCAACATGTTTTGCTATCCTTTGCAATAAGCATTTCTTATAAATACTAAATATTCACTTATTGTGAAGAAATGAGATACAATTAGAAGTTAAGATAACTATTTAAAAAGCTTAAATTATATTGCATAAATTATTTCCTTGAAAATAATTCATATTTAATTAATGTGGTAGTGTAGAAATGTTTACTTTCATGTTGCTTCTGTGGATGAAACTGCTGAGTGAAAATTTTACATATTGATAAATTTAAATACCAGTTATTAAAATAATGATAAAGCTTAGAAAAGCTTTATTTCAGAACTGGCTATTTTTAGAAACCAAAAATATATTTTTGTAGTATATTTTTGGGGTGCTTTCATTTTAAACCTAACAATGGAAAATTAGAAATTTCTTAAATATTAGCATAATACATAGAGAAATTATTGACCATGAACCAAGGGGCTAGAACTGAAGCTTCTCCTAGAACTGTATCTCTAATCAACTGTGGCCCTTCAGCAACTCATTAAAACCATTTTTGAACTTTTAAAACCATTTTCAAACTTTATAAGGTAGAAAGTAGGAACTTGATAATAACTTCCAAGATTCCTTTCAATTCTAAAACTTAACTCTTTGATATTTTAGACAAAGTTCACTAAACATTCTTATTGACAATTTCTTTCTTTCTTTTTTTTTTTTTTTTTTTTTTTTTTGTCTTTTTCCTTTTTATTGGTACCGGGGATCGAACTCACGACTGCCTGCTTGCAAGACAGTGCTTATGCCGCTGAGCTAAATCCCCAGCCCCATTATTCACAATTTCTAAAACAAAATTTTGACTAGTTTTTATCTTCACAATCAAGTGATAAGCCACAACAGGGAAATAAGTCAAGATAAAAAATTGAGAAAAGAAATATATGAAGTAAATTATGGAGTATGTGAGTTTTCAGAACCACTGGAACTCAAGAAATAGAACTAGAGTCCTCCAAAAAAACCTTTCATTGTTGTAATGAAATAAATCACAATATGAGTAGATATAGAAATTAGATCTACCTATAGACAAATATCTATATTCTTGAATGGTGGCCACTAGTTTTTACAAAAGAACAATAGTTGAGAATAGTAGATGTCAGTTGAGAACTGCAGTTCATCACAGATGAGATGAATAAGCTACAGATTAGAATTAATGATACTAACGAATGTTGACTATTGCAGTTTTGATTTATATGATGAAAACTGAATAGCTCAAGACATGGCAAAGCAGTGCAGAAATAGTTTCTCCATGACATATTGTGAAGCCTGATCAAATGACAGCTATACTTTTTAAAATCTATTTTTTATATCACTCTTTTATGTTTAGTATATTTTATATTGGGAAGAGAATGCTAATGTGGAGTGACTGCACAGCGTGCAGTGGATTTGTGGTTAACTTCATTGGTTTCAGCAGTCTCTGCTTACACACATTACACCTCCGGTAGTCAGGAGGCTGCCTTTTTCCCAGGAATTGGCTAAATTGAAACAATACAGTGGTATATAGTTTGTCAAATATCTTGATTTTTGCACTCATGTACATTTTAGGTTTTCTTAAGAAAGTGCATTATTAGTATTACTTTTTAAAAATTTTGGCTTATTAAGGATTTGGTTTATAATTTATGACATACAGAAATCTTGAGAACCAAAGAGATGCTTGTACATCTTATAAGAAAAAGAATGTGGCTTTCAAGTCCTGTAATGCTTTTCTTCTTTTGTTTTGATTGTTTTTAATTTGTTTTCTATTATTTGATTTTATTCTGTATGAAGATATGAACAGCTATTTTGAAGAAAACAAGAGACAGACATTATGGTAGCTACTGCTGATTTCCTATTGACTTGCTTTGAAATCCCATAATGCTTTCATTCTTTTGTTTTGATTGGCTTTACACTATTTTGTTTTATTGATTTTATTGTGTGTGAAGGTATGGACAAGAATTTCAAAGAAAACAAGAGATGCTATTGTTAAAAAAAAGAAAAAAAATGTGCTAAACTAGAAAAATTGATAGAATTCTTTATTGAAAATATAAAATGCACATCAGATTATTTTTTTAAAGTATAAGCTATCCCTTATCTTGTCTTTACAATGTAACTGTTTTGATGCAAAAAGTAACGTTTGCATAATGGTAAGTTAAAGGATGAATAAATTAAGAAGAAAGTGATATAGTGTCTGCCCTTCATAATGCAAATCGTCTTAATTTTTTTTGTTTTAAAGAGATTAAGACCAAAGAGGACATAACAAAGCAGATCAGATCAGAACAAAGCAAGCAACACAGCATTTGACCACAAGACAACCCATAATTAACAGTAACTACCATAATGTCTCTTTCTTTGAAATAGTTGAGAATAACTTCATATACGATAGTATCAAACGTAACAAAACAGTATAAAACCATTCAAGAGAATGAAAGCATTACAGGGCTTTCAGAGCCAAATAACAGAGAATGAACGATGGCTACTATATTATCTCATTTTCCATAGAAAATTTGTTTATACTATCACACACACAATAATATCCAATAAGACATAACATGATAGAATGAAAGGAAACAGAAGAACAAAAGCATAGTAGGACTTAAGAGTAAGATGATACTAAATCAGCACCAGCTATTCTAATGTCTTGTTTTCTTCAAAATAGCTGTTCATAATATCACAGATAATAAAATCAAACAAACCAGGGTAAAACCATTCCAATTAATGAATGCAAGCATTATAAGCCTTCAAAGCAATGTAATGTGGAATCACGATTATCATAAACTCTTATGTACTCTTACGTTTCTTACACTAGGGAGACCAAATGGTATTTATATATGTGAGTTTGATTTATTTCACTTATGAGTATGGTCTCAAGTTGCATCCATTTATTTATAAATATATCAATGTGATCATTCGTTATAACTGAGTAGTACCCCATTGTATAAAAATACCACAACTTTTTTATCTATTCCTCAGTTGATGGACACTTAGGTTGTTTCCAAGATCTGGCTATTACAAACTGTGCTGCTATAAACATGGGTGCACATATATCACTGTGGTAGGATGTTTTCAGTTCTTCTGGGAATATGCCTAGAAGTGGAATAGCTGGGTCGAATGGGACATCCAATCCCAGCTTTTTGATGAATCTCCAGACTGATCTTCACAGTAGTTACACCCGCCTACACTCCCACCAACAGTGCAGGAGTGTTCCATTTTCCCCACAGCATCTCCAGTTTTTGTTGTTGGTAGTTTTCTTGATCCTGGCAGTTCTTTCTTGAGTGAGATGGAATCTCAGTGCTGTTTTAATTTGCATTTCCCTAATGACCAATGATGATGAACATTTTTTCATGTATTTATTTGCCATTTGTATTCATCTGAGAACTGTGTATTCATCTCAGATGCCCATTTTTGGATTGGGTCTTTGAATTTCTGGGGTCTAATTTTTAAAAAATTCTTTATATGTTTTAGACAGAAGTCCTTTGTCTGAGGGACAGTTAAAATTTTGAAATATTTAATTTTTCCTCATGTTTGTCTTTAGCTTACCTATGAAGTAGGTTTTTCACCACTTTATATGCTGATTTCTCATTTAGTAGGATACAATGAACATGATAGTACAAGGTTCTAGTGACTATTATCTGTAGGGATTGTGTAAGGGTTTTTAGATATGCCATAAATATCTAAATATATCTCTATTAACCAACTTCTGGGTGGTATGTAGTATGTTAATAATGTCAAAGTAAGTAGCCATGCAATGAAGAATGTAAAATTATTATTATTTAAACAGTATACATTTCAGAATTAAAAATAGACTTTCAATTTTATACATTTGCCTATTTTAAATTCATAAATAGTTTAGTTAAATATATAAGTAAGTTTCATGGCTGCATTTAATAATTATAATTTTACATAATTACCACTTTTTGTCTGTCCATTTGTATTTTGCTTTCAATTGTCTTTTGAAAGTGATGACTGTGTTATGTAATATTTTTGTTGTTCTTCCTTACTTCAAAAGATAATTTAATTTTTTTCCTTGTAAATAATTTCCATGTGTTTTCTTTCTTATTTGATGTTTGATGGTTTAAAAATATTCATTTAATTAAATATTTATTGAATTGATAATTACAACATTACACGTTTTATTTTCTTTAGATTCTTATACTTTACCATTTATTGAATCAGATTTCATTTCATGGTTTCATTATTGATCACATAATGTATTGAATGTCATTTTTATATGGCAAGATCTATTTCTTGCCTAACTACATGTAATTCACTTTTCTAAATATTTTGATTTTATAATGATTTAGTGTTTCCTGTGTTTTTACACTCTAAAATGCAGTGACAATAAATAACTTGGAAGCACCTTTTTTTCATTTTGCAACCACCTATGTTAGTTACAGGTATTTTGAGTTTAATGCATATGAGCTGGTTCAAATGAGCTAAACCGATACAATTTATATATGAGAAATCAACAAAATACAGCCCTTCAAGAAAGTTCTAAGTCTTAGAAAAATAACTGTAAAGTGTATTAAATTGCAAAAAATAAGGATGGGGACAAGTGTACAACATAATTTCATAGTAAAATGCTAATGTTTCCTTAATGCTTTAGAAAAGAATTTCAGCACGATCCACGTGATGCACGTGAGACCACATGAATTCATACGTTAAGTGTAATTGCCAGGAGGTGTACTAACAGGTGGGGTCTTTGGGAAGTGATTACAGTATGAGTAAGAATCTTAAAAAAGGGCTTGGGGGAGAATTCACTTCTTCCGTCCCTCTGCCTCATGAGAACACAAGTGTGCCCCATCAGAGTGAATAGTAATATGGTGCCATCTTACAAGGTGACAGCAGCCCTCAACAAATGCTGAAATTTTGATCCTGAACTCATACTTTTCAAAACTGCAAGAAATACATTTCTATCATTTCTAGATTAATGAGCCTGTGGAATTTTGTACTGTCAGCACAAATGGTTAAAACATTGGTAGATTGTATTTGCTCATCTGATTTTTGTCCATATGTGATAATAATGAGTATAAAGACATACATAGCATTTAGAACCCTGCACATATACATATACCTCCAAATACTCTAGGTATACGTGGCTGTAAATATTTAAATTCAACCCAAAAGTACGGAAGTCCTTATTAAGCAATTTAAATTAGTACTTTCTATCATTCACTGTCAAGAGTGTTATTAGCAGATCCTGCAGAAAATGTTATATTTATTTTTCTCATCCGAAGATCACTACGAACAGATGCCAGGGACATCTCTATTCTACCATCTACATTCTCATTGTGCCTCATTAACAACAGCAATAAGGCTAAAACTTTAAGACTAGGACAAAATGTTTGGAAATGGAAAACAGGCAGTAGGAAACCAAGTTCGAAATTGCAGTGGGTCACTTCTATCTCATTGTTCTGCCTTACATTAAATCTTTTTTAAATAATTATTTATAATTTTGTCTTCTCCATAGAATTTCTGTCAGTTATGGAGAGAAGAATTCCTTCCAAAAGCCACATAATTTAGTCAAGCTCGCAAACAAGAGCTTGGAGTTAATACCATAAACGGTAAGCAACACAGTAAGATGATGATTTAGCTGTTAATGATTGTTTTGATTTTACAAAGAAAGAATGTCAATAGGAAATCTTTACTTTATCCATTTTAAATGAAAGGAAGCATACATGTTCAAGGTGAAGCTGGATATAATTTATAATGACTGGATATTGCTATTCAAAGAAAGAATGTAATGGAACAATGATTTTTTTTCATGCAAAATACAATTTGTTTGTGTCTCTGTTAGAAATCACATATACCATAAATATAAAATTGCCATTAAAAATTGCAAAGGCTTAAAGAAAGTAATAAAGCTCATAAAGTTAGATGTCTACAATGGAATTGTTTATATTTGCAATTTAGTTACTATGTAATTTATGTATGAACTCTATATTTCTTCAGGCATGTTTTACCAGACTTTTAGTGATTCAGTTTAAGTTTGTTTTTACCTAAACCTTGTATTTTTAACTTTTACTTCCATGAAAAAGAAAATCTCGGCAACCTTAAATATACAAATAGATTTAAAGTGAAAAAGGAAAAACTATATTCTCTTCCTGTTTTCTCTATATAACTGTAAAATAATACCATTTAAACAAAATCTAAAGACACTACATATCCCAATAATGAACACTATGATGCTCAACACATTTTAAAATACACTTGCCAAATGCTTTCAAGAGTGGGTTTACATAGCGCTATGTATGTGGCCGTGGCTAAATGGCTTCTATTGCAACACTTATTCCATAGATCACTTTTATCAATTCTGAAAAACACAAATCTATCTTAAGTCACTGAACAACAATCTCAAATAGGCACATTTCAGAAGAAAAATGCATCCCGCTGGAAGAACACATCAGAGTAGTTTCTGAGACGTTTACTCATGATATTTAGAGTATATTATAAACCACTTTTTAAAATAGGAAAATGGGTTAATATTCAATAAAGAAACTAGTAATATAAACTCACTCTAAAATAACACAGATATTAAGATTGGTACACAAAGATGTGAAATATATGTTGCACATACACTCAAGGAAATAAGAGAGCACGATGCCATGATATGTCAGCTGAGAAATAGTAATTTGATTCAAAGAAATTAGTAGAATTAAGAGAAAGTCACTTAAAATAAATTTTAGAATTGAAAATTTTAATGTCTGAGATAAAAATTTGGTGGATTAATTTAATAGGTAGTAGATGGAAGAAGACTCAGTGAACCTGAAGAAAGATCAATAAAATTTTTTCTCAAGAAAAGAGGAAGAATACTGGAGAATAATTTTCTAAGATTTCTGTAACATTTGTGATTATGTGATGAATAAATTTAAAGGTTCAAGCGTCCATGTAACTATTGACTAGCTAATTCCATTTCCAGGAATGAATCCAGAGAAACATAAGATAGCTGTGGACAAGGGATGATTTACTTTGTTCTCCACTGTATTAAACAGCAGCTAGAGCTCAAAAGCTCATGGCACCCAGAAGCTTTCAACTAAATAAAGAAAAGATAGAGGCAGGGAATTACAAATGGAAAACAGAACATGAAAGTATGTGCAAGAATATTTGTAGCAGTGTTGTTTCTAAGAAAAAAAAACAATTATTCAAACACAGAACCTTAATTATATGATAAATAATATATTCTTAGAATTAAGTGTTATTTATAATAAAATTATATAGAGAATTTACAGACAGATATTACAGTTAGATATTCATCTTAGAATGTTCAATAAAAAGCCTGTTACAAAGCAGTATTATACATCATGGACCATGAGTCAAGTCCTTTCTCTAATAATTAAAAATAGTACAAAGGTGACACAGATGGTTGACTGCTTGATTATTTCCATATACATGACCACATATCAGCTTTTATTTCTAGCCACCTCACTTACTTGATACTGAAGGATTTTTACAAACCAAACCATTTTTGAAAAACACGCATTTCTTTTTTTTTTTTTATCAACGTTGTCCCTTGTTTCCTTAAAAAGAATTGTCTATCTCATTAGATATTATAAAGTTGGACAAAACAGTAGAGAACAAGACCAATAAAACTTAGGCATTGTAAACATTACAGGACTTCCAAAGAAGACAATAGTCAAACCAGAATGGGTATCTTAGTGAATCTTATTGTCTTCAAAGTAGTTGCCTATGTCTTCAAACTTGATACTATCATATAGAATGGAACAGAGTCTAATCAGTCAAAACAAGATCGTGGGAGTACTACAGGACTTCAAAACAAGTTAATAGGAAATCAAAAAGAGTTACTATTTATATATCCTAATTTTTTGAATTTTTTCTTTAATTAAGACAAACATAAGAAATGACTAAATAATTTTTTTAGAACAATAAGGGGGAGATTGAGATAAAACAGGACATAACAATATAACAATAGAGGTCAAAATGGGCGCAGCTTGAGACCATACTCATAAGTGAAATAAAACACGCATTTCTTAACATCAAAATTATTCACTAAGGAATAATACACATTGTCAAATAAATTTTCAAGGTAGATAAAATGAAATAATAAAATGATAATTGCATCACTTATAAACAAGTCATTTATTTAAGAAGTTTTAATAGTACACACTTCACAGTTAGAATCTTGGATTGAGGAGTGTGTCATCTGCAAGGTTTTACCCACTCTTTAACCCACTTCCCTTTTTTCCTTTCTATAAAGTGGTGATGCTAAGAAGAGCTACAAGATACCATTGTCAAGGTTATGTGTGAATGTTATAAATTTACAACACAGGAGAGACATTTTTAAAAGGCATTTAAAACACTCCTACACATACTGCTATAGAAATGTCAGTTATTATGTTTTATTACTGAAGAGGTACAGAGTTCTCAAACCGCCTTCATCCAGGTTTCTTTCATGTTGACATTTTACCTCATCATCAAAAGGAAGAAATGAACTGCTTTGCAAAGTTATTAACTAACATAGAGAAGTTATTCAGATTTTTACTTCCTTTCCACTAATGCATGCTTTTCGTCATTTCAGGATTGCCTCTGTAGGCCTATATCGCAGTTATCCTTATGTGTCCTTAGCGTCCTTTGATCGTGGACAGTTCCTCTCTTCCCTTACCTTCTATCACGTTGACACTGTAGAATGGTAATAGCCAGTTGATTCACAGACAGTTATACACTTGGAGTCTGATTTATTTCTGTTTTTAGGATTTGACTTATTTTTGTACTGTTGACAACAAAAAAATGATATACCCTCTCAGTGCATCCTATTAGAGGGTACATTGTATCAATAAGGATTTGCACAGCACTGAACTTGATTACTTTGTTATGTAGTGTCCCTCAAGATTCAACACTGTCAGGCTATCTGACCCTCTCTAATAATGCATTTGGGGATAAGGATACTTTTATTTTTTTAATTAATTATTCATTTATTATTAGAAGGATACTTTTAGACTATTCAAGTATCCTGTTTCTGTTTAAAGTTTTGCTTGCCAACTTTAATATATATATTGGTACAATTTAGCTAAAAGAGGGATTATTTTGGAGTGCAAATGGTGTTTTCTCTATCCCTTTGTTCTTCTTGTCAACATAAATTTGAATTTTTATATAATGAAGAGTTATAACTTCAACCCCATTTATGTAATTATTTAGTTTATACATTTGGAGCCGTTCATATATATGCATTATTTATAAGTATTTATTTTAGTTCTGAGGTATAATCTAATAAGTATTCATACTGTGTTTTCATTTATGCTATTTTTGTTGTTGTCCAAGTGGCAACATTTTCACCATTAAGAACACTTTCCTGTTATCTCCTATGGCTTTTTGACACACCCCAATTTCATACATGATGCTTTATTTTCTGGCAACACAAAATGCCTTAGACCTATCTTACTGCCCCAGTTCTAGAATCATATAATAGCTTCTAAAAGTCAGACTATTCTTAGCAGTGATCCATATTTCTCTCATAGAAAAGTAAAAATATTCTCTTTGAAATCTAGTTATGATAATGTTTTAGCCTTATCATTAATTATTTTGAATCACAAAGTATTTCTTCAGTTGGAGAAATGCAAGCCAGTGAACACCTGAACATTATTTTAAAGTTAATTCTTGCTAAAGCAGTTAATTCTTGCAAAATTTTAAATTTTCTTTCAACAAAATAGATCCAAATGCTTAAAAGTATGACTGTATAAATATTCAGTGGTTAAGTTACTAAGGGGAAAACATTTTGTTAAAGCTAATTGACCTGTTCTGACTCACAACCACTACAAATGTGCTGTCAAAATCACCACTTCCGCAGCTGTCATAACCTACTGTTCAAAAATTATACATCTTGTTTCCTCTAGGAACCCCACCAACTTGACATTTCTTAATATGTTCCTGCCTTCCAGGGGAATCAATTGAATTTTTCAGTTCTTTATCACTGTTGCTATACTTAGAATCTTATCACATTCATCAATCACTAAGTACAGTTTTAAATTTTCTCAAGAGTTTTTCTTGAGAGTTTTTTAAGTTATGCGTTAAGCTTTTAAAACTCTTATCTATCTCAGCCTGACATTCTCTAAACACTTTGTAGGCATCTCCTAAATTCTTACTGGATTGGTTAAATTTCATTTATTAAGCCATATCTGAGGTTTTGCTTCCTACTCATATGAAAATAGAAAATAACCAATAGATTAGATAAAGTATTCAACTAAAGTGCTAAACTCTTAAGTTACAGAATAAAGAAGTTTCCCAGGGATTCCAGTCTGTGAATATTATAAAACCAATTGAAGGTATCATTCTAAAGCACGCCATTCTTAGTGATTATTTTGACTAAAGGTTTAAAACCGTAATAAGTACCTTCTAATTTCAGAAATGATAGTAATATCTTGTTTAAAACTGTTTTGACTGGGCATGGTGGCCCATGTGTGTAAGTCCAGCACTTGGGAGGCTGAGGCAGGAAGATTGTCTCAAGTTCAAGACCAGTCTGGGCTACAAAGTGAGTTCAGGGCTGGCTTCAACTGCATGGTAAGACTGTCTCAAAAAGACAAAATCAAATCAAATCAAATAAAACTGTTTTGAAGAGACAGAAAGGTTTAGTGCATTAAATTGCAATTGCTAGTACAATGCTCACTATGTTATTTTTACTAACATATTATTGCTTTCTGTTTTACATGACTTTCCCAACTTACATGTATTAGGACTTATCCATACAACCTTCTTTCATCCCTTTAAAGGTCTTATTTCTAGATCATTCATATTCTAAGATAGTAGGGGTTCAGACTCCAATGTAGGACATTTTTGGGGAAATCAGTTCAGCCCATAACAGCCACCGTCAAAAGGTTCTGTTCCAAGAGACAGGATTTGCAGTTAAGAAAGAAAATGTCTCTGAAATCAGGTGATGACAATTAAAAGACCAAGTTTTGGAAGATGAGAAGGCCATTCTCATTTGAGTGAAAAGCTACTTTAAAATTATCTATAAAATATATAAAACATTCTTTAGAAATAAAAACCTAGAACTTCCGGGAGAAAATGGTGGATAGACAACAGCAGCGATGGAGGCGCTCTGAGATAGGCAGTTTAGATTCCAGGAATGTTGCAGTGTGGCAAGTCCTTAGCAGGGAGAGATATACCCTACCAACCCAGCAACGAACTAAGCTGAGAGAAACCAACTGGAAATGCAACTCCGGTGCAGGAGAGGAACAGCTAACGTCTCAGTGCCGACGCTGGAACCCCTTCCTCTAGAAACCGTGGCTTGAATTTCCTGCCGCCGCTGCTACAGCTGAATCCACACAGAAAGGATAGAGATGTGAAAGCTCTGCGAGTGGGAATCAGCAAACTGAATTGACAGCAGAGCTGGCGGGGAGGTCTGTATTGACCTGCAGTGAGTGAGAGGAAGGGGGACCATTCCATGGACTAAGAGGCTCCAACAGAGGACATTGTGGGACCAGGCAGACTACCTGGAACAGGACACTGCAGTGACTTCTGTCAGAGATTCCTCTCTCAAGCGGGACTGGTGGGGAGTGCTTGACCTGGGTGACGCCGCAGACTAAGACCCAGTAGGCTAGCCCAAACCAGGTCCCTGTGCCTGGCAGTGCACCCTAATGCAGTGAAGCCTTCAGCAGGTTGACTGACCTGGAGGGGCGGGCCCAGCATAGGCTTCCCAGGTCTGTGTTTCCCTAGTACACTGCACTGGGTGGGAAGCCCTAGCTGTCACGATTCAAACAAATAGTAACCGACAAAGAAACTGGGCTCCTATATATGCTTATATGGAAGGAACAAAAAGTATGGGAAGAGGGAGCAATAAGAAAGGATCCTCAGTCCCCAATCCTGAGAACACTGATCCAGGAAAGGTAAATGCAAAGGAGAATGAGGACAGAAAACATGCAATACCAGACACAGCACCGAAAGACATAAAGCGATATTTCCAGGACCTCATAGATGAATTCAAAAGTGAAGTATTTAACCTAGTAAAGCAAGATATAAGAAGAATGGCTAAAGATATGCTAAGCCCCTCCCAAGAAAAAACGGTGGAATGGAAGAACAGAAAAATGGGGAGAATTGTTTAATGGAGAAAATAGAGAAAAAGTAGAATACATGAAGCAAGTTCAAAGAGATTACCAGGAAACTAAAAACTCTATTGAAAGCTGGCATAACAGCTTGAAAGAAACTAAGGATAGATTATCTGAACTGGAGGACAGATTTGTAATGTGGGAGCATGAAAGGAAAAATTCTTAAAAATAACAAGGAAACAAGTAGTAACAATACAAAGGCTAGAAGATGATAAGATCTATAACTTAAGAATTAAGAATGTAAAGAAAGAAGCAGGGATACAAACAAATGAACTGCAAAGGCTGTTCACAGAAATAATCAAGGAGAACTTCTGTAATTAGGGAAAAGGTAAAGATACTCAGATCTATGAGGCATACAGGACCCCAGTTACCTACAACCCAAACAGAACTACATCCAGGCATATAATAATCAAAATTCCAGTACATATAAAATCAAAATTCAGAGACAAGAAACAGATCACTTACAAGGGAACACCCATCAGAATTACAGGAGACTTCTCGGCACAAACCATCAAATCATGAAGAGTGTGGGGAAAAATAATTCAAGCTTTGAAAGACAATAACCTCCAGCCAAGATTGATATATCCTGCACAACTGTCCCTAGAAATTAATGGAGAAACAAGGTGCTTCCAGGATAAAGAGTAACTAGGGGAATTTGCAACCACCAATTCTACTCCACAGAGAATACTGCAGGACATTGTAAAAGAGAAAAATACCAAGATTCCAGAAACAGTGGCAGAGAGGCCACAATGAATGGAGCAGACAAACAGACAACTAATGACAGAAAAAGAGCTCAACAGAAATGAGGCAAAGAAGGTTGGATGGTATCAACACCTATTTTGGAGAAAACAAGACCTCATAATAGCTAGTGCTGATTTAATATCATCTTGGTTTGAAGTCCCATCAAGCTTTTGTTCTTCTGTCTCCATCGGTCTTAACATGTTGTATCTTATTGGATTTTATTATATGTGATAATATAAACAAAAACTTTTATAGACAAGGAGAAATTACAGAAACCATTGTTCTTTTTCTGTTAGTTGGTTCTAAATACCCTGTAATACTGTCATTCTCTTGAATGGTTTTACATTGTCTTGATGTTTGATGCTACAGTATATGAAGTTATACTCAAAGATTTCAAGGAAAGAGACACTATGGTGACTACTTTTATGTCAGGATTTCTTGTGGTAAAACACTATTTTGCTTAAATGGTTATGTTCTGACCTATGCTGTTTTGTTCTTATGTCCTCTTTTGTCTCAATCTCCTTTTTTATTATTTATTTTTTGATTTTATCTTTTAAATTAAGGGAAAAAATAGCAGAATATATTATAGTAACCCACTTTGATTTCCTATTAACTTGATTTGAAACCCTGTATTGCTCTCACCATCTTGTTTTGACTGATTTTACTCTATTCTGTTTTGCTTGATGGTACCAAGTTTGAGAGTATAGGCAACAAGTGTGAAGACAGTAAGATTCACTATGATGCCCATTCTGGTTTGACTATTATTTTCTTTGGAAGTTCAGTAAGGTCTCCAATGTTTAGTTTTTATTGGTTTTGTTCTTACTGTTTTGTTCAATTTTATTATAACTGATGATATAGACAATTCTTTTTAAGATAGCAAGAGACATTATGGTAACCATTGTTGATCACCTTGTATTCTGTTTTTACATTATGTACTATGTCCATCTTTTTGATTCGACTGACTCTGTTTTGTAATGTCACATTTGGTTTTATTCTCTTCAAAAAAAAAAGTAATAAGAACTGTGGGAGTAATAAAACCCAAAATGTGTAATTTCATTGTACAAAAGAAAGGAAAAGAAAGTGCTCTAAAGGATATAACTGCATGTATGTTTAAGCGTATAAGATAGATAGCGATATTACTGAATTTTTGTTGGATCATTGAACAGAACTGTTTGCAGTCTCACTGTTTGAATGTCCACTTTATATGCTTTAATTTTTTAACTTTAACAACTATTTCTAAGATGACAATATGTAATCTATTAACTAGTGATTTCCTACTGTTTTTTTTTTAAATTCTTTATAACTTGTACCCTTTTTCTGCTTTTTTTTTTCTGCTTAAAAAATAGAAGTAAAAACCTTTTACTGATGTAAGCACTGTAAATAGTATTTTGGTTGACACAGAAAGCAAAAAATATAATTTTTATCTTTTAAAAAGCTAACACTTAAAACTTCAAAATTATAAGTGAATTTGCTCTATATTGACAACAATATTTTTTTTTGAAAAATCATCCACTTAGCCTAAAAGGATAATACATTAAAATTAACCGGGCAAGTATTTTTTTCTGCCATCATACACCAGCCATTGGTGACATGGAGATCAGGCACCCTTCACAGTGATGCCAGTGCATGCAGCACATGCCATCAGAATCTGACATCCTCTCATTCCTCCTCCATCTACTTTTCCTATATTCCTTCTTCATCTGCTTGTGTGAAAAGTACAAAAAAATAAAGCTATAGAAGGCATTCTAGACATTCTTCCAATGAAATTCTTTTCTGCTGAGAAACTGTAGCTACTTGAGACCAAAATCGTTAAAATCCACTTCAAAACTTTACATCTAGATAAACCAAATAGCAACTGAACACTAAAATCCTTGAAGCAAACAACAGGGTCTCAGTGGGGAAATAATCTGTCATTCTGGAGCTCTAAAGCCACTTTAGCTCTGGTCACACTTTGGAGAATCCTATAAGTAGGACTTCTGCTCAGCCTCAGGGAACCAGTGCACTGGGATTGTGGTAGGAGGATACTGCACAGACACACTGACTCAACCCAGATGGAAGATTTTCTTTGTAAAAGTCGCACTAGACTAATAGACAAATTTTCTTTTTAAATAGAAAGGGAGGGGAAGGAGGACAGAGACAGAAATAGAGACAGAGACAGAGACAGAGACAAACATCTTTGTATCTGCTAGGCATTTTGCTGAGTCCTAGAATAGCAAAAATCAAGCAGAGTTCTGCCTTTTGGAGACGCAATGTAAAATCCTGAGTAAATATTTACTTTCACATTGTGCTTATCACTGAGGGCTAGTAAAGAAACATGGAGATTGTACTTGCCTCCTTTGAAAACTGTGTATGTTCAATTATATTTCAACTTCACACATTCTTAAAATCAGCAATCAGATACATTTCTTATCCTGGGTACTCCTTTTCTTGGACAATCAAAACAGAACCAAAATAATTTTTTTTTCTTTCCTGATCTTGTCAGAAAGCGCTAAGCAAAATTCTGTGATAAATTTGTTATCTACACCCAGTTTTCAGGCTCCATTTGTTTTTTTCCTTGTTTTTAATTTCCCAAGGTGCTTAAAACTAAGCAAGTATTCATTCCTTCAATAAACAGTCATTAAGCACCAACTAGATGGAGTACTATATATTACATTTCTGAAGATGTGTAATCATATTTCACAGAATTGATAGTTTGGCATATTGGAAAGATCAAATGCATATCGACTTATTTTAAAACGTACTTAAAATAGCACAAAAATAATGGTTAAAGAGTTATGTAACTTAACCAGTCTAAAGAAAATAAATTGGCATAGGTCTATTAATTACTGCAGTTATATGATACCAAATTAACAATGACTAAAATCTGAGAGAACTTCCGTTATCTTCTGATAATCTATCTTGCTTCATACATGGAAATGCACTTGTACAGGTCAGCATTTGATCTCGTTCAGTCTTTGGATATATTGCCGAAGATCACAGCTAGCAATGAAGTCAGCCGTGTCTAGAATAAAAGACTTTCTTTCAAATGTGCACTCAATTTATCTGACTCAGATGCCTCTGACTGCTGGAATTCTTGATACAGTCTGAAATTATAATTTGTCCTCTATTGAGCATTTAATGTAAAAGCAACAAAAACTACGAAAGAGACAATGAATTATAGCAATGATACATATCATACAATTATAGCTTGTATGATATCAGCTATAATATATGATATATAAATATGTGTGTGAATATAAAATATTTCAGTAAAATTTGAGTGGTCAAAGTGGAAGGTCATGCTCTCTTTCAAGTTATGAGCCCTTTTCTACTTCATTAGAGAGTTTGTTTTCTCACATATAGAAGTAGTATTTCCTTTGATATAGTCAGGTTAGGTTATTGATAAGAAGCATATAAGGTTTCCTACATATTGGTAGTTCATTTATATTCTATCAGGAAAATAGAAAATATGTCTTCTTAATATAGATTCTGGGTTTACACTTACAGAGTACATTTACATATTTACATACTTCACTTTCCATACAAAGTTCCTGATATTGGGAAGTAAAATCAAACAGCTCCACGGGTCCTTAGTCTACATATCATTCCTAAATATTATGAGCATACAAAGCTACAAATTATTCATTTTCATAATATTTATGGAATTTCTTTACTAATAATTTATACATAGAACTTCTTTTAAAGGCATTTGACTTCTATGTAGAAAAAAATCATTTTTATGTGATATAAACAATTACTAATTGAAAGGAGTTACTTTTATTTCTTCCTAAATCTCATAACAATTTCAATACTGTGTATGATTCTTCCATTTAAAGTACAAAGTTAGCGGTTAATGCTATTCACCATTTATCTTCACTTAAAAATATGGTGTAGCTGAAAGATATCCTTTCCAGTTGGGATTAACTTTCTCTGATCTATTGCTATAGTCCTTAAAAGTTTGAAATATCACTCAGTAAAAATACATGCAAAATATGAAAAGTGACATTTAAGTTGAGAAGAGACAAATTCTTATGATCTTTGAGGATCTAGCGGTAACTTTTGCCTTTCAGTCTAACTCAGGATGCATGCACTTTTGCTTTCTTCTTTCTCTCTTTCTCTCTCCTTTTTCTCTCCCCCATCCTAGTCTTTCTTTGACTATCTTTTCCCATATCTCTTTGCCTTCCCATTTTTTGAGCACTTCATACATATATGATGGATTTAAAATCATAGACCTTAGAGACTTGAGGTGCTTGCTAAAATGCTGAATGTGTCTACCAGACCTACTGAATTGAGTCTTGTTAATTAGAGCCCTGAGAAGTCCATGTTTTTAACCAATGACTGGCATGCTTTAGGAAGTTTCAGAGGTTTTGATCCAGATTTCGTGTAGAACTTTCAAATAGTGAGATTCTGCTTGATTTGTAGTTGAATATCATCTTCTATCCCGGCAGGAATTATTTAAACCTCACCAAAATATATAGAAACCATGACTAGAATCCAGGTGCCTCTCTGTCCACCACTGAGTGAACAATGTTCAATGTAACTTTCTGTTCTGTTCCTTTCTAATTCTGGAACACAACCATCCACACAGATGTAGCACGGTGCTTTGCATATAGACTCTGGGTAAATGAAATATACAAATTATACGGTTACTAACAAAGTTTTTTAATAAATATATAGATAAAGCAAGATACTACTGCCATCAGTATCATCTGTTAAGCGCTAGGTTATCCAAGTCTCTTTCTCCATATTTGCCTTCTCTGGTACCCTTACTCACCCACTTGACATACTTCTCTCTCTGCTCCATAATCGCTCCACTAGGCTTCTGATAAGAGCTAGACGTTTGGGACTCTGCAGTGTTTCATTTCTGTTAATGCCTTCCCAATCTTTCATGGAAATAGAAATTCAGATTAATAAACTGGATAGCATTTACCACTGAAACTGAGAAATATTAGAAAATGGCAGGTTTGCAGTCTATAAGAAACTGCTAAAATATGCAGAATATCTGTATTATTATTCTTATGGGGATTAGTGTTTTGTAACACAAATAAGTTTCTTTTTTAATGATAATAAAATTTCATAAAAAGGAAGAAAAACTTTGGAAGGCTGACATGATATTATTTCCAGAATTTATATATATATATATATATATATATATAATTTCATTTACTCTTTCAGCTTCATACATTAGGGAGACAAAATTCCTATTCAAAATTGTTCTAATGATTTTGAGTCTTTTAGATTCTCATAGCAATTATTTTAGAAAAGCCTCTCAATTAAAAAACCCAAATTTTTATTAAATTAGATTACTAGATCTGTTTTTGGAAAAATTGTAATCTTCAAGTGTTTCACCTTAAATTATTTCTTAAAATCTTCAATTTCTTTGTAATGTTTTTTAGCTTTTTGTATACAGTTCTTAAAAATTGTATGATGACACATATCTATCTCATATTTTATACTGTTGCAAACAAAACCTAATGAAAATATTCTTTGGTGTTGAGGCTAGCATATATAAAAATCCAAATCTCAGTACAGAGGAATTACTAGACTTCCTCAGTTTTGAAATAAATACTTTAGAAATATTACACATCTTTATGAGATGAGTTCAATGTTTTTTGTTTAATTAAAGGATGGTGACTATTCCTAAAGGGAAGCAGTATAATTAACACTACCACTATATAAATCCTTTTTTCCAGTGCAATAGATATATTAAATCAGAAAAATATCTTTATTGAGAAAGATTATGTCTGCTATATTCATCCATTTATTTTCTTAATAAAGTTGAAATATCTCAATCTATCAAGTGTTTCTATCACTTTACCTCTTAAAGTGATTTCCTGGAAACTAAATATGCCTATTTAATTGTCACTGAAAAATAATTGAAGTATTTTTCCAACCACCACCACCAAGTAATTATATTGTTTAGAGTATCAGAATGTCTCATAATTAATATTAATATAATACTTAATTTATCTTAAACTAAAATTAGAGAAAACCTTACTGTGTACTTCGTTAAAACTGATGTATGAAAAATAGTTTCTTAATATTTAGATTTCAAAAAATGTTCAAAAAGAAAATAACTTTAAAGATAGACAAAAGCTAGAACCATTTCATAAGAGACACAAATGGACAGTGATAGTAACCCTCCAAAATTAAGATAAATTATCGATACAGAAGAATTTGCATTTCTCTTCATCTAATATAGCCAGTTAACTAGCTATATTAAATAAATCACAGTCCAGGATTATCTCTACTTTGTGATTCATAACAGGGAATACATTTGTTGCTAGGTTGAAAATAAATTTAGAGGAGACAATGGACTGATTACCAAGATAGAATCTGCTATAATCTTCTTAATTTTTCATTGAGTTTCTATTTTAAATTTTATTTGATGGTATTTATGGAAATGAGTGTCAAGCTGGATATGTATCTTAATGAGAGAGAGCTTGCCTAGAAAGGGCAAGGCCTGGGTCCTATCTGCAGCACTATAAAAAAACCCACATAAACAAATGAATTTCAGGAAAAAAATGCTTAATCAGGAAAACAGTGATCTTTAATGTATTTCTCTGCTCTTCCTAATAGACTATGCTACTGGAAGATAGTGCTGTCATTTGTAACTGTTTATATTCTTGTATATTCAAAAATTAAGAGATTGAAATTTTCATTTCAGAACTGTGTCAGTTCTAACTTTCGCGGTTCCTACTTGTATCTCTCCCCATAAATATATTAGAAATATGATAAATATTTAAGGATTAAATTAAATGCTTTTATGTATAATTAAAAGAGGGAGACAGACCCCAAAAGGATGCTATATATTTAACACTGCCCCATATAAATCCTCCTTTCCGACCTAATGAATCTATTCTTAAATCAGAAAGTATGGTTTTACTGAAAAAAAAAGTCTTTTCAATAGCTGCGTGTTGCTCACACATCTTTGATGAGATTTCTTTTTGTCTAAAATCAACAAATGCTGAGTTTCAAAACTGATACTTGACTAAAACTTAGTTGAGAATATAAAATCAACTCAAAAATTCCATTTCTAAAATAGTTTTAATCCTAGTAGATTATAACAGACCTATGGTCAACTTCTCAAGACAATGTCATTATTCTCTCCCATTCTCTCATTTATTCGGAGTAAAACACCACTAGCTCCCAAATAGTGTAGGTAAAGAATCACTGGCTGCCTAATTTCTATCATTACTGTTTTCTATCATTATTGTATTTCCCCCACCTCGAAATTCTCAAGGTAATGAGCTGTCTTTATTATATGATTTTGGAACATTCTGCTTGCAACCAAATCCTCTGAAACCACAAACATACTCTCATGGATGTACATATCTAAGGCCCAAGAGAAACAAATGTCATAGTAGCACTCTGCTCTGTAGGCCTGATGCTGTAGAATTACAACAGTTAGAGGGAGCATTCTGTCTTACATCTCCAGACTGCAGGGCCTTTTGGCTAGCAAAACAGGAGAGCTCTCATGCATTTTCTTCTAAAGAAAATTATGAACTAAGGATCTTTTGCTTCTCAGTTGTTTGCTATATTTGCCCCTCAAAATTGTATTTGTTTTCCAAAATTTATGTTCATTAAAGCCTTCCTTGGCATCCATCTGAAACAGAAATAATGGCCACTTTTATAGTCATCTTTCTAAGAAGCGTCTGTATTTTTAAATATAAAAACTGTACGCATAAGATTCATGCAAAAATTCCTGATGCAAAACTATCTAGTTATAATTTCTCCAATTCCCAGGTGGGTTATTTTGATAAAATTTCATTGCCTTTCTCTGCTAAACTTTTGTTTCTAATTTTGTGAATATAATAATACCTACAATACAGGTATGTACTGAAGAATAAATTTGTACATGTAAAGTGCTTTAAATGTTTCTGGCACATAGTTATTTCCAATAAATTTTGATTGTTATAATATTGGTCTGTTATGACTAAGAATTAAGGACAAATTCTACTGATGTTGTGTTTGGGAGGTGAGGAGGTGTCTGTCCTAAAGGCACTGACAATTATACCCACATGATTACATAATGCATCTGGATTTTAAAATCTTAGGAGAATAAATGGCTGAAATTGAATTTTGAATTTGTTTTTAATGGACTCAGAGTTTGTTTTTAATGGACTCAGTGAAATAAGAATGAAAAGTAAAATAAAAGATTAACTCAACTAAGGTTATATGTATTACACACTAAATTTTAAATCTGAAAATGTTGCTTAATAGGAAGCAACTTTCACTTTTGACAAATATCTTACTTAACTATATTGATCTAAATTTGCATGAGCTCACAGCATCGTTTAATGGAAAGTCTAGCCAGAAATAATTTAACTATGTTTTATTGAATATCATTCAAACACACTTTCAGTTATATTCCAAGCAGAAGCTGATGCAAAGGTATAACATATATAATCATAAGTGTTTTATTCTTCTCCCCAGAGGAAATTCAGACTGTAACAGTTTCCTTTCTACCACAACCCTCCACCATGACCACTCTTATATATATATATATATATATATATATATATATATATATATAATTTTATAATATATACATATTATATATATGAGGATATAGATATAGATATTTACAAATAGAATATTTTTTCTTAAGTCTCTTTATAGATGAAGCTATGCATATGCCTGTGTGAGATTCCTGGCTTCAGGGATGACTAGAAATATTTGGTTACATGCTACCCTGGATTACATGTTCAGTGGCATACATAAACAGAATTTAAATCTACTCCATTGGTCCATGGAATCCATAAAACATTAATGGCGAAATAATTTGATATTTATAGTAAATATAAACACTGAGAATGTTTGAAGGAATGAAAATGTGGAAATATCAGCCACTTAAAATATTTTTCATTGTTTTCAGAGTACAAGACTTCTTGTACTCTGTAAAGTTAAATGGTTCTAATTATAGTTTCTTCTCTGTTCATAACACAGGTTTGGTAAAAATTGCCTTACGATAAAGATTTTGCTTAAGGGTAAGAAATTTGTCATCTCTGATGTAAATAGATTAAAGACAATGGAAATCAGATTCTAATTTAAAAGTGACAGTAAATAATAACTTACTAAGCAAATTGCCAATGTATGCATCTATTAGCTGTCACATCCATAAAACAGAACAAATTTATAATATGTTACTTATATTTCATTTCTAAAATGAAGGTAAGAAGTTACGCTTCCTGTCACATCATGCTTATGAAACTAAGGGCTTTGTTGCCATATTTCATGATTAGCATGTTAAGTTCTTACATATAAATAAAGTGTTCAACAGTCTACTACTGAGGTGACTATATCAAAGAAAAATGTGTAAAGTCTCCCTTTTTGATCATAAATGTGGCATTTAAGACAGATCTTCATTATTGCTATATTTTCTATCACCACCATCATCTAAATACTGGCAGTACTGTGTTGGGTCACACTTTGGATCTCTGACAGGAAGTTAACAGTGACTTGCAGTAGACAAATCCCTTGCTCTTCATTGATAGAAAGAGAGAAAAATGACAGTACATCAGGCCCTTTTGCTTGCAGGCTTCCGGGATTCTGTGTTATGATCACCATAGTCCTATGGAATGCTGTTACTATCAGTGAAATACTTGATTTGTATAACCTAACCTCCTCAAAACAGAATCATTAAGCATCTTGAATTTTCTTTTGTTTTCAGTTTTAATCCAAACTCTGAAGAGAAATGGAAACAAACAAATGAATATTTTCCTTTTTTCTCATTCTGGTCATGACTGAAGCTTTCTGTCTCTTAAAGGTATTCAGAATGACTTCATTGACACAGTTTCTAGTGCTTTCACAATGAAATTAATTGAGGAAGCAAATGCCATTATATAGTGCTGTGCGCAGAAAGATTTTATTCTAGATAGGGTGGATTAAAAGTGCTGTACTTACTAGAATTCTGAAATCTAAACATAAGCACATACTTCTCTTGCTGCTTTGTTGATATGAGCAATGATAATGAAGAACTATTGTCCATTTTAGATAACTCTCAATTTAAAATAAACAACAAAGGTATAAACAGATAAAAGACACAAAAGAGAAATTTCTGACTTTAATCCTGAGCCCAAACAATTTGGAATTAACTTTTCAAAAATTTTTACCCAGATAGTGAAATCTACATTCAAATAAATAATTTTAAACTGAGAATATAAAAATAAAATATGAAAGTGTTCTTATAGCCATCACTCCCAGGCTGCCCCATCCATTAACTTGGCTGTCTCACACTGTTAAGTCATTACAAGCCACAACAGATACATATACTTAAGGAAGAAAGTTTCTATTCTGTGTGTAAAGGAGGAGAACCCAGGCTGGATGCAGGAATTAGACTGAGCAACGCACAGAGAATTCCTGCAGCTACACAGGGGTCACACTAATATTGGAAGGTCATAGTAAAGTGATTCAGTGCTGTAACATTCCATCGAAGTTATCTACAATTTTAATGCTTTTAACTAGTACAATTTTATTATATAGTCATGATAGTAGCAATGAAAAATTTATATAAATCAACTTTAAGAAAATATAAAATGCAATCATAACTATTCATTTGGCATTTCTACTTATATATATTTTCCAAGCATTCATTTTAAAAAGTTAATGAATATTTACTATCTTTACATAATTGAAATTTATAGTAGGTATAGTCATATGTACTATAGTTTTGTCTTACCTATAAGTATTTTGTAACAGTATTTTCCATGTAATTATATAATCTATTTTATCTATTCTTTTGCTTGAATATGGAATAGATTTTAAGTTATTCTGTCATGTCCATGTTTAAATACTTTCAATCACATATATTTCAGAAACGCACATATTGCTTCCATACTGACATCTCCAAATCCTTCTATTTTTCATTTGTAGTATTATTTCCTACGTGATCACCTTTTTTGATAAATACAGGCATTATATGTATCCAATTATTAGAATGAAAAACTTGTAATAGTATCTATTAATGTAACAGTATGAACACTAATGAACTTAGGAACTAAACACTGACTCTCCCCATTTCTCCATCTCTCAACATTAGATTCTGTTTTGTTTTATTTTGTTTTGTTTCTTTACTTGATCATTAATTTTGAAAATGTCAAGTGCTTGGCATAAGATTTGAAATATTTTCTTGATTTTTGATGAAATACACTGAATTTATAGTATAAAAGATAAATTAGAGAACCATGTCAAATTCTCATTCTTTTTCCACCATTCAAATTTTGTTAGCTATAATTATGTTGGATTTTGTTGCCAAGATTTAAAACATGTATTTAAAAATATAAAGGTAAAGAAGTTTCCTATGGCCTTATAAGGAGCTAATTTAAAAAAAAAAGACCTAAAATGCATAAACAATTTAGAACAGTAGTTGTATATTATGATTACGAAGACACAGACATTTATTATTAAAATTTGTTCAATATTTCTTATGTTTATACTGATCAGTGTAGAAAGCTGACATATAGATTTGATGGTCCTATAAGCTTATAGCCCATAGGTTCACCCCTTGAAATTTTCCTGATTGAGTTGTGTGTATTTTGAAGTCGTGTAGACAGGTAACTTCCCCTGAAGGTTTTAATACAGAGGGAACAGCAGGTTGTTAGAGGCGGAGAATATGCTTTAAGCACAAGAATATAATGACATAAAGTTTATTTATATTTCATTTCTCTATGAAGCAATTTTGTAGGAGAAAATAGAGAGCTTGGTCTAAATGTGGATGTTTTAATCCAGCATGACTGAAAATGTCATTTTTCTTTGTTTTTCAAATACATTTTATCTAATATTCTGATAATCCTCATTTTTCTACCTATTATATATAAAACTTGATTTATTGTTTTTATGATTTTTGGTGCTGGGAAGGGAATTGAGGGCCTATCACACACCAGCAAATGCTCTACCACTGATCTATAACTCGTTTGGCTTATTAATTTTAGAGAGAAATTTGCTCCCTAGAATGAAACAGATAATCATCTCATAGTCACAAGAGGGCCTTAAAGTAAATTTAAACACACATGACATAGTTGATAGCTATAGAATACAATAAAAAACAATATAACTAGAAATTAAACATTGTCAAAAGTTCTCATAAAATTAGCAACTCAAAAACATTTCTAGGTATTGTATGAGTCAATGAATATAATACAAAGAAAATTTATAAATCTATAAAGCTGATGAGAAATTTAAACTACCTATAAAAATATTTGTTATAAAATAGCATTCTATTATTCAATAAAGTATAATTATCGATAGTGCTATATGTTAATGTTTAGCACAGAACATAATAATATAATCTCAAGTAATAAAATAACAAAATAGAAATAACGAGAGATTATATTTTTTACCTTATCTCTGCTAGGACAAAATGCCCGGTACTCACAATTTAAAGAATAAATTAATTTTGGCTCACACTTTCAGAAGGTTCAGTGTATGGTTTACTGGCTCAGAACAGAAACATAATGAAGAAAGGTATGGCAAGGGAAAGCTATTCAACTTGTGACATCCAGGAAACTGAGAAGAGGGGAAGAGGTGGAGAGGACCAGATATATTTTCCAAGGTCATGTCCCTGTAACGGACACAGACACAGCCAGGAGTGTGCCACACTAAGCTTGTGTGCATCTCTAAAGTCAATTAAGTTGATAATCCAAATAAATTATCACAGGAACTCTAGTAAATTAGCCTCACAGGAACTGTAATGAAATATATAACAAAATAAACCTTAAACAGTAAAAGGAAGAAAACATAAAGATAAAATATAAAGTGAATATAAGG
Organism: Cavia porcellus; assembly: GCF_034190915.1. NCBI lineage: Eukaryota > Metazoa > Chordata > Mammalia > Rodentia > Caviidae > Cavia > Cavia porcellus. The sequence continues at coordinate 6,609,820 of NW_026947500.1, read as the reverse complement.
GAAACAATAATAAAATATTAATAGCACAAAAACTGATTTGAAAGTTTTATGAATAAATGAGCTCACAAGCATTGGTTAAGAAAATAGGAAACAAAGCAAAATCTTCAAAATATGAATGAAAAGGAATAACAATGCTATAATGACAAATAAAGTGGAAATTTGTCATGAGAATATTGTGAAAATTTTTGTACCCATATTGTAAACTTTAGATGAAATGCACCACACTTAGCAGAATATTTTAAATAATTCCTTAGACAAGAGTTTCAAATTTTAAAATCAGAACTGTATTAAACACCATCCACTTAAATTCTCTTTTTATACATATGAAAAACTTAAGACGTGGAGTAACAATATTCAATTTTATAATAAGGTAAAAGTTGTTTAAATTACTTGATTTTATTTATAATATCAATGGATTTAGATAGTATCAACATGTCTGACAAGTGAAATTAGAACTTAGAAAGCTTTTCTGAGTCTCCAGTAGGCAGCCGGGACTCGGAATTCACTGGTAATAAATAACGATAATGTGATGTACTAATAAACACAATGACAAAAACTTTAAAGAAGCCACAGTTACAAACGTCTGAGAGGCAGAAAAACAGCCAAAGTACAAATGCAAATGCCTTAGAATGCAAGCAGGAAAACAGTAATTAGTGTACAACTAGATTGTGCACACTGATACAACACAGACTTCACAAAGTTAGTTATTAGGGACATGCTCGTAATGATTTGTTATTTCAGTATTATACTGGACAAAAATACCACATCCTATGAATTGGGATAAAATTTTTTTTTTTCCTTTCGGTTTGCTTTTTCCTTCCCTGGAGCATTTCAGATTTTATTACTATGGAACTTATGGCTAAAATTAAAGAAAAATAAAGCCATATTGAAAATGAATGTTCAGTATACATATGTTAACAAGGAAGAACACACCATTAATCTACAATTTTTACCAAATTAAAACTTTAGAGTGTTTGATTTTAGACAGAAAATGAGAGATATTTTCAAACTAAAACATAATTCGTAATTTCAGTTAACTCCTGGCATTACTGGTGCAGTTTCTGTGGTTTTGAAGACATGAACAAATGATTTCAAGATTATTTTGAGACCTAGGATAAGTTTTCTGCTGAAACATGGAGGTAATGAAGAAACCAGTTACCGGTGCAACCTTCCCCTTCGATTTACCCCTAATGCTGAAGAAGGAGTCTCCTGCAAAAATGTAATTTGGGCTCACTACTGTAGGTTAAAACTGACATTCCAAATGAAATGAAACCAAAGAATGTGCAAGTTAGGAATTATCACGGGAACCATCCACACAGATTGTATTTGATAGTAACATTCTATGTTTAGTATGGGATAACCAGTGATGGAAACCATGACTAATTTTAATCAAAAGCATGATAAATAAGAGAATTTAGAAATCGGAAACCTATCGAAATGGCAATGTTTCCCAAAAGAAATCAAGCGTTACCATTTTCCCAGGCCCTACCTAGACTTCATTACTAGGTAATAATTATAAAACAGAAAGTAGCTGTTTTCCTAAACCTTGAAGGCGTGTCTGAATTTAACAGTTTAGAACAGGAAACGACAAATCTCTCCTCCTGTTTTGTCTGGGGTGTAGACACAGGGAAGATGTATGACTCAGTCACAGGCAAAGAAGGCTGACAGAGCTCATTTTCCTTCACACATGTGCCTTTTAACACCCAGCAAACTATTGTCCTTTGAGAATTCAACTGGGGGAAGAGATCCTACACCTCTAGAGAAGGTGACGAAGAGGTCATGGTGCGATGAATGCATTTGAGATATCGAAGTCAACATTTTTTTCACCAAGAAACGTTGTTATTTAGGCTAATATTGATATTTCAGCAGATTTCGTTTACATTTCTTTCTAGTATTAGTTCTTGGTCCTGATCGATTTAGTAATTTGTAATTATTTTTTAAAGTGTACTCAGGATAGGAACAACAGCATTCTGGAATTGTTAGTAAAACAAGGAAGATGTTTGATATAGGCCAATAAAGGCAATCTTATTTCAACTGGCATCTTTTTCTCCTGACAAGGCAGAAACACAGTGTGTGTGTGTGTGTGTGTGTGTGTGTGTGTGTGTGTGTGTGTGTGTGTCTGTGTGTGTGTGTCTGTGCGTGTGTGTGTGTGTCTGCGTGTGTCTGTCTGCCTGCCTGCCTGTCTGTCTCTCTGTCTGCTTTTGTATGTGTGAATCAGTTTTCAAAACTTGATCAGTATCATCATTGCCTCTTCAAATGGGTTTGCATGCATAGGACGCAGCAGTGAAGTGCAGAAGGAAGGGCTATTCGAGAAAATTGGAAGTCTTTTTTTCCTTTTTATTGGTACCAGGGATCAAACTTACGACTGCCTGCTTTACAGGGCAGGCGCTTATGCCGCTGAGCTAAATCCCCAAAAGGAAAAAGACAAAAAAAAAAAAAAAAAAAGAAAATTGGAAGTTGGCTTGGTTTGGGGACGTAACAAAATGTAAAAATCTCAAGACACACATGAGAGGGAGTTTTATGCTGGGAAGGTGATTTACAGAGCCAGAAGTTGGGCACATTCAAGTTCTAGAAAAATATCAAATAGAAAAACTTCCAAAATGTGATGATAAAGAGTGTAAAAATTTCAACAAACCAGGCATCAGCTGTCATGCGTGTGTTCGTGTTGGATCCACAGTACTGTGTCCAAGTAACGAGCTTTTAGGTTTTATCAGCTGTACTTAAAAACAAGTAATTCCAGGACCAATGTGCTTCAAAGCCCTTGTCAATCCTTCCTTTATATTTACAGAAAAAGTCCTCATTTGTGCAAGAGTGAGTCCTAAATAAGAAAGTGCTCAACATGAGAAAATTTTGTTCCATGACTTGCTAGTGCTTAATTTCCTAATGCCCTTTGAAAATGTGAAAGGTGCTTTTTAGCATCTATTCTGCAGTATTCCAGTAACCAGGACACAGTCAAATTCTGAAGGAAACAATGGTAGCTCTCCCTCCCCTTCTCCTCTCCTTCCCCTTCTCCCTCTCCTTCTTTTTTTTTAATGGCTGAGTACTGAACCCCCACGGTAATCACGCTGAGCTACTTCTTAGGCTCTTTTTCTTCTTTCTTTCTTTCTTTCTTTCTTTCTTTCTTTCTTTCTTTCTTTCTTTCTTTCTTTCTTTCTTCTTTTCCCATCTTTCCTTCCTTCTTTCTCCCTTTCTTTGTTTTTTGAAACAGATTCTTGTTAAATCATAAGATGCCCAGCCTGGGATGGAACTGACAATCCTTGCCTTGGTCTCTCAGAGTGCTGGAACTAGAGGCAGGTGTCACCACACCCAACTTCTACCCGTTCAAATTTTAATTCCCTATGGACCATAAGCTTAAGTTTTATCCTATACAGAATCTCACTAAACCTGTTATGAAATCATAACCATCAACTCTTAGACTGTGAATGACGTTTTGGGCTTCATCCATTTAACACCTCCTAGGCCTTTCTATATAACAATTCCTATTTTCCTTAAGCTCCTGGTCCAATAGTCACCGTGCATATAAATTTATACTTCTGACCCTAGAAAGGATCATCAGCCTGTCAGCTTTTCCAAAGTCTGATGTGAATTTTAACTTGAACTGAGCCGTCACACCTACAGTGCAGATTATCACCAGCATAGATTACCACCATTCCTTTTGCAGGACAGTAACTCCTTGTTAGGAAGGAAGCTATTATTAAAAGAAGTGTATGTCCTATTTTTGTTTTCCAATCTGTAATGAACAGTTGTGAAATACGAAACTTTTTTTCTGTAGTCAGACAGTTTTATAAGAAAGCGATCTGCTTATATCCCTAGTTCAACTAGTCTTTGAAATTTGTGATGTGCAGAAGGATTTTAAACTTCTCTAAAGTTCTCTAATGCCAAGGGAAAAATGAAGTAAGACTACCTATTACTTCTGTAAGTTGTAAAGATTAAACAAGGTAACTTGAGAAAAGCTCACAGCACAGTCATATACATCTATTTTAATATTAATATTACACCACTACTACTGCAAAGACTCAAATATGTGCATCAACACTCCTTAGAGAAGTCCTTCAACATTCAGAACACAGCTTTTGTGTTTTATCTACACTAAAGAAGAAGCTGTATACTTGAAGATGTACCCCAAGAGGAATGTTGAATAATCATGATACACAGCTGAGCAACCAAGAACTCTATTGCCAGAGAATTCAGAAGTTGCTTCTTTGCCTGTTACTCTTGGGGAGAAAATCATGTCTGATAAAGAAGACGCAGGGAGAGACAAGATTCTGAACAACACTATTCTTTTATCACAAGGTAATTAATGTGATAGGAAAACCTGAAACTTAGTGCTTGTTTAAAACATTAATAGTTTGGTGGTAGTGTGTGATCCCCGATCTGTAACCATTTGTCATTTAAATTATAAAAGGCTCAGTGTTTTCATTATGGAATTAAATTGGTGTACTGTTTTACCTCTGCTGAGGGAGACTGGCAATACTCAGAACTATTTAGAATCTCTTGAGAAAATTAGCCACAAAACTGCTTGACATTCACACCTTGAATGCTGAGCAATAGAATTCAATTTAGAAGTTTCAGTATTGATAATTCCTTTCAAACAACTGTGGTCACCCTTTACTTTGTTTATGACGTATCTGATACTTAGGAACGATTCCAAAATGTGGCACATCTTGGAAGACTACGTGAATATATTATGTTACTACTGAAGCATCAAAAATTAATGTTTCACATATGCAGACGTTGGTGCAACAAAACTTTTTCCAGGTACATCTGCTCTAAACAGTCAACAGCATTTTGTTCATAGTTGGCTGCTATTTAACTTACTGAAATGGACATTTATAAGAAAATTTTGGCATCTAGTTCTAAATACTTTAAGCATTTAAACAGGTTTTATACATAATACTTCAATTTCACTTTATTTAAAAATGCTTAAAGGAAAGAATAAGAGCACAGAAAATATTTACAGTTTAATTGTATTGTAATTGGCCTTCAATGATTCAATTTTAATCAGTAACTTGCACTTAAATACAGATAGGGCTATATTTTAAAATATAACTTCAATATTGCTAATCTATAAACATGAAAATAAATTGTTAATAAAGTCCTTGAAATACTTCACGTACATTTGCCAACATTTGGATTTTGTCAAAAAATTCAAGTCTATTTGACATTTCCTCTTATTCTTCCTTCTAATAGTAAAAAAACTAAGGCATACTTCAAAAGATACAGTAAATATATTTTCAGCTGGGCAAGGTGTCACAAGCTTGCAATTCCAGCACTCAGGAGACTGAGGCAGGGATCACAGAGTTTGAAGCCAGCCTGGGACACATAGTGAGTTCAAGGCCTGCCTGCCCTACAGAGTAAGACCTTGTCTCCTCCACACACACACATACACACACACACACACACACACACACACTCAAATATATATAGATAGATAGATATAGATATAGAGATATATCTATATATAGATAGATATAGAGATATATCTATATATAGATAGATATAGATATAGAGATATATCTATATATAGATAGATATAGATATAGAGATATATCTATATATTTTTATTAAAGAATATAAAAACTGGAGAAACACATTTAACATATCAAAATGTTTAACATTTTAAAACTAAAATATTAAAATATTATTGTATTTTATTCTTACTTTTGAATTTTTAAAAAATCTCTTACAGTCCTGAGACTTGTGTGTAACTCCTATACCCATGACCTATAATTAGAAATACAACTGCTAGATACTGTCCTATGAAATGAAAGTGCCTTTCTTTTTACATCTTTGTATTTTGATGTTGTATGTCCTTTGCGTTCCAAACAAGTACCAATTCATTGATAGTGTTTTCCCCTATTAATATTACCTTCAGTTGTTGTTTCCTTCCTAGATTTCCATTTTATTTTATCAGCCAATAATTTCAAATTCACGGTGTAATGTTCTACCTTGGTTGCAATCCTGACAATAAAAAATGACAGTAAATATGATTAAAAATTAAATCAGTTATTCCTTAGCTTGTGGGTGAGGGAAGGAGTCAGCAGTCACCCTTGACTGTGCTGTAAATGGGTACATGATACAGAAGGCGAAGAACTGAGTCATGAGCAACTTACTCTTCTTTATAATTCTTAGATGCATTTCAGAGGAAATGGTTTTCCTGGGACAGTGCAAAGAGAAGTTAATCTTTTATATTTGACATTCTTGCACTGCTTTCCTTTTTATATACTGAAATGGATAAGTGGCCATAGAACACTTGATTAAGATAGCAAATATAAAGATTGCACTCATTAAAATGACTTAAGTAGCTACCGTTTTCAAAGCTACCCTGAAGTAGCTCTCAATGTAAATAGAGTATTTGAATTATGAACAAGGATTATTTTTACATTAAAAGTGTACTTTAGAGAAACTTTAAAAGTTCTATAGTTTAAGGTTGGTTCAGTAAAAACTTGCTATGTGAATGATGAAAGTTTAGCTAGCTTATATTTCATATTTGTTAAATGTTTATTCAGAGTGTTTTGGGACTAACATTCCCAATGTTTTTTAAAATAATATTTTCACAAAAATTTTCACATATAGCGAGCAGAAATATTTGGGGAATTGTATGAGTTGCGTACAAATATGTCATCATTAAAATGCAATTTGATAAATAACATAAAATGATTATTATGATAATCTTAATTAAAATTTAAAAGTAACATCTTCAGTTTTATTGATGACCATGTGTTTCCATCCGTTCACATTTATTATTTTGATATTTGATATCTTGACATTTCCAAGGATACAACAAGAAAAACCTGAAAAAAACAATGGAAGTTTAAAAATGATCTTTTTAATAAATATACAAAATTTTTGTGATTTTATTATTTCATCAAAAATGTATTTTACAGAAAATCAAATTCATTTAGTAAAAATGCACTTGTAAGCACATAATACAAAGTTCCGGGTTTGACTTCTATTACAACAAAAATAAATTTAGTAAAATTAAATGAAATAAAAAATTGAAACATAATTTTAGACTTTATTCATACTTAAAATTTTGAGTATTTAAATACCATGAAGGTCAGTAAGGAGAACATTGTGATTCATGAAGAAGATACTACTATGCAAACACATTTTTACAGGCCAACCTTACAAGAGTATCACTTGCTAACCTTTTTGTGTGTATACCACACCGTACTTTTAAAATCTGAATTGTCTGAGTTGGGTATGGAAGCAGGTTACAAGCAATTATGTAGTGTCCAAAAGATAGAAGAGTGCAGAACTAAGGAGACACAGGTATAAATGTGCAGTGAATTTGGTGCATTTCTTCTAAAATTGTGATCAAGAATTGTGCTGAAATAGGCAAAAATATAGGCACATTTCAAGAACACAAATAAAACCACTTGGAAATATTTGAGGACATCTTTATCCTCCATCTGCATCAGCGTGGTAAGATAAAAGTTTAGATTTTTCTAAAGTGTAATTATTATTCCTATTTTTGAGCAGTCTTTAATAGCTCAACTTAAGTTGCCAATGATAAAGCCAAAAACATAAAAGACTTTAATAAATTTAAGCTACAACATAAACAACATTTTTTCTTTATTATTATAAGAAAAACATGTTACTCATTTTTAAATTCTACAAATACAAGTAGGAAAGAAATGTATTATAAAACAAATTTGTATTAATAACAATACAAAACCCACATATTTACCAATAACAAATAGATTAGAGAAGGTATTTAATGAGTGATATATTATGACCAAATGAAGCTGGCCTCAGATATAAAAGAGTGGTAAACTTTCAAATTTTTCCATAATCATTACAAGATACAGACATTCTGAAAATAATAAAGCTTTGAGTCAGTAAAGCTACTCCTATCTGAACTTCCTACGGTAGCCAATATTTTCTACTATAATTATTCAGTTTTAGTCCTAATTTTATATTCATAATTATTTTCTCAGAGAGAACTCTTCAAATTGTGTAAATAAAATGTAGGTTAACATAAATAAAACATTTTGCTTTGCCATATAACGGGTAGAAATAAAAATACCTAGAAATATTAAAATTGTACCTGATAAAGCTTGAAATCTATTTGCAATATAACTCCTAGAATTAAGAAACAAGATAGTAGTTCTTCAATATTCTAACATGAGCTTGCTATGACTGATAAAAAACAGGGTTTATGTTTTGTTATGCTTGATACTATCGTATATGAAACTATGCTCAACTATTTCAAAGAAAGAGACATTACGGTAGTTACTGTTAATTATGGGTTGTCTTGTGGTAAAATGCTGTTACTTGCATTGTTCTGATCTGATCTGATCTGCTTTGTTATGTCTTCTTTTGTCTTAGTCTCTTTAAATAATTAAAATAAAAATAAAAAAATAAAAGACAAGGTTTAGTTTAACAGGAAAATGCTTTAAGCATTCTATAAAAGTTAGTACAATAAAAGATTGCTTCCTCTTTCATTTAAATGCTAAGATACTCCCATTACATACAACTTTTAATATATTCTTAGATATGTGTTGAGAAACTATATATATCAAGCAGTGTTAAGGAGATAACAAAGTTAACCAAACAGATCTCAGTCTGTGGCTCATGCAGTTAACATGAATATAAACAGAGAGACACTAACACTAGTAACAGTTTTAACTGTTTTATTGTTTGCCAAGAATATTTAAATTATTAGAAAATTCATTAAAAAATTCAAGACAATGTTTTTCTCTTTAGAATGAAAATACAAGTTGATTCTTTAAAAGTAGCCTCAAAATGTTATAACAAAATTATAAAAAAGAACAAACACAACTGGAAATTGGTGCTACCCAGATAGATACATATGCATCAAAGACTTGAATATAGGAAAGATTTTGTTCTTGGAAACAAATAGCTTAATACTTTCAAAATTAGTTATAGTTATTAAATTAAACTATCTTTTCAGAATAGAGTGAAACATAATTCTATTATGAGTTTTAAAAGGTTGAATTTGAACAAATTTCTCAAAAGTTTTGAAAAAATAAATGTGAAAGTCACTTAATATGGATAATAAAGTGTAACGAGTGTGTGAAAAGTGGTCTTTAGCTTCTAGGTATTGAACTATATTATAAAACTAAATGAAAGTATCTTAATAAGCAACAGAGAACAAAGAGAAATAGTCTAGAAAAAGGTCCAGTTAAACATAGAGATTTTAAATTTAGTTTGTGCTTCATTATCATTTAAAAATGCATTTACAGGTTTTGTTTCAATAAAAAGAATAGATGTAATTGGCTATTAATTTGGAAAGGATGTCTATAAATTATCATTTATCTTAAATTCCAGAAAGAATCAAGATTTAAATACTACCCTCTGCCAAAACAAAACACATCCACAGAGGAAATCCTGGAGGAGCTAAGAATAAATAATGCCTTACTGGATGGTCAGGAAGATTTTAGAATAAACGAATCTCAATGTTGTCATACTGAAAAAAATGAGAACTTGCCTCTGAAAAAAGCATCAGAACATGATGAATGCTTACTGAAATTTATTTCATGCAATAATTAATAGGTTGTCATGGCTTATATCTAGAGTCTAGATGTTCCCAAAAGCCTCATTTAGTGATAGGTGGGGCTTTGGGGAGATGGATGAGTCTAGAGTACATGATGCTGGGGTCAAGGATGTAAAATGCTGCGGCTGACCCACAGTGAGACGCTAGGTTTAAAGCTGTCCCACCCTGGTGTGGATGCTGCCCATCTGTAGCCTGCACAGAAAACAAAGGACAGAAAGTATTACTATTGTGGCTTGCTGCTTGCTGCCTTCCAGTCGCCGAGGATTGTTTCTCCTCTGTGATGCCATTCTGCCGTGCCAACCTGCCTTGGCACAAGGCAACGATGGACTGAAACTTTCTACAAACTGTCAACCAAATAAACCTTTCCTCCTTTAAGTTCAGATGTCTCAAAAATGAGAAAAGTATGTAAGTATAGTTATTACTATAGAGAAATGTCCCATTCATATTGTGTACAGGCACATATATGTATATACATAAAAGGCAGTTTTATGTTAAATTTCCTGTGACCTTAGTACACATAAACACAAGCATGGTTGCTTGGAAGAGTGTTCATCAAACCATGTAAAAAGCCCTACCTACGAATGGTAAGACTTCTTCAGGACCTTTTACAATCCTCATTATGTGTTATTCTGCATTTCTAGAGCTAGCACTTATATGAAGAATGTGTAGATACATAGCCTTAAATGAATATATTAACAAATGGAAACATTATCTCATGTAAATATACTTTATTTTAGCAAATAGCACTCATATTTGAGCTCAAATACAGTTGGTGGTATAAAAGAATAAATCGTACTTCTGAAATAGAATTTTTAACCCATTCTATCAAAGAATTACTTTACAATAGAGTACCACGAAGTCTTCTTAGTCATAATTTTATATCTGTAGCCTAAACCTGAAATAGTTCAAATGTGCCACTCTACATTCACACTAGAGATTAAAGCCAGAGCTCAGATAATTTCCATTTGTTGCATCTTTCACCACATCACACTGGTTCCCTCCATGTTTGCATCATTATTCCTTAGTTCTTGACAAGGGACAAATAATTAGTGCTGGGTTAAGGAGTATTCTAAGACAGCACAGAGCTCCTCCCTGAAGGACAATGGATTGCTAGTCTCAAAGGAATTTAACATTTTACATATCACAGATTTTGTATAACAAAAAAAAAAAAAAGTGGTTACGGGGGTGTGGCTCATTGGGGCAGCCCGTGCCTTGTATGCACTGGTTTAAGGTCTGATCCAAGTACTGCAAAACCAGATTAAAAAAAGGAGGAAGAAAGCAAGGAAGGAAGGAAGGAAGGAAGGAAGGAAGGAAGGAAGGAAGGAAGGAAGGGAAGATATTTCAAAATATCTTCTAATAAGGTGTGACCCCTATTAATGCTGTTAGGGTGTTTTATATATTCTGATGGAGCACTCTGTTTTCTGACTGTTTGTTACTTCGTCTAATTTGACTCATGGTATTTTAGATGACTGACTAATCATACAAAGGACTAGATTCTCAGTGAGTCAACTCAAGTTAAAATTTGTTAAACCTTTCTTCCTGCTGTCTTCAGGGTCAGTAGAGTCAGAGAAGTGACAAAGTGCATGAATGAAAATTAAGTATCTGCCTACCTGGTAGCCCAAGTGGACTAGGAGAGCAGCATAACCAAAACTTTATCAACTTGGGGGAAAGGTTATAACACTTGACCTGTGAAAGACATTACTTTTTCATTATATTGTAGCCTTTGCAAAGATTATACAAAACAAGTTGAGTATCCCTTTTCAGAAATGCTTTGAACAAGATTTTCAGACTTTGGATGTTTCAGGTAATGAAATATTGTCATATACATAATGAGATATCTTGAGAATGAGACCAATTCTAAAGTTCAAATTTATTTGTTTCATATATATCTTATATGCATAGACTGAAGGTAACTTTATGCAGTGTTTTTGAAAACATCTGAAATTTATCAGTCACTGATAAATTGAGGAGGGTTGTGTAATTTTCCCATCCAGTACCATATTGTTGCTCAAAAAGTTACTGGTTTCAGAGCATTTTGGACTTTGATTTTTTGGAATTAGGGAAACCCTATATATATAAACTCACCTTTCATCCTAGAAAAATAAGCTCTATATCATACAGCTAGATCTATTCTACATTTCTGATGAATTTTAGGTTACAGTTTTCAGTTGGCTTCTCATCTCATATGCCACTGATAATCCCCACCACACCTTATTCCTAGAAAATTGTTATTGCTTCTGAGTTTTGTTTAAATATAAATTTATTGGCGGTGACTGCAGTTAATTTTTAATATTGATAGATACTATTTAGTTTTGTAACAGATAGAAAATAAACTAGTTCATATCATTCAAAACCGAGGTAAATCAATTCACATAAAAATTAAATGAAAAATTATCTGAGTGACTCAACAAATCATTCCAAATTAAAAAGTGACTGTTTATAGTTCAGTAAATGCAGGACAATATTCTAAAAGGTCTATTGCAATGTTTCATTCTTTGCAATCCAAGTTAAAAGTAATTGTATTGTTATTTTTAATGATAACAGCAATAGATAGAATGAAATTTTGGCATTCACAAATATGACATTTTTGTGTGAGCCACCACACTCGCTCATTTTATGTAGAAATAAAATATAATTCATGCTATCACTACCTTATGAGGTAATTGACATGAGCATCTTCAATTGTTAAAACTGAGTTTAAGACAGGCATGAGGACCAGCGCAATGGGAAATGTGGTGATCTGAACTGGGGCTGAGTCACAGCTTTACCCTCTTAATGATACAACCTTTGGGTGGTGAATCAACTTCTGTAACGTTTCCTTTCTGCCGGAGATGATGATACCTCTCTCACAGATATGGAATGGGTATTGGAGTTACTAATAGCTCATATTGATTTCATGCTTAGTGTGTGCCAAGCACTCTTCTGGGATCTTTACCCTTATCAGTTAATTAAATTATCATACTGCATTAGCTACTATGATAATCACTATTTTACAGAAAAGGGACTAGAGGTTAAGTAATATGCTCCAAATTTCACATCTAGTAATTGGGGAATCTGCAGCCTGAACCCAGGTAATGTAGCTCCAGAAATCATGCTCTGCCATTAGCAAAATAGCTGGCAGGGAGTAAGTGCTCAGTAGAGAGGAAACTAATGTCCTTCCTTTGTAAGACTGTGAGCCTCTGGTGAGCAGAAATCCCTTGTTACTGAATGATTTTTATTCTCTTGTTTGACATTGTATTTACCTAACTCGCTCCAAAATCTTAAATGTTGAATTATAAAAATAACTAGCAATGAGTATAAGCTTTTCTACTCTCATCTCATTGGTCGAATGAAGAGAAAATAACAATTATTCTTAATGAGAATAATTTCTATGATTAAGTATAATGTCATTAACTAGTTTAAAGAAATACATGCTAGAAATTACAAGGCGTATATGCAAGAAAGTACAAGTAGGTGAATTCACAGTATAATGAATTTCATAATGTAGTTGTTTTTATAATGAAAATAACTTTTAGAAATATCTAAAATAATGTAATGTAACCTTTTAAAAATTCTCAGTGGGTTAAGCCACTTTAGATCTAACATATTTAATATAGCTAGCAGCAGTAACAGTTGGAAGCATGTTTTTGAAGAATTGAGAACTTATCAAAATGTGCTTTCTTTTTGTATTTAGTTTTCTTTTGATAAGTTATGTTTTTAAAAAATATCATCTTAAAGACATAAAAAGTGCATTGTGAGATCTAAAATGTCTGAACACTATAAGAAAAGGAGAAAGAGAGGAAAACAAAACTATTCATCAGTTGCCATCTTAGATGCAATTTGAAGATACATTTTAGACCATCTTTTCCCTGCCTTTGTTTTGCACAGTTTTTTAGAAACAAGAATACATTTAACTATCTTTGGCAAGTTCACCATTTCAAACAATGTTCTTTAAACATTTAATCAGATGAAAGGATACTGTGCATGTAATAAAGACACCGTTAATTTACTTTTTAAGACAACTACTTTGGAGTATTCTTAAACATCACAGGACACTTAACATTTTAGTTTCTTATATATTCATCAAACAGAAAATAAGAAAAAGTTGTTAATTTGCAGGCTTTAGTGTTTTTTCACTATTGATAATTCAGGAAAATATTTTTCTAAGGTTTTTCTGGAGTTACTTTGACAAGGTTCATCCACTGTTCATGTAAAAGGAAACTTTTCCATTTAGAGGGCAAAATAATACATTGTTGTCATTCAGCAATATAGAGTATGACATGAACACAGAGTGACACTTTGATACAAGGACTGTGAGCACACTTAATTCACTTTACCCTACAGCAAATTATTTAATCTTCCCCTGTCTCAATTTCCTCCTCAGTAAAGTAAAACATAATGATCAGTTTCTCCACAGCAGCATGATCTATGATTCATTCACAGACATTTGTGGAATAGGGTTTAGGAGGCCAGATGGCACTCAGCCAAATCAGATCCTCTGTCTCTCCAGCCAGAGTCCTGGTGAAGCATTTAGAGACTTAAGAGATTTGGAACTCCTTCTGGAGGGCTCTTCACCAGTTTTCTGTATTTCCTGACCCCTGCTACCCCCAGTAATCCTAATCCACATGTCTTCTCTTCCATTCTGTAACACTAGAGAATATGTCCCTAAGAATTCTTATCTAAGTACCAGGGTCGGCTTACCTTATACAGAAATACTGAATTTCAGGTCACTTACCATCTGCTGAGAATTCACTGCAGACCTCAGAGTATAATACTTAGGTAGTAAGGAGAGTCATTTCTGCCCAGCGAGGCTTTACTAGCTAATATCAGGTGGGTTAAATTTGGAATGTGGAAACTATGGCTTAATTATACTAGAATTCATTTTAGAGTTTTTAAACTATCTGCTATATTTTAAAAACATACTTGTACTGTGATAGAAAGGTAGCATAGCTCTTGTCTATCAAGAAAATTATCATTCTAAAGTGGAATGGTAAGTAGATGGTAAGCAGATGGTTATAGATATATTAATGCAATGATACCAACAAATGTTTAATTTGAAAAAAATCTTTTTAAATTAAGCACCAAGTGTTACTAAAAAATACAGCACTCAGTAAAACTAGATTCTAAATCTATTTCTTCTAGTAAACTATACAGTTGTTCTTTATGTTCTTACCAGCTCAAATGTATCCCATTAAATTGTTCCTGGAATAATCTATATCTATCTTTTTCTTTCTATTTATCTTACTAAGTTATAAGAAAATATTTGAAAAGACTGGACTATTGCTACATAATAGTAGAATTTTCTCATAGATTGAGATATCATAGGGTGTGTTTTTCATTTTATTTAATTTTGTTTAGGTCCCCCCCCCAAGGCTGTTGTTTGCCATAGTATCTATAGTTTCTATCATAACAAGCATTAGCTAACATTTGGTCTATTGGCTTACCATGTATAAAGATAAAAGAGCAAGCCAAATTATAAATTAATAATGTAAAAAAGCTGCAGGACTTGACCACTAAGCTCAACTCACTTTGCACATTATGAGATCTTTATAAAATTCTTGTTCCATCATAGTCTCCTTGTAAACCTGCAAAGATTTTAAAGATTGTTCAATACCTACAAGAATTGTGGAAGCATGTAAATTTTTTAAAAAACTGAAACATAAGATAATACTTTATTGGAAACCATTAAATTTTAAGATTATTGATAAAATTTTCTTCTACTAATCCAAAGTTCTTTGAATGAATCTCATTTTTTCTTAGCGATAGTATGTTAAGTGAATGTTATTTTATCAACAAAGAACTTATACAGATCACAAAATAGTCTTCCTTTCTATGAAGTATTCTCTGCATTGTAACTGTTGGTTATTTTAAACTTCCAAACAAAACCCCTTGAATTCATAGACTTTTACTTTTGTGTCTCAATTATTAGGAAATCATACCTAGGCATAATAAAATTTGTTAAATCAATGTGAATGATGATAAGCCATGAAAAATCAACTCTAGAATTGTTTATTTTTTTAAAGAAATTGCACAATGACATAATCCAAACATTATTTCTTTTCCTTCTTAATATTTTCACAGCCTAAATCAAGAAATCTAAAAATAAAGTTGAACCATTAAAAACTTTCATTCCTATCCTGAGAAGTTTGAGGAAACATGTTGTGATTCTAAACTTAGATATTTCAGTCTTTTCCTCACTTTTCAACAACTTACCTCATCACTGATGCCTTCCCAAATCTCATTCACCACTGCTGTTTTCACTTTTTAATTTCTCCTTTAAAATGTGATCCACATACAGACAAATCCACATACAGACACATCCACACATTCGCCAAATAAATAAAAATAAAACAGGCTGAAAACATTTCCTCAACTGTTTCCCCTAAAAACCGCAACTTCACCTCCAAACTTCCTGAAAGAATAAAATAATAGTAATAAGAGCTGAGTTATCTTTGGCATTAAATGTGTATTTCTTGTTTCTCACTAATTTCTGGTCTTAGCTTTCTATAAAACACTATATTCCCAAATTTCCCCTACGGCCTTCAAAACAACCAGCATTTTAGCATCGCCTGCTGGAGAACTGACCGCACTCCGCTTGCTCACATTCCATGCTCTGGGTCTTCTGTGCTCTTTCGCATCACTCTGTGTCACACCTTACAGTGATCCATCTTATTGCTTATGATTCCTCTACTTCTGCAGATTTTCCAAAATTCTTCCTTAGCTGATTTATTTGTCCTGGAAATTTCACCTGGGTCATATATGTATGACACCCAGTTACACATCTTCAACCAATAATTCCTCCCAGAACTTCATAGTAATTTTGCTGTTAGTCAAGGGTGTTACTCTCCTATTTTAATCATAAATTAAAAAAAAAAACATATTGATGACTGAACTCATTCTCTGCCTCCCTCAACAAACTCCTTCAGCATGTTTTAAATAGTTATCTCTAATTTATACATTTTCCTCAAATGTAAGTTGCTGGATAAAATTACTTTTCCTTATAACCTTACTTACAGTATCTATCTATCTATCTATCTATCTATCTATCTATCTATCTATCATCTATCTAACTAACTGGTATCTTTGGAAAAGTTTAAATCTAATACCCAAGTAGAAGAAATTGAGATATTTTCCAATAAAAATCAATAATAGTACTTAGGGTCCAGCACAGTTTTACCCATGTTTCTTTGATATGTTAATACTGTAATTTATGAAAGGGCACAGTGTACAGGGCAGGTAGTGGCTCAGGTAGTCTGGGTTCACAGTCCACATCCATCATTTTCTATCTGCGTGAATATCTGAAGTTCTTTAGATTTTTCTGAGGCTCGAGTGTTTTATCAACTGAGTCAGGAAATTTGCAGTAGTTATTAATTACATTTATAGTACCACATTTCCTGTCGGAGTCCAGGAATTTTGTCAGTCCATGGGAATTTTCTACTCTTCAATTTTCCCTCTTCAGGTGCTTTAAGCAGGATCTCCACAGCCTTTTAATTAAAGTTTAAAGTCATCCTGCTTTTAAAACACTGCAGAGGTTTTAGAGTTTCACTTTGCCGTTGGTTGCCCCGTTAACCACTGGATAAACTTGTTTTATAAAAACATAATTTGATATGCACATAAGCAGTATAAATGGTCCCTAAATTAATTTGAAACCAGGATGAAATACAAAAGTGGTAGAAAGGGCAATAGGTACTGTCATTATTATCTTAATAAATTTAGTGGGTTAAGAAAGAATGTGGGATATTTGTTCTACTACTATTGACCAAAGTTGAAGTTACTGTACCAATTCCAGTCTGAGACTAGACACATATTTCGAAAAGTTAACAAAATAGGCTTGATTTCCTCTTTGAAATTTGGCTGTTGAAACAACTTAATAACTCGTCTTCTTTGACTGACTTTGCAGGCCTACAGCCAGTAGTCTAAGCATCTATTTAGAGAGGATAACAATATGCAATACAGCAAATATGGAGGATTTTCTTCTATCTTGTCTTTGAAATATAACATTATTCTCATTGCTTTGTTTCATTCTATCTTGTTTTGTTCAATGTTTCAATTGGTTTTATTTGGTTCTATTTTGTTTGCTTTTATTATGCCTGATGGTGTAGGCAGCAACTTTGAAGATAACAAGAGGCGTTATGGTAACCACTGCTGATTTCCTACTGTCTTTTTTGGAAGTCCTATATCATTTTCACTGTTTATTTTTGGTTGGATTTATTATATTTTATTTTGTTTGGTTTTATTCTCTTTAGTTTTTAAAAATTGATTTGATAAAATACAAAGAGACAGGAAAAATGACTTCTTGGATAACAATGCAAACATTCTAATATCTGAACTGAATGAATATACACAGAAGAAAAAATAAATTTCAATATCAGTAGGACTTTTCATGTGAAGCATCAGTCAGCACTGGAAAGCTTGCTCATCATATTCTCATATTCTCATCATATTCACATCATATTCACATATTCTCAGGATTCCAAACATAGAGACAATTTTTCTCTAAGAGTATAGAATCCATTGCCTCAGCAATCATAAGTCCCAATTTTTTTCTCCCTCTAAGCAATTCAGAAGTTCCTCAAACATTCAGAAACTCAACAAAAATCATTACCCACTTTTTTTTCCCCACAAATTGTCATTCATCCTTCAAGTATTTCTTGAAACGGTCTTTTGTGAAAGGCAGAGATGCAGGGCTGAGAAAAGAGCATCAAATCAAACATAAATTCTCAGTTCATGTGAAGCACATTTTTAAGTGGAATGAATTTAAGATTAAGGTTAATAAATAATTCTGCAATAAGGAAGTAATTGATATTTGTAATAGTATATAAAACATGATAAATGTTATAGCCTCTGTCAGTAATTAAAGAAACCACTTTATAAAGATTAAACATTAACTTATGAGACAAAATATTTAAATAAGCCTGCACCTAGGTAAGCGAAAAGAAATGGAAATATGAATTATCCAAGCTTTAGAGAACATTATTATATGTTCTCATTCAGCTCACTCTGATGCTGAAATAGATAAGAGTAAAATCTTTTGACGCAGTAAATTATCAAAACGTTTCTTTCAATTTTCCTGGTGAAAATTCCTAAGTTAATTAAACCCTGTATAAAAGAATATGCTTTGACCTGGAACTTAAAAATGTTTTGTTCTAGACTTAATTCTGCTATCACTGTCACTTATTCAAATTAGGTTAGTTAACTTTTTTTCAGTTGTACATGTGTGACTTGAAATGTTTCAAAATTATAGTTGGTACATTGATTTTTGAAACAACTAAGAATTTCAGATAGAACTATTCTCAAGAATTACATATATTCTCCACCTCCTTCCTACATTCCTCCCACTGCACACAAAGCCACATCCACACATTTTGAATTATTATTCTTTCATACTTTTTGGGTTTTGCTGCAGTCAAAAATAATAGTGATATAAAAATATATTAAAGTAGCTTGGAAAAATACTCAGTAAAACAGTATTAAACGATACAAGCAATATAAGGGTATAATAAGGACTTTATTTCTTTCCTTCCTTCTTTATTTTTTGAGGCAGAGTTTCACATTATATGTTTCAGGCTAGACTTGAACTCACTGTGTAGCCCAGGAGGTGCTCAAACTCACAGCAATCCTTCTGCGTCAGCCTCCCGAGTGCTGGTTTTTATGTGTGCCACCACACCCAGTTTAATGAGAACTATTTCATATAGTGAAATTGGAGTTTCAATATTCAGCCCAATATTTGGCTCAATGTCTCTGGGCTAAAACTTAGATAACAAGAGTCTGCTTGAGGTATTAGTTGTGGTTCCTTTTGCTCAATTTATTGTACATTAACAGATATCATTATGGAAAGAGAAGCTTTGCACAGCCTTCAAAAACTGTTATAATAGATATTCTTTTAAAATGCAGAATGATCTCATAAAAAGAGACTTGTCTATATTTACTATCTTACATCAGATTTTCCTTCATTTTAGAATTGCTAGGATGAGTGCTTTATATATATATATATATATATATATATATATATATATACAGTCTTTTAAATTAATTAAAATGCTATTTTAATTAATTCAATGTATAAATTTACTTAACATTTTATTATGATTGTTAGAATTAGTATTTTGCTTGTAAAAAATAAAACAACTATTGTTCGAGCCTGCCAATGTGATGAATTAAAATGAAAATCGTATACTCTTAGCTTCCTTTTTCTTATCATTTTTATTTTCCATTTGGGAGAAAAGAAGAAATTGTTTCTTTAACATACAATTTAAAAATTACTCATCCCATTGTGTAAATGTGTAAAAGGGATTCAAAATTTCCAAAAGAGATATTAACGTTTATTTTGTAAATATATTTTATACGATTTTCATAACACAAATTATATTGTTTTTTTCAAAAATGAATATCATGTTACCCTGTAGATCAATATAGGGTTTTTAGATCAATTTAGCAAGTAATTATATATTCAGGATCTTTTTCCCCTTGTGATCATTACCATTTTGCTGATGGTCTTAGAAAAACCAAACTAGAAATAATCATTTTGGCTTGAAGTTACATGAAATAATGTACTGTTCTAACTTCTGATACCACCATTGGGATAGCACAATACTGTCTGCATGTAGGAAAATTATGATATCCGGACAGCGATAAAGACATGAATATTTTTTCACCAATAGGAAGTCAAGTTTAAAAAGCCTAAGCTTTTTCATAAATTATAATAGCACTTTAAAATGTGAAATTACTAAGTCAATTAAATTTATGTTGCCTGGAAGGAGCTGTTAAAGAAAATTCAATGAAGCCACAATTTCTTTTTCCTAGTTTATATTATTCCATTGGTGAAAGTATATAATTATGATTTTACATATTTTTCTCTAATAAGTAATGAAATCCTCTTATTTGCATATAAAATAAGGTCAATCAATGATAATTAGTAATCAAAAAATAACTTTTTATTATATGGTGATTATTACTGCCATAGTGTTGTTAATAGTTACAGGAGTTTACTAGAGTTAACACTTTAAAATAATAATCTGTGTCTTATAAAAGATGTTGGTGATTATAAAATTACAGTGATTGAGACTTGATGAATTGGACAGCATCAAATTAGGGCTATGTCAGAGGACATGACTCAGTGATAGAGTTCTAGTTTTGGGTTCAATACCCAACATCACAGAAAAAAAATACATTAATTTTTTTTAAATAATAGAGGTATGCCTGAATATTCCAATATCTTTAATTTCCCAGAGAGTCACAGTGTTATAGATTTATGCTTAAGTTTATCTCAAACATTTGAATTTGTATTTCTATCCTAAGGAGGATACCTTGTTTCAAGTTTAGCTGGGCCATGAGCTAACTCAGTGGCGATACCCTTGCTAACACACAGTCTCAGGCACTCCATACATAGAACAGAATATAAATGATGCCTTCTTTAAATGCAATATGCTAAAGACGAAGAGAAATAAGAACTATAAAAACAATTCATACGTGGCAGTACTTTTTTCTTTTTTGTTGTTTTTAAATTTCAATAATTTTAATTTTTGTTAGTATATGTTTGCACTAGATAAGGATGACATACATCATGTGCTTTTGGTACATGTGTAAAACACATTGTAATTATTATTTCATCCCCTTTTCATGCCTTCCCTTCATCTTCCATTCATCTTTGGTTCTTTTTCCTTTAAAAAAAAAGGAAAGTGATCCTTGTCCAATATAATACAGAGGGTTGATATTTTTTAATCTGCTTGTTTATTAAAGGGAGGTTCTTGATGGATTTTGTTCTCATATTTCCATAAATCTATTTACGCATGTTCATTCTGCATTGAACTCACTTTCAAGGTTCACTAATTATGTACCTCATCTTATTTTAAGGAAACATTCAATATTGAAAGATTTTGGTTCATAACTTTCATTAAATATTAAAAACTTTGAGTTTTATGAACGTATTGTGCCAAAATGTTATTTAGAAATTTCTTGGGGATAGAAGATGGACTATAAGAGGTGTGTGTGTGTGTGTGTGTGTGTGTGTGTGTGTGTGTGTGTTTCAGAGAGAGACAGAGAGAAGAAATTTACAAATGAACGCTTAAAGTATTGAGGATATTGTATTTATTACATGCAATGCACATAATATTGCTACACTGAGTATCTCTTTGGTCAATAGATTATTGATAACAAAAAGTTTTCAAAAAAAAACGTTTAGGTCCTAAATTTGGCAACAATTTAAATTATCACACAAAGAATATTTTAGCAAAAGAAATGTTGTACATTATGAACTGCAAAGTGAAAAGATCTTTTGTTGAGAAGTTTCTCTTCTTTCTGACCTTGTATGTGCCCTAGAGGTATTTAATATTTCCAATATAAGGACACAAAGCTATGTCTGAAAGTTCAGGAAACATTTTTAAACTAAACATGAAGTGAAATAATACAATTATATTAAAATATGTTTAAACAGTTCAGTGACAACTACAAAATCATTATCTAGCTCAGGTAAAATTATGATTATAGAAACAAACAAAATTTTATATATTGTTACAGATATTTCCTCCTGAGATCCACTTATGATGATTATTAGATGTTGTATAATTTGGACCTTTATGTACTGCCAGAATTAGGCTGCTCAATATGTTCCTATGACTGCATTTCAAATTTATTGCTGGTATGATTCCATAGAAATATGCATCTTCTTAAAGTCCACTGGATTTGTCCTTTGCCACAACCCCTGCTAAGTTTCATAAACATTCTCCCCATTCTTGATAAACAAAAATTATCAAATATTGATAAATATAGTTAAGCGCTGTAAGAAGAGGTAAGAATTTTAACTTCCCGAGTTTTGAGATTTATCATTAGTGATACCTCCTACTAATGTGATAAACACACATAAGCTCCTAAACACCCATCATTTTCTTCACTCAACTTCATATGGTATCAGAACTAAATGAATTTATACATTTAAGGTTTTTAGCACAATGTCTGGCTAAGATAGTTTTTTCTGACTATTATCATTACTATTAGAGAAGTTAGAAAAATTTCACGATTTGTAAATGTGAAAGTTTATTAAAAACTGCCAGAATAATTGAAAAAATGCATCTGTTTACTAGAGACTAACTCAACATTATGGACTTCAACATTATGAACTTCAGCATTATAATACAGCAATATAATATAGGAGGTAAGATTTTTAATCTGCTTGTTTATTAAAGGGAGGTTCTTGATGGATTTTGTTTGTTTTAATGTTTATATAAGGTTTTTTAGCAAACATCAACCTCAAACTGAGTGACTCCTTTGTTCAGAGCAAAAAGTTCAAGATTAATGTAACTAAAAAATGGCATGAAATAAAGAATAATAATCCTATATTTGTGTGAGAAACATGGGAAAGAATGACGAAGTAATAAAATATATTCCCTCTCTCTCTCTTCCTCTGTTTCTTCCTCTCCTCCCTCCTCATAAGGAAAATTTTCAGTATTAATAGCATAGCATATTAGATATGTATTGGATAAAACATGAGAACTTTAGTATTTCAACAGTCTGGAAGACACATTTTTTTGTAAGAATAAGGAAGAATATAGACAGTTATATGGAAAATATTAGCAGTCAATCTAACTCTTCAACTTCTAAGGTAATTAAGATAAACAACAGAGAAAGAGAATCTTACTGTTTGTCTCCAGATTATGTATATGTGTCACTTTTGCATTTTAATCAGTACTGTACAGCAGTAAAATCCAGTTCCAGATCACAATATAAAGTTTAAAAACATTTCTGACTGAAATTTTAGTCGATATCCAGTGAGCTAAACAGTCATACAATGCAGATGACTGTCACAAAAAAAAAACCAAAAAATTCTATTTTTCACACAACATTAAAAAAAAGTTTAACTTTCTGTAAAGTATTTCACTTTATTTATTTGAAGTTTTATCAAGCCATGTATACCACATTAGACAATGGCACCGTCCGATGACCACGATGAAGGTGGTACCGGAGCCAAGTCCAGCAGCCCAACGTCTGTCAGCCTTAGTTTACCGCTGTGCTGACCCACAGTGGTCCTAAGAATTGCCAGAGGCATTTGACTACTTCACTGTCCTGTAACATAGTACTGATGCAAATTTACCCTTTGAAACACGCATTTCTTTAAAAGCTATGCTCCTTTTACGTCCTTTAAATGTAAAATTATGTAAAGTTAAAATATGTGTTTGCTTAAAAAAAAAAAAAAGGAATTGTAAGTGTGGAGAGACATTACTAAATGAGTATTTTCCCCAGGATATTTAGGGAAATGTCAAAATGTTATTTTTAAAAGTGGACTAAGTTGAACATTAGAACATGATATCAAAAAGTAAATGATCTCTTCTTACTTATTGAAGAAGGCTGTAAGTTAAGAATATTATTCATTGATGTTAATCTGTGCTAGTCTCCTTTGGAAGCACTAAGCTTCAACCCTCATGTGAAACTTAGCGTAAATATTTTGTTTGGGAATACAAAGTGAACATAAATTATTCAAATATTATTTCCAGAGTGTTTGTTGTAATGACAAACACTTGTATATAGTATATGGAAATCTTATTTTAAATTAGCATTATTATTGTATATAATGTACCAAATATATGAATGACACCAGCACAAATTATTTTGCTCTTGGAAAGCCATAGTTTATTATTCCCTAAATTATAAAATAGCCAAATACTATAATAGAATTTTTTTTAAAAAAACTAATTGTTTCATTTAATAGGTTATTTGAAATTCTTCAATATTTTCTACTTATATGGTGTCATCATATTTTAAAAAACAATAATGCAACCATATATTCTAAATAAATGCAAAATGCCAATCTATTTGGCTGGAAAGGACATAGAAATGAGAATTGTATATTTTCAAAAGGCATATTCCATAAATAACTTGCCTGTTATGCACTGAAATTGATGCTGGAGGCATAACAAATCACTAACCTATTGTGCATTATAGACCCATTTTGTCATTTTGATGGTACAGATTCAAGTATGGCAATCTTCTTTCCTCCCTCTGCTTCACTGGCTATGTGACTTCCCTTGGCTGAGACCATATCGAAACAAACACTTGAATGTCATAAGTTACAACAGCCTGAGAGCTGAATGGAAATCCTAATAACTGACCTCTGAAATTAGAGAATTGTAAATCTCAGTGAATACAGGTAAGGTGGCATACATAACTTAATGTAACAAATAGATATTCTTTTAACATTCCCAGACAAGTCCAAATAAATATAATTTAAATGCATGAGAATGTATTGATAAATTGATTGAATATAAAGCCAGTTACTAAATCACACATTTCACCTCTATTAATTCTATGACCTGGTGAAACATACCTGGTAAATATTACAGCTACCCAATGGGCCTTCTTGGATCAAGTAGCTATTTAATATAGGTAAGGATGAAACCTCCAGATAATTTCTCAAACATTATAGCTATGATTTTGCTTAAGGCTAAATATTAAATAAGAAGAAGTAATGTAAATTATTAGAACCCCAATAGACAGAAAAATGAACAGGAATTTGAAGATAAGAAACAGAAAAATCAGATGTTGATCAAAGGCACAAACTTTCAGTTACAAGATGAATAAATTCCAAAAATCTTATGTAAAACATTCTGACTATAGTCAAAATTCCTGTTCATTTGAAATTTAAGAAAGAATCAAAATTTGTCTTCTTTCTATATATTCTATAAGATGATCAATATAGTCAGTAACAAATATGTTAATTAATTAGACTGTGATGATCTGTACACAATGTATATATTTATATGTCAAATTGTCATACTATGCACATTAAATGTATACATATTTTATTTGCCAATTATTTTTACAATGATCCTATTTCTGCTAGTCATACATATATTAAGATATTTTTCTCTCTAGCTTTACTTCTCCCTTGAACTCCAGACTTCTGTGTCACGTGGAAATCTTTACGTCCATATTAAACATACATTTTAAATTTTACACATTCAAAACTGAATGTCTATCTTGTCACCAGAAAGTTATACCCACTGTAGGTTTCTCCCTAAAATATGAAATTTGTATCTTGCTGTGGCTAAGACCAGAATCCTGAAACCTTTCTAGACTAATCTGAGCCATTTTTCAGTGCCTTTAAATTCTACTTTCTGAACATCTAGAATACAATTACTTTTCACTGCCTCCACATTTAGCCACCTCATCTAAAATAGCCATTGTACGGGGCTTGGACTATTGTAGTGGCCTTCCAATGTTGTGTCAATGAAGGCCAAGAGACTATTGTTCAAAAGTAATTCAGGACATGGAAACATTGCTCAAAACCTTTCAATACCTTTCCATATTACTCAGAAAGGAAAAGAAAAATCAAATTCTGTTAAGTGTCAACTTTCTTTCACTTGTTCTCATTCTCCGTGTCAATCTGACCTCATCTACAGGCCAGGCTGCAGCCTCCCAAGTATACCATGCCCTTTCCTAGTTCAATTCCTTTGCGTTTCCAATTGCCTTAATCACTTTTCTTCCAGATATTACGTGTTTTTCTCTTTCTTCAATCCCTGCCTACCCTCTAACCATGTGCTACTCTTTTTAAATTCTGCATCTAAATCCACAATTTGGTTTTCTCCTCAGCAAGTATCACTGCCAAGTATACTCAAAATTTTACCCACTTGTCAATTACCATTCTCTTCTCACTACAACACAACACAAAACAACACAACACAACACAATATAACACAGGAGGCTGGCAGTTTATCTGCAGATGCAGAGATCCCCTTGTAAGCGTTAAAGGCAGGTGAATGCTATCTCTCCTAGGCAATAGGATTCCTACAGCAATATAATACAGGAGGGAAGACATTTCTTTTGATCTTTTGTTCCTGATGACTGTACCTAGAATAGGATTACCATGGTGGAGTACTTAGTGAATATTAATGGGATAAATGCTGAAGGAATCCTATTGCTTAGGAGAGACAGCATTCACCTGCCTTTAACACTTAAAAGGGGTCTCTGCTTCTGCAGCTAACCTTCCAGCCTAGAGTTTCTTATCTTAAGTTTTTAAAAGCTACAAGAATCATTAGGTAAGTTTAAGATTTTGAGAATTATAAAACATCTTTAATTTTTTTTTTAATTTAAGCAAACAGAATATTAATTTGATATGACAGTTAACTTTATCAATCAACTTGCCTAGGCTAAGTGATGTCTAGATAACTAATAAAATTCTATTTTAGATTGTATCTGGGATAACATTCAGGAGACAAGCATTTGAATCAGTGGACCAAGGAACTACAATCTGCCCTCACCAGTGTCAACAGGCATCACCAAAAGGGCAAACGAAGTCTTCTTGAGCCAGGTTTTCCAGCTTCTGATCAACATCACAACTCTTGGTCTCAGCAATCAGAATCAAACTGAATTGTGTCAGCAGCTCTCCTGATTCTTCTGGTCACAAATGGCAGACTGGCATGATGTGTCAGGCTCCACAGTGCTGAGAGTCACTTCCCATAACAAATCTGCTTATTCATTCATGCACACAATAGGTGCTTTCCCTTTGTATTTTATGTCTCTAAACTAGTGATTCGATCAAATCTGTTTATTGTTTTTTAGTGTTTTCTGTTTGTACTGATCCTGAAATGATCAGATGACGATTCATGTTCTTTTTGTATTTAGAGTAGTGGGGGGCTCTAAATAAGAAAGGAAAAAGGACCAAGTGATGGAAGAAAGGAGGAGGCAGAAGAGGGAAAAGAGATGCAAAATGAATTAAGATGCGCTGTGCATATAGCATGTGTAGCAACTCCCGATGCGGAAAATTATGGTATGTACTGCATATATATATATATATATATATATATATATATATAAAACATATGTACATAATACATATCCTAAGGTTATGTCTCTTTTTACCAAGGACTGAACACATGACCTCGTGCTAGGCAGACAGGCACTTACGTCCCTGAGCTAAGCCCCCGGCCAGGTTACCTCTCTTCACTACAATCCCTACATCACCCTTCAGACTTTAATAATTGAATTTTGTCTTCATCTCCAAATTTATCCCTGCCACTCCACTTTTAATGCACTATGATTCAGTGTATTACTACTAACTTGCTATAATACTAGCTTACTTTCTATAGTCTGTATTTAGAATTTCTGAATGCATCTCCAATAAATCAGACACATGACGTTTAAGTATTTTCTTTATGATCAAGTAAATAAGGTATCCTGTTTGAGACAGTAAAGTTTACAGCATATTCTATTTTGGTTATGGCGTGTTTCAGTCCTCTTGCAGTAGATGGAACAGTACAATTTCTTCTGGTCAAAGCTATGGCTTATTCTGGCTCAGCCAGTAAAAAAAGCAATGTGCCAATTCTGCTTTTGTTTTGTCTACTTCAGAAAATAATATGGAGCTGGCAAAGATGCAAGATGAACATCAAAGCAATCTGACTTAGGGAAATGTCATCTGGAGGACAACCTAACAAGATAGTTTCTGACTTTCCAGAGGAATTTAAGTGAATAAAAAATATTTCTGTCATATTTAGCCCTGATATTTTGAGCTTGTTTTCCCTGCAGCAGAAATGAGCCTATCCTAATAGAGAAAAATTATCTTCTTCATTATACATTTGTACATGCACACACACACACACATAACTTACAGCACAGCACAGCATACAAAGTCAATGTACATTTTGCTGTTTAAAAATACTATACAAGCATGGATCAATTTTCCATTACTATGACAACATAGTTGAGACAAGTTAACTTTGCAAAAAAAAAAAAAAAAAGTTTTACTTATCTCATAGTTCTGGAGAATCGAGATGCAACTAGCATCCAGTTCAGCTCTACTGATGTTCTCATGGCTAGCACATATGCAGGAGAAAGTGATCACATAGCCAGACTGGAGACCAGAGAGAAATCAGGGGTCAATCTGAGATTTTAGAATAACTTACTCTTGTGTGAATAAATCCAGCATACCATGAGAAGTGCCTTAATCTCTTTGACAGGCAGCACTTCAGCAGTAACTATCTATGTCCTTTTGGACCCTACTTCTTAAAGGTCTGGTCATGGTCACCTTACTGTCTTAGACACCAAACCCCCAATGCATAAACATGTTGCAGGAAGGGGTGCAATGCTTCTAACTGTAGCATCGTATACACTTAGGACTTAAATTGCATTTGCGATTGTTTTGCATTGTGACTCATATTAATGAGCCACTCATAACTTCAATGGCTCTTTCTATGTTCTTCAGAGCTCTGACTCAAAAGCAACTCCCCTTGCTCTACAACAAGGCTTATTTTAAAAACCCAAATCACAGTTTAAGAGCAGACCATTTTAGCTGAGAGACCATAATTTTGTAGCAAAAAATTTACTAATATTTCACCTGGGAAATCTGAAGCTTTTTAAGATTTGATATAAAAGATAAAAATTAGAAGTATAGTGATTTCAATTTTACCATTTCTTAGACCTAATCCTCTCAGATCTACTTCTCATTAGTGGGAAGGAGCTTATTAAGTGCTGTATAAATAAAGATCGGGTTATACAGACATGAGTATCCAACTAATTAGACGGAGAGCTTCTTATATTTTGGAGAGCACTGTTAAACATCAATTATTTTTCACCAGCAAAGTCCTGATATTAGAAAAATTTGAATAAAATAAAAACTTTAAATAACAATATATTTTGCTAATAATAGTCACTCCAAATGAAACAGGCTTGACAAAAGATTTAGAAATAACTAGACAATCAAATTTGAAATAGAATAAAGTGGTATGTTTTTTGATGTTTTACTTAACTAGTGAAATATGAAAAAAAATTTTAATATTTTATTATTATCATTTGAAAATTGTCAGTTTATAACTTTATTTTTAAAAATAAATAAACATAATGCTATGAACATTTTTGAACATCTCTTAAAATGTAACTTGCTGAAATGTATTTCCAAGCTGTTTCTGTAGAGAGTTATAACTTGAAATGGAGAAGAGCATAATTTTGAATCTTAAGAAGTGAATGAAGAATGTGGATAATTTTAAAAGGTGATCTTAATTTCTCCACCCTTTATTTGTCTTCTGGATGACACACTTATCTACATTTTTCTCTAGGGCACAGTTTAAAGAGATCTAAGTAACCACCTTAAGGCTTCCAGATTTTTGGTTGGTTTTTTTTTTTTTTTTTTTTTTTTTTTAATATTCACATAACTTAAAGAATGCATGTAAAGTATCTAATGTGCCTTAAGAAAATCCTGGTGTCCCTTGTTGTTCAATGAAAGATATATCCACTTACTTGTAATAGGATGTTGAAATGCTATCAATTTCAACAAAAAAAAAAGAAAGAAAGAAAGGAAAGGAAAGGGAAGGGAAGGGAAGGGAAGGGAAGGGAAGGGAAGGGAAGGGAAGAAAAAAGAAAAACCTCAAAGCCATAGTCTTGTCAGTACAAAATTTTAGCCCCAAATCATATGTATGACATTAAGGGATGTTTTGATTTAGTCCAG
The DNA here is from genome assembly GCF_034190915.1 of Cavia porcellus. NCBI lineage: Eukaryota > Metazoa > Chordata > Mammalia > Rodentia > Caviidae > Cavia > Cavia porcellus. The sequence goes on along the minus strand of NW_026947500.1, from coordinate 6,579,890 downwards.
TAGTACTGAAAATTATGTGGTTACTCAAGGGTGACATACCATAATGCATTAACTCTGGGGAGAATTGGCCAAAATATATTTATTTATATTTATATTATTTATATTTATGTTTTATAAAAGAAAATAGAAAAGTAACTTTGTAAAAGGCATAGAGTGATGCTGAAGTGCTCTCTGGGAATGCATATGAAAGAGATTAGGTAAGTAATATACACCAATGCACACATATCATATAGTGCATACGATCTCCTGAGAGTAGCAGGTATTACCCCATAACGTGTTATGCCTTTTTTGGATTTCATCATTTTAAAACATATTCCAGATTATAAATGTTTAGGTAAGTGGACTTGGTATCTATGTTATCTGACATCAATATAACTGGCAGGCACATGGGGTTATTAACTTCACAGAATTCTTGCAAGTAAACTATATGCTGAAGATTTTATAAGTACCAATGACCCCATAAAAATGACAAAGCTGACTTTTTCATTTTTGCTTATAAAAATGATCTTATCCTCTATAATGTTAAAAAGTAGAAACCATGAAAATTTAATTCTATTTGACAAGCATTCAGCTTTCAGAATCATCAAGGAAGACAACTGTCTAGGTTTTTCCTAAAATATGATTAATAATGAACTACTCCTTAAATGTGTTGTGTCTTAGTCTTTGTGAATTAATCTTTTTCCATCATCAAAACCAAACATTAAGCTGAACCTGTTTTTTAAGCTTCTAGATAACAAGATGAAAAGTAAAATGAATATTTTAAAAATAACAAAGTTTTTCTAACTGTCTTGGCTACTTGTCTCTCATTGCTGAAACAAAATACCTGATACCCAAAATTAGGGAAGGAAAAGTTTACTTATCTTACAGTTTTTTGGAGGTTTCAATCCATATTCAGCGGGCTCCAAGGCAGGATGGTGCGGCTGAAGAGCAATTGTTGATGGGCAGCCGCAAACAGTAAGGGTGAATGAGGGAAAACATGCCTCCTTCTGGTCCTTACATTGTAAGCCAGCTACCCACCCTCGGGTGGGTGCAGCACTTACACAACCAATCCCAGTGCTAGAAAACAATTCAATCACCAATGCTAGCTAGATTCAGCATGTCCATGAATGCACAAGGCTTGGGGGTGGGGGGTCACCCAGACACAAACCATAACACTAATATATACATTCTTAAAAAGAATTTGTTTTAAAATTTAATAATATAAAATGACATTATTTTATAACATCAATTGATCTTTACATTTCTGCCTTCTAAATATATTTTAGTTATGCATAAAATTCAAGAATACTATGATAAATATAGGCAATTTACAAATTATTTTGTGAATTAAGAATTATTGCTTCAAGAGTTTTTTCTTAACAGCATTTTATAACCAGGTCAATTTGGTTCCAGCAGTAGAAAACTGTGTGCCACTCAATATGATGGCCAATATTTGTAAGTGACTACTTGTACCTTAAAAGTGGCTTGTAAAACTGAGAATTGCATTACAATTTTTTTAAGAGGGATAGGATTCTGCTATGTAGTCCAGGATGGCATTGAACTTGTTTACGTAGCTAAGGGTGGCCTTGAACTCATGGTAAGTCTTCTGCTTCTGCCTCCCAAGTGCTGTGATTACAGGTGTGCACCAAACACCTGGCTAAAATTTTATTTAACTTTAGCTTATTTAAATTTTATAATGAAGCAGTGCCAAATAATGTTTTCTTTTAAACATAATGAATTGCTTGATAAGATTAAATTTTACTTTAGCTGTTGAAAACTTGGCATCTAAGTTGAAATGTTCTGCCAGGTTTAAGTACACATTATATTTCAAAGTATAAAACTATTGCAAACTATTTCCTGAATAACTTCATGTTGATTAATTTAAATATCATGTTTTGGATATATTAGGTAGAAGGAAATAAATGTTTAAAATTAATTTTACCTGTTTATTTTACTTTTCATTCATGTATCTGTTATATAGTTTAATATTATGTTAGTGCTTTGCAGTTTATTTCTATTGGACAGTGCTGGTTCAAAAACAGTAGTGAGTAGATGCAGAAATTTACAGAAAAATGGAATTCCAAAGAATAAACTTATATAAAAGGAAAAGTTCAAGACTAAACTTATAGTCCAATTTTTAAACTGCAAAAGTGTGTACATTTGCATCCCTCAAAGTAATACTAAGATATTTTTTAATTCACTGATCTCAATGCAACTAAGAATTTTCTCTGATTATTGTATTTCACTGGACTTACACAGAAGTTGCTAGAATGAGCAGTAAATCCAATTTTTTCTTACTGTATAATGATTGAAAACAAAAACAAAGATTAGAGAAAACCTAGTACATGAATTAGATCTTTTAAGAGAATAATAAAAAAGAAACAGTTGGGTTTCTTAACCATCAGATACCATCTGATACTATTGTTTTAAAAAGTTGTAGGCAAGTTACTTCTTTTTCTTAAGGATAATCAATGAACTGGGCTGGATATTCAGTATCACTTTTTATCTAATTTTCTGACTTTGTCCTATATAAATTGATCAGAAAAGTGAAATAATCAGCAGTTTATACATATAAAAATCCAGTTAGAAATTTTACCAAGGACTATATATATGCATAGAAAACACTTATTTATTACTGGCATTGGATATCACTCTCTCTGTTCATCCCCAGCTGAGACTGACTGTGAGAACAGGTAGAGAAAAGGCAATACAATATAGTAGATGATTGCAGGTAAACTGAATGCAGAGAGAGAGAGAAAGAGAGAGAGAGAGAGATACATACATAGATGTATCCTCATATATATATGAAAAGTCAGTCATCTGAAAGATTGAAGGGAAGGTAATAGCTGGATTATAATGATTAAGAAAGTTGGGTTTATGTGGCATATGAGCATTTGGAAGTAATTCTGACAGTGAAGTGTCTGGTCTAGAAGAAATAGAAGGGAATTCTCAGAAACTAGTATGTGTTTCGGTTTGGATCTCTAATGTCCTCCAGAAAGCTTATTCGCCAGGGTGGTGCAACCTGGGGAGCAGAAAAACCTTTAGCAAAACCTTTAGGAGGCGAGGCCTAGAGGAAGACTGAGCGTCCATGCTGTGCTCCCCGATGGACATTGGAGCCCTGATCCCTCCTCCTCTGTCTTTGTTTCCCAGCCATCCTGATATCAGCACACTGATCTACCTCCTGCTTTCTGCTATGATGTTCTGCCTTGCTACTGGTCTAAAGCAGGATCAGTGACAGTGATTGAAACGTCTGACAGCAAGAGCCCCAATAAACATTTCCTGTTTTTATGGGGCTGAAAGCCAACTAATGTAGAAGGTAAAGTTTGCTCAAGGAGAGGAACAACATATTCTGGCAGAGAAGGAATAGGAAGAAAGGCCTGTAATGGATCCCAGTGTCCGTGAGAGCCATTTTTAAGAGATGCGAAATAGAAGAAGTGAAAAGAAACAAGTGCTAGTACTTTTACGTTGTGTCTGGCTGTGATGTGAAGTGGAATGGCACTGTGAGTCTCGGTCTGTAGGAGGGTCAGCTGGAGGCCCATCTAGTAGGTGACATGACTAAGTGGGAGCAATGGCAATGGAAGACTAATGTGTGCTTTTTTATTGAATCAAACCAATAAAAAATACAAAGGCAAAGACAAGGTGCAGTATCCAAATATATATACAGTAAGTAGTTGAAGGAAAGCGTTTAGAAAGGGAAAGAGATAAAAAAAAACAAATGTGGGGGCAGATGAAATCAGTGGATGTGGGTGGAATGCCAAGGATCATGTGGCTAGGTCAGAGAATGGTGGCAAGCACTGCCTTTCTCTGGCTGAAGAAGCATGCATCTGAGTGTGGAAGAAAATCTATTCAAAATCAAAACAAAACTGTAAACAACAGATCCAGGCTCTCATTGTTTGTTTGGAAAAGGACAGAAAAACTAACCTTGGATAAGGAAAAGAACCAAATCCTCATTAACAAACAAATATTATACTTACTAATTTTTACATTGCACGAATTTCCCGAGTCATAAAGATTAGATAAGGAACAACATTTTCCATTGTCTCTGTGAATCCAGAAAGGTTACCCTCCTCTTCCATAGATACATATTTATCAAGGGCAAGCCACTCCCCTGTACCCTTTTCTGTATTTGATATTTCACAGACTCATTTAATTAAGTTCGAGAAAGTTTCATGGTTGTTTGTGGGTGGTCTTTGTCTAGGTAATTGCATTTTTACCACAGATGCTAGTTTAAACAATTCATTTTGTTTCTGATTATCTAATTATCTTCCATATCTTAGACTATTTAGAAATAGTTTATTTATCAGTGTTTGAATATTTACCTTTGTACATGCACCAAGAAAAATCTCCACAAAAATCTGTTAGCACGAAAGCTACAAAATAGCCTTTCTTAAAATGTTCAATCTTCATTTTTGTCACTGCATTTTCTTCTTTTGGAAATGCAATTTTTCAAAATTTGTGTTACTGTGTTGCTTCATGTCATTCTTCCTCGCTCTGAATTGCAAAGGGAAAGGATTGTGTCTCATTGTTTTCCAACATTGTGAACACCTGAAACTAGCAACTGACAGTGGGCACTTATCACGTTGGTAAATTTTTGTATGAATAAATGAATGAGTGAAGAAGAGTGCATCCTCTGCTCAGAAAAAGATCAATATGATATGTTTGCCTACATTTCTGTAAGTACTGGAAAACAGGTGTTTGATTTGGGCCTTAGAAGAATACTTGACTAGAAATGAGGAAACTCTTTTCTGCATTAACTGATTTTATTCCAAATCACTGATCTTAAAACATCAAGAAAATCACAAACCCCACACTTCTCGATTCCTCTCAGTTTGCCCAATGACTATATATGACAGTTAGTAAAAACCAGGATTTTTACAACTCATATGAGGCCATCTTAATGACAGAGAAACATGATTATAAGAAGACATCAGAATATAGCATATTATATTACGATCACTTACACTGGACACCATTGGAATAAAACAGATTACATTGTTCTGTTTCTTCAAAGGGGGAATATAAAAGTTTTCATTATACTGTTTATTAGTTTAATTATCAAAAAAGAACAGTAAATTGACACAATCACTGTTGCTTTGAATGAAAGATTTTCGCACCCCCCTGACCCAGCCAAGGCTCAGCTTGTTGTCTAAAACTCAATGAAAGAAATCCGTGCCTCATATATTGACTATCAGTTACCCAGTATCAATGACTTTAGGCTAGGACTTTTGCATCCATAGCAGAATCTCAACTCTGATTAAGGTCTAGTTTCCTAAAAATAATTTTTAATAAAAGTGAATCATCTCAGTTATCTGTAATTGATCTATAATTACGTTTTTCTTCTCAAAAGTCTTAAATCTTTAACAAGATGTTGTAGGGTCTGCTGCCCTGCCTTCAACCTTAATTAACAGTGCTCACACCTTTCTCAAAGCCTTCTATCAGGGTTTGTTAGGTCCTCCAACAAACCTGGCTTATTTCTTCCTTCCTTTGGCTTTTACCCGGACTCTCTTCTTCTCTTTCACTCTATGACCACATCCATCAATACCTATGGACACTCAAGATCAAGATTCAGTTCATTGAACAAATACTTTCCATACAACTTACATGTGCCAGTATCTATTTCATGCTTCAAGGGATTACACAATAATAAGACAAACAATCCTAAAATACACATGAAACTATTAGAAGATAAATTTAGTTCAGATCATTTTAAAGGGGGATGACTTGTGAAAATTTTACATTGTTAGTTTAGATGAAGATGAGCCATGCTCTTTGAAGAGATGTGTGAAAATGACAGCACAAATATCTGGGCAGAGAGGAAAGCAAGTGTAAAATCCCTAAAATGGGGGTTGAATTTGATATGATGAAGAATAGCTGCAGGAGACATCAGGAACTTTTGAAATGAAGTGATAGATACCAACTTCGGTTTGTTCATGTAAGATTTAACCTGACACGGCAAGAAATTAGTTTAACTTTATTCTAAATGAATAATGGAGAGCCATTTGGGGAGGGCATTAAGCAGAGAAAGGAGATGATATGATTTACATATTTAAAAGACAATCTGATCTTGCAGTGTACAGAAAGGATTACAGGCAGGGAACAAAGATGAAACATGGAAATCATAGAAGAAGTTCAGAGAGCCATGGCTTAGTTTGCTTAAGAGGAAAACAGAAAGAAGGAGACAACCAAAATTATGTTGATATAATTCAGTAAGAAAATCTGACCAACTAGATGGTGAACATAAAGAAGAAGGATGAATCAGGGAAACTTTATACTTCTAATTAGATCACCAGAATAGAAGGTAAGGTCAATGTCCTGAATACGATGCTCTAGTGAAGAGATTAGATGGTTAGAATGCTGTTCAACCTGCATAACTTTTACTTAGCTTCTCTATCAATTTGTTTTTGCATTTATAAAAATGTGGAAAAACCACCATACCACATTGGATTTTTGTGAGAATTTAGTGTGGTCTATAAAAATTACTTGAAACAACATTTAAGTGAACGTACATCTCCAATGAAGATTCTGATTTTTGCTGTTGCTGCAATTATTATTATAACCTAGATGTGGAAGACAACAGAATGAGCAATGCTGACGGAATTCAACACATTAGTTTTGAGATGTTCATTAGAATCTACCTGAGGAGACTGATATGACGAGGCAGAAGTGCCTAAAAGCCTGACGTTGGAAGAATGATCAATCCTGAAATTGCATTATCTGTACTTTGAGATTTGACAAATCATTTTTATAGGGATTGTGTTGATAGTTGAATATGAAGTCCCCAAAAGAAGCATCATACAGAGGATTTTGCTTAATGACATTTTAGAGGTCCAAATACGGTGACTCCCTCAGAGAAACAGTAAAGGAATCAGTAGAAAAAGACATAGGAGAAAAGCCCTGGGGTGACATAATGAAACAATCAGGCCAGGGACAAACTAGTTCACTGTCTTGTGCTGGGGAGAGATCACTGAGAACAGAAAAGTTGCCAGTGGACCATCTGAAGGTTTTGGGAAATGTTGACACTGGTTTTCTCAGTAGATGAAAGAAATTGAAACATAAATGTCACCTCCTGGGGGAACCTTTCCTGAGTCTCTGGAATAGAATGGCAATTGTCATTGCTCTGGGCTTATACAGATGCTTGTAAAGAAGGTTGATATTATGCCACCTTGTTATCTATGTATAGTATATCATTTCTATAATTTTTCAATTTTTTCTACTTTTCCCAAATTGCTAGAAAGTAGCAGAGATCAGAACTATATCGCTTCTGAAAATATTCTTAACACTTTATGGAATTTCAATTCATAGTATTTCTCAAATTATAATAAAGGGGTGCAAACTGTACTCTCTCTCTCTCTCTCTCTTTCTCTCTCTCTCTCTCTCTCTCTCTCTCTCTCTCTATATATATATATATATATATATATATATATATATATACAACTAATTTCCACGTTAACTGCCCTGTTGACTTTGTGGCTATTTCTGTTATATATATATATATATATATATATATATATATATATATATAACTGCATTATCGAATTTGTTCCAAGCCACCAAATATTATTTTGAAAGGAATAGGCAGAAGTAAACTAATATTACCTATCTAAAGTTTTTCTCTCAAAGGACAATGTCTCTACTTAGCGAGCTCACTTTAGTACTCAATTTAAAACTGATTGCCACATCACCCTTATTAAAACTCAGTTGAGACAATTGATATTTGAGAAAAGAAATCTACAGACCAAGCTAAATGTCCCTTCTTTAAATTGCTGTTTAGCTTTATCCCATTATAAGAGAAATCACCAAGTACTTTAGCTCAATTGGATTTAGTTAGCTGTTTGTTCAAATGTCAGTGTAGAAGTTGTGGGCATTTATTATTATGTCTTTGGCTCTCACAGAAGAATACTATAAATAATCCTACACAAAATATATTATTGCATCTTCTAATATTGTATAGACACTCATACATTTCCCAAATTGTTCCACCCAAAATAAAAGTAATACAATCCATACGATGAATTTCTGTGTAATGTAAAATCAGGAATATTTTAAGTATTTTTCCTTTATTATATATTTTTCCTTTACATGATAGTGATATTCATCAAATTTATTCCATTACTTTTATTACTCTATTCACTGACAAGTAAGGTATGTGTTTTTGTCCTGTATATATATGCATGGCATAAGTCTCTGTGTCTTTTTCTCTATTTTATGATTTTGGCAACCCCTAATTGTGTGTACATTTGTTACAATTATACATTTTCAGAAAATGAATAAATGAATGATGAATAATGAATAAATGAAAATAATTTTCTTTTGTCTTCCCTTCAAATAAATTCAGGGATAATCACCTTACATGGTCTTGTTCAAGTGCTACTAAGTCCTTGAAGACATTATGGGCTCAAAGGACATACTTATTCCCTTTATTTTAATGGCCCAAGATCACACGTGGACAGACAGTAGAAAACATTATCATCAGAGAATTTTGAAATGAAGTATATAGTTATTCCTAAATACAAGGTCACATTTGGAGTTTTTGCTTTGTTGGTTTGGTTTTAGAATTCTTGAGCTAGATAGAAATAAAAGCAATGCAAAAAAAAGCATAAGAATTAAAGACGAAACATTTACTGCTTGTACAATTAAATGTTTTTCTTTTAAAATTATGAGCATGACATAGACTTTAGAAAATCTTCTTTCTCTTTGCTATTAGGATTCACTTACAAATCTCAGTTACTGCATCCTTATTAATCCATCTGATACTCTTTGCTTCATTTCTCTTTTTTGTTGTTGCTGTGGTTTTTCTTTCTATGTGCAAAGCAACTCAACATGTAATTGAATTCATAAACACGTTGTTATAAATATGAAGTACAAGATCAATGATTCTTCTCTATTGAGTGCTTACTTTTCCTCTCATTAAGTCAGAAACTGTTTAAAAGTAAGGACAATGTCAACTTTATTTTTAATCCCTTGTAGAAAATTGTTTACCCAAGTGTTATCTGTTGACAACTGACTACAGTAAACTGTATTTACTCCTGTTAATTGATAATACTTGAGGTAGCATGAACATATAAAAAATCTAGGTATGAGTTAACAAATCTCATTAACAAAGTCTAATAGAATTAAAATATATTTAGAAGTGTATTAAAATCAATATGAAATAAGTTAATAAAAGTTTGTTTTGAATTATTTAATCATACATGACGTTATAAAATAAACAAATTCTTCAAATACCAATAAATGGGAGACTGCTTTAAAAGTTTTTTTCATGAATGTTGTATTACTTATTAACTTATTAATTAAATTTTTGTCTAAAACTTAGCAAATTTCAATATTTATGAGTATTTCTGAAATATTGTCTGAAATGACTTGTACGGAAAGAGTTACAAACTTCAAAGATAGACTGACTAAACGTCTCCAAACTATCCCTATATCAAGACAAAAGTAACTCATCAAATTTCCATCAAAATGTTAAAATTTTCCTATTATTCTAAAGTACTTAACAAATTTATTTTAAATTTAGAGATGTGTTGAAACACATTTTAATACTAAATGACTTAATGGATATTTTCATTTTTTGATATTTAAAAATATTGTTTGAATAATTTCTATTTTTAAAAACATAAGTACAGAATATTTCACAAGAGTGAACATTTTATTCTATATTCTTCTCTCTTTCCTATCTACAAGAAAACATATTTGCCCTACTGACAATCAAAACATCTATTATTGATTATATTCCTCTGTAAGAATTCATTATCAGGCCAGGATTGGTGCTATACACCTGTAATCCCAGCACTTGGGAGAATGAGGCAGAAGGTTTGCTGTGAGTTTGATGCCAGCCTGAGCTACACACCAGCTGTGAGTTCAAGGCTAGTATGAAATACAAAGTGAGATCCTACCTCAAAAATCCTAAGAAAATAAAGAATACCCAATCAAGCATTTCTCCCAAAGTTACAAGATAATAACTTTTATTAACTGAACATTTAATGTTAGAAAATTGACACATTAATAATCTTTTAAAATAATTTTAAAGAAATATGTAACAACGTATGATATAACAGATTTTTAAGAACTTAAATATAGGAAGAGATTATGTCACAGCTGGCTGCGGAAATAAAATGTTTGTATTGTAAGAGGTAGAAAAATGTCTAACTGTGAAGTGTATGTGACAGGTTTGCAGCAGTTAGGTTAGAGTGTTGCGCTCTCAGGTGAATAGGGGAAGTGACATTAGAGACAGAGCACTGCAAAGTGTGTTTTGTGTCCATCTTGTTAGTAATGTTTGTCACAAGCAGCAGCATTTCTAGGGGAGAACCAGGCATGACCAGCAATAATAGTGATGGTTTAGTATACTACTCCAAAAAAAAAAAAAAAAAATCCACAAAAGGTCCTGGAGGAACTAGTTCTGAGCTTCAGTAGATCTCCAGAGCAATGCTATCTGAGGACGCATATTTTTCTTCTATGTCATTCCTACTTTGTAACAAACACAGTTTTACTTTTAAACATGAATGATTTTAACTGGAGCTTTGGCTACTAGACATTGGAATTTTATAACTGAAATATTACATTTCCACTTATTGTTAAAAATAACAGTTGTAAGACTTTATTCCTAGGATGGCAGATTCAAAGTAAGATTAATTGTATCACTTATTCCAAGGATACTGAGTTCCTTTCCACCTCAAAGCAGTGACTTTAGTGGCTAATTGTGAAATGAACCACCAAATTTAGTTTCCACAAGTCACCCAAAGAAAAACACATCGCAGAATTTCCTCTAATGTGGGATCAAATCTTATTTTTTACTTAATCTAATGTTTACTGAAGGGCAAAGTATACAGCAGTACTTTTGGAACGCACAGCGAAACTTTGGCCTATCTTGTTCCAGTTAGGTAAATTATTCACCACATCCTCACAAACCCACCATTTCCCTCATTGTTGTGGTCCTGTGAAATGAGCTTGATCTGACTTAGCGCCACACTACCTAAAAATGGTGCTAAATTTTTTTCCAGTACTTCTTATTTCACAAATTAATTCCACTATGCTCATAAGCAAAATAAATCAAACTCACATGTATAAATACCGTATAGTCTCCCTAGTATAAGAAATAGTAAGAGTACATAAGAGTTTATGGTAATCATGATTCCCCATTACATTGTTTTGAAGCCTTATATTGATTGCATTCATTAGCTGGAATGGGTTTGTCCTGGTTTGTTTGATGTTAATATCTGTGCTGGTATGAACAGCTAATTTGAGGGAAACAAGTCATTATAACAGCCAGTGCTGATTAGTATCATCTTACTCTGAAGTCCTATCATGCTCTTGCTCTTCTGTTTCCATTGGCCCTATCATGTTGTGCCTTATTGGATTGTATTATGTGTGAAAGTATAAACAAATTTTCCATGGAAAATGAGATAACATAGTAGCCATTGCTGTTTTCTGTTATTTGGTTCTGAATGCCCTGTAATAGTCTCATCCTCTTGAATGTTTTTATGCTATTTTGTTATGTTTGATACTATTGTATATGAAGTTATTCTCAAGTATTTTAAAGAAAGAGCCATTATGGTAGTTACTGTTAATTACGGGTTGTCTTCTGGTGAAATACTGTGTTGCTTACATTGTACTGTTCTGATCTGCTTTGTTATGTCCTGTTTTGTCTTAATCTCTTTAAAGTAAAAAAAAAAATAATTAATTCCACAGAGTCATTTTCACAAGGCCTCACACTTATTTTTAGAAGTGAAAGTGACAAAAAGCCATCTGTTCTAGTATGAATGCATGAAGATAAACCTGAAAGTGTTTCACTAACAGAGTTTGTACTTTGTCATACTGCAAGCCAATCATTAAAGCACAGCCTTGGATCAATTATTATGTTAAGAAGAATAAATAGTCAATTACAGGCTATATTTTACAGTTCAGCAGGGTCAAAATAAATATTTAACACTGAGAAAATTATCCTTCAACATCAAAATTGTTTGCCATTGTACAGACTAAGCAATTGATTTTGTTCTTCAATTTTTAACTGGTTAATCTGTCCTGTGGTACATTCACTTGCTTAAATATAAGATTGTGAAGGATTCAGAAAGAAAGAAAGAAAGAAAAGAGAGAAAGAGTAAAGTGAGGAGGAAGAAAGAGAGACAGAAAGGAAGCAAGCTTCTATCAAAGCAAAAAAAGTTTATGAATAGTATATTAGGCAAGTACAACCGATAAAACAAAAAAAAACACATAAAATGTGAACAAAAGGTACATATATATATGCATCTATTACTAACTTGATATTTTAGTTCTTTGCAATAATCACAACAAACATTTAATTTTAAATTTTCAATCCCACTTTTCAGAATTTTCAACTATAGAATATCAGAAAAATTATGAAAAGAGTAATAAAAATTTCCTGGGATCAATATTGCAGTTCAACTTGAAATAATTGAAGATATTGAAACATTCATATTAAATAGCTCCTAATAAATCAATAACATGATGAAGATAATTAAGTCATTATGAAAACATCATTATATATCTTCAAATATCTAGAGTTTTCATTGATGAGAAGCCATTCAACCCTGCCCTCTGAAAATAAAAGAACACCAGAAACAATGCAGAATTAGACACTGTGGGGAAACTAATGTGAATTTAAGCAATATTACAGAAATATTTTTGCTGGGTGTTTTTGGTTTTTGTATTATTATTATTATTATTATTATTATTATTATTATTATTTTGTGCCGGGGATCAAACTCACGACCTTGCACTTGCTAGGCAGGTGCTTATGTCACGGAGCTAAATCCCCAGCCTATTTTCTCTTTTGAGCCAGGGTCTCATTATGCCATTCAGGCTGGCCTTCAGCTCACTTTGTAGCCCAAGATGGTCTCGAACTCACAAAAGTCCCCCTTCCCAGCCTCCCAAGTGCTAGGATAACAGGCATGAGCGTCCACGACAGCTACTACAGAAATATTTTATACATACATTGCTATAATTTATCTTTTATAGACCTCAATCCAAATTTCAAAACAACCAACAAAGACAATAACAAACTAGAAAAATATTTCCTTCCAAAGATCTATAAAATTAACTGACAAAAATTAATCTATTTTATAAGCATAAATATAGAATTATTACAAAGAAGTTAGAAGAACACTGGCATTTAATAAGGAAAATAGTGGATTTTCAATGCTTGGATATTTACAATATTAAAAACAATTAAAGTCCCAATATAATTCAAATTCAAAATATTTTAGAACAGAGAATGAAAGAGTAACATATTTCTGTCTAAATAAAGTGATAAACTGTACTGTCTGAGTTTCAGAATAGGATAAAATTTTGAGAAAGGAAACTAAAGAACTGAATCTTTTACAGAGGAATTGTATTTTTTAGTAAATCCTATTAACTAAAAATATCACAATTATGCAAGTTTGTTAAATTATATATTAACTTTACTCCTTAAATTATGGCAACTATGAGAAATTTTTAGCAATAGAATAGTAAATTTATATTTTATAAATTTCTTATTACATAAAATAACATGCCTACTGCAGACTAAATGAAAAAGTATCCTGCAAATACTCTAATACTTTTCTTCAAAATTAATAATCTCTACTTTTGCTTTATAAGTTGTTATCAATGATAGGCATTATTAAATTGAACCTTTTGTCATTCTTTAAAATCAATGCATATTTTTCCAAGATAAAGAATTCAATAAAAATGAAATACAGACAAAATGTTCCAAATTATTTTAGGATGGAAAAAAAAAAAAACCTACAAAACAACAGGACACAATCATTCTCTAAATCTAGTCCATACACATATTCTAGGAGAGAATCTAAGCTTGTTTCTAAATTGAAGCAATTTTATAGCACTGTAAAAAAGAAAAGTAGAAAGTGGAAAAATTGGTCCAGGAATCAAGACTTTTTAAGAAAGACACTGCCACTGTTCATCATTCAACAAAGCCAAACCAGAAAGTCCATTCCTCCCTAATGTGATGACTTCATGCTCACTTAAGTTTCGCGTTTCAAATCTTCATTTGCTGTTTTTTGGTTATATAATTTAAGAAAATTAGTAGAACTCATTGGAACTTTGAAAAGTTAGAGTCAGAAAAGTCAACAAGAACAGAAGACAGGTGAAACAAAGAAAAACAAGTTTAAAGAAAAGTATTACATACTTCACAAATTATTGGTGAAAAAGAGAGATTTCTTACCAAGTACCCCAAGTCGATAGTTGACCGTGATGACAATCACGTTGCCATAACTTGCTAAGACGCTCCCATCATATAAATTTCCAGTACCTTCCATGTATGAGCCACCATGAATATATACCATCACCGGTTTGGGGCCTCCACTGTCCCGGATATCTAAAAAAGAAAATGGTTGGCAATTGTTCTTATTTTCAGAAAAACACATACTGAAACAAAGAACTCATTTTCAGTTTCAGAGACAGGAGGGCATGATTTTAATACAGGTCTTTAAAATGCTGTTTTTGCTAAAGTGTTTCTTAAGCAACTCTACTAAGAGGAGTTGCAAAAAAGAGACAAAAGGCATCCATTGTTTTCCATGCAGAATTTTGCTTACAAATTTTAAATGGAATTGCACATTTGGACAAATTGGAAGTAGTTGTAATTTTTAATGCATTTTGTTAAACTTTTAAAGTGACAGTAAAGCCAAAAAATGTAATACAATGATGATGAATCTTTAGATTACTTTTTAAAAAATGACACACAGAATTTATGAACCATCAGCTAAGGACAATAATTTCATAGTGATTGTAAGTACACTGGGGTTTTTTTCTTCCTATTTATTGGAGAGCTTTGTATCAAATGTAACATGATTACACTGTCATTTATGCTTTTGTTCGTGGACATAATTATGGAACTGTATTATTCGGTGTAGGAAGTCACAACTAACTGCTTAAAGACTGTCAAAAGAACATGTAGACAGTAAAGTCATGTGTGCCTGAATTCCTATTTTTGTATTCAGGGGCATTTTGCTTAAATGATATTTTTTGTGATGTCTAGGGTATCCATTCACTCCACTTAACCTTTAAAGAGAACAACTGGATTACATTTTTTCTGACTTTTCCTGTAGCTAATAAATTCTTAATCTTGACTGTGGTGCTTTTTAAAAAATCATGTATATATGTGACAGACTAAAGCCAAATTTAAGTATGAAGTGCTAAAATGTAGTATATATTATAATTTCTACAACTTTTAATTTTTTTCAACTATCATTTGCTACTCTATGATAGTCTTTACAATTTATAAAGTCCTTTATCTTTTCTAAGATTAGCTTTTCAAAAAAGGTTTAAATGTGATATGTAAGGGAAAAATGATATTTTTAATCAGTGTGAAAACTGCATGAATATTTATAGCAAAAAGTAATATATTGGTCATTTGTAGTTACTATGTAGACTGAAATATTTGCATATGTATATATACAACTATGAATTTGAACATAAATAAATTATTTCTGTGGGAATTACACCAAATATTTTACCTTTTCATAACACCAGTATTGAGTGTCATTTAAAACTCAAACTATAGTTTTGTTCTTTTACTTTAACTTACTTTAAATTATGTTTTGGTCAAACTAAATTCTCCTACAATTTTCCAATTGAGGCATCAACTTTCAAAATGTTCTAATGTAGTATAAGTTTATTGAAAGACCTGGTGATTATGTATTGACTGCCTTATATTATTTATTAGATAAAAGAATGACTAATTTATGTATCTAAATTCTTCACTATAATAATAAAACAGTTTCATTGAAGGAAATATCATTCCTAGTTCAGAGTTGCAGCTCAAATATTTGGCTACAGCTTTTGGATTGGGAAATGGCTCAGGGGAAAACTTAGAAATTTTTGTAAAAAAGACTCTAAAATTGTCTTAATACTAGTATATAAACTTACAGACACACCTCCCTCCCCCAAAGATGTCTTTGAGAAGAATGTTTTGTTTTTAAGCAGTGAGAGGAGGGTGCTTTGACATAGCTATCATCTGCTAGACATAGCTACATTTAACAAGGAAACCTAAATATATATTTCTCTTGCAATCCTTAAGACAGATGATGGTATTCACTCCAATATAAAGATTTGGGGGCTTGTGGAGATGTTGGATTTACACAGAGTGTAATCCTTTTGAAATTGTTAAACTATGCACCTAAATGCTTGCTTGTTACATAGAGTTTTAGCTTCTTCTTTTTCTAATATGGTTTGCACTGAAGAAGCAATAATAAATTATTAAACTGAAATCATTAACTGACTGTTCACAGCAGACATTGTACTCTGCTAATTGTGTGCTTGGAGGTAGCACAGAGGGAGGCTGTTTCAGAATTCTTCTTTAATTAAAATTACATAGAATTACAAAGCACCAACTGTGAACAGTAATGAAATCTTGGTAGAACCATCCTGTTCACCTGGAAAACAATACAGACACGCATTGAGAAAACCTGCCACATTTTATGCCTAATAACACAACGAAGTGGACATTTTCAGGAAATGCTAGGAATATGACAGAAGTTTCAAAGAGATATTATGAGAAGAATTTATTTTTCTGAGCAAATAGGTTTTAAAAGTATAGTTAGAGGATTCTAATTTCCATTTGTATATTCAAACATTTCAAAGATTTAAGCATTCCATGTACATTTGAGATATTACATACTTTCTAAAGATATTATAAAATTCTAATATTTTATGAGAAATAATTTGTTTGGTTTGAAGGAATGCTGAGGTTAATATTATATGAAATATTAAATACTAAGATAAAAGTCCTGGGTATACAACACAACTTAATATTTTTCACAAAGCCTGAGAAACTAGAATCCTTAGAGATCAAGAAAAAATAATGAATTTTTCATAGCATTTTGTCAGAGTGGTTCATCTTAGACTTTACTGGTTTAATATTCTGTATGCATTTTTGATATTAACAATTATTGCAGAACTATTTAATGAGTATTATTTACTTTGTATTTAAAAAGAACTACATATTTTATAAATGAAACTAATGTTTTAGGTTGCTTTCCATTGAACTCTGATCTTTTATCATCATTTTCATAGTCAAAATTTAGGGATTCATTTATCTTCATAAAAATATATTAAATGTACTTCAGTAATTTACATTGAAACTTTCAGAAATAAATTGTCCTTTTAAACCCTATCTCTTACTTAGCTACCAGTAAATGATACGGAATGTGTGAGCTATGCATTTAACTTAGGACTTGTGCTTTGGTTAAACTACTGACTTTACTAAAGTTGTCAAATTACTCTCCGACACTTTAAAACACTAGATGAGTTCCAGTAAATATACAAACTTTAATCAATATGATTATTTTTTCTGTTATTTGCAGTGTTTCTAAATCTTGCATAGCCCACGTGGCTCTGAAAGAAGTGAAATTGCAAGAAGAAAATACTGCATTGAAAAAGAAACTATTACAAACTTTTTTTAAAAAATTAGTAAGAGTAAGGAACTTGGAATCTGAGTAAGGACTTTCATTTTAAACTGTAAAATTATTTCATCTTTCTGGTAAACCAAAGTTTCACAGTAATGCAGAAAGAGTCATTACATATAGAATTATTTGCACTTCACAAATAGTATTTGCAATCATGATTTCCTTCAATAATTATTTCCTTCAATAATTATTAGTCATATAGCTCCTTAAGTATGCTTACTGGATTCTTTCTTCTTCAAGGACTCATGAAATAGTTTCCTGTCCATATTTGAGATTTAACTGCTTCAGACTTACGGAAGCATTGACTCAATTAAATCTTGCTCCGTTATGTATAAAAGACATTTCGAGAAATTTTTGTATTTTCCTCTCATTTTTATGGACCTTTTTTTTTATCATGCAGAAACATCAATTAAATATAAAAATATTGGCTGAATTTGTTTTTGATAATGGATATATTACATAGATACATTTTTAGTTTTGAAAAACACAAAATATCTGCAGAACAGGTTTTATAAAGCTCTATGTAGAAGACAAAATTGTACTGGAACATTGAAAAGCCGACTTCAAGGTATTCTTATCACAGTTTTAATTTTTTAATAAAAATCTCCTATATTCCTAGAATACATAACTGGAAATCTTAGCTGTTGCTTTGGGTCATATTTATCATTTCGGATTACTCTCATTTAAACTGTGGAATAGCTTTGATTATCATAAAGCACATGAGAAAATGATTCTATTGTGCGTTGGTCTAGAGATGACAGAACAGTGCTGGCAGGGACACACAAGAAACAGAAGTCACAGTTCTGACTGAGAAGCCTTCCATGAGGCTACTTGAATGAGGTGCGAGGCCTGGGCAAAGCTGGGGCAACCTCAGATTTTGCTCCTGTGTTAGAGTCAGGAAATACATGGAGGTTTTCAAAAATAATGGGTAATTTTATATAAATAGCCAAATAATCTAACTTGGGGCTGAATTAAAAAGAGTAGTGTTTCTAGTAATTTACATTCCTTATGTCCAGTAATGTTGATTCAGTATTTGGAACAAATTAAATAAGTTATTTAGATTCTGTTTTTATCCACATACAGATATACAAATTAATTCTAATTTTTTTTCAATAGCAGATGCCCAGACATTTTCTATATTATTTTCTCATGCAGAATATTTGAATTCATCTTCTCTTCAAACGTTTATCCAACACAAGACTTGGCTGGTTTGACATTCTAGAATTTCAATTATTCAGGTAAAGAATACTTATTGATTTGGTAATTCTTGCTACTGAGTGGCTTAGTACTTAGGCTGGCTGAGTACTAGCTTCCAACCTAAGTAAGGATGTACAATATTTTTAATGCCTAATTAAGTATGTTAAATGTACTTTAAGGGAGCTGGGGATTTAGCTCAGTGGCATAAGCTACTGCCTTGCAAGCAGGCAGTCGTGAGTTCAATCCCTGATACCAATAAAAAAGGAAAAAGACAAAAAAAAATGTACTTTAAGGCAGCTTTATAAAATGGATGCATGTTTAGAGAGCTTAGCTCACTGTGGATTTTCAGTGGTGTCCATACTCAACATATCAATGTTTAAGTAGATGTTGTTATACCAGAAGAAAAGGAAGAAAAAGGAAATGAATTAAATCAGCAATTAAAATATTTTTTCAAAGGAGTAATGGTATATACTAAAGTTCTGATTAAATCTGGATAGTTTGGAATTTACAGAGGCACAAACTGAAATGTGACTCACACTTTAAGAATCATTTAGATAGAAGATATGTAAAATATAGGAATTTGGGGGGTTCAATACATTCCAAAGCTTGAAAATTGATACAGTCTTTTACAGAGTGCTAGGGATAATAGCGATATCCTACAAAGTCAGTAAATCTCCAGAATTTTTGAAGGCATCAGATTTCCAAGGATTTAAAAAAAACACACAATTGCATTTTACTACTATAAATTTATTTTTATCTATTTAGCATTCAAAATGATAACTCAGATAACCATATGATTTATTTCACATATTAATGAATATTTTGTGTTTACTCTTTAATCCACTGCTAGGATTCACAATAAATGAAATTTTAATCAAATATCTTATTTCATTTAAACCAAACAGTTCTAAAATTGTATAACAATATTGAAACCAAATAAAACTGTTAAGCTTTCAATATTTCAGATAATAATTTTATTTTCCAGTAGAGAGCTTATTAAATATGTAACCATGAAAATTAGAAATGCAAACTATTTAGTAAAGAGTCATTTGGTCTTGGATTCTTCGTAATTTAGGGGGCAAACTCTACTGACCTCATTGTCAACTATTTTATTTTGGAAAATCTTTTTTATGGTATCATTAATATTTTTGTGAGAATTTCGAGGCTTCAGCAAATCACTCTTAAATCTGATATTACATTAGTGCAAAGTTAAGGGGGAAATAAGAAAAAAATATATAAGTACAGAGTGGAGCTGTAAATATAAGTACAAAATGAACTGAAAGAATCAGTGGTGCTCACCAAACACTTAGGTGGGCATCAGGTAAAGTACGGTGGAATAGGAAATGTCAAATCAATCTAGTGTGTACTTAGAACTACAAAGTATATCAAAGTTAGATGATATAAAAACAATTTGTTATTAATAAAGTCAAAATTATTTTTGCTTATTACTGATATTGCATTAATAATGAGAATATTTTACTTACCTAACTAGAAAGTATAACTTGTAATTAAAAACTATGTTTTATGTTTTGCTTTTAAAAAAAAAAAACTTTGCCAAAATTATAATGAGGGAGAGGCCTTAACTGGTCACCTAAATAATTATGATGCCTTTTGCTGATTATACAATTTCATTTTATTTACTTGATTGTTAACCAAATCAATAGAAAACAATATTTTTATAATCTAAAACCTTGCTCAAGAAACACTTTATATCAGCTTATGGCTTTTTTTTTTCATTTTATTT
Organism: Cavia porcellus; assembly: GCF_034190915.1. Taxonomy (NCBI): domain Eukaryota; kingdom Metazoa; phylum Chordata; class Mammalia; order Rodentia; family Caviidae; genus Cavia; species Cavia porcellus. The sequence goes on along the minus strand of NW_026947500.1, from coordinate 6,559,553 downwards.
GGTATGGAGTTCCTTTCAAACAAAAATCAAATGTAAAAATGAAACATTTTTATATTGTATATCATATTTACATAGATTAGAAAACATGCAAAATGGGAACAGAGAGACTCAGGGAGTGATTGTTAGTTCAAAGAATGTGGACAAATTTGTCAGAAAGTGGGATGGAACAGAGCAAAAGTCAGTTCAAGAAAACAAAAAAAAATGCCCCTCTTTTTAAAACATTTTAATGGTTGGCATCAAAATGTAAAACTTAACATTTATTTAAAAAAAATTAAAAATGTATATTCATATGTAACAACAAGCAAGAAGACAAAGCACATCAAAAAACAGGAATTAAAAACAACTCTTCAAAAAAAGACAAGAATTAAAAAAATAGAAAGGGGTGGAAAAAGAGATCGAGGGCCTTATCATGCAAATAGATTTGGTGGAAAGAAAATACCTTCATCTTCCGCACCGTCATTATCACCTAAATCATCTGTCTGTTTCTTTGAAAGGGGACCTAGGATTGAGAGTGGAGAAATGGAGGGGGAAAAAAAAGACAATTCAAGAATAAACAATACTGAGGGGGAAAAAATGAATGTAAATACTAAAATTCTCAAGGATGTTACCAAAAAGTGGGGAACTGGTTACATCACCTTATCTATTTTAAGAAAAAAAAAAAACCTTTCCCCAAAATATCTCATAGACTTGATTTTTAAACATATCCAGCATAAAAATATACTACAGTTTGAATAAAGATGACATTTAAAAAAAAAAAAATACCCACGGCACACAAAAAAAGTAATCTTATTAGCTGAAAGAACTTAATATATTGTGTCATTTTTAATTTGTATTGGTGACAATAATAAAGAAGGTAGGTCAAATGCATTCCTCAATTTGAAAAACATTAGAAAAATAGATATGAACATTTTGAGGATTTTTCTTTTTTTTCTGTTTTTTTTTTTTGTAAGAGCGTTAGCACTTCAGTTTTACTCGTTTTTTAATATATACATTTTAAAAAACTGTGACTCTTTAAAATTACTTATCATTATGCAAATATTTTCCCCTCTGTTTTCATTTAAATGTTAGCTGTGGTTAGAAGATATTTTCCACTTGCACAAATATATCAACAGATAATCTCATCACTTGGCAGAGAAAAGGTACCATCAATATAAATCAGCGTTTCCCTATTAAGGTAGTTACAGAGTCAGGGCCAATATTTCATAATCAATTTATTAATATAATGGAATTATGCCCTTGTGCAATTTCATGCCCACTCTAGTTATTTATAATAGGATCATGTTTTAGAAGAATAATTGCATTAAAACACTGTGAATGTTTAATAAATGTTTTATTATACTTAACAATGCTAATTTGCTAGAATAAAGGAGCACACCAAAGGGGAAGTCAAAGGCCATATGAAAGTAATTTTAAGTGTCACATAATTAACACACTCAGCACACAAAAAAAGCAAGTGAAGCCCCACATTCTCATTTAATGTCCACAACCATTTAATTTATATGACATTTCATAATCCTCATGCAAAAAGCAATCGCCAAAGCACAGGACACTCAAGTTAAAAGACAGCCAACCACATAGCAATAAGCAAGACAATTTTGTCATGCATAAAATAAGATTCATAGAAAAAAGAAGGCTAAAAGGGCCAAAAGTCATATGTTGATTTCATTAACATAAATATTAAAGAAGCAAGCATTAATTCTGAGCATAACTCGCAGGAAAGTATTGTTAACATTTTAAGAAAGACCTCTGGGTCTTCTCTAAAGTGTACTATGCATTATATTTGTAATTCAAAGCTAAACCTACTATAATAACCCTCAAAGAAAGAAAACATCATCCCAGAGACACATAGTAATGTTTCATCATTTCAGACAGACAGCTTGGAAAAATGTCAGTAATTGGCAAAGACCAAAAAATTAAAAAACCAGAAATTTATACTATAGCTGAAAAGATTCAGGGAGTACTTCAACTGTAAGGTCATAGTTTCAAAGGTCATGCAGAATACTGACAGAACTGTACATAACAAATTATGTGATATACTTATAATCACACCTGCAAGCAATCATTCTATTGAGAAAGCTGGATGAAGGTAATAGTTCATGTTAATTGACACTCAGTTGCAAATTCACAAATATTTGTATTTCTTTAATAGAACCCCTTTCAAATGCAAACAGCATGTTTGGGATTATTTGATGATCACTCGATGTCACTTGATCACCCAATGTCACTACTTCTTCAAAATATAAATATTTTAAATTTAAAAATTACCAAAAAAATGCTGAATCAGTAATGGAAATATTTCTTATTTTAAAACATCTTCAAAATATTAGATATGGAGAATAGTAATTTCAAGCTTTTTATTTTCTGTAAATTGGTGAGTATTGAAAAATTCTTTGTCACAAATCTATTTTCCAAGATACTAGATGTTTTATTTGCTAGTTGCAAATAAATTGAGTGCAGTGATATGTATTGTTGTCAAAACCACTGTCTACTTTCCAATTTCAGTTAAGTTAACTAATTCTGTTCCAAAACGGCTATGCAAAAATATCTGGCAATGTAAACTCCAAGTTTTGGTGCTAAATTACTGTTTCAATACCGCTGCATTTGTAGACTATTGCAATTAAATCACTTTCTTAATTTTATCCAAGGACCTGATGGAAGAATGTTGCTTTTCCTTCCTAAAAAGGTATTCAAGTCCATTTACATTTCTATTGGATACCATCCAGGTTCTATAGCCGCTGAGCACGTGGTTTCTAATGCTTCACAAATTGTTACTTCTGGGACCCACATAGGATGCATGCAATATAAGATTTTGTTAAACATGATCTTATCTCTTTGCATGAGTGACCTAGTTCTCAGTTGCTATTTGGCTTGGGGTGGGCATAAGTAGAAAAGTCACAGAAATGATGTGGTATTTACATAGTTTGAGTTTTTTGCTCCTTTAGCTATGATCCCTTCACTACTCAGGAGGCTCTATAGCTGACATGAGACAACTACTACATGCATACAAAGCTGAAAAAGTTAGAAACAGACGTAGGTATTAACATCATAGGTACATAGGAACATCACTAGCCTAAAGGAGGATTGAACTGAGTTCCTTCAAGTTGAGAATTTTACTTATTGTTAATAAATAAAAGAATTATTAATGTGTTAACCAAGATGGATTTCATCAGTATTTCAGTAATTCCAACCTTTTTTTAAATTTTAACTTCAAGAGATGTTTACACATCTAGTTTTAAGGTTTCCCGGGAAAAAGAATGTTGATAGCAATTTTTGGAAAAATGATTAGGAGAGTCCAGGGTTACAAACTGAGAACCCAACATGTCTTTCTCTGAGAACGATTCAGTGGACTAGGTAAGTGCACGCTTGTGACTTTCAGAAGCATGTCCCTTCTGACCTCAAGATTTCCTATTCTGTTGCTGAAAACAAAACAGACCACTGCATGGGTTCCCTTAGCACATTCAGTAACTGAGTCATTTTCTTTATACTTAAGTGTTATATTTGAAGTTGTGAGAGTTGACCCCCCTGCTATAACCCCCTCCCCGAGTTATAAAAAGCAGCAAAGAATGTTTCACTCCCTAACTCCCCAGAGCGGGGAATGAAAGGGTTAACTCCCTAACTCCCCAGAGCTATCAGAGCAGAGCAGAAAGAAATGCCTAACTCCCCAGAGCTATCAGAGCAGAGAAAAAAAAAAAAAAGAAAAAATGCACCTGCAAGGTTGTTCTGTCTCAACGAGATAAGTAAGACAAGTAACTGTTCTGTTCTGGGCACATAGTGACTGGGCTAGGACCCCCAGTCTCCATGGTTACTCAACCCCAAACCCCTCCAATCAACTTCTGCCAAGTCCTATGCTGCTCAAAATTAACCAATGCAATCTGCTTCTGTAAACTCGCTTGCCTCCCGTTTGCGCCCTTAAAAACCCTACACAATTCCCCCTCGGGGCCCTCCGCACTTGTTTGCCTGGGGGACCCCATGCGCATGGAAATAAACTTTTTTCCCTCACCAAGAGTTGAGTCCTTGGGGTCTCTTTCCCTGTGGCGTCGGCCCTAACAAAGTGATTACTGATGTTAAAACATTTTAAATATAAAATACATTGAAAACTGTAGTTGCCACTAATTTTCTTATGAAAATTAGATGATTGCCATTTCAGGGATCCTGGGCTCCTGTATGTAAATCAAGCAGCCTGGTATCCCCAAGGTACTGCTGCTTTGAGCAGGAGCAACAATCATTAACAATATTATAATCACAGCTCATACGTTTTCTCAACAACAGTGCATTTTCAATACCAGTGGTTTCAAGCAGATATTTTAAAGCATACAAATAAAAAACCAAAAGAGACCATTAACACCTGAGTGTAGAAGTGATTTATTTTACCTTAAAACCTGTTTGGGTCTCTCCTCCCTGAGGAATGCACACATAACTCTCATTAGAGTTAATAGGAAAGTAGACTTCGTGTCATTTTGAAAGGGAGTGAGAGTAATCTCTGTAATTTACTTATCCTACAGGCAATAACTAGATTCAGGGGTAAAACAATAGAACTAACCAAGGTAAAGGGAACTCCCAATTACAAACTTCAGACTCGTTTAATTACAGAATAGTTCCTTTGTAATTACCATAAGCATAATTTAACATACTGGCCTTTACAATGGACATGTGATGCATCCTCACATTTCAGAATCTGACCACAGTGGCTTTCATTTTTTTTTAAGATGAGTAAAAATATCAGCATTTCCCCATAGTTAACTGGAGAATAATTACGAGCTCTGAAATAATTACTATCCACCCGTATTAAGGCTGCTTTTTATCATTTTCTTTGATGAAAGGCTAATATACTTTAGGTTTCAAATACATTAGAACTGATTATAAATTCCCTCATTATGGGTTCAATTCAGCAGAAATTATCCATACTTTGTGTCACACATATCCGCAAGAGGCAAGTAGGTTGAGGGTATTATTAGCTTCTAACTAAGAAGGCTGGCCATGAGAAATGCGCTCCTATCAAGGGAACAGGCTTCTGATATTTTGAGGATTATTTAGAGCTGCAGGTCCCACCATGAAAGATAGAAAGCCCTGGCTAATGACCTTGCTCGCCTTTACTCCTCTCTCTTGACCCAGCTGACTTTGAGGTAAACTGACAATAAAGAATTGCTAAGTCTATTTCCAAAAATGAGAGAATTTAAAGATATTGCTATTGTTCTGGGGCAGATTAGAAGCTGGTTGTATTTTTAGAGATGCATTTGCTTGGCACACAGTTTCGTTTGCAAAACTCGGATCAAGGATTTGTGTTCCATCTGCAGAACAATGGCCGAGTTCAATATAAAGAGCAAGAATATATTATGTGCCTTTTCCAAAATTAACAAACATTCAATATCATGATTTCAAGGTATTAAATATCTCTACCACTAATATAATAAAAGCCTATTGCATTTTACACATTGAAATTCTGTTGATTTTACATAACTAGAATGAATATACAACTTCTAGTGTAATTGAAATGAATAAGTGACTAATTTTGCATAATGCTAATTTGTTACTTTAATATTTATTTAATAATTTTTTTTTTTTTTTTTTTTTTTTGTACCAAGGATCGAACTTACAACCATGTGCTTGCAAGGCAGGCGCTTAGGCCCCTGCGCTAAATCCCTCCCAGTTATTTTATTTCTTTAACAATCAATTTTATGACAAAGATATCATTGTTAAAATTCATTTTATTCCCAAATATTTTTTCAGTTTAAAGAAAGTTTTTTTTTTTTTTTTTTTTTTTTTGAAGAGGGTCTCACTATACAATTCAGCCTTTAACTCACTAGGTTATCCCAGGCTGGTCCCGAACTCGAGGTGTTCCTCCTTCCTTAACCTCCCAAGTGCTGGGATTACAGGTGTGCACCACCACACTGGTAAGAAAGATAAACTTTTTGAACAATATTATAAAGCTACATTAGACAGAAGTTAAAATATGATGTAAACGGGGCTGGGGATTTAGCTCAGCGGCATAAGCGCCTGCCTTGCAAGCAGGCAGTCGTGAGTTTGATCCCTGGTACCGATATAAAAAAAAAATGATGTAAACCACTCTGTGGAGTTACTAAGAGTAAGCTTTGGAATAATTGATACTACTCAAAAAAATCCGTTTCTGTGCAAAGTTTTGGTGTTGGTGCTTTGTCATTCTGAATAAAATGTTTCTTTAGAAGAGCTGCTGGAGTAGGGTAAAGTTTCCTATGTACAGCTTTCAAGATCCCAAAAATGGCAAGCACACATTATGTCTATCTTTGTGTTTAAAGAGAACAGCTGCATGAACTAGACATGTATTCCTTCAAATATTTTTCAGACACAAAGCACAAAGAGAGAGAACTTGTTGTTCAAGGTCAGAAAAAGGGAAAAAGAAATTTTCACTGGTTTTATATATTGAAAGGAGCTGATTTATATTTATAAGAGAAGCACTTCTTTTGTATAAAATTACCTTGATTGCAATACTTTGAACTCAAACGCCATCCTGCATAGAACAAAAATGGTAAGATCTGGGAGGAAAAAAATTCAGCACATAAAAAGGAAATAAAATGGGTTAATTCCTAATCTGAGCATCACTAAATTTGCTTAAGCTCATTATTTTTAACACTGTATTTGTTTGATTTTTGAGGTGAAGACGCACTAATACTACTGTGCGAAGAACAGTAGAATAATTTCCCCTTTCATCTGAAAGAATGCTGATCTGTGCTGTTGAAAACTTTACCACTTGCTGAAGAAGTGCTCCCCATCTCTAACTCGCCATACATTATGTAGAGATATACCAGGAGCAGACAGGAAGAAGCCACAGGGCTTCCAGATGCCTAGAGGTATCTCATGGAGCATGGGATTGGGAAAACATCAACAGTGATCTCCTTGGCATGATTTCAATATTCAGTCCTCCATCATTGAACAAATACAGATTATTCTAGGTGTTTGGAAGTTAGAGTGAACAAAATAGGTAAGACAGCTGCCTTTGTGAAAATTAAGTGTTGTTCAAGAAAGAAACATTAAGCCAGTATACACAAACATACACATAGCCTTAAAAATCCTGACAAGTATCAAGGAAGGACGACCTTGGTGTTACGAGGTGTTACGCAGCATGAGGTGGCCTAGCCTAGAGTGTGTTTGGTGAATAAGTACAGTGCAGTCCTTGGGCTGTCAAAGGAGGTGACCCCGATAGGTAAAGGCTGAGGAGACACAGTGGGTGGGAAGGAACACTTAGGCCTGGAAAAATGTAGGAAGAGCTTAAAAGAAATGTAAGAAGATTGTAAAAAGAAGGCAGGATCCAGGGTGGCTGTCCTATAAGGAGTAGAAAAGGCTACCGGGAAATAAGGGTGAAGATCTAGACCAGCAGCAGAGGGAACTGGCCACATCTTCAGCCTGAAGATTGTTTATGTTAATCCTAAAGGCAACAACAAGCCATTTAGGGTTTCAAGCACAAACTGGTAAATTGTGACCTAACTGAATCTTAAACAGAAAAATAGAAAGAGGCAAAGCCTTACTAAGAAATATAGCATAGGATACTTTTATACTGAAGAATGAATTACATTCTCATCAGACAAGAATATTTTTTAGAATGAAATCAGATGATAGAAAAGGAACTTACATGTGAGTGTAAATAAAATAAATGTCACCAAATAACAAAATCTAAGACTCTAGTACTTAAAAATTGTGTACTTTCCAAAAGAGTACATTTAAAGTTACACTGTATTTGAATGCAAATTAATGTATACCATCTACTCTATATTCACACCAAGATAAAATATTCCGAGTTACATCTACCTGGCTATCTCTTGTATCTCAGTGCAACAGGGATGTCTCCATCTCCACCTGCAAAGCCAATTTATTTTTCAACACAGATTTCCCTTTCTTCTGGTCCTGTACCCTAATGGATATAGTCCTAATCTGCTCCCCTTCTCCCTGTGCTATCAGCCAGATAAAGTAAATTTTCCAGGAAGCCCCATTCCTGCCACTCTGTCTGTGTTCTCCTTTGTTGGCCTCCTCTTGGCCATCATTACCATATATCACAAAGACTGCGGCAGACTCTGGCTACACCACTCAGATCCTACACTTCCTCTCTCTTCATTTTGCATGCCATAGCATTTGGAAGTCATATAAAACAATAGTGGTAACCTACAAGAGAAAAAAGGTTAACCATCGTATGTGGATATCAGCTAAATGGACGCAGTTTAACTCCTAACATTAATAAAACGGCATGCACTTTAGGAGAGCAGGATCTTAAAAACACAAAGGCTTACTTAGATGTGGTGAATTTTGTACTGTGAGTTTTAAAATGGCTATAACAAGACAGACGGATACTAAATATGATTTAATAGTAGCTTTGCTGTTTTAGAAATTTATAAGCAAATGTAAGATATTTTGTATTTTGAATGGAGATGAGTAATTTGAAATGTTTTTGAAAGCAGAGCAGATTAATATTTCTTAAATGCAACTTCTGCTTTTTCACTACTGCATGTAAGTTTTTCAGTATTTCTTTAATCCTGTTGTCTTAGAATAAATGTCCCAGCCTGACCTATATGACTTTCTTCATTAATTTCAGACTTGATCTATGCTCCTCACCTTTCCAAAATAAATCTTTTCCCATTGTGAGCTCTGTTATTGTTGTACAAAAAGGGCTCTTATATTCCTCTTGTGTGTTTATTCCATAGAATTGACTCTTGGTGGTTTACATTATAATTATCTCACCTCAGAGAAGAAAGAGGATGCCACTGTGGATGGGCACTGGGAGTGTCCTTTAGAATAATGTACAGCGCCTTTTCACACAAAAAGGAAAAGGAGTATTATGTGTTTTGGTCCAAAATACTGTCTTCAGGATGTAAATCAGAGGTGATTCAATACTGCTTACTAAGGCCTGACTGTGAATAAAACAAAACACCTCAATTCTTCATCACTTCTAAGTTTTAGCTTCATTAATGACATGAAAACATCAAAGCAATAATTGTAAAGATCCTGTTTGTTTCTGTGTCTTCCAAGAAACAAGCAGAAGGGAAACGCTCTTTGACGCTGATTCCCCTAAGGTAGTCAAATGGCTGGTGACCGTGTGTCTGCTGACTATGACCTCCTGCAAGCTCTGGTCTCCCACTTCCTTCTTCCCCTTCTGACTCTGCGGTTTCCCTTGCTTTGTTTTCTGTGTATTGCACAACTGATCTCTTTAGCACACAGGGTGGACTTTTTGGGGGCACAGTTCTGTGCTCCCTCCCATGCCCTCCCCATATCTCTCTCTCTCTCCATCTCTCCAGTCTGATACAATAAATATCAAACACTTCTTACCATAGTGACCCTCATGCACAGTGATTATATGTACAGATTCCTCTGATGTTATGTTATGAAGGACCCTGTTGAGTAGCTGGTGCATCATATCAATTCACATGTAAGAAAACAAAATAAATAGTATCAGCTAAAAGGAATAATTTCTTAGTAGTGTGTAATGTAAAACTGAATGGAGTATGTAATATTTAAAGCTTGGAAAAGTTAGGTAATTAAGTTTATTTAAAAGAAGAAAAAGAGTAGCTAGGGCTAGTGTGGAGCTAATGACCAAATCAAATAGTTACATACTCCAGATAGGTTAGGAAATAACTATTGGTCCAAACCATCAATGTCCTAGGATTTCTCAGCACCCAAGATTTGATGGCTTAGCCTCTTATGATGTTGTTAATGCAGCATGATTAGAAGAAAAAGTGTTATTTTTATAATAAACAGTTGTGTTTCCTTTTCAGTCCTTTTCTCTTCCTGCACCTCTCACTGCCCTTCCAATTTGAAAGAGATCTCCCTATTTCCTATTATCTTTCATATTGCTGTTATTATATTTGGAACATTTCATGTAAGAGAAATGATGTAATATTGATGCTCATGTGTCAGACTTCGTTCACTTTAATTTATGAAGGACATCCATTTACCTACAAATGCCTCAAGTTTGTCTTTCTCTGATGCAGATGAGGCAGATGAGGACCAAGGACTGGAGGGAATAGGAAGGGATGGAAGGAGAAGGGGAAAAAATGAGATGTGCTAGGTACATGTAAAAAATTCTTCCATAATCAATGTGATCATTACAGACCACAAACATGTATTCATAAAGAAAAATTAAGGTTTAATGTTTGGTACACCCGGTAACTCCAGCAATCAGCTACACTACTGTAATGCTGATTCGATATCTAAGAACTTAAATTTTTAATGCCACCTCTAGATTATTCTAAAAGATATTTCTAAACCCAGAAATCTAAGACTAAAATGCATTTCTTAATCATGTGTTAATGTGCATTATATATTAATAAGTAGTATGTCAGATTCATCTAGATTTGGACACTGAACTCTTTCAAATAAATACTAGGCATGTAAATCTGGGCATGATTTTTTAATTCCATGTGGTCTCAACAGATAGTGTAACCTCTCTTAGAAAAGTTGCTAACATAATTTTAAATGCCCAGAAAGGTTTTTCAGTTAAATTATCTCTCCTTTAGTCATAGCTGCCAAAAAGTCTTAATACATATTTGCACACAACCACGTTTAAACATATATCTGCTAACATAATGTTTGCTAAGGCAAAAGGCATTTAGAATTTTTGTCCTTACTACAACACATGCTCAGACTCAAGGTTGAGTGGTCTTGGTGATCTTCCTGTCCTGTTATTAGTCTCTAAAAACTGTGAAGTATGATTACCATCATGTAAGAAAGCTATCATTAGGATTCAAGAACCTGAATGTGAAATAACCTAGCATAGTACCTGATCTATAGAGTACACTGTCCATAATTAAAACTATCACTGAATTATGATTTATTGTAATTTACTGGTACATGTATCTAACACATTAAATAATGTTTTCATTGAGTTTACATATTTGATCTTGTCCTCCATTGCTTGTATTATAGAAATATTTAATTACCATCTAAGATTTCAGCATTTCTCTAACAATCTATTCCTAAAATATATTGGATAAAAGGATATAGTATACAAGCTTAATGACTTTGGCTGAGCACCAAAGTCCAAAAGAGACGTCCAAATGTTTCTGACCACAGAAACATTACTTCTTACCAAAGATCTCAAGAGAAGTTATAAAAGTACTTTTTCACCTGACAAAGATTTGCTGTTACCTATGCATGGCTCCATCTTTAACCTTAACAAGCAGACATACAGTTTCTAAATGAGTAATCAATTACATACCTGTAAAATACACTAAAACATTATGGTTTTTTAGATATTTTTATCATTGGAGTAAGTAAAGAAATATAAACACTGTGATTGAATGCATAAGTTCTAAAACTCTATGGTCTGGTTTCACAGATTCCTGCTATCCACAAGCGTGGAATCTTTTCTTTTTGCTTCCAATTGTTTATCTGTAAAATAGGATGGTAATAATTATACCTAGTAATTTATTTGTAAAAAATGAATTAGTCAATATAAAAATTGTTTATATAAGAAGCTTAGAATATTGTGATAAAGCAGTGTTAGCTTTTATAAGAGGTAGGTGGTATTATCTCCATTTCAAAGGGAGGGGACTAGAAGTTACTATATTTGTCAAAATATTGCTATACTGAAAAATCATCAAGGATTATCTTTTGACTCTTCACAGCATTTCCAAATTTCAAGGTTATTATTTCTATTGGGAACTGGTTGAAGAAGAATTGGCCTTAGAAAGGTCACAAATTTGTCCATATCTACTAGGATGTGCACCTAGTTCTGCATTATACTAGAAAATATATTTCATTATTATTTTAAAATTAAGGTATTTTTGCTGCCTCATTTGTCTATTAAAAAATACAGACTTGGGCTAGGTATTTAGCTCATAGAACAAGTACAAATCTTGATTCCAATATTCTATCAAAAAAAAAAAAGCCAAAAACAAAAGAAAAAACCCATAGGCTCTGAATCAGAAATTGTAGTACATACCTATAATCCCAGAATTGGGAAGAGAGAGGCAAGACAATTACAATTTTGGGGCCAGCATAAGCTACAAAGCTCAAAGCCAGCCTGGACGAGATAGTGAAACTACTGTTTTACAACAAAAACAAACCAACAAAAACACGGGTTCTGCATCTGAGTTCTTAATTTTGATTATATCTATAGCACTTTATCTTCTGTTAGACTTTTGACACGTTGCTAATGCTTGTTCCTCAATTTGTCTATTAGAAAACTGAGGACAGAAACAAATTTTAGCCATTTCATAGGATTGTTTAAAGATCAGTAATATATATATATATATCTTTTAGAACAGCACTTGATATATATTGAATATATAAATATTAAAATTATTATAACTTGGCAAGTGAAGCCTAAAAATAGATTAATCAGCATTAATCACAATTGTAGGAGAAAAACACACATATTTTGAGATATCTTTTAAACAGTGAACTTTCTAAATATATCTAATTAAGATTTCATGTATTTTTACTATGCACTATCTAGTCATTATAAATTTAAAATTGCTTACTCACAAATGAGGACAAAATAAGAATTTAAAAATTTCAGATCTGAGCTTATAGCATAAAACAAAGAAAATATAAAAGCAAAACAACATAGCAATAGTTGATATATACTTGAAGACAATATGTGGTGTTTGCATTATAATAACTACTGAGAAGACAGTTGACAGGTTTTGAATAAGTTTGTATTTCTCATATTGCTCAGTTAAAATGCAAAAACAAAATCTGTAGAAAGTTAAAATGATATTATGGATGAAAGGATATTTTTAAATTATTTGAATATTAAAATATTTTTGATAGTTCTATTGCCAATTTCTGTGCTCCAGGAATGTTTTATACTGTGTAATGGGCTTAAAAGGTATTTGTGACCACCAACACTGCAAGAACCAATTGCTTAACGATGATCCCACACACTGGGCACCTTTGGTATGCTCAGATTAAAAACATCCAAAACAGAAGACAAAGCTGCTGGAAGCTTGCCTTCAATCTGCTATATGAATGGTGTTTGGAAAACCCATGAGCAAAATTAAGGTATTTGATCTTCAAAATGTAAACAGGCCATTTTAGGAGAGGCTTATTTCTCAAGTATTTAATGGTTGCTGGATTACAAGAATCAATACGGGAGAAGAGGCCCCCTGCTTTATTGATTTCTCATTGCTAGCAATTCTCATTCTTCCCTTTAAGCGATTAAAATGCCTCAAATCAAGTTATCTTTAGTGAGAAAGTTCAGAATAATAATATGTATCAAAGGCAGCATATTTAATACTAATATTTTGCTACTGGCAGCCAAGATTGCTTTTGAAGAAAAATATCTTTACTGATACAGATTTTTTTCCAATTTACTGCACTATATTTTTACAGTAGAGGCATATTTTTTCATAAATGGAAATCACATTTGATTTTGTGAAGTATATTACATTATAAAATTTTTATTCTAATAGAGAAATCTAGAAAAAGCTGTGTTAAATTTTAAAGCTATAAAGATATGCAGTAGACTTGAGGTAAGAGAAGTGTTATAAAAATTTGCATATGAATTAATGTTTGTTAATTTAAAATAAATTAAGAGAAGGTACCAGGTTGAGTACCCTTGTTGAATTATTTGAGAGACTAAATCTCTCTTGTAAGAGAATAAACATCCTTATAGTAGTTCCCTAAATTATAGTTACTATGTACTTTTCCTTGAAATATGGAAACATGTATATTTATTCAGTGTTAAAACTCACCTTTTCTGATATATGAAATAGTATCTAATGTTTAGTTGCATATGATGATATTAGAATTTGTTTATATAATAAACATGAGAATATGCTTGACTTATAAATATGAATTCTATACATATGTATATTTTCATACATATTTATATGTGTATCTATACACACATAGAATACATGAGTACATTTCTCCTTCGTGATTAACATAAAGTTAAATTTTTACTTAGAATCAAACATTTTCTACATTGTTTTTACATGCAATAGAAATTTGTTGCTACATACAATTTATTTTGGACATTCTTTAATAAGGAGAGGAACAGTGAGAAGTATCCTTTAGAACAGAATCTAAGAAAAGTAAAATTGATTCAGTATTTTAAAAAGAAGGAAGAGAATGAGACTGTAGTACAGTGATAGACAGCTTACCTATCAAGCAGGAGGCCCTGAGTTCAATTTCACACACACACACACACACACACACACACACACACACACACACACAAAACCACAACTCTATAACAGAAATATTTATGGCAATTTCAATGTAAAAAAAAAATTCACAACTGGAAAACTTTTCCTTATTGTCTGTATTTGAACATATCTTTCAAAATTAGTCTCCACAGAAAAACTAATAAAATGCAGTCTTTAGACAGTGCTTCTCTAGCACAAGTGTGCATAAGAAATATCTAGAGATCTTATTAAAACTGAGAATTCCTGGGCACCTTCGCCCCTGAGATTGGTGCAGTACAGGCTGGAACTGAGCAATATAATGAGGAATGAGGTCTCTTCAAAGAACTTTGAGGAAGACTTGGGATTCAGACTCTTTTTTAGGATCTTGATCCTTTCTTATTTTAACTGTCATTGGGGGGTAAACTGAAAAACCACGTATGAATAAACTACATTGATTATATTGTAGTACACACTTAACTATAGCACATCAGATAGAAATAATATGGAAGCTGCAAACTCAACTTAAAATATACTCTTTTCCCTGAGAAGACAGTGCCCATAAAAAGTAGTGGGGCTTCCTTCCAAATAGCTTTTATAAGTATAATTAAAATAGATGATAGCCACATATATACACGTATATCATATATTTAGATCACATATACATAAAATAATATATACTCACTTGTGACATGAAAATGCTAAGTTCTCTTAAATTCCTTTCATATTTAAAAATCAAGAAAACTTACTTCTGAAAATATTTCATATAATATTGACTTAAATATAATTTAATACAGATACTATTCTAGATAATTTGAGGTCCACCTATTATCTAGAATATGCACTTTACTGTCTTACATGTCATATAAAACTAGGACTGAAACAAGAACAATCCTGTATAGGTCAATTGTACTCAACCTGAAGAAATTTAGAATATACTTTTAGGAAAGTTAAAGAATATAAGGTAAGGAGATCCAATAATTATCCAGAAATGTACAAAGCAGGTAAATGTCAGTGAGAGAAAAATCTGGTCTCCAGAATGTAGTGAAATAAATCAAACTATAAAACTATGAAAACAAGTCACCATATCCAACGTGGTCACATCATCTGTGGTGCAGGAAAAAAGGAATTCTGGGCCTTGCCTTGTGCAGAAGCCAGCGTAAAGGGGCAACTTTCAAACTATTATTGTAAAGAGAATTTAACATCCTATTTTCTTTGTCTTCAGGCTATGGACATCTGAGTCTCTCATACGTTTGTGCCTATCTTTGTATGTGTGTGTCTGCAATACCTGACTGTGTTTATACTTGTTCATGTGTGAATTTCTGAGTTTAGTTAGGCCGAGGTTCCATTCTTCCTTTGTGGAGGTATGTTTCATTCACTATTCTTCTTTGTAAAGGTCCCTGCATGTATGAGACTTTGCCTAATTATACCTACCAGCTTCTAATTTGTACGCCTTGCTTTGCCATCTACGTTTCTCTGATGAGAGCTATGCTTCTCCCAACCAGTCTATTGTGTATATTTATGGACCGCCACCTATCAGTGTCTTTTCTGTTTTCTGAATGTCTTTAGCACCCTTTGACTAATTTTGTCTGTAGTTTTCCATTTGTCTTCCTGGTTGTATCTCTGTGTCAAAGCTTCTTCAGTAGCACTTTCTGTTTCTAGATAGGGCTCTCTGTGTTTCTTTCTCCAACTTATGCATTACCACGGTGAGGTGTCTCAGTGTGCCCGTCTCCCTGGTTGTTTGTTGAGCATGCCTGTGCGGAGAAGGCATAAAGGAGGGGTTTTATATTTTCTCCTATACCTGGTCTGTAAGTAAATATACTGAAGGAAATTATCTGGTTCTTTATGGCATCTAGATAAAGATACAGCTTCTGTAATTCCATGGAGAGACACTAATACTTACCCTTACCTTTCCAAATATGTGTACTCTGTTCACATTCGAATTTTAAACTTAGAATGTCTATTTCATGCTCTAAACATCCCTCAGCCTTATTTCATCAAGAAAAAAGGGGAGACAAAAACATTTATTGAAATTGTGTGGGAATCACAGATGTAAATTTCCTAGTGCATTACTTAGCATACAGGCAGTGCTCCATGCCATCTTTTCCTCTCATCAGTGCATATTTCCAGGCTAACATTTTGTTGATAAATTAATCTTCAGAAGAAAACTGCTCTCATCCCCTATCTTGGTTTCCTGAACGCTTTCCAATTTGTAAGAGACCTGTACTCTCATCCCCTTAAAAAAAAAAAAAAAAAAAAAAGAATGAAGGAAAGACATAAAAACAAACCCTACCAATTAATCAAGTAACTTAAAAGAGATTATTCCACATAACATTTGTATCTTTAAAAAGATATGACTAAAAAAATCATTAAATAAAATTCTTCAAAGAAATAGCGTGACAATGTTTTCCATGGAAAATACATTACAGAATATGTTTCTGTGCTTCCAGCGGCCACTGGTACTAATCTAATAACTCCACATTATGTGCAATTTTGCATAAATTAAAAATAGCTCAGCATCAAGCCACTCAGAAGGCTGAGACCAGAAAACAGCTAAAACACATGAGTTAGAGGCTAGCCCTTGAGTTATAGTGAGGTCCCCATCTCAAAAAAAGAAATGCTCAACATTACATGTTAAAATGAGATAACCAATTGACCTCATTTGGTGCAAATCAGTTCCCTGCAGTCAGGGAGAACGAGTGTCTCAGGGACTTGATCCAAGTAGCACCAGCAGCTCACCGCTCCTGCCATCCCTTATATTTATAGCCTGTAGCAATCGTGGTGCATTTTTTCTCATTTTTATGGTGGTTTTTAAAATGTTTTTAATGGATTGAAAATTTTGCAATAACTAATTTATTAATTTATTGAAAATTCAAACAATAAAAATAAAGATGTGTCAAAAATTATATTCCTCTCTCATTCATCTTTTCCCATTTCCTAGCTTCCATCCTCACTCCCACAGGTAATGACTCTTTGCTTTTGTGAGGATCCTTTCATGTGCACTACACAAGATGAAGGAAACTATATAGATATGAACAATTATAAATTATATGCATTTTTATTCATTTTTATTTATATTTAAAAATATGACATGCTACATTAACTGCTTTGAAGATTTTTTTGGGTACTCAATGATATATCTGGGAGATCTTTCTGTATCGGTACAGAAGAAGTCTTTTATTATAGGTGCACAGTGATTTTAGATTTTTCTAAAAAAGAAATGCAAATTAGTTGTGATACTAAAACCAAAGGGAGATAAACAAAGAAAGGTTTAAAAAAAGATATAAAGCTGAGATTTGAAAAATCCCCATGTCACTTTTTATTCATAGATGGCAATAGAAATGTGAAGAAAAGGGATGAGGCGTGCTTTGAGCACTCAATAAAGGCTGCTGGACGACACCTGTTCACTTTCCTGTTCTCCCAGGGGCTGCCCAGGGAAGAGAGTGAGCAGATAAAATACTTACAGTTACTTTACTATTTACTCCCTGGAGCAAAAATCCATAGAATACAAATGCTCATAAAATAGAAAATGCTTTGAAGAATTGGACTCTAAGAAAAGATGCCGTGCTCAGAGTGATCAGCATATGATATGTATACTGTCCATTTCCCTTGGATGAACATCATTATTCTATATTGCAAACATGAGCTAATAAAAGTTTTTAAATTGCTATATTATCAGTTTCAAATGTATGCTTAGCATTTTCTTATATCAAAATTGGTAAAACAAGTATCTTGATCATAATTTTTTTCTTCAGTTTTTCTTTTTTTTCCCTGCAATTCTGTTAGCTCCTGCCTTTACTGCATTCTAATTCATTTGCTCCATGTTATTCCAAGTAAGTGGCATTTGAATTCCTGTGAGCTTCTGGAATATTGCTAGATGTTGTATGTGCCTTATCTTCTTTGAAAACCCTGTCTTCTCTAATTTGGCCCAGAGCAACACATTATATTCAATGTCTTATACTCCCCATTCACGATACTCATTAGAGGAAGACAACTAAAACCTTCTGAAGCCTTTGGATGGTCAGATTGCTTTACCCACAAGGCAAGTTGTAACAAAGGTAACGAAAAGAGCAAAAAGAGATGAAATGTTTTTCTCTGCCTGGTCTCTTGCCCATTGGGAACTTCCCCTAAATCTCAGATCAAGCAGTCTAATAAAGTAAAATTACTTTGAGTTCTTTTTCCATGATTGAGGCATACAACAAAGTCCAAGTTTAAACTTATAGTTTATGACTCTACTAAGAATAAAGGTGCTAAGTATAATTTATGTTTTAAAAAGATAGTATCTCTAAATATAATTTATGTTCTAAAAAGATACTGTATTTTTCAAAATACTTCAATGCAAAATACTTCACTAGGTTATTCCAGCCACTTTCTCTATAATGGACTAATGTGTCAGTTTTGTGAATACATCAATCTCACAAAAACAATCACTAAAATGAGGAATTACTTCTCCTAGTGAAAGTCGTATCACTTGTGTTGGCAACTCTATTGCTTGTGTCTTAATTAATATTTGCACGAAGATCAAACTGCCCTATCAAGTCCAAAAGTGGAGTACAGGCTTTGATAACAATGTATCCAGTAAGTCAATTAAAAATTTGTATGATGAAAGATAAAAGCATGGTTTAGACGCAGATGACTCCAACCAAAGCCTCATTCACTGATGGGTAGGACTTTGGGGAGAGACCAGGTCAAAGGGATGTGACACTTAGTGGATTTGTTCACTGTAAGAGCCACATGTCATGTTAGGAAGAAGTGGGTCATGGGGTCCTGGCCTGACAGGGTCTGTCTCCCGCCCTCCTCCCGCCATCACTATATGCTTGCTGACTGCCATGCCACGAGCTGTTCCTTCTCCGTCAAGGCCCTCTGCTGTGCTGCATACCTTAGGACCAGCAGACTATGGACTGAAACCTCTATAAACCTCTACTCCTTTACTTTGGGTTTGTCAGACATTACGTTTCAAGTATAAGAAAGTAACTAAGGCACCAGCTGAAATAGATAATTTATAGCAAAAGACCAGTTCAACTTTTTAAATTTACTGAAATGCATTAGGAAGACGCATGATATGATGGTAAATATTATCTAAGCAACATAATGAAAAGAAAAAGACAGTTTCAGAATAGCATGAAAATATGCTACTTGTCTAGATGAAGGATTGACCATATTATGTTTAATACATAGATATTTCATAGAAGGTTATCTGATAAGCTGTTATAAATTGTTTCCTCTAAGAAATGGGTTCAGCTTAGGACATTGGGAAATGAGTTTTTTTGTTTTTTTTTTTTTTTCTTTTTCACTCATACTCTCTTTTTTGGTAGAAATCATGAATGTGTAGTATTCTTATCATGTAAAGTATATAATCAGAATTTTAAACTTGATGTTAAACATAGGAAAAATCAACTAAATACTCAGGAAGACTTTCAATGCCATTTTTTTTTAGATCAGTTGCTGGTCTGTGACACTTTGACTTTATTTGTGCTCAAACTCTTCACTGATTTTTTGAATAAATATTTAACTACTCCAAGTAATTATAAGGTTCTGCTGTGGTAGGTGTATTGGAGCTTTACCCTATCAATAAAATGACCACTGAGAATAACATCGTGGTTGGATTAGCAAAAGGGATGCTATTATTTTGATTATCAGTGCGCGTGACATTGACAATACAGATAAACAATGTGTTTGTTTCATCTAAATTTTTTTGAAACTTCAAAGTCTTCCAGTTATTTGCACTTGCCATGGCAATTATTTCAGCTGTTAAGCTCTTGAGTCAGATTTGCGATTTGCAATTTGGGTATGATGCTGGTATTTCTAAGTTGATTATGACCTCTCTAAACATATGCATACACAAGTAAGCACATGTTTATGTATCAGGCAGAAAGAAACAGGTATGAATCATCGTTAAATATATGAACCAAGTGACAGCACTGGCCATTGTAGATTAATACAACCTTTAACTGTCGTTATTATGTAGGCAAGTGAGAAGCATTGCAGCGTGAACTAAGGATAAAATGTGAACCTCAAGTTTAAATATGGACTTTTCAAAGAACAAATTATATATTCCATGGTCAGCTGTCTAGAAATTGCATGGCATTTTTTGCATCTAGTTTTGAAATTCTATTCATTTATTTTAATTCTCTGACTCACAGTTCTTGTAGATAAATGGATAGCACTACTTTTTAGCAAAAGGGAGCTGAGAAAATTGAAAAAAATAATGGCTAAAAGAAGTTCTTAAATGAATAGTCAATTTACGAACATTTTACAAAATACTGCAAAATTATAATTGATGTTGGGAGACAGGTAAAACGTGTCATTATTTTTTATCATATTCTGCGAAGATTATTGCTCAGTGCATGGGCCTATAACTGTCAAATTTTTAGTTGACAGCTCTTCTCAAAATGTATATATCTGAAACACAATCATTCTTATTTTCTCATTTTTTGCAATACATAGATTTTTTGATGTTCTACAGTTGACCATCTCAACCATATTGATGGGTCCCATCAGAGTGCTTTCACTTGAGCTAGTACATGAACAGTTTTTCCAACAGACTTTGAGAGAGACCATTTCAAACTCATCTTTGTACTTGAAGTTACTGCCTAGGTTTTGCACTAGCTACACTGTGGAACTCAGTAGCTATTTGTTACATAAATACAGAAAGATAATAATACTTTCCAACAGAAATTACTTGAATTCAAAAGTAACCCTCTAGCTATGCTTCAAACCTTTTAAAATTTAGTCAAATTTCTCCTTACACTTTAGTTATATAGTTATAATCATCATCTGATATAACTATAATTGATATTTATAATATTTAAGGGAGTATATAAGATGTTAAAGATGATGTTAAAAGCAATAAAACAAAAGTGCCTTCTATGATAGATATGTTTAATAAAAAAATCAAGTATTATTTCCTAGACACAGTATACAAAAGGGTTAACATAAAATAAATTTGGGGATAATATGTAATCAACAATAGAATCCAATTTCAGAGTTGTCTGGCTTATCAAAAGATCTATTTTTTTCTAGTGTCTAACCATTTATTTCACAATTTTAGATTTGAATACATCAAAAACAATGAAATATTTATAAAGAAATATTCCATTCTTTCAAACATTTGATATTTTTTTCCATATATAGAAAGGTATTTATTTCCTATAGGAGAGAGAGAAGGGGAGAAGGAGGAAAGAGCAAGAAAGAGAGAGACAGAGAGAGAGAGAGAGAGAGAGAGAGAGAGAGAGAGAGAGAGAAAGGTGAGGGAAAGAGGGGAAGGTAACATTTAATATTTCAGGGAATAGTATACTTAATGTGATATTATCCCACTCACTTTAATTGTGTATTCTATGAGACATACATTACATATATAAGTTAAATCACATAATTTTGTATTTACTTTTACTCCATAGGAATATTCTATATAATATAAATTATTAGCTAAACTGTACACCTACCATATTTGATTATCTAAGTTAATTATTTATATTTTCTTTAGCATGTATAACATTAAATATTAACATTAAATTTTACTTTAGTTCAAATGGTTAAAAAAGCATGATATGTTTAAAAATTATTTATTGGAAAAGCATCAACTGACAGGTAAAATTGATTTTTGCCATTCATATTTGGAACATTAACTATATTGTAAAGAGCTAAACATCTGAAAGACAAAATTCACTCAATAATGATGCATACTCTTTTTCATAAGAGGTATGGAAGTTAAATATTGTCTTTGTGCAGAAACTTTAAGGTAAATAACTAAAAGAAAGCAGATGCTGATACATAACTAGTGAAAAATGATTTTATGAATATATGCTATATTTCTCATATGTCCTTAGGGAGAAGATGGCAAGTTTATTGGCTTCTGTTTGCCCTTATCTTCTGCCAGCAAGAACCATCTGTAGCAAAATGGAAACACTGGCACCAACAAAAATCCACTTCTGTTTTCTAAAATCCATGACCTAATAAAGTCTGTTGCATATTTTTCAAGGCTCTAGCCATTTCCATTTTTCCTATTTTTCAATAGTGGTAGAAATATGCAGATGTTTCTTTTCAAATTTTTATTTATATTCTTACTTACAGATACAAGTTTTACATATTTATGGTTTATCTTGTGATGTTTCCATATTCATTAGAACTGTGTCATATGCAAGTCATGCTATACATACCTATGTACTCAAAAGCTATGTATTTTTTGTAAAAATATTCAATTTTTTAATTTTTAAGAATGTTAGTAATATTATCATTTGTACTAATCCTACTGTGCAACAGAAAATCAGAAATTATTTTTTCTAACTATAACTTAATATCCCAACTTTTCACATTCCTATATTTTATTCTTTCTAGCCTTTGGTAAACAATAGTCTATTCTCAGCTTTTGTGAGATAGAATTTTCCTAGATTCAAAGTATTACTGAGATCATGTTGCACTTGTATTTCTTTGTCTGGCTTATTTTATACAACATAATTATTTCTTTTGTTATGGCCCAGTCTATTTCAATGTGGTTACATATCACATTTTCTTCATTCAGTCATCGACTCATGGACACTTAAGTTTTGTTTTGAACAATTTTCAGTTCAATTTGAAACTAAGATGTCTCTAAAACTACAAAAAATAATTAACAGTGAGCCTATATGAACAATGCACTCGTATTTGTAAATGTAGGTGTATAATCATGAACAATGAGAAAGTGACTTCATAAAGGACAGGATATTTAAAAAATTCTGTGCTACTTTAAAATACACTTTGAACTTAGTTTGAATAACAGAAATAACCTTTCTGCTACCAAAGATGAACACTTCAAACAAAAATTAGACTTTATTAATAATTCACATGATCGTTAGAGAACGTCCTGGAACAAATACGAATCATGTGTAACCATCTGAACATGGATAAGTTAATGCAACTATTGTTCTCACAAGCAGTCATAAAGGTTCTAGATACTTTTATGCTTGAAATAGACACTTTCAAAAGTTGCATCAACCCTTCGAGATCGGCTTAGAATTTGGAGGCAAACGATGAATGCTTATCAGTGTCAGTAATAGAGCCTGGCATTTGCACACGTAGATTTGCTTACATAATCTACGTACCACATGTTTCAGACACTGAGCAAACAGATTTACAGGAATGAGCTCGTCTATTCTACCTCAGTAACTCTGTGAAGTAGGTATTATTACTGTCCCCACTTCGTAGATGAGGACACTGAAACTTCTGGAAGAATGAAAAACTTGCTCAACTTGCTCAGTGGAGAAGAACCCAGATTTGAAGTAGCTGTTGAAGAACTTGGCTTTTTAATCTGTTATTGTTTTCCATTTTTATAGTTATTTTATTTTGACTTAGTTCTAGTTCAAAAATTTTGCATTAATCAGTACCAATCTTGTGTTCTACAGTGATTACTATCCTGCATGGTGAAATTATGACAAGAATTCAGGAATTTTGTCCCATAAATGATTACTGTATTGCAACCACAACCCATATATCTAACTTTACTACAACAATTGTTTTTCAGTCAATCAGAAGAAAGAATCAGAGAAGTATCTCCATCTACTTCAACAAAATCAGTCACCCATGCAGAGAATTATATTAAGGTCACACATGTTATTTTTGGGCACAGAGCAAATAAAAATATAATATCCAGGTCATTCATATATAGAGAGTCATCAAGTATGAGGAAATTCCTTTTAATTAATAAATTGATTATCCTACCTCATGTAAGATACTGAAAAAGTCTCACTGAAAGCTAATCAACTATAATAGATTTACACACACTGCTGAAGTAATCAGGGTTCCATCAAGAGGTCAGCCTGGCTGCAGGTTAAAACTTATCATCGATGTAAATCGATTGTTTTCATTAACGTCATTGGAGTAAGTCTGTTTAAATACTGAAAATGATAAATATTAAAAATGATAGAAAAGCAATCATGTAATCATGATTTCAGTAAAGTCATGGCTTCCTAAATATATCCAACTCTTCGTATAGAATAAATGAATTAAATACTTCTTATTTTCGTAGTGTTTATCTGTAGTTTAAGGACTTCTTAAAACAATTATATAGATTACAAATGACTAGAGGTAGTAAAATGCCACAATTTCTAGGCAATTATTTTTGTTTGGCACCCAAATATTTTCAGGACACTGCATTTATTAAAAATTGCACCCTTTTGGAACCTCACGGGCAAGCAACAAGTTTAGTTAAGAAAAATGAGTGGAGACGTTTCACTAAGATGTTTTTATAAAGAAGTGAAACTCAGGCTGGAGATTTAGCTCAGCAGAACAAGCACCTGCCTGGCAAAAGTGAGGTTGTGAGTTCAATCCCTGATGTAAAAAAATGAAAAGGAAGAGAATTTCTAGGAATAATACCTAGACAAACTAATGATTTTGATAGCGCACAGTAAGGAACTTCATCTGAAATAGATAAGGGTTTGTGTTGTCATATTTTGGCACTCAAATTTCTATAATGATTTTCTCCTTTTTATATATTTTTTTTATATATTTGGTACCAGAGATTGAACTCCTGACCTTACACTTAGCAGACAAGTTCTTGAACTGCTGAGCTAGATGCCCAGGCATTATTTTCTCCTTTAACTTCAGTGCTGTGTAGTTTTATCATGTGATTTGTATCTCTTTTTGTATATCTCTGCTTTATTTTGTAACTGTGTGATGGTGATGTGTTTTCTTTTGATATAAGTCACCAAAAGATGTCACTTTTGCATTTTACATTTATATACTTTAATTTTAAAAAGTACTTCTGTGTTTATTATCCCATTCAATTAACCTAAAATTCTATGCTCTGAAAATATTTTGAGTTATGCAACTGATAAATGGTGGTGCCATAATGGAAATATGATATAGAATCTGTAATGAGAACAATACTAATTAGGGTTTACAAAAAACAAGTAGGATTTTTTTAAACAGAACCTTGATATGGAACTAATTTAATAAATCCAATTAGATATGATTTTCAACTGCATTGTAGGTAAAAGAGGCATCAGAGATGTAAATACTTCATCCAAGATGAGAGAACAGCAGAGCTAGTATTCAAATCCAGATAAGTTCAACTACCAAGATTAAAGTCATAGAAGCCAGCATTGCATTCCCATTACAAGATAAAATAGCACATCAGCAGAAACATATGCGTTTCAAAGTTCAAACAGGTACTGAAGAATGTAAAGTTACTTTAAGCATCTGAGTTTTTTCAATTTTATCCTATTAAATTACTAATTTTTAAAAGATATTACAAGACCATTATTATAAATACTTGGAAAATACCAACTTGCTTTTTGGATGAAAAACAGAATCTGTCTTACTGACTTAAGTTTATATATTGATCTAAAGTTTGAACTGTACATTCAATGTTTCAGGAGGATTGAACCCTAAACTAAAACAAATCTGAAAACGATAAAGTAACTAAAAGGTAATTCAAAGAAAGGATAGTTAAAAGATCTGAGTGATTTTAAATGTATAAATAAGAATAATATTCCAAATTAAATTGATCAAATATAAACTAATCTATGACGGATGTGAGTGCGTGTGTGTGTGTGTGTGTGTGTGTGTGTGTGTGTGTGTTGTATTAAAGGGATTTGAAGTCAAGACAAAAGATGCTGCCCTTCAGTTTTTAAATGTCTAGACATGTCATGACATATACAAATAATATAACCAATCTATCTCTGAAACATCAAGGAATGGTGGAAAGACAGAATAATGAGCCTGGCTGAACAAAGAAACCGTTATCCAAGATGCTCGGAAAAAATAAAACCTCCCATGAAAAGAGGATTCAGTGCCAAGAAAGGACTGGGAACTAGCCTATTCTAAAAGTACAGCGAGTGTAAAGAACCCACAGGAGAGCTATCTGGGGTGTACTGTAGGAGTGGCTGTGGAAGACTTTCTATGTGCTCCTGCCTCCTCTTGTCCAGACAAACAACAGTAGTCATGGTCTCTCCAAAGGATTTGAGTCTAGAAGCTTCTGCTAATAAAATAGGATATCCAGATGACAAAAGCCTTAAGAGGTCAAATAGCAAATGCTGATAAGCAGAAGACAGGTTAAGCACATTCATCAACTGATGTGAGACCCTTTCTTGACTCACTTAAATTTTTGTAAGAAGTTTTATTCATCTTGCTAGTGAAGGATCTTGTCGGAGCATTATTGTTGTTATTATTATTATTATTATTATTTGCTTTGACTTTCTCAGGCCACACATTGATGTTTGCTTTTGATGATTTTTGTGTATAATAACATTAGGTCACTAACTTTTTAACCCTTTCTCAAATATCTTCAAATGAAATAAAAATCTAGATTCTTTATCGTGGCCCATATTCTCTGCTACTCTCTACCTGACTTAGGGTTTTCCAGACTGTGCTGTCTGTTTCTTCAATGTCTAAGTAAACCCCAATTTTATGAGTTTGCATAGGCTGTGTTCCCTGTACTAGAATGTTCTCAGCCCTGCCCCTCATGTGACTAATTCTGAATTTTAACTCAGTTTAAACTCCACTATATAGAAAGTCGTGTTTCTCCCTTCTGCATGATTGCATACTTCATTTGGTTATACTGTCAGGTGTTGTTTACTTACTTAAACTTACCAATTTATGACATCATTGTTTATATTTTATATGAAATTACTGTGTTTTAAAATTCATAAGTGTTTCCCCACTACAATACAAGCATAGATTTTTTTTCACCATCATTACCTCTAAGAGTGAAGAGTACCTGGTACAAATAAGCACTTAATTTAATTATTAATTCAATAAGAAATGATATTTGATTAAGTAATTTTAATTTCCTTAAGTAAAATCATTATTAGGTTGAAATTTATAGTATACATCATGTTCAATTATAATGTGGTAAATAGCTCAGTTGAGTTAAAGATTGATGAAAATAGTTTAATGAGATACTGATATGAACATATTCTATCTTAGACAAGGCCAAGAACAAAACAATTGCAAGGTAAGCTACTAGGTCACATATGTAAAGCTTGAAAAGAAGTTGTCTGTGAATTGCCTGGTGATTTTAGCCTAATACTATGAGGAAACATTGGTTAAATTCAAGATTTAACAGGACTGCAATTTTATTGTGTAATTGCAGAATGTCAGATCTATGTCACGTGGTGCTAACTGTAAATTTGTTAATGTGGGGTTTCAAGAAACACTGTCCTATGGGGTCTTAGGAATTTAATGCTTAGGGAATACTGAAATACACCCAGGTTTTACAAAAAAAAAAAAACCCAAAAGACTGCAATTTATTTGTAAATCATTAAGCCAGAGAGTTCTTTGAGATACACATATGTCTACATATGCATATATTATAATTATATTCCATTTGCTTATGCAGATTCCTCCAAAAGGCCTCCATATTATAATGTCATATACTAATATCTCTTTAACACACTCCAAAATTTCATTACATGAATAGCTGACATAAATATACTAACAAAGAAATCCAATCTGTATACTATGTTTTCATAATATTGGTTTATTGGAGGGGAAGTTTTAATCCTTCAAATCCTAGAGTCAAGATAAAAGATCAGTAATTCTTTTAAGTGAACAGATGAATGATTAAATCTCTAGTTTTCTGTTTACTAGCTCTAATTTAAAAAATATAGTGTCATGTAGAATCTTTGTGCAATTTATGTGTTGGTCGTTCTCTTGAGTACTTACTTATTCAAGGAATATTTACCTGGTCTCATCAATTAAGTGAGAGGATTTATCACTGCTTTTAGTCAAGAAAATTACTTCCTCTACATTTTTCTCAGATTATGAAATTCTTCAATATGCTCAAACACCCTAAATCATAGCATTTGTATTTCAGTGTATAGATTTAACTTTAAATGATGGAATAAGATTGCAAAATTAAGATGAGTCACCAAAGTCAGGGTGCTCTTCATTTTCTATTCAGTTTGAATCAATTTCACAGACCGATTTTGGTTTTTTTTAAAACCTACTCTTCACAAGAATTGCATCTTACCTTTCCTCATCTATTTGCAGGTCTCAGGATGTAAGGAGAAGGCAGACCTGGGCATACTTTACAAGCAAGATGGCTGACACAGAATTTTAATGTAGAAAATGTGAAATACTATGGGAAGGGAGAGAAAGGGAAATTAAATTTCTCTGTGAGGTTCACCATTCAAGAAGTGCATTTGAAATAAAGCTGGAAAGTCAAAGGGATTTGGGGAGGTGATAGGCAGGTTAGAAAACACTGTAAGCCAAGGAAACAAAAAGCAAACTATTTCTACTTCATAAGCTGAATGGACTCTGGATTCAGAGCATTTGCAGTACATACTTAATTCACAAAGTGTGTTGTGCTATGAATATTGAAGGCATCTACATGCCAAAAATGACAAAAAACACCAGGCATTTGATCTCTCATTCATTTGAGTGCTTACTGTGTGTTAATTGAAATACATGCATAGTTTATTCACTCTCCCTAAGGGTCTTTTCTAGAAGAAATACTACCTTTCTCATTTCAAAGTTGACAGACTCAGAAAACGAAGGCTTAGAAAAATCAATTTACTTATTTCAAGTTGTTTTTTTTTTTTACACATACATGGCTAGAGTTATGAATCAATTGTCCCTTGCGCCATAGTCCATGTTCCTTGGCATTACATAGTATTCGTAAATAAACTATGTGGATCAGCTTTCAATTAGAATTTTAGGTACATTGCCTTAATATTCTATTACCAGAAATCTGTGCCTTAATTTGGGTTTTCTGGGCCCTGAATATTCAGAAGATAATAGAAACTCATCTCAGTCAAATAAAGGTTTAATTTTTCTTTTGAGGCTATTGTTTTGTTTTTGATACTAATTCATTAGTAACGTTAGACACTCTAAGTTTATCTGGTTGAGTACTATATGTATTTGATAAATAAAAGGAGAAAAACAAATTAAAAGGTAAATACAACTGGAGAGAAAGATTATTTTTCCGTACAGTCTTACACAGTATTATTTTTCTATACAAAGGAACTAACAAAAAGTTAACCTGAAAAAATAATTAGTATATATAAAATATAAAGTGTAAATTGAAGCTGAGTATGATGGTACATGCCTGCAATCTCAGTACTCTGGGACATTGAGGAAAAAGGGTTGCAAAATCAAGTCTGATCTGAGGAATTTAGCGATTGCAAAAGTAAGATGAGTCACAAAAGTCAGGGTGCTCAATAGTTTATGGAGGCTAAGAGTTATAGCTCAGGACTAGGGTGTGTGTTCAATCCACAATTCCGGGAGTGGAAGCATACATAAACTGAATGATAATAATGTCAAGTCTTTACATTTATTAAAGGGGTGTGAGAAGATGAAAATCTCAAGATCCTAAAAGGCAAATCTACACAGGAAAATTTACTCTGATTTTGATTCATTAACTTAGTGTACGAATTGTTTCAGTAGTTAAACTCAGCTCTTGTAATTTCTCGGGCAATTGACAGCCAGCGCCTCACTGTAGTCCGAGAAGTCCTTGAATTTCTAGTGATCCTCCTGCCTCAGCCTCTAGATTGCTGGGACTATAAGTGTGTGCCACCACGCCCGATTGAATGCATCTATTTTTGCTTAGAGAAGACTTTCACAAAGACTGTTTCTGTGCTCACAGAATAGTTACTATATTCTCTGAAATGAAATGAATTACTTTACTCTCAATATTAAAATCATTGATCAAACACTGCATTGGAATACATACCTATATGTGCATATGTATGCATATAATATAGATATGGTTTTCTAATTTCCATCTCCAAAATTAGTTTCCTAAGCATTTCATGAGTATGTGTGAGTTTGAAAAAATTCCAAATAGAAACATACATAAATCAATATTAGAAACTTGTTTCCAATTAATAGCAATAATTAGGAAATAGTGAAATGAACTAAATGATTGAAATAAATTTAATCTTTATACTTTCAAATAAAATTATTTAAAATAAAAATTAGAAAATTATTCCATTAGATAATGAAAGAATAATGGAAACAATTACATCTAAATATGAAGTTTTATAATTGTGGGATTTTGAGAAAGGTCTTCTTTTTCTAGATTAGTTCTAGATGTTAGAATTAGTGTTTATTTTGATGAAATGTATATCTGTAATATCCGCATTAGTGAAATAAACAAGACTCACATTAGTAAATATCACATTGTCTCTCTAATGTAAAAAATAATAAAAACTGACAGGGTAATGAGATCCAAAAAGTATAATAGATGTTGTAAAAGTGAAAGGGAAGGAAAGTGTTCCAAAAGATATACAGTATGTATAGTGTGTAAGATAGACGACCATATTATTAAATTTCTGTTAGATCATTGAATAGAAGGATTTGCACTGTCAATGTTTGAGTGTCTAGTCACTTTTTATGCTTTGATTTTGTAACTTTAACAACTACTTTTAAGATGACAATATGTAAAGCGTCAACTAGTGATTTTATGATATTAATTTTTAAAATTCTGTATTATTCTACCTTTTTTCTTTTTCTATTTTGTTTTTTAAATTTTCTTTATTTCTTAAATAAAAAACAAAAAAAGAAATGTATCTATCTAATTTAGAATGATAATAGAGAAGTTACTTCAAACCAGTTGAGTTTTCACTGAGTATTCTAGACGCATTCTTTTTACTTAGTAAATAATGGATTTTAGGAGACTATACACATGCATATATATTTAATTATAAACATAATTTTATGAAATATATGTGTAAGATTGTATAAATTAATTATCTTAATAAATAAATTTATCATGCATATGTATTGAAGGGTCAGTATATTAAACTCTTTAAACATTTCTTTTCTTTTTAAATTTCTTTCAGATAAAAATATCTGTAGCCCTCAGAACTGTCAGTGCACTTTCAAAGTCTTTGACCGTCATTTCCCACCTATAGGAATAAATTTACCCTAAGTACAAGCAAATTATCAGTTTGTGTTGCTCATTACTTGTCTACCAATTTATGTCAAATGATTATGTACCAGGTATGTGTTAGTCTCCTCAAGGAAGGAAACAATATAACTTGATTATCAGGCATGAGAAATTCCTTCCAATTTAAAGTGCTCTCTTAAGTACTAGTTACACGTTTTGGTTCAGTATTTATTAGAAGATAAATATTCTTTATTGAAGGAAAATATGCCAGTAGCTTCTTTTGTTTTTTAGGTTATTAATTTATTTCCACATTATAATTGCATAGTAAGCATGGATAGCTACTTAGAGTTGACATTTTAAAATACGCTCTCAAGATAAACAGTAATTACTGTTTTATCATTACTAATCCAGAAAATAGCACATCAGTGACAAAGATAATTTGGGGGATATATGCAGCAGATAATTTTTAAGAATTTTTTAAAATCACTTAACTAAATACCAGTTTTATAAAATCAATTTTTATATTAATTCATGAGTTAATTAAACTCTATCTTAATAGTCATAGTTTTAGTCATAATCTAGTCTAAATCTGTTCTTGATTTACAACCATAATACTGTATTGTTAAATAAAAACAGTTGCTATTTAGTTATATAAAAATTAATTTCCTTTTTTCTTTCAAAGTACATTGTGACTATTTTTCCTAACTTTACAAATTATGCGCATCTTTAGGTTTACTATTATTATGATCCTTAAAATAATTTAGTGCAGAATACCAAGTCTTCTAACTATTTTCCTTTGTTCTTGCTCTTGTAAAGCGGAAGAATAATAACACTATAGTGCTATTTTTAGGATAATATAAAATGTATGTAAGATGACAAGTACATACTTATAATGTTCAATTAGTAGCTATTAATACAACTAATAACTGCTACTAATAATAAGAGGAAGAGAAAGAAAAAGAAGAATGAGAAAAAATAGGAAAAGAAGACAAATGAAAAATTAAAGAGGACATTGATAGCGATTTAGAAAGTAGAAATGTCTTCCTCCATTAACTCTCACTCTGGTAACTGAATGTGTACATGCCCTGCTTCCTGAGACTATAAAGGGCATGGGACAGCTTGAGTAATTCAGGGAAGGGGTGGTAAACGGCAGGAAGTGATGATAGAAGAGACCCTTGAACTAAATAAATATGTACTAGAATAAAATGAGTAGAAAGAAAATGGAAATCATTTCATTCCCCCATGAAAGCAGATAATAAAAGTGTGGAGGACAATGTCATTAGGGCTCTCCATGGTGCGAGTCCAGCCTGAAGGCCCAGGTATTGAAGGAGACCGGGCAGTGTTCAAAGCTACACATTGAGATGTGATGTACAGTGTGAAGAGGTTACCAAAGTTCTCCGGGCGAGTATTACCATTTTTCCAAGACACTCACTGGGTCTTTTAGATTCTAGAAAAAATAGAGTGTTATAGAAGAAAAGATTTTAAAATTAGTAGGAAAAGAGGAATTTCATTTCCTGTTTTTCTTTATGAGCCAGTAAATTTTCTTTGATTCTTTGCCTATTATTTTACTGTCTCTCCAGAGAGAGAGAGTACCACTGGTTTTTTCAGTCTGGTTAGGTCAAAGCATAGAAAAGCTCATGCCTATTTGGAGAATTGTTTTTTGGTGTTCAGGTGATAGAATTTTCTTTCCAGTATTTTACCGCAGGAGGAATTCTATGTGAGTCAGCAATAATTCTTTTCCTGGATAATCAATCTCCTATTCATAAATGGATACACACACAAACAACCATTTCCAGCTGCAGTTGTTGAAACGTCTTTTCACTTATTAATCTTCAAGGCCTAATGATAAAGATATTTTCTTTTTTTTTTTTTTTTAATAAGACATAGAAAATGTTCATGGAGAAACGTCAAAGGTGCCCATGTAATATAAAAGCATTGTACATGTCAATAGACTGATAACATAAGGTATTAAAATTTATTTATTCTAAGAAAATTACACTAAGAATTTTTAAATAAGTACATCTATTAATAGGCTGGAGAACCTTGTATAAATATGTTCTATTTGAATTCAGAGCAAAAAAAAAAAAAAACAGAAATTGCTTACCTATGCTTACCTACCTACCTCCCTCAGTGGGTGAATACTTCAAGAGTATTCTTACAAGTAGTAAGCAGTCTTCAGGTTAAGCTAACTGAGTCTAACGGTAAGGTGACCTTAAAACTTTTGGATTAGCTCGGTTTATTATTGGCACTTGTGATTGTGAGAACGGCTTCTGCAAAGCCAGCTAGGACGCACTTCTCCGTGTTTCTGCTGGCTCCTCGGGCTACATAAATAAATGAACATCTTCCACCTGGTAGACCTTTGAATCAGTAAAGACAGCCATCCTCTTCTTCCTGGCTCTGCTCTCTCTTGCATAATCAGCAGGTGAGCCAAATAGGAGTTTGTGACTCATTCTAGATACAAACCCTGCTGTAAGGGTACCAGCCTGTTTTTGGTCTGTGTGGCAAACAAAAAATGTAAAGAAGCTCTGATCAAATAGAGTGCAATTAACATCTCCTCTCTGCAAACATCAGACAAAATATTAGATAGTATCCAGTTTATTTTTGTGGTGACCACAGTCATCTTTTTTCCTCTTTTTGTCACCAGGGATTAAGTTCATCGTCTTGGGGATTTAGCTCAGCGGCATATGCACCTGCCTTGTTAGCAGGCAGTCATGAGTTTGATCCCCGGTACCAATAAAAAGGAAAAAAGACCAAAAAAAAAAAAAAAAATCATCGTCTTTGCCCTGAGTTACATTTCAGTCTCCTATTTTTAAAAAATATTATTATCATTATTATTTTATATTCAGGCAGTGTCTCTCTAACTGGCCCAAGGCGTGTTTGAATTTGTAATCCCTCAGAGTCAACATTCCAGTGTGCTGGGATTACATGTGTATGCCATCACAAGGAGTTTAAACTGCTTTAAAGACTCTCTGTACTGCACTATTTGAGTTCTTTTTAAACTTCTCTTTATTATGAGCATAGATTTGTTGTTTGAAATTCATCTGTAAAGGTGTCAAAATTCCACAGGCCTATTCAGATTGATGATGCCTAAGGAAGAGAAATACAAAAAGCAAAAAGGAATAGGATTTTCTAACTTCTTAAATGCAATGTCTCAACTATTGGTTAGCTTATTAAACACAGTAAAGCTTCTCTTGCAAATATTTGGGTGTAAATGACTTTATCTCACAGAAACACTGATAATGCTCAATGTGTGAAGGGATAAATGAGCAGTGAAATTGTTTCTTTCTTTAACATTTTTGATGTTTCTCTTCCTGTTCTCATACCTTTCTTTTTGTCTCTCATTTCTTTGTTTCTCTTTCTAGTTTCTTTTCCTCCTTACCTTTCCTCTTTTTCTTTTATTTTAAATTGTGTAAATGAGGGGAGTCTTCTAGGAGGTGGACAGAAAAGGACAATTCCAGTCTCAGCTAATGAATTAAATGGGGAACTGCACAGTATTAAAAAATGATTCCATAAATCTAAGTAAAAATTCAAAATAAATGATTTTTTAAAGTAAGTGAATGATCTTTTAGAGAAAACTAAAATCTTACAGATGTCTTTTCCAACTAAAGTTATGTTTACAGCATAAAAATTAAAATTGTGACTGCCCGTTGTGTTGCCCTTTTATTTCAAAAGGACATAGAATACATCTTTTTTTTTCTCTTCCCCTAGTTATTGTCTGACATAGTACAGATATATGAATAAACATCTGTACAATGATGAAACAAGTTCAATCAAAGAAAGCAATATGCATTCTAAACTCTAGTGGAAGGAGGGACAAAGAAGGGAGGCAGGATAAAAGTTTATTCCTTTATATCATGTGTTGAAATAACATGCATAAATAATCAATAGTTCATAATTTCTGTCCTTGGTGGTAGATGAGTTGTAGACAAATTTTCTGACCTGGTCATTTTAACAGACAGGGGAAAGAAAATAAATAAATAAATAGCCTTCCTAAGCTCTGCTCTTTTCATTTAATTATTAGCAATTGTAGCAGAGGACAGGTTGCTGTCTGGAGAAATACAAATAATGTGTCTGAGGGTTATCAAAAACTGTGTGTGTGTGTGTGTGTGTGTGTGTGTGTGTGTGTGTGTGTGTGTATGTGTGTATTTTTGTCTGTATGAACCACAGACAAATTTACATAGCCCTATTGCTAGGAGAATTGCATCATAATTACTGAAATAGCCTAGAGTATCATAAAATTAGTTTTTGGAATTTCTGTTTTAACAAATTTAACCCTTTCTTCTTGTATTCTTTTTACATTTCTTGACATGATCCAGCCCCACTCTAAATTTTATCCTAAATTAGCAGAAATATAGTCAATGAATGAATACATAGTCACTCTCAGTGTCTAAGTTACTCTCTTGTAGTGAACTAAGCACTTAGAGAGATACATTAACTTTCAGGCCACTTGGGTACTATTCCGTGTAATGGTTTATAACAGTTAATAATGTATAACATAACTAGAGAACACCTCTGGCAGGCCTATTGTGTAGTAAACATAATAAAGCAGTTTCTTTTAGCATCATTTGGAAGTACATTATTTCCCCCACCATTAAAGCATAGTAAATGAAGAAAAGGATAACATCATTTGTGTATTTTATATAGCTACCATATATTTCATCTCAGATTTTAATCACATGCTTTGTTGTCCATTTCTTTTAATAATTTTAAAAGGCACAGATGTGAGTCCCATTTTGTGCAAACCACCGTTAATATAAGCTACTTTCTCTTTTACTTAAAAAAAAAAATAAGAAGCACTTTATGACTAAGAAAGCATCTTAGACCCAGTGCTAGGTGCCCAGAGATTCCGGAGCTCATCAACAACACTGTCCTTCCATCACCATTTATTTTCATTCTTGTCACAACTGTCGCTTCCCTGCCTCCCCACTCTAGACTCAAACACATGCAAGCCATCTTTGACTTTTTCTCTTGTCTTGAAAGAAAGAAATGTAATAATCATACTGACTTAGAATAATGATTCAAAATTCCCCACTAATACTACATGATATTTGCAACTCTCTTAACCCTTCAACTGATTTCTTACATTGCTTCTCTGTGTTGAGCTCTGAAACACAGCTGTCTCTTGGTTTCACGCTGGAATTGCATTAAAGGCTTTGATAAGAGACTGATAAGTCTTGCATCAATTTTGGAGATTGGCTTTATGTCAGTTATTTGCTCCTGGTAAAAATTCTACATGAAAAGAGCATCTTTCAGTACGTAACGGCCTAGGCCTTGTCATGATCAATTGCAAACTTTTGAAAGCACTAGACTAGAAGAAATAATTCTATCAGAAATCTAATGTACTAAAGAACTCGATTATACTTTATTGGAGGAATCTCTCATTTCAGAAATGTTATGATTTATTTTAATTAGAAATCTCAGAGTAAACTGACTTATTGAATTAATATATAAAGGATAGATATGTTCCATGAATCATACCAATCTACCTGTCTTATTAGTTTTCCCGGATTTTGCCACAATTTAACTATACTGTACTTTTGTTTGACACTTGACTGTTGACACTGGTACCCTGAAACTTTGTCACCAGTCAGCTGTTATAGCCACTAAATGGAACTTTTCTGACCAATATTGCTTCTTAGTTTGGGACCTTTGCCAACCTCCAGGGTGATGGCTTCTTCTCATTTCAATAGAAGAGACATAATAGGTCACTCTATGGGCTTTGAGTTGTTCACTGGGCCAAGAAATTTAGGCTTCTTTATCTCATGAGGGCTACATCTCAGTATTTGCTATTATATTTGAGCATTAAAAGTTGCTTCTTAGCTTCTACTCAGTTTATATGCTCAGTGTAAACAGAGAAAACACTACAGCAAAAAGGATGAGACTGACTCAGCTCTCAACATTTCTTAGTGTATCACCCATAACAGATGGAAATGAAACCAAATTCTTTTTATTCTGCCCAGAGGCTAGCACTAAGTTCCTCTAAGCGTATTTATGGGTCCAGAGTTAAAGCTGAAAATTTTAGGTAGCTTTACATAAACATCTGTTAACTGCTTCACTTTGCTGACTTGAATACTTGTTTCATGTGATACCAACACATTAATAAATTGGAAATGTTAGTTCTGGTAAGTACTATAACTGCTAACACTATGTTACAGCAAAATCTGCATCACAAAAGCTGTGATGAAGGACAACATACTAGCAAACTGACTTTTTATACTTTTTCTCATTTGGTTTAATATTATCACACTTTCCAGGATCTTGCAGATCTGTGAATTCATGTATGTCATCCATGGCCTTAATAAATAGAAAAAGGTACTAAATAAAACCGAACCATTTACTACATGTTCATATATTGCAATAAACCATGTAAAAGAGATAGTCTAAATTTCTGAGTCAGTGAATGAAACACTAAGATACTACAGAAATACATTTTTTACTCTTTCCCCAATTCATTGATTGATCTAGAACTTCTTAAATAAAACAAGAACAAAAACCTACCACATCTTGGTCATAATCTTCATTTCTGTTTTTTAAATGATATAAAATTACAATGGTTTGCACAATTTTTGTTAAATCATTAGTGTATTCACACAAAACTCATTAATGTACCCATTCGTTTAAAAACAAGTTTCTAAATTTCTCATGAGACTGCGAAAATTTTAAAGGTATATTAGATACAGATTTTTCTCTTCAAAGTAAGAAAATACAAATACACACATATGTGTGTATACAGATGCACATACATACATACAAATATAATTCAAGATAGGGAACGGTCATTGTCTTAAAAAAATAAAACATAGTTTTGTAGAGTCTCAAACCGAGAAGACAGACTTCAACCATTGAAAAATAATATGATATAAGAATTTAAAAATTTAAGCAAAAAAGTACATATGGTTCAGAAATAGACCATAGTATATTATGGACTGTAATTAATGACTAAAAATATGTAAATTTATTTAAAGTGTGTGTTCTAATTTAGAAAACACATGTTACAATCGACTATTCAATGGAAGAAAATGCATTAGATACTTGTCTCATACAATTCCAATTCAAGTTGTTCAAAATTGCAATTATAAAACAATAAAATCTATAAAGACCATGTAGAGATTGTATACACTACCTAGATATTTTAGAGTTTGTTTTAAGCAACACAGAATTTATGCAGAATGGTATACATTCTTACCTCCTGCACCTCTAAATTTTGTATATGGAATATATGTTTAAACAGTCAATAAGCAAATGAGAGATGAGAAACAAATATGTTAAAAGTGTTATCATGAATCATAAACTAAAAGATTTTAAAAACTGATAGGAAAGCTGACATTCTAACAGATTAAACAATGCAATAAATAAAAATTTATGTAAAAATCTGAATAGCAGTAGATATACAGAAGTATGAATCACTTGAGGGAGTGAAGAAAATATAAATAAAACCTATCATAAGACAGGACTGTTTTGCCCACTAGATGGGCATGTAGTCAAAACCGTGTATGAATCATAGTCTTCTGTATAATAGAATACTTTTTATCTTTCTTCCTTTTTTTTGGGGGGGGGGTAATACCGGGATCAAACTCATGACCTCATACTTACCAAGCAGGTGCTAATGCCAATGAGCTATCCCCAGCCCTAGAATACTTCCATACATAACTTAAAGAACCTTAAAGAACCTACCACAAGCTTTGGAAAGCAATACAAAAAGTGTGTTAAAAATTAAGATACATGGACCAGATTCCATTCTAATAGAAGTTCAACCACTACCTTGTACAAAGTTGTTCATTGACTCAGCATATTGTGTCAAACTATGATAAAACTTGAAGATTTTTCTAAAAGAAAATTATTTATACTCCCCTTTTCCTCCTTTTCTATCTTTTTCTTGCAACATGAGGGAGTAAAGCCAGGGGCCTCACACTGAACTGTATCTCCAGATATTTTCTTGTTTCTTGAAATTTATTTTCAAAGTTGCACTAAACTGCTAAATTGCTTAAGCTGAAAACTCACTTGACTCCACCTTCCTGCCTCAGTCTCCCATAGTATTGGGATCACAAACATGTGCCATCATATCCAGCTGAAACATTATTTTTAAATCAAACAGAGATTTGAAACATATGCAAGTTTGGTTATGTTTGCATGAGCAAAATGAGTAAGAAATGCATGTGACTAAGTTAAAATTGAGGTACCGGGTCTGCATGAAAATAAAGACATTACGAAAGGGGAAAATGTGGAAGAGAAACTAAAAATTCATCAATAAAAGTAGAGGACACTTTACACCAGTGGAACTCTTGGCATGAGTTCTGGGAAAGATTGAAGTTCCATTGGCAGTAATCTTTTAGCTATCCTGACTGAAAGTTACTACTAGTCTCCTAGAAAGGAAACATTAATGGCTGACATCACAGTGTACATCATTTTAATTTATTTAGATGCATATAGCTATCTATTTAGTTGTCTATTTTATTTTAACATAAAATAAAGCAGATATTAAATAATCATGACAAATATAAATGGGAGAGGGAAGGTCTTGATGATGTACATTTGGTATGTAGTTGACTTAAAAAGGTATGTTACAGATAGCAGTGAGCAACATTTCTACAAAAATTCATTTGGTACTTATTGACAAAAAAAAAATACCTGGTTGACTACACAGCTTGGAATATTTCTTGTAGGTCCTAAGGTAGTATGTGTGATAAATTATTGAAAAACTACAAGATCATGTGGATTGAGATTAGGGGCTAAAAAGAGTAAAATTAAATTTCTAACTTCAAGAGCAATTTATTCACATTGAAAATTCAAGCAAAATGAATCCTATTTTTGAAATACGTACAATTAGAGATCTTAATATTATAAATTTTTATTTATTCATTATCTTATTCTTGGATAATTTGCACAACAAAGTAAGACTGAGTGGTTTAAAGAAAACAAGTTTATGGCCAGGCATAGTAACACACACCTATAATCCCAGCTCTTGGGAAGGTGAGGCAGGAGAATTCGTATGAGTTGAGACCAGCCTGGATACAAAGTGAGCTCAAGAGCCGCCTGAACTACTTAGCAAGAGCCTGTCTCAAAAAGACCAAAAAAAGAGAAAAGTCTCTTAATTCTAGAAGTTGGAAAATATATGATCAAGATGCAGCCTGACTCACTTTCTGATGAGGACTCATTTCCCTGCTAGTAGACATCTAGCTTCTCACTATGTAGTTCCGTTGTCTTTGCTAATTACATGAAAATAAAGAGAATAAAAAATCTCTATTTTTCCTCATTGTTTCTTCTAGATTTATTTTTTATTAGTACATTTTAGCACTGAAAAGTGATTACATTCCTTATCAGAAGTTGGTACATATATCCAATACACTTCAATTATTTTTATCATCCTTACTAGTATAAAAAAGTTGTATAAAATACAACTTTTCTTTTTTAATATAGACTGCTAAAAGTGCTATCTGAATTTAGTAACCTTGATAGTTACAGTTTCAGGATAAGCATTTGAAGAAAAACACAATTCATCTATATTATTCATCTTAAGTTTTATAAATATGAAGATTTTGGCTATTCTCAACACATATGTTGCGTGTCTTCATAAAATATTTGATTGCACATCTCACATAATGATCGACGTAAACTTTAGCATGCATTTTTGCAAACAAATAAGCCTTGAAAAATTAGCCTGAGAAAATCAAAATACAGCAAGTCTATACTCTCTTCTATCTCTGGGTCTTGCTTTAGACTTCCCCCCCCCTATTTTTAGTTCATCTTATTAGTTCATC
This sequence comes from Cavia porcellus, assembly GCF_034190915.1. Taxonomy (NCBI): domain Eukaryota; kingdom Metazoa; phylum Chordata; class Mammalia; order Rodentia; family Caviidae; genus Cavia; species Cavia porcellus. Next base: position 6,518,898 of record NW_026947500.1, on the reverse strand, counting down.
CTTTTCATCTGCCTGCAAAGACTGGGACAATGCACTTATCACATGAAGAGTGAGCCAATCTTGCCATGCAGTCTTCCCACAGCCATGGGATTGGGATTTGATGTTCTGTCTGCATGCTCCTGCTCAGCTCCCGATGACAGCCTCTTGTCAGTTCTCCATCCCATAATAGCACCGCTACCTCTTAACATTGATCCTAAAGGACCTACTGCATCTCAAATGTCAGATAAAATGTACAGTTATTTGAAATGACATTTCTTGCCTTCAAGATATATAAACATTGCAAGAAATGATGTCTCACTAGTGTTTTAACAAATAGATTCACATTTTAGCATTATGTCTTTCTGTAAATCAGTTAATAAGAAAGATCATATTTAATCACAAAATGTTATATTAATAAATTGTTTTCAGATATTGAACCAAGTATTAAATACTAGGTAACACTGATATCATGCCAATAGAATATCAACATACTGAAACACTTTTTACCTATCATAAAGTTTTGTTCTATTTTCATTAAATGAAACAAATATACACATAGATTAAGCAAAATTACCAAGCTATTTTATATTTTTTCTGTTTTACAGTTTTTCTAAAGTGAATACTGACATTTTAAAAAGTCTCTTTTCCACATAATGATCTTCTTCTAAGCCACTAACGGCTCCTCTGACTCGATACTTGTATTTTTCAAAAACAAACTATCTGCAACTATAGGTGACATTTCATGAAAAACCCTGTGATAAAAGGTAACAAAGACTAAAATCGGGTATAAACGAAATAAAACAATTAATGAATGGCGTGTCGGCACAAAAGTGGTGAAAAAATATAGACCTTTTTCTATAGTACTGCACGATAAAAAAAAAAAAAAAACCAAAAAATGAAGAGAAAATAAAATGCCTTACAGACTTCAGAGGTTTTTGAGGTTTTGCTGGGATTTGGAGTTAAGACTTGGACAATGTTTTTCAATATTTATTTTCCTGCATTAGTTGGGCTTGTGACAGAATTCTTGTTCATTGTTTTCTAAATGCATATTCATTTGTGTATCAGGTATCTATTTAGTTTTACTATATGCTAAGAACTATTCCAATCATGGGATATAGCCATTTATAAATAACCAAAAGTTCATATAATAAAATATTTATGGGGAAATGAACGATAAAATAAATAAAGTCGTATTTTAGATAGTAATGAATTCTAAGGAGGAGAAAATTAACAGAAAACGGCAGGAAATGCACAAAAATTGTCATTGAAATTTCATGTAGTAGCGTTAGAGTAGGTTTTATGGTTATAAAGACATTAAGAGGATACTTAAAGAAACTGAGAGACCATATCCCACAGATTCTGGAGGAAGAACATTCTTAATAAAAAGAACCTAACAGAAAGGCCCCATTTGCGTTACTCGAGGGAACAAGCACGGCTGAAGCATGGTAAACACGAGGTTGATGACTCAGAGGAGTTAAAGGGGTTAAATTTTATCTTTCTGGGTCCACATATAGACTTGGCTGAGGATTTTGAGAGACAAGATAATGAGATATAACTTATGTTCCTAAAATGATCTGACTTAGATTGATCTAGCTCTTGAACTGAGAATAAACCAGAGACAAAAGGAGCAAAGGAAATGAGTTGCTTTCCTCCATGTAAAGAGGACAGTGTCTTGGCTCTGAGCAGATGTATTAGGGAAACTTTGATTTCAGATATACTATTTTGAAATTGTTTCCAATAATTTAATTACATTATTTAACTGATCGCATATAATAATTATACATTTTAGTGGAACAATGTGATTTTCCATTGCAGAAGTATGTTGCATAATGTTTAAATCAGGATAAACATACCTATCTCTTCAAACATTTTATCATTTTTATTGTAAAATTTTCAAAATCCTTTATTGTTAAAATATCATCAGTATAATTTGTTAACCAATTAAATATGAGGCATGAAAAGAAGATTAAATCAAGAATGACTTCAAGTTTTTGACCAAAACACTGGATGTCAGGTGATCTTTTTGAGAGAGGGAAAGAGAGAGAGAGAGAGAGAGTGAGAGGCAGAGAGAGAGAGAGAGAGAAAGAGAGAGAGAGAGAGAGAAACACAATGGAGATACACAATTTTCACATGATATTTTGAGATAATTCCAGACATCAAAGTAGAAATGAAGAATAGGTAGCAGAATATTTATATCTAAATTGAAAGAGAAATTTAGAGAAGATATTTAATCATCATAAATTCATAGATCTTGTTTCAAGCTAGAAATCTGGAGAAAATATATAAGGTAGTGAGAATAGCTTTAAAGATAAAAGTTACGTTTACATGCTGATGGAAATATTCCAGTAGAGAGAGAAGCGTGAGTGGCCCTTACAAAAGGGATGTGGACAGGACATTCCGGAGCAAGGTGCACAAGGGGCAAAAAAGATACAGTGTCTCTAGGGTATGAGTGAAGGGTTTGCCCTCCTGTAAGATGAGGGCATGGACAGAGTGAACAGTAGGTAAAAGAGCACAGCCGATGCTCTCTTCTAATTATTTCTGTGTTTTATTTAAACAAGAAACAAAGTAGTCAGTTGAGGGTAAAGACTGAGAAGGTAGTTGTGAAGTTTTGAGGTCAATGACAATTCCACTAGGGAAGAATGAGGAAGCAAAAGGTCTCTATAATCACGGGAAGAACAAGGTCTCTAAAACCACAGGAAGCTGAGTGCACACAAAACTGAGTCTATTCCAAATGGTGGCCATTTCTAACACCTTTAACAGAACAAGGAGAGAAGCAGGTAATCATGGCTAAAGAAAATAGAGGAAGAAGGCAATTCAGTATAAGTAAGAGAAAACAAGGAGGGATTTTAAATTTTAAAAATGAAAAAGAATTATTAATGGAAAGTGAAATAAACATTGGTTGGTTCATAACTGTATTGCTGGATAACACTAAAGAATATATTAGTTTGGGGACTTCCTTGCTTACTTTTCTTTCATTGATGAGACAAAACACTTGATGTCCAAAATGAAGGAAGGAAAGGTTTATTTAGCTTACAGTTTTCGGAGTTTTCAGTTTATACGCAGCTGGCTCCAAGCCAGAGTGGCATGGCTAAGGGGCAGCCATTCATGATAGGACAAGCAACAATCGTGAAAGGGCAAAAGGAGGAAAGCCCGCCTCCTTCCCTGCCTTATATTGTATGCCAGCTGCCACCCCTGGGCGGGTGCAGCACTCACACCGCCAATCCCAGTGCTAACAAGGAACCAGTCTCAAACATGAGACTCAGATGCCTCCATGCCTGCATGAGGCTTTGGGAGAGCATTTAAACACAAATCACTACAGGAATACTGAGGGTAAGCTAAGAAAAAGTAACTGCTCTTTGGTCAGTGGAATATTTGAAAGCAAAATCATGGATGGATTTCGGCTTATGACAAAATTTAAGGTTTGTAAGAATTAATGACTAAAATAAGGTAGAGGACAAAACAAAGGATTCAATCTACAAAAAAAAACCCATTTCCTATATCATAAGTATAATCAAGGACAGGGAATGTGGCTCAGTGGTAAAGCCTTGTAAATATATTCACAGCATGCGCAAGGTCAGTACCCATTCTCACTAAAAACCTCAATGTGAAAATACAAGTCTTTATTTTCAGAATCAGAAAAGTTGTGTCATTTTTCATGCAGTTCTCTGACAGAAGAACTAACTTCCGCTCATGAATGGAATTTAGAGACTAAAATAATACTGTGCACAGCCTTGGAGGCTGAGGCAGGAGGATCGCAAGTTCGATCTCAGCCTGAACAACTTAGTGACAGCAAGAATCTGTCTGAGAACAAAACGTAAAAAGGCCTGGGCTGTGGTTCTGTGCAGAGGCCTTGGGTTCAGTCCCCACGACTGTTATAATCAAAACAAATCAAACAAAGTCTATAAAAGTTTTACATCACAATTCTTTTTTCCATCTCCCTTACTGCCCTTCTTTCCTGTTTTCTCTATTGGTCGATCTCATTCACCAGTGCAAGGATCTATTTCCCTATTTCCTATTATCTTTTATTTTGCTGTTTACTTATATTTATTATGTAACACAAATCATGTGATATTTAAGCTTTTGTGTTGAGTTTATTTCATTTAATATTATGGCTTCAAGATGCACCATTATCTACAAATGACTCTACTTTTTTCTGGCGAAGTGTTACTCCGTTATGTGTAAGTATCACAGTTTCCAGCAGATGAGTATCTGCTGATGGCTTCCAAAATTTATCTAATATGATTTGTGGTACTATAAACATAGGTATGTATGCATCATTGTAATATGATGTCTTTAACTCTTTCAGGAAGTTACCTCAAAGGGGAATGGCTGGGTCAAATATAAATTTTATTTATGGTTCTTTGAGGAATCTCCATGCTAATTTCCATAGCGGTTATACCAGGTTTCATTCTCACCTGCCATGTTACTGTGACTTATGTCCAGAGTCTCCTCGAAGCCTCATCTCCTCATAGGTGGGGCTTTTTGGAGATGACTGGGGATGTGATACTCTTCAGTGGAGCTGGGACCTGGAAGGCTGCGTCTCCGACCCTCCTCCCTTGATTACTCTCTCATTCCTGATCGCCAAGCTGTAAGCTGTTTCTCCCCTGCCATCCTCTTCTGCCATGCTGTCCTGTGTTGCAATCACCACCATGGACTGAAACCTCTACAAACCGTGAGCCCAAACTAACCTTTTCTTCTTAGAGTTGTGGTATTGTACCTCATTGACCAGAAAAGTAATGGAGACAAAGATAAAAGACATTGGAATTCTGCCACTTTCCCTGCAATTCTCTTCTCTCATCGTGTGGAATCACTCACGGTAAGGTAAAATATTTTAACAAATATTGACTTTGAAGCCAGAACAAGAGCTTAAAACAATCATAGCTTAATGATTTACTAGCTGTGTTAATTCTTTCACATTATGTATTCTCCCAATATTTACCTTCCTGTCTATGAAATAGAAAAAGTGAACTTACCATGAAGGATGGCTAGGAGAAGCTTCATGTCTCTTAGCACAGTGATTGGAACAGTGCTTTGTAGCTATCATCCTATTCTGCTCCAGAGCGTCCTTAAACTTTCACACTTCCATCATTTTACATCTGTCCCTTTCTAACTGTGTGCTCATCTTTTCTTGTATAGAACAAAATTGCTGATTTTCTTATCTAGACTGATGACATCTTGGCTAGGAAAATCCTTCTTAATCAGCATTCTGTCTTTGAGACCTAAGAGTCTTGCAGATGGAAGCAACTTCGGGCCTGATTAAATTTGATATGTGAATATAAATTACTACATTAGGGAGAAATGATAACTACACTTATAGATTCTTATTTTTCAAAACATATAGCAAATAAAGATGAACTGAAGGAAAAGCCATTCATTAATGTCTAGAAAATTAACATGTGTTAGAGTAAATCAATCTTATGACCATCATATGTTTATGTATATTGGATAATTAGTAAACACATCATATGTTTTGTGATCCTCTGTGGAACAGCAACAAGTCAAAATGAATGCTATTTAAGTCATTGAAATTGGATCATGAAATTGGATAATCTGAAATGGCAAATAGCCTTTCCTTGCACAAGTACTAGTATAGCTACTCGGTCTTATTGTAGATATACCCCTCTTTTGGTGATTCTTGAATCACATTTTTAAACTTAAAATTCTACATTTATAGTTTGTGAGCAGAAAAACACAGTGCTAAGGAGCACATTTGACATAAGGCTGGACACCTGGCTTTCCAATTGCTTTTTGAAATGTATTCTTCTGAAACTGTTATTCTTAATGTGATTGTTGCCCCAACTGCCATAGTTAGCTCTTCAAAAGCAACTGTGCTTTTTACCAGCAGCTTAGAGATGCTGAGATTTTCTAATGATCCTAGGGTCAAGAAGATTACAAAGAACTTTTTTAGCTTTGAATTTTCTTCCACACATCATAACTCTGTTGGAGCTTAAACCTCAATGTAAACTGCAGGAAGATCAGATTTTGCATAAAAGGATTAGGAACCATCTAAGGAATTAACTACAGGGAAGTTGATTTATCCGCCTTTCTATCAAAAAAAACTTCTACTGACCATGATTTCTATAGTGTACAGCAATAATTAGTGTGCATAATGATTCCTTTGAGGCACAGAAGCATTCTGAATTTTCAGTAGTAGTAAAATCTAATACTACTTGTAGTGTACTGTGCTGTACTTAGAAAATTAGAAAATTCTTATTGCATCTATAGACTAAAGTTTTTTATAGTTTTGTTACCATTTAGTTATTTGCTTTTACCCAAAGCTTAATCAAATATTGGAAATTCAAGAGTATGTCTAAGATAAGAGAAATAACTTGTGTAATAAATATCTTCAAATGCTGAGTAAAATAAAGCTACACTGTCTGGACAACATGAAAATAGCTTCCAGAGGAATTCCACACTCCTGAGTTGCGCTGCAACAGAAAGAAGGAGAAGAAAGGCAAAAGACTAAGGCACGAGCTTTGATGCAGCGGAAATTAAGGCAAGACCGCTCCCATATTCTTGAATAGGACTGTGATGAAAGACAGAACCAACCTATGTCCCCAGATTTTGGGCCCAATACTTTTCTGGCCAGAGCAGAGGGAAATCACAGAGAGGTAGAAGATTAGAAACATTTCTTTTCAGTTTTACTAAGTTTGAGAAAAATTTTTTCCACTAGAAAGTGAACAAAGGAAATGGTATGATGTGAAAAATTTACCAAGAATATATGAAGTTAGTGTTAATATAGGTAGTCCCTCATAAAAAACTCGTTTTCAGAGACAGGCAATGGGAAACAATGGGGTTTTAGTTATATGTAATGATTATTGTTTTAAGGGTAGCAATGATTAATGAGTATAATAATCTTCATTTGGAAAGGAGATGTTTGCAGACTTCTCATGTCAATAACATTTATTTAGATGGCAGATAGAGCACAACGTAAGGAACTAGTGTTTTATAGTTGAAATAAGACCTCCAGTATTGTCTCAAGCTGAAAAGCTGAAATTTCATTTTGGAGGAGTGGCTTTCTAGTTAATTAAAGCAATAAGGTATGGTTTGATTAGTTGATCATTAAGTGAGTTATGTATATCATTCATATTTTCTAACAAAGTGATAGTGGCTTATGTCATATTACCAAATATAAAAGCAATAATGCTACAATTAGAGGAAAAATTTTAGATAATTCAGTTAGACTACTCTTCTCATTTTATGTACAAAGGAACCGAGGCCTAGAAATAAAAACTGACCCCTCCAGAGCCATTAAAGTTGTTACCATCCATTAAGTGGTTTTTTGACTGAAATATTTGATTATAAAAAAAGGATATTGTAAATCTAGCATGTTATAAATCATTTGTTAGTTTATACTATGCCTTGTTTACTTTTTAAATTATAGTGCTTCAGATAGGAAAAAAGAGCCAGGAATACAAATATTTTTTGAAGATAGGATGTATATTCAAGACAATTATAAATTTCTCTAAATCATATTTTTACCTTCAAATTTTAGTCTGGAAAACTAGAGAAAATTAAACTTAAATAAAACATTTTTTACTTAACATTTTTTTTCTCTGCTTTAGAATTCCTGGTTTCCTAGAGGAAGAAATCAAACAGAAAAATGTTGATGAACAGAAAAAAAAAAGGGGGAAAATTAAAGAATGCATGTTAGGGACTGGGGATTTAGCTTAGCGGCATAAGCACCTGACTTGCAAGCAGGCGGTTGTGAGTTCGATCTCTGGTACCGATAAAAAGAAAAAAAAAAAAAAAAAGAATGCATATGCAAGAACATGATGACTGCAGATTTAGTTAGTAATCTAAACAAGGAATACAGCTAAAAAGATTTAACCTGTGTACCAGAATCTTTGAGTGCTCTCAAATGATACGTAGGTACTTGGCTGTATATGCTGACATCAAGTCCATAAAAGATTCCACATACATATAAAATGAAATGGAAACATGTATTTGAGCATAAAGATCTACTTTTTAAATCTACAATAAATTCATTCTTGCTTTATGTGAGTCATGACTTCACAAGTGTTACAATGTGAGAACCATTAATAACTTGCATTCTCAATAGATAGGGGATGCACATGTGCATCTAAGTAGCTCAGTGAGAAATTTGAAAAAGAATCAAAACTTTTCCAAACAAATAAGCAATCTTATCAAATAATAGACTTGCTCTATGAATGTAGTTTTTTAAGTTACTTGGACACAGTTCTTCCGCATTAATAGACAAGTGAGTGTTAACATAGCTAAATGCTCCAGATAAAATTAAAAAGCACAAGGCAATGGTCAAGCAGTTAACGAATGGTGATTTTACAAAGACGACATCTCTGGATATCATGGTGTTATAGTAACTCTGAATTTGATTCCTCATATTCATTCTTTTATCATTCTCCCTTATTTAGGCAGTGAATATACACAATACCTTTACACAGAGATGCAGCATCCAATCAGATTTTTTTTCTCACATGCATGTGAGACAATTCTCATGGAGATCTATCCTGTTAGAGCATTCCTCCCCCCCAGTAGCTGTCATCAAGAGGTGGCGATTGTTTTACAGTGCTGCCCAGATACCATGTCCCCCCTGTAACTTTCAGAGCCCTTTTTTGCCCAAGTGAAATGTTCATCTAGTAAAAATAGAGATCAACCACAAGGGTAAACCCGAGGGATAAATTGCCTTCTCACTTCTATATTTGAATTTTTCTACTAATGTCATCCTGGATGGATTGTTTCTGAAGTCTTCCAAGAAAAGTAGAACAATGCAAGTATTTCCAGATTAGTACTATATAAACAGATGACATGTTTTTAGGCTCTAAAATACATATTTTCAGAAGAAAGATTTAGTTTTGTAACCTTAGTATCATACCTGGATGTCTGCACATATTCTAAGAATATTTCCTAAATGAATAAAAATGTGAACTGCTTTAGAACGATGAATGCATTATTTGTTTTTGAATACTCAGTCAGAGGGAAAAGTAAATGTATACCAATGAGTGAGTAAGTGCATGAACAATTATACCCTAAAGGATTTCAAAGAGACTGTGAGAAAATGTGCCCTTGAGATTAGAATGGACTTTTATTGGCAACCAACAGTTCAGGGACAAACCTTTGTAACAGAGATTCATTCACTTATTTAAAGATTTGCCTACTAACTACTGAGAGTCTATTGCTCACCAGGCTTGCTTTGCGCACTAGGGATGACAGATAAAACAATGACAAAAATTAACACAATCATGGTTTCATGAGGATTGTTTATTGCATGATGGTGAAGATGGATCTTGAGTAAATAATTGCATAAATTGTTATATCTCTGAATATAAAGAGCATGTCAGCATGCTCTATAGTAACATATGACAAATCAGACATAATTGAAAATAAAGCGGGCAGTTTTGCAAAAACGTGTGAAGAGGTCTAAAAATGAATCAATTAGATTCTGAGCATCCGAAAGTCCTAATACAAAATAGAGATGGAGCAAACATTGCAAACTTACTTAAACAAGTCCGATAAGTGAAAAAGAGCACAGTAGGAGATGAATAAGAATTGCAAGGAAGCGAAGGCCAATTCTAAGAAGCCATACAGATCCTAATTAAGGGCTTTAAAATATAAGATTTGAGTGGGCATATTAATAATCTGAAGTCGATTTTAACAGATGAGTATAAACCTTTTATTCCTTCTCCTGATTAGAAGTTAGGACAGCCAGACATCTGTCTTAAGGGAGAAAATCTTTGTAATTTTATTCCTTATCCACAGTGTAGCACAACGCTTTGCTTACAGAAACCATTTAAATGAATACTCAGTTGCTCTGAGTAAGTCCAATACCCTGTTTACAAACCAATTATACAGTATCAGTCAAGGACTACAATATTCTGAGTTCAGTTTCCTCTACTGTGAAGTGACATGTGCAATTTATACTTGCTTTGAGATTTTTTTAAACAGATAGTCCAAGATTCAAATTAGCCTTTAACAAAGATAAATAGATCCTTATTTCTGGAATAGCTGTTGCCTGGAACGAGGTAACTGAGCCACTAACAGTACTGCCATATCCAATCACCCAGCCTAAAACTTGGAAATCCCTTTAAATGTCTGCAATGTGATTTAGGCTAAGACAAGCGCATCATATCATTTATTACAATAGTGGTGTGAACTTCATGATCATTAAATTCCTCTTGGTCCTCAAAAATACGTACTATTTTCCTCTCTAGTCTTATCACTGATGCAGCTGAGATAGTTTGTTTGAGCTTTTGTTTTTTTAAATAAATAAATATGTACATAAGTAAACATCTCATAAAAAGTTTCAGGTGTACTTCTGTAGAAAATAAACTGATTATTTAATTAGAAAATTATCAAAAGCTCACCCAGTTAAATACCAGTTACATAGTATTTCTAACGATCTACTTTTTAAAAATGATGTCTGATAACATATTTGGATGAATATGTGTAGATAAGACAGTGAAAAGAATGTTCTTTCAGTGGACCAGAAAACCTGTCATCTGCTCCTAATTTCCCTTATTATTTTCTTCATTCAAGCGGTAATAAGGACTTCAATCACAAGCCCAGAAAATAGGGAAATAACTGACTTGTGAATTAACCAAGTTCTTAGACTTTCCACAGTCAGTAATAAGAGCTGCTATCCTGCTTGTTTACCAGGCTGCCCCATGCATAGAGCTTATATTCCCTGGTGAGGAATGAATCATGAGTGTGCACCAGTGATCTAACTGTGACTCCTGGTCTCAATTTAGTGCAAGAAAAAAAAAAAAAAACAGGTGAGTGTTAAAAATGCAGGGAACATCTGGAGCTGGCGATATGGACAGAGTGATTTATGAGTCAGCTGAAGGATAGAGAGATTTTTAATTGGTACATTAGTAGTGGATGGAGATACAGCAGACCCATCCCAATAGAGCAGTGAGAAGCCAAAGGAAGACCATAGCAGCCTCTTCAGTGCCACTGCCAATCAGTGGCCTTATAGTGCCCCGAAAGCTTAGAGAAAAGTGGGAGAAAGTTAAAGACGGGTTGCAGAGCAAAATTCAGTAATTTATAAAATTTAGATTGGGGACAAGTAACTAGAAAGGCTTGTGGTTATAAATATCATAGCAATGACAGTGACAATAATGGTGATGTTGATGATAATGGCGGCTCACTTTTGTCCTTGCTCATTGTTTCCTACTTATTCTTCAGAGCTCTTTGCATTTGTCCCCCACTCAGAGGAATTTTTGTAAATCTTTGAGACTGACTGGGTGAAAACTCTTCTAATATATGAGATTGCCTGTCCTTCCCTGGTCCAGTGACAGTATCCCTCTATCTGTGTGATTATTTTTTATCAAAGCTCTCTTTATCTGACAGCATATCCCAGGGAGCATATCACACACCTGCGTTTGCCCATCATTTTCTCCTTCAGCCTAAGCCCAGTGTCTGGTGACTCAGTACAAGTGTGTTAAACGGAAGAAGAAATAAATAGAAGAGAGGTAAAGGAAACTGCTTGCACACTGTTGGTGTAGGATCCATTGTTTTAACACATTATATATTTCTCAAAGCATCAAGTGAGTTCTATTATTTCCATTTCACTGAATCTCCGAGAATGAAATCAGTGTTAGATTTCATAACTAACATGGATGGGATACGTATACACACCTTGATCAGTTTGGTTCCAAATCCATGTATTTTCCGTCCTCCCTTACAGTAGTGTGCTGCCTCTCCGTGTAACAGAAACTTGTCTGAAATACCTAATTAGTTTTTAAGTAAAAAATTGGTGATGTGCAGTTCTCAGACATCTGACAGTTGACAACTCCCTTGTCTGACATGTTTTACTATATGAAATATTAAATTCATGACAAATGAAATCTGTGTCTTTCTTTGAACACTAAATTCTTTAGGCAGTTACACAGGCTAGAGTGAACTCTGAGGGAAAGGAGGAGAAGTGTAGGCCCCAAAGTCTCAGTCCACTCTTGAACAGTTTCTATTCTGTCCCCCATTAAATCACTCAGTAAAAGGCCAACAGATTGTTTCTGATATTTTATCCTTGTAGCCCAAGTATAGATAAAACATTTTCCCCTTAGAAGAAAAAAAGAAAATGTCAATACCAACTTCAAAGCTAAAACAAAAAAATTAAGTTTTAAGGAAAAAAGTTCCAAATCCTTTTTGTCTTATTAAAATCTGTGCATGGAGGTGAAATATGAATAAATGCTATGGTATATTTTATACTACAAAGCCCCGAGACTGCAGTAATATGAATAATAAGTAGCAGATGTTAGAAGAAGGAAATATAACATGACAAAGTAAATGGTGTATCTGTCCCTTGAGCTACTGAGTACTTAGTCACTATGAAATTATTCTCAGCAGAGAACATAATTTAGACTGCACTCTGGGACAGGCTACTTGAGATTCTATATATGGCAGCATTGTCAAAACATTAAAGCATGATAAAATATTAATGATGAAAATAAATTAAATATCAAATGTAGAGATGAACTGTTGCCTTCTCTTGCTGAAGTGTGAATTTACTGTGAGTCTTTAAAGGACCAACAGAAGAAAATGTCTACCTAGAAGGATATTTCAGCATCACTCTAAATAAGTTTTGGTGGTCGAAGTATATCAACTAACCATTAAGATACCTTCACTGGGTTGCGGTTAAAAAATTGGTCTACTAAGGCAATTTTTTCAAACTATTTGGTGAAAATATATTTAAATGTAAATATATGCAAATAATTTATAGCACGACACAAACAAGTTCCTCAAATCTAAAGAAATAACATTTAAAATAACATGAAGGGAATTTATTTTCCTCCTTTTTTATAAGGATGACCAAGGCAAACAGATTTTTGAAAGCACAGAAAAAATGAGAAAACCAAGAGCCACTCTCATGGTGATGAAATCAAAACTTTGGTCTCTTGAGAAAGACTCAAAATGGATGGAAAAATGCTCAAGAATCTGTTTCATTAATATTCTTAAAATTTAGACATTCATTTTTATGTGGTCAGTAATACGTTATAAAGGAGAAGATAAGTGTTTAGATATATATTCATAAATACCTCAAGCTTTCTGACACCATTTCTTCATATGTAAAATGAGATAAATAATAGTTACTTAAACAGATGGTTGTGAAGGTTAAGTAAAACATTGCATTAAAATATCTAGCATATAATAGGTACTTGATAAATACTCTCGCAGTTTTTAGTTTTTATTAAAAACATCTTTTGTAAAAGGCATTAATTACATTTAATCAATCAGAACATAAATATAATCTGCATATTTACCACCTGATGGCATCAGCTGTAATATTAAAACAGAATTCCAGTCTCCTAATCATGCAACCCTCCCCAGTGTCCTTGGTGATTTCAATACTCTTTAGTTTCAAAATCAAACTCCCAGTAGCCTCATAAATTAAAAATAAATATGCTGCCCCTTTCCAAGAAGATGTAACATACTTTCTTTGGAAAGTGCAGCATTCATGGGCAGAACAAAGTACAATGGGCCACTGAAAGGGGGAGAGAAGAAACAAATCATATTTCATAGGGATGGAAAGCTGCACAGAGCGAATTCGCACCTCTCTAACTTAGCTGCTGTAAAAACTGAACCAGTTTTGCTCTTTCACTAGAGTCCTACCAAGCTGGTGGGACCCCGGCTATGGATGCAAACACAGCTCAAGGATGGAAGTTATATTTTCTCAGCCTTAGTAGTCTGAAATATTTAGATAGACCATGATTATGTTTCCATGAAACTAAAAGTTAATGTAAAAGGCCACAATATACAGAGAAGAGGCTTAGCAATCTTATAATGCCATGTCAGACTGTCAATCCATTTAAACAAACACATAGCAAGTAAATAAGAAATCTTTGCTAGGAATGAGTCATCTCCGTAAAGCCATACGTGATAGTTTCTCCAAGTATTAACACAAGAAAGTGCTATTGATTGATTGTTATGTATCAAACATTGCGCTGGGCACGGTTTTACAGTTGATGCTTATTAATAAAAATCTAGCAGAAAGCTAGGGAAATTATACTGCATTGATTCCAATTATATTTAATATATAATACTTATAATCTGATAACCAAGTCCTTTGATTGTTTTAATTTATAAAATGTTGACAAAATTAAATGTCACAATGTTTAGTCATCTTCAAGATAATTTCATATCTATATTTTGAGGTTTTGTAAATTTAGCAGCTTGCTTTAGAATGTTAATAACACATTAAATGTTTGTCAGGTCAAAACTTTTTTCAGTAGGTCTTGAAATTGTCACAGAAGGTAACTTGATAATTTGATTTCTTGATTTTACATCTCATCAACTTTCATTTGATTCTTTGTCAGTGCTGGTAATTAGCCTTTCCCTTTCCCATTTATATACAGCTTTTCTAGCTTTCAGTAACAATTTAACTCTTTCCTTTTCTTCTTCAATTTTAAAATCTGCCACTATCCAAGGATTAAACATATAGATGCTTCCTTGCTGATAAAGTATGTTATGAGCAAAAACAGGCATGCTTTTATTTTAGATGTCATTTCTAGCCATAATAAACTTTGTTCTCCATATTTTAAATTTCCTACAAACATGTTTTCTCCTGTATCCTTGAAATATTGTTTTCTTATCACTAATTAATTTTATTCTCTCTTCAATCAATATTTCTTTTTTAAAAAAAGAGAAGTTTGGGGGGGAATTGAAGAGAACCTCAGCAATCATCAACAGAAATTTTATGTTCTGTGTGAGTTTCACATGCAAAGATGATCCATTCTTTAACTGTTAATGTCTCTTAAAAGATGAAAATGGGAATCTGATGTTAAAGAAAAAAGAAGTCATAGTTTTTCAGTCTTCTCTAATGTGTCATTAAACCTAGAAAGTACAAAATCACTGAGTTTTTTTCAACTATCTAGTTGAATGGATGTCCAGAAATTCCAATCAGTTGCCCCCTCTGACAGCTTCTAGAGATAAAGACCAGGTGTTAGTTTATTTGATTTCATGCTTTATGTGTTTGTCACAGAGCTGGATCCATTTAGAGTATAAGGGCCATTAAGTCAAAACACTCTCTTCTTAATCTGCTTAAGCAAAAGCTAACAAAGTATGACTCTCTCTCTCTCTCTCTCTCTCTCTCTCTCTCTCTCTTTCTCTGTCTCTGTCTCTCTTTCTTCCTCAAACTAAACAAGAAAAAACAAAAAATTAGTCACAATTATTTCATTTCTATTATGTTTTAAATTCTCTGTTAAAGAATAAATCAGTAGTTCATCATCCTATTAAATTATCCATCATCCAATTCAGAATAGAAGAAATCCTTCAGAATTCAGGAATTTCCACAGGCATTACCTAGTCAAGCAAAGACAAAATACATTCATTACTAAGTAATTTATTAACTGAAGCTCGTTACTGGTAATCTAAGCCATTGAAAAAAGAATCAGTCTTTTCTTTTTCTTCCTTTTTTTTTTTAATAAGGCCAAAGTATGTTTTGACCAGCCATTCATATTTTGTGGTTTTTCAAGTAGAGTTATTTTTTTCCACTCACCGTTGCGGTGATGTGACATTTAATTATGAATTCCCCAGAAAACTTTTCCTGAGGTCTTTTACATCAGAAGTACCTTTTCTAGGAGGACTCCTGTGGCATTTTTCATCTTGACAGCAGTTCCCTATGGCTTAGCTTACTATTAGACCCTGAATTAATATAAGCAATCCCTTTCTGTTGACAAGATAAACAATGTTTCCTTTTGTTTTCTAGAAAAAGATCTGCTAGGCCACTTGTCACAGTCTGGACCTTTAGAAGGTAGTTTTTTTGTTTGAGTTAAAATCTGACTGATAGAGGTACTTTCCACTTAATAGATTTTATGGACTATAACACAACTCATCGTCAATCAAGCCACGTCACAGCTCCTGCACTACCTACAAAGGAAAGGCTCAACTACCCACACGGCTTCCTGTGGGAAGAATGGAATTTCCACAGTAAAGTTTCTCATGTTTGACTTTCTAGTTAAATACTTGACCACTTTCCTTCAACTATCCTCACCTCCAGGAAAACTGAATGCTTGTTCTATAATTCATTCTTTCCTGTTTTGGGGACTTTTGTTCATATAAATTTTCCTAAGGTGAGTGTTTTCACCAGGGTACATCTTTTTCACTGAAGAGCCTGATAAAATCCTGTCAGAATCAGCCTAGACTTCTCTATAGTTTTTTTTTAACTATATCCTTTTTTTAACTATATCCAAAATATCCTTCTCCTTTGAACCTGCAAGAAGATTCCATTATATTTCTTTAAAATAACATATTTTAAGCTACTTTACGTTTTCAATGTCTCAATATTAAGTGAAAACGAGTTTCTTCAAGGCAGAGTTTTGTTGTAATCATCCTTATTTCTGTGAAAGATATAGAAAAGGTGAAGGGAAATTATTATAAAAGATTCCATATTTTAAAGATAAATCCATACTTTTATTCAGTATGTTTGGCACCAACAAAAAATGAAGAAATATAAGAGTGAAATATTTGGTGTACATTTATACATTAATGGCAGCTAAACATAAACATAAAATATGAAAAATATGACAGCAGTATCAGTTGTGATGAGAGCAAAATAATTTTTAGTGTGAACTGAGATGTTTCAGAAAGGTGTCCCTACCTGCATTAAAGATAAAGAGTACAGACATAAACAGAGATGTTCCTAAATCTATCTTTCTAGTCACAGAATAGCATAATATTTTTCCAAGAATGCCATTTTCTGAGGATGCTCCTAAACAAATGCTAGCAATTTTCACCTAGCTTCATGCAAAAATGATTGTCCTTTAGGACTAAGTGGGATTTTTACTGTGAATATAAGGTTAATTTTACACTCGACTGACATAATGCACCATCTCAAAAGCAAATGAATGTTTTACTAAGTGCAGAAAAAGCATCTAACAAAAGCCAAAATTTTTCATGATAAAACATGAAACAAATTAAAAGAGAAGGAGATTTGTTAGCCTGATAAAGGGCATGTATGAAAAGCCCAGAGCCAAACATGATCATTTTAGTGGTGAAATATTCAACATTTCCTCCTAAAACAAGAAATTCATGAAGACATCTGCATGTGCTGCTTCTCTTTTAATATTGAATTTGAGATTTTCAATTATGATGTAGGAGATATAATGAAATAAAAAGTATTTTAGAAAGAAAAAAGTAAAACTAAATCCACTTTTAGATATTATATGATTAGAAAATATTAAGCAATATAGTCCAAAATATCAGAACTAATGAATGTTTTAGTGCTTTGCAGGAATGCAAGATCAATATACATAAACAAATTGTATTTCTATTAAATAATAATGAATAAGCAGAAAGTTAATTTGAAAATCGTTTCATTTATAATAGTATCACAATAATTTAGAAGTAAACTTAACAAAAGTTGAGGAAAACTTATACTTTAAAGACAATAACATATTATTGAAAGATATTGAAAGATGTAATCAAAAAAAAAAAGTCCCACGTTTGTGGGTCAAATGCTTAATATTGTTCAAAAGCACTACTTTTCAATTCTTATCTTCATATTCAGTGCATTCCTTAATAAGGTTCTAAAGATCTTAATTGTACATAATTGACAAGTTGATTTTATAATTTATACAAAATTCAAAAGATGACAAGCAGCCAAAACAATCTTGGAAACAACCAAAATGGGAAGACCCACCATTTACAATTTCAAAGCCTAATACAATGCTACAATAATTTACAGTGTTATTGGAAGAATGATACACATATAGATCAGTGAAGTAGAAGACTATGAGAATAAATCCTCAAAATCACAATAGCAGATTTTTTACAATGATCCCAAAACTATAACTATAGAATGAATTATCTTTTCAATACATGGCAAACTATACACCTTCATATAAAATGATAAATTTAGATCACTTTCACACGGAACATAAAATGAATCAAAATATATCACAATCCTAACTGAAAGAACACTAAGGAGAACATAGGGAAATATCTGTTTTCATTTTTTATTATTTTATTTTGTTTTATTGGAACCTGGGATCGAACTCATGACCTCGCGTTTGCGAGGCAGGGGCATATGTAGCTGAGCTAGATCTCTGGCCCAGAAATATCTTAATAACTTTGAATTAGGAAAATTTTTTATACATTATAACAAAAACAAATAAAAAGAAAAAAGTTAAAAATTGGATTCATCAGAAAGTAAACATTGTGCTGAGAATACTATGAAAATGAAGAAAAAAAATCCACAAAACAAAGTATCTGAAAAAAATGAAAAAAAAATCCACAAAATGGAAGAAAGTATAAAATGTCTCAACATCACTATCTATCGGGGATATGATCATAAAAACATAAGATGCCACTTGAAATTCACTAAGAAGGTTATAATAAAAAGATAGCAACAAGTGTTGAGGAGGATACAAAACAGTGAAAGTATCCATATTCCACTTGTGGGAAGGTAAAACAGTATATCCACTTTGGAAGTCATCCAGTAGGTATCCCAAAATTTTAAACAGATTTATAAGGACTCAGCAATTTAGTTTCTAAGATTGTATAGCTAAGAAAGCAAAACCATGTATCTATACAAAATCTTGTACATGAATGTTTGCAGTGTCATTGATAGTGGCCAAAAGTAGAACAAATCCAAAACACAGGTAAGTAAAATCTACTATGTAGGAGACAATTTGAGGGACTTCCATTGAGTGCAGAAGAGTTGCTGCAACATTGATTATATCTAGGCTTATTTCCAGAGCTGATCATGATATTTTCTTCTCCCTTCAGTTGCAAATAAGGCTAGGTATTGGTATGTAATCTCTAAAGCTAGTCTCCTGTTTCTTCTGTAAAAGATATGAGCACAGCTGGATGGCTGGACAAGTCAGCTCCAGGAATGTCAACTGGGTATGGGCCTCAGATAAAGAGGATATTATTCCCCAAGACACAAATATTTACAGAGCGGAAACTGAGGCAGCAGCCTCCAAAAACAATTCAGTTGCTACCTTAATTGAATTATGCAAATTGATCCTTCTGCATGTCATTCTCCTCGCATTTTTCAAACTGCTTTTTCCCCAACCTGGCTAGCCAGCTCAGGTTACTCACAGAGTTCCCACCATCCTCACTATGGCTCATCCTCCAACCACTCACTCCCTTCTTCACAAGGTAAATAATTCTGAAAGAGGCCTTAGATTGGAGGCCTTTATCCACACATCCTCTCTTGGATTGGGTTTAGGACCGCTTGGCTGTGCTTTACTTTGAATATGTCTTGGTGTGTTTACTGTTACCATGTGTTACATTGCAGGTGATAGATTGGAATTAACTGGGATTCCAATAATGTCTCAGTGGGATTACAAATATAATTTGTAGGACTGTGAAGAAGACTGAAAAAAGGATTAAAGTACTTGGATTACAGTAATCAGTATTTGGAATTACAATACTGCTACAGTCATACAGCAAAATACTATTTAGCAATAAAACTAAATTATATGTACATGGTGTAACATGAATAAATCTTGATGACATTCTGCTAAATGAAAAAAAACTTTCTAAATTGCATATTGTCTGATTTCCTTAAATGGAAATTCTGAAAGAGACATATCTATAGATGCACAAATTAGTGTTTACCTAGACCTGAGGGACAGGGATTTGAGAAGAAATGGATAGTGACTGTTAATTGATAGGGCATTTGGGAGGGCAATGAAAATATTTTAAAGTTATTTATGTGATTATTGCCCACCACTGAATATACCAAATATTATTGAATGATACTATTTATTTATTTATTTATTTTTGTTATTAGGGATCAAACTTAGGACCTTGTGCTTGCCACGCAGACACTTATACTGCTGAGCTATATCCCTGACTCCCTGAATGAACCTTTCAAATAAATGATTAGTGAATTATTCCAATAAAGCTATTAATTTCTTAAAGTGAGGGTGTTCTACCTTACAATCAGAGTACAATACAGGAAATTGTCTTACCATTTGGAGGCCCAACTGACACAAGCTGTAGAGCTATTTCTCTAGGTAATGATACCTAATCAAACCAACTACCAGTAGATTTTGACTTTTCATTTATGGTATGATCTATTCATTAAAATAGGTTAGGTTTAGTAATAAGGCAATGACTACAACTTCTTATAAAATGTAACGTCCACTTTAGAGTAGGTAAACTTAAATTATAAATTAATCCTCTGATTGTTAGCCATTAAAATTTGAGATAATCTCACTCCCTATTGTTGCATAGGAGTTTACAAATAATTGTAATTTTAATTTATCAGTAATAAGAATTCTAGGCCAATGTTGGGTACATATGTGTGGAACATATATATTTCTACTTTGC
The DNA here is from genome assembly GCF_034190915.1 of Cavia porcellus. NCBI lineage: Eukaryota > Metazoa > Chordata > Mammalia > Rodentia > Caviidae > Cavia > Cavia porcellus. The sequence continues at coordinate 6,498,663 of NW_026947500.1, read as the reverse complement.
ATCCATGATTGTATTGTATGTTAATTACAGTCAAATTTTAAAATTATTGTGTGTTTTAATTGCTTTCTATCACATTTAAACATTTTGCAGGTACTTGGATTTCCAAGTGAAAATTCATTTTTCTATCTTGAATGCCTCTTTTTTCACTTTGCAATTGTCCTTAATTCCTTAAACCTCTCTTCTAAAAAGGGAAAGTGCCTATGAGAAATGACAAAGGAACTACTTTTGTTCAGAAACAAAAACAAAAGGTAAAGAAAGTTCTAGTCACATGTCCTAAGTATGTTTATGTCCTTTAGAGTTTGTATCTTCTCCCCGTTACCCCACCATTACACAGAGAATGTGCACAAAGAATCCTTATGCCATCCCTACCGCAGCCACATTTGTAGGGCTAGTCAAAGGAGGGCAGGGAACAGGAAAAATTCCCTCCTTTTAAAAGCACAGAAACTAGTGTATGATTCCACCTCCTCTCTGAGAGAGGTGGGGTAGAGAAAGAGGGAAAAAAAAAAAGAAGAATCAAAAGAAATGAAGCAAACTTTAATTTATTGCATTTAGTAAGACTATAAAACCTAAAAATGAACCAGGCTGCATTTGTTTTTACTCTATTTTGTTTTCCCATCTTTAACCTAGGGTATCTACTTCCTTCAGTCTGTGCCTGTTTCCCAAAAAATGTAGTCTTCCAATTTCTCTGCGCTTCCATCTGTTTGGTGTCTGCCTGAGAAAGAAGTTTCTAAGAGTCCAATAACCAGAATCATCCTACAGGAGAGTTTGTGAATACAAAGATAAAACATATATTTTTATAACATGTTTGAATGACTCATAACAGAGGAAGGGATTTTGAAATGCCACCTGTAATTTAAAAAAATAATATTTGTATGCAAAAGATATTTTTAAAAACTCATGTGGACGTCATCATCATTATTCCCCTGTGCTGTATGAGTCAACTGTGGCCCTCAGAGTGAAGGGCCTAACAGAATTGTCAATCGTTAGTGTTATTTCAAGACCCTGGAGCAGAGTTATTATACATTCTCCTGTGAAAAAAGAATAACAAAAATAGCAAAAGCAAATATCATCCCCAAAGGGACTCTGCTCCTCTCAAAACTTATCTCTATGCAGATTTGAGACAGAAGACTTGGCCCGGTGTACAAAGAATCAGCCAACTGACAACAGCTTTCCATGTCACAGAAAAATGAAAAGTTAAATATATTTCACAAACTGGTAAAAAATTTTAGTCTTTCTTACAAAATGGGAACTGGGGTATTTTATCCTAATTCTTATCTAATTCTGCAATAAATCCAAGTAGCCATCGGTGAAATAGGAAAAGAGCATTAATTCCACCTGTGCTGATGTGAAAGGCCTAGAGAAGGAAAGATATGAAGACAAACTCCCATATTTAAAAGTAAAATGTTCACTTATTGGGCCCACGACTGTAGGAGCCTGGGTTCTGGATGCTATCTTTTCAATAGCAGTGGGGGCTTGAATGCATCCTTGTCCCTTTTTGTATTCCATGTCCACATACTAGAAGAGCCTGGAAAGTAAAATACTAAAATGTCATGTGAAAGAGAGGAATCACGTGGCGAGCTGAATGCCCTGTCATAACCCCAGCACACCTCTACCTGCATAGTCTGATTTATAACTGACAGATGCCCTATTAAAGCTTAGAAAGAAGAGAAAGTCTTTGTAGAGGGGATTCCATGCTGTATGAACTGCACAAATGAAGGTTGTACTCTTGACATCCTAGAAAATGTCATTATTTTATTCTCTTTTACTGCCATGACATGCTCTGCCATTGGCCTGATCACTATCATGCCTTAGATCTGAGGTGACTCCAAAGCCCCAAAGTGAGGGTGCCACACTTATCAGTGGACTAGTCCACTTAGAGTCAACTAGGGAGTGTACTCCCCTCCCTGCTTCTTTCATCTCTTTCTTCTAAACCACAAAGTAAGAAATCTTCCTCTGCCAGACCTTTCCATCACGCTTTTCCTACTTTGGAGTCAGTCAAAGATGGACTGAAGCTCCAAAACAATGCACCAGATTAAACCTCTCTTCCTTCAAGTTGTAAGTTGGTTACACCTACAACTTGCACATGCACGAAGCTCAGATGGCATGACTGACCCAACAGGAAAGTGATGAAGACAATCTTTTTGAGACAGAATTAAAGAAAAAAAAAGTTATAATAACTGTTGGAAGATATTAACTCTGGCAGGGAAAATTCCTACTGAGGAAAAATAAAAGAAAAAGAGAGTTTTAAATGGGAAACAGGTGATTTAATCCATGTATTAAATTGTATTAACTATCCATCAACTTAATTACCTAATATAATTCACAATGGAGTGAGAACTCAGCATACCTATTACTTTTGGAATATAAAATGGTTATCATCATGACTAAAAGATAGAAATTAGAAATCTGACTGTTCAGATAAATTAAACTAGCATCTTAATATCATCATAATTCTAAACTATTGATATTAGAAAAAATGTTATTTAATAAAACAACCAATAAAAAATTCTCTAAAGTGAAAAATGTAAGTCTAAGCTTTTTTTTTATTATTTTGTAAGAATGGTAGACTTACAGGAATGTTTTAGGATTTAATATTCAATATTCAAAATATAACAGTAAAATGTACCCGAAATGTTCATGGAAAGACTTAGCTAATCAGAAATACAGTGTGCTTTGTTAATTAGGTTCTATGCTTATTCACTAGAGATAATATGATTAAATAAAAATGTACAATCTATTGATAAGCAATAATATTCATTTTCTTATTGAATTTGGTTGAACGGATATCTCTTTTTCTTTGAAATTTAGTATGTAAGTGCCATCTCTCATCCTGTGATAATCAATCAGAATTTTGTTGTCTTTAAGACCATGTGTATTTTTGAAGACTTAAGAAAGTGAAATCACTGTGGACAGGTTGACATGCTCACCAGCAGATGCAATAAAAGATCTAGGAACAGACAGACAAGAAAATTTGAAAAGTAGAGTCATAAATATGCACTTAATTTTCAAGGTGACATTAGGAACTTCCCTGACACTCTTCCAATTGGGAGCACAGTGCACATACCTGAAGCTCAGATGGGATAACTGACTATAGAGGTAATATTCCAGTGCTCTGCCTTGGAGAAAAGGTTTCATTCTTCCTCCCTGACAGTACAGCAGCCTTAAGCTACTGCTGAGCAGGGAGCAATGATTAGAGAAGAGGGCAAGCTGGGAGGGAGTTAAATGATTGATTTCAGTGATAGTTCAGGGGCCCTAAATAATATTTTTCCTCCTAAAAATGTAACGAGCTCTGTGTAATAAAATACTATAAGAACAACTACTGCTGAAGGTTTTGCAAAAGTCTCAAAAATTCCCATTATAAGTGCACTTAAAACTGAAGCACCACCTACTGGTTCAAACTGAATCTTCCCACTCACTCCACAACCATTTTATCTTCATTCAAATCAACCTAGGAGACAATCCATTTTCTGGTAGGAATAAGTATTGCTAATTTTTAAAACCAGATTTTTTTGTCAAAATGTATAACAAGCTTTTTATTTCCACCTCATACGAACTCAAACCTCACTTTTGGTGAAACATTAACAATGTACCATAATTGGAAATGAAAAACAGTTTGTTGGTGTGAGATACCTGATAATCATACATATATTGTTCAAATGTGTGCATAATTCTGTTGTTTTGCATAAATTTATAAAAGTTACTATGATTTACCTTTTCTACAATAGATACTATGTTCTTTTAGAATGTGGTCTTAGAATTAGGTCACTGATTCAGTTTTGTATTTGTTTTAAAAAGTCACTTTTTTCCCCTCAGAAAACTCAAACTATAATAAAAATAATTATTTTCATTATAATAACTCAAATTTATCAATTGTTTCATTAACCAAAACACACCCTCCAAAAATATCTCTGTAAAATTTCTCCAATTTATTAGAAGCCACTATGTGCAGCACTTACAGACATGGCCTCAAAGCTTAACTGGTAGCAGCATCTTAGGGCGACATTAACTGTGTATCCTAGGCAACCGAGTCAAGGCTAAAGCACCACAGTGTTTGTTTAAAACGTGATGTGGAAAGCAATCAGAGGAGCTTCAATTCGAGAGAAATTCCTTTTCAGTGTAAGCCTGAAATAGGAGTGCTGCTATTTGCACCATTATAATTAAGAATGTGTCGCCATATTCATTATTTTCAAGAGTTTGTAACTGAGCTGTAAAAATTAGTCATATTAGTTAAAAGATGGAAAACATCTAGTTATGCTAAGATGTCCTCCTGGGGCACTTCGGGTCCTATTAAAGTGGGTTTAAGCAGTTTAAATGACAGAAATTATTTTATTTTAACTAGCTTAAAATCAGACCTTAAACACTGTAGATAAACTGGAGGTATACATAGGAAAAAATACAAAGAGTGGTTTAGTCTACCTTTTAAAGATAAAATACAGATGTATTGTTATTTTTATTGAGCTAATTCTTCAATGACTTTAATCTTTTATTTAATCCTTGACCAGAAACAAGAACATTCATTTCAATTTTTTTTTTATTTTTAGTTTTTTGAATACTTTATGTCATCAACAGTAATGAAAGAAACTGTTATATTTTATACATCACACATATACACACATAGGCAGATATAAGTTACAGGGAAACAATTTGGTTTTGATATGAGTTTTTTAAAAAAACAATGTTTTTATTTACAAGTTTCCTTAAGCCAAAAAAAAAAAAAAAGTTTCTTCTGTTCAATTAAAGGAAGAATTACACTTTTTAAATAGGAAAATAAGTAGTATGTGGGGCAAGGACAAAAGGACCACTAACCTTTACTACCAGCCTCCTGCAATAGTCACCTGATACTAAGCATTACGTGTTTATTCTAGTTCTTTAGGAGTTACTAAAGAACTGCTCTCAACAGTTCTTTAGTAGTAGTCTCATTTCCCAATAATGAAGCTCATGTCCTCTGCAATCTAGGAGCCAAAGTCTATGTTATACTTCATATACCATTTATGAATCTCCAAAGTCAAATTTTTACATCAAGGAAGAGTCAGTCTCATGCATAGATGATTTTTTTTTAAATTTTAGATATGTTTGTACTCTTCAGATTTCATTGTTATATTTAATTCACAAACATATAAAATTCAGAAGAACCCAGGCATAAATTGAAAGTAACAGTTATGAAAACCTTCTCCTTTTAAAAACATAAATTTATTTTTGCATAAAATGGTACTGACGTTTTCCCGAAAAAAAAAAAAAAAAAAAAAAAAAGCTATGTAAGCCTCAAAGTGGATGCTCCTGGAATGAAATCAGCTACAGGTTACTCAGAATAACTCTGTCAAGAAACTAACAGGGACAACACCCCTCCGTGATGGCCATGGAGTCTCTCATGAATACATTATTGCTTCTTTGAAGTCTTTTTCAAGTTTTTGTGTTTGCTTTTTCTATACATTTTGAAAATATTATTTGCCCAATCATCTTGAAAGAGATATATCACCAATTTTGTGTGTCCCCGAATTTGTTGTTCTCAGAAGTAATCATTGCATAGTTTATTTTATAGTTAGAAAAGGTCTTCCTAATAAATAACTGTATATTAGTTTTGTATAATTGGAAAACAGGTGAGTCATTCCTTTTATATTATCTTTTTCTTTTCCATTTGTAGAATGGCAAGAGAAAAAAAAGCATGTAAATTACTTAAATCTCAAATGGGGAAGGCAAGGAAAGTCAAATCAAAGTAATAAATCTGCACTGTCCAGTGGGGTAACCAAAAGCTATATGTGGCTAACGATCACCGTGTTATATAGCTGATTCTGGCCAACACCTTGTGATCCTCCTGCCTCAGCCTCCCATTGTTGAGAATGGAGGCATGAAACACCGCACCCAGATCTTACTGAAAAATTATAGCTCTCCTAAGTGAATTATCTGAAACAAAGATATACGAATGAAAGATGTTTTTGAAGCATTTAAAATTATAGAAATTAGTAATAAAGGCAAGTTTTCTCCTATGAATTACAGAAGCAGCCCTTTGTGGGTCCAATTAATATAAACACTGACATTCCAGGTGACCTAGAAGTATAAAAATGCATCCACACTTTCCGTGTATAACTATGGCTATTGTATGCTTTCTACTCTTTGTGAGCAGGTAGTATTTCTCTTTAAAAAAAAGTTCACTTGCCAGTTTTCATCTTTTATAAAGAGCAGACACCCAAATGAAATGCCACTGAGCTCCAATTTCATTCTGTTACAACCATTTTGATAGATTAGGAAGAATAATTAGCAAAGCTTACATATTTTGCAAATGGTTCACCATGACTTCAAGTTCATGACAATGTTTATATTTTAGACTATCCATCCAACATATGTCCTTAAACAAAACAACTTTAGAAACTACAAAAATCCTCAGATGCCTTAATGCAGAGAATTATGGCAGAAGAGTTTGAAATAAAGATTTGTCATCCCCTAAGACTCAGAGGCCCACATGAGACTGAAAAAGTCGATGCAAAGAAGCACGATATGTTACTGAGGTTGGGAACTCTGAATCTATTGTCATAGTTCAACAACAAAAAATGCTTTTCAGAGAATTTTAAAGCTTAAAATGCACTTCCTGGGAGTTTCTCAGCAATGAATGAAGTGACTGTGACATTTATTGGCTGCTATTTTAAAAGTTTTGATTTTACCAATTACTACCCATATGACCTCAGGCAAGATTCACAGCCTCATTTTTCTCATTGTTTGCATGGTCCAGTTTTCCATAGGCTCATCTGATCAAAACACTCAACACAGAATTCAGCACCTAAAGATAATTCAGTATATGTTTTATAATTATTATATGTTATAGTTCAAATATCATATTTGTTCCATAAACATGGTAGCTTCAATCTGGAGAAACTTATTCTTTCATAGTTCTGTGGCTTGAATACTGAATCCCATCTTGATGAAATATATCTTCAAAGAACTAATTTCTAAATCAGGTCACATTCTGAGGCTCCGACTGGCTATGAATGTAGGTGGGAGCATTATTTAAACCACTACAGAGTGAAGAGTACTTCTAAGGATCACATGATTTTCAGGAAAATAAGAGAAAACTGAAAAATAGTTGAATGCTCGATAGAGTCACCTGTTACATACTGTCTTCCCATACATATAAACATACTGTAGTTCAGCAATACTTATAAATATTATTTTTATATATTATAAAAATATAAAAATTATAAAAAAGTATAAATATTATTTTTCCATTATCTGCATTTCATTGTGATAGACCTTTAACTTTTATCTCTTAGGACTTCTTTCTCCTTAAGACTTACATAGTCTAAATCCATCTTACCCATTTGTCACAAGCAGTCTTCAAGTCTAGTCATTTTTCTCTACATGTCTTATATCTATTATTTTATCTCATTTCTAATTCTATTCAATCTTAGCACTGCCCACTAACATGAATTTAATCACATTAAAAAGACTGACTTGTGGTTTTCATCATGGAGCAAACCACTGTGTGAATACTTTCCTCATTTTTCATCACATAATTCCCAAACCGTCAGTGACTCTTCATTTCTTTAGAGCAAAATCTGAGCTGTACTCAGCTGACCTAGAAAGTCTTTTATGATTTGAACCTATTCACCTACCCAATTTTTCCTTTTATAACTCAGTATTAAACCGCATCTCCTATAAATTTGGGTCATTGTGTACATCTCCCTTCTCTACTTCAGGTTCATTTTGTCTGTCACCATCTTTACTTCTCTTTGCTTGTAGGAAGAAATTGCAGAAATACTTTTTTAACAATACAATAATTCTGTCTTCATTTCAAAAGTCGCTTTAAATGAAAATTCTAAGGAATAAATCATTTTTAAATGGATCAGAATTTCTTGAATGAAGGACAAAGATGTTGATATCCACTATGGTGCACTGGAGGCTCACAGTCCATAGGTAGCACTGATGTTCTTATATAAAGGAAGAGGGAAAGCGGATCGGGTCAGAGCTAGAGTGAAAGTTTAGGAATTAGCTTTTACCAAACTGGAACTCTGCTGAAAGAAAAATGTGGAAACACACAGGAGATGGTGACAGGCAAGCCTGGGCTGGGTCAGTATCATTTCTAGGAGATCAATTGAGGTGCAAGAAGGGCATAAAACTCCAATACTAGATAGATCAGTGACAAGCCACAACAAAAGACAAGGCTCTTTTAAAGAGTAGTGTTGGGAGATGTGCATGATAAATGTTTTTCCACTTTTCAATAACTGCAAAGTAGATATTGGTCTTCAAAGAAAAATGTTTCTCTCCTGAGCAGTCAGTTCTGTATATTAGAAAAGGCTTCAGGTAGTAGAAAGTAAGCATGACAATTACCAACTCATTGGTTCCATGTAATACTTGAGGTTCTCAGATGAGTACATTTATGCTTGGATAAAGTCATTTTCCCCCGAAATCTTACTATTTCTCTCTTCTTCCAAATGTGGCTAGAGAACTTCAGCTGGTTGAAGGGCCAACCTCCTCTAGAAAATCCCCAATTTTGTTCTCAACTGAGGGACTCTACTTTCAGCTAAAAACATTTTATTTTTTCTTTTTTAAAATCTGAAACAGTTGCTAGAAAGTTTGTAGGTCCCCTCCCTGGCTATTTTAGCAAGGAAATCAAAGTGAGTTACTTCAGAAGCAAAGGAATATAACATTTATTATTCCTATTCCCTCTTATTGACTGTTATTAATTTTACAGTTTTGTTGCATTTTCCAGGTAATAAAATAAGCAATAAAACAGTCCTTGAGTACAAACTGTGCAACACTTGTGATTTGTTTGAAAATCAAGCAAACTTTAAAAAAGAAGGTAAAACTATGGCTCCCATGATGAACAAAAGTAGTTATAAACCAAACAGAGAAAAATTTTCTCTTATTCATTCATTCAATAAATATTTCAATCAATAAATTCATTCATTAAATACATTTTTCATTCAATAAATATTCATTCAATAAATATTTGAGAGCTTGCTGGAGACAAGATTTAGAATGTGGCAAGGGGTCACCAGTCATTTGTAAACCCGTTTTGTTTTCCCAGTGTATAAAGGCATGCTCTAGTTACCAGAGTATAATCATGATAATGAGCATTTTTCTCCTTGTAGTTTTACAGCAGAATTTGATTGATTCATTTATCCAAAGCTACCCTTTTCTAGCTCAAAATTCAATTTTTCATAAATTATTTGACAACATATTCTTGAAAGCCCTATGTGAAAATATTCAGGAAAGATACGTCCATCGTCATCTTAAAGACTGGGTTATGACAGATTGATGACCTTATCATATCTTTTCATGCTCATCCTATTTTATTTTTCTTAAATTTGCAGCACCAAGGATTGAACCCACACCCTCTGCACTGAGCTACATTCTTTTTTAAATTCTTTTTCTTTCTTTCTTTCTTGCTTGCTTGCTTCTTTCTTCCTTCTTCCTTTGTTCCATTTTTTTTCTATTTTCTTCAAATTTTTCTTTTTCTTTCTTCTTCCCTTTTTCTGTTTTTCATTCTTTCTATTTTCTTCACATTTTTATTTCTATTAGTTCATGTGTTAGGAATTAAAAACTGGTTTTCAATTTAACACCAGCCAAATTGAATCAGCATGGTGCCGAGTGTAGATGGCCCACCTGAGGAAAATTGCCCTCATAAAAAGAGACTTGCAGAGGAAGAGTGTAGCATTGTGGGTTCTCCAAAGTGTTGCTGTTTGAAGCCATTGGTTCTCCTGCAGGAGCTCGTCTTGGCTGGCTTCCCTGATAAGAATTCAGCCATTATCATTGAAGGAGCTTGGGATATTGTTGCTGAGAATGGCTGTGGTTCACTTTGGGGGAGCTCTGGTGCTTACTTTGAGCATTGCTTCCTGGGTCTGGAGGGGAAGATGTGTGCTGTTTAATCTCCAGTAGACATTTGTCTCACTGGCTTCCTGTAATGTACTCAGCTGGTCTCAATGTTGGAGGGGCTCAGGACCTTACTGTCACTGAGGATGGCTGTAGCATTTTGGGGGGCATCCCTAATTATTATTTTGAATGTTATTTCTTGGTTCCGGTGTAGAACCTTCAATATACTAGCATAGATCCTTCACCCCCTAGCACAGACTTTCTAGCTTCCACACTGTGCAGATTAATAAAACAGATTTGCAATGGTCATTGTCATGGGTTCTAGGTCTTCAGATGGACTCATGCAGGACACTGCTGTGAGATGCAGGCCCTCAGCTCAACTTTGTAGGTCTTTAGTGTTGTAGAAAGATTTCCTGTACTTTCTTGTATTAATTCTGGGTGGCCATCATGAAATAATATTATAAATTCTGCACTCTGTATGTACTTGTTCTCCTTGCAACCCCTGACTACAAAAACATGTCTGCCCTACATAATGATAATGTTTTTCTCTTTCACAAATTGTAAGCTGTTAAAAATTCATGGATAAGAAATAGTAGGAAGGCACACCTTCAAATTATTTTCAATAAATTAGAGCTTTATGTAATACAGCCCTCTCCCTTTAATATGGACATAACACATGATTTTCTTCTAAACAAGAGTATAGCCAAAGTGATTTTATTGTATTGATAAAGTCACGTTATGCATCAAATGTGGTGTGCTGTCAAGAGATGATGATGGCATACAGTGTAAGACTCCGTGTTGGCTCAGTGAAACCTGAGAGATTCTTCTATGTCTTTGCTGAAGTGGCGATGCTATGAAATGACTCTGGAGGGTCACATGGCAAGGGACAGCAAGTGCAACTAGGTGCTGAGGGTGGCCCTAACCAACAGCCAGCAAGAAATTAGGGACTTCAGACAGCTGCAAGATGAATTCTTCCAATACACCGAAGGGCCTTACTGTGGATTTTTCTTTGTTTAAAATCTACAACTTACTACACATTCCTCAGGTAAAGTGATGCTTCTGCAGAGACTACATTCCCTAACCAACCAGCTTGGCCTGAAAGAGAAAACTTCATTAAACTGTACCCATACTTCTGATCCAAAGAAACTGATGTAACATGTTTCTGTTGATAAGCTGTGGCCATTTATTTTTTTCTACACTTTGCAGTCTGAAACTCTTTCTAACTGTAATGCAAATAAAAACAAATCAAGGAATACTTGGGGATAGGGAACCCCCTTTAAGAGTAAAATCTAAAATGTTGAGCACTTCAAATGTGCGTGGTATTGTTGAAATTTCTCAGTCTTTTTACTTAATTCAGGGTGGTATTTGGAGCTGCTTTTGTCCCCATTCCCATTCTGGTTTAGTGTTTTAATGCCTGAGAAAAATGTAGTGTGTTGCAGCTTTTGAACAAAGAAAAAATGATATGGGAAAAACCAAATATGTCATACATATAAGATAAAGTTACATGAGACAATCCATGGCTTTCCAACATATGTTTGTGTGTTGGGTAGTAGTGCTGTGGTAATCAAAAAAATGTAATTTTAAGAGTCAATAGTGACCAAAAATACTGTGTTAGCTGATGCAATCTGACTTCGGAGCATTAAACAGAGTCTTTTCTAGGATAGAATCATTTCAAGTCAACTTCAGACCTCCATACCTTATTTTTGTGAATTCTGTTTACCTCACATTTTCATGTGATTATATAATAAAAAACTAAAGTGTGCCCTGTCCAGTGGCAGACTCCTGACCGTTTTGGATCCCCATCTATCAGCCCAGACTCCTTCTCAAACCAAAATGCTGGTATTCATTCAGGAATCTATCTCTCTCTTATAGCTTACATATACATACCAATAATATTATGAATCATATTAGAATCTGGCTATTGCTAAACTAATTCGGAGTCAAAGCATTCCCATCTATATGTGTTTTTACCATTAAAACAAATCTCCTGGACCTCTCTCTGCCTCAGTTGCATGTTTTATTTACTCTAACTTTTATGGTAACGAAAGCAATTTTTTAAATAAATCACCACTCCTTTTCTCAATACACACCTCTGACGCTAACATATATATTAGAATATATACACAAACACACACATATGAATAGATATATATGAATTAGGTTGGTCAGGTGATAACTAGTGATCAGGTTTGTACCTGACAAAGTCTGTCATAGATACTGACAGTGTCAAACTTCCATTGAAAATACAACCACTATTGGGGATGTACATTGTGAATTTAATGTCTTCAATAATTTTGCACCGTGATTCAACATTGAAATGAGAAGTCATTGTGCATGCAAAAAAATTCAGGCACCTACTTTCATGGAAAATAGAAGAAATGTTGTCTAATGCTAACCAAGTTTTTAAGATAAACACAAAATAAAATTTTAGATGATTAAACAGTATTGTGTTGGGTAGGGAACAGTTCTGTGAAAGAGCACTTGCCTTCAGTACAGGAGGCCCTTGGGTTCAATTCCCAGAATTTCCAGGAAAAGAAATATTATGCCATCATTTATATGGCAGCTTTTTACTTAGTTACATAAGGAATAATGGGGAAGCTAGCAATCAAAAATGTTTTCAATTTGATAATTCACAGTAAGTGCTAGAACTTATTACATTCTACAAAGTCTGTATGTGCTCCTACCCTGATTTATTTTTGAATTTATCTCTGAAAACTTTTCTCTTTACCTTCATAGCTCTAGCCACAATTCCTTGTGGGTTTTAATAGGTCCCTTCTTGTCTCAAGACCTTTGTCTCTGCTGTTTATTCTGACTGACACACCATCTCACCTTCCATTACTCTCACAGCCTCCTACTGCCTCATTCAAGTGACTATTCAAACAATGTCTTAAAAGGAGATCTTCTCTGAATATCCTATTTAATATCCCTAGTTCCTCACACTGATTTTTCTACATTTTGCAAACTTTCCCCGTTCTAGTTATAGACTTTCTTTTTTTCGTTATGAAATACATCATAATGTGTGACAAATGGAAAGCATTCTTAAAATGTAAGAAATAAATAAATGGATCATCACAACAATTGTGTGATGCTTATTGACATTGTCATCGGCAATATCAACACTCTCATTCCCATTGTACTGATGAAAACAGTGAAGCGGTTTGGGCAAGGTCACTCAGGTAGTATTTGGGACAGACCCTGGACATGTGACTGTAGTGTCTACACACTGAAACTTCCCTTCTTATTGTCTCTAAGTTAGCAAATCTGAGGTCATTGATGCAGATGAAGAAAGAAATGCTGCATAGGTTAAAGGCTTTGTGGGACATTGCACAATGTGTTACTGAGAGAGCACAGGCTCTAAATATAGTGTGCAGACACCAATTTTGGAGCTCTTTTTGCAAACTTTCTTTTTGCAAAATCAATTCTGTTTTTTCCTAATTCCTCAGATGTGTCATTGTTTAGAACAATTCTTCATTCAAGAACGTTTACAAACTGAGAGAAGACTTCTTAAACATATAAAAACTCTAGAACCTTAGTAATTCAGTATCAATCTTATGTCCATTGCAGTTCATTTTTCCCAAGCAAATATTCATGATTTCGTTACATCATACCAGTTTCCTAACCACCACAAAGTATTCCTACTACTTCATTCTGTCCAAATGGGAGCCATTTTTCCAAGCCATTAAAATGATCAAATGATTATACATAGTAAAGAGACACAGGTTTTAGAGACTTTATCATGCTGCAAAGATGATTGGAAATTACTTTATAATTTTCTTAGCAGTAATAAACGTATTTTTCCACCTTAAAATTCTCTGTTCTCTTCCAGATTTCTGTAGCAATTTCTACAAATAATTATCTAAAATTTATATAATGTGTTTTGCCTCTAAAAACCCATTGAGTTGTTATGAAGTGAAATAAGATAACTCATAAATATAGTAAGAGCTGATGCTGGTATAGTGAACTCGTCATCATCATCATTATTGTTATGATTGCTATAAATTATTTCCTGCATAGTTTTCATTGTAAAGGCTGAAAACCCAAACAGAAATCTTAAAGAAAATAAGAAGAAATGATTTTATTTAGCTAAAACTGTATAGTTAAATTTTGAGATATCTTACCACAAGTCTTCTCCAAGATACAAGAAAAACATTACGATTGGCCTGGGTATCTTTTTGAATATTAGAAATCAAAAATGATGCTAAATTTTGTGCTCTACTTTTTGATTAGAGACAAGGTCATTTGGGTGAAGGTGGTGGATACTAAGTTAATTTTATTTGATAACACGCATCATGATTATAAAACATTTTTCTCACAAAATAACTTATAAACATGTTCATGGTTTCATTGTTAAGGAATGCAGCTTTTTCTAAAGGAAAAATAATTCCTAAAACAAGGTAGAATCATGCTGTGCTGAAGATGATCACATGCGCGTGCACGCGTACACACACACTCACACACACCCACACTAAATGACCCTATTTTAAACATAGGGTCAGGTCTTCACTGTTATTGCTATATCTGTTTGCAATGCTCTACCTGATCCTTTCCATGGTTAACTACCTCTCATTTATTCTCCAAGACTGTTGAGTAACAGCATTGCTTAAGGCAGCTTATGTTGGCTTCAGAAAGTGGGTTGGTAGCCTACAACAATCTCACATATAGTTTTACTCCTTCTCATCCAAACTTTACTTAATCAGATGACATTAAAAGCTGATTTTACCAACAATTATCTCCATAGATTTGCCAAAAGCTATATGAAAAAGTATCAACTCTTTTTTACTGCTCTATCTCCATATATACTACTATCTCTGCTATAGGCATTTGATAATATTAAAGAGCACAGTAATCTCTCAGTTACCCTTGACAGAATAAGGACTCAAGTGGAAAAATCTAAAAACTTGAAATATCTAAAACACGTATGCACAGAAATTTAAATAAACTCTGAAGTTTTGTTGTATTTTCTCACTGAAATTATCTTCTAAATAAAGGGTGGATTAAATTTCTTTTATAACTGAAACAATATAAACATGACCAATTCTTATTACATCATTTTATATCTTTTGTTTTTTTTTTTAAGCTTGTAGATTGTAATATAGTGGTAGCTTACTCAACTTGGTGTGTCTGCAGACTTTGACAAATCTGAATAATTAGTTTAAAATTTCCTTTAGATTTGTACTGATCAAAGTTGGTGTCTATGTTACGTGATATCAGTGTCATAAGTGATTTTTGAGTCACCCTGACAAAGGGAAAATGAAACATAAGCAATTATCATAGAAAACATTCAACATAAATATATTTAATATTTGGGTCTTTAGCTTGCCTGTGTACTATTCAAGGCAATTTATTTGAAAATAAAATTTCTGGTTGTCACATGCCATACAGACAAACAAGAGACCAAATCATATTCATTTTCTGACTGAGAGAACTAAGTCTAGGAAAAACTGAAAGGATGGAAAATAAGAAGTAAAAAGAAAATTTCATTATTTATCAGTTACCTAAAGCAAGTCTTATAAAAACTAACTTGTTTAGCCATGTTTGCATTTGTTTAGATTTCTACAATCAACAAAATATTTAATGAGCCCTAAGAAACTGAGCCTAGAGTAATGTCTTTATGTGAGGAAAAACGATCAATAGGAATGCAAATGGTCAGTAGCAGTCTTATCCTCATGGTTAGCCAAGCCAGCCTTGGAGATAAAGGAAATGACAATGTAAAAAGTGGATCTTGTTGCATACCTTCAACTGTAGCTCAATAATATATGAAACTGCTTTATTTAGTGATCCAAGAAAAGTTTTTTTTTTTTAATTTTAGCTCATCCATCATCATCCTGACATATTATTGTGTAACAAAAATACAGTTTTAGATATTCTTATTAACTTTTCTGTTCACTTTAAATATTCCTAAAAACCTGGGAATGTAATTCAGTAACAGAACTCTGGAACTGTGTGTGTATGGTCCTAAGTTCAATTCAGTACTGCCAGAAAGAAAAACTCTATACATGATTTGCATTAAATTTAGCCATACATTCAGTGAGACCATTCAGGGAGATAATGCATCAACTGGCTTAATCAAGATATTGATTTATTTTTGTCAGTCATGTGATATGTGAGGAATATAATTTGTAGCAGAAACAAAAATAAAATGTTCAATCATATTTCAGAGTCAAAGGCTGATATATAGTTGAAAAAGGACTAATATAAATTTAATGTGTGCCTACGTTCCTTCTAGGCTGTATATACAACTTCTGGTAAACAACAGTGTTTTACAGAGACTCATTTATGGATTATGAAATCAACAGTGATTTGTGACACACATTTCTTTCTAGTGAAATAGTATGAAATGAAAAAGTAAAGCCCATTGCTTATAATAATGATATTATGCTATAAAAATTTTCACTCTGTTTTAACTTGCACACACAAGTGAAATGTTACGGTGAGCCACAGTCTAAACAATTTTTGAGGGCATTTGTCAGGAACTGTTGAAAACAAGCTGGAGCCAATTTGTCTAGTTTCCTTCCTCTCATAGACTCCCTATATTAACTGAATTGGTGTAAATTTTTGTATAAATAAAAATAAACTGGAAACTTAATGAACTTCTCTTTAAGGCATTTAATCATCTTTAAAATATTTAATTTTAATGCTTTTTTCATAAGATGTTCAATCATATTGATGTCTGACAGAAGACAAACAATTATTTTAGAACACATTATATCAAATTCTATAAAAACCAAAGTCCATTCAAAGTTCCCTAACTAAAGATTGCTGTGTCATCACCATGCAGAGTTGACTGACTGAAGTTTCATTTTCTAGATGCTCCCTTAATCAACTTCTTAATGCAATGCA
Source organism: Cavia porcellus (assembly GCF_034190915.1). NCBI lineage: Eukaryota > Metazoa > Chordata > Mammalia > Rodentia > Caviidae > Cavia > Cavia porcellus. Next base: position 6,482,019 of record NW_026947500.1, on the reverse strand, counting down.
GTGTCAATAGGCTCAGAAGCAGTTAAAAGCCATCGGTTAAGGATAGAGTTAACTTTAAAAAGTAACTTGCAATGGTTACTGGAGGAAAAATGAAACTCTAGAAATGAATTCAGGTGCTAGGATCAAAGCTGCAGTTTCATAAATTAATGTGTTGGGATAAATGCTCAAAGGCAGACACCCTCCCTCCCCTTCAGTGCGTTCAGTGTGTTCCAGTTGCTATGACATCTTCATAAAGATATATGGCAATTATTCACCTTGGAACAGTAGGCAATAAGTGAGTACAGAAGAAGGGAAAAGTCCTAATTAAAAGGCCAACTTATCAAATAATAATCTAAGCTACTTTATACTTCACCCTGATTGCAGTGTTCTCTCTTGGGTTTAAGGATACATTTGGCTCCCGGCAACACTAAAGCTCATTATAATCATCATTAAAATAACGCTTTTCTCAAGACAGCAAGAGTTGGGTGTCTTGCTGAAGTGGCGCATTCAGCCCCTGGGAAGAAGTATCCAGCAGTGCATCAACTGACCCCTTGTGATAGACCTGAATGGGCTCTGATGAGCTCCAAAGGGGTGCAATCTGAAAGTCTTCTCTAGGCTAAGACCCTGCTGCCTCTGGTTTCCTGTATATTCATAGCACTTAGGTGACTGCAAAAGACCGGAGTTTAAATGAGTCACATTTTAAGAGATCAAACTGAAGTGCAGATGGAATCTATATATGACATATATGGGTATATATGGGTACACCTGTCCAATTGATGAACATTCATATATTTATATAAAAAGAGGTATATGTAAAAACGTGTGACTCATGTTTCCAAAAAGTGATTTTAAGTTAAATTCAGACATTAGAACTAAGATTAGATCCTTCAACTCCTTTTCATAAAAGCTCAAATTCACTGTCTTCTTTAGCTCTTATGACAGAAAATCAATAAAATGATAAATTTGCTCCATTTTGTTTTAATGACACCTAGGTTTCATATTAAAGGTAGAACTGTTTTATGAATGTGTATAAATATGTTTATTTATTAAGAATTTAAAATCTTCCAAATGATCTATAACACAATCTTCTAATATTTTAGTTAGATGTTTTTGATCTGCAAGAGTTGAAATCCATTAATCAAAATATAAGTAAAAAATGCATATTTATAAAGGCTGAAACCCTGTGTTACTAATGCCATTACATATAAAGAAAAAATTCTAAACAAAAGGCAAGGATTTGATTTTTCATTTAAATTATCATCCAAAGCAGTGTGTGTTGAAAAGTTTTACATTCCTGACTAATAAACTTTCTATCTGCAATGCCAGTGAATGATATTTATTTAAATAATTTAATTTCTAGAAAGTGATATCAGGATGCATAATAAAAATTCCTATACACAAGTTGAATGGGCAGAAAATTAAGAGAACTATTGTCAGTCTGTTGTAATACAAATAATGTAAAATTTTCTCCTGGTATACAGAAATTATTTACCTAGGCATTTATCTTTTGCAATCTTTATTTTGTAATAGTGAAAAAAAAAAAAAACCCAAAACGTTGAAGCTCTTCAGTAATAGAGATAAATCATGCGAAGAAAATAATTCATTACTTATGGAATATTGTGGCTTCTATCTGGATATCCCCCAAAGTCTCATGCATGTTTTTCAAAGTGATTGTATCTATGGTGTGTGAATATGGAAGAAGGGTTTATGATGTCTAGATTAGTCCCCTGGTTGAATTAACATACAAAGCAGCAGCACAGAGCCTCCCTTTCCCTTCTAGTGCATCTAGACTCTAAGCCTATTGGTTGGTGCCTTCCACCCCAGGGTGGGCCTTCAGGGTGTAGATGATACCAATCAAAAGGCAATAATTGGAAAAAAGAGGCTCCACGCTGCTGCTCTGCTGCTTCCGGCCTGCCCGGCTCTGTACTGCTTCTCTTTAGCCATGGTCCTCTCAGTGCTAGTCTCCCTTGGAGGAAGCCAAGTGTGGATGGAAATCGCTACAAGCTGTGAGCTAGAATAAATCTTTCCACCTTTAACCTGTGGGTGTCAGGTATTTTGCTCCAGCAACAAAAAAGTAACTAAAGACTTGGAATACTGGAAAAAGAAATAGCATATTTATTCTGCTTACTATCTTTTCACTATTGAAGCCACAGTCTTGACAATAAATTTGGAGTGGAAACACTCTGTATGATAATTATGGAATTAGGAATGAAAGAATGTATACATGCTATCACACATGATCCTTGTAAATTCTTATTGGACAAACCTGCATCATTATACATATTTGTGCACTGGAAGTCAAGTGGATATGAGTCTGGAATAATCATTTAAGTGATGACCTGTGTTTCTTTTGACCCCCACTCATTCACTGTTTTTTTCGGTGGGGACAGGGTAGCAGGGCTCTAGCCCATCACCTTGTGCTTGCCCAGGTAGGCACTTAAGGCTGCTGTGCCACATCCCTGGCCCTGTTGTTGCACTCTTCTGAGGTTCTGAAACCACCTCCTGACTGGATTTCGGGAGGTGCCTCTAGATCAGTAGCCTTGCAAGGAAACTGTCCTCTTTCCATCTGCTCTGCATCAGCATCAAAGAGAAGATAAGAGAAATCTTCTTAAGTAGAGGTCTCATTATTTAACTACTCTGGAATCACTGGCAACCTAATCTCCTATTGTTCAGAACCAAGTTCTTCTGATTTTACCCCTGTACCTTTATCTTTTTATTTCCCACCAATGGATCTAGTATATCCTATTTACTCTCATCTTCTCACCGCCAATTCTTAACTGGTAGTAATGGAAATTGGTTTTGAGCACCAAGTCATCTAACTGCAGAGTCTAGTCTTGTGAATATTTTCAAAGGAGTATCTACATGATTTTATAAATGACTGAATGGAAGTCTATATCCCTAGAGAAACCAACATTTGTATTTTGCTTTGCAAAAATTATCAGTTGAGTTAGAAACATAATATCAAACAAAAATATATCAAAGCATTACTATAACTAATCTTTATAATAAATTAATTTTATAATTAAAACTTAAGGGATTAATGTTCTCAGAAGACATTATTTTCTGACAATGTAGACTCTAGCCGCAAATCTACTTTTGTTACTTTTCATATACAAGTAGTCATCCCATTTCCTTAGTTTAGCTTTTCTCTCTTTTTTCTCTTTTACATTTGTAACTTTAGGATATTTATATCTTGTCAGGTGGGAACAAATCATACAAAACATAACTTTTTAACAAAACTCATATATAAAGTAAATTATCAAGTAAGCATTTTGTGAATTATCAAGTAAGCAAATTATCAAGTAAATACTTGATGAACATACACACTACTTCCTAGAATATAAACTAAAGAATATAAGTATACTTATGATAGCTACTGCTGTTAATTATTTATTGAGAACACATGAATTTAACACTTTATGATAAGTATTTTGTATATGTTAGCCAAATTTCCACTACTATCTTGTATAAGCATTTATGTAATCTTAAAGGTGAAGAACACAGAAATGGTTGTTCAAAATCAATATACAGTAACTGGTAGGGTAATGCAGACAATGTAACAAGAGTGCACGGGGTTATTATAATTTTTAAAATGGAAAATATTTGTAATTCTTTTTCAAAATGGCAATTATTGCTGCATTAGGGGCCAGATTTGAGAATGTAAGCTAATACTCTGGCATTTTTCTCTTGTACTTAATTCGTCTTACTACTGTTTTGTTCCTCAAAGATTAAAAAACTGAGATAAATTTAAGATAAAAGAACAATAAATAATAAAGCCACATGTTGTGAAAATGCATAGACAAAAAATTCAAACATTTAAATATTTGAGCAAAGAGAAACTGATATGTTTATAGATACAGATATAGAGAAAGAGATAGAGATATGTTTATGCATATATATTTTTTGCTTACTTGGGACTTGAGTTTTTTTCCTAATTCTATGCTATCTCAAAGCATCCAATGATACTGTAAAGCTGACTTTTGGAAAATATAATTTTAATATCAATTTAAATAAATACATTTGACTAATATTGTGAAAATGTAACTTTGTTTAACGGATAATACGTTTAAAGTCACAAGTGAACTGTATCATTCAATGAGAATAGCATCTTACAAGGCCTAGTGTCCTTTTATTTTAAAGAATTCACACTGGGGTCAGGGGTTTAGCTCAACGGCACAAGTACCTGCATGGCAAGTGTGAGGTCATGAGTTTGATCCTGGGTACAAAATAATAATAATAATAAGTTTATTCTCTCTCTGACTTGGCTGTTGCCACTTATGACTCTTTTTTTTTTTTTTTTTTTTTTTTTGTCTTTTTAGTTTTTATCGCTACCAGGGATCAAACTCACGCCTGCCTGCTTCCAAGGCAGGCGCTTATGCCGCTGAGCTAAATCCCCAGCCCCAACCACTTATGACTCTTGTTGACTCCATCTCTGTGTCTTTTTATCTCTCTCCCTGTATCATTTTTTCTATTCTTTTATATTTATTTCCATTCTTGTTAGTCTGTTTTAAATTTTAAAAGTTACTTTTCTGTATAATAGATTGTCTACTCAATGTAACACTAAAATTTAAATTTTAATACATTAAATGTTAAGGGAAAAAGTATAATGTGCTCATTTATTGCACATTGCAGGTCATTGCCCTGACTTGTAGGATTAGTGGAATATTTATTATCAGTAATAATGATATGATAGTGACAATACCTAGTCTTTATGGTGCCCTAGTTATGGGCTAGGTACCATTTTGTCTGAGCACATCCCACGTATCAACAAATTTAACATTAGTGAGAAATTTAAGATTTAAATTCTATTGTTCTATTTTTTGCAGTAACAAGTTTATGATTCAAAGTAAAATAATTCCTCAAGGTCACACAGGTAACAAACAGGTGGTGGAGTCAACCTCTAAGTCCAAGCAGACTCTATTAGATCACCATTTAGTTTCTGTAAGAGTCAGAGATCGAGACATTTGTAAGAAAATGGGTGCACTTTGAGATCTCAATGGTAAATGAAATAACCCAGACACACAAGCTTAACTATTACATGATTTCTCTTATAAGAGAAGCCTGAAGTATAAAAAAATTGAAGAGCAAAGTAAGAGGTAGATAACAGAAAAAACAATGATAGATTTGTTTTACAAAAAATAAGGAGACCAAGAGATGGGGGAAGAGAGCGGGGTGGAGGGAGAGGGATGAAACAACAATGCAGACAGATTATGTACAAGTACTAACTGCCCACAATATATAACCATTATGTATTCAAACATGTACTAATGAGAAAGGAATCCTAAAGATAGCTAATTTCACAGTTGCTAAGAAAGAAGGGTTGACCCAAGCTTTGAAATTAAACAGCAATATCTTAGAATCTCCTATCTGCTACTTTCAAGCCATGTGCTTTTTAAGTTACATTTCTCTTCTCTGGAAATCCAAATATAATAGTCACATCAGCCAATTAGAATCAGAAGTAAATGAACTAGTGAAAAAAATGAACAAAAATCTATATCAAAATAAAAACACTCCACCCAGTGATCAGCACATACCATATACAATAAAATTATTAGTAAGCAGTCAGATACACATATTCAGATACTTTCAGAAGCTTTCAGAAATAAAGAGGCAAATAACACACTATAGCTCTCAACAAATGTCAGTTTCCAAAGTGAAATAATGTATATTGTTCTGTGCGCTCTGTCTTCCTTTGCTCACTCTGACCCACTTAGCAATTAGCCCTGGTCTCGGTGCTGTTTTAGGCTTGGAACAGTGGTATCCCTGCTCCAGGGAAATGTAAAGCGCTGTTCCTCTATGCAGCGAGGCATCCAGAGAGCCTGTTGCTTGTCAGCCTACCTAACTCTTTAGTAGCTGGGCTGCTGGTTCAGGATGACTCATTCTCTAGGTAGATCAATTTAGTAACAAACATAGTCCATATCCCCCAAGAGAGCTTACAGATAAGAATGACATCGAGGTTCTTGTAAGAAAAGGGAAATTTCTTCACCATGCTTTTTCCTTTAAACTCCTTGACTGACCTCATCCTAGAAATAGAAAAGTAATGAGCCTTGATGTTTTCGTATATTAGCAGAGGAGCCACAGACAAAGCAAAGTGGTAGCTTTAACAGTTTCTGTCTCGTATTTCACTGGGGACTTTTTTCCCCTTTGTGTCACATATTCCTACTTCCAGGAGGTTCCTACTACTTTCTGACCTGAAAAGAAGGTATATAGTGTAGTGTTTTTTCTTCAACTGTTGCCAGAAACAAATAAACCCACTCTTACTTCTTATGCATAAAACACCTAAATCGAGATACCTGCAGTCTTTTAAATCCAAAATGCTCAACAAAATAATGTGGCCATCATAAATGATTACTATTTCCTCTCCTAAAATTTTTGCATGTCTATATTTTGTGTTTTCCTCGTTGCAAATTTTAGAATATAGCACTTTATTTAACATTATGCCTAATTTGATAGATATTAAATAATAAATGCCCATACACTAGACAAGGATCTGAGTTCTAGATACTCAGACTCAGCCAGGCGCTCAAGTTTTTCCCATGAGACTATATAGTTTGGTTGGAAGAATACTTTAAAGTAGTTTTGTCTACAATGTTGATAAACCAAGTTTGCATTCTTCGGTAACTGCATGAACCAGGGGTTTATATTTTCTTATAGATATACCAATATACTCTCTCATGGTGCTTGACTGCCTTTTATTATGCCTCAAATTTCCTAAGTTTGAATTAAATACTTTCAAAATTATGCATTTCTTTCAAAATATTCCAAGTAAAGGAGACTTTCTTGTTAAAAATCCTCTGATAATGAAAAATTTACAAATGCAATTAAAAATTTAATTATTAAGGTTTCATTAATTTAACAAAACCTCTGCTATCAGAGACCTTGTACTTGTGTGCTGTGGGGCATTTAATGGTGTTGCAGGCATAAACTTATCAAGTATTCATAAAACAAGTCTTAGCAAATTAAATTACTTTTAAGCAATATGACTCACTTTAAGTAGGTAGAAAAAATTCAAAAGCATGGGATTCATGGGATTTAAAGTTTAGTTTTGATAATTAAAAATGCTGAAACACTGAAATGTTCTAGATAGTAAAGAAATACATGAATCCTGGGAAATTCATGTTGAAAGTGTTTTTTAACATGTAACAATATAGTTAAGAAAACAGAATTAACTAAAATATTAAATGTTACAGTATTAGTAAGATTCCAGAATCTATAATGATACACAAAGTAAAGAAAAATGACAGGATAACTTGTTGGTCCTTTTCTATTATATATAAATGTAACACTTTCTAATATTACTTTTTTTGTGTTCATTTTGATTTCCTCACATTTTATATATACTCATTCATTAAATTTCAATATAAGTGTGTCTACTAAATTTCAACTTTAATTAAAATATGCCCATAAGTAATCTGGTATGACATAGGAGCATAACTAGTAATCATTGAACAATACACTTAAAGTTTAACGTGTATGTATCATTAGACATATACACTTGAAATCTATTTCATAGCCTTTGTTTTAAAATTAATATACAAATATTGGGAAAACATATAGTTTTTAAAAAGTAGTTACCACTCCATTCTACTCTCAAGAGAATAATCGTTAACAATTTTGTGAATGCTTTCTGAAGTTTCTGTTATTTTCCCAGGTATGTCCATTTGTATAACATAGAGAATAAGTTATTAGTTATGTGTAATGAATATTTTGATTCTGTCTCCTCTGGAATACAAAGATCAATATGCCTAATTTTTGCTAGTGAATGACAGCCAAAAGGAAGTATCACTGAATAAATAACACATAATGAAATTTTGTTGTAGGTTTACTTTCCTTCTTCACTACAATTTGTATGATCAAAAGAATGACTGATTCATTCATCATCTTTGGTTCCAAAGTTAGAGGGGCCATAAAAACAGAACAGGACTCATCATGGTAGATACAAAGCAAACAAAAACCACTGTGATTTAAATTTCTGAATTGGTGTGATTTCTACCATAGCAAAACCTAGATTCCACTGCCCAGTAAATGAACCACACTCATGGTGGCAGCTTTGTTGAGATCTAAATTCTTTGGTATGTTTTATGCTTTTGGCATCCAGAACATAGATTTCTCAATAATGAAATGCCCAACAATATGTTAAAAAAGAAACAAAGCAGAAGTCATGCAATATAAATCATGTGATTGAGAATCATATTTTTTAAAACAAAATTCACATGCTGAATAACACAATGTTTAAATATAAAAATTTACCTTTCCCCTCCCTTTTACTAAAGTATACAAATATACTTTACAAACTACTTTACTGGTCCATCATCCTTAAAGTGGGAGATACTACTAGAGCTAGACCAGAGATCTAAACCAACATACACTCTCGTAAGGATGTGAGAAACATTGATTGGGCTTTGACGGATGATTTGTTAGAGGTGAAGCTAAGGATCCGTGTGTTACAGTACTGATCGGGGAGTGAAAAGCAATTGATCAGCTCAGAAGTGAGGGGCATGTTCTTTAGCCAAGGGTTTAGGTAGAAACTCACTAGTCAGAGAATTCTAAATTCAAGCTGGGGTTCTGGATTATTATGAAAGCATATTCATCTAACCTGGTGGCTATGACATATTTAACAGTTTGTTGGAAGAGTACATAACTTTTAAACATTTTTCCATGTACTACAAAATGTTAAGGGCAATACTGCATATAATGAATACTCTTGGTATTAGTGTAAAACTATGATGCTCAAAATATAGTTTCTTAATATAAGTGCTAATATAAATTTGGTCAGACTGTAAAGAGTTTTACCTGTCATTGTTAATTAAAACTGTGCTTTGTCACCTGTGATGATCCATTTACTACAGCAGTAAAGTCATTAATTTTTTAACCAATAACAAATTACAAAATGTAATTGCAGGGGCTGTTTTTTTTTTTTTTTCCTAAGGATAGGTGTGCAAAATCTCCTTAATATTCAACAATGTTGAAGTAATTTTTGAGTGCTTCCATATCTCCATCTCACAGACCATTGGGTTTAGTATTGGCAGCAGGCATATTGTAATTTTTCAGCTTCTTAATTAGATTTAGCCATTAATTTAACTATTTTATCATACAGGAAAGAGAGTATAACCCTATTTGTGAGTTCATTTTTCTTTCTGCTTTTACTAAATAGTTTCTGATGGAGGCATATGGTCACGATATTTGCATCTGGAATCTTGCACCCCATCCAGTTTCTTATGATTCAAACTACTGATTACAAAGTGAGAGAGGGAAACTCAGTGTTCTTGTTTACCTTCTGCTAATAAAAAATTCAGAAATCCTATCTTTAGTAATGATATAATTTATATTTTTAGAAAAGTTTATGAAGCATTTTTCAAGCATTATACTGTTCATTACTCATTACTGTTTTGTAAAATATATTGTTATTCTCTTCAGTTAAAGGATCAATGCAACTGAAGATGTGGACTATCCTCAATGTCACACAGTAATTAAGTGGCAAATTGTTTGACTCCAAGGATCATATATTTTCTTGACAACATGTTTCTCAAAAACAACTCTTTTATGGCAGACAGGAATGGAAATTCGGAGGTGCACAACACTGACTTAGTATCTTCTGCAAATCAACAAATATTACCATATTCTAGCACATCTATGGACAAAGACATAGGTAAGACACAGTTACTGTAATGAAAAGATTTTCTCGCAAGCAGTGAAATTTACATAGGCCTAACCAAAAATAAAAAGGCAACATAATATACTGCAGAAGAATATTCACTGTCCTTCCAAAGAGGGAGATAACAACTCTCACAGCAATAATCTTTTTAAGTCTTATTGTGTACATAGAGTAGAATCTGAGCTCAGCCTTACTGGATGAATCAAGGCACATGAAGAGCAATCCAATTTTACGTTGATGAAATTATAGAAGCAAAGGCTTTTTTTATGGGGAAAAAACATAAAGATGTGTGTGTGTGTGTGTGTGTGTGTGTGTGTGTGTGTGTATCTGAGTATGTGTGTCTTTGTCTACATATTGTCTATATCTGTTTCTATAACTATGAATAATTATATGTATAACTATATTTCTAAATCTATTTCTACATGATTTATGTGTTAATGTGTAGATTGATATCTATACATAGTTATTTTTGGCTTTGGAGTTGATAATGTCTGCTGAATGTGATAGCCATACAATATAAGACAGCAGATTTACAAGACAACTAGATCTAGTAGAGTAAAACAAAAGACAATATTAACATGGTGCGTGGAAAACAAAGTTTTCATATGTATTTTTGAGGGAATGTACGGTAGAAAGTACTATCTGCCTGAACTTTTCTATCTGCTTGAACTTCTTTGGCACAGCAAATCTTTTCCCAGAAACTTAGATTATTGAGAAAATTAAAAAAGTATGAAAAGATATATGAAGAAGATTTGCGTGGTAATGTTTATGATGAAGTCATTTGCAAATAGTTGGAACCCTAATCGTATGGAATTGCCTAATTTACAGGAATTTTTTTTTAAATGAGAGAACTTACATGTATTAACAAGTCTACATTCTTTGTGGCAATGTAAATGAGCCCAAGTGTTATGGAAATCAGTATGGATATATATCAGAAAAACTAAAAATATACGTCTAACGTCTACGTCTTTCTGAAACAGTTAAAGACATCATATTACATAGATATATGCAAAATTAATGGTAGATAAATCTTGAAAAGAACCAATATGCCTATTATCAGATGAATGACAAAGAATATGTGGCCTTTCTTCACAACAGGCTTATATTCTGCTATAAAGAGGATAAATGTCTGTCTTTTGCAGGAAAATAGATACATCTTAGACTGTGATGTTGAACTCCCTTTCAGTTACATAATTCAGGCATACAAATTTAAATATCATGTGATTTCTCTCATATGAGAAATGTAAACTATATAGCAAAATAAAAGGTGCATAACAGGAAATAGGGAAATATATGATTTGTAAAAGAGAAACTGGCTGAGCTTAGTGTAGTCCCAGCACTCCAGAGCCTGAGGCAGGAGCATTGCTGAAAGTTTGAGGCCAGTGTGGGCTGCACAGTGAGTCCAAAGCCAGCCGATACTACATAGTGATAGTTTATCTCAAAAAAAGGTGGGGGAGAAGGAGGAACCAAAAGATAGAGTGAGGGAGGGGAAAGAGAGGAGAAGCAGAATGAACATACAATGAAATATGTTATGTACAAGTACTCACTTTCCATGAAGAATATAATTACCATGTACTGCATACTAATGACAAATGAAAATAAAAAATTAGTTGCCATTATAATCTTAAGAGAGAAAATAATACAACAATAAATGCAGTATCTAAATTTAATGATATATGCTTAAATATGCCTTAAATGAAAGGAGAACATGAATATATTACTTTTATGTTTCAAAATAGAACTACAAGAAACTTTTGTTTCCTAGTTAACAAGAATATCATTTGTCAGTGAGCTCAAGGCCAGCCTGAACTGCATAGGGAGACCCTGTCTCCAAAAAAAAAAAAAAAAAGAATATCATTTGTCTAATTGCAAGGACTATGTAAATTACTTCTATTTTAATATTTGAAGTTAAATTATTGTTATAAATTGTCATACACTTATAATGCATTTTTCCAACCCCCCTCAAATAAAGTGATAAATTATTCAAATAATCCAACTTGGTTATATTTGATCCTCTGATCCTCTGAACATTACATAAACATCATGGGTACAACTGATTTTCATGAGACATGCACATAAGTAATACAAATTAACACTTTTGTATGTGTTTGTGTGTGAGGAGACAAAGGCCAAAGCATGAACAGGTTTATGCGATCATACTCTGAATGGAAAGTATTGTCATGTAGCAAATAAATAAATACAAAAATAAGTAAATAAAATGGTGCCAGTGGCTAGACTTTCTCCATGACAAAATAATGTCTTCCACACATTTTCATCATCAGAAAATTCCAATGATTAAAATTAAAACTTTCCGCCTGTTCATGTTCTGAGTTTTCTGTTTTCTTCATCACATTTTGGTAAAAGAATATTCTGTGAATTAATCTTCAAGAATTATTTTAATTGGTTAGTTGCTTAACTATAATTTTCTTTTACATTTTCAAATCTCAGGTATGCTTCAAAATAGCAAAAAACATTTTCCCTGCCTGAAATCCATTGCACAAAATAGAATCTTCCAGGTAATGAAAAGGCATATTTCTGTGTTCTCTTTACCCAAGAAAAGAATTAAAAAGAAAAAGAAACCCAGAAAATAAATGTCATAATATCACTATTTGCTTCCACTATGACCTATTTCTTTATATCAAAAACAGTAACTCCCCAGAAATATATTTCATTACAACTTCATGTGATATTGTTCAAACTTAGTTTTAAGTTTGCCATTAGATATAGGCCACAAATTCGTCCAACTTCAGTTATTTGAGTAAAAGAGTCTCAAAAGGATGTTAGCTGAAAAAACACTGATTTGTACATGCACAGGCTCAGGTTGCTAGTGTCCTTTGGGGGTTGACGATGACTGACACTGTGGGTTTGAGTAAAGATGGCTTGGCAGCTGAAATGGTAAAAAGCCTACAAGAAGTAATTTTCCACTTAAAAAAAAAGAAAAAAAATTTTTAAAAAAACCAACAAGAGTAAAAGTACCCTGGTTGTTAGCAATTTACGTGGCAGCAGCAGTACACTTGCCTCTGTGTATGGAGCCTACTACACTGAAAATTCTGAGAGTATAAAAAGCTAAATGGAAGTGAAATGGAACAACAGGTACACAGAGTTTACTGTAACTCACTGAGTGCATACTTGAAAACTGGCTCCCAAATCATTGCGTTATTTGACAAATAATTCCAAGGTAACCTGGTGGCCAAAATAGCTCAGCAAATACTTTTACAATAACATGATGGATTATCTTTCAATATATTATTCAAACTTGTAACATTTTAGACATTTTTATTAGAATTCACCGGTTGAGTCTACTCATCATGTAAACTGAGTTCTATCAATAATGAAGTGTTGATTTTTAGGACTGTCAGGAGCACTTTTGAAAATTGTTCCCATTACTTATTGCACTGAGCAACAGATGATTCCCATCTTACTATGAGAAACAAATGAATGCTTCTGACAGAATGAGTGCATACAAAAACGCTACAGATTGGCTACCGACACTGACCAGCTTTAAAACAAAGAAGCCACAAAATTACTTTAGAAATTGATTAATAGTTTCTATCCTATACTGAGGACAAAATTATGTGGAGAGGAATGCAAACTATAGGATGTTAGGCCTACGTTATCCAAGATGCTCATCTCTCTAGCTCAGGACTCCCAAACCAAGATTTTGTATCATTTTATGCATTTGCAAGTAACTGAGGCTTCTGCATCTGCTACTGCAGGTTAAAAAAAAAGGCAGGCAATAACACAATATGTGTGATTTAAGGAACAGTTCCATCACAGCCTCTAATTGCTCTCAGGATCTGAATTGGCAAAACCATAAGACACTCAACAAAAGACTCTATGCAGGTAGTCCTATAAAACCTAATTATTTCTCACAAAGCAGACCATTCCATTTATAGTAAAAGAAAGCTATGAGCAATAAAGAGCAAGCCATTAACAATTAGTCTTCTGCACACATGATTAGACTTAGAGAGATAAAGAAGCCTCTAAATTTAATGACGAATCCCATATTTCTGGCAGGGTTCAATATTCTGTGCTAATTATGTTGAAAGACCTTGTGCTACTTAAAAGTACTTAGACTGCAAAGTATGACACTATCTCCATGGTTTCACAGTTAACACTTAACATTTAACTTTGGAATTAAAATACACTTGAATACAGGAATTTGTTTTTATTTTTTACTTTTTGCTTTCCTGAAATTATGTTTAGAAATGGCTTTAAGTTATGTTTAATTGCACTATTTAGTGATTTGTACCTGTTTCAGTATTTACATGACTTAAATTCATACCTTAGTAAAGCATATTAATCTTTTTTTAAGAAGAAATTAAAACCAATCAAGAGGTCTAACCAGTAAATATAGTCAGTATTTTTATAAAACAGAAGTTCAGGTCACAGAATATTATCTGCTGATTTATCAAAAAAAATTTTAAACTTCTTTACAAGTAATCAGGCAAGAGAGGGCAGGTTAGTCCCATATAATTCAGGAAAAATTTACTAAAGTAGAATTCCTTTATTGAGTTAAATTACCATACTTTTCCTACATAGAAAAAAATATTCTCTGAAATGCCTTAATACTAATTTGCTTCTATAAAAGGTACTTTCCTACTAACATCCAAATATTACTTCAGTTAACATGAATGAAAGTTATCTACGCACCACAGCTGTGCAAAAGAACAAAGTTGAAGTTCTTGGTAACTTTCAGTGTGTGAATTATTTTTAAAATCTCAGGTAACAAAGTAACAAAAAGTTATAGATTTATATGGCACACCAAGGAAACACTATGTTTAGCATTAAAAAGGGACTGGAAAGGAAGATCTCATTTTCTGATGGATGGTGTTTAAATCACTAATGTTTATAGTCATATTGACATTCAAGTGGTGGTGCTCAAAAAAGAATACCATTTTAACGTTATGTCTGAATGGGTGGAAGAGATAGGCAAGCAAGACAGTTTTAAAGCAACAGAAAGCTAGAGTCTTTTTTCCCTCCAAACTGCACAATAGTTAATGTCTCCATAGAAACTGATGGCATTGCAGTGAAGTGTTATCAACAAACCCAGGCTTCTAAAATATACACAAGTATGTTTCCAAAGACATAGAAAAACATATGTATACATCCTCCACCAAATTAAAAGGCAAGTATTCCTGCCTTGTAGGACAAGAAAAAGAGCTCACGATCATATGATTTCTTCATGAACCTATTTCTTTTCTGAGTATCGTATTATTCAAATACTATATGGATTAAGAGGAAAAATCCTTGCACATGATGATCAAAGCTTGCTTAGTAGTACTTTTTTGCAAATATGTTATTAATTATGATTATATTTACTTATGTTTGCCTTCCAAAGTATCTTAGATAGTAGGGTCATAACCATTGAGTTTGCTACTGATTGTCTAGAGTTGGACTTAGATGTTTACTAGTAACACTGTGCAGTGATACTTCTCCAGCCCTGTTCCTTTGTCCTCTCATTCAGCTATGTCCTCCTCCTCCTCACAACACTGAGAATCGGCTCAACACTTTTGACATGCAACAGGTTTCACATCATGACACATGAAGCAGTGCTGTAGAAACTAAGTGTCAAAAATTTGAGAGGCTTTCATAGCTCCAAATTTAATCTTGTCTCTGTCACCAATCATGCTACCATGAGCAAGTCATCTATTGCTTCAAGCTCCAGTTTATCAGTTATGATAGACTTAAATCATAGATACGTTCTAACGTTGTGTTTTCCAAAAGACCGAAGAGTACAGTTTGAGGTTGTTTCTGGGTCACTGTTCTAATTTAAACACCAGAATTCTGTATTCTAAAATACAAAAATTAGATTCATAACTGTGCATTAGTTTCCAATGAACAAATTAGAACAATATAGCAGTTCAAAACACCAGAAAAGTATTAACATTGTTCTAGCAAAATTTTAAGTTTGAGTCAAACAATTTAGAGACCTAGGGATAACCTTCTCTAAATTATCAAAAAAATGAAAAGACTTAGGGTACACTTTATTGGAAAGGCACTTGGTTCAGTTTGCAATACAGAAAAATAAAATTTAAAATCAGTAGGGTTGACTCTTTCTAGAGACTCAAAGGAAATCACTTCTTTGATCTTTCAGCTTCTAGAGACTGCTCATATTTTCTACCTTTCTTGGATTGTGGCTGCAGTCCACTAACTTCTGCTTCTATCATATTTTTCTTTTCTGGCTCTGACCCTCTTTGCCTCTCTCTTCTACGGTACTGTTATATTACATTAGAGTCATCCAAAGAATCCAGCAAAATCTTTCCGTCTCCAGACACGCAATCACATCTACAAAATCCCTTTTACTATTTATGGTAATGTGCTCAAATTCCAGGGATAAGAAGAATATAGAAATCTTTGGTAGGGGAATTATTCTACCTATGGTTCACAACAAAACATTTTGATAAACCTTAATTGGATTTTTTCTGACACTTTTATGAGGTCTAGGAGTTTTAAAATGTCTATTATATATTCCCAAATAGATACCTGTACATTGTGCCCTAATCAACATGATTGGTTTGCCCTGACATATATCAGTTATAGTTTTTATAGAAAAATCTTTCACATGAAAAAAGTGACAGAAATTAGATTCAGATAATAGACACAAAAAACACAAGTTCATATTTCTGTCTAAAGTTGACATGTAAGAAATGGGAATGTAGTCATTTAATTATGTATAGATACCAAGCAACTCCATGAAAATATGACAGAATTTCTGCATTCAATACAGGAAACTCATTACAAAAACATAAACCACTATCATTCACTTTTCTTCCTACAATCTTAATTATGGTAGAATTTATTTGTCTCTACCTGTGGAGTCCAAACTACAAACATTACAGTAAAACAGAAATCTGGTTATATTTTGTGATACCTTGAGAAAGTAGTAACCAAAGTTCACATAGATAACAAGGTAGTTTTCTCTAAGATTTAATTAAAATGTACTAATTTGGCTCTTTTGATCACTTTCAAAATTATCTTGCATCTTTCTAGGAAAAGGAATGTTACAAAAATAAGAAAATATAGCACTTTTGCAGTAGTGATTAACATGAGCACATTTACAAGAATTTTTGTAGATATATAATTAACAACAATATTTTAACATATTTCCCAGGAGCATGCAGTTTTTGGTATTTGGGGAATATATTTCATTATGCTGATTTACTCCATTGCTCATATCTTATCCAGTTATTTCCTAAAAGATAAATAACTAACTATGCTGGGTCTCCTCCCTCTGATGAAAAGAATGTAAATTTGCTCAATTTGGTAGATGAATTCGTCTTTTTAACCACAAAGGTCCACTTAATAAATTAAGCTCCAGTGCACTGTGCAATACTGTGTTCCGCAACCAGTAAAGTTAGTTTTTTGACTTTCTCATCTTTCTCTGATCTTTCAGTGGTGGACAGTTTTTCCCTACTGGTGTAAGACAAGAACACACTAACTATGGGGTACTTCTAAGCATTTCTATTAACAAGTCCTCTAAAATTTACCTACTGTTATTCCTTTATTTATTCCTGTTATTACCCAGAAAGCTTACTACATAAATTTTTGTCTGTCATATATGCCTGTCTTTCACACTCTCAAGGCTAGGAGACAAGAATTCAGCATCACAGAGCCTGCATGGTTACTCAGTGTTATGGGTAGGATTCAGAGCAGTGACTTTAAAAGCTCTTGTTCCGTTGCTTAGTTCATTGAAACATGAAATTTATGTTCCGATTTACTGCAAGAACAACATATTTCAAATAATCCGTAAGAAATAGGATAATTCTTGCTGCTTCCCTGCAAAAACCAGGCCATCTGGTTGCCCTCATGACACATTTGGATAAGAATATCAGTTAGAAATTTAGGTCAAAGCAGAGTGAAAGAGAAATGTTGGACAAGAGTAACCTGACATATTTAATGTCGAGTAGATTTTGACTTTGCCTTAATGTTTATGAATGTAGGCTTCTAAATTCTATCAGACATTTAGTTTTCATTCTTTTATCTTGTGCTCATGTTTGGTAAATCATCATGAAACTTGGGTTTTAAAATGGAAAATAGATAAGGTACATGAAATATATAACAAAATTTAGATGAAGGTCATGCCTATTCTTAAAATTTCTCTTGTTTTTACTGGAAAATACAAACAAATGCGTGCTTACATTTAGGAATCTAAAAATCAAATCACATAAATTACAGAGCTGAATAAACATAATCACTGAGCATATCAGACACACATTTGATCATTTTGAGGTAACTTCTATAAAATATGACATGCTCTGTAATTTCAAAACCATATTTTGTATTTAGGAGCCAAATGTATTTTAATATAAATATCATATTTGCTCCAACTACAAAGAGAAGGCAGACTACAAGAGCACATACAATCAGATATAAAAACAGATACATTACAATATATTGCAGTATAAAGTATTAAGATCATAAATAATAAGTTTACAATTTATGTAATGTTAATTCAAAGAAAAGAAAATTTAAAGAATTGTTTGCCTTCAAATTCATGACTTACGAAAAGATAACTGATATTAATATCAAAGTAAAGAACTAAGTCAAAACTGAGACACTTCTACAATCCTAGTGAAAAATGTTCAGCAGATTTGTACAAATAAATGATCTAAAATTATTTAGCACTGAATCATCAAATTATTTGCATTAGTTTTTTTCACTTACACAGTAGAACAGTAACTAAATGTTCCTAAGATAGTTTTTTTTTTTTTTTTTTTACAAAAAAACCTATTGGTTTTTTACCAGTACATTCAGGTAGATTAGAATTATGAAAACTGATCTTGCAATTATTAAAGAGCTCCAAGGGAGCCTAACTTTTTTATGTTTTTAAGAATTTAAAACAAATTTTGATTTTAAATTGCGCAATGTCAACTGTTTCTCCCCAATTCATTGCTGATGTTCTTCAACATCCAGGTTGAATCAAACTCAGAAATAGCAAAATTAAGTCTTCTCTACATCAACTATTCATTCTTTAGGAATGTTTGTCTCCTTTGTATACAGGAAGTGCAATGAAAATTTTAGAATATTATAAATAAAAATCACCTAGAAATAGTGCTACTCTTGTTGGCATAATTCTTTTATGGAATCCATGAGGCAGAGTATAGAGTAAGATATATAGTGAGATATACTGAGATACAAAAAATTCCGAGTATCTGACTGTGGTGGCACATGCATGCAAACACAGCACTGAGGAGGGTGAAACAGGAAGACTGCTGTGAGTTGAAATTTAGCCTGCACTCCATAAACAGATTCAAGGCCGACCTGAGCTACACAGTGAGATACTGACTCAAAAAAACAAACAAACAAGCAAGCAAACAAGCAAAAATGGTTCGTGATTGAACCTACCACTTAAACGGACTTGGTCATCAATTGGTAAAGCTCTATGTGTCAAAAAAAATGCAGGTATGATTGTTCTTCCATTGGGTGATACATAAAATCCATCAGGTTGGAATGGTTGGTCAGATATTTGGTTTCTCTTCAATGGAAAAATAGGTATATGAAAAAATGCATGGTCATTCAAGGATTCTGTTTTTACTTGTGTAAAGAAAACAATCCTCCATTTGATAATTCAGTATCACAAATTGATGCCCTGGTCTCCTGAATTTCCATGTCTAGGAAAAAAACATCAGCATGATTATCTTCAAATAGTGTTTATTGAGTGTTTGGTAGTTGCAAATCTCCACAAATCAGCCAGCTTCTGTAGGAATGATTGTTGGAAGGATTTATATGCCTGAGACACTAAAACACTTTTTAAACTATCTTATAGATTGAGCTTATAGAAAGAAAAATTTTCTCACTTTTTAAGCCTTATTTTAGACTATTGATTTCAAATGAATGTATGAGAGAATGCATTTGCAAAATGGCCTCAATAATCTGAAAAATGTATGAAAATTGCATAATCTACCCGCCAATCACAGAAAGGATCTTTCCTATATAAGAAAATAGACATCAGTATACTTTAGATTAAAAATACTTTCTTGGGGGCTAGAGATTTAGCTCAGCGGCGTAAGCACCTGCCTTGCAAGCAGGCAGTCATGAGTTCGATCCCTGGTACCGATAAAAAGTTAAAAACAGTTTAAAAAAATACTTTCTTTTTCTTACCACATTGTCTAAAAACCAATGCAAACCTTTCTATTTTGCCTTCTTATTCTTACTAAAATATTCCAATAAATAAGACAAAAGATTAAAAGTAGTAACCAAATTCATTAGTGAGCATTTATACTTTTTTACCATTAAATTCCATTGAAGCACTCTATCAAATATTCTACCAGCACCATGTGTGTAATATGCACAAAAGATTTTAGGAGGCAGATACTGTTATTATCTCTATTGACTCTTTTAGCAGATGTAGAAACCGAGAGTTACACAGGTAAAGTCACCTCCCTACAGAAACATAACCAAAAAAAGAAAGAGACAGAAAGAAAGGAAGAGAGAGAGAGAAAGAGAGAGAGAGAGAGAGAGAGAGAGAGAGAGAGAGAGAGAGAGAGAGAGAGAGAGAGAGACAGGTAGTAGATAGAAAATACCAGCTCTGACCCACTCCCAAGCCTGCGATTCTAACACAGTGCCACTAACTTTCATTAAGGTTTTTCAATAGAAAACTATGCACTTTTCCTGTAACTGAAATTCAGACATATCTTTATGTTAGTGAGCAAATCTTGGGGGCAAAATCTTACTTTTCTCAGGATCAAAATTAGTGATTAATATGGCAATATTATTTCTGCTTACATTTTAAAATGCAATGAGAGTTATAGCATGGATATTAATAGATAATAACTACTATAACACTGTGGGTTACAGCAAACTATTTTTAGAGAAACCAATATTTTTCTTATAAAAATGTTAGCTGTGTACGGCAATATAATTCTATGGAGTATGCTGCTCTTTTCAAATGTGTATTCTCTATCTGAAAAACATCTTCTGGGTGTACAGACAATGTACTCATGGAAGTGTGTTAGTTTACAGAATTTCATTTCTTGTATACATGGCAACATTTCTATGTGCTAAAACACACAAGCAACAAGGAAAGTAGCCTAACTTGTATTCTGTCAGTTGCTAGTAGACCAGATTCTTCTCAGATAAAGAAAAAGAAAAAGAAGGAAGGTAAAGAAAAGAAATAAAAGACAGCTAGTAGGAAACAGTCTTTTGCTCAGCACTGTCTTTGATTTTTGCCGTCACTGCAGTCTACTCCCTCTTCAAGGGAGTTCACACACACACACTTCTCACTTTAGTTGAGAGCAACTCTGGTCTTGGGCCTCAGCACTGGTTGAGCGGTAAGTGGATCTCTGAACCCACAGGGAAAGTCGAAGTCCTTTTTGAGGTTTGAAGAACAAGAGCCGAGAGTGAAAGTCACTTGAGTGGTCATAACTGTAAAATGTAAAATATGAGAGCTAAACCTGGTCATTGCTTATTATTTTCATAGGGAGCTGCTATAATGCCCAAATAGGCCCTGAAGCCAAGAAACCAAGAGAAGCAGGAGTGAAAGATCGAGAGGCCATGCTGTGAACATTTAAACCTTCCTGAGGGCCAGTTGCTCCCACCTCCTGCCTCTGTAATATTATTGTCTTTTCTTGAATGATGTAACTGAATAGATTTCCATATTTTAGTCAAGCTAGTTGGAATTTAGTCCCTTCACAGGCACTGTAAAGAATCGTAAACACATGATTAATCCGTTCTAAATCTCTTGTTATACTCTGGGCACCGTGCTAGGCATTCTACAAACTTTCTCTGAAATGCTTAGTGACATCCTATGATATAGGTATTTTTCTGCATTTTTTGCATAGGAAACTGAATGAAAGACAAAGACTAATTCACCTTAAATTTTACTGCCTGAAGAGATGCATACTGATTGAGCTGTGCTTGCAAATAGCATTTTTATAATATTAGTTTGGAGAAAATCCATACAGGACTAATAGATATGAGAAAAGCCAAAACAAGTATAGCACCTCTACTGCTTCCAACATTTTCTACTTTACAAGTAGCATGCAATTTTGAGTGGCACTGGGTAAAACAGTCATGTTAAATACTGGAATATTAGGCCCAGTTTTTTCAAATAAAATTCTGTAATGGCACAGAATAATAAATGAGTGATTCAAAAGCCTGAGTATGAACGTATCCCTGTGGGTATACTTTGTGCTTTAGGAGTATTTTGTGGGTCAAACTGGGAAACTAAGCACTGTTTCCAACATTAAATATATTTTTATTCCCAAGCTATTGATTACAAGTAAAAATCAGAATGTAACACGTGTAAGTCTATTCATAATGTCCCATTTTATGGCATATTTTAAACTACAGAACAAGAGTAATTCTAGGTACAGAAGTAATTCTACTTCTGAGTAATTCTAGGTATAGAAGGTAGATATGCTTTCATTTTCTCTGAAAAACTAATTTTTCATGCTATATTTACTGGTTATTTAGGCCATAAAATGTGCACCTTTTTAAAAAATAATTAAAAAATTCTCAACTAGAAATTTTTGGCTACAAAAACCCATGAAATGTGGATAAAATGTTCTGGAAAAGGCTCTAAAACCAAAGCTTAACATATTAATACAATAAGTAGAAAAATTAGGGCGAATAAAGACAAATGGGGAATATGTTAGTGGAATCTGATAAATTAGGAATTTTTTTAACCTTTTCAATTGTCTGTCCATATTTCATTAGAGGGCTAACAGTGGACTATACATCTGCCTCAATTCAGAGTTTATTTTTTGTTGGTATTCTTTGCAAGAATTTGTTGTGTTATGGTTGTGTCAGTGTCAATAAAAGGCATGGTAAAATTACACTTGTGAATAATCTTCCAGCTAAGGATATCACATTCTGTAGGCCCAACTTTTATAATGTCACCTTCTAATTAACAGTTACAGCTGAAATATATTAGACAAGTGACAATTTCAATAGCACCTAGGAAAACATGACATATTTTCACAATGGATACCAAGAGCTATGCTCAGAAACATGTTTTACTTACCCATACACTCCAACAAATAATCTTAACCTCGTTTAATCTTGCTTCTTTTTGAGCACAAGAAAACATGTTTTCTTGAATGACTTTATACCTTAATTTATTTGAGGCCCTCAGTGATGTACACATCTCAATAAATGGAAGAATATTAAATGGGACCACTTCACTGCTTGCAAGCTTCAACATCTCAATTGGCCCCAAAGTGGTCAAACTATTTTCAGTTTAGTATAGCACCTCTACATTTTTAAATGGTTTGTTGGTGTTTCATCTTGTTACAGCTCATGCTTAGTGATCCAAAATGGATCACTGACTTAAAACAAAGAGAAGACATATAATTGATAAATGATCCTACTTAGTTCACAGCTCAAAGAGAAAAAACCCAAGTTTCATTCTAGCCAGCAACAAATAATGTACTGTATGTCACAGAAAATCAGTAATGGTTCACCAGTCTATGAACTCTTTCTGTTAACACTAGAGTTCAGTTCTTATGCTTTGTAAGAATTGCTTTCTTCCTCTTCCTCTTCTATACCCTGTTTCTCAATATCACCAATGCATTGTCTTTAATTAATGTTCTTTTATACTTTACAAATTTATTTATGTAGCATGAATTAAGTAGCCCTACAGTAATAGTTTTTAATTTATTTTTGTCTTCCAATCTACTACTTCCAGCATTTTCTAAATATTTTCTAAAAATATTTGTTGAGGACATTTCAAAGAACCAAAATAAGCATAAAACACTGTATTCTTACCACATTATGCAAACTCACCCTTTAAAAGTTTTCCTAACACATTTTGTGTTTACTATTTTTGCATTATCTTTTCCCTCAAACATTATCTTGCTCCTATAAAGCCCATGAAACATGGTTAAAATGTCCTACAGCTAATATAAGAGGATAAAACTTTCTAATGCTATTTAATTGTGGAGAAGAAATGTTAATATGCTTAAATATCTAGTAAACATGAATGAAACCAGACTGTCAATGTGATGCTTAATAAGGGAAATTTTCATCGAAAAGATAGTTTTATTTAATAAATATTTTAAAATATTCCGGTTAGCATATATGTGCAATACATAATAAATGTATTCATTGTGGGGCACTGGTACATATAAATATTTCATGTTGAACTTTTTACTAATCTTTCCTTTACCTTCCCCTCTGTCTTCTTTTCCCACATCCTTTTTCTATCTCCACAAAGTCAATCTCCCTTTTTCCTATCATCCTTCTTTTGCTTTTTCCCCCTTTGAATTATTCAGACTTTGGGGTTCTCACATTATATCAATTTTAAACTAACTGATTACAGGATTTGAAAGAACTGGCAAAGTTCGAGCTTCTTCTGTGCTCCATCCTTGCCTATTATTTTCTACTCATAAATTACATATTTGCAAGCTGCTTATCATGAAGGAATGTTCAGTAGCACCATTTGTTTTCCATGAGTAGAAAGTAAATTTTATTTTAGTTCCTTCTTAAATCTCATGATTGAAACAAAGTCCAACATTCGAAAATATACTAAGAATGAGATTAGAGATGGCGCACGAGTCACCCAAAATACTGCCTCCACCATCACAGGGTTCCCTCCATTTGATCTAATTTTGCTTTGAGATGTCAAAATAACTTGCTTTATTGTTTTCCAGGATATTGCCATACATGATTCCTCAGTCAATGTCGCATGACTACTTCTTACTTTTACTTGCAGTGTATACTTGAGCAGATCAAATCTGTCTAAATCACAAATTTGAACCTGGAAGTACAGCAAGGAAACTAGATTTGATTGAACTGTAGAAGACATTTGTGTGATGAAGCTTTTCTTAGATCAGTACAAATTTTTAACTTCATATAGTGCCTGTTGATGGGGAAGTGACCTTCTCAAGTATTCTACCAGTGCTTTTTCCATTGCATTTAACCTTGCTCACAGAACCCACTTTCATAAATGTATTCTGAGGTTTACAAGTGCTGCAGGTAAAGGCTTCCAAGTATCTTTCAGAGAAGTTAGCTTTTAAGTATAAAGTATTATTTCAGTTCATACGACATCAAGAAACTCATTTTTCCTTCAAGGTTCTATAGTTTTCTGTACACTTTGAAATCTCAGCTAACAAACACATTTCTGAAATACTCAATATTATCGTTAAACATAAGCAGTGTGTTACCAGGGATTCTCAACACCCCCTGCACATACTTGATAAGTCTTATTTTACCTACGAGCTGCAAAGAAATGTAGTTGAAACTGTCATATTTTTTACTTATATAGTATTTTATATTTTCAAGAGACATTTTCAAAAAATACAGTTGATCACTTTTTTATTGCCTATTAATCACACAGCATTCAGGGAACATGTAGATAAATTAACAGTTAACCATCTACAAATGTAAGATTATTGATTTTTTAATGAAACAGAAATAGAATTTTGTTGTACAAAGAGAAGTGATAACTGCCAAATAAAGTTCTGTAGTTTACTCTTTTTTATATTTGAAGAGACAGTGAATATATAAATAAGAGATATCATGTTTCACTAGATTCAATAGCAAAATAACTTTGTTCTTTAAATTTTAAAGGGCTCAATAAAATATTAATTTCAAAATATAATTTCATATTTCTAACAGCTCTATAGGAAAAGAATCATAACAATGTCGTATTTTGATATTAGTAGTATTTTAAATTTAAATTTATTGATTACTGTTACCTGAAAATAATGGACTGATTTTTGATCTATGAAAACCACAGTATCAAAGAAAATGTTTGCACCTAACTATAATATAATTAATTTTTAGTGCAGTTATAAAATAATGCTATGTTTTACAGTATTGGTTTTCACATGAAGTCCTTCCATAGTCGGAATTTAACTGGTGTTTTCAGCTGTGACCCTAAACTGCTAACTATAAAGGGCTATTATTAGAGAAATCTTTACTAGTTGTGCTCTAGCAAATAAGTCTTATAGTTTTGGTTTGCTTTGTATTTGAGACACAGTAATATCATGCAGAACTAGGTATGGGAACACAGCATATGATGAAGCTAGATGTCAAGGAGAGTCAGTATCGATTTTACGTATGACCTAAGCGGGATGGAGTACATAAGAGCATAACATACAAACTGCGACTGCAAGATCTTATTTTCCATAATTATGTAAATAAAATAAAATCAATTAAAACCATAAATATTAAGAAACATTTACTTTCCTAAAAAAATAAAACAGGTAAAACTAAGGAAGACAGGAATAAGCAAGAATTTTTTTGAACAAAACCCAATTGCACAAAAAATAACACCAAGATCAGAAATTAGTATTATTTTTTTTAAAAAGTTTCTACACAAAAAAATTTAAAAAAACAACAAAGTAAAGATACCCCTGACAGAAAGGGGAAAATTTTTTCCAATAATTTCTCAGACAGAAGACTAATACCTTGCATATATGAAGATTCCAAAAAATTAGACATTGTACTAAATAAATACATAATTAAACAATAAATAGACAGTTAGCTGAAGAAGTAAAAAGACCTAAAAAGCACAAGAAAAAAAATGTTCAGCATCTTTGGCCATTAGAGGAATGTAAATCAAGACACCACTGAGATTTCCTTTTGCTCCAAAATGAATGGCCATCATCACAAATTCAAAAAAACACCAAACACTGAATAGGTTGTGGGGGTAAAAAGGAACCTTTCTACATTGTCAGTGGGAATTTAAACTAGTATAACTCCATAGAAATCTTCAAACAACCAAAATTAAATTCTTCTTAAATTAAAATAAAAAATTCTATTCAATTAAAGTATACCTCATCTGAATATCTTCACAAAAGTTAACATGTTACAATGACACATGCAAACTCATGGGAGCACAACTCACAATAACTAAGTCTTGCAAAATGCCTGTAAGGCCATCAATAGATGAAATGATAAAGAAATTGTGGTATTTATACACAATGGAGTACCACTGAATCATAAAGAAATACAAAATTTGAGTTATCAGTAGGAAAATGGATGCAACCAAGACCGTAATGGTAAGTGAAGTAAATCAGGAACAGAAGGTTAGGTATTGCATGATTTCCCCTATATGTGAAACCTAAAGGATAAGTTATTTAAACATCATAATAAAACGTAGATGGTAGGAACCATGGAGAAAGATCTTCTGTAAATGAGAAGGAAATCTAGAAAGAGAGAGAAGAAAAGACCCAAGATGCAAGACATATAAAAACCAACTCTCTACAATGAATGTATCACAAATACTAATAATAATAAATAAATAAATAAAGTGGTCTAAGAAATACCAAAAATGAAATTCCATACACACCAAAAGACTATATATATACATACATATATATATATACATATATATATATATATTTTTTTTTTTTAAAAAGAAACCAAGAATAGTGAATTAGAAGTCTAATTTTGGCAGTGAAAGCAATATACACAAGAAAGAAAGAGACTGGAATCATAAGAAAATCTTGAGTGATGGAGAGTCATGAATTAAGCCTTAAAAAAATGGGCTTAAAGAAGTGAGAAGCTGGTAGGAAAAGAAAAGAAATCCTCCAGATGGGAAAACAGCACGAGCAAAGGATGGGAGTAGGAGTATTATTCCCTAAATGTTATTTCAAGTTCCCCTTCTTAGAAGCCAACAATGGTTCCCAATTATCCCTTGAATATAATTAAGATTCCTAATCACAAATTTCAAAGCATGTCCTCCCCCATCACCTAGATTCCCAAGCTGATAATTCAGTCAGGCACATGAGTTTAATATACTCTACACAAAACTTGCAAGTTCTCTCTTCTACAACTCCTGCAATTTTCACAGCTTCTCCTAAGGCACTTTCCCTAAGGCATCAAACCTGTTCAGCCTACACTTCAAAAATGGCTTAAACTCAAATTTTCCTGCTTTTCGCTCCCTTTGCTAACCATGCTTGGCTCTGAATTTCCACATACAAGCTGTAATTAGTCACATATCTATGTTTTTGTAGTTTTTAATCTTTGTTTAAAAATCTATGCTTCATTGCACTTTTATTGTTAAATGCATTCATTGCTCGTGTAAACAAAAGCATAAATTATGACATAAATTATAAAATTATGACAAACTTGAAACATTTATGTACTAGATGTTTCTATGACATCTAGAATCATGGTATTTCTTTGCAATACCATGCAATATATATATACACACACACACACACACACACACACACACACACACATACATTCACCAAATATTTGCAGATGACAGTGAACAAAGCATAGATATATTATTTGGACCACAAAAAGCTTTCAATTCAGGGAGAAATCAATGTATAATTTAGGTGGTATGTGAAAAATGCCATATAGGGCAATTTCAAAAGCTGACAGCTCATTTCTAGATGTGACCATCATCAGAGCTGGATTTATTAATAAGGACATGTGTAAGCAAGAAAAAATTATATGCCTAGAAGTGAAAGATGATACTCCAGTAATAAGAAATAGAAATCACAAAGATACTGAACATGTAAGGCATGTTGGGGAAGATGTATAACCCTATTTAGAGCAGAGAATTTGTGAATAGGTTAGGCTGCATTACACTATTTAACATAAGCCACCCAACCTAGATCCATGGCAAAACCATTATTTCATTTCATTTCATTTTTTAGGTGACATCTTTAAAACAACTTCACTCACTAAGGATTCTTGAGTCCTGCCTTTACTCCTAATGATTACTGATTGGAAACCTGATCAGAACCATTTTCTTTAACAATCCTAATATCTTCTAGTTTAACAATCTAATTTATCCTCGATAACACTTCTAGAGTTTATTTTATTTGTATATTCTTATATCTATTCTCTACAAATAGAATGCTGGTACCCTGCAATAAATGATCATGTCTCTTTTTATTAGTGTTTCCACAATATCTACTGTACTGGAAGATATGTTTTGAAAAATCACTAAAGTGTTTCTGCAGTTTACATTTTTAAAAACAAGATTTTTACTGCCGTCCATCCAAGATACCTAGTTGAACAGAGCAAAGTAGAGTAGGATGTTTGGGATTTATTACAAGTAAAAGGCAAACAGCTAAATATCAAGAGAAGATTTACCTTTCGATGTTCAAAATAAGATTTTGCACCACATATGAGCCTTGCAAACAAGGCCATGATCCTCAGAAATATTGTCAAAATTCGTTTGGCTTATCCTTTAAAGTAACAAAGTGAAAACTGGCACTGAAAAAAACAAAAGGCTGTGCGATCAAATGCTACTTACTCCTTCTGGCCCCAGATAGAAGAGCAAGAAAGAAAGAAAATCTGAAGCCACTTTAGGATGAGGCTGTCCTCGCTTTCCAAGACTTCTCCATTACTCCAGCCTCCATGACATCTGAAGGAAGTCTCCTTACAGATGATGCACACTGTCTTGCAACACAGCTCAGTTTTGTACCCTCACAAGGGTATAAGGAGGGTAAACAGTGTAGAAGTAATCAGAGGGCAGACCTAACCTTGGTTTTATCATACTGCAAGCAAATTTCTGCCTGACCAAGATGTTGACCTGAGGAGTTCCAGGCCTGCCCGTGTTCTGGAAGAAGCCACGGCACTGTCTGAAAGAAATTCAGATCAGAACATGGGGTTAAGCTTCCATGGTGACAAGTGGAAGCTAAGTAGCCAATCAGAGTATGTCAGGGTCTATCGAACAGGGACAAAACTCACATTAACTGCAGACATAGGTCATAAATAATTGGTATGCCTAAATAGAAGAGCCAGAGATTAAATGTAACACCAACATGCAGAAACAGAGAAACTCCTCGTTTTGGAGCATTTAAAATGCACCTTGTCAAACTCCCCAATGCCATTTTAGGAAGAGGAAAGACAATGGGAGGAAGGTATTTCCAAAATTACCAATTTCATCCATGAGATTTTAATGAGTTATTTTGAGTGTGACTTCAAAGACTGTTTATTTAATCACATTTCACCTAATTACAAAAATAGATCTGTCACTTAAGTGTTTTTATACATCCAGTTAGAGTTAGATCATGTAATTCACCTACAATATTTTTCATAATCTAGTGTCTGGCATATGTGAAGTGTTCGATAAAAAGCTTTATTTTAATGGCCAAAACAATGAAAAGGCTCTCTAAACAGCTATATCTTTATTTCAGTGTTGTGTCATGATTCAAAAGAAACATGAGTGACCTTTTAGTGGCTGTCTATAGTCTAGAGATGCAGAACTCAGAGGAAGACAAAATCCTAAGACAAAAGAACTAGTTATTGAAGCCAACGCTCAAAGCATAACAAAACATTTTATTCAGCTGACTTAAGTTCATTATCCCAGGAGATCAAACTAAATGAGAATTCTATTCCTTCTCAGGAACAGTTAATAAATCCTTGTGTCATAACTCAAGGAAGTATGTATAATAGCATTGATAACGTTTATAACTGACTTAACACTTACAGAACATGTTTATATACATTATGACTTTGAACTCCCAAGTAGGAAGAATAGGTTTATTTCAGAAATAAGTTTTGAAAGGTCAAGGAACTGACTAGAGTGTGGCTTAATGTAGTTTAGCTCCATAGTCCAATTGAATGTGTATCTTTCTAAGCACAAAGTACAGAATCCCCATTATATCAGGTGCTAGTATTTTCTCCACTATTCCATATTATTTTAGGCTTTTCCAGAAACTATTGTTTTTTGAAATATAATAAAGATTTTAAAACCTGATACATTTATTTAGAGCAATAGTTTTCTTCTACAGTAGTTGCATCTTCTACCATATATTTTGTATTTTGCATTTGAATTTGGAAGGGTCTGTGTTTCATTGCTGGGAGTTATTCATGCCAGCTGGGTATTATTCATTGAATAATCCCATAATATGAAGCATTGTACTACATGTATATGGATTTCAAACATTTAGTGAAAAACTGTAAAATTACTTGAGTCTAACTTCATTTTGCATATCATTATTTATACTTTTTGTTACTCTTTAATACAGGCAAGAATCCCCTCCAAATACGACTGTTTTATTAACCAAAGGAATTTTTTTCAGTGCTTTATCAAAAGTCAATTATCATTTGGGAGAATTAGGTGACTGACAATAGCAGTGCTCCTGGTTTTGGAGGCCCCAGCACAGCCCACTCATATTTGTTTGATTTCAGTCATTTTTGTATCATGGGTCTGTGTATAGGAAAAAGCCAATGACTATTTCATCTGTCTTCTAGTGAAGACAAGCTCATCCATTTATATAATAAAGTACATCATTTTATAATTACTTTTAAATATCATAGGTGTGGGTAGAGAATACAACTTATTAACTTTATTAAAAATTGCATTACAAAAGATTTTTTATTGAAGATTTATTGAGGTTAATTGAGAATTATTTTTTCTAGGGAATCCATCATGGTGTCACAAACATGTATCTAAGTCCAGAATTTGAGTTCAAGTAGCCTGATTATAGAATTTACTTGCAGTTTCTTTACAACTTCAGGAGAACCCAGAATACTAGACTACCTCAGAACCAGTGCTACATGTTTTCTCACCTACAGTCACCACCGCTTGGGACACATATCACCACAGCACACACACACACAATTCACCTTTTATATGTGATTCTCCAGGACCTGTTTAAAAACAGTACTGATTTTCCTTTGGGTAAGGGAACCACTGATTATCAATAGTTTAGTTACATGAGAAGACGATAAAAAAATTTTCTAAGAGGATTAAATAAAAATTAACCATCCCTAGAAACCTTTAGAGGGATTCTTTGATTAAACTAGCAAGAAACTATTATTCTTATTTCTGTCCAAATAGAGTCCAACCTAGAATTAACAAATGTTGAAAAAGTAATTCTTTTTTTTTTTTTTTTTTTTTTTTTTGGTCTTTTTCATTTTTATAGGTACCAGGGAACGAACTCACGACTGCCTGCTTTCAAGGCAGGCGCTTATGCCACTGAGCTAAATCCCCAGCCCCCTGAACAAGTAATTCTAACTTGAAGCACAGCCCACATTAAAAAAAAATGAAGCCCCTTTTAATAATAAAAAAATCGAGAAAGTAAAATAATTAATAAAATTAAACACTCAGCCTTATGTTTTGGGTTTTGTGTTGATTTTTTAAAAAATCCTAATACTTTGAGTTCACTCTCTTACCATACTACAATATTAAAAGAATTCTGAGGGTCTGGGGATTTAGCTCAGCAGCATAAGCGCCTGTCTTGCAAGCAGGCAGTTGTGAGTTCGATCCCCGGTACCAATAAAAAGGAACAAGAAAAACAAACAAACAAATAATTTTGAATTGAGGAATTCAAGTGTTCACAATTAAATTCAATATTGTTATATTATAAAATGCTACTTGAGCAGTGTAACAAAAATGTTAAGCTTTGTCCTCTGATTTTAAATCAATGAATTTCCACATAAAATGTTTTAACATTTTCACATAACCTGCTAATTTTTAGCTGCCTTGACAAGGGAGTACACTTAAGTGATGCTCAGAGTATCCCGTGCCTCTTTTTAGTCTCTCTTCTCATAGTTTGAATCCTCATCACCCCTACTTCATAATCTCAGATTTTAATCCTCTCACCCATGTGAGAGTGTGTTTATCTTCCTATGTGAGCCTTTGACGTGGAGGAACAGTAAATATCACTCACAGACACTCTCTCTTCATGTTTACTTTAGTTTTGCTTTGCCATATACAGACAACCCAGTCCAAGCTGCTCAGTGGATCTAATCTTGTTCTGATTACTTAATTCCTTGATTTCAGCTTTGATTTATTTCACAGTTTCTCCCTGCTCTATCAACACAGGATTCACCATCTGGAATCATTGCCTTCAAGCCTGTCTGATAATTGGACTTAATGTCTTATTTTCTTTAATCTCATGACTTCCTGGCAGCCCTTTTTATGCAGGAGTTGAAAGAAAATGGTGACAACATTAGCTTCAGTCCTCAAAAATTACTCAGCAATACTAATTGAAAGGGAACCTTGGTAGTATTTTTATAAAGGTGTTTAAAGATATTTTAAATTATTGATGCATTTAATTTTGATAAAATATTAGTAACTAGTAAAACCTAGAAACGTGTCTTAACTGTACATAAAATATTACTTAAATATCTTCTCTTCATATCCACAGGGCTCTTAATGTTTTGTGTCATACTTAATAATTATAACTAGACTTTATTTAGCAACTATCATCATACTGGAACAAACTGATTTTCAACTGAAGTCACTGTTAGGTGCTATGATTATCTTTAACATAGCACAAGGCATAGATTATTAAATTAGTTCCTATTATTAAAGAGAAAAGAGCTAAACAGTCAGCTCCAAAATCACGATCAGAATCATCCGATGACATAAGAAAGCATGGTGGATGAAAATAGAGGCAGAAATTAAATCCAACCAGTACTGAAAGATATATTATCTACAATACAGATTTTATTAAAAACAATAACTTTGGAGTCATATGATGTAGGTCAAAGATTATGTACTTTTAAAAGGCTTTTGAAATAATATTTCTTTATTCATAAAGTTCTGAAGTAACTTAGCTACCATCTTAATTGTTACATACAGAAAATACTGAAAGGGGATGAATGCAAAGTTAATTAAAATAAAAACAACATTCAATTTTCTAATATCTTCATCACAACCTGTAATTTAAAAATAGAAAGAAAATAAAAAGCTAACCAACTTAGTGACTGATACTTACAATGTGTTCTAAATTGGGTATCATCTGACCTCAAGGATACAGTGGGACTATTTCATCACATTTTAAAAATTAAGTTCATTGGATATCACACATATGTCTTTCTATGGTCTATTTTTCAAAGCCTGAATATAAGGAAAGCTATTGGCCTATAAGTAAATTAGAGCATAAATGTCTTTTACATATATTTGCCATATACCCTCCAGACTTACACTATTACAAATACATACATGAAAAGCACAGTGACCAAATTCTGACTTAATGGTTACATTCACGCTTTCAAAGATATTTTATCTGTCTTGGAATCTCAAAGTAAAAAGACACTATAGGGGCCGATCAGTCTATCCAGAATACATTTCCTAGAAAACTGTACAGAAATGAAATCCTTTAAAATCAAAATTATATCTTAATTGTGCCAGAAGCCAAAACAGTCTGTCTAAAAAGACATTATTGTGTGTGTGAAAGCAAATTATTTTTTGAAGAGTTAATTAAACCAAATTACTTTGCTTAAACTTTGAAATTCAGTATGCTGAATAAAATAAGGTATATTTGTTATGTACATAAAGAATCAAAATATCTTACATTTGCATATGGCACTTAAGAAAACTAAAAAACAATAGCTTTGGAGTCAGTTTGATATGGAGTAAAATTTATCTCAACAACCACTTCCTATCATGTATTCCTACCCACTGCTTCTTTATCTGCAATGGTGTTAATGAGCATCTCCTAAGTTGAAATGATTACATTTGAAAACACATGCAAAGTACAAACCGTAATACTTAATACATGCTTCCCAACTTCACAGTTCACCTTGTATCTTCATGGACTCATTTGGTTGTGTAAAGCACAAGTGAGAGAATTTGTGCTTTAATTTTGTGGTGAGATCTATGGTTAAGTAAGAATAAATAATTCACCCACCCACGTAAGTGATTAATTTGAAGTTGTAGATTACTATGAAAATAATGAGTGAGAAAAGGATTGTAAGGAAATCGCGCTTGAGTTACAACCTATGTGGTATCAAATCCAGTCTTTTCTGTAATTTACACGTCCCAGCAACAGTGTTCTATCACTTGGAGATCCTCCAATTTGGAGTCAATTTCGCATCCTCAGTACTGACAGGCTGCGGAGAGCTTAGTGGGATCTGAGAAATTTCAACTCTATTTCCCAGAAAGATAACACCAGCAGTCTCTGAATGTGATGTTTTCAACACAGAGTGCATAAAGCAGAATTCAAGTCATGGAGGTTGGGGAGGGCAAGAAAAGGAGGACTTTAAAGTGCAGGAATGACAGCTCTTCCACTGAGCACACAAGGCATTAAAATGAAAGGCTAATCAAATGAAATCTCGGTATTTTAGAAGGAGCAAAAAATAGCTACTTATACACCATTTATAAATATATGCCAGCTGCATATTAATCCTAAGTGGGAGGAGGGAACATTTAAATGTATTTTTGTAAAATTAACCACAAAAATGCATACTGTATACAGTAAGACCTATAATGCAAAGCACAGCTTTAATCGCTGTTAATAATTGCAAGACCAGCAACTTATTTTGGGTGACAATTTAATGAAAATCTCTAAATACTCTTTTGTGGTAGAACAAAGTCTTTAAATTGCAATAACCTTGTTGACATTATTTAAATAAAGAGATACCTAAATTCGATATGAACCTCAGGTTTCAACATCTTTGGATTTCTATAATATATTTAGTTCATCAATACCTTAGGCGGAAATTGAGAGTCATGTTGTTTGATATAGAAAACAATGATTTATGTAGTCACAGCTGTTATTACTATAGTTGAGCAGAGACAAATTTATACAGGCTATATTTTAATGAAAATTTTCAAATTTATATTAATAATAACAATAGTAATCATTTCTTGAATCCAATATGTCAATCATTATGTAAAGTATTGTGTACATATTTATGGTGCGTATCCTTGCACTGTATATGCTTTTTCCTCATTTAATTGTTTTTTTTTTTTTTACACATCTTGGATTTTATTACTCCTTAGTGCTTATTACTTTCTTTGGGGGGGGGAAGAATACAGTCAAATATGGCAAAACAAAGCTGTCAGTCAATACCAAGGATAGACATAGCACATGGTGTAGAACAGAGTACAAGTTTATCAACAATGGTTATCAACGTTGCCCCTTGTTTCCTTAAAAAGAATTGTCTATCTCATTAGATATTATAAAGTTGGACAAAACAGTAGAAAACAAGACCAATAAAACTTAGGCATTGTAAACATTACAGGACTTCCAAAGAAGACAATAGTCAAACCAGAATGGGTATCTTAGTGAATCTTATTGTCTTCAAAGTAGCTGCCTATGTCTTCAAACTTGATACTATCATATAGAATGGAACAGAGTCTAATCAGTCAAAACAAGATCGTGGGAGTACTACAGGACTTCAAAACAAGTTAATAGGAAATCGAAAA
This sequence comes from Cavia porcellus, assembly GCF_034190915.1. NCBI lineage: Eukaryota > Metazoa > Chordata > Mammalia > Rodentia > Caviidae > Cavia > Cavia porcellus. The sequence continues at coordinate 6,446,362 of NW_026947500.1, read as the reverse complement.
GAGTTACTATTTATATATCCTAATTTTTTTGAATTTTTTCTTTAATTAATACAAACATAAGAAATGACTAAATGGGTCAAAGATCTGAATATTAAAACAGAAACACTAAATCTATTGGAAGACAAAATAGGTAGAAACCTTGGAGACATAGGAGTAGGTAAAGAATTCATGAACAGGACTCAAACCGCACGGGAAATACTTCCCAGAATCAATAACTGGGACCACTTCTTATTAAAAAGTTTCTGCATGTCAAAAGAAATCTCCAGCATAGTGAAAAGAAAACCCACAAACTAGGAAAAGATTTTAGTGAACTCTCTCTCAGACAAGGGCCTCTTGTCTAAAACATATAAAGAATTAAAGAAACTCAGACCTCCGAAATTCAAAGATCCAATCCAAAAATGGGCATCTGAGATGAATATGCAATTCTCAGATGAAGAAATGCAAATGGCAAATAAATACATGAAAAAATGCTCATCATCATTGGTCATTAGAGAAATGCAAATTAAAACCACACGAGATACCATCTCACTCCTGAAAGAATGGCCAGGATCAAGAAAACTGACAACAAATGCTGGAGAGGCTGTGGGGAAAAAGGAACTCTCCTGCACTGCTGGTGGGAGTGTAGACTGGTACAGCCTTTGTGGAGATCTGTCTGGAGATTTCTCAAAAAGTTGGGACTGGAAATCCCATTTATTCCAGCTATTCCACTTCTAGGCATATTCCCAGAAGAACTGAAAGCATCATACCACAGTGATATATGTGCACCTATGTTTATAGCAGCACAATTTGTAATCGTCAGATCTTGGAAACAACCCAAGTGCCCATCAACTGAGGAATGGATAAAAAAGTTGTGGTATTTCTATACAATGGAGTATTATTCAGCTATAAAGAAGGATCACATTGAGATATTTATCAATAAATGGGCGCAGCTTGAGACCATACTCATTAGTGAAATAAATCAATCTCGCATGTGTGAATACCGAATAGTTTCCCTAATGTAAATAATGATTCAAATATATAAAAATATGTGGTAATCATGATTCCCCATTAGGTGGCCTTGAAGCCTTATAAAGTTTTCACTCATTAATTAGGAAGGCTTTATTCTGGGCTTCTTGATATGAAAATATTTGAAGCTAGAGTATATGAAGTTTTATCCAAATATTTCCTCATTTAATTGTTTAAAAAAAAAAACCTGTCAGATAAGTTACACTGGTATTCTCACCATTTGGAAATAGAAAAAAAGACCAAAAGGAGTTTAAGCAAACTGCTATAGACAAATTGCAATAAATAGCATGGTCAGGTTTAAATAAAGTTAAAAGACTTTCAACCAACTTTTTTATATTTTCTGTGCCAATTTTAAAATTTCAAAAATCTCAGAATCCTTTCCATTTTGTTCAAATGTGTTAAAATAAAAAGGTTGACTAGGGTACTTAAATAAATGTCTAAGGCATCAAAATAAGCACATTAGCCAGCACTTGTTGAGCACATGTTAGTGCTGTGCTGAGATCATCACGTCTGCAGAATTAACAGCAACCTTGCGAGTTAGGTTGCTACTTTTCAGTATTCCCACATTTCCAGCAGTGAAACCTGATATAAAAAACTGTAACCAGTTTCCCACCAGTAGTAGGTACTGACCATGTAGGTCTAAAGCCCAAGCACTGAAGCAGAGCACAAATTCTCCTTAAAATTAGTGCCAGAAAGAGAGTGCAAAATTCACCCTGAGAGATAAAAGCATACACAAAGATAATCCTGAAGCACAGCAGCCACAGAGGTGTGAGAGACCATGGACAGATTCATCCTGCAGTTCCAGAGGCTGCAGGATGACGGTTACAAAAATACCTAGCTATTATTACTATAACTGCTGGAGTCACAGAAATCTATTATTTTGAATAGCAGAAAGGAAGCAACAGTGCAAATTCATCCTTGGCTTTAGACTAGCAGGCACAGCTAAGAGTCAATTATTATCTATCAAAACATCAATTCTCTTGATTTCCTCTTTCATAAGCAAACACTGACCACAGGAGCACACATTCCATATTTCTATTTTCTTGCCATATTAAAAACAACAACTGCCACTTATCTCTTGGAATTAGGTAGGAAATGTTGCCTATATTTGGAAGAGATGGTAGACCATACATACACAAAACTGTCAATCACATTGTCTACAGTGATAGTCTAACAAATTTCAAATAAAATTGTGTAGCTAAAATTCCCATCAGTAAACATTTTCTTGAAATTGAAACCAGGAAGACCACAATTACTTCTATTCTTGGTCAAGAACGTTCTTTGACCTGAATTTATACAAAATTAAAATTATATCTATCTATCTATCTATCTATCTATCTATATATATATATATATATTTTTTTTTTAAGGTCAGAAACATTCTTTCAGGACTAAGAATTAAAAGAAATCAGCATTTTATTCAGTTCCGAGGATTACTTCCATATTCACCATATCTCCTAGCAATCTCCTAACTTGGTTGTTAAGCAATGTCCTTTCCTTTGATTCCATACCATCGACACCTTTCCTATGCTGCGATATCATCATTTTCATAATGTGGTATTACTGAGCGAACAGAAACATTGTGCTTTGATCCATCTACCTGCATGTCATTCAGACAATTAGAATTGAAAATGAATTATGTTTTTGAAATTAAAAAAATCACCACTTTCATGACAGAACATTATCAAAAAACTGACTATAATTAAAATTAACCAAAAATTATTATCTTTTGTATTCTTTTAATTTTTGTATTATTCTTTTTAAATTTTTGTTTTTATTTTAGGATTTTTTAGTTATGAAAGTATGATGTATAATACTAAATATATATTTTTATCTTCCCTAAAATATTATTTTTCAAATTAATACTTTTTTCCTTTATGCAAAATGCATTATCAAGACACAGTGCAGAATTGTAAGATAGCTGAAGTGTATTAATATCACTTAACAAAAACTCATCAACTTTTAAAAATTTTTTATAAATTGTAACACAATCATGTCCCTCCTTGTGGTCTTTACCAAACCCCAACTTACAAACATTCAAGTTGTGAACTTTTACAGACACCAGCGGACCTTGCATTGTGAACAATTATAGATGCAAACAAATAGAAGCAAGTAGGACATGTCTCCTGGACACTGTTAGAATTGTGCTGCTGTGTGCTCACTGTACAGTGTGACAGTGGATAGAGGGACAGAGCTCAATCAGAGCCCAGGATGTCTGGAACCAAGAGAAAAAGCAATAGTGATGCAGAAGGAATGCTAAGATGTGCAAAGCAATATGCATTTTGTGTTTGTGGCAAAGGCGCGTAAGACTCCCTCTGGTCGATTTACAAAGGAATGTAAGGCTCCCTCTGGTCCATTTACAAAGGAATCTGATGCACAAACAGTCTCCTGGAACAGAAAAGACTTTCACGTTGGAAACATACTGTAACATAGCACCCTTGCTAAGAAAATAGAAGGAGTAACTAAACAGACTAATAGTGTAGCTCAGTGAGAAAGAATGTGTTTAGCATAAACTGTAACTTTAACCCTAAGTCCTGATTTATTCTCCCAATCATAATTATTTCCTCAGCAGAGGCATTCCATAGGACATCTCTCCTAAGCCACACTGTAAAATCTAGGAGGCAGAGCAGGGTTCTATGGCTTTTTCCTCTGGTGGTGGTGACTGGTCATGATCATATGCCGTTGGGTCATCCTGCTGGGTAACTGCTGAGAGGAGAGACTACCCCAGACACTGTCCTGTCTTCTTACTTCATCTTGAAGAGTATAATTAGTTCATTTTTGAAAAAAAAATCTCCCCTCTCTCAAAGAACACAATGAACTATCCTTCCTTCTGGTCCTCTACGCCGCCCTCCACTCTTCCACTCTCATCCAAACCATTCTAAGCTCATAGAGAAAAATAGCTGATGGTTTCTAGTCTACATCTCCAACTTACTCAGACAGGAATATTGAGTTATTAAAATGCATTAAAACAACCTATCCATTTTCTAGCATTTCAACTTTTTAATCTTCCTTCGAAAGTTATATTTATCCTCAATTCATTTAAGCAACTCAGTCATGTATCTCTAATCTATGTAACACCATATGACTCAGAATTAATTCTGCCTGTGTAAACTTTACACCAGCATCAATTTCTTTCTTCTTTTTGATGTACTGGGGATTCTAATTTCATTAGCTACACACTTATGTTCTTTTTTGTCAATGTACCAATTTCTTCCTTTTTTCTTTCTGTGCGGGGGACTTACCCTGGACCACGTTCACGCTAGGCAAGTCCTCTTCAGTCTAGACTGTATCTTTCTCTCTTTCATTTCATCCTGCTTAATAAGCTACATTTCCCCTTATCAAAAACCTTAGTTCTTCTAATGGTCTTTCATCAACCAAAATTATGTTAATTTTTTTCCTGTTCATTTTTTAAAATCTCAGCTGTGTAGCACAGCGGAATGGAAATCTCTGTACTGACAGCCTGCCTTACCACTAGTGGGTGGTTTCCAAGACATCTTCAAACCCAGCAACATGTGAAAATAAAGGATTTAATTTCTCAATTTAACCTTTCAATTTTTAATATATAAACTCTCTTAGTTAAGGAAACCACCCAGTTATTACAGATTCTTTAATTGCAAAAAGTGGTAAAGCAATAATTTTGTTAACAACCCTGAAATCTGCTTTTCTTTTGTCCTACCTCTGCCATCTTTCTCCTTCAGCTTCTTTTCTTCCTTTTCCTCCTTCTCCTCTTTCTTTTACTTCCTTGTGTGTCTGTGTGTGTGCACGCATGTGTGCATGTGTCTGTATGTGGGACTGGACATTGAGTTTTGGGGCTTTAACAAAGAGCTATACTCACAGTTCAAGCTCATTAAATTGCCAAATCCAAGCTCATACTTGTGGTGTTACAGCCCGTTTTCCCTGATATTACGTTTTGGCCACTGTGCCTGTGTATGCTACTTTTTAATTCTTACCCTCTCTGCCTTAGTTGAAGTTCCCAATATTTCTCAGCTACAGTAGGGTCCCTGATCGCATGATCACTTTTCTTTGAGTTTTTACGAATTTATTTGCCATGTTTTCAAAAGGAGAACTGTAAGATTTATATGTAATCACATGACTCTCCCAACAGACGAAAGTATCACAGAGAGGCTTCTCTTTACCTAGAAAACAATTTAATTATTAAGCAGTGTACAATGTCCTTTAACAACTTGACTCCAGCGTTGGGGGAGTTACTTAGTGAGAGAGCACTGGTGTCCCATGTGCAAGGCTGTGGGTTAGATCCCTGGCACTTCCTTCCTAAAGAAAATCTAATTGTAGTATACAGCCCTAACCCTCAATTCCTGTGACTTCCCTACTTCACAATAAACAGTTTGCAAATGTTATGACATGGGTCTTTTCATGTGGAATGGAACTTAGTCTGTGTCCTGCTCCTATGTCTCTATGTAGGTCAAACTCAACTCCTTTGTTAACACCGCCCTGATTTCTGTGTATCAAAAGAAGTAAGTAGAACTTTGTGGAGTTAAGGGTCTGTTTTTTAAACTCTATTGCTGCATATAACAACTTTCTTTGTGGTAAGCATTTGTTGCATCTCCCTCTAACCAGACCGTATATTTTTAAAAAACGGGAGCCAGGTCACTGTTTTTCTAGTCCATACAACAAGTTCTATTATACAAAAAGCATTTGATACGTTTTTTGAAAGACAGTATCACAGACCCTGTGAAAATACACTGCCCTTGTCATATTAAAGGTCTATCGAAACCCAGGTTGATGAGATGGATTGTATTTCAATTCAGAAACCATTTCAAAATCTCATCCTGTAAATGCTTCCATATGCAACAAGATAAAGACAAACTAAGGAAATTTCAGGTACAATCCTCCATACACACTTGGACAGGAAGAAAGAAAACTGCATCAGGTACAGTGGATAATGGAAAATTAAACTGTAATACACTAGGTCTTTTTATCTGAAAATTGTTACTAGGTAGTGCAGAATGAATGGGGCTGTGCTGTCAGTCATCAAATATCATCTCATCTCTAGTTCTTTCTAAAAATGCACTTTCTGTAATTTACTTAATATTTCAAGGTTTAATTTCTGAACCCACCTAATATGAAATTCAGAGAGGATTTTTTGTAGAAAGTATGTGACTCCAGAACACATACTCTACTAATTTTTGTAGACCCTTTACTTGTATTAGTTTCTTATTGCCATGGAGCTAAATCTATGTCTCTGTCTCTTTTTCTATCTCTATCTCTATCTTTCTCTCTCTCTCTCTCTCTCTCTCTCTCTCCCTCTCTCTCCTCTATTTGTATGTTTAAAATATTTAATGCACTTTTATAAGGAATAAGCCTTATTGAGTGATTATAACTTTACCAGATCTATTTAGTGGTATTTATGAAGCAAACATTTCTGTCCGTCTGTGAAAAAAAATACTGGATTTTTTTTTTAAAGCTAAAGAAGTCTAACTTAGTTCCTCAATAATTTATATACAACTTGAAGATTTCAAGTGTCAAGTTTATTAGTAAACTAAAACAAAAGAAATACCAGTCAATAAAAGCACAATTATAAATGAAATGCATGGAATTATATGAGAGAAATAGTTAAAACTTGTAGATGTTTTTGGACTGACCTGACTGAGAGAGATATATTCTATAACAACTAGCACCAAGTAGATAGAAGACTGTAGTATATTTGGGTCTTAAAAAAAAAAAAAAAAGAATACTTCATGCAATACGCCTCCAATTTACATCTCAAGATGCAAATCTGGATCTCCATTTTACCTTTTGGCCAGATAATACCCCTCTCACTCTACAGCTGCTGAGATATCTCCACTGATCCTCAACAAAGCCCAGATCAGATGGCTAGGCAAATCATCTTTCTCTGAATCTCAAGCATGTACTATTTGCATATTATTGCTAGACAACATAAATTATAGTCAAAGTATGATGGTCAAAGGAAGAAAGGACACAAACAAAACAAGAAAAACTGCCCAACAATCCTAGAACAGTGTGTACACAGACGAGAAAGTTATACAAAAAATAAAAGAAAATATGACAACAGTTTTGGGAGAATATTGGGATTTATAGTGGGAATTTAGACATTTCTAAGTTTAAAATATTTTTATATATTATATATATATTATATTTTATATATTTTTTAAATATTTTTATGGGGTAACTGCATATTTAAAGTAAAAATCTCATTTTATTTCAATATGCTGCCCTACTTGTGAATTTATATGCAAATTACTGTAACATATATACTTAAAATCAGTTACTCATTCAATATATTTAACTCAGTAGTCACATAAAACCTCATTATCTCTAAAACTAAGCCTGTATATTCTTACATGTTCACATTATTGGGAGTTGACTGACCATTGTCAGGACCTAAGAAGTACGGGCTGGCTAAAATTCTCCAATTGGAATTTGCACCATTTTAGAACAAAGAAGATCTTTGGTCTCACTCTCCCACTGTAATCTACTCTTTTTTTTTTTTTTTTTTTTTTTTTTTTTATGCCAGGGATTGAACTCATGACCACACACTTGCAAGGAGGTGCTTATGCCACTGAGCTAAATCCCAGCCCCTAATCTACCCCTTTTTAAACTCCTATTTTCTGTCTGCTAGCATACTTGGATTTTATAGTCTGTGAAAGGCATCACTGCCTCAGCTGTCTGGCTGTTCAGAAAGCAAGGGCGATCAACAGCCTCAAGCACACTGAAAGATTCATCTTTAGAAGCCTTTTGTGCTTCAAATTACCATTAAACTTTTTTTTTTTTGTTTTGAGACATTTGCATATGTTTGAATTTTCATACATAGTTTTAAGAAATATTACATAGAGATTTTTTGCCCTCTTTAGTTTCCTCAAATGGTGACATCTTGCAAAATTATCATCTAGTATCAGGATATTGACAAAATATAATCCACTAATCTTATTCAGATTACACAATTTACTGTGTACTCTTTGTGTGTGTGTGTGTGTAGTTCTATGCACTTTTATCACATGTGCATGGTCATGTGTACATGAATGATGTGGAAAAACAAAAAACATTTACATCTTATGTTGTTCTTACATAGCTAAATCTACTGTCCTTCTGCCCACCCCCACTCATCCTTATCACCCTAGCTACCACTAGTCTGTGTTCCATTTCTCTAATTTTGTCATTTCAAGGATATTGTATAAATGGAATCAACCAGTGTGCAATCTTTTGAGATTGGCTTTTTACTCAGCATGATTCTCTTGAGATTCATACAAGTTGCTGCTTATACCAATAATTCATTTTTTTATTGCTGAGTAGTGTACCATGATACCATCACTACATCTTCTGAATTTAAAAGTAACATAATAGAAGAAATCACAGATTTCTGCATCAGGAAAATGTGTGTTTAGCCTCAAGACATGTAATGTTTTGGGAACTGTAAATTTTGATTATTTGCAAAGTATATATCTAACAGGCACTCTGACATTCATTAGATGACAGTTAATACCGAATTATTAGCCACCAAGAATAAAAAGAATTATTAATATTTTAATATATCATGACATTCTTCTTATTTGCAACTAATTTTCATTATTTACTTGTGATTTCCTATTCACATGAATGTTTCTATGTAAAACTTGAGAGTTTTTCTTATTTATTTGTCCCAATAATTTGTTCCCATCACCCCAGCTACCTGCAAACTCCTAGATGTATTTAAATGGTCAGCTCTAAAGACAACTTTCTGTTCAATTGTAATCTGTACGTGCAATTAAATGAATCTGATAATCTGGCATTTTGAAAATCAAAAACTTAGAATACCAAAAAAAAAAGTTTTACTGATATTCACTCAAGTTTGGATAAAAATCTTAAGATTCATATATACATCAATACACTTTTTAAAAAACAAAAGATTTCTTCCCTTTAATATTTTCTATCTTTTATACTAAATATAAACTTTTATATTCTTAAAGATTAACAGACAACATTTACTAATACTTAATATATTTTATAAACTAAAGCATAAGGCTGTCAAAATTTCTTTTCAGAACTGCAATAATAAAGCTATCATGATTGTTAATATAATTAGGTGAACTTCAAAGAAAATAAGTTTATTTGAATAATTCAATCATGCAAAACCAAGGAAAAATATTAAAATATTTTATCAATAAAAATAAATCTTAAATCCTCCTTATTAGAGTTACGGATTTCTAGGAGCAAGAAAACTTGCTCTAGACTGGATAATTTTTTCAAGCTTATGAATCTATGTATCCCCCTCATATGACCAGGAGGGGGAAAATCTGATGATAACATAAATTACCCATATAATTCTTAAGTCTAAATTTTATCACCCCCCCCCAAATGAATAAAAAATGCTCTAGGAAAGGACATTCCACTAGAAATTTAAAAACTTTTACAGTAGCAAGTTTCAATCCTTAATATATTACTTAACTTCTTTTAATTAATTAATTAACTTCTCAGGAATAGTTTCTTCTACAAAAAGTCATCCATTAATTTAAGAAAGAATAGCTTCTATTTCTTTAATAATTTTCCCACAGCTTTGAATAACATGTTCAAATTTTATTATAATTCTTTTTTCCTATAAGACTCTTTTCCTGCAGGATGTCCAAGACACAGTGATTAAGAGCACAGACTTTGAACTCCTCCAGACATTGGTTTGATTCTCAGCTTTTTCTTTGGACAGATTATGTAAAATGTCCTCTCCTCAGTTTCCAAATATAAAACCTTGGGTTAAAAAAGGAAATGTATAGGGCTTAAATACACAATAAGGTTTCAATAATTATTGTGTATACAATAATTAGTAACATAAATGAAAAACAGTTAAATTTCAGTTAATTTTGCCTTTTATTATTAGACTTTCTCAATTTATAGAAATCTGCCAAAGGGAACGTATAATTTTTAATTTTGTGTATTTTTAAGATGTTTAGATGCTGATGATTATTAGATGACTGTGTATAAATAAAGAAAAACAAAAGTAATGGCTTTAAAAGATGCTGAATTACAATTCTGATGTTAAATTAATTGTACCACATTAACAAGATGCTTCTCCATTCCCATATAGAAAATAGGATAAAATCACTGAACTCACATGAACTAAATGGAAAGTTGTAGATAAGATAGTTGGCACCCTATTTGGCGCTCCTGTTCATTTCTGCATATCTTACACTTTAGTATCACTGCAAAAAATCATGGTCAACAGAAAAATATTCATACATTAGATCAGTATTCAAAATAGTAAACCAGGTTGTGTTTTAATGTATTGCTGTTAATTATACCTTAATACCTGATACTGCTTGCATAATAAATGCATACAATCCTACCACAGCAAATAGAAGGCATGGCCATATGATTTATATATAAGGAGTTCTATTAAGCATTTACCAAAACTAGTACCTACTTAATACTAAAGCTATATTTAACATAAAGCATGCTCCAACTATTTTACTATTTTAATCTTATATATAAAGGTACATTTTATAACATCAATAAAATGTCATCCTGATCATGTATTAGTATTCCAAATTATCCATGAAAGGGAAAATCTGATGATTGATAACATAAATTACCCACATAATTTCCAGTTTCCATTTAGTATTTAAAAGTATTTGACCTTTATCACAAACTATCTCTCATGTAATACCCTCACAGTTCTTAAAAATACAACTCAATCATCTCAGATCTCTTTATTCTTATAAATTGTTTATGGACAAAGCTTAAACCAGGAAAAATCTGAGTAGCACTTTACAGTTTAGCCAGCTGGAATGTCCCATAAATTATGAGTAATACATAATCGCTTATGCAGTTATAAAGTGACATTGACCTCTCAACTTGGGAAACAAAATTATAACATCAAAAGAGAAACATTTTACAGGCATTTCAAATGAAGAATAAAACTATGAAATGTTACAAATGTGCTAATGAGGTAAAATACTAAGAAGGTTTGATTGAGGTTAAAGCTAAGCTGAAATAATAAAGAAATGTCTGACGTGGCACAAAGAGGAGGCAGAGTAAAGACTTTTTTCAAATAATGCGTTTCTTCTATTGTATTCTTTCTTATGTCAACACTATCCTACAGGTGTTATCAGCATCCCAATTGTACTGAGGAAGTGACAGGGTTTCTTAGAGGCCTAATTACTTGTGCAAAGCCACAGAGAATGCAGTAAGCATTTTATCTTCTATCATACACGGGTGCCTACACCATTAAACACCAGAATAAGTCCTGCTATTAACACCAGCCTTATTCAGATCCTTATCAATGCCAGTCTTTTTAAAAGGTTAATTTATTTATAATTTATTTAATTTAATTTATTAGGACATGTGTGTAGTTTAGATTCCGTGTGGGAATTTGGTGCATGTACCAAACACATCTTTTTCATTGTACACTGATATAATTGTGATATACGTACTGATCATATTCATCATAGGAAATTTACACCTGCACGTGATACATCTTAGTTCCTCTTTTTTCTCATTCCCCTCTCCTCCCTGCAACCTCTCTTGCCCTCCTTATTTACAAAGCTATTTTTCCATTTTATCCTTTTTTAGTTCCCTCCCTTTTCTCCTTTCTAGTTACACTGTACTTTTGAACAGTTTCTTACTAATTTTCAATATTTATTATTTATTTTAGTCCTTATTTACTCTTTTAGATCCTTGTACTAGGGAGGCAATGTGATATTTACCCATGAGTGTTCGATTTTTTCCACTTAAGTATATGGCTTCAAGGTACATCCATTTACCCAGAAATGTCTTGTCTATCCTTCTTTACCGCTAATACATCATTTATTTAAAAATCACACATATTTTTTAATCATTCCTTGGTTAATGGCTATTTGGGTTGTTTCCAAGATTTAGCTATTACAAGCTGTGCATCCATAAATATGGGTGTGCATATTTTGCTATAGTATGATGTTTTAATTCTTCTGGGAAGATACCCAGAAGGGGAATAGCTGAATCAAATGAGACCTCTAAACCTACTTTTTCAAGGTATCTCTACATTTATTTCCACAGTGGTAGCACCAGTCTATACTCACATCACAGTGGGCAAGAGTTCCTTTTTCCCTACAGTTCAGCCTACATTTGTTATTGGTGGATTCCTTAATGATAGCCATTCTTTCTGGGGTGAGATGGAATCTTGGCATTGTTTTAATTGGCATTTGTTGACCGAAGATGTTGAACATTTTTTCATATATTTATTGTGCATTTCTGTTCACTCATCTGCAAAGTGTTCATTCATTTCAGATGCCCATTTTTGAACGAGTCTTTAAATATGGAGCTTCTAATTTTTGTTTGAGTCCTTTATATCTTTCTTTCACTGGATGTGTTTGGCCTCTTTGTGAAAGATAAAGTGACTTAGTTTGTCTGGAACTGCTTCTTCATTTTCTAATCTGTCCCATTGATCCTTAAGTTTGTTTTTTGGCCAGTACCATGCTGTTTTGTTTTGAGTCCCAGGGATTGAACTCATGATTTGTGCTTGCCAGGCAGATACTTATGCCACTGAGCTATATCTCCAGCCTGCCAACGTCTTTTTACCACAGAATTTTTGTAGTATAACTCCAAGTATGGATTGTGATATCTCCTACCTTGCCTTAGTTGCCCAGAATTGCCTTTCCTATTCTAGGTCTCTCCTGGTTATAAATGAAATTTAGGATTTTTTTAATCTAATTCTGTAGTATTCTGGTGGAATTTTGATTGTATTTGCATTAAATTTGTATAACAGTTTTGGAAGTATGGCCATTTTCACTATATTGGTTCTTCCTACCCCAAACCAAGGGATGTCTTTCCCTTTACTGTTATCATCTTCATCTCCTTTTCCAGCATACTGTAGTTCTCCACATACAGGTGTTTTACTTTATTCATTATATTGATTGCTGGTACTTCATTTTTTTTATGCTATTGTGGAAGGTGTTTCACCTAGTTTCTTTTTCAGTTAGTTTGTCATCTATGTATGGGAAGGTTATTGATTTTTGAGTGTTAACCTTATATCCAGGTACATTACGGAATTTGATTAGTAAATCCAGAAGTCTTTTGGTGGAGTTTTGGGTCTTCTATGTAGTGTATCATGTCATTTACAAATAATGATAATTTAATTTCTTCCTTTCATACATTATTCCTCTTATTTCTTTCTCTTGTCTAATTGTTCTGGCTAACGTTTCCAGAGCTATATGTATAAGAGCAGTGATGGTGGATATCCTTGTCTTGCTTCTGATTTTAGAGTGAAGATTTCAGTTTATTCTCCACTTAGTATGATATTATTTACTGGTTTGACATAGATGGCTTTTATCAGATTCAAATAAAAACCATCTATTCCAAAGTTCTCTAGTTTTTTTTTTATCATGAATGGGTATTAAATTTGTCAAACATTTTATGCACTTATTGAGATGATCATGTGTTTTTCCTATTGGCTCTATTACTATGGTGTACTACATTCATTAATTTGCTTATGTTGAACCCTTGCATCCCTTTGATAAATCCTCCTTGGTCATGGTGTGTCACAATTCTCTTGATGATTTGCTGTTTTCTATTTTCCAATATGTCACTAAAGATTTTTGCATGCATGTTCATTAGTAAGATTTGTCTATATTTCTTTATTTTGTGAATCTTTCTGTTGTTTTGATATTAGGGCAATATTTGTTTCCAGGAATGAACTTGGGAGTATTGCTTCTCATTCAATTTCTTTTCTCTCTCTCCTCTCTCTCTCTCTCTCTCTCTCTCTCTCTTTCTCTCTCTCTCTCTCTTTCAGTTTCTTACATAATTCAATAGTGAATTTGTCAGGGCTTTAGTTTTTCTTTGTTATTAAATTTTAATTACATCATTGATTTCATTGATTAAAATTAGTTTATTTAGATTTTATTTTCTTGATTCAGCCTTGGGAATGAATCTGTCCATTACTTTCTGCATTTACCATCTTATTAGAATACAAGTTCTTACAGTAGATATAGTTGATCTTCTGGATTTCTGCAGCATTCATTGCGATTTCACTATTTTCCCTTCTAATTTCAAAGATTTGAGTGTTTTCATTCCCTTTTTGATAAGGTTGGCTACGGGTTCATAGATTTTACTTAATCTTTCAAAGAACCAATACCTGATTTCATCAATTCTTTATATTGTTTTCCATTGAATTATTTTGTGATTTGATCTTTATTATTTCCTTCCTCTAATTACTGATGATCAAAAAGTAAAAAATCTACAGTAGGGAATAGAATAGTCAAGATTCCGGAAATTCAAAACAGGGGCAGAAATTTAAAAACTAAGAGGAAAACAAAATCACCTATAAAGGAAAGTCCATTAGAATCATAGTTGACTTCTTAACACAAACCTTCAAGTCAAGGAGACATGAAGTATATCAAGCCCTAAATGAAAACAGCCTCCAACCTAGATTGACGTACTCCACAAAACTGTCTTTTAGAACCGATGGATAATAAGATACTTCCATCAAGGAGGAAACTAATGAACACCAGCACTGCAAAATGTTTTAAAAGACAGTCTAGAAAGAAATAATAAGGAATACAGTTCCACGAACTCCAATAGAATGAATCCACCAGGCAAGATAAGCAGTTAAGCAGAGGGAGGAAAATAGAGCCAACATCAGAAAAATAAATTATAAGGATAGGGCAATACATTTCAGTTGTTGCCATCAATGTGTATGGTCTCAATTCATCAAAGAAAACCTGGCAGAATGTTTCAAGAAGTAAGTTCCAATAATATGATGGGTAAAAAAGACTTTTTTTTTTTTTTTTTTTTTGTACCAGGGATCGAACTCACAATCTCATGCTTGTCAGGCAGGTGCTATACCACTGAGCTAAATCCTCAGCCCTTAAACACATTTAATTCAAAAAATAAATTCATAAACTGAAAGGCAAAGGATGAAATACAATATTCAACGTGAGAGGAACCTGGAAAAAAGCAGAGCTAGTTATTATATATGCAGACAAAGTGAATTTCAAGCCAAGACTGATTAAGAGAGACAAAGAAGGTCACTACATCTTTGTAAACGAAATATTCAAAGAGAAGAAATAACAATCATAAATATACATGCAATATATACCAGTCCATGTAACTATATAAAACAAATATTAACGGACATGGAAAATCAAAAAAGCATTATTACAGTTTTATTGGGGAAATCTCAATGCCCCACTGTTGTAAACAGATAGATTGATCAGAGAAATCATCAACAATGAACTATTAAAACTGAACCAAACTTTTGTAGTAGCTGTATACAGTCTTTCACCCCACCACATAAAATTACACAGTCCTCTCAGTTGCACACAGGATGGTCTACAAAGTAGACCACAAAGTAGCTCATAGAATATGGTTCACAAATGCAAAGGTAAGGAAATTATTCCGTGCATATTATCAGATCATAATGCAATGAAACTGAAAATCAGTGACAAAAGAAACCACAAGAACTTCATAAACACATGGAAATTGAATAATATCCTGCTGGTTAAGCAGTGGGTCACAGGTTAATGAAGAAATTAGATTGTTTCAATAATTCAGTGTTAATACCAATACAACACACCAGAAGTTATGGGACACAATGAAAGCAGGGAAATTCATAGCAGTGAATTCCCATACAGGAAAGCAGAACGAGCTCAAAGAAACAACTGAATGCTGAACCTCAAGCTTCTAGACAAACAATAGCAGGTCAAGTTCAAATGTGAGTCACCAGCACCCAGTGCAGTTCAGTGTCCACCCCCGACTGCTCCACTGCACTGCTGTGTCTCTCCGTGAAGGCCTCTGGAGTTGCCAGCGTTCACTGTGTGTCTTCGGATTTGAACTGCTTCCTCCACACAGGGAGTCCTGGCTCAAGAAGAAGGTGCCACCCACCACTTCCTTCTTTGTTAAGTTTCTCTCTTCGCTCTCTCCATGGGTTCCAACTCTTGCTTCAGAACCTTTCTGGGTCCAAGGACCCCTTTCCCTTCTTCCTCTCTTCCTCACTATGCTCTAATCCAATGTCTGGAAACCAAACCTTGCAGAGATTCTTTCTATGCTGTATATCACTCCACCATCTTCAAAAAACTTAACTTGAAGTCAGAAACTTAAGTTTATTTTAAGAAGGATCATTTTGATTATGTTTTCTGATTTATGGACTATTTTAAGATATTCATATCTTATTTTGAGGTGTAAAATCTGAAAGTTAATTATTCCCAGTAGGAATCATTGGAAAATCTTATTTAACAAATAGCAAAAGACACTTTAATAGCATTTTAATTTTCATAATAGTTTTACAATGAATGACACTTCTGTGCAAATAAATTTTTTTTCTAATTTTAGCTTTTTCTTTTATTTTTAAATCTTATATAACTTCAAACTTTATACCTTATTACATTGTCTTACAAGCCAGATACTGTATCTATAGATATTTGAAGTGTACAAGTGTTTACCCCTATCAAAACTTTGAAATGATAAGGGTTTCTTTCCTCTCCCTTTCTCTTTTACCTATCTCTTGGACCCCTCCCTCTTTTTTTGTATACATTTGAAGTCTGCTACAATAGTTATTATCTGCTATCTTACAGCTAAACACCTTAGCACATGAAAAATTCCTGTACTCTCTTTGGAACGAAATAAACATAGAAATCTTGAGCATTTAAAGACTGGTATAACTTCATGGCTGTAACTAAACTATTCTTTTTTTGTTTGAACACTAAACAAACAAAAAAAAGAGTAATAAGTCCTTATTCTGCATTAAAATATCGTTTTGATTACAATGCTGTGCAGTGGGGTACTGATCTTTAGAGACCCAAATTCTAATTTCAGGCTTTAAATCTTTAAGCAGCGTTTGCCATGTTGTTAGATACTTAAAAGATCAGAGCCTCAGTTCCATTCACATTCAACAAGATTTCTTATCTGCTTTATGGATAAGAGAAAAAGAGAAGCATACATAGAAACGTGTTGGGATATTGAGCAGAGACCAAATATAAATTGGTAGGAACATTGTTACACATACAGGAAAGCATGGAATTCTTTTACAACTAACTCTTTCTTCCAATCTGGATAATTTTGAAAGCAAAAATGCAATTCCATTATCCTTCCACAAGAAATGCTATGCTACTATTTTCAACTGCTAGAAATATTATCAAGAAACCAAACCTATATGAACAAACATATTAATGGACATGCATGTATTTAAGTTTGAATTGCACATGATAAGTATAGTATTTTTAAGTATAAAATTGAGGAAGCCACCATTTTTCTAAAGTTATCTCACGTCTATAACATTTTTATAATTTGAGTACATTATAAGCACTTTTTAAGAATTGTACTTCCTTTATGTACATTTGAATTAACAATACAAAAGATGCTTACATTTTCACTTTTAGTTTTATTCTCAGAGCTTCTGACAGTTTAAATTTCAACACTAATGATTAAGATCTTTGCTTCATACCAGAAGCTAAAAGCTGATAGGTTCTTGCAAATAGCGACACCTTTTAATAGTCACACACTCCAGTAGTTACTAATTTTCCAACCCAGTACCTGAAGATGACATTTTGATAAGTTTGCAAAGGACTTTCTGAACTATTTATTAGTTTAGAATATGAAAAAGTACACCTTGAATAATGACATTTCATTCTAAAAATAACTGAATACATTTTGTCCATTTTTTTATTTCTAACCAGAGCTAACTTACAGAATTTTTGAGAAAAGTACCGAGAACTCATAATTAACAAATGACTCACATCTATTTCTCATTTCATAGCATGCAAAGCACTGCATTTTTATTTTGAGTTCAAAATTATTTTTCCAAGAAAACATCCTATCATGATGCTTCAAAATACTGCTATGAATGAATAAGAAACAGACATTTTCGTTCGTGCCCTAAGTTACAATATGACCTATGCTGTATCCAGTTTTTGTGTCTATTTCAGAAGTAATAGCAATAATCATTGAAAGCCACTAAGTATGTGTAGCGCTGTATGTGCTTGAAATTATGATCATTGTTTTCAAACTGCCTAGAAACTAAAGCCTGGGACTTAAAGCTTTTACTTTATCTTTGTTGTTGTATTTGAGGTAAAGGGAAATAAACTCAGGGTGTCCTGTGGGTTTCTTCCATGGAGCTATAACCCCAGCCTTTTTAAATAGTCTTTAAAAAATGTTTGATCTGGGGCTGGGGATTTAGCTCAGCGTCATAAGTACCTGCCTTGCAAGCAGGTGGTCGTGAGTTCGATCCCCAGTACCGATAAAAATGAAAAAGACAAAACAAAACAAAACAAAACAAAAAATGTTTGACCCAAGATAATTTGTTTTGTCACCTTCTTTATAGTCCTCCTCCTCCGTCTCCTCTTCCTCTTCTTCTTCTTCTTCCTCCTGCTCCTCCGCTCTGTCTCTGTCTCTCTCTCTCTCTCTCTCTCTCTCTCTCTCTGTATTTATCAGTACACACTAGAATTTGAGTCATTTCAGGTCAATGTGACACTGCACAGTACTTTATTTTTTATTTACTTATTTTTATTTCTGAATCCATGAACATTCTACTATTGAGCCACAAGCTCAGCTCCTTTTCTATTTTGAGTCAAGGTCTCCCTAAATTGCCCAGGCTTGTGTTGAGCTCATCATTCTATATATTAGTTCCTGGTTAACGTGGTTTATAGGTATATGTCACTGTCCCTGGTTCAAAGTTTTCAACCAATTTAATAAATCAGCTAATGGTTCACGTTTATCTAATTTCTTCTTACTTATAGGTTAAAAACTTCAAAAGCAGTTCTGAAAACAAAAATTTATCTTTACTACCTTTATAAAACCAACATTATTTTATATTAAATTGAAGGCACTTATATAATGCATTTAGTCACATGTTTTTAATTATGCTATAAATCATATTTTGTATTTTGGTTTTCAACACCTTTCACCACTTGATAGTTGTATCTTGCCTTGAGAATATGCACATTACTTCATAGAAATTATACACAACATCTCACACTTGCCTAACACTTAAACAGTATGCGTATAATTAGCAATGGGCAGACAGTCTTATTATAAAACATGGTATAACTAAGTGTTGATACGTATTTTCATGTATAATGGTGAGAACTACAGTGGTGGAGTAAACCTAGGAAAAAACCACTTAAACAATGAAGTCAGAAAACAATTTTATGAGTTAAATATCATGCACCTCAAAATCTGTATGTTGAAAGAACAATTTTATGGGTTTAATATTGTGTACTTCAAAATCTGTATGTTGAAAATCTGTAATCCCAAGTATTTCACAATGTGACCTCATTCTAAAATAGGTTTGTTGCAGATATAAGTAGTTAAATTAAAATGAGATTACATTTGGAGTAGAGTTGGGCTCCTAATGCAATATGACTAATGTACTTACTAAAAAACAAAAGCAAAAACCAAAACAAACCTGGTCACCTGAAAGGACAATTACACATACAGGTAAAACATTACAGAAAGATTGGAGTCACACTGCTACAAGCAAAGGATCCATCAGAAACAAGAAGAGCGACTTGGAACAGATTCTCTCCTAAGGCTTTCAGAAGCAGCATGGGCCCACTGCCATCTTGATTTCTGAGCTTTGGCCACCAGAACTGTGTGGCTGTTAATTTCTGTTGTTCTAAGCCACTTAGCTTTTACTGCAGGCCTAGAAAGCTAAGCATAAAAGGCTGTAGCACATAATCGTGTACACAGCTAACAAATGAAATACCTTACTAAGATTGAAAGTGGTTCTTCAGATCGGCACATGTTGTTCTGTCTTAAGTGAAAAACACATCATTTTAAATTCAGGATGGTTATGTCTGCCCCTTTGCTTTTTTTGCTCAGGACTACTTTGGCTAACCTGGGCTTTTGGGATTTGATATAAATTTCATGACTGTTATTTCTAGTTTTGTGAAGAAAGTTACTCATATTTTGAGAGGAATTGAATTAAATCTATTATTTTTATTAATGTACACTTTTGGTAGCATGGGTTCTCCCTACACAAGAAAGAGGATTATCTTTCTATTGTTTAGCGTTCTCTTCAGTCTTTCTTCACAGTGCACAGTTTCCAATACAGAGGTCTTTCACTTCCTTGTTTACACTGATTCTTAGGTATTTAGTGTTTTGTTTTGTTTTTCTTTTTTGAAGCTGCTGTGAGTGGAATTTTTTCCCCTGATTTCACAGTGGGTTTATTACTGGTGTAGAGGAATGTTAGTTATTATCATGTGTTTATTTTACATCCTGCCACTTCGCTGAATTTGTTAGTTCTAAGTGTTTTCTACAGTTCTTCAGGTCACATCATGTACAGATAAAGTTTGACCGCTTCCTTTCTTCTTAACATCCTTTTTATTTCCTTTTCTTGTGTGACTGCTTTGACTTAAAATTTTCAGTGGCAAGAGCTGACACCTGTGTTTCATTTCTGATTTTCAACAGGGAAGTTTTCAGTTTTTCCAATTTTGTATGATGTTGGCAGTGAGTCTGTGATAAATGACTTTCAGCAGTTTGAGGAAAAGTCCTTTTATATCTATTTTTACAGAAGTTTTTACTACAAGTAGATGTTAATTTTGTCCAAGGCTTTTTCCAGATCTATTGAGATTATCATGTGGTTTTTTCCTTATTTCTATTGATGAG
Organism: Cavia porcellus; assembly: GCF_034190915.1. Classification (NCBI taxonomy): domain Eukaryota; kingdom Metazoa; phylum Chordata; class Mammalia; order Rodentia; family Caviidae; genus Cavia; species Cavia porcellus. The sequence continues at coordinate 6,425,836 of NW_026947500.1, read as the reverse complement.
ATATATTACATCTGTCAACTTATATCCCTTGTACAATCCTTGAAACTCTGGGATATATGGGAATTTAAATGTAATATATAATCTTCTGATTATTTGTTACCGTCTGCTTTAAAACACATTATTGAGAACTTTTGCATCTTTAATATTAGCATCTAGTTTCCTTTTTGTGTTGAGTCATTTTAGAGCTTTAGGATCAGGAGATGGCTGAGTTGTTGGAATGAATTTTGGAAAGTTCTTTCCTTTAAATTGCATCAAGGAGACAGAGGAGAACTAGCATTACTTCTTCATGAAGCTCTATTATTCAAAATAGTATAGTACTGCCACAAAAACAGACAGGTAGCCCAACAGAATGGAATAGAAGACACGAAAACAAACTGTAACCTTTAAACATATGATCTTTAACAAAGAAACTAAAGCCTATACTGGAGAAAAGAATCTTTGTAAAAGATAGTGCTGGAAACACACATCAAAGTGTAAAAAAGAATAAAACTATATCTGTATCTCCCACCCAGTAGTATGATCAAATCAAAATGGATCAAATATATTGAAATAAAAGCAAAAACACTAAAATGACCTGAAGACAAAACAGAGAAAACTCTTGAAGTCACAGGTATAGGTAAGGACTTCTCCGAAATCCAATAGCAGAAGAAATATTCAAAAGGCCAACAAATGGGATTGTATTAATTTTAAAAATTCCTGCACAGCGAAGAAGTAAGCAATGGTGAAGAAATAACTTACAGAATGAGAAAAAATTTGCCAGCTACTCATCTAAGAGATTACTAATATCTAAAATATATAAAGAACTCAAAATTAATAGATTCCTCAAAACAAATGACCCAACCAGAAAATGGGCAAAAGAAATAAATAGACACTTCTCAAAAAAAAAGTGTACATGGTTAATAAATACATACTTTAAAATCCTCATCTTTTTAGTCAATAGAGAAATGCAAGTCAAAACAACTCTAAGATTACAGCTTACTCCAATGAAAATGACTATCATTAAGAAAACAAAAAATGCTGGCGAAATGTAGATGCAAAGAAACTCTTTACAGTGTTAATGGAATTATAATCTAGTAAAACCTCTTTGAAAATCAGTTTGGAGATTCTTCAAAAAATGGAAATGGTAATTATATTCGATTCAATTATGTCTCTCCTGTATATCTTTAGCTCCCAAAGAGCTACAGCCATAATACTACATTGGTACTTGCATATACATTTTTATCAGAGTGCAATGCACAGTAGTTAAACTACAGGAACAGTCTAGAAGTTCACCAATCAACATATGAGTAAAAAAGTGCGGTATGTGTACACAATGGGTATTGCTCAACTGCAAAGAGGGGTGAATGAATCATTAGCAAGAAAATAGACATACTTTTGAAGCCCTGATGTTAAATGAAATGTCATATATGGAATATTAAATATCACAGGTTTTGTTTTTTGAAAAAACAAAAAATACAAATAAAAGAAGACAATAAAAAAAGATGTAAGGAGACAGTAAGGTAGACTTTTTTGAAGTTGGGAGGGGTGGACATGAGTAAGAGAAGTGAAGGTATGGTAAGAAATCAAAAACATACTGATAAAAAGGGAAACTTTTAAAAGAGAACATTCTAAATAGGTGATGCTCATATTGTACTTTTACTTAAAATCTAGTTAATGCCTTTCCAAAGTCAACAGGAAAAAATTGAACTTTGTATATAGATACGATAGCAACTTTACCATTTATAATAATCTCTTATACATGAACACTTGCCATTTCCCTTTGAGCTATGATTCAATAGTCTTATATTAAAAACAAACAAGTTTTAATTTTTTTTTTGTCTTTTTCCTTTTTATTGGTACCAGGGATCGAACTCACGACTGCCCGCTTGCAAGGCAGGTGCTTATGCCGCTGAGCTAAATCCCCAGCCCCAAAAACGAACAAGTCATAACAAAAAAGTGAATTGTCTGCGGGAACTCCCTAAACAATGGTGAAGCTATGATTTCAACCACAGTATACATTTTTTGAGAATACTCATAATGTCATGTGAAAATAATTCATTCCAGATATGGCCTTTTTTGGGTTGTTCTTCTATGTCATTTAATGAGCCTTCTGCACTATCCGATTAACCTAAAATGCACCCATTTTCAATTATGAAGTTTTCAATGTAAGATGCCTGTTTCCCATTTTGTCATATTTGCTGGCATCTGTTTTTTTCTACCTTAGAAATCCCAAACAAACTATTTTTTAATATTAAAGACTTGACAACTCTGTTTCTTTCCATGAAATTTAATTATGTTTTCCTTGATCACAATTCAACCATGGTCAAGTCACAGAATTCATGAAACTCTAAAAAAAGACACAGTTCAGAGTATTCAGACAATCATATGATACACAGGTTTACTTCTTTCTACTACACTGTAAGTTTCTTAAAGAAATGACATTGTAACCCTCATGCCTATATGATAAATATTTGTAGATTTCATACATGAATGAATGAGTAAATAAAATACAGCACATTACAAAGTTAAGAAGTTATATGTGTTTTCACTTTATTGCTATTACAAACTATGCTGCAATATTTCTATTAAAATGTAAATCCTCATCTTCAGGAGATCCTCTCCAAAGACCTAGAATAGAGCATTTCCTGGTCCAATCGTAACTGCTCAGTAAGAGTATGGAATAAATGTTGAATGTTAATGCTATTTCTCTGCATTTATGGCATACTGTTAGCAGTTTAAATGAATGGAATATATGGATTGACATCAATAAATCTAAAAAGTAATGTTAATAAATGGTGAAAGCAAGTAAAAAATATACTTGCAGTTGGATGTGGTTTATATAAATGTTCACATGCTATTTCATAACATTTTTGTTTATGTATATATGAATAATTCTAACTAAAACTCTATGTGAATAAGAAACACCAAAGTCATGGAGAAGAAAAGAAAGCATAAACAGGAGATGGGAAAGAAATAATCAAATTTTTAAAAACACATAAAATAAGAAATCTAAAGTTAACATGCCAATTATAACAATCTATTTTACTGGATTAGGAAGAACACAGATACTTGCATTTTATTGTTTGCTACATATTTCTATTTTTAGAAATAGTATACAATTAAAAATGAAAAAATCATTTAAAAAATGTAAAATTATCTTAAAGGGAAAAAGTAAAATAGAAAAATTATCAGGCAGACATTGCAATAGCGGTTACCAGAGAAGAGTCACTCATGACTGCTAAAATGAATGGGTGAAAACTGGGGAGGAAAGGGATTTTATCTTATTATTAATTATTTATTTAATTAAACTTACTTACTTTATTTATTGAATTTTTTGGTACCAGCGATCCAATTCATAACCTTGCACTCGCCAGACAGGTACTGTGCCACTGAGCTAAATCCCTGGCCCAGAAAAGGACATTTGCATAGTCTCAAAGTATCTTGTCCGTGATACTTACCAATTACACAGAGAAATATAGTAACTTTATCATGGGAAATCCAGTTACATACCAACTTCCTTATGTAATGAGTTCCAAACCCTAGATAATATGCCCTGTGAAGCATATGTTGTGATTTGTCTCACACTCTTGCCAAAAATGTATTCCCCTTTCAAATCATAAGAAAACATCAGACAATTCTAAATAGAGGATTTTCAACAAAATGATTGATATTCTTCAAAACTGTCATAGTTAAGACAGACAAAGAAAAACTAAGGAGGTGTCACACATTGGAAGAGGGTGGAATAAAAGCAATTGGATGAAGCATTGAAATCTCCTTAGGATCCTGTTGCAGAAAATCATATTACAAGAAAACAAATGGTGGAGAATCAGTTAGGGTTGCTATTTAGATAATGGTAGCATATCAGTGTAATTTTCTATGTTGGTAATTGAACTCTAGTAATCCTTGACATTAATAATTAGAGAAAACAGTGTGGGGAAAGTTGAAGCAATTCATATTTCTTTTCTCAGATTTCTATCAGCATAAAATAAGACTGAAAACTGTTTAAAAAAAAACAAGGGTACCTATTGGTGGATCTTATAATCTTACCTAGAAAACTGTATTCTAAGGAAATAATTAGAAAAGCCTACAAAAATGTATTTATACAAAGTTATATTGGTATGTGCATTCAGTATAGCAAAGTTTGAAAATTTAATGGGGAGTAAACTAAGGAATCACTAACCAATAAATTTTGTTATATGCACACAAAACTACATGTGGCCAGGAAAATTATGATATTCCATTAAATGTGCTGACATACATTCAGGTTTAAACTTACTGCTGTGTAAAAAAAGGAAAATAACATGCATGTAAAGAACAACCTAATTAATATTTTATGTATATGTATGTGTTTTTACTTTTTGTAATTTAAATTAAAAAAATTTCTGATCCTGAATGCGTGCAAAGGAACTAACCTTAAACAATAAACAATAAAATATTAATATTTGTTTTATGCAATTTAGAGTAATGAGCACACTCTCTGTTACTCTGCATTATCTATAGTTCTAGCACTGCAATAAAATAATGTTATTTTTTTCAGAATGCAAGATGTCTTGCTATGGGTACCATGAAAAGTAGGCTATCATATATAAAACTCACCTTTACTGTCATTTTATTTAGTATTCACTCAAATGATTTTTTAAATTGCCACTGGAGCAGAGTGTTCACCTTCAGGACAACAATGAATCTATGCCATATTAAAAAGAATTGGGTTCACTTTCAGAGAAAATGGTTATCATAGAGAAAGTTCCTGTTAGGAATGATTGATCTGTTAGTCATATTTCTGTACAGAAGAGATTCTTAACATCTGACAATCCCTCATGTACAGAGTGGTAGTCATAGCACTATATAGAGAATTTGATGCTGGTTTTGACTACGTAGTGAGTAGTCCAAACATAGTCCTTTTATTGAAAAACACAAACAAAAAATCAATAGATTATCAATTTCAGAGGTAGATGTGTCACATGGAGTTGTACAGCTATAAGTCTATATTTGCCAAGAGCTCAAAACTGTATTAACATGTATGCCTATATATTGTGTGTTTGTATTTACATAATTAGCACAGAAATGTGTTATATTTATCAGAATGTCAGATCTCAGTGTTTTGTAACAATTCGTATTTGTGTATGTGTGTATATATAAATGTATATATGTATCAATCACAATACTATGATACTACTTATACAGAACTTAAAGTCAGAGACATTTAAGAGGCAATTTAAAGCTCGCAATTTTATTCTAGGCCTGGTGCTTTTCTGACTAGATCACACTTTTCATCTTCATTAAATACACAAACACACACACAATGATAAAGTATGAATTTACCCATTAGCCACCCACAGTGATACAAAGTTAAATGGGCATTCTTTGCTTTGCAGGTATTGAGGAGAAGCGGGCAGTATATAAACAGTAGACATTTGGCAGCGTTTATTTTAACACCAATGAAAGTACTATCAATTATTAATCCAAAGCATAAATAATTATACACTCCTTATAGTAAGGAAATGATTTGCCAACTGGATTTTGTCATTAGTTTAAAATTTTTAATCATCGTTTATTTTCCTTCTATGCATTAAGAAATGCACACTTAGATAAGCAATTTGCCAACTGGATTTTGTCATTAGTTTAAAAATTTTTAATAATAGTTTGTTTTTCTCCCATATACTAAAAAATGCACAAAGCAACATAAGTAATATGTGTGCTTATGTTGAGATACATATTTTTTTTAATTTTCTTATGCTGTCCTAGACACTACTTCTGATCACAAAACCAAAATATTTTTTTTTGGTACTGTCATTCGAATAGACTGAAGTTAGATATTGTTTATACTTGCTAGCATCCATCAATTATGTAAAAATTGTCACTTCTGTAGAAATACGATGATGTATTTATGTAACTTTGACCTTCAAAATATTTAAATGCTTTGACAGGGGTGCCGTTCTACCACCTTTGTTTAACAAACATAGGAACAGATCTTTCTCATATGTTTTAGATACCAGCATTCATTTAATGAATAGATCTCACAAGCACCACCCTGTGCCATTCATTAATGTGGGGTAGCTGATAACCACAGAAATATGCAAACCATTATGCCTATCACAGACAAACTCACCCATCAGTGTTTTAGAAATGTTTAAGTAAAAACATAAAAGTATCAGAGTGGATTAGAAAGTGTTTAAAATCACACAAAGTAGCAACTAATAATGCAAGAAATATGATTTAGAGTAAAGATAATTGAACGTTACTTCATGTCTGCATTTGAACTCCATAGTTTGACTCTGCAGGTGAGTGAAATTAAACTCTGTAGCTTAACGTTCTAACTTATGACAAACATGGAATTCAGTTCAAGTCACTCTGCATGGATGTGCTGAGGATTCCATGAAAATGTGTGTGAAGACATCACAGAGTACCTTATCTATACAGCATTCAGTAAACAGAAACATCCTTTATTTTTGCCTTACAATTACTGCAGAAGAAATAATCTTAGTAAAAAGGAAGAGACGATTAACACACTCTGTCTACCTAATGTACTGGGCTTTCAGAGACTCCCTGAAATTTTTCACAGGTTCACTTTAGGTCTAAGTGGGAACATAGCCCTTGAAATACACTGATAAAGACTTTAAGTATGCATTTTTGCTTTCCAAAAACGTGTGGATTTTTATTCAGAAAATATCATTGTTTTAGCTAGGATGTATACATAATTCAGTAGGATTCAATCCTATTGTTTCATTTTGTGGTGAAGTACATTTTTTAACAATTCATATTGTTTTGGCACAGAAATAAATTATAGTGCTGAAAGGACCAGAATAAATATAATGACAGCATACCTCATGCTGAACACTCCTCCGTCTCCCAACAGTTTGCTGAAGGGAAAAACACCTAAGAAGTACTTCGTGATTCTTTCATACAGTGCACTCCTACTCATGAGACAGGGTTCCTTTGGGAAAAAGACTGCTCAAATGGAAAAATGATAACATATTTATGTTTTTAAACTGATAATTTCCAAGGAGCATAGCTTTCAGGTATCTATGAATTTTTGTTCTATATATTTTTTATTATTATTGACCCTTCCTGGACATTTTAGCGCAGAAAAGAAGGGATGTTTAGAAATGGGGTATGCTAGCTTTCAAGACGTTTCTAGTCAACAGTTAACTGGTTTTTTCTGATTCATTTGTGGGTGGTTTTAATATCTTTGGGAGCGTCTCTTGTTCAGCGTAGTTCTTTACAGTTTCTTTCCAGTGCTATTTATTACTTTGGCACCACCTTCTATACATGCAAGTACTTTCTTTTTTACAACATATGAAATTGTTTTCCTGTATTTTAATGGTAGAAAGTTCTTAAAAGTTGTTTTTGTCCTATTTTCTCCTTGTTTCAACAGAAGTATATCTCAATATTTCTTTTCTGCTATAAAACCTGAAAGAAATTCAACAACTCTGTGCAAAGAAAACTTTGATTCATAAACTTGTGTTTAGTAAATCATTTAACAAATCCAACTGTTCACCAAAATCATTAAATCAATCTTTGGCACAGGTCAGTTTTAAATGGCTGCTAGCAATACGCACTTAATTTTCTTCTGGGTACTGTAAGAATGAAGGTAAAGTAAGAAACAGCTTTCCAGTTGAAAGAATTAATTCTCAATAAAAATGAACTAATTTCTCAAGGTCATGTGACACTCAGATAATGAAGTCCAGGAATAAACCAGTGCTTACCTACTTGAGAGTATGTGCTCTTACCACCCATTCCACTGACTTACAAGTATTTCTCCATAAAAATCGAGACTAATTATTAACAACTAAGTATTATTTGATATTCTTTAAATGTTTAATACAGAGACTTTATTCTTTATACCGTGTGGTTTATGGTATTTGGAATCAAAAATAGGTCTCCTGTACTAGTTTTTCTCTAAAACAGATGTTTAATTTAGCATCTTTGCCTCTGTCTCTCTCGGTCTCCTCCCCCCTCTCTCTGTATTAATAACATTTTAGGCAAGGTTGTTATTGAGAGCACAGGGCAACTCTGTGAAATGTAGGATGCAGTGGAGCAGTTTTAGCCTAGACTTATTAGACAGCAGTAGTATAAGCCAATTTTTGACAATCAAACATGTTTCCAAACATTGCTATTATCTACAGTTGGAAACCACTGATTGACTAAAGGAAACTTATGCAGTTACATGCACATGGTTAAAAACTGTCTAATTCATCTTAGAGCCAATATCTATTACTTCATAAAGAACAAATCAAGATATGGTAGAATGCAGCCACCTAGGGGGAAAAAATTCCAGATACTTCGTGTGGATAAATTCTGAATCAATTAACCTTTATCTGCACAGATTATTAAAAGCCTTAATGTACTTTACAAATTAAAGATAGTGAGATGGGCAGGACTTAGGATTTTATGATCAAAAGACACCTTAATTATACAACCTCTTTTTTAATAGGTGATAAAACTGGGATAAACTAACTTGATCAAAGCTAATATTTTTCAACACTACTATAATAATGTAACAGAACTGTCTCTAGAAATAAATCGTCTCAGTCTAGTTTAATATTCCTTTCTTATGTATTAAATTTGGGCTCCATAAATAACCTCATAAGGGTCTCTATGACAGTGAGACAGTGATTTTTTTTGAGATTTAGTTACATTCTTTGTCATGAATGAATGTGAGCTGTAAAGAATCCAGCAAACAGGAGTAAAAGGAAGGGCCAACTGAAGGAAGGATCACTAATTGTAAGTCATACAATCTGGAGTAAAAAGACAAAGAAATTTATTATATATGAACATTATCATGAATCTTGTCATTTGATTTCTGACAGGATAATACTTTGAACAATCATAGAAATTTAATTAGTAAAAAATAACTGTTTTGTCATTTGCCAGAATCTCAAATGCTGCTGCAAGCCCTGGTTCATGTTCTGATTTGCCATTACCATGCACATGACATAAACAGATCACTCCTCTTATTAAATATATCTGTAAACTTTTCTTTTAATCAATGAAATGCTATTCTAATGACTTTCACTAAGTGACCAAAAATGCTAGATTATACTATCTACTTAATTACTCTACATAATTTATGGTCATGAGTTGCAGCTATATTAAATGTTAGCTTTAGACAAGCAATCATGGAAATAAACAGGTTTAATAAAACATAGTCCTACCAACACCAGTGTTACCATTTGACAAAGAAGCATCTTTTGTTTTAAATGACAGAAGGTAAGCTCAGTATTCTACCCCTCCCACCTACTCTTATCACTATATGGTGTAATAACAACAATGTACCTATTACTACATACCTTGGAAAGCTTTTTCACCTAGTGATGAGAACTTTGAATTGAAGTCAGATATATGTAGTGTTACATCCATATGCTCCTACATATAACCGATGCAATATTAGACAAGGATCTTACTTTCTCTGATTTCAAGTTAGCCATCTAGAAAATGCAGGTAATACCATTCATCTTCTGTTAGGATGTATAACAGTAAAACCTTAAATAAGCATGAAGTGCTATAATTATCAGAGCATTATCAACTGAATTCATCCTACGAGAATTCTACGGTACTCCAAATTTTTTTCAGCTAACCAGTGTACTTTCAATAAATATGATCCTCTTCATCTCAATATTTCTTTAATTAGTTTATGTTCTATCATTTCTATTGCTACTGCACCAAGTAAAAGAGTGGACCCTCATGACATGCCTTTAACCGAACACAACTTACTCGCACTTGTTTTCTAGTCTTTCAAATACCGATTTGAGTGTGTATACCCTTTTTGGGTTACAGATAAAGGAAGTGGGAAAGATCAATACATAAAGAGAAAATGGCTGAAACTAAACCAATTTTTTCACCATGTGACGATACCTCATGTGAAGAAGAATATTGCTATAACATGAGCTTATATAAAAAAGACTTGAATGGAGAACGCGTACTTGGACTCTCTTTCTTTATTTCATACTAATAGCAAGGTTTGAACATTTTAACAGGGTCTTAAGTAGGAAATAACACATCAAAACAGTTTTTGTGCCATGTAAGTTTTTGACTTTTTCTCCTGACTGTAAAGGTAAATTAATATACAAACCATATTCCAAAGTTCACTCAACATGACCTTTTCATATTCATTTACTATAATTCTTTTGATCTTCTATGAACCAAGAAATTTAGTAATGTCAATAACTTTTTAGGGGTTAAAATAATGAAAATACGTTCAGAAAATTATAACAGTATTTGAAGGTTGAGGGACATGAATTTTAATACATATATACAGAAAATACATTTAATGGACTCAAGTATATTTTTTGTAAACCTGGAAAGAACATAAAGGGAATAATTAGTGCAGAGTGGTGTTCTGTCTTTCTTTGATAACCAACTTCTCCTGCCCAGCATCTGTACTAGCTAAAACAAGAGTTCCACGAATGTCAATAGACTTTAATAAGTGATTCACTGCACAATGCAAATCACTTTCATTCCGTCTAAATGCTTTCACTCTATGAGAAAGATAAAGTTGTATTTAGCTCGAGGAGGACATACTGGAATATAATTCGCCTTCCCCATTGTCTATGCCATGGAGCTTTCTATAAAATGGCAAGAATAATCACTTATTTCACAGGAACATCTATTACGTTTTCACTTGTTCTGCCTTTAGGACAGGTGACCTACACAAATGAAAAGAACACAGGTGACACAATCTTGTTTATCAATTAAAGAAAGCAATTAAGCATATTTTGAATAAAATACACAAAACTTTCAGACCTCAGACTAATCCTGTAAGAGGAGGAATACTGGGTGGAGAACCAGAGTAAATGAGAATTTTGAGGAACCAGCCACAAACATGTAACTGTCAGTTAAACATAAACATAATCACTCAAATGCTGGAAACAGTGAAGAAATGATAACCTAGAAAAGCACACCAAAGCCCAGAGAGCCATAAATGAACACAATAAGGGGCACATCAAAATTTGAAGATAGTGACACTGTAACATTTATGATTCAGGGACCAAAGCATCATAGTGTCCCTTTTATACGATAAACCCAATATGTTATCTGATAAAGTAGACCCTGTGGCCCAAAACTATTTTTTAAACTGCTGCTCTGGAAGTTTCTAAGTGCTACATCTTTCTGCTCTTACTTATTTCCCCTTTAAATGGCTCCCAGATGGTTAATATTTCTGACATATCCTTGTATCCACTGGGTAGATGATTATGTCATGCAGTGATTGTCATTTCAGCTTTAACAAAGACAACTCAGTGAAAAAGAGAACAACAACTAGAACAGTCTAATAAATCACCACTTTCTCATCTGAAAAATCTACAATAGACCTGCACTTTAATACCTCATTGCTAATGAATATACACAAGCATCATCTGCATTTTGAGGTCATTTAAACTCTTAAAACTCTTTACATTATTGTTTTACTTTTACTGGTTATTTTCCTATTGCTTGGATTTACTACTGCTCACAATAATGTTAATGCCAAGCTATGATTCTTTGGTTAAGTAAAATTAAAGGCAATGGAAGCTATCAGGACTCATCTGCCAAATGAGGAAACCCTGAGCGTCAAGATCCTGGAGAAATGAGGGCTGCAATAAGGCCATCTGGTAGATTTTTCCCTCTCTTTAAATAATTATTATTTTACAAAATAGTTTTACAGACATTTTTAGGATGAACTGTCATTCTATACCTGTATATAAACCATGCAAAGGCAGTGCTATATGAATACAGATTATACTGTACATTATAAACTACAAAAAGATAATTTGTCTCAATAGATTATTCAAGCCTCTATCAAGAGACCACTTTTATGTGGCACTGGAAACAAAGCCATGCCTACATACCCTTGAAACAGATGGTTGAGAAAGACTAGCAAGATAAATGCAAAAGAAAGTCTTCATTTAGCAGTGCTTTTAGCTCTAAGCCAAAACAAAGTAGAAATGGGCTTTGATATCTTCACCCTGATTGATTTGCCAGCTCCTAAAGAGCCTGTACAAATAAGAGGGGGACTGAGAAGTCTGCTAAGGAGCCAGGAGGCATATGCTATTTTCAAATTAAGGTTACAATTGTCAAAAGGCTTCGGTGTTTAGGTTAGTAGTAGAATTACTTTACTATTGAACAAATTCTAGTTATTATTGTTATATGTGACTATGTTCAATTTCATAATAAGGCATTGGTAGTTTTTCTCTTTTCTCATATGTTCCCATGCCTCTTTCCTATAAAGCAATTAATTTATACCCAAAAAGGAGTCAATGAAAGGAGAAATGAGGTCTCCATAGTTCCCTAATCACACACTTCATAGTAACAAGCTCATGGAAAATGAGAGACAAGATCTATGCCTTCAAATATTTTCTGATTGCTAACTGCTGTATCATGTGATATATTAGACTTGTAGATGTACACGGTCACAACACCTATGCACAACAGATAAGTCTTTTGAAATGTTCTGGGATTTACAAATATTTCGTTATTCTTTAACTTATTGTCTAGATTTGATTTGGAGGGTTGTTTATTCCTAACATTTTCCAAGTCCTCTTATTGGATTTTGATAAATGTTTCTATACCTTTACACTCTTGGGTTAATCATTGTCATAAAAAAAATCAAGCATATAACTCATCATATTTATCAACATTTTATGAAAATAAAGGAAGTTTTAAGAACCATCTGAAAAGAATGTTATTGACAAAGATCATCATCCAGTGCTTTATTAAATGAATAGTTTAATCATAGTTCCCTCTCTCGAAGGTTTAAATGTGCCTACCAGGTTTTAAAATACTCTAAACAATAGTGGGAATTGAGTTTTTAGGTAATTATTTTTAAATGGAAGCATTTACATTTTAGACTAATAACTTCAAACCATGAATTTTGGTTGTAGGTCTTGCGACTGCCTAATATCACTTATAATAATAGCAAAGCAATTCTGAAAGAGTCAAAAGTCTCACAATAACTAAAAATATAAAAGAGACCATAACACTATTTTGCAAGCTAGAACATAGAGAAGTAGAAGGTCCTTAGATAAGAAAATGGATTCTTATACAGGCAATAAAAAAAGCTTACAAGGGTCCCCAAATTCCCACAGACACATTATTTCACTTTAGGTATCACAGGAAGAATAATTTAGGAGTAGAACACACATTGAGATCCCAAGGCTTCTATAATATGCAACATCCTAATTAGAGATTGATTATGAAACTACATGTTTTCATGAGAACTGACTCTCATATTCTTATTTCATGGTTCTCAAAGCATATTGCACTTATTGTAAAGCATAATCCTCACAAAGGTGAATAAAAATTTCTTCTATTTTTAGATAAAGAAGAAACTTAGTTGAGTCTCTACCTACACTATTGACTTACCTATTGTAAAACTTCAATGGTGGTATTAAAGTCTTCAAAATTCACTTTACTTATAGTTTAAATTGTCCTTGGAACCTTTCAAATAGGTCTATTTCACTAAGTAAGTTATTTTCTAACCTGAGTATTCATAAGAATCCTTAGAGGAGTGACTAAAAAATCCTGTCTGAAAGAATCTAAATGACTTAAGACTCTGGTGAAGTCCTAGAACATACATGTTGACAAATTATTCAGGTGATTCAAAGGCAGATTCTGGGGGATCATTTTGCAGCATATTTCATTAAATAATCCAATTTATCCCTAGCATAAGGCAATATAACTAGACCAAATTAGCCAAGTCTCACCAAAAACCAAAACAATAAGCCAAAATTAAAAACCAACTTGCAGTTTCACTAAATGATACCAGCAAGTCTATCTCTGACTTTAATCAAAAGTGGTTTAGGATGTATCAAATGTATTTATATGCTTTGAAAAAGCTCAATAAGGGATATTCTTCCTTCATAGGTAGTAAACACCAAAAAATACTTTTAAGATTTTAAGTAGATGAAAAAAAATTGTCACTTGCTCTATACTTGGGATACATCTTATAACCAGTACTCATATTTATCTTGACTATAGGGAAGTTTAAAACACAATTTCATCTTACCAGCTTGCTAGGCATATGTAATTTTCCAATGAGAACATCACTCTCTACATACTCACATCTATGTAAGTGTCAGGTATTTTAATTTCAATTGCTAATTGTTTTATTATACATGAATTTTAAAAGGCTATCCTAAAATCATTTGTGAAGAAGCCTGTGTATAAATTTTAAGAAATATGAAGCAAACAGATTCAAGCAAGAAGAATTTCAATGTGGGGGAAAAAAAAGGACGAGGAGTAGATGTTTGCAGCACTATATTTTTTCCCAAAGCATAATTCTTCAGGCACAGTTGGTAAGTACACCTGTCATGTATGCTTCCAAAATTGCAGCTCGAAATGATAGCATACTGAGAGAAAAACAAATCTCAGGAATGCAAATTTCATTTGTTATAACTAGTTTTGCTTACACTTTCTTAAAATAGCCATCTGTACTAAAATGTGTACATAACAGAATGATTTGCTGCAATACGGTTTCATTTAAATTTAGATTTTAGAACTTTCAAAGGCTTGAAAAGTTTGCAGAAGCACCTTTTATATTTGCTGCAGAGATGCAAAGTGCCACTGGACAAGAACTGATGTGAAGAAAAGAGCAATTGCTTAACTAAGTGCCGCCATAGCGCTGTCAGTCCTATTTTTCTTTTCTTTTTTCCCCTCCTGCAGTATTTATTTAGTATCTCCCTTGGAGATTCCCTTTGCCTTTTAACTTTATTTAATGACCGTATTTTTACATGATGTATTCTGTATGCAATTACTTTCCTGTTTTCCTCATGAATACTAATTTATTTAATATTCATAGCAAAATCGAATGTAATCAAATTTTCTGAAGGTATCATAGATACCATGGAGGAGCTTGGATCTCAACCCAAGTGTGACATCAGCTAGTCAAAGCTATGTCTGTCTGTCTATCTATCTATCCATTTATCTATCTATCTATCTATCTATCTATCTATCTATCTATCTATCTATCTGCCTTAGAAGAGAAAAACGAACACTTACTTCTATCTATCTATCTATCTATCTATCTATCTATCTATCTATCTATCTATCTGCCTTAGAAGAGAAAAACGAACACTTACTTTCCAGGAATTTCTCATCTTCTAAGAAATTTGGTTTATCTTTCTACCTGCACTAGCCATTTCCAACACAGTGATGACAGTCTTCTTGCAGTTATATACATTGATGTTGCAGACTTACTTTATTTGAGGAAGAAAGGAAAAATGCTTCAGAATGTATACATTGTCCTTCAATGTTTTTCATCGATTCGATAATAATTTTGGAGGGAAGGGAAAAACTGTGTCAAAGATGCATGCTGATCTTAGGATGCATAAATCTTGGAAAAATATTAAAACATTAAAAGAATAGAATTTAGATGCTATAAAATGTTGCAGCTTAATTTCTATATCATTTTATAATGTTCTCTTTCTATTTTGTTGTAACTAAGAAATTGACATGTAACTTTTTTATTGGTATTTTTTAAAAAATGAAATCACGTAAATAAAGGCCATCTTTTAGATTCTTCTACTTGTTTACTCTCATTGATGAGTTATTTTGATATAAAACTATGTTTCAAGGAACACCCATTTTATCAGTGTGTGTTTGAAGTACATGCAGTTTACAGTCAGCTGAAGGAGTTGGTAAATATGCATAACACAGTATTATTGTTTTTTAAATCCCCTTCCCTCTCATATCCCTCCCTTTTTGGATGTGTAAATTTTTCACTGCCTAAATATTCATTTGAAGCATATAGTATAAACATACAAAGCAAATTGTTTTTAACTGTCATAAGTCATTTACTCTACTAAGTCGCCTATGCTACTACTAATACTAAAGATCAATGTTTTATAAGATGTTACTAGAAATGTGGATATGTTTAGTGTAAAATGGTTTACACAACTAGATTGTACTATAATCCAACCAATATTAATTAAATTAAATATAATGAAGTCACAATCACAGCTTTATACAAGGCGTAAATTACCCAGTTTTAACTCTAAGTTAAATTTTTGACATGAAATACTAGTCTTTAATACTTATGATTCTTTTTGATAAATCTGCTATTTGAATGCGACTCTACAGATGACTCATTTGCTTCATCTAACATCAGCTAGGTAACATGGTTAGTGCCAGATATAAAATTCCAAGGAAATTCATCCACATGACCAGTTGTTAGTGACTATTGATTCAGCCAGAGTTATTCAACAGAAGCTTGGGTTCCTGTCCATGGGGCTTTTCACATTAAGTTTACATATGAGGATAAAGAAAAATCTTAGAAAATCAATATAATAGAATAACTGCAGGAGTAGAGTAACAGTCTTTCCAGATTCTCTCCAAAATACTGTATAATATCTCCAAGGAAAACCATCCTCTAGTGAAACAACAAATGATCAGAAGTACTCGTTAGCATGTATAGAATTTAGTGTCCAGTAGAGGTACATCTCAAATTACTGTGGACAAAAATTAATTACTTACCTACAGTTATTCATTTTAATGCATTGCAAATAAAACAGAAATTTAAAGGAACCAAAAATGTAAACCACTGACACTACAAGGTAATATAGATTGACGGACTACTTTATAAACTCAAGGTATGGAAAACTTTCTGTCTTGAGGTAATAAAACTTTACAACATTGAACTACAACTAAAAACCTTCATGTTCTAAAATAAATCACAAAGACAAAAAATAAATGACGAATTAGGATAAAATACTTGGAATTTATGTCACAATAATTCATTATCTCTCTAATAACCTAACCATCCAACTCACAGACACGATGATCAATATAGAGGCAATTTGCTTCACTATCTCAATAAAAATTTATCTACCATGTAATATCATTGTCAGTCAATCAGATTCTCAAAATTTCAAAATGTAAAAATACACAATGTTGTGGGGAAATATGGACTGCTAGAGGAAATGCAAAGTGTACAGGACCATAGAAGCAGAATAGAGAATATCTTCCACAACAAATACAATTGCAGTTTTAGGAATTTACCCTGAAGGTAAAGGGGTACAAAATTCTGTTCATTCTATCATTGTTTGAAAAAGCAAAATAGTGGAAACTGTATCACTAGCATGTGCTCCATAAGAAACTGCTTTGTGTAAAAAGAAGTATGGAAAAGAAGCATGAAGCAAAAATGGATGAGGAAGATGTTTATGAACTCAGACTTACATGGGAAGTGTATTATTAGATATAAAAAATCTTTCAAGAAGTAGATAACCTACAATATTTATGTTTTACTAAATAAGAAATTAGTGTATATGCATACATGCATATACACATATATAAAAATAACTTACTGCAAAAAGGAAAGTGTGTTTATATGGGAAAGAAAAAAGAGTGAAGAAAATTCTTATGCAGAAGGATTTGAGTATGCATTTAGTTTATTTGAGGATTCATATCAATGTTTGAAATGCAAAATTAAAGAGCATGAAAAGAGGCAAATCAAAGAGCTCAGTTCAATTATGAACAAATGTACTGCTACCTAAACTTCAAATTTATAGCTTTCCCACATAAAGAAAAAGATTATAACCTGAGTAAATTTAACATACTTTTCTATTTGAACACTCTTCATGTATTTTTGACATTTTATAACAAAAAAAAACAAAAATGCTGCAAGAAATATTAAATTTTATATTTTGTTTTTTAAAAAGCAAATACATATTATATCATTAGCATAAAACACACAAACACAGACTTCCTGTCCCTGTGTTGTGTTGTGTGTGTGCTGTGAGAGAATAATCTTTACATATTTTGCTCTTATTGACTACTTTTCAATAGAGGAGGAGGAAAGTTAAAATACTGAATGTGACAAGTAAAAAAAGAAATAATTTGTGGCATTTGAACTTGAGATAATATGAACTCTATTTTAACTGCTTTGTACAGGTTTAATTGATACAGTAAAGTATATGAACTTAGAACATATCCTTCACTAAGTTTTTATATATGTACATAGACCTGTAACTATCACTGTAGTCAAGATTTTATCGGTACCTCCATTTCCCTAATGGTGAGCAACGATGAACATTTTCCCTTTTATTCATTGGTCTCTCCTTCTACTGAAAAGTGTCTATTCATTTCAATTGTCCATTTTTTGACAGAGTTTCTATTTTGGGGTCTAAATTGATTTGTGCTCTCTATATTTTCTAGATACTCGTCTTTTGAGGAACAGTTAGCAATATTTTTCCCATTGTGTACATTGTCTCTTTATTAGTTGTTTCCTTTGCGTTTTTTTAAACTTGATACGATCTCATTTTCTGATTCCTTTACTATTTTTATGCCTACCACTATTAGTTTTCTTGCACTTTTAATCACTCTCTTATCTCTCCTCTCCAGTGTTCCCTTCCATCAAACATTCATGTTCTTTCTAAAACTACAGATTAGTTTGTTTTGTCTTTTTTTTTTTTTTAACTTTTTATTGGTACCGGGGATCGAACTCACAACCGCCTGCTTGCAAGGCAGGTGCTTATGCCGCTGAGCTAAATCCCCAGCCCCTACAGATTAGTTTGTATTTTTTAAAAGTTTTATAAAAGTGGAGTTATCTAATATTTTTCAATTTTGATAAAGTCTACCTCCACCTTCTTTAATTCAGCATAATTATTCTGGTATTCATCCATATTTTTGCTTGTATGAATAGCTCTTCTTTTTATTATTGAATGATATGGCATTTTATGTTTATTTCTGCAACTGGTTTATTCACTATTGACAGATATTTCCAATGTTTTGGATTTTTAGTTAACGCAAACAAGGTTTCTATGTATATGTACTGCCAAACCAAGCACCAAACAAGGTTTCTATTAGCATTCGCATAGAATCTTGATTAAATATTAATAACCATTTATATTGGGATTCCCTTACTATCTTTAAGCATCCGAGTGTTTTCCAAAAGCACTGTCTCCTTGTAAATTTCCATTAGTGTAAAGGAGGTACATTTTCCCACTAGGTATGTTCAGTCATAATAGCTTGTGTATGCTAAAATGTGAAATGGCCCCTCATTTTTGTTTTATTTGTATTTCATCAATGAATAATAAATATTTAACATGTTTCTATGCACTTATGTCTTACTCATTTTCCTCTTCAGTGAAGTGTTTGTAAAAATATTTTTCCAGTTCTTATTTTGTATTATGATTTCTAATTATTGTTTTGAGATTTTTTACATAAATATTACATATTAAATACCTGCAAGTTTAAAATATATTCCCTAGTTCATGCATAACTGATCATATTTTAAGAAAGCCTTCTTATGAGTAAGTGTGAGAATTTTGATGAAATCTAAATTGCTAGCATTTTTTCTTGAAATCAGATATTAGATTTCTTATTTAATATTCTGCATTTAGTCTTTTTTTCAAGTTTTTTTGGGAACTTGTAGTCCTCCAGATTTTGAAATAAATGGCATTTAGCTTGTCAATTTTTAAAAAAAAAAACAGCAATCTTTATATTTTTATATACCTGGCATTGAATCCATGGGTTATTAGTGATAGAAGTAACATCTCAACAGTTTTGTCTCTTCTGATAAATAATAATTTATTTTGGCTTTGGTGATTTCTTTTAATAATATTTTCAATTTTCATAATATGAATCTTTAACGTATTTTGTCAGATTCATCCTGAAATATTTCCTAATTACATATTAAACTTGAGCTACATTTTGTAGGTATTTTATCATTTCAGAATTACCTTTCTAATACTGGGATTTGCTGCTTTACATTTTATTCTATATTTAGCTTTAGAGACAGCATATAAATTTTGATATTGCATTTTTCCATTTAATTTAAAATACTCTTCAATATTCACTCTCATTTGTTTATGCTCAGGTCTTTTAATTTTAAATACTTGAGAATTGTCTAAAGATTACTAATGTAATTCCATTGAGATCAGAAAACATACTTTCCATAATCCAAATCCTGTTAATCAATTTTTTAACAAAATTCTTAACATGGCCTATATCAGCAAATCTTTATAAGCCTGAAATGAACATGTATTCAGCTCTGGTTGGTGGACTACAGTGTATATGCCAGTAATAAGGTGGATATTTTGATGGTTCAAAATTTTTACATTGGTGTAGATTTTCTGTATACTTCCAGTATTAATTACAGGCAGACAAGTATTATTTTCAACTAAAATTTAGATTTGTGTTACAATGGTCTTATTTTAAACATTACTTATTTTAATAATTTGAACACTTATGTCTATCTGACAGTTTTTTGGGTTTTGTTTTTGTTATTTTTTTTTAAATGCATGCTGTAATCATTGTGCTTGATACCCAGGGGAAGCCTTCTACGGATCTCTGAGCTTCTTTTTCAAGTTGTTTTACCTCTGAACATAAGCCACAGTGTCGTTCCACGCCACATCGCTCAGTTCCAAGCCTCAGGTGCAGACCACCTGAGTCTTTTTCCCTATGCAGTGGTCTGGAAACTTTCTCAAGGCAGTGTGACATAACAGCAGCAGGAGACACTTTGTTTCCTGTTTTCCAGGGATTGTGCCCCTTTGTCTTACATCACTGCCTTATGTCTGTCGTCTTGAAAACTTGCTGTAAATACTTTGTGTAGTTCAGTTTACTTCTGTTCTTTGGTTATTTCAGACAGAAAGGGGATCTGTTATCCTATTTGCCAAAAGAAAAGGAAACCTCTGAAATTTTGCAAGATATTACTAATCCTGCACCGCAAACACCTAGTTTTGGAAAGCTTTTAAAAGTTCACATGAAGGGGTGGACCATGTATATTTGGGGCATTATATGGTCTCTACTTTAACTAAACAGCACTGCCATTGTACTTTAAAAACAGCAATAGGTAGCAAGTCAAAAAAAAAAAAAACTGAGGATAGCTGTCCTAATAAAATGCTACACAAAATTAGGAAACAGTTTAGATTGGCCCATGAGACCTACTTTATCCACTTCTGATCTAGATCTGTGTCACCTGATGGTAAGGGTAAAATATAGCATCAACATCTTGCTTCCATAATTCTATACGATAATATATTATGTTATAATAATACATTCCATAAAAAAGAAAGAATGGTTTCACCAGAAATGTCTGAGTTTGTTTCTAATATAGGAAAGTAGAGGGCAAGTTTAGAACATTTCGTTGTACTTACTAGAAGGCGACAGTACAGAAATGAATAGCATCAGAAAGACTCACAGGAGCAGAATGAAAAAGCTTTTAGTGGACAATTTTAGAAATTATAGTATAAAAAAAGACTTAGAGCAGGACTAGAGTTCAGTGGAACAATGCTTGTCTGCTATGCGTGAGGCCCTGACTCCATCCCAGTAGCATGTGTTTTCACACACACACACACATGCACTCACACACACACTCACACACACACACACACACATACACACACATATAGGCACACCCACAGAAATAAAAAAGACTTAAAATAAAGAAAGAAGAATTATTCTAATTTACTACAACAAAATTCAATGGTGGAAAGAAATAATCATAAGTACAGCATGACTAGGAAATTAGAATTTAACACTGACTCATATAATGATTGTTGATTTAAGGTTTATCAAGGATTTTGATAACAGAATATTCAAGGTACCATAATTATAAAAAATATATATCAAAATGTCACTCTTCAGTTTACCTGTTATTTACAAAGCGAAAAACATTTCTAAAGTAATAAAGTATAATGGATATTATCTTAGACAAGTGTTCAAATATATGTTGGAAAAATGTAAGTGGTTAAATGTTTAATTTAAAAATCCACTGCACACTACCATGACTCCCCTTAAAGATACCCCCCCTCATTTAAAATGCATTCATCTTACCACTCCTGTCCCTTTCTGAAGTAGCTCTGCAAGTCCTCTTTCCGGTCTAGTTACTCACTCTTTACTGCCTCAGTGTTCTTAATCAGTTCAAAACAATTATCTTTAGTGATCATTTTGATTTTGAGGAAGAACCAGATGTCCCAGGGTAAACCCTGGATTCTGTAAATAAGGTTGATGAAGGCATACCAAAACGATTTTGTAAATCTCTGGAATTTAGTAGCAGCATTCACCATATTTTTGATCATGCCTCCTAAAAGCATTCATAAAAGAAGACTTCTGGAACTCCCTCAGACGGTGACAAAAACAATAGGATAAAGGTGTGTAAAGCAAGGGGGAGTATTTTTAGCAACCTAATGATAACATGTTTTTAATTATTTTTTTATTTGAACACACGGTGTTATTTGATGGGCACATATACAGTATCTGTGATGGAAAATACTACTACTGGCTCCTGAAACAATAAACAATGTCATTTAAGTAATATTCTAGCCAAAAATCTTTACTTGGTCTATCTATGAGAAAATAATCAAGCAAATACAAGAGATGGGATATTCTGAATCATACTTGAAGTGGGCTATTGAACGATGTCAGAATCATGAAACAGTGAAAGCCATGAGGTTAGAATTTGAAAGAATTATGCTGACATATTAAGTAGACTTCATACCTTGTGATCAGTTGCCTGATAAAATTAAAATACTGAAGTTATAAAAAATTTATCAAGGTCAATTGTGCACATTTAAATATGGACTATATCTTAGGCTCTTTTGTTGAGTTAATGAAACTTTCTTAGATATGATAATAGACACATGATACAAGTCTTTATGCTTATGAGGCAATCACTGAAGTAGTGTTTATGTGGAGTGTCCTGATAGCTACCAGTTGGTTTCAAATGATTTAATATATTTTTAATAAATAAACATAGATATAAATCATCTGTATAAACACACTAACAAGTAATGGTTTCATTTATTTATATAAAGTAAAAAGGTAAAAAGGCAAAAATTAAATTTTGGAGATGCATAGATTCTTCTTCAAGATATAGAATTTATCCCCTTGTTAATAAAGAATGTTCAGAGACTGAATTTAGATTCTGTTGGATCAATAGATGGTTTATTAAACAATTTTAATGAGAAAGTGATGTATCCTTTAGACGAAACGTGTTTTTCACTGTACATCACAAGTGAACTACTGCTGTCGTTGAAAGATGTACAGGGCTAGGAATTTAGCTCAGTGGCATAAGCGCCTGCCTGAAAAGTTAGAGATGGCGAGTTTGATTCCCGATACCAAAAAATAGAAAGATATCATACAAAGTATCACATAAATAAGTGAACTTAAAAATGACCTTTTTGTTGTGTTTTGTTTTTTAATTTTTGTTTTGTAAGAATAAATGAGAATATTGGATCTGCAAATACAACTTAGAGTCAAACATGGAAGTGAAGAAGAAGAAAAATAGGAAGAGGATGGAAGAGAGGGAAGGACAGAAAAGGGGAAAGGAAGAATAAAGAAAAGAAACAAAGGAGGAAGAAAAGACTAGAAAGGAAAGAAAAAAGGTATAATACAGCAACAACAAAAAGAAACAGATAGTTAAGAGCGAACACAATAAAATTACTGCACAGGACTCACTGAAGGCATAGGTTTCCTCCCAAACTGGAGCCTGGGCTTGTAGCTGTGCATAGCTCAGCCCCACGTTCAGGCATCAGTTTTGAGAGCCTTTCAAAACTTCTAGTTCAGTAGCTTAGGAGATTCAGTTAGGTAAGCCATAGGTCAATCCTGTGCTCATTACACTGAATTGTTCTATTAACTATTTCTGCCCTTAAACCTTGTTTACCAGCTGGATCCTGTGCTAAGCCTCCAGAGCTCTTCAGGCTCTGTGAGCCTGCCTGATGCCACTGTACCTGTGTAGATACCAGATCTGCATGCACCCCTTGTTGCAAACTACAGGACTGAGAGACCATCAGGCAACTGAGCCTGATTCAGTTTCGCAACCTTTGGAGATGCTCAGCAGCTTGCTTTTTACCATGCTGTTTGCAGCCAGACTGAATTCTGTACCCTTTACTCCATTTCCTCACTCAAATTAGCCACCTGACTGTTTGAACTTCCAGACGGAGAGACTCCCCTGAGTGCTCGTTCCATTGCTGCTTGGCAGCATTTTCCTAAGATACAACCTGAATTGAGCCACAAAGAATATGCATGCGGGAAATTATTGATCAGATATTGTATTCTCAATGGTGTATTCCATTCATGTTTTGAGGGGGAAGCAAACAGTAAAATAAGCTTCCAATAGACAAATTATTTTCTATCAAAACTCAAACTCAGTAATATTCTTCACTACCATTGTGACCACCGTCTTCAATATTCCCTTTTTACAACACAAACAGGTAAGATAACAATGCTGAGACATCACAATCACTCCATTTTTTCCAGTTTTCATAAGCATCACTCCTTTATACAACAAAAATTAGATCCTGTAATTCTTATTTTACTTGAAAGATTTACCTTTAATAACAGCAAATATGTATATTCTAGAATTTTAAAATTTGACTGACATAAAACCTGGAGCTAAGTTTGAACATTTGCTTTAATTATTATTTCCTCAAATTTTTAACCTTAATATACTTTTTACAGTTTATACACTATTTCCATCATCTGAGGCATGTTACTTTTCTTCTTGTTTGTTCACATTAGTATTTTGAAAATAATTGATGTTTATAATTAGTACATGAAAGTTATGATATGAATGCTGGGACTAGGAGGATCCAACAAGAAGCCAAACAGCCAGCCTTTCTGCTAAGCCATGCAAGCCACATGGCTTCCAGAAAGAGAAAAGTCAGTACCTACCGCGGGCTACCGATGCACCAGCTAAGAATCAACCCCCACCTCCCTACCTCACCCCATGCCACCCGCTAGTCCAGAGGACAGACTGAATTGAGAGCGACTAAGGTACATAAAGCAACTAATGCTTGTACTGTTTGTTTGATTTTGCAGGACTGGGGCCAGTGGTCTTAGCATCTCTTGGGAGGATGACAGTATGCAGTGTAGCAAATATGGAGGAATTCTTCTATCTTGTGTTTGAGATTCAATATTGTTCTCATTGTTTCGGTTTGTTCTCACTGTTGTGCTTTATTCAATATTCCATTTTCCTTGGTTTTATTCTGTTTTATTTTTGTTTTGATTTTGCTATACCTGATGCAATGGACAACTATTGAGAAGATAACAAGATACACTATGGTAGCTACTGTTTTCCTAGTAACCTGCTTTGAAATTCTGTACCAATTTTGCTGCTTGATTTTTTTTTTTTTTTTTTTTTTGTCTTTTTCCTTTTTATCGGTACCGGGGATCGAACTCATGACTGCCTGCTTGCAAGGCAGGCGCTTATGCCGCTGAGCTAAATCTCCAGCCCTTGCTGCTTGATTTTGATTAGCTTTGTTCTGTTTTGTTTTCTTGGCTTTTATTATGTTTAAAATTTTTAAAAAAGGAAATTATATGAAAAATTTCTTCCCTCCAAAGTTGATCTGGAAACTCAGGGTGTTTTTAGAGCAAAAGTTATAACAATGAGATTAAAAAATATATTTGAAATTTTCACTATTTTTATAGAGGACTGCCCCAGGGAGACTCTATCACAGATAAAATTACCCACTACATTCAGGGGGACTTAAAGTTAAAATTTTTTACATTTTTGCAGCAAATTGCTTATAAACACTTTTTCTATTCGGCAATATCTTCATTTTACAAAAAAAAAGAGAATAAAAATATCAATAGGATTAATCGTTCAAGTAGTCTATACCTGGTGGGTGATGGGAGGGAACCATTGAAAAATAAAATATTTATAGGCATATTATCTTGTTATTATAAAATTCTCCATTTATACTTTTCATGTTGCCCACCAATCTGCAACTTTGTTGTGTTTTTAATTTTGCAATGATTTTACATCAGAACCTTCTCCCACGAAAGGATAAAATCAACATCTGTCTATTGAAGTTGACTGAAGCATCAAACTCATTTTACACCCACCTCATTTCACAGGTACAATTACATTTTCTCAGCCTGGAACATCAAAACAAGCCAAGGCCAAGTTTTTTAACCTTTGTGGCTACACAAAAGAAATAAAGCTATAAAGCCGTGTTCTACAACCTGTTCAGTGGTTTAAAAAGGGAGAGAGAGGCGCTGTACTGACAGGAGGGAAGTGCAGTTGTGCAAAGCCAGAATTTTATCATAAGTTAAAAAAAAATCTTATTTCAAGTTTTAGATCTCTCAGGAATGTAGGGCAAGCAAACATCTTTATTAAAATCTACCAGTGTGTTTCAAAGTATATATCTTCAACTGCAGTAAGTGGTTAATCATCAAAGTTTTGTAACTTTCCACTTCCAAACGTTGGTAAGGAATGAAAGGTAAGAAAGGAAACCTGGTAAGGAATGAAACACTGCTGCTGGTTTTTTCCTGAGTCTGAAAGACCAAATAAGATATAAAAAAAGAACCAATACCCACTGAGATTTATATCAGGTGGCCTAACGTTTTCTATGAGAAAATAGGTACAAAAAAAACATGCTAAGGATCTCCATAATGTTATAGCTCAAACAAGTAATTTTCCCTTGATCTTCTCACTCACCATCCTACTTTATTTTTTAAGGTATCATGAAAACTTCTTTAGGTTCATAGTATCACAATATCTCAATAGTCTAAGTCTAAGGTAATGTCTGTAAAAACAAACTAAAATCATACAAATCAAATCTTTACTACACGAGAGGCCTAAAATAAAATATTATTATTTAACTGACTTCTTAAATGAATGCTGTATCATCTTATAGAACTAAAATGAGACTATCCATAGTTATGGATGTATGAAGGAGTAGTGGCAAAAATAACTTTAAATGGTTCATACCAAGTACAGGTAATTCAATATGAATGTTATTCAGGTGCAAATCATAGACCACGCCATTCACAATTTCATTTATGGATTGTAATAGAAGGACACATTGTACAGGAAGGGGAAATGAAGAAATCATCCTCTATATTTGAAATTGCTTGTATTTCTGAAAGTATCTCATAATACATGTATCTTAGAGGTGCCTAATTGCTCTATGTATAATATAATAACAAGAATTACAGGTACCTCTATTTACTTTCCCAGATGTTCAAATTCTAAATATTGATGACTCTAAACAGCCTCATCTTGAGCGGGGGGGGGGGGCAGAAAAATGATCCATATCATCAAAAATTTGCTAATCAGATAAGGTGACAGTTTCTTATGAATTTAATAAATTCAATTTGGATTATTTTATTTATTGTTAAATTATATAAGAAGACAAAAACATTTCCCTGAATTTGTCTTCTTTCAACTTGTCATATTTTATGCTGGTTTAAGCATCAACTCTCGGAAGTTAACTCTGGCCTCTCTTCAACTATTTTACTGAAATGATTTTCATTCTTATTCTTTATTTTAGATTCCTGATTTTATTCCATGTTATCATCTTTCATATATATTAATGGCTCCCAACTGTGTGTAAATGGTCACTGCATCTAGATACAACTCTCCCATCCAAACTTAAAGTTTCAAAAAGACGACATAAAGCCCTATAAAAACATTTCCCAACTCCTCCAGAAGTGAACAAAATGTTTTAAAAATGATGTTTTGAAATTCTATATGAACCCAATTCTTTCCAACTGGAAAGTTTTTATTTGTAGGATAACTCACCAAATTACTAGGCAAACAGTAAAAAAATTAATAATAATAATAATAATAAACATGAAAAGTCTAATGAGAGGAGTTCTAGTTGATAAAATAAAAACAATATAAAGGAGAGAAAACAGAAAAACAGAGAAGTGTGACCAGCAAACTGCAACCTTACGGAACATTACTACTGATCTCTTTGCCTCACTTTCCTAACCTGTATAACAGTTACAATTTCTTTGAAGGAATAAAGACATACTTGCTGTTATTCATAGTGGAAAATTCAGTTGATGGAAAGCGTATTTTTCTTTTCCTTTCTTTCTGTTCTGTTGGAAACATACAGAGGAAATCACCAATACTGAGTTCTGGGCAAGGATGCAATAGGGGTGAGGGGACAGCACACACATGATTTACATACGGCATTTCCCATCTTACACCACTTGATTACTTTACAGCCAGCAGCTAATTGACATGCTTTGTATTATTCAACTACTCTTTTTACTTTTCATTATAAAAACAGGATGGAAGGGGCTGGGGATTTAGCTCAGCGGCATAAGCACCTGCCTTGCAAGCAGATGGTCGTGAGTTCGATCCCTGGTACTGATAAAAACGAAAAAGACAAAAAACAAACAAACAAAAAAAAAAACAGGATGGAAATAAGCAATTTACCAAATTTTGAATTAAAATCATTTCAAAGCTGGAGAAGAAATATTGCCGCTCTTTTTGACATACTTTAATAAATGCACTGGATTTCTCTGGTACAAACTTGCAAATTCAAAGCATGTATAATGTTCTCAATTGCTATCTTTTTCCATACCTATTTATTAATTAACTCAACAGTAAAAGAATTTAATGGAAGTGACTCTCATTTTAGTGAATATGAAAGTCATTCCTTCTAAAAATGTTTTATCTAATTAAGTCTTCATAGACATATTCTCAAATCCTGAGAAATAAATGAGATTTCAATCTTTTAATTGATATAAAAGTTTACATTTTAATTAATAACGATGAAAATATTAAAATAATAGAAACATATTATTCCCCAGTATAGCAACTACCCAAAAGAAAATAACTCAGATTTTAGTCAGTTCCTCAAATGATTTGCTGTGAACTTATTTGCAAAAATTGTTTTCTGAATTAACTTTTTGTTTAGAAAAATCTCATGTATTCTGATTGTACATATCAAGACACTATAAATACTTGTGATTGTTTTTCTATTCTGATAAAGAAAAATGATTTCAATTCAAAATAGAATAGAGGGACATTTCAAAGATAGGAGAATTGTACTTCAATGGCCATTATATTCTCGTATTTCTCTGAGAATTGAAGAGAATTAATATTGCAAATAAGAACTCCCATGACCTTATCTGCAGGAGCAGTTTAGCTCCAGAGATAACACTGTATAAACTGAAATTAGTTAATACATTTGAGCCACATGAATAAAATAAAGCATAGATGATAATGTGTGTCATAAAGGATAATAGGGTATTGAGGAGGGGATATACACTGACCTGCAGGAATTTCCATTTTTAATCATGTTATTATATAACTATTTGTATCTTCAGAAAAAATTAAATGTTCAGAAACTATACAGAGTTTTATTATTAAAATTGTAGGCATGTTATACTTTAGAAGAGATCCAAAATTTGATTAGCCTATCCATGTTCCATAAAGGTAAGATTCCATAATGGCAGAGTAGAACCCTCTCCTCTCATCTCTTACAAGGTTCCCTGAAAGTTCTAATTGTCACTACAAGGCCTTCTCTCTGTCACCCTGCCCCACCTGTCGCCATCCGATGTATAGAACGTCACAAAAACAAAACTGTATCTTTTATCCCTTACTGCCATTCTTTCTAAACAATGATGATAGATCAATCTTCTTAAAGCATAGTTCTCACTGAAATAGTAAATAAATAGGACTATCAGTACAGTAAGCAACCAAATAATGTGCATTTTTAAAATATACTTTCAAGTAGAAATAATCGTATGAATCATGATACAGTCCTCCAACTGCACCTGTATTAAAAATCAGTAAAACTTGTTATACATTAACAACGTGGGAGGAGGGTTAAAATTATTTCTTAAATGAAAAGCAGAATACAGATCTTTTACCTTATTTTGTAAAAGTAAATTTTAAACTAAGAGAGAAGAATTTGAAATACTTTTGTGAAAACATAACCTGGGGTGCAGTAATTAACACCTGTATTTAACGTACTGGGTGTATTCATAATAATAACATATTAGGGATAGGATTAGGGAATGTGAAGATAGATATTCATTATTTATTGAATTTTTCTGTGGGAGATATAATGGAAACTTTATGTTTTGTGTTTTTAATATTCACTATCAACAAATTATTTAAGGCTTGAAATCAGTGGTGATTTTTCATTTCTTTTACCCAGTCTTGCATTGTTTTGTTTTGTTTTTGAAAGAAAAAATAAAGAACATATATTTACTCATTTACTTATAAAAATTAAAAACTCCATAATATTTTCAATTAAAAGTACATATTTAGGTAAGGCTGTTTTTTGCCAGACACAGCTTTGAGTAGAGTGTTTTTATTCTAGTAGAGAATTACTTATGTGAATTGTGATTTATCACACGATCACAGAATTCTATTAAAATAGGCAACAGAACAATTTCCTGCAGTGTTGTGAGTATAAGCTAATATAAGTGGATTATGTATAAGAGGTTTAACAGCTATAAGGATCAGAAAAGGTTATGGAAAATGAAATCGAGTGCAATGTATTCTTTTGTATAAATACAGTAGTGCTAAATGAGAATTAGAAGGAAACAGCAAATTTTTGTTTGGCAGCCCTAGAGTTCTACTGTTCTTCATCTAATAGACTTCACAGAAATTCTTTCCTGTTTGTTGGAGAAGCTCAATGGGCTGAGTTACCTGCACACATGGTAAGTGTCCTGCTTAATGCGAGAGGTAGCCATATAGAAGCCACATGACCATTTTTAATGTCATGGTAAAATGTTTCATACCTCTGCAATTCTACTTACATACAACAAGCTGAGCCATAAAATCTTTCTTCCCAGAATCTTACAAAATCTCTCCTTTCCTAAAAGATCAGTTGTAAATGCTTAGGTCATTACTTAATCATACAAAAGTCAGCTGTAAGTGACTGAAAGAAATCAATAGAGAAATTGCCGTAGGGAGGGGTACATTATAACACTGGCAGAAAGATAAAGTGCTTACAGCAGACAGCAAAGATGAAAATGAACCAGATAAAGCCAGAAAGGATTGGCAGAAGATAAACCATGGAGGATTTTACACGAAGAGCAATTGAATGGCACAAACCAATTTTAGTTGACTATATAGTATGGAAAGATGGTGAAATAATCAGAAGCATGGTAGGAGGACACTGATTCTAGCTGTAGTAGTAAGAACAGATTGAAAAAGGGCCAGCGGATGTCAGCTCATGTCAATTCTTCACTATCACGCTTGCAAAGGCCCCGCATCTTGAACAGAACAAAAAACAGAAGTGCAAAAACTCCCCCAAAAACTTTCTAGGATAATCTCTTCACTCTTTGCCCAGACATTAGTTCTCTTCTATTTTTGATACAAATATTTTATGAAACCATAACTCAATTTATTCTAAGAGCACACAACACACATTTCACCACTGAATTTTCTTGAAACAATTGTATCATACTGCTCCAGGACTGCAGGTACTAAAATGGCTCCATCCATCCCTTTTTTGGGAGACAACAAATGTAAAGAAGATGTATCTAAAACATTGTGGTTTTCTAGCAGATGCATATTAATAAAGATATGCAAATGTTTGGCTCTTAATCTCATAAAGCAAAGAGTGGAAGTAGAGTCTAGTGACTGCAAGAAATTCTGCCTCTCTAAACTTCCCGGATGAGCCAAATATTTAAGCACACATCTAGTACTGAAATATTTAATGACTCAATGACTGAATTATTTGAACTTCACATACATCCAAAGATGGCAGAACTAAAAATAAACTAAGGGTTTTTTTCCTGCTATTCTTAGTTTATGGCAATTATTTGAGTGTGTTTAACATGGTGCATCATCAATACAAGCATGCCTTTAGACAATAAACTCTTAGTGACTATTGTTTTCCATAAGAATTGAATGCACCAAAATTTTTGGAAAAGGAACAAGATGAAATTCTTCACTGTATTTCTAGAGAGGATATAACTCCTTTCCCAGAATCTGGAAGAAAAGGAAGCAGAACAAATGTTTATACAGCCACCAGTTGGGAAGCCCCATATTGCAATAACAACAACAACAACAAAATCTAACAAATTCTAGAAGCACTAAGTGATATGCACAGCATAATGAACCCATTTCTACTGATAATACCTCCAACAAAATGAGTACGTTCTCTTTCCTTTAAGACAGGAATATACTTCATTCCTTACAATGAATGCTCAAGATAGGCACTGCACATTCACCTGTAAACAAAGTTCTACACTGTCAGCCAATCATGAAGGTTGAAAGTTGCCTCCCAGTACTCATAGATTTAAAGTTATGGCAACATTTTGATCATGAACTATTTTCCAAGAGTTTACAATGCAACTGTAAAAATCATGCTTCAAGTTTA
This sequence comes from Cavia porcellus, assembly GCF_034190915.1. Classification (NCBI taxonomy): domain Eukaryota; kingdom Metazoa; phylum Chordata; class Mammalia; order Rodentia; family Caviidae; genus Cavia; species Cavia porcellus. Next base: position 6,393,863 of record NW_026947500.1, on the reverse strand, counting down.
AGTTTAAAAGCTTAAAAAAGGAAAAATATTTTAAAGTTCATTATGAAATGAACATTTCAAATTTTATCTTGAAATCACAGATTACAAAACAGATGATTTTCAATTTTTGTTTCCACAACTTAATTTTGATGAATAATATAAGAAAGACAATGACTACATATTTGTGGATATTTATATCATTTTTACCTACTCTGAATACTTGTTGAAAATAACTTGAAAAAAACCATCTCGTTTTGGAGAGTTTTGCATAGAGTACATTTATCCTTGCTAGCATGGCTAGCAAAAATAACTATGAGTATTTTCATGTACTGAATTGTCAAGTGATGTTAAACTAAGTATTGGGAAATACCTGCATTCATGAAAAACAAAGAGAGAGGTGAAGGGCGTGCTCCTAGTAACCTTTCTTTCTCATCACAACTATACTCATTAATTCACACAAACACTTGTTTTGTTTTGACTCCAACATACATCCAGAGATACAACACACACACACACACACACACACACACACACACACACACAATGTGATATTTTTTGTTATTTAACAGTAAAGAAAAAGACCCAAAATAAACAAGAAAGGAGGTAACAGAAATGTTAAGCTTCAATGCTTTTTAAAATCTACTTTGAAAGAAGGGAAAAATATAACAAAATTTCTCAACACAGAGAATCTATATTCTGCACACTAGAAGAATCTTTCCGTACTTGATCAGCAAAAATTCTCACTCAGTGATTTAATAAATAGCTACCATGCTAATGATTTGAAGCACAAATTTGACTTAACCACTTTCAGAGCAGACTTTTTTTCTTCTCAGTCATGTATATTAAAAAATGAAAACTATGCACACAATAACCAACCAGAAGTGATCGCCTAAGAGACAAGATTGTCAAACAAAACTTTCTTGTCCTAAGAAGACAAATTAGTTTCTGGCTTTCAATTTAAGACTGTATCTGTAAGCCACTATCAAAACCAACTTCCACCAAGGCACATCACTGAACTCCTTTATTTTCTTTCTGCATCTTTCAAGACTCTTTTTTTCCAAATCAAGACATTTACAGTAATTGAAAGAATTTTTATATACTACATTAAGGAATGTGCTAAAGAAGGAAATTTCCAAGAATAATATAGCTAGCAACAGATGTTCTTCAGAAGTAACAAATAGGCCTCACAAAGGTCTGAGTTTCTATGGAAGAGAAGAAAGTTTTTAGGATGATAACATTAACTAAGAATGATGTTAAAAATGTATTATTGAGGAAAAGTGAATATACTTTTAAAATTCTATAGTGGACTATTGATTTTTAAGGAAGTATAGAACACTGCCAAAATATATTCAACAAACTTTTAAAATGTCTCTCTGTATCTCTCTGTCTCTGTCTCTCCTGTCTCTTTCTCTCTCTCTCTCCTTCCTTCTTAGATTATTCCATACTTTGTTTTGAAGTACCTTAGTTTTCTCTATCCTTAACACTTGTCAGCAATTTATCTCACAAATTAAACAAAATCATATGACTATTCTAGTTAGGGATTATAGAGTCTCATTCATTATTTGAAAGAATAGTTGTTTGTTGTTTAAAATGTCAGAGTGGGTGTTACGGTTTATATCTGAAATCTCACCTAAAACCCAAGTATTGAAGTTTGGTTCACTGCTCAGAGTAGCCTATTTGGAAATAATGAAATCATTAGGAGGCAGGACTAAGATGAAAATGAGATCACGATGGGGTGGGGGGTTTCCTTGAAGGGGGTACTGGAACTGTGGCCCCTCCCCATCCCCCTGTCTCTTCCTCTGTTTCTCCCTGTCCTGCTCCTTCTCTCCTCCCCTCACTTTCTCTGTTTCTTGGAAGCACCGAGTCAGAATCTTTGACCTGGCACATGCTTCTGCCAGGGTGTTCTGTCTCAGCACAGTCCCAAAAGCAGCAGAATCAGGCAGCCATGGTTTGAAACATCTGAATCCTCTGAAATAAACACTTCTTCCCTTTAAAACTGTTTATCTCTTGTATTTTTTTCACAACAGAAAGCTGACTGGCAATATAATGGAAAACACTGGTTTTCTGAAATTTGTCCTCATACTTTGGAAAGAATGTCATCCATTTAAAATATTCTCTGAAAATATATTTTTGTCTGTTGTATAGACTTGGTAATAATTTCCAAAATAGCTTCCCAGTTACATTTAACTAGCTCTGCTCTTGTTAGCTGCCCCTAGTATATCTCACAAAAAAACTCAGTAACATAGAAAGGAATGTACTTTTTCACTCATTCTTTGAAAAATAGGAAATCCTTCTTACATAACTTCTGCCACCTTTAGTTTTGAGCATTTTTCAAGTTCTCTTGAATTTTTGGTATGCACTATTTCAAAAAATCTTTTATATAAAGCATAAAAAATATTTTATTGCACATAAAAGACCTTTTCAACTAAATAAATGTACATATCTGATAAATTCTGGAATGGGCATTGATTTCTTCAATGTTTTCAATAATAGTCAAGTCTCTTTTAAAAAAAGCAGACATTTTCTCATGTACTATATGCATGAAAAGACAGTAACAAAGAATAAAAGAGGTAGATTTTGTTGCTGTAACCCTCCCTCTTCTCCAGCAATGTGAGCTCACCCTCAGGTTACTGCCAAATGGTACTCTCCAAACAAGAACAGAAAATAGTCTCCAGTAGGAAGAAGAGATACACATTCACACCAGCAATGTTAAACAAGATGTCAAGAAGCTGGAGATAAAAGGATTAGTTACCCATGCTGAATTCAAAGGGAGCTGTCTAACAGAAATTTTATACACAGCTTGTTAAAAGCTCTTTATCCAAAAATTTCCAAGCCTCAACTAACCCTTCACTGGCAATATAACCAGTTGCCACATAGCTCTTTCTTTAAACCTACATAATGCTTTTGTTGCTTGATGATGAAATTTCCTAATAAAGAATGACTTTTTTAACTTGAAAAAATATTTGTTAATTTAAGAGTATCTCTCTTTAGATCATGAAACAATTCTTAATGTATAAATCTTAGGAAGTAAAAACAAATGATGTTTCCATGTATTTAACTTAAATGGATTTCAATCTGGGAATATGGTCCAACCACAAGTATACTAGATCTATTTGTCTAAAAGACTTTTTTAAAAATGCAACAATATATTCTAAAATGCAGATATACTCTTTCATGAATGTAAATAAATTGAAGTCTATTGCAAAAGAAAAGGATTATAATCAGTATAAATTTGCTTCAGCAGTAAAAACAGTTATTTTTACAGTGGTCTATAATATACAGTGATCTGTAATATACATAAAATTTCAAAATCACATAATCAAAATCCAAACAAGTTACTTCCTAAAATTACTAAAGATACAGCTCAAAGTATCTCAAGGGTTTGCCTCTGTTTTGTTAAAAAGTAACTTACAACTTTACATATTGGTTCAATATATATTTAAAACTGTAACTTACAGAATCTTCTCTCTTCTTTTTGAATGCATATTTAGACTGACTTCTTCATATTTGTGCAATCACAAGGCCAAAATATTGTTCCTCGCAACTTTTATGTTTAATGTCCCCAATTAAAAGAAAACCTAAAGACATTATCACATGTATTACTTACACGAAAAGTTAGTAACAAAGAATATGATTTGCAAGCTTTGTTTTTATCATTTCTTCCCCAGCTATGAGAGTGTTCCCTCCGGTTACAGACAAATGACATTCTCATGGCTCCAAACAAGAAGAGATAATAGTCTCCACTAGAAAGAGCATGTTATAGAACAAGGTCATCCCAAAGGTGAGGAATCCAAGCCCTTTCTGATGACCATAGGGTTCCTTGAAGCATGCTCACCAGGGCAGGCCAAGCCAAAGTCAGTAAGACTATTTTTCTTTCTGTAACTCTAGCTATTCAAATGACTCAAAAGGCAAACAAACTCCCTTTTCTGAAAAGTCAACACTATTTTTTTTAATTTACCTAGATAAAATATACACTTGGCTTTTTGAATAACTTAAAGCATTACTCCTAGTAAGAAAAAGTATACAAAATAAATAATATTCGATTTCTTAACTGATAGGATAAATTAAAGCTAAAATTTAAAAAATAAAGGTTAATAAAGTAATAAATTTAAAAATAAGACATTTCACATCAATGCCTGGAATGTATCAATATGCCACAAACAAACAAAATCTCAAAACATCAGAAGAAATGACGAAAGTAACAAGAACATGCTCTAGGACTTAAATGCTGGAAAACTGTAAATTTCAAATGTGTCCTTATATTGTATTTCACTAAAAGCCATGGCAGATTCCCAAAACATTTGAAAAATAGAGCTAACATATGATATATCAACCCCACATCTATGTATATGTATCCAGAAGAAATTAAATCACTTTCTCGCAGCCATAGCTACACTCTGGTATTCATGATTCACAGTAGCCAAGATAGTAGCCAACCTCCATGTCCATTACATGTGAAATTTTAAAAAGTCAAATTCATAGAAGCAAAAAGTGGAATATAATTTCAAGCAGCTAAAAGATGGAAGAAATGGAAACAAAGGATGACTTTCAGTTACTCAGGACAAATGAATTCTAAAAATTTATTAGACAACTTGGTGACTCTAGTTAATACTACAGTGCATACCTGAACTTCGTTAGGAGTGTAGACACACACACACACACACACACACACACACACACACAGTTAAATACGTGATATTCTGTATATGCTTCTTAACTTGAGTGTGGTAATAATTTCACATGCATATTATATTTCACATTTTTAAAATATAATTTTTGTCATTTACACCCAAGTAAAGGAATAAAAATTAAATAAACAACACAAGGCAAAGCAAAAGGGAAGAAAAGATGGCAAGAAAAAGCACATCATGTTTTATGACCAGTTTCCTTATAAACCAGTCATGAAATGTCTGTTTCGTAGCCATGACTCTCAAGACATCCGTGGGAAATCCACTCTTTTATTAATTGATGGAATGGTTTTCTTATTTTTGCAACAGTTAGTGTTATGATTTGGATGTAAAATACTCCTTAAAAGTCTCATGAGTTTGGAAGGCGACTGGCTCACGTGGGAGCTGTGCTCACTGCTGAATGTGTCTGCTGAAAAGTTCAGTAGTCAGTGTGCTATTAAGGAGGTGGAGTTTGGTTGGAACTAGGACACCGGGAACGTGACCAGAGGGTGTATTCCCGTCACCTGCTTATTCCTTTCTCTCTGCTCCCTGGTTTCCGTGAGTGAACGATTTTCCTCTACCATTCCTTTCCTCCATGCCACTTCTTAGAGCTGGCCTATCAGGAACTGAATGAGCTGAAACTGTGAGCCCAATAAACACCTGCTTTAACTACAAATGTTTTGGCATTTGGTCCCAGTGATGGGAAAGTGACTTATACAGTCAGTTTACAAAAATTACAAATAGATAAGGAATTATTATTGTGGCTAATATAAGGAAAAATTTGTGGAAAGCCAACATTTATGACAGTCGATTAAAATTAACTGAAAAGAAAAGGCATGACATGCATGTGAACATAAAACAAGTCAGAACGACGTCTCCAGGTGGTGAAATTACTTCTGAAGGACTGGTTCTACGTGGCCTACAGTGGATATGCCTCTGCACATAGAAATAAGACAAGCCATAATTCTAGAAACAAAAGAACTGATTCCTAGCTGTATTCTCTCTCTGAAAGAGTATTACCAAAAGGAAGCTAAGGCAAAATAGACCTTGATGGATGAGGCTATTTTAAAGGTTTTTCAGTTTTAATTTTGAAATTCTGATGAAAAAATTTCATCAAAATGTCTTCAAAGACACAGTTAAAATAAATTTCAAAAATACCTGAAAACAAACCATACTTGACATACTCTATTTAATCAAGTACTTTCCTTGTGGCAAATTCTAGCTATTAATTTCTAAATGCAAAACTATCAAAATATAAAAGTTAAGTTTTCATTCATATTTGAAATTCTGAATCACATTTGCCTTTTTTCCAGATAATAGTAATATTCGTCTATAGCTGCTCTGTTCAAGTGGTAGCAATTAATCATACTGTAGTTATATGTTTTAACTTATATTAATACAAAGTAAATACTAGTAACTTAGTCACTAGTCACCATGCCATTTTTTCAAGTAGTTAATAGTCAAATTAGTTATACATTCTCATATTTGTGGGAGTAGGTGGAGATAATTTGCAGTTTATAAGCAGAGAAAGTATGTTATACATTTGAATAGATTGTGAATTTCTAACAGAAATTCAATTACAAAGGCTATGTCTCTGGTGGGAAGAAGAATCAATAGTGCTAAATTTCAAATGTTTCTATGACTCCTAATAGCACAGTAAAATGCATGGTCCTACAGTAAATTTATTTTAGTTTTTTATTATACTTTTCAAACCAGAAATATAATAAATGTCTTCTGATTCATATCTATAGGCTTCTTGAAAGCTTCTTTTATTATATTAAAAATTCTAATATTTTCTGGAGAGATTCAAGTGGAAGGTAAATTAAATAAATATTCCTTAACAATTTTCTTATTTCAATAGCTAAAATCCCTTCTAATGTTTCATAAGTAGCTAATACTGAAATGTATTACTTAGTCCATAACAATTCATAAGAGATATTTAACAAACAAATAAAGAACAAAGACATTCTGAAACCACAATAAAAAAAAGCAGAGAAACACATAGATGCTCACATTTCCAGTAAAATAATTTTCTAAAATTGATTAATAAATCTAGTTTTACTATGTCAGTGGTAATATGAGCAGAAGTGCTGACAAGGTATCTCTGTATTGAAAGGATAGATTTCCAGTATGTGCTATCACAACACTTATACACATGTTAGATATAGTCCCTATCACTTTATACCTAAAACTCCTATTAAGGAAATTTTGAAGTTTTAAAATGCCATTGTTTTCACTTAATCCTTCACCATCAAAGTTCCTCTTTGTTTTTATCTATAAGAAGACAATATGTAATATTTTTAATGGTAGTATCAATATGCTCACTCCCTTGATGAGAACTCCATCTGCTAAATAGGATTTAAACATAACAAAATAAACCTAGAAATAGCGGATTATTTCTTAAAACAATTAGCAAAATGGCAAGTGGGTAGACTTGTTGTTTTTGCTGTTGTGTGTTACAGGTGATTGAAGCCAGGGCTTCATAAATGCCAAGAGTTGTGCATTTTTGTCTTTTGAAACCTTGACATTTTCCTGATGAAACTGACACAGATGAATCATTGACAATTTGTATACAATATAAGTAGATTCTTAGCATCTTCAAATTTCTTTTAAAGACTGGAAGCCATCAGAAAAAGTATATACAAAGAGAAAATGAATAACGTAAGTAGAACTTTTAAAGCACATCATCTTGTTTAAAAGAAGATTAAAGAATATACCCACAAGCTATAAATTAGGCTGGAAAATACTACCCTTAATTGCTCAGTATTCCCCATATTCTACTAGATTTAGGTATATAAATGGGATAACTTTTCATTCTTACTGTAGTCTTGATTTAGTCTTTTTAAAACACTACATAGTATCATTAGTTGATTTAAATTATTCTATGTCACATACTGCTAAGATATACCAATATCACACCATAGCTAACTTATTCAAGTTGGTATTCTAAGTCTTTTTAAATATAAAGAAGATAATGACACTTTAATGTCTTCCTAATTCATTCTGCAATGCAGAGAGAAACATTTGCAAAAGTTTAACTTCTTGGAAAATGGGCAAACAGCAACAGTAGCATGACAAGAACACATTAAAGATGGCATTTAAATTGTTACTGTAACAAGCCCCTGCTACATTAAATGTATGCATAAAGTGAAGTTTTCAGACACGTCCTTTTCAATAGAATTGGTGGTAATTAAGTGAAATAGGCAGGGAGAAATACAGGGAGACATTAACTAGACTAGCTACTGAAATTCCCTTTGTTTCTATCAAGAATATGAAAAGTGAAATCTGGCAACTACTCGAGTTTATGCAGCCCAAGGTTGGATTTTATACAAGTGAAAACTGAGATTCATAGAAGCAAAGTGACTTGTTCAACACAGAGCAAGCTAATAGAACATGGGGACATGAATTCATGTCACCATGTCTAAATAGCTAATTCGTTGTAGGAAGCCAAAAACTCCTGTACCTTTCATAAAGAAAGATCTCTGAATTGTACCGAGGTTCTTTTTGTATGCCTAGAGAAAGCTATTGATGCCCTTTAGTGCCAGTCCTTTGGAATCTTTTAAATAATCAATAGGAAGGCAAGAAATTTTAAGTATTTAAAAGGTTTTAACATTACTGATCAACTTCCTGTCAGATGACCCAGTTGCAAAAGCCTACTAGCTACTTTAATCCACGCCCCAGGCTCTTGCATCATCCATCTAAGTGAAGATAACTGCCCAATTAATCTTCCTCAAACAGTTTTAATCATGTCACTCTCTTGTGCACAAACAATTGGTAGCTCCCCTTTGCCTAGCTAATTAAATGAGAAATCCTCACACTGGCATTCAAAGCCCTGCCCAATATACCCCGATCAATCTTTCCTTCCTAGGCCTCATTGCCTCTTTCCAGCCCAGTTCCAGCCATGTGACCGTCAGGACCCTCATCTTCCAACCTGTAAGCTTCCACTTGTCCATTGTATTTTCATTTGTCACACATTCGCCCCTTTCATATTTACCTGTGAAAAACCAATTATTCAAGAGCATATTAGGTATAATCATTTTCTTATTTTTCACACTAACATTATCTAAAGATCATCAACAATTAGATATCACCTCTGCTTCCTTTTAATTCACCAAAGATGTTTTCCTGAAAATTACCACAGTGCTTTAAGTAAGAACTTTCTCATCAGACTGCGGGCCCAGTCCACTGCTGTCAGTGTGTAGACTCCACTGCTGTCAAATCTAATCAATATGGATAAATTACAGGTCAAAGTATTTTAAGGACAGATGACACTAAATTTCACTTTTTCTAAGATCTATATGAACACCATCTCAGAGGCAAGCCACCAACAATAACATGGTGTACAGGGTAGAATGTGAGAAATAAATAATATGTGTGCCTTACACAGGGATTGGGATGAAACAGGATTTTGCTAATTTTGGGTTTTAAGAATAGTCATAGCTCATTTCTCCATTCAGCTGAGACTTACTTGGACTCAGTATTGCCTTGGGGCATGCAGTGCATTCAGAAGGTTCCTTAACTCCTTCAGTATAGTTAGTGCATAAAGAAGGGAATTGGTCAATGGTCTGGAAGGTGGTGTGCAGCTCCGTAAGGCTGCATCTGTTATCAGCAGCAAGCATGTCAACTTGATGTGCTGACTGATCAAGTCAGTTCTTAACACTGGCCTCCCTTTTTAAGTTTCAAAAATGCCAAACCATTAGTAGTAATACTAGTAGAATCACATTATAAAAACTTGCTATGCTTTCCCAAAATTTATGGTTTTAGTGTAATTCTCAACAATGCTAAATGTCTCGGGTATCATAGCTGCCCCTTTGGATGCTATAAGGTAAATAAAACCACCTCTCCAATGCATTCTGTAGTCAGAATGATCACTTGGCAAATGAAATTTCAAATTCATTTCCTAAAATCTAAAAATGAGTCTGATTTTCTTCCCTCTTTTTCATCAGATTCTCCCTCTTTTTCCAACATGTCACCATCAGAGAGCATTTTGAACATTCTATTATTTACTGATGCTTCTAGATGTTCCTACTATTGCTGTGGACAATTTTCTACATTATGTACCACTTCCTATATTCGCAGTCTGATGTGTAAATGATCTACGTGTCGTGAGTCTCAAGAAATGCCTCTCTTATGCCATCTGTACTTCTTACAGCAAATGCCATCTGTGGCTTAGCTGTTTTCAAATTCTATGGGTCCATTTCACTTCCCTGTAAACAAACACAGCACCTGATAAGAACAGTTAAAGAGCTGGAAAAACAGGCTGTGTCTGTGTAATTGGCCCTGTTTGTGCTCCTCAGTGTTGGCTTGTCAATGAGAATTATGCTCATGCAGCCTATGGCAGAAGGTGGCCTTTTAGAGAGAAGTGTTACATATCCCATTCATTTTTCTTTTGAAAATGTAAAGCTATACACAGCTCAGAAATGACAATCAAGGGGGAATATTAGTATGAAAATGCGTCACCTATGTTTCTTCTTTGGTTAAGGAAAAAAACATAAATGTAGGATGTTTCACAGCATTTCTTTGAACTGGTATAGTCAATATTTTATTTGAATAAATGCAAAAAAATCATGAATAGCTTTCATATGTGATCATACTAATATAATAAATTCACTGACGTCAATTTTGTCAAAAATTATATGAACATGTCTTTGCCCAGAATGGAGTTAGAAAGAAGATATTTTCTTCCTCCCAGCCTCTCTGGCTCCAGATTGCTGTCCACACTGTCAATGCCTCCTTCCTCACTGTCCTCCTACATACGCAGCCACTTTCCATTTCTGCTCATTTCGCTCATTCTGCTTTAAACGTCTCTCAAGTCTATCACCTTTCTGTTCCCAGTGTGAGTCATTTTTCATATAAAATAAAAGGCCATTGCTTCCTAGCCAGTGTCCTTTCGTGCAGCCCATTCTCCATCCTTCCAACTTCTTGCCAACCCTCGACAGAAATCATACTTGTGTTATCACTGTCCCTTGCTCCAAAAGCATTAATACCTATGTGTTGATTCTAACATCTTTACATTTAAAGTTCCAAGCCTTTTAATATTATATAAAACTAATATAATATCATAATTGCACGTTTTCATGAATTCCAAGTAGATATATAGTATCTCCAGAATTTAATAACTGCATACTTTCATTTTTCTAAACAAAATCCTTACATTTCTTTGTGTTAAGTCCTTAAAGGATGATCCAAAATATTACTTCTCTTAAAAGAACTCTTGCATTTACTCCAGTTTTATGGGAGTCTTAAATTCTCATGGACACCAATAATTATCCATTGAGTCTTTTAGTACTTTATTTAGTACCGTGTTTAGTGGATTATTTGTAACTTGCATTTATATAAAGTTTTAAGTGCATTAATTCAGTGTTTGTATGTCCATCTTTGTCATTAATTCAGACACATTGGAGTTGTAGCTCATCACCAATCAGGAAGCCTGACACACAATAAATGTTCAAAAGGTGCATGTTGAATCTAATCAATACATAGTCTGTGTTAGTAGTGTTCTGGAAAATTACGTTCTTCTGAGTACTCATTAATACAAATCTCTATAAATGATGACTTATCTGTTCCTTTTTAGCAATTTTCATAAATGATTTTGCTTTCCAAGAGACAGTTTGTTGTTTGCCATTTATATATTTCTTTCTCATTTTCAAACTTGTTTAAAGATAAGAGTTTCAACCCTTTCTTTTGGAGACACCCTGACTTGCATCTTATCTTCAACCCTCCCCAGCAACTGGTCAGAATCTAAACTCTATAAAGTGTCAGCAAATGTTTCATATTTCACTATTATTTCTTTCTACCTTTGGACTATTGTCTTGGGTGAGACCCTCATTGTCTTTTACTCATTGTTATAGTAAATGTCCCAATTATGCTTTACAGTGGCTTATCATTCTTGAATTCCATCATTTGTGTTGTTGTCAGGGAGTAATTTCAGTAGTGAGTGTTTAATCAGGCCAAGTTGTTATGTCAATCCTTCAATGAATTACTATCACCCAAAGAAAAACTCCAAGTTCCTCAATCACCAAACTACGATGCTATGTGGAGCTGGGCGGTAAGTCTCTCTGTGCTCTGATCACATGAAGTTCTCTCTACTCAGCAGAGTCATCTCCCACTCATCTCACTGATCTCAAGCATGATTTATCTCAAGCATAATTACAATGACCCTGCTTTTTCTCATTAGCTCGTATCAAAGGAAGAGCTGACAATATTCTCCCTTGGGCTGCATCATACCATATGTGAAGTTTCCTCACTTTTTTCACAGTTGCTCTAAGATTTTTTGAAATTTATTTACTGACTAAAGGTACACCAATGGATGGCCTAGCTTTGAATCCTTGCTCTGCACCTTCTTGCTGTGGAGCTGAAGAATTTTTTTTTTTATTCATCCTTCTCTTCAGTAAGAAGGGGTACTAATCACAACTGTTTCATAATTTTAGTGAGAATATAACAGTATACAAACATTAAAATAATACCTGGCTCAGATACAAGGAATTAATTGTACAAGTGGTGTCTATTGCAATAAGCTTTATTATCTATTACTTTCTTATCCTTTATGGGCAAGTATCATGTCCTGATATTTTTACCCTCAGTGTCTAGAACTTAATAAACATTCAATAAATGTTTGATCAGATAGCAAATAAATGCACTAAAATAGGAATAAGGGGACAGAGCTATAATATGTCTTTTTCAATGTTTCCCTTAAATATGAAGAGGAGTGTTAAAAAGCAAACACAATTGGTCCTAGCATTCTATTGGAATGTTTTAATACAACTATTAAGTGGGAATAAAGGCATTCTATTGTATTATTTCTCAATATTATATGAGTATCTGTATGTGTTCAGTAGGGGGAAATCCCAGCAAAATTAAGAAACAATATTGGCAATATAATTTATGAAGCAAAAAATAAAATAAAATAAAATGTAGGATCCCTTGCTCAAAAATTATTATGAACTTCAAGATAATGAAAATACCATTTAGCCAAGTGTGGGGTATTTCAAACTCAAGTGTTGGTTTGACTGCTCAGCTAACTTACTCACTAGCTAGTTTTGCTATTAGCACATTTAATCTCTATTTGTTCTCAATAGCTTATAAGACATATATCTAGTCTTATTATCAGATCAATCTCTTGCATCTACACTGAAATGTTTGATGTCAATAATAATCTTATTCAGCTTCCATTCACTACAAAATCCACTGATCTCTCCATTTTTCTTACTAGCATTAATCATGTTCTAGACATTTTGCTTGAGGTGCTGTGCATGCAATAACATTACACTCTTTGATTGGGTTCACTGTAGGTGATTTCAGGCTTTCCTTGGAAAATGTTCCAGCTGCTAATATCTAATTAATGAACAAAAGAACAAAATAACACTGAATACATGAACATTTTAACGATGAACTGAACCAAGAGAAGGTCAAATAATATCAGAAGAGAGCACCGGAAGGGCTATGTCTATCAATAAATACAGTAATACCTCTTCTTAGGCTACTTAGGCTCTGCTTTTCCCTAACCTCAAATAAAATGATTTCAGTGAAAGTGGTATAGAGTCCTGTCACACAGGTGGATGGTAGAACAAGGATTTTAAAAAAGGAGATAGTTAGAAAAGAAAAGAAATTTGTCAGTGGAGGGAAAGTGGGTTTGGATATGAGGAAAAGGAAATTAAAATAGAAGGTTGGAAAGCAAAACGAGGCATCTGGCCCGGAAAAGGAAAATTACTCTCAGTGCTTCTATATTACACAAACACATTGCTGGCATTCCGTATTAAAATATAAATTCAGTGCAGAGGTAGTAAGCCTGGCAGTTACATGCACAGGCTGGGAGCCAAGAGCCTCTGCTGTTGGCAGTCACTTGGCCTCAAGGGCCCCTGTGACAGAGTCCAGGTTATATCTGTCAGACACTGAACCACTGAACACTGTTATTCCTTAGCTAGGAACTCCAATGTTGCGCTTGAAATTTTCTTCATTTGGAGAGCATTGTGCCATAAACAAATAGTAATTATATAACCAAACGGAATGGAATTTATACTATGTCTGGTGAGGAATGATAATGTGTAGTTTCACTCAAACAAATGCAGATGGTGGAAGAGCAAGGCTTTTTCCAACTAAAAGCACTGTTTCCTAAGGCTATTATGTTTTTAGTGAATATTTGTTGAATCCCTGTGAGGTGTATACGTAAGCAGTGAATAAGCAAAATAGTCTTTTGGGGAAGACATAGAATAAACTCTTAGGCACATAAGAGAGCAAGACAATTCTATATGGAGATAAAAACATGATGAAGGAAATAATCAAAGAGATGGAAAAGAATAACCAAAGGAAGACGATAAAGTTATCTTAACTGAATGGTCAGCAAAGGCTAACTTGATAAAAGAGTCACATTGCTAATATATAGCCAGACATTATGTATTAGAGGTAAAAACTTAGTGAGTGTAAAGGTCCTGAGGTATAAGAGAGTTTGGCTGTCCTAGGAATCAGAAGTTCAGCAAGGTGAGAAGGTAGAGGTAACGGGAAATATATGGAAAGAGATTGTACCAGTGGACAGGAGTCATTATGCAGGGTTTTATAAGTCATGGTAAGAAGTGTTTTTTAACTGTAAAAGCAACAAAGAATAACTAAGAATATTAAAAACAAGATAATAAATTGATTTTAGAATTTAAAGTTCACAATGGTTGGTGTGGGTAGAATGAATTCCAGGGTCAGGTGTGGGAATAAAGAAACATCTTGTCAGCTTATTATACTAGCTAAAATTAGAAATGGTGGAGGCATTAATTAGAATACACAAAATGGACAAAGAATGAGGGATGTACCATAGGCGGAAGGACAGTGTCTGCAGGTCTCTGAGTGTCAGACAAAGCCACCTTCACACATCCTGAGAAAGTCCTCTCATGAAGGGAGGGTTGTCTCCCAAGGCTTCACCATGAATAAATTCCAGCCTTCTTTGAAAGCTGCCTCTTTATCAGTTTCTGTTCCTTACATCATAAAGTGGAAATGGAACAGAAAATAGTGCCCCAGCCAGGACATCAGTTGTTAGTTGCCCAGGTATTTCAGTTCCTCTTCCTCTCTCTTAGAAACAGCTGCTCACTGTGATGCATAGCCAGTCACCATGATGCACACTGCATAAATAAATCCCCATTTGACAAGTCACTTTGCCTCTATACCTCCTGCTTGCTTATCTAATATACTCCCTAGAGATTGGGGCCTAATATTTTGGGAATGATCCCAAACAGAGTACAGCAACATAATCCTGAAATCCTGAAAGTTGCTTTGGGGTTTCTGCTTTCATTGCAAATGCTACACTGGCCAGGAAGGTGAACCAGGCTGACTTCTTTGGTCATGGCCAGACGGAGCAAGAAACTCTAAAGATCCCAATGGGATTGTATGTCCTCAAGATTTTTTGATTTCTCCTGGATCTCCTCTTAAGTGACTCACACTGAGCCCCAAAGTAAGGATGATGCAACTTGTCTGTCTGTCCAGCTGTCTACCTGCCTGCCTGATTCCAGTACACCTGGGGACTCCCCAGTTAGTCATTCTGTCAGTCTCACTCAGTTTAAGCAGAAGAAGAGCTTGATCACCTCTTTTTATTAAGGCCATCTTCCAAGAAGGGGAATTGGGATGTTTAATCTCTGAGTGCCTGCTGAATGAATGTTTGAGTGAGTGAAACAGATAGCATAAGCAATAGGCTGCTCTGCTGTGCACCAAGACTGGTAAGCAATGGTCACAGTGGCTGACTGAGCCTGACAGTTTATGGAGGATTCAGTCCATAGTTGGCTATCTGCAAGGCAGGGAAGCATGGCACAGGAGAAACAGTACAGGCTAGGCAGGCGGGAGGCTCAAGTCGCAAGCCTCCCTTTCCCTTTTATTCCATCCAGGCAACAAGCTTATTGGCTGGTGCCATCAACATGCCACTCAGGGTAACTCTTCTCATTACCTGCAGTTCCATGGAGATTCACACATGGCATAATGGAAACCTCATATTTTTCTTAGTTAAGTCACTCCTCATGAGTGACATGGCCAGAGGGGGCATTTGAATAGCATGTGTCTGAGGAACACCCACTGTTGTGCCATCATTCAAGGGTACACAAGGAGACAGAATGGAAACAAATTAGTTAAAACTCACAGTCCTTGACTGTAGGAAAATAAATGGGATTCATGCTCAGGGGAGGACTGTGTTCACCCATAGTGATGGGGTCTTGTGACTTTACCAGGATTGGGCCTCATCTAAAATGCGGTGCCATTTTTCCATATTAAACGGCGCTAAAAATGAAACCAAACTACCCCCTGCATCACCAAGGAAAAAGAGACCCATTCTTCCTGAGAATTCCATCTTGTCAACCGCTGCAGTTGCTGCCAACACCTGCAGCTTCACTTCTCATTCCTGACTCATCTATTTCCAGCCAACTGAACCAATTACAGGTCACTGTCTATATCTGGCTCCCGAGGAGCCCTGGAGACATACCCGTCCTGATCAGATGGCATCGTCTATTGCCCCCCTGAGACGATTGTCAATAATTCCTCCTGAGGAAAATTGGACTTTAGATCTTGACAAATGAGTTGTAGCCTTCTAGGTGTCAACAGATAGGACAGACCCAATTCTATCAAACCCGGCTCCCAAGAGCCCACAGTCATTGCAAAAGTCAAAGGCAAACCTGTGACTTTCCTGGCAAGCAAAGGAACAGAGCTCTCTCCCTTCAAAGTTCCTTCTGTCAAAAGGTCACCATCACCAAGGCAACTGGAACTCTTGCCTCTTACTCCTGCCAGGCACAAACTTACAACCTGGGAGGATGTCTCCTTTGCACCAAGCCAGTCATTCTTGTTCTCATTTAATCCTGCACATTCAATTTTGACTATTTCCTGAGAGGAAAATGACATCTGCATCAGCCTGCGATGGATAACTGCACTTCTAAAGTTCTGAAACCTTTTCTCCCAGAGGTACAGACTGAAGACTGAAGACTCATCTCTGCTCTTGGACATCAACCATGCCCTCCCCATGGCCCTGTTGCTATCAGACATCACAAAAATCATCAACAGGTGTCCAGCTACATGTTATCCTGATAGATTGTTAATCACCTTGGGCAAGATCTCTGTGCTGTCAACAACATAGAAAAGAGAATGTTTCTGCCTGTGAGTTGCTCCCACAAGCCCCTTCAACTAGGAAAATCCTGAGATAAAAGGCCAGCTCACCTCCACTCAATTTCCATGAGGGGTTAAGAACTCTTCCACTTTGGCTCCACAACTGTGTACCCACCTGCCAACATGGGATGGCTGTCAGTAACTCCTGGCTCCGTTTAATATGGAAGAATGGCACCACATTTAATAAGGCCCAATCCTGGTAAAGTCAAAAGTCCCCACCACTATGACTGATCCTGACAGTTGGGTGAACACAGTCCTCCCCTGAGCATGTCCAAACTGGGACTGTAATGCAAAAGAAGGCCATGTGCTCTCTTAGCAAACCTCAAAGAGGAAGCAAGAAGCCAAGAAACATGTCTAAAGTTACTGAAGTTACCCACTGGAGCCCCCTCTGGGGATCCAATTGACCGAAACAACAATCCCAGCCAGAAAATCTGTTCCCAGTATTTCCAAAGGATCAGAGCCAAACCTGCTTCCAACATTTGTTCTGCAAGCTCAAGACGCAGCACTGGCATCCATACCCCTGCAGTGAGCTCAGACATCAGTGTAGCATCGACAATCCCAATCCACCTTCAAGTATCTTTTGGTCCCTGTATGCATCTACTCAGGCTGGCCTGAGGCATTCTGAATCTGAGCTGAGAGGGCAACAAATGTTTTTTATGACTCTGCTGTAAAAAACCATCCCTAGCCACAGCCTGCCTTTGATTGTTGCATCAACAATGGGCCTGCATTTGTAGAAATAAAAACTACAGTGTTCAGACTGCAAATCTCTAGAAAAGTTTAAAAAAAAACAGCTTGTAACTCATACATATATAACTCAGGTACGTATTACCCACACCTCCAAGTTTCAGAAATCCAGTTTTAAATCCACTGAAAACTTTACCCGGACCAGACAGCTCATTCTGAAGAGCTGATGCACTCAAACCTCTGTTCTGGTCACTCCAGATGTTGACAGATCCATGTACAGAGCCTGAGGACATTGCTCACAGGGTTGCTCCATATTTATCTACTTTGATTTTTGTGTATTTTCAGGCTTCTTACCCCAGTCATTGCTTGCATGCCCACTGCTGGCTGTATTTCTGTCTTAAACTCTATGGTTGGTTGCCCCAAAGAGAATAGAACAATCAATCAAACACTTGACCAAGGTTTGATGAATGGCCAAGACATATTAGACACTCTCCTAGATCGGATTAAGTCTCTCCCTAAAATAACTTAGGGAAAAACTATAATAAGACAATCTTGGTGAGCTTGGTTAGGATCTGTCCTAGGATTACTGACAACCCTAATGTTACTGCTTCTAGGTGGGCCTTGTCTCAAAAGATCTCATGTAATATGCCCAGAAAATATTTGCTGTAGAAACTAAAAGACAGTGTAAATGTAACAGAAAATGCCCCCAACACACAGCCAGTGTACTTTGGTTTGTTAGTTACCCAGGAAACAGTTCCTGTTCCAGTGCCAGTTGCCCCGTCATTTTAAAATGGCTGGTCCCTATGATTCACATGTATAAACCAATTCCCAATTGGCAAGCCATTGCACCTCTGTACTTCCTGTTTGCTTATAGAATATAAGCACTACACCACCAGAGTTCAAAGCCTGATATTTTGGGATTAATCCCTATCAGTGCCCATCAAAGTAAATAAATCTGCCTCCAAGTTTTGGGTGTTGTTTCAGTGTTTCTGTCTGTTGTTACAGAAAAAGTTGCCTTGTGCAGAGTCTATGCATTTAAATTGCCATGCGTTTTTCATTGTGGAGATTCTCATTTCATTTCAATTACATTTTTTTAAAATCGATGTGACATTTTCTAGCCCATGACAAATTTCATTAGTTCACAACCTTTTCTAAAGCCTGGTAACATAATAAAAGCATCAAGAGAAGATAACTGAAGTGTGAGAGAAATTAAGGGAACAGGATACGCACATATATGCATACACATGAACAAATAAACAAATGAATATTTTAAATAAGTGCTTCAAATATTGTAACCTGGAATTATTCAGTGAAGTGGTCCAACAGAGTGTGCCAGCCTTTGAAGGCTACAGTATGCATCCTTGAGTGTTCATTTTAAGGACAAATTTCTATCTCAAAGCAACTCAAAACCAGACACCTCTCTCATGTGTTCCCATAATGGCCTCTTTCCTCTGTTCCTCTGGCCTTTACCACATTGTTATTTTCACTTTTTCTCTCTGTCTTTCTCATGAGATACTGAGGTCTCCTGATGGTAGCTCTTCAAAGCATTTTTTATCTCAGTATCTTTGGGGTCTACCCCAGGGTTCTTCACAAAATTGAGGAAAGAACAGGGGAGCAGAGACTGTTAATTTCTCTCTGGAAGCAACAACCTATAATCAGTAACTCAGCAGCTGCTGTATCAGTAGCCAAAGAATTCTAAGCTTTGCAGAGATTTGGGCAGGTACAATATAGTTTGCTTTTTTTTCCTAACAGATGGATAAAAAGTTTTAAACCACGGTTTCTTGGCAGAGCAACTAAGGTGGGATAAGGCAAAGAGGCTGCTATAATTACAGTTTTGGTTATGCCTGATGTGTTTTATTCTGATGTGCATATTTTGTACTCCATACACATTTAAAGATTTAATTAAATGTTTTATTATAGGCAACCCAGTGCCAAATATCAGCATCGTTAGCTTTTTCTCTTCACTGAAGCAACTATGCCTTCATCTGATTTTGAGATTGTGATACATATCAAGCTTATTTTTTACTGGCAACATCGATGCAGACATCAGCACAAATGTCCTGTTGCTTGTTATTTGCAGGATGTCACTGTCATGTAAGCCTGCTGAGGACAAGAACATGGCCTGTGCATCTGATTGGTGGGATTTGTCCACTGAAGCTCTAACTAAGTAACAGAGGGAGAACAGCTAGGTTAGGGAAACTGAGGCAGCGTAGTTAAGACCCAAAACAGAACAAAGTAAAACCTAGACACCAGAAAGGATGATCATCAGTAAAGAAAAGTCCTCTGATTGCTAAGTTTTTTGTGTGATAAGAATTTGATTCCCTAGTGTAAACATTCCGCAGGGTTTCATGTTTTTTCTCCTTAGAATCTTCTTTGCTAAACTACACATAAAGACACATCCAAGGTCTTTCAGGAATAAAACCAAGAACAAGATAACCTAATCTCTGTCCTTTCAGAATCTGTTGAAATGCAACAATTTTAAGTGACCATTGTAGAAACAATTTCTCCCAAAAAAGTTTATAAATGCATGAGTTGAAACAAAGTTAGTTCCCTAACTACAATGATTTCCAAATATTTTTTAAAGATGCAGAATCATTTTTGTTTTCCTTTAAAAGGAGAGAAGTTTAAGCATTGAAGATGTGGTCTATATGTAGGGATGGGAGGGCAGACGTCCTGCTGGTGTGTGTGTGGAGGGATGTAAATGTGCACTTGGGTGATGGTGGGAAAGAATCTACTCAGGGATACATAGCTGCCTAATATAGAGCATTTCTGAAACCTCAGAATGTGGCTGACTTGTTTCTACTGAGTTTCATCCTCAGTCATTTTGTTAATTTTTATTTTGAGACATTATCAAACGGCCCAGACAAGCCTCAAATTTGACTGTGTCCCTGTTCCTGCTTTATGAGTCCTGGGTCCCTAGATACCTGATAGTGAAGTTCTTTTAGATGAAAGCTTAGAGCCACATAATGAGGCCTGAATTGCTCATTGTCAGGAAAATGATCAGCTGAGAAAAACAGTGAGTGGAACCTAGTAAGTCAAAGATTAAAGCCAACTCAGGGGACTCCTCTTTCCAGAGAGCCTGCATCACAGGTACATAGGTGTTTTGGAAAGGTTTAGAAGTCCAAAGATTAAAGAACATATGTTCTTAATAACATGCGCTTCCTCTTCCTTGCCTGGGAGCAGCTATAGATGACCATACATGGCAGGGCCACTCAGTTTGCCCTATTATTACCCTTGGGCTGTTAACACTTACCCCATCCAATCAATCTCTTCTCCCTTTCACTTTCCAAGTGGAAAAACTTAGGCGGGGGAGTAAAATAGAGAAATCTCAAGATTTTGGCGGAAAATTTTTCCTGGTGGAAAAAAAAGTAAAGGATGATTTTATGGCACCGTTCTAAGCCATTTTCTCAAATAAAAGGGAAAGAAAGAGGACTAAGCACGTTTTCCTTCAATACTGAAGGTAAAAATAGATGATTAGGGTCATTGTTGATTAATAAGATTCTTCAACTTTGAAAATTATAATTACATTAACAGCGACCCCAGATTCTTCTTTTAAGACTTTTTTGCAATGGTTTTAATCTGATTTTCCAAAAATTATATGTTTTAATTAAAATTATTGTATATAATGAGTTTTTCTAATACTATCACTACCTAGATATTAGAGGAGTCTGATTACAATAAACAAAGAATTAGATCTTAAATTAAAAGTTATTTTATAAAGAACTCTGTCCAATTACATAATTCTGACAAATGGAAAAGAAATGAAAGAATACTACTAGAGTTTTACATTGATATACTTTTAATGAAAATCATGTTTGCATGTAAACAAGCACCTAGATAAAATGTTTAAAATTCAAGAAGTACAAAAAATGTAATAATATTTTACACACAAGGTCAAACATTGGATATGAACTAATGTATTGTACCCTTTGTTGATAGAAAAATATCTCAAAAAAATCAAAGAAATATCATAGTAGAAGAGAAAAAAATCCATACTATAAGAGGAAATGCTGTGGTAAAGTAAATATCACATGGAATTTGTGTTTGGATTTAAACAGGAGTCTTCTTACTCTTAACAGTCATGTGACCTTGGACAAGTTATTTAACTTGCAGCACAATTGTGGGTTATCATAATCCATTCTATAGTTTTCTAGTGCAATTATGTATTTTAGCATAATGATAGCTGCAGCTGTGTCTTAGTAGCTGCACCTGAGGGACACAGAAAGTAATCTTTGAGTTCATCCATTTGGTATGACAAGTGACCAGGTTTGTATCTTGTGCAAAATGTCAAATTGAGAATTTCACTCACACAATGCTCTGTGTGTTGTATATGTACCTCTGAGCATCATGGGGATGGGGTAAAGCACACTCCTTCCATTCTTCTGCTCCACAAACATCTAAGTTGCCATAGTGAAATCTAGGTGTGGCTCACAGCAGCTGTCCCTGGGGAAAAGTGAGGCCCATCTGTGCATTTGCCCACTTGGCAGGTGAGTGGCAAGGTGTGTGCAGGAGCTCCAAAGCCACCACAGGTGACTCTCACTCACGTGATGCTCATTGTCAAATGTTTTGTATTTAGGTTTTCTTTTTTAAAAGTTTTCTTTTAATTTTGCTTGTACAAGTAGCCCAGTTCAGCAAAATGACATATGAAAAAGCTGGTCATTGTAGCTTCAGGCAGTGTATAACAAAAAACCTTCAAAATATGGTATAAAAGTATGTGCCCTGCTAGAAGTGAAGATATGTAGTTTATGTTCCTTTTCCTGTTTTAAGAGTCAAAGAAAAAATAGAGAGAAAAATAAAATAGACTAATCCGAAATCAAATCAGACTAATCGGAGAGTAATAATAAGTAATACATGGTGTATTATTATCTTCATTGTAGTTACTCAGGTTACGAGATATAGGCATGAAATATTTTCCAACTAATACACATATCTTTCTTTTCAAGGAAATAAGAGAAACTAACTATATAATTATCTTGTGCACACACACACACACACATATATATATAAATATATATATATATATACATAAATATATATATATATTTTTTCCTTCCTTCTTGAAACTCAGAGCCAGCAGGTCATTAGTTGTATATTAATGAAACACATGATATTGTGAACAGATGTGTCACTCCCATTTTCCAAACTACTCAGAATGTGAAATTAGACAATTTGTTTACTAGTATCCAACTGAAGTTGCATTTGTTACCAGAGCACAAGTTGACCAGCTAGGAACTGTATGCAAGAATGAAGCAGAAGTTCCCAATGAGATATTTCAATTTCAAAACAGAGAACTGCATAGTACAATCTTTACATTTCAGTAAGATATAACATTGGCCTCATATATGGCAAAGAAAAGCAAACCGGTGCTGTTGTTGTAAACAATGCACCATGAAGGAAAAATTGACAGAAAAGCCTTAACAAAATTGAAGCATGAGATGTTAACTTTTAAACAACAAAACCAAAGGTAAAGTGATGTTGTTGAGTTAGGCAACAATTATGACATGATTTAAAACAAAAAGTACTGGATTGTGTTTTACTCTACCCTTAAGATTCATGACAAGAATAGTTTGGTAGCTTAAGAAAATATCATGGAGGAATTTTCATAGACTGGCACAGGAACTCGTAAGAGATCATTTATAACAGAAGAAGAGCGCAATGTTTCTGCCCAGGGAAGAACCCAAAAACCTCAGGAACATTCTGCTGAACTGACAGGGGAATAGGCAGGGGCAGTGTCACAAAACTACTGCAGCAACAGGAAAACCAAAACGATGTCAGCTATGCCCTACAAAAAAGAAAGGAAAAACAGAACATAGATGCCCCCAGTGTAGATGATATTTGGGCATGGAACATGCGGTTTTCATGTATGCAGACTGCCTAGGTGTGACAAGTGGAGCAAGGATTATTTCTGTGGTGATTTCTGTTTGTATTTACATTGTAGATCACATAGTATTCATTGTTTATATTATCTTTTAGGTTTTGTAAGGAAGTACACAGCTGATGTGAAAATGTTGACGTCTATTCTAAGTACTCCTTATATATTTGATCTTCCATGTTATTGATATCTTATTTTCCTGCTATATGTGCATTGCTCAATATTGTCTAAAACTCAGGACAAAACACCAAAACCAGCATGATGTCAAATATACCCTCCAAAAAAGACAATAAAGCTAAGTACATGTGGTGTCCATGTAAGCTACATGAGTGTGTGAAATGTGCTGTTGTCACATCAAAGAAAGCTTGCAGTGTGATAAAAATGAAGTAAATATTGTTTGTAGAATTTCATTGGTATTTTCATTGTAGCTCATATAGGAATTTATTTCTGCTGTTACATTCTATACTTGCATATCAAAAATAGTGTTGAAAATGATACTTTTTAATAAATTAATAAATACTTGAAATGCAATACTTTTTAGATATTTTTCCTGTGAATTACTCATTTTCCTGTAAATTACTCATGGTATTCCCGAGAATTACTCATAATAAAACTCATAAAGTAAAAAATCAATAATTCACAATTGAAATAGTTCTAAAGAATAGAGGTGGGTTTTACACAGCCTTCAGTGTGCTCCTTTAATGCAAAATTGCTGATTCCCCTTCATTCCCAAAAGCAAGAGTTTTCATCCTATAAAGTAGGAAAAATGATAGCATTTTTTGAACACACTATGTGGCAGCAGTTTCTAAAAGCAAAACACCTTTTGTATTCCTCAAGAATTTAAGAGCATCTTGAATCTCAGAATATGACTGCTATGGGTTGAACTGTGTATTCCTAAAAATTGCATTTAAAATTTTTAACCTGTGTTACAGAATGTGATCTTTTTCAAAACAGAGTGGTTATAGATGTAGTTAGTCAAGATGAAGTCATTAGCTTAGTTTTTATACCAACAAAATAAAAGTCTTTATCATGGATAATTTTAGCACATAAATACAGAGTGAACCCCGTGTAAAGAACTGTAAGGAGAACACGGCCATCCACAAATCAAGCAGGAAATCCTAACACAGATATTCCTTTATATCCCTCAGAAGGTTCTACTGGTAATAAATAAAACACAAGTTTGTTATGGCAGCCCTGGATGGTAAGTGTCATGTAAAGTAATCTGACTATAAGATACTATGTGATGATCAACCAATCCCAGAGACCATCCACATGAAATCAGATGTGGAATCTAAAAAGTTAATTTCAAAGAAAGAAATTGAAAGCAGAATGGTGGTTGCAGGGAAGAGTGGGTGGACTATGGGGAAAGGCTGATCAATGAGCACTGTTACAATTAATCCAGAAGTTTTATTGGGCTATCATACATGGTAGTGCTACAGACAACAATTATTTACCATATGGCAAGCAAAAAGCTTGGCAACAGGAATCTGAATGCTTTCACTGTAAAGAAATGGAAAACATTTGAGGATACAGATATGTTGGATGTGATTTATACATTACACAATGATAACATCAAAACATCACTTGTTACCACATTAACATGTATAATTTTTGTTTTTATGTCAGTTAAAATGAATTTAATTTAAATGCAGATTTATTATTAGAAAACACCTTTCCCTAAGTAGTCCAGAGTTTAATATTATCAAACATAGGATGAGTTTGTGTGATATTATTAGAAAATTTACAGGTGATGTGCTTTTTGACTTTGGCCTAACCTATTTGCTATATACAGTCATGGTAGGGGGGAGGTGAAATCTAGTCATAGGAAAAATATTAGGAGTCAAGAAAAATTATCAATAAATCTTTAGTGGTAAATATTATATAATTCAGTTAAAGCAACAATTGTATCATAATTATTAAGCCCATGGCATCTACTATCTGTGAAAACAATACCTAAGGGAAAGGTATTATATAAGACAGGATAAAAGATAGCAACTTCTACAAGAAAAAAAAATTGCATCATAAAATAAATCTTATTCTGGTGACAATATGTCTTAAATGATTTCAACTTCAACTCCTATTTCTATAAGAAAAAAAATTATCCTCTGGAGAAATTGAGTTGGACACCTATAATGGTCTTTTAATCATCTGCTTCGAGAAACTCTCTCTGCCTGTCAGTAAACAATGGAACAATTGATGTTGTTCTTTTAAAATTTTACAGCCCTTTAGATCTACTCATTTCAGAGTTTAAACTTAAACTGTTCAGCTTTCAGAAGATTTAACCACATGTGTCCACAGCTACTAATTCACATATGAAGTCAAATATCTGATTCAATCTGGTTTCCCATTCATCTTCAGACCCTAACTGAACCAGATGTTACAATTATTTCAATATGAAGTGATTTTTCTACTAACAAATTGCTCACCAATTTCATTCTGCATTTGTTGTAGGAATCAAAATAAACTGGAATGTTTTGTTGCTGTTGGTCTATTTCTGTTGTTTTAGTTTCTCCATTTTAAAGTAGTCTCCTCAAAGGAAATATAGTTAGTTGACCATCAAAACTCTATGTATTTATAGGTAAGATGCTTAGCCTCTTGGGTCCTCCATTTCTGCATCTACAAATGAGGATAATAATCATACAAGGTCAATGTGATATTAAATAATTAATACAGCCAGATCCCTAGCACATATTAACAACTTCCTATTATAATTTTTATCTCCATTATCTTAATATAACATATCAAACAATTAAAAAGGAAACAACTAGACAAAAATATAATCCCACCTTCTCTACTCTTGTACATATGCTCATGTGTGCTGTCGGTCAACAAGTCCATTAAAGCCACTTTCTGGGGATGGATGGAGAGGGGAGATACAGGAAGGAACAGGTGTGAAAAAAAGATATTAAGATGTGCTATGTCTGTGTATGATCTCTACACATGCAATGTAAATATGATGTGCTGAAAACATGTACTAGTGCAAAATTTTTGAAATTACATTCTCATGTTCTTTCAAATCCCAAACTCCCCATTTTATGTTACATTCAAGTTTTCTTACTTAGGAAGGTTATGCCAGAAATTCTCTCATCTTTTTCCTACATTCTTTAACATCCTAAAAATGCTCATTTACTACTAGTCACAATTTTCTTGAGAAACCAGTTTGAATTAAAATATGCTTATATAAAAAGACTATCTGCAGAATTTAAAGTCAGAACCTTTTTGGCTGTAGAGGTATGTCCAGCATTTGGCATTTTCATAATTTTCTTTTCCTTAATTGTGTACATTTTAAAATTTACCTTTGATATTTTAGACAGAAGGAATCAATATTTTCCTCAATAAAGAGGAATATTACCCTCAGTTGAGGGTAATATTTTGTTCCTTTCTTATTATATACAAATATTTCTTCTACCTGTTTGTTCCCTAAAATAAACTGTGTTGCCTTCACCCTCCCATTTTTGCCTGCTCTATTTCAAATTTATTTAATTTATATAAATTTATTAAATTAATTTTATTTATTCTAGAAACATCTTATCTTTTCTCATTTTTACTTAAATGCATTCCAAGCTATAAAGCTCCTACGACCCAACAAAAATTGATTTGCAAGAAACTAAAAGTGTTATTGTTTCACAGTGTCATTCCCCAAACCATTCTATACTTTTTCCTTTCACTTTAACTGATGGAAAATGCATTCTTCCAAATGTTCAAGACCAAAAACCTAGCATCTTCTTAAAGCCCACAGAAAACTCATCAAGAAATATGATCTTCAAATCATTTGGACAATCTGACACTTCCATTGATACTACCTGGCCCAAACCTGGACTATAGTCAAGCCATTGCTGTATTCCTCTATGTTCTCCTACAACCACTCTCACTACACCAGTCAAACAGTCTTTGAAGAATGGAGTTTAAACATTTTGACCTCTACTGCCTTTCTCTTACTCCCTTCCAGATAATCTATATTCCTAAATGTTACTTTAAAGTGCAAGGTAAATTCCCCCTTAATATTTTCACACTAGTTCTTTTCATTCTTCTGCAGAAATCCACCCCCATTTCCTTCAGGGATATTTTCAAAAACTATTCTGATCATCTTACTTAAAATTGCCTTTACCCTTAATATCTGCTTTCCTGATCATTCAAATCTTGTTTGTTTCTTTCCTTCTTTAACCATTTACATTAAGTTGATCCCTATATTTAGTATATAAAATCTGTCTCCATGCACTAGGACATGAACTTCAAGTGAGCAAGGATTAATTTCTCTTCTGTGCACTAATATATCTCTCAGGTCTACAGCTATACTTAGTACAGAGCAATCAGTCAACATATATGTTAAATAAATAAATAAATAATGAATTAATTAAATTAGGAATACATGAGCCAGTAGAAAGAGCATTGCAGAATGTAATCCTCTTTTAAAATTCTATACACGTTGATGTGGATAGGATTCATTGTTATACACATTTAATTAGAGAAAAAAAACACTCCCTATGTGAAACAGTCAATCAAATACTCCTTAAATTGGTGGAAAATATTGTTGAATAAATTCAGTATCACTTGAAGTGAAGATTATTAAGCAAAGCATCTAAAACATTTTTGAAAATCAGGAAAAAATGCTAAAGTGGTAAATAATTATATTAGAATCATCTATAAAGATTTTAATCTCAGTAACAAAGTTGGGTTAAGTAACAATGTGGTTAGCAATGTCTCACAACTGTAAAAATAAAATCAGTTTTGTACTCACCCCCAAAAAGCTATCCAAATAATAGTCAAAGTGCTGAGAAATACAAGGCTGCACAGATCTGTATAATGCAGGAGCCAATCAGTTTGCTTGTGGATTCTCTGGGTCCCTTGTTTCTCCTTCTTGTGTTTATTGCCTAATATTTGCCCACCTCAATGTTTGTTAATCTACTTACAAGAGAATAATGTAGAGAAACAAAAGGAAATTTAAGTAAGTTAAAGCTACTCCTTGATGGCAGCCAGAGGAATGTGTTTGGATCTTGCTTAGGACAGTTAAGAAACTATGTGTACTATTTCCAAGATGCATATAATTTTGGAAATTGGTTGCTAATAATTAGTTTGAACCAATTCTATTAAGGTAAGCTTTGGGTCTATTTAAAATAATGTAAGCTCAAAGAATGAAAAGAACCAATAATACTGAATTCAAAAAGAGTAAGAATTCAAGGAGGAGAAGACAGAACGACCAACATGAAGAGATCTATGACAATGCTACAGAATCATCTATAGTCAACACAATGAAATCTACTAATCTACTATGGGCAGGAACTGCAGCCATACCTGCCTCTACTGATTCTAGCAGTAGATACTGGTTTAAAATTTTCAAAAAACTTCTCAGAAATCACTTCTTTTTCCATAATTTTGATGGGTTAAGTAAATGAATAAATTAAGCAAAACACCTAATGTACAAATGCAAATGTCCACTATGTCCAGTACCAATTTCTATCATCTTATCTGCCTATTTTCCCAAGTGTTGCTAGTCATCACATTTTAAGCATTCATTGTTCTTTTCAATTTTTCAAGGATAAAACCCTAAAGAAATATTTAGATGGTAATTAACATATGGCTAAACTGTCTCGGGAAATATGAAACGATAGATTAAAATGTGCAATTGGGACCTGCTTTAAAATGAAAGGCAGTCTACTGATAAAAGTGTGTTTATTGTCTTCAAATGCACAAGAAAATATAATAAAAACTCTACTTAAGCATTACAAAGTGGTTTCTTTTAGAGAGAGTATTTTCCTCTCTTTCTACCAAAGTGCACAAAATGTGTTGTGCTTTTTAGAATTACTTGAATATGAGTTCTATGGGAAGAGTTCTACCTCATTCATTCCTGACTCCCTTGAATACAACATGGCTTATAATTGGCAATTAGCAAATACTTCTGAGTGACTATAGTATGCACAGACTATAGTGTACTTGGCACGGAAATGGAGTCCATCTGCTGCTACAAATCACTGTACATACTTACAAAAAACAAAGGTAAATAAAGGCAAGCCAGTATTTCATTAACACCTAGGAGGGGAAAAAGGACAACACGACTATTTTTACAGTTTCTGAATCACCATTTATAAAACATTGGAATTCTGCTAAAGAACATATAGCCAATATGTAGCATATGTTAGTATAGGCATAAATAAATTTGAAAGGGCTAACAAATTTTTAAGCCAAGATAATAAGAATTATTTGAAGTGACCAAACTTGACCTTCATGTTAGAGAACGAAATGAGTCAAAGAGTTGGAAAGAAAATTTCTACTACTATATTTAAAAACAGCCTTCTAAACTTGCATTTTTATCTATTCAAAAATTACTATTTGTAAAGAAAATTACACATATATTCTTTACGATGCAGACTTTGTGATATCAGTAAGTAATAAATGAGAATTTATTTCATAATAGAATATATTATATTTCCAAGTAAAATGCTGAGTTAGGAATATATAAAACACAATACTTTCAGACTATGTACCATGCAGCTTCAAGAACAGTCTATAGATACCATTCTCAGTCCAATAATCTAGTCCGCATTTTGCCAAAGTAAATAGTATAGCTTGCATACCGCTCTGCCAATTAACTGATAAAGTGGATGAAACCAACAATCCAGAGAAAAATGAAAAGTACAAACCAAAGAACAATGAAAAATGCATTTCTAATAAATTCTTTTCTCTCTGAAGTCATATGGGTGAAAGGTCACTTAGTAGCTTACTATCTTACCTTCTGGCACCTTTATCTTTTTCTTGATCACACATTTTTTATGCATTGCGCTCTATTTATGCACTCTTCAGTAACATCTTTATTTATGACTTTGTGAATCAACATCATTGTGATAGGAGCAAAAGTCACCTAGCTAATTACACATACTTGATAAGCTGTATAATAATAACCACTGCTGTAATGCACATAAATAGAAACCTTGAAAATTATTGCAGTTATTTGCACTTGGGAAAAAACAAGAAACTTTTTTTAGTTGTTCAGAAACACCCCATGGCCTTTGTATTCATCTTTGGAAGTACATTTTGATCTTAACCTGAATTCAAGCATCTATAGGACAAATAAAGATCAACTTCCATTCTACCAGTATTACCAAGAAAGGTTGGAACAAAAGTCAATTTAATGCAAATATTTCTGACCCATAGTTGAGAATATTATTTTAGGAAGTGTGTTCCATATAATACAGTGTTACTAAAATGGCACAGTTGTGAAACTCCCAGCCCTACAAAGATGCTGTAATGATATCTGAGTTGGTCCAGTCAGGAGATTAGAAGTGCATAGAGAGATAGAATGTGCAGTACTAGAATATTAATACGACTTCTGTATGAAGATTGGAAATTCTAGAGTTATGAATAAGGTCAAAATAACTCATAGATGATTTACTACCGTAAAAACTCATACTCTCCTATGAGTGATTTACTGAATGTTATATAAAAATGGAGGGTGGACACACTACATTCAGATACAAGCTTGCAGCTGTCACTGTCTCCATTTACTCAATCTGCCTAGAGGATGATTTGAAGGTTGATTTAATTGTAGCTTCTGAATCATGTTCATCCCTGTTTTAAGTTGTTTAGCATAAATATAAAAATGTTGAAGTAATTTTAAGACTAAATATTTAGCATGAAATCTAAAAATCTCTTTCTCTTCAGAAAGACAAACTGAAAATGAAAAGACTCTAGGAAAAATGCATTTGCTAAATAATGCTATTTGCCCCATAGTTTTGACAAATTTATTTTTTAGATAAGAAAGTTTGCAAGATGTTCAGAAGGAGTAAAGAATAAACAAAAAACAAAGTTTGTTACTGAGCTGATGAATTTGAAGAGAAACAAAAGCCTACGTCTGGTCAGGAAGAGTTCAGAGCTCTGAAAACTGAGCAGGAGCTAAGGCAGCACTGTCTGCGATCCATGAAGGCAACTGAAAGGCCAACCGTATTTGTCTCTATACACAAATTGCTACAGTTCTAATTTTTGCTTTTACAGCACTAAAACACACGGCACCGCCAATGAACTCTGTCAAAGTTATCTACTCAAAATTCCGTTTATACATCTTTCTATTCCTAGATAAACTTAATCAAATTCTACAATTCACCTAACCATTCACTTGCCAGCATCAGCAAATCATCCTTAGGGAGAGTATCTTGTTCTTCCTCTGTAAGCTTTTAACCCAGTCTTTTTTTTTAAATTTTCACTTTTATACATACCTCCTTTTCTACATATTTTCTTGCCGGGCTTTCTGGCACATTCCTTGGATATTCTTTTTACTGAAAAATGAATAGAAGACTAGAAAATAACATGGCGCTCCATCACAGACCGCCGGAACATGCAATACCACTATCTAACTCAATGCACTCCTGCATCTGACTGAGTGCGAAGGGTCCCCGATTCGTTGAGTCTGCACATGCAATGAGGAAATGTTGATGCATCTTCTCAGAAGTCATTTGGTAGGAAATGGAAACTGGGAGCCCATTTCTACCTAATTATACGTGCTGTGGAGGAAAGAAGATGAGTAGGCACAAGAAAAAATAATACACTGACACACATAAACAAAAAGAGCAGCATGCAAGCATGTAAAGTATGTCTACATGCCAACAGGAAAAGCCATGCATACTACCAGTACACATGAATTAATATTGTTAGAACTTAGAATAGAAAAAATAAATAAGTATATCTCCTTGGTTTTTTTTTCCTGCAATAAACTCACCATCCTCGGTTGGGACATATATGTTTAAATATAAGCAGTCTTCACTCTGGTCTTGCACGTACGATGAGACTACATCCAGGTTATTAGTAAACCACACAGGAAGCATAACTTCTGGCAATCTGCCATCAATAATATTCTGGGGACACACAGGAGCAAATTGAGTGGCGTTCCTGATGTCTGACCAGGGAGACGGTGGCTCTGGAGGCTGAAAACGATGTTCTCCTGTTGGTGGAGCTGCATATGGAACCCCAAGAAACTGAATAACAGGCCCTAAAATTTCATTATTGAGTTCTTTCTTAACCCCTCTTATCTTTCCAAAGTTGGTAGTCACCAGTGGGTCCACATCATCCAATTTTTGTGAAAGCACGTGGGTAGCCTGAAGCAAACTTCCCAAAATACAGAGAATCAAGGAGGCACCCAGTCCCCCGTGTACCAAACATGCCATCACTGCTCTCCAAACATAATTTGGCCACATGCATCTGGGAAGTGCCATAGTCCCACATCAGTTGTCTGGCTGTCTGGTTTCAGTGAGATAAATGTACTTATATCCACTTGAAAAAGGCTGTATAGTGATAGCTATGCCTCCAATTTTTCAAAGGTGAACTTGTGGAGAAAAGCTCGGAAAGCTCCCTTCATGCAGCAAGTACCTCCCATTGATTTCACATGTATTGAAGCAGCATCTTCAATCATCACTATTTATCAGGCCATATCCTATTGACCATTCTGTTTTCCATAGTAGCAATATGGCAGAGTGGCCACTGACTGTAGATTGCTTTCTTGTAAATCAAATCCAGTTAGCTGCGAGTCTATATCCTAGAGAAAATAAAAATAAATCATTAGCACAAATAACCTAAAATAGACAGAGTGATAACTAGATGTTTTACAAGCTATAGGAATACATTAATAGTGGCTAGAGTCAGGTAAGTTAAATACAACTGTGGAAAAATTACAGTTTGATGTGAGATGACAGATAAAATAACTGATTATTAGAATATTGAGAGACTTGCCTGCTGACTTCGTACATGCTTAAGTGGAGGCAGGTCTTGTCAAAATATATAGTTTCAGGAGCATTTCACAGTAAAGTATTTTTAAAATACTAAAGATTGTGTGTGAAATTTTCCTTTTATTGATAGTTCAATCACTTCAAGTGACTACACAATTAATCAAAAAACAGACTTAAAATTAGAATTCAATACCAGAAATCGTTTCTTTAAAAAAACTTGTAGTGCATTAGTGGAACATAAAATCTGTAAGAACACACACACACACACACACACACACACACACACACACATTAAGTGGTTCCCATTCTCATGCATGTGAAAAAATGAAAACTAATGCTAATTCAGCCAGGTCAAGTTCTTTGTTATGTCTCAAAAGTTTGCATAAAATATTGGTTATCAATCTCCTACTTTAAATTTAGACTCAAGAACTTGAAAGAGAAATAACTGGCAAAATTTGAAAATGAGAAAGTTGACATCATTTTGCAAATTAAATTATTTTACCATCTAGATATACTTTTAAGTAACAAATTTGCAAAGCACAAGTGAATTTCTGAGTCAAACTGAATATATTTTAAATTACAAGTTTTAGTCTCACTGTCTGTTAGAAAGCAAAGAAAGAATTTTAAAAAGTGTGGTAATTTAAAAGAACAATCACATCTAATCATGGTGTCTTGCATATTAACACTAATCAAACATCTAACACTATTTACTCAGTTCAACTTGAAATCTTCAGAATAAGTTGTAACATTTAGTGCAGTACAATTCACTGGGTAATCTCACATTGACTGCCAAATAGGATGCAGCTCAGAAAAATGTCTTTTTTTCTCAAGCAAGCTTTTAAAGTAGTTACTTTGAAAATAATAGTGTTGATTTGTATTAAGGATGGTTTTATCCTATCATATTATGTGAAAATTCCTGAAGAAGTGCTGGTCTGCCAGTGAAATTGCCATTATTTGTGTTATTTAAAAGGAGACTGAGAAAGCCATAGGGCAACAGGAGATTTTGGTTCTGGCCTAATGTTCCTTTAGCTCTGAACAATCAATCACAGAAGGCAATAAGGAGACGAATGTCTTTCAGAACACTGCAGTCTGCGTTAATTTCTGTTTTCACCTCAGAAGCAGATTAACATACAAAAGACAGGCTCAGACCCATCCTTCTTACTCCAGCACTTGTGGAAGACTTAGTTATTCTTGTATAGATTCATGGTGGGCCATGCACACCTAAACATCTCTCTTATTTACCTTTTTTATTTAAAATGCACCATTTTGACACCTAAAATACAGCACAATAGTGAGGCCTTAAAAATGTTCATTTTTTTATTCAGTGTAATTCTCAGGTTTCTAAAACTTTTTTATACAATCTCATTAATAATAAAGATATATCCTTGTTTATTAACAAAATAATTCCTTTTTATTCTAAAATACGGTGAACTATACGAAGAATAAAGACCTTGTTTCTTACTGATGTACAATTTCAGCATAAACTGAGAGAAACTGGACTTGCTCATAGCATGTTGCATTTTAAAATTTTTATGAGTTTATCTCCAGGATTTATCAAGACATTCCATTTTACATTAATCTACATAGGAAGTGCTAAAGTGTTGACTCCAAAAGATTTTCCAGAAGTCATTATTACATTAATAAATCTAATACAAAATTATGACTTATTTCAGTTACTGAAACTATAACAGAAATATCCCTAAATACAAAAATTCTAATTTGTTGACTTTTTCTTTTTATCATTTACCAATGCTTTCTAAATATATGCTAAACTATTAGCTTTTATAAATTATATTTCATTTGGAAAAATCCTGTAAAATGGGTCTATTATCTCTTTTTATACATGAGGATATGAGACAGAGTTTGAATATATTGGACAAAATCACTTAACTAATCAATAGCAGTTCCAATAGCCCATTGTTATTAACTGAAAGGTTATCTTCTTGATCATTTCATAACATAAATTCTCAATGCATAAGCACTCTCAAACAACTTAATTCCAATGTTTTTAAAATCCAAACACCTGTATATATTTTATGTTTCCTAAGAACGTGGAATCTAGTTAAATACTCTGAGATACTGAGAATTATATAGATACTGAGAATTCTAAATGGTTTACTTTATTTTACCTTTTTTTGCTACATGAGGAGCACAGTAATATATGGAATTACACAAGATCATATTAGAACACTCATTTGTATAATGATTTAATTACATTTAGTAAATAAAAAATTCATAATAACAAAATGGCCATTTGTAAATACTGATGAGTGAATTAGGAAGTATTTGCAAACTGCAACTTTGTATGTCAGGGAAAAAAAGCACATAAATCTGAAATATTAGTATAGGTAAATCTCAAATACTTTGAGCAAAAGTTCTGGAAGATTATAGATAGTCAAATATTATTTAAATAAATGCTGAAATAAAAACCCCAAAGTATAAAAATAAACAAAAAATACATATATATCTAATACATATAGATAGATATATATTAGCAGGAGATTGTCCCCCTCTGAATAAAGTAGAAAAGAATGAAATTAACTCTGGAAATTAATTAAATTGTATCAAATTTAATAACGTATTATTAAATGAATTTGACAAAGTTTTAGTATTTGATTGTATAGGGTGACATAATGCACACATACGTCTTTATTATGAATTCTCTGTATTTCCTGAATATTATAAATCTTTTTAAATAAAAACATTAAGACAATATGATCAGAAGACTACTACTAGTCAGTCCAGGCCAGTCACATATTACCAGTAGACCAGCCTATGAATTCACATAGAACCAGCCTCCTCTGCCTTCACAGTTAATGCAGACAATTCATAAATTTTTCTGTTACCCAATTCCCTGAAGTAAAGTATGTATGGTCGCATTAAGCAATAGAATAAATAGTAAGTAATATTTAAAAGTGTATGATACGTGGTAATATATTATCTGACTTGCATTAGTTCATTAAAATAGCTGGTCCCTGAACTAGTTTTCTCCTCTGGAAACCAGATAAATAAGTAGAGAAAACTGTCTGGAATATTAGATAATTACAGTGAGTAGACACATTGATGCATTTTTTTCCCTTACCTAACAAGTATTTAATGGTAATATACAATGTGAAAGCTGGTGTGCTCAATATTATGGAGAATTTAAAGCAAATACAACCCAGTCATTGTTCCCCAGTAACCTATAATATTATAGAGGACTAAGTCACATAAAATGGTACCAATGCAGGACAGTAGGTGACAATCATTCAATTAGTACAGGAATGGAGGAAGTGAGACCTCACTTTCTATTTTATATGTCTTTAAAAATACTACCTCTTTATCTTTATTTTGTTTTTTAATGTTGGATTTTATGTCTTCGTTTTGAACCATGTTCTCTGCTACGGAATTTTTAAGAAACTCTCCCTTCCCTCACCATATTGGGTGTTGAACCCAGAGCCTTCACATTGAGCAATATCACCTTCTCACGCTCTTTCTCTCTCTCTGTCTCTCTCTGTCTCTGTCTCTGTCTCTCTCTATCTCTATCTCTCTGTCTCTCTCTCCTTCTGAGACAAAGTCTTGCTAAAATCATCAAGTTTCCCAGGCGGGACCTAACTTCGATCCTCTTGCCCCAGCCTTCAGGTTGCTGGGATTATATGAGTGTGACACCACGTTTTGTTTGAATTTTCAAAGATTTAAACCCTTAAAACAATTCTTCTGAGAAGATTCTATTTTCTATAGCATGCAACAGAAGGAAAAAAAAAAGTGCCTTGAGGTCACTCTACCAAAAAGTACCAGAATTGGCATTTACAACCCTCCATTCACCAGATGCCAAACAGAAGCCTGTGTTCTGCACCATGCTGCCTCTGTCACTTCCCTCCGCTGATCATAGAGCTCAACCAAGAGTACATAAGATGGCCTTTGTTTGATTTCAGTTAGAAATGTACTCAGAGACTAACTCAAACTTTTGCTGATTTGCTCACCTATGTGGAACAACTGAAAAAACCCTGTGTGATTTTTGAGTTTCACAAATAAAAAATTTTTATAAGAAAATTTGTAGATACAGAAATATTGAACAGAAATGAATAGCAAGATCAACTGTATTCCCTAGAGACTCTATGTCTGTGTACTTTTTGAGGTCAAACCATGCCAACCTGTCAAGGTGTTAATTAGGTTCAGTAATGTTAACTAAACAAAACATGGATTAAATAGTAACTATTTCAGTGCAATGCCCTGGTTTTTAATTGTCAAGTCTAGTGGCTATGAAGCTGGAGAATGCCTACATGACCAACTTACTGTGGAGAGCCTAGATACCAATCACAGTATCCTATACCACATTGTCACTTGTGCATAGTGGCACTAACTAAGGATGCCCAGTGTTAACTAACATTGGAAGAACAAATAAGAACCCATCCCTGGCTGTTACAGTGCTGCATTCTTTGTCTGTAGTAAAGCTGTCCAGTGAGCATAAACTATTTAGTCCTTTTAACAACTGAACACTTAAAGTAAATAATTTGTAACTAGCTCACATACTAAATACTTCAAGTAGTATAACTAAACGTGAATGTAATCATCAAGAACCTTTGTGAGGTTCTAAGAGAGCCAGATCAACAGTTAGTTAGAGTACATGAATTGGGGGGAATTTGCAATAGGATTTGAGAATTTCACATGATTTAGATAAACACTGAATGAATCCCAGGCAGAGGACACAATCCAGAACAGTGTGAAGAAAGTGTATGAGACCCTGTGGTGCTCATAATCCCTGGGCAACCCACTTCCAAGTGATGGGGCCATGAGAATGTGCAGAGGTCTGGCCTTCCTGTTTCCCTGAAGAATAACACTGAGGCGCCCTCCCAGCTTCCAAAGTTACTTGTGGAAATAAGTGTGAGCTAACATTGATTGAGATCTCCTCTCTCTCTCCAAATATGGTTCTTAATGGCAGGTCGCAAGAAGCTTCATGAAAACAATCACATCTTTTAAAGTCTTATATTTTCTCTCGCAAAACTGATGCATGACAGAAAGAAAAGAAAATGCCTTGTTTGAGGAGGGCATAGTCTTATTTGGCCAGAACTCAGAGAAAAACACACATAGGACCAGCATTTGATGCGGCTGCAAAGGCAGGCTGCAGCCAAGTCAAGCAAGCCCTTCATTAACAGACTAAAGTGTTTGGATTTTATTCACTGAGTGATGAAAAGCCATTAAACAACCCTATCAGGGGAAGGGTATTATCGAATTTACTCACAGGAAAATTAAAACAGCAGTATTGTGAAGACTGATCTACAGAGTAGTGTATACAAACCCTATCTCAAGGCAATCAGATGAGGCAAGTCAATACCTGAACTTCCACTTATCATATTGTTTTGCATAAAACAAAAAAGGAAATAAAGTAAGCTTTGCTAGTATAAATATATGATTTAATAGTAGCACCTGAATTGGTTATGTAATATAAAATGCACTTGAAATATCCTTTGGGACATAAATAATACTATAATGGTCAATAGTTGCAATTTATGGTTTTACTTCTTAGTTTCACTGTATAGAAATACATCAGTATTTATACCAATGGATGGAATTAAAAATTTTTGCCAAGTTTCAGTTAAGGTAACTCTCCCAAAATGGACTGTTGGGTTAAGGTTTTCCACATCAGATAGAGATTAAAGGAAACACTAATAATATCATTGTAGATTAAAAAACAAGAAAAGTGCAGAAATAAAACTTTTCTTACAAGTTCTACACTACAACATTAAAACAATGACTATCCAACCTAATTTTAAGATATAAGAAAAAATTGGAAATAGTAAGACATTTTGAAATTTGGATTCTTGTCCATTTCATTTCCTGAGAAGTATGCCTAAAGAATCTTTGTGCCTTACTATATTAATGAATAAGGAATGATGACATCACAATTTAGAAGATGTTTAATACTGTGACTTTATCTTTCTTATCTTCTTCACGTCAGTTTTTATGTATGTTATGCAATCTGGTGATATAGATAGTACTGAGAAAATGACAACGAAGAAAAATAAAACAGATAACCACCTATGTGACAGGTCAGGTTCAAAGCTTATTACATGCTTACTGTCACTGAGCTCTCACAGCGGATTTACAAACTAAGTATCTTTATTTAAGAAGAAGAAAATGAGGCTAGAATACTGTTCGAGAACCACTCATCCAACTAAAGACAGATTTCAGAAACAGATCCAGACTGCCCAACTCTGAACACATGTCCTGAACAGTTATGACACAGGATATTATGCTTGCTCCCCAGTGAGACCAATTCCAGTAAGCCATATGCTCACTGAGGTTTAGGATTTCAGGACAATGGCAGACACAGGACATCAACAACGGGAGGGAAATAAAAAAGACTGCTGATCAGTTTACTGGGGTTAATTAATAGACATAATTTGCAGCAGTTACAAACAGTGTGGGATTGAAACCTTATCCAGCAACATTTCTAGCCTGGGGCAGAGAGTAAGTGGTGAAAGATTAGGGATAAGGAAAACAAGCTGGTAGAATTCTAAGCACAAAGGTTGTAAGCTAGGGTATCAGAAGTGCTGGTTAGATGAGTTATGTATCTGACTGCTCGGGGAAGCAGTATTAGGTGGTATAAGAAGAAAAGATCAGCGCATCAATACCAAAGGTTAAAAGTGATACTCTATGATAGGCATATGAACGCTCGAGATCTGGATTGTGTTTAAATTCACAGGATGCCATATGAACATTTAGTTATTGAAAACTGATGCAGTGAGAAGTATATTCTTCCATGACCAACACTAAGTAAAAGCAAGCACTGTGAGCCGGGGTTAAACATGAAGTTAACTATAGCGTCTCATTTAATTGGCGCCTACACACCACAAAGTAGAGTATTATCATTTCCTCATAAGGTGTTAAATTCAAACCAAAAATGCAAATTGGAATATTCTTCACAGAAAAAAAAAAAAAAAAGAGACAGCGGTTTATGGATGCAGTAAGTTCCAACCCAGAGAAGGAGATAAAGGGAAGAATTAACAAGTTCTAAACATGGACTTTACTTCTGCTCAGTTTTTCCTGGAGCCTGCTTCTGGGTAAAGGGCTGGATAGGTCTTAGCACTTTGCCAGAGTTATATTCCATTCTCTCTTCCTCTGGAGAACACATAAGTGGTTCTATTTGTCCACTTTCCCCTTGGGCTACTTCCACTCTAACCGTTCCTTTCCAAGGATGCTAAGAAAACAACAAGGGAAATTGAACATTAATAGGAAAAGGCAAACTAAAAGTTGACAGTAACAAGAGAAGCAATATTAGCAAGGGAAATATTTTAAAGGTAACAAAGAGTAGAGCATATGTACATTATAGGTTTACATCTAACAGATAAGTATTTCTGTGAATTTACAATCAGAACGGAAAGCAAGACTCAGCACAAGGAGTGAAGTGCTCCTTGAATTTGTCCCAACTTGCTCGCTAATCAAAATCTTCCCTGGGGACTGTTTTTCCATCAGTCTTTGTTTGGAAGCCTCCAGACAGCAGCCCCTAAGGCCAAGCTCAAAGCCCCTAAGGCTGGTACTTTCTTCCCTGATATCTCTAGCCACAAAAAAAAGCTTTCCCTCCATTAAGAGTGTTTGTATCTTTCTTGTAGCTGAGCCCATTGTACTTTTTATCACAGCAGTCAGTAATCTCAGCTTCTATTTGCAATCTTACATTCAGCAAATATTTAGTGCCAAACATTGGAGTGGCAACAGGAATACCACAGGAATGCTGCTGATTCCCATGGAGATTAAAATTCCATAGGGAGGGTACACTGTGTGAATCAATTGCATGGATAACTCTTTGGTCACAGATACTGTAAAGAAGAATAACACAGGTCCTTCTGAAGTGATATTTCAGAGTATGCAGTGGGAAGGAAGATTTTCCTGGGATGTGTTCTGCACACGGAGTTCTGAAGACTGCGTAGGAGGAGTTTGGTGAAGACCAGGGAATAGAATCTGTCATAGGCAACTGGACACCCAAATGCTGTGGAAACCAGTGTACCATGAGAGAAAGACCAGGAGACGGAAAAGGCATTGACAACTCAAGATCCACAGGCCATCTTGAAGGCATTAGATCTTATCTCAGTATGGTCAGAATGTGTATAATTCCCAAAATGACGTGCTATGATTAGATTTACTTTTGAGAACAGAGGCTGCATCTTTTGAATAGTTCATTTTAAATAATTATCCTTAGAATAATGCAGTGCATTTTAAGTTCTCAGAAAATATTTCTTGTATGAATGACCCATTAACTTATTGAACAACTTTTCATAAATTAACTTATCCCTGATTGTTTTTAATCCACCTGTGATCCCTGACTTCTGTGGAGGCATTAGTTTAATTAGACTTGAAGAGGGTGTGAGATAGAAGAGGTACAAGCAAATTAAAGTTCAAGGAAAATTCCTTGTCATGAGATGTGTCAAAAGATTATCATATAGCTTAGTGACTAATTCCCACATTATTTCACCCAAATTAAAGATTTTTTTTTAAAATATCCTAAAAATTTATTTTAATTTTGGAGGCAGGAGGAAAACTAAAAAAGCCATTTAATAGAAAATATATGTTTCTGTCTTTTTAATCTAAACCCACTCTCAAGTAGAATCTCAAATATTTTTAACTCTAGATCTACTTAGGAGTCTCAACTTGCCTGTAAACGGGATGAAGGAGATGAGAAGGCTAAGAATTCACAAGAGAGATTTTTTTTTTAAAGCATGGCCAACAGATTTAATATACATGTAAAATATTGCTGGACACATTTTTAAAACCAATTGGTGACCCTGTGATCTCCCAGAAGAAAATGAATAATCACTCAAGAGCTCAAGAGAGACAGCCAGGTAGAGCTGATTACTTCCCTTGATACAAAATTGATGCTTTTATCT
Organism: Cavia porcellus; assembly: GCF_034190915.1. Classification (NCBI taxonomy): domain Eukaryota; kingdom Metazoa; phylum Chordata; class Mammalia; order Rodentia; family Caviidae; genus Cavia; species Cavia porcellus. Next base: position 6,351,970 of record NW_026947500.1, on the reverse strand, counting down.
GAAAGGGGCCACCGGTGGATCACGAGTCACTACTTCGAGGAGGTATTTAATTACGCTTGCCAGTATCATTGTAGAGAAGCTAGCAAAACCTCAGAGCAGTCTACATTCTTAGTTCACTTTTTGAGTTCATTTTAGTTCCTAACAAGTTGCTGGTGCCTGGGAAGAGTGAAGAACTGCCATTTCTGGGGTCCTGCTTAATTAAAGTTCCTCTGTTAAAAATCCCTTGTTGCAGAGAATAGCTACAACTTTGGCAGAGTCAATGCTGAGTTTCTGAGCATGGTTCTTTGCCAAGGTGTGTTCAGTCTTGACCCTTTGAGGATGACTACGGAGAGAGGGTAGTTAAGCTTTTGTGCCCATTCAATCCTAGACTTCTGCTGGAATTGGCAAGTACTAAAGTGACTATTGTTTAAGGAGTAACTGGCTACTAGGAACTGGACTGAGACCACCAAGTCTTTTTCCATAAGGCATCCAATGACAATCATGGCTTCCTATCACTCCTGCCCTGGCAGTGCTCAACGAGTGGCTAAAAGGGGAAAGGATACTATACGAAGTTCAGATTTTCTATTTTCCCATGATATTACTCCATATTATTCCATTAAAACATGGAGAATACAAAATAGAACATTGTTAATCAGCCATTTGTGTAACACATCACCAATATAAGAATTTAATACACACACGGAGTACAAACTGTTCAATAGCTTATCACTTAAATCTAATGAAGTAAAAAAAAGACCTTGGAATCACAAGGAGTTAAAGTGGAAAGATCTTAAAATGTACAAGATCATATATCTTAAATTTTTGGTCTTTTGACTAAAATCTCAAGTCCTGTTATGTTTAAATTTTTATTGTCTTCATTGTTCAGGTTTTATCAATTTAACTTTTAGTGCCTCCAATGTTCTTTGAGTTATCATACTTTGCTTACGGTAGACGATATCTATGTACTTTTCACTGAAATGTAACAACAGAAATAAGCCATTATATAGTGTCTCAATTAAATATTTTCTGAAAATAAATTCACAATATATAATGATTGTTAAAAACTTTCAAGTATTATTTATCTTTGATTAAAATTCAATACTTCAAATATAATACTTTTTCCTTTTTGAATGTTGTACATTACTTCAACACATCCATCAATACAAATGACTAGGGATTGTATGCCTTTAGAAAGGCAACAATGATAAGACAAAGTATTACATGATTACAGAAATTGCATAATTAGTTGCTACTTATTCTAGATGCTGTGGAGAAACCTATGCAGCTTTGAACAAACCAGACAAAAATTCACTGCTATCTTGTATGTTATGTGGAATAACAATATACTCTCATTTCAATATATAAAATGGCTCCATCCTTAGATGTTATTAAAGATTTCAGCTCTAAATAATAGAAAATCTTGGCATCAGATTTGTAATATGTGCATTAGAACTCACAGCACAGTTAAAAAAGTGATAAAGCTGGTGACTTTTTTTACTCATAAGAAAATGGATAGATAACATTGTCACTTGTGTATAAAGTTTTGGACAGTCAAGTAATACAGAAGGAAATTAAAAATGACAGATGCACTGACTTGAAACATAATGGTTGCTGAAGTGAGGCTTTATTCCTTTTAGCACTGTGGTTAACTATTAAATTCCTCAACTATTATTTTCAGATGTGAATATTGTCACACATCTTGGCTATCGTAGTATCTCTGCTCAGTTCCATCTTAGGGGTAGTTAGTCAACGAGAACTGTTATCCTAGTGAAAATCACAACTTTATTTTATGTGTAACCTTGTTGAATTTCACAAATAGTGTGAGTATTCCTCATGACAGTATGAAAGTATTCCCCATAACTAATCAAAATAAAAATATTAACAACTTTCAATTCATTTTAAAACATTATAATTGGCTTCTCTTTTGAAGACCCAACATTCACTGGACATGTCAAAATGAAATGAATAAACACTACTCTTACAACTAACTGATACCAAACATCTGTATAAAGCACAAATCGTTATACCCATTGAATGTTTCCAAACTAGCAGTTGTTTGAGGCCTTCATATCGCTGCCTGACTTTTGTCACTACTTCCAGAAAGCATCTATTATTTTAGGGGCAAAAAATAAGAAAAGCCCACTTACAGGAAGTATTTGCCCAAAAGTCTATTTCATTCACAACTTCTGTTCCCTCCCCTACATAAAATACCAGCACCAAAAAAAATAAATAAGCAAACAAAGCATGTACGTACCTCTAAATTATGCAAAAATAAATCAAAATATAAGGTATAGGCACAATGATTGATATGCAATTTTCTTATTAAAGGACCACCTACAGCATCACAAAGGGACAGACTTCAGCAAGTAGTTTGCACTGTAGCCCAAGGCAGCACTATAAACGGGGAGAAAATCTTACAGTGTGGCCTGTCACTGGGGAACTAGTATTATATGTAAAAAGTGTGAGTGGATACAAGGTTAAAATAATAGTTAAAATGTCTATGTAAACTGAAGAAAGCTAAGAACAGTGTAAAACTATGTTTTTCTACTTCATAAGTCAAACCTAAACTCACGAATTTAAATTCAAGTCCTACATAACATTTCAACTGCATAAAGCAGGTCTAGTCTCAGCCTGCAACTTATTTCCTGTGATGCATCACTGTGGTTTTTCATTTTACATCTGTAGTGGTAGCTAAACTTGCCTTTCTTCCAAGATGAATTTTGTGCTCAACTTGTTTATCTTAATTAAACTTCCTTTAACAGTTGAAAATGTGTATGTTATTAATACTCATTAGTCCCATTCTCACTTGCCTGTCTGCTTTTGGCTACATGTTCAATGTTGAAGTGTCCCGTTACCTATACACAGGAGAAAATTAAATAATAAATATGTGAACTTGAATATTTTATGAGTGTCAGGATGAGAGAGTATCTGCAAGACCCATAAGGTTTCACACACAAAGGCATCACTGCTAAAGCTAACATGCTGACACATCTCTGATCTATAAAGTCTGCAGTAATGGCAGCAATAAAGCACTCTGCCGTTGACTAGAATTCCTCTTACATGCAACAGAAATAGGCACAAAAGAGATTATACTGGCTGCTATAAAAAAAAAGAATTCATATAAAAATCCTCCAAAAGTTTAATGTCTAATAACTTCAAATGCCTGGAGTGATTTACTAGTTTTCTGTGAATTCAGTTAAGCTTAGACTTTGCAGTCTTTCTCTTTCACAGAGATTTGCTACCACATGGGTGTGTGGATTTTTCTGTTGGGGACAGAATTAGATGTTTGTCTGTTGGGGACCATTTGAAAGCAAAGATAATTTACAGTCTTATAGATCCAGCAATATTTGACATTATCGACATGATTTCACTAACACTGTTAAAATGATTCCATTAGTAACAGAGCAGAAATATCCAAACTTGTTACTATCAAGGAATAATTCTTAGAAATAGTTGGGGATATTGTTAATATACATTAAGAGTTTTCATATCTCAAGATGTTTTAAATTATCTTTTGAAGGTAATGAAAAGGATACAGTAGATTTATCAGGAACATTCACTACTTTAATTCTTATTGTTCTAGGTTTTGCAGATTTAAAAATTAAAAATTTAAATTAATTGCATGTTTGTTTCTGTCTTTGCTTTTGCATTTCTCAGTAAAGCAAAAGAGGTGGGAGATCTGTTCTTTGGAATATTATATATTAGATTTCAACAAACTGTTAAATAAAGATTTTCTCTTTCAGTTTATTTTCAATTAAGTATATTTTAAAAATCAGTTAATGAGAGGCTGGGGATTTAGCTCAGTGGTATAAGCACCTGCCTTGCAAGCAGGCGGTCATGAGTTCAATCCTTGGTACCGATAAAAAGTTTAAAAAAAAAATCAGTTAATGTGAAATAAGGTTTAATGCAGTAAATCATTTCAAAAATCTTAGAAGGAAGCTACTGCAAATATGCTCATTTCCCTGAATGTTAGGCCAATAAAAACATACAAAGCTTGCAAGTGAAAGCGTAGATGTCAAGGTAAGTTCCAGTGAGGCAACGTAAGTTTTCTATAGTTAAAAGCTTTAGGAAATCCAGAGCTATTGCCTGTCACTTATGTTACTAACTGGGTTTGCAATTCTCAGAGTTCACTGACAGTTTCTAACCCTATACCCACCACATTTATGGTATAAAATTAAAGCATCTAATCAAAACAATACTTTTTAAAATAATCACATACTCAAAACCATGACTATGGATATCATAGTGTAAAATGTAATTAAGTTTCCAAGTGACTTCTTCAGGTTTTAAGCCGCTCTTAAAGTTCTTATTCTATTGGAGAAAGCATTTAACTAACTGGACACCTAGCTTTTCATTTACTGGCTACAGCTGTTAAACTCTGTGTGTGTGTGTGTGTGTGTGTGTGTGTGTGTGTGTGCGCGTGTGTGTGTTTATTTCTGTTATCATTGGCCTTCAAAAGTGTCTTTGGAGTCTGCAAGATTTAACCAAAGTTTTATTAAGAACTGCTGTAAAAGTGAAGACAATATTAAATGATACCAAGAGTAGGTCAAAGTTTCTCGTTTTCATTTCCCATCCCAAAACAGAACAGAAAGAGAGAGGAGCAAATATCAATTACTCTTCACAAAAAATATTTTTAGTCACTAGAAATGTAGGTTGAACTAAGTCTTTCAATTTAAAACTATGGCACATGCAATAACCACTGATTTAGTGGTTTCAGTCTGCAGGTAGACTCTTCAAAGAACATCCTTTTTATGTTTCAAGTCCATCACTATTGTATCAACAGTTATATTTCCTATTAACTTCAAAAAAGATATTTCAATTCACCTATCACTCACCTTCCTTACTTGTTATGATCATCATTTAATATGTGGTTAGCTGCCTTTGTGCTAATTTAATCTTTGAAAGAAGATACTAATTATCTGACTGTGTGGCTGGGATTACTGGCTAGGACGTACCAATACACAGAACATCCATTCTTCTGGTTTCAGCCTGCACACCGACCACGTGACTTAGAGCAGTGCAAAACAGAGGCAAAGCTCCCCTTCCTGACATCTTATTGAGACTAACAATTGGGCTTGTAGAAATTATTTCCTGCTATTTCTATAACCTTTAGAAAATCGCATATGAAGTCTTCAGGAAAAAAACAGGTAACTTCCACATTTTAGAATTCCTGAGAGCCACAAGTTTTATATTTTACTATTTAATCTTAAAAAGACAGATTTCACCTGCTAGCTTTCAGAACTGGGTTTGAAAATACACACACACACACACACACACACACACACACACACACACACATCCAGGAGAAGAGTTTGATAAGAGTCATCTTGGAATAAAGAGAATGTCTGATGAATCTGAATTCCTGAAATAAGTACTGGAGGTTGGGTGTGCTTCAGATGACATTGAAGAGTTGCCTTTCACTGAGTTAACTGCTAATGGGGAGACTTTAATGCTAAAACCATAAAGGTACATGCATACATATCAAAATTCGGAAACAGAAGCTGCTGAAAAAAATATCTAATGCCTTCTTCAAAAAATTCCAAGTCAACAAAATGCATGATTCCATGTTTTAACAGTTATTTGTTTGCACTGTATTTCAGTGCATTTCAATGTCTGAGAGTTTAAAATTTAACGAATTGACCTTAAATAGAAAAAAACCCAACTAAAATAATGATATGAAGTGTCAAAAGCTATAAAAGGGGGTTTCATTAATTTATTTAACACATCATATATATATATATATATATATATATATATATATATATATATATATGCCAGTTCTTTATATATAATTGCTTGGAAGCTATGTAGACCACAAAATTGGTTGAGGATGACATGCTTTGCCAGATTCCAAAGCAACTTTACTTTCTCGTGTCAATTAATATTCACTCATTTGAGTGATTAATTTTAATTTTATACCTGCTGAAACTGGTACTCATCTACAAATAAAGACGAGGTGTTTTGGCGAGCAGCAAAATTTTTTACAGTTTTTAAAAGAAAAAAAAAAGCATTCCTTACATTCAGCTGCGAGAAATTAAGTCTCCAGAAAGGCGCGCGCACGGCTCAGTGAGAAAGAGAAGCCAGTGTCTGGCGAGGCCAGCAGGGCAGCGTGCAGGGACGAGGCAGGCGGCCGCCCGGCGCACTGGCCAGCCCGGGCCCTCGGAGACAGGGCTGCACGGGCGTCTCGGCCCCGCCAACTCACGAAAGTTACCTCCGCCTGCATGACGGAAAGTCGTGCAAGCGAACTGCAGGACCGCATGTGTGGCCAGCCACCTGCCTGTGCCGTCCTACAGAGGCGGTGACCCCGTCGCCGTCGGCGTGGACTGAGCGGGGGAGGCCGGAGAAGGCGGGCAGAGAGCGCGCGGCCGGCCGAGGAGACTCCGCGCGCCCGGCCCAGCCCCCCCACCCCCACCCGCCCCTGCAAAATGCCCCGGAAGCCAGACCGCGCCGAGCCGCGGAGGGGCAGCAGCCGCTTCTGCTGGGCTTTGCCTCCCACACGCAGGTTTTCCAAGCACTGTTGCCTCCTCGGCTTAGAGGACCACCAGGAGGAAGCCCCGGGTCTGGGAGGCATCCCCGGGTGTGGAGGCTTTCGTGCAAACTTGGGAGCCCGCAGGCTGCCTCGCTTCGCGGCGCCACGGAACGAGGTGGTGGAGCCCGAGCAGGCAGCTCCCCAGAGAGCCCCGAGGCGCGCGAGGTGGTTTCCATCTCCCCTTCTCTCCCCACTTCCCGGGCGCCGCGTCCGCAGCACCTTCCACGCAGTGGCACGAAACCCAGGCAGCCCCTCCCGGGGAAAGAGCCGCAAACTTACCCTCGGAAAATAAATCCACGGAGGGAGCCCCTCACCTTCCTCTACTCCCCTTCCAGTAATTCAAGGAGACAGTTTCCACAACACTTCGCCGTCAAATCCGAGCAGAAATGGCCAAAGTATTTACCAGTTTCCAGACGCTTTAAAAAACAGTCTCGAGCACCCAATAATTCTTGTTTCAGTGTTCAAGATGCTTCCTTTTTTTCTTCAAGCAACCGCAACCCCAGTTTTGCACTCCCCTTCTTTTTTTATTCACCCACAGACACTTCCCAAACGTCTCGATTGATCCTTTTTTTTTCCAGATGCAACCACGATCCACAATTCTGGAGACCCGAAGCCACCTCCATGTAAATCCGACCATCAGGCAAGAAATACAAATGATCAAACGTTACTTCTTTCAGCTGCAATCAGATAATCCTACTAATCCAATAGATTTATCTCGATTGGAAATTGACCTCAAAAATGAATTACCACCGGTGATGTCCAGAAGAACGATTTCGTAGCTCTGTTTGAGTGATCGAAAGAACTGTGGTTTCTTTCTTTCTTTAAAAAAAAAAAAATCTTTTTGGATTCTGGGTGCACTGCTCGGAAAAAAAAAAAAAAAAAAAAAAAAAATGCCAAGGATCCTGGTTTTCCCCAATATAGGTTTCTACTCCAAATCGGTGCAGAATGAAAAATGGTACAAAGATACCCCTAGTGGCTCGAGGCGATATTGCAGGGATCTCGCTTTTTTTTTTTTTTTCCTTTTTTTCTTTTCTTTTTTTTTTCCCCATCCCTTCGCCTCACCTTTTTTCCTTCCCACCCCTGTGGATAACTAGTAGCTGCTGTAGTAGTTAAACAAAAAGGCTGAACACACATTAACAGGAATGTTATATGAATGTCTGAAAAAATAGTCTGGTTTTTGTTCTAAAGCTTTTGTATATCTGTCTCCTTAGTATTCAAAAATTTCCCCCATGGCATTTGGAACCTAAAATGTCCGTTTGGGGCAGCACAATGATTCAAAGCAAATGTATTTGTTTCCCAAGTCGCTACAGTTATCAGATAAAGAGCCTCAGTCTTCAGAGGTAATTTACTTTTACAATTATCCATATATATATATATATCCATATCATTGAGATTATTTTTCCTTATTTTAGACTTTTTGTGTTCATTTAGAAAAGTGAGCGATGACTCCTGTAGTCAAAGAGATAGATTTAAGCAGCAGTATACAGGCCTCTGGCTTGCTTACCTGAATCCTCTGGAATTCAATGAACTCAAGATTGTGACTAGGATTTTTGATAGATTTCAAAGAAAAAGAAATCATTGAAGTGAATTTCTGAACATTGGTCTCCTAATCTGTAGTGACAAATTCTCACAAACAGTGATAAACAATAACCTTGCACCTTTTGCAAAATGAAGGTTCTAATTGTGCAGAAGTAGGAAAGGGCTGAGATTATACACTCCTAACATCCTTTGAGCAGGCTTTGATTATCAAGGGCCTCATAACATAGAGAAATTGGATTTTCTTTCATACTGATGGGTTCTCTTGCAGCAAAGTTTAGAAAATCTTTCTTAATGGACTAAATAATTCAGCTTTTTTAGTGCATGAACCATTACAGAGTCCAGAGACACTTCCTTTCTACTACTGATTTGAATATTAATTGGTGTTAACTTTGAGGAGCCATATTTTTTGCTTATGGTTAAATCATTTATTAAAGTGCAAAATATATTTTCTTGGATGGAAGACTCAATATTGTATATTAATATATAATAGTACCATGATTATTAGTAAAATTCTATTATCCTTTTTTTTGTAGAGCCTTAAAAGTTAATTCTAAAACATGTTTGCTAAAGGAAAGTGTAAAACTTCGTTAATACAGTCTGAAAACAGCATTCAGTGAGTTTTCATACAAACTATTAAGGCTGATTGTAAAATGATAGCATTTAAGGCAATTAACTTTTGTTCAAAGATAGAAATTAGTTCAAATGAAGAAAATAAAGCATGATGTATGTGTGTGTGTGTGTGTGTATGTGTGTGTGTGTCTATCTCCGTGCACTTACAGAATCTTAATAAGTAACAGGTGGCATTAGAGAACAGAGAGAAACAAATGAAGTATTCAGACAATATGACAAGAATGATAATTCTACATTTTAACTATTTCATATTTGAAAATATATTTAAAGTTAAGCTAAAGGCCTAAACAAGTAGAGAAAATCTTCACAATTTTTCAAGAAAAATCGTTTTATGGTTTTCAGTAGAAGGGAAAGAAAGAAAACAGTTTATTAAACAAGCAAAGTCCATAAAACAAAATGCTAAATATATTAAATTAAAAATAATGTACATCAAAAAATGAAGCCATAACTAAGAGAAGACATCTTCAATGCAATGTTTATTGCCCAAAGTATGTAAAAATTTCTTATAAATCTATTTCAAAAGTTACAGTGGAGGAAAAATGAGCTAAGAAGATTGTCAATTGAAAGAGAGGATTTTAGTGTACACTAACCATTTGAAAAAAAAAGCATTCAATATCCCCAGACAGTAGGAACATATATGATAAAATGATGTGACATCATTTCAGCTATGAAGTTGGCAAAAATTTACAAATCTGCTGTCACCAAATATAGATGAGGATATAAGAAACCATGCAAAATGAAACATCTAAACATATAAACGCTGTAGAAAGCAGTTCAGCAATAGCTGAAAATTACCATATCCTGAAATCCAGTTTCTTACTTCTACAAATATCCATTGCAGAATTACTTGAAAGTACAAAAAAATGCAAATAATCCAAGTGCCCCTGCATAAATAACAGACAAGGAATTTATAGAATATTCACATGCTGAAATATTAGAAACAGTAAAGACAAAAATAAAAGTGTGACAGCTTCTTGAGTTAGTGTGGATGAAACTCAAAAAACAAGATGCTGGCCAAAATAAGCAGGATATTGCAGCAAGATGTCTATAGAATGATACGATTGACATACAAAATTTTAAAAAATCTGAAATAATTGTAAACTATAATTTTGATAATTACATGTATTAATCTTAATCACATACATATAAAGCAAGTATATATCAATACACGACAATGATGAAAAATCAAACTCAGAGTGAAGAGTACTACTGGAAAGACTGAATAAATGCAACTGGTAAATCATCAAGCATCAAGCAGAGTGTAACTTGAATCTTCAGTGCTGTATTTCTCAAGTTGAACTTTGAACATGTTTGAAATTAGAAATTATTCCTATGATTTAGAATTTATTTTATGCATGAAATAGTTCATTAAAATGCAAGAGTTAAGGTAGATAATTTCAGTGAGCCTTACTTCTGTATAAAATTTTCTAATTGGAATAAGCAAATGTAGATGTGAGAAAATAGTATGGGAGTTCAGAGTTTTGTAACAAGCTTTTTATAGACTTTTAAATGACCCATTTCTTAGAAGCAGAAATGGATTGATGCTTATTTATTTCTATAATGAAGATTTGAATTTCTATCTAGCAAGCAAGCAAAATTCTCCACCTAAATGAGAAAAATATGGTTGAAACAGAAAAAAAAACATAACCATTAACTAGCTTTCTTGTATTTTCCTTTGATCTGGCATACAATAATAAGGCCTCTGAAACTGTGAAACAATCCATTGATCATGTTCACTCTGACCAATTAACTAGAAAGCACTAAAGCCAGAGTATGCTCTAAGCCAAACCACAGTACAAAGAATATTCTTCTAGAATATGTAAAATATGAAACAGGGAGGCTTTGTTGATATAAAATATGAGAAATGGAAATCTCATCCCAAAGTCACTAGATACTATTTTTCATAATCCATTAAAAGTAAGAGAACATATTAAATATTAGGAAAGAATTCTTTTAGAACTCAATATTAGAAACACAATGAGCAGGTAATATTATCAGTTCATACAGGAATCAAGAGAGATGTCTGAATTAATTGTGAAGCAGAGATTTTTCAACCATTCAGAACAAAATTCTTGGGAACTAACAAAAACAACTTTGTGGTAAGGAAATTGTGAGATGACAATTTGATTTCCTTTGATAATAGAACAGACAAGAAGATGAAGCAGAAGTAAGTTTCTAAAATTTGAAGAAGTTGACTTATTGGTTAAACAATCACTTATTAAATATCTCAGGCATACTGGGTGTAACCTTTGGAACAGGTAATCTTTGCAAATCCTGTTTCCATTGATGATTGACTCATTGATTATAAATGGTTACTAGGTAGTATTTTGAATTAATATATCAGCATCCAGACTAAATAGATATTAGGCATTGATACAGACTTGAAAGTTCACTTTTAGTTTGTGTTCAAACTGGGTTTATAGTTTAAGGTACTCAGTGAAGGTAGAAGAGGAAAAAGAAGAATTATAAGATAGGGAGGGACCTAGGAAAGAAAGCAGATGATAAAGATGTGCATCAAATTGTAGTGATTTATTTTACAGAGGGGACTGAAATTTTACTCAGTCTTGTATACTGATGTTACAAATGATTAGTAAAAGAGTGACTTAATAGGTCCAACAGTGAAAATAACTGGAATATTTCCATCCTGTATGTGTTTGCCAATTTCTTCAGAAAATGAAATTAATAGAGGAGAAAATACCAAATTAAGTATGACTAATAGTGAGAAATGAAAGACCAAGGATAGCAAATCTGACTGCTAGAGGGGATTCCATTTCAGGCTACTTTACTAAAACTTCTGCTCTCTTAAAATCATTTTATGATCATACATCCTATTTCAGTGTTTCTACCAAATAAAAATGATTGATTAATAAGAAAGAAATATCATGACAATTAATTTACATAAGAGCAAATATGTGATCATTGCCTTTAATTCTAATGAATTATTATGAAAAAATGTTTTGCGGGTTTGTTTTAATAATATAAATGTACCAATCAAATGACTTAAATTCTAGCTAGTAGTAAATATTTTAATATGTGGTGAGAGATTAGTGTTCATTTTCGAAAGAAAGAAATAACTTAAAATTTATTGCAACGCAGATTTTAAAAGCAAGTCTGGAGGAAAAATATTCCTTTACTATCTTCAGAACTCCCCTGATGAGTGCACTCATATTAAGTGCTCAAGCCTTGAACCTAAATGAGTGGCAATTGTGAATTATAAAAGGCATGAAAATTAAAAATGTTACAACATTACAAGGCTAACTACTGCAAAGGTGGCTGTTTACAAAGAGGTTCTTTCTACGGGGAAAGATCTGCTCACACAATCCTGCTTAATTAGAAAAGATTACTTAAAACACTTGACTGATACTGAGTATTTCAGGTATGTGTTGGGAAAGCACACCTGCTTGGATGCTAAATATACCGGATGCATCTTCATATTTCATGGATTTGAAGAATGGTAATGGAAACCAAGGAAGCAAGGATCAAGATTAGATATTTTAAGATGAGACTGCCACAGGGAGAAATGTGGATTCCTCCTCATTTTAAACTATTAAAAGCATCCAATATTGGTGCTATTATACTAATAATCAAGATTCTGGTTTGTTTTCTTTTGGAAAGTTCTCTCTTTTAACATCTATAATTTGTACTTATATTTAACTGGTATATTTTAGTTTAAAAGACATGATTTAAAATTTCAAAGACATGAGTGATAGCTTATTCCACAGAATGTTTTATTTTTAAATACGTATTTTTACATAAAATTTGTGAAATAACATAGCTTTTATACTGATACTTGAACTTCAGGACAAATTCTCGTGATATTATAGCTGCTTTTAACTTCGTCATAGCACGATTGATTTTTAAGTCATGGTAGCATAATCTAGGATGAGTTAAACTATAGGAAATCTTAAATATTTCTTTCATATTAAAAAGATATGCTGAGAAAACTATAATATTGAACATCATCCACTAGAGTTTATTGTGGAATATTAACGTATTATGATTCCAATATCAGCAAAGTTTATGCAAAATTTTATCTAAGTGTGGGAAAGCCACATTCAAAGTAACTTTCTGTAGTTCAAGCTGAAAAGGATTTCTTAGTCACATCCCAATGACACGGCCATGTCTCACAGACTTGAGGGGATATTCTTCTTTCTGAGTAAGATTTTATACTAACTAAAATGAAAAATAGAGTAGCTTGTCTATTTATCATTATTTAATGAATGATTCAATGGGAATCTTCAACCTGTCCTGAAATATTGAGCTCTGTTTTTTCCTAAACTATTAAATAAAGAAAATAGTAAAATGACATCTAAAGAATGGATCTTTCTGTCTTATCCAGCTATCTACCTACATATCTATGTCTATTATAATATAGGTTTGCCTCTTTGGCTAATTTCTGATTATTTACATAAGGCTGAGATGTCATAAATATTTCAAAAGAATAAATTTTCCTAAAATCATTTCTGTTTGTGTTTAGTTTGCTTTTTGTCTGCATGTGAATAAAATTTTATATGATAACCTAAAAATATACCATAAAACAATGTAATTAAATAATTGAAAAAATTATATTATATTCATTGCATAAGACATTGTTCACTCTTCCAAACATCCATTCTAAAATTTATCCTAGCTGGGGATTTAGCTCAGTGTTGTAAGCCACCTGCCTAGCAAGTGCGAGATCATGAGTTTGATCCCTGGTACCAAATAAATAAATAAATAAATAAATAAATAAATAAAAATAAAAAATAAAGTAAAATTTAGCCTAAGCATTTTTGGTCTTTTACTAAATAATTTTTCAAATCTTCCCTAGAATTAAGCAAGCAAAAAAAAGCTTTGTTACTAAAATTGTACCTTAACTCTTTATGTCTAAATTGTACTAGGAAGGATATAAAAACAGGAAAATTGCAAATTTTTTTAAAGTCCTTGTTTCAGTAAATTTAACTCAGAAAACAATCAAAACAACCCAAGCTTTGGTTAAGTTCCAGTCAAAAGACTACCAAGGTAGATAGTTATTATGGATTTTTGTGTAATATAGTAAACTATGTCACAATTCATAGCTTTATGAATCATGAAGACTACAAATAACTCCTTTTGCTGTTTAGGTTGAGTTCAAGAACATAATCACTTAACTAATGTCACAATAAGCTCAAAAGCATTGCTACATAAGAAATAATCTTGTCATTCCACTTCTAACTTGTTGAGTTATTGTTTAGTATTAAAATTGCATTCATTTTAAAATATTTTACTGTAACTAAACTTTAAAAATTATATTTATCAAGCAAATTAAAAAGGGAATCATTAAATATACTTAACATGATAATTATGTTACCAGCAGCTGAGTTAGAAATATTGTAAGCAGTCAGACAGGGCTTGGCCCTCAAAGAAGCCAGTGCGGAAGACCGGATGCCTTGGGACCTTGGAAAAGAACAGACACCTCTACTGTGGGCCAGATCCCATGACAAAAATCAAAACAAATACAACCACACCTTAAGTATAAACATCATGGATTAATATTCTAAATAATTATGGATCAATTTGAGGAAGCCAGGAACCGCTATCCCAACCCGCTACTGTAGGAATGCCTGCTTACTACACAACCTGCTTTCCCATTTGTCCCTGATTTGGTCAATTTTACCTGAACAATCAATTGCATTGGTTGACAATAGTTCTCTACCACCTCATGCCCGCCTGCCTTATGAGTTCCTAATTTTCTCCATCATGGATTCGTCTCACTTAGTGGTTTTACTCGATAAAAGTCCCTAGAAAAGACTTGCTTTCCGACCGAAACTTTCTTTTGCTCGATAAATGTATTCTGCTCTTAACCTCCATTGTTCCTAAAATTCATTCTTTGATTTTTAGAGAACTCCAAGTTGTACAGGCATACAGTAGGTTGGGAGTTTCATTCCCCTGTATCTCCTCCCTGGAATTTAGATATATGTTGGTTTATACGGCAAAAATAATTTGTAAATGTGATTGATTTATAAATCTTGAAATTGAAAGATCATTCTAGATTATCCAGATGTGCCCTATGCAATCACAGTTGACTTTTATTAGCGGGATCCAGAAGGATCAGAATGAGAATAAAAGAAGTGATAACAGAACTGATCGGAAAAAGGAGAAAAGAGAAATTTAAAAGTGCTTTCTATTATCTTAAAAGATGCAGGGAGATATTATAAGCCAAGGAAAACATGTAGTTGCTGGACAAGTGTTTCTAAATAGAAAGTAGCTCTTGACAACGCATTTTAGACTTCTAACTTGCTGAAATGTAAGATAACAAAGTTAAACTGTTCAGTCACTAAATTTTCAATAAATCATTTCAGCAGTGATAGGGAATAAATACATTTCATTTAAAATATTTTAGAAATAATGTTATCTATAAAACATAACATGAGCCACTTTAATTTCTTTAAGACCAAACTTTGAAGAAGCATACAGAAAAATCAAGACAAATCCAATTGTCAATGTCTTGTTTAGCCTTATAGAGCAAAAATTTTATTATTTCAGTGTATAATCTGTATTAAACATTGTTAATGAAATATTTTAAAATTTCCATATAATGTCTTCAAAACTTAATGCATATATTAGACTGACATATTAACTTGGACTATGTATTTCAAAAGTTTATTACCAAATATAGCTACTGACTATAATACTAAACAATACAGTTTAAATTGATACAAACAAGCTAAAAAGAAAATTCCATATAGTATTCTATAGGGAACTCTAATGTTCTAGATCAAAATCATAGAGATTTGAAATGAAATCAGGATGGTTATACAGACAAATTTCTACAAACTGAACACCTGAGAATTGTATTTTAAATGTTATCAAAAGAGAAGAAAAAATTTAAAGCATACAAAAGAAGATTATGACTACCTGGTGACACCCAGTTGGCTGATCATTGTCAAAAATTCTAATGGTTTTAAAAAGAAATTTCTCTGATACTGCAAGAGCAAAAAGACAGCCAAGAATAGGATGAAAACAACATTGTGTGAGACCAGCTACACAATACGAATAATTGAGAGAAAAAAACTATTAAACTGTAGCTTCCAATTTCTCCACAGAGAAGAGTGATGTTCCAATTGGAAAAGAATATGGTAGTAAGAACATGATAATTAAGCCTAAAGGTGTTTAAAACTAGTTTTAAGATTCCAGGTACAATTCTATTAACCTAAGACACTGAAAGTACTTGAAAATGTGCTCTTGAGCCTGATTATCAGTTATATTTAAAGCAAATTGGAAAAAAAGGCTATGAAAACTCTTAAAGGTCCCGATTTCCAGACAGGGTTTTAGAAACTGAAGTTTACTAAACTTAACATTAACATTGAAGAGATGCCATAGGTGTTCACAAAATATAAGGCAGATTAGAACAAAATTCTTTTTTAAACTTTTTATCAGTACCGGAGATCGAACTCACGACTGCCTGCTTGCAAGGCAGTTGCTTATGCCACTGAGCTAAATCCCCAGCTCCATAGAACAAATGTTTTTATTAGAAGCACTGGAGGGGCAGATCGAAAACTCTCATTTGTATTATCTTTCCTTCGTCTATGACCTTTTATAAAATCCATTCACAAGTTTCTTGAGGACAGAGTTGATAAGGGAGGAGACAGCATAATTGAGTTAATCCTTTGAGAAACTAGTCTATTGTAGTATTCAGTTAAGGTTTTTTGATTCTCTTCTCTTCCTTTTTTGAGAATTATAATTTGTAAAAGAATTTGTTTTGGGCCAGGGATTTAGCTCAATGGCATAAGTTCCTGCCTGGCAAGCACAAGGGCGTGAATTCAATCCTCAGTGTTAAAAAAATTTTATTATATGACTTACCCTGTAAAGGTACAAGTGAAAGAAAAGCTTTGTAGGAGTCTGTCTTACATTATAGACTTTTAAATAGATTATTTAAACCAACAGTTGTTTGGGAAATTAATGTTTTCAATGGCATTTTTCAAATTATTTATTAACAAAGGGTTTGTTCTAAATTATCAAAATACTAATTTAATTTAATCGGACTTTAACATCTGGTTTATCAGTGTCCTATATTGCAATAGAGAAATTAATGTCTCCTTTTATTTTGTTTACTCTCTGCTATACAAATCTTTGCTTAATCAACCATAATTTTGTTATCAAAAAGATTTCTTATTGACAATATTTAATTGAATTAAAAAAACTTGTACTATAGAGTCCATTTAATAAAATCTTCAAATTAATCTAATTTTAAAACAAATCAATCCAGCCACAATTCAACCACAATCTTAATTTTACTTGTATAGCAAATGAATTTTTATGATATAATGGCAAATTCTTTCATGTTTTATAACTTCTGTTACTAATGCAGTCAGAAAAATTGTCTCTCTGTTTAATGCATCAAGAACAAAACCAAAATGCAAATGTAGCAGACAAGAACAATAATAATATCAACATGAAAAGAATAATATTTCAGGATAAACTGCTTCCTTTTTGCTTTCATTCCCTGTCATTTTCTCTCCCCTTGTGTTTTCAATATACATGTAATATAAATAGTGCTGTAAAATTATAAAATAATTAATCATTGAATATATTTAATATATAATATGAAGATATGTTGCATCCCTATTTAGCTACTACAAAACAAAATTTTTACCTATTCATTTGCTCTTTCAGCAGTCTTGAAATCATGCAAATGTAATCATAATAAAAAATATCATGTCAATCCCAGTGCTGACTATCACCTGTAAAAATACTTGATACTGGGGCAGGAAAAATAATACTTAATGCTTCTACTTACATACGTCTTTCAAGTTGCAAGAGTACATATAATTTCTGTATTTCTACAGTCCAGAAAGCTGAAACTCATAATGTGAAGCAGCACCTTGCTGTAACTGACCACAGATTGCTCTTGAGTTTAAATCAATTTCCTGTGTGTATTTTTCATCGTGAAGGATGGTGAACTAAGTGAAAAAGAGAACGAATACCGCAGGAATGATTCAGTACTCAGGAGCTGTTAAATGAAATGCAGCTGAGATGTCATCAAAAAGAGAGATCACTTTTTGATGATCAGATGTCCCAAGTACCACTCAAGAGGCAGGAATAATAGTAGGACTTGGGTTAGCTTTAGTTACTCTGCATCACGCACTGTCCCTTTGCTAACTTTTCAAAACAACAGTAGAAGGCAAAAGGGTCTTTTGTAATGAGATAGAATGAATTCACTGCTGAGTATATAGAAAGTAAAGGAAATACAGGAGAAGGGCATTGTGAGCATGCAACCTGCAAATAGACAACAAAACTCTCCATCATGGGTGGCTGTAGAAGAAAACACACTACAGTTGCCCAGAGCAAGATTTTGAGTTCATGGTAACAGAATTGGTTCCTCTGGTTATCTAGGAAAAGGCATGGTCTTGAAACCATACAAACTATAGTAACATAGAAATTTGTAGCCAGACATATCAAGGGAACATGATCAGTTGAATATGACAGTAAAAGGGTCAACTAAAGTCCAAGAAGCAGATCACAGAGGACCTACCCGGTAACAAAATTCTTTATCCAGAAAATGCAGCCGACACCAGGAATAATGCTTGTGCAGACTCATGTTGGTTCGCGGTTAAATGCTGTGCGCTCTTCTCACTAGTCTCTGCTCTGCTCATTTGTTTTCCCTCATTTGTTCTACCGCACACACTAACTCCCAAATAGTCTTTTTTATCATACAAATCTGTTCTTACTATAGTTGCACATTGAAATCTAAGGATGGAGTGACATTTAGTTCATTAGATTATTCCCTCTGAGTAATAATTTCTGAGAGGGAGAAAATACTTTCTTTGCTTCTCTCAAATATGCGAACAACAGCAATATTCTTGGAAGACAATTTTTTTTGTTTCCTTCACTCTTTATTCCTTCTCCTTCTCTCTTGGATAAAGAGAAATCTCTTAGCTTACTATATGCTTCAGTTTTTGTCAATGGACATGATAAATACAAACAAGAGAAAAGGTTACTGGATTTGCAACTGCTTAATTAAAACACCAACACTAATGAAAAACCAATCACCTCAACCTAGATCTCTAGAGCTTTGTAAGGGATAATATTACGAACACAAAGTATACATTACTCCAATCTAATAAATGCTTATAGGCTGAATGAATGGAAATGTTCTGAACCCCAGCTTACCATCATTTTGCATTAAAATATAAAAAATCATTAACATTAATTTAAAAAACTCATTCTGATACATTTTGAAAGCCAGGGAAAATATTGTCTGGTATAAACATTTTTATCACATATTTAAGTAGGGGGATTTGAATCAAGAAACATGACATCTTCTTTAAAATGAGAACCTTTGTGCCAAGCGCATCTTTTATATGACAGATTCTCCATACATAAAGAACCTTTTAGCATGGCTGATGATTTCCTTAACAATGGCAGTCATTTATAAAATCCTTTAGTTTGCATTTCAACATTTTTAATTTTATTGAACTTTAGAAAACAAAACATTTGAAACAATAAAGTCATTGACATTTGTTCGTTTTTATAATTAAAATTGAAAGAAAAATTTACTTCCTTGCAGTCACACAGAGGCTTGTCAGCTGTACAAATCAGACCTTTGGACTCTCAGTCCAATGCATGAGTTATGGAAAGACTTAAGGTATATTATTTCTTACAGCTCTTAAAATATATTTTGTGAGTGTAAGTGTAAGAATCTCACATGATCCAGGTGTGGTGGTGCACATGTGTAATCCTAGTACTTCAGGAGGTTCAGGCAGGAAGACTGCAAGTTTGAGTTCAGCCTGGGTAAGTCAATGACTTACCAAAACCTTGTCTTAAAAAAAATTTCACAGCATAATTATAACAGCTAAATCCTGAAAGCAGCCCATATGCTCATCAAATGTGGAATTTATGTCCAATAGAGTACTACTAACCATAAAGAAGGATACAATTGAGTTATCTGTAGGAAAATGGGTGCAGTTTGAAATCATAATGTTAAGTGAAATAAGTCATAAATCAGACACACACTTAAAAATCTCATGGTTTCCTTTATACAATAAGTCTAAATTACAAATAAGGAGTAGAATAAAAGAAAGAGAAGAAGAGAGATGTTTCTCAAATGGGAAAATTATCAAGAGATGGAGGGAAGGGGGAAGGAGGGGAAGAAAATAGGTTGAAAAAACAGTACGAAATGTGTTATGTTCATCTACCAACTCCACACAAAGAATGTAATCATGATCTATTGCAAATATGTACTAATAACAATTTAAGATTTAATAAGTTAAAATTATATGTATAAATATATGTACATGTATATGGGTCCAGAGGTAACTCAGAGTGAAAGCCCTAGATTTAATTCCCAGTATTGAAAAAAAAATCACATAAAATTATAAAAACTATAAACTGTTAATTCAGATAGAAATCAGTCTTAGATAGTAGAAATGAAGATGACAAGGGACCAAAGAGCCAAGGGTCCAATGTAGGTCTCTCCACTGCCCTCTCATAGCATCAGGAGGTCTCTTTTGAGCACTGTTTGTAAACTACTAACTCCTTACAAAGAAAGACGCACAGGTCTCCAGAATGGTTTGATCAAGTTCAGCCACTCATAAAATTATAGATCTCTTGGCTGTTGATCACGTATTCATTACACTATTTCATAGTGTCTCCGATAATCCATTGGGTGCTGATATAGATTTGGCTGGCCACCTGCTTTCCTGTCCCACCATCTCTCCTGCCATGTTCGGCTTGTCTAAGCCTCCTGAGCTACTTATGATCTTTCTGTTCCACTTTGGTTTTTCTTATGCATTTGTTGTTTGCACATGGATGGATCTTCTCAGTCTGAAAGACCGTCCCTGTGCAATTTCTACCTTCTAGGATACCATCTTTCTATTTTCCACAGATCACGGAGTCTTTCTTTGGTCAACAGAGATTCTGGCAGACCTTCCATGAGACCCTGCATCTACTTCATTGCTCACTGTCACCTTTCACCTTGTAGGACATCCAGTTCCAACCTGGGTCAGGGCAACTTTAGTCAACTTGTACTTCTGGTTGCCTTTTATCACACTTGCCTTTCCTACCAGTTACTCTTTGAAGAACAGCCTCATTCGCATTTTCTACTTTTGCTCCACAACAATTTGAACCTATTAAGGATCACAATAAAAATTGCCTTGCCAAGAGAAAAAAATGCAAGAATGAATGAACAAATGAATGGTATTTGCTAAGTAATTTCTTACAAAAAGCATAAATATATGACAGGATGGCATGCATCTCGTGGAAGTAGACTTCAGATGAGCTTGTTGAAAATTCTACATCATAATGCCAGAAAATGAGAAGCCTTGACTCTGATGAGCCAGTATTTTCAGTTTGAAAATTTTCCATTAACATGAGAGAAAAGCCTTGAGAGCTACTTATATTGAATTGTTACTATATGAAACAATTTACATTCAAAAATTTGAATAGAAAAAAAGAAACAGCAGGCACAGGAAAAAAACCAATAGCAGCCAAAGAAAAGACCAGGTAAACAAACAACAAAAAATAACCAGAATAGGTAGACATTTGTGCAGAATTAAAATTTTCATTATTTGGTTTTTAAAATTTTAACTTACTAATGGAAACTGAGACACTATTTTAGAAAATACTCTGAGCTTTTAAAACTGTACATGAAAGATAATGGAGTATTTTTACAAAGAGTTTTAATATTAAATAAAAAGTGGAATCTCTGAGTAGTCAATTGTACATGACTACAGATTAACTCGTAAATTGAAATATGAAGTAAGACTTTTCCATGTAAGAAGCAGTAAATAATAGGTGATAAAAAAATACCATCTGAATGTTTACAATCCTGAGTTTTCCCTTAGTTTCTTAAGACATACAGCAATTTCATTAAGGCTAATAGAACATTTTCAAAAGTACATAATATTCTTGTGCAACTGTTAAGGTGAACTAACACATTATTTGTGCAAAATTCTGTTTATACTTTTAAAGATCATCATATTTCCACTATAAAACAGTATTTTTTACCCCAAGCAAAAGCACTGAGAATATATACACAGTATTAAAGAAAACACTTTCTTCTGAAGCTATCTTTATTTTCCTAATTTGTTTTTTTGTAGTTTTGGTTGCCAGTCAAACGATGTGAAATTTCAGTTAAATAAAAGGAATAAATTCAGGAAATCCATTGCGAAACATGGAGGCCACAAAATAAAAATAGTTTTTTGGAAAACATGTCTCTAAGATATTATCAATATTAATAATGATTTATTATATACCTATAAAATGCAACAATTGTGCATGTTTTGCCACAAATAAATCATTAGGATGTGAAGTTATATATACACATTAACAACTCGATTTAGTCATTGAACAATACATATATTACAAAATATCATGTGTACATTAAAATAAAAATGATTTAAATGAATTAAATGAATTAAAAATAAGAAAAAATAATGGTAAAATATCTTAAATTATGTCAGTAAATCTGTTTAACTTCAGAATTTTGATGTTAATTAGAAGATGTCTTAAAAGGGAAATATTTACTTTTTATTCTATTGAAGACTGTGGTTGTTAAACTTGACAACTTATGCTTTCTCAAACAAAATTAGGAATAATCAAAATATGCTGGTACAGCGGATTAAGACAATATATAATAATATACCTGTTAAAGCTTATTAAGTTTTGTTGTAACATGAAAGAAGCTTAATTTTCAAAGTATGAGAAGAAATCAGAATTTAAAATTAAATTTGAGCTATGATCACATTACATAAAAATGTAAAAGCGTGAATTTAAGAAGTGTGAAGGAGCACATAAAA
Source organism: Cavia porcellus (assembly GCF_034190915.1). NCBI lineage: Eukaryota > Metazoa > Chordata > Mammalia > Rodentia > Caviidae > Cavia > Cavia porcellus. The sequence goes on along the minus strand of NW_026947500.1, from coordinate 6,329,536 downwards.
GTTAAAATATTTTCTTAATTTGAGTGTATGCTTTGCTTAGTTCTACTTATTTTAATGAAGCTAGTACAACAGGTTTTTCAAAAGTGAAATTTATATCTTTCCAATGAATGTATCAAATTTGTATAAATTTAGAGTACTATTAGCTAATTCTAACTAATAATAAAACACATATATGTTTTGTACACTCACTCTGAACTCAAATATAGATTCTGGAACTTGTAAACCTTCCCTCTCTAGTTTACCTTATTTTATAAGTGACCATCTTTAGTGTAGCAATAGAAATTTACATGTATGCACTTTACAGCTTTCATGGTTATACACACGCCCATGACCTGTTCAATTCCCTTAATTACCCAAGTTAAACAACCAAGAACAATAAATGCATTAGGGGAATAAATATTGTACTTTTATAACAAGAAATGGGTAAATGCAGCCTCATGCAGTCATAGAATAAAACCCCTTTCCGATTCTTCTGTATTAGTGTCATCTCAGGGCATCATTTCATATGAGATCATTTCATTATATAATTAATTGATAGACATGATTTCCTTTTATGTTTTCAAAATAAAGTTTTAATTGTTACATTTTATTTACTTATTCCTTTCCCAAATCAAACACATTTGAAAACATACTATGTATAAATCAGGTCACTGAGTGCTAGAGATGAAGAAATGCCAGAGATAAAGTGTACCCTGAAAGGAAGGATTTGCAGTCTAGGAGGGAACACACACACACACACACACACACACACACACACACACACACACCCAGAGTTATGTATCAGTGTGAAAACCTCTGAGCCGAGATATTAATAGCACTCAGATAAGGAAGTATTTGTCATTTGTAGGATGGAGGTGAACACAGAGATTGGGAAAGTACTCGAAAAATGCAAAGAATAGTCAAACTAGGAGTTCATGATTGACACTTAGAGGTGGACTGTGAAAATACTGTAAAAAGTAAGTAATTTTTCAGTTTAGGGATTTCACAAAACTTCACGGATGGGAATCACTAAAGAATTCAATTTTGCTGGCATTATTTAATTCCCAAATCAGTTAGTCTTGATTTGTATAAGGTTTGTCCAATTACACATGCTTTGATGACCTACTAACCCACATAATTAACCAATTTGTTTGAAAGTTGTTGAAGTTGGGTAAAGTCAAGAACAATGACTGACAATGAAAGCTTAGGGGAAAAGTTAGGTTTTTGCATCTTCCATTTCCATCATGAAGCTATTTTCCATTGAAACCGTGATGCATGAAATTTGTGGGTCAGTTAACCCACTTACTAACCAATACGGATGAATATTTTCAAGCTCTCTTTAGCCTAATGTAAAATAATGAAGTACTATACTGTAATAACTACCTGACATCAGGCACTCTCGGTGCATTAATTATGTACATGCATCTCCCATTATATATCACTCTTTGATAGGATGATCTTTATATAATCCCTCTACTCTTACATCCTCTTTCTCTGAATAATTCTGTTTGAGTTTGAAGATGATGAGCATGGCAAATGATTAAATCTCCACTCACAATTAGTGGAAAAATTGGTTTAATTCACTGAATTATAATATGCCTAAAACAGCTTTAAATGGTATTATTTTCTTTCATTCAAAGGAAATGCTTTTTCAATACCTGCATCTAAGGTCTTAATAAAATTCTCATTGTAACATGTTTCATCTTCATTCCAAATGATTCTGTTCAATTTGAAATTCCAGTATGTCAGAACATTTCTTTCTGTCAAAGTACCTCAGTGCAGTATAAATTGTTTGGTCTTTGTGTGGTGATACATCTAATCAGGAATCTGAAGACTATACACGGAGCTGCTCCCTCATTCTCTGTGGTGAGATATATCTTATAATTTCCCTTCATTGTTCACTAAACAAATTATAAAACTCTATCTGTGAAGAATTCACTAAACAAATTATAAAACTCTATCTGTGAAGAATTTCTTATGTCATCTTCCAGTCCTACCTTATCACCTTCATAATTATTAAAAGTAGGAATTGAACTTTGAATATGCTCTAGAACTTTGCTTCACTTCTTTCATTGAAATAGAATTATGGAAACTCAGCAGCCCAAACCCTGGGATTTAGTGGAGTTTAAAAAATGACATTTTGCTTTTAGCTCCCCAGTCTCGGTCACACCTGTTACATATTTGGTCAGTCGGCCTCTCCCCACTCCTACTGCACAATCCATCCTGCTCATTGTCACATCCATTCCACCCCCCCATTGGTAAGGCAACCTGTCTTACTCTGGTCTTCTCAGATGATGTGGAAGTGACCAGTGCCCATTCTTGCATGACAAGCTCTGCAGGAGTGACTTTTAATAGTTCCCCTATCTCTCCAACCCCGTTCCTTTAACTCAGCTGTTCCACTTCTGGGTATCTTCCCCCAATGTTAAAAACATCATACTACAGTGATGTATTCATTTCCATGGCTATGGAAGTGCAAATATAATAACTAAATCTCAGAAATGGCCTATATGTCTATCAACAGATGAATGTGTTTTTTAAAATGTGGTATTTATACACCATGAGTACTTCTCTGCCATAAAGAAAGATATGCCTGAGTCATTTGTAGGAAAACAGATACATCTTGAGACTGTTATGTTAAATGAACTAACTCAAATGCACAAGGTTAAATATCACAAGGTTTCTTTTATACTAAATACTCATAAAGTACCAAAAAAGAAAGATGATAGGAAAAAAGAGAATGAAGAAAAAGTATTGTAATCTAGCATAGACAATATATATGAAAGTGTACCTTGACTCAGAACAATAGTCTTACATGTTTTATATGTTCTTTGGTCTTTAGTCTGGTGTTGAATATGTATTTGTGATAATTTTATAATGTCTTATTAGGGGAAATAATTGAGATTGCAGTGTCAACATACCAACTCACCACGGCATATATGCACTAATAAAAGTAAAAAAAATAGACCCCAACTTTTAGACTACAAACTATACAAAAAGAAGAACTTTTATTAACCACTAAATTTCTAGTTTCCAGTACATAGAGATGATTACTACATATTTATCAAATGAAAGAATGCAAGTTGCTTATGAATTCCTGTTATCTTTTACTGCTTTCTTGTGGGTGATAACCCCAGGGAAAACATATGAAAGATTGAAATAATAATCTATAATTCAAAATAGGTTACTTAAGGCTATCATAACTACTTTAAAATCTTTGTAATATTTAAAATAAAGCTTAATTTTTGTGTTTGGTCTATGTCTAACAAAATCTAGTAGAAGTTTATAGCTTATTAAAGAAAAAAAGAACATGGGGATTTGTATTATAACTATGAAGCTCATGATAAAACTATGTTACCATTTTCTCATAAGGCTAAACCAAGTAATATGATGACAGTGAAACTTGAAGAGGGCATGAAAATGTGATACTGCCACTGTGGTCTTGTGAACTGGCACTACTTATGAGGGTAATCATGATTTACAGAACTAGCAAAAATATTCTACTCTGATTATATATTAATTTCTGAGAAAGATCAAAACCATTTTATGTAATACATTCCTGCCTAAACAATACAGATGAATAGAAATTATCATACCGTGTTGCTAATCTTCTGTCCCTGTATTGACCTTTCATTCAGGTTCATAAAGAGCATGGGAACTGAACAGAAATCTGTCTCTACCAAAGGTAGGAGACATGATGATTGAACAGTCCTTTTGAAAAGGAAGCTTTCTAGACAAATGGAATAGTTAACATATTGTTCTTCTCATAGCAGCTCTCCTGATATGTTTTAAAGCAGCAAACAGATCAGTGTATCTGGGACAGACAGTTGGGGAGAGAGACATATATGATGCTAGCTGGATCAAATAAAGCCTTGTTTGCTACTGCAGAAGTTATGGTTATTATTCTGGGAAAAAATCGCAAATTATTTGTGGGATTTTTAGCAAATTAGTGGAAAAATTGAATTTTGCAGAAATTCAGTTCACTGCTGTGTGGAAAATAGAAAGGTGAAAACAGAAAGTCCAGAGAAAGGGTCAGTGCAGAAATTCAAGATGTTGATAGCTCTACCTGGGATGAAACTAACAGAGATGTAAGGAAACGGTGGGATTCTTATATATTCTAAAGATTAATCCAAAAAATTTCCTGACTACGAGCTCGTAAGAAAAAGAGCTGACCCAAGACAAATCTAAACTCTGTGACCTTGTTGGAGATTCTCATCACAGCTTTAAAGATGTTAGCAAAACGTGAACCTGTTTGAGAGTAGACAGATGCAAGAAATCAATAAAATCAAGAGCTTCAGAAATGCTAAGGATCTGGAATTAAATAAACTTACTGCTTTCTTATCTCTTGAGCAAGAAATATTAGTTTGCTATTTGTCTTTACAGCAAATAAACTTTAGCTTTTGGGCAGATTTACCTACAATTTAACTCATCTTAGCTATTCCAACAGATATTTTTGACTCTGAGTTTCTCACAGAATGTTTTCTTTTTATTTAAAGGCAGAGTTGGAGCATTTTTAATGATTACAGACTGGAAAGGCATTATTAATAATTACCAACTCGAAAATGCATACATATGAAGGATACTGAGGATCAAACAGTAATTGAAGATCAGTGCTGAAAATTTAAGATGACATATATGACGTGATCTGCAAGCTACAAAATACTACAAAGTACTATTTTTGTACAATAAAATATACAATATCAAAATTTGTGACATTCAGTTAAAGCAGTGCTTAGAAAGAAACTAATATAATAAGCACAAGGAATGTGTCAAACATATGACTAATGAATAAAAAACAATTAAAAAACTCTTTAGGTAATAAGAGCACAGAATATTTTCAAACTCATCTTATGAGCTCTGTATCATCCCAGTTCCAAAGCCAAATGAGGCCATTCCAGGGGAAAATACACATGTAAAAAATGTGTACATATAATATGTATGTAAGAAAATATTTTTGCATGTAATATATGTATGGATATATATGCAAACTAATAATTCTCTTGAACATAGATACAACATTGCTTAACAAAAAATTATCAAAAAGATTCAGCTGTAGCTGGGAAATATGTAATTGACAACATGTATCATTGTAAATCAAGAAAGGCTTAATATTAATGGTCATTCAATATAATTCATAGTTTTATGGATAGAAATCATACGTATTAATTGAGAAAATAAGTTTACATAATTTTGCATATATTTAAAAATATATCTTAGCAAACTAACAATAGCAATACATTTGATCTGATAAAAGATTTGCACTCAGACTATATTAAAAAATCAACAACACATAGAAAATTAATTCAATAAAATGGGTAAATCTTTAACACATAACTCACTAAAGATGATCTGAATGGTCAATTAATACAAAAATGCATTTATTATCATTAGCCTTTAGAGTAATGTAAAATAAAAATAAAATGAGATTGAACTTGTTACCCTCTGGATGGGCTAACATTAGACTTAGGAATATCTAATATTGGCAAGAATATGGAGTAATTTAGAAATCTCAAACATCTTTGACAGAAAATAGAAGTATTCATTAATGCAGAAATATTTGGAAGTTTAACAGTCATATGTTAAATCTAGGAACCAGAAATTCTACTTTTCATATTTTTACAAGAGGAATAAAAATCTCATAGTAGCTTTACTCAGGAATCGAAAACTTCAAGCAAGCTAAATATCTACTATCATAGGAACAAATACCTTGTTAAATACTATTCACCAGTGAAAAGGATCAGTCTGCTGACAAACACAATTCTAAATGAATCTTTCAGACACATCAAAACCAAACGCATTTCATTCATATTGAAAATTAAGAAGTGCTAAGACCGATCAAACTATAATCAAAATCAGAAGAAATTTTTTAAGAGTGTTAGAGGCTGATTGACAAAATAATCATAAGAATTTTGGGGATGGTACATATGCTCCACTTAAGGATGATGGAAATACTCTATAATAAGTTTTTTTGTTGTTGTTTTTCATCTCCATTTTTTTCCTTGGGTCCTCCCAAAGACGTAGTGTTAACACTACACTTTGACAATAGTTATCTAATCTTCATTGCTTAGTCTGTCTAAAAACAAATCCATTTTTAAAGGTAGAAAATCACTTAAAGAAACTTTATGCAGGCCTCCTTCCTAGAGACTGTTAGAATTATCTTTCATCTTTCGCTTAGGAAATTGGCAATACGTCATTCATTATACCATTTGGAAGCATCATAAAATTCTAATTCTCAGTGAGCTTTCTGAAAATGACTGTTTTAAATATTAAAAAAATAAGTTATTTGCCAGAGTTATCATGTAATTGAATTGATTGCTATTACAAAGATAACAAAAATAAATTTCTGAGAGTCAAATGCATCACACTTCTCTTGATCCACCTTAATCCACCTACCTTTGCTCTGTCTCACTACCTCTCTGTCCTCTCCAAGTATCCAATGGCAATACTCCCAGGGGAAGCATTAATCTCTTCTATCCAAAATCAGCACTGTGCTGCAAATCAACCAGCAGAGGGCCCAATGAATGAATTTCCAAGTCTTCACAGAAAATAGCTAAGAGTACCTCTGCTAGTGGGTTTTGTCAAACATGTAATTTGCCTCTTAAATCTGCACAGGCTGTGTAGCTGATTATTCTTATTACTTGCTGAACCTAACTACTACTTATGTTCACTCAAACAGTTCTCTTTTCACTTGTCACATATATCCAATTATTCACAGGCATGTTTTAGTCCTGGAGTGGACAAATCCTAGAAATTTAGAAGTGAAAGCAAACTATGAGGTCATTTCTCAGAGATCTTTTAATTAAAGACTTTTCCCTTACAAGAACCTCAGCAATGCCCTTGACAGGTAACTGGGTAGATTCTACGTGTACAGGAGAGATGGACAGATATCACTGATGAGGAAATGCATCATATTTGAACATAAGCATAATACATTTCCATTATTTGGCATCAAGAACTCTCTTCCTAAAAATTTTGTTTTTTCTGGTTTTACATGGAGAAATTTCAATTCATCCTCAGATGAGCAGTACTTCATATTTGAAACTCTTCTTGACATTTCTTTGGATCTTGGTAAGAGACTCAGTAAACAACATAATTTCCCTTTTACATATATACACATACAAGTGATTCTGCTTTATCCAGAGTTATTTCTTACTGCACTAGTTAAATGCTATGATTCCCTTATGTTGGAATAGTGGTTTCCAAAGATTATAGTGTAATTATTTACAGTTAGAGGCATACGGAGCTCCAGAATTAGGAATGGATTTGTGACCTAACTCAATGCCTCTGACTCTTTGATGCTTTGAATAACCTGGGAATCTTATGAAAAAGTAGTACCTTACTCAACAGCTTTGAAACAGAACCCAAAAATATGCATTTTAACTAGCTTCCATGTTGTTGGTGGCTTTTAGTTATAGGATCTAAGTACAATTTCTTATATAGATTTCATTAAGTTTCAAAGATTTGGTATGCTTTTCCATAATGTTGTATTTCATATAAAACACATAATTAAAGCACATATTAACATTATCATACAGGTATGAATAAATGGTACCATTTAACTCTATTTATTGGACAAATTAAAGAATCTCACAGTAGTTCTTAACTGCTAACAATTTTGACCTGATGTATAGATGTTGTGAAGTAGAAAAATGCTTACTTGGCTTATTTAGTGGCCAATAATGTCTCAAAATGTGTGCTGTAATTAAAGCCACTATAACGCCTTCTGACCCGGTACCTGTTAATTAAGAGTTTGATCTCCACAGCTAACTTTCTGTCTTCCCTGGTGGCCAGCTCTTGCTATTCCCTTCAAAAATGACTTTTCCATATTTTCATGAAGGTGAAAATGAATTTCTTCTCCAGGGGACTGAGCCCACACACTTGCAGAAACTTTTTCCTGTATCACAGCATACATTTTCTACAGGGAGTCAATTTCAATATGGAAGAAGTGATTTTTTTCTTCTCCAGGGAAATGATCATCCATTTTTTAACAGTTGTCATCTCCTGGTTGATTTACAGAGAATATTCTCTATCTCTACAGATACACAGCATGCATGTGACTTAGTTTTCCACTATTTACTAAAGTGTGTCTCTGAGATATATACAGAGATTTTAAGAAGAACAATACAATTATAACAGCCACTATAACCAGTTACTGAATATCTACTTCATGCAAAATAAGACCCTATTTACAACCAAGGATTCTGAAAAAATAATTACAATTGATGCCACTGTATGGATGACGAAACAACCTCAGAGATGGGATACAATCTGGCTGGGGTCCATGGGAGTAATAAGTGGTCAGGTTGGGGTTTGTAGCCCAATGACTTTGGCACCTGGATCACAGTGTAACCCTGCTTGCCCTTAGAAAGGATTCCACATTAATGCATAAAATGTTTCATGCTGGAAAAAAATTATAATAGTCTTTAAATTTAAAGACTCCATCACATGAGATCCAGAATACATGCAAAACACAAAAGGATCTTTTTAAATATAGAATATCCTCAAAGCAATAATATGAGCTTTCATGAGATCAGAGATCATTACGAAGAATTTATGTCAAATGAAATACTTTTAAAAGCACAAACAATTAGTCTAGCTTTTAAGCTTTTTAAAGCTCACATATTAAAAGTGGCAAAGAGTATACAACCAATTTAAAGAATCTATAATAGAAACATTAGCAGAACTAAGAGCTCCTGTTTTTAGTTTAAATTAGCATTGAGCTGGCTTATCTTATTGGTTTATTTCCAAATGATCCTTCTAATTTTGCTTCTTTTTTGGAGGAAAAATGGTGAAATCCTAGAAATCATGGTATTACTAACAGTCCTCTAATTTCTGAAAAAATTACCTCGTCTCATTTTCACAACTCTAGCCAATCTTAATCTGTAATTTTTCTACAGTTAAGGGTATAAATGAGGGTGGGACAAAAGTAGGAGTGATTAGCAGAAGCAAAATTATCCTTTTTATTTCAGATGACATCATGCATAATAAAAGAAATCTGACTATATCTTTAAAATATTTGAGATGAGCAAAGCCATGATGTATAGTGTACAGAAAGAAACATTTGAAATGGTGTCAGAGAATTTAAATAAAATTGGTTCCTTATGTGCCCCAGCAAAAGTGACAAGACTGTGGTACATATTCTAATGAATCAAAACTTTTCGGTGTCTAAGATATTTCATCATAGTGTCCCAATTGATTCTACCACTTAAGCCACTGTTCTACAATTAATGTCTATGTCAGTAAAATAAAAATGTAGCTAAATGATAACCACAAAAGACATTGCAAGTTACAAAGCAGTTCTTGACCCTTAAGAATTTTCAAAATATTTAATAAAAGCATTTTTTCAGAAGTATTAGATTACGTCTAATACTAAGTGTTCAAAGATGCTCCCAGGTCTTTTAAAAAATTGGGGGGAATATTTGTGACACAGGGAAATGTGAGATAAATATCTCACTTAGTGGCTCATTGAAGAAGTAATGTAAGTCTGTTTCTTTTTATTTTCTTCTGCTTTTCCTGAACTTGAGCTCTTTATGATGACTGACAGAAGGTATAATAAAAACAAAAAAATCCTTCCTTGACAGCATGCATGTATGCCTAATTTTGGCATTTATTGAAATGTGATATATACTGCATCCCATAACCAATCAAATACATAAAAACCTGGTATGACAAGTTTTCACTAAATATCTGAATATATTTATTTAAAACAGAATATTCCACTTTAATTTTATAAACATAATTTGACTTCACAGTTTACTTGGAAAACGTCTAAAAGATTGCCAAAAATAAATATTGCACAGGAGAGTCAGAATGGAGAAGAGTTCTACTGAGACATTACAAGTTATATATTGGCTGAACCAACAATAGGATTCATGACATCTTTCTGGGTTTCAGAATCTAATTATATGATATAGATCCTCATCATCTCGATACCCTCTGTATTTTCAAAACTATCGTCTGCTAGTGGCGTGTAGAAGTCATCATTGAAGTAGACAGTAAGGTCATGTCACCAGTAATGGCCCACTGGGCACGGTGAGATTTTAAGAAAAACTTGGTAACTGACTTCTATAATACAGTGAGCAATGCTAGTGACATTTAGGCAAAGGAAATTCAGAACAATTTACACAGCATTGGTTTATCTTTAAAATGCCAAGGATTAATGTTTTCAGCTAGCTCATCTTTGTTCAGAGGTATGCACGATCACTTTCTACCAGTGATATAAGCACACAAAGAACCAGATAAAACTATTTTTATAATAATCTTTGCATGAGCTGGCATACTTCTGTAAAAAATTAATCTATTAAAAAAGAGAAAGTATGTTTTCATTTAAAGAGAAGTTAATTTTGGTATAAAATAAGAAGCTACTTATTGACATAGAAATATGGACCAATAAAAAGGAAAAATTTGCCTGACAAAAATGAAATTATGTTTAAATAGATATATAAGGTAAGAATATAATCATTTATCTAATCAAAGTGTGACATGTTTCCTTTTAGTTTTTGCTAAAGAGTATTTATAACTAAGCATGTTATAATAATGCTCTAGGAGAGAGTTTTTATTTATTTGGAGACCAGATAAGTATAACCAAAGAGTTTTGATATTTATTTTACATATATAGTTTATATAATGTACTATGTAGCTGTGTGAATTGTGAATAGTTACTGTTTAATTCCTGATGATGATAAAATATATTTACAGTTTTCACATAAAATGTGCCTTCAATGTAACAGAAATTCAGAGCTTTTGGTCAAATTTTCCTAGGCATAAACATAACTCTTAATAAATCACTTTTTCAGAAACACAAATGTTTGTACCAGGAAGAACATAACATAGAAATACATATTCATAATTCTCTAGTCATAGTAGATCAGTGTTTTTCAAACTGCAGTATTTGACCCAGTCATCCTGCATGAAATAAATGGGATGCAGTCAGTTATTTTTAATTTAAAAATAGAGGACAATGAAACATAATGGAGGACATTGTGTAAGACAAAACAAATTATTCAGTAGAATCTCCATTTCATTACACACCCACACACACACACACAGATACATATCAGAGTGTTTATGTTTACCAGAACCTTACATAAAATGTATCTATATTTTTTTGAGCCTTGATTAAAAAGAATAAAAAGCTTATGTTTTCTTCAATAATATTAAAGCCTAATGCTTATTGCCAAGCTGAACTTATATACTATATTTTAAATTAGAAAGTAGTTTTACAACGCACTGACCAGCAGTAACCCTACAGGTAATGACACTGCTCCTGTAACCATCCTAAAGGTATTGCAAGATCTAGAAAGTAATGCTTTGGTCCACCCACAAAAATGTTCTAGTTTGCAGCTTAATTTAGCTCCCTTATGTTTTTTCTTTTACCTTTGTATTATATCAAGACACACCTTATTTAAAATGTTGGTATAAGAGGAAGTATTTCAGAGTCACCTTATAATGTTTTTGTATTCTGGTTTATCTTAGTCAGTATTCTCAGAGAATTTTGATGTTTTGACCCACGATTATTTTGGGGAGGTAGGATATAATTACAGTACCATTTAAAAACTGGTAGGTCGTGAGATCGAGATTGGTTGTACAGTGGCTGAAGATACTAAGAGAGGAACTAAAGATGCTTGATCTGTGTGGTCTTTGGCTTGAAACAAGGAAAATAATTAAATCTGAATGAACTTTTTGAGCTTTCAAATGTTGGTGGGGGGAGTAGTAAGTAAGCAAGTAAACTAAACTTTATATATAGACAGAAAACGATAGAAGAGAGGAAAGGAAATATTTTAACACTTCTCCAGGGATAATGCTTTGGGAAAAAAGTCAAATATGTTCAGATTTGTTCTTCTAAGCTGTGGAAACATCTGGTGTCTTTTACCAAGATTTCTATTCCAGCTCTCTGTAGTAGAAATCAAATTCCTTCCTGCTGGTCTACAAGTATAATCAGACCACCTTCATTTTATGTAGATCTCAAGAGAGTGCTAACATGTTTTGATTGCTCATAGCCTGGGAAGAATTCAAACCACTAATCCATTGTCTATAAGTACTTTATTCACATACCAGTGCCATAAACAATCTAATTTTCTAAAAGCTGACACATAATACCTCTTATGAATAGAAGATCTTATGTTTAGTAGCAACCTGAGGAAAAATAAGTACATAAAATCAACAAGGAAGCATCAGTGAAGTTCATTGGACATCTGGGACTGTCTTTCTGGATATAATATTAGATAAATTGAGCAAATTAGGGCAATCGTGGATCAAAAGCCATAACACAGCATTTTTGAGCATCCCAGAGACCCTCTGAGGAAACCCTAACTCTGCACTGAGTTCATCTATCAAAGGAATAATGACCCAAAAACATTCTTCTGGAGACAGAATGGAAACTATTTCCTTTCTAGAAGAAAGGCACCTGTGGAACTAATTAGGATGAAGTATCTCATTCAAAGTATGGGCTAGAATCCTGGTGAGTGAAGAAAACATTTACAAGGTTGTAGTTCGGATTGAAAGAGCACTGGAACGACAGGTGGTGGTGGTCTGTGGAATTTTAAAGAAGGGGGATTTAGGGAGATTCAGGCCAGTATTCACTGAAGCAGACATAGGAAAAAGTGATAATGTACCCAAGAAAAATTTAAGTAATTCCCCTGTTTTTAACTCCAGATGTAATTAATAAGTGTCTTGAAGTGAGAGAAGCCTGCCTAAAACACAAATCTTACAGATTCAGCAGAAATTCTAAATGGGTTGGAAGGTGTCTCTAGGCAGCAAGGAAAACCATTGTGAAAAAAGGTTTCATAAGTATTTTTGTTTTAAATTTGGTATTTGAATTTTTTGGCATATGTATTACTTTTCTTATTTAAAGTAGTAATTACAAGGAAATAATATTGTTCTTTAAGAATGTATATTTTTCTTACTTCCACTTGTAGAGATGTGTGGATACTTGTATACTTTCTATGTGTAAACAAAATCATGTCTGAAAGAACTACACTGGGCATTTTTAATCCTTTCATTGTCAGTAGAATGATAATTCGTGGTTTAAGAGCATAAATCAACTAATAAAGCTTACAATATGGATGCATGATACAGAGAATAAATATAATACAATCTTACAACTATACCTAGAAATATTCAAAAATTCAGATTTAGTGGAAAATAATTTACAGGCATTTTTCTTTTACCTTTTACTCAGGCGAGAAAGTCTCAAGTTTTATTTAAAGTTAATCTATTTATCCATCTAGCTTAATCTATATTCTCCCCTTGAACTGAGCTTCAAAGAAAGTCAATTCTCACATGCTTTCTTAGAGTTGTAAGTCTTTCAAAATGCACATTTGCTTCAATCTCTGCTTTTAGACGACTTCTGAGGTTTCCCTTCAATTTTGAAAAACATTTGTGCCATCATCGGTGACCTTCTTGTTACCAAATCTAACACAACAGTTCTATTTATTGGTTGCTCAATACCACCTTAACTAGATTAACGTCCTCCCTCTTTCTCCATTTTCTTGGCATCTGAATCAGGGCCTTACTGGTGTTGCAGCTCCTCCAGGATGGATCCCTTCCTTTTCTGTTCTTGAGTCTTTCCCTTTTCATCTAACACCCTCTTTCTGGATTATGACAAACTCTATGGTTTTATTTTACTTTCGTATACTGAAACTTTCCAAATCTATACATCTAGGGCAAACCTTTTTTTAAAACATGTTTTTTCACCACCTGCTCCATATTTCTATTTGGACTTCAGATGGGTACTTCAAACAAAATGTCTCAGGGGAACTTTTCAGATATAATTTTCCCCCCTTTTCCCCCTTTACTGGGGAATGAGATACATGGCCACATGGTTTCCCAAACTAGAGCTATGTTACATCTGTAATTTTTCCCTTAAACATTATATTCACTCATTTACTAGAAGGAATCAATGTATGACATTTCTTTTCTGTCTTTATAGAACTGCTTTCCCTTTACACAAGTAGAGAAAGCCTTTGACTCTGCCTTTCTACATTGTTTCACACACATTTCCACGCAGAAGCCACAGTAATTCTCTCTGACTGTCTGTCTGTTGCACATATACACATTCTCATACTATCGTACTACTTCCTACATAATATGTAAAAAAGGGATCCCTAGATATAGGCAATGGGCTTATAATAATTTAACGGGCTGTTACACTTTGCCATTCGCTCTTACTCCCAATTCAAATCATTATAGATCCTCATTCTGCTACTCAGTTACATTATGTTTGTATTTATACATGGGAGTGTTCCTTATGAACACACACCACTAACCTCTTAAGTGCTTAGGTAACTTCTATGTACCATTTATATTTCAACTAAGATATTATCTCTGACTTCCATTAATCCAGCCACATCTTGGTTAACTCTCATCCATCTATTATTCCATTACAAACAATGCTTCGTTATACCTGTCTTGTGTTGCAATTCTGTTTACTCATCTCTAACTTCAAGAATTGCTTCTATTTTCTTCATAATTGTATTTCTTCTTTCTACATAATGATTAGCACAGATTTGGAGTTTGAGCAGTATTTTTACTTACATATGTTAGCAATCACAGTATATTCCTAAGAAAACTTTATTCTCGGAAATTTAGAGATTTTCGACTACTCTTAAAAGAATATAACTCAAGCCATAAATGGTGGTGCATGCTTGTAATATCAGAACTAGCAAAACTGAGGTAAGAGGCTTGCTGTGAGCTCAAGGTCAGCCTGAACTGTAGTGAGACCCTATCCCCACCAAAAAGAGCTTATAATATGTGCTTTTATTCTTCTGTTTTAGAATTTAAATGATATCAAGATATCCTTGCTCTCTTCTGATAAACTTTCCATGCAAGGGACACTGTTGTTGGATTCATCATAAATCTTCAAGGTAGTTACTCAAGAACCGTCTAACTACAATAAATATGCTCATAAGTATACAGCAGGGATTTACACGCTGCTTTGCAAACCCACAATAGTGCTGAGAATCAATCACTATCTAAAAACAGCTCAAAGTTCTTGCTAAGTTGTGCTAGGGAAGCCCTGCATTCAACTGACAGACTTTATTAGCAGTACATCCATTTTTGCTATCTTGTGGAACATTGCTAAGTGCTATGGTAATAAACGAATTAAAAAATCACAGCATATGTTTTGGAACTAGCTGGAAGCTATAAAAGCGACTTTTTTCAACAAGAAGGGTATTGATTCAAAGACATACGTTTTCATCATTTCAGTGTGCAAGAAAAAGTATCCAGTGATGTGGCCTTGAAATAGAACATAATTAATCCATGTCATATGTTCATCTGATTTCTATAAAGGCAGAGGAACAAAAGTGCTACATAAAATATGTAAGTGAATTCTGTGTCTTCAGAACTTACTACTAGGTCACCTACCTAGTAGGTGAGAATTGAAAACAAGATAGGTTGGAAATTTAGGAGTAATAGAATTGAAAAGATACGTTAGTTATAGTTACTAACATGGAAGTATTAATTAAAGGCTAACAGAGATGTCTTACACTTTCAACCACCATAAGAAGTGGCAGTACCACTGTTAAGTGTTTATAAATCATACCACAGCAATCATACCTCAGCAATCATACCATAAGCAAGACTGGAAAAAGAAGAGAGTTAAATGTATATTGCTAAACAGAAGTACAGAATTAATCCAAGTTACTTAATAACATACTACTTATGACAGGTTAAAGTAAAACAAAACAAAAACCAGAGCATTTCTCTGCAAAGAAAATATAAAAAGACAATTCAATATCTGACATTCACTGTTCTTCAGTGTAAGGGCTAGTTTTTTGCCTGTTCATCATAAAAAGAAAACTAATGATTATTGTATCTGAATCTACAGGGATTCTAGGAAAGTTTTATGTATCTCATTTTTAACTATGAAAAGTATCCAATATTTAATGTATATTTGAGGAAGTAATTAAAGTGTAAGTACATGTGGTGGAGAGCAAAACTAACAGCAAAAACAGTATCAACTCTAAAGAGATTTTTTAAAATTAAAAAACAGAATAAAACTTTCTAGAAGTTTCTTATTAGTATATTTAGAAAAGATTGAGGAAGAATCTGTATGCATAAAACAAGAAGATTCAATGAAAATGGCACAATCAAAAATAAAGATAGGGCTTTCAGGAAAGGAAAAAAAAATTTAAATAAAAATTCCATAGAATAAATGAAAGTCAAATTTAAGGAATCATTACAAGAGGATCTCAAATGCATTTAAAAGATAAAATAAATAAGAAAAATTATTTACTTCAGAGAGCTTAACAATGAGCTGCAATGACTGATTAACCACAGTCCAAGAATGAGAGGTTAAGGAGAAACAGAGAAGAAAAATGGGCAAAATAATATTGAAAGACAGTTTCCCTGGGTAAGAAATACAGCTTTTTGATTGAAAGGGTCCATCAAGCACTAAGCGAAGAGAATTAAAAAATCCAAATTCAATACACCTTTGAGAAAATTAACAACATTAAGATCAAAGCTGAGGACGCAAATCCTTTTAAAAGGTGAATAAGTAAGTCACCAAGGAAGAAGCGGAGCCAAGCTAGATTCCATCAATACTGGATGCATGAAGGCAAGTGGAGCAAAAGTTAACGGGCAATACTTTTAAAAAGACGTCCATGAGAAACGAAGCTATCAGTTGAAAATGAGGGCAAAATAAAGACAATTTGAGACAGATGAAGAATCCTAAAGTTACTGCCCTGTCTCTTTTCTCAGAAAGCTAATCTCCCAGCCCACATATATTTAGCCCACTATCCTAAGGCCTTCTGTTGATATATTTGTCATTTCAAGTTTCAAATAGCACAGTTAAATATTCATTTCAAATTCCATGAAGAAAGAAATATACACTTTGTAGAAAAGGAAGAATATTAGTATCCCCAGTAGTAGCTCCTCACCTTTTCTTATATTCTATTGAAGTTTTGACAGCTATAAATTAGCTTTATATTTGCATAGGTAAGTTCTAAACTTTCAAATGTAATAGATATTATTAAAATGATGATGAAAAGGTAGTTTGTCATATTCATGAGTGATATAATAGAATTTTATTTTATCCACTGTAAACCCAATAACTTTAATGCTTCTAATGTAGCACACTTTTTTATTTTTGAGGCCCATTTTTGAGAATATTTTTAGTGCTAATTTAAAATTAATCCTCCATTTTAACCCTCTGCTAGATGTTTTTACCATATTCTCAAGTTTCTCCAAATTATAAATAACTTCTTATTTATAATTTCTAAACTCTCTATATTTCCTACATCTTCCATCCCAAGGCCCTAGTTCTCTCACTGGTTCATAAGTCCACAGTTAGATTGGGGTGCTTTGCCATTTGTTCACACAGAAATCTTTTTGGTACAAGCACTCTTTTTACATGAACACATCTCCGGTTAATTTCCCAATGAGAAAGTTCATTTCTTAAAGCTAATTTTCTAAAGGAAAGTGCCCAGATAAAGGGAACAATTACAAAGTTCATGATATGAAGGCACCAAAATAATAGTTTAAAATATGCATAAAAAGACACACAAAATTGTTGGTAAGGGATAAAGGGAGGACACTGATCACAAAACATTTGCTCTTCTGTGTAACTTGCAGTCATTACTGCTATTAATCAAACATTTCCAGTTCCTACCCCATGAGAACATAGCACAGCTGTCCTCCCTGCCCTGTGTAAGATTCAAAAGCCCACAGCTATGCCACTCAGCTGTCACCATCCACCAACTCCAAGCCAGCTCTATGCTTTGCTTCCACTTGGCACAGAGCAGCCCAGGTGTAGATGAGCCAACTGATCTAATCCTGGACAAGGTCAGTTCCTAGAAAGAGAAAGTGATCCACTGGGTCAGCAGACTAAAGGAAAAGGTATGAATGTGGCCAGCAGCTTCAGATTCCCATGGTACCCTGCCAGAGTTATCAGGTGAGAAATGACTGTGGGAGATCACCGTGAATAGGGTGCAGATTAGACATAGACTCCCTCACTGGAGCTCAGGCAGGGAAGGACAGAGGCCCTGCCCTCTGCGTGAGAAACCGGGCCTAGTGATATGGTTATGTTCAGCAATGCACTCGTGATCCATGGATCACTCAAGAGGAGGAAATCAAAAGTCACACAGACTAAGTATTCAAAAGGATAGCAAAACAGATTAATCAAGTGTGTGGTGAGTTTAAAGAAGATATAAATAAACAGGCAATAGGCCAGATTAAGAAAATAATCAGTGAGTCACTTAATAAAAAAAAATCTGCCTGAGCTAAATAAAATGATTCAAAATATAAAGGCCCAACATTGAAAGGAATTTATAGCCCATAAAAAGGTACTAAAAAATTCAAGAAATTAAAATTTCTGTCAAAAATGTGGGCAGCAGAATGTCCAAATGAGAATATGGACCGATTAATCAGACATATTTTTAAAAACAAACACAAACATTATATCCAACGGCTGGTAGGTGCTGGATTAATCAAGATTAATTGGAATTGTGAAAAATCAGAAAATAGCAGACATGGCATGAAAAAGCATTTATTGAAACAGTAGCAAAAAAAGCTTTACAAATATGGGGAAATGCTAACATACAAATAATGAGATATATAAAACCCTGACTAGCAACGATTAGAAAAGAACATGTCCACAACATATCATAGCAATTAGGCAAGAAGAAGAGTTCAACAGGACATGTATAGGAAAGTAAGAAGAGAAAGGATCATTATTTACATGAAAGACCCGAGAAAACTCTGCCAAAAAACTCCTAGAATTAATGGAATTCAGCAATGTAATGGGATATAAAAATCAATGCACACAAATGTACAGCATTTATTTATACTAATAATGAACTCACTGAAAAAGAAATTAGGAAAAAATACCATTCTCGATAGCACTAAAAAACTATAATATCAAAATTACTTAAGAATATAAAAAAAATAGAAAAATATCCTCTGCCCCTGGATAAGCAAAATCAAAATATTCAAATTGCCACACTTCTAAAGTTGATAGATAGATATAACACAACCCCAATGAAAATTCCAATAAAATTATTCAAAGAACTAAAGAAAACACTAAAATTCATATAGAACCAGGTGATACAAAAAATAGCAAAAACAATTCTGTAAACAAGATCAAAACAGAAGGCAGTATAATCCTGGATTTCAAGTTACATTACAAACTTTCAGTGATTTTAAAAAGCACAATATTGACCCCCAAAAAGATACGTGACTCAATGAAAGATAACAGAAGATGCAGAAATAACACCAACTACATTAAAATATTTGATCTTTGACAAAGGGGACAAAAATATACGCTTTTAGAAAAAAAAGCCTCATTAATAAATGGTACAGGGAAAACCGACTAAGCTCAGACGGAAGATGGAATCTAGACCTGCATCTCCCTCCAGGCATTAAACTAATACAAAATGGATCAGATCTAAATGCAAACGTAGAAATGCTTCACCTTCTGCAATTAAAGTACAGGATGCTGGTAAAACATGGAAAGGTACCTAGCCATTCCTCGACATGGCTACACCATCATAAAGCATTCTACAACTAAAACAATAAATACTAATCAAAAATTATTTCTCCTATGTGGATTTACATAAAGTACTGCTTTTCAAGCTCAATGAATCTGAGGTGAGAAACATATATTCATATTTTCCTAAGCATATAAAAATACTGTGACCTGAGCAGTCCTTAGATATACATAAGAAAACTGATAGTATTTTTAATTACTTGTACACCAAAATTTAAAATTAACTTAACCCCCCAATAGTGATGAGTGTTAACTATTTTGCAATAAATGAAATGAAAATGGAGGCTAAGAGAAAGAGACAAAAATCACGATTACAATAGAATTAAATCCTCATGATCCTCATTAACCGTCTCAAGAATTTCCCATAGGAGCATAGAGCAGGAACCTGAGAGTTGCCTCCGGTCCCCTCTCAGAGGAACTCAGTAACTACTGAGACCACCTGTCAGCGTCCTGTCCCCACAGACGTGAGGCGGGCTGCTAGGCGTGAAGAAAAGGGACTTGCCAACTCAGAGCATTCTGTGGTCATCGTATCCATGCAGAGAGCACCATCCGAGGGGCAAGTTGCTTCACCTCTCATATCTAGTGGACAACAACTCTGATGTTGTTCAGCCACAGAGACTCGTGTGTATAAATTTTGAGATCCAGCCTCTTTTCTCCTAAAAATGACTCTACAAATGTATTACTCAGTCCCAGATCTTAAGGACTGACATAATAACAGTGTATCTATTTTCAGATCTGTTCAAAATTGCTTATGCAGGCCTGTGGCTGTGTTCAAATGAATTTCCTATTCTGAAGAAAAACATATCATAATCATTTGATCTTATGTTTTCCTTCTTGTTTTGGTTTCTTTTCCGTCTTATTTTGACAACAGTAAACCAAATGTCTAAAGTGATTACTGAATAAAAAACATTGAAATGTAAGCACATATTAAAAAATATGAAATCATTATTAAAAGAAAATCTCCATCTTCATAAAAAAAAAAAAAACAGGTGAGTCAGTCTCTATGGGCACTGATGACACTTTCCTGACCATCTCATCTGAGTTGCAATGTACAGTGAGCTACGCAGACTATTGTGACTCTATCTGCATTTTTCTTTTCTTTTTACAAGTCACCAAAGCCTGATGTCTGAATGGAGTAGGAAAAAGATTAGTATTTCGCAGACAGAATACACACTGCAGATAAGTGAGTTTTGCTTGCTACTATATCACAAATCAAATATGTCAACTGTTTATGGGAAAAGTCCTATAATTAATGTAGGAATTTTTAGAGTAAAAAAGCAAAACAGAAAAAGGGCAAAAATAATATTTCTTTCTCTAATATAAAAATAATAATAATAAACTTAAAGCATAAAAAGATCCAAAATGTATGCTAGATATTATGATAATGAAAGGAAAAGAAAGTGCTCTAAAGGATATAACTACGGGCTGTTTCAATTACACAGAGAACTCCTGCAAGTTAACAAGTTTTCCTCGAGCAAGCACTCTTTCTCTATTAAGAACACTCAATCCCACACTTGATTGCACTTCAAACGTATAAATAAGATCAACATCAAATTTTTAGACTTGTTCCACTCATTGTTTGGCGTCTTCTGACTTGAGTCTTTACAACTAACTCCATGCTTGTGTGACGTGTTTTTTCTACTCTTGTTTTCCTTTACACCAAGATTATTATATGCCCATTATTACTGTTAGGTTTTGTATATTGGAGAAAACAACTTCAAAAACAGAGCTAAGCTAAAATACTGTAAGTAGTATTGAGGAGGGAAAGAGAGACAGAATAGGGAGTTGTTAAGCAGGTGTGTCAAGCACCGTGAAAGAAGTTCAAGGCTGTGGCCCTGCAGCTCAAAGGTTAGCACCTAGCCCACTAAAACAGAGTGTCTCGTGCTACACAGAGAGAGAGAGAGAGAGAGAGAGAGAGAGGACTCTATTAATTCCTAATGTTCTGGTCCTTTGAGATTAGTGAACAACTGGAGTTGTCCACTAATAGAAATAGTGTTAATTAATAAAACTGAAATTTATTTAGGAATCAAATAAAACCATAGACCAAGGCATTCTGTTGAATGTTGCATGGGAGGATGGGTTTTCTAAAAAATGGACAAAATAGTAACAAGAGATATGAGGAGTGATTTTGAACTAAAGTTTGGACACAATTCAATCCTGAATTTGAATCCTGGTTATGCTATGATTGTTTTTGTGGCTTTCAGTGTTTACATTTTTCACTTCAATGTTCTTCATCAGTAAAGTAGGAATCATAGTTCAGTTTTGGAAGACACTAATAGGTCCATCAATTGATAAATGGATAAAGAAAATGTGTATATAAACAATGGAGTACTATTCAGTCATAAAAAGGGCAAATTTAAACCATTTATAGAAAAATGGATGCATGTTGAAATTGGAACACTAAGTGAAGTAACTCAGAAACTGAAAGTTAAATATCATATTTTCCTTTTTATTTATTTATTTTGGTACCAAGAATTGAACTCAGGACCATGTACTTAACAGGCAGCATATTTTTCTTATATAAGAAACCCAAAATATAAGTAATTCAAAAAGCAAGCTAAAAGATAGATGCTAGGAGATGGAGATAGACGTTATGGAGATGGGAAGAAGATCTGGAGTTGGAGGTAGTTTGAAAACAAGGAAGTACAATACTTAAGACATTATGTGTATATGTGTCAGTTCTCCAAGATGAATATTATTATGTATGGAAAATATATACAAACTTTAAAAAGCAGAAATAATGTAGCATCTATATCTTTGTATACACTAGACATTTTAAAAATAGAGAATTTGGTATGGGATATGTTTTCCACGGATTTTGGTTTATTCTTATTTTGATTGTTCTTGTCCTAAAATTTTAAGCAAAATTCATGTATGCAAGATTATAGCTCAAGCACATATATAATAAATCCCATAAAAGTAGAATACGCAAAATATCAGGGGGAAGAAAGAATTAGAAAGAGAAATGATCATTGCCAGACACCCAGCTGTGGAGCCACATTGAACAAAGCCTCTAATGATTTATAAGAAAGGCTACATAATGAGTTTGAGAACACAGAGTAAAGACACACCAACACTCAGGGTCCAGGTCCGCCTGGAACAGACTGTGCATCCGAAGGGGAAGTGACAAAGATACTAAGAAGAATATAAAAATGAGAACACTTTCTTTTGCAAAGGAATCCATCCATGAAAAGTAATATGCTTTATATGTTAACATCTATTAATCTACGAAACTACTTTCTAGCTATCTCATAATAGCTAGCATTTGCTGTGGAATTAACGTGTGCTCAAGATTGTTAGACACATAACCATGCCGAAATCCCCATTTTTCAGAGCACGTGAGAGACTTAATAAACATTGATATTTTTATTAAAGTCACCTAGCATATCATGCCGTGAAGATGCTTCTGTTTAACAAAGTTCATGGTCCAAAGCTGTTGATCTTTTAGTGAGCTCACTCTCATTCCTTGGTTCTTTATATAATTGTCTCATAAGGAACCATTCTGGAAGATTTCAAAAAATCTAGCCTTGTTTGTTCATGAAAGTAAGCCTCTATTCACAACTATTCTCTGAGAGAGTCATAGGTGAACTTGTGTAACTAAGATTACTGGTTTTATGTTCCAGGAAGAGCAGGTGGCCTGAACACCATCAGTATCTCCAATAAAGGGTAGAGGCTATTCTTTTCATAGAGTAGTAAACAACTTAGTATTTTCTGTGCTGTTCTAGTGGTTAAAACTCATGATGTTAACTCCTGTGAAATGTCTGCTAAATTGGAAGTATATCTCGATCAAATTCCAAAGAATGCACAATCTTTGATTTTGTAGAAAAACACAAAGAAAAATTTATATACAAAGAGGATAAGTGATGACCTAAAAGTGCTTGATTTTCTAGATATTTTTACAGACTTAATTGAACTATTACAGTTTTCTATGGCTTGTTCAATACTAAGCTGTAAACAGCTTAGTCAGTATTGAAATTGAAAATGATTTTAAGGTAGTTCTAAGCATTACATATAACCATTATCATGTTATGAAAGCCATAGTGTGATTGTGATAATGGCATTGACAAATTAGAGGAAAAACACAAGAGTGTACTTTGCAGTACAAATGAAATCATCAATGCAAAACACAATCTGAAATCACTCAACAAATGGTTATGTAACATTTACTGGTGCCATTTATTAAGTGTTTGGTTGTCTATTCTGGATGCATAGCGGTACTGTTCTTCTAGATCCTTCAATCATTGTATTGAATTATGTAACTTAGTCTAGGAAATGAATCAGGAATAGTAGTATAAAGTGAGTTCTTCAGACTACGACATTTCATTGTCGGGGCAAAGGCTCCAGAGGTCTCTTCCAATATCCCACTTCCAGGAAGACTGAACTAATACTTGCTAAACGTAGTTCCACAGTCAAAGGATAAACAATGAACTTGCTGTAAAACTGCAATAGCCACAGTGTAACAGAAAGACTCAAAACCTTTTGACTGTGAAATTACTATGAGTTTTTGACTATGACTACAGTTTAACTTACACGAGCACTGTTCAATAGAAGTAAAATGTGAGCTACATACATAATTTAAAATCTTCTAGTAGGTACATTGGGAAATACATAAAGAAAATAAACTCTAGTTTCATTTCAAGTGCTCAAAACTGCCATGTGGCCAGCCACTATGGTATCACATGACCAGGCAATGCCAATGGTGAACACACAGTACGTAGTGTCTGACTACCACTCAGAAGCACACATATATTCAGTAAGAAAAGTGGCTTACAGGTAAATAGGAGTAGAAAGTTCTGGTTTTCTTCAGATAGCGAAGGTTATGCTGATGGGTAGTGAGAAAACGTGGAGTAAAGAAAGCATAGAACTTAAGAATATAAATGCAGTAATAATTATCATTCACTATGCCAGTCTCTGGAAATACAAGTGCAAAAGCCTAACATACATTTTAAAATAGTAACAGTTGCTTCTCAAGTGAATAAAAAGCACAAATGATTTTTTTGACATTTAAAGGACTTTTCTTACAGAGATAGCAGCAAAAGTCTAGTCTTCCACTCAGCCTTGGAGCTCAAACTTCTGTTATGAAACAAAAACTATATAAACTATATAAGGTAATTCAAAGTGAAAAAAGACAGGAACATAATAAAAACTTTGGGATTTTTAACAAGCAATGATTATTAGGGACATTTGGAAGTCCAGCTTTGGTGAATCCACAAGATAAGGGACCATATCAAAGGAAATTCAAAGAAATCCAGTGCAGAGGAAAGTGAAGCAATGAGTGAAAAAAAATAGTGATAGGAGTAGCAATGAATTTCTATTAAATAGCGCTCCATTTTAGCTGAAAAGCCCAGAGAAGCTAATGAGGGAAAACACCCATCTGTGAGATGCTGTAAAACTCATAATGGAATGTAGGATTTTACTAGGAGATGAGAGTATGAGGGCAAAAAGTAGCAAAGGACTTAGACAAGGATCAAATATCTGCCTGGAGGCTTAAAGGAATAAAATGACTGCCAATCAAAGATGAAATCTTGATCTGCTGAGAATGACATGTTTAAATAATCGGTTACCTTGAATTTGAATGAAAGGAAGCATGGGGTTTATCGACAGTAGGAAGTTGGGCTGAAATAAAGAAATGAGGACGTGGCTGACTAATGCCATAATTTTAAAGAAATGTGTATATTTTTTCATGAAGGTAAACGGAATAAAACTGTTAGAAAAAAGAATCAAAATCAAGTCTGTAACATGGACTAGAGATAGCTTTAAATAGTAAAATATATAAAAAGAAATGGAAAGATTTTCCCCCTTAAAATCGAACACTGTATAATTTT
This sequence comes from Cavia porcellus, assembly GCF_034190915.1. Taxonomy (NCBI): domain Eukaryota; kingdom Metazoa; phylum Chordata; class Mammalia; order Rodentia; family Caviidae; genus Cavia; species Cavia porcellus. The sequence goes on along the minus strand of NW_026947500.1, from coordinate 6,304,249 downwards.
TAATCAACTTAGAGAATAAGCAATACTATGAAGTTCTAGATTTTTTTTGCACTGCCACAATGTCATTTTGCTTAAAAAATTTCCAATTTTAAACCAAATTTGAACTTCTTGAAAAGCCAAGGTCTCTAAGAGCTTTACTTCTATACATTTTTACCTGTTTCCATAAGAATCTTGGCATTAAGAAATTTGGGAAAATAAAAATGGCAACTGAAAGAAAAAATAAAGGCACAATAACGTAATTCTGTAAATGTGTAAAGCAAAGTGTGAAATCTATGAAACATGTATTACACTGAAGAAAAGTAAGTGCCACAAAAGATTGTCACGTAATTTTTTGAATAGAGAAATCATTTATGCTAAAAGTTAGGCACAGCATTGGTCAAAGAATAAATAGTAAGGACTCAGGAAGAATAAAAGGATTTTTTAAAGTTCAAAAAAGCTGGAGAACTGTAAGACTGTTCAAACTAAAAACCAAGATTATAAAGAGAAATGAAGAAACAAGTTTATTTTTTATAAAGGAGGCAACAGTGAAAACAATTTCAACTAAGAACAAAACACTTAAAATCTAATTTAAGTTAACCAACTGATAAAGAAGACTTTAAAAATAGTCTACAGAATAATTATTTATAGTCTGTTTTCAGAAATAAAGCTAAAGAGCTTCATTCGCTTAGTATCAAGTCAGATTTATGACAAGAAAGGTGAGAAATTAAACAACAAGCAAATTAACACCTTAAATGACAATTAACTCAATAATGTTTTTTCTGCTGACAAAAGGCCAGCATCAGCGCTCTCAATAAAAAGTACTAAATTAAATTAAGATGAAGGAAATTCTTAATTCATTCAGATGTTAAATATCTGGAAGTAATTCAACCGAAATCACTTCAGGAAATTACACTCACAAAAAGAATTTGTGTATTAAGAATAACGTCTTGTATTTCCCAGTAGAAGATACTTCTCCGTATGTGATTTCAACTTCTGTTCCATTTCTCCTCTCCTCACCTCTCCGATATCCAGGTAACACCACACTGAAGTCAGAGATGTTTTTCCTTCCTTTTGTCAGAGCCCACAATGGATGAGTAGAGCTTTCAGAATGAGACAGGCTGGAAGCGGAAAGGAGTGAAATATGTACAATATCATTTGAAGTCACGTAAACCCGGGCTTCAGTTATGTCAGGCTTATGGTGCTAGCAAGTTGTTTAACCTTTGTGAAGCCTATTTTTCCTCATTCACCAAATAACTATCATACTGATCTAGCTCATAGATTTATAGTGAGAATTAGAGATAAAACTGTTGTAAAGCACTTAGTACATCTTGGCACACACAGAGCGTTCAATAAAGTAATTTTCATTAAGATCTGAGTCCAAATTCCGCTCTACCATAAGAAGCTATATGACCCAGTTCCTGAACCTAATAGTACCTACTCCATAATGTTACATTAAGGATTAAATGAGTTAAAATGTGCAAAGTATCAAACAAGTAACTTGTACTCTAAGAATATGATCATCACGAGGCTCAGAAATTCGAACCAGTCTGGGAGGATCGAGAAATAATATTTAGTGCATAAACAATCAAATTGTCTATCAGAGCAGCTACAAGGGTCAGAAAAAGGGTTCAGATTTCATGACCTGAAAGATCAGTGGAAAAGGAGAGCTAACGGCAATTGTAGACATTACTGTTTCTCTTTAAGAATCACTATCTTTGTGGATGTTTAATGCTTTCTGTTGCATGCTGGCTACAAAAAGGATAACTCAAGTCCTACAGATGCAGTCTCCAAGAATGGGAAGCCAGTCCCTTGAGGGAGATCATGCACCCTTCACTGTGGCGTGTCTCACTTCACAAATGCCCCACACTAGCGTGTTCATGCACTGGTTGTGACATCACAAGGCATTGCTTAGCTGTGGTGTGGTACGGCTTGTTTTTGTATTCCTTGATTATATTCCAGAAACAAGTAGACAGAAATTCTAACCCTGACTCTATCGTTGACCAGTTTATAACTTGGGAAAATTACATAGTGCATATCTGCCTTCATTTGTGATACACCTATGTCTCAAGGTTGCTGTGAAATTTGGGGATATATGTACAATGCTTACATTCAGGGCTGTTACTAAATACTAGCTACCCACTCTATCTGAACTATTTATTAAGTTTCACAACATCAGAATGGGTTTACTCTGCAAGTCTCTTTCTACATAATAAATTAGTGTTCCTCAACCCAGGTTTAAACATCCATCTTGTCCTAGGGCTTTCATTGATGCTTGCTCTGCTCTCATGCTTGTTGCATCTGGTCCTTCCAGTAAAATGTCTCTTCTGCTCCTCTTGGGCTAGGTGACCAAATTCATAAAATGGATTCTATGCTTTCTCATCCTTCATATTTGATATTTGTGTTATACTGTTAGCTCAACAAGAATATGTTTCTAAAATACAAATCGCCACATCATTCTTTGCACAGGTGCCCAAAAATCATCTTTTTTCTCCCATATCCTAATAAATTCCACTGATTTTCTGCACCTGGTTCTTATACACACTAACACATTGTCATGACTCCAAGATGTCCTGTGTGCCACCTTCTGATCTGTTCCCTTCTACTTTTATGAGAAACATAAACAGAGTCTTCCACATCAGATCATCTGTCACTGCCTATGATACTCTCTCCCTCTCACAGCTGTCTCAGGTTTTCCTGGTTTCTTAATTTCCATTGTTCTATTACTGTAAGAGATTTGGCCACACTGTATTATAATCTGTTAAATGATTTTCTGACCCACTCAGCTATGTAGTTAAGAAAAGTATGTGTCTGCTCTTATACATATTTTTTGTCATAGTGAAGTACCATAAATACAATTACAATAAAAATTTGAAAGGAAGATATGAAATTATCACTTGGTATTGACATACTTATTTTATCTGGAACACCACATATAATCAATGAAATATTAATTTTCAGAAATAAATAGCTTGTTTTTTTTTTTTTTTTGTGGTACCGGGGATCAAACTCATGACCTCATGCTTGCCAGGCAGGAGCTTATGGCACTGAGCTAAAACCCCAGCCTCAGAAATCAATAGCTTTCATACATCAACACACCATCCAGTGGTACTGAATAAGAAGACATTTTATATAGCACAAAATATCGACTATTTAAGATTTAATTAATACAAATTTGGAAGTTCTAAATAAAAATACAGGGCTAAAGACTGAAAATGAAGGAAGAGTAGACCAAATACAAACCATGTTCTTGTCTATAAAAATACAAAGTAATTTTTTATTATTCTCTAAGTTATTCTATCCAAGATGACCATAATGAAAATATTCAGAAGAATATTTTAAAACTGCATAGGCTATTTTAAAAACCATGTGAAATGGAAACAAAAATAAAAAAAGACTGATAAAAAATAAATGATAATGGAGAACTGTCTCTACTGAAATATAAGACTCATAAGGTAAAGATAGTTGTCTGGGAGGAAAAGGAGACAGAGAGAGGAACAGGATAAAATACCTATAAATTTAGCACTAAAATACCAGTAAAATTTAGCAAATTATCAATTTCATATAAGTTTAAGATGACAGTTCCAGTCAGGGAAGAAAATACCAACTTCTGGGAGAACATGGCGGACAGATAGCAGCAGCTATGGAGACTCTCTGAGAGACCCAGCTTAGAATCCAGGAATGGTGCGGAGTGAGGAATCCTAAGCAAGAGGAGATATGCCCTGCTGACCCAAGAACGAACTGGGCTGAGAGAAGCCAACTGGGAATGCAATCCTGGTGCTATAAAAGGAACAGATAAAGCCTCTTTGTGGAAGCTGGAGCCCGTGCCATTGGAAGCTGCGATGTGGGTTTCCTGCCACCGCTGCTGCATCTGAATCCGCTCGGCAGGGAGAAAGACACGCGAAAGCTCTGAGAACAGGAATCGGTGAACAGAGTTGAGAGCGGATGGGCGGGGAGCCATGCATTGACCTGTGGTGAGTGAGAGAAACTGGGACTCTTCCACAGTCTAGGAGTCTCCAACAGAGGACATTCTGGGACCAGGCAGACTTGCCGAAATAGGGCGCTGTAGTGACCTCAGTCACATATCCCCCTCTCAAGCGGGATTGGTGAGCAGTGCCTACCCTACATAATGCTGCTGGCTGAGACCCAGTAAGCTAGCACAGCCCAGGTCCAAGCGCCTGAAGGTGCACCCTAGCAGCAAAGCCTTTGGTAGGTTGAACTGGAGGGGCGGGCCCTGCATAGGCTTCCCAGTCCCTAACTCCCTGGTGCACTGTGGTGGGCAGGAACATCTAGCCGGCGTAATTTGATCACACTGTGGCCAACAGGGAAGGAAGCTGGGCCTCCTATATACACTTGCATATATAAGGAACAAAGAATATGGGAAGAGGGAGCAACAAGAAAGGCTCCTCGGCCCCCAATCCTGAGAAACAGGAAATAGCAGACATGGCACCAATAGATATAAAGTGCTATCTCTAGAGCCTCATAGACGAGTTCAGGAATGAAGTTATTAATGACCTGAAGCTAGATATAAGCAGAATAGTTAGAGAAATGGTAAGCACCACCTAAGAAAAAACAGATGGTGTAATGGAAGAACAGAAAAAGAGGGGAGAATTGTTTGATGGAGAAAACAGAGAAAACATAGAATATGTGAAGCAGGTTCAAAGAGATTACCAGGAAACTAAAAACTCTATTGAAAACTGGCATAACAGCTTGAAAGAATCTAAGGAGAAATTATCTGAACTGGAGGGCAGATTTGTAATATGGGAGCATGAATGAAAAACTTCTTAAAAATAACAAAGAAACAAACAGCAATAATACAAAGACTAGAAGATGATAAGAGGATCTATAACTTAAGAATTAAGAACATAAAAGAAGAAGTAGGAACTCAAACAAATGAACTACAAAAGCTATTCACAGAAATAATCCAGGAGAATTTCCCTAATTTAGCAAAAGGTAAAGATACTCAGATGTATGAGGCATACAGGACCCCAGCCACCTACAACCCAAACAGAGCTACACCCAGGCATACAATAATCAAAATTCCAGAAATCCAATATAAGAACAGAATATTAAAAGCTGTCAGAGACAAGAAACAGATCACTTACAAGGGAACACCCATCAGAATTACAGCAGACTTCTTGGCACAAACCATCAAATCACGAAGAGCATGGGGGAAATAATTCAAGCTTTGAAAGATAATAACCTCCAGCCAAGATTGATATATCCTGCACAACTATCCCTGGAAATTGGTGGAAAAACAAGGTGCTTCCAGGATAAAGAGGAACTAGGGGAATATGCAACCACCAGTTCAACTCTACAGAGAATACTGCAGGATATTCTAAAAAAGAAAAATACAAAGAATCCAGAAATAGTGGCAGAGAGGCCACAATGAATAGAGCAGAAAACAAAATGAAAAAGACAAACTGACAACTAATGACAGGAAAAGAGCTCAACAGAAACGAGGCAGAGAAGATTGGATGATAGGAACAGCTATTTTGAAGAAAACGACGTCATAATAGGTAATGCTGATTTAGTATCATCTTGTTTTGAAGTCTCATCAAGCTTTTGTTCTTCTGTCTCCATAGGTCTTAACATGTTGTATCTTACTGGATTTTATTATATGTGACAATATAAACAAAAACTTTTATAGACAAGGACATTATACAGAAACCATTGTTCATTTTCTGTTAGTTGATTCTAAATACCATGTAATACTGTCATTCTCTTGAATGGTTTTACATTGTTTTAATATATTTGATACTACAGTATACGAAGTTATACTCAAAGATTTCAAGGAAAGAGACAATATGGTAACTACTTTTATGTCGGGATTATCTTGTGGTGAAACACTATTTTGCTTAAATGGTTATGTTTTGATCTGCACTGTTTTGTTGTTATGCCCTCTTATCTCAATATCCATTTTATTATTTACTTTTCTATTTTTATCCTTTTAGTTAAGGGAAAAATAAATAAAAAATAGCAGGATATATTACAGTGACCCACTCTGATTTTCTATTAACTTGATTTGAAGCCCTGTATTGCTCTCAACATCTTGTTTTGACTGATGTTCCTCTATTCTGTTTTGCTTGATAGTACCAGATTCAAAAGTTTAGGCAACAGCTGTGAAGATAGTGGGATTCATTATGATGCCCATTCTAGTTGACTATTATCTACTTTTGAAGACCTGTAATGTCTCCAGTGTTTTGGTTATGTTGGTTTCGTTCTTTACTGTTTTGTTCAATTTTATTATATAGGCAATTCTATTAGAGATAGAGGGAGGCATTATGGTAACCATTGTTGATCACCTTGTATTATGTTTTTACGTTATCTATTATGTCCACCCTTTTGATTTGACCGAATCTGTTTTTTTATGTCACATTTGGTTTTACTCTCTTCCAAAAAAAGTAATAAGAACTGTGGGAGCAATAAAACCCAAAATGTGTAATAGTCATTGTACAAAAGAGAGGAAAAGAAAGTGCTCTAAATGATATAACTGCATGTATATTTAAGTGTATAACATAGACAATGATATTACTGAGTTTTGTTGGATCATTGAACAGAACTTTTTGCCGGCTCACTGTTTGAATGTCCACTTTATAAGCTTTAATTTTGTAACTTGAACAAACATTTCTAAGATGACAATATGTAATCCATTAACTAGTGATTTCCTACTGTTTATTTTTTTTCTGAAATTCTGTATATTGTACAGAATTTCTGTATATTGTACCCTTTTTCTGCTTTTTTTTTTTCTTTTTCTCCTCAAATAAAATTTAAAAAAAAAAGAAAGAAAATATCAAGCATGGGTTCCATTATGGTTATCTGGTGAGGCATGCAAAAAAAAAAGTTGAATAGAGTCTCATACTTTATAGTGAAATTAACTCCCAGTAAATTAAGGATTTAAATGCTAAATAGAATTATTTTTAAAAAGTGGAAAACTTTCAAAGTGTAATTTAAAATGGAGAATGATTTTATGAATTACACAAAATTGAGAAAGCATTAAATAAGAGGCAATAATCTTTCTACATATAATTAAAGGTAGAAAAAAATCCATAAGGAAAAATCAAAGGAGACAAGTGAAGCAAATGTTTTCAACTCATATATGAAATCCATAAATATAAGCATGTATGTATATATAAATTTATAAAACATAAAATTGATGCACTTATGATACTCTATGCATATCAACATATGTTTAAATGAAATATATTGTTGTGTATATACAAATACTTATTATATGGGAAACAGAAATAAATCATTGTAAAGTCTATGGCACAATAGGAAAATAATGCACAAAGCATATGAACTCTTTATCAAAAGAAAAAATATCAAAAACATATGGTTCTTGTGCTTAAAAAGAGAAATCATATTTTACTCCTATTGGGAGAAATGTAAAGAAAAATAAAAATTAAATTTTTCACCTATAGATTTGGTAAAACTGAACCTGCCCACCAACACACTGAATTTGTGTCCTTGCCTATAAAGTCGCATGCAGACCTAGCTGGTAAGAATGTAATCAATGAGGGCTGTTGAGCAAAGTTTTTCAAATATTTTTAATTCCATTTATCTAATGTTTCTAAATATTATTTTCCATGTACACAGAAGGAGGCATTTATAAGGATATATTGTGGTGCTATTTTTGTTGCAGACTAACGAGCACAGTCTAATTGTCCATCACTGTACATTAAGGATAAACGAAATATGTTACATACATATTAGAGAACATGCTAAGGTTTAAAAATAAAAGAATGCTGTATTATGAATGTGCAAATGATGGCTGAACAGAGGATACTGGCAGAAACAAAGTACCAAACCATTAAGTGTATACTAAGGACCTGACTGCATATTTTAAACAATTACATACACATAAATGTACAGATATTTAGGAATACATGTACTGACCATGAAAGGATACAAAGGAAATGTATCAGGATATGGAAAAGAATTGTTAATTAATAGGGGACACAGAGACAGTATTTTTAAAATAAATTTGTTCAAAATGCTGCAAATTCAGTTACGGAGATAAAAATCAGGCTGCCACTGAGGATTTAAAAAAAAATCCACAAGGGGAAATCAAATATTGGTTTTGGGATGAGGTGTTTATTTTGTTTGGATTGTTTTTTTGGAAAATGGATATGCTGAGAGTTATATTTTTATTATTACAAATGCCCAAAAATTGCAAAATTTGTCTTCATCCCTCAATTGTCTCTTTTTACCAGCCCTGTGTTCTTCAAAGCTAGGATTTCTGGCCTCCGCATAGGCCCCACTGGCCAGATTACAGTCTCTACCTGGCAGTCTGAGCCCCTTACAGTCGCAGTGTGAGGATCTTTTTCACAGAATCAAAGTCAGTGATGATGCAGAAAGCTGTGGCAATCTCGATCTTGGCGTATTTGTTTTCTGACGGACCCACAAAGGTCATCTACTTTGTGAGATACACACCCTCGTCAAAGGTTCCAAAAATTCCTTGACAAATGGCATGGACTCCTGCTTGTGGTGAGTGGGATGGAACACTTGCATGGACCAGCAACAGCAGGGACACTGAAGAACCGGGTTCATCTCCTCTCCTACACAGGGTGTATGATCAGTACAACAGCATACATGACCTGGCCCAGGCAAGGGAATCTCTTCCCACTGATTGTTTTTGGCAACTGAAATGGTTTTTTCTTCTGTTTCAACAGCGAATTGCCCTTTCCCATTCAGAAGTGTCTCCAGATTTGTAACGTAGCGTTCATCACAAGCGGCAAGGTTAAGTTTGAACACAGGGAAGGGGCACTCGTACAGAGTGTAAGACAGAAGCACAGCCAGTGAACGGGATATGTATCTGTTTTTACTGTACAGCCTGTGATACTTTTGAATTCTGTACAATGTGTATATATTAGCTACATAAAATAAGTTTTAAAACTTCTTTTAAAGTTCAAAATAAAACAAGAAAATTTCGTCTTTCCAATTCTCTTCTATCTCCTGTTGTTTTCTTCCTTTGCTTCTTTTTTCGTATTTCCAAATGTAATTTTCTCTGTCATTTTTGTATCTTAAACTCCTTCAGTTACTCAATTTGTTATCAATTCACTCTTGGTTTTTAGTCCCCAATTTAAAAACATGTTAGGTACCTGTGCCATGGATTGTTAGACTCTAAAAACAAATAATGAAGAGGATTTATATTGAATCTGTCATTACTCCCTCATGAAGCTTACAGTCAGACATCAATGGAGCAGTCAGACAAGTTTCCAAATATGAAGTAGTCAAGAAAAAATAGATATTACAGATCAGGGACCTTACCTTTATATCACAGGCTCATGAAGCAATCTCCAGGAAAATAACTTTTATCATAAACAAGAATGATAAATATGAAAGAATGGAAAACAAGAATTAATGCCATTCAAGGATAGCAACATGAATACATATCTAGGTAAGAAAGACAGTTCATTTTTCTTTTTTTAAAGAAGTTTAACAAAGGCTGATTAGGTCTGTCATAAGTAACCACAGAGGCACTTGCCTATAACCTCAACTCCTTTCAATTTCAAGGCCAACCTGAGCAATTTAACGAGATTCTCATTAAAAATTAAAAGTTTTTAGGAGGCCTGGGAATATACATCAGTGGTAGAATGCTTGCCTGACAATCTTGAGCCCTGAATTCAAATCCTTTATTACCAAAAGGTGTTTGAAAACAGACTAAAGGAAGGAACATAGATTAGAAAATAATGACAGCAATTCTGCACAATGATGATAATGATAGAGATTTGAAAATCCAAGAAAAATGCAAGAGAGTCAAAGATTTTGAGGAGTTTGAAGACACAAGACTTAATAACTGATGAAATTTTGGAAAGTAGAAATGAAGATAAATTAATGATTTCTAATTTCTTTTCAAAAACAACATGGTTAGGTGATATAATTCACTGAGATGAGACACATGGAAGAAAGATTCAAATTAGAAAGGTAGTCATTGAATTTTCCATTTTCTACAATGAGGTTGGTGTGCCTGAAGGAGATTCCAGTGGATTTGTCCAATAAATACTCAGATATGCTGATCCGAAGTTCATGGAGATTAATCTAAGCTGAAGCAGAGATAGGACAGTAGGAAGTATAAAAATTAAAATTTAAGCCATGGATGTGGATGTGATTGCTTCAGGAAAGTGTATAGAAGGAGAAAAAAGAAGCTTTAATGGAATGTCATAAAAAGAGTTACAGTTTATGAGGTAGAAGAAGATAAAACACAGAAGACAGAATATTTCAATAAGAAATGATTAGTGGGTACATCTCCAACATAGTTGAAAGACGAATATGACAGACACTAAAAGCAGTCCATTACATTTGGACCAAATAATTCACCAGTCAGTGATATGTACAGAATTGATACTGCATTGGTTTAAAGTGTGATAGAAACAGAGAACAGAGAGGGACAGAAATTTTTGTAAGAATGTTTACAAGGATGGCGATGCTAATAGCAGCAATCTGCAAACATCTATAATGGGTGTCTCCATTTGTGTGTTATTTTTCCACCAATGAAAGACCACATAGCATCCCATTCTAACTTTTGCTTTCCCTTTTCATTACTTACGGATATCAAGAAGCCAATGATGAGATAAAGAGTATATACAAATATTTAAATAGCAGTGTGTATATGCCATTCTTAAATAGATCAAATATCATAAATGCATAAATTAGTATAATGTTATGAGCACAGCAATATGATTAACTAGGATAATTATGTTTAAAAATTTATTACTGTCAAGCGGCAGGTCAATGCTTAAAAACACAGGAATAGAAAGGTAGTAAGTTAAGGAGAGAAAGACATAGACAGGGAAGCAAGGCACAGCAAGAGAGAAAGACCTTGTATGCAAACAGAATGAGTCTTTTGGATTCTTAACATAATTCTATAAAGGTTAAGAATTTGTATGTTACACTAGTATCAAAGTTTTAAAGCAGGCCTTAAACTAAGTTCTTTAGGAGTTCAAAAACCGCTCTTTGATAGTAATCTTTTGATTTCTAAAAGTTACTGACGTCAGGAGAATGAGGTGGCATTGGTTACCAAAAGTGTTAACAATGTTCCGAAGAACACACATAAAGCTAAAGGTAAACAGAGATCTTAAATGTGCTGTTGAGGAGCAGGAAGGTTTTGTAATAGGCAATAAGAAACCACTAATTGTTACTTTGGGGAAGGTATTTAAAGAGGTTTACATTTTAAAAGATATTCTTGGCATCTATATCAAAATAAAAAAGACTACAAATGAGAAGAACAATTGGAAAGTGCTTTCAATGTCTGAGTAAAAGGTCAGAGGATGTGTGTTAGTCTGTACTCTGTTGCTAATAGTATAATTCATAAGACTGGATGGGTTATGAAGAAAGGATTTTGTGGGCTCACAGTTCTTATTGCAGTGTTGATGGAATGCCGTGATGGCCTTCTTGCTGGCAGAGTTTCAGGTAGCACACGACATCAGACGTTAATAAGAAACATACACGGGTATGCGTATGCATCTTCTTGTCTCCCTTCCTGTATTGTAACACTGTCTTCTTCATTCTTGAAATATCAAATCTGATTACTGCATTTACTTCTAACCATCTGGCAAAGGCTCAACCTCCAAATATCATAGGCAGATTGAGTTCCTACCATCACTGTACCTGTCCATATGGAGTATATGAAATGGGGGGATCAAAATATTCCAACCACAGCAAAGAGAATTGTCATGAAGTGACACAAAGAGTTCTGGAAGAAGAATACATGGCTGGAAGATGATAAATTCTGATTAGCACCACCTAGAAATTGATAAGCCAGAGGCTATCCAGAGTGAGATATGAACACAACATAAGGAAAGCCAGAACTAAAACTCCAGAGAGTTGTATGGATTAGACATTTTGATTCAGATGTATTCAAGGCAAACAAAAATGCCATGAATAAAAGTAGATGATAATGTCCAGGTTCTTGCTCTAATATTCATCTTCCTACTTTAAATCGCATGTAGTATATTCTTTTTCAAAAATTCCATTTTCATTAAAGATACTTCCCCCATCATTTCAGTTTTAAAAATTCTCAAAATAGTGTTTTGTTTGTATACAATATCAATACAATGTAAGTAAATAAAAAGAAAGTAACAAAAACTCAATTTATAATATCAAGTTCAAGAGAATGAAAATCATGCAATCATCTCAATAAATGCAGGAAAATACTTGACTATGTCCACTGTACTTTTATGATAAAAAAATCAGCCATCTAGGAATATAGTGAAATTAAATCAGCATAATAAAGTCCATAAATGAAAAGCTTCATTCTGAGATCAAAGTCAATGCTGAGAAAGTGACGCTTTTTCATTTAATATTAAGGGAATGACATGGATACCTTTTACCAGTCCTACTCAATATCAAGTTGGTAAGCTTTGCCTGAGCAGTTGGGCAACAAAAATAATTGAAGACATGCAAATGAGAAATAAAGTAATAAAACTGTTCCTATCTGTAAGTAATAGAATTTCATACATAGAAAATTATAGAGATCACACACACATGCAATCAAAAATATCAAATGAATTCAGCAGCACCAACACACAAAATAGTTGCATTTCTGTATTCCAAAATCCACCTGAAAAGGCACTCTTAGAGCCTCTACTGAGTTGCCACAGCAAATGCCAGAGAAACAAATCCTCTCATTTTTAGCAGACTGAGGGAAAAGTAACGATTATGCTATTTTTTTCACAAGGCCTGAACTTCAGAGAAGTTATTTTACCAGAGCTTGATCCACTTATGAGGAAAAAAACATACTCAACTCTAACCTTGCATATAGGGAAAAGAGAGGGCAATATCCAATTTCGACCTTCTTAACCATTCTATGGCCTATGATGAGTAAAGAGGTTGGAGTAAGTAGGCATAAAAGCATTTACCTACCACTGCCTTACCAATGGGCTGTTTAGTATTGATGTCAATAGGTACAGAAACACTCATTTGTGATTAAACAAAATGGTAAATTAGGAACAGAAAAGAATTTCACTGAATTGATAAAGAACTAGATCCCCCAAAAACAAGCCATAAGCTAACATCATAGTGATGCAAATTGCAAAGCTTTTGCACTAAGATCAGGAATAAGGCAACTATGCACCCTTTCACAACTCTTTTGAACATGATTCTGTAAATTCTACTTTATACAGTAACACAATAAAGGGAAATAAAGGTTTACAGATGGAGAAAATAACCTGCCTTTGTTCAGATTGTTCTATGTGAAAGGCCTAAAAGACTCAAAAGCAGCTAAAAAAAAACCTTCTGTAAAGAATGGGCTATTATAGAAAGATTGCAAATTAGAAGTTTAATACACAAAAGCCAGACTTTTTCCTGTACACCATAGTGGACAAGTGAAGTTTAGAGTTAAAAACACAGTGATTTGTGGGAAAACAGAGGCACCTTGAGTCTATAATGTTCAGATCAGGGAGGAGTACTAGAGAAAAGAGGAAAAAAATAAGGAAGAGAAATGAAGATGTGTTGTGGGTATGTACCAATTCACCACAAGAATGTACATATCATGGACTGCAAACATACACTAACAAAAACTTTTAGAAGTAAACAAATTGAAAACCTTGAAAAACTAAAACTATAATTTAATACCCACAATGAAAATCTTAGGCACTCCAGAATATCTAAAAGACATACAAATCTCTCTAAGGAAAGCCACAAAATTCCAAGGAGATATGTCAAAAAATTAAATACAGTGTGTCTCAGTTCATGAACTTATTCATTTCCATGATTAGGGTCACAAACCAAATTTGGATGAATCAAATCTAATGGTTAAATTCTATGTTGACTTTATGAGGAAATTTAACTCAGTTCTTGTCCAATTCCATTTGCTGTCACAATCATGGAAAGAATTAAGTTTGTGAACCAAGGCACTAACTGTAAAAGGAAAGAAATTCCATATTTATGGATAAAAAGGCTCAAAAAAGATGTCAATCCCTACTAATTCAATGTATAGATTCAATATAACCATATTCAAAATTTCAGTGAGTTGTTTTGTGGATGCCAACAAATTTATTCAAAAGTTGCCATGGCGGGTAAAATACCTATATAGCCAAATTAACACTGAAGAGAATAACAAAGTTAGAGGATTGATGTTACCAGACTTCAAAATTTATTATAAAGCTATGGTAGTAAAGACAGTGTGAAATTGGCAAAAGAAGACACACCAATGAAACAGAAAAGAGAGCCTAGAGATAGACCCCTATAAATGTATTTACTTGATCTTTGACAGAATTAAAAACAATACTATGGAACAAATATAATAATTAGACAAATGGCACTGAACAGCCACATGCAAAAAGTGGATCAATCTAGATAGGGTATTTATAGTTTTCACAAAAGTAGCTCAAAGTAGTTCATAAACTTAAATGTAAAATGTAAAACTATAAAATTCCTGGAAGATAACATAGGAGAAAATCTAAATATCCATGAATGGAGTGATAGCGCTTTAATTACAACCTCAAATCCTCAAATTCATGAAGGAAACATTTAGAAATATGGGCTTTATCTAAACTTACATTATAGACTAGGTATGGTGGTACATGTCATGGTTTATGTCTGTGTCCCCCAGGCCTCATGAGTTTGCAAGGTGTATTTGTGATTGGTTCATTGTCTAGTGCTTGGATTGATGGTGTCAGTGCTCCACCCACATAGGGGTGGAGCCAGGATGTGATGTAATGGCAGGAAGAAGGTGTGTCTTGCTCTTTGCTGGTTCCAGTTTGCTGTTTGCAGCCGCCATGAATGGCGGTCCAGCCATGCCTGCCTGCCTGGGAGCCAACTGAGTGTGGACTGAAACCTCCAAAAACTGTAAGAAATAGTCCTTTCCTTTCCCAGCTTGGGCATCAGGTATTTTGTCTCAGCGACAAGCATAAAGTAACTAAGACAGTACAGTTCTGTAGTCCTAGTACTGAGGAAGTTGATACAAGAGCATTGTCACAAGTTTGCGGCCAGCCTAGGGTTCATGGTGAATTCAAAGCCAGAACTATATAGCAAGACCCTGTCTCAAAAAATGAAATGAAAACAAATTTATATCCTGTTGCAAGAAAGATAAGAGAAAGAGGACAGCCCCATCAGAGAAGAAAATAATAAAAAGATAGTTTGCAAAGGACTGTTATTCAAATTATTCAAATGACTCTTAAAACCAAATAATAAAAAAAGTTCAAAGAAATTTTTAAGTGAGTGAAATAACTTACGAGATCTCACCAAAGACGTACAGACTATAAGTAAATACATGAAAAAGTATTTGACAGCATCTATAATTTAAGAAATCACATATGACGATGTGACTCTATATCTTTTAAAAGTCAAAATCTAAAACATAGACATACAGAATGATAATAATAATATACAATAACAAGAATTCAAATTCATTACTGTGAATAATGTAAAAGGATAGTCACTTTAGAAGACTTCTGGCAGTTTCTTACAAAACTGAACATATTCGTACTATAAGATCTAGTATTATCCTTGATAGTCACCCAAAGGAGATGAAAATTTATGTCTGAATAAAATTTTGCACACAGATCTTTATAGCAGCTCTATCCATAATTGCCAAAACTTGGGAGTAACCAAAATGTCCTTCAGTAGGTGAATGGATAAATAAACTGTGGCTATAGCCAGTGGAGTATTTATTCAGCACTAAAAAGAAATGAGCTATCAAGCCATAAAAAGACATGGAGAAAACTTAAATGCATATTACTATGCTAAAGAAGCCAATCTGAAAAGTCCACACACTGTCTGATTCCAAATATATGATATTCTGGAAAAGGCAAGCTATGGAAATGGTGAAAAGATCAGCGCTTGCTAGCGCTGGCAGTGAGAGCAATGAACAGGTGGAGCCCTGAGGATTTTTAAACAGGTTGTTAAGAAACTGGAACTGCTCTGTACAATGCCATAATGGTGGAAATATGCCGCTACACATTTATGCAAACCCATAGAAGGTACAGCATCACAAAGAAGCCCAAATGGATTTGGGGTCACAATGATATGGCAACATAGGTTCATCAGGTGTAGCAAATGTACCCTGCAGTTCAGGGTATCTACTGAGAACCAGGGAGGCTGAAGGCTGGGAAGATATAAGGGCCCTGTTTATCTCCTCTTAAACTTTGCTATGAACTAAAATTGCTCTAGAAGCTAAATTTTACTATTCAATATAGAAAAAAACTAATTTTAATGGCATTTTGATATATTTTACTTAGCAGAAAAGTAGTTTTAATACATAAGCTTTTTCTTTCAAATACACAATGGTATACTTTGAGAACTGATATTACCATGAATCTCTGTTACAAAGTATTAGAGAAAGAATCATGAAAATACTGATAGTATCTTACTGCAATAGAAACCTAAACTTTTTCTTTCAGAAACACATAGTAAACATTCATTTCTCAGTGCTAGAATTAGTTTCTTCATTTAATTTAATTTAGTGTGATAAAACTAAATATTAATCCTGCAAGTTTGTAATAATTTATCATATGCTAAGTAATACCAATGAGTATTTTATGCTTTAATCTGGGTTCTTTCCATATTAATTTCCAGACAGTTCTCACAGGACAACTCCTACTTGTGATTTGTGAAAGGAAACGATCTCAGAGCTTTCTCCAGAGCCTTCTCATCTCCTGCCAGCCTCGTGAACAAGATGAGCTTCTTTTTATAACAACAAGGCACAGAGATAATTTATCAACTACAGAGCACAAACAATCCTTTATTCAGCAGAATGACAAAAGGTTATTTAGCTTCTGGCATCTACTATTGCTCTTGCAAGAACAAGGCCCAAGAGCCAATAAGATAATTAATAAATTTCCAACATCTGGGCAATAAAACATTTTTATGAATGTTAAACAATGCTACAGGCAAACCCAGACCTCCCCTTCTCATATTTATCTGTCTGAACTCTTCACTTCATAGTCAAATTCACCTCTGTTCTGCCTATAAAACAGATAATGAAGACATACTAGGAAAATACTACAAAATTTGGAAAATCCATATTAATAAATACATTTAATCATATGGACAAGGATGATATCACCCACTAAGGCTAATGGAGACCAACCGATGCCAAGAGAATATTAAGCTAAATGGCAGGTGAATGATATCAATCATCACTCTGAGTAAATGTGCTAAATCTCAAGGGAAAGTTGGAATCTCAGTGTCCCTCGTCATCCATTGCAACTTCGTTCTGTTTTCATGAAATAACAGAAATTCAATAGTGCTAATTGAGAAAGATGAGTGATATAGATAAAATTTTATTCCTCTCATGTTTACACATCCATATGCTGAATGTATGTTCTCCGATTCATATGTTGAGTTTCATGCTAAATGTGATGGTGCTTTGGAGGTGTGATCTATGGAAAATCACTGTTATGAAATTGGAAACTTCATGAATGAAAAATGCCTTCAGAAGAGACCTGAGTGCTCCCTGGCCCCTTCCATCATGTGAGGTTACCCTAAGAAGATGCCCATACAGGATGCAGGAAAGAGGCCCTCACTAGATTCCAAGTCTGTGAAATTTATTTAGGTTTTCTAAGTCTCATGAACTGTGGAAAATAAATTCCTATTGTTTATAAGCCACCTAATCTAAAGCAGGATTTTATAACTGCCTGAATTAAGACAGTCACTTATAAGTCCTAAAAGCTTTCATAAACTGATAAGCATCAAATTTTAGAATCAAATTCAGTGATCATCCCGGTCAAGCTATTACCCCTTCCTTAGATTTTCTAACACAAAACATTATAACTATTATGACCATGACAGTATAAACTAGAGTACATGTGACACTAGAATTTTCAAGCAAGAATAGACAAAGGTTAGTAAAGACATTTTATCATGCAAGGACAAACTGTAGGAATCACAAATTCTATACATCACATATTGAAATTTATGAAAGAATCAATACATGCAAATTTAAAACAACATATCTTGAACTAAAAATGCTTTCATTTGAATTAAGATAGATTTCCAAAGAGAAAATGTGTGTAAAATATGTGATTTATCTTTTTTTTTGTAATTATTGTGTCTGACAGGGAGAAATGTCCTCCCCCCCCATTGCAGTTGGTAGTCACAATCTCTACATAGATGTTTTATTTTTAGATGAGATTGTTCAGAAATTATTAGCATTAAATACAAGTTATAACACACATGTAATTGTCCGAGAGACTTGGAAATATAACTGTGGACATTTTCCAAAATGAAGTACACATAATCCAGGGAACTGATAGATGATGCAAAGGATTACAAAAAGAATATTTTCTTTGATTTGCTAATTCATATTCATATTATTTGAGTTACATTTTATGTAATTATAAAATAACTTATTTTGTCAATCAAATGTATGTATTATATTGTGGATAAAATTACATGTTTGGTATGTACCCTTAAGTATGTTCTACTGATAAGGGTTTGAGAGCAGAGAGCACAGAAAGCAATATGTCAGGGTAATGAAGTTAAATAATATGCAGCATGAAGTGAAAACTCTAAATTATGTAATAATAACCCATAGAGTTAGACTAATCCATTGTTTCTTCAATGAATTTAGATTGAATTGTTTGAATGAACAATATTTGATCATTTCCGATCCTGTACAATCAGCAATCTACATGGCTATGCTTGATATTTATGAAGTATTTTGTATGATGAAAATTATGATCCCTTGCTCTGCAAAACATGTTTATTCTGTTTATACATGCATAATATATTTAACTTCCATAGCTCTAAACAGAAGATAAAAAGTCTGAGGAATGCCCATCTTCTTGAGCTTTTGCTTTTCTTGTTTTTGTTTCTGTTGCTTTCTTTTTTGAACCACAAGACTCACTATTCGGTGCGTATAATTAATACTTTGCTCAAATCAAACAATGAGCAGTGCAAAAAAGTTGCATCATTACAAGATGGCACTGACTTTGGTAACTGAGCAAATGGTTATGTGGAAGATTAAGAAAGAGGTAGTGAAAGACTGATGAATTAAAAAATTCTAAACATGTCTTCCACCACATTTATAAACCATTCTGAATTTTTCACAAAAAGATTTATAATACAGTATCTTATCCTTAACCATTCAATTTCTGCTGTATTTGTCCTCAAAACACTCTTACATTGTTTATCAGTTTTACCCAAAATGGCAAATCTAGTGGCAAGAAACGGCAATTACATATTGTCTGTGTCTAGAAATGAGAAGTTTATGTTTCTGTTCACTACCTAGACTGTCTGAATCATGAACAATCTTTGAGATAGAAGCTATATTTATTGGAAGTAATTGCCTAATTTTAACTCAGAAATGTGTGTGATTTCTAGAAGAATCCTACAGTTAACAGCAACTGCCCTGTTTTCTTACTAAATATTGTTTCTCCAAGAAAGGTAGTTGTGACATGGGTGATTCATAGGCATTTTCCACCTACCACATTTTTTATATTTTAAATCTAAATTTTTCATCCATCTGATTTGTGAATACCAAATGTAAATATGTAATGGAAATTCATATTATTCACAGTCTGCTCACTGTATGATGTATTAAATAACATGAAATCTCATCTCTGTCTTATCTACTCAGCAACTGCATACAATTCTTTTTGCAACATATGCAATATTGTCCTCTAATACCACAATTCTCATTTGCTTTTGCTCTGTTGCATGAATTAGTTGTTTATGTATCTTTTGCTTCAGTAGGTTAGGTGTTAGTGTAGAGTTATTCCTAATTTTTTTGGCACTCTGTCGAACCTAAAAAGTTCTTGGTATGACTTGAGTCTAGATGTTCCGCAAAAACCTCACATGGTCAGAGGGCTTTTTGGAGATGGTTGAATTTAGATACTGTGATTGACGAAGGGTAATACAATGCTGGAATTAAGGGTGTTGGGATTCAGAGTGATTGGATGCTGGATCAGTTCACTGATTGGATTGGCATCACCCTGACTCCAGTAGACAGCATACAATATAAGAAAAACAAAGAGGATTTTTTCATTCTCTCTTGTTGTTTTTGCTGCTTTCTGCCATGAACTGTTGAACCTCTGCCATGTGCCACCCTGCCTTGAAAGCAACCAGTTATGGATCAAATCCCTACAAACTGTGAGTCAAATGAAAATTGTCCCTTTTAACTTTGGATGTCAGATATTTTATCTCAGCAATGAGAAAAGTAAGACAGACTTTGATACCAAGAGTGAGGTCATTTCTGTGACTGTACCTGACCATGTGGTTCAAGAGTCTTTGGAAATGGCTCATGGGAATAATTTAGAAGGACTTGGAGATGCCAATTAAAAAACTGGAGCTCGAATGCCCTAGACTGTACTGTGTAAGAGATTCTGGCCAGAATGCAGAAGATCAGAAAGCTAATAGAAATTCTGCTTCATAAAGACCAGGCTCTGGAGGTTTCTACTGGGAAAAGAGACTGCATTGACTGTTGAACTCCAATGTGTGTTATGGCTTGGAAAAAAGTTGGTCTGCACTTTGCTCATGTCCAGAAACATTGCATGAGACTCATATTAAGGGTCATAGACTAATGTGGAAGAACAAAATCGAAGTAAATCTAATATTGAAGTGGTGGGATGGTTACTGTTGGGCACTTTTAGCCAGATTTATGTTGAGAATCAAGAGCACCAGCAGAATGATTTAAAACATTTGAATTTGGCCAGCAAAGGAGCTCCAGTAAAACTGAGTACTGCAAAGCTAGAGCAAAGAAGATCTTGAATGCTAAAATGAAACAAGATAATAAAAAATATGCAGCAGGGCTCCACCCTCGCCACCTCAAATTTGCAAATGTGGAAGACATTGATTTCAGAAGAAAGCCCCAGAACATCCTTGGCATCATCCAAAAGGAGCTGGTTTTCAGTGCATGCAGAATAAAAGAGTTGAGGGATCAAGAAACTTCCACCCAGATTTCAAAAGGCTTGAGAATCAGGCAGTGTGCCCCTGAGCAGGTAGTGTGTGAAGCTGTGAGTGTGAAGACAAAAATGCAGAGAAAATCATAGCAGTTAGAGAAGCCAAGAAGATGGATCATTTGAGGAAAATTACAAGGGGAAAGCAGAGCCTACTCAAAAGAGAAACCATGGGAGCTACAACCACCAGAAATTCCCCAGGTGCAGAGCCACTCAAGCCCTTTGGAATTCACATCCTGTCATAGAGTGCCTCGGATGCTGCATGTGGAACTACAGGACTTAATATTTTCCCTGCTGGTTTTAGACTTAGATTGGGCCCATTGCTTTTATACTCCTGTTTGTAATATTTGGAATGGGAATGTCTATCTTGTGTCATTGAATGTTCAAAGTGTTTAACTTTCTTTTCATTTGTAAAGGGGCCATAGGTGAGTTTGTCTCAAATCTCAAAATCTCTTTGACTTGGACTTTTCAGCAATGCTGAAAATATTAAGACTTTAGCAACTCTTTGGAAATGGACTAGATCCTTTTGCATAAAGGGAAGTGCATGAGTTTTTGGTGTGCCAGGGGAAGAATGTTCTGGTTTGTGTTTACATGTCCTCCCAAAGCTTCATGTAGTTACTTTGTCATTTCTGTCTTAGTCACTTTTCTTGTTGCTTAGATAGCTCTTTATAGATTTGGCATGAAATAAATATTTGCAAAAAAATTTTGAAACATTAAAAAATAAGTAAAAAGCTTACATAAATAACATCAACAACAAAAACAAAGCAAAACCTTCCTTCACTGCATAGAGGCACCTAGACAACTTAGAGACAAAATACCAAGGTAACACCATAAATACATTCTATATTTTGATAGTGTAAGTGAAGAATTAACTTTGCTCCACATAATAAATTCCTATGAAATCTCATCACAGGTGATTTTAATATTGAAAGTAGATATTTCCCACAGTTCAAAAACCAATCCATTCTCTTCAGATTAACTTGAATAAAAACATCAATATCATCAATTCATATGTGCAGAAAAAAATATAAAAACAATGTTTTAAAAATTCAAAATTTGTATTATATAAAACATAAATTTTCACATGATATAGAAGTTCTGATACTACAAAATATTTTAAGACTGTTGGCACTACTTTTACCTAGATAATTAGTTATACATCCTGATTTATTATTTTCTTGTGAAAAAATCTATAAACCTAGAAATGTAATCCATGATTTAAATGTATTTTGATAGCAAAATTTTGAAAGGGAAAAAAATACATTAAAGATACTTTAATAAAGACTATACCCAGTAAATATGTCAAATGTGACGTCTTTGAAACTCTTCAAAATATTTAAGTACTGAAAATATCAAGAGCTTTACATATATACTTCATATAAAGTTATATATTTTATGTATATTATTAAAATATTATTTTTGGATTTCTATTAGTATATGTTTACAGTCCATATGACCAGATTCATTATAGGAAATTTCAAGAAATGTGTTATATATGTGTACCAGTTCTACCCACTTTTATTTTTCCACTATTGGATCAGTTATTTATCTTCTAAGACCTTATAAATTTAATTATAGTAAATACAAATTTTAAAAGACAATTAGGCCGAAGAATATATAAAACATGTAAGATAATTGTATTAAATCAAGACAAACTGTTAGATATATGTACTGATTTTTTTCTCCTTTTTCCTATTATATGTCTTTTTTTTTGTACTTTAATTGATAAACTTAGGTCATTTATAGGAAAATGGATGCACTGTGACAAAATAATATTAAGTGCAGTAACTTTGACATACAAGCCTAAATATGGCATTGTTTCTTATATTAAATATTATAATTATACATATGTGTGTATTTGCTTTGGATGACCAGGGCTGAATAAATTACGCCAGAATTTTACTTACTGTATTGTTTGTGAAGAGTAGGGTGAAATATACAATCAAAAAAAAAAAATCTGAGGGACTGATTGTCCTAAATTTTTTTAAAAATATGTACTCTAGAGGAAAAACCTTTTAAATTTTCCAAAAGGACTATATTTCTGATGGACCTGGGACTGTGAACCCTTGAAGTAAGAATACAGGCCATTAAAACTCTCCAGAAAACGTAGTATTTTAGGAATTAATGAAAACACCTTTTGGGAATTGGCTGGTTGAACTGGAGCAAAAGACTTCAGGTGTAAGAATAAATAGTCCAGGCAGAAAAAAATGAATATAATCTCATTAAGACCCAACCTGACTCCCTCATGCACAAGCAGTGACTTTAAGCCTTGAACAACAGGGCTGCATATGAATGGAGAATTGTGTTTCTGGGTTAGAGATCCATCTCTTGACATAGAAGACAAAAACACTAGGTTTCATAACTCAGAAGAGTAGGGTAAATGTCCCATAGTATCATCAAGCAGATGTGCACTGTAGTTTTACCATATCCCCTGGTTTCCTGGCTCTCCTAATTACATGATGATACTTCATTAAATGTACAACTAATTTAAAAAGTTTAGGCCATATTAAAGATTATGCAAGAAAGTATCCCAGAATTTCATTTATATTTTATGGTGGTTCCTCTTATGTATATCAATACCAATACAAATAGAAATACATCTCTGAACAACATTTTCTATTAAGACACTAAGAGTCTGATAGGAAAAAAAGCATATATTTAATTGTAATTCATTAGCCATTTGATCAAATAGGATACTTAGGTATATGTGAAATAAAAGAATCCTTAATTATAGAACTAAAAATGATGAATCCTAATTAAAAAGAAAGGAAGAAAAAGGCAAGAAAATAGAAAGGAAACGTTCAAGTTTCAGTTTGGCTGTGATATGTTAGCTACTAAAAGCAGACAAAAGAACACTAAAGGTGATCTTTCATACAGAAAAATGCACGAGGCATTCTCTTGTCCTAAAGGCATAATTTTACAAAGCACTGACTCTACCACTATTTATTACTTACCTGATGTATCTCTCAATGAATGCATACTATTTCATTCAATTAAAGAGGTAAGCATGAAGTAGCATTAACATCTTTTTTATAGTTGAGTAAACTGAGATATGGCCAAATAAACTGTCCACAAGCACAAAACTGCATGTTGAATACAAGAGCCAGAAATAAAACCTAATATTTTCTTTGCAAGCCAATGTTCACCTCAATGCCAGTATTTTCTTATTTTCTGTAACCCAACAATTGTCAGGAAAAGTAGATCATAGTTAACAGAATGTATTATTTGTGAACAAAACTGAATCACTTTAAATAATGACAAATATATATATATATATATATATATATATATATATATTGTTTTAAAAAGAAAGATGAACTATACTTAGAATTGATGACATCAATAAACCATATGAAAGCAAATGAAAAGTAGTCAACACGACTATGAGGGAAATTGGATTCAAAACCATGACATAGCTTCTCACCCCAGTAAAAAGTGACTATCCAACAAGCACAAAATATAAATACTACTAAATAGTCAGAGAAAAGAGAACTACCACTACTGATAGAAATGTAAATGAAAACAGCCATTAAAAAGAAGAGTGTGAAATTCCTCAAAAAGCTAAATAGATCCAGCTATAAGATTCAGTCATCCTCTGTTGGGTAGTTATCCAAAGCAAATTAAATCAGTATATCGAAGACTTACCTGAGCTTCTGTATTTGTTATAGAATTATTCGCAACAGGTTTCTATTATAGATGAATGGATAAAGAAAATGTGGCATATATTCACAATGTAATATTTTTTCAAAGAATTATATTTTGTCATATGTGGAAAGATGTGTGGGACTGGACAATAGTATGTCAAGTAAAATATATAGATCAACACAGAAAGACAAGTATCACACAATGCCTCTCAGGTGGAAGCTAAAAATACTGATGTCAAAGGCAAAAAGAATAGAATAATAATAGAAGAGGATAAAAGAAATAAGAGATAGGAGAGAAGGGCAGTTTGGATAAATGAATATTGAAACACAAGAGAAATAAGTTCTAGAGTACTGTAGTATGTTTACATCTCAAAAAAAGCCTACTACATATTTTGTGATGAACTTGTGTTCCAAACATAGCAAAATGATAGGAAATGGAATTCTAATTACCCTAATTTGATCAGTAGACAAAGTACATGTGTAATGAAATATCACAGTGTACCTCACCATGGTGAACAACTATTATGTGCTAATAAAAAAGAAACTAAAACTTAAAAATACAAAGTAAAAACTCCTTTATATAAATAATTGCTGAAACAAATAGTTTTTTTGTTAATTTGTTTAAGGACATGTGACCATGGTGGGAATATTAAAATAAAACAGAATTGTCTAAATAAACATTACAGATTTCAAATAAATGATCTCTTACAGAGGTTTAGTAATCATCAGAAATGAAAACTTCTGTTCAAGACACATCAAATAATGGTTTAAGAAAACAAGCAAATATAACCTCAATTTTTATTTCAGTTGGATGGATTGATTATCCCTTACCTGTTAGGTGAGGAATTGATTGTTCCCCAATCCCTCTATGTACAGAGTGATAAATAATCCGACTGCTTGTTGGATCATCTTTTCATTCAGAAGCACAGATTTGTGTGAACAGAATAGAATGAGTCTCAGGTTATTTCTTTCTAAATATTTCCCTACAATGGAAGTGAATATTTTTTTAATCTGAAAAAATTACTTTCCTACAGAAAAGAGTGAAATAGTTTAAGTGTTAAAGATCCCACCTCTACTACAAAATTTGAGTTTCAGTCAAGGCAGAAGGGTTTGATTAAAAAAAAAGGTGGGGGATAAAAAGAATGTTGCACATGAAAGCACTTGGAAAACCAAACTTATAAGCTTGAATACAGAACCTGTAACAGTATTTTACACTTTATCTCTACTTATAAAAACTAAAGTTGTCTCGTTAAAGGCTTTTTCTGAATGAATATAAAACACAATGAATGACACTTTTTTAAAAAAAAGTATAACACAAGATTCTTAACTATTTCTCCAATATGATGCTTTGGTAGTTTGCTGAAGCAAAAACCCTTTCCCACAGTAATGGTTTCAAAAATAGATAAAAGTGACAAATAAAAAATTTAAAAAAAAACATTACTGCTGTTGATATTTTAAATAACTTGATTTTGTCATATGGTAATTTACATATCTATTTCCATATTAGATAACACAGCATATTATCAAGTTTAATGACTACTATGATTGAAAAGTAGAGAGGATATAAAAATGATATTTGGAAATGCCTGGAAAACTGTAAACTGATACGAAATGCTGGTGATTTCTCTAACTGATGAAACAGTTGCCACTAGTCTTTACATGGTGAGATGTCAAAATTCAGAATTAAGAGAAATGTCACAACTCAGCAAAACATGAACATTTTTTCCATGAAATCTTGGGAGTTAGAAAACTAAAATAAAATGACAAATACCAGTTTAATGTAAAAGGCAAAGAAAGGCTTATTCAACTTCATTAAAAACTAAAATACGTACAATCTGGTAGGAAAACTGCCAAAATATGTGGGCAACAACTACCACCTTTAGTATAAAGACCTCCAAAGTTCAAGTTCAAATACATTTTCAAAAAGATTGAAAAATTCTTTCACCAAAGCAAAAGGTAACAAACATCATTTTGAATATAAATTAATACTCTAGTGTGTTTAAATTTTGTTGGAAAAATCACCTTAGTAAAGGCATTATCTTATTTATTTATATTCATCAACTTATTAATAGGCATTTACAAAGTGCCTACTATGTGCCTGTGGTTTTAGAAAAGCCAACTGTCAGCATTAAATTGTTACTTGTTCATTTGAACACCAAACTGAACGAGTTAACTTGAGACACCTCAAACGTCTGTCACAGACAGGAATTATTTGGGTGTTGCTTACCAGTGAGCAATGTAAATACAGTTCTTACCCCATGAAGCATATATTTCAGCACGTGGAGAAGACTTCAAATGTTATTTAATAATTGGTGATATTCTGCAGTACAGAAGAACAAACTGCCAGGGAAACCTTAGAAGATGATCTTGGGTAGAATATTCAAAATAGAGACAGTGGGACTCTTCTATAGTTCTGGGACAGAAAAGAGCTGGATATACTCAAAGATACTAAGAGAATACTGCACAATAAAGGTGGGGAGGGGGCAGAGATCACATTGCATAAGGCACCATAACCCTAAACACGTGATCATTTTCGTAAGAATGATTGGAAGGTGACACAGGGCTTAAGTAAGGAAATGGTTATGATGCACCTGCCTTTTAAAAAGTTTACTTTGGTCACTTAATAGGTGTATTGTGTGGAAGGAGCTCAGTCAGGATCTACCGATGCACTAACTCAGGCAAGCCACTGCTATTGCGATTTTGACAGTAGAAGCCGAGAACAGGAAAATCCAAGAAGATACAAAACTTATAAGTAACACCATATAAGAAGGATTAGAAAAGAATTAAGTATTCAGATTTAGTCTGTATTTTAAAAGAAAAGTAGTGGTTGAAAAGGTATGCCATTTATAAAATCACAGAAGTCCAGATTGTCTAGTCCAGAAAGGGAAGAGGATACTTTAACTGTGGACTAGTTAACTGCAGACATCTGAGTCTTCTACATGAAGATTTCAGAGAGCTTCCTGGGTCCCGGGGATAGTTATTTTGAGTGGGGGCCCTAACCCATAAATACCTAGTTAAGAGCTATTAGTTTTGCAAAAACCAGACACTAAGAAGAATACTCTGACAGACGTTTTGGAGAAAAAGGAATAAAAGTACTAGAAAGAAAGAAGTTGTAGTAAGAAACAGAAAAGGAAAAAAATCAACAGAGCTGCTAGGAAAGCAACAATGAAGAGCACAAGACAAGCTCTGAGAGCACCTATTGTGTGCAGAGTTTTATATGAGGCCAAAATAGAGTGTTTTGAATAGTGAATGGGAAGACACGGTACAGGGATCTGAAGTGTAAACACGTCTTTCTTCACTTTGTTCTGGGAATGGCAGCAGATTAGTGTGGACGGAAAACACTGTGTTAGGAGATTTCAAGGGTCCTCATACTATTGGAACCTTTGAACTGCAAGGGATGCACTTCACAATTCTAGGGAGTTTAGTACTAAATTTTGAATTATTAAAGTTTACAAGTAAGTTTGAAATAAATTCTACATAAGAGAAAAAAAAGACTTTCTAAGAATGCTGAAACATACATTTGAGCTACCAGTTTAAGAAATTCATACTAGTTTTGATACATTTCATGAATTAACCAAATGCTTTATAAATGTGTTGTATATTAATGCATAAATAAGCAACTGTGTTGATTTTACCCAGTAACAGGAAACATTTCTAATAGACTGTGGTTAATATTTTGAAAGGAAGCAAAAAAAAAAAAAAAAAAATGTGCCCAGAATATTCCTAAGTAAAAGAGGCAAACTTACAAACTATACAAAGCATTTACAGTTCCCTAGATCTTCTGAAAAGAGAGATTACTGGTAACTGAAGTTGATTGTTTTTGTTATCAAGATTAATTGGTAGTTTAAGGCACATATGTGCCATTATAGATCTTCTAATTACCACATTTCTGATGTTGCTATTTTCCTATTCTGCTGCCAATAACCTACGTGGATCATGGACCGCTTCTTCTCTTCAGTAAGCAAAGGAAACAAAGTGTTGTTAATGAGAGATAACGAGAGAAAGCGAAAAGAATCCCAGCCAGCGTTTCCTTTTAGATATGCATTCAGCATTCCACTTGAAAGATATCATAAAGTGAAAATTACCAACAGGTATCAGATGTAGCACAGCACTCTGTCTCACCTTTGGAAGCAGTATTAAGTCTTCAAGGATAATTAGAAATTGGTAAACCAACAAATTAATAAACTATCCCCCAGGTGGCCCCCAAGATAATATGGCTCCTACAAAGTGACAGAATTCTCAGGGAGAACTGCATGGACTAGGAATGTCTGGTTTTTATACCAGCTTAGAAGGCGAATTTTATCAACAATCTTAAATGAAAACAAATGATTTAATTCAAACAGTAAACATTTTACACATGATTTCATAAAAACATATTTATAGAAATACTTCTTATGGACAGCTTCATTTTTAAAAATTATCTGATGACAAAAATAACCCTTTGCACATTATCTCAGGCTGTTCAGTATTTGGCTTGAAGCCCAGAAGAGGGTCATGCCTTTATAATGATGGAAAATGAAACTGTAAAACATCCTAGGGTTTAGAAAGTACTGCTGAGACACATCAAATGAGGTTGCCACACTGTTTTGCACACAGTAGGTCCTCAGCAAATACTTATTTGTTGATGGAAATATTAGTCATCATGGAAAGCTGTCCCCTTTGTTGTCATCCAGCTTAACTGGTATAATATTTACTTACAACAAAGACTCTTGGTATCCCAGTCATTGTATGTGGATGTTAATATGTTGGGAGGTCTTGGATTAGTCATTCGAAGTCTTATGGATCAATTCATTCATTTGTAAAATAAGGTTGTTAAAGTTATATCTAGATGTTTTCCTAAAGCTGCCTCAGGGGCTCATAGGTGGAGGTTTAGAGGAGGTTACTATTAGAGTTACTATAGCTAAATATGATGCTAGGAGGAGTTATATAAAAAAGCTTAGGTAGCTTGCAAATAAGGCAGCTAGTTAAGGCCTGAGATAGAGTTGGGTGATTGCCATATTGATAAGTAAAAGTAAGATTAGAGTGAACGAGGACATTGAACAACTATAAACTTCCTCAGGAAACATGGACTCCAGGTCCCTCCATGTCAAAGGGAGTTTCATCAGCTACCTAATAAGCACCTGAGTTTCCAGGAATTTAAAATGCAAGCTAACAAGTTTTCTTCTAAATTCCAGGCTCCTTTAAACTCTATTCGTTAAGTTTCTGGGTAAGAGAACTGGATTTCCAAAAGGTCATTTTAAATCCACAGAGTGAACTGTAACAGGGAGCCAGTAAACAACTGAGAATTGCTAGTGCTTTGTTTATTCATAAAAGTTCCAGAAGCCTGGCAAGCACTAGGTCGTGAGTTCGATCCCTGGTGCCAAAAACAAAGCAAAGCAAAACAAAAAATATCAGCTGGGCTGGGAATTTAGCTCAGCAGCACCAGCGCCTCCTGGAATGAGCAAGGTTCATCCCGTGCCAAACAAACAAACAAACAAACAAGAACAGAAAGTGGGAGCAGGAGGACATTCTACTTTTCAGATTACTCTCCTGGAGAAATCAGAAATCTTTTCTTTTCCTATTACTTATTTCCAATAAAAATTCTCATTAAGATTCCCCTTTTGGTTTGCCGTTATCATTCGTCAGTGTTGTAACAGTATGAGATTGGAATGTACAAAACGGACTGTTACACATGGAAGATGCGGGTCACTGGTGGCCTGAGCTGGGCAGCTGTATCTCCCCGTTTCTCTGCTCCCCGCTTAGCTCCTCCTGGCTGCCATCTGAGCTGGTCTCTTCCACCCAGGATCTTCCACCGTATGGTTCTGTGTTTGAACTCACGGAACCTAAGCTGAAACTTGCGACAGGTGACCCAAAAGCAACCTCTCTTTAAATTGCAGGTATCTGGTGAGATACGAAATTAAGGTGAAGCCAAGCTGGCGGGGGACATAGATGTGACCTGCAAATTATAAGATACTGAAAAACCTGCACAGAACAGTCCCCAGAAACCTTCACTTGGACTTCTCCGAGAACTTGAGCAGGTTTTGGATAGAATGGCCTGAACCTGAAGCCAGTCTGAGTTGTGGAATCCCAGCACCACCTCTAAGGACCCATAGGCAGAAGTTCTTGTGGGGTTCCTCAAGATTTAGACACAGATACTGCTTTTTCATGGCTGTTCTTTATCCTCTTTTATGTGGCCCTTGATCTCTCTGTAAAGCCATGGTCTCTCTTACTCTTCCCTGCTATTTTCAGATAAACTTTGCCACTGCTTTTGCTCATTTCATTCCATCCTTATTTCCAAGAGAGCAGAACCTGGAATCTAACTCTGTAAGGAGAGACAAGTGACACACAGCCTATTAATGTTTAATTGGTGAGCCACTTTTAAAAGGAACTACCACATAACATTTTGCCATAGCATGGTGAGGAGACTAAATAACCCTGGCATGTTGTCCCACTCATGAAAAACTGACAAAGATAAAGGTTAAATACTGATGGATGGGTGACAAGATAGATAGAGAAATAGATCATAGTGTTAATTATCGGAAGTAAAGCATAAGACTCTGCATAAGGCTGGATTTTGTAAAAAGTCTATAAAATTACCTATATATAATTCATAACTATATAGTATAATTCTTATCTAAATAAACTTCAGTTCATGTGATGAATGACAATTAAAATTAAGTAGTCAACAAGATTTGGAAGTATAGTTTACCTTCTGTTAGTCTGATCAATGTTTTTTTCTGAATATTTTAACAAGAAATGCTATATGAGATAATGTTAGGAATTCTAATATTGCTAGGGGAGAAAGTGTTAATTATAATTGATGCATTTTGTTTGCTATATGTCTTTCTCAGTGGTTCTATACTTAATATTTATACATTGGAACAAATTATCAGTACATACCTGTCCTGAGGTTGACTAACATCATAGAAGAGAAAAATGCTACATAAACTTTTAAATATAAGTTTAAATATAACTTTTAAACATAAGGAATGAACTTAAGTAATCAGCAAAACCTACAATAAGTCACGTACACACACACTCAGACAAACTTGAAACACATGTCAAATATGAAGAAACCATTAGCCAAAATTATACACATTCCTTTTGTGCCAACAGAATTGTGCCAACCTTAAAGCCATATCTCATATTCTCTGGGAACATTTCTTAATTACGTAACTTAACAAAGCACAAACCTCAAATCAGCTTAATTTGTGTCATGTAAGTGTTCCAACATGAAAAAAGATACCGCATTTCACTGAAACTACTTCTTTAGAATTGAGCACTTAGCTACATACTTTGGAGATTTGGGGATAGAAGAACTTCTCTTCCTAAATCTCTAGAAAAAATTGTCAAGAACAAACTTTAATGTTAATGGCAAAAAAATTTATAATCACTTTTGAACATTAAAACATGGAATATCTACTTGATAATAGAGCTTGATTGCTGTCAAAATGAACTACTTACCACTTAAAATGTCTAAACTTGCAACAATATTTGTGCAAAAATCATTACAATGTAACTTAAGATACAGAGCTGTGAGTGTCTAGTAATATAAAGTCTAGGTTATTATAAGCATTATTAAATCAAGCTTGAGTAAGAGAACATCATGTTAAGATTTGCATAGACTTGAAAACAGTGTGTATTCAAGGTCATTAACTTATTATAGCACCATGCTGTACCACAGGATATGGGTGCATGAATAGGCTTTACAATAAATTTTAGCTAAGGGATTATTCAGAATTTATTTAGCAAGTTATGGAGAAATCAACTTTTTAAAATAAAAATATCATACTTCTAAAATTTACATTGTGATTTTTCCCATTAAAATAATGTGTGTTTGCATATACATATATGCATCTATATATAATGTGTATTTACATATATGCTTTACCTGAAATTTCACATATGTCCTCTGCCTCTAAAAACTGGACCAAATCTCTCATTCAAAATCACTAATCATATAGTTGACACAAATGATAGTAAACATAACCATTGTTGTACAGTAAATGAGATTTCTTAAATGAAACTAATATAAGGAAAATCCTCTGCAGTTTTAGGATTTAAGTTTTATTCTGTTTGTTTGATTATTTTTAATATTTGCTTGATTTTGAAAAAGTAATTTTTGTTGGAAGCTTATAAATTAGATATTTGTTTGAAGAAATCATTTCATTGCCCATTTACAACTGAAATATTTTCTTGGAAAGAGTTAAACCTGAAAAATATAAGTTTAAAACATATAAATATAAAACAGGTTACCATAAAAAGTAGATAATTTATTGTTTATTCGTACCAAAACTAGGCTAGATGTAGGTATAAACAAGAGAAACTTGGAAAATACCTTCACAAAATACCTTCCCAGGTAATAAGGAATAGAGACATTGGTCAAGTAATCATGATAAATGTGCTAAGTGTAACAGAAGATGTACAAAGGCAGGACACTTTGATAGCCTGAGTCAAGTTAAACTCACACTAGAAAGTTAGAACTGACATCTTATTTAAAGTGAAATGATGTATAAGAATAATCCTACTCAGTCTTGGGGAAGATTTAGAGAAACTGACATTCATCATTCTGCATGTAGGGATATAAATTGTTACAAATTTAAGAGAAAACAAGATGGCAACCATAATTGAAGTTTAATAAAAAATGTCTGTCTTCTAAACAACAATGGAATTTTATGAACAATTACCACATTCATAATATGTGTGTGTATAGCATTATTGATTATTTAGACAATTTTGCTACTATAAAATACAATAAAAAAGTTACCACTGCTAAGTACTTTAAAGCAAACATTAAAAGTAGCCTGAGCTATTTGGATATCAAATATAGAATTTTTTCTAACATTTGCCTATTATTATTTAATATTAATAGAATGTAAATTTTCAAATTGTTAAAAAGTTTGACCATTGATATTCTAGACTTATAAAAGTAATAAGTGATTTGGAAACAAATTTTGTAGTTTATAAATTACCTAGTGACTACTAAGTAATTATTATATTCTGTCCAACTGTGCTTTAAAATTTTTTATGAAATAGTTATAAATTTATGTATAATTTTAATCTCCAGAATTTCATAGGAAAAAATTTGTATTTTGTGAACTGATTTATTATTTATACACATTAAGAAGAGTATAAATAGGACTTTCTAAAGAAACAATGACAAAGTCAAAAGACAAAAAAATTATCTGGAAAAAATGATGTTACAATATTATATAAAATTACTGCACTTATTTGCATCATACAGAGAAAAATAGTGATAAAATTTTCATCTGTCTTTAGTATCTCAGAATGTTCTAATAATTTTCTACCTAAAATGGGATTCTTAAGTAAGGATTAGTATCATTCAGGTGCCCATTGGGCAGACATTTAGAACCACTCCAATGTTTTGGAAACAAAGTCATTTTTAGCAGAATTTTCAGTTAACTTTCATGTCTACTAAGGTTTATGAGGCACTACTCTAAGTACCTTGACTATTACTAAAAGTATACAAATATCAAGATGTTTACCCTTGTGTCATTTACTAGGTTAAGATAATTATTGAGGAAAATACATTAAACAGTGACAGATTTTACACTGTTAGGAAAATCAAAAAGATAAAATAAGTGAAATGAAAACTATTACAGAACCAAAAGGACTGAAAATGTCAAGAATTAATGTTAAATGAAATTGATAATTTATATTATGAAAAATAAAATATTGTGATAATCTTGTTATAATAATTTATAGAAAATTAAAAATTAAGTAAAACTAAAAAGTGAGCAAAATAATTTAAAGAATAATGAAATTTTTAAAAAAGCAATGTTGGTAAAATGGAGTCAAAACACGCATATATAAGGACTTTAGATAAAGTATGCTTTAGACAAAGCATATACAGATATAAGGACTTTAGATAAAGTAAACAACAAACAGCCAATCTACAGGGTAACAACAACATCAATAAAACAATTGAACTTGAACTTGGTGCTCAACCAAACTTGTATTAAATTGTCTGAAAAGGCAAAAATAGTAAGACTCTACCTTACTATGAACATAATAGTAATATTTATGCTTCCCAAGGTCTGCAGGTACTGGAATGGAGGGAGGAGTGGGACCCAACCACAAGAAGGGAACTTAAAAGAGAGGCACGCTGGTGGAATCTAGTAAGGACAGTGTTTGGAGTAAGGATCCCAGCACTGCACACGACACAGGTTGCTATGGGGAACATATGGTCTTCAGAAAAGTTCAACTGCACCTCAGAAAAAACCTAATACAGAAGTAGCTCTGGGGCTGCAGATCCTGCCTAGCTTATCAGCCACTACCCAGGGCCCTCTTGCCCTACCTTAACATTCTCAGGAAAGGGACTCCTCACATGAAGACATTACAGGAAGTGTAAATCAGAGAAGCACTTAAGGCAGTGACTGAGTTGGGACCAGTAAGCTCTTGAGTCTGAGAACAAAGGACGCAGTCCTGGTTAGGGGCATGAATGTAGACTTTGAGAGGTCTGAGTGTCTAAAACTTGCAGGTGCTTACAGCAACTGTGACCAGTGGAGTCCTGGGTTGGAGACACTGGAGCTCTTGCATCATTACCTCCAAGTCTGCTCAGCTC
This sequence comes from Cavia porcellus, assembly GCF_034190915.1. Lineage (NCBI taxonomy): Eukaryota > Metazoa > Chordata > Mammalia > Rodentia > Caviidae > Cavia > Cavia porcellus. The sequence goes on along the minus strand of NW_026947500.1, from coordinate 6,269,222 downwards.
TGTGCCTGTGTGGGCTTCCTCCTGCCACCCCTAATGTTACTAAATTTCATGGAGAAGGGGTCTCTTCAGGAAAGCCAAAACATCATCCACTAGCAAGTTGGAAAGAGGCACAGACATAAAGACTGGCAGTTGGTGCAAGGCAAAAAATGGAGGGGAATGGCTCAGAAAGAGCAGACAAGCTGCTGCATGGTTACTATAGAGGGAAAGGTATAAAGACAGGCAAGGTGCTCCAGAGATCAGTAAGAAGACGGCACCAGACCAGGCATATTGTGCCTCCCTCTCCAGATACAACTGAAGGTGCTTATAATGAGACAGAGTCTTAATATCTTGCTACATACCCCCACAGCACCGCAGCCGAAACCTATCAGAGCTCTTCTTGCAGAGGAAGGGAGGGGTTATGGTGGTCTGTTTAGATCTCACATCCCCCCTATCCCCATGTAGCCAAGAGATCAAGTCATTTGAGAACCACATCCAGCACCAGCTGACACACTCAATCTTTCAGGGACAACCACAGAGGACTAAATCTCAGCACTGTGCAAGCATCATAAGACCAGGGCTCTTTATTTTTGAATTAAGGGGAAAACCATCCTAGCAGAATTCTGACTGCAGTATAAATAGCACCGGAGGACTATTTAATTGTGAGCGTGTGCATGTGTCTTTTTTCTTTTATATGGTTTTACTTTTTGAAAGAGCTGGAAAAAGGGTATGATTGTGTAACAGAAAGAGCTAAAAGGGTATGATTGTGTAACAGAAAGAGCTATTGCTCTTCCCAAGCTACATTAGCTATTACCATACCAAGCATTTTTTAAAGTTTTTTTAAAAAATTATAATTGTTCTAAACCTGTGTACTCTACAAAGTTCTATTTAAAATTCCTCCTCACTTTCTTGACTAATTTTCTCTCTAATGTCATCTCAAATTTTCCCTCACTCTCCACTTCTGTGATAGCATTGCACAAATGCTATCAATAGAGTGCATATTTTCTCCTTTTTTTATTTTTTATATTTTCATATGCTATTGGTTTAAGTAAGAACTAGAGGGTCAGCAGTGTGCTAGTAACAGTTTTTGCCCTTTATAAAATAAATTTGTCCTCTATAGTTTGTTACCTGGTCATATTATGGTGCTCCCACCCTAATGCCTGTTTCATAAGATTAAATTAATTTTGTGGTTTGATCATAAATGATACACAATCTCTTGTATTTTTCACCACATACCATTAAAACTGCCCCTCCCAGGGTGGGGTGGGGAAAAAGAAACAAAAAAACTGCCCCTCCCATTATTAACTCTCCATCTCAGACTGTTACTAGTTACTTTCCAATTTCTGGGAAAAAAATTCTCCAACACCCACCACTTAAAGGATAAGAGATTTACTTAAATACAGAGGGTTCAGTACATGACGAGGTGGCACTAAAACAGAAATGTCATGATGGAAGGACATAGCAAAGCAAAACTGCTCAATCTACGTGAGCTAGAAGGTAGGAGAGGTAGAAATAAGGGGCAATAAACCCTTCCTGGGTCACACTGAAATTGATCTAAGTCTTCAAACTAGGGATCAACTTCAAATGTTCATGTGTGGCATTTTAGACCATTCTGCCTTAGGCTCTCAAAAGACTGGTGTTAATTTCATTATATATAATTAATTCATTCCACCTCAAAAAGTTACCAAAGTTCTAGCATTTCTGGCAATGCTGAACAATCCAAGTTCAACATCATGAGACTCAAGGCAAACTCTTACCCTGAAGAAGTCGAAAGAATGTTTAAACAACACAGTGGCACAGAGTAAATATTCTCACTCTTAAAAGGAGGAACAGGGAAACTGAAGCAATAGGAACAAAGTAAGCCTGAAACACAGCAAAGCAATGATTAAACCCAAGTCGGGATGTGTTGAGATATAAATTCCAAAGGCCTTGGTCAGGTCTGCCCTCCGGCTTCGCAGGGGGCAGCTCATGTGTTTTCGCCATGGGATGGCTGCTCACTGTCTTGGTTTTTGCTCATTTCCCATTTCTAGCATTTCTGACTTCCTGGGATCTGCACTGTACTTTTAGCTACACTCTCAAAGCTTCACAGACTGTTCTTTCAGGAGCACACTGACTAGCCTCCCAGGCCTTCTTCTGAGATCTAGTGGAAACCTTCATAGCTTAACAACTCTTGCATTGGGCGTACATGAAAAATCAGCACAATGTAAGTGATGCTGAGATCTAAAGCCACCTGAAGCAGTAGCCTGGACCCTTGGACAACGGATGCTACTGGTTGTAAGTACTTACATGAGTAAAATTTTGAGAACTACTTCTCTAGGCTGCCCTTAAGGAGCAGGGTTCTCTGTGGCTCTCTTCTTAATAAAGTCATTCAAAGGAGTCTACCCTTTTATATATTTGAGTCTGTGAATGGTGAGGTTTGGTCAGTTCCTGAGATAGCTCTGAGCTCTTTTCGATTGTCCTGATGCAAAGTACTTGACTTCCTTTTAATGCTATGCATTCTAGAAACCACACTGGCCTTTCTGTCCTCAGTTCCACCTTTATAGGTGCACCTTCTATACTTCCAAGGCTCACATTTTTCCAAGTTGTTCAATTTACTTTAGTCACTGATTGTTCACCGTAGATATGGCTAAAAGTAGTCAGTAGTGTCCACACCCAGCCTGCATGTTGAACCAATTTGATATTTTTGCCCCCAGATCAATTAGTCTACTGCTCTTAATTTCAATTTCCCATAGAATACTGGGACATAAGCAAAATATAGACAAGTTCCTATCCCTAATACAAGGTTTATTACTTGTAGTCCATCTTAGCCATAATATAGGGTCTATCATCTGCAGTCCATCCTACATATAAGTCTTCATTCCCAGCTGAAATCCATGAGCTTTAAATTTACTATTAGAATTCTATTGGGATTCTAAACTATTGGGATTTTAAACTCTGTCACCCACCAATTTCTGTCTTGACCATTCTTGAGCTTCTTTAGTCCACATCTCCAAAGCTTGTAAACTCCTCTCATGTTACACTTCCATGTGCTTCTAAACCACAAGGACAAGAGTGGTTATATTATCAACCCCATTCCCTGTACCACTTTCTGGTATTAGCTTTCACCTCACTGGGACAAAACACTCAATATCCACAAACCATCAGTAAAGATTTACTTTAGAAAAGAGTTACAGTGATTACTGACTATAGTGAGTCAGCATTAAGGCATAAATAGCACAATAGAAAGAGGTGATGAAAGACAACTGCTCACATGCTAGAAGACAGAAACGCACAAAGAGAGGAAGGGATGAGGGACAAGACTTAAAGGACATGTCCACCATAACTACTACTAAACACAGGAAACTTTGGAGAACATTTTAGATCTAAATCATAATATCACTCCTTCTAAATACCCCATCCCTCTGCCCTTATTTTGCATGGAACAAATACTGTCAGTACATCATATTTTCCTATTTTTTTAAGTTTTGCCTTTACTGTGTTATTTCTTTTCAGTTGTCCCCTTCTTTCACTTCTAGAATATTTATGTGAGATATGTGAAATGGTGAACAAAAGTTAATTATTACTTTAATTTTATAGTACTTTTCAGTGACATATCAGGTCAATTCTCATCAAAAACTGTGTATAGAGGATTCAAATACAATCTTTCTACCAGCATGATAATTGTTTCCAGTTTTATTACACTTTTCCTCAATCTCCAATTATATTTCCCTCCCCCTTCTTTTACCCACTTCCCAAATAAATCCCGTCCTGACTTCTTTTTCTATTCACTTTACATATGATGATATTATCAATATGTATCTTTTCCCCTTCTTTCATGTGTTATTGTCTATTTTTCTCCTACTCCCTTTTCCTTTTGTCTTCCTGTTCATACCCTCACCTACTTTTCATTGGTACTATTTTGTTGTCTTCCTGTATTATTGAAAAAGTATAAATTTTAAAAGCAAGTTTCAAATTGTATTTGATATATGATTAGTCCTATAGATGTTGATACAACTGATAGTTGTTTTCTCCTGGCAACACAGTGACTGAGAATATTTTGATTATGTTAGCAAGTGCATGAAAACTAAGACATAACCAAAGAAGTCACATCACAAGGAGGTGAAGTCACAAGGAAATATATATGAACTAAAGAGAGCTCCACAGTAACAACAGAGTTTTCTAACCTAACTGATCCTCAATACAAAAGACTACACCTCAATCCTCATTGCAAAAGACTACACCTCTAAGAAAACAGGACAACAAGATAGCACACCAAAAGAAAATAAAACCTCTTAACTTCCTAAAGCTGATCTTCCAAGCAGTGAAGCAGTGATATGAAGGAAGTTTCAGGCAAAGAGTGCAAAAACAAAATGGTTAAAATGTTTGAGGAGATCAAAGAAGAAACAACAAATGCAAAAGATTTCCAGTGAACTCGAAGGGAATATAAATAAGCAGGTAAAAATAATTAATAAGATGTTCAACAAGCTTAAAGACTCATAAACACAGCTGATTGAATTAAAGAATAAAATTCAGAACATGAATGACCACTTAAAATTAAGAATTAGATATTATTATATAAAGTCAAGCATACAAACCCTGGAAATAAAAAAACCCAATTGAAAGTCATGCCAGTAGGCATGAGCAATCAGAAGAGAGAACATCAGAAGTTAAGGACAAGAATAATATAGACATTATTTTCTTCATGAAAAACAACAAGAAATCACAAGAAGCTGATTAAAAAAAGCTACTAGGTGACTCCAAAATAATTAATGCAGGACTTATAGGAATCAAGGAATATGGAAGACCAAGATGACAGATTGGTGAGCAGGAGAAAAGGAGCCTTTGGGTAGCCTGTATCCAAACATTGGAATATAGCAATGTGGGGAAGATAAGAAAGAGGAAGGTGGGTCCTCCAGATCCAGGAAGAACCAAAAGTGAGAAATGAAGCCTACTGAGAGAGTTAAGAGACGAACGTCAATGAAGAAGAAAGAGATAGCTAGCAGCACCTTCTCCCAGGTGCAGGCCTTACTGTGTGCAAGGAGTTCAAACCTGTGAACACATGGTGATGGCTGACAATCACCCAGAGGTCTCCATGGAGAGACTCAACCCTGGAGGGGAGCAGCAGATGTGAAGACTGCACTGGCTGGTGGTAAGTGCTGAAGGATTAGTCTTCCCATGGGAGAGATCAGTTGGCCAAGAGCCATCTTGGAAATAGGCCAGCTGAGAACTCAGAACTCAGAGCTGCTGCTGACTCCATCTCGCAGCTCCTAGCTAGGTTCAGATCCACAGAAAGCACCCAGAGACTGTAAGTTGTCTGATTCTGGTTTTGGCAGAAAATGCAGGCTTGCTGACATTATTCACTGCCCCAGCAAAAAGCTATTTCTGGCTTGCTGGGGTGGATCAGCATGGATCAGAACTCTGTCTCCAGAGGTTGTCTACCAGTGACACCAGAGACAAATCTGGAAGTGGACTTCTCTCTGTCTGTCTGTATGTCTCTCTCTCTTTCTCTCTCTCTCTCTCTCTCTGTCTCTCTCTCTCTCTCTCTCTCTCTCTCTCTGTCTCTGTCTCTGTCTCTCTCTTGTTTTTGTTGTGATACTGGTGGTTTTGTTTTTATTTTTCTCCTAAATTGTTTGATCTTGTTTTAATGAGTGTGAATATGGTATTTAGCTTTTTTGTGGTTGTGGTTCTGTTACGTTATTTTTATCTCTTCCTTCTCCCTTCCCTCCAGTCTTCTGTACCAGTTTTTTCAGTTAGTGTGATCTCCCTTTGTCCTACAACCTTACTTCTAATCTTTTCCTCTTCTTTCATTTTTCTTTTTTCATCTTAATTCATTTTAAATTTATCCCCTAATGGTAAAATTGACATAGTAAGAACTTATATACTGTATATAATTTTCTGGTTCATTTTTTTCTGTTACACAACCACTAATCCAGTTCATAAACTTAAAAGTGGCAAATTAATAGATTAGCTCAGTTTGGAATTTTCTAGGCTGTGCTTGATGCTATTGGTATCACTATAGCCAAAAGTGATATGATTTTTCTAAACAGTTGTTCTTCCTGGTATTCTATGACTGAGCTTGAATAACAGTCATAGAAAATCCTGTGGCATAGTCAAAGAACCAGAGACTGGGCCAAAAGAGCAGGAAATTCTTATCTCCAATAAACTGAACAGATAGGCTCTTCCAACACACTCAAAACACAAAAACCAGCTAAACCTGCATAGAAGAAACACATTTATTTCAAAAAGTAATGCATAGATTGACAGACAAAAGATGGAAAACAATACTCCATGTAACAGAAACCCAGAATAAAGCAGGGGTAGCCTTTCTACTTGAATACAAAGTTAATTTCAAGCCAAGGCTGTAAGGATGATAAAGAAGTTCACCAAATCCTTGTAGGGGAACAATCCCAGAGGAAGAGATAATGATCATAAATGTATATGAAACAAATAATAATCCACACAATTATATAAAACAAATACTAGCAGGCATTAAATAAATAATCACTAATGCAATTGTATTGGAGGATATCAATACTCCACTGTCACAAAAAGATAGATCAACTAGACAAAAAAATGAACAATGAAATATCAGAACAGAACCACACTTTTGAACAAATGAACTTAGTAGATGTTTCTATAGTATTCCACTACACATCACAATGCACATTCTTCTCAAATGCACTTACAATATTCTCCAAAATAGATCACACATTAGCTCATAGAACATGCATAAGTCCATAAAAAAGAACTGAAATATCCCATGCATATCATCAGACCATAGTGAAATGAAATTGCAAATGCATGAAAACTACCAGAATTTTGTAAACAAATGGAAAATAAATAATACCCTCCTGAACAACCAATAGATGCAGAAGAAATTAAAGAAGATATCAGAAAATTTTTACAGTTGGGTGACAACAATACAACTTATCAGACACAATGAAAGCAGTCCTAAGAGAAATTTATAACAATAAATGTCCATATCAGGAAAACAAAGTAATCACATATATACAACTTAATAGTGAACCTCAAACTTCTAGAAACAGAAAAGCAGGCTAAGCCAAAAACTTACAAGGAAGGAAATTATAAAGATCAGAACAGAAATTAATGTACTAGAGACTAAAATATCAAAAAAGAATCAATGAATCAGAGTTGGTTCTTCAAAAGATTAAATAAAATTAATAAATCTTTGTGCAACCTTATAAAAAAAAGAAAGAAAAGACTCAAATTCATGCAATTTGGAACAAAAAGGCTGAAATCACAGTGGACCCTGCAAAAATCCAGAAGAGCATCTATACTTACTTTGAAAACTTGTATTTTAATACAATGGAATGTGGAGGGAAAAAATGGAGAGATTCTTAGATTCATGTAAATTACCAAACCTGAATCAAGAAAATGCAAAAATCCTAAATAAACCAATATCAACAATGAAATCAAAGATGTAATTAACAACAAAGAATGTCCACATTCTGATTGATTCACTACTAAATTCTACAAGAAATCTAGAGAAGGCCCAACACCACCACTTCTTAAATTCTTCTATGAAATTGAAAGGGAAGCAATACTCCCAAATTCTTTCCCAAAATTAAGCATAATCCTGATAGAAAAACCAAGAGAAGGATCCAACCAAGAAAGTGAGTTAGAGGCCAATTTTTCTAATGAACATGGATGCAGAAGATCTCAATAAGATACTGGCAAGCACAATGCAGTAAATCTTCAAGATTATATACCATGACCTAATAAGATTCATCCCAGGGATTCAGGTGTGGTTCAACATATATAAATTAATAAATGTAATATGCCATATTAACAGAGCCAAGATCAGAATCATATAATCATTACAATAGATGCAGAAAAAGCTTTTGACCAAATCCAGCACCCATTCATGATAAAACCCTAGAGAAATCTAGAATAGGTGATCTTTATCTCAATCTGATAAAAACTATCTATGACAAACCAACAGCCAATGTCATACTAAGTGGAAAATAACTGAAAGTTTTCACTCTAAGATCAAGAAAAAGCAAGAATATTTACTGTCTCCACTTCTGCTCAACATACCTTGGAATCTTTAGCCAGAGCAATTAGACAAAAGAAAGAAACAAAATGAATTGAGATAAAAAATGAAGAAGTTAAACTACCATTATTTGCATATGATATGATATCCTACATAGAAGACCCTAAAATCTCCACTAAAAAATTTCTAGATGTAATAAGCAAATTCAACAATAGCTGGATATAAAGTAAACATTAAAAATCAATACCTTCATGTAGATGGGTAACAAACTCACTGAAAGAGAAATCAGGGAAACAATAGCTTTCACAATAGCATGCAAAAAGTGAAACACCTAGGGATCAACCTAATGAGGGATGTAAAAGACCTCTAAAAATGAAAATGACAATATTCTGAAAAAGGAGATTAAAGAGAATATTAGAAAATGGAAAGATAACCCTTGTTCTTGGGTAGGATTAACCAATATAGTGATAATGGTCATATATCCAAAACTGTTGTATAGATTTAATGCACTTTTGATCTAAATTCCAATAGCCTACCTCACAGAATTAGAGAAAACAATCCTAAATTTAATCTGGAATCAGAGGAGACCTGGAGTAGGCAAATTCCGGGCAACAACAGTAAGACAAAGGACATCAAAATCCCGGACTTGAAATTATACTACAAAGCTGCTAAAAAAAAACACGTGATACTGGAAAAAAAAAAGACTCAAAGATCAAGGGAACAGATTAAAAGATGCAAAAACAATTCCAAACATACAAAGCCAATTTATCCTTGACAAAGTTTCCAAATACATTCACAAAAAGGAAGATAGCCTCTTTAATAAATAGTGTTGGAAAAAGTGGTTCTGAGTATGCTGAAGATTAAAACTGGATCCATATCTTTCACCGTGCACTAAACAATATCTAAATATTAAAAGAGAAACGTTACATCTGCTGAAGGACAGATTAGGTAAAACTATTGAAGATCTGGTGTAGGGAAAGACTTTTTGAATAAAACCCTGATCACACAGAAACTATCACAAAGAATTAACAACTGGGATCTCATCTTACTAAAAAGCTTTTGCACAGCAAGAAAAACCACCAACAGAATGAACAGATAACCTACAAATGTGGGAAAAAATATTTGCTAGCTGTTCCTCAAAGGATTACTATCGAGAACATATAAAGAACTGAAAAAAAATCAGATCTCCAAAATTTAGAGACCCAATCCAAAAATAGGCATCTGAGATAAACATGAGCTTCTCAGATGAAATATAAACAGAAAATAAATACATAAATCAATCAGACCCCCCCCAAAAAATCAATAAAGAGTATCAGAATTGAACCACACTACTGGACATGTGATCAACGGAGTGTTTCTCCAGCAATAGCAGAATACAGATCCTTCTCAACAGCACATGAAACTTCCTTCAAAATAGATTGTGTTTTAAACATTAAGCCTGCTTAATTAAATGCAAAAAAATAGAATTTTGTACATTTTATCACATCATAACAGAATAAAACTACAAATCAATAGCAAAAGAAATCACAGAAACTATGTAACACATGAAGATAAAGAAAACCATTCTCAAATTATCAGTAGATCACAGACAAAATCAGAAAACAAATATAAAAGGTCCCAGATTCAAATGATAACACTATAACATACAAAAACCTATAAAAGCAATTATAAGACAGAAGTTTATAACTAAGCAGGCCTACAAATCCCCAGTAAAGAGACTAATGATGCTTCCTCAGACCCAAGAAAACTGAGAGCTATCTAAATCCAAAACTTCTACAAGGAAAGAAATTACATACATCAAAGCAGAAATCAATGAAATTTAAACTAAAAATAAGGATCAATTACTCAGAGAGTTGGTTCTTTGAAAAGATAAATAAGATCAATAAACCCTTGGCCAAATATAAAAAAAACAACTCTCTCAATTCAATTAGAAGTGAGAAAGAAAACTCACAATAGATACCACTGACATTCAGAAGACTATACCAAGTTAAAATAGGAAAATCTAAAACAAACTGATAAATTGTTACACATATGACTTATCAAAGTTGATTTATAATTGTATAGAAACCAAGCATAGACAACTAATAGAAAATGAAAGTAATAAAATAATGAAAGCCCTGCCACATAAACAAAATTTATGACCTGATAGATTCATGACTTTATTTTATGAGAACTTTAGAGACAACATAATGCTAGCACTCTTCAAAGTCTTCTACAAAATAGAATGAGATGAGAATCCGCCAAACTCATTCCTGGAAGCTAGCATTACCCTGATACCAAAAGCAGACAATGACTTAAAAAAAAAGAGATAATGATGTTTCTTTAAGATAGGTACAAAAGCTTTTAAGAGGATACTGCAACAAATTATTAAAATGATCATATGCCATGACCAAGTTGACATTGTTCTAGACTCAAGAATGATATAACTTATACAAATCCATAAATGTAATAAAACATATAACAGAAATATTAAAATCATGTGATCATCTCAATAGATGTGGAAATGAATCTTTTGATAAAATCTAGTATCTATTCATGATAAAAATCTTGACAAAAATAGATCCAGAAAAACCTTTACACTAACTGCTCAAAGCTGTTTATGGCAAACCAAACTGACAACTTCCTACTAAATGGAGACCAATGAAAAGCATTCCTATTAAAATCAGGAACTGGAAAGAGATGTTCACTCTCACTACTTCTTTGCAATAAGTTATGCCAAAGTTTAAGCCAGAGCACTTGGGCAAGTAAAAGAAACTAAAAGTTACAAATAGTAAAGGAAAAAGTCAAGCTACTTGTATTTTCAAATGATACGTTCTTTATTATAGAAGACACAAAAAACTCACCAAAAGATTATACCTAATAAACAAATTCACACAAAAACCAAAAGTGATCCTATATCCCATTAATGAACCTTCTGAAAAAGAAATCTGGAAAATAATCGCATTTATGACAGCTTCAAAAGATTTAAACATTTAAAAATTAATTTAGGAGGGAGTGAAAGATCTCTATAATGAAAACTATAGTACTTGGAAGAAAGAAATTGAAGAGCACATTAATAAAATGAAAGGAAATACCTGGTTCCTAAATATGCAAGATTTGTAATTTCAAAATGGCCATACAAAAAATGCTACACAGCTTTAAAACAATTCCAATAAAAAAAAATTCTTAACAGAAGTACAAAAAATAATGCTAAATTTGTATGGAACCAGAAGAGACTCAAAATAGTGAAAGCAGTCCCAAACAAAAACAGTAAATCAGGAAACATTACAAGATTTCAAGTTACATTGCAATACCAAACCACATCAATAAAAGCAGCACAAAAACAAACATTATGCCAATGAAATAGAATAGAAGACACCTAAATAGGCCCATACATACTTAGTTATCTGATGTTTGACCATAATACTAAAAACCAAAGCTGAAGACAGATAACATCTTTGACAAATGGTACTGGAGAAGCTGATTATCCAAGTAAAAATGAATCAAAGACTTAAATAAAAAAAAATAGTTTGAAAACTATTGAAAATACTCTTGAAAAATATTCTTGAAAGCTATTGAAAAAACTCTTGAAAAATACTCTTGAAAACAGAGGCATACCCAAGGACTTTCTTAAAAGAATTTCAACAATAAGGAGAATAGAAAATGGGATTATTTCAATTAAAGAGCTTCTTCACCACAAAGGGAATAGCCAACACAGAGAGGTGACAACCCATATAAAGGCACAAATTTTGTCAGCTGTTCCTCAGACAAAATCTATTATCTAGCAAATATAAAAACCTTAAAAAATACACCCTCCAAAATAAGTCAATCAAAAATTGAATAGACATTGAAATGAATAAACACATCACAAAAGAAGTACAAATGGTCAATAAGGACATGAAAAAATGTTCAAGATCTTTAGTGATTAAAGCAATGCAAATCAAAAAATCAAAACAATGTTGAGATTCCATTCTACACTAATTAGAATTAGTATGACCAAGAATTGAATAAACATATGCTGGAGAGCATGTGGAAGGAAATAAATACTTCTGCATTCTTAGTGGGAATGCAAAGTATTATGGACCACTACGAAATTCAGCATGGTGATTCCTCACAAAACTAAAAGTAGAAATTCTATACCTGTTCTGGGTTAAAGCCACGGTATTATAATCACACATACCTACTCATGTCCATAGCAGCAGAATTTGCAATACCTAAGTAATGAAAGTAGCCCCAATGCCCATTAACAGTGAATGGATAAAGAAAACATGGTACATATGCAAAATAGTCTACTATTCAGCCACGAAGAAGGATGAACCCAAATCAAGTTTGGAAAATGGATGGATCTTGAAATGATGATGAACAATGCTAAGTGGAAGAAATCACACGTGGAGGGTTAAGTATTACATGGTTTCTCTTATATGAGAAACCCAAAATACAGAGTAAAAAAAGTAATGGGAGAAAGACATAGAGTCAATATGAAATATAAATTGTGTTTCACAGGTTAATAACAAAGTATATTAAAATGAACAGAAATTCTACACATGACATCACTATATGAATTAGTAATACATAAAATTATAGAACATATGGAAAATGTATGCAATAACACCGAAAATCACACCAAAATTGCTGACAGATGTAAAATAAGACCTAAGAAATGTGGAAACCTGCCACATTCATGAATTGAAAGATACCTATTTGCTCAAATTAAGGCATAGATTTAGTGAAATCTCAAATACAATCTGAAATATTTTCTTTAGTAATTTACAGATTATAAAATTTATAGCTATATAAAGGACTTGGAACAGAAAAAAACAATACTGAAAAATAACCTGATTTTAAGACAGTATAAAGTCAGTATCAGATGTGTGTCAAAGCAACACAACGTTAGACATAGACCTATGAAACATAAAAGTGATCCCACGATTTGCACATTTATGATGAATTGATTTTTAGCAAAAGTGACAAAGTAATTTGATTGGAAGAATGGATACTGGAAATGATACTGGAAATTTTGAATCAAAGTAAGTAAAAACCTGACGTAGACTAATTCCTTACAACAAAGAGGAAAAATTCAAAATAATGCTGACATCTGAACATATAATATCAAAAATAAATCCTGCAAAATAAAAAATAAGAAAAAAATACTTCTAATTTTTAATTAGGTACATCTTTTTTAATATTAGACAGTAAACATATATTCAAAAAACAAGTTGTAAATTTAATATTTTAAAAATTAAAATGCTTTGCTTTTTTTAAAACCCCCAGGATATAAACAACAAACCACAGACAGGGAAAAAATACTTTTTTTTTTTTTTTTTTTTTGTCTTTTTCGTTTTAATCAGTACCAGGGATTGAACTCACGACTGCCTGCTTGCAAGGCAGGTGCTTATGCCGCTGAGCTAAATCCCCAGCCCCTGGGAAAAAACACTTATAAAACATATATTTGATAATGAGTTTATATCTAGAATAGGTGAATGACTCTCATGATCAAATAAAAAGATAAAGAACTAATTTTTATAAGGATAAAAATATCTGAAGCAGATATTAAGAGAATAAAACATGTCTAACATCACTGGTGCTCAGAGAAGTGAAAATATTACATTGTTATCACAAAATGCCCTTCAGGGTGACTAAACAAAAAGTTGACAGTGCCAAATATTACCAAGGGTGTAGAACATCCTGAAGACCTATATGTATATATCACAGGAATATAAAACATTGTAACCTTTTAGAAAAGTGTTTACCTATTCCTTATAAATGCAAATACTCATAAAAACCCAGCGTTTGTCCTCCTGTATTTAAGACAAATGAAAACATATACCTATTCAAAGACCTGTATATAAATACTTCTAATAGGGCAAACTTAAGTAAACCAAATTTCTATCAATAGGCAAACGAATGAACACACAGTTGTATCTCTACATAAAAAAATACTATATATTCATGAAACAAACTATGGATGATTGCAACAACATGAATGCATTTCAAAATATACTGTGCTGAATAAAAGAAACTGCTTACAAAAATACAGACTCCATGATTCTAATGACACAACAATACATGTCTTCTAGGAGAATCCATGCTAGCGGGACAGGAGTAGAACCTGAGATCTGGTGACCGACTACCCTGGAGCACAAGAAAATTTAAGCATGAAGGTGATTTTCTCTAATAGGATTGGTCTAGTACACTTAAAATGGTATATTTTCTTGTTTGTAATTCATTTCTCAATAATATTTTTAAAACTCTTTCAATAAATAGGAAACTAGAAAGTTTCCTTAATCTGACAAGATGTCAAATAACTGTGTAGGTAATATTTAGCAGAGAAATGATGAAAAATTTCTCCGTCAAGTTAGGAAAAAGAAATGATACAAACTCTTAATTTATGTTAATTTTTTATTTGAGGCTCTATGCATTTTGATAAAAGAAAGAATTACAACTTATAAATATCAGAAATAAAACCATTTAATTTTTAGACGATGTGAAATTTCATATAGTATCCAAAAGAAAATAAAAAATAAAAAACTTTCTAGAACTAATGAGAAATTTTAAAAATACCAAGTACTACAAAATTAATATTTAAAAAATAAACATTTTATATACCAAAAGCAACCCATTGGAATATGAAATTTTAAAATACATTATGTTTACAACAGTATTGCTAAATATAAAATATTTAGAAACCAATTTAGCCAAAATATATAATACTTATAAATTGAAAACAATAAAACATTTCTGAAGGAAATTAAAGAACATATAAATAGTTATGTCCTTGAGTAGAAGGGTTCGGATTGTTAGTACTGCAATGTCCTCAAAGTGTGAAAGCTTCAATGAAAATTAAAGATATTTCCAAAAGCTATTTGGTAGAAGTAGTTAAACTCTTTACAAAAAAAAAATACGGAATTGCAAAGCATTTAAAATGGTCAAATCAGTTTAATAAAAGAACAAAGCAGATTTATACCATCTGACTACAAGAATTACTATAATCTTACAGTAATCACCATTATACAGGTATCACTTAAGCAACTGAAAAATAGATAAATCAAGTAGAATAACAACCTTAAAAAAAATTCAATTCCTATTTACTTAGTTACCTAGCATTTGACAAACATGTAAAAGTGACCAAGTGAAGTCTTTTAAACAAATGGTGTTAGAGTAACTGAATTTCCATATGGGAACAAATGACTTTTAGCCTATCTCATACTATTAATAAAAATGACTCCAGTCATATATTTAAAACCTAAAATTAAAAGTTAGGGAAACATGAAGATGTGTAATTTACTATTAGTGCAAGTTTTTTAGGCAGATCACAGGAAGCAAACCAAAGGTAAAAGGAAGATATATTAGACCACATCAAATCAAAAAGTTCTACTTATCAAAACCACCATTCAGGGGCTGGGGATTTAGCTCAGCGGCATAAGCGCCTGCCTTGCAAGCAGGCAGTCGTGAGTTCGATCCCTGGTACCGATAAAAACGAAAAAGACAAAAAAAAAAAAAAAAAAAAAAAAAAAACCACCATTCAGAAAACAAATACATTATTTATAAACTTATCAGACTAAAGATTAGTACCCAGGATGCATTAGGGGATACCTATAACTCAGTAATAAAAGAAAGCCAATAAAATAAATGAGCAAAACACAAAACAGCATACATCGTTAAAGTAGATATACAGATGTATGAGAAAAATAAGAAACACTATTCTACTTCAACAACCAGTAGACAAATTGAAAATCAATTCCAATAATTTACCACCAGATAGTGACCAAATGGCTACAAGTGATCGCAACAATTTAAATGTGAGCACACGTGTACACAGAGTAGAAATGCTATTAAGAAAGACCTAAAAGAATTTAAATAATAGGGAACAAGTGCAAAACAAACTACAAAGACATCACAGACAAATCTAAACTGCACATTTTATACAACAAAAAACTTACATGTCAAAATGTAATTATTAAATGTGGAAATAGCTATGTGAAGGTTCATTGTAGTTTTCTTTCAACTTCTATAAATCTACAGAAACTTTCAAAAAAATGTTTAAAAATCATAAGGTAATCACTGCATAAATATTTATATTTTTCAAATAATAATTAAATACACATGTTAAATCTTTATTTGTACTTGTCTGTAGAGTTGTGGTTAACTGTCCAAATTCTTGTGCTTCAACCAGGGATTTAGCCCAGTGGCACAGTGCCTGCCTGGCAAGTGTAAAGTCCTGAGTTTGATTCTTGGTATATTAAAAAAAAAAAAACAAAGCACAAATTCTTGTGCTTAAGTGTTTTAGTTTTAACCTCAGTCATCCACTTACTGGTTGTGTGAATGTGGACAAGATATTTGGCTTCTCTGTGCCTCCATTTCCTTATTTGTAACATATGAGTAATAAAATACTATTTTGATATGATTACTGGTATCATTGATTTTGATTGTACACAGAAACATTTGTAACTTTGTTCAACATGTGTTAAGCATTTAAAACCTGTTAGCCATGATAACTTTATTACACACACACATTAACTCATGTAGCTCACCTATTCTAAAGGGATGTGCAAAATACAAGAATATATAGTAAAGTTATAATGTAGCTGCCTACTGAATTTTATTTGTAGCTTCAACTAAAGAACACAAATTGCAATTTGTTACTATATACCAAAATGATGTTATTTTATATGTTTTGTACCAGAAAACATGCAAAAATGAATCCATTCACTGCTTAGGCAAAATACTCCATCTATTCAGAAGGCAGAGACTGGGGTTCATACCTCATAAACACGCCTGGACTGAATTCTCAAATGACTCAGCAGCTGTGTGACCCAGGGCATGGTATTTAATGTTGCTGAAATTAAATTTCTGCATCTCCAAAATGAAGTTGATAATAGCCTGTAGGCATATATGCAGGAATAAATGAAATTTACCATATGCAAAGCTTTAATGGAAATTATGGCATATAATATAAACACAATAAATGAAGTTGTATTTTGTAGCATAGACCACTGGCAATGATCTACAGTTAGAGGCAGACTAAACGACTCAGGAAAATCTATTGGGAAAGCTCCCAGGAAGATCCTATAAGTGTCATGCTAAAACTAGTACATGTTCCAAATTTTAAGGCTGACACAGAAGGTTGTGTTAGCATGATTTGTTGGCAGTATCATTTCCTTTAATACTTCAGTACACACAGTTCAGTCAGAGGTTGCAAGTTTCTTTTTTGAAAGTCTTCCAATCTATTCTCCATTTCTATTGACCCTCTAATAGAATGAACTATTGCATTTGTAATGTATCTCAATTTAATACATTTTAAAATGATACCTTGAAAATTGTATTTATTATGTAACTATAACTGAGCTAGTGCTGCAATCTCCAATTATTTTAATAGAAATGTGATCCACACATATGAAAACTATTTTTTTTCAGTTTTTATTTTTTATTAGTACATGTTTCTAATACATAATAGTTATATCCTTTATAGGGAGTTGGTACACATACATACAAATCTTAATTATGTTTTTCAACACTTTTTCCTCCTCTCATCCCCCATCGTTTAATTGCATTTCCATATGAGAAAGATCTATCTCCTTATATTATGTTATCTATTTTTTTTTTTTTGCTCTTTATTTATTTTTGGAGCTTTTCTCATAGGAAGGAAATCATGTGTCTATTTAAACTCATGTGTCTGGTTAATTTCCTTTAACATTATGTATACTAAATTAAGCCTTTCTGAGAAAGTAATCAAATACACAAAAAATCTTAAGATAGCAAATGCTATCCCTTATAATATTTGTCTTCTTTGCATTTAAATAGTTTGATTGACCCATAAGAAGCATATATCCAGTAATAGTGTTCATGTAACAATTACCACGCCTAGTTCCCAATCATAAAGAATTAAGCACCATTTCTAACAGGGTTAACATTAAATCTTTGGGCTCATTGAATGATTACATGTGACAGCTCTAACTTACATGAAGGGAATATTGGCAGAGGCAGAGAGATCCATTTCTAATAATTATACAAGTTGACACTCACTGACACCTATCATCTGACAAGCACAGCACCGGACACTTTTCATACATTTTTAAATGATTGCATCACTTATGTGATGTGAATACTGTATACTTGCCACTTTATGTGAAAAACTGAGACCTGGGAAAATACAAGAACGCCTCATATTAAAGTCAGGGATAGAACTGGAACCCTAGTGTGCCTTCCACACTATCTTACCTCCTTCTCATTGAGGAAGAAATGCAGAGATCAAAGAGACCTTTGATAAAGTAAATAATCACTGATTTAGTAAAGGTAGAGCAAGATTAGAGATGAACAACAGTTGAGTGAAAGAATGAATGGTATTTGGTAACTGGTGTTATATAACGGATCAGTGAGCTATTAGTGACAATTTATGATGAGTCCTAAAAATGGCTTCTGTAAGTGATTCTACAGAGAGCTGAAATAAGAGAAAGTCCTGCAAAGCAGTTGAATTTTCACTAGGGACCATTAAAGAAAACAAAAACACCTAGGAACCATCTTAGAGATATAAGTTGGAAGTTCTAAATAAATCAGGAATAAAAATAGTGTAAAATAAAATAAAATAAAGCCTGGGAAAAACACAATTCCTAGGGACACAGAAATAAAAACCAAAAGGAAAATTAAGATAGACAAAAATAAGAGGCTGAGAAGGAAGACAACAGGTGAGAATAACAATCAGGTATTTGAATATGAAACTCAGATGAGATGAAAAGATATCAGTGAAATGAAAGTTAAGCTAGAAATGCATTTACCCGGACGTAATGCTGAGAAATAGAAAGTAGGAAAGAAAACAGAAGGCTCACCTGGTAGGAGTCCCAGAGGAAAGAAGTGAAGAAATTATGAGGGAAGAATGTTCAAAGAGAAATGAAAATAAGAAATTTTCTGTGAAAGATTAAATATACTAATTTTTAAGTTAAAAATTTGAAGTAGAAAAAAACTTTACTCACACCACTCCAAAAAAAAGTCACATAGTGGAGGAAGTGCAAAAGAAAACCCAGGATAAAAGATGATTTTTAAATAATAATTACATATTAGATTACTTTTTAGGAATGGAGATCAAAACAAACCAAGAGAATATAAACTCAGACTCCTCCTCTGAAAAAAATAGGAGTCTTGGAGAATGGGTGAACAGCAAGCAGCAAAGTAAAAAGCCTGTCTGAGAGAAACAGCCCAGAAGCTGGAATACATCGTTCTGGAAAAGGAAAACCAGGAAAGACATAGGTCCCCTTGACCCAGGAAGAAACTAAAGTGAGAACTGAAGCCCACAGAAAGAATTTTAAAAAAGAAAAACTTGAACAGAAGAAGGCGGTAGCTGACGCGCTCTCACCAGAGCCAGTCCCACTGTTGGAACCTGCAGATGCACGGGTGAGGTGCAGCTGGTGGCGGGCAAGCCTGAAGGCCTCGGTGGGAGATGTAAGGGCACAAGGGAGCAGTGGACCAGACAACTACACCGGTTGGCGTGCCGAGCTCACGCGGCTGCGGCTCAGCTAACTGCCCGGGTTCCCGCTGCTTCGACTCCCCAGGGCCGCAGTCCCACCGGGGTACAGGCGCACTGAGGGCCGGATCAGTGAGACCAACAGAAAGCAGAGCTAGCAGGGGACCTGCATTGACCTGTGGTGAGTGTCAGGAATAAAACCTTTCCACAGGAAAGGAAACCATTTCTTGGAACCGGGCAGGAATGGCAGAAAAAAGGTGTTGCAGAGACTTCAGTCAGTCGTTCCCTTTCCAGATGGGATCGGTCAGATGTGCTTGTCCTGGGCCACGCCACTGGCTGGGAAGAAGTAGGGTGTCCCAGACCAATTCCCTAAGGCACAGTGATGGCCTCCGCAGGCTGGCTGACCTGGAGGGGAGGGGCCAGCATAAGCAGTCCCTATTAGCACACTGGAGTAGGCAAGATCACCTAGCCAGCATGCTTCAGAAGAACCAGAATCAACAACAACAAAAAAGGGACTGGGCCCTTCTCTATGGAAGAAACAAAAAATATGAGAACAGGAAACAATAAGAAAAAGCTCCCAGCCCCCAAACCTGAGAACATTAATCCAAGAAAGGTAAATACAAAGGAGAATGAGAACAGCAAGCATGCAATATCAGACACAGCATCAGTGGACATAAAGAAATATCTTCAGGACCTCATAGACGAGTTTAAAAGTGAAATATTTAACCAAGTAAAGCAAGATATAAGTAGATTAATAAAAGAAATGCTAAACACCTCTTAAGAAGACACAGATGGAAGAATGGAGGAACACAAAGAAGAGAAACATTTGATGAAGAATATAAAGAAAATACAGAGTACATGAAGCAAATTCAAAGAGATCACCAGGAAATTAAAAGCTTCATTGAAAGCTGGTAAAACTGCTTGAAAGAAACTAAGGATAGATTATTCAAACTGGAGGACAGGTTTGCAATGTGGGATTATGAAAGGAAAAACTTTTTAAAAATAACAAGGAAACAAGCAAGTAACAAAGCAATACAAAGGCTAGAAGATGACAAAAGGATCTGTAACTTGAGAATAAAGAGTGTGAATGAAGAAGCAGGGGTACAAAAAAAGGAACTACAAAGGTTATTCACAGAAACAATTAAGGAAAACTTCCCAAACATAGGAAAATGAAATGATATTCAGATATATGAGGCATACAGAATTCCAGCCACCTACAACCAAAACAGAGCACACCCAGGCATATAATAATCAAGATCCTAGAAATTCAATATGAGAACAGAATATTAAAAGCTGTTAGAGATAAGACACAGATAATCTATAGAGGAAGGCCCATCAGAATTACAGCAGACTTCTCGGCACAAACCATCAAGTCAAGAAGAACCTGGAGCGAAATATTCCAAGCCCTGAAAGAAAATAACCTCCATCCCAGATTGATATACCCTGAAAAACTGTCTCTAGAAATTAATGGAGAAACAAGATGCTTCCAAGACAAAGAGGAACTGGGGAAATTTGTGACTACCAATCCAACTCTACAGGGAATACTGCAGGGCATTCTAGAGTGAGTGAAAAGTACTGGGATTCCAGGAACAGCGGCAGAGAGGCCTCAATGAATGGAGCAGAAAGTAGAATGAAGACAAGCAGACAACTAATGGCAAACAAAGAGCATAACAGAAATGAGGCAGAGAAGGTTGGTTGTAAACTCTAATATAGATGGCCTTGATACACTAAATTAAAAAAAAGAGAGAATCACAGGTAGAGTAGCTCAGGAGATAGGGTCTACTGAGGTGCTCTTTATAGGAAATATAATTAACCTGAAAAAGGGTGAATGGACTGAAAATCAAATAGGGGAAAACAAGCTCTATGTGACAGGGAGCCAGAGAGTAGTATGGGCAACTAGACCAGTATTTGTGGATAGGTTGGAAAGACAGGCTTTCATAGGTAAAGGAATATAATTAGAGATCAAGTCTTGGAGGGAGAAGGTTTGGAACCACTTAGGTAAATAGCAGGTTGCCCCCCACCAATTTAAAATCAAGGGTCTAGATGAGACCAAAAAATACACAGTGTACCCTGGAGAAGTGAAAGGGAGGAGTGGTCTTTAAAAAGATGGCAGAACATATTGTTAATAGTTTATCAAGAATTAAAACCCATATTACACCACTCTGATTAGACAGAATTTATTCTGTCCCAGTTTGTCTACTTGCATTAGGTTTGAGGGCACAGACAGCTATCCCCAAAACACCAGGATATAGCACAGTAATCATCTCTAATTTCCTATTAACTTAATTTGGAGCCCTGTATGACTTATACTGGTTTATTATGACTGATCTTAGTTAAATCTGATTTGTTTGATTATTGTTTGGTATTGACCGATTTTATTCAAAACTGATATGATTGATTGTATCAAGTCTGAGAGTTTAGGCAATTCCACTGAAGATAACAAGATTCACTACGATACCCATTCTGGCTTGATTACTACCTGTTTTTGAAGGTTTATACTACATACAAAATTGTGTTTTTACTATTAGGTACTGATATATTCAATTATACTATGTCTGATGGTATAGCCAATTCTGTTGAAGATAACAAGAGACAACATAGTAACCATGGTAGAACCCTTGTACAGTGGTCTTATATGTCTTTTTCATTTCATGTGTTTATAGAAATATGTTTTCTTTTTGTCTTGCTTTGTTTTGCTCCTCCCTCTATTATATAGAAAGGATAGAAATACATGTTAAGACTCATGCATGCATAGAACCAATAAACAGTTTATGAGAACTGATCTTATGACACATGATGAAATAAACAAATACTTTGAAGAAAAAGAGACACTACAGTACCCAGTGCTGATCTAGGAGTATCATAATGTAAAACCCAGCAATACTATTATTCTTTGTTCAGAGTGATTTTTGTTGAACAGAACTGGTTGCAGTCTTGCTGTTTGAAACCCCACTTTATATGTTCCACTTTTGTATCTTTGAGTAACTATTTGTAAGAGGACAATATGTAAATATCAATTAGTGATTTCTTACTGTTTATTCTTTCTTTGAAAGTATGTATTATTTCTACCTCCATTTTCTGTTTTGTTTAGTCTTTAAATAAAATTAAAAAAAAAGAGCAAAGGGAGGGAAAGTTGGAAACTACTGTCAATTTCTTATTGTCTTATCTTGAACTCTTGCACTGTTTACACAATTTTATTAGGTTTGGCTTTGTTCTGTCTTTTGTTAGACGTTATGCTTTCAGATGGTAAAGGCAGCTATTTTGAATATAATGGGCAATATTATGGTAATCAGAGTTTCCTATGATATTATTTTGAAGTCTTATAAGCTTTCATTCATTGGCCTGATTTTATTTTGTTTTGTTTGATTTTTGTTATGTGAGATGCTATGAATGCTATTTTGAAGAAAACAAGACATTGTGGTAGGTATTGCTGATTTACTATCATCTTGTCTTGAAGTCCTACTATGCTTTTGTTCTTCTGTTTTGATTGGATCTATCCTGTTGTGTATTATTTGATTTTATTATCTGTGATGTTATAGACAAATTTTTTGAGGAAAATGAGGCATTATAGTAGCCATTGTTCATTTCCTGTTATTTGGTTTTGAAGTCCTATAATGCTTTCATTCTTTTGAATTTTTTTTTTTTACTATATTGTTATGTTTAATATTATTATGTGGGAAGGTATGCTCAACTATTTCAAAGAAAAGAGACATTATGTTAGCTACTCTTGATGTCTGGTTGTTTTGTTATGAAGTGCTGTGTTGCTTGCATTTTCCTGTTCTGATTTGCTTTGTTTCATTCTGTTTTCTTTTGTTTTATTTAAAATTTAAAAAATCTAAAAAAAGAAAAATAATAATCATTTCAAATCTATACTGAAATAAATCATAATTCAAAAGAACTGAAAATATTTTCAGATAGAAACGGGCAAAAGTGTTTCACTCAATTCTCATTGAAAAATATATAATAAAGAATATGTTTTAGGAAAATAGAATTAAATGTGACCCATAACTATGGAAATAAGAAATAATAGCTAGCAAAATGTGAGAAATATGTGGGTATAATTTAAAAGATTTTTAATGCAAGAAATAAGTACACATTTAAAGACTTAAGTTTATTTTTAAACAAATTGAAACAAAAATCCGAAAACAAATTGAGCAAAAAGGTTTAACAATGAAGTGTGTAGTGGTCACAATAAAATAAAATAGTATTCTAAGATATATTTTTTGGTAGAATAAGTGATATTGATTAATGTCAGGCACTATATGGGCAAGCATACTAAAAGAATTAATGTGATACTAAAATAAATACACAATATAAAACATACACAGAAAAACAAAAATGCCATCAAGGGGCTAGGGATTTAGCTCAGCAGCATAAGCGCCTGCCTTGCAAGCAGGCAGTCGTGAGTTCGATCCCTGGTACTGATAAAAAGGAAAAAGACAAAAAAAAAAAAAAGAAAAAAAAAATGCCATCAAACAGAAGGCAAAAGAATAAAAAAATCAAAACTAAACAAACAACAAAATCAAACAAAAACTAGTTTGTGGGAGGTACATAACATGATAAAAAGAAATTGAAATGGATCAGCAGCTAAAATGAATATGTTAACAAATTCATCAACTGTTAAAATTTCTAAAATGGTAGCTGTACCCTATTCAAATAGGAAGCAATTAAAACATCATAACAAAGCAAATGTGAGAAGAATGAAAAAAGAGAAATTATGTAGATGCTTAGGAAGGAAAAATGGTGTATAGTGATTTCTGATGAAATTTTTTTAAAAACTAATTTTTTTAGAGAAACTATAAGTGAATCGTATGAATAGACATTTGCTGTGCATGCACATAGACCTTGGTTCAACTACCAGCATAGATAGATAGACAGATAGATAGAGTTTGTGTACAGTACTGAGTAAAGCATGTATTCTAATAGTGGTAAAAAGAAAATTCCCTGAGTCAATATAGTACTTCACCTGTATAAACAACTTGAGAGGATTATAAGTGTAAATTGAAAAAAGCAAAAGTTGAATTTGACAATTTTAACATAATATCTTAATATGTGACAGACAAAACAAAAGCAAGACTAAGCTAGGGAAGATTTAGAAAAGATAAATAATAGCAAATAGATAAATACACAGCTCTAGCCAGACCAATTAGTGAGCTAATATTATTTCAAATACACAGAGATTAGCTACAATAGTTAATCACAAAGGAAGTCCTAACAAATACCAAATAGTTAGTAGTATTCAAACTACATTACAATGAATGTAAAACAAAAATTTTAAATTCCAACTCAGTGTAAAGCCATGAGATCAAATGCAAATGCTGAATAAAAGATAACTTCTACATATCCTGGCTTGAAAACTAACACATATATACTTTTAAATAATTCATATGTCAAAAAATAAATTATAAAATAATAAATATACAGATATAAAATGGTAATATACTACATGTCCTTCTAGGACACATCTACAGCAGTCCTTAGAATACTGTTAAGTTTAAACGCATAAATCAGAAAATAAGTCAGATTATAAGAGATTACATTCAACATCTAACATGAATTGTGGACTTTTTTGTACACGATATTAATTTAAACCATTAAAAGGAAAGAAATTCTATTTGAATAAGTTAGTATAATACTCATATTAGTTAGAATTAAACAGGCAAAGTTGATCATTTGAAAAGAAGCTGAGTATAACAAAAGTTCTAGAATACAGCTGCTTTGCTGTTCAGGTCTTCATCTTGAGTAGGAGAGAGCCAGCCATGAGCTCAGAGGAAACACTAGTGAAGGAGTATTCGACTTATGTGTTGCTTCTCTCCTGCCATCATCTGAGCCAAATAACACCTGCCCAGGAGTAGCAGTGACTCAGCTCTAGTTCAGGCATCCACAGAAGCAAATCAAAAATGTATGGAGCCCTGAGCTTGTGGGAAAAAAAAAATAGAACAAGAACTAATGAGGTTCATGAAGTATTTTTCAACAGCTTTTGCTCAAGATGCCTAGCCTGATAATTACAGTCCCAGATTTTGAGCTTTTATTTTTTGTTAATACCATGACCCTTTTCCTTACATCAAACTAAATTCATTAATACCCCAAACAAAACTTTAACATCTATTTATGGAATCCAAAAACTGGTCCAGGATTTTCAGAGTACAAAAAGTAAAAATCAACACAGTTATTTAAGGAAAAATATAATGTGAGAGTTATACCCAAAAGACAAAGTGGATTTTCCACATATAAAAAATAAGTAAGAACGTTTCAACAGACAAACACACAGTAGACCAATTAAGCACAAAATAATTTAATCTGTGTGGATTTTGGGAATATATAAATTTGGAGAAAGTGTTGTTTGTTGCACAAATGGTACTGGAATATTTGTCTACTTCCACTGAAAAAAGACAAATTAATTCTTAATTTATAATGAAGAGTACAATAACATTTCCAAGAACTCCATAGGTGTACATGAAAATCAATCTTAGAAATATTTTAGGAAAAAAAATAAATTTTCATCAGGGAGAGAGATGGATTTGTTGTAGATTTTCTTATATTTTTTATACAAAATATAAAGGATAAAATACATAAGGGATATACTGAAAATAAGAATTTCTTTAAACATTTAAACAAATTTTACATTGTATTTCATTTATATTCTTCTAAATTTAAACAAATATTAATTACACTATTAGTAAGATTTGCTGTGATGGTACCATGCATGCGTAGATCATGCATTGACCACATCCACTCACATTCCTACTGCTGTTGTAACCTAAGAGCAGAGCAGGATGTCTTCCTAATCTAAACTTGCTTGTTTGCAGGATAATTTGCTTGTTTGCAGGATGTGCCTTCCCCAGAGGATGTTTGCCTAACTTGCTTGTTAGGCCACCTGAACCTTGTTCTTCCCAAGAAGTGTAACCCCCGCGTCCCTGTTCTGTAGTGTGCGGCAAACCCCACCCCTGCATCGTGAGACCACCAGCTGTTTGCGGGTTTTTTTTTTTTTTTTATTTAAGAGGAAAAAGAGAAAAACACAAAACAAACCAAAGCGGTGTAAGGGTACACGTAATACAGAACTACAAAAAAACAAAACAAAACAAAAAAAACAAAACAAACAAACAAAAAAACATAACAGTAAGAAATCACCTGTTAGTATATTACATATTATCATCTTGAAAATAGTTCCTCAAATCACAGTATCAAAGAATACAAGGTGGACATTCAAACAGGTAGACTGCAAACAGCTGTGTTCAATGATCCAAAAACATTGATAAAGTCAGCTATTTAACACCCCTAAACACACTTGCTGTTATATCCGTTAGAGCTTTTTCTTTTTTTTTTTCCCTCTCTTTTTTACAACAAAATTCACGCACTTTGGATTTCATTACTCCTTAGTGCTTATTACTTTTTTTTTTGGGGGGGGGGAAGAATACAGTCAAATATGGCAAAACAAAGCTGTCAGTCAATACCAAGGATAGACATAGCACATGATGTAGAACAGAGTACAAGGTTATCAACAATGGTTATCAACGTTGTCTCTTGTTTCCTTAAAAAGAATTGTCTATCTCATTAGATATTATAAACTTGGACAAAACAGTAGAGAACAAGACCAATAAAACTTAGGCATTCTAAACATTACAGGACTTCCAAAGAAGACAATAGTCAAACCAGAATGGGTATCTTAGTGAATCTTATTGTCTTCAAAGTAGTTGCCTATGTCTTCAAACTTGATACTACCATATAGAATGGAACAGAGTCTAATCAGTCAAAACAAGATCGTGGGAGTACTACAGGACTTCAAAACAAGTTAATAGGAAATCAAAAAGAGTTACTATTTATATATCCTAATTTTTGGAATTTTTTCTTTAATTAAGACAAACATAAGAAATGACTAAATAATTTTTTTAAAACAATAAGGGGGAGATTGAGATAAAACAGGACATAACAATATAATAATAGAGGTCACAGCATGACTGTTTCAACAACCTAGTACTTCACCACCATATAACCTGACTTAATAGTAGTTACCATAGTGTCTTTTTCCTTGATATATTTGGATAAAACTTCATATACTCTAGCTTCAAATATTTTCAAATCAAGAAGCCCAGAATAAAGCCTTTCTAATTAATGAGTGAGAACTTTATAAGGCTCCAAGGCCACCTAATGGGGAATCATGATTACCACATATTTTTATATATTTGAATCATTACTTACATTAGGGAAACTATTCGGTATTCACACATGCGAGATTGATTTATTTCACTTATGAGTATGGTCTCAAGCTGCGCCCATTTATTGATAAATATCTCAATGTGATCCTTCTTTATAGCTGAATAATACTCCATTGTATAGAAATACCACAACTTTTTTATCCATTCCTCAGTTGATGGATACTTGGGTTGTTTCCAAGATCTGGCGATTACAAATTGTGCTGCTATAAACATAGGTGCACATATATCACTGTGGTATGATGCTTGTTTGCGGTTTTACAGGGTAAAAACCCTGCCCTTTAGTTGTTAGGGGCGCAGTCTTCCACTTTGGCTATTGCAGGCTGCGTCGCCAGGCCTGTGTTGTAATAAATAATTTTTTTCTTTCCAAATAATTTTCTCTGGCTCTTCACACCTCAGGAAGCGGACCACCACAACTGTCTTCCCCTCTCTGCTCCCTCTCCAGCCTCTAGTAATCACTGCTTCACTTTCAACATTATTTTTAGTCTCTACATCTGAGAGGGAACCTGTAATATTCGTCTTTCTGGTTTAGTTCGCAGCTGTGATGTCTTCCAGTTTCATCATTATGCTAAAACTGATTTCATGTCTCTTTATGGTTGAATAACATTTGTTTGTATATTTATACCACACTTTTTATCCATTCATCTTTGAACAGCACGTAGGCTGACTCCATACCTTGGCTACTGTATCTCGGCGATGATACATGAGCAGGCAGGTATCTCTTTTGTATGTTTATTTCGCTTCCCTTGGATTTAGAGTCAGGAGTGGGTGTTCATATGGTAGTTCTATTTTTAATTTCTCAAGACACCTTTTGCTTGCTTTCCATAGTGGCTCTACTTATTTATATTTCTATAACAGTATACTCTACATTTTCACCAGCATTTGTTAATTTTTTATAATAGTTATTTTAACAGGATGAATTTGTACTTTGTAGTCCCAATTTGCATTTTTCTTATGCTAAATATACTGAGCATCTTTCATTTATTTATTAGCAGAAAAATGTTTCAGGGCTTACAGAAACAAAGTTGAAATATAATGGTCTACATTTTAAAAATTTAATGTAATTGACTTTTTTTTTTTTTACCTTTTTGTGGATTCTATGTTTTCACATTTAAAGTTAAATTTATGAGCTAGGTACAGAGGCACAGCTATAGAACTGGTTGAGATAGAAAGATTGCTTCAACCTAGGAGTTCAGGGCCAGCCTGTGAAACACAGTAGACTTTGTCTCTAAAAGCAATTTTAAATTAATTTTTAGAACTGAATGTAGAATGTAATCTTTAAACATATTAGGTGTTTTTAAAAATAGCACCTATTATCCTTTGATTTATAATTCTGAGTTTGAATTGCTTGTATTAAGTGGTTTTATTTTGTTAACTTTTATACTAATGACGATTTTCTATAAAATAGCATCAGACTGCTTTAAACTTTCATGAAGTTCTATCTCCTATTACCATAAAAGTTTTAAATGACAATTTTACATATTTAATGAAAAATATGAATTAACCTGTAAGCATTGAAAGCATAGTAACCAGTATGCCCTGACATGGGAACAAGAATCTCTTTCAAACTACTTTAAAGTGTCATTTTGATATATTATAATATGTTTTTCAGAGTTGGAAGGGTAAACAGGATCAGAAATGTGTGCTCAATTACTAGGGAACCTTTCACCAAAAATACCTGTTACAGGTAACTCATGTTTTCTAAAGGATGACTACGGCATGATCAATTATCAGAGAGCGGGAGGTTTAACGGGGACATTAAAGGGAAAGTGAAGTGATTTGCTTCAGCTTTCAATTCTACCACTGACTAGGTGACCAATAACAGCTTTAAATTGAGACTTTAAGTCCTACCAGCGAAGGAAGACATCAAATCAGATTTTTTAAATTTTTAACTTTTCTTTTTAGTGTTCAAAGGATGTGTCTGCATAACAATGGCTATAAATATATATTTAAGGAAGTTCTGTGGTTACAGTTATAGGTGTTCATCAAACTAATGTTCTTATGAAGTTACATCTCTCCGTAACCTTGCTTTGCCTCGATCCCTCTTCCCACGGGAGTCTGAACAGTTTATTGTCTCCTTCAGTCCGCTCTCAGCTCTCTAACCAACTGTAATCACCTCAAGAGATTTCTTCACAAACATATCTAAAATAGCCTCCAAAAAACATTCAGAACCAATAGACCATATTCAGAATACCAAGGGATTTAAACAGTTTTAAATAGAAATCAGTAGTTGATAATTTGAGCTATTAACTTTTCCTATAATTCACTGGAGCAAGAAACTTTTGATAGCTTATTAAAGGTAGAAAACGGGGTGGTAGTGGGGAAAGGAGGAACTGAACAGGAGATAGAGAAAGCCAGGCGAAAATATCGGTATGTCAAAAATCTTGTATTGGGGCTGGGGATTTAGCTCAGCGGCATAAGCGCCTGCCTTGCAAGCAGGCAGTCCTGAGTTCGATCCCCGGTATCGATAAAAAGGAAAAAAAAAGACACAAAAAAAGATCTTGTATTGTATGATAAATTAGTAATTTCACAAGTACTTTAGAAACGTAGAGCTCTTCCCTACATCTTTCAGAGCAGGGATTGTGAGGCTTGATTGCTTAACCCCTGTTTGTTTAAAGATCACTTTGAAACTGAAAGATGAGTCTGTAGTAGAACATTAACTCTTCACCTTGTAAGCTACACACAAGAAATACAGGTACATCTTTAGATGGCCTTACAGCTTGTCGTGTCTTAGATACCATTTCTTTTCCCCCTATGCCAGTAGAAAGTCAAAAATCCCTTTCAAGTACAAACATATTTCATGCTGATTCCCTCGATCACTAAGCTTAGTTTATCTTTACATGCCCAGAAGTGTGTTTAGCAACTCTAGGGGCACTGGAGTCTGTCACACAAAGCTCTACTCAGTCTTCAAACACCAGCTGACCATCCTTAGAGCCAAGATGAAAGGACAACACAACCACTGCATGCTGATGAAAGCATTCCCAGGAGGACGTCTCCAGCCCTCCCTCCACAGGTTAAACCAAATATCAACCCAAAGCTTTAACTCTAACAGTACCATGTTCTCTGGCCTGCTGCTCCTTTGCTGTGTGTCAATAAACTGGGAGCCTCTCGGTATTCTTTGATTACTGGTAAATTCTTTTTACCACCTGCAGCACTGGCCTCTCAAATGCTGCACCTTGTGTGGCAGAGATAACTACATAGCCATGTTTATTTCTAGCACAATTTATACCAGGTTTGGGGCCCATCGATAGGTAAATGGATAGAGAAAATATAGTACATACACAAAACGGAATTTTAATCAAAAATTTTGAAGAACAATAAAATAACACCATTTGCTGGAAAACAAATGGAGCTAGAAGCTTTCATGTTAAGCAAAATAAACCAGACAAGGAAAGAAAACTACTACATTTTCTAAGTATCACATGGTTTTTCTCATATGTGCAGGAAATGAAGCTAAGAAAAACCAAAACCAAAAAGTCCTGAAAGCAAAAAGGGGACTATGAGGGAAGAGGAATTGGTCTAAAAAGGGGAGAAGAGAGATACGAAGTTAAAAAGGGTGGTAAGGAGAGCAGAAAAAAACACAATATAGGCATCTGAGGAAATGTCACAGTGAAAGCTATTAACATCCACAATTAAGATGATTTTTTATAATTAAAACAAGAGAAAATAATTAAAGTTAATTTTTATGATCTTTAATGGTAAGCCTTCTAACAAAATAGTACAAATACACTACAGGGCCAGGGTTCATTTTTAAGTTATCCAACTTTAGAGTGATTCTTTTTGGGTGAGGGCGAGTTACCAGGAATCAAACTCACAGCTTTCTGCTTGCTAGGCAAGCCCTTATGCCACTGAGCTATATGCTGGCCTAAAGATGATCCTTAAAATAAAAATCTAGCAAGAGAAAAATTCATATGTATTAAAGTTCAGTAACAAAAAAGAGTTATAAATGCATTTTAAATTTATAGAGATTAATATAATCAATGTGAGGAAGACATTTCCATATATCATCAAAATAAAATACAAGAAAAAACATTCAATTTGATTGTTCTACACATGTAGAAAACAGTCAAATATTATCACAAAGAAAATGGAAGGCTGAATAGCAATTTAGGGAAAATGCAAAAGTACTGAAAAACAAGTGATTTATATATAAATAAAAGACAGCAAAAGATCTCAGCCTTTTAAAAAAATCAAACATACAAGTGTTTCATCTATTAACACCAAAGAAATGAAACTGAATGCACCAATGAAATGTAATTTTGTCACTTATTAAAGTGCCAATATTATTTAAATGAAAACATTCATGCTAATTAGTATGTGATGATAGACACTTTCACATGCTATTGGTGAGAAAGCACCCTGGCATAACAAATCCTAAAAATCAACAGAATGATAGTAAGAATAGGACAGCATATATAACATGTTATGCAAAAATATGGAACAATAGAATACACTTAGCATATCAGAATGTATCCATATGAAAATACTGTACCTAATATCAACTATATTTGATAAATAAGGGCACATATGTACTGAGAATATGGTCTTTAACAAATGTTAAGTGAAAAAACGAAGCATGAAAATGTGTTAAAAATTTGAGTCAACTTGAGTAAAACAACAAATTAATCGAAGTCTTGTGGTACATGCCTGCAATTCCGGCCCTCTGGAAGGTTGAAGCAGAAGGATGGCAAGTTTGGGCTGAACCATTGCAAACTTGCAACTTAGTGAGTAAACTTCAAGGTGATCAAACTAAAAGTGATCAAACTAAAAGGGTGAAAATGGCTGGCTAAGTCTTTTGTTGTGAAGACCCAGCACAAAATGTCAGTGAAAATAGTATCTTAAGAAGGGTGAAAGAAAGTCAAAATTAAACATTTATTATCAGTTTAGTGTAGCTCATATGCAACATTTAGCTCCTTTTCAGTCTTTTCTATGATAATTTATATTAATAGTATGAAAATAATAAATGTTATTTTTTAATTGTAGATAGCCCACTATGAATATTTCTTTAGTTGCAATGAATTGTTACCAAAATTAATAAATTCTGGAAAAGTGAAATCCTGGGTATATAACCTGTATAAAATAGCATACATTCATAGCATAATTATTGTATCATTGGCAGCATAGATTCTGCATCCAGACTGACTTGATTTGAATGTCAGCTTCCTATGCTTTGATTTCCTCACTGGAATAATCAGGATATTAAAACTACTTCAATAATAAAAAATTGGCATCTTAAGGAAGATTTGAAAAGATTAAATGAATTAATATATGAGAAATGTTAGATGAGTGCCTAATACATAAATGAAATTTTAAAGATAGTGAATACACACACGCTTGTAAAGGCATTGTGAGCACAAAACAGAAATTACTTAATACTCAGTTGACTTCATTTTACTTCTTTCTAGAAGAACAAATGAACTAAAGAGTCTAGAGTTTGGCTGCAGTCATAGTAGTTTCTAGTTGGTAAATTCAAGCTACATTTACCCAAAACGCTTACAGACTTAGGTATGTTACTAATTAAGGGCAATAATTAAAAAGCAAGAACTATCACCTATCCAAATTATATAGAGATTTCTTATTGATAATTAGAAAACAATCATATTTGCTCTAATTTAATCAGACAATTCTGTTGATGTCACTGAGTAATTATGTAATAAAATACAGAAAGTAAGTGTTATAAATCTGTCTTACTATATCTAGACGCGAAATTGAACATTTTGAACTCTTTCCTTCTCTTATAGTCTTCATTGGTTTACACAAATATGACTATATATGTGCAGAACATCACCAATATAACAGGTTTTTCTTTAATGAATTTTAAAATTGAAGAAAGGAATGTGATCTTTGGTTCATTTCATAGTTTTGTTCAGTGAAAAATACATATTAATTTCAAATGGGAAACTATTTTCATTCCTTTTTTAAAAATCGTATCATGCATTTATCTTTTTTATCACTTTACTATCACTCACATGATTCTGAATCTACATATAATGCAAAACCTAGTTTCTGGACTTCAATAAAATGTACAAGCTTGCACATTTCATTTGCTCAAAAGATAAAAAGAAAAAAATTAAGGTCAGAGAGGAGAGAATTGCCTAACCTCATTTGAACAGTATGGTAGCACTAGAACATAGTGACAGCTCTGAACAAAGCACACTGCCTTTTCCATAGTCACATAATAAATGTCCTACAATTTTCCTATATCTACATACCCAATCTACTTCCTTTGCCGTGCTCTTTAGTGACAACTAGCGGTTATTGCAATCTGCAATCCTCAACCACACACTGACTCTTTCTCACATTTACAATTTTTTCTTTCTACTTTCTACAGACAAAAATAAGAAAAATAAAAAAATAAATGTGTCAAGATTTTTTTTCTTCAAACTTGAGCCCTCTATCAAATAAACCAAGTTCTCCTCTTTGCTGTGGATAACAGACCTTCATGCCTTACCCCATATAGGTATCAGTCACCTGACCTTAATGACTTATCTTTCATCTTCTATCCCAGCTCTACCCCTGTCTTGGTTGGACCATTACAATGGCTCCCACTCTTGTTTTTGTAATCTGGGGCAGATACATGGTAAAAGACATTCAGAAAATTTCTTTGGATTGATATTCCAACAGTGCACCTTTTCCACTAAGTCAAAATAGGCAAAGTGGGATCTAGATGTCTCATGGACTACCAATATAATTATACAAATAAATCCTGTGTTTAAGCAAGTTCTAGGTGTCATGATTTTGATTGATTGGTTCTAGTTAAATGGATCCCTGAACTAACAAATTACGAGTCATAAATTAACTTATTTATTCACAATATTTTGAGTTTGGATTCTACAATTCCCATCAACTTCATCATAGCCCTTTCCTTTTTCCTCTTTTTCACACTCTTCCGTATTTTTTATCACTTAATCATTATTCTTGAGCCAAGTTAGAGAAATAACCCATCTGTACCTTGTATCACACTCCTGCCAACCCCTCAGGAGCCAAATCATTCCATCAATACCTTTATCTTCTACCTTCAAATGATTCCTTTCTGTTAAATATTTTTACAATTGCATATAAACATGGGCTTCTTGCTATAATGAAAAACATGGATATTGAGAATCCACCATGCTGGGACTGGGAGGATACAACAAGAAGCCAGCCAGCCTTCCAGGAAGCTGTGCAAGCTGTGGGACTTCCAGGAAAAGTCAGCACCTTCTATGAGCCTACTGACATGAGGGCTGAGAATCAACATGCCCTCATCCCTCCACTCCACTCCAAGCAACCCGCTGGTTTGGAGCACAGGGAGAGTTGATAGCAACTAAGGTATATAATGCAACTAAATGCTTGTATTGTTCGGTTGATTTTGCAGACCTGGGGCCAGTGATCTGAGCATCTCTTGGGAGGATGATAGTATGCAATTCAGCAGACATGTATTACTGGAAAAAATGACACCCATATTTCTAGACCATATCTCTCTCCTGAACCTCATATATTCAACTGACTGCTGACATTTACTCCACATAGATGTTGCAAATAATTCAACTTCAATGCACATGAATTGGTCATGTCTCCCCTGATTTGGTTTTCCTCCTCTCTTCCGCACCTTTCTGTCATCACCACTCATTCTTTCAATTTCTGCCATGACTTTCCCATTTCCAGTAATCTTCTAGACTCTCCTTTGTCCCACTCATAATCAACACTGATGGGTCTTACCTTTTCCATTCAAATAAATACATATTCTATCTTTTCTAACATACTTAAGTATTCTGTTATTGATCTCTCCATCTTTAGCGAAGCCTTACCCATTCACACTCTGTGAAGATGTCAGAATGATCCTTGAAAAATGTAACCTTAACTAGCCATTCCTCTTTCATGATGAATAAAGCACAGATTCTGTCATCTGGCACACTAAGACTTTTGGTCTTATAGCTCTTTTTAATTCATCAGTATCACCATCATGTCCTGTGACATCTACTCATGATATATTTCCCCCAAACGCTTCAATTCTCTTAATGTCTCCAGGTTTATATTCATTGTTTTCAGAACCCACGCCCACTCCATTGTGAAGCAGGCTCACATACACTAAAAAAAATTTTAGAATGTTGTTTCAAACACTTAATCTTATGAATATAATTACCTAACCTAATTGTTTAAACTCTTAGAGGCTGTAACACTGATCTGACTCAAACATTTCTTCCACATATAAGTTAATGAAAAATGTAATTCTGATATAGCTTATTATACAATTCTGACTTTTGATAATACCTCCCTAGGTATCTATTCACTTTCTAGCAGTAGCTCATCCTAAGAGGACACAGTCTCTGCTCAGGCTGCATGCTGCTGGACAGAGAGAAGCAGCAGCTAAATCATCTCTTCTGGTTCCATAAGTTTTAGGGGTCTGTTTGGCCTTCTCTTTACGTCATTCTCCATCTTATCTCCTCTACTTTAGGGTGATCAATATTTATAAAGCACTGGAGACTGAGAACTGTAGCCATAAAACATCATAATGCCATGTCAACTCCACTAATTCCTCAGAAAAGAAAATGACTCTCTTCCTTTCTCTCATGCCATTATCTGGACTGAACACCACTTTTTCTCTTAAAGCACAATGCTTATTTAGTTAATAAATAGACCCAATTAACTGATTTCTAACAACACTTAGCAGTTCTCTTTTACAATCTGTTTCAGTTCCAAGGACTGAAGTACTTACACCATTTCCAAAAATGTTGTCTTTTTAAAGAGTAATATGACTTAAAAAGGTAAAATGTACATTTTATGAATGATTAGTAGTAATTTCTATTCATTAAGAAAATTTATCATTTACTAACTCATGCCGCAAATAGTTGGTGAACGCTCACCGCATGTCAATCATCATTAGAATCTGGACATTAAAGGTGGAGAAGACATGGGACTTGCTCCTAAGCAGTTGTGTTCTGATAAGCAGCCAGATTTATAAGCAAAAATTAGCCCAATACAAGATAGTTTATATCTGACAAGTTGACATGAATTTCCATCATTTGTTGTTAATTTGAAATGAAGCTGATAATGAATAACCCTACATGTTTGAAATGGCTTACAAGAGAGCCGTGTAATTCAGTGATGAATAATAAATATCTATCTCTCTACATTTAATAGATAAGAGTTAGATATACAGATACAAAAAGTGTAGTTATCTAGCAAAACAAAAGACTGATTTATTTAATTTAAAACATCATACCCATGAGACTTGATGTTGATATATAAAAAAGTTTGACTACAAGTCATTGCAATGCCATTCATTACTTTAACAACTATACTATTACTCATGAATCATAGTAAGTTAGAGGTTATAAATTGAGATTTAATTGGCAAAGTAAAATAACATTATTTATTATTCCCCATTGTAATATTCATTACCCAAGGCATAAATTTATGTCAATAAATAACAAATAAATAATATATGTAAGATAACATGAAAATTAGTTTTAGAGTTTACATAATGTGCAAATCACTTTGGCTCATTTTATATGTTTTGTCATTTTCTAAGATTATGTAATAATATATATTTACCTTTTCTTGAATGGAACCAAGAAAACCTGTTCTACAATAACTACATGACACAGTAACCTTATTATAAGCAAGTAGTCATTAGTATTTTGGAACACTTAACAAATGTTGCATATCTGTGTGTAACAATAAGTATTACTCATATATGTGAGTATACTTATTTTTTAAGTAAATGAATGGGAGAATTACTATTTTTTCAGGATGGCACATCATTCCATAAAAGTAAGTGACACTTTTCCAATATGTGATTTTCACAGCTATTTGTTGATTCAGATTCATTCACGTTTACTTACTTTTTAATAATTTATTTTATTGTATTTTTTAAAGCACTCTCTATGTAGTTGAGCCTGATTGTGAACTCAGTTATGTAGCCCAGGCTTGCCTTGAACTCATGGCAATCCTCCTGCCTCAGTCTCCCAAGTGCTGGAGTTCAGTTTTGTGCCACCATGCTCGGCATTCACTTTTAAATATAAGGACATTAAAAAAAAAAAAAAGAATTGAAGATATCCATACTGCCTCATGCTAGTTGAGAAAGGTTTTAAGACTATCAAATGAAAACAAACTGTAGAAAAAGATAATAAAGATTTTAAAAGAATGAAAACAAAGAGGAGGAGTTGGAAAAAGACTCCAGGGATAGAGAAAAATCACACACAGTACAAGGAATTTCACCGAAGACCTGGCCTCAGCTAACAAAATAGTTTACTTGCAGATTGCTTTAAGTTTGAGGATAATGGTGACACTATTTCTATTGCTACTAGAAGACAATTTTAAAAAGAAAAAACAAGCCTGTGCTAAATTACTGCAGAGACCAACATTCTTAATTTTCAAAAATAGGAAATCTGCTGCCTCATTAAAGGGAGCACTGCATTCTTAGCCTGCTGGCATCCCAGCAGCTGTAGAGCAAACAGCAGACTTGGCCTCCTGACCAGCAAAAGGATGCTGAGAAGCTGACTGAGAATGTTTCTTTGGAAACTGAACTGAGATGCAAACTTCAAAATATTGTATTAAGTATTTCTTAATACAAAAATGAAAAGTGTCATTTTTGTTTTATAAGACTTCTACTTTTTAATAAGCAGACATCGGAGGAGAAGGAAAAACAGGATCTGGAGTTCTCTACAACAGACCATGCTATACACCATCTGAGAGGAAAGGTAGTCAAATCAGGTTCCTAAAGTAGCCATAGCTTCACTATAATTTTTGTATGTGTAAATTTTTTCTTTCTTTCTGGAATTTGTCACTCATATTTTAAATTTAATGGAAAAAAATTTGAATATCTTTTTTTTAACAAGTCAACACCAGACACATCTCATTGCTCATTTTCCATAGTGGGGGATTAATCTCTACTTTTAACTCAGCAATTAAAATGAAAAGAGAAAATAATGTCTACTTTGAAATTGTATTATTCTTGAGAAGGCCAGTTACTTTTACTGAGACAGATTTTATTGAGTTCAGATTCTCAACTTACAATCACTGTCAAAACATGTGTTGCATTTCCTTTACTTTGAGGTAACACGTACTCAAATTTATGAACATACCTTTCAGGTTTTGATAGAGAGTCTTAATGTGAAGGTTTTAAAAGAATAGACCTTTCATGGATTTCTCTTGTATCCTAAATAACATTTTGACTACCAAACATTTTTATTTTTCATTACACACACACACACACACACACACACACACACACACACACACACAAATCCTTATACCTGAAAATAAGCTTTCTATATAATTAGCAGATTTTATTAATCAGTGAATATATCTATTGTGAAATAAATGTGAATATCTAAGATACAGTTCTTTGATGGAATTTATAGCCAATAATATTTAATTATTCATGATGTAAGATCCATCAAGCCAAAAGATTTCCAGGTATATGGATGAAAACAACTCAGTCATTCCATTTGTGAAACTCTAAGAGTTAAGCACAAAAGGCTTACCCAATATAAATAACAGTTGTTTTGAAGCTTTATGATTGAAAAGCAATATGAACAAGATGTTACAGCCACAATACTTAAATTCTCCAAGAACTCATGTCTGCACGACATATGTTATGTGTTCACACTCCAGGTTAAGAATTTTCCCTTATTAGGAATAAAAAAAAAGTGACTTATTTGTTTTTAGTCATAAGTATCAAGATGCAATTTTAATAAGTTCAAGGATGTTGGTGATTATAATAAATTTCTTTTTACCCGCAAAGCACAGTGCTAGATCCTGGGAGTTCTTCAAGCTTTACTCAAAAATATTTCATTAAGTGAAGCTACTATCCAGTTTAACTCTTTAATATCTAACTGTAAAATATACTCTTGAAATAGTCTTTCTAGCACAGGAGATTCTTTCCTAAAAGGCGTATATTTCACCTTTTGACATAAGGCAAGATTTAAGGAAGTAAAATAACATCACTCATGAAGATGTACTGAGTAAAGATTAACTAACAGAAAGGAGGTTTTCTTTGTAGGTAAAACAAAAAAGAATAAGAAAAAAGGAGATATACTATAATACATTTGTGACTGAATTTTAAGACACTGGATTTTAAGCACTGGAAAGATTAAGAAACTAAGTGTTTTGTAATTTATCTTACTTTAAAATAATCAGCATCCTATTTCTATATATGGAAACAGCAAATGCTGTACACTTTACCTGGGATATAATTACATTTTCTTGATGAGGATTGCATACTTTCCAAGTCCTTAAATTCTACAATACCTTTACCATTTCTCTAAATATTTCACTTCTAAAGAGTTTTATATTGGCCCCTAAAATTCTGCCTTAATAATCAAATCTGAATTTATGGAAGTCATTACTATCTTTTTGGTACATTAATAATGATAAAATTTTCAAACCTCCCTGCTTGCCACAGCTCAGTTTCATGATCTCTGAACAATTATAAACCCATCTATTTGGACAAAAATATCTTTAGTACACAGGAATATCAAGTATTTTAGATGTATATCTAAAAATATTAAGTGTATTCCCCTTAGTACTGAAGTTTTGAAAAGCAGCATTTAAAACAATTTCACAATTTCATAGTTCAGTATGAGAACAAAAGCATGAACACTGACATTGCTGTTTGAAATGCATATTAAACATGTCCCCTACAGGCCTATTATAATTTATATGTTCAAATCCCCTGGTACCTCAGAATATGATTCTATCTGTAAAAGAAGTAACTACAGATGTAATTGGTTAGAAGAAGGTGGGCCCTTAATCCAATATAATAAATGTTCTTATAAACAGAAGAAAGTTGGATACAGACAAAACACATGTTAAATTCCACAAAATAAAAGCAGACACTGAGCTTTTATTTATAACTATAAAGTAAACAGCAAAAATTGCCCTCAAATCACCAGAAGTTGGGATAGCTTTTTCCTTATGGCCATCAAAAAGAACCAACTCACCTGACATACTGATATCAGGCTTCTGGACTTTCAAACTATAAGACAATAAATTTTCCTTCTGTGGTCTACCAGTCGGCCTATTTTGTGGTAAATACTTTATTATAACAGCTGTGGAAAAATAGCCCACCAAAGGTTACTTTAACCATAGATTCTATCTAATTGTGAGATACTATTTGCTTCTCGAGAATTTTTATTCTAATTAATATGCTTCTTTGTAGCCTGCCTCCTGCAAGTTTCTGCCACCCTTAACGCACTTTTTCTAGAAAATGTCTTTATTTCTTTGACGCTAACCTAACCAAAAGTAATATTGTAAAGTGCAATATCTGTGTCTTTAATAAACTTATTAAAAGGCTTAATTTTTTGAGGTCATCTTATTCTTTCATTTGGTATTTCTTTGAGAAAAAAATAGAATTTTTTAGTCTTAATTGCTCATTACAGAGCATATTAGCAGATACCATTTCAGGACTTCTCAGTGCAGATTTTAATTTACATCATATTAAGAAACCCTGTCTAATCCACTGTATCAAACAGCATTTTCTTACAGTTAGTAGCATTTGTTATTCTAGAGTATTTCTTCCTGATAGCTAGAGACAAGAAAATGAATAAATAAGTTTTTTAATCATTAAGAAGCTGTAACTCGCCATGTAGGTCTAATATGTAAACAACCAACCAAAATATGCAGAGCTGATGATCTGGAGATGTAGTTCAGTTCACAGATGTGACTAGTATGTTCAACACACTGTATTTGATCCCTAGTACAGCACAGTAAACAAGCAGTAGATACATATATGTGTGCAAAGGTGGACATACATATCTATACATAAATACAACTCTGCATTTCAAAATAATAAACCATAGAAATTTAATAATCACATGCCTGAGTATGAATAGAGAGGCAAACAGATTCAATGTTAACAACAAATGAACGTACATAAATCTATTCTTTGCACTATGTGCTTTGTACTAAGAAGTTTTGAAACTTACTAAAATTTGAAATTATCTCTAAATTAGAAGTTTTAAAAAGTAAGAAGCAGCTTCCAACATCTGCGAGGAGGGAGAATAAAGAGAAACTGCTGGATGGGTAAGAGGTTTCACTTTACACTGAAGTAAATTTGGGGAACTAAAAGAAGATGATGGTTACATTATATTCTGAATGCACTAATTGTTGCTGAAATTTTTATTTAAAAGAGGTTTTCAAAAGTATATGAGACAAGATTTCAAGCACTTATTTCTGCTTCGCTTATGTCATCCATTTGCCAGTAACTACCTAGCTTCCCTGAGAATATACTCCTGACTTTTAAAGGTTATTGGCATAAGTGACACAAGTGAAGGAGCATTTTCAAACGACGTAGTTATTAATTGGCCAACTAAATAAGCAATGGTCTATGTAATCAGATGGCTTCCCCAGGAGCCATTACAGAAGAGGAGGTGATCATCACTGTAAGTGGGAGTAGGAGAATTAATTGACAACCTGGAAGATTTTGCTATGTTTCAGTGACCTGTTCATGACCACAAATCTAGCTGAAAATTAACAGACTTACCCTCCTTAAAGAGAAATTTTTGAAGCCATTTAAATGTGCA
Organism: Cavia porcellus; assembly: GCF_034190915.1. Classification (NCBI taxonomy): domain Eukaryota; kingdom Metazoa; phylum Chordata; class Mammalia; order Rodentia; family Caviidae; genus Cavia; species Cavia porcellus. Next base: position 6,227,099 of record NW_026947500.1, on the reverse strand, counting down.
TTATCTACTCCAATCAATAACATATTATTGAAGAATAAGTGACTGTAATTTTTAATAAGATACATCCAAGCCACTATCAGCTTGAAAAATGACTAGATAGTAGAAGGCAGACAGACCATCATTAGAAAAGAGGTAAAGGATGAAAGAGGGGTGTAAGGGTAGCTAATGGGGGTGGATGTGACCAATATACACTGTGCACATTGAAACCATCCTCCAAAATGTAAAACTAGGGAAAATCTGGGGGGGATGTGAGGTTACTGGGGCAGGGGGGAGGGGTGAAACTAATCAAAGTATGTTGTGTGCATTTATTCATGTATGAATCTGCTAAAGGTAAATCCATTGATTTATATAACAAAAAAAAAAGAAAAAACTAAGACTTTCAAGAAATATAAACTGCATTTAGGCAGCATTGCTCTGTCTTGATAATATTTTTGCTTCTTTTATCTTGATTTCACCTAAGCCAAAAAACTTTCTGTTGAGGACAGAACCAGTATTAGAAAGTTTACTTTTCAGATGAAGACCACATGTCTATCTAGTAGTGATGAAATTACAAGCAATATCTTCTACCATACTCTAGCCATCTGCGGTCAGGTCAGTTCCATAATTCCAGAATAGAAACTGTACCCCTCTATAAACTGACTTTTAATTTATAGTAGGTAACATTCAGAGCAAATTTTTACTTCCAATCTTACGACTAGCATATGAAATTAAGTTGATTCAACTTATGATAGTTATGTTAAATGTTCAAAGAAAGGAAATAATCAGAACCTTCTTGATCTCCTAAGTCAAGGATTCTTTATTTCTTTTTCACAACGGTACTACCTAGAAAAAATAAAATATGAGCAAACACAGAATTCATATTTGCTAAACACTACTACTGAAAGAATAAATCATTCATCACATGATGATAATCCATATCAGTATTTTAGATAACAGAGCACCAGCCTGCAATGATTTATAAGTACACATCACTCATTAAGATTTATTTGTTTGATGGTCTCTGTTACCAAGAACAGAGTCATGGGCCAAAAAGCAAGCAATTAAGCATAAAAGTAATTCACTGAAATTCCTAAGCTTAACTCCTTGAAGAGGTTTCTTCGTGTCCTTACAAAATTAATGTTCTGTTTTAAGTGTAGTATCTTAAATACTTTTAAGAAATTTGAGGAAAATTAAGATAACTGAAGGAGACCCACTGAAAGAACTTATAACCACATGAAAGAAACTGCAAAAAAAAAAAAAATCTAAAAGGGCAAGAAGCCAAAAATGTGCACTTATTAATGTAGTTATTTATTCATTGACAATCATTTATTGACTTAGTGTCAGGTAAAATACAAATGCTGAAGCAAACGTAGAAACAAACATGAACCAATATGAAACTTGTATGCTTAAGAGGTAAAAAATGATAGAATTATTACAACAGTGGCTGACAGGGTGACACCCATTAATAAGTCAGGGACATATTTTTGTAACACAAAAGTTGTTTCTTTGAAATACCAGCTATGAAAAAGATTGTCTTTCTCCACTAAACAAGAGTTCTAAAAGAAGGACTCAGAGGCCCTCCTGAGTGATCATGGAGCCGATTGCCAGGAGAAGCTTGGGTCTCTGGATAACCACAGGGCAGCACTCCTCACAGACCCACAGAGAGGCCTGAATAAGCAGTCAGATTTCCTTGCAGAGGGCCACAACTCTGAGCTCTGTCTGCACTGTGACTAAATAGCATCTCTGCTACAGGGGGTATTTTAGGTACTTTCTCTGCCATTATCTCATTTATCACCATTGTGTACATGCTGATGGCTCTGAATCAGTACGATATTCAGCAGTGTTTGAAAACACTAGTAAAGAAGGCAATGTCTGCTAATAGCAAACACAGAGATGGATACCATCATAAATTTCTAGTGTAATTATAAAGTATCATAAGCTTGCTGAAGGCAAGGTTTTATACTTAAATTTGATCAATTACATTAAGGCTGTAAAGGACCTTACTTGATCAATTACATTAAGACTATAAAGAACCTTATCTTTGACACAATAATTACAGTTCTATTAATTTATAATTAGAAACACCATGAGGTAGAAGGAGACATATAATAAAGTTGTTCTTAACACTAAACTAGTTATAACAAACACAAACAACCTAAATTACTAACAAACAGTATGTATATATTTAAAATGATTCTATTACATACATTTCATGAAATATTCTTCTTTTTTTTTTTTTTTTTTTTTTGTCTTTTTCCTTTTTATTGGTACCAGGGATCGAACTCACGACTGCCTGCTTGCAAGGCAGGTGCTTATGCCGCTGAGCTAAATCCCCAGCCCGAAATATTATTCTGTTATTAACATTATATATTCCAAGAATATTTATAAAGATGTGGGAAAATCCTCACAAGCAAATTTATGTTACATATACTAAGTAAAAATATTTTACTTTTTAAAAACTATTTTGGCAGAGAAGGAAGGATAGGAGGAAAGAAGAAGGAAGAAACAAAGTAAGCAAGCAAAGAAAGAATAAAAAAGGGAAATAAAGAAAACAAACCAACATCTTAACATAAATTATCTCAAGCTAATGAGATCAGAAATAGATTGTTTTCTGCTTGTTCCTTTCTATATTCTACTTTCAAAATTTTATATAATGCTCACAAATTCTTTTTAAAATCAAAATTTATGTGATAAGTATAAAGAAGACAGGAAATATTCTAACCCATATTTGAAAGGTTTCCATACAAACATTAAAATTAAAAAGTATTGTTAAATTGTGGATTTTTTTGTTAGGAAAATTCACTTTTGGGGAAACGGTTCATTTCCTGATATTGTTATGTAAGTATGGTGTTATACTGCAGTGATTTTAAAAGTTGTCTTCCATCTGTGACTTATGTTTTAATTGTCTATAATTTTTCAAATCAAATTTAGGATTGTGTTTCCATATACAAAGACATATGGTGATGAATTTGATAACTTACATTTCTGGTGTTTAGGTCCCACCAATGCTATTAAACATAAACTTTCTTATAAAAGTGGAAACCATATTTCTCCATTTAACAGATAAATTATAGTTAGAAGTTCATTAGTAGACCTGGAACACAAAACAAGTTCTCAGGAGCCTTTCTACAACTTTTTCCCGAGTCTGCCTTTGGGGAAACCTGACAGCAGCTAGGAACTGGCTATGGAGCAAACATTTTATATCTAGGAAGTTCTCAAACTTTACCCTAAGGCTTTTATATTTTATTTTTTCCCCAGTCTGAAAGATTATCAGCACAGTACTCAACACAACACAGCAGTTTGTTGCTTCTTCTAATAGTTTAATTAGCCCAGGGCAGAAGCTTGTCAAATATTCAAAACTCTTAGGCTGTACAGTGCAGGTATATGCTTTACGTTGTTGAATGACACGTAAGAAGTGGAATGATACTAGCTTTGCGACATAACAGTGCAGTGAGACAGTATGTCAGATTTTAAACAGACAGCTTGAAGGTGATGCTTTTCTCTCAAGTTACTCATGTATCATCCCCACCTTTATCTTTCAATCTTTTGTGGACTATTTCCCAATGCAGACAGTCTTTTTTTTTCCTCAAATTTCCTTTTTTATTAGGCCTTAGAGGCAAATCTTATTGCATGCTCCAATGTAGTTCTCCTTCTCATTTTAAGGTTAGTCTTGTCTTTGTCAGTGTAACAATAGGATTCATACAGATTTTAGCGCTTATCCCTGAGCTTATTTCTTTGTGATTTCCTTTAAAAAATGAAGGCTTCATCTCTCACCTCTAATCTAAAGCACTCATTTCTGTGAATTCAGTCTTGTTCTTTCCCTAAACTCAGTCAGACATTTCTAACTAACTACTTGACATTTTCATTAAAAATGTAGCCATTCAATCAAAGTTTGCTAAAACTAAATTTATAATCTTTCTTATAAATTCCCTGCTTCGGACAAATCCTGTGTTGCTGTAAACTAGGTGGGAGGGTTCTCCACCTACCTCACCTCTGCCCAACTGATCATCTACCAGGACCTCTCTGGGCTCAAGATGTACATCATTCTCCAAGAATGAGTCAGTTGTCCTGCAACGTTCCTTTCTCCAAGTTCTCAGGAACAAGTGAAATGAATTATTCATTTGGGTTTTTTCCCTTAAGCTTTCGTCTTCAGTGTTGGCTCAGGCTACAAAAGCCAGCAGCCTCTGTGCTGTGGTATCAGTTCCCTGAGTTGCAGGACACAGCATCCTTCAAGGGTGGCAGCAGGCTAACCAATTGAACAAAGCTTAATTACACACTGATAACTTTGAAAACCTTAATACCTTGGTGAAGAAATGACGAGGCATTTTATCAGAAAAGGGAGTTATGAAATGTTTCCAGATAGATAAAGATCTATAGGTGGATTAATATAGAATTAAGCTTAGAAGGCTTATACCTTAAGTAGAAATTGGATTAATTGTGCTCCTTCTTTGAAACATACTGACTTGGCAAAACAATATTCCATTGTCTACAGTAGGCAATATAAAACTGGAAAATTTTTGAAAAAATGGAAAATGAATGGTTCTAAAGATAAATAGGTCATCCAAAGATTAATCTGTGCCATATGGGCTCCTGAAAGCTGGACTGTTCAGCTACCATACAGTCATTTTGTTATTGAACTCCTTACATAAATATGTGTACCATAAGGCCATGGGTTATAATTTGAAGGGTAATATTAATTCATAAAATAAAACAGGGAGCTGCCAAGAAACATGAGAAACTGAAACTCTACCCTGCTCTCTATCCCTTACTCTATAACTTAGCTTTTAGGAAAACTGGCAGATTCCTAAACTTCTGGACCCAAGTTTCTATATGAGTAAAATTAAAGAAAGTTTATAGTCTGCTATTTAAATTAGAGATAATATATGTAAGATGCTTTTCTATAGCAGAAACCCAGTAAATTGTTTTATTATGATTATTTGTGACAAGAAACAGAATGAACAGATACATAAAAACAAATGCCCCTTATCTACTATCCAGTGTAGTGGTTTTCAAATTTTTGGTTTCTCCACTTCTTTAGATACCAGAAGTTATTGAAGACAAAAAGGTTTTACTATATTCAGAATATAGTTATGAATATTTAACATTAAAAAATTAAATTCTGAAAAATATATAGTATCCACATATTAATTCAACTTTAAAATTGCAAACTCATTACGTATTAATATAAGCAATATATTTTATATAAATGGTATCTCAATAACTAAAACTTTAGTAAGAAGAGATATATTGTTTTATACTTTTGCAAGTGTTCTTAATGCTAGGCTTAATATCAGACAGTTGTGTTCCTGTAACTGCTTATATATTCAATTGCTTGTTACATAGTGTTTTGCTTAAAGCATTAGTATAACATTTATTCACATATATAGAGTATTACTTTAAAGGGTGTCAGGAACCCATAACAATTCTTAGAGCACATTTTGAAAACCACTTGCCTTTGAAAACTAGCTAACATACCTCGAAATAAATGAGTGGTAAGCCATGTCAATGATGATGCTGATACCAAAGTCATGGTAGTGATGATAAAAATAGCAATAAATGAACAGTCAGGGGTAGAGGAGCTGCAAGAGAATATGCCAAGCATTGGTGCCGTCTGTGGTTAAGGTTGGAATGAGAAATTGAATGTGTCAAATGCAGAAATCACAGAGGGACTAGGCCAGTAGGCATAATAGGTCCTTTGAGAAGATAATTAAAGAGAAACTGAAGAAAAATTATGGGTTTCAAGAGTGGTAGAAATGTGGGATGTGAAAAAATTTTTGAACGCGGTTTGGACTAAGTGTATGCTGATTTGTTTTACATAATTAACTCTCAAATTGCTTAGAATTAAGAATGCTCTACTAATGTTTTTAAACAAAATGTTCCTTTTTGGTGAAGGCTTAGTTTTAATTATTCAAAATACTTAATAATACTATTACTTGGAATACATATAGAGTAACACGACATTTGCAAACATCCTACCCCAAAAATCTGCAGCCCAGAGTTTTGGAACAAAGGTCACTTCATACAGACAGGTTTGAGTAAATAAATTGTCCCAGAGAGACTGGAACAAGGTAGAAATCATGTCTTTATTCAATAAAACAATTGGCTATGACCACAGTCACAAATGTTCCTCACCGAAGATGTGGAGAATTTAAAAGGAATTACTGGGGGAAGCAAAGAAAAAACAGACTTTGAACACGCCATAAAACATGTAAAGTAACTAGAAAGATGACTGCTGGGATGAAATCTGAGAAGAAAATAATGAGCATTCCCTGACACTGGTGATAACAGCTACCACTCAGCACTTTAGAGCTCTCAAAAGGAACCATGGTTAGCAAGGATTTAAAGAGATGGCAGTTATGCAACATCTGGAGACTGGTTTTTGGAAAACAGTACAACAAGGGAAAAAGTAGTGATAGCAGTGACAAAGTTTAAAGGTAAAATTTAATGAAATGAAGAACCCAAGGGAATACAAAAAGAAAGAGCCTCAAAAGAGACAGTTAAACTTTTAAAGGACAGTCAAAATAAATCACCAAGGGCACTAAGGACACCAAGGAAGATGGAAAGTGATGAAACTTATGGAGAAAGAATGTCATGGAGAATTGTTTGATGGACAAAAATAGGTACAGCATTCAGATAGCTAGGGACTGAGAGTAAGAAGATAAGACCGTGTTTATTCTTAGTGGAAATGTAAACATTGAGTTTCTAGAACACTCCGAAACTTATTCTAGGGGCTTAATATCAGAGCTACTCAAAACAGGGACCAGAGACCACTGCTCTTAAACCAACTGTTTATTACAAGTTTGCAATGGGATAAGCATAGAAAAGAGAGAAACTACTTTCAACATAGTAATGTTACTGAGTCTAATATTAAATTTGGTCTTGATTTTTCATTTAAATTTCTCTTGTACTTCATTATCTGGTACTCTACAAAAATACTAGTTTGAAGAATGATAACATAGAAAATGAGCCTGCATCACAGGGAGTCAAGATCAACAACTATGGGCTTCATCTGATTTATTTCTCACAGTTCTATCACAAAATAAATGTTATTCTTACACCTACTTTTCAGATAAATTATTGATACAGGAGGCAAACTTACACAGCTACTACGTTGTAAGAAATTTAAACTACAAGTAAGTCAAATTTGGAGAAGGGAATGAGAAGGAATAAAGGGAAGGGAAGACAGTTTTTCTCATAGATCATTCATTACATTAGATTTTCAAGGAGAATATAAACACAACATCACCTGGTGTAAGGATCTAGCTTCTTCTGTGAATGTTTTGTTCAATAGTATTTGTGAAGTAAGACACAAGTGTTCATAGGGTAACACCAAAACCAGGCTAACAATTAAAATAATGATATGGATATTGGCTTCCAACTTACTGTTGCAAGTTTACTATATCTACATTGCGATGCTATGCAGAGAGAAGACACTAGGTTCAGTTGTACTAATTCAATGAAATTAAGTAAACTAATAAACTAAGCCTTAGCTTCTATATCTGCATTGCACTTATAATAGAATCTTCTCCATTTGAGTGTTAAATGATATGGTTTATGTAAAATTCAGCTCAACTGCCTCATTAGTCCAGGCACTGAAAAAATGGAAATGAAAAAATAAATGGGGCTGAGTGAACCAGTATATTTCCCAAGAGGATCGAATAACTGTTGAGTTAGCTACAATGTAAATTTCTCTAGTGCTCACTAAACCTCTAACTGAACCGGGTACTTCGCCACCTTTTGATTCCAAGTCAAGTATTTCAGCCATGCTTAGACAGTTCAATCTGTTCAATTGATTTCCTTACATCAGACTCATATAGGTGTTAATTGCTTGGAGTTGACTGGGAGAAGTATCTGACTTACTTCTAATGGACCTCCCTAGAGCTCAATAATTTCTACAGTAAATTCCTGTCTTTCTCTCTGACTCATGCTTGTGTGAGATACTGTCCAGATGTCTCTAGGGAAACAACCTAAGTCCCTGTCAAATACATCTCTGAAAAACTGCTGCAGAGTGGACAGAATTGCTCATTAAACCTAAAGAGAGAGCTCTTTCCATAGCTTTCCACACACAGAATCAACTAAGAAACATTGCTATACCCTTAACAGCGATCACTAGAAACTTCCTTAATTGACACATATGCTTGTGCGTGCACTCAATTGCACATGTGCAAATTAGAACCAAATTAAAATCTCCTTCATTTGTGTAAGTCCAACTTTCAACTGAGTCAAGGAAATAAAAATTTCAGAATATAAACTACGTCTAACTCTTGGTCAACAAGGCAATTGTAAGGAATCCAAATAAGAAACAATCCTACTGCCTAGCACTCCTACACCCTTTTATCATGAAAGAGACTGACAGAGAGAAAGAAAGAAAGAAAAGAAGGGAAGGAGGGAGGGAAAAAAACAAAGAAAGATACCTTCAGCTCTTGAGCCTTGAGGTAATCTTTGGTCATCGTGATCATCATTTTAAAAGTTCAATTTTAGGAAGTTTGCAAAATCATTTTATGTATGTCCTCTCTTCCCAGGTGATAAGTGATAAGCTCCTTGAAGGCCAACAATTTCATGGAATTGATACTGGTTGTATTAGCTGTGAGCATGATGCCTCCTTTAATTTAATGTTCTTTGCTTCTCTTGGTATGCTGTCTGGCATTTTAGGAGTATTTCAAAAAGCTAGAATTATCTACAATAGTTATTATAACTCCAAAGGATAATTATAGCACAAAAAATTTCTATGTGATTTATAAAAAGATATAACTCTGAAATTTATAATCAACTCTGTATCATTATTCCTGGCTTTTGGTATACATTATTAGCTCTCTAAATATGCATTAATTAACATTTTAATTAATGAACATTATTTCTAAAAATATTGTTTCAGGTATGTACATGAGTGTCCTTCGAATTAAAAATAATTCTGTATATCCAGTGCTATCCAAATATGGTATAAAACAACTGCTTCACATTTTTGTTTTAAATAAAGGCTCAAAAAACTGTAATAACCCTGAATATTTTTATAAATAAAGTCCCTCATTAGAATTTATTTTTTAAAATAAAAATATGTTTCTGATACATATTTTTAAAGTGCTATTATAGTACTTAACTTCAAATTGTTTAAGATTTGCCTCTCACTCCAATCTATTATGAGGGCTCTCAAAATAGGTCTGTGCATAGCTTATCATTACAGCATAAAATTACCATAAAAACTCTTGTGGTAGTAATTTTCTTTTACTTTTTAAGTGCAACCAGACATTAATTTCCTTTAGTTTATTTCAAAGAAAAAAGTTAGCACAGAAGTTTCCACATTTGTCATCATTTTGTTTTCAACAAGAAATAAAATATTCATTATTGTAGAAGCTAACAATTTGGTGATCTCTGCTTACTCCAACAAACTGAAGAACTAGAACATTAAATTGATGACTTCTGATTAAAGAAGTGAATATCTCAAAGTTTGTGCATTAGTTACAAGAGCTGTTTTTTAAAAGCCTATTTGCAATAAAGTTTGCATGCACACACACACACATACACACACATTCACACACACACACACACACACACACACACACACACACACACCACATACCTGAAAAAACACAGGGCTTTGTTCAATGCCTAGAAAAATTGAAATGGAAAATTAGAATTGTTGACCTAGCTAATTGATAAGATACTTTCAAATGTACCCATTTATTCATTAAAGAAATATTTTAGCTGAGTGATGAGCTGAACATGAAGAATGAAATGGTGAACAAAATAGATACCGCTACAAGATGATGTAGGTTAGCACAGCAGAGATAGGCCATGAGCTGAGCATTAAGAATAAATCTCCCTCCTGATAACAGAGCTTACCTCCCACCACAGAGCCAAGAATGGTAGATCCCTGCTGTGGGAATCTCCCCTGCAGCTGGAGGGTATGTGTGGCAGTGCAAACAGCTGTGGCATGTGTTTTCACACTGACTAATAAGACTTGAATAACACTTGCTAGTGGCTTCTCAGAAGGCCCACAGAGCACCTGCATCCCTGTGCTGCTGAATCAAACTCTAAAACTCCTAACAGGCAGCCTTCTTACAGAGAAAAAATAAATCCTCGTTTTTCATTTACTTTTAGCTGGGCTTTCAGTAATTCCTCGCTACTAAAAGAACTTATAGCTCAGCTATGTGGATAATAAGGAAGTAGGGTGTCAATGACTTTAAATAAAGATTTGAATTGCTGAGGATGGGGCTATTGGACTGGAAGGTCAGGGAGATATTTATATTATTTTTTGTTTTTAGTTTGAAAAAGGAAAGAACTCCATATTTATATCTTGAAAGGAAAGATTCCCTGTACGATGAACAGATTAATAATATAAAGTAGTGGGCAACTGTCTTTACACCAAGACTTCTAAGAGTGAGGGAAAGTAGTGTGCCAGGCTCCACACAGTCACACAGCACACTGAAGACCACCAGCTCCCTGGAATTGCTTTTTCTTTAGACACTCTTGTTATTTACACTGCTGGTGGCTCTCTTCCCTCTCTGGCTCTTTCTGCTTTTCCATGATTTCTCCACTTTTGTAGAAATTCATAACACTGAGGTAGATCTAAGAGCTCATACTTAATCCTCTTCTATTTTTCATAGTTTTAAATACTACTAGTATGAAGTCGACACCCAGATGCATACTTTGGGCCTGCGGTGACAGCTGGACCCTGAACTGCTTGCTGGATATATCCATGTGGCAGTCCCACAGATACCCAGAACATTGACTCTGCAAATGCCACCTCTCATTTCCTCTCCCCACTACCTGGAAATCCTGTTTCTTCTACTTCCATGGCTTCACTTCTGGTAAATGCAACCTCATCCACCTGACTGTTTAAACTGAAGACCTAAAGTCAGCCTTTATTTGTCCTTTTCCATCATCCCCACTTTCCAAACAATCACTGTCAGTTAGAAAGTGTTCCTGAATTTCCTTCTCACATATCTAGATTCGATCCACTTCCATTTCCATTCCCTCAAGTTTCTCCACACACCATCAGTTCTCATAGAATTTCTATTCCAGATTTTGCCCGTGTACATATCAAATCCTGGCAAGCAAAGTGGTCTTTTACAAATAAAGATCCTCAAAATACTTCATTTTAGGTTTTAAAAAAATCTCCAGCTCCCTGGCATGCTCTTCAAGAACCTGGGTCATCTGGGTCACAGTCTCCCCAGTGTCTCTCCATTGGCTTCATTCGGGTCACACGTCTTCTGTGTGCGTTATGAGCACAGCCTTTGTGAAAACCACCCTAAATGCATTCTTCTAGCACAAGGTGCTGCCTCTTGGTGTTTTCGCTCTCTGGTGCTATTCCTCTTGATCTCAAAACGGCTTCCTTTCTCAAGTGAATTAGAAGTTAATGATGACGATGACGATTTAATGATGATGATACTTCCTGTTGTCCACAATTCATCCTCCACCCAGCTTTGTCTTTGGGCAATGCCATGGAAGAATATACACCACTGACTAAAACAGCCACAGGTTGGGGGGCCTGAAAATAAGCATTGCTGTGAGAATAAAGAGTGGGAAGGGACCTGTAGGGATAGTGTTACCCATACCTCCCCCACCAGCTTTGCCCAGTCAGTAAACTCCTCTAACAAGAATCGCCAATCTTCATGACCACTGCTCTTATCGGGGCAGCCAGTAGAGCTAAGCAGGTAAGTGATTCGGAAAAGACTCATCATTACGGTAAAAGGTCTACATCTGAAAGAAAGTGGCCTGTCCATCACCCCTACTCACCAACAACGTCCTTCTACAGACACTCCTCCTGCCAGACTCTGGTAAACACTACCAGTAACATATTGTGAGACTACTGGCAAGTTATCTAATCTCTCCAAGTCTCCTTGAAAAGCTGTTTTGCGCCTAAGAATTAAGATTTAGTGAAACTGGAGCATTCTACATAAGAAATAGGTCATTCTACCATAACATCAAATAAAGTAAAAGACACTGATCAGTGGAAAGCCATGATAGTTCTTCACACAAGCAAATTTTATATAAGCAAGTAAATTTTTGCATGTTACTTGTCTGAAACCCAAAAGAAAGAATTTTATATAGTATTATCATTAAGTACTGTAAAATGTAATATATAGCTATAAACAAAAATGATCAACTTTATTTCAAATAACAGATGTAATTTCCAGATCATAAAGCAACTACTCAAAAGTTGCCTTATTCTGATTGGAAGAAAAGATGGCAGAAACAAAAGTAGAGGAATACTGTTCAGTCATAAAGACAGACACATCTCAGGACATACTCAGTGAAATAAATCAGAATCACATGTGTAAACATTGTATTGTTTCCCTGGTGTAAGAGACTGAAAGAGTAAATAAAGTCTAAAAGTCTAAAGACATTGTGGAATGAGAAGAAATTGCCCAAAAGGAAAAAAGAACTAAGGTGAATAGAGGGGAAATGACAGTAGGAAATGGGGAAAAATGAAAGTCAGATACGATTAGTGTCTCTTAGTTCATTAAAAAGGAAGGTTTGTGCTAATATCGATTGAAGAAATTTTTATGACCATATCTTGTACCCTGAACAACTACTTTAAAGATAGCAACATGTAGTGTATTAACTATTGTTATTCTCCTATTATTTTGTTAGGAAATTTTGTTTTATCCTTTTTCTATAAAATAAAGAAATAAAGGTGGAATAAATGTGTACTGAAACTGCATGAAATTACATGAGTGGTTCATTTAATTCAAGCAGAAGTATAAGCTTTATCTTCCATTTTATGGATATTAGATTGATGAGCACTATTAGCTGCTCTTTTTCTGTGATACAGACAAGTAGCCACAGTCACCTATCAATTGTTTTACCTAGGTGTACAATATAATATCAAATATTACATAGATTTTGTAATAACTTAAAATAGCAGACGCCAAAATTTCAGAAAAGGCATTATGCCAAAATTTTATGAATAAGTTGCAACTTTAATTTTATAGACTATTGTTATATTCTGGTGATGTTATATTTTAGAACGTATATGTGATATTTTGCACACTTCGTTTCTGGTAATTTTTCAAATTAAAGTTATATATAGTTATTCACATAAATAAAATGGAAAAAAGTGTAAAGAAATTCACAAGAAAATGTCAGTGTAGTTTTATGTAGCTCATTACCTAGGAAAGTATGTTCATTTGTCAGTTGAGTGAGTCATTTGTAGAATGGCACATTGTCAGTGAATAAGTATAAGTAGATAGAAATTCACTCTTTAGAAGCTAGTACCTCAAAAGAAATTTATCCCTTCTAGTCTTGTAGGCATTACAATTTTCTGTATCTAATGGCTATAAGTTTAACTTGTAAAATAGTCTTTCTACTGAGAAAATATAATAAAACTGTTCTCCAGAAAACAATTCCAACTTAATAGCAATCTTTACATATTTTTCCTCCTATAATAACAAAATCATAAACTTCCAGAAAAGAAAATATTGCTGAAAGTTGACAATTAAATATGAAAAGTTCAAGTCTGAAGGTAATTTTTAAAGATCTGCTACGGGCAATCAAACATATATTGGTTCTCCATAGTGAACCACATAATCTATAGATACTTGGGGCCAAATATTATCGATAACTCAAATTGAAATATGTGTTGTTTACGACTTTCTGCCTTCTCATTGAGTGTTTTCAAAATTAAGGAATGTTTTCTGGAAAAAATCTTAAGACTAGAACTCATAATAATAAAATCACATACAACAATAATGTAAGTTTAAAAAAATGAATATAACTTTTAAAAAGTAAAAATCACAGAGAGGTTCAGGGTATCCATTTATGATTGTGTATGTCATCAAAAGAAAAATAAAACTTGTCATACTATTAAAATCTTGTTTCCACTTTAACATATATAGTCAATCACTTCCTCCAGAGAGATCTGTAAAGCAAGTATCTGATTACAAGTAACAATTGGCTTCAAACCACTCTGTCATTTCCTCTAAACTTGTTATGGTTACATGAAATTTGTTTAAAATTGAAGTTTTCTGACTTGCATGAGCACATACAGGAATTTACATGTGTGCTTGGGTGTGTATCTTAGTTTTTATCCAAGTCATATTATAACTAACAGAAGATAAAGTTTGAAAGATGCATATCTATTACCAACAGGCAAATCATTAATACCTTTAAACTCAAGAATTCTACAGTAAATTGTCTCCCATAGTGATATCATGAAATCTTGTAATACTATGATGAGTAATTAAATCATTGTAAAAGAATTTAATTTTTGTTTTAATATAATCTTTAAAATATTTGTAATTGTTTCTAATCTAATTCTAAGATTTAGAATTAGATACTGTGCAAGAAAAGTAATGTGAAGTTTAAACCCTTCAGTTCAGATGTCACTATAAAGTCATTTAAAGTTACAGAAATTAGCTTATAGGAATATATTTCCTGGGTGAGAATAACTCACATTGATTGTCACACATTATTATTGGTTGGGTCAAAAATTAAGTGATCTGCCTGATTAAAAGGATGGACTAAACCAAGCTAAACCTAGAACAAAAATAACAAAGAATTTGATGAATAATTTTGGGAAAAAATACAGATTCAGCACATTTTATTGTTTTTCCCTTTTTTAATGCATTTTTCAATACAACAGTAAATGAGTACTCTACACACATCCAAAATCTCTTCTAATTCTTTATAGTATTACTATTTTCAATAATTAATGGATTTAGATCAAGAACAATTAGATGGTGGATGCCACGTAAATCATGGCATGAGAAAACCAGGCAACAGCATTATTACTGTTGCCGCATTTTTTTTCAAACTACAGGAATATTTTTGTTGCTCCAAAGTTAGTTAATTGGTGCTTATACACACTTTTACATAATCTGAATGCAGGTGCTATAATTTTGACATTAAAAGGGCTAATATGTACTTCAATTTTCTATAAAAGATTAATATAGAAAGCATCTAGTCATTTGTTATGGCCTAGAGTTTTAACAGATTTAATTTACTCATCATATATATTATTTTGCCACTGAATGGATAGTGCCTTTAAACAGTAGAATGAACCCCAGCTTCTCCTATGGGGCAATGCATGTTTTCTTTGTGTTCTTTATCCAGGGAAATATATAAAATTAGAAGCATCAAACATTTTCTCATCTTATTTTCTTGGTATAGTGTCCAAAGTATCTTTTACTTAATTTCCATTCATCCCATAGAATAAGGTTCACAAGTTATAGCCAATTCTTAATATAATCTTAAAACTGAACAACTCTCGGAATTCATTGTTCAGTGCTTCCTAGAAAAGTGTTAAAGGAAAATTGAAGAACAGGTTACAAACAGTGAGGGGGAAACGACAACTTGTGCATATAAACTTTGTTTCCTAACCACTAAACATCCTTCAACAAGTAACTTTCCAAAAGTTTTCAGAGCCTTCACAACGCTAATACAAAAGGTTAATAATCAGGATAATTTAGTATCAATATTTGCCACAGAATCTTTGACCGAGAAAATCTTATAAAACATATACTTGATTGTGTTTCCAGTAAATGGAATTTATAAATACTGAAAATTTCCCAATTAAATCTCTTGTTGATGATCAAAAAAGAGCATTCTAAAAATATCTACACATAAACTAGGTTTTATTTTTTTACTAACATATATCACTGCTTTTTTTCTTACATTCACAGAAAAGGAGGGAACAGCCATCCCATTAACCCCTGAAGGGAGGATTTTCATCTCTCTTTCTCTACTGAATAATTCCAATACCTTCTAGCGTTCTTCAGAATTCCCATTTTAAAACACTAGATATTTTCATGCTTTGTAAGTCTTCCACAGTTTACCTGTGACTTGCTTAATTTCAGCCATACATTTAAACAAAATAACTACAAAAATAGGTAAAATCTTTTCTCAGTTATTCATAATTATTAACCAATATTAAGAACATGATCATGCTACTTTTAAAAAGTAAGAATTGTATATTATGCTGCACTGGAAAGAATGCACGTTAGGTCTGTGATCCAACACATAATCTGTGTAGTACAGAGCTAATTCGGAAGAAATCTGGCAAGTATCTTTCATTTCTTTTTTTTTTCTTTCACCTCTGCTATTTTTTCTTATATAGCTTTAACAGGAAAGACATTTGTATAAGACTCAGTTCTTCATCTTCTAATTTAAATTGTACTCTGTGTTAACCTGGAAATTAGATTTCTGCTGTTGGAACTTTACTGCACAAAATATTTATGCATCCAGGATATGTTTCCCTATATCATCAAATGAAAAATGTTTTCACTTGAAAATAAAGTTCAAAGGAAGAACAAAAACACCATTTAAGTGAAGTTTTTCTCAAAAGGACAAAATGATAAAAGTTTTATTCATACTTCCTAAGGAGAAAAGTGTATTTGCTTATATCTGCTATGAACCCCGAAAGAATGAATCCTCCAGGACTAACATTTCTTTATATTAAGTCTTACATCTTAAAAACAAGATCCAAAATACAGTACCCAACTTGATCACCAAGATTTGTGGAAATTAAGTTTCCGCCCTGGAATAAAGAAAGAGTTAAATTGTGCCTGAGGAGAATACACAGCTGTAGATAGTAATTGTAGTGTTTAAAGCACAGCTGACTACAGAGACAAGAAAAAGGCAAGCAAAGACAGCAGACGAAGAAACAGCACAAAGGATCTGTGTCTGTGTGTTTATGTGTGTGCGCACATGCACGCTCCTGTGAGTGTGTGTATGTGTGTGTGTGTGTGTGTAATCTTGGCAGGTGTAGGTGCTAAAAGCAGAGGCCACAACTGCAGCAAAGTCAACACTGATAATGACAGGTTTAACAATAAAAAGACAGTAGTGTAGTCTAGGGCCAGGACTTAATAGGAGTGAAAGTGAACAGCCAATAAGGAAACTGCAAGCCCATTAAACTAAGTGAAGACTCAGGTCTAAGTAGGAAGAACCAACCCATCCTGAGGTTGGTGCCAAACACTAGAAGTGGAATCAGTAGGAAGACCAACGGGCTGCACACGAGTGCTAGACAAAATTCATCATATATTTTTGTTGCAGCTTCAATTTTTATGAATTTTCTTAACGGAGTCTCTCATCCCCTCTTCCCACCTTAAAATACTTTCAAAAAGTGTAGGTGACAAGACCTCAGAGCAGGAGCACAGAGGAAAAGCACTGTTGTTGCCGTAGGAGACACAGTGGCTCGGATTGGTAGGTGAAGTCAGGATCTGAGGAGCTGGCGGGGCAACTGGACAGAAGGAGTTGTCAAGATGTCTCAAATATGGATTCTTTCTAGGCAAATGATGGGTTTTCCATCTTATTTCTATATTCTAAAATAGAATATTGATGCAAAAAGTTTAATAAGGATGTCTCATGGATCTGGGCAGAGTGAAGAGAAATATAAAGAAATGTTGAATGATTCAGAGACTACTAACTGCAAGAACTTACAACTGGCCTAAGGAGAGGACAAAAACGATCATAGCTGGTGTATGGTTATAGCTGGAAAAAGGAACAAGGGGCTGTCCTATCAAGACTGTAGTAATGGAAGGATGCAATCACTACTAGAAATCATGGCCTAGACCAGGAAAATATGGGGAAAGTCACCTAACCTTCCTATTCTCAGTTCTTCTGCTACTGATTGCATCTGTTTCATTTCAGTAAGAGAGTTGCTCTCAAAGGAGTCTGCAGGAGAGCAGCTCATAGAGGTCAATGACAGTCTTGTGACAGATGGGTAAAAGCAGCACATGGATCTGGATGGAGGGGACCCATGATACTCAGTTGATATATAATATCCTGAAGGGGACGTATAATTAAACTGTGCATAGCAATTAAACCCAGACCACATGTTTCCCATTTGGCTTCCCATTACCATGGGATCCTCAAATTATGAGAAATGGGTCACAAGTGCTAGGAAATTCAGAGCAATTGAAATCTGTTCCAGAATTCACATGTGTACCATGCATTATTTGTGAAAGAATGAGAGCCATTAAACAGAACAAACAGAAAATGTGTACTGAGTAGTCATCTTCTACTTGTTTCTAAAAATACTCTGAAAGACTTTCATATTAGAACATGTATTCTAGATACAGAAGCTAATCACAGATAATTCTGAACTTACTGTTGCCTGAAAGTTCCTTAAACACTGAAAATTGGATAAAGATCTAGAAAACAGAGTGGCTTTATGCCTCCTTTTAGATCATTTCATGTGACAGCATTATATTGAATACCTCAGAAACAATAGCAACATTCATGGAACTGGGACACATTTCTCATAGTAAATATATTTTTGTGATTAATGTATTTAAATAATGAAAGTGAAAAATTATTTTGCTTTTCATGATGGTCATTTATAACTGACCTCATTTCTTCTTAGCAAAAACAAAAAAAAAAATTTTTGTCTCAACAAGTGCTGGATTCCCTTAGGATTTAACTTGATTTCAAACGGAGTTTTAGACATGGTCTAATAACAGAGCACGTGTTGATTTTGTTCTTGCTGTAGCAAGTGTTTAGAATAATTATAAAGAGAAGAAAGACATTTTGGTATGAGTGCATATTCCACACAAAAGTCATTTCCTTCTCATAATGCTGCATTCTCATTGAAAATGATGTTAGTTTTTCTTCATTAAATGCATTGTACTTATCCACATTTCTCCTCATCTTTTATTGAGCTGACATTAAATAACACAAAGTAATATCACAGTGAACATAAGAGACTTTTACACTTTTCACCGTTAAAAAGGATTAAACTTAATAAAATAAAAACACCATGTATTTAAAGTGGACATCATACCTTCAGAAGGTAAAGGAATTTTGAAAAAGAAATTGACCTGTCCATGGCAGATGAGGATGGAAGGGAGAAGACTGTGGGAAGTGGTGGCTATGCAGAATACCCTGCTAAGGATTTATACCAGCTGTGAAAACTATACTGCATATCATATGGAGAAAGGTATTAAAATTGTACAACCAAAAAATCAACAGAATAAAGAAGAGGAAAGTTATGACTTTGGTGCACAGTCAGGAAACAGAATGGCTACTTTCCATGGGAGCCTTTGTAGACACTTTCCTAACACTTCAGTGGCTGAAAAGAAATCAAACTTCAAGAACTTACTGCCACTCCAGTGAGCCCTGAGGGACTGTCACAAATTTGGGACTTAAATGGTCTCAAGCTTCACAGTTCTGGCCATCACAAGTGCCAGAAATCAAAAGGAACAACAGAGAAACTAAAACATTAGTTACGTGGAATTGAACACCAACATATTTCAAACTGTGAGGATTTCAAGCCACCTTTTCAATACCACATTAGAACAAATGGTCAAATAACTTCCTCCAAAGCATTTGCTATGCGCAGGAGTTTCTGACAACAACCATTCTTTTGTAGCTATTTGGAAATAATTCTAAATTTATTGTTGTTGTCTTCAAGAAAAGTTCCTGAATTCTGACAATTTGATAAATGACTACAAAATAGATTGGCTTTGCAACTCTTTTCTGGACTATTTTCTGTGATATCATTTTATTAAAGACTCAGAAAGAAGAAGTGCATTTAAGAAACACAGCTTTCAGATCCAGAGACCTTGAGAACACCATGAACACCAACAGCCTGTTCTACAAGTGGATCACACACAGTGTGGTTGACTCCAACTTCATGATTCCCTTAATTATGATATCCTCACCGGAAAAAATGTCTGTTCTTCAAACATTGAACAAAAACATACTAGTCTAAACATTCATTTAAATATTGTTTCACCCTAAATCAGTGTTTCTTAAGTGAGGTACATGGATTGCAATCACCTTAGAGTGTTTGATCAAAATGCAAATTCCTAGCTCACGTACCCCAGTAATTCATATTTTTGTTTCAATAATGAGAATAGGAAAAAGGGTGTACATGTTGCTATGCGTTTGATACTTTTAGAAGATTTTAAGGAAAATGAGACTATAAGGAAAAAAGATTTTGAGAATTTCATCTGGGTCTAAAAATTGTCTAATGTGAATCAGTCATAATGAATAGTTTTAGCTTCATAATTCCCTGTTCCATCCAACCCTCATCATTTTGTTAAAGATCTTAGATTAGTGTTAACTGTTTGATTCAGTGTGATTACATATTTTCTGCTTCTATAGGCTGGAAGAAAACATCTAAATTTATTTGCCTAATTCCTATATACTTTTTAAAAATGACCTAATATTCTAAATGTCATATTTTTATATTAAGTTTGAAAGAGTTGTGTGCTTTTTACTCAGACTATGAGTAGTTAGTGTATATCCAGTGTTTTTAACAGGTATAGAAATGTGAAGAGATACAAATGATTATGAAAATAGAATCTCCTGCCAGTCTACTAAAAAAGTTAAAGGAGGCATCTCTCACTTGTAATAAGGGTATTTCTCACACAGGCTTGAGATTTTAATATTAGTTGCCTCTACAAAAAGAAAGGATTCCTAGAAAATAACACAGGGAAAAATTTACATGACTTTGGTGTTTGACAACAACTTTGTAAACACAGGACTAACGGCACAATCATAAAAGAAGAAATAGATATCCTGGGCTTCCTTAAAATTAAAAACATCTGTTCTGTAAAATATACTCTCAAGAATAAGAAGACAAGCCACAGACTAGGACAAAATGTTTTCAGGATACATAGCTGATCAAAGACTCATCTGAAATATGCAAAGAACTCAAAAACTTAATAAGAAAACAAGCAACCAAATTTAAAAAATGGCCCAAAATTCTTAACACACATACCTCAAATCAGAAGTTACACAAATACAAATAAACAAGAAGAAATATTCCACACCATATGTCATTAGAAACCTACAAATGGAAACAGCAGTGAGATATATCTATACACCTTTGGATGGTCACAATTTAGAATATTGATAATACTAAATATTAATGAGGAAGTGAAGCAAAAGAAACTTCCAATCATTGCTGATACAATCTTTTTGAATGACATTTTGGCATGTTCTTGTAAATGTAAACACATTTTTCCATAGGACCCAGGGACTGCACTCCCTAGTACGTACCCAAAGGAATAGAAAACTTACATCTGCACAAGCTCCTGGGCATAAGTGTTTAAAGTCACTTTATTCGAAATTAAAACTTTGAAACAACCAAGTTCCTACAGGAGGCAATTGAATCAATAAATTGTAATACATCCTTATGGAACATTATCAAGTGCTAGAAAGTAAATAAAGCCATGAAAAGACAGAGAAGAAAGTTAAGTGTACATTACTTAGTGAATAACCCAATCTGAAATGGTTAAATATTATACAATTCCAAACTCAGGATATTGTGGAATACATAAAAATAGGAAGTTTTTTAAAAGCACTATTTTTCCAAGGTTAGCAGAGAGACAGGTATAAACAGAGCACAGAGGATTTATGAAGACAAAAATATTTTGTATAATATTGTGAGGGTGGGTAAATGTCACACACTTAACCAAAATCGTAGAAGGCATACAACACCAGAATCAAACACTTACCTTAACAATGGACTATGGATGATAATAATGTGCCAGTGTAGGTTCATTCATTGTAACAAAATGTCCCACAATCATGCAGGATATTGTTTATATAGGAGGTTGGTTATATTTGTGAAGAGATTGTGTATACATAGAAAAATCTCTATCTTCCATTCAATTTTGCTATAAATCTAAAACTATATTAAAATTAAATTCTATTTGTATATCAAAAATGAAAAAATAAAATGAAAATACAAATACTAATTTAAAGAGCTTCACACATCTATCCAAATAGATTAAAGAATAAAGATTCTATATTTGTATGTGCATGCACTAAACTTGAGAAAACTCCATGATTAAAAACAAATAATTAACTTTTTATTTGTCCCAAACTACTCTTTTCCTCAAAAGAAACAAGATAAAAAGTAAGTTTTTTCAAAAATCACAGAGAAATAGCTGGATCCAGGCTAGAGAAAAAAAGCCCAAGATGAGCTTGGAATATCTTCCCGTCCCAGAAAGCAAATGATTTCTCCAAGTATGATAAGTGTATGTCAAAAGGCCACATGATCACCCCAAAGTGCTACTACTCACCAAATAAGGACAAATTTGATAATGAAAGAATAAAACGGTAGCATGTAGTAAATTGTAACATTAAATAAAAAATGACTATTTTTTAATTAAAAACTCACCGATTACTTAAAAGCTACCTGTGCATGATCTATCTGTATCTCCTCCAAAGTACAGTCATTGTTAATTCTAAAGAGGAAGAGGATACTGTACAGGAAAACAGACTGCCAGCTACACTCATAATCAAAAGTCACTTGATGGAACTTAGTAAGAAGAGTGTAGCATCCTTCTGCGATACATGTGATAAGGCTAATCACAAAGACACATCAGACAAACCCAAACTAAAGTAGTTCTAAACAATTGCCCTGTGACTCTTCAAAGTGTCACGATGTGACATCAAAGAAAGATTGAAAGACTGCATCAGATTAAACAAAGCTAAAGAAACATAGAAACAACCCAAAATACGATTCTAAACTGTTTGCCTTTGCTGTAAAGGATATTGTCAGAATTCTTGGCCAAAATTGAACAGGGATTGAGGATTAGACTAAATACTACATCAACATCAGCTGCTTAAGTTGATGGCTATTGAGCTTAAAAAATATATCTTTATTTGTAAGAAATGCACACTAAAGTATTGGAAGAAGAGATGGCCAATTTACTTTCCAGCGGCTTAGGAAAATAATCCATGGTATTCTCTTGTAAATTTCATATGTTTAAAATTATTTCAAAACAAAATTTTGTAATAAAAATGACTAAAAAATTGAGAGATGGGATATGTACCTAATTCTAATTATTTAATAATGTAAAATTACTTAAATTTTACATGATTAACTTAGTAAGACTCCAGCTCTATGTGAGCATATGTTACAGATGTTTGAACCTGGACTGATTTAACACTGAGCTACAGCTCTAGCCTTTATTTATTTGTTTGTTTGTTTATTTATTTATTGAGACAGGCTTTTCCTAAATTGCCCTGGCTAACTTTAAATTGGAAACCTTCTCATTCAACCTCTAGAGTATCTGTGATAACAGTTGTTCACCAGTCCAGCCTGCAAGTTACATTATTTTTAATTTGAAAAACATCTTGCAATCTATCTGAAACACTAGAAAAGAGTAGAAAAATATATTTGGAGAATGACAAGGATAATGCACATGGCCTGCAATACTCTATTTTTCAAGAAATGTTAGAAATATGTAGTAAGTTAAAATAATGCAGCATTTTCCCCAAATAAAGAGATCAGCAAAAAATGAATGGAAAGCACAGAATATTCAAGTACATATAAGCAAGAGTTTGGTACCTGACAAAGAGTATATTGCCAATTAATGTGTAAAGATAGATTCTGAAGTACTACTAATTTAGATTGTTATGCTTCACAACAAAACAAGTTCTGGATGAAATAAATATTTAATTGTAAAAAAAAACTCAACATGGTTATCTAAAGAAAATAGAGATTAACATATACAGTTTGGTGTGACTGAATCTAAGCTTGAAGTCAGAGAAAGAAACTGTACAGGAACTCTATATGTTTATTTAGAATTTTTTTAGAACAAATATATGGAATAAAGGCAACAGATTGGAAAGATTAAATAAATCTCAAAAATGTAATGTCTTGGCAAATAAATATAGTTAAAATATTTTATATCATTAGTCATCAAAGCCCTGCAATAAAGTCATATTTATTGAGCTGGAAAATATCAAAAAGCCCAACATCCAGTATGAAAGAGGACCCTAAACATCTGCTGGATAGATTGCATATGGCTGCAACCTTTACAGAGGGTGCTTCAGAATAAGTTTTGCAAAGATTTAAAACCTGCATTGCCCTGACCCAAAAAGTTCCCTGATAAGAATTTATGCTAAGGAAATAATCAAGCGATTTTACACTTCACAAACACCGTTCACTTTTAAAATTTTTTAAAAAACCCTGAGAATCCTTTAAAAATTTAAGCAATAGAGTCTAAAATTGCAGCATCAAGAAGAAACTCATGTCTTCTAATATTTCACATATAAAGTCATTAAAATGTAACAGCACATGAAATGTGAAATAGCTATAAAATATGAAATATTTTATAATAAAAATATGTACATATAAACATATATACTAGTCTTAAACAGATTTTCAAATATTTTACATAGCAAGAGAGAAATAAGAATGGTTAAATAAAAAGAATCATTTGATAATAATACAATTTTAAAGTTTTTCCTATTTGCTCAATTGGTTATTACTAATACATATGTTTTGTTACCACAGTAACAAAATAATATAAAGATAATAAAATGAGAAAAAGTTGTGAGTAAAACAATCTTAGAAATGGAAGCAGAAAATTTACAAAAAAGAAATAAAATATATAAAGAGTGTAGTTAAATTTAATTTTTTATATTATGCTTTCCCTTGACAATTTTGTGTTACAAAATTTGCTATTAATCTTAGATATAGAGCAAATTTTTATAAATTACAAAAAAATTTTACCACTGATGGAGAGCCAAATCTAATCTTTGAAAGTGCAAATGATTGTTGCAAGCAATTTCTTATAAATTTATTCTATTTCTGGGTAGTATCTGAGATAAAACGAGGCAAGTTTAATAATTAGTGTTAGTATCACATAATATATTCTAAGAGATTTAAATCCATCTAGTGATAAAAAATGTGTATTACTAATCTTATGAAGAAAATTATTATTTGTATGAAACTAGGAATAATTATATGATTCAGGTATTTAAGAAAAATAAAAAGCATTCTTTTGCAATGTAAATAGACAAAAACTGAGCTGAAGTCTCACATCAATTTTATTAAATAGCTTTGAGTAGTAAATGTTTATTTTGTTCAGTTTTTATTTTTATTAGTACATGATGATTATACCTTGTGTCATGTCTCGATGTTTTTTCATTCACTTCCCCTCCCTTCCTTCCCTCTACTCCCTTCCCATTTGGAAAAGATCTATCTCCACATTTCCTATTGTTTATCTTTTATTTTTCTCTTTATTCATATTTTGGATTTTTCATATAAAGTAAAACTTTTAAATGATTATTTAGCTCTATAATATTAAAGTAGGAAAGAATCTTCTTAAAAAATGTTCATGAAAATTGTTTTATTTTATCTTTTACTGTGACAAACTTTTATAGAATATTGTCTTAGACTTTTATAGGTTATTGTAATTCAATAACATGATGACTAATTCAAGTGTAGTTTGTGAGACCACAGGTAATAAATACCTTGTGACATAATGAATAGGTAAGTGCAATACATGATACAAAAAGGTAAATCATTTTTTATAAGCAAACAATACAAAATACTACTTTAAAATAATGAATGTCCATATATAGGAGATTATGCTTTCAAAATGTTTCAGCAGTCATTTCAAAAATGTACATTGTTATCTTGGGGTATAAAAGTGGAATTAAAAGAGACACCTGAAATACCACAGTTCAATTTATGATAACTTAAGAAATTATTCTATATGAAATGCCAAAGAATTATTTGTAGACAATCTCAAAATGAACATTTGGGTTTCCTGACATCTTTATCAAAACCCATCAAACTCATTTAAACTGTGTATGTCAAAGTAGTGAAAGTTTTGTACATGGTGTATGCAAGTACTCATTTATAATTTAGCAGATACAGTTATTTGTAACTACAGGTTTACATACTTCGTGTTCCCTATGTTGATGCCTAGCTGCTTTGAAATGATACATAAGTGTCCTTCACTAGGCAATGCCTCAGCATAGGTAAGATCAGCTTTGTAATCAAAAGTAATATTTCCTAACTACCTATTTCAATTATGAAAATGAGAAACTAAAAGAAATACCAATGGAGGAAAACAATTCACACAATGAAACTCAAGAAGAAGAAAGCACTCCTGCTTGCCTTGTTTTTCCTTGGCCCTGCAGTGCCAATTCTAAAGTTTACTATCACTTTTGTGATTTTTTTAAAAAATATGATGAATATTTAAATTTAAGCAAGGATTATTACAGTAAAAGACACATTGGCATTAATCCCACTCAAAATTCTCCCCCTCACCTTGGGCACATTTGTCCCATTCTTGTTCCATTCCAAAGCAGGTCTGGAATTCCCTTTGTCAAGTGTTTTTAGTTGCACAGTTACGGATGCCATAATTTCCTGAATCGATTCAAAATGTTTACTTTCTGTGGCCCTTTTGACTTTGGGAAAGAGTCAGAGGTCACACAATGTCAGATCCAACGAATAAGATGAATGAGGGCACACCATGTTTTTAGAAGACTGAATTTTATTGGATGGCACTGAGCAGTAACATTCGTCATATTTTTTAGCACAGTTTGTAAAGATAGTCGTGAAAGTGGATTTCCAGAACTGCATCAGAAATTAATGCAATCACTTCTCAGCCTTTTGGCTAAGATCAAATGCAGAAATTAGTACAAATGATGGGATAAGTGTATTTGGAGTGAGTGTGTGGGGGAGGGTGTATTTTGAGTGGTATTAATGGCAATATGTCTTTTATACTGTAATCATTTTTTGTTTAAATTTAAATATTCAGGGAATATTTTGAGCCCTCTTGTATTTTACCTATGCCATACAGTCCCTAGGAGGGAGATACCTCTATTTAACAGATAAAGATGATATTCACAGGGATGAGGAGTATATAAAAAATTACATTTTGTAGCCTGGAAATGGAATGCACATGTTGAGTTTCTATCTATGTTTCCTCTCTGAGTGATCAAATCCAATCTCATAGCCATCCTATGCCAACAACTCCCAAATATATGTTAAGCCTTAACTTCTCTCTGGACTCTAGATTGATTTGAGGAACTACTTACTAGACAGACATTTCTATTTGGATTCCTAAAAGACCCACTCAAATCTAGCATGTCCAACACTGACCCTGTGATTGTCACCTCTTAAAAATCTGCCCTATCTTTAGCCTTCTCCATCACAATAAATAACTTCTTCCTTTCCTTTTCTCAGCCATGAGAAAAGTGAAGTTATCCTGACTCAAACATTTGCCCAAAATTTCCTTGCATCAGCAAATGGTGTAGGCTCCATTCTCAAAATATTTTCAGAATCCAGCCACTTTTTACAGTTTCTGCATCACCAATTCAATAAAAGATGTTTATCATCGCTCACCCAGATTATTTCCGTGGCATCTTATTGGTCACACCATTTTAAAACTTGCTTTTTCTACTCTATTATCAATACAACAGCCAAAAATTTTTTTATGTAATGGTCAGATTATATTTTTTCTTTTGGTTAGAAGCTTCCAATGATTCATTTAAATAAACATATTAGCAAAACGTCTTAAAAGGTCCTGCAAGGCCCTTCGCAGTCTGCACCACCCTCCTCATGCGCCCTTCATGCCTCTTTGACATTCCTAGAACACAAACATGTCCTCACTGTAGGAATTTTGCACTGCTCCTTCCACCTTAAGAGTTCTTCCCTGGATACTACACAACTTGCTACCTTACCTCCTATGAGACTCTTCTAGCTCTCACACCTTTAAGAAAGCTAACTCGGACCATTTTACTTTGAACTGAAATGATACTTCTCTCCCCGGTATTACCTGCATCCTGTCCCAGCTCTACTGTTTTAACAATTATGTTCCTCATAAAACTTATGCAATTCATTTATTAATTTTGTTTATAGTCTTATCTTCCCCACGGCTGATATCTATCAGTGCTGGGATTTTTTTCTATGTAGTTTACTGCTATGTTTCAAGAATCAAAAACTCAGTGTACCATCATAGATATTCTTGATGAAATCAATAAATTAATTTCCTTTAAACTATAGTCGATTTATACTATTAATCTTATTTTCCTATACTTCTCTTTCTCTTTACTTTCCCTATGGAAAACTTTATTTTTCATTTAATGTCTCTGATTACCACAATTCTGTAAATGCCTTTAATATTTAGTTGAGTATATTCTTCATAAAAAGATGTCCATGACTTAAGCAATCTGAATCATGACATGAAAATGACTTCACTGTTTACTAAAAACTTATAATCCATTTTGCAGAGATTCTGGTCTTGGTGTCCAAATTCTTTATCTTAAGACACTAAGAATATATGACTAAAGAAAGAAAGTCAGTAAGAATATTAATTTTAGGGTGTAAGACTACATATCTATAGGAACAAAATCAGCAAAAAAGGAAAATGGTAAAATATGAAAGAATTTGGTGAAACTATAATAGGAAAACACACAAACACACAAATGAACCAGAAAATCAACTCACAAAGGCATATTTTAAAAGATGTATGCTTGTGGCATGAAAATTAGTGTTTCAAAATCTAGATCATGACAAATACCTCTATGAAAGAGGATAATATGACAACAAAACACAAAACATAGGTATTACCTGGAATAGTTAGCATATCAAGCTGCCAGTGAAAGGCATCCAAGCTTCTTAGGCACTCAGCTCAGTAACTGTCCAGGAAAAGTTAAGAATTCAAGGTAATAAGACTTCATTGAGCTTAACCTGCATGAATGAATGGGCATCTATTAATGTAAGTGGTAGAGTAAGGAACTGATGATGAAAGAGGTTGGTTAATTTATCTGAGATCATGATATGTCCTGAAACAAGATGGGATTGCAGTCTATTTCTACCTGATTCCACAGTCCATTTACACAATTCAGAAAGCAATACTTTCTATCTGTTGTGGTTTAAAGCAACTATTTTTAGATCCAGATAACAAAGAAAGCTGGTAGAAAAAATAGGTCTGTCATACCATATTACATACAGGTCTAGCAAAAGCCATTGCTTTGTCTCCATATCTCACCCAAGAAACAAAATAAATGGTAAATTCCTACTCTTCTGCAGTTACTCAGTTCAGATGTTACCCTCCATTACAACATTGCTGGTCATTACCGGGTAGCATTTACATCCGGTCTATGCAAACCCAAATCAGAGATTGAGAGAAAGTCTATTCCATTAGCAAGACTATAAACTACTGAAAAAGGCACCAGAGTGGTTCATTTGCCTCCCAAACATGTCCTGAGAGGCCAGTATGGCCATGCACTTAGTCAGTATGTTACTGAATTCATGAATTTTGGAGTTAGGGACACAAAAAATAATGGACTGTAATAGCACAGAGTGATATTGCAGAATGTCGCACTGGGCATGAGTCGAGGCAGAAAGGGAATCAGAGGTAATTAAAACACTGCTCTATGGCACACAGAAAGATGGGGAAGTTAGAAGGAGGTAGCATTACACAGATTAAGAGTTAGCTTGAAGAACTGCAGAGGAGCAAGAAGTAGGACTTCAGTATCTCAGATAAGGCTCACGGGTCCATTCCATGTCAAACCCAACAGATCTACTCACTAACTGAAGGGCAAAAATATTAGAAGCTTAGGAGGAAAGCAGAAGTCACATTACACACACACGCACATGCACATGCACATGCACACACACACAAAACCACCGTGACAACCCAAGATCAGAATCTCTTTTAGTGCCTACTCTATGTCATTCTGTGCTGAGAAAGTAAAGCAAAATCCAGGGAACAGCTGTTGGCCCACACATGTCTACTCAGGTAAAGAATGAGACAGGGTATGTGGGAATTAGAAGTGACCAAGAAAGAGAAGGTAAAAAAAAATTAAACTTTTATATTTATTATGCTTATAAATACTTATCTGCAAATTTGCCAAGTTAGAAAAAACTGTAAGAAAAAGCAAACAATTGGCAAAAATGTATTTGAAATGTGTAAATAATACGTTAATGGCTACACAAATAGTATCTGTGTTAAGGACAAAGAAACAAGATGAAAAAGTACAGGGTAGAAAAGAGAAAAAAATTAAGAAGGGACAAGAGGAGAAAGAGAGACAAAAAGAGAAAAGAAACGTTTACATGCTCTTCTTTCTTATAAAAATCTGCCTTGAGTTAAGTTAAGCAAACTTGGGTGGGACTATAGAACAGGAATAAGTACTGTCAAGACTCCTTCCTTGTGGTCAGTAAGACCTGTGTAGGCAGTGTGATAGCCATACAGCCTCCTGGCAATCACGTGACATAGAGCCAAAGACAGCGGAGGGTGCAAAAACCCACAAAACTAAACAGACAATAGGCAGATGATAGATGGATAGACAGATGCATCACGATTACACCATACTAAATTCTAAGTCACCAATCTCCCCCCAAAATGAAAGCATTTCCTATAATTTAGTGATAAAATATACGCTTTGGTATTTCAAATTACAAACTTAGATAAACTGGTGTGTTACAAAGAAACAGAGGGCTTGGGCTTTGAGATTTCTTTCTGTGAAGTTCATGCTTTTATTATTTCTGAAATAAATAAACTCCATGGTGCCCACCACAGTAATACACCTGCTGATAGCTAATATTTATTTTATTTATGCACTCTTACTGTGTATTAGACTCTGCACCAAGCAGTTTGTATATGCACTTACTCTGCAATGTTACAAAGGTATAGCTGTCATCTCTACATATAAATGAAGAAATTGAGACATGAAGAGACAAAATGACCATGGTAGAGCTAGAGTTCACATATAGCTCCTTTGACCAGATGGTCTATGTAAAATGTATATTCTGACTTTGATTCACTTGATTCTTACGTGATCCTTATGTGATAGCAAGAATATGTTGTCTTTCCCATCTCGTATGTAAAAACATTGAAACGCAGTTGATTTAGGAGGGCTCCCTCAACTGTTAACACATGGAAAAGCTGCAGTTCATCTGCAGCAAATATAGTAGTATCCTCCAACTTCAAGTCCAATGCCCAAACCATGACATCACGTTTTTTTTTCCTGTCCTAATATTTCTGAAAACTAATAATATTTGTCTTCATTAAACCATTTATCAAAAATGTAAAAAGACCAGAGGAAAAAATATAATGCCTGTCCATTCCCTTAAATTATCACCCTTTCCTACCCCTGCCATATCATTAGATCTAAATAGCAATCTGTATATAACAGAAAGCTGTAAATTTGCCTGTTTGCACTTGCCAGAGGAGGTTTTTGCTGAAATCATTGCTTGAAGGTCCAGAATTACACCATATACCATTGAGTTACTATAGTTATTCGGAGGTATGGTAAATCTAGATATTTAAAATCACCTCTTGATCACAATTAGTGTGGACAACAAATGTGCTTTTTTAAGATAATCCGAATGTTCTGATTTTGACTGGTACACATGGAACCAAACCACAAAGAGTTTTGCTCATTTTGCAGTTTTTTCCCTTCATTAGCCACTTACCTATTTTTATCCATATAGTAGTTAAGTTGAAAGAAGCATGAGCTCTTCTTTCTACTTATTAATATATGGGTTTCAGGGGACTTCCCTGGTAGGACTGTTCAAATGTAGTTGTCTCAGGACCTCCCACTACCTTGTTGCAAGATCTTACTCTAAATCACACTTTCTTATCTGCTTCCTATCATTTGTCTGTCAAGCTCTAAATCCTACTCCGCCTTCTCAACCTCACCCTCTGTGATGCTAATGCTCCTGGAAATATGATTTCAAATTGAAATATTGCTTCCCAACTCTCCAAAAGACATCAGTGCACAGATCGTTTTATTTTCAAGGATTTTGTTGCTAAACACAAAAGAGAGACAAAGAGAAGGCAAAACTATCATCAAGTGGTTCATCATACAATGGAGTGCTAGCGTCTTATTTAAAGATCTGAGGTAGCAGTATAAAGCATCTATGTACCTTCTGCCAAATAAATCAGAGTAGTAATTCAGGGAACTTTGTAAAGGAACACTGATCCCTTCAGTTCATCATTAACCCAACTCTATGGAGATTATTCCTTTGCCATTCTAATACAAACGTAGCTCTTTAATCATTTTGAAGCAAGATGTTGGACACTCTTACAGCCCTTCCCTGGCTTTTTGCACGCAACAAATGAGATAAGTAGGGGCCTGGAATATAGCTCAGTGGCACAGTGCCTGTCTAAAAGTGTGAGGTTATGAGTTCAATTCCTAATGCCCCTTCCCCAAAAAGTGAGAGAAATATATAAGAAATATGTCCTCCTTGACAACTCAATTGTCAAGCTTTTCCTCTCTTTTCTGTAAGTCAGAGATACAGCTATAAGGTGGCTGCCAGACACAGCTCAAGAGCAAATTATGAGGTTGATAATTTCAGGTCTATTTTTAACTTTCTCCTCTCCGTTACATCACACATAACAATATAACTATGGAAATGGCACTGAGCTACTTTGGCAACATCTTCTTTGTCCAAACCTCACACCAACTTCTCCACCTTGCTGACCCACTGCCACCCCCCCACCCCACCACCACCACCACTGCTGCTTCCTGTTTCATTCTCTCCCAGGAACTTTCTGTTCATGGAGTCAGAAGACTACTAGAAATCTTCTGGTCCAGGACTCTCCATTCAACCCATTGTCACTACCTAGAATTTTCTTGAATTTCCTCCTAATGCTTCTGGAGGAAGTGCTAATCAATGCCTACCAGATTATTAACAGCTGACAAAAAGTTCTACGGATTATTTCTTCAGTGATGGTATGTTTGTCTAGACTGGGAAGTATTATATGAATTCTTTAAACAAAATCAACAAAGGGATTAAAAAATACAATATGTACTTCCTTCCCTCACTGGCACATTTGTAATCTTAAAGTCACACAGAGAGGACACATGATTAGAATCATTTTGCAACCGCAGTGTCCCAAAATATCCTCCTCAACTTCTTCTCTCATGGATAGAACAGATATGGGCAGTTAGTGGCAGAGTGGTTTGACCAGGACAGTGATACAGATGAGAAGGAAAGACTCATATTAAGAAAGAAGGATAAATGCTATCAGAAAGTCAAGGGCAACTAACCTTTACTCTCATTTTCTCTGCTGTATCTGAAACACAAACCACAAATAATCAAATACTTTCTTGAAGATAATGACTATTATTTGGAAAAGTATCTAAGAAAGCGTTTCTTGTCTAGCCTGTACACTGATGACCCTATTGGGACAGCAAAGTACCATTACATGAGCCAACAGAGATTATTTTATTTTCTAGAATTCTTTCTTGTGATTGTGTGTTATGGAACTCACTTGATGCTGTCAAAGCTGGGGCGCTGAGAAGTATTACAAATAAAGCCCTTTTGCTCAAAGAACTATAGCAATTCTGCTATTCTGATGCTTTTATGATATGGATTAGATTTGGCCAAATAAGAGTTTTTCACTCTTGGATGTTTCATCTGAGTAATTATTTAGGATTCGATGTTTGTGATTATTTTCAATGAAAATGTTCAGTGTTAATAATCATGCATGGCTTCTATTTTTCTTTTGATGTACTGATTTTTCCCTTCCTCTTCAAGAAACTCAAAAGCAAATTACCTGTTGCCTTTTAATAACTCTTGTTCTAATGGTTAGAACTCCATCTAATGTTTTACATTAGAACATCTGTAGAAACGTGTGAAATGTATGTGTGTGTAAAAAAGGCAGGAATGTAACTCTGTGTGTGTAAGAGAGAAAGAAAAGAGAGGGAAAGACAAGCAGGGAGGGGTGTGAGAGGACGTATTTGAGCACATTAATGTAGTATCTAAAGAGTTTTCTTCTTTACTTTGGTTCCATCATTACATTACAAAAACAGCAAACTGCACAGGTTTCAAACATACAAACGTGGTAATAGTATTTATGAGAATACTTCTTGTTCCAAACACAATTTTACATTTTGAAATATGATTTACTTTCTGAATTTTAGCCAAACAATTACAACAATATTCACAAATATTTCAAAAGGGAGAAGTGAACTGGTTGTTACTAATCACATAATTTGGAATTGATGCTAACAGATTTTACATATCTGCTACTTTTCTGCCTTTCTTTTTTAGACTTGATAATAAAATCTCATTTCAAGCCTTATTGTTAGCTTTGCAATACTTGAGACAAAACTGTGTACGTGGCTCCCCCTGGTGCTGCTACTGTTATTAGTGTTTTTGTTCACAAACAGTTGTAAACTAGATTAGTAAGGAAAGGAGTGTAGAAGCTCTCAAGCCCTGTATTATTTGACGTGTCTCCAGGGATAGAATTTCACAAGGAATAAGATCAGATGAGTGGTGAAATTTTTATTTTATCATTATGTAGGGGTACAGGTGCACAATTTCATAAACACCATAGTAAACTGCAAATGATTAAAAATAAAAATTGTGCAACTCTGGTCAAAATTCTTCACTTTTTATTGTTACAAATACTAAAGACATAAGAAATTAGTTAATGACTTCTAATGGACCTCGACAATCATCAGTCTCAAGCCCAGCATCCCACTTTGACCCATAGTTTACATAGCAATGATTAGAGCAAAGCAGGGTCAGAAAAGGTCTGTTCCAAGTGACAACTGGAGGCTCCAGAATGGCCTCTCTGAATGGCAGTGGCAAAAGATGCTGGCAAAATCTCCTCCCCAGGCTGTGATACATAGTTATCTCAAATGATCACCCTTTTGATAGGATTCCTAGCACAAACAGCCCATGTTTGCAACTGAGGCTCCCTCAGAGAATTATATGGCTGCTAGGTCAGTCATTCCCCTGTGTCAAACCATAATGATTAGTCTAAGGCCAACTGTGGACTCTTCCATGTTAATCCTGTCCTCCTTTCTGACCCAGAAGCAGCACATCTTCCTTTCTGTATTTCTCTAAAGTACAGCACAGCTTCCATCACCAGCCAGAATGTTAATGCATTATCACCCCATACACTGAGAAAACAAGTGACCATATGTAGCCTATGCCAGCAGAGCTGTAACTGTGAAGAACAATGACTCTGCGTTAACAACAGAATTAAACTACTCCCTCTTGTGAAGCTCTTCTGAATATTTTAAGTGTTGCCTTGAAAGTGTGGGATTATGTGCAAGCATAAACATTAGCTTAAAGCAATTTTTTGGTACAGAATATGCCAGAATTTAAAAATCAGAACTGAAATGCAGAAAATAACATTGGGATAAATTTAAATTTTTTCATGTGTGATTAAAACATGACTGAAGAGGCATACTTTACGTGCAATTAAATTTGCTTTGTAATTAAGAGATTTAAGCATGTATAGAAATGATGCAGCTTAGTTTGGAGATTTTACAAAGGCGCCTATTAAACACTGACTCCCCAGCAAGCCTGTGACTCAAATGTTTTCACATTCTGCCAATTTCACCATTTCTGAATGCTTTATCTTTCATTCCATGTATAAGTGAAATAAAACAGACTTATCATTCTTGCATTAGCCAAAACAAGATAGCACACATTATATTTTGAGAGGCTCCAGGCAAAAAAAAAAAAAAAAAAAAAAAGCAAAATTATCACAATTTTAGACAATGCTTAACTTTCCTTTGTCATTTCCACAGTGCCCAGGATCACATCTAACTTAGCACTCATTGTCTCAGTCAGGAGGATTTTTTGAACCCAGAATTTAGAGACCAGCTTGGGCAACATAACAAGGCTGTATCTCAAATAGATGTTTGATAGATAGATAGATAGATAGATAGATAGATAGATAGATAGATAATAAGATAATAGATATTTATAATGACTGTTAGTAAGGCAGAATGTGTCTGTATATTTTTGTGGTGTTATCATGGTAATGTGAACACTTCTGAATAGCTTTTTTGTGCCAAACAAAAGTATTACATTATTTCTTTAATCCTGTGACAGTCATATGATGATACTATCAACTTTTTTAACCTACAGAAAGACTAAGTAAAAGAAAGGGAAAGATTCCATAGAATCATGCATTTTATTACTAACCTAACAAGAGCATCACCTATGAAGCTAAACAATATAACAACACAAGTTTGCTTTCTTGTAGTCGTGTTCATTTTTTTTTTCTAGGCTCTTCCTCTGCCCTAATTACTCAGTCTCCAATATTCTCCAGGGATTCCCTCCTGGCCTCCCACTAGGTCCCTAAAGCATTCTTCTAGTAAGCATCTGGCACAAATCCAGCCGTACTCTCACTGGAATACTCTTGGTTTAAATGGATCTTCTCTACTTTTTCTATTTATTCCCATCAATTTTATGTTCTATTTTTTTTAGTAGAATATCACCTGAGAAATAAATATTAAGACCACCTTTTCATATGACAGTTTTGGTTACTGACATTTGTAGCTAGAAGGCTTTTGCAACCGTACAAAAGTGCAATAGAAATCTCTGGATTTGTGTTCTGGTTTTAGATACAGAAAGAATGCCGTGTAGAAGAGAATGTATGGGGATTAGGAAACGTGTAAAGGAGGACAAATAGATAATATTCATGAGGATAAGCAAAAAACTATGCAGACTGATAAACAGATGCGGGATTTATTTTCCTTATAGCCAGTAACAAATCTCTGAGCATCTCTTTTGTTTCTCATTATTATAAATAGAATATGAGACATTCACCTATAGCTTTCAATTAAATCAAATAAAAGCCAGATAGACATTTATAAACATATGTAGGTGAGTGGTTAGCAAGCTTACATGCAGAAACTGAAATAGGTGATATTGAATTTTAAAGACGTTTTATATGCTCAACATATCCTCAGCCAACAACATCATTTCCAGTAATTGCAAGTTATTTCTGACTTGTCACAGCACTTTCCTTCTTTCTTATTCGTCACCCGCTTGTATGGTAGGCAGAGTGCCTAAGAGAAGACTCATATCACTTTGGGGTTTAAGAGAAGACTAGAAACGAAATGACATTCAAAATTTCATCCATAGACTGTTTCCAATGTATTTCTGACTGGCAGGGTCACAACAAACCTGTTGATGAGAAATTACGTTTATGAGACTCTAGACAAAATATACGTATGCTCTTACAACTGATCTCCTTGATGTTCTCCAAGCACTATTTTAGCCACTGACTCCTAGAATGAGCTGATGTTTTTATGGAGAGAGACTTCAAGGACAATCAGAAAGGATATGCTGCTTGCATGTGCGATTTAGTAGAAACAGAATTTAGTTCATGTAACCTTGCACCTCTTAGACCTTAACAATACTACAACTTTTTAAGTGATAGTGAATTGTGAACACTAGTTATTAAAAGACAACTAGCACCAACTTAAATTTCTCTTACTTAAGCAAATAGAACTTTTTTATTATAACTGCTTTATAATCAGAAGATACGAAAGGATTTACTGGAAAACTATGCTGAAATGGGCATGGGAGAGAACACATTTTTTAAATACAGTGTTTCTCATATTTGCTAAGGAATGAGTATTCCCTGGGTATTGGAAAATCATACCTAGAATGATTTATGGTAAGAATTCCCTTGTTTGATGACCACAATCAAATGATCTTGATTTTTTTATCAACTAGTTGTACAATAGACACGAAGTCCAAGTTTTATTTTCCATTTTAACTAATTTTGTTTGTTTTCTAATACAATTGAACTTCTGACAATATGAACCAATTTTCCTGAGGACAGTTAATCAGAATAAGCCTCTATTTTGTACACCTAATCTACAAAATCCTAAAGTCAAAATAATGAACATAGAAGGAAATGTGGTCTTTTTTAGTAAGGATCTTTCTTTTCTTTTTGTGGTATTTCTCAGTGGGTGTATGGCACACACACTAGGTCTTACAAAAACCAGAATGACCAATTATCTCCCCTACATGTCTTAGTTTTGCTCCTTTTTTCCTGTTTTGAGCAATGCTTTGCTCCTTCTCCATTTATTCATATCCCAGTCACCTACAACTAACACTTTCATCATAAAACCTTCCCAAAAGTCTTATTCCCTTCTTTACCAGTTCTGACAACTATCACCTACAAGTCTAAACCACTAATTATATAATCGTGGTAATTTATAAATAAAATGCATGGTACTGATATGAGTTTTCTTATGCCCTATATAAAATTAATTCTTGAAATCATTTCATAAAGATATTATGCTTCACAGTCACATAACCCAAGCTACTCAGTATTGCAGGGGTCTCAGTTTTGTCATACACAAATTAAGGAGGTTAGCCTATAAACTATTGGAAACTTATTGAAGTTTTTAAAACTAGTTTTCCCTTTGTAGATTATCTTTCACAGACCACAATTAAAAAATTGTGATTATCCCCATTGGTCATAAAAAGTGATAACATGAATAAAATCTTTCAACTCTGCTTAATGGCTTAAGATTATGTCATCAAGTAATATTCTCCATCTTAAAACCTAGTGTCTTCAGGGCTGAGGATATAGCTCAGTGGCATAGCACCTGCCTGGCAAACATGAAGTCCTGAGTTCAATTCCCAGCACACACACACACACACACACACACACACACACACACACACAAAGAATTAATATCTTCAATATCTTTCTTACACACAAAATGACCCACATAGAAGATTAAAATAACTTATTTACTAATTCAACAAAAATTTGAAGCAACAGTTTATCTATTCCTTATACTTTCTAATACTGTACTGTGATCATATGATAAGGGTACTTTTAAAGTTACCTAATCCAAATAAAAAATAAAGAAGGATTTTCTACCTATCCTATGAAGAAACCCACTTTTGTAGAAATGGAGGGACACAATGAGTTCTTCATGGCAAATGTTGCTCCAGGGAGAGAAATAAGAGCAACATACACATCTGGAGATCCAGTTATTCATCAGAAAGTAAATGCCCAACTTCCTGACCACTTAAGACCAATGGCTATTTTCAAATACAATGTAAGGAAGAAACAATGCTGTTGTGGAATTGCAAATTAAGAACTGTCAAGATACATCCACAAATAGTAGCATCTGACTGATCCAACCAGAGACTCCTCTTCTTTTTATTCACATTTAAATCAGTGTTATGTGGCTGAGTAATGATAAAATTTTTGTAAAAAAGGAAACTTCATTTTTACCTGCCAATTTTCTCTAGCTTTTTACTGATGACTCTCTTTTAAGCAGAACATTTATATATAGTAATATTTAATTTCTTAAGTTTTCTTTGTTCTTGATGGAAAATGCATTTTTCTTCTTGCTTCTTCCCACTTTCACATCCTTTATTTGGCTTTGATTTATTCAGAAATCTTTCTAACCCAGTATGTTTAAGCAGAAGAATTCTTAAATCTTAACTTTGTTCCATTGACTCTGCATGGCTTAAAGTTGTTTTCAAGAACAAGTAAGATACATATGGGTAAGGTTCTGAAAATCTATAAAAGTGTAAAGCTACACCATACAAAATGAAGTTGAAGTTATGTTTTATATATATATAATCAGTTTAAAGTACCATCTCTCATTATTAAATATTTATATAGTACCCACTTAAAATAGGTAATATATTATTATCATGATCATTCTTTATTACTATTTATGTTTACCTCGATGGATTTTTGAGCTACAAAGCATATTTGATCTTAACAGGTTCAAGTATCCATTTTAAATCCTGAAACCAACATGCAGTCAGATATGTGAAGGAAAACTAGAGAATATGACACCAATATTTATTAGAAGAATCTGCTTTAAAAACATAGGTCTCACGGTTCCGAGTCTAAGTTCTATTCTTTCTTTTGTTTTTAATCACCATACAATTAGTTCCTTTTGGAAAATTAGCTTCATTTTATATACCACAAAATAGGATAGTTTGTAAAGAGTAAAAAAAAAAAAAAAAAAGAATTAGATTCTATTAGATTCTAATCATATTCATTAGTAATTAGGTATTAATCTCTCTTAACCAAATGTTTGAGGATTAATTAGTTGTTAATTAGATACAGTGGTTGCATTAGCACATTTTAAAAATTATACTATGTACATCAGTAAAACTGAGATATTTCATTGACTCTGACATACTATTTTAAAAAAAAATGAGCATATCAGAAGTCAAGAACTATTTCATGATTCGGTAGAACCATACAGTAGGAGAAATATAGTTATCAGAGACTATGTATGTGAAATTAATTGTATTTCTCTTGTGCAAATCAGACAGCTGCCACTCCTGACATACTCCCCACATTCAAGGAAGTCCTGAATGTTGTCTGAAAATCTTCCATTGTCATGAATCAACAAAATCTCAACATCAAGTCTTTCAGAGTTCAGTTAATATCAGGTTTTTCGGATACTTGGAACAATCATGGAGTCCATTCTAAAGTAGTTTGCTGCCAACATATATAGACCATAATTTGGAGAAATTTGCATTTGGATGAATCTGAATTAAAAATGATTCAGATAGTGAGATTCTAAATAGGATGGAGGTTTTTGAATTCTTCAACCAATGTATAATATGCTGGTTTACTGTGTTTGTACAAAATTGACATATTGCTTTTCATAGAAGAATAAAATAAAAATTCTAAGTGTCAGGAAAAGAGCATAGAATTGCCTAATGAAGGAGTTTCTTTTTTCTATAGTACATGGGAAATAATGAATCTAATAACTATTCCTTAGTTTGGAAGAAGTTTGATATATTAAATATAAGTAAACATTTTATTCCCTTGGAGAGATTTCAACAATCTGCAGTACCTTAGATTAAATGCCACTCACCATAATAATTTTAAATAGATTTGTTGTAGAAGGCGGCATCCGGGTCTAGTTGAAAGCCCAGGAGGATACTTAGAAAATATACTCCTCTGATAATCATCCTTTAGTACAGCAGTGCCCAATAACCTATGTCTGTTTAAACCTTAATTTCAGTACTTTTCCATTTTAAAATACATATTCTGTAAAAGCAAAAAGGAAAGGCATCTGTTTCTGACCCTCAACCCAGATACAGTATCTCTATCACCTTAAATTTAATTCAAAAATCAGTTTCCTTGGAGGCAGGGAGCCAAATTCAACAGCGGTTGCTTGCAGTGTATACAGCTTCAGACATGGAGCCTGAAAATAGAAAATTTGCAGTGGAAGGTGATATATGCTGGAAGATTATCCTAACATTTCGGGCAGAAAGTCACTGTCCTCACAAAATTTTCTCTGGAGTAGAGATTCCAAGTCTAGTCTTTCCCTGACTGAGGGATATTTTACATTGTAGCCTTAGCATTAATGTTTATTTGGTCCTTCCCGCTGGAAAGAGAGTTATTGGGAAAGAAGCATGTTATTGAAATTTTTAGTCTAGAGGGAAAAAATTGAAAAACAATTGCCACGTGATCATAAAGGAAAACAGCTAGGAGTTCGGGTTATCCATACCTTCTTTCACCTGCGCTGCCTAAATTTCCTGTCTACAAACTGTAGCACGGTATCTTCAGTCAGAGGACTCAAGCTCTATTGGTACCTCCTTTTCTTGAAATTCTATTGCCCATATCATGCCTAATGCTTCACTTATTCCATAAATTCAGCAGTTGATTTCATGTACCATCATACAATTTCTAAACCTATTCATTCAACAAAGACATTTATTGAGTGATATGTGATAACATCATTTGTTTATACCTGCATTGATCATAGTCTTCTTCCTTCCAAATACAATTTGAAGCAACCTATGATAAGAGCTCTTAAAAAAATCAAATCCTCAAACAAAGCTACAGTTTAAAAATATAACTTTGCATAATAAAGCAGGGTTAAAGGAGATAATTAACGAAAAATGTAACTTTGAATAATAAAACAGGGTTAAAGGAGATAGCTAAGAACATTTCTTTTAATTAAGCACAGAACTGGCTCTGAGCTTCTGTGAAATCAGGCTAAAGAATGAAAATAAAGGTTTCCTTGTTCAAAAAATAAAGGCTTACAATGTTCAATGAGAGACATGCTTAGTGGTATGTGAGCTAAAAATTGAACTATTCCCTAGACCCTCCAAGTAAACAAGACAAAGAAGTAATTTTTATTTTGAGTATAGCTGATGTCACTTCTCTTTTACTGAGATTAACTGATAAAAAGGATTTCATTATTTCAGAATCTTCCTAAATTATGATGATAAGGACACATGTTCTTTTTGATAAGAAGGACATGGGATATGCTTTGTACTACAGATATAGGTAGAAGTGGAAAAGGTAGGGGTTTTTATTTATGCGTGCAGTATAGTATAATCAGTGTTTGCAATTATCCTTTTCTGGATACATTTACATATTTTCCAATTTTTCCAGACGATATTTAAAAACAAAGAGACAAAAGCTCTACAGTCTCACAAAAAATGCATTCTACAGCAGAAGTATGTGTCCATGGATTGAAAGGTCATGTAATTTTTGTGTATTTTATTTTAATACAAGTATTCTATAAGAGATTTGAGAATGACAGGCATAATGTTTGTGGAATACCTTGTCAGTTGCCTGAAGTTACAGTGATTGTTTCCTCCCTCCCAGTTAAGAGAACTTTGATTTTGTGTAAGTGTGACACCATCACACTGACAGGGAAAACAGACTTTTCCTCCAGCCTCCAAGGAATGGGCCAGCACTGGTCCCAAGGAGGACAACGCAATGTGTTACTTCCTTGTCAACCATTAATTAGAAATGGATGTGACACTTTATGTCCTTCAGACATAAAGGAAAGTCTGCTGATAATTTCTGGGAAAGGTTTCCTTCTGGATAAAAAGAACAGTGAGAAAACTGCTTTCATCTTTTGCTTTGCACAGGGCTGTGCTAAGAGGAGATGTTTGGCCTACTGACAGCCATATCATCAGGTTCCACAATGGCAAAGCAGAAGAGTTACGATGAAGTGGACATCCTTGAATTGCTGATTTAGTTAGACCTGGATCAACACAACTCCATTCTCCTTCGCTGAGGTCTTCAATTGGGTCCTGCAGTGCTTACTAGCAAAGCTTCCTAATAGACACCACACTTTATACTTACTTGTTCTACATTATCTGAGAAAATATTGGCATCCAACAAAATCATAGTGAACACAAACCAAAGAGAAAGTAGAAAAAACATTCTTCAAGAATGTTTTTTGTCTAATAAGACAATATGACTGGCCATCCATAGCAACATTGATACATCTTTTTGTAAGGCAGAATTCTTCTCTATAAAGGTAACTGGTACTTTTTCTACACTGAGATAAATAACTGAGCAACCCAAACTAGAGTCCGTACTAACACATCTGTACATGAAACTAATATTTTACCTAATGTTGTTGCTAACATGTAATAACTTTCTAAATATAAGCGTTAGAAAGTATTAAAACAAGTTGTGTTTTATCTCCTTTGAGATTTTTTCACATGGTTTATCACTAATTGGTAATTATGAACAGAAAGTTTTATTGCTTTATTCAATAGACTGAAGAAGATGGGGCAAGATCTAAAAGAAAATTATTAGGAAAAAGCTGCCTTCACTCTTTTCATAGTTTTCTAAGTAAAATATCATTCAAAGTAAAAAGTTACCACAGTATTGCAGTTATTTCACCAATATGTACCATATTTAAAAATTATGTTTTCCTTCTTTTATGACTGCTTACCTTTTCTTTACTTTTCCTCATTTCTGAGTGTGTAGATAGTTTTACATATTAATATATTATAATATATTATATATTAGTGAAAACACCTACTAGTTTTCAACCTCAAATCCATTTCCAATTTTCATTTCACAAATCCCAGTTTTGTTCAGGGGAGATACTAAAACACATATCTCCCTTCCTCTCGGGTACCTAAGGAAGGCCGGCCACCTGACCGAGTTCTGGAGGCGACTGGAGACTAGAGGTCCACTGGGAGAACGTCTATATGGGAAAGCAAGTCACAATTCTCAAAGAGTAGACTTGTTTGGTTGCTTAATCCCTCTTCCTTTTTAAAAATCTCAGAAAGAGTGCTTTACTCTTTAGTAAGTAAAAACCAAATAGATCTTCACTACTTCTGCCATACAAAGAAAAAGAAGGAGTAGAAACCAGGAAAATTCTCATCCTGGGGTGATTTTACCTCTCAGGGATATTTGGCAGTGCCTGCATATACTTTTGCTTGTCTGGATGAGGTGAGTGATGGGATGTTTTGCTGGAATGTAGTAGGTACAGGTCAGGATTACTTACTGCTAAACATGGTACAAAGTACAGGAACCTCCCCACATGCACACACGAAGACATATCCCACCCAAAATAACAACAGTGTCAAAGCTGAGAAATACTGAGCTAGAGGGCTCTTTGTTATCTTTGTATCCACCCTTTTCTTTAGAATTCAAAGGCACACATGAATTTGGAGGTGTGGCAATGATCTTGAGACCATATGAACCAAGTACCAAGATGATAGAGGAAATCTGATTCCCTAATTAAATGCTTAAATATTTGTCTTCTCTGGATCACTTATATTAAACTAGGTAAACTTTCACTTGCTTAATTCACTGATAGCCTATCCATTACTCAGTAGGCAAAATATTTGTAAATAATACATATATTATTGATTTACAGTCTACTTTATATTCATAAGTGGGGACAACTGTGCTGAATAA
This sequence comes from Cavia porcellus, assembly GCF_034190915.1. Classification (NCBI taxonomy): domain Eukaryota; kingdom Metazoa; phylum Chordata; class Mammalia; order Rodentia; family Caviidae; genus Cavia; species Cavia porcellus. The sequence goes on along the minus strand of NW_026947500.1, from coordinate 6,183,024 downwards.
AATAATAAGTCGGGTATGGTTTCTGATCTCTGGCAATTCACTATCCATTAGGGAAGACAACCAGTGAGACTATAATAGGTGAGTTACTTTTGGTATGAGTTAATGTGGTGAGAACTCAGAGTAAGGATAAAGGAAAAATGCTTTGCTGTCCTGTAGCTGGAGGACCTGCTAATGCTAGATGCAAGATGAAAAGTGATATAAGCAAAACACAGAACCCTGAAACAATAGGTACTGTTTGGGTAGACAGTAAGAGTTTTGTGTATCAATTAACAAGTAAATTGAGGAAGCATGTCAGAGTCTTTTCATCTAAATATTGTGACACCAGTTAAATGTCATAAGGACCAGATGTTGGCAGGTAACCTATAAAGAACTATTGACCATTATTAAACAGATTCACAAAATGATTCATATTTCAGAAAAATAAGTGCAGTGTGTTGGACTTGAGTGGTCACATTAATAAATGATTACAATAAAATGGAGGAATGACATATACTAACTTGTCATTTAATCAGATGGAAACAAGCTTCAAGCTTCACTTGAAAACTTCTTAAAACATGGAAAAGTATATTGCCAAACTGTTGAAGTTTCTAAATTTTAACTTTATGTTTTGTTCATAAATCTACAAGTTAACATTTTCTGGGTAATTTTGGAACTATCAATGTAAATTTTTTAAAAACTTCTAGAGACAGACCACTGCAATGATTTATTAAAAACTTTAAAAAATTATTTTTCAATACAGGAAAATCCACAGAATTGTATGTTTCAATCATATCTTCCTCTATATGGCTATTTTCCCATAAAAAGTTGTCAATAATATTAACATTTATGTTTAAACTTTAAAAAAAAATAAAGACCTTAGGTTTGTGTTTATATGCGCTAGATTAGGCTACTTAATTATCTTATTTTTTAAAATGGTCTAAACAGCTAATTTAAGGAAAGTTGATGGAAAGGTGCAAAAGTTGCCAATGGATAACCATGTGCAAGTTGTAAAAGTGGAATAAATAAGCAACATTAAGAGTTAAAAGAGACTTTAGAGAGTGATGCTGGGGAGTCACCCAGCCAAGAGGAGACAACTGGGCCTCCAGCAACTTACAAATGGGGCACAGCATGAAATTTTCTCACAGCCACCCCTCTGTGAGAGTCCATCTCAGCTTCAAAACAATTCTTCACACATATCTATTTGATATGCTAACTAGGTATAACCGGAAAACTTTGCAAAATAAATCTCCACAGAGGAAATAAAGATTGACAGAATGGACTGAGGTGAGTGGGGAGGACACATGGAGAAGGAGCGCTCAGTAAGCTTTTCTTATCCAGGCTCCTGCATCTCCGTACAGTCTGCTGAGAGACTGACTCCCTGGCTTTCTGCTTCTGCTAAGAGGATTGGAAAGACTAACCACAGAATAGCAGGCTTACAGAAAACAGTTACTTCTTTTAATCAAACCATGTAATCAGAAGGGCTGAGTAATGATTAACTTCCACTCTCACGGTGAATCATTCAATCACCAGCAATTCCGGGTAGACTTAGATTCATTCTCTGCCAAGGGCACAATAAACTTAAAGCTTTGTACTTTTACATTTAACATTTTAAACACATACTTAGCCCTTGCTTCTGAACTCATTTTCAAAAAGCCGGTGTTCTGCTGGGTTACAATGGCTGATGATAATGCTGAGACATTTTACAGGTTTTATATTCAGAGGTAGCTGCATTACCTTTTCTTAGTGGCATTTATATCTATGCAATTAATAATGTAGCACAGTTAATTGTTGAGAAATGTATGAAGATGATAACTACATATACAGGATTAGAACTCGAAGCAATTATAGCCAACAGTAGTTTTAGTATGAAGAAAGGGCAATGACTATATTAATTATCTATAAAAATGCAGAGTGATGGATACAGGGTTAGGTATCTAAATTCACATTTGTCCGGTTCTACATGTATTCCTATGGCCTTGCACACAGAAAAAGAAATAATACCTTTGTAGAGGCCAGCGGTTCATTACAATAACCACTAGCGAATCGAACGTTGGACACATAATTTCTACCCTATTAACAACCTCCTCTGGAATAAATTATTCCCAACTCAAAAAAAATCTCAGCCTCAACAATTTTAAATTCATGGCAGGTGGTTTTCCATTCGTACTCACAAGGCATTGTGCTGAGCAGGAAGGAGCCAGTGGAGAGCGGTGTAAGTGTTTGACTACCTTGTCTTCCCGGGAGAGTTTATTGCTCAATGCTGCATAATGTATTAGTTGCTCATCGCGGGGGATCTAAAAAGTGACATCTTGACTGGAACCACTCGAGTCTGAAAACCTCCTCACAGAAAACGTGGTGGGGAAGACGAACAACTTTCTTATATCTGTCCAACTACGAGGCGGAACCCACCGGAGCCGGAGCCGGAGCCGGAGCCAGAGGGCCCGGGGAGCGAGCAGGAGGCCGGCCGCCGCTCCGCGCTCCGCCGCGGGCTCAGGCGAGGGTCTGCTTCCGGAGGCGGCATTGTTCCTCCATCGGCTCGGCCTCGGCGCTGGCCCGGGAAGCCCTCCCCGCCCGCCCTACTCGGCTCTTCCGCCTTGGCAGCTCTCGAAGGACCTCCCGGCTGCCGGCGCCTGGTCCCCAGCACCGCTCCGGGGCGAGCAGCTGCGGAGACAGGGCGCCGCGCTGAGGCTCTGGAGACCACTGCACCCTCCGCCGGCGGGGGCGGCCCGCGCTGCGCACGCCTCGCCTCACCGCGGTCTCCGGCTCTCCCGGCTCCGACGGGCTCCGGCCTCGGGCTCCCCGCTCCCGCTTGCCTTTCCAGCCGGGTCTCCTGGCACCGGCTCGGCTCCTGCGGCGGCGGCCGCGCGCGCCCTCCGCTCCGCGCCGGGGTCCTGGGCACGCGGACTCGGCGCCCCCCGCCGGCTCTCGGCTGGGACGAGGAACTGAGTGTGGGCAGCAGCCGGGGAAGCGGGGCAGGTGGGGAGCCGCGGGGCGCGCGGGGAGGGGAGGGGGCGAGAGAGGGAGTCCAGGGAAAAAAGATGCATCTGCTCCGCGAGCGCCAATGAAGGAAGGACGGAGGGGGCAGGAGCGGAGAGCCTGAGAACGCCTACCAGGAGGGGCGGCAAGACGGGCAGTTTACAAACTGCCAGGCTGGAGCAGGCCAGCGGGAAGGGCAGGAGCTTGGGTGGAGGGAGGAACCCGAGAGGAAAAGCCCACCTCTCCCTGAAGACATCAGGTCAGAAACTGTGCCCGCGGACGCGGAGTTACGCGAGGGCCGGTCGTGATGTGAAGGGATGGATTTCAGCAAGAATTAAGCGCTGTAGGTTCTGCTACGCTAGACTTACTTAGCTTCATCGCTCTCAACTCTAGCGAATGACCCTCCAAGCCAAATAAACTGCTTTATACCGAAATGGAAGCTAAATTCCCTTCCCTATGGTCTCTTCCCGTGGCATTGGTTTTTTTTCCAGTTTTATTTTTATTATTTTTATAATGGAAAGAACCGTTTGGAGGTTCCATGAACCTCCGTACTGAAAAAAACCACCCAGCTCATTAAAGTTCATTTTTTAAAATTGCTTTTATTGTTTGTTTTCAGCGGGTACCACTGAGGAGCTGGCACTAGTAGATGGGTAAAGCAGTTATTTATGCGGCGGTTCATTTACTTATTTTTGACAAAATGTTTCTTAAAACTGTTATGAAAAGGGGGGGGTTGGGATTGAAAAACGGAAGACTCAGTTGCTCATCTGGGGAAAACTGAGACGACGCATTTAAATTCTCACAGAATATTTCACCTCTGCGTGTTGTCACCGCCACCACCACCCTTGGCCCAGAGGCACTGGACAAAGGTTAAGCGGACGGCGGCGGAAGGCGGTGGGCCGAGGGTGCTGGAAGGTGGGGAAGGCGAGGTGGGGCGGGAGTGGGAGGGAAGCTCTCGGTATCCCTGGGACGAAGGTAAGCGTCGGGACGGGGTGCGCAGCAGCTCCCTTACCTTTCTCTCTAAGCCCCGCGTGCACCCGATCTGCAACCATAAATACTTCGTGGTGCTTAGAGTGCAGCCAGACGGCGGCCGAATGTTAAACAATCCTTCTCGCTCCCCTCCCTTTTTCGCAAACAGCCTCAAAAGAACGTTAATACTGGGCTGGTTATCCATGGGCTCCAAACATTTCTCTCGTCGAGAAGGAGACGAAACCCAGGCGCTGGGGTACGCGTATATATTTACGTATTTATGTATTATCCGGTCGGTATATAAACACACATACGTTTTCTGCATGTAAATCCAAAAGAAAAGCACCACAGATGCTTCTGAAATTGGGAGGGGACAGGGAAGAGCAAAACTTGGCAGATAGAATGTATCCGAATATTTCGTACCAAGAGCCACCTGCTTCCATATGCAGTATTCCCAAGAAGATTTAGTGGGAGAAGACAAAAAAATTAGAAAGAAAAAAAAATACCCCAAACACACACTTGAAATTGGAAGACGCCTAAAACAGCGTGGAAATGGAGAGGGTGAGACGATCTCCCGGAGCTACAGATCCGTTGGCTAAGTGAGCAATCGCCACCGAAAATCACAGGCGGGGACGAGGCGCAAAGCATCCCCACTCGGTCCCCGCGCAGCTGCTACCTGTAGACGCGCGCACCCCGCGTACACACGCGCGCACCCTCGGCACCCTCCGGGCCCCTCTCCCTCCTCCGGCCGCTGCGCGGTCGGGAGCCCGAGTCCGGACCAAGCTAGACCCATCCTCCAGCCCCGTCCGGCCCGAGCACGCCAACCCCTGCCCTGGCCTGCCCCTCCCAGGTCGGCGACGGCACTGCACCCCCTCCGCGGTCGGGGGGCCGCGCGCGGGCGGCGGGTGGAATCCGGCCGGGGTCGGAGGTGGCGGCGCCGCACCGGGCCCGCCCTCCCCGCTCCCGGCCTCCCCGCACCCGGCCTCCCCGCCTCCCGGCCTCCCCGCCTCCCGGCCTCCCCTCCCTCCGGGCCTCCCCGCCTCTCGCTCCCTCCCCTCCCGGCGCTGCTCCTCCTCTGTCCGCAGTGGCTGCGCCTCTGGAGGGCGAAGGGCCGCGGGCGTCACGCGTGACGTTCTCCAGCGCTCGAGGAGCTGGTGGCCGCTGAGTGGCACCTCGGTCTCGGCGTCTCTGGGGCCCCTTCTGTGCGTTTCTCTCTGGAGGACACGGAGCGCAGAGTTGGAGGCGATGGCCTTGCCCCAGCCTCTTAGCCCCCTTCCCGTTCTTGGCAGATCGCTTGCTATTAAACTCCGGATTCCCTGGGCTCTAGGCACGGGGTCCTGAACTGAGGCTTTGACCCGAGCCCCGTTTGGTGTCCCCTGCAGTTCACTGGCCTCTCCCCTCAGGCCGCGCCCGCCTCGGCTGCAGCCAGAGAGGTGATTTTAAAAATCCTCATAGCTGAGCTTTACTGAGTTTGTGATGGGCTTGACTCGCTGCAGCTCCTTGTTTACACCTACCCAACTCCTACGGGCCTCTGTGGATTTTTAAAACGTGGGTTCCAGCAGGGACCTGCCAACACGACTGTTAAATTAACTGAAACTTGTAACAATCATAACCAAAAAAGAAAACCCCACCACTAGGAAAAACACTGTAAAGAATCGTTGACAAAGGAACTAGATAAAGGTATTTTTAATAAGGTTTCATATCTCAGTCTCATGTGTGCTTTACTTTCTAGAACTAAGGTGATAATGCAGTTGCCCCACTAATAACAGTACATGAGAAACCTAAGCAGATCTGAGTTTTAAAAAAATCTGAAATATGACATAATCCTTTCACTTTGAAGGAATTCAATACTACGTTTTCCTGACATAATTTTGGAATTCCGTCTATCTTGTTATATAAAAAAGAGAAGAAAAATAAGCATCAGTTAATATCTAGTATTTGGGAGAGGGGCGAAACAGAATCTCATTATGTAACCCAGATTAGCTGCCTAATGAGATCTTCTTGCCTCAGCCTTCTGATTTTACAGGCAGGCCCAGTCACAAGATGCTCAAATCCAGTAGATTTTGATAATGCCTCTAGGAAAGTAAAATTTTATTCTAAATTACCTATGGAATAGTTGACAATATTTAACCTAGTTTGTTTAATGTAACAGCCTAAGGCTTTTGAAACTTACCTGAAATTTCTTATGGAAAAAATATCCTCCCTACTCTCATATCAATAAATGTACTTAGATGAAACCTTTAACTTTCATACTACACAATTCAGGTAGTTTGACATAAAATAGAATTATATTAACCACAAAATTAAAGCTTTGTTAAAGAAATAGGGTAGGTAACCCTGCTCACTGTAATTCCCAGAATATAATGTTTTGTACACTGTCTTGTATAAATCTGTGGACATTGCTTTCCCAACTGTGTGTACTGAGGTTAATACTAGCACTGTAAAGGTACTGACTGCACATTGATCATTTCCCAAGCCTGGTGTCAGGGTTTATGACAGTGGCTCCCAAGTCTCATGGAATTATGGATGTGACCAAATCTAGCGTTTGTGATCGGCTAGCTGTCTAGCGCTTGGATTGGTGGTGTGAGTGTTTCACCCGCCCAGGGGTGGAGCCAGGATATAAAGATGGGAAGAAGGTGTGTCTCTCTTTTGCTGGTTCTTGCCTTGCTGTTTGTAGTAGCCGCGAATGGCTGCCCTGCCACACCACGCTGCCTTAGAGCCAACTGAGTATAGATTGAAACCTCCAAAAGGGTAAGAATAAACCTTTCCTCCTTTCAGGTAGGATGTCAGAGGTATTTTGTCTGAAAAATGAGTAAAAAGTAACTAAGATACCTGGTATTTATAACATAAAGTTAATTTTAAATAGGATCTATTTTTTCATTATCCTTTTAATGGCAAAACTTTTTCAGTTGGACACTTCATTTTTTATGAATTAGAATTACAAAAGCTCAAGATTTTTAAAATAGAATTTTCGTATAAACAGCATTTATCAAAATCGGTAGATGCTTACAAATGAACCAAATTTCCAGTTTCACTTTCCCCATCAAACCCCTCAAGGAAATAAAATTTATCCCATATCATTTGAACTCAAAAGCAATTAAATAACAAAAAAAAGTGCTTATTTTCCTACTCTTCTTCCTTTGTTGGTATGCAGGTAAAAGCTGGTACTGCAATCAGATTGTCTGATTTTGAATCCTAGATAAGCACTTAATTTGTTATTGCCTAGTAGATGTGACTTAATCTTTTTAAACCTCAAATTCCATCTCTGCAAAGTGGAGATAATAATATCTCTCTTGTAGCATTATTGGGGGATTATACAAAATAACGCATATGAAGCTCTTGACACAGGGTTAAGTAATATTTCAGCAGTTCTACTTTTAGTATCTATGTGGTATGTTTTCTCTCGTGATTTAAATAGCAATATATGTAGGGATATTTGGGTTTAGTGTTAAAAATTGATCAAAGTATTTGGTTGCAATACTTAGTGCCGTAACCTTTAAGCCATTAGTAAATAGTGATTTCTTAGATGCTTCTGGCTTCTCTTCCCATGTATTATCAGTGTTTTACTAACAAATTTCAGAATACAGTATCTGAATGGAGCATTTCAGAATAGAGCATATTAAACATGGATGATGAGATAGAAAATAATAAACCCACAAATTGGCAATGAAGTTATCAACAGAATTTAAGGAATTGGATACAGTTCACATTGCAAATCATATGACTTCAAGGCTGGGACATTAACTGTATTCCTTTATTGTCTCTCACAAGTGCTGTTTGCAGTGTACACTGGAACTCTCTGTAAAGTTGCAAGCAAACAAAAACTGTGAAATTTGTCCAAACACATCTGCTCATCTGTAGACTTTTAAGGAGACGTCAATATAATATACACAAAAATATTAGCTCTTTCTGAAAATACTGGTGCAAAAGAACCTTGGAATCAAAATCAGTATTTTGGGTGAGAGTGGAAAAAAATTGCTTCAGGATACATAACTTGGTTTAATTGCTACTAAAATTTTCTTACTAGAGAAGAAAATAAACATTTTGGATAAGAAAACTAGACTTGAGTGTAAATGTTACATTCTGTTTCCACACCTCAGTACAGTCATGTACACACTCTACAAGGTTTCAGTCCAGAAAGTCATTAAGTGGGAAGATTTTTCTCCTAGTCATTATGTGTTTCAAAAATTAAATAATATGTTCTCCTAAAGGAAAAGCAAGAGTATTACTTATTCTATGGAAAACCCCAAAGACTCATAGCCGAATATTAGCACATTTTTTTTCCTTTTCCTAGGGGCCTAGGAAGAAAATTATTAATAAAATGTTATGCTTAGATGAAATTTTACTATAATAGTCACCATAAATTATGTTTTATTTAAAATGCATGAAATATAAATAATATACTGAGAAAAAGTTTATAGGGACAATGATAGCACATATTTCTACTTTGAGGGAAATAAAAGATAAGACCAAATACTCTGGGATGTGTGGTATTATCAGGTAAACTATCTGTACAGCTTCCTAGAAGTGCTTTACTATAACCAAGACAAAGATATAAGTATTACTAACATGAACAGAGCAGAGTGTGGTTCTAAAGTCACTATGCCCAGTAGTGTTTAGTACTGTTTGGCATAATCCACAGGGTCTCCAAATAGTCTATCTGGAAACCATCCTTCCATCCCATACAATCTACACTGCTTGGCCAAATTCCTGTATTTTTTAATTAAACTCTAACCAAATCAAATTGTTTCTGAAAATCCTTTTTGAGCTTATATTTGCTACAAGAAACATAAAATTCTCCTCATTTCCACTTATCTTCATTTAGCTTTCATGTCTTCCTATTTTCTGTTTTGTTTTGTTTTGTTCCAAAGAGAATGCTCACTTCTGTCCAGTGATAATTCTAAAGATTATTGTTTTTTTCTTGGACTATCCAAACCACCATTCCTACTTACCTACGTCACCTACAAAAATTCTACTGAAAAAAAAAAATCTACTGCAAAACTTCTCTTAGCCAGGCAATTTTGCCTTTCTCTGAGTTGACCTGTTTTGTACCTCCCATAAATGCAGCTTCAGTCTCTTTCCAAACCTTTGTTTCCCTTAACCTGTTTATAAGATACTATTCTCTTGACCTGGAAATATTGCACTTAACATTCCCAGGCCTCTCTTTCTCTCTTCCTGATAGCTTCAGGACTCGTTCCCTCAGTCATGTAGGTTTCTGCTCTGATGCGACCTTTGAAAAAGTCTTCCCTGATTCCTGTACTTAAGATATTCTCCTGGTCCACTTTCCTTAACTTAACATTTGCTGATGGTTTACTTCCTTTGTTCATCAGGTAAGCATCACAAAATCAGAGACTTAACTGTCCATCTTATTTAGTGCTATATGCCAGGCATCTAGAACTGTGCCTTACTCATTGTGATATTCTCTAAATGGATGGGTGGATGGATGAATGGATGGAATAAAAATAAATATCAATTTCACAAACATTGTGTTACAGACTAGCTAAATTTAACCATCAATTGAACATAAAGGCATAAGAATTTTCTCAGGTGGTCTTTAAAGATGCTTTCATAAAAATGCATACATTATTTAGAATGCATTAAAGCTCTAATTATAGGACTTGTGCCATACTTTTAAAGATAATATTTAGAATGGGCATATAGGCATTCTAAATATGTTCATAAAAAATGACTCCATACTTTCAAAGCCACTTTATTTAAGGACCAATAATACTTTATTACAATAATAAAACTTAGATTTCACTTGTGGTCATTTCCCAGAGTTTTATTACATGTATCTTGGTGATAATTCTTCCTCATGGATTGCAAAAGTCCTTTGGGATAGTGATTTAAATTTTAAGACTTAGAGAAGTAGTTATCAATCCTAAAAACACCTTTGTATTTTATTTTAGATACCTTAAGTCAGGAATGCTTTATGTGTATATGTTCTGGTAACAGTTAGTTACATTCCATTCCATCATATCAATTTTTAAATCCCAGAAGTTTATATTTACAAACAAAATTGGATACATTTCTATGAGCATGTAATTTAGTAAATGAGTTCTTATCAATATTTTTGAGTGTCTATGTGTGCTTATTATTGCATTACTAAAAGATCCAAAAAACTATGAGACACAATCCCTTTCCACTCAGGGTCCAGTATCACTGAGATGAGATGAGACCACAGCTAGCCCATATGGTGTCTTCATGCACAATCAGAATGAATGTCTAAGGCAGGACATTTTCAGAAGAGGAGTAACACATATAAAGGCATGAGGTCGCTTAAGAAGCAAAATATGTTCTTAGGACAAATATCTCATTTTAGTTGAAGTCTGAAAATCCACATATAGTTGTGGCAAGAAATTATCTTGCAAGTAAGAAGGATCAGCTAAGGAGAGGACTTTTACGATAGCCAATAAAGTGTGGACCAGACCCTTCTTCAGGCAGGGTCATTGGAAGGATTTAAGCAAGAATGAGTGTGATCACATTTGCTGTTTTGAAGTTTGTCTCTCACAGTTTGAGTAATAGAATTGGGAAGGAGGGGGAAAAACAAAACTAGGGAAGTTACTTGTGAAATTATTGCTGTGACACTTAACACAGATGAGGGGGATATCTGACCTGCACAGTGACAACAGCAGCAAAATGAAATTAGCAGCAGCACATTACCACATTTCTCCAAATGCTCAGGGGCTTCCATTTCACTCAAAATATAAACTGCCTTTCAACATCATCATATTCTTTATAGTGCAACAGACAGGAGCTCAACTCAAGCCCAATTAAGTAAAACAAGTAAACTCTGAAAAAGCGAACGATTTATTTTGTTTAGTGAAAATTTAAAGGCATTAAAGTATTGAAAGCCCTTCCAGACTTTTTTTTTTCTTCCTTCACTTTCTTCATTTCTCAGGCTTCCTTTGCTCTATGATTAGGAAAGCTGTCTTCACATGTAGAACAGGATATTTATCAGCAACTCTAGATATACATGTTATATAAGCATGGTATCTCCAAAGAAAATCACTTTATTAACTAATTAAAAATCAATAGGCGTAATTATCTTGCTTTGGTCAAATACTCCTTTCTGTGACTGGGCAGAGATTAATTTCTTTTACCAAGCCCAGAAAACTTGGTGTACTTCTACACAAGGTAAAGACACCCATCAAAATTCATAGGGACAGTGCAGGCCAATACAGGAAAAGCCGGGGATGGTTACCAAAAGGAGAGAGGTGTAACAACTCCCTGAGCAGATTTACACTACAGCCACGATGATAATAGTTCTTCCAGGAGTCTCTTTCCAATTCTTTCAGTCTAGCACAAGTAGATTCATAGATGCTACAAACCCACAACTCATAACTTTCTATATCGGAATCTTTGCTCAATTTATTTAAATTTCTTTGAGTTCCTTCTCTACCTTTTCTGGTTCAAATAAAAATTCTAAAAATTAATGTTTATATGTATCAATGGATGTTCACTTAGAATTTTCTAAGCAGCTGAGTAGATATTAAGGAATTACTATCCTCAGAGACTTTTAGTTGAAACACAACTTTTAGTATGAAACACAAATAAATAAAAAGGACAGTGAGATTTCAGAGAAGTAAAGAATCAGAGACTGATGAAATTCCGTGCATATTTGTTTTGAAGGTATAGGTGAACAAGTGAAATAACTGATGTAAACTAATAAACAGATAAATCATATAAATTTAGATAATCTAAAAAGAAAAGGACTATAAAAACAAGTCAAAAATTTTTCTTTTAATTTGAGAACTGAATTTGTTTGGAAAAAAAAGAAATATAAAGTAGGGTAAAGTAAATTGATTAAGAAAAAGTGGATTAAATTAAGATTAGGACCAGAAAAATTAAGTAAAATGAGATCTGAAAATCTATATAGAATTCAAAGTAAACTATTTTAAGAAAAAAAGATAAATTTATAAACAAAACAATAAGAAATGTCATAGGAAAATGCCTTTTTAAAATAAATGGTTTAAATTTAAAGTAGTAGAGATTTAGAGCAGAATGGGTCTCCCTGTATGAATATGAAATTACATTTGTTTGAAGTGTGCTCCTTATAATTTATGGGCTACATTTAAGTAACAGACTACTTTCTCATACAATATCAAGTGCCTACTCTTTAATAATCTACTTCAGTTGGAAGTGTTCTTCCAGTCATTTATATACAAACAGAGGTGTTAAATGTCCCTTACGGTATTAAGAAATCAATAAAAATATTTAATGCAAAGGAAACAGGAGATGATTGAAGTATCTTAGAATTCAAGCTGGAGATAATTGCTCTGTCTCTTTTTCTCATCTTCTCTGTTTCAGAGAAATACGAATACTACATTTGCTTCCTGAAAATAATAATTACAATTTTTAAATCCACAAACTATATTCCAAGCATGAAGTAGCAGGTTCATAGTAAATATGGTGCTCTCACTGTGGCAAATGCACTAGAATAACCTGATATTTGTATTACAGTTATAAAATAGAGCCATTTAGACTTCACCTTAAACCTGCATTCCATATGCAAAGGGTTGTGTTTAACACCCACTGAAAGCTAACTAAATAAAACATTTTGATCGCTCCAAATGCTCCTACATGCCCAGGCAAGTGTCTCCTGGCAGCATTCCCTAATAGCAATTTTACGTTTTATAACAATCACCTGGGAATGAAGGACTCCACGTGCACTAGGAAGCCCATTTCATTATTCTAGATCACACCTCATCTAGAAGCCAAAATGAATTTCTTTTCTGCTACAATGCGCAGAGAAATTAAAATGCAGTTTTCTCTACTTCTATATGTTCCAAATTAAAAGTAGAGAGCAGTTAGGGGGTGTGAGAATAATCTCGGGAATTACATTAAATATCTCTAACACAAATACTCATCCTTGACTGAGCGCTTTCAACAACCCACTTTACTGGTGAGAACCAATGAGTAGCATGCATTCATCCTGGTTCCATTACCCATTTGTCTTACTGACTTCCTTGGTTTTTATCCTGGGGCATTCATGTTCTAAACATTTCCTTTGCTTTGTCTTTTCTAAACGACTACTTTCAAGCTAAAACATGGGGAGTTCAGATCAAATGTCCCTTTCTCTGTGCAGCCTCCTTCCTTTTTCTCCAAGAGGAAAGTAATTATTTTGTCTCATGAAATTCTCTGGCACTTTATATGTACTCTACTTGATGTAGGCAGAATTACTTGTCATCTACTTTATATCATAGGCATTCGTCTTAATTTGTTAGGATGTTTCACAAGCAGGATATTTTACATATATAAATCTTTATAAACATTTTTATTTAAAATGAATGAGTGAATGAATGAATAATAAATATGTCCAAAAACACTCAGTGCAGGTCATTGCAGACATTCATTGGCATTCACGCCATCCATACCAGGGTAGAGGCAGGCTGACAGCAGTGGAAAGGGCTGTAAGTGGAAAACGATCAATGCCTCATGCCCCATCTGGGATGGAACAGATCATGAATGTGGAGGAATGTGGAGGACAGGAGGCATCAGAGACCATATCCAGATTCCTGCTAAAGAGACCACACTCACTTCTGAATTTGAAAAACAGTGATTTGGTGGAAACATACTTCGTTTTGTAAGGCTGTATTGAGTTTTAAGTGCCTGTGAAAGATCACAGTGGAAAAGATCTCTAAGTTGCTTAAAAGGGGAGTGTGGCTATGTATTGGAAAATTATTAGCACATACTTGGTAACCAGGACTGTATGAGTGAATGACCGTTCTGGGTCATTAGGGAGAAAGTCTAAAACAGCTCAGAGAAACAACATTTTAGTGTCTAGGAGTAAGAGAAATTTGTGGAGAGTAAGGAGTAGACAAATGAAATAAAGAGGGAAAAAGCATCAATACTGGTGAGCAGGATCAAAATAGGATCTAGAAATTGTCCAGCAGGGACTTTGGTGGCCTCAGGGAAAACAGTTAGTATGGGGTATTCAAGAATTAAGTGTGTTTAATAGTCAGTGAGAAGAGAGGGAAAAAAAACAGCAATTATGGGAAAGAGTAAACCAACAATTATGGAAAATCCATTCAAGAATTTTTATTGTAAAAGGAAGTTAGAGATAGATTAGTAGCTGAAAGGGAAACTGAATTAAAGGAGATATTGTTGGTCTTTAGTTCTGATGATTAGAGAGACTGACTTTGAAGTAATGGAATGAACCTAGTAAAAAGGATCAGGTTGATAATATTAAGAGAATGGAAGATGATTAAGATTTTTTTATGTGCACAGAAAAGCCTGGAAAATAACACAATGGGAAGGAGCTGCCCTTCTTGAAGGGATTTTTGTCAGAGAGTTTCTATTTTAGGACAACTCAAGGTCATCTATAGATTGAATGTGTGTGTCTGTGTGTGAGTAATAGCAGAGGGATACAAAAGATCTGAAATAATAAATATTTAAAACTATATATACTTGTATATATGAATTGCTATAGCTGTAAGCATATATAACAATCATTAAAACTAAAAACTACATTTAAGGTCATTAATAGACATATTTAAAATTCCTTTGTGTGTATGTGTGAGCAGTTGTGTGTGTGTGTGTGTGTGTGTGTGTGTGTGTGTGTGTGTTAATGGACTTGGCCATTATTTTATGGATTTGGGTTTGCAAGTCTAGTGATACAAATTGTTTGCAATCAAAACACCCAGCATGCAGAAAATAAATGCACAAAACAACAAAAAAAAATGCAAGGCTATGACTGCTTAGTTCTATTTACCCCTAGAATAATGAAATGAATGCAAAATACACATACATTAAATTTAATTTTACATGCACACAAACAGTAATAAAAATAGATAACATCCATTAATAGATTTCTAGGTATCAAGACACCATTCTAAGCTCTTTACATGACCTATATCATAGTCCTAAAAAATAGCTACCACTTACTATTTCTACCATACACTTCAGGAAACTGAGACACTAATTGTAAAGAACTTGAGAAAATTTGAGGAATCATATCAGTAATTTCACAGGCTCTGCTATATACTTAGATATACAGTGATATACTCACAGGCATTGCCTTTTGGCAAAATTCCACACAGTACTATTAAACATGAACTGCTTACTGTGTACATTCATCCAAGCTGTGTTACTAAGTGGACATGTAAAATTTATTTTACATGGTCTTTTTTTGAGGGGCATATCAGAAATTGAACTCAGGACTTTGTGCTTGCCAGGCAGGTGCTTATGCCACTGAACTATACTCCCTGCCTCCAATTTGCATGGTCTTGATTTCTGGTCAAAATGTTAGCATAAGTTCAGTGGTAAGTACTCTTTTTCATATCAACTTTTATCAGTAGCAATTTTTTTCTTTTTAAATAAAATGAAACAGAGACCATGTGATGGTTGATTTTATGTGACCAGAAGTGCTCAGATGCTGTGCTAAACATTATTCTGGGTATATAATTGAAGATACTTATAGATTTATAGATATTTATAGATCAGCATTTACATTTGTGAACTGAGTAAAGTTGATTGTTCTCCCTAATGTAGGGGTGGGTCCCCAAATCCACTGGATGTCCAAACAGCACAAAAGGTTGAATAAGAGAGAACTCTATGTCTTATGATAGGATTTTTGTGCTCGGCATTAGCTTTCTCTTCCTCTTGACCCCGGACTCAAGAACTTACACTTCTCCTGTTCTCAGGCCTTCCTGTTTAGCTGGCATTCTACAGTGCTCTTTACTAAGTAGACTTGCCAGTTGCAGACTGAGACTTTTCAGCAACCATAATTGAGTTAACCAATTTCTTATAATGCAATCTCTTATAAGTGCTACTAAATGCATTTATGCATATATTAGATACATGTATATGTATTTTACTGGTTCTGCTTCTCTGACGAATTCGCCAAGCAGTTATAGTTCTCTGAAATATTCACCTATAGTAAACATTTCCGCTGGCCTGACATAGAAAGAAATCCACAAGGACCCAGAAGGTTAAAACCATCAGCCTGTTGGCTCCTAGGCATTCAAGAACTTATAAGGCCATGAGAAAGTCAACTGAAGAAAATAAAAGTGACAAAGAAACCCACATATAACCAAAGACCAGAATTAGTCTCTATTGTAACAGCAGAAGTTTTAGGAATGATTGCAACAATGACCTTTGTCTGAGTTTGTCTGCTCCGCATGTAGGGTAAGAGGCTTTTTCATTGTTTTGGAAATGAGATATGCAAAATCACCACATGTTAACAGAGAGGTAATGAGAAGAGAGACACAGAGAAAGAGACAGACAGACAATGACAGAGACAGACAATGCCTAAAGCTACAAAATAGTATTCTAAAACGTAAGTGAAAAACTATTATTGAGAAAATCAATTAACAAAAATTGCATTGCTAAAGATGAATTCATTTTCAGTGAACTGAAAATAACAGAGCAATCTAAAAATCACTTTAACATAAGTGTATTTACTATTGCCAAAGAGGGAAAGAAATGACACCCATAATAAATAAAAATTAGGAGAAAAATACAACCAGATATAAATCAAGAACAGAAAAATATGACAAGGAATCTTGGAAAGGAGTTATAATTATTAAAATAAGCAAATCATAACTCCATTCTGGATAAAGACAAACATATTGCTGAGAGCCTCAACCAAGATGTATCAGGGAGCGTTAACAGTGATAATTGTTAGTATTAAGAGAAGTCACAGTGTCAGGTGTTTCTGCCAGAGGTGTATATATATTGAAAGAGTGTTGCGCCTACCATGAAAATAAGAAAAAGCCAAATAAACTGCAAATCATAACTTATCTTTAACACCATCAGAAAGCTAAGTTTGCTAGGCAACTAAAAGCCTGAAATCCAAGTAGAGATGGGTCTTTCCAAAGATGTGACATGAATATGTTTCGCTTGTGATCGAGTACCTGTGTGAGAGATGGATGCTAAGTGTACATAAAGAGGTAAGAAGAATGCAATAAAATGGTAAATTGCTAAAGGCCTAATGTAAGCATAGGAAAGAGAAAAGAATCTTTGGAGATCATTTATAGGCCTTTCCATGCAGGCTTTCAGTGGATGCTAATGACAAAGATTGCTGGCCAGATTGGAGACTACAGAAAGCTTCTCAAGAATAGAAATCTCCATTTGGTCCTAAATTTTATAAAACAAAAATCTTCGTTCTCTGTAAAAGACAGCACACTGTTGCTGTGAGTGAAGTCAAAGATACCTATTTCAGCAGGGAATAGATATTTTAAAAAACCCATTGCCCTACATTACAGATGATGCCAAATGTAGGACTGTTGGAATTCTTGCTTTCCTTTCAATGTGGTCAGATATTTTTAATAACTTTTATTGTTTTCATAAAAATATTACAATGCATAAAGTTGAATGACCTCTTGGATCATAAAACTTAAATTTAAGACTAAAGACTAAAGAAACTTTCCTTTTCAGAAAATCAGTTTCTTCATTATTTCTATATTTTTTTCTTTGTTGTTAGTACTATTAATTTTAAATTATTAATATTTTAACATCAGTGACATAAAGGCTGTGTACTTTCTTATCAGCCTTCATACTTATCTAAGTTTATGTTTTTTCATGAGTATGAAAATAAAATTTGCTTGTTATTTCAACAATTTGCATTAGAGTGTTCTGAATATATTCCCAATTAGTGAAGCCTTGAGCTCCAAAGAAAATGTTGATGTGGTATCCCACTGCTGACAGACAACAGGCATGCTTTTCTCCAAATTTTTCCTAAATTAAACTTTGTACAGAACATCACCACAAGCGTACTCCTGATGAGAAGAGTTAGGGACATCTTCAGGCTTCTCTTACTGAAATTGTTATTTTGGTCACATTGTTAAATTTGGCTACAATATAAAAGATACAGAGTTGTTTAGGGCTCAGAATACATAACAAGGAAAGAACTGAAGATTGAACCCAAACCATTAGGATCTATAACTAATTTTGGTTATTCAGTGCCCTAAGTAGCTTGAGTTTAAGCCACTAAGATTAAATCATATTTCTGCAAATTTCTGAAGGGCCCATTTCTGCCATTGTGTAGGAGGAATTCATCATAAAATCCCAATTAACTCAAATTAAAGAATATAATTAAACATATCCTGTCTATATGCTGGCCAGCCATCTCACTGATTTTTCTAAAGTGCAGCATCAAGGATTAGCATAAAAATATATCTTACCCTTCCATGGTTGGTCACTGACAAGATATGAGGATAAGAATTTCTCAATCCACTTCTCCTGTGAAACTCTGTGTTTTCTTTATTTTACTTTCCTTTTCTTTCAAGTTGTTGCTCCTGTCTATTTTATTGCTCTGAAAAATACTAGTTCTGTGATAAACATAATTATCTACATTTTTTCACTTAATGTCTTCTCAAGTTTCCTATACCAACAAAAACTAACTGAAGGCATAGGTTTCCCTAAAGACCTATCAAAGTAGTGGTGTTCAGACGCCAAAAGGCTTTATCACAGAACACAGGAAATACAAAATTTCTTACCTCATCACTGCTGCCTACAGATATAATACTTTTTCCTTTGAGTGCAAAAATGTGTTTTCATTTGATGCATGAAAGTTGGTACCACTGTTCTGTACTACTGTCACCCACTGACCTCCTGATCATTCCCCACCTGCTGAACATTTTGATAAGATGACTCAAGGTTTTCCTTTCCATTACTTTCATGCCATCATCATAAGAGACTTCAAATTTTTTGTGAAAAGCCCTCAAGATTCCTAAAAATAATTTCCATTGTTGAAAGCTCTAGGATAATGATATTTTCTTAAAACTACTGATACCTTACTGAATTTTATGACATTTACTATTCCCAGTGAGAATGAATTTCCCTTTTCTCTTTAAATATACCAAAAGTAATAGTTTTAGTCAACATAATAAAACCATTCAACAGTTACACTGTTCATGTAGAATGTGTAGCATTGCACAGCAAGGAAGGAGCTTTTTAAAGGTAATCATCTATTTGGAAATGTATAAACAAAAAGGCAAGAACAGGATAGCAAAACATACAGACTAATAAAAATGTGATATCTAGTCTTAATAGAGCTACCTATGAAAGATACCAAAACTGCCAATGTGCACAGGGTATGTGTGCACTCTTTGGAAACCCTTGGTCATGGAGTGCTGAAGGAAATAGTTGTTTTAGGTCAGTTTTACCTTCCTCAACGTCTGATGCTGCCATCTGCTGACCTCCTCTCTCCCGCACTTGTCAGGCGCCATATTAGAGCAGAGCAGAGGTTGACTTTGAACAGTAGAGCCTTGAATGTTCTCTAGATAGGCTTTTCTTGCAATCACACTTTTTGAAGGCTTTATTGGTGTTATTTCTGTATTAGGTGGCTACTCTTTTGTCTTTAGAATCTTTGGATTTCAGAGGATGTGCTCTTTTTCAAAAACTGTGAAAAATGACAGGTTAACTGCTCTCCATCTGCTTTGCTGTGGGCTTGGGACTCCTCCTGGTCCCCTCTAAGCTGGCTTCACTACGGTAAGGCTGATTGTAAAGTTTCTAGTAAGCAAAGGGCAGTTCAGTCCATTTCATTTCCGCAAAGGTTTATTGGAGTTCCTGAGTCCTCTCTTGTGAAGACTTTCTTTCTAGATGGAAAACATGGAATCCAGGTTACTTGACTGTCATCTGACTTAGCTTCATGCTTCAGTTACCTGAAGGTTTGTTGTTTCCATGTTTGTTTTAACTTTCTATAGACTTCAGACAAAAGTGGTATGTTAAAAAAAAAAGAAAAATGTATCACACTGTATTAGAGTCATACTTTTCTGAATGCTTTGAAGTAAAAAATCTGGCTTTCTGAACTGTGTGTCTAAAGTCTCCTCTCAAAAAATCATATGGTTTAGTCAGTATTTGTTCATGGACATTTTTGCCCTTCCAGTGAGTTTGGACCCAACCTCCACGTTCATTCACTGAGAACTATCAATATGAAGTATAGCCAGGAATAATATGTTTTTTAAATTATGATCTAGATGTGGTTCAACAGATCACACTCTTGGTCATACACAAGACCCATGCAATCACATATACTGTGGAACACGGCATATAAACATACTTATTCATGGTGCTAAATAAGTGCTTCTTATGGTCCTGTATACATGAGGGTATGCTGTAGATCTGCCTTCGCTGAGGATCCGAATCATCTGCAGAACCTTTACAGAACACAAATGTTTGTTCACTACCCTGGAACTATGCTGACTCAGAATCTTTAGACCTAAACTTTTCTAAATGCTTATGATAAAGAACTAGAATGAAAAATATCTGTATTACGAATATATATTTCTGTGATTTATAGTAAGTACAACTTACTAAAATCTTGCTGGGCAAAGTATATGTTAACATACTATATAATAGTTATAGTGACTCCATAGTTTGGTATTGTTATCACTGACTGTTACTGGTTTGATTTTTAGCAAATAATTTAACCTCAAGAAGCCACACAGTGAGGAAGTTGCAGGGCTGGGATTGGACCAGTTCTGTGATTCTAATGACTTCCCAGTTCTCTATTATCTTACCTAGCTGGTGATTACTACAATCTTTCTATGTTTTGAGTTCTATTTTCTACAGAATTGTTAATATAGAATTAATTTTGTGAAACAGTTAGCTTACATATTGTTTGTGCACAAAGCAGTTTATAAGAAGGGTAGTCTTACTAGAATGTGTCATGACTAAGATTATTACCAGAGAGGTAATCTTTGCTTGCAAGAGAATTCATTCCTCTGCTGCTATTTTCAACCCAGTGTACATGATAGGAAATTCTGTGTATCCTTAACAACCTTTTTTTCTTGGTATCTTATCAGGTATTCCATGCTACAGCAATGATACAGTTGGACTGTTATACCAGACTGTAAGCTTCTTAAGAAAGGTGATAGTGTCTAATTTCACATGACCCAGACTAAAAGATAAAGTCCTTCAGGATAATATACTGAAAAGTAAGTGGTTCTATGATACCATTTTCACCTCACATTCACCGTGCACCTGAGTACACTTGATGGACCTAATTTCACAAAGCCATGTATTTTTCACTTGTAACACAGGAAAAAATGTCTATCTGATAGGCTTGTTGGAAAGCAATGTGCATAAATGGCCACCCAACATAGAGTATCTGTTATTACCCTTACGACACACAGTAGATTTGACATGCAAACATTTAATCATTGAATACTTATTGTACATGCCCAATACTGTGCTATGCTCTAGTGATACAGAATAAACAGATATAGAACCTAATATGGAGCACTGATAGAAGTTCAATTACATAAAATTTTAATAAATTATGTCAAAAGTGAATAAAAGAGGACTTGAAAGCATAATAATCACCAATTGTGCCTGTTAGGGGGAAAGTAGGAAGAACACTGTTCAGTGTCATGAGTTAACCAACTATCTTATTTCTTTTTTTCTGGATAAATTGAAAGGCAACATCAACTCTTATATAGACAAGAGAAAAAATTACTCAGAGAATTGAAATAATTTTTTCAGGGAATAAAAAGTGATCTGAGTATAAAACCTTAATAATATTCATAAGCGGTCCTGGAGAATCAATTCATGATGGACACAAATTCCAAATTTTAGTGATGAAAGGTTTCCCATTGCTGGAGCCATTGTAATACCAAGGTGGATGAGTGTCGTGGTTGAAGCAAATCCTCCTCCAAAATCCATGTAATATATTATCCTCTGGTAGAGTACATATCAGATATTGAACTGATAAGAATAGATAGGGCACTTGATCTTAGCCAAAAGACTGAAAACAATACGTATTTCACTTTGCAAAAAAAAATGATATTTTGTAGATGGTTTTGTCAGGCAAGTTTCAAAACACCAAAAAATTAAAAGCCATTTACTTGACTTGCCCAGGCATGTAGTCTTCCAGGTGACTGAGAAAGGGTTTAAGGTTACTGGAAAAAGAATGATTAAAATTATGAACAAATGGAATGCACACTATGTACAGAGGAGATCGGCAATAGATGATGATGAAAAACTAGAGAGCAGCTGTCTCTAAATCCTAATGAGGTCAGAAAACATGTGGTGGAAGGTGATCAACAACTAAGTTTAAGTAAGAAGGTATCTGAGCATGAAATATTTGAATTAGTATCTTCACAAAGGGGAAGGAAATTTCCAGTTTTAGGAAATTCAAATCAGGATTGTGACCATGGAACTCAGGTAGCTGAGGTGGACAAGGGAAGAAAATAACTGGGTGTCTAAAGGTTATGAAGCCTGTGGCCATTGACTCAATACTGAAAAGGAATGATCGAGAGGTTAACTGATTAATGCAAAATAGGAGGGGAAAAGTGACATCACATAATGGGACATAGAGAGAAGGAACAGTGATTTGGAGGCATCTCATGAAAGCGAGGAAGACCGGACAATATGTGAGTGAGTTGTAAAATAATAAACATCTTCCAAGTGAGAGTACTGTACAGCATGTGTTATCCTCAAGGGGCTAGCTAATTCTTAACAAGGAAAAATAAGTTGAGAGAATGTCAGGAGAAAAAAATAAGATAAAGGAATATTTATATCACAGAGCCCAAGGCGTGCATGAAAGGAAGGTATAAAAGAAAGATTAGAGAAGCAGTACACAGCTTTGTGTAGCTTTCTGTCTTGAGAAAAAAAATAGATAAAAGATTCTAGACTGCAACCTTATTAAATACAAAAGGAAAGTTGAGAATAGGGATTTCACCATTTAAATTGTACAAGTCACCGTAGCTTGTACAACTAAGGATTATTCTACCTAATTTCATTCAACTCCAGCCTCAACTGAAAGTCTGAAGCATAGGACATTCTTTTGTACATCATCTGCCTTTTATATATTCAGTAAATATTTACTAAATTTTTACTAAGAACTAGGCAATGTTCTAAGTAAGTGGACTATATCAGTGATCCCAAAAGTCAAAGAACCTCATGTTTATGTTCAAGACAGAGAAGACAAAAGATAAGTAAATGGTAGAAATGGAAAGTAGCTATACATATGTAACATGACCCTGTATATTAGAAAAAAAGTGCAACAGAAAACAAAGAAAGTGATGTGTGAAAAGAGTGAGTGAGAATCTGACAGGGTGAGCGTCAGTTTAGAATTTAGTGAGATGTTTTACTTGAGAAAATATGAAAGTGGCCATGTGGATACCTGAAGAAAAAGAATTCTAGACAGAAGAACTAGACAGTGTAAAAATACTAACACAGAAATGTGCCTGGCTATGCTTTGGGAAGAGTCACAAGCCAGTCTAACTGGAGCAGAGTGATCCTCTTACTCGTTTTTCCATTGCTGGAACAAAGTTATCAAAAGCCACCACTTAAAAGAGGAGAACTGTATTTTGCCTCTCAAATTTTAGTCCATGACCAGCTGGTTCCAAGGTAGAAATGTCCTGGTGGAAGTGTCTGGGTAGAGACAGCTGCTCACCTCATGGCAGCCAGGAAGCAGAAGGGAAATCTAAGCCAGGGACAAGAATTCACTATTCCAGATCAAAGACCCAGTGATTCACCTCCAACCCAGCTCCTCCTTATAACAGCACGTTGTCCCAACGAATAGATCCAGTGGTAGGTATAGTATCCTCATGATCCAGTCGCCTCCCAAACACATGAGCATTTGAGGGGCATACTTGAGATCTAAACCACAAGAGTGGTGAAGAATCAGCAAGAGAAAGCTCAGAAAACTGGTGATTCCTAAAGTTAAGTCTGCATATAAATTACCGGGATTATGTTAAAATCCAGACTGGAATTGTGAAAGTCAGGTGTGAAGCCAGAGGTTTTGCATTTTGTTCTGTATTTTCATTCTCTGGTCATGAAATTGCTTCAGACTCATGACACTTTTGCTTTGAACAGTGAAGGTTTAGATAATTTCTACTGTGGAAGTGTGAGAGTGATTAAATTAGGGACAGATAGTATGATTACAACATGGTTTAAGGGCTTATTTGAGGTTTGTTGTAATGTTTTGTATTTTTTTAGTTTTAGGTTTGTTGTAATTAATTCAACATAATGTGGGCATACATTTTCACTAACCACATTTTAGTATGACAGATACAGGCACACAGTTGTCAAAGAGTTGCGTTGAAGCAGGGTTCTGATTTTGCCAAGCATTTATGATGAAGGAAAAGAGTTCAGTGAAGTCAAGTACATATGCCAAAAGTAGTACAAGGATTAATCACAGGGCTTAATATGAATAATGACATGGCATGTGGGATCAAGGGCAAGATAAGTCACCACAAGCCCTGTTACCCTTTACAGGTAACAAACCAGTGGTCTTAAGCCATAGTTACTGATCATGGATTACATGTGGTTTTACTGTACCATAATGGAAAGCACCATTTGCATGAAAGAATCGATGGCATCTGAAAGTTGTCAGTGTTAAGTAATAAAATCTGCGAAAAGCACCACAGGTATACACACACACAAATGCACACACATTTTTCGATGTCTTGTATTTTTAGGAAAAGGAAACTTGGGGTTTAGGAACTCTCCCATCCTTATACCTCATTTTGCCTTTTGATTGCAGCTCTGCTCACCTAGTTTGATGATCTGCTGTCCACATGCCACAGTTATTTCATTAACAATTAGTCACAACTGGGGCTGCAGGTAAACCCATTATGAGATTCTTTAAAGCGTTCGTACCCACCATTGCAAATGTTTCTGCTAGCCAAAAATAAAATCTCAAATATTACTGAGTTATAAAGAATTCTCATAATGCTTCTCTCTATTATCTCTGGTCTCTATCTGTTTGTATTTTGTCTTATAAGACAGAAAATATTTTCTGTCTTATAAGTTTGCTTTGGGGATGAAATGAGTAATTACAATGCTGTAATTGCAGTACTTGCGTCCATACTGATTTTGAAATTGGCCTCTGGCCCCTTGAAGAGTGAGCATTTTTTCTGACTCCCTATTTATCTCCACCATTTAGACTTTTTCAACTGTAGACTTCCTGGTTAACTTGCCCCTCTGACATTATACTTTTAAAATTATCAGTACTAGCTGATTAAATTACTAGCCTCTCCTCTCCTGAGACTCACTGTCCTAAAGGTCAGTAAGAAAACCAGGTGCTGTTTGTTTTCACTCCTGTCTGCCTTCTTTCTGATACTCTACATTCTCATCTTTGTGTTTCCTGTTTCATACCACATATTACTTTCTCATATACACACACAATCTCATTCGATCTAGGCTTCATTCCTCCTTTTGTTCTCTTGAAGAGCCAACCAACTATAATAGGAGGTCCAGGAGGACCTGGAGAGCTTCCTTTCTTTTGGGCTTGCTCCTTTGTTTAAGTAGCTTCAGAAGATAAGTAACCGTAACAGAAAAGGAAAAATCAAAGGTGATACTGGCTGAGCATGTTTTCTACCCTTGTCTTCAGATCTGGATCAGAGCCTGAGGTTTTAGGATTCCTGGTCTCCAGACAGCCAAGCTTTACTGTAATAAGCAAATTGTACATAGAAATTAGCGCTAATAGCTACAACAGGAAATAACATTAACTCTGCAATTAAGACAGAAACTTTATATACACAAGGAAATGGACGGATTTTTTATAGAATCATAATCATTTTCAGAGGAGAATGCATTGGTATCTGTCACAAATCTTCAGGTAACAAAAACCAAATATGTTTTTATCAATACATGCTATCACCTTCATCATGTGGAGGTCTTACACTACCAGCTGTATTAAAATTATGAATATTTGCTAATTTGCATTTATCTATTCATATGACTTTAAAAGAACATTTAAATGTCTCTTTTATTTTCACTCAGTTTGCTTCTTTATTATTCTGCTTCTTATTAAAGGCATATCTGGTGAAATGCAAAGCAAGATCCAGGGGAATAAAGTTTTTCTCTAGAAGCTTAGAATATTTCAAGTGAAACTTAATTTGTGGAGACAATATCTCCCTGAAACAGTCACTTTTAATTTAACCAGTAATAGTAACACACATTTGAAAAATTATTTTATTAGTTTCTCTCAAAGATTCTTTTAACAGTACAGCACAGAAGTTGTAAGTTCTGGCTTTTGAATCAAATTAGTCTCAAATCTTGGCTTTTTCATTTCTTGGTCACTCATTTTTCCATTTATGAACTAAAAGAAAAATATTTTCTGTCTTATAAGGTTTGCTTTGGGGATTAAATGAGTAAATACAAAATCTTAATAGGCTCTATAAAGTCTGTGAAATGTTCCTAGTAGTGGTAAAAAGGAATGACAGTGAAAGAGAGGAACATTCTGATTATGATAAAGAATAGATTTAATGATTTATTCAGTAACGTCCAGAATTCAGTTATCATTTCCGTTTTTGGAGGTTGACTATCTCCTGTGACTGCATTAACATTCTTAGTCTCTGGATGTGCGTGAAAAACAAATACACTCTGGACTATGAGTTGATCCATTTCATCCAATTCTGTGATGCTGCTTCCTAGTGGCTGACTCTCAGGTGAACCAGTTCTACTTATACACACACCCCACAGTACTCTGAATTATGTTTCACTTGTCTCCCTTCTGAGTTAGATTCTGATTTCCCTAGGACAGAACCTAGTGTTGCCATTGGTCAGGACTGCTACACTTCTATCTGAATAGAACTTGAATACAAACTTTACACAGGTAAGATCCATACCTGATTTATATTTACAGTACTACTTTGTAGCATAATGCCTAAATCACAGCAAATACTGTGTTATATTTGATTGAAAATAACTAGATAAATATTGAGTATTATTGAAAACTGTAAACAACTTCCTAAGAATTCAGTTTCATGATATTCAACTATTTAAGGATTTATTTGCACAAAAGGTCTCATAAAGTGCATTGACTTTTCCACTTAAATAAATTTTAAAGACATTTTATTGCATATGTCTATCATTTCATTTCAAAAATTAGGTAGATGGTAATAGAATATGCTTTTTATAATTTTGGGGGGGAAATTCTTATTGTTTTGTTCATTTCTATAATAGCTTCTACATGCTAATGATTTGATCCTAAAATTAAAATATACATTAATGAAATGACATTTTCCTCATATTTAAATGAATCAAATGTTGGAACAGTAGGAAACTTGAAGCAAGCTCTTTTTGTTTCATAGTGTGTGTGTGTACAGAAATTTTTAGAAGGCAGGAGGCACAGGCCAAGGGGACAGATCATGTACTAATTTACATGTTATTTTACACCACAGCTGTCATGACTCTGGTGACTTCTGTGAAAGTTCTTTTGCTTAAATTCTGTATGCAGAATTTAGGAACATTACCAAGGATATAGAACCCATTAATTTCCTTTTATGCACCATCTACTGAAAGATTGAAACCTGTTGTCAAGAATTGAAGATAGAACCATGAATCTCAGTGAATGTTAGCTTCAGAACAGGCCACTACAGAGGGCACTTGGGAGGGCTGAAATGAATACTCAAGTGTCATGTTTAGAAACAGATTAATTTTTGTTTCGTAAGACTTGTCTTAGTCTATTTTTGTGTGGTTATAACATATTATCTGGGAATGAATGAGGGTATGATTCATCTGCATCACTCCTCCATATATACACAAAGAAATTAAAGTCACCATGCTGTAGGGAAATCTGCTGGGGCAGTTGGGGTAAAGTTACCTGGATTAGTTGTGAATTTTCCCAAGAGATTGCTGGGCCACACTTCTGGGCGTGTCTGGGTGAATCAAGGAGACGCGGTCTTGGGGCTTACGTGTGGTCCTTCATGCCTTTCTCTCTGGCTCTGTTGCCTTCCCTTTTGCTTCCTTCCGCTGTGAAATTACCAGCTCTGCTCCACCGTGCTCTTCCACCTCCATGCTTCCTTCCGCAGTCAGCTGACACAGACTTAATCCCTTTGCTACATAAGCCAAATTCAGCTTCTCCTTTAGGTTGTAGATAGCAGAAATTTTGCCCCAGTAATGAGAAAATAACAAATATACCTGCATGCCCATGTTTGTTATGGCATGTTTCACCGTATCTAGGTTCTAAAACCAGCCTAAGTACTCATCAGTTAACAGATAAAGAAGTAAAATGTGGTATACATATAAGCAATGGAAGAATTAAATTATGTCATTTTCAGGAAAATAGATGAAATTAGAAACAAAATAAGTCAAATCTAAAGTATTGTATGTTTTCTCTTGTGTATGAACTTTAGGTGGAAATGCGATGACATTAAAGTAGAAGGGAGACTACTAGGTAAGAAGAAAGAAGGAGAGGAAGGCCATGGAGGGCGATATATGTGAGCAAAGTACCTTAGATGCCTGTATGAAAGTGCCACAATGTAGCCTAGTGTTGTGCATAATTAATACATACTAATTTTTTTAAAGGAACAACAATTTTGTTATACAGATCTGCGGTATGAAAAGTCCCAAGACATCTAGCCAGGGCCTCCTAGCTGCACCAGCAGTAATTTGTTACCACACTGTAGCAAATTGGTTCCTTGTCCATGTTAGAACATGTTGACAGGTTCTGGGATGAGGAGATAGTCATGCTTGGAGAAGTCACGGTGCTATCTGTCACAGTTTCATTTATTTGGGATTGTGTATGTATAAAACGCACTATGATTTACAAGAGAAATACGTTTTAATTGTAGATAATTAGCAGGACCCTTTTCATTTATATGTGGACTCAAATAATCAAAGTTGGTCTTTTCTGGTTCTTTTCTTCCTTCAGCTGTTTGGAATAAAGTAACTGAATTCAAGTCATTTTGCACGACAGATTATTTTGATTTTTCCTGCCATAAATTCTTTCTATATTCACCAAAGAAAACTACATAAGAACTAGTGTAGTCTAGAGAAGGATGATTAGCAGTGTGATTCATATTGTATGTTCACATTATTTGTGTTTTAGGGATTTCTTGGACATGGCCTAATGACACACTACATGTATATTTGTTCTTTCCTTCTCTATTCCTTTCAAAGCCCAGGGAAGGTTTGTTATATGATCCCAGAATTCATATGCTACAAAGTTAATCTATGTTGGTTGATGGTATTCAGTAGGAGCTGTTCAGGTCATGAATGTTCCATCCTCACACATAGATTATTGGTGTTATTGTAAAATTGGGTTTTCAATAAATATGTTTTTGATCTCTCTCAATTTCTTTATTTGCCCTTCTGCCACAGCAAAGCCAGTTTTTTTAAAAAGTTTTATTTAAAGAGAAAAAGAAACAAAACAGAAAAAGAGTAGAAATAATATATAATTTCAAAAAAATCACTAGTTGATAAATTACATATTGTCCTCTTATAAATAGTTGTTCAAGTTACAAAAGTTAAGCATAGAAAGTAGACATTCAAACTGCGAGACTGCAGACTATTATGTTCAAAGATCCAACAAAAACTTAGTAATATGGTTATCAATCCTACACACTCAACATACCTGCAGTTATATCCTTTAGAGCATTTTCTTTTCCTCTCTTTTTTACAACAGCAATTACACATTTTGAGTTTTATTACTCCTAAGTTCTTATTTCTTTTTGTACTAAAGACACAATGTGATATTTACAAATGATTCTCATTTATTTCACTGAGGATAGTTTCAAGTTGTCTCCTTTTGTCTATGAAGGCCTCAAGATCATCCTTTTTATAGCTGAATAGTATTCCATTGTATAAAAATACCACATCTTTTCATCCACTCTGCAGTTGATGGACATCTTGGTTTTTTCCAAGATTATTACAAATTGAGCTGCTATGAACATGGGTGCACATATATCACTGTGATATGACCTTATCAGTTTTTCTGGGAAAATAACTAGGAGGGGAATAACTGGGTTCAATGGAACTTTCAATCCTAGTCTTCTGAGAAATCTCCATACTGATTTCCACAGTAGTTGCACTCCCAGCAACAATGGAGCACTGTTCATTTTTCTCCCACAGCTTCACCAACATTTGTTATCAGTTGATTTCTTGATGGCAGCTATTCTTTCCAGAGTGAGACGAAATCTCAATGCTGTTTTAATTTGCATTTCCCCAATGACCAGTGATGGTGAACATTTCTTCATGTATTTATTTGCCATTTGTATAAGCTTCATCTGAGAACTGTGTGTTCATCTCAGATGCCCATTTTTGGAGAGGAACTTTGAATTTGGGGGACTTGATGTTTTTCAGTTCTTTATATGTTCTGGATATAAGACGTGTTTGCTGGCTAAGATTCTTTCCCATTCTGTGGGTTTTCTTTTCACTCTGTTGGTGATTTCTTTTGATTTTCAAGTTTGTTTTTTTTTAAATCGGTACCAGGGATCGAACTCACAACTGCGTGCTTGCAAGGCAGGCACTTATGCTGCTGAGCTAAATGCCCAGCCCCCTGTGATTTCTTTTGAAGTGCAGAAACTTTTCAATAATATGAGATTCCAGTTGTTGATACTTTGAAGTGTTTCCCACGCAGTTTGCATTTTGTTCATGAATTCTCTGCCTACTCCATGTCTCCAAGACTTATATGTACCTTGTCTTCCAGTAGATTTAGTGTTTCTGTTTTAATATTTAGGTCTTTGATTCACTTAGACTTTAGATTTGTGCATGGTGATAGGCATGGATCTAGTTTCAGTCTTCAGCATGTGGAGAGCCAATTTTTCCAACACCATTTATTAAAGAGGATATCCTCCTTCCAGTGAACATGGAAGAAGGATAGCCCCTTTGTCAAATACAAGGTGGCTGAGTGTCTTTGTATTTGTGCTTGCATCTTCTAATCTGTTCCATTGATCCTCAAGTCTATTTCCTTGCCAGTAGCATGCTGAATTCATCACTGTGGCTTTGTAGTAGTTTCAAGTCAGGAATTGAGATGCCTCCTGCCTTGCCTTTTTTGTCCAGAATTACCAGCAAAGGCAGTTCTAAAAGGGAAGTTTGTAACTATTACTGCCTACATCAAAAAAATCAGAGAGGTCTCAAATATCATAAAAATGCATCTTACAAAAACAAAGCAAAACAACAAATGAAGGAAAATATAATAAAGATCACAAATGAAATTGATAAGATAGAGGCTAAAATAACAATACAGAAGCTCAATGAAGCAAGAGTTGGTCTTTAAAAAGACAGGCAAAATTGATAAACATTTAGCCAAACTACTTGAAAGAAAGAAGACTGAGATCAATATAATTAGAGATGAAAAAATATAGAACAGATGTCATTGACATCTAGCTTGTTAATGAGCATCTCTATGCCTTAGTAGTTTTAACATGAAGATATATACATTAATATCTTTTAGAATAAAATAGTAATAATCGTAAGCCAATGCCTCACGCCATTGAAAGAAATAAATATAAAATTTGATGTAAAATATTCAATAAAGTTTAATAAAGGTGCGTTAGCATTATTACTACTGTCTATATATCACTGACATAAAATTGTTGAATAACTAACAACTACACACCACATTCTGGTAACAAATTACTAAATAATCATATCTATGATACATTTTATAAAAGGAATTCAATTAAAAATTGTGCTTGATGCTGCCACACTATTCCTGAACTTTCTTGCTCTTAATTAGCTACCCCAGAACAAAACAAAAACAAAGACAATACTATAATTGTCTGAATATTCTTCTCTTTGGAAAATCACGGTTTTTTGTTTTGTTTTCTGCAGCTCAAAAATGTCTTCTTTCTAATCCTTTTATCATAGTTATTTGATGATATGCTAATGTGAGTCACATAAGAAATTCATAAAACAAACTTATTTCCAACCTACTTTATCTTCATAGCCTATTTTTCATACTTTATTTTAACACTGTTTGTAATGATAGTAGCTAGAGGTTGCTTCCCCACGATTAAACTGTTGGATGTTTGAGGGAAAAGACTGATCTTTTTTTCATGAAATGTCTTGCTCCAACATCTGTATGGTTAAATAAATGAGTGAAAGTTATTTTTCAAAAGATACTTACCTTATTCTGGGTCATGTATACACTATTTTTTTGCATGGAAAATTTTTGATTTCTCCTTCTTGACTCAGAATTTAACCCAGTTAAAGATTTTTGCGTGTTCTATGACTCTCCCTGTAATCTGACAGGGGCCTGGCTTGGGACTAGACTATAATACACCACTGATAATATATCAAAATTAAAAAAAATAAATGGCATCAGAAATTCTGATTTTGTTTATATTAGCTGACTAGATATGTTAAACCTGCAGGCTCATTCCCACTATATGTGGGAAATTAGTAAAGTCTTCAACACAGGATCAGTTTTCTTCCTATTCACCAATATCCCTTCTGTCCCAATTGCGGCAACTCAAATTTGACTAGGCTGAGTTCCATTGGTTTAAAGACTGATAATATTTTTTTATCAGAGAAAAAAAAATTGTATCTCAAGCATATAGACTTTCAGTAAACCATCCAGGCAACAAAAGCATACTATTTCACTAATTGCACTGTAAAATTGTTGAGTTACAGCTTTTTCCTGAAATTATTCACGTAAGAAAAGTTATAAGTATTATAAAGTGTATTAACACAAAATGCTTTCATAATTTATTGTCCAGTGCCTATTAAAACATTTTGTCATACAAGAGCTATGTACCCTAAAATATTTTTACATGACTGTGCAAAAATCAATGAAGCCACATTTTCAAAATAGAATCATCAATTACCAATATGAGTCTATTTCATTTAATCACCCTGTCTGTGAATTGATGTTTTAGAGAAGCCACAGGGATGCAGCAACTTGAGAGAGAGAAACTGGAAAGTGAAAAGCTTAGCATAAATATCTTCATTTTGATGTAGACAGAAAGAAACTATGATTGCCAAGGGCAAAATACATAAAACTGCACGTGGTTGAATGCATAATAGGCCTTAACAATGCAAGCTATTTAAATAACAACTTTGAAAACATATTAAAAAGCATCAGAAATTTTTAAAAAAGGCTTTCCTCCTTTGAAAACTATCTAGACCACACTTGTCTTGTAAAAAACAGTAGAGGATGCACTACCAACTGAAATGAAAGCTTTGTCTCTTCTCTTTCACATATGGGCTCTCAATTGATGTATAAACTATTTTGGAAAACAAAGCATAAGAGAGTCAAAATTACCAGGTTGATTTTGCTCTCAAGAACTGTTTTCTTCTCCCTTGTTTTGTAGTCTGCCAAGCTTATCATACTTTTGGCAGATACAAGGCAACCTTTTTTGAATCAGCCTCGTGAAGCTGGTTAATGCCTCTAGCAGCTACTGTTACCTGGCAGTACACATCAGGATTTTTTTTTATTGCTATTAATCAGTGAGCAGAACTGACATTTGGGATGTATATATAATAGACCAAGTGACTTTCGATAATCAAAAGATTTTGAAGACATTTGAAAGATGTTGGAGAGAAGGACCCTGGTTTGTTGCAAGAGGTAAGGTTTTAGAAATAAAACTTCATCCTTGTTTCATTTATTAATTCAGAGGTTGACATTTCTTTTTCTAAAAGAACAAACAACAAATTATTTTTTTGACTTTTAGGACAACGTATGTTTTTTTTGCTGCTGTGCTGCTGTGGCCTTTCCTCCTCCTCCTCCTCATCCTGCTCCTCATTCTCCTCCTCCTATTTCCTCTCTCTCTCTCTCTCCCTCCCTCCCTCCCTCCTTTTTTTTTCTCTAGCTCATGAACTGTACTAAAATAACTGTCATTCTCATGTGCCCCACAGGTGTCATATATAATCTCTGAATCACCACTTACCAAATGTTTTTAAGCAATATGATTATACCATCATAAAACATGATGTCAACCAGAAACTGATCAATGGACTACAATGGAAGAACAGTCTATGCTGTTTTATGGTAAGGTTTAGTTTTTGTTTGTTTGTTTGTTTTATGATGAGAACACCTAGCCCAGTCTTCAAAAGTAAGACAATTCATGATAAATTAATTAGTAGAAGGCAACCAATCACTATTAGTTTGACAAGGGAAGGATTTAGAAGTAAGCAATTTCTAGAAGAGAGAAACCTGTTTGTAGCCCTTAAAGAGCCAGAAAGAGACACAAAGTTTGAGAAATAGCAGCCTTTTTCAGTTGGAATTCTGAGAAGAGTGCATTCAGAAGGATAGAGAATAAGACAAGTGAGATTTTAGAAGTGATATAAAGCTTAACTTTTAACTTCAGGCCATGAGGAAGGCATAAGGTAAGTTAATATAGGGCATGAATTAAACCATTCTGGATTTTAAAGCTGTCTTTTTGATTGCTGTGAGAAGACTGAATTAAAAAAAAAATTCCAGACAAGAGAAAGGTCACCACTGGTGACTAGGTGGCAATGAGATACAGAAAAATAGCTAAGTGTGAGTAGCTAAATGTGACTGAAGCTGAAGTCTTATTTCTATAAACGCCTACCCACTTGGCATCTATACAACTGAACTGATGATATGTGCTCCCCTATTTGTCCCAGAGGATTTCTGTGAAGCTCAAAGGATAAGGAGACATGCTAACAAACTCAGCAGTATTCTTTATAAAGGCAGCAGTTTTCATTATCGTAGTCATGTAAATAAAAATTATTCAACGTGATAACTTTAATAAAACTATAGTGTGAAGAATGCTTAGTGACAAAGTAGGCATTCCCAGACCCTATCTAATCTCTTCTCCTCTAGACCTAGAGACCCATGATCTACTACAGTACAGCTTCTTAGAATTTGAGAGTTTTTTATAAATTAGCTCTACACTTCTGGCTCTTTTTGTGTCCTCTGTAGACTTACTTTAAAATTGGAAAAAGAGGAAACAAATTAATATCTTCAAATATACCCTATAATTCACAAGAGAATGCTCTTTGATTAAATTAGAAAAAAAAGTTTAACAATTTGCAGACATTCCCAAGACTTCAGGACAAAGGGTGGGGCTTCTTTGTTTGGAACAACAAATCATGTTTTTTATTCTCTGAGAGAAAGCAAAAAGGGGTAGAGGTAAAGAAATAGAGTATATGACAGAAAGAAATTAGGATGTAAGATTGAGTACTGCCTGAGGAAAGAGGCAGAAGAGGAGCCCTGTAGAAAAAGGATATCTAATTTCAATCTTAGGAAAGAGGGTATCTAATTTCAATTTTACGAATGTTTACTGGGTGATAAGCATATTTTCTTAATTTCTCTGTTTTTTCCAGCGCTTCTAGAAGTTCTACCTTAGGCATACTGCTGCATGAAAATACTATGAGGGGTGGATTTGGTTAATAATTGTGGTTGTAGCTGGTCATTGGTAAGGAAATTGAATTTTATTAAAAAAAAAAAAAAGGTAGCCTATGGAAGCAAAAAGTAAGGTGATAGAACAAGGGTCAACGTTGTGAAGCTTCTGCAAATTTTCAGAAAGCTGGGTAGAGTTCTTATTTGTGTAAGTCATCTAGTCGATGTCTCAGGCCATATAAAGAGCTTGGAGGGGTGGAAGGCCTCTCCACTTCCACATGAGTTCAGGACCATCAGGAGTTATCAGAATGCCTCCAAACACAAGCATAACCAAGTCTGATAATCAAATCTACACCTAAGAAAGCTTGAGAGGAAGTCAAGATACTGATAACCAGCTAGGAACTTTAATTAAATTACGAGGCTGTGTATGTGTTGTATTTGCTTATTATTACAAGATTTCCAGATGAACCAAAATTTTTCCTGTTGGTGAATTGGTTTTAAAAGTTAATTGTTTTATCTCTTTCTTCGTACACAAGAATGTAAAATATTAGAAATATGTGGCTTAATTTCCCCCTAATCATTTCAAAATTGCAGATGTAAAGCAACATTTGTATGATTTCTGGGAAGAAAATATTCATTTAGCCACTATATTGATGAAGCAATGAAATGCATAAAATATTATTTGCTGTGTAACATGATATTATAAAATTAGTAAATTTCATAGCCCTTCCCTGAACAGTGTAAGCATACAGAACTTTGGAATAAACATCTATGATTTAGTTAGCAAGTTTGCTACTAGATGGTTCTGGGAGCTTTGGTAAGTCAATAACTTCTACATCTTTGTTTTCTCACTTGTTAAGTGAAGAGTTCATTGAACTTTTCTTTAAATGCCACAATTCTGTAATTCGGTTATTTTTATGAATTAAAATGGAAATGTGAGAAGTAAGTTGTGCACCTATGTTGTTGTGTTAGGGATAATCAGAACTTTATGTCAGCATCACAAATTTAGAGTAATATGGATAGAACTATTTAATCTGGCCATTATAATCATAAACATAAGAATTACAGGGTTTCTCTCAGTACGTGCTACTAAACCTCTACTTTAACACATTGTGATCAACAGATCCTCAAGGAGATCTTTCTTCAAGAATACCTCTCAAGACAGAAAATCATTAGTTTATTTTATTTATGCTACAATCTGTTGATATGGAGCCTTATGACTAGTTTGAAACACTTATTTGGTTGACAATTACAAATGATAACAGTTAGGGATTTCATGAAAAGATAAGAAAAAATTCTTACCATTTTCTCTGCTCTGTGATTACAGGTCCCAATAAAAACCTTTCTTCCTCTTTTCTCTCCAATTTATTATATACAATATTATATTCTTCTTAGTTATGGTTTTCATGAACACATTCACAAATATATATATATATGTATATATAATTAGATATATACATATATATAAATATATCAGATATTCTTCCCAGTAATCAGAAAATATTGCATACCAGAAAGTAAATTAATAGGTCATCTGTATTAATATTGAAAGGAGTTGGCTTCTTTCAATATGTGTTTAACAACACTTTGGCAGTCAGAGCTAGATTCATTTTTTTTCACATCTAATGCAGTGCTCAATGCAAAAACAGGTAAGAGCATTTCAGTTTTAAGATGAAAAGAATCCTTGAAACATCATCTGCATTTGTCTTATGGAAGACTTGTAAATAGCACGCTCTTATCTTTCCATAGATGGTACTATTTTGAAATGCCAAGCAACCCTTTTTTGAGTATACTTTTACAGCCTTCATGCATAAAAATATTTCAGTAGCTGTAACTAAATAAAAGGCTTAGAACTCAATACTGTCTCTTTCGCTATCAGGAAATGTTGAAAGTGGACTCATCATTCAAAATGAGACATGTGCCAAATGAATGAAAGAACCAGTTGCGGAGAAGAAACAGTAGAGTCTGGGCAGGTTGCCCAAAGGGACACTTGGATTAACCTTCACATTGGAATTGAAAATGTGAATAATTTTGTCTTCATTTTTTCCAGATTCCAAAGTGAACACAGTCTTTGCACTGTGATACTTGTTTATTTCTTTTAACTAAAGCAAAGAGAAGGAAAGAGGAAATGAGAAATTGAGAAAGCCTAAAGGTTGAGTCCAAGGGCTGCTACTTACTTGTTTTATAGCTTCATGAATATATTGAAAACAATTTAATTTTGTTTTCTGATCTATGAATTAGATATTAGAATAATAATTGCATGACATAGTATTACTAGGATTAAATAAGAAATCTACATGTAAATATTATATACCTATATATAGGTATTCTTTAAAAAATTACTTATGTCATTGTTATTCAGATATATTAAGCACATACTGTATTGAATTTCATTGTATGTGCTGAGTGACCACTACACAAAATCAAAAGATTAAATTTGAACTTTGGATTTATAAAGCTTCTTTTGTATTTTAAGTAATACCGACGTACAAGTATTATTATGCCATAGTACAAAATTAATATCACACTGGATTTTAAAAATTGCAAGTATGGTTAAATTTATCATATGTTGTAAACCTTTAGAAGCTTAGAAAAGAAAATAAGATCAAAGGACTTAGTGCAGTTTACTTAAGAGAATAGCTTTTCTTAAATCATTAAGATGATGGTGTATTCCATTTGCCCCTTCAAGCCTACTTCAATTGTCTGTATTAGCTACTTGCCTCTGATGACTTTGGCTTGATACAGTCGATGAGCAAATAGGATTATCAACAGGATATCAAACAAATAAAAAAGGAGGAGAAATTCTATTTCTGGTCAAGGTAAAATAACAAATCATTGTCTTCCCTGAACAAAATTTAGAAACTTATTCATATATATATGAATATATAAATATAATATATTCATATATATATGAACTGAAGCTCTGGATATCATCAACTAAGTATAGATCAGTAAATCTATACTAAGAAAACTATTCCAGCTCTGGAGGAAAAACAATGGAAATTAGCAAACAAAATATTCTCTAACTGCATATATGTTTAAGTGTAGAGGATTGATAACCATATTTCTAAGTTTTTGTTGGATAGTTGAACAGTACTGGTTGCAATCTCACTGTTTGAATCCCCACTTTATATGCTCCAATTTAGTATCTTGAATAACTATTTGTAAGAAGACAATCTGTAATCATCAACTAGTGATTTCTTACTGTTTATTTTTCTTTGAAATTATGTATTATTTCTACCCGTTTTCTGTTTTTTTAGTCTTTCTTTAAATTCAGTTTTAAAAAGAAGACATTACAGTACCCAGTGCTTATCATGGAGTGTCATGAAGTGAAATCCAGCAATACCATTATTCTTTGTTCAAAACGATTTTAACCTGCTTTAGTATGTTTAATCTAAACATAAATGAAGATATGGATAATCGCATGTATGTTTAAATGTATAGGATTGACAACCATGTTACTAAGTTTTTGTTGGACAGTTGATTAGAACTTTTTGCAGTCTCTATGTTTGAATTCCCACTTTAAATGTTCCATTTTTGTACCTTAAACAACTATTGTAAAACGACAACATCAACTAGTGATTTATTACTCTTTTTTTTCCTCTGAATGTATGTACTATTTCTACCTATTTTCTGTTTTGTTTAATCTTTCTTTAAATAAAAAAAATATTCTCTAGCACTAATGCAGGTCAGGACCACTTTGTGTTTCTACCAGATACAGTGAAGGAAAACCTAATTATTGATGTGCCATTTTTTAATGGGAAAAAGTTTTTAAAACTATAACAAAATAATAGGAGGATAACAGTCATTAATACACTGCATATTGCTATCTTTAAAGTGGTTACTCAGAGTACAAGATATGGGCATAAAAATTCTCCCACCAATATTAACATAAGGTTTTCTTTTAAGTGAACCAATAGTACAACTAACTTGTATTTTTTCCTTTTCCCTTCCTTCATTTTCCCTTTCCCTCATCCTGTTATGAAGAATTTCTTTCCATTCACCATATCTATTGCACATTTTGGACTTTACGGATTCTTTCAGTTTCTCACACCAGGGAGACAATGTAACGTTTACAGCATGTGTCATTTAGTACAATATTCAAAATGGTGCCTTTTCAATAGTGAGAAAAAATATTTTTAAATAAAGCTGTTATGACTTCACAAAAAAATGTTTAAAATCAGCGGTTAAGCCATATCCTAGTAATTTAACTGTTTCCCTCGGATAAAATGAAATAAAACCTGGTTCATCTTGTAAGAATGCAAAATACTCCATATGTAACAAGTTGAACTCCCTGTCTATTAGCAGCAAATGTATATAGGAAGAGTAATCAATTAATAGAAATGGACCATCAAAGAATCTTAAAGATAGAATATGAAAAGATAATAAAAATAAATTTATTGTAACTATATTTCATGTTTTTAATAATATTGAAAAATTGAGCTGATTAAGTAGAGATAATGAAAAAAATGTAATATATATGTACATGAAACTCCTATCTATGTAAAACATAATTGAAATGAAAATCAGAACTGGGTAGATTTAAAGCAAATTAGATAATAAAATAAAAGGAATAATGAGGGTAAGGATATAGCAACAAATTCTGCAGTACTTCAGAGGGAAAAGAAAACATACGAAGAAAAAAACCTAAAAAAAAAGAGCACAACATTTGTGAGGTGTAGAACATCTGTAGAAATAGGACCTAACATGGGTAACTGAAGCCATCAAACTAGTGGACAGAAAGAACAATGAAGAAACAATGGCTGAAATTTTTTTACATTTCATGCAACTACAAACCTGTATCAAAAACAATGCTCAGCACAGACAAAATGAATGCAAATATGCCGGTATATCGTAGCTTCTGAGTATATGATAGTGAAGAGAAAATTTTAAGAATGCCTAGGGAAAAAAAGACTATTATGGAAGTAATAATAATAATACCACAAGATGAAGAAGGCTAAATCCAGAGTGCAGTACTGCTTTATTAGTACAAAATTGAAATATCACTCTCAGTTCTATTAATATATATTATTAGTATGCATTAATAAAAACAAGTAGGCTAGTATAATTCATCTCATCAGTATTATGAAAAGGAAAAATTATATAATCTTGTAATGTCAAAAAAGTATTATGCAAAATTTAATTTGCACATACAAGGAAAATATGCAACAGACTAGAAATAGAAAGGAAATTCCTAACTACAGTGAAGATCATCTACAAAAGCCTCTGCTTAACATATTTAATGTTTAAAAATTGTTTGTTTTTCTTTAAATGGTACAGTTGCTTTAGAGAAATACTTGGAGTTTTCTCATACAGCTACATATTAATGTAACATATAATATAGCAATTCTACTACTAAAAATTTACTCAAAAGAAATGGAAATATATTTATACAAAGACTTATACAATAGAATTGACAGCATATTCAATAATGAGATAAAAGTAGAAGGAACCTAATATCCAACAAGGGATAAATAAATTTGCCAAGCATGGTGGTACACATCTGTAATCTCACAACTCAGGAGGCTGAAGCAGGAGAATCACTGTGAGTTCAAGGCCAGGCTCAACTATGTAGTGAGTTCAAGTACAGCCTGAACTGCATGGCAAGATCTTGTCTCGAGAAAAGGCAAAAATCAACAAATAAATGTAAAAAAAGATACATTTACAAAACAGAATACTACTCAGAAACTAATATAAACACACTATAGATGATTTCTCCAAGGATAAATCTCAAAATATTCTATTTAATGAAAGAACATTTAAATTAAAGCTAACAACAAGTAAAATTAATCTACGTGTTAAAAGAATCATGGTTACCTCTTGATAGTAAATGATCTAATAAAAGGCACAAAGGAAAATTTTGTATTATACAATGGTCAAACTCATCAACATGGGTATTCTATTTTACAATGTGGACAGTATATTTGGTCTCAACAATGACAGCCCGAGGAAAGTTAGATGATGTTATAAATTAAAGAATTAGAAAACATTTGGAACCATTGTATTATGGTTTGTGTCCAGATGTCCCCCCAAAGCCTCATGCTGTCAGGGGAACAGGCTTCTCGAATATGTGATTGGTTTATGCTCCAATGCTGGGATTATAGGTGTGAGTGCTACATCTATCCTGGGCAGGTGGCCTGCATACAATACAAGGGAGGGAAAGAGGCTTATTTCTCACTCCTCCCTTTCTGCTCTTGATGTTTTTGTGTTTTCTGCCGCCATGAACAGTTACCCCTCTGCTACACTATCCTGCCTTGAAATCAGCCTACCTGGACTGAAACCTCCACAAACTGTGAGTTAGATAAACCTTTCCTTCCTTCATTTTGAATGTGAGGTATTTTGTCTCAGCAATGAGAGAAAAGTAACCAAGACACATGGACAAGACCAAGCTGTGTGTCAACAAAGAAAAATAAAAAAGAGAAGGTAGTGAGCAAGAGAGCTCATTAGTAAGTAAAATAAAAATGACCATCACATTGAAAAAAAAAGAAAATCAAATCTTGTGATCAAACTTCTAAGTAAGAATTAATAAAAGCAAATGTTGTAGTCAGAGTTTTCAGGGGAATAGTGTTAATGCAGGACAAACGTTTTAGAGATTATTTTATGATCACCTAAAAATTCAAGAGCAGAATAGTGCAATAGATCTTTCCACACACCAGAGACCCAGACAATCCGGCAGAGGCCCTGAATCCCACAGCAATGTCCTGCACAAATTGATCTGAAATTGGAGAGCCCATAGCAAAATTCTCCACGAGTTCAGCTGGAGGTCTAGAGCCCACAACAATGTCTCATGCAAGTCTGTATCAAGGATCTGCACCATGAAGGCCCAAAGGTCAGTAGTGGGAGCTAGAAAGTCTGTGCTACCAGGATGAAGGATCTGTGCCAGCAGACAGCATTTTGCACTAGAGCCAAGAAGCAACACCCAAGGCAAAGGTTCCCCAAAGAAAATTGCAGCCGTCCTCAGCAACAGTGAGGATGCAGACTCCTCTGATGATAACAGCTGTGTTCATACCAGGAAGACCATCATGACAAGCTTCTCAAGACAATCAACAGCATACCATCTCCCATCCAGTTCTCCTTTTATGCTCTGGCATCAATCCTCAGACAAACTTTCTACACCCAGAACCACATTGATTCAGTTTCATGGAATCATAAGTTGACCTTTAGTTAATCCACCACACAAAGTAATGAATAGAATCTAAGAAACAAAATAGTTTCTAGATAGATAGAGAGATGATAGACAGAGACAGAAACAGAGACAGTGAGACAGAGGCAGACTCATTTTTCCTTTCTCTAATGTCTTTGATGTCATGAATTCTCAAGTATATTTCTTAGCACTCATAATTGTTTAAAGAAAAACATATTTTTTCTTCTTCCTATAAATATTTACTACAATCTTGCACTGTGTTGTTATTTATGCTAGAATGGATAGTTAAACTTCTTTTCATCATTTATGGCACTTCCCAGGAAAGGGAGAAAAACTTCTTTATATTTGATTAAATACAAGTGCTTTATGAGCAATTTTTAAGCATACCCCTCATTGTTATATGATCTTGTAGCAATTCTGCTGCCCCTGACCTCTTGCATATAAAAAGAGAAAAAAACTTCTATCGCTAGTTAGGAAGACAGCTTTATGGTATTATAATATGTGTTTGAGTCAATTGACAGATGTTAAAAAAATTAAGTAAAATGAAACATTTTTCTTTTTTTAAAATTTTATTTAAAAGGAAAAAGAGAAAAAACAAAACAAAACAAAGCAGTGTAAGGGTATAAATAATACAGAACTACAAAAAAAACAGTAAGAAATCACCAGTTAATAGACTACATATTATCATCTTAGAGATAGTTGCTCAAATCACAGTATCAAAGCATACAAAGTGGACATTCAAACAGTGAGACTGCAAACAGTTGTATTCAATGATCCAACCAAAAACATTAATATGGTCAGCTATTTAACACCTCTAAACACACTTGCTGTTGTATCCTTTAGAGCTCTTTTTTTCCCTCTCTTTTTTACAACAAAATTTACACATTTTCAGTTCTTATTACTTTTTGGGGGGGGGAGAGAATAAAGTCAAATATGGCAAAACAAAGCTGTCAGTCAAAACCAAGGATAGACATAACACATGATGTAAAACAGAGTACAAGGTTATGAACAATGGTTATCAACAATGTCTCTTGTCTCCTTAAAAAGAATTGTCTATCTCATTAGATATTATAAAGTTGAACAGAACAGTACAGAACAAGACCAATACAACTTAAGCATTGTAAACATTACAGGACTTCCAAAGGAGACAATAGTCAAACCAGAATGGGCATCTTAGTGAATCTTATTGCCTTCAAAGTAGTTGCCTATACCCTCAAACTTGATACTATCATACAGAATGGAATAGAGTCTAATCAGTCAAAACAAGATAGTGGGAGTATTACAGGACTTTAGAACAAGAATGAAACATTTTTCTACATTAAGTTGTATTCATCAGTTTCATTTTCTTTCTTTTCATCATTTAGATTTTGCCTTGCCTGTCACTACATCACTGTAATGACTCACCCTGAGTCAATATAAACCACTTATAGCATTTACCCAAACATCCTCTTTGAAGCACTAGAACTATTTGCATTAAAAATTAGTTTTGTACTTCCTTATGATAATTATTATATTGTTCCTTGAGATATGATTTAATTCTAATATTCATTCTTTCATGCTTAAAAAATGTCTGGGGTAGATGTCACTAATATCAGGAACATTCTACCACAGAGCATTATTTAGTTAGCTATCCACAAACCACTGAAAATAGGTCTGTGAGAGCTTGAGTACTCATTAAAGAATCTGCAGCAATTCCAGAGAGTAATAAGATCCACATACAAAGGATTGCTGGTGTTACTGGCAAATCTGAGACATGCAGAAATGGCTATGAACAAAAAAATGATAGGGGCTATTGGCACCAACAATATGTCAGGAACTGCTGACCAGAAACCTGACCCATGGATGTCGCTGG
The DNA here is from genome assembly GCF_034190915.1 of Cavia porcellus. Classification (NCBI taxonomy): domain Eukaryota; kingdom Metazoa; phylum Chordata; class Mammalia; order Rodentia; family Caviidae; genus Cavia; species Cavia porcellus. Next base: position 6,139,176 of record NW_026947500.1, on the reverse strand, counting down.
TATCTCTTGACAAGGAGGTTACAAATAATGTATTCCTACTAGGATACTCCAGCAGAGGCACAACCATGTCCACTTGAGAAATGGCCCTTATTGAGTTGCTTTGGAAAAGAAGCCACCACTTCTCACAAATACAGCTCCCCTTAGAGTTCTTACACTCCAGACCTAGACCCCAGCTACACAAAGTCCGCTCAGGTCTCAAAAACTAGAACAACTGTCAGGGCAAACTAGTTCACATGCCAAGCCCCAGAGCCAGGCTCTCACTGTGCACATCCACTCAGGTCAGCAGCTCAGCCCTTGTATGCAACCAGGCTCTGCCCTAACCCGAGGGTCTGTTGATTTTGTGAAAGCTTGTGTGCCCAATCTTAGTTTTCTTGTTGCTTCACAAGCTTCCACTCATTATGTATTATTACAAACATGCTGGCAAGGATGTCTGTATTTTAGGCACAAATTCTTTTATTTCCTTGATCTCAAAGTCATAGTCCCTCCACTTATGCCCATAATTTAGTCTTCAGCTCTGTGGTTGCCACAAGTGGGCCTATAAGTTGCATTCTGCAAAGTTATTTCAGCCACAGCTTCTGCAGGGTGGCAGATTAGGAAAACCCTAGAAGCCATCACGACTGAAGACCATAGCAATCATTATTGCCTCTGTAGATATCACAGTCTACCACTAAAGATCCTTGAAATTAGTCAGCATAAACTTCTGCTGTCAAACCTATGAAGACTACACAGCTTTTACTTCATGGACAACAGATCTTCTGTGTTCAACACAGAAAATACCCCATACACCCTTAAGGGAAGGTAAGTACTTCCACAGAGAAGATAGAAAATCAAGTCTGAAAGAGGGGACAGCTATACCAAGTGTAAAAAACTTTATATAGGAAAAGAAATCTGAATTATCTAACCTCAAAGAAATGGAGCCATATGAACTCTTTAACAGCAACAACAAAAAAAATTAACACCATTATTCTAATGGATCTCAGCAAAGTTTCTGGAAAGATGATCATTTGTTGCATATTTTCTGTAATATACATACATATACTTTGAAATTCAATCACATAGCAGTGTTTTCTTTTAACAACAGATTCTTATATTTGTAATGATGGGTCCATAGAGTATAATGGAACTGAGAAATTCCTGTCACCTACTGAATACATAGCTGAAGAAATAAAATATAAAAGGAAAACATAAAAGAAACAATCAAGAAAATTTGCAGTGAATAGTTTAACAGAATGTTTTTAGAACTCAACAATCTCCTTGAAAATATGCAAGTTTTCAGTAATGCAGAACATTGTTCATGATCTAATTACAAATAAATTTGTGGTGGAACATTTAAAATAAATCGAGCAAACCACCACGGACTGATTTCTGAGAACAGTGATATCTCCTCAGGAAGAATTTCAGGAAAATTCCAGAAAGAGGCATTATGGTGTCGGGAGGTAACTGCTCCAGGTAACCCTGCAGATCTCACTGACATGAGACGTGAGGAGGATGACGATGGTGCTGATGGTCCCTACCCTGCATAGGCCCAGGCTAATGTATGTATTGGTGTCTCAGGCTTTTTAACAAGAAATTGTTTAAAGTTTAAAAAAAAGTAAACCATTTTAAAGTAGGAAAAATGTTTGTGTAATAAATGTATAAAATATTCTTTTTTTTTTTAAATTCTAAAGTTGTTTCTTTTTTACTTCTTTTTTTTAAATTTTATTTAAGGAGAAAAGAAAAAAAAGCAGGGAAAGGGTACAAGTTATACAGATTTACAGAAAAAAAAATGAACAGTAGGAAATCACTAGTTAATGGATTACATATTGTCATCTTAGAAATAATTGTTCAAGTCACAAAATTAAAGCTTGTAAAGTGGACATTCCATCAATGATACTGCAAACAGTTCTGTTCATTGATCCAATAAAACTCTGTGATATCATTTTCTATCTTATACACTTAAATATACATGCAGTTATATAGTTTGGAGCACTTTCTTTTCCTCTCTTTTGTACCATGACTATTACACATTTTGGGTTTCATTGCTCCCACGGTTCTTATTACTTTTTTGGAAGAGAGTAAAACCAAATGTGACATAACAGAACAGAATCGGTCAAGTCAAAAGGGTGGACATAATAGACAATGTAAAAACATAATACAAGGTGATCAACAATGGTTACTATAATGCCTCCCGCTATCTCTAATAGAATTGCCTATATCGTTAGTTATAATACAATTGAACAAAACAGTAAAGAATAAAATATTCTTATAGCTGAACAGCGATTGTGCTTTGTCTAAAAGGCTCAAAAATTTAAAAAATTATAAAGATAATAAAGTTAAAAATTTCAGTAGCCTAAATTTAATTTATTATTGACTGAAGTATTTTTATAAACTTACAGTGGCATAAATATGAAATGCTTACCAATTTTAAAGTAGTATACAGTGATCTTCTAGCCTTCTCATTCACGACTCTCTTGTCCAGAGCAACTTTCAGTCCTGCAAGTTAAAAATCCATAACCATAACGCTGTACCATGACTATCCTTTATACTATATTTTACTGTATTGTCACTTTTTATGTAAGTTTCTATCATTGTGTTACCATTGTCTACAGTACTCAGTGCAGAAATATTCCATACAGATTTGCAACCTAGACCAATAGTATATCACATAAATCCTACATGTGTGATAGGCTATGCTGACCAATTTTATGTATGCTCTTATACAATGATGTTACCTAATGATGGACTTCTCAGGACATATCCAATGAATGACCATACAAGGGAAAAGTCCAACAATACCAGGACAATAATAATCAGTTTATAAATTTTTAAAAAAACCATAAGTTTTGAAGCTGAAAAATACAATGAAGGAAGTAAAAACACAATTCAGATCATCAGGAAATCTAAACAAACAGATTCAAAAACAAGTTATTCTTTCCCTTTCACAATATCTTTTGTATATTTTGGATCTTACTTACTCTTTTGGTTTTTTACACTAGGAAAGGATGAACTCTTTTTTTTTTCTTATCGGTACCAGGAATCGAATTCACCACTGCCTGCTTGCAAGGCTTGCAAGGCAGGTGCTTATGCCACTAAGCTAAATCCCTAGCCTTTGCCTGATTTTTTACACTAGGGAGACAATATAATATTTATGCACGCAAGTCTGATTTATTTCACTTATGAGTATGGTCTCAATTTGTATTCATTTACATATAAAAGCCTCAAGTTTATTCTTCTATATAGCTGAATAGTACTCCACTGTATAAAAATACCACAGCTTTTTTATCCACTCCACAGTTGATGGACATTTGGGTTTTAACTTCTAAAAAGGAAAGAACAACTGGGATGTGGGAAAAGAGAAATGAAAGAAGGGGAAAGTATATATATAAGTACTTGTTATATATACTGCTATATATATGTATATATATGTGTGTGTATATATATACAAGATAGATAATTATATTAGTAATTTTGGTTAATTTATCAAAATGAACAGTTTCTGCTTTTATTATTTGACTAATCATTTTTTCATGCTTATATCTTGCAATCTGAACAACTACTTTGAGGATAATGATAAGAAGCAATATATTAACCATCATTAATCTCCTATTATTTTGTTTCAAAATTCTGTATAATCATTTTTTTCTCATTTTAAAATTTAAAAATACATATTATTTTCAGATCTCCAATACAGTAGTAGGAAAAAGAATGAGAAAAGGAAATTTACAGTATTTATGGGAAAGCATCAAAAGAGTGAGCATTCAAATTATAGGTGTTCGGGAAGGTGAAACATAAGATAAAAAGGAAGAAAACTTATTTTAATAAATGATAGCAGTATGCTTTTCAAATATAAGAAAATATTTAAGTATCCAGGTATAGGAAGTTAAAAAGTCAGCAAACAATATTGCTTCAGGAAGACTGAAATATGACATTATAATCAAGGTACCAAAATTCAAAATAATGAGAAAATCCTGAAACCAGTAACAGAAAAGAATTATATCACAAGACAGTTGCAATAATGGTAGCAATGGGTTTCACAGCAGAAACTTTAAAGGACAGGAGGGAGTGGGATGATATATTCAAAGTCCTGAAGAAAAAAATAAACTACAGACCAAAAATAGCTTACCAGGCAAAGTTGTTCTTCAGAAATGAAAGGCACAGAAAAGAGTTTCTCAAGGAAACAAAAGTTGAAAGAACACCACCAGATCTCTTCCACGAAATGCTAGATAGTACTTCAAAATAAATAGAAAGAATACTCTATGGAAGTTCAAAGCTCATGGTAAAAGTAAGTGCATAGTCAAGCACAGTATAATTCAATTCTGTAACAGGAGCGTATAAACCACGTACACCTTAGTATAAGGTTAAAATAAAAATGACATTAAAAAATAAAAATAGCTATAATAGTTCCTGAAAACATACGCAATCAAAAGATATAAACAGTGACATCAAAAACAAATGGAAAGGAGCTGGAGTAAAATTACAATTTTTAAAATGAAATCAAAGTCATATTAACAGTTTAAGTAACATATCATGACTGATTTACGTAAGCCTTTATGGCAACTACAAAGCAAAAATATGTAACATGTACAACAAAATAAGAAATTAGAATATAACAACTAAAGATAAACTAACCACAAAGGGAGACAACAACAGAGGAAATAATTATAATATAAAGAAAAATATAATTAGCAGAACAATAGTGTTAAGTGCTTTCCTGTCAATAATTACTTAGAATATAAAATGAAGTTCAATTTTACAATATAAAGACAATGTGGCTGAATGGACTTTGAAGGAAGATGAAACCATATGCTGCCTGAATGAGATATTTCACCTATCCGAACACATGTGAATCGAAAGATTAAAAAATATTTAAAAATTCCATGTAAATGTGAGCTAAAAAAGTTTAGTTATACTTACCTACAGTTAAGTAATAAACTGTAAAAAAAGATAAAAAGAAAGTAACTGTATAATGAGAAAGAGATCGATTCAGCCAGAAGATATAATAATGGTGTTTTATATACACAGACACACACACTCAACATCAGAGCATTTAAATATACAAAAAAATTATTAAAACTGAAAAGTAGGGCTCAACACAACAACAGCAGATGTCAATATCCCATTGGACAAGTCATCCAGACGGAATATAAATAAGAAAACCCTGAACTCATACTGCACTTTTGACAACATGGACCTGAAACACATAGGACATTGCAGCAAGCTGCAGCATAGCACACATCCAACACACACAGAATATCTGGCACTGTAAGTCCTGTGTTAGGACACAAAACAAGACTTCACAACTCAGGAAGACTGAAATAATAATGAGTATCTTTTCTGACTACAATAGTATGAAATTCAAATCAATAATGAGTAATTTGGGGGTATTCACAAGTATGTAGTAATTAAACGTTCTTAAGTAAGCAAAGAGTCATACAAAAGATTAAAAAGGAGAGAATGTTTGTAAGTATATTGAAATAAATGTTAAAACTCTTACAGTTTGTATTTTAGAAGTCTTTGAAGCCTGCGCCAGTACTGGGTTGATACTGTTGGGTGGCAGAGGAAATCTAAGAGGCATGGCCAAGTGGGAGGTCTTCTGATTACTGGGATTGTGATCTGTGAAGTGGGTGGTGGGACCCCAACCCCTTCCTTTCTCTCTGTTGTCTTTTTCCTGTTGTGAAGTTAAAATTTTGCTGTGTTGTTCTGTTCTTGTCATTATGTGCTGCTCCTCTCCACCAGAGTCCTAAAAGTAAATCTGATTGCTCATGGCCTGAAATCTCCAATCCTAGGTGTCAAAATTTTTAAAAAGTAATGTATTTTGATTTTTCTCAGGTGTTTGTTTTAATAATGAATGAGTGACTAACATAGGAAGTGCAGCAAAAACAATTTTAGGACAGTTTATGATAAATGCTTACATGAAGAAAAGAAAAATCCACAGTTAATAATGTAGCATTACAAAGAATTAGAAAATGAAAAGCAAATTAAACCCAAAGTTACTAGAAGCAATGAAAAAATATCAAAGAAAACACAACTGAACCATATACAATGGTATATGTAACAGTACATCATATATATAATTAAACACAACTGAACCATATACAATGGAATATGTAACAGTATACCATATATATAATTTTATTTGTTCAAGAAAATCTTAATTTTAAAAAATTTCTCCTCTCAGATATTCCTGTCAGTATATTCAGCACTAAAACAGTATAGCATCTAGTGCAATGACTATGAATGTCCTTAAACTACTCAACCACAGTGACTTTCTTTCTTGAATAGCACATTTTAAGTGTACCTATCTTGAATCCTTCAGGAAGATTAAGTGTGTGTCTTCTCTATTTCCATTCCATCAAGTAAAATAAAGCAGCAACCATCACACCAAATTTTAATTAATTATATTATTTTTCACTCTTAGGGTGAAGTAAATTTAAACTACTCTGAAAATACATATTCTCAAAACATATGTACTTAGTGTCTACTTTTCTCAATGTTACTCTTTCATAAGTTTGTTTTTTGAAAATAGGGTTACACTTCCTCTCCTATTCTTATTCTCTACATTCATATCCCAAACTTATTTACTGCTGCCTAACCTAGATAAAATTAATGCTAAAGGGAAGGAGAAAATAAGACACAAGATATAATATCTGGAGAATCAACATAATGACATCATTGTTTGGAATTCACTATCTTTAGTCACTCAAGGACAATATTTTAGTTTCACAAAATTATTTGTTTGGGTTCTATAAACATCCCTATCCAACTTAATAATGGTACCCATATCAAATCTACATTTATATAAATGACTATAACTAGTCTTGTATCTTGAACTATGAACCTCAACTTTGTGGAATAGATAGGTAGATATTCTGATGTGCTATTAGTGATTTGCGCAGAAAATGCCATTAAAAACTAAAGCCTTTTCATGCTGCTGCTGCTTCTATTAAAGTCATCACCATCATTATCATCTTCATCATCATCTATTTTCTAACACCTTTTGGGTTTTAAACCTATTTTAAGAACTTAACATTTAATCTTCACAACAACCTTAAATGATAGACACTAATATTTTCTCTATAAAGCACATTTAGAAGTACAATGTTGTCAAGGTGTTGCAAAATTGGAATTTAAACTTTTTGCCTTAAATTCTCATGTTCTTAATCAATATGTGTAGACACCCATTAATGAAATATACTACATTATGGGACAGATTCAGATATAAGTGAGGAAAGACAACATAGGATAAGGCACTCATTCTGCTGATGCAGGTTATAGTCAAAGGGGATTGGTTCTATATACGGCATTTTTAGACTTGATAATTCTGTACAATAGGAGTATGGTAGGTTAAAGGTGGTATATTATAAATACTAATAAACACTGTGAACCTTAAAATAATTATCATTAAAAATTAAAGTATATACTTGGAAATTCAATGAAAAAATGTATCATAAGGACATTCAATTAATTTATAAAAAGACATAATGAACTCAAAGGAAACAAAGAAAAGATGAGGCAAATAGAAAAAAAGGGAAAGATTTATAGTATCAATAATTACATTAAGGCAAATGGTATAAAACTCCAAGTAACAAAAAGAGATTTTCAGATTGAGTAAAAACCAACTTGTTAATACATGTAGCAATGAAGCACATACATAAAGCACAATTTAAATATAATGACAAATAGTTTCACATTTAAAAAGTGGAGAAATACTATGTTAACACTAACCAAAAGAAGCCTGAGTTGGTTATACTAACATTAAAATATATTTTAAAGCAAAGGAAGGAAATAGAAGGAAAATATAGTCATACCATAATGATACTGGAATATCAGGAAGATTTAACAATCTTGAATGTTTTTATCCACTTAGAGAACTTCAAAATGCATGAAAAAATGACTAAGAACATAGCAAGGAGAAACACGTAAATGCACAATTACATATAGTTGAAGCTTTCAATAACCCTCCTATAATAATTAATTGGGTTAATTAATAAAATAAGTGAAGAAATAGTAAAGTAAGACTATAAATTTCAATCACTTTCAGCAATCTTGATTTACTTTGAAGTTACAGAAAATTCCATGAAAATACAGCAGAATACACATTCTTTTCTGATACATGTGGAAAATGCGAAATACACCACATCTGAAGTAAAAAAAATGTGTTACACTCTTTATAAAGCATGTTCTCTGAAGTCTAAGCCATTTTCATAAAAATAGTCATTATTTGGTTGTTTGTACTGTTCTTTTCTGAAGTCTACAGATGAGTTTTCCAAAGTTGCCAGGGTGTGTGATGTTGCCACATATTAAATAAGAAAATAAATGTAAAAATCCAATGCTTTTCATTAATACAGGAATTAAAGATATTTTCAAAAGTTTAAACCAATAAAACTACTCTTCCTAATGTTTTTGGGGAAAGTGTTTGTTTTCTAAACATATAATGTATTTCCTTATAATGTATTAATTATGTTCATATTCAGATGTTTGTTTATCTAAATAAACATTTCTAAAATTTCTCCCTTTTTGTTTCTAATATTATAAGCTGGTTTTTTAAAACTGATTTTTTGCATTTTTCATCACTTGCAATTGAAGTTTAACAATCTTAAGGTCAGATTCATCCTCTCCCTTTATCTCCCTGCTACTAAATAAATCATTTCCTCCTATTAACCAGTCTGTTAATACCTAATTCTTTCAGTCATTGGCACTTGAAATCTTGCAAAACACATAATTGCTTCTTATTTTACCCAATTTATTATCTCTCTTCACTGTTTTGTCAATTTATATAATACATCCACCTACTAGATTGCAAGGACCCTGTGGGTACAATAGGTATGCAAATGTCCCATAGTAGTCCTTACTAAATAAATTAGATATATTTCTGGAATGTTCTACAACTGTTCTTTGATAACAATGCCAGAAAATTGATACTGACTAATGCTATAGACAATGTTTTTGATGTAACTAAGAATATTTATATTATTTGCTAGAGCTAATATATTATTTAACACAAAATTATGAGTCTGTTCATGAGCCCTAAAAGCATAATTAAATACAACAATGTGGTCTTAATTATCTTTGTATTTAACACTGCCATAAAATGTCAATACATTAGGTATCGACAAATATTAATATTTTATTATATGGAGACCTTCAGGATGTATTCTGGACATGTACACATTGAACCAAGTGGGAGGAACTACAATATTCTCTAGCAGTTCACATTTGGCCATAAATTTTTTGCACCTGGATCTGTGCCTGTAATTGAAATGGCCATGAAAGATGAACTTTGGGAAATGCTTTTTTAACAAAAGCACTAATGTGAAGCCCTAGCTTCATCAGAGGAGGGGTATTTCTAACCACATAGTAATGATATCTGAGATGCACACAACTAGACTCATGGTTGCACTCAGCTAGGGCCTGATTACAATAGGGCCACTGAGGCCGGAGGATGTTGTTTATTAGGAGAGGGGAAAAAAAACAAACTGAGAGTATTTCAGAGTGAAATAAGTGTGAGTACAAAGTCAGGATCACTGGGTTGGTGGCTGACAAGTTATAGAATCTTATTGCTAAGTGTCTCCCACAGGAATGAATAGCTGAGTTACAGGCAAGATTACTTCTTTTGTTTTATTCTCTTTAAAATAAAAAACTTAAAAAAAGAAACCTTGTCTCAAAAAGACAAAATTTTAAAAAATTAAAAAATAAAATATAGAAAAGGTTTTCTGATCTGGAGAATATTACATATTTATCTCAGTCTGTCTTTGCTTTAGGGACCATTACATAAGACTAACATTGTCACTGATCATACTGACATCTGACATCTCTAAGACATCATCTTTTCACGTAGCATTACATTCACAGTAAATCAATCTCTCTCTCTCTCTCTCTCTCTCTCTCTCTGAAAGTAAATCTTTAGATACACAAGCATTTCACACATATGCAGCTTCTTGGCACACCCTGTTTTCTTCCTTTAATGTTCTGTGCTCTTCACTTTCCTGCCCCTAATTCCCTTGAACTTTATATTCGTGCTCTACTGCTTCCTTTTTTTAAAGCCACTGCTCACCCTCGTTGTTGCTGACACGGCTCTAACCCTAGGCCCTGAACCTCCTAGCTGGGTCTTTTTCTATACTGTTTGCCTTTGCATCAATCATTTGAAAGACAGAAAGTGTTGCTTTATCTGCAGTCCAGAAAATCTCATCCTTCGGTGTGAAGAGAAAAACTTCCATCAGAAGGGCTCTCGTTGCAGGGAACAAAACACTGTGTTGGCCTTCATGAGAAAGCGTATGCCACTTATCCAAAGACTCCGGTGGAAATCAGGGACCCTGAAAATCTCTTCCTCCATAAATCCACTTTTAATTATTTATAATTGCTGGGTAAATAAACATGCATCATGTACAAAAAGACTTTTGGGAAACATTGAATGATTTCTAAAGAAGTACTGTTTTCTTCTATCTTTAACTCACCATGAATAGAGAGGTGTTGTCCAAAATGTTCTGAGCATTTTTTAAAGCATGTAAACTGGCCCAGAATTTCCTGGAATCAATCTTGATTGGAAGGATCTGGTTTATAATCTCAGCATTGTTTATAACAAGGCTCAGAATCTCCAATTTGAGCTGATAGATGTGCACTGGTGAGTCATGTCTGGGAAGTTTCTTCTGTTGCAACAGCAGATTCAACATGGTCTTTCAAACTGAGGTGCTTTGTGACTGCTGGCACTGACGTGCTTTCCTTTATTTTAAATTTCAAAATTCTAGGAACATGAGCATGATCTGTGATAATTTTTGTCTGTGGACTGAGAAAATTGATGAGAACCACTGTAAAATTCATAAGTTTTCTACAATAATTAATGAATATTGGGTCATTGTGGTATCCTGTCTTATTACAGAATGGACTAATTAATCATTTTCACAAATTTGACAAGGAATGTTTATTCCAAGAAAAATGTCTTTTTTTCACTGCACATGTGTCTCTTTGTCCAACTAAGTCATCTTTATAAACTTGACCAGCCTCAAATAATAGTAGGACATCCTATTTAAAAACATACTTCCATTTTAATAAATGTGCTAATGAATATTTCCATATATATAAAATCCATATAAACTAGTCACTCAAAGAGAAATACAAAAACTCTGTCTCTCCTTATGTCCCTCTTTTTCTCGCCTTACTTTTAATTAACAGAGAAAATAGGCAACTTATCAAATTATTTCTCGATATTAAGTAATAAATAAAATATTGCAAATATATAATGTCAGACGCCAAAAAAATTTATCTAATTAACAAGCACTATTTCAACTTCTTTCATTGCTTAAGGCTTGCAGTAAGTCAGCAATAAAACACTCTTAGTTAACAAAACTAGCACTAGATTGTTAGGTTAGTAATGCATTAAGCAAAGGAGGTTGCCCTTAATTTGAAGCAGCACCAACCGACATGTTGATGACGGAAAATTTCAATGAAAGAAACAAAATAGAAAACCAAGAGACTGAGAATATGTGCTACATAAAGGGTACCATGAGAATAATTCCATCTTAAAAAGTGAAAAAGTAGCAACTAATTAGTTTGGGCTCAGATTAAGATTCTTATACTGAGATATTGAAAATCAAGCAAAATGTGGATATAAATAATTAAAATGCTGTCGTGTAAAAGTATATCCTGATTCCATAAACCAAATAATCAAATTAAAGATTGAACTGAAAGACAGAAAATGCATATAAGCAAAAGATAGGAAAACTATCAGTCCAAATTAATGCATCAAATTCCATATAAAGAATTATTTTTTTAAAAGCAATCTGATATAGTAACTAAGAATGTAGACTCTAGAGTGAAACTAACTGTTCAGGTTCAAATCTCATCCTTGCTGCCTAATATCTGACCTGGTAAAAACTTTACACAATGTAGCCTGTATCAAAGCATCAGGCACCTCATCAGCAGGTATCCATTTTTATATTTTATGCATCAGTTAAAAATACATATTAATTAAGGAAAAAAGTTCTAGTGAATACTTTCTTCACAAACTTTGAATTACATTCATTTTCTTGGTAGACAGATATTTTCCTTTTCAACATGTAAAATTAATTATATCCAGTTAGCGTATGTTTAGAAATCATATGACCAAAAAGAAAGAAATGAAATGACACTAATGTATATTCACTAAAATGCATTAAATTCAGGGTTGAATCAAGCAAGTTTCATATATTTATCATAGAAATTTGTCTTTTGGGACTTAGAGAAACAGCTCAGCAGCATAAACATTTCCATGGGAAGCACAAGGTCCTGAATTTGATTCCTGGTACAAAAAAAAAAAAAAAATAGAAAACAAATCTATCTCTTGGAGTTCTATCAATATGAAATAATATGGAGCAAAAACTTGAAACTTTTGTCAAGGAAGACAACCTCTGAGTGACTTTAAGAAGTCACTTTATTTTTAGCTAGTGGGTAAATATTTTTATATTTGCTGCTAATAATATTCCCTTGTCAATTCATTTAGCATTTTAATTCCATAACTTAGTATAATTTCCAATCATGCAATGTATTTGCTATTGGAAGTCACCCAAGACTTTTTACATAAATTATGAATATTTTTACTGTAACTTTTACCCTGAGCAGGTAGAGGTGGTATATAAAACAAAGACAGATTTTAAAAAGTGACTTTAAATATTTCATTGAGATTTTTGGTAAGCAACAAGTTATTCCATCTTGACTTCTATAACTATAGAAAATAAAACTTTCAGATGTGTGTTCATTCACTAGCTGAGGTCGTCTAGCAATTTGATTTCTCATGCTAAAATTACAATGACACTCTACTAGAATGTGTACGGGAATCAAAAAAGCTCTTTACACAAATATTAAAAATCTTAAAACTAAAATTCCTTTCACTGGGACTGTCAATATAATTTTGTTTCTAATGCTTCACGACTGAAGAAACACAGAGTTGAAAACTTTCTGTATGATAAGTAGAAGAATTTGAAGTTGGTTAGTGTTTCTTTTTATTTTTATAGAAAAGTTACACTGCAATGAGAAGTAATAGAATGGCATCCTACAGAGTAATATATAGTGGGGACATTTTGAAAAGAATTTAAGTAATACTTGACAAATTTATTTTTATGAAAAAACTATACTGATGGACTAGCGTATAACTGAAAAAGAAGACCAACATATCAAAATAGATGTAAAAGACTCTTTTAAACATAAGCATGTGTCATGGTTTATGTCTGTGTCCCCCAGGCCTCATGAATTTGCATTGTGCATTTGTGATTGGTTCATTGTCTAGTGCTTGGATTTATGGTGTCAGTGCTCCACCCACATAGGGGTGGAGCCAGGATGTGATGTAATGGCAGGAAGAAGGTGTGTCTTGCTCTTTGCTGGTTCCTGCTTGCAGTTTGCAGCCGCCATGAACAGTGGCCCAGCCATGCCCGCCTGCCTGGGAGCCAATGAGTGTGGAGTGAAACCTCCAGAAACTGTAAGAAATAAACCTTTCCTTTCCCAACTTGGTGCCATCAGTTATTTTGTCTTAGCGACGAGTAAAAACTAAGACAGCCTATTTCCTACAGTTTTCTAATTATCTCTTTAGTTCCTGATTTCCTAGGTAATGTGTTAAGATTTATACCACATCCTGCATATTGGCAAATTTAACATTAGTTAAAAATAAAAAGCATATGATCTAGCTATCTCATATATATACAATTTTTTCTTCAAAAAAAATGACTGCAATATGGAGAAAATAGAAACTACACTCCCATCTTCACTTCTCAATATCCAAGAAAAGAAAGCAATCTAAATGTTCATTAATCTATATATGGATAGAAAAAATTTGGTACCTAAACACAATGACATACTCTTTAGTCATAAAAAAGTATTAAATCCTTTCATTTGCAACTGGAGATTGTTATGTCAAGTTCAGAAAGACAAGTATCAGATAATCTCACTTATGTGGATTCTTACAACACTGGTAAGATAGAAGTTGAAAACGGAATGGTTGTAACCAGAGCCTGGAGTAAATAGTGAGGAAGATGGAGTGGGAAGGATTGATTGGTGTCCTACTGTTGAGTGGAACAACAATAGATAACAATAATGTGCTGTGTATTTCAAAAACCTAAAGAAAGGAGTTTGAATGTTTTCTCCATAAAGAAATGATAAAAGTCTGAGGACATTTAAACATAAAATGCGTACATGTATCAAAACACTGAAGCTACTCAATAAGGTCCATAAATTTTGAGTTTTACAATACCAGCTGAGAGTAAACATAATATAAAAAATAATAAAATGAGTAAGTTATTACAAATGTAAATTATAGCATAAAAAGATGTGAGAAATGAAGAAATTTAACATTGTGACTCACACATAGTTATAAACTACTGTAAGCTTCAAAAAGAAAGAAAAAGAAAAAAGACACCATGAGATGTGATTATACTTAGTGATAATATATGTCTCAACACAAATAATTCAAATTGGATATTAACATAATTAATAACAAGATAACTCAATAATTTTGAAAATTATTGCTTATAGTCTTATTTTAATCTCTCCACAGAGGCATGACACAGACATAGATCTTACAAAACTGTAATAGTATTGAAGCAACCAGAATAATGTACCTTATTTAATATATAATCATAATATGAAAGGCACAATGTACATAACTCAGGGTCATGCTGAGTATATTCTTCTTCACTAAATAAAGAAAAGCATTCCAGTCCTTGACACTTCTCTATTCATAAACAAAGCCAGTGCCACATCACTGAATATGACACAGCTGCTGCAAATAATGGTATGAGCTGAGAAAGATTTTTTAACAATTTAACCATTTTTGCAGAAATATAAATAGGTACCTAATCTTTAGTCATGAAAATTTTCAACAAGTAATTTTTTTATTTTACAGAGATTAAGACAAAAGAGGACATAACAAAAACAGATCAGAACAGAACAATGTAAGCAACACAGTATTTCACCAGAAGACAACCTGTAATTAACAGTAACTACTGTAATGTTGCTTTCTTTGAAATAGTTGAGCATAACTTCATATACAATAGTATCAAACATAACAAAATAGTATAAAACCATTCAAGAGAATTAAAGTATTACAGGGCATTCAGAACCAAATAACAGAAAGCGAACAATGGCTTCTCTATTATCTCATTTCCCATAGAAAATCTATTTATACTATCACACATAGTACAATCCAATAAGATACAACATGATAGAACCAATGGAAACAGAAGAACAAAAGCATGGTAGGACTTCAGAGTAAGATGATATTAAATCATCACTGGTTATTATAATGACTTATTTTCTTCAAAATAGCTGTTCATACCATCATAGATAATAAAATCAAACAAACCATGATAAACCCATTCCAACTAATGAATGCAATCATTAGAAGGCTTCAGAGCAATGTAATGGGGAATCATGATTACTATACACTCTTAGGTATATACTATACACTCTTACCATTTCTTACATAGCTAGTATAGTAAAACACAAAATTTACATACCTTATTGAGTAGCTTCAGTGTTTTGATACATGTACACATTTTATGTTTAAATTATTGTAAGTATATCTAGGAAGACTATATGGTATTTATACATGTGAATATGATTTATTTTGCTTATGAGTATGGTCTCAATTTGCACTCATTTATTTATATCTCAATTTGATCATTCTTTATAGCTGAGTAGTACTCCACTGTATAAAATACCACAACTTTTTTATGCATTCCTCAGTTGATGGACACTTAGGTTGTTTCCAAGATCTGGCTATTACAAATTTTGCTGCTATAAACATGGGTGCCCATATATCACTGTGGTATGATGTTTTCAGTTCTTCTGGGAATAAACCTACAAGTGGAATAGCTGGAACAAATGGGACTTCCAATCCCAGCTTTTTGGGGTATATCCAGACTGACCTCCACAGTGGCTGCACCATCTACACTCCCACCAACAGTGCAGGATAGTTCCATTTCCCCACAGCCTCTCCAACATTTGTTATTTTGTTTTCTTGATCCTGGCCATTCTTTCTGGAGTGAGACAGAATCTCAGTGTGGTTTTAATTTACATTTCTCTAATGAGTAATGATGCTGAACATTTTTTTCATTTATTTATTTGCCATTTGTATTTCTTCATCTGACAACTGTGTATTCATCTCAAATGCCCATTTTTGGATTGGGTCCTTGAATTTTGGGGGTCTGATTTTTAAAAATTCTTTATATGTTTTAGACAGAAGTCCTTTGTCTGAGGGGACAGTTCACTAAGATTGTTTCCCAGTTTGTGGGTTTTCTTTTCATTATGCTAGAGATTTCTTTTGACATGCAGAAACTTTTTAATAAGACATAATCCCAGCTATTTATTCTGGGAAGTATGCAGTTTTTGATACCTGCTCATGAATTCTCTACCTGCCCCTATGTTTTCAAGACTTTTATGTACTTTGTCTTCAAACAGATATAGTGTTTCTGTTTTAATATTCAGATCTTTGATCCATTTAGATTTTAGCTTAGTATATGGTGATAGGCATGGGTCTAGTTTTAGTTTTCGGCAATGGAGAACCGGTTTTCCAGCACCATTTATTAAAGAGACTGTCGTTCTTCCAGTGAACATGTTTGGCCCTTTATCAAAGACAAGGTGGTTGAGTATTTTGTAGTTGTGGTTGTATCTTCTAATCTATTCCACTGATTTTCAGGTCTGTTTTTATTCCAGTACCATGTTGATTTTATTACAGTAACTCTGTAGTATAACTTCAAGTCAGGGATTGTGATACGTCCTGTCTTGCCTTTTCTGCTTAGAATTGCCTTTGCTATTCTAGGTCTCCTCTGTTTCCAGATGAATTTTAGGAGTGATTTCTCTAGATCTATGAAGTATGTTGATGGTATTTTCATTGGGATTGCACTGAATCTGTATAAAAGTTCAGGGAGAATGGCCATTTTCACAATGTTTATTCTTCCTATCCATGAACAAGGGATGTCTTTTCATTTTCTGAGATCCTCTTTGATTTCTTTTGCAGGGTACTTTATTTTCCCTGTATAGATCTTTTGCTTCTTTCTTGAGATTAATTCTTAAGGATTTCATTTTTTTTTGGATGCTAGTGTGAAGGATGTGGCTTCTCTTATTTCTCTGACAGTGATTTTGTTGTTAGTGTATAGGAATGCTATTGATTTCTGAGTATTGATTTTGTATCCAGCTACATTACTGAATTTACTTATTATATCTAAGAGTCTTTCAATGGAGTTTTGGGGGTCTTCTATGTAGAGAATCATGCATCTGCAAATAATAATTTAACTTCCTCTTTTCTTATCTTTACCCCTTTTATTTCTCTCTCTTGTCTAATTGCTCTGGCTAGCATTTCTGGTACTAGGTTGACTAGGAGCTGTGATAAGGGATATCCTTATCTTGTGCCTGATTATAAGGTAAAGACCTTCAGTTTTTAGCCATTTAATATGATACTGGCTATTGGTTTGTCATAGATGGCCTTTATCATATTGAGGTAAAGACCATCATTCAAATTTTCTGTAAGGCTCTCATCATGAATGAGTGTTGTACCTTATCAAAAGTTTTTCTGCATCCATAGAAATGATCAGGTGATTCTTACTTTTGGCTTTATTGAATTGTAGATTACATTTATTGACTTATGTATGTTGAACCATCCCTGCATACCTGGAATGAATCCCACTTGGTCATGGTGTATAATCTTCTTGATGATTTGCTGCATCCTGTTGCCAATATTTTATTGAGGATTTTTGCATCTGTGTTTATTAGGGAGATTGGCTTGTAGTTCTCTTTTTTAGTTGGCTCTTTCTCAGGTTTTGGTACTAAAGTAATATTTGCTTCCAGGAATGACTTAGGAAGAATTGCTTCCCTTTCGATTTCAGTGAAGAGTTTGAGGAGTGTCGGCATTAAGTCTTCTGTGTATTTCTTGTACAATTCCTCAGTGAATCTGTCTGGACCTGGGCTTTTCTTTGTAGGTAAAGACTTAATTATATTTTCAATTTCATTAATAGCAATTGGGTTATTCAGCAGTTTTACATCTTCTTGACCCGGCTTTGGTACTTTATATGTTTCTAGGAATCTGTCCATTTCTTCCTTGTTATTGAACCTATAAGAGTAAAGGTTTTTTAAATAGGTGTGAATGATCTTCTGTATTTCCATAGGGTCTGTAGTGATTTCACCTTTTTCATTTCTTATTGCATGAATTTGAGCTTTTTCTTTCCTTTTTAAAATTAGGTTGGCCAGGGCCTTATTAATTTTATTTATTCTTTCAGAGAACCAATTCTTTGATTCATTGATTCTTTGGAATCAATGACTGTTTTCGCAGTCTCTATTGCATTAATTTCTGCTCTGATTTTTATAATTTCCTCCCTTCTTTTGGCTTTTGGCTTGACTTGCTTTTCTTTTGCTAGATGTGTGACATTCAGCATCAGGTTGTTTATTTGTATTAGTTCTGTTTTCTTGATGTGTGAACTCAGTGCAATAAATTGTCCTCTGAGGACTGCTTTCATTGCATCCCACAGATTCTGCTAAGTTGTATTTGTATTTTCATTTGCTTGAAAGTACTGTTTAATTTCTTCTTTAATTTTCCCTGTGACCCACTGATTGCTCAAGAATGTGTTATTCAACTTCCATGTGTTTGTGGGATTTTTGCAGTTTCCTTTATCATTAATTTCTAGCTTCATGGTGCTATGATCCGATAACATGCAAGGGATGATTTCAACTCTTTTGCATTTATTTTTTATGTGTTAGATACAATTTGATTGTATCTAAGCACTTGTGCATTTCTTCTGTTTTATATCTCATGAGAATATAGGTTCTTGTAGTAAGTAGTGATGATCTAGGTTTCTGTAGCATCCATTATGATTTCCCCCTTTTCATTTCTAATTGTTTGAATTTGTGTGTTTTAATTTTATTTTAAAAAGAAAAAAGAAGTCAGAAAAAAGCAAAAATCAAAAGAGATAAACAACAACAAACCCAAAACAATAACAATAACAATATAAGTTTTCAAAACAGAATGAAAGATATTTAACAGTGGTTGTTATATTGCATATTGTTATCATTTTTTCAAAGAAAGATAGAAAAGAAAATTTTAAAAATAGAAATAGAGGTAAAACAATACAGAATTCAAAAACATTTAACATCCTAAAATCACTAGTTGATACATTATACATTGTTATCCCAAAAATAGTTGCCAAACTCACAAAATCAAAGCGTAAAAGGTGGCTAGACACTCAAACATTGACAGTGCAAACCCTTCTGTTCAAAGATCCAACAGAAATTCAGTAATATGGTTATCTATTTTACACACTATACATACCATTATACCCTTTAGAGCCTTCCCTTTCACTTTTACAATATCTATTACACTTTTTGGATCCCATTATTGTCAGTTTTTATTATTTTTACACTAGAGAGACAATGTGATATTTACTAATATAAGTCTTGTTTATTTCACTAATGAGGATATTCTCAAGTTGCCTCTATTTACCTATAAAGGCCTCAAGATCCTTTTTATAGCTGAGTAGTATTCCATTTTATAAAAATACAGTATTTTTTCATCCACTCTGCCATTGATGGGCATTTTGGTTGTATCCAAGATTTAGCTATCACAAACTGTGCTACTGTGAACATGGGTGCACATATATCTCTGTGACATGACCTTTTCAGTTTTCTGGGAAAATATCCAGGAAGGGAATAGCTGAATTGAATGGAAATGCCAATCCTATGTTTTTTTAGGAAACTCCATACAGATTTCCACAGTGGTTTCACCAGTCTGCACTCCCACCAACACTGGAGAAGTATTCCTTTTTCCCCACATCCCTGCCAACATTTGTAACTAGTTGTTTTCTTGATGGCACCCATTCTTTCTGGAGTGAGACAAAATCTCAATGCTCTTTTAATTTGCATTTCTCTAATGACCAGTGATGATGAACATTTCTTCATGTATTTATTTGCCATTTGTATATCTTCATCAGAAAACTGTATATTCATCTCCAATGCCCATTTTTGGAGAGGGTTTTTGAATTTGGGGGGGGTTGATGTTTTTCAATTCTTTATATGTTCTGGATATAAGTCCTTTGACTGAGAGATTGTTGGCAAAATTCTTTCCCATTCTGTTAGTTTTCTTTTCACTCTGTTGGTGACTTCTTTTGAAGTAGAGAAACTTTTTAGTAATAAGAGATCCCAGTTGTTGATTCTTTGAAGTGTTTCCCATGCAGTTTGCATTTTGTTCATGAATTCTCTGCCTACCCTTATGTCTCCAAGACTTATATGTACCTTATATGTCCTCCAGCAGATTTCTGCTTTAATATTTAGATCCTTGATTCATTTTGACTTTAGTTTAGTATATAGTGATAGGCATGGGACTAGTTTCAGTCTTCAGCATGTGGAAAGCCAATTTTTCCAACAGAATTTATTAAAGAGGCTGTCTTTTTTCCAGTGAACTTGTTTAGCCGCTTTGTCAAATACAAGGTGGCTGAGTGTCTTTGTAGTGTGTTTGTATCTCCTAATCTGTTTTATTGATCTTCAGGTCTATTTCTTTACCAGTACTGTGGTGATTTTATTACTGTGACTTTGTAGCATAGTTTCAAGTCAGGAATTGAGATGCCTCCTGCCTTGCCTTTTTTGCCCAGAATTGTTTTTCTATCATAGCTTTCTTCTGTTTCCAAATGAATTTTAGGAATATTTTCTCTAGGTCTGTAAGGCATGTTAATGGTATTTTGATTGGGATTGTATTGAATCTGTATAACAGTTTTGTGAGTATGGCCATTTTCACAATGTTGGTCTTCCTAACCAAGATCAAGAAATATCCTTCCATTTTCTAATATCCTCTTCAATCTCATTTTTTAAAACAGTAGTGTAAATTTCAGCATATAGATCTTTTACAATCTTGGTTAGATTGATTTCTAAGTATCTCATTTTTTAGATGCTATTGTAAAAGGCAATATTTCCATAATTTCTCTCTCAGTGAGTTTTTTGTTCATGTACAGGAATGCTTTTGATTTTTAAGTGTTGACTTTGTGTCCAACTATGCTGCTGAATTTGTTTATTACCTCTAGTAGTCTTTTAATGGAATTTTTGTTGGTAAGTTTTTAATCACATTTTTGATTTCCATAGCTGACATAGGCTTATTCAAAATTGTTATGCTTTCTTGATTGAGCTTTGGTTGTTCATATGTTTCTAGAAATCTGTCCATTTTCTCTTCTGTGTTTTCTACCCTGAGTAGAGATTTTCAAAGTAGATGTTCATGATTTTTTGAATTTCCATGGAATCTGTAGTAATTTCCCTTGTTTCAGTCCTTATTGCATGGATTTGAGTTTTTCCTTTCTTTTTCTTGATAAGGTTGGCTAGAGGTTTATCAATTTTGTTTATTCTCTTTAAAAAGCAGCTCTTTGATTCACTAATTCTTTATATTGTTTGCTTGATTTCAATTGCATTAATTTCTGCTCTAATCTTTACAATTTCCTCTCTTCTTTAAGCTTTGGGTTTGACTTGTTCTTCTTTTCCTAGAAGCTTGAGATGTAGCATTAGGTTATGTATGTGCTCATTCTTTTTTCTTGATGTGACTATTTATTGCTATATTTTTCCCTCTTAGGACTGCTCTCATTGCATCCCATATACTACAGTATGTTGTGTCTGCATTTTCATTGTATTGTAGGTATTGTTTTATTTCTTCTTTAATTTCATCTGTAACCCACTGATTCTTCAGAAGGTTGTTATTTAATTTCCATGTATTTATGCAGCTTTTGAAGTTTTTTTGCCATTGATTTCCAATTTTAGTGCACTATGGTCAGATATTATGCGTGGGATAATTTCACTTCCTTTACATTTATTTAAGACTGTTTTATGAGTTAATATATGGTCTGTTTTGGAGAATGTCTTATGTACACTGAGATGTGGTTGGATGGAACACTAAATATCCACTAAGTCCATTTATTCACAGGTATTATTCAGTTCTGTTATTTCTTTGTTGACTTTTTGTCTAGTTGTTCTATTTCTCTGCAACAGTGGGGTGTTAAGGTCTCCTATTACAACTGTTCTCTTATGTATTTGGTTTTCCATATCCATTAGTATCTGTCTTATATAGTTGGGTGCTCTTATACTTGGTGCATATATATTTATAATTGTTGGTTCTTCCTCTTGTAGTTTTCCACTTACAAGTATGTAGTGGCATTCTTTATTTCATTTAATCATTTTAGGTTTGAAGTTCACTTTACCTGCAAACAGAATGCCTACCCCTGCTTTTTTTCTGGGTTTCTGTTGCATGGAATACTGTTTTCCATCATTTGACTCTTAGTCTATGAGTTGCTTTTGGATTCTGATGTGTTTCTTGTATAGAGCATATTGTGGGGTCCTGTTTCTTGATCCATTCTGTCAACCTATTTCTTTTGACAGGTAAATTGAGACCATTTACATTTATGGATATCACTGATATGAACTGGCTTGACTTTGCCATGTTGTGTTCTAATTGTTGGTTTCCCACTTTCCTCTCTTATTTAATTTCTTGTCCGGCCTGGTGGTTTCTTTATGTTGTTGTTCTGGAGATTGTGGTCATTTTCATCTCTTTGTAGCATGTCTTTCAGTACTCTTTCTAGGGTTGGTTTGGTAGGTATGAATTTCCTCTGTTGTTCTTTGTCATGGAAGGTATCTTGTTTCTCCATTAAATTTGAATGAAAGTTTTGGTTGAATGAAAGTCTGAGTTGAATGTTGTTTTCTTTTAGGGCTTGAAATACTTCACTCCAAGCTCATCCTAACCTGAAGGTTTGTGCTGAAAAGTGTGCCATGATTCTAAAAGGCTGTCCTCGATAGGTGAGTTGTATCTTTTCTCTAACAGCTTTTAGTATTTTGCTTTTATGCTGTATGTCTGGGATCTTAATTGTTATATGCCTGGGTACATTGTTATGACTGTTTGGCATTCTATATGCCTCATTTATATCAGATTTTTCCCCATGTTTTGGGAAATGTTCTGCTATTACTTCTGTGAATAACTTAGTTATGTTCTTTTCATTGTCTCCTGCATCCTCACTGATGCTTATTAGTCTTACATTGTTTCTCTTGGCATCATCTTGAAGCTGCTGGATTGTCATTTCATGCTGCTTAGTTGTTTTTATAAGTTCTAGCCTTTCATGGTTGCTATCTTCCATCCTGTCCTCACAGTGAAATTGTATCCTCAGCTTCATTTAAATGTTTTTTCCAGCTTTCAATACAATTTTTTGCTTCTTGGATATCTCTTTGAATTTGTTCCATGTATTCTGCCTGTTTTCTACATTGTTCATTCAAAGTTTCAATCAATTTTCCATGCTCCTGTATTTTTTTTTAATCTATGTCTTCCCTAACGATGTTGAGCAATCCATTTACCAAAGTTGTTGTTTTGGTTTTTGTGTAAGATATCACTTCTAATTTGATTTCCTCTAGAGCCTCATGGATTTTTTTTCTTTACTTCATTTGCTATCTTTTCAGAGAATTCTGGCATATAACTTTTAAAGTCCCCTATTTCATTGTCACCTGTTCTTGCACCTGATGGACTACATGTTTGAGATTGTATTCTGGTTTTTCATTTTGTCATTTTCACCTTCTGGGTCAATATCTGGTTATTCAACCCAAATAGTCACAACTGTCAGCAGTGTATCTGCTAGAGTCCTACTGTGTGATTGATGTCTGCCCCATTGTTGGATACACAGTGACCAGAAGCTGCTGGGGTCCTCTATATGGGTGAGGGGTCACCAAGTCTCCCGTCAAACCAGCACTGCCAGTCCACTACAGTTCAAAGTTCTGGGAAAGAGAGTGGGAGCCAAATGCTCACAATGATGCTTGGTCTAAGAGATGGGGAGGGTAGCTGAGAGCAGAAGGCTGAGCCAGAGTGTGTGCAGCAGCCCTCTGTGTCAGCACACAGGAGGAGCATGCTGGGTCGCAGGCACCGCAGTGGTCAGAGCCAGTGTGATGGATGGCTATCATCCTCCAGGCCTGCACCCATACGGGGCTTGCAGGAGCACAGGTGCAGCTCAGCAGCCTGAGCCAGAGTGGAATATGGCAGTCTTCCTCTAGGCCTGCATGCATAGGGGGCTCAAAAAGGCGCAGGCACGGCTCAGCTTCCTGAGCCTGGGTGGATTATGGCAGTCACCCTCTGGACTGGTGGCAGTGGGAGGATGCCAAGGGGCATATGGGTGGCTCAGTGGCCCAAGCTGGGGTGGAGCACAGCAGTTGTGCTCCAGGCCTGCATGGGTTAGGGGCACCGAATTTGTGTTTTTTATTCTTCTTTTTGATGAGTTTGGCTAATCGCTTACCAATTTTATTTGTTCTTTCAAAATAAAAGGACTTTTCAGTTTATTAATTCTTGTATTGTTTACTTAGTCTCAATTATATTAATTCCTGCTCTTATCTTTAAGATTTCCTCCCTTGTATGAGATTTGGGTTTGATTTAGTCTTCTTTTTCTAGAAGTTTGAGGTTCAACATTAAGTTGTTTGTTTGAGTTCATTCTGTTTTCCTGATATGAAAGTTCATCATTATGTATTTCTCTCATATGTCTTCTTCCATTGTATCCTATAAATTCCAGTATGTTTACATTGTCTACAAGTGGAATAGCTACCTCTGCTTTTTTCTGGGAATCTGTGGCATGGAGAACTGTTTTCCATAATTTGCTTTTAGTTTTGAATTTCTTTTAGATTAAATGTGTTTCTTGAATTCAGGATATTGTTGGGTCTTTTTTTTCTTGATACGCTTTGCCAGTCTGTTTCTTTTGATTGTTAGTTCAGTGATGATTATAACTGATATGCATTGGCTTATCTTTTTAATATTATTTTCCTGTTGTTGTTTCCATGTCTTTCTCCTCTGTTTAATTGCTTGCCATATCTGGTGAGTTCTTTCTATTGGTGTTCATGTGTCTGTGGTCTTTTTAAAAAAAATCTCTTTCTAATATATACTTCAGAGAATTCTGTAGAGTTGGTTTGGGGGCCATAAATTTCTTCATTTCTTTGTTATGAAAGGATTTTATTACTCCTCTGATCTTGAAAGATAGTTTTCTGGGGTCATCAATCTAGGTTAAAGATTGTTTTCATTTAGAGCCTAAAATACCTTACTTGAAGGTCTCCTTGATTTAAGGATGTGTGTTGAGAAGTCTGCTGTGATTCAGGTGGGTTTTCCTTTATAGATGATTTATTTCCTTTCTCTAGCTACTTCTAATATTTCTTTCTTGTGTTGAATTTCTGGAAGTTTGATTATTGTATGCCTTAGTTTAGATTTATTTTGATCATAGCTACCTGTTATTCTATATTCTTCATTTATTTGAAAGCCAAATTTTTCATCCATGCTTGGCAAGTTTTCTGTCATGATTTCTGTGTAAAGGTTTTTAATAGCTTTTGTGCTGTCTCCAGCTTTCTCACTGAGTCCAATTTTTTTTTTTTTTTTTTTTTGTACCTGGGATCGAACTTACAACCTTTCACTTGCCAAGCAGGCACTCACATCACTGAGCTAAATCCCCAGCCCACTCCAATCATTCTTATATTGTTCTCCTATGCTTCATCTTGTAGCTGTTCAATTGATTTTTCATGGTCTCTTGATATTGTTAAGATTTCTTTTGTTTCCTGGTCATTAATCATGATCCTGCCTTCTGTATTTGATATTCGATCCTCTTCCTTCAATCTGTTGTGTATACTTTCAATGGAGTTTTTAACCTGGATTTCTGCTTGGATCTGTTTCATTCTTTCCACTTCTTGTCTATGTTGGGTCTCACCAATGAAGGGAGAGTGAGCTAATACCTGGACACTTCCTGCCACTCAGTGCTGGGTCTGATCAACAAAAAGAGGGAGGAGCTGTTCTCTAATCTTTTCTTAAGACATAGTAAATCCTGATGTTGTCAAAACACAAAAAGTCCAAACATTATCATTGTTTCTGCTTTTCCTATATTATATACTCTTTTTCTAAACAAATAGGAATGCCTTTCTGATAAAGTCACATTAAGTTAAATCTTTGAAGTTGAGTAAAGATAAGAGTGTTTCCCACTTAGAGGAAATACCTGTAAGTGTTCAGAAGAGTTAGAAATCTGCAAGAACTTGATTATTTGATATAACAATGGAGAAATGAAATACCTACAATAGGAAAGTAGATTTTCTTAGAAATTGTAGGTCATGTAAAAGACTGTGCAATTTGTTTTAAATAAAGGGATTAGATTAGGTATTTTATGGAAAGAAAAATATGATATAATTTATATTTCAAAAACATAATTATCATTGTTGATTAGAAGATTATTGAAGATAAAGCAAGAATGAAATAAATAAGTTTTTAAAAAAATCTTTAATAGTCACAGCAAAAGAAGATAAGGACATGGACTAAGTGAAAGAAGTACAAATGAAGAAGGGAGCTGGAATATGTATTTAACCAAATTTTGGGAAATAGAGGAGATATGAGTGAATGGTTGTATGGCTTCTGGTACAGGAAATTAAATGCTGGAAGTATATTGTGCTAGGATACGGAATTTGTTAAGAAATCATTTTAGAAAAGGAGCTCAGAATTCTGTATTGAACATACTAGGGTTGATGTGTCTAAACTTACCCAAGTGGAGAAGCAAAAGATAAGAATAGACTGTATAAAATTTGTGGGTTATAAGCATATAAATAATATTTAAAGACTTGAGAACAGTGATATTTCTCAAGTGTCTAGAGAATGAATTGAGAATCATGATAAACGCCTGAAGAACTTTAATATTTAAAAATCAGATACAATTAATACAACTTAATATAATCAGAGATATCTGGCAAATAGGAAGTTTGAATATAATGTGGTATTACAGAATCTAAGAGGAAAATGCTATAATCTGTATTAGAATTCCCACAGACCTTCTCTAGCAACAATTGAAGCTAAGACAGAATGGAATAGTGCCTTTCTTACCCAAAGGAAATACTTATAAAGCTGGGATTCTATATCTACAAAACTGAAATTCGATATTAAGGAGAAAGAATTATATTTTGCAAACAAGAAAATGAGCATATATTAGTAATAGGTACTGTTATTTAGAAAATGTATGAAAACTATAGTGGGAATGATTTCGGAAAATACTAAACAAACTATTGGATACATTAAATAATAGCAATAAAATAATGTTAATGACTTGTTAAGGAATTTGGGAAATTAAGCAAAGATAGCTAAATATTTGAATATAATACCTATCAAAGGGTACATGGATGTGTGGACTCAAGGCATTTTAGGATCCTGCTATTTTTTTACAACAAAGATGTTTAATTTGGGGCATTATTAAGTCAAATACAAATTAAGTTTGATTAGAAAGTAAAATTTCCAATCAATAAATATGCAAGGAAGTATAAGGTAAATCAATCTATATGAAAGCAAATGATAAGAGAAAAATTCATGAAGAGCAGAATATAAAGTTTAAATGCTACAAATACATTTAAATTATTAGTAATAATAATATATATATAAGACATTATTTGTCTTCTAAAATAGATTATTGGATTTGCTTATATATGAATATTAAAGTTTCTAACCATATATTACAGGAATATAAATATATATATATATATATATATATATATATATATATAAAATGTGCTATTTATGGATTCATGCCTAAAATTTAAAGATAAATGAATGCTGAAATTAAACAGAGTGTTCATCCCAGAAGAACTGCAGATGACACCATGGGCAAAGCCTGAAGCCCAAGATATTCAACGAATATAGGAAATTGAAGATGAATAAATAAATGACTTAAATTTTACTGGATATATAGTTAGGAGTCCTGAATTCAACATAATAAATGTTCTTTAAAATGATTGTCTTGGTTCCTAAGAAATTTAAATCTCATGAGGTTAAAAGAAAGATTTTGGAAGCCAGTGTTATGAACTGACACTGAATTTGAGGCTGATTCCAATAATCCAGCATCTTGATTATGACATTTGCATAAGTAAAGATGAGTCCTTTAGACATACATAGCATGGATTTTTGCAATTAAGATACTAAACTAAATCTATGATTTTGAATGCATTACCATTTCATAAAAGAAGAAAAATGAATGTGTGTACTTGCTTATCTGAGACAGATATTAGATCCTATGTAACCTAGGAAAAGACATTAAGCTGAATTTTTAAATGACTGATAACAGTTAAATGTGAACTAATTTAAGAGTCCATAATTGCAGAGAGTCACATAAGTAAAGGCATTTTCACTCACTTGCAAGATTTTCATCAAGAACTATGGGGTACTCGTGAATTTTAAGACCAAAGAGGTGGTGAGGAACCTGAAAATACATTAATTTTGGTTAGGCTTGGGGAATAGGAAAAACAGGCACTGCAGAAATGGCAAGAAGGCCACTGTGGGCTGAATGTTTGCATCCTCCCCATCAAGGTCATGTTTTAAAACATTATTCCTGTACACAACAGCACTAGGAAGGGACTTCAGAAGGTAATTAGTTCATTATGGTAATTAGTTCATGCTGGAGTTAGTATCCCCAAAAAGAAAGATGCTAGTCAGCTTGGTGTCTGTCCTGCTCTGTTCTCTTCTCTATGTGCAAAGGAAAGAAGTTAAGATGACCATGAAGTAACATATTGACAAAGCAATATTTGCTTAGGGTTTCAACTGCACAATAATTGTGGAATTGAGACTTGGCACATTTAGTAATCAGCAATAGCAAACTCAAATCTAGATCAAGATGCCTAAGGGGAAAATAGCAAAGGGAAGGGAAAGGAAGAGAAGGGGAGGGGAGGGAAATGACAGAGAGAAAGAAAGAAGTGATGAATGCATTTACCTTTTGTAGGTATAGAAATATATTATTTACAAAATCTGATTCTTTGTATCAAATAAATTAACAATTTTTAGCTAGGATGACCAAAATCAAGTTTACTAAGAAGATAAAAACTTAGAAATTGGAAAGAATTAGATGGAGCACAAATTATCAATATTTGAAATTAAAAGACAACATCAAAAGATAATCACAAGTGCTAAAAAGATAGTAAAGTAATTATGAAATTTTGAATTCATAAATTCAATAACTTGATGGACAAATTCATTAAAAACCTCAAATGATAAAAGTACAGTCCCCCCACTAAGAAAAACAACTGCAACAGAATTGAATTTGCTTTAAAAATCTTCTAAACACGAGTCAGATGATACCAGCTCTGTTAAATTATTATAGAATACAAAAGAAGAAACAATATTTCTCTATCTAGATTATAACACAGAGATTACCCTAATATAAAAACAGAAAAATGAAGGCTTCACTAATAACCACCAAATGAGATATAAGAATGGTAAAAAACATGGTACTTCATGACAGTTGTAATCTATTCTTAAGACACTGAATTATTTAATGTTTCAAAATTGATGAGTTGAAGCCATATGCGAAAAACTCACCATAAATTTCATGGTCAATGATAGACCAAAAGGTTTTCTTATAACAGTGACAGTGAGGCAAATATTTCTTTCATCACTTTTAGTAAAGATGGTATGGACATACTAGCCCGACAAGTCGACAAGAAAAGAAAATGCAATCAAATTGAAAAGTAAAAAATAAGATCATCTCTTTTGGGAGATAGTTCAATTACAGAAAGCTAAAAATTCTACTAAACAGAACAAGTTGAGTGACACTTTTTTCAGACACAGAAATGTCATATAAAATTTCAAAATACTATGAATAGACAAAACAAAGGTAACAATGAAGAACAAAACCAGAGGCATCACAGTTCCCGATTTCAAAAACATGCTACAACATGATAGTAAGATGATATTAAATCAGCAATGGCTGTCATAATGTCTTGTTTTCTTCAAAATAGCTGTTTGTACCATCACACATAATAAAATCAAACAAAACAGAAAAAAACCATTCCAACCAATGAATGAAAACCTTATAAGGCTTCAAAGCAATTAATATGTATGATAGTATAAACAAGCTTTTTATGGAAAAGGACATAATAATCATTGTTTGTTTTCTATTATTTTGTTCTGAATGCCCTGTAGTTTTATACTGTTTTGTTATGTTTGATACTATTGTATGTGAAGGTACACTCAACTATTTCAAAGAAAGAAACATTATGGTGGCTATTGTTAATATTGGGTTGTCTTGTGGTGAAATACTGTGTTGCTTACATTGTTCTGCTCTGATCTGCTTTGTTCTGTCCTCTTTTGTCTTAATGTCTTTAAAATAAAAAACTTTATTAAAATTTTTGTTCAAAAGACAAATTTAAAATGTCATACTATAGCATTATATATGCACCCATGTTTGTAGCTGCATAATTTGTTACAGCTAAATCTTGGGGGAGAAAACCCAAATACCTATCAACTAAGAAATGGATTTAAAAAAAAAAAAAATGTGTTCTTTTTACACGATGGAATATTACTCAGTCATAAAGGAGGATAAACTTGAGAAATTTATAGGTAAATGAGATCATACACTTAAGTGAAATAAATCAAACTTACAGATGTAGACACCACATTGCTTTCCTAGTGTAAGAAACTGATAGAGTAAACAAAGACCAAATGTTCAATAAATATTGTGAAGAAATTTTTGAAAAATAAACAGGAACTAGGGAGGGGGCAAGGAGAATGGGAAAAAAAGGAAAAAACTAACAAGATAGTTATTAGTTTCTTTTAGTTTGTTGAACAGAAAAGTTGTGTCAATATTGTTTGGAGAATTTTTTATGCCCATATCTTCTTGTACTCTGAGTCTAACTACTTTGGATGTAACAGTCTGCAATGTATTAACTGTTGTTATTCTCCTATCATCTTGTTTTTAAATATTTTTTTAATTTTTTCCATAGAAACAAAAACAAAAATAAAAACATGCTACAATGTTGCATATTCAAAACAGTATAGTACTTACATAAAAACAGGCATTCAGAAAATCTTGCACATAAGGTCAAGATTTTTGACAAGGGTTAAAAGAAAATCCAATTAAAAAATAAACTGAATATTCACATGCACAAAATTAGGTGAACTCTTACCTAATGCCATATAGAAAAGTTAATGCAAAGGGATCTGTGACCTAAATGAAAGAGCTAAGACTATTAAATTCTTAGAGGAAAACACAGAGCAAAATCTTTATTACATTAAGTTTGACAGTACTGGATATAACAATAGCACAGGCAATAAAAAACACAAATTCATGAGAAATTTTTAATCATGTACAACAAAAGGTACTCTCAACAGAATAAAAAGACAATATACATAGTGAGAAAATATTTGAAAATTATATGTCTGAAAAGAAATTGAAATCCAGAATATATAAAGAACTCCTAAAATTCAAGTTCTAGAGTATAAAAGAAGAATATTTCCTTATTCAGATTATAATACTAGGATTAACCTAATATAAAGAGAGAAAAATAGAAGCTTCACTAATATCCACCAAATGAAATATAATCAAAAATGGGCAAAGGATTTGAATGTATATTTCTTCAGAGGTCAAGAAACAAAGGGCCAAATTTCACATTAACAGTTATTTAACATCAGTAATCATCAGAAAAGTGCAAATTAAAGGTACAAAGATCTACCCCTCAGGCCTATTAGGATTCTTGCAATAAAAAAGCAAAAAGGAGAGACAATATGAAGTTTTGGCAAAAATATTGAGAAACTGAAATGCTTGTGCTCAGTTGATAGGAATGTAAAATGACACATTTGCAATTGAAACAGAGTATTATCATTCCCAAAAATACGAGGAAAAGAACTAGCATATCATCAGCAGTTTTGCTTAGAGATGGAACTCTCAAGAATTGAAAGTAAAGTTTCAAGGAGATGTTTGTGCATCCATGTTTACAGTAGCATTATTTGCAAGAGCTAAAAGGTACAAGCAGCCCCTCATCCACTGCCTGATACATGGCTAAGCAAATACGTGTAAAGTAATATTTAACCTTAAAAAGAAAGGGAACTTTGACACAGCACAACAACATAGGTCAATGTGGAGGACCCTATAGTAAGGGAAATAAACATATCATACATAACATTAACTCCTCCAGAAAACAACTGCCGTATGATTCCACATACACAGAGTGCGGTGAGTAATTAAAGTTAGAGTGAAATACTAGAATAGTAGATGGGGGCTAGAAATTAGGACAGAAGGACACAGTGGAGTATTATATTATAATAATATAAAACTTCAGTTCTGTGAGTCAAAAAGAATTCTGGGCCGGGGTAGTGCTCATCATAGGACAACAGCATGAGTGGACTTAGTTCCACTGAAAATTAGTTAAAAAGTATCAGGACAGTCAACCGTATCTATAAAATCAAGAGAAAAATCATTTTAAAAATTCATCATTTTAACAGTCTGCAAAAATAGGACCATTTCAATAAATGTGCAAAAAGGTATGTGACAAATTTCAACAGAGGTTTCTGATACACATCCTCACCGAAGTAGTAACATAAGCATCTTTCTAAATGAAAAAGCTACAAAATATCATAGGCAATACCAAAAAGTTGAATACTTTCTTCCAAGACTGTGAAAGAGGAGAGAATGCCTGCTTTCACATTCACCTGCTTTTTACTGGAATCAACAGGCTGAGTAACTTGGATAGACAATCAAGTATTATGACAAATTAATAGAAGTAATCATTTACCAAGTCTTTAATATCAAGAAGAAAATGATAGATGGGAGACTGTGCTGGGTACCACAGAGCTCCTCCAGTATGTGAGGAGAGTGCGAAATCTGCAGTTACCCTGGAGAAAGCACACCTGTCAGACACCGCTTACCCACAGTAGGAGCAGGGCCGCACCTTTACCTGTGTTTAGGGCCCACAGAGGTGTTCTCCTTAACTATAAAACCTGAAGACCACTGAGCTCTGCTCATCCTTCAACGTATCCCAATAAAACAAGTGTGGAAGCAGACCAGGCTAGTTGGTAAATTTGCTGATAGGAACAGGAGAGAATTTCTAGCTAACCATTTTTATATTCTCCATAAATGTGAGTTTACCTGAGGACATGAGTGTTTTGGTACCTGGGCAGTTAGTAAAGGAATTACAAAAATAAACTAAACATTTATAAGAGTGGAGTAGCAAGCATAGGAGAGAAATATTAAATTTTCAGTAGTGTTGACTGGTCACTTGAGATAAGAGATTATGCATATACACAGCAATAACGTTTTGCCAGGCTGTGTGATTTACACTTTAAATCAATCAATCAATCACCTGGTCCACTGAATCTGAGATGCAGTAGTTCTTTGTCACCACGGGAAAGAAGAGACATTTTCAGACAAAAGTACAAAGTCCACTTCTCGCTTTCCCTCAGAGTATCTCCTCTCTCTCCTCTCCCTGCCCTTCTCACCGACTGCCTCTTCCCAAAAGAACTTTCATTTTAAGTTTAGGCTTATTTGAAACTATTATAGTGTTCACTTCCCAAAGGTAAAATTGAGAAAATATGGCTCCATACTGGATTTACAGAATCATCAAGTGTGTATACTTAGTAAAGTAGAATGGATACAATATGTAGCCACTTCACCTATGAGCTGTGCAACCTTGAAGAAAATACTTAAGCTCTGAACTTGTTTCTTTTTCTTAAATATACAAAATTTTTAAAATCTGTAATTCAATGATACTGGTGATTTATTAAAATCATATAAAAAGAATATTTTAGTGTCTATATGCACCTAATATACATATACATAGATGCATGGGTATAAATATATATATATAAAATATGCAAATTTATCATCTTTAATTAAAAGAAAGGCTGTTCCTGTTTCATAATAATAAAAGTTATTAAAATTTTTGTTTATTTGTATTTTTAAGACAGGGTTTCACTGCATAGCTCAGGCTGGCCTTAAACTAACTGGCTCAGGCTGGCCTCTCTCAGGGATCCTCCCACTTCAGCCTCCTGGCTGCTGGAATTTCAGGAGTGGGTCACCTTACCCAGCAGTAATTTTTATACCTTTGTGTGTTGTCTAAATTTTTTTATATGGCTCAAGTGACAAAGAACTAAACACAAAACTCTTTAAAATGCACAAAGAAACTGTGCCTTTGGAAAATCGATCATTCCTTCTTTCATGCACTGCTCCATCCCTTTGCTATGGTAAGTACTGATCCCGCCTGTGCCTTACGCTCCATTCTTTACTGAGCCCTGCAATGCAGTGGTAAATCACAGACATCGGAAGCCCTTCGTTTCCCTCTGGCATTTTGGGGGAACCTTACACTGAGATTAATTTCACATCATTTTCTAAGTTTCACATGTAGAGAACAAGAAATCAATCAGCTTCAATTCTCAACTTCACTTTTCCTTTCAGAAACTATCTTGGCTGTTTTGAAGACAGATAATGGCTAGCTCACATTGCCTTTCCTACATGACTTACTTTCCTGCCTTACCGAATCTGACCTTTGACTGATATTGTTTCAAAATTAAACCCTGCCTCTGGACTCTGCATTCCCTTCACTCCACAGCAAGCACATGACAAATACACTCCTGAGCCAGGTTAATTATAGACGGCAACAGGCGTGAACTGCCTTGCTCGGTTTGTCCGAAAGAATGCCTACTCTAAGATAGGATTCAGTGCTTACAAATGGAGTTGTTATCACACCATGATATAAGAAATGGCCATTTAAAATATGTTACTCTATTTTCAGTAAAATGTGAGTTGAAGACATTATCCATCACTGTTACCCACCGTCCACATAATAAATTTCCTCTAGAATTAGGGACAAGAAAGTATTTTTCTCACTAGATAAACTTTTATATTTTCTATATTTTGACAAAGTGGTATTGTTACAGGCAGCTGAGTTAGTTAGAAATATTATAGGCAGTGAGACAGGGCCGGGTCCTCTAAGGAGCCAGTGCAGAAGCCCAGATATTTTGCAACTGTGGGGGAGACAGACACCTCCTGCTATGGGCCAAGCCACAAGGCAAAAGAATAAACAAATACACCCCTGTCCTAAGGATTGTATTCTAAGTAATTCTCTGTCACCCTGAAGAAGTCAAGAGTCACCATCCCAAGACCCTACAGGAAGAGTCACTGCTGTTAAGCATGTCCGCTTACTACAAGACTGCTTCCCCATTTGTTCCTGATTTAATCAATTTTACCAGAGCAATTTCTACCTTACGCCCACCTCATGAGTTCCCTTTTTCTCCACCTTGACTCTTTTTCTCCACCTTGAACTGTCTCATCCCATGCTTTTACTCTACAAAAATCCCTAGAAAAGTCAGAGTCCCTGGCAACCTGCTTGGACTTCTCTCAGACAAAAGAAGCTTTCTTTCTCTCAATAAATATATTCTGCTCTTAACCTCCACTGTTCCTAAAATTCATTCTTCAGTTTTAGAGAACATGAACTCCTATGTAGGTTGGGAGTTTCATTCCCCTATATCAGTATAGCATAGTAGTTAAGGAGATAGCTTTGATATCTGATACATTAGTCTTCCAGGCTTAACCAGTTTTTTGTCTTTCCTGAATAGGAAAGGTATTTTCTTTTCTTTTTCAACTCTTGCTTTTCTTACTTATAAAGTGGAGAGGATGTTTTCAATTTTGTAGGAAACTCTCTCTCTCTCTCTCTCTCTCTCTGTCTGAAAGAATTAAATGAGTAACATGCAGTGAACTTTACAATGTCATGTATAGCAGGAATGCTCAATTAATATTATATTTTAAATTTCTTATGATAAATATATAGCCCATACATTTTCTTTCTAGCTCTAATCTTAAAATCTAACTTTACTGCTGAACTGAGATTATAATCTTGCTCAAGACTTCTACATTATTTTTCATTCTTTTAAAATCTTTTTATAGACTCCCCGTTTATATACCTGTAAGTATATTCAATGTTGAAGATTCCTTAAATAGTAAACATTTTTATGTTTATAGGTGAAAAAATATCTAAAGAACATAAAACCCTCAAAGAAATCCTATCTTGATGAAAAAAGTAATTAAAATAACATTTACCATAATTGAAAAATAACTATTCAGTGAATAAATGAAATGTAAACCAAAGAAACCACTTACTGTAAATCTTATGTGCACGTGTGTCAATTTTTTAATGTCTTAATTTTTCACTCCCCCAACAATGTAGAACGCTTCTTAAACTGAAAAACAATCAGACCAAAAACAAAAAGATGAAAGTCATGAAGGTTTGAAAGACTGCAGTTTAATAGTAAAAATTTCTAAAAGCCAGTATATCAGACACTGAGAAAAAGATCTGCAATATCTAACTATAAATTTATAAATCTCCAAGATATTTAAAATATAGATGAGAAATTCTTATCAATCAATAAAAATATAAGAATCACCAATTGAAAAGGGCACAAAAAAACAGTGAATAATTTATTAAGGTATAAAACAAATGTAAAATATAATGTCAACTTCGTAACAGTTAAAAGGTTCTTGTCTAGTATAAATTACTGTACAACTGTGACTGGTGGTCTACCATGAGGGAAGCGGGAACACTTACCACTTCCTTCTTTTTCTTTGGCCTTAATTGCAACTCCCCTTCCTGTTTGCAGGCACAGAAATTCCAATCGGTGCCTCACACGTCATCAATAGTCGCCCATGCGCCACTTCCAATCAGAGGCCGTATAACCCTCTGCCTGTCTGTATCCGGTGGAAGGAGACAGCCCGCCTGCCATGGCTTGTGTGCTCCTTTCCACGGCCTCAATAAACCTGTTCTTTTCATTTTTCACTTTTTGCTTCTCTATTGCGCCAGAAAACTCTTACGACATTAAAATACACAAATCAAATAGAGACAGAATTTTTAAACCGCCAAACCAGGAAAGTTTTAAAACTCATTACATCTGCTATATTTACTCAAATATTCTCATATATTGTTTCCAAGAGTATAAATTACTAAAAGTTATTTGACAGAAAATGGAGTGCTAAGTATCAAAAACTTTATTCCTATTTCAACACAATAGCGTTTAATTTAATTTTCATACAATTAATACCACATTTAAAATTCCTCTCTAGGAATGTAATCATGTTGTTATGAGAATGCCGTTAATACGGAATTATTAGGAACGCTGTAACTTAAAGACAATCAGATTATCTTCCAATAAATAGGGAAATATTAAAATACAACACATAAATCCATCAACTTGAATATTCGCCAACTGAATAGTACTCATTTAGTCACTGAAAAGTGTATATGAAATATTTTAAAATATGAGAAAATATGTATAATGCTAAAAGAAAAACAATAAAACGTTAGTTTCTTTATAACTCGCGTATTTAAATATGACAAATTTATGAAATATAAATAGTAGTTTAAAATGTACTTTTTATACATTTATATAATAGTTATTTATACAATTATATAGAGATCCCAAAGGAAAGTAATTGGAATTCTAGTGAGTTAATTACAGTCTAGCACTTCCAGTGCAACCCATGAGGAGAATAAAGACACTAAGGCTTTTCTATAGCGGTGGGAGCCCAGCAGGTCCTTAATCCAGTAGGGTGATGGTAAACCAGAGCAAGGCCTTGACCTATGGCTGAAGCCAGTTTTATTCAATGGTGAAGGAGGGAGTGGCTCCTGGATGGGGATGAGTGACTGTGAGAATGGAGGGGAAGTATGTGAGTGCTGTGAGCTGGGCTAAGTGGGTGACCTGTAAGCCCCTCTGCAAAATGCAGATAAAAGGATATGCCGAAAGAGTCATCTGCATAACACAGTTCAAGGTAGTATCTAATGTTTCAGGGTTGGTGCTTCTGCTCTGATGTGTAATTTTTTATGCCCTGGGAAGTCACAGCCTCTTGTCTCCAGGCTTGATTTTAAATCTTCCTCCCACCAGCCCTGCTCATGCTTGTCTTTCTGGTAGCTATGGGGGTGGAGTAACACTGACCTGTGGCCTTACTTCAAAGGCTGTAGCATCAGCACAGAACAGACCAATTTGTAGTGCTTAAAGCCAATTGAGGGGAGAAGAAAAAGCCCTGGCCAGCTCTGTACATATCAGCACATGGAAATAGGGCCAGGTTTAGCCAGAATGGAGATAATTGGTCTTTTAAGGAAAGTCATCCCCACAATATAGTATTTACTTCTATTCATGTATAAATGAGTGATTTTAACATATGACATAGTTACATGTAATTTTTAAACATACAAATATATGTGATTTATAAATACATAACTATGTACCCAACATATTTTTTGAATGTGTTTATGGAACTAAGAACTGGCAATGAAGTAATCAAAAACTTCTCTTCAGTTTCACTTTCAAAAAAGAACAAAAAAAAACAGGCGATAGATTCTGGATTTTGCCAAAATGGAAAATTAGAATTGAGTGCTAGCCACCCCTCTTCAAGTCAGGTCTACCAATCCTGTTAAGTTGTGTGTGAAAAGTGTATTTCATAATTATTAAAAGCATGGTCTAATTGGGGAAATCAAAATTATCATGAGCTGTGCATGCAACAATGCAAATGATTACAGCCTGGGGTGGAGGCAGAAATAGTAAGCTCTTGTTATTTATAACGTAAAAAGTAATATACATAGAGAAGAACAAAACAACCCAGTTTATTATAAGTAGAAAATCAGATGATTACCATCCTGACCAAAATATAGAATCCTGCATAAATCCAAAGACCCGATCTTTTCAGTCAAATTCTCCTGCCTGTCCTGCTCTGTGTATTTATTCAATTTACCGGTTTTTAAAGTTTTCCTCCTTGCTCCTTTGAATAGAATTATCAATCTAAAGCTTCCAGAAGACTCAGATTTTCAACTTAGGTTGGAATACACTGTCAAATGGTTTTTTTCTGAATCTATTTTATCCCGGGAAATTGTCTTCAATCACATCTTCAGATTTTATATCACTTCAGATTTATCTTCTCCTGCTATAATTACTCTTTCAATTGTTTTTAAAAACTTGTGGAAATGTTTAAAGGCAGTAAAATGTACCCATTTTAAGTGAACACACCAGGTATTTATGTACTAATATACTTTCTGCCAAAAATCAAGATCTAAAACATATTCATCAGCTTAAATACCTTTTGTCCTCTTCCCAGTCAACTCCCTCAAGGAAAGCATTATTTCGCTTTCTGTGAGAGTTGTTTATATTTGATATTCCTGGAGTTTTATATAAATGGAATCATGCAGTGTATGCTATGTGATATCTGACATCTTTATTACAGCACAATATTTCTGAGATGCACGCATGCTTTGGCAGGCATGAGTAGTTACTTTTTATTATATCAGTACAGCATATACATATTCAGTGTACCCCTCTAGCTGTATTTTTTAATCCACTCACCTGTTGATGATAATTTACATCATATCCAGTTTTTAGCTATTATAAGAATTCTGATAGGAATATTTATGCCCTTTCTTTACCTCTACTACCTACTATGCCCTAAAGTCAGATGTGTGTTATTAATACTGTAGTTCTCCTTTTTCTGGCATCCTACTTTACAATTTCAATTACATATGGTCAACTGTGGCACAACAATACTTAACAGAAAATTACAGAAATAATTCATAAGTGTTTTTGTGGTAATGGGAACTGAACCCAAGGATTTATCACTGAGTTACACTTATAGCCTTTAAAGCCTTTTTTTTTTTTTTTTAAATTTTGAGGCAAGATCTCACTAAACTGCTAAATTGCTTGTGTTGGGTTGAGGTTGGATCCTCATGCTTCAGCTTCCCGAAGTACTAGGATAAGGGCCACGCACTTCTTAAATTTTAAGCTGAATGCCATTTTCAATAGCACAATTCAATCTTGCACTGTCCTAAGGTACCCTGTCTGGGATGCGAATCTTGTATCTAACTTGGGCACGCTTCATTATTACCACTTGTTAGTTTCTTAATAGCATCCTGGTTCTCAAGTCGAGCAACCAGTATCTCAGTGCTTGAATTCAAGGAACCCTTAAGCAATAGTCTAAAGCCTGCGTTATTTACCCACTGGTTCCCAGAG
Organism: Cavia porcellus; assembly: GCF_034190915.1. Lineage (NCBI taxonomy): Eukaryota > Metazoa > Chordata > Mammalia > Rodentia > Caviidae > Cavia > Cavia porcellus. The sequence continues at coordinate 6,099,437 of NW_026947500.1, read as the reverse complement.
GAAGGCACTCATTGCACAGCCATTGTGTCATCCACAGCATCACAAGAAGAATGACTGCAGTAAAGTAAGGTATTTTGATGGAAGGAGGGAGTTCACATTTATATAATTTTTATTTCACCATACTGTTGTAATGGCTCTATGTTATTATTGTTAATCTGTTACTGTATTTAATTTATAATGTAAATTTTATCTTGCCTATGTAGTATATACATAAAATATAATAAATTTAGTATAATAGTGTACCTAGTGGGTTTAGTACTATCCACAGTTTCAGGCACACACTAACGTATTTTTCAATGCATTCCTCATGATTAAGAGGGGTACAGCTTAGTTAATCCATATTGTATATTGTTGTACCAGGTTCCTTTCAATATATGTTTCTTTATATATAAGATAAACTTCTCAAAGACTAGAGATAATTAACTTTGCATTTCATGCATTCTGTTAATCTCTTTCTTTTCCCTGGCATAAGACCATTTATATTTAATATTACTATCTACACGGCTGAGCTAAAATATGGCATCTTGTCATTTATTTTCCATTTGTTCCATGTGTTCTTTTTTTTCTCCTACTTGTTTTGGATTATTTATCATCATTCTATCTTATTTCTTCCTTGTTGTTTACCTAAGAGTCACTTTGTTATTTTCTTAGGATTTTCTCGAGGACATATAATATATGTTTTAGCTTAATTCAAACTACATTCAAATAATATAACATTTTACAAATAGGTGCTTACAACATTGTATTGCTATGTCTCCTCCTTGCCCTTTGTGTTATTGTTTTTATACCTAACTATGAAAAGCATATTATTACATAGGCTATATATAGGTTACGAAAAACATAATGAATTATTCATATTTTTTCTTTAAACAGTTCATTAGTTTTTAGAGAAACATTAAAATGCAAACAAAATATTCTTTCTCATTCTTTTGTCTACATCCAGGTTTCCTTTTGAGATTACAATTCCCTTTGAAATTTCTTCCTGAGATAGTATACTGCAATAAATTCTCTATTATGTGTTTCAGAAAACAAATTTTTAAACAACCATTGTTTTTGAAATAGCTTTCTCTTTCTAAAATTCCTACAAACATGTAGAAACAACAGTTTCATCTATGAGAGATTTAAAGATGCTATTCTTTCAAAATTTCTGAAAATAAATTTACTATCATTTATGTCATTAGTCCATGAATACAGTAGAGTTTTGTGTCTTAGATTATGCTCATTTTTGCAAAAAGTCATTAATTTGCTGATGATATGGAATTCGTAAGTATGAATTCATAGATGTATTTTCCTTACATCTTTTATCAGGTCTAATTTCTTCAGTTTTTCCTTCCCCACAATCTTTTTTCTGCCCTGAAATTCCAGCTCACTCTATGTAATACCCTTTCATGATTCCTCATAGACCAGTGAATCTATCAACATTCTTTTGCAGAGTGGCCATTCTTTGTTCTTTTTTTTTTTTTCATTTTTCTCTCTTTTTCATTATGTACTGATTTTATTATTATGTCTTCAAGTTTACTGATATGTTCTTTTGAAGCAGATTATATATCTTAAAGAATACCATATATTTCTCTAATCTATTTGGATCTTTGAGGTCTGTCACCAGCATTTTGTAGCTTACATAATATAGACCCTGTAGAATTTGATGACACACTTACCTAAGCATATCCTTTTGCGGAAGTTATTGCAAATAGTACCTTTTTAACAGCTCACTATTGTTTATTGCTAGAAATTACTGTTCATTTCTGTTTTTACTTGGTGTCTTGTGTTATCAAGAATTTATTATCAATAGGAATAATTTTATTAGTTTTAATTTTGCACAATATTTATTTATATATAATAAAATTATATATAAACAATCTTGTCCTTCTGCATAGAAACTTATTTCTTCCTTTCTAATCTCGTGTTATTTCTTCTTTATTCTCACTGAAGTGTCTAGGACTTTCTGTAGGATGTGGAATAATAATAGTGACAGCATTTGTAACAGTGCACATTATTGTCTTCTTCTGCAAGAATAAGGCACCCAAGTGATTTAAAGACAAAAATTCAATGTTTCATCTTTACATACTTTGTTAGCTATAATAGTTATAATATTTTACTCTATAAGGCTTATAGTGTAACTTCCCACTCCTCATTTTCCTATAGTATGATTATGAAAGGGGATTGGAACTCAGTAAATAACTTTTGTGCATCAATTGATGTGATCATGTGGTTTTCTCAGCATAGTAAATTATCTTGATCCACTCCAGAATTGCTTCACTTTCATGTTCATGGGCCTAAACTCACTGAGCCCAATATGATTCTTTTACAAAAAAAAATCACATTCAATCTACCCAATAGTCCAAAATACCTTAAGCATGACATACTGTTATGTTAATTTCTCAGTATGGGATTTTCTATGATACAGAATGTATAATATTATAGTAGCACATCAAATTCCAAACCTGTGTGAGGTTTGAATTTAGTTACTATTTCTCAAGGTGATTTTTATTTTTATTTTTTGCTTCCTTAAACACCTGCCATGATAGAAGAGCTGCCTTGTCTTCTCACATTATTGCTTGATTATACTTGTCTGGACTTTTATAGAACATAAACAGTAAAAATTCCACTTCATTCAGAAGGAAGGCCCATTTGTCATATTATTTGGAATAAAGTACTTATCTCATATGTCTGCATAGTGAATAAATACAAACTTCTACTTAGAGTTTATGAAAAGCTCCCAGAAGATTTGCAGCTCCAAGATCAATTTTTTTCTCTAGATTTCAGCTATTTGAATTGCAAGGAGGGTCATGATATTTAATAGCATGTAAAGACAAAAATAAACTTCTTTCATTCTCATCAAAATATAAATTTGATTATCATGCATGTTTGTGGGTCTGCAAATTTATGCTTCATAACTTACCATTTTGCCTGATAATTTTTTTAAATTTATCTTTCTTTGATAAAAACTTGTAGGTAAAAACATGTCCTTGCAGCAATATCTGGTTAGAATGACAGTTTAAAACCATGGCTTACCAAAACTGACTTAACACAAAGTTGCATCTAACAGTGATTCTTGTCTTAGTCGGTTATTAAAACAAAAAAAAAATATAAAACAAAACAAGTTTCAATTAAAATATAGTGAAGAGTTCATGAGCAATCATAAGAGAATCCTGACTGTCTCCCCTATGATGATATTTTCTTATGGCCCAGAAATTCCCCCTGAGACAGGTAACTCTCATGCATTTAACCTTTTTCTACCTTTTCATTTCTCTAATATACACTTGTTTTTTGTGTCATTTCCTTTGGGTTCTGCTGTGTGTTAATGAGCTTTAATAAGATGAAAAAATACATGCTATTGTTTGGGAAGCGAATGATTTACCCGGAAAATATAATGCCTTATCCTAATTAAAATGCATGTCTCCACAAAGCCTTCAAGGAGCAATGTTAATGGTGAGAATTTCAGACATTGTGTCAGCCTCAAGGGAATCTATTTTTCATTGAGAGGAAATCTGGCATCCTTGAAATTTTGCTGCAACTGAATGGAAGGTCAAGTTGTGCTTCCACCCTATACACTAAGCGCAGGGTTGATTAATAAAATAATAACTTTTTAAAAGTGAGGATAATTTGTCACACAATGAAATTTAATTTTTTTAAATTGGTAACATTTTAAAGATAGAATGGATTGCATAAGTGAGAATAAAATAGTTAATAAATAAAATAGTTAAGAGGTTTTTACTTAATGTTTATATTTCCTTAAACTACACATTATCCAAGTCCTTAAAGTAGGAAATGATTTTCACTTATTTTTTGTACTTTTAAATTACTATTAAATTTTTAGATACATTTATCTGTTTCAAATTCAATGTATAAAAGAGTAAAAAATTATCACATTCTGTAATTAAATATTTTAACCAAGGAAAAAATAAATTTTACTCAATACTTTAGCAGCTACACTGGGGAAAAGGGAACATTTTAAAGTATAGAAATAAATAGAATGGCAAAACAAAATTATCACAATTTTTGAACAATGTACATTTTTAACATTGACTAATCTGAGCTTGAGTGACGTAGAATTTCTTGTATTTAGAATTATATTTTCTATGTTTAGAATTAAATCTTGAGTATATGTCTATAAGTACACAAATATTCAACTTATAACTGCCCAAGAATTCCTTGAGAAACAATTAAAATTAATTCTAGAACCTGCACTATTCAAAAAGAGAAGACATCCTTAACACATAGATGTACCAGGACTATTCCAGAAAAGAAATGGTCCTTTGATAAGTTATTATACCCGTGCCCCATCAATGAGGAGGAATTAGAATTTTTATCTATATTCCATGTGATGTTAGGGAAAATGGTTTGTTAGATAAAGAGAATTGTACCTAAATCCTGGTTATTCCCAGTTCACAATATGCTATCTTGTTAAACAACACCGTTCCCAAAAGGAATTTTATTAAACTAATTTGTTGGTAACACATAGCACATATTACAAACCACAAATCACTGTGTTACCTGTAGCAACCCCATATCAGGGATTACAAAATGTTCTAAAACACACAAAAACTGTCAAAAGCTTATACTTCTACATAAAGATCAAAGATTATCATACAATCATAAAACAGTAGAACTGAAAAAAACCTTAGAAAGAGACACAACAGCTAACTTTGAATAAGTTACTATATGACAAAGTTTATAAAACTTAATTACATTAACTCATTTGATCCTGACAATACCATATGTATTATTATTATTACTATTAATATCTAGAAGTGGAAATGAGACATGAATTAGTTTAAATGACTTACCCAGGGTCCTATAACTTAATAATTGTTTGAGTTGAATTTGAAATTGGCTCAAAAATCTCTATTCTTAATCACAAATGCAAGGTGATTCCTGACTAAATAAAGGCAGGCAAAACTGCAATGAAAGAAAAATATTGGACCAGACTTACATTTAAAATTTATGACTATTGAAATATGTCATCCTTATTTCCAGTTTTTGATTATTGCAATATGACTGCACTTAAGAAAAATGGACTTGGCTGTCCTTCCTGATTAGTCTAAGCAATTATATACTTTCCTTTATCTCAAAAAAACCTATAAAAGTCTATTAACTCAGTATAGAATAATGGGACTCATTTTTTATGGAAAGATAAAGACTTGAGCCTGCCACTCTTAATCCTCAATGAGTGTTTAAAATTTAAAACTATTTTCACTTAATACAAAATGATTTTATTAGAAATAATTGAAGTAATTACTCCAAAATTGTTCTATGCTTCCCACTGCTACAGGTTTCTAACTTTTTTCTTTTGAGCTTTTAATGTTTCAAATGTAAAGTGCTTTGAGACTTTTGCAAAAGATGTTTTTAAAAATACACACTGCCAAAGTGTTACCAGTTACTCTAAAACTCAGTTAGATCAGCCATTGTGCATATTGAAATGTCGAAGTGATTCATCTTAGATTTCTTGTGTTGCTTGTGTGACCTACACTACAGACACAAATGGTTTTAAACTCAAGAACAAGAAATTGTCCTCTTTCAATAAAATGACCTTGGATGTATAAGTGAATTAAATTCTCAATATCTCATTTATTTCTAACTTGAATTAAATCAATCTATTTTTCTCTCTCCTCTCACCTTTTACTCTGTTCCTTTCTTCTGTCTCTGTCTTTATTCTTTTATTTTCTTTCTCTTTCTCTCCAGCTTTTCCTCCCCAGTTTCTCATTTCTCTCTTTTTCTCCATTTGAGGTTAACAATATATAGTGTCAAAGGAAACTAAATGATGTTAAATTCTAAAAGAATGACTTCATTAAACAAGATTGAAAAATCAGTTTCTAGCCGGGCGTGATGGCACATGGCTTTAATTCCAGCACTTGGGAGGCTGACACAAGAGGATCACTGAGAATTTGGGGCCACCCTTGGCCACAGAATGAGTGCAAAGTCAGCCTGAACTGCATAATGAGACCCTGTCTCAAAAATAAACAAATAAATAAATAAATTTCTGAACTTAAATAAATGAAAGAGGCTGTTTCTAAAAGTAATTATTATATCTTCAAGTATTTCTTTTAGGTCTTCATAAATTTTAGGAAGTTTTGCAATATTTAAGAAAGAAGATAATCTTTTATACTTTATTATGGGCATATAAACATGTAATTTTTATATTGGTGCACACGTATGAATCACAGAGGGTTTAGGTGGCAGATTTTTCAAACCCCCTTCAATATCCATTTTGAATCACCTTTCATAATAATAGAATGTTTACTTAGGCAAATCACCACCCTGAATAAAACTATATTTCCGTGGGGTTTTTTTGTTGTTTTTTTTTTAAAATTTATTTAAAGAGAAAAATAAAACTAAATGAAGCAAAACAGTAAAAGGCTAGAAGTAATACAGAATTTCAAGAGAAAAAATATACAGTAAGAATTCACCAGTTAATAGATCACACATTGTCATCTTAGAAACAGTTGCCCAGATTACAAAATTAAAGCATACAAAGTAGACATTAATACAGTGACATTGCAGACAGTTCTGTTCAATGATCCAACAAAAACTCAGCAGTATGGTTCTCTATCCTACACATTTAAATATACTTGCAGTTATATCCTTTAGATCACTTTCCTTCCTCTCTTTTTGATGCTAACAATCACACATTTTGGTTTCCATTACTCCCACAGTTCTTATAACTTTTTCTTTGAAGAGGAAAAGAAAAAAGATTTAAAAAAAACCCCAAAACCCCAAAACAAAGCAAGACAGACCAAAGAAAAACCCAATGTGACAAAGCAAAACAGAGTCAGAACAGGAGGATGTACATAGTATATAATGCAAAAAAAAAAAAAAAAAAAAGAGATTACTAGATGATCAACAATGGTTAACATTATGCCTCTTGTTATCCTAAAAAGAGTTGCCTATATCAGCTGGTATAAAAGAATTGAACAAAACAGTACAGAAGACCAATAAAACCCACATTGGAGAGCTTACAGGTCCTCCAAAGAAGATAATAGTCAAACAATAACAGGCATCATAGACTATCTGGTTGCCTTCCAAATGGTTGCCTATACCATCAAACTTGATACTGTTAAGCAAAACAGAATATAATAAAATCAGTCAGAACAAGATGTGGAGAACAATACAGGGGTTCAAATCAGGTTAATAGGGAAACAAAAAAGTTACTATAATATATCGCACTATTTTAAATTTAGTTTGCCCTTAGTTAAAAGATACTAAGAAATAAATTAACTTAAAAAAGGGGGGGGGGATTGAGATAAAAAAGAACATATCAATAGAACAACACCGGTCAGAACCGAAAAATTTAAGCATCATTGTGTTTTGCCACCAGATAGCCTGACATTAATAGTAGTTACCATAGTGACTCTTTCCTTGTAATATTTGAGTCTAACTTCGTATACTATAGCATCAAAATTATCAAGACAGTGTGAAACCATTCAAGAGAATGAAATTATTGCAGGGTATTTAGAACCAGTTAACAGAAACCGAACACCAGTTTCTATATTATCTCTTTGCCTATAAAAATTTTGCTTATACTATTGCATACATTAAAATATAATAAGATACAACATGTTAGAACTAATGGAAACAGATGAACAACAACTTAATGGGGCTTCAAAACGGGATGATATTAAATCAGCACTAGCTATTACATTCTTATTTTCTTCAAAATAGTTATTTATAGTATCACAGACAATAAAATAAAACAACCCAGATTAAAGCCATTCCAATTAATGAGTGAAAACATTATATGGCTTCAAACCAGTGTGACTGGGAATCATGATTACCACATACTTTTATGTATTCTTATCATTGCTTACACTAGGGAAACTATTCGGTATTTATACATGTGAGTTTGATTTATTTCACTTATGACTATGGTCTCAAGCTGCATCCATTTATTTATAAATGTCTCAATGTGATCATTCTTTATAGCTGAGTAGTATTCCATTGTATAAAAATACCACAATTTTTATCCATTCCTCAGTTGATGGACACTTAGGTTGTTTCCAAGATCTCAAATTGTGCTGCTATAAACACGGGTGCACATATATCACTGTGGTATGATGCTTTCAGTTCTTCTGGGAATATGCCTAGAAGTGGAATAGCTGGGTCAAATGGTGCTTCCAGTCCCAGCTTTCTGTGAAATCTCCAGACTGACCTCCACAATGGTTGTACCAGTCTACACTCCCAGCAACAGTGCAGGAGAGTTCCTTTTTCCCTAAAGACTCTCCAGCATTTGTTGTTGTTGGTTTTCTTGATCTTGGCCATTCTTTCAGGAGTGAGATGAAATCTCAGTGTGGTTTTAATTTGCATTTCTCTAATGACTAATGGTGATGAATGTTTTTTCATATATTTATTTGCCGTTTGTATTTCTTCATCTGAAAATTGTTCCCATTTTTGGATGGGGTCTTTGAATTTTGGGGGTCTGGTTTTTTTAATTCTTTATATGTTTTAGACAGAAGTCCTTTGTCTGAGGGGCAGTTCACTAGGATTTTTTCCCAGTTTGTGGGTTTTCTTTTCACTATGTTAGAGATTTCTTTTGATGTGCAGAAACTTTTTAATAAGATGTGATCCCAGTTATTGACTCTTGGGAAGTATTTCCCGTGTGGTTTGAGTCTTGTTCATGAATTATCTACCTACCCCTATGTCTTCAAGGTTTTTACCCAATTTATCTTCCAATAGACTTAGTGTTTCTGTTTTAATATTTAGATCTTTGATCCATTTAGATTTTGTTTTAGTATATGGTGACAGGCATGGGTCTAGTTTTAGTTTTCAGCATATGGAGAGCCAGTTTTTCCAACACCATTTATTAAAGAGACTGTCATTCTTCCAGTGAACATGTTTGGCCCCTTTATCAAAGATAAGATGGTTGAGTGTGCTTGTAGTTGTGGTTGTATCTTCTAATCTATTCCACTGATCTTTGGCTCTGTTTTGATTCCAGTACAATGTTGATTTTACTACAGTTGCTTTGTAATATAACTTCAAGTCAGGGATTGTGATGCCTCCTGCCTTGCCTTTGCTGCTTAGAACTGTCTTTGCTATTCTGGGTCTCTTCTCACTCCAGATGAATTTTAGGATTGATTTCTCAAGATCTACAAGGTATGTTGATGGTATTTTTCTTGGGATTGTATTGAATCTGTATAACAATTTTGGAAGAATGGCCATTTTCTCAATATTTATTCTTCCTATCCATATGCAAGGGATGTCTTTCCATTTTCTGAGATTGTCTTCAATTTCTTTTTTCAGTGTATTATAATTTTCCCTGTATAGGTCTTTCACTTCTTTCGTGAGAGTAATTCCTAAATATTTTATTTTTTGGGTTGCTAGTGTGAAGGGTGTGGCTTCTCTTATTTCTCTCTCTGTGATTTTGCTGTTAGTATATAAGAATGCTATTGATTTTTGAGTATTTATTTTGTATCCAGCCACATTGCTGAACTTATCTATTATATATAGGAGTCTTTCAATGGAGTTTTGGGGGTCTTCTATGTAGAGTATCATATCATCTGCAAATACTGATAATTTAACTTCTTCTTTTCATATCCTTATGCCTTTTATTTCTCTTTCTTGTCTAATTGCTCTGGCTAGTATTTCCAGTACTATATTAAATAGGAGTGGTGACAGGGGACATCCTTGTCTTGTGCCTGATTTTAAAGCTAAGGCGTTCAACTTTTGGCCATTTAGTGTGATACTGGCTGTTGGTTTGTCATAGATGGCCTTTATTATGTTGAGGTAAAGACCATCTATTCCAATTTTCTGCAAGGTTCTTATTATACATTTTTTTTATTTAAGGAGAGAAGAAAAAAAAAGAAAGGACATAAAAAAGCAATGCAGTAAAAGGGTACAAATAATACAGTATTTCTAGAAAAAAATATATACAATATGAAATCACCAGTTAACAGGTTACACATCATCTTCCCAGAAACAGTTGTCCACATCACTAAATTAAAGCATATAAAGTGAACATTCATACAGTGGAATTGGAGACAGTTCTGTTCAATGATCCAACAAAAGCTCAGTTATATGGTTTTCCATCCTACACTCTCGAACATACCTGCGGTTATATCTCTTAGTCCGCCTTACTTTCCTCTCTTTTTTACAGTAACAATTAGACTTTTAGGGTTTTATTACTCTCATAGATGGCCTTTATTATATTGAGGTAAAGACCATCTATTCCAATTTTCTGCAGGGTTCTTATCATGAATGAATGTTGGACCTTATCAAAAGCTTTTTCTGCATCTATAGAAATGATCATGTGGTTCTTACTTTTGGCTCTATTGATATGGTGTATTACATTTATTGATTTACGTATGTTGAACCATCCCTGCATGCCTGGGATGAATCCCACTTGGTCTTGGTGTATGATCTTCTTGATGATTTGCTGCATCTTATTTGCCAATATTTTATTGAGGATTTTTGCACCTGTGTTCATTAGGGAGATTGGTCTGTAGTTCTCTTTTTTAGTTGGGTCTTTCTCTGGTTTTGGTACTAGAGTAATATTTGCTTCCAGGAATGACTTAGGAAGGATTGCTTCCCTTTCAATTTCATTTAAGAGTTTGAAGAGTGTCGGCATTAGGTCCTCTTTGTATTTCTTGTAGAATTCTGCAGTGAATCCATCTGGGCCTGGGCTCTTCTTTGTAGGTAGGGATTTAATTACGTTTTCAATTTCATTAATAGAAATTGGGTTATTCGGTAGTTTTACATCTTCATGACCTAGCTTTGGTACTTTGTATGCTTCTAGGAATCTGTCCATTTCCTGTGTTATCAAACCTTTGAGAGTAGAGGTTTTCGAAATAGGTGTTGATGATTTTCTGTATTTCTATAGAGTCTGTAGTGATTTCTCCTCTTTCATTCCTTACTGCATGAATTTGAGCTTTTTTTCCCTTTTTAAAATAAGGTTGACTAGGGGCTTATCAATTTTATTTATTCTTTCAAAGAACCAACTCTTTGATTCATTGATTATTTGGATTGTTTTTTAGTCTCTATTGTATTGATTTCTGCTGATTTTTATAATTTCTTCTCTTCTTTTGGCTTTGGGCTTGACTCGCTCTTCTTTTTCTAGATGTTTGAGGTGTAACATCAGGTTATTTATTTGTATTCGTTCTGTTTTCCTGATGTGTGAACTCAGTGCTATAAATTTTCCTCTGAGGACAGCTTTCATTGCATCCCGCAGATTCCAATAAGTTGTATTTGTGCTTTCATTTTCCTGTAGGTAGTGTTTAATTTCTTCTTTGATTTCCTCTGTGACCCACTGATTACTCAAGAGTGTGTTATTCAGTTTCCATGTCTTTGTGGAAATTTTGTAGTATCTTTTATCATTAATTTCTAATTTCATAGCGCTATGGTCCAATAGCATGCAAGGGATGATTTCAACCCTTTTGCATTTATTTAGATATGTTTTGTGAATTAATATATGGTCTATTTTAGAAAATGACCCATGTACTGCTGAGAAGAATGTGTATTCTTTTGTTGTTGGGTGGAATACTCTGTATATGTCTATTAAGTCCATTTGTTCACAAGTGCAATTCAGTTCTGTTATTTCTTTGCTGATTTTCTGTCTGGTTGATCTGTCCATTGGAGTCAATGGTGTGTTAAGATCTGTTAAAATTGTGTTACTGCTGATTTAGTTTTTCATTTCTGTTAGTACTCGTTTTATATAACTGGGTGCTCTGGAATTTGGTGCATATATATTTAAGATAGTTATCTCTTCCTCTTGGAGTTTTCCCCTAACAAGTATGTAATGACCTTCTTTATCCCTTCTGATCATTATTGGCTTGAAGTTTACATTGTCTGCAAACAGAATAGCCACCTCCGCTTTTTTGGGGGGTTCCTATTGCATGAAGTATTGTTTTCCATCCTTTGACTTCAGTCTATGGGTATCCTTTTGGGTTAGATGGGTTTCTTGTAAACAGCATATGGTTGGATTTTGTTTCTTGATCCATTCTGCCAGTCTGTTTCTTTTAATTGGTGCATTGAGACCATTTACATTAATGGTTATAACTGTTATATATTGGTTTATTGTTGACATGCTATCTTTCTGCTGTTGCATCTTTGTCTTTTGGTTTTGTTTATTGTCTGGTTTGTTTAGTGTTTTTTTCCTAGAGGCATCTAGGCTGTCTTTCAGTATTCTTTGCAGGGTTGGCTTGGTGATCATGTAGTTTTTCAGCTGTTCTTTGTAATGGAAGTATCTTATTTCTCCATCCATTTTGAAGGACAGTTTTGCAGGATACATCAACCTAGGTTGGAAATCATTTTCCTTTAGGATCTGAAATACTTCACTCCATGCTCTTCTTCACTTTATTGTTTGTGCTGAGAAGTCTGCGGCAATTCTTATAGGTTTTCCTTTATAGGTGATCTATCTTTTCTCTTTTACAGCTTTTAATATTCTATTCTTTTGTTTGATTTCTGGGATGGCCATTACTATGTGTCTGGGTGTAGTTTTATTTTGGTTATGGCTATTTGGAGTTCTATGTGCTTCACTGATCTTAATATTGGTTTCCAGTCTCATGATTGGGAAATTTTCAGCGATTACTTCTCTAAGTATCCTTTTGACATCCTTTATATTGTTCCCTTCTTTTTCATTTATCCCTATTAACCTTATGTTGTTCCTTTTTACATCATCTTGCAGGTGTTTAATTGTTATTTCCTGATTTCTTGTTATTTTTAAAAGATCTTTCCTTTCCTGTTCACTGGCTGCAATCTTGTCTTCAAGGTCTGAAATTCTATCTTCACATTCATTGAGGCAGTTTTTACAACTTTCGATGGAGTTTTTGATTTCCTGTATATCTTTTTGCATCTGCTTTATATATTCTGTTTGTTTCTTATATTGTTCATCCAGGGATTCTATCTTTTTGTTTATCTCCTCAAGGTTTTTAACTGTGTCTTCTTTAGATATGTTCAGCATCTCCTTCATTTCTTTTATCATTTCTTCTTTTACCTGAGAGATTATTTCTAGTTTGATTTCCTTTAAGCCTTCCCAGAGTTGCTTCTTTATTTCAGTTGTTATTATTTCAGGTATTTCAGGTATGTGGCATATATTTTCTTCTATGCACATGGCTCCTAGGCTTTCTTGGGATGGGTGGATGTTTGAGACTGCATTTTGGTCTATCGTTTTGTCATTTTCCTATATTTTTGTACTTCAAGTTTTGTTCCAAGTAAGGTAGGGAGGTCAGCCAGGCTGGGACAGAGGTCCCTGCTTCCTCCTTACTCACTGATTTCGACAGGAAGCAGAATTCTGGTCCCCAGGCAAAGAAAACAGTTCGCCGGCCTTGGGCGGGGTTCCCTGCCTCCACTGGTCTTACTGGACCAACAGGGAGCCAGAGGAGCCTGGCCTTCAGGCCAAGAGGAGAGCTCCATGCCTCTGCTGGACTTTCATGACCCACAGGTAGCCAGATCCTGGGCCCCAGCTTTTTTGTTGTTGTTGTTTTTGTTTTGTTTTTGAAGCTAGCTATGGCAGTATGACTATGTTTGGCTATCATGATGAGAAAAAATAAAAGTGTAAAAATATGTGAATATTCTTCAGAACATAAAGCAGTTGTACCACTTGCCATTGTGTGAGATACACAGGAACACTTTGGAGCATGAAGTCAAGGCCACAAACAGTGAAGTTACTCTGCATAATTTTGTGCACCAAACACTATAGGATACCACACTAGTTACCGTACATAATATATCTGATTTGGAAATGGCACAGTTTTTAATTTCCTGAAGCAAACTTCAGACCTCAAATATGTACTAACAGGAAGTTGTTTCAAAGTCACACACTTAAAATTCATGATTTGTTCTCTTTCCAGTGCCAAATTCCCAACAGACCGGAGTGGAAACTAGATAAGGAGGACAATTCCAAAAGCCATTACCAAGAGACATAAAAAGCAGTAAGGCAATTCCAAGAGAGCAAGCAGCATCTGCCAAGGTGAGCAAACTAGTGATTTTTTGTTTTAAAAAAGCCAGGTTCCTCTCCTCTGCCCAGCACAGTCTGATGAATGTGTTATCCCAGGCCCTACCGTTCTCTCCTTTCTCTGAATAGAAGTTCTTATTGCGTTTTGTTTCTTTTTGTCCATTCTCTCAGTCCAGCTCCACTGAATCAAGAAAGAGAAAGCACAATGATTTCCACAGGGAATTGCTAACTATAACAGAGGATTAGAAGATTAAGAAGTAAAGAGTGTTCTAAAGAATCAAGATAATAAGTCTGTCTTTGTTTGCTGGTTGCCATAAGTTGAGCAGCTTGCTTCATATGCTCCTGCCTAAAAGGACTGCCTGCCACAGGCCCCAAAGCAATGTGGCCAACCAACAATGGATTGAAACCTCCAAAACTGAGCCAAAGAAAACCTCTTCTCTTTATAAGCTGATTTATCTCAGGTGTTGTGGCAGTGATGCAGGACAAACACTCTTGCCTTGTAAAAATTAATGTGGACATTTTACATTACTTTGCACCAGTTAACATTGAAACTTTAGTTTCAGGAGAGGAACTAAAACAGAGCATTAGAAGAGCTTCACTCCATAGAACTGATACACGAACTTATTGGTGAGGACATAGTCTTGGGCTATTAAATGGCAGACTAAACTGTGATGTTCAACCAGTGTAGATTCCAAGAAAATAAGTCTATCATTGAGCATATGGAAGAAGGCTGTTCATGGAGAGGTATCTCACCAAAGGTGCTCCACAGCAACACCATCTGAGATGTGTTTGATGGGGTTAGCTGTTGGCCATAAGATTCTCCTAGCTGCTTTTTTTTCCATGAACCTGAAACTAGAGAATCTGAGTGCTCACAGGAACAGAGGCAGCCATGGAGCATGCTGTGCCACAAGAAGCAAATGGCTTCTGGGTGCTGCTGGCTATACTGCCCTGCATATGCAAGTACCAGAAGAAATTATGTTTGCTACAAGAGCACAGGTAGATACATTACAAGGGAGTAATGTATAAAACCAGATGTGTTGTGAGTTCTCAGAGAAAACGTGCATCACAACTAACAGGGCAAACTCTCCCTCTTGCAGTTTTTCTCCATGTATCCTCCACTGGCAGTTTTTGTGCCTCCTGAAAAATGAAAGGTAAAGGATACACATTGATTTTCATAAAGCAGATACATTAATTTTCCACTATGGTAGCAAACGCCTTAAATGAGTCACTTTCTTCTAACAGGAAAGGTCTTCTTGGCCCAGCTTTGGAGATATAAATTCATGGTTGCTTCTTTTCTTTGCTATTGGGCCTGTAACAAGGCAATACAAAAGGGTAGGAGCTTGTGGATAGGCTGTTCCACTAGTGACAGCCAGGAGGTAAAGAAAGCAAGAGAGGTTTGCGCTTCACAATGAGCTTTGAGGACACACTTCCTAAAGATTTAACTTCTTCTGTAAGGCCTGTCTCTCAAAGCTTCTGCCACCGGCCAACAGCACCATGGTGTGGGTACCAACACTTTAACACATGGGCCACTGGAGATCATTTAACATCCTGACTATAGCAACAGGCAGAATGGGTGATTTGGAAAGGGCAGCTAATAAATTGGTAACTTGTACATCCATCATTGTACATAGAGTACATGAAAGTAGATAACCTACCTTTCAGTTTCAAATCAGTAGACTAGAAAACAGAGCTGATTACAGAAAACCTCAGCTTTGGGATTTGAACTAATGCAGTACATTTATAATCTTGCAAATCATTTGCTTGTGGAAGAAGTGAGTATATTGTATATATGAGAAAAAACAATTTGCACAGGTATGTGAGTAGAAACATCATGAACTATAGAAGTGATTTCTGATTGTCTCCACCTGGCCTTCCTTTCTTTCATAATATAATAGTCTTAACTGGGTGCCTGGTTATTCAGGACAGAGTTTCTTCTCTAGCTTTCACAGCACCTGCGCATTGCCAGTGGCAGCTCACTTGTCAGACTTGGCTCTGTCTGATTAGTGAGCCGGAAGAAGTGTGTAGCAGCTTTCACATGTTGACTCTGAAGAACAGCGAACCTGATCTCTTTAACTCTCTTCATGGTTCCATCAATCGCAGATTGTTGTTCTCTTCTTTTTTGTACAGTGAAGTGCATCCATTATTTTGTTTACTTGCTTTTGTTGTTATTGCCACCACTGTATCTAAATGTAAAATACCCTGTCAGTAATGTTATTATTATCTTCAATTACTTATGAAAAACTACACCACTATGCTCTGATTACTCTCCTGTTGTTCCTAATGCCTTTAAAACCAATTAGTTTGTAAAAAAACATTTTATGTCAGGAAGCAAGCAATAATTGAAAAGGAATCCAAAATATATGAAGCATATTACAAAGATAGGTAAAAGGCTTTTTGTTATTATGAATAGATCGCTCGGGTCAGGTATATTCTATGTGTTAATGTGAACAGTAGAAAGTTGATTATAAAGTGGACTCTATGCAAGATTCAAATATTTCAGAGCTAGTATATATTTTTATAAAATTCATGTGATTCAGTTCGGTCTAATTTGCCTGTGTCACTGATGAAAACATTGGTGGAATAAGTGTGGGACTGAGTCAGTTTTCTTGACCTCTCTTTATTACCTCATCAACATCAGAATATTACCACTTCAAAATAATACAAGACAAGGAAAAAGATTTTTACTATAAACATGTTCTTCTAATGGTTCCCAAATGATAACAAATAAACAAAAATATGAAGCTATTGTGGATGAGTTCAAAGTGTGATTGAGATTATTAAATCCATTAACTATGATAGTTACTGACATGCAATAACATTCATAATTCAGGAATATCTTAGCAAGACATCAAAACTCATGTCATACTAGTGAAAAGAAAACAAATACAAGAAATCAATAACCTAGTTATTCCAAAAAGAACTGCAACAATTAAATATTAAGAGAAAAAAAATATATATATATATTAGCAGTTGAAAACTATGGAAAGCTTTACATATTAATAAGCAATTACATAAAAGAGAGATTATGCAATTGAGAGAAATTCCAAAACTGTATTATTTAAGGAAGGCCTAGATTTTTGTTATGATTTCTGTCATAGATTGAATTGTAACCTCAAAATTTATAGACTGAGGCCTTAACTTCCAACGTGACTGTGTTTGGAAAGGTGTTTGGAAGGTTTAAAATATGGTTAACTTTCAATGGAATCATGAGAGGGGCCTCAACCCAGTAAGATGGATGTCCTTATGGCAGGAAGAGATGCCAGAAAACAGGTAAGAAAAGAGGGCACAAGAGGAGGAACCATGGTTAACACAATAAGAAAGCAGCGGTTTGCAAGATGAAGAGATTTCCACAAAAATCAAACCAGCTGGTACTTTGGTCTTGAATTGTGGGCTTCAAGAACTGTTGGAATACAAATGTCTGTTGCTTTAACTGTCCACTAGGTGATACTTTGTTATGATAGTGCTATGCTATAAAATCTCAAAGTAGGGTCAAAAAAAGAATATCAAATGAGGGCACCATGCACAGGTTGCTATGAGGAGAACCAGACATCAGCCCTTTCCTGTCAGTGCCATTTGCAGACTGTAGGGGAGGAGAACAAGAGCCAATGAGAAGTCAAGTACTGCCTGCAAGTTGGTACCACACATGGGCTGCCGGGAGGAGAACCAGATGCCAGCCCCTTCCGGTGCACAGGCTGAGAGGCAAGAGGAGCCAGAGAGCCAACATGCAGCCATAAGTGACTGTCGGATCCAGAAAAACAGCCTGAGAGGACAGCTATTGAGGTAAAATACAGCTTCATGCTTTTAGTGTTTAGTATTTCACTGCTTTGCAGGCCTAAAGCTGGCAGTCTGAGCATCTATTTAAAGGATAAGAATACATAAAGTAGCATCTATGGAGGATCGCCTTCTGAGGTGGCAGCCATTGTTAATTCTTATCTTGTTTGAAGTCCTGTAGCATTTTCATTGTTTTATTTGGTTGGGTTTTATTCTGTTTTGTATCATTTGGTTTTATTATATCTGATAGCATTGGCAACTATTTTGAAGATAACAAGCTCTCTTATGGTAACCATTTTGGATTTACTATTACCTTGTTTTGAAGTCCCATACTGCATTCACTGTATCGTTTTAATTGGCTCTATTCTCTTCTGGTTTGCTTGATTTTTACTGTATCTGAAGTTATGGGCAACTAGTTTGAAGATAACAGGAGGCATTATGATAACCATTATTGAGTTCCTATTATCTTGTTTTCAAATCCTGTGTGACACCATTGAGAGTTTTTGTTTGTTTGTTTGTTTTGTTTTGTTTTTTGGTACCAAGGATCAAACTCGTACTTGCCAGGCAGGCACTTATGCCATTGAGCTAAATCCCAACCCACACCATTGTGTTTTGAGTGGTTTTATTTTTGCTTGGTTTTATTCTCTTTAAAATAAAAATTACCAATAAAAGAATATAAAGTGAATGTTATTAATCAGCATTGGCCGTAATTCTAGATTTCAGTGGGATAAATTGTGTCTTTAGTGATTTTAAAGAAAAAAAATTGTGTGTGCCTAATTGATGCCTCTGACTTTTCCCCCGAATTTCTCATTCTGTTAGTTATGACTAAGAACTAAATTTTTGTGACAGGTGCCAGACCATTTATTTATCAGTAATTAATACAAATATATGGAGAAACTATAAGGACCAAACTGAAACCACAAATGCCAACATAAACCATACCTTCATAAGAAACTTTAGGATCAAGAAAGGGGCAAAATTATCAAGTACCCTATCAAAAGTATATCAGCTCTGGCCATTTGAGAAATGCAAATTAAAACAACACTGAGATTTTACCTCACCCCAGAAAGAATGGCTAGTATTAAGAAATCAACCAATAACAAATGCTGGAGGGGTTGTGGAGAAAAAGGAAATCTTCTCCATTGTTGGTGGGAATGCAGACTGGTGCAACCACTGTGGAAATCAGTGTGGAAATTGCTTAAACAGCTAGGATTGTAGGTCCCATCCAACCCAGCTATTCTTCTTCTTGGTATCTTCCTAAAATAATTAAAAACATCATACCAAAATGATATATGTGCACCTATGTTTACACCAGCACAGTTTATAGTAGCCAGATCTTGGAAACAACCTAAATGCCCCCATCAACTGAGGAATGGAGAAAAAAGGGCTGGTGTTTCTATATAATGGAATTCTATTCAACCATAAAGAATGACAAACTGGACATGTTTATAGGTAAATGGATGTGCCTTGAAAACTCAATTATTAGTAAATAAATATATCGTGCATATATAATCAACATGTCATTAATATGATAATGAAAAAACATGTATTTTTGTCCCAGAGAAAATGAATTCAGCCAAGCACGACTCAGGCCACATCTGCCTTCACTTTAACTCACTGTGAACCATTTTGAGTTGACCTTTGGATGTTTTAAGAAATTTTTGGTGTGTTATAAGGTTTGGGTTTTTTTGCATGTGGATATGCAGTTGTTCCAGTATATTTTTTGAGGGTACAATAACCTTTCTCTACTTAATTGCTTTTGCATCTTTGCCAGAAATCAGTTGTCTGTTATGTGAATATTTATTTTGGCACTTCATGTTGGTACTTTGGTGGTTTGTCTATCTTGATATCAACCCCATTTTGTCATGATTGGTGGAACTTCGTGATAAGTCATGGGATTGGGGAGGGTTGGAGCTCTAATTTTGTTCCTTTATTGAAGTTGTTTAGACTATTCTGAGCCTTTTTTACTTTTACAGAAATGTAAGAATCAAAATGTTAATCTATATGAAAAATGATTTTGACAATTTGATAAGGGATTGTGTTTTCTAATCTTTATTATTTTCTTCTATTCATTTTTGGTTTCATTCTGTATTTTATTTTTAAATAAAAAAGCATAGATAAAGCAGAGTTATTGTTTTATAGCTGTGTTATATAATAAGTATGTTTATATTTTCTTTACGTTTCTTTCAGGGACTTGAACTAAAACTCATTTAAAGTAATATTAGGGTTAAAAATCATGGAATAAATGCATCATATCCAATAATTAAATATAAACCTCATGTCATTTTAATATTTTATGTATTCACAATAGAAATAGACAAACAATAGTCCTCACTCATAATAATTTTAAGAGCTTAGGTCATTGCATCAAATAAATTTAATCCCAACTAAACATACCCTTTAAATAAGCTTTCTTATATGTAAAGGACATTGTTTTAATTGACTTGGTACTTTAGTGAGTCTAAGCACCATGTGCAATTTTAATTCATTATAGTGTATAAAATAATTGTAAATTCTTGCTGAAGTCACTTGACTTCTCCAGATTTTAATTTCCTCAAATGTGAAAAGAGCTGAGATAGGACCATAGAACTTGGGAGGATCAGTGCAGTAATGTCCCCCCTCTGTTCAAGGCCCCCTCTGTTTGCACCCTTAGATAATTCTGCCTGCATTAATTCTGGACCTAACCATTTTCCTAATTTTGGGTGGTAAAGCAATACATTGGAAAAGGGCTTGCACTTTTAAACTTGTCCTTTCTAAAGCAGTGGGAACTCTGACACATGAACAAGCCCAGGTGAGCCTGAAGAATAAAGTATGTATCAGTCAGTCATGCCCACATTCAGTGCCTCTGCTAAGAGCAGGACCATCAGCAGAACATCTGTCACTGTCAGCCTATGCTGGACCAGCATGCCCACAGTCCACTTTGCTGGCTACTTAGATGTGTGGGTGAGCCAGTTCCAAGCATCCATGCTTGGAGACCACAAGAACTTCTACATAATTCTGAAAAGAATTCAAGGGAGCCTCTAAATTTTGAATGATTAGTAGCACTAATAGTTAATGGTATAATACATAAAGCCATCCTCAGTTCTAAAATATTTATTATTATTACTATCATTAGTTGGTACTACATTATGAAATTGCAAAGGACAGTCACGTCAAGCAGAAAACCTGTTCAAGTCTTTCTATTTGAACAAATGTGCGAGCCGTCCTTGTTAGCTTGGGACAGTCCTAGTTTTCCCCTATTGTTCTAAGCACTTTTCTTTTTCAAAACCATTTCAATTGAGGCAATACATTATGATCTTGAGATATATCCAATACACTTGGAAAATGACATAGAAAACAATGTTGATAATTATCCATAGTCCATATCCAGTAATCCATGTCCTCATTGGACGCAAAACATTCAAAGCCCTAGGGGTGGAATTCTGACACAAAAATCAATAAAATAAGATCTATTTTTATGAGCACCTGTACATGTAAACTTATTCTATGTATTATGTGGTTCAGATACTCGGTTTTGGAACCTAGTTGCTTGTCATCCAGTTTCATGTAAACCCTGTGATTTTCGGTACCTCAGGTTAGTCATTTGGAAAGAAATATGATAGTAATAATAATTAATAATTAATTCACCAGTTAATTGTGTTCATACATGCATGTATACTATATATTTACCTTAAAGCAGTATTTATCTGGTAGCAGTATATGAAATATTATAAGGAAAACATAGGGGCAATAATATATATTCTTTGCTTTTTGCCTGTGATAATATAGAAAAGAAAAAATCATGAATAATCTCCTTAAAGTTATGATATACACCATAACTTAAATATGCTATAGTTGATTCTGTCTAAATTCCATGCATATGTGTATTATGTGACCATGTACAATGCCTGTGTAAAACAGTGCTGTATCTTATTTACTCAAATGAGTCCTGCCATTAGTTTCTATTAAATTATTAAAATAGTATAAAATTTAAAATGCGGATTTTTGATAATTGTATTTACTTTTCTCTTTTCCAAAGTAATTTCAAAGTCTTTTGAATTGCCAAAGGCATTTATTTATAACTGGAACTGTTTATATTGGTTAACTGAGAAAATCACTAGTTGTGGAGAAAGTGTGTTGGATTGCACATAATAACTGAGTACGTTGGAGATGTCCACTGGAAATACAGTAAACAGAGATAAAAATGTGCACATCAGGATTATTGAAGATGCCCCCTTTATCAGTCAGATGTGACTTTAAGGAATGATGTGTGTATCTGACACAAAAATGGAAAATACTTTTCTTACATGTTGTGGGTGTCACCTGTAACTTGTGACTTTTGGCTTGTCTCCATCTAGCCTTCTCAGCACAGTAATGACTGACATGTGCTATAGCTGTTGTCAGCTGTTGTTGATTCCAAAATAGAAAGACTAGATGATTTCAATTGTGCTTACATGCAATGGCTTTTATGTTTCTGTGTCAATATTAGTAGTGCTCTAAATAAATTCAGACATTAAAACTACCAGCAAATTAAAATCCTGGAAAGACAAAAAATCACAAAAATTATTCCTTTCACTGAATTACCCACTGACTTTAAAAATATTAATTGTATTTTAGTTATACATATAAAGACACAATTAACATACATATGAATGATAGAATTATCGTTAGTTTACAGCCTAGAAATTAATAGCACAAATAAAATTAATAGGATTTGAGTGTGAGGTCTTTAATTATTGAAAGAGCAAAGACAATCACATACGTTAAGCCAGCTGCTGTCCAGAATGAGAGTGAAATAGTACTAAAACTTGAAATTTATGTATTACCCTAACTGTACCTATTTTCAGAGATGTTTTCTCATGGGTCCAAGTGAGGCACAGAAAGTAAGAGAAATGATGGTTTCTCAAACTTTCACTTGATAGAAATGACAAAGAAAGTATAACTTTTGTCTAGATGAAACATGTATACATTGCTAAAAGTACTCTTTCAAATACATGTATTTTTATTTGCATTTTAATGTACTTATCTTGACTTTTCTTCAACATTTTCTAACCCTGCATAGAAAATAAATATCTGAATAACAAAATTTAAAAGAAGAACAAATGCAAAATAAATTGCTGTTTTCCATGCCTCCAACCTTTAAAAATTCTAATACTTGTAACAATAATTGCATACAAGTTAGATAAATGAAAGTTACAGGGCTAGAGGTCTAGCTCAGTGGCATAAGTGCCTGTCTGGGAAGCATGAGATTATGAGTTCAATTCCTGGTACAAAAAAAATGTTACAAATTTCCTGTTGAATGACAATTTGTGGAAGACTTTTGTTGTATTTTAAGATCTTAATTTTTTGCTAAGATTTCTTTGTAAATTACATACATGTTTGCAATACATTCATCATGGTGAGGTGGTACATATACACAACACATCTGAACTAGAGGGAGAAGCTGGGTCTTTTAGCTGGGCACAGTGGTGTACGCCTCTTTTTCCAGCATTTAGGAAGCTAAGACAGGAAGATTGTCAGGAGTTCAAGTCCGGCCTGGGCTACATAGTGAAAGTGATATCCTGTCTCAAAACTATAAATAACTAAAAATACTGGAAATGTAACATTAAAAGGAGGATTTTGCAAATAGCTCCAAGCATGCAAGTAATAAATATGCCATGAAAAAGCCTAATTGGCTTTACTAGTAGAATCAGAGGAAGTGTCACATCCTTTCAACTTTGTTCTGAACCAAACACTCCTGAACAGATGTGTCAGGTATAAATGGCACATTTAGCACAGCATTTACCAACAAGCATGATCAGAGAGAAACAGCAAGATGGGGAAGATACTGAAAACGGTATTCCATTTAAATACCTGTAGATGCTAGAAAGAAATGCGTATTTGACAGGTAAGGTACAGAAGTCAGAATAGCTACAGACAAACACTTAGAAAAGAGGAAATAGAAAGTACTCTTGTTTTATGGCTTCCAATATATTCAGAAAAAGATTTTGTTCAATAATAGGTTTCTAGGAGGTCAGACACTATTATGGATTAAAAACTTGGTGGTTAACAATGCCAGTGGAATTAAATCACCATGATGCTGAGCGTAGATGTTTCACCTGAGGAAGTTGCCGGTGTAAATAGAGATGTGGAGAAGGAGAAGCTAGGCCTTGAGGTGCATTGAGGCATTGAGGCATTGTGGGCTCTCCTATGTGTTGCTGTTTGAGCTGTTGCTTCTCCTAGAGAAGCTCTGGTCCTCACATCAAGCACTGCTTCGTTGCTGCACAGAAGAAGACGTGTGTCTCCAGGATGGTCTCGGCACGCTGGCTTCCTGGCATGTACTCAACTGTGCTTGCTGGAGGGCCTCTGTGTCGCTGAGGAAGGCTGTGATGTTTTTCAGGACAGCCCTGGACTTTGTTGTGAGTGTGACTTCTTGGCTTCAGCGTAGAACCTTCCTTCCACTAGCACAGCTCCTTCACCTCTCTGGCATAGACTTCCTGGCTTCCACCGCTGACCTTTGGGCCTTCCCAGCATGGATCCATATAAGAAACTGGCATGAGTCCCTATGGGCTCTGGACCTCCAGTTGGACTTGTGAGAGACATTGTCATGAGCTCTGGGTCTTCATCTGGAGTCATATGGGATACTGCTATGGGACTCAGGCCCTTAGCCAAATATTTTATGTCTTTGGTGCTATGTATAGATTTCCTGCATTTTCTTGTGTTACCTCTGGGTGACCATCGTAAAACAAGATTATAAACTCCATGTCCTGATTCTATTTGTTTTCCTCTCCACCCTTGACTACAACAGAAATCAAAGAAAGAAAAGCCCACCTAAAAGGTAATATTATTCTACTCCCTAAAGTCCTGGTTCAGACAACACAGATAGCAAGAAAACTATAGACTCAGTAGTATACAAACAATTGAGTTCCAGTGTTTAATATTCCCCCTAGTCCTGAAGTCCCTCATTTCAAGGATGTTCAAATGTACAATTAGCTAAGAAAAAGTGAAAGCAATTTGTTTTTATAATAAAGAGTATGCATACTTATTAAAGAAAAAGCTCCATTCAACACCCCACTCCAAACATCTCAACATCAACAATTTGGGGGAGAAAATTTGTCAAAGCAAAAGTCCAAAGGTCCAGAAACAGTTGACAGGCTATTTACCTGACCCAAAATATTAATTATTTCTGATGTGAGATTTATTTACAAAGGAACTCAGAGATTTATATTTAAAATAAGACAAAGTTAAAACAAACAAAAATTTAAAATAAAAAAATGAATATGAGATGGAACTTCCAAGAAGTATAAAAGTTTTTTTTTTAATGTGTAGCTCATGTAGGAGAAGAGAAAGAAATATGTGCTTTTTTTGCAAGGGAAAGCAGGACACTTATGGATGAATGCTATCATATCCATATTTTAAAGTGCCCTATATATGCAAAGAGCTCATAAACAGCTTCTGCTCTCACAGCTTCCCTATTCCAACCCTCTTGTTTCTGTGTATTTTCAAACCAACCACCTTCATTATAGCACTAGGATTCAGTCTTGTTTCCTGACCGAAACTGTCTCCTGACCTGCAAACTGTCAGGCTACATGATCTGTTTAATTTCTACCACTATTCCTTTATGACAGCCCATTTTAGATCCCAAAGGTATGGGAACTGTGACCCTTCTCATCTATATATTCCAGCAGGAGGACACACTTGAGCTCAATTCTAGAATATTCAAGAGGTATATAATTCAATAAAAAATTATTTCCAATATTACTTTTCATAGATGTCCATGTTTCAGGGCAGAAAATCAATTTTCAATAATTTCAGCTGCTTTGTGAAAGCTTAAAAACTACCCAAAGATGGTTCAAATTTACTGAACCCTGAGGGCCAGCCCCATACTGTTCAGAAAGAGCATACAAAAATCCTATTCCCTGGATAGGAGTAGAAGACAGCTTTAAACACTTACTGAATATTAAGTTTCTCATGCAAAGAATTCATTCTTTTTACATGTTATAGTTAACTCATACCATTTCACACACCAGCTCAAAGCACTGAACCTATGAATAGATTTAACTTACGCCGGGTTGTGTCACCACATGCAAGTGGAAATTGGAGCAGCATTGATGTTACACGGAGCTAAAGGTTACATAACCTTTAATCATGTTCAGAAGCAACTCAGAAATAATGAATTTTAGCCAGAAACCCTACAGGTATAATCTGAGATCCAGAAAAAATAAAATGTACTACAGTCTTCCTAAGGAGGATAGTCCCAGCTATATTTGAATGAGTCTTTCCAGTTTCCCTTAACCTATCATTGGGGCACAGAACATGCTCACATTTTGTTTATAATTCTATTCATACTATAAAGTTATGACAGAGACAACAGCCAGCTATGTTTATAGAAGAGGGAGCTGATAGAAGATGACAATTGATAACAAGTTTAGGTTGGAATCATATCTTCAATTTACTTTTTGTGTAGTGCATAATCATGGAGCCTTGACCAAAAATTTTCTGCAGACTTTGTATTAGGTAAAATGTTGAAGAAAAATTTATCCTTACCATATTTATAGTAGCCTATTAAGGAGGTTTAAATATTAAAACTGTTTCTTTTATGATGAAAGCCATTAGCAATTAGATGTCAGAAAACATTGACATAAATTAAGACAATAACAGAGATCTGGCTACAGCCATGGTGGAACCCAGGCAGCTGCACAAGGAAGCAATTCGCCCAACCTCTTGGTAAGCACCTCTGTCCAGCACAAACCAGCAGGAGACCCAGTCTGCATCCCCTGTAAGCCTACCCGTGCACAAGCTGGGAATCAAACATCTCAAACCTCCCTCACTTGTTAGCAACTGGGGATGGAGGTCTCAGCATCTCTTGGGAGGATGACCGTATGCAATATAGCAAATATGGGGGATTTCCTTCTATCTTCTGTTTGAAAGCAAATGTTGTCCTCTCTGTTTTGTTTCATTATGATTGTTTTACTCTATTCAATATTCTCTTTTGATTGGTTTTATAATGTTCTGCCTTTAGTTTGATTTTGCTAATTGGCTAGACAACTATTGTGCAGATAATGAGATATACTATGGTACCTATTAATGTTATCCCAGTAAACTGCTGTAAGTTCTGTATCAATTGCATTTCTACTATCTTCAAAAAAACAAACAAACAAACAAAAAGACGTAAGAACAACTAGGGTTGAATAAAGGAGAATAAAAAAGGAGGGAGGAGATTATCGGTATATGTGTATATGTGTGTGTGTGTGTGTGTGTGTGTGTGTGTGTGTGTACAAGATAGATAACTATACTCCTAATGTTAGTTCGTCAAAAAATGAGTTTTCATTATTTGATCATCTGATCATTTGTTCCATGCATAAATCTTGTAATCTGAACAAGTACTTTTAAGATAACAATATGCACTAGTGTAAATTTCCTGCTATTTTTTGGAAATTTTGTGTAGTTTTTACCCTTTTTTGTTTTTACAATAAAAAAAATTACATCTGGAATGAATGGTTTTAACAGGTTACAGTCAAAGAAAGCATTAAGGAATATACATAGTTCTTTTTTTCACACTGTTATTCATTAAAATGCCCAGAAAGGAGTGTCCTTAAAACACACTGATTTATCTTTCTAAAGAAATACCTTCATTACTTGTTTTTTATACTATTCTGTTAGCTGTAAGCACATGTAAAATTGCCAAATAAATTTCAGATACATTGTAGTGCTTGAAAGCAGAAAATACTATTGGAAGGTATTACACTTGAATCATATTGTTGTCTAACACTTAACTCCAACTGAACTAAATCATCCAAATTTATTTGAGGTTGGCAAACACATGTTAAAAATATATAACTTGCCATTTTTGCTTCAATTTATAACTCTCCTATTTCTCTTTTAAAACTTTATTTCATTTGTATTGGTAAAGAGTTCTAGAATCATAGAAATAATTTCAAATACTAATTTGAAACACTCAATTTACTACAAGTAAATCTAGTGTCCTGCAAATTTAATAAACCTTCCTCTCATGCTGTCATCCAAATGTTGCTGAGAGTAGTAACTTGCACAGGACCAAGGACAGGACACTATGGTTCTCCATGTATACTTCTTCAAGGACAAAGATTTGCTCTATGCCAGGGCTGGGGGCTGACAGCAGAGTGAATTAATGCAATTTATTCTTAGAGCAAATGTGACCATTCAGCGTAATGTCTTAGTTATGATAGAGATGAAAAATCAAAAGAAATCATTTCAGACCAAAGTAAAGAAGAATAGGACAAAGACACTGTGTAATCTACTTTATGTCTATGAGAAATTTGGACCTTTGATATTAATCACATCTAATTCTTTCAACATCTCACCAACATCATTTAAAGTCATAATTATTACTACATAGCAAGAGAGGATCGCCAGCTCAGAGGTCATGGACTGAAGCCAAAGTATTGACATTAAAGTCTGTTTGCTTCAACAAACTCAACTAAGTTTGATGAGTCTGGACAATGGACATCTGGGCAGTAGCTGTATGATGAGATGAAATAGAGCCAATGTAAAATAGAAACATTTAAAATACACAATGACTCAGAATATGGCATATATAAGTGAAACGGTACATTTTGATCAAGGGGAGAAATAGACAAGGGAAGTTATATACAAGTATGCCATTTCAATGCAGACTGTCTTGCTAGTCATGGTTTTTGCTCATATAAGTAGAGGAAAAGATGTTGAAGACAAGGATTAACATTTGTACTTGTTATATTTGAAATATGAAATTATGAGCATTACTAAATGCAAAGAATAAATGGTACAGCATTGTTTCTGTATCTACATCTAGAGTACCATACATCTGACATGTATTGCTAAGGATCAAACTTTTCTTACCGCATACCCTTTAATTATGGAAGTCAGCGGGAAATAGTCTAGAGAAAGCAATCACTAAATTTCATGGCAAAATCAGCCCACAAAGACACTCACATTGAAATTCTTGCAGGAGTTGAAGGGAACAAAATTACCTAGGCAGTATGGAAACGATTCATTATTAGGTGGCATAGTGCCTGGCAGATACAGGACAGAGTGAAGGTGATTGAATCTCTGTACTTCCTACCCCTCAGCTACCCACCTTGGCCACTTAACCCTTCACTCAGTTTCTCACACATATGATGAGAATAATAATACCCAAGAATTCTGTGAAAAGTGCTTGGAAACTGCAATATACTCTAAGGAAAGTATTAAGTGCAGACATCACTTCTAGAGAATTCACTTCTTTTCTTTCATCTTCTTTTTTTTTTTAATAAAATACCTCTAAAATAAGAAGACAGGTATCCTTCACTTGGGGGTACATAAAATCAATTACTTAGACAATTTCTCTTTTGTATAACTTTACTTGGTGAGAAATACTGGTATCAGAGAGTTTGGTCTGCCGCAATTGGAGATTTGCTTAAAATTTCAGGTTAGGGCAAGGATATAGTAAATTGGAAAATTCCATATAGAAAGTAAATCTAAGTGGTTGGTTAAGAATCAAGATGGGATGCAACCATTTTGGAAGGTGGTTTGGCAGTATCTTTTATACTAAAGTTGAATACATATCCTGTGATGACCCAGAAATTCCACACCTACATATAGACCAAGCAAATGCATACTCGTATTTATCAAGAGATGTGTAATAGAATGTTTATAGAAATGTAATTCACAGCAACTTCAAACTGAAAATTACAAAAGAGACCTTCAACTGACAACTAGAAAAACTGTGATATATCCACACAAAGGAATACTATTTAACAATAAGGATGAATGGCATACAATTATATGGATGATTTTCAGACATAACGTTAAGCAAAGAAAAGAAACAACACAATGAATACTGTGACGTTCTATTCACATAAGATATAAATACAAAAGCAACTAAATCATGCTGTTAAAAATGAGAAAAATTAGGAATTGGGGTACAGGGACTGGAGGGCTACATAAAAAGTTTTAATGATAGTGGAAATTTTCTATTATTAAATCTATGTATGACCACCCAGATTTTTAAGTTTTTGAAAGTTAATGAAGCTCCATACTTATGCAGTCAAATTTCTGCATACATGTTATACTTAATTTAAAAATTAAGAAATTACATTAGAATAATAGTGTTTGATTTTAGCATATGCTTTTATCTTTTTCCTGTAGCCTTCAGAAGACAAGAGATCTCAAGAAACCAAAAGAAGTTTAAGTGTATGTGAGTTCCTGAATAAATGCCAGAAAACACATTGTTTGGAGACATTATTAACACTTCTTGCAATTTAAATGTTAATGTTTTAAGCATAACCTTATGCCAAAGGGAAAATGCTCTATTTGCTTCCAATATGTAAATTTTAAATTTACATAACTGTATCCTAATATTTTTCTTATAAATGTGAAATTAGTATAAAAAGTCTTTTATATCTCTATTGCATATTTATATGCAATATTACCATCTGTCCCCTTTGACTCATTTCTGGAAGTAGTAAACAATTATACTGCTACCTACTAGTGATGCCAACTCTAAGTTTCATGTAGTATGTGAAACTTCAGGAAGACAAATACTGCAACATGTACTACATTGCAAGTCATATATCTTAATGTATAGAATCACATTCATGTTTTAATATTAGTCTTTGAATTTTTTCTTCAAATAAAATGCTACTTTACATAAATGAATTTTACTTCACATTTTTATATTACTAGTATACATATATATATATATATATATATATATATATATATATCTTAATATTTACTGAAAGGATAAGTTTTCATTTGCCAAGTATACTTTTCTCTTATCTATGGCTACTGCACTAAAAGTGAGAGCAGTTTTAAAATGATTTTGTGAAACTTTGGTGCACATGATTATTTCTTTTTTTTTTTTTGATGGTAGCAAAATTTGGCTTTATTCAACCGTTTTTTCCTACTTTTTGAAGAGCCACATGCTTTTATTAAGTCACATATACGCCATTTCATTGCGAAAAGACAACCACTTAAAGTTTGCTACAGGCACTTGAGTTTATGAAGTTTGTTCTACTGGTATTTTGATATTAGTTGTAAAAAAGAACACCAGTTACCATGATGCGCTGATTTCTCTGTCATGAACGTATCAAATATTCTTTCAGTCCTTCCAATTTCCTCTAGAGTGACGAGTCCAAAGAGATGTATTTCATCTCCAAACAACATGCATATACTTAGCATTAGCCAAGGGGCTTCCACCTCTGTCAAGGCAGATCCCCTCTGCCTCAAGGGAGAGACATCCTGGCTGCAGAATAACCTCCTTCTCTTGAGAGGAGACCTAAGCTTTTTTTTTTTTTTTTTCATTATTATGAGTCACATTATCAAACATTTTATGATTCATTACTTTTCAGTGATACTTGATTCCTTTTTCCCCCTTATTTTCCACTCTGGAACATATACTAAAGGGTAAACAACACAAATGTGCTTTTCTATCTCCCTTTCTCTTCTGTATGCAAGTCTCCTGGCTGTCAGTGACAAGAATGGTTACAGGGATGATAAATATGTAGTTTTACCATCAAACAGTTTAAAAAATATGGCCAGGGTCTGCTGTTTTGAGAGGAGAGACAGTCTAAAAACAGTTATAAAAAGCTATAATAATGATTAAACATATATTTTCCTGTGATATGACAAAAATTAACTATAAAAGCTAGCAATTTTACCTAAAAACAGTTCTTAAATATAAAGTTGTAATATTTTCCAAATTTCACATTTGCATGTAACTTGTTATTTAAAAATTAAGTCACGATGCCTACTCTGTAGTAGGTATCTAGATTTTAATCCTTAAATCTAATAACGATCTTAATCAATAAGCAAACCAGCAGAGTCAGAGAACAGGTGAGCACTAAATTACACAGGGCTCTTGAGTGTTCCTCAAAGCACCTGGAGGCAGCCTGGGTGCTTCAGAACAGTTAATAGCTAGAAATGACATTAACAGTGTAAGGTGATATTGCTGGATATTAGAATGTACATTAACGCAAAAATACATATGTATAAATGTTGTTGTTTCAACCACAAATTAATTTGTAAGTAGTACAGATTACTGAACAATTTCACAGAAGTACATTTTTTCCTATTCTCTGCAGAACATTTTACATATGGAGTCAAGTTGTTGCTGAGATACTTTGACTTCCTGATGATTAACAAAAGCAAAAAAAAATCATAAACATTATTTGGTATTGTGTGCCTGCTATCTCAACTTATTTTCACTCACTGGACTGTACTCTTAAAATTCAGCCATGTAAGGCTGATATTTTTTCTAGCCACAATTGTGTAAGAATAATAATTTTAATTAGTGCACAAAACTGGATAACTCTAAGTTATAACCATGTACATAAAAATATTATATATATATACATATATATATATATATGTATATATATATATAAATATTTGGAAATGTGAATTGAGTTTTCCAAACATATATTACAAAACAACAATATGTATTACTTTGGCAGCAAATGTTACTTATATGATATGTACTATTTGCATCATTTATGTTTTTGGAATAAAATATGAAGTGGCCGTCCTTACTAAAGGATACCAATACTTTAATAGTGTAGGGTAGAATATGCAGCCTCTTTGTCCAGTACCTTTTGTTAACTTCCCATCTTCTGACTGATCCTTAAAGTTAAGGTCCTTTTCTGCCTATTCTTCTCACGATATCTAAGTAATTTCTTTCCCTATAATTAGCTTCTATTTCCCTGAAATCCTGGGTGTTTCTTTATAGTGTACATAGATTTTTCAGTTCTCTGTACAGAGACTACTAAATATCTCAACCCAGATATTCTAGGTTTGTTTCAAAAGCAAGGTATCCATGGGCTGAGGAATTAGCTCAGGGGCATAACCACCTGACTTGCAAATGCAAGCTTATGAATTTGATCCCAGGTACAAACAAAACAAAACACAAGGTATCCAGAACAGAATTTTTTACCTTCTTTTTCTATTTAGCTATCTTTTAAGAAGACGTGGGGAACAAAAGAAGTAGGAAAGATGAAGAGGGGGAGGGGGAGGGGAGGGGGCAGGAGTATGGGAAGGGGGCAAGGAGGAGGAGGTGAAGAACACCATTAACAACAACAGCAAACAACCACTACTGAAAAAAAAAATGCTCCCCTGAATCCTCAGCTAGAAACCTGGGAGCTCTGCATATTCTCTTCTCTGTCCCTCTCCACAGCCAGGCTTTGTGCCCCCAGGGCCCATGTCTTTGACACTCTGCAGCCTTGCCATGGACTCCTTTCTCATTCCACAGCTCCAGCGGTCACTCCTAACCCATTTACCCACTTCTATATGAAATGTCTTTTCCATTGGAAGATCTCATCTCTCTGTTGCAAAAATCTTCTGTTTTGTGCCTGTAGTATCATTTCTACAATGGATAGAAACTTATCTACTTTCTGCCAGAGTAATGATTTTAAAATGCAAATCTTGTCCTGCCTCTTTATGGAAAGACTTCCTTTAGTTTCTCATAGAGGAAGCTATATGGCTTTCACATATTAAAGAGCAGAGGAAAATTGGTGCCAGGAAATTGTTAAAATATGAGTAATATTTTCAGCATCTAATCTCAATTAGAATTGATGTACAATTAGAAAGAAAATGTTAAATCAACTATCCTTCTATTTTATGCCAGAGGCTCAGGCCAGAATAGCTTCAATTGGCTACATAATAGCCGTAATTGATATCTTCTTTTGTCCTCCCCACTAACTGAGAATAGATGAGGACATACGTTTCCATACCTGTATATTTAAGTTTCTTAACTTTTTTGCCAAGTAGGAAACCTTGAGCATAGCATATTGCAGATATCAAGCCTTTGTCTGTTCTTAAAGATATCAAGACTCTTGATACCTGCTGTATGCAAAGATGCAAAGGAAGCTGAGCCAGCAAAGATTCTCACCACCCACTGCTCAGTGGGCTTCCCTCCCTTCCACTTTGAGGTGAATGATCAAAATGACATGGTAAGAAGGAAACAAAATTGACACAGGGTAGTATTGGAGTATTACAGGTCAGACTTGTACATGGAAGCCTCTATTTGTCAGATTTAAGCCTATGAAATTTGATACAGATAATATTTGCTGACTGATGCTGTATTGTAAACGTGTGCAAGAGAACTGCTGTTTTCACTGTCCCCAGGGCCTGCAGATTATGGGAGCACAGAGTGTGAACATGATGATGCAAAGTCTTTCTTTAAATGAAAGTGAAATATGCAAGCAGATAAATTTTGAGTTTTCATTGAAGCTGAATTGGGCATTGGAACCCTGATTACTGTTTTGCCTGTCCCTGTCCCCAACCACCTCCTGCAGGAGCCTAGCTACTGTTTTCATCTTGGAGAGCTTGATGTTAACCCCATTAGTCTATGGGATAATGTTAGTATCTGGTTATGTGGCATAACAAGCCCCCAGAATTCTGTCCTAATTACCTGTTTTGATTTGTTACTTTGTACTATACTTCCAGCTGCCCATTCACCCAGGCCTCTGCTCTTCCCCAACCTTCTGTACACACACTTTTTGCTCTTGCTGGCTTCTCATTGCTTACTTCAAGGGAGTTGTTTTTCTCAATAGATTGCTGCTGTATTTTCCTTCCCTTATGCTGATATCCACTCATCATGTTTCATGTTGTAAAGTTTATTTGTAGGATAACCACTCACTGAGCCCATTTCCTGTGCTTTAGCTAAAATCATTCCTAGTACCTTATCCCATTGCATGCTGTGCATAATTAGGCATAAATTGTATTGTGTATTTATTTTAAATATTTGTTAACTGTGATAAATTTTTAAAATACAAAAGAGTAGAAAGAAGATGGTAACTTACATTTATTTATATTCCTTTCACCTACAGTTTATCACTTTGAAATCGCTGAATCATTTTGATTTTTATCTGTTCTTAAAGAAAATCACTTTTGGACTCATGCAGAGAACATGGCGGATAGATAATAACAGCTATGGAGGCTCTCTGAGATAGCCACCTTAGATTCCAGGAATGGTGTGGTGTGGGGAGTCCTAAGCAGGGGAAGATATTCCCTGCTGACCCAGGAGAGAACTAAGCTGAGAGAAACCAACTGGAAATGCAATCCCAGTGCTATGACTGGAACAGATAAAGTCTCAGCACTGAAGCTGGAACCCATGCCTCTGGAAACCGTGGCTTGAATTTCCTACCACCACTGCTGCATCTGAATCCGCACAGCAGGGATAGACATGCAAAAGCTCTGAGAGTGAGAATCAGTGAACCAAATTGAGAGCAGAGCTGGTGGGGAGCCCTACATCAACCTGCAGTGAATGAGAGGAATGGGGACCCTTCCATAGACTAGGAGGTTCCAACAGAGGACATTCTGGGACTGGGCAGACTAGCCAGAACAGGATGCTGCAGTGACTTCAGTCACATATTCCCCTCTCAAGCAGGGTTGGTGGGGAGCACCTGATCTGGGTGACCCCATGAACTAAGACACAGTAGGCTAGCCCAAACCAGGTCCCTGCACCTGGCAGTGCAGTGCACCCTAAAGCAGTGAAGCCTTCAGCAGGTTGACTAACCTGGAGGAATGGGCCCAGCATAAGCTGCCTTGGTCTGTGTCTCCCTAGTACACTGCAGTGGGTGGGAACACCTAGCCAGTGCAATTCAAGCAAACTATAACCGATAAAGAAAGAAACTGGGCCTCCTATATATGCTTGTATGGAAGGAACAAAAAAATACAAGAAGAGGAGGCAACAAGAAAAGGTCCTCGGTCCCCAATCCTGAGAACACTGATCCAGGAAAGGTAAATGCAAAGGAGAATGAGGACAGAAAACATGCAATATCAGACATGGCACCAATAGACATAAAGCAATATCTCTGGACCTCATAGATGAGTTCAAAAGTGAAGTATTTAACCAAGTAAGGCAAGATATAAGTAGAATAGTGAAAGAAATGCTAAGCACCTCCCAAGAAAAAACAGATGGTACAGTGGAAGAACAGAAAAAAAAGGGGAGAATTTTTTGATGGAGAAAATAGAGAAAACAAATAGAATACATGAAGCAGGTTCAAAGAGATTACCAGGAAACTAAAAACTCTATTGAAAGCTGGCATAACAGCTTGAAAGAAACTAAGGATAGATTATCTAAACCAGAGAACAGATTTGTAATGTGGGAGCATGAAAGGAAAAACTTCTTAAAAAATAACAAGGAAACAAGCAGTAACAATACAAAGGCTAGACGATGATAAGAGGATCTATAATTTAAGAATTAAGAATGTAAAGGAAGAAACAGAGATACAAACAAATGAACTGCAAAGGCTATTCACAGAAATAATCAAGGAGAACTTCCCTAATATGGGAAAAGGTAAAAACACTCAGATCTATGAGCATACAGGACCCCAGCCACCTACAACCCAAACAGAACTACACCCAGGCATATAATCAAAATTCCAGAAATCCATTATAAGAACAGAATATTAAAAGCTGTCAGAGACAAGAAACAGATCACTTACAAGGGAACACCTGTCAGAATTACAGCAGACTTCTCAGCACAATCCATCAAATCACAAAAAGCGTGGGGTGTCTTTCAATTCAAGCTTTGAAAGACAATAACCTCCAGCCAAGATTGATATATCCTGCACAACTGTCCCTAGAAATTAATGGAGAAACAAGGTGCTTCCAGGATAAAGAGGAATAGGGGAATTTGCAACCACCAATTCAACTCTACAGAGAATACTGTAGGACATTCTAAAAGAGAAAAATACCAAGATTCCAGAAACAGTGGCAGAGAGGCCACAATGAATGGAGCAGAAAGCGAAATGAAGAAGAGAAACTGACAACTAATGACAGAAAAAAGAGCTCAACAGAAATGAGGCAGAGAAGGTCAGATATAATTTCTAATACAGATGGTCTAGATACACTAACTTAAGGGAAAAAAGAGAGAATTGCAGACAGAGTGGATCAAGGAGAGGGTCCACTGAGAGGCTCTTGATAGGAAATATAATTAGCCTGAAGAAGGTTATGTAGACCAAAATCAAACATGAGAAAATGGAACTCAATGTGATAGGGAACCAGAGAATAATAGGGGTAACTAGACCAGTATATATGGATAGGTTGAACAGAAAGGCTTTAATAAATGAAGAAATATAACTAGAAATCCAGTCCAGGAGTGAGAAAGTTCAGAAACACTTAGGTAAATAGCAGGTTGCCCCCCCTATACAAAACCATGAGTGTTGGGGAGACTCAAAAATACACAGTTCATTCTGGGGGAGTAAAGGGGAGGAATAGCCCTCAAAAAAACCAGCAGAAGATATAGCTAATAGTGTATCAGGAATTAAAACCCCTATTACTCACACCACTCTGCTTGGTTGGAACTCATTCTGTCCTAGTTTGTATATAAGTACTGGATCTGAGGGGCACAGACGGCTGTCCATAGCATAGGAGACATCTTTAATTCCCTATTAACTCAATCAGGATCCATGTATGACTTATACTGTTGTATCATGACTGATCTTAGTTAAATCTGACTTGTTTGATTGCTGTTTATTATTGACAGATTTTATTCAAAACGTGTAAGGTTGATGGTAACAAGCTGAAGAGTACAGAAAACTGTACTGAAAATGACAATGATTCACTAGGATATCCATTCTGATTTGATTACTACCTGTTTTTGTAGCTTTACACTATCTATAAAGTTGTATTTCTGTTAATTCTGTTATGTACTGATATGCTCAATTATACTTTATCTGATGATATAGCCAATTCTGTTGATGATAACAAGAAACAGCACAGTGACCAGGATAGAACTCCTTATACAGCACATTTATATGTCTTTTTAGTTTTATATGTCTATACAAAAAATTTATTTCTGTCCTTGTCATGGTTTATGTTTGTGTCCCCCAGGCCTCATGAGTTTGCATTGTTCATATGTGATGGTTCATTGTATAGTGCTTGGATTGATGGTGTCAGTGCTCCACCCACATAGGGGTGGAGCCAGGATGTGATGTAATGGCAGGAAGAAGGTGTGTTTTTCTCTTTGCTGGTTTGAGTTTGCTGCTGGCAGCCACCATGAACTGCAGCCCAGCCATGCCTGCCTGTCTTGGAGACAACTGAGTGTGGACTGAAACCTCCAAAAACTGTAAGAAATAAACCTTTCCTTTCCCAACTTTGGGCTTCAGGTATTTTGTCTCAGCGACGAGCATAAAGTGACTAAGACAGAATTTGGTACCGAGGAGTGGGGACATTTGCTGTGACTATACTTGGCCATGTTTTTCAAGAAGTTTTGGAAATGGCTTGTGGGCGGAGTTTGGAAAGGTTTGGACATGTCGCCTGGAGGCATAGAGCTGGAGCAGCTTAGGCTGTTCTGTAGAGGAGATTCTGGTCAGAGATCAGGAGACCAGAAAGCTGATAGAAAGCCTGATGGCAAAGACCAGGCTTGGGAGGTTTCTGCTGGGAAGGACTGCACTGGTCGTTGGACTCCACATGATGTGTTATGGCTTAGCAGAAAGTTTGTCTGCATTTTGCTCCTGCCCTGAGACTTTGCCTGAGACTGAGACAAAGGACAATGGACTGATTAATCTTGAAAAAGAAATTAAAAAGCAACCAAATGTTGAGGCTGTGGCATGGCTATTGTTGGTGGCTTTCAGCCAACTTTATGTTTCCAATCAGGAGCAAAGAGCCCAGCAGGATAATGTACAATGCTGTGAGTTTGGCCCGAAGGAAGATTCCAGGAAGGGTGTGGATTGTAAAGACAGAGTTGAGATTTTGATTCCTGAGGAGAAACAGAGAGATAAGAAAGATGGCCCCGGGGCATCCCAGGAAGCAGGTCCCCACCCTATGCAGCCTCATAGCAAAGATGAAAAATTTTGCTCAGAGGAAAAATCTACAGAGTGTCATGCTCTAGAATGGCGACAGAGCCCACATGAGGTTCCAGAATGGCAACAGAGGCCACGTGAGGTTCCAGAATGGCAACAGAGGCCACATGAGTTTCCAGAAAGGCGGCAACATAGAGAAGCTTTTCATCACAATCAGGTAAACAGAGCCCTGCGATCCAGGCAACTGACCCCTACAGCCAAGAGAGAGAAAAGCCTGGCTACTGCTTCAGCTAAGCAGCAAATCTTGGCAGCATCCACAAGGTGCTGATTTTAGGTGCAAGGAAAATGCACAAATTCTGAGGGTAAGACGGCTTCCACCTCGATTGCAAAGGGCCTGGCTGGCCAAGCAGTGTGCCCCTGAGAGGGCAATTTGTGAAGATGTAAGTGTGAAGCCAAAGGTACAGTGGAGACCCCAGAAGTTTGGAAAAGCCAGGAACGTGGATGATCCAAGGAAAGCTGCAAAAAGCGAGCAGAGAAGATTTAAGAGAAAAGCTGTGGGAGTTGAAATCGCTGGAAGTGCCCTGGGGGTGGAATCACCAAGGCTTTTGGAACTTGCAACCAGATTGCTTCAGATGCTGAGTGTAGGACTCTAGGACTTAATGTTTGCCCTGCTGGATATTGGAATTGCTTTGTTTCGAATGCTTTCTATTCTCCTGTTTTTAACTTTCGGAATGGTAATGTTTATCTTGTGCCTTTGCATTTCAGAAATGTTTAACCTTGTTTCTTTTGTACAGGAGCTTACAGTTAAGAGTTTGCCATAGATCTTGGAGGAGATTTGGGACTTGGACTCTTCAGCAATATTGAAGCTGTTAGGACTTTGGCAACTCTTGGAGGTGGACTAAATGTCTTTTGTATAAAGGATGTACATGAGTCCTGGGGGCCAGGGGTGGAATGTCATGGTTTATGTCTGTGTCCCCCAGGCCTCATGAGTTTGCATTGTTCATATGTGATGGTTCATTGTATAGTGCTTGGATTGATGGTGTCAGTGCTCCACCCACATAGGGGTGGAGCCAGGATGTGATGTAATGGCAGGAAGAAGGTGTGTTTTTCTCTTTGCTGGTTTGAGTTTGCTGCTGGCAGCCACCATGAACTGCAGCCCAGCCATGCCTGCCTGTCTTGGAGTCAACTGAGTATGGACTGAAACCTCCAAAAACTGTAAGAAATAAACCTTTCCTTTCTCAACTTTGGGCTTCAGGTATTTTGTCTCAGCGACGAGCATAAAGTGACTAAGACAGTCCTACTTTGTTATGTTTCTTCCTCTAACATGGAAAGGATAGAAATACATGTTAAGACTCATGTTAAGATTCAAGTTTACTATACACAGTTTATGAGCACTGATCTGATGACACATGATGTGAACAAAAACTTTGAAAGAAAGAAAGTGGCACTGCAGTACCCAATCCTGATTCTGGAGTGTTATGATGTGAAATCCAGCAATATTATTAATCTTTGTTCAGAGGATTTTAATCTAATATGCTGGGTTAGGTCTCAACATAAATGAAGATATGGATAAACGCATACATGTCTAAGTGTATAGGATTGACAGCCATAATACTTAGTTTTTGTTGGATAGTTGAACAGAACTGTTTGCAGTCCCTCTGGTTGAAATCCCATTCATATATTCCACTTGTGTACCTTGAACAGCTATTTATAGGGGGACAATTTGTATACATCAGCTAGTGATTTATTACTATTTTTTTCTTTGAAAGTATGTACAATTTCTGCCCATTTTCTATTTTGTTTTGTCTTTCTTTTAATAAAAAAAGAAAAGAAAGTCACTGTGATGTAAAAATGCATTATTATTGCTCTAAATAATTTAAACAGCTAAAATCAAGAAGATGAAAATTTTAAAGCATTTGAAATTTTATTTTACAGAAATTAACATTAATACTTAAGCACATTATTTCTCATAAGTAATAACAGTATTTTAAAATGTCTTTCAACTGTACAAAACATGTTTACAAAGGACTTGTACACATTGAACCTAACACTGGTTTTCTTTCCCAAATACACTTAACTGTTAGACAGCATTAATCTTGCTGTGGAATATGGAGACCTTCATACTTTCATACTTATCTATCTTTTCTATTTTTCAATTATGTTATTAACTATACTCTGCTCAACTTTAATTACTTCCTTTTTCAAAACTTTTATTTCAAGATGAATTTAAAACTTCCAAATTGTTTAAAATAGTACAAGGATTGCCTTACTTCTATTTTCTTCAAATGCTAGATTTTATAACACTTTTTTTGTCATTTTATCTATTTAGCTGTTGAGATTTTTCTTGAAATTGCAGCATTAAGCCCTCTTAAACCTCTAAATTTCTCATTGTGTATTTCTAAAGGCAAGGATATTCTCTAATACAAATACCATGTAATAATCAAAATCAGGAAATTAATGCTAGTATATGAGTGAAGATTTTTTTTAAGATTTCACCAATTGTCCCAACA
Organism: Cavia porcellus; assembly: GCF_034190915.1. Classification (NCBI taxonomy): domain Eukaryota; kingdom Metazoa; phylum Chordata; class Mammalia; order Rodentia; family Caviidae; genus Cavia; species Cavia porcellus. The sequence goes on along the minus strand of NW_026947500.1, from coordinate 6,058,566 downwards.
ATGCTCTTTTTCTCACTTATTATAATCCAGGATCACTCATTATTGATGCTATATCATATTACTCTTAGTATTTAATACGTGTCAGCCTTTGTCATTCATCACCATCTTTTGGAAGCCCCATAGGCCAGGTATCTTTCAACCTGCCTCAGCAGTAGTTCTGCACGTTAATGGGTACACACAAGATTTTCCAAAATTTGCCTTCCCGACTTCTTACTTTTAAATCAGTTAAATTTCCTTGCACTCTGTACGATGATCACATTTACTGTGGAGACAAGTGTTACATGTTTTTACCTCTAGAGCAGTGGCTTTCAATCTCATCTTCATACTGTTTTCAATAGGCTTTCAGGATTATGTGGTTTTTATTCCACCCAAGATTCAAAGACTGGGGGAAACAGTACTCAGTTAAGGTAGTTCTTTATTCTTGGTTGAGATAATTGGGCTCTTCATCTTCTTTAAGATTTTATTAAATAGACTTATATTCAGTCTAGAGAATATCATATACTTTGGGTTAGTTTTCTTACTGGATCTGTATCTGAGGGGTATGTATTTCCTTATTAATGTAAAAATCTTTTATTATTGAATGTTTTCAATACAGAACAGTGATATTCATTTTAGGCAATCAGTACATGCCTATAACACATCCTGATTATCTTTCTAATTCCTTTACTCCCTGGAGGCTCTATTTTGCTAAGATATACCTAGCCTAGCTCATCTCTAAATGCACTTATGTTTTTGGAACTAGGGGTTTATTACTCTCTGATAAGAAAACTGAATAGCTGTAGTTACTCATTTCTCTCCAACTTTAGGGATATTAGTGAGACTCTACAACACGGTACTTTGTTGGTATATCTACATTTTTCAGGGACTTAGTATCTTCTTTGTCTCATTTCAGAATCGTGTTTCCTTCCATGAGTGCTAGTTTTCAGAGTCATCACATTAGTCTATGCTCATTCCCTTATTCATGTGCTGTTGGTTGTCTTTATTGTCATCATTTCTTGGGTTTTCCATTTTGTGGGGTGTAGTGGAACAGAAGACGATCTTAGATGAAATTTCAGCCCATCATCCTAACCCAGATTAGTACTTATTTATTTATGTCTATGTTTTTCTGATTACTGACTCTAAGCCCCAGAAAGGTACGTCTTTATTTTAGCTGAATCAGGGACTAGACAAGCACCTGACATATGATAAAGAGTCACCAAAGGTCTTTCAAATGAACTTGATTTTTTAAAGTATGTGAAAACAGGAGGTGAGAACACCAAGAAATTATTGATTTACTCATAGCCTATACTCTTCACTCAAGGTGTGTATTGTCGTGTGTTTGGGTAAAGTACACAGTACGTAAAAGTATGTCTTCTCACCTCATCTCAGCTAAATGCTCGCTCTTCCCAGTCTCTCTTCCATTTGCTCATTTATTTGGTCAGTAACTGGTAAAGGCCCATTCTTCTCAACTGTCCTCCCCACTCCTTTGGTAATTACAAACACTTTTATTTTCCTCCTCAGAAAGATCTGTTAGAATTCAGGACACCACTGCTAACTTCCAAAACAAACAAAAACACCTTCATCACCTAAAGATTATGTAAAAAATACAACTACTTTATTTTTGTTAAAACTTTTATGACAGAAGTTTGAGGGGGGAAAAACAGGTAGTCTGCTCCAAATCTGTATTCAGTGTTCTTCTGATGTGTTACTCATTGTCATAGGATGTTCCATTATGAACAAAACTGCTTGTTCCTTTCCTGTATGTCTCTATGAGCAAAGAAAGGAAAAGCAAATTTATTGAGTTTTTTAAAATCTTCTTTTTACTCAGTTCTGAAACTCTTTTTTTCTTTTGCTCTGGCAGCTTTTAAAGATACTACTTTCTCATAAGCATTCAAAATTTGTTTAACTAGAAAGTCCTGTTAAAATTTTAAAAACGTATAAACATGAGATCTCTAGAAAAACAGATTGATGCTGAATAACTAAAGATAAGTGTTTTCTATAATATTAAAATTTAAAAAGGGTCAATTAACCCAACTGTTAGTTATAGAAAATGTTTGAGACAGTAAACTGAAGCAAGCCCATTAAACTTACTTGACCATGATAATTAAGTATAAATGGATGGGCAAACTTAACTTAATTGACAGTTCAAAAATCAATTTTATGTAGCTGATAATAATACTGTTCAATAAGTGAAAATAAAGAATTGGAAAATTATGGTACAGTGAAATGAAGTTTTAAAAATAAGTTGGACTTCCTAACATGCAAAATGATGATCTGACCACTTTTTAGTCCTTTTTTACCTGAGTAGTCAGCGTTTCTAAGGTCCCTTTGCTGTGTGCTTTCTTACTCAAACTCTTCTGTTAGAATTTCCGTGACTTAGTCCAGGTCCTTTCCTTTCCACAATCATTGTCATCTGGTATCAAGGCTGTGAATGTATTCAGATGTGAATGCCACACTGCACATCCAGTCCAGATCTGTGTACACCAGTGGACACCCTTTCCCCTCGACCCGCCATCCTACCTCAGCTGTCTGGTACACACTGCACCCTTATCATGTGCAATCCTGATTATGCCTCCATGACCCACTTTACATATAACTTCTTCATCGCAACTGAATGACACTTCTTTGTAGTTGCTTAGGTCAAAAGCCTGGATAACATCCTTGACTTCTTTCTTTCTCCAACACCCCAGAACCAAAAGATTAGTTCAAAATAGAGTCAGAATCTACACTCAACCAACACCTACACTGCCTTCCTCTCTACCTCCCTAGGCAGAGGCACTACCAGACCTGACCTAATTTATCACAAAACACTGTGGCTTTTTTTTTCTACTCATAACCACAAGGCCACAGGATACGGTCAACACAGCTATCCTAAGAGAAAAAATTAAAAGACACAGAGTTCGAGAGAAAGAGAGAGTAAAAATGAGAAATAAAATAATGCATTTGTTAATTATCTTGATTTAACCATTTCATATACACTTTACTGTGTGTGTGTGTTTGTGTGTGTGTGTGTGTGTGTGTGTGTGTGTGTGTGTTATCACATAACATAAATACAGCTCAATATGTAAAGGGGATTTGTTTCAGGAATGTCTCCCCATAGACACCAAAATTTGTGGACTCTCAAGCCCTTACTGGCATAGTATTTGTATATAATCTATGCACATCCTCCTGTGTACTTTAAACCATCTCTGAATTACTAATACCTGTATCTGATACAATGTAAATATTACATTAATGATATATTATTTAGGAAACAAGGATAAGAAAAAATCTGTACATATTCAGTCCAGACAGTTTTTTTCCAAATACTTTTGATATGTGGTTTATTGAATCCACAGACTGCTTCCCATGCCAGCTGAATATGTAATTATTATTTGGTAATGAGCAATGAAAAATTTTTAAATGAAAGACATGAACTGACAAAGATGTCAACATTCTGTCCTAGAAACATTTGGATAGGTGGCCTCATACGGCACACTGAATTTTGCAATTATATTTAATGACCTTGATATAAGGAAATTATTTTAGATTATTTTGATGTGCCTAACATAATTATAAATATCCTTATAAGAGGTAGGCAGGTTTCAAACCAGAAAGAGTAATGTGGAGGAAATAGAAATTGGCATGATAGGATCATGATGTCAGTAGCTGCTAGAAGTTGGGAGAGACAAGTAATAAATTCTCTAGAACCTCTAGAAGTAATCAGTCCTGCCAACACCTTGGTTGGAGACTAATGAGATGATTTTGGACTTGAATCTCTGAAACTGCAAGATGATGAATTTGTGCTGTTTTAAATCACTAAAAATGTGATAGTTTGTTACAACAGCAACAGGAAACTACTATAAGATTAAAATGTATTCTACAAAGACATACACAATATCTAAAAATAAACTACAAGTGCTGGATGATTAGAAAGTCAAAGGTGGAATTCTTTCTTTGTTCCTTTCTTAAAACATGGATAAAACTATTTCTCATTAATTATGCCATAAAGTTCTTGTGGTGTCTAACTTTTAGAATTGTTTCATATTACTGTTTAGAGTTCTATATATGGATACCCAAGAGTGTGAAATTCTCTGTAGCCCTCTGTAACATAAATTAAATTTGTTGTTTTTAATAACACTTCTGATGTAATTACATCTTATTGGCTTCATAAAATAAAGCCCCTTGATTGTGAAAACAGAGATGTTATTTGAAATGTAAGTCTCTGTGATCAAGATGTTTGCTTTATCAAGGAAAACTACCAATTCCCAGAGAGTTTTCACACCTGAAAATTACCCCAATTTGTTTTGCAAATCTGTGTTACACAAACTGCACAATCCACCAGTAAAGGGAGTATTTTCCAAAAAGATTAAAGATTCCCAACAGAGGTCAATTCCTCAAATGTCCCTTAATACAAACACATACATCTAAAGAGTCTCTCTCCTGAGATTAGTTACTTACCAAAAGCTTTCCTATAGAATACATTTTGAAAATTCGCTTGACAAAGAATATTCTAAACAATATGATATTATACAGAATTTTCTTTCTTTCACGAAGGTTGTAAATTTTTTGTTTTTGGAGTTCTTTTTGTGGATATCAAGGTTAAGTATGTGGAATCTGGAGCCAGACTACCTAGACTGAATGTAACACTGATACTTGTAACCCAAAGTTAATTAATTAATCTCTCTGATTGAATAGAAAAATGAGGGATGTTATTATACCTAGTTCACATGATTATTTTTAAAATAAATAAGTTAAAACATATAAAATATCTAATGATAGAATGAGGCCTTATACCAATAAGCCCTCCATAGCTATTACCATTAAATTTGGGGTATCTTGGTCAAGTGTCTGGGAAAATAAAATAATAATCGAGCCATCTCACATATACACAGATATAGCTTCGACTTTGTAGTCAGCGAGTATTTATTAGAGTCTACAATGTTCTAGGAGTAAAATACCAATATCATTTATTATATAATGAAACTCAGGTGTACTTGATAGTTTATGGTATGCTCCATGAACTGCTACTCCAGCTAAATTTATTTTGACCATATGCAATATTATTAATCACAAAGTTTAACACAAAGGAGTTCGGGACCAAATCAGCTAAGAAAAAGACTCTCACGTTAAAAAAAAAATCAGACTTCATCCTACATCTTACTAGGAGCTCACAAGCCTTAAAATTACAAGAAAGAAAGAGATGGTGAAATATTTAGTAAAGAAAATTAAGCAGAATGAAGGGCAAAGAGAGAATAATAAGTTCATATATTTAATACATATTAAGTATAGAGATCCGTGATGATTGAGGGACTTTCATCAATCAAAACAAAAAGGAAAGAGGAAAGGCCAAAAGTCAACTTGTCCACCCCCTCTACTTGGGCAGTATCCAACATGTTTGGCAAGAACACATACAGGTGTATTAAGCACCCAGAGATAACACTGACCACTATAGAGGGTATTAATCTGCAGCAATGTCTGGGAAATAGTCTTTCATTGTTTGAGTATCAATCTATTATTTTACCCCTCTACCTGAATAGACTTTCAGCAACAGTTATTTTCAGACATTTGCTCATAGCTCAGGATAGATTTTTAAACTTTTATACTGAGACCCCCTCCCGATTTCACTTTGTATTGTTTTCTGTTAATTTGCTCATGGTTCAAGCCTGAGAAATGCCTTCACGGCCACTGCTTTGGTTATGTTCTTGGCACACTTGGCTCAAGTGAACACTAGGTCCTGGTATTCTTTCTGTACAGGTACAGCCTTCCTTTCTGAGGTCATCTACTTTTTTTCATAATGCAGTTAAGCAGGAGAAAAACTCAAGAATCAGAAGACAGTGGCAGAGCCCTCAGTCCCTAACATACATTCTTTCCCTTCTTTAGTGATGAAACGTTCATATTTAGCTTGAATGCAGGAATCTCTTAACGAGATGTCCAGTCTCTTAACGAGACGTTAAGAATTTATCTTTAAGAATGAAGTTGCTACCCATTCAGCCTTGGACCCATTAGTGACCTGTCTTCACTAACGCAAACGAAGGTACCACGCTGGGACTGAAGGAGCTACACAAAAAGAACCTTGAATTCCTAGAGAAGGTCATGCACAGACAGTCACCCTCCCTGTATTACTGTCCTTCCTCTGGACTGAAGGGATTACAGGTTTATCTTCCTAATCCTTGTTCATTCCTGAGTCTCTTAGAGCAGTTTAGCTTGTTCAGTGACTAAACTGAAAGTAAGTCAATAATTAAAAGCAGGTTACTGCCATAATAAAATACATGGCATTGGCTAAGCATTATGTACCCAGTACCAAACAACAGACATTGCAGACTGGAAAACTAGTGATATTTGTTATTCCAGGACTAAGTCTTGAAGGACCAAATCTTAATTTTAGTAACTCAGAGGATTATATGTCAACCAGACTGAATCCCTACAGAAAATAATGAAAAATATCTAATAATTAATTAATATATTAATGCATTTTCTTCTTTTTGTAAGGAAAAAATGGTCACTTCTAGTTTAAGGTAAGTAGCCTAGTTTTAAGAAGTCAAATTTCGTTATGAACTTTCAACTTTGATGAGACAAGTAAACTCACTTTAAGAATACTAAACAAGTGAGTGCTGGGAGGATTAAAAACCTGTGCAAATGAAATATTTGGTTTTGAGTACTCCTGTGGAGCATTCTAAAGGCAAAGAAAGTCTGCAAGAATTGTGCTTTTAAAGAAATCAGTGTGACCCGCAGCAGAGCCTAGGCTTTTTTTCAGTTTGATTTCTTTTTGTTTTGTTTTATTTTTAATCTCTCAGTGAGTCCTAGATCAAATCCCTAGTCTCTAACACATTGCCAGAAGAAGATAGGTTTACATCCCAAATCATAGAATCACAAATAGAGAATCTGGGTCCCTGGCTGAAATGAAGATACTATTCTTGAATACATGGCACACAAATAAATTTCTAACTTGTGTGAACCACTGTATTCATTTCTACGAATTTTAACACATGTCAAATTTTAAAACCATCGCCACAATCAGGACACAAATGAATTCATCAGTGAAACCATCTGGTTCTAGAAATTATTTTTCTGGAAGGTTTTTAAACCACTAATCTAATTGTTTCAGTAATTTTCAATGTCTTGTGCTATGTATTTCACATTTTGTGGTTAGTAGATTTTTATTTGCAAAGGAGAATGATCCATTTATTTGAACACAGAAATTTATATGTATCATGCTGTTGAAATATTCCTGAATATCATACAATATATTTGGGTGAGTAGAGATATTCTACTTAGAGGATTGCCCCGCCCCGTCAATCTCTCTCCTGTTCATCTCCTTTTTTTCCTTTTCTCTCTATTATTTGGAGTCTTGGTCTAATTTTATATCAGTTTTATTGGCTTAATTTTTTAGTTTAAACTTTTAATTGATTTTTGTTACTTTTTTCTAATGTAAACTTCATTTAACTGTTCTTTCCTTCTATTTCTAAGTTTGTTTTTATTTTCTTATTGCTTTTTTCCTTTTGATTTTTTAGTTTCTTACTGTGGTAACTTATAATGCTGTCATCAGATTTTTTTAATAAATATAAGAATTTAATGCTATACATTTTCTTCAAAGTATTGATGTAGGTGCAACTTTATAATTTTTTATACAATGTATTTTCACTTAGTTCAAAAAAATTCTAATTTATTTTGAAATTTCTTGTTTGACCACGGATTAGAAATTCTGGAAAATGTTTATTCCTTTAATTCAAATGCACAAGCTTCCCTGCTATTTCCTCTCTACTGAGTTTTTCCTTTTGATTTTTTTAAAGTCTAACATATTCATAAAGTTTTATTTGCATCTTTTACTTCATGACTGAGACTTTCTACATGTCTGCTTATTTCAAGAGTGTTCATATGTGTTATCTGCAACATTTGCTAGTACTTCTTTAATACCATTCTCTGATAATTTTGACATATATCTTTTATTAGGGTTGCTGGCTGTTGATTTTCTTTTTGCTTGTGAGCTGATATATTCTTCATTCTGTAGACTCAGAGTAACTTTATGCTCTCCCCTAGGCATTTATAATATTTTGCTTAAGATTCTTTGTCTTATTTGATTCTTGTAGAAATATGTTAATTATGATGTTTTTATTTCAGCAAGTGATTAACCAGATAATATTCAAATCCTTCAAGTGTGTGCTGTGGTTTCAATAACAATTTGATTTTAAAGCCATCGTGGTATTATTCAGAACCTTATGAATATCACTCAGTTACTTATCTAGGACCTGAGAATGCACTGTACTTTCTTAGATCCGTTGCCAAAGTCTTTGGGCACACTTATTAGGATCAGGTTGACACGTACACAGTCAGGAGTAACGCTGTATCATAAGTAAATTTATGAAATCACCTTCCCGAGCTACTGCCATTCCATGATCTGGGCTGCACTCTCCAGTCCTTTGGAGCCTCTTCTTGAGTTCTGTCCTGAAATCTCAATGATCAGTTACCCTAGGCTTTTGTATGCTTCCACTGCAGTGCACAAATGTGGGACCAAATTATAGAAAGAGATACAGAGAAGAAAAAGTGAAGTTTTTCCCTACCACTAATAGAAGATTCCCTTTTTTCAAAGTTTTGACTCATTGGGCTTTATTTTCATCACAAGATTACAAGAAGTTTTTATTTTTTTAATTTTATTAACTAAATTTAAATTTTCTGAAGCTAGCATATAATGTTTTAAGAATTATATACCAAGAAATTGTATTACTAAGAATATAATGCTTCACACAAGAAACTCACAGTCAATCATTTTGGTCTTTATTTATATTGTTGGCTTCTCAGATATGAGAAACCATGCAATGCATTATGTACACATATCAACTAATCATGAGGAATATAATCATTGTGTAATACAAGCATGTACCAATAAACATAAAAAATAAAAAATTTAAAAAGAAGACTCAATCTGATGAGAAAAACAAGTTACATTTTTAAAAAGTGTATTTTAGGAAGTGTGATCTTAAACAGAGAAGCAACATGCATGAACACAGAAAGGAAGGAGTGAGGATTAAGGAAGACCAAGAAAGAATAGATTTGAGCTATGAGAGAAGTGACAGAAAAATAGAAAATGATGTTGTAGGATAGGAAACTCTAAACCCCGCACCAGAGTATAAAGGTTATGAGAGACTTGGGTTGCCAAGAAAAAAAATTCCAAAAAAGTCAGCATAATAATTTTAGCATGTGAAATATTTATACTAAGAAAAAATTGTTATTATCCTCTTGAATGGAAAATATTTCATAATTAGAACACTAACTTATAGATGCATAAACAATTATAAATAATACTTCATAGTTCGCAAATTTCCCATATGTGATAACCTAAAACTTCTAAGACAAGAAACAACCTAAGATAAAATGTGAATATAATTATTTGTCATCAGTGCCACAAAACTTTTTTTGTGGGCTAATGTTCTCAGCCACCTTTAAATTCTGTCATTTGTTCCCTTTATATCTTTCCTTATAGTTAACTAAATGCTAAGAAAACATCAGCAGATTATATCTTAAGATGTTCCTCCAAGGAACATTTGGATTGAAATAAATTTCTTTTTAAATCTTCAGGACCCAAAGGAATAAATCTCCAATGAAGACAATGACAGGTCAAAGGGCAAAAGCAGGTGAGGGCTCACTTTAGCCTTGCAAATCCTTTATGCTCCCCTGCCCACTGGTTTTTTGAGGAAAGGCCTTTCACTTATCTCACATAGAAACAAAGCAAAAGAGATAAATAAGAACTCAGAGCCAACTACTAGTTACACATAGTGTGTTTCTTGATATCCTTGCTAAAAATTATTACTTAAGCAATTTTGCATTCCTGTAGGTAGGGGAAAAGGTGAAGCAATTTGCATATCATTTTATTGCTTCATTAATTATAACAGCAATGTGTGAATTGTAAAACAAATGTGATTGCTCTGAAAGAATATTTGAAGTGTAAAAGAACACATATGTGTTTCTGTGTGTATCAATAGCATTAGTACAATCAACTAGTTCTGTCTGTTTGACTATATTATTTAATTTTTCAATGCAGTTATTGGAAAATTAAATTAAATTATGGCTATTTATTTCAGAAATTATAGAGTCAGGGATATAGCTCAGCAGCATAAGTGCTTGACAAACACAGGCCCTGAGTTTGATTACTGGTACCAAACACAAACAAACAAACAAACAAACAAATTATAGTACTTTGTAAAATTACAGTACTTTATAAAACTGAGGCCAAAATCTTATGTATACATAGATATTTATATAACAAACATTAGCATATTTTTTTAGAAATTTCATTTTATAACACTTTACATTGCAGATAATATAATGTAAAGGTTTATACTAATATCCCACAGCATCTTCATTAAAATGAATATTTTTATCATAATTTTAGAGTTAATAGCTTATAGAATTTATAAAATTAGTAAAATCATAAAATTCACAAAGCATCCCAGTGGAAAAAATTCAACCTTAGGGCTCTGAGTTTTACTTAGCAAAGCAATGGTGTGAATCTACCTACTAAAGATAGTTGGGTCTCCACATTCACTGATTTGAACCCACCTCTCCAATATTTAATCAATGTATCATTCATATCAATAATCTTAATTTTTGTTAAACTTCATTTTATTGTTCTTATTTCCATCCCCATGTCCTACCCCCATAGAATATTTTTCGCAGAGTTATAGTTCGAGTACTGCCTTGTACCTAGGATTTATGTCGTTTCTTTGGTCATGTTGTGGAACAAGAAAGGCATTGCCTAGAATTTACCTACACTTCTGATTTTGGTTCTCTTTGCATAAGTATGCTCATGTGATGGAAAAGTAATTCAGTTCTGTGTCCATCTGTGCACCTAGAATTGACGTCACTTATCAGCTAAACAGCTGCATATATAGGTGTAGGCACAGATAAACTCAGAAGCACTGTTAGCCAGTGTACCCCAAACAAAATGGAATTAAGTATTCACTGACATTGAGTAAAAATAGGGACAGCACTATGAAGAAGAAGAATAATCGCTTGTTAGTGATTAGCCTGACCTTTATTTTCCTGGACAATGCAACATTTATGAGAATTTCTCATACATTCACTCAACAAAATAAAAACCTTTTGGTTACTTTCCTTATTCAATCACACCCCTCATATCCTCACTTTCAGTTCTAAATGGCTCATCTAAATATTTTCATGTGTTTGTATTTTTCCTACCTCAGACCAGTTTGAGAAATGCACTTTTGTCTATTTCATAATGTGTTAGTAATTTTACAAGTATTTCCATCTCTGCTGTACTTCTCTCAGTTAACTCGGTAGCCACAATTGAGACAGCATCCATTCCATGGACAGCTCCTCAGTTCCCTGCTGACTGCATTGTGGTGTGTTGTTAGGGGAATACAGCACCCGTCACTCCTTTCCTCACACATGCATACAAGACATACATAGTAATCTATGCAGGTCCTCATTTAATCTATGAAATATAATTTACTCTGCAGCATTCATTGTTGTGATTTAGGAGGCATAAAATAAACAAAGCCTGTTTATGACCTTCAATGCATAGTCCATCATATGTACTCATCTGAAAGTAAATTATTTTAAGGAAATTTAGTTTTATAAAGTACCAATGAGCACATTTTAAATTCCCCATATGCTGGAATATGTTTTGAACTTCTAGGTCTCAAAGGAACTGTGGGTTTTCTACCTAGCTGTATATAAGAGAGAGAGAGAGAATATTAGCGGCAATGAAATGGCTTGCTGGAGGAAAAAAGACTATAAAACCAACAATTTTTATTAGTCCCTCTTCAGTATATTTACATAAGGGAGAAAGGCAAAACTAAACTAAACTAAAAAAAATTGAAACAGTGCTAAGGTCCTTGGTTTATTGTCTTTTTTGGTGCTTGTTTTTGGAGATGCCGTTCACTATGACAGTGAACTGTGTGGCATGTGACTGATCTATCGATGGGCTGATTTTGAGATGGAAATTTTGGAGGAATCACAACAAACACTAGAGAGTGTACACACATTTAGTATAAAAGACTTGTAATTAAACTTCACTCATCCTCTCCTGCAGAGAACATTGAATTAGAGTCAAAATTGGTTTCTATTATGTTTAAGTCTATCAGAGGCGCTGGGGGAAGATCATTAAGATGCTAGAATGAAGTGAAATCTGTGGGAAAATGTTCGGTTCATTATAAAGTGTGCATGACTTCAAAGCTGGCCGTAGCCTCCTGTAAGACACAAATGCAGCCTTCTGTGATTTGAAAGGTACAAACTCTGCCACCAGAATAGGGCTGTCACCATTTACCTAAGAGCTTCACCAGTACACCCTCTGTGCTCCATAGAAAATGCAATGGAGAATCAAGACTAAAAAGCCACCCTGAGGTTAAACTTAAGATTCAACTATCTTTCTCTTTATTTTCAACTCCCAGTCAGATTCAGTTATCACTCCCTTTTCAAAAGCCATACCAAAAACAACCGCAACAACAAAAATACCTTCTCTTTGTGTCTTCTCTAAAAACAGTTTTTTGGCGGACTAGAAAGAAATCTGCTCTTCTGGGCTGTTACCCTGAGGCTCTCTTGTCAGGCACCTTCTGCAGAACCAAAGGATGTGTCTGACTTTTCCCCTTTTCACACAGGAGTTTTGCTTTGATCCTTCAGGACTTCTGTTCTTCTCCAAGGATTACAACGGGTGTTTTAGCATAATATATTTTTAGCATGACATACTCTTTATACATCAATTATACCAGCCTGGGAGCATAATAAAGAAGTGATACGGTACCAGTAATAAAAGAGCATTACTTATCTTTACACACACATACACACACACACACACACAGACTCATGTGCATACACCCTACCCTGCTCCACAAACAAAAATCAAGAGATCTAGTTCTTATTTATTGTTAACAATACAGGAGCTTCATTCTAAGTGTTTTTATTTTTACTTTGAAACAGATTTCCTATAAATTGTTAAATTGCTCAGATGAGGGTCCAGCTTTTTATCTTCCTGCCTCATCCTCCCAGGGTGATGGAATTACAGGTACATGACACCTCATCTGAATGAGATGCTAGTTTTTTCTATCTAGAGTATTCCATAATCCCAACTTCCTCAGTCATTATTAACTTTTGTTTTATCAATTCAAATGATAGTTTTGAACATATTATATAAACAGCACTGAGCAAAAGGTTATGAATTAGTAACATTATTTTCAAAGAGGATGGAGTGCCTTAAAGAAATTACAGAAAAATAGTCCGCGCACCATCCCAAGCCCTGGGGAGACTTTAAGATCACCTTTTCCAGAGCTCAAAGACCTGCCCAGAGCCCAGCCACAGTGGGCTGTGCTTGGCAGGTTTCAGGCCTGCCCAGGACATGCCCACTGACCTTCTCCAAACCAAGAAACTCAGATGGTGGCTGAAGTGAACTCATGCCATTCTGAGCATCGGGACTTTAAGAACATCCCTTATGGAGCTCAAGGACCTGCCCAGGGCTCAGCTACACTGGGCTGAACTTGGCAGGTTTCAGCCCTGCCCAGGACATGTCCAGTGACCTCCCAAACTGGGAAACTCAGCTGGCTGGGGTAAGTCCGTGTGCCATCCCAAGCCTTAGGGAGACTTTCAGAACATCTCTTCTGGAGCTCAAGGACCTGCCCAGAGCCCAGCCATACTGGGCTAGCTTGGCAGGTTTCAGGCCTGCCCAGGACAGCCCAGTGACCTTCTCCCAAAGCAGGAAACTCGGTGTTGGCAGAGGTAAATTTGAGTGACCCCGAGCCCTGGGACACATTAAGATCATCTCTTCCAGAGCTCAAGGACCTGTCCAGAGCCCAGGCACACTAGACTAGCCTTGGGAGATTTTGTGGACCAACTATATTACGCCCAGTAACCTTCTTCAATTACAGGAGTTCAGAATAGGTGAAGTGAGTTCCAGAGCATTGGTCTTCATCCAGGGAGAGCTTCAACCCAACCCATCATGCACAGTGGTTAGGTGCCTGCCCAGCTACCTAAAACACTGAAGGTGGCACAGCAGGGCCTGAGGGCCTAACTGGACCAGGTTCAGCAACTTCTATTCAGTCCCAGGAGACTAGGGCCTGGGAGACGATTTCCAACACAGCCAGGGGAAGCCTTGGTACAATACTTGAAGCATAGAAATATAGGAAAATGACAAAGCAAAAGACCAAAATGCAATCTCAAACCTCTAGCCCATCCCAAGAAACCTTAGGAGCTATGTACATAGAAAAAAATATATGCCATACACCTGAAATATTTGAAATAATAGCAACTGAAATAAAGAAGCAACTCCAGGAAGCTTTAAAGGAATTCAAACTAGAAATAACCTCCCAGGTAAAAGAAGAAATAATAAAAGTAATGAAAGAGATGCTGAACATATCTAAAGAATACACAGTTAAAAAATTGAAGGAACTAAACAAAAAGGTAGAAACCCTGGATGAACAATATAAGAAACAAACAGAATACATAAAGCAGAGGCAAAGAGATATATAGGAAATCAAAAATTCCATTGAAAGTTATAAAAACCGCCTCAATGAAAGTGAAGATAGAATTTCAGACCTCAAAGACAGGATTGTAGCTAGTGAACAGGAAGGAAAGATCTTTTAAAAATAACAAGGGATCAGGAAATAACAATTCAACAGCTGCAAGATGATGCAAAGAAAAACAACATATGATTGATAGGGATAAATGAAAAAGAAGAGGACAACATAAAAGATCTCAAGAGGATATTTAGAGAAGTAATAGCTGAAAATTTCCCAAACATGAGAATGAAAACTGACATCAGGATCAGTGAAGCATATAGAACTCTAAATAGTCATAACCAAAATAAAACTACACTCAGACATATACTAATCACCATCCCAGAAATCCAATATAAGAATAGAATATTAGAAGCTGTCAGAGAGAAAAGACAGATCACTTATAAAGGAAAACCTATCAGAATCACAGCAGGCTTCTCAGCACAAACAATAAAGTCAAGAAGAGCATGGAGTGAAGTATTTCAGATCCTAAAGGAAAATGATTTTCAACCTAGAGTGAGGTACCCTGCAAAACTATCCTTCAGAATTGAGGGAGAAATAAGATACTTCCATGACAAAGAACAGCTGAAGAACTTCATGATCACCAAGCCAACCCTGCAAAGAATACTGAAAGACAGTTTAGATACACTTAGGAAAAAACCACTAAGCAAAGCAGACAATTAAACAGAATGGAAAGATAAAGATTCAATGGCAGAAAGATAACATGTCAGTGATAAACCAACATATAACAGTTATAACATTAATGTAAATGGTCTCAATGCACCAATTAAAAGAAACAGACTGGCAGAATGGATCACGAAACAAAATCCAACCATATGCTGTCTATAAGAAACCCATCTAACCCAAAAGGATACTCACAGACTGAAAGTCAAAGGATGGAAAACAATACTTCATGCAACAGGAACCCAAAAGGGGGGGGGGGCGTAGCTATTCTGTTTGCAGACAATGTGTGAACTTCAAGTCAATAATGGATCAGAAGAGATAAAGAAGGTCACTACACACTGGTTAGGGGAAAACTTCAAGAGGAAGAGATAACAATCTTAAATATATATGTACCAAATTCCAGAGCACCCAGTTATATTAACAGAAATGAAAAACCAAATTATAACAGGAGACCTTAACACACCACTGACACTAAGGGACAGATCAACCAGACAGAAAATCAGCAAAGAAATAACAGAACTGAATCACATAAGTGAACAAATGGACTTGATAGATATATACAGAATGTTCCACCCAACAACGTCAGAATACACATTCTTCTCAGCAGTACATGGGATGTTCTCTAAAATAGATCATATATTAGCCCACAGAACATATTTTAATAAATGCAAAGGCGTTGAAATTATCCCTTTCATGTTATGAGATCATAGCACCATGAAATTACAAATTAATGATAAAAAATACAGCAAAAATCCCACAAACATATGGAGACTGAATAACACACTCTTGAGTAATCAGTGGGTCACAGGGGGAAATTAAAGAAGAAATTAAGCAATACCTACAAGCGAACAAAAATACAAATACAACTTACCAGAATCTGTGGGATGCAATGAAAGCTTTCCTCAGAGGAAAATTTATTGCACTGAGTTCCCACATCAGGAAAATAGAATGAATACAAATAAATAACCTGATGCTACACCTCAAACATCTAGAAAAAGATGAGCAAGTCAATCTCAAAGCCAAAAGAAAGGATGAAATTATAAAACTCAGAACAGAAATGAATGCAATAGAGAGTAGAAAAACAATCCAAAGAATCAATGAATCAAAGAGTTGGTTCTTTGAAAGAATAAATAAAATTGATAAGCCCCTAGCCAACCTTATTTTAAAAAAGGGAAGATAAAGCTCAAATTCATGCAATAAGAAACGAAAAAGGCGAAATCACTACAGACTCTGTAGAAATACAGAAGATCATCAGCACCTGTTTTGAAAACCTCTACTCTTATAGGTTTGATAGCACAGAAGAAATAGACAGATTCCTAGAAACAAATGAAGTACCAAAGCTAGGTCAAGAAGATGTAAAACTTATGAATAACCCAATCTCTATTAATGAAATTGATAATGTAATTAAGTCCATACCTACAAAGAAGAGCCAGGCCCAGATTGATTCACTATGGAATTTTACAAGAAATACAAAGAAAACTCACTGCTGACACTCCTCAAACTCTTCACTGAAATTGAAAGGGAAGCAATCCTTCCTAAGTCATTCCTGGAAGCAAATATTACTCTAATACCAAAACCAGAGAAAGACCCAACTAAAAAACAGAACTACAGGCCAGTCTCCCTAATGAACACAGATGCAAAAATCCTCAATAAATTATTGGCAAATAGGATGCAGCAAATCATCAAGAAAATTATACACCATGACCAAGTGGAACTCATCACAGTCATGCAGGGATGGTTCGACATACATAATCAATAAATGTAATCCAATCCATATCAATAAAGCCAAAAGTAAGAATCACCCAATCATTTCTATGGATGCAGAAAAAGCTTTTGATAAGGTCCAACAATCTTTTATGATAAAAACTTTACAGAAATACATCTACAAATAGATGGTCTTTACCTCAGCATAATAAAGGACATCTATGACAAACCAACAGCCAGTATCATACTAAATGGCCAAAAACTGAAGGCCTTTACCTTAAAATCAGGCACAAGACAAAGATGTCCCTTATCACCACTCCTATTTAATATAGTACTGAAAATACTAGCCAGAGAAATTAGACAAGAGAGAGAAATAAAAGGGGTAAAGATGGGAAAAGAAGAAGTTAAATTATCATTATTTGCATATGGCATGATACTTTACATAGAAGACCCTCAAATCTCCATTGAAAGACTCCTAGATATAATAAATAAATTCAGCAATGTAGCTGAATACAAAATGAATACTCAAATAATCAATAGCATTTATATACAATCACAACAAAATCACAGAGAGAGAAATAAGAGAAGCCACACCTTTCGTGCTAGCATCCAAAAAAATGAAATATTTAGGAATTAATCTCATGAAAGAAGTGAAAGACCTATATAGGGAAAATTATAATACACTGAAAAAAGAAACTGAAGAGGATCTCAGAAAATGGAAAGACATCCCTAGCTCATGGATAAGAAGAATAAATATTGTGAAAATGGTCATTCTCCAAACCTGCTATACAAATTCAAATGCAATCCCAATAAAATACCACCAATATACCTTATGGATCTAGAGAAATCACTCCTCAAATTAATCTGGAACCAGAAGAGACCTAGAATAGCAAAGACTGTTCTAAGCAGCAAAGACAAGGCAGGAGGCATCACAATCCCTGACTTGAAGTTATACTACAAAGCAACTGTAGTAAAATCAACATGGTACTGGAATAAGAACAGAGCCAAAGATCAGTGGAACAGATTAGAAGATACAACCACAACTACAAACACACTCAATAACCTTATTTTTGATAAAGGGGCCAAACATGTTCACTGGAAGAACGACAGCATCTTTAATAAATGGTGTTGGAAAACCTGGCTCTCCACATGCTGAAAACTAAAACTAGACCCATGCCTGCCACCATATACTAAATTAAAATCTAAATGGATCAAAGATCTGAATATTAAGACAGAAATACTAAACCTATTGGAAGACAAATTAGGTAAAAACCTTGAAGACATAAGGGTGGGTAGAGAATTCGTGAACAGGAATCAAACTGCACAGGAAATACTTCCCAGAATCAATAACTGGGATTGTCTCTTGTTAAAAAGTTTCTGCATGTCAAAAGAAATCTCCAGCACAGTGAAAAGAAAACCCACTAACTGGGAAAAAAATCTTAGTGAACTCTTCCTCAGACAAAGGACTTCTGTCTAAAACATTTAAAGAATTTTTTAAAATCAGACCCCCAAAATTCAAAGATCCAATCCAAAAATGGGCATCTGAGATGAATACACACTTCTCAGATGAAGAAATACAAATGGCAAATAAATACATGAAAAATGCTCATCATCATTACTCATTAGAGAAATGCAAATCAAAACCACATTGAGATTCCATCTCACTCCTGAAAGAATGGCCAGGATCAAGAAAGCTACCAACAACAAATGCTGGAGAGGCTGTGGGGAAAATGGAACTCTCCTGCACTGTTGGTGGGAGTGTAGACTGGTGCGACCATTGTGGAGGTCAGTCTGGAGATTTCTCAAAAAGCTGGAATTGGAAGTCCCATTTGTTCCAGCTATTCCACTTCTAGGCATATTCCCAGAAGAACTGGAAACATCATACCACAGTGATATATGTGCACCCATGTTTATAGCAGCACATTTTGTAATAGCCAGCTCTTGGAAACAGCCTAAGTGTCCATCAACTGAGAAATGGATAAAAAAGTTGTATTTTTATACAGTGGAGTACTACTCATCTATAAACAAGGATCACATTGAGATATTTATAAATAAATGGGTGCAGCTTGAGACCATACTCATAAGCGAAATGAATCAAACTCAAATGTATAAATACCAAATAGTTTCCCTGGTGTAAAAAATGGTAAGAATACATAAAAGTATATGGTAGACATGATTCCCCATTATATTACTTTGAAGCCTTATAATGTCTTCATTAATTGAAATGGTTCTATTCTGGATTGTTTAATTTTATTGTCTGTGATGGTATGAACAGTCATTGTGAAGAAGAAGACAATATAATAGCTAGTGCTGATATAATATCATCTTATTTTGAAGTTCCATGAAGATTTTGTTCTTCTGTCTCCATCAGTTTATCATGTTGTATCTTATTGGATTTTATTATATGTGACAGTATAAACAAAATTTTTTATAGATAAAGGGATAATAGAGAAACCATTGTTCATTTTCTGTTAGTTGGTTCTAAATATGCTGTAATACTTTCATTCTCTTGAATGGTTTTACACTGTCATATTGTGTTTGATGCTATAATATATGAAGTTATACTCAAATATTTCAAGGAAAGAGACACTATGGTAGCTACTGTTATGTCGGGTTATCTTGTGGTGAAACACTATGTTGTTTAAATTTTCTTGTTCTGACCTGTGTTATGCTGTTATGTCCTCTTTTATCTTAATCTCCTTCTTTAATTTTTTAATAAAAAAAGAAATTATACAAAAATTATAATAGTGTGATAAGGATATGAAAGAGAGGTACCAGGAGCAACGATAGCATGGAGGAAGGACATTCTCCAGACTGGCTGGGGTAGAGGACACAGGGAAAGAACAAAGTATGCCATGGCCGAGTCCTATTTACACGCTAATAGGAGTCTGTTAGACTGGTAAAAAGGAGGAGGAGGTTTGGAGAAGGAGGAGACGAAGAAGGAAAAGAAAGTAGAAAAGAGAACAGAGCTCGATTAAGTAACTTGACTTTAAAGACCCTCGTTTCTTTCCCTCATGAAAATTGGATGATAACAGAAATACACCAGTATCTCTTAACTTCTATGTGTGTGTAAGTCTGTGCATAGGTGTGTGCATGTGCGCATGCATAGGCTAGTGTCTGTCATGACTGGTACCTTCTCAGCCTCCTCAGCTAACTTTATTATGATACTAGGAAAACCACTGATGAAGTATGTGTGAACAGAAAAGGTACCTGAGAAGGAGGCTGAAGGTACAAGCGAACAGGAACACAAAAATAGAGTGTCAAACTTCTGCTGAGTCCAGCATGAGGCTTTCATAAGTCCCCAAAAATCCAATATATGAAAATATGTTAATATTTTTTTCAGATGAGAAAACTCAGACTAAGTTCAATAATTTCCCAGCAGCAAAATAGCTACTAAGTAGAGAATTCATAGTTTAAATTCTCAGTTTTTTCTGAGTTCAAGTTCTAACCCTTTCTACCTTTATTCCGCTGGTGGTCAACTTGAATTGAGTCAGCGTGGTGCTCAGGCCCACCTGAGGATTGCTGCCAACATAAAAAGGGGAGCTGGAGAGGAAGAAGTGTGGTTGGTCCTCCTAGGTGTTGCTGGTTCTCCTGCTGCCATTGGTTCTTCTGGAGGAGCTTTCTGAGCTTCTTTTCTGATATGAACCTGGCTGTTCTTATTGTCATGGGAGCTTGGGACTTATCACTGAAAATGGCCGCAGTTCACTTTGGGGAGCTCTGGCTTTTACTGTTTCCTGGTTCCAGGGGAAGATGATGTGCTCTTCAATTTCCTGGAGAAGTTTGTCACGCTGGCTTCCTGACCTGAACTCGGCTGTTCTCACTGTCAGAGGAGCTCGGGATGTTGCTGTCACTGAGGATGGCTGTGGTACTTTTGTGGGGAGCTCTGATCTTACGTTGAGCATCACTTTCTGTCTCCAGGGCAGATCCCTCAGCCTGCTGGCACAGATCCTCCAGCCCTCTGCCCAGACTTTCTAGCTTCCACCAATGACCTGGAGGCCTTCCCAGAGCAGATCCGTAAAACAGACCTGCATGAGACATTGCCATGGGCTCTAGGTCTCCGATTGGATTCATGCAGGATATTTTCATAGGATCTGGGCCCACAGCTGAATTCTTTGGGATCTTTAGTATGTGGACAGATTTCCTGTATTTCTTGTGTTTGACTCCTTGGATGAGTATTATAAAATAATTCTATAAATTATATGTCCTGTATATAATTATTTTCCTAAACCCTGACTACAACCAACTCTATATGGCAAATAGCAAATATGCTGGGAGTAGGTGTCCTTGATCTAGAATCACACTTGAACTTCTTTAATTCCTTCAGAAATTACACTTAGATTTGTGCCTGATTCCTAAGCATTCAAGGGGCAGGGCAAGCGTAGAAGTCTTTGAACTCTGTCACTATGGAATTGGAGTGGGATGATACCTGAGGCCTCCTCTGGGCAGTTCTCAATTTGCATCTAACATTCTTCTCCCCACAACAAAACAAGAAAGGCAGATGAAGAAAAAGCTTAAATTTTGAGACTTAGAAAAATCATGTGCGAAACGAATGCCTAGGGTCAACACTATGCATTGAGAGATTACTGTGTGCTTAGCACTAGATAAATATCGTTTGGTGAAGTACAAAACAGAGAGAGGAACTTGACCAAAGACAGAGGTAAGAATATCTAGGTTATGCCTGGGAAGTTCCCAAGAGTTCACATAAGTTGGAAAACAGATCATGAAACTGCAGCACTGGCCTATCTGCTACACATCTCTCAGTTCTGTTCCCTTCTAGTCACACTTTGTCATTGTAATCAGAGCCACAACTCTCAGAACCTGTCTTTATTCTCTCTGTCTTTCATTTCTCACTAACACCTGAGAAATTTTTGTAATATAAATGCTCATTTTACCCTTGTGTTGACAAATACTTGTCTTTCAAAATATTTTCAAAACTCTAAAAACCTGTACACTCAACAGTCTGTACCTAACAGTCTCAAAATCCAGGATCTCATGCAAAACTAGTGGACACATAAAGAATAAGATCACATAATTCAGATCTGGAGGAAACAAAATCAATCATCAAAACTTACCTTGAAATTACAGATATGATGGAATTACCAGATGATGAAATTAGAAGTTCTTATTGTACGTATAGTCAAGGATTAATAGAAAAGCAGACATAACTAAGAAAGAAACAAACTATAAAACAGCAACAAATGAAATTTCTAAGTTTGAAAATACATTAGCTCAAATGAAAAGTTAGTTGGATGGATATAATGTTAGAAAATGAAACAAAAATCTGTTTAAAATTAATATATTAAAATATTTTTGATTCATTGGAATGGGTAATTTGGGGGCACCATATGACCCTCTCCCCACTTTACACATATCTGTCTTCCATTTTGCTCATCATTTGCTCATATATACAGTTTCTCATGTTATAAGAGAAACCATGCAATATTTGATTTATGCTACTATTTCTTTAATTTATTGAAAAGATAGTTTTGTGCTAGTATCTGATTCTTCATGCATTTATCTTTTTATTGATCTCTTGTACTTGGAGTAACTACATCGAAAATTATGACATACAGTATGTTAATTATGTTTACCCTCTAACATAATAGGGCAATAAAAATTATGCTAAATGAAATAGGAATAAAAGAACGCTTAGAAAATAATAAACAGAGCTGCATTTATCTGTGTCTTAGTAGGAAGGGATCCATCTTAAATGCAATACATCTCCCAGAAAAACATAAAAAAGAACAGGACAGAAAGAAATTTAAACAAGTGATAATATGAATATTCCCACATTCGATGAAAATGTCAAACAAATTTTTAAGAAGTCCCATGAAGTGCAAACGAACAGGAGCACAAAATGGATAAATACAAAGAGAATCATATCACGACATATCAACGAATCTGCTCAATTTTGGTTTCCTCTATTTCTTACGTACTTTGGGTTCTATAGGCACATTTATATCCTGATTCTCCTGATCGCTCTGAACTTCATTAATACAATGAAAATTAGTAGATAAAAAATAAATTAATAATATCCAAAGAGACAGAATCTAAGCCCATATTAAAGGAATCCTCAATCCAACTTTCCTGCCAATGGCTGCCCCGGTGCCACCCAAACTCTTGGGAAAATGTGAGGGAGGGAAAGGTAGGTGTATGGAAAGAAATTGTGTTCTTATTTTTTAACTTTACAGTAATATTTATCCATTTAAATGATTGCTAGGCCTTCCCCTGAACCTTATATAAACTTCAAATGGAAGGATCCTTGATAGCTATGTTTCTGTGGTTTTATATTAATCATATAATAAAGTTCATCAGGAAAGAACAAAAGAAGAGAAGATAAATTACAACATCAGCTAATGCCAAGTTAGAAATAACTACGGGACAAACACTGTTCCCCAAATGGCAAGGAATAAATATAACTGGAAATTTACATGAACAGGTTAAACTTTCTTCTAGAAATGAATAAAATTGTTACTCTAAATTAGCAAAATTAAATTTCCATCACCAGTAAAATAGCTTATTCAAATTTATGTCAGTTATAATCAAATTTAAAAGTCACATCTTTACTCAAAACCGTCTAAATGTTTGGGGTTGGCCTTGGAAAAGTGGAGAGAAACTCATTCCCTTGAAACAGGAGGGATAATAGTAAATAAGAAATAAAGAAGAGAGAGAGACATACACAGAGAAAGAAAGATGAAGCATGAAAGAGAGAAAGAGGGGAAGGAAGAAAGGAAGCAAAAAGGAAGGGAGAAAAAGAAGAGAGGGAGAGAAACTTTCCAGACAATAAGGGAAACACACATAAAAAATAGAAAATCTGTAAAATTTTGGAAGTTCTTAAACTTCCTTTATTAATGCCAGTAAATTGAACTATTAAAGGAAATGTGATCACACATATGTCAAAGGATATTATTTGCCAATAATTGGATTTCTCAAATTTTTTTACAAAATTAGTGGACTTAGTAGTGACAAATATGCATACTGACTAAAAACCAGAAATAAAAAATTATGTTACTATCATTACACCATTTTGTAACTACACCTAAATCTTCTGTCTTGCGTCACTATTCACATGTAGATTTTTAACATTAAAATACAATTTTATTTATTTCCTATAATCAAGAAAAGCTACTAATAGACACGTGATTATCAAACAAAATAAGCTCACAGTTACAGATTCATATTAATTGCAAAAGTCGTCTTTTAAGCAGCATTTTAAAATAGTTGTCAAAATGAAGACAAACATATAACTGAAGAATGATTTAATGTCAATGTTATACCACACATAACAGTAGATAATTTTAGTTGTCTTTGGTGAAAATAAGGAAAACATTTTGAAAAATTTAATGTAGAGAATTCTCTACTCTAGAGAATAAGCTAACTTCAGAATTAAGAACTTTAAATTCTCATCTATATTAAAATGGGTAAAACAAAGTGTGATTGTCTCATATCATAATTTATGTCTAAGAACTGAATGGGTAGATGAAATGTCCTGAAATGTTTCTGCTCTGGTAGTTGTCATGATATAACTGAATGCACCCATTCCTCTTGCCCTTGTTCTTTTTTTTTTTTCCTATTTAAACTCATTACATATTTCCAATCATTTTAAAATTAAGTTAATTGGTACACTTTTGATATACATAATGATCATATTCATCTATATCTGTACATGATATATTTTGATGCCTATTTTCCCCAATCTCCTCCTCTTCCTTCAATCCCTCTTCTCTATTTCTTAAGTTTTGTTTCCACTTTATGCATTTTTAATCATTTTTCCTTTTCCCTTCCTTCCTTTCCTCTTTCCCCCATCATAGTTTCTCTCGCCTCGCCCTCAGTTTTAAATACTCTGTAAAATCAATTGTTTATGTACTTCAGAACACATACAGTGGTTGGTTGTTTGAATGTATTTTGTCAGATTCACAATAGTTTCCATGGTGATATATCCTTAGGTTAACTAGCAAAATCAATTTAACTCATAATATACCAGAGTTATAGAGCAAGTTATAGGAAGTATATTCTATGTGAGTTGGTCACCTCGTGGTTTTTAATTCTTTAACAAAAATTTGCTGAAAACTCTAGTTGATTGATTTTTCAAGAAATATCAGAAATGTACACCATGTTTACTTAGGCAGAATTGGAGATTTCTCTTCTAACTCCAACCCTTCTGATCTGGTACTTAGAACAGAGAATCCTGGAGCTTTAAGCTAATGCAGGAGCTGTGGCAGGCAGGGCTGGGAAGGAAAGTGGGGAGAGACAGACGCTGGCTAAAAACTGAGCCCCACTGGCTCGGTAGCACCCTGGAGATTCCTCAGCATCGGTTCGCCAAACATTTTTTTGTTGTTCCTGTCAGCCCAAGGATAGAACAGGCTATGAGGTTTCTGACAGTATTACCTTTGATATCTGATGTGGGTTTGTTGCCTGTGGACTCCACGTAGAAACTGAGTAACTTGGTTTTTCATCTTTCTTTCTGTTTGACTTTTCCTCAGCTACTTGGTAAACCCAAAACGACTTTCAAAAGTGTTTGTTATCTTTGAGTTTTATCTACTTACGTCAATTTTTATTATTTCCTTATTATTTCTTATAATAAGATACTATTTCCTAATTATTTCTTATTATAAGATATAATTTCCTTATAATAAGAAAATGCGATGGTGTAAATATTTTTTGTGTGTCCCACAGATCCATTGTGATGGAAAGCTTTGTTAGGAGGGTAGCACTATCAGGAGGTGGGGGCCCCTGAAAAATCACTAGGTCATAGAAGGCCTAAGGATTTGCTTTTGTTTTTAACCAGTTGGCTCTACAGAAGACCTCCTGGGTTCTTTCAAACAAGTCGTTAGGAAAGGCCCTAATACAGCCTGAGACACTCATCTTGTCTTTCAGTTCCTGTTTGTTACACGACTCCTGGCTCTGACACGCACTATTGCTATTGCTATTCACCTTAAAGTGATGCACTAGGTGCTATGGTTTCAATCTGGCTTGTTCACCAAGAGTCTCCTATGCTCGTAGGCAGAGCTTGCAGAAAGTGGGGTCTGGCCAGAAGAGTCAGGACACTGGGGGCGTAGCTCCCTTCCAGCCGTTCCCTTCTTTCTCTGCTGCCTGCCTGACATGATACGAACATCCTTCCTCCCCTTCCTTCCACCATGCCTTCTTGCTATGAAGCAAGCCAACTCTGGACTCAAAGATGAACCAAAATAAACCTCTTCTTCATTAAATCATGGGTGTGGGATATTTTGTCCACAGTGATGAGGAAAGTGGCTAAGATATCAAGCATTGAATACTAGGCACCACATATTTGATCCTTGAAATGGATTTACAAAAGTTTTGATCTTCATAAAGATAGCTGCCTTTATAAAGACATCTATTTCATTGTAGAGCCATGAAACTAAATTACACAGAAAAGAAATAAAATTTCCTATTATGAGTCTCTCAGATTTTTTTTCCCTGCTCATGTGGACTTTGTTTTATTCTTTCACTGTGTTTTATGTTTGTCAGAATCATCCATAGTGATGGAGTACATACTTTTGATTTAGGATAATTTATCAATGTTTTTAAATAATTTTAAAAATACGTGATAGGTTTAGAGCTACTCTTACAATTAATACTTTTCATTGAATTCTGATGTGCTTGTATGGCATGGGAAAGGAAATTGTGCATGTGCGTGTGTGTGTGTGTGTGTGTGTGTGTGTGTGTGTGTGAAACTTGACAGTGGCTGTAGTCTACCAATGTAAAATACAGCTCATATCTCTGGTTAAAATATGTAAAAATACTAAGAAATATTTTTGTGAAGATACAATATTTTTAATGAGGTTGGACTCTGCTTATGTTGTGTATGCTGGCCTGAAATATTGAGACTCAAGTGATTCTCCTGACTCTAGGTAGGTAGAGCTGGCTAAAAGATGGAATATTTATAAACAGAAAATATTAAGAAAAAATGTTTCTAACATTCCAATAGACACGCCAGATCTCTTGTTTTCCTGTGTTTGATCAGATACCTTGGGAGAGTCTAAGAAAGTGTGCTGCTTAGAATATGCTCAGTCTCAGCATCAGGTAAAGATGAGAAAAAGATGAAAATGTATGCATTGGTAATTTCACCGTGTATTCTAAAATGCTGCCTGTTAGAACCCTATCTCGGATAATATCAAGAACAAAAGAAAAGCTGGATCCTCCAGCTTTGAAATAGAAAAGTGAGATCAGTTCATAAAGTAAATTATAGACAAGGAGAACACTAAGAATGGAAACCCAAAACACATTTTAAAAATTTTTGCTGTGCTCCTATAAATACAGGAAGAATATAAAATTAGAACCTGACTTTTTATTATAGTCTATATCAGTGTTAACTTGTAGTCAGAAGGATTATAGTGTAATGCACAGGCCAGCCAACTTTTTCTGAAAAAGAACCAGACAGCAAATGTTTTAAGCTTTACTGGCCATATGGACTCTGCTGCAACTACTGAATTCTGCTGTTGTAATAAGAAAGCAGTCTGAGATAATCTTAAGTGAAAGGGTGTGACTGGTTGCAATCAGACTGTACTTGTAAAAAGCAAACAAACAAACAAAAACCCAGTGAACTCCATTTAACCTTTGCTGACTCCTGCTATAATAAACAAAGCACTGAAATTTATTTTTGTTTTCAACTAATATATTTTTTAATCTGAATAAGTTTACATTTCAAAGCCTTGTTTCTTCAAAATATAGGTAAAATGACTATTAAATTAGCTATATAATAGTATAGATGTACATATGTCTACATTTATAGAATGTATATGATGAATTTGTGTTACATTTATCAGGTAAATATTACAACTATTGTAAGAGGAAACCCAAGACTGTCCCAGTGACATAAAAAAAAATTAAAGCTTATTTCTCACTCACATGAAGCCCAAAGTTAATGCTCCAGTGAAGTGGCTTTCTGAGGCAGGACATCTATGTACAGGATGTGGTTAAAGCACCCCCAGATCTCATTGGCCACCATTCATACTCATCACTGTTGTCCAGCAATCAGCCCTGAGGGATCGCTGTCTCATGGGTCTCATGCCTCCATGTATCTGCCTAGAGCAAGACAGAAAGGCTTGGAAATGTGGTCTCTTCAGGGAAGGTTGTCATCAGCAATTGCTCACATTGTGACAGAATCATCAGATTGTTCGCGGTCATCTCACAGTGCATGTTACAATTATAAATGCAAAATATTTTTAAGTGTGTCTGTGCATATGTGTGCCCTACAAAAATATTAATTAAATGTACTTGAGATGCTATCCCCCCAAAATATAAAGTATATACTTTGTATATACAATAAATGTACTTGAGATGCTATCCCCCCAAAATATAAAGTATATACTTTGTATATACAATAAATGTACTTGAGATGCTATCCCCCCCAAAATATAAAGTATATACTTTGTATATACAATAAATGTACTTGAGATGCTATCCCCCCAAAATATAAAGTATATACTTTGTATATACAATAAACTATATATATATATATATATATATAGTTTGCTAAGGAAATGAAAATAACATTAAAAAACTTGACCCATTGCTTAGTTTTTCCACAATAAAAAAAAATCAATAGTAAAGCTACTGTTCAAGTGTAAGGGTCAAAACCATAGATTAAAAGTCTTGTTTATTCTGTTATAAAATCAAGTGTATGATGAATTGGAATTTCCACAAGCAGCTGGTGTTCACACCTACAAATGTGTAAAAATAGCTGCTTCCTCCAGTCCAAATGTAATTCTTGTTAAGCAAAGAATGTTTCAGTCTGCGAATGAGCCAAAATGAAAGAATTAAGCATAGTTAAGCAGATTTTCAAACATAGAAAGCAGTTGAAATCTTTCACAGGGATTCATAATTATAAGGAGATTATTAGAAGAAGATTTAAAACAGGATTTCTGTCTTGCATTCGATGCTGTGAAACCACATCTTTGATGTTTACGCTGCCCCTTACCCGCAGTCACCACAGTTAGTTTTAAGCACTGATACAAACTAGGGGAAGCTGTTTATTCAATTTTGTACTCTTTCTGAATACTTAACACAGCATCTACTCCTTTCTTAACGAAGTAATTATGTAAAACTGAGATTATCATCAGGGCAGGCTACCAAACAAACAAAATACTTCTTTGAACAGAACCCATTTTTTCAGCATACATTAACTGAATGGTTGTGTGGAACAGGATGATATTAGAAAGGCAAATATAATGGCACTGAAACCAGTAACTATAATCCTGGCCCTACAGAGCTTCTAGTGTGACTGAGAAGAGAAAATAACAAGAGGCAGCGATGTAGGGTAAATTTACACTTACCTACCTCGTGGAGGAAACAGGTAGGGGACACCACATAGGAAGATGATCCACTTACAAAGGATTATACAAGGCTGAACTAAAATAACACTTACCCTGAGACATAAGGAAGAGGAAAAATAAGCCCCAGTGTAACGGAATGTCAGGAGGAGAGGAAAACCAGGAAGTGAAGCAGCAGGAAAAAGCCAGGCATGTGTTTAAAACAGAAGGAAATGTCTCTGGCCTCACCCAGTGACCCCAGGGTTGATGCCCTGATAAATATCAAACTGGACTGTGACCCTCTGCAGACTCAGGCATGACCTCGGAACTTTATTCCAACCTACATTGGGAAAGATGTTTCTTTAGATTGAGTTTCCTGAAACTGGGTGACAGAAAATGTACTACAGTAAAAACACAACTTGAGGTAATACTGAACATGACATTTAAAACCAGGACACACTAAAACTAATATTAATTCAGAGCAGTCAAGACTAATACTATCTCCTTTTTTTGAAACTAACCATGTCAAGTATGTTTCAATTTAAAGGTAAAACTGTAACATCCGAAGGTTTGGGAGGATGGCCGAACAGCAAGCAGCAAAGTAAAAAGCCTCTCTGAGAGAAACAGCCCAGATGCTGGAATACAGCATTCAGGAGAAGAAAAGCAGGAGAGACGTAGATCCTCTTGACCCAGGAAGAAACTAAAGTGAGAACTGAAGCCCACAGAAAGTATTTTAAAAAAGAGAAACTTGCACAGAACAATGTGGTAGCTGGCGGCGCTCTCACCAGAGCCAGTACCACAGTGCCAGAAGCACCGTTGGACCCGGAGATGCAGGGGCACAGTGAAGCTGGTGGCGGGCAAGCCTGAAGGCCTTGGTGGGGAGATGTGATGGCAGAAGGGAGCAGCAAACCAGAGACCTGCACCAGCTGGTGTGTCCGGACTCATGGGGCTGCAACTCAGCGACCTGCCTGGGTTCCTGCTCCTTCGACTCGCCGGAGCCATGGTCATGCTGGAGTGCAGGCTGAGGTCAGGGATCAGTGAGACCAACAGAGAGCGGAGCCGGTAGGGGACCAGCATTGACCTGCGGTGAGTGTTGGGAATCAACCCTTCCACTGGAAAGGGGATGACATCTTGGAACCCGGCAGGAATGGCAGAAACAAGGTGCTGCAGAGACTTTAGTCAGTTGTTCCCTTCCCACATGGGATTGGTCAGATGTGCTTGGCCTAGGACATGCCCCTGGCTGGGAACCAGTAGGGTATCCAAGACCAATTCCTTATGGGCTGAACACACTAAGGCACGGTGAAGGCCTTGATGGGCTGGCTGGCCTGGAGGGGAGGGGCCGGCATAAGCAATCCCTATTTGCCCTTCAGTAGCGTGCTGGAGTAGACAGGGTCACCTAGCCAGTGAGCTTCAGAAGAACCAGAACCAACAAAAAAAAGGAACTGGGGCCCTCTTCATATGTCTGTATGGAAGAAACAAAAAATATGAGAAGAGGAAACAATAAGGAAAAGCCCCCAGCCCCCATCCCTGAGAACACTGATCCAAGAAAGGTAAATACAAAAGAGATTGAGAGCAGCAAGCATGCAATATCAGACAGCATCAGTGGGCATAAACAAATATCTTCAGGACCTCATAGACGAGCTCAAAAGTGAAATATTCAACCAAGTAAAGCAACATATAAATAGATTAATAAAGTAAATTCTAAACACCTCTCAAGAAGACACAGATGGAAGAATGGAGGAACAGAAAGGAGAGAATCATTTGATGAAGAATATACAGAAAATACAGAATTCATGAAGCAGATTCAAAGAGATTACCAGGAAATTAAAAACTCTATGGAAAGATGGCAAAACTGCTTGAAAGAAACTAAAGATACATTATCCAAACTGGAGGACAGGTTTGCAATGTGGGATTATGAAAGGAAAAATTTTTGAAAAAAATGAAAAGGAAACAAGTAACAATACAAAGGCTAGAAGATGACAAAAGGATCTATAACTTGAGAATAAAGAATGTGAATGAAGAAGCAGGGGTACAAACAAAGGAACTACAAAGGCTATTCCAGAAATAATTAAGGAAAACTTCCTAAACATAGGAAAAGGAAATGATATTCAGATATAGGAGGCAAACAGAACTCCGGCCACCTACAACCAAAACAGAGTTACACCCAGGGATATAATAATCAAGACCCCAGAAATTCAGTATAAGAACAGAATATTAAAAGCTGTTAGAGACAAGGAGCAGGTGTCATCTATAAAGGAAGGCCCATCAGAATTATGGCAGACTTCTCGACACAAACCATCAAGTCAAGAAGATCCTGGAGCAAAATATGCCAAGCCCTGAAAGAAAATAACCTCTAGCTCAGATTGATATACCCTGAAAAACTGTCTCTAGAAATTAATGGAGAAACAAGGTCCTTCCAAGACAAAGAGGACCTGGGGAAATTTGTGACCACCAATTCAACTCTAGAGAGAATACCGCAGGGCATTCTAGAGAAAGAGAAAAGTACCAAGATTCCAGGAACAGTGGCAGAGAGGCCTCAATGAATGGAGCAGAAAGTAGAATGAAGACAAGCAGACAACTAATGGCAAACAAAGAGCATAACAGAAATGAGGCAGAGAAGGTTGGTTGTAAACTCTAATATAGATGGCCTTGATACACTAAATTAAAAAAAAAGAGAGAATCACAGGTAGAGTAGCTCAGGAGATAGGGTCTACTGAGGTGCTCTTTATAGGAAATATAATTAACCTGAAAAAGGGTGTATGGACTGAAAATCAAATAGGGGAAAACAATGCTCTATGTGACAGGGAGCCAGAGAGTAATAGGGGCAACTAGACCAGTATTTGTGGATAAGTTGGAAAGACAGGCTTTCATAGGTAAAGGAATATAATTAGAGATCAAGTCTTGGAGGGAGAAGGTTTGGAACTACTTAGGTAAATAGCAGGTTGCCCCCACACACACCAATTTAAAACTGAGGGTCTAGGTGAGACCCAAAAATACACAGTGCACCCTGGGGGAGTGAAAGGGGAGGAATGGTCTTTAAAAAGAAGGCGGAACATATTGTTAATAGTTTATCAAGAATTAAAACCCATATTACTCACACCACTCTGATTAGATAGAATTTATTCTGTCCCAGTTTGTCTACTTGCATTAGATTTGAGGGCACAGACAGCTATCCCCAAAACACCAGTATATAGCGCAGTAATCATCTCTAATTTCCTATTAACTTAATTTGGAGCCCTGTATGATTTATATGGGTTTATCATAACTGATCTTAGTTAAATCTGTTTTTTTAAATTGCTGTTTGGTATTAACAGATTTTATTCAAAACTTATATGATTGATAGTATCAAGACTGAGAATTTAGGCAATTATACTGAAGACGACAAGACTCATTATGATACCCATTCTGGCTTGATTACTACCTGTTTTTGAAGTTTTATACTACATACAAAATTGTGTATTTATTAATAGTTATGTACTGATATATTCAATTACATTGTGTCTGATTATATAGCAAATTTTATTGAAGATAATAAGAGACAGCACAGTAAGACTCCCTCGTACAGTGGTCTTATATATCTTTTTTATTTCATGTGTTTATAGGAATATGTTTTATTTTGTATTGCTTTGTTTTGTTCCTCCCTCTAATATAGAAAGGATAGAAATACATGTTAAGACTCATGCATGCATAGAACCAATAAACAGTTTATGAGAACTGCTTTTATGACTCATGATGAAATGAACAAATACTTGGAAGAAAAACAGACACTACAGTACCCAGTGCTGATCCAGGAGTATCCTAATGTGAAACCCAGCAATACTATCATTCTTTGCTCACAGTGAGTTTTTTGTTGAACAGAACTGGTTGCAGTCTCGCTGTTTGAAACCCCACTTTATGTGCTCCACTTTTGTATCTTGAATAACTACTTATAAGAAGACAATATGTAAATATCAACTGGTGATTTCTTTCTGTTTATTCTTTTGAAAGTATGTATTATTTTCTGTTTTGTGTAGTCTTTCTTTAAAAAAAAGAGTAAAGGGAGGGAAAGGTGGAAATGTGTCAATTTCTTATTGTCTCATCTTGATATTAATATAATTTTGAAAATTATATTAATTTTCTTATTATATTATAATGCTTTCTTTCATTGATCTGATTTTATTTTGCTCTGTTTGACTTTATTATGTGAGATGGCATGAAAGCTATTCTGAAGAAAGCAAGACATTATGGTAACTATTGCTGATTTTATCATCATGTTTTGAAGTCCTGCCATGCTTTTGTTCTTCCATTTTGATTGGTTCTATCCTGTTGTGTTTTATTTGATTCTATTATGTGTGACGTTACAGACTAATTTTTTGAGGAAAATGATGTATTGTAGCAGCCATTATTCATTTCCTGTTATTTGGTTTTGAAGTCCTGTAATGCTTTCATTATTTTGAATGTTTTTTTACTATATTGTTATGCTTGATATTATTGTGTGTGAAGGTATGCTAAACTGTTTCAAAGAAAAGAGACATTATGTTAGCTATGGTTGATGTCCAGTTGTTTTGTTGTGAAGTGCTGTGTTGCTTGCATTTTTCTTGTTCTGACTTGCTTTGTTTCATTCTGTTTTCTTTTGTGCTCTTTAAAATAAAAAAAATCTAAAAAAAAAACCTGTGTAACATCTCTGCAACATGAACTATTCTTTTTTTATAATAAAGATTACATTTCCATCTTACATACTTGTTTTTTTGTACTGGGAATGGAACTCACGACCTAGCACTTGCCAGGCAGGCATTTGCCAGGCCACTGAGGTAAGTCTCTGGCCCTCTTCCACACTTTAGCAGGCAAAGATACCTAACTATGATAACTTCCATATTTCAATATGAAGAAAATAGGTAACAAATGTATTACTGAGGCAGAAATGTAAACTGATTTTAAGAAAAAATTATTATGTTGTGATTTCTAGGAATATTTCTATATACAGAAAGTTCTTGATAGAAGTTTGGGAAATGCTGCCTTAGATTCAGGTTTGTTTCATAAGCAAGGAGTAACTCAAAAATGAATAAAGATTATGAAATTATCTGCACAAAAGATTATAGAAAGTTTCCAGAATATTCCTGACATCCCAGTGGGTCTTGTAATTGTTAACAAGCCCAGAGAGGACCAGATTAAAGAGGCAATTATCCAAAAGCCAGCCAAGTCAACATCCAGCCTTTCTCCCTAGGCATAGTTATCAAGATAATGAAAGAGATGGCAATCTTTTCAATTTGCTGTGACTTTTGTGAAGAGTGAGGAATAAATAAGCAACATATATATGTATATGTGATATATATGACGTATAAGTGGCCAGTTACTTTATAGCTCTTTGAAGTTAAGGAAAAGCAACATGCTTTCAAAAACACCAAATTGAATAGCTCCATAAAGGCTTAAGAGATTACAACTTCAGATATTAAATATTTGATTGGTTTGGGAATAAAATGTTTATAAATGGGAACTGGGAATAAAATGTTGGAAATAAATTATCTCCTCAAGATATTTTTAAATCATCAAGATTATTTTATATATGAAAAATCCAGTTTGTACTTTACTATAGGATCTTGCTAGGAAGAGCTAAAGATGGCGGATTGGTAAGCAGCAGAATACAGAGGCTCCCTGACACAGACAACTCAGTTGCTGGAATAAAACATTGTGAAGAGGTCCAGACAGAGGGAGATGGATCCCCTCAACCCAGGAAGAAACTAAAGGGAAAAGAGCTGGTCAGACACAGTCCTGCGGCTACCACTGGAGCAGCTACAATTAGCAGCCATGGTGCTTTCGCCCAGGTGCCAGAACTTGTGCCACTGCGACTTGCTGGAGCCACCCGAATTCCCACTGCTGTGACTGGGTGGAGCCGAGGTTGCTCTGAAGTCAGAGGTTGGCCAGCCCAACAGAGAAGGGAGCCAGCAAGGGACCTGCATTGACCCTTGGTGAGTGCTGGGAATAAGACCCTCCCACAGGAGAGGGGTGACCAACTGGATGACATGTTGGAATTGGACAGGATGAGTAGGAACAAGGAACAGCAGTGACTTCAGTCAGTTGTTCCCTTTCCTGATCACATTGGTGGGATCTGCTTGGCCTGGGTCATGTCCCTGGTCAGGACCTAATATGTTGTCTCAAACCAATTCCGAATGCATATCACACACTAATGCAGTGAAGGCCCCGACAGGTGGACTGACCAGGAGGGGAGGGTCCAGGATAGGCTGCCTCTGTTTGCACCTCAATGACCAGCAGCAAACTGGAGTGGGCAAACATCCCTAACAAGCGCACTTCAGAAAAACTATAACCAACAAGAAAAAAGGGTGGGACCTCCTCTATACACCTGCATGGAAGAAACCAAAAACATGACAAGAGAAAGAAATAAGAAAAAGACCCCAGACCCCACCCAGAGAACACTGATTGAGGAGAGGTAAATACAAAAGAGACTGAGGGCAGCAAATATGCAATATCAGACATGGCATCAGTGGACATGAAGAGATATCTTTGGGACCTCATAGATGAGCTCAAAAGTGAAATATTTAGTCAAGTAAAGCAAGATATAAGTAGATTAACAAAAGAAAGGCTAAGCACCTCTCAAGAAGACACAGATGGAAAAATGGAGGAACACACAAAAAAAGGAGGGAAACATTCGATAACAAATACAAAAAAAACCCTACAATACATGAAGCAGATTCAAAGAGATTACCAGGAAATTAAAAACTCCAGTGGAAGCTGGAAAAACTGCTTGAAAGAAACTAAGGTTAGACTATCAAAACTTGACAACAGGTTTGCAATGTGTGATTCATGAAAGGAAAGATCTCTTCAAAATAACAAGGAAACAGGCCATAACAATACAAAGGCTAGAAGATGACAAGTGAATCTATAACTTGAAAATAAAGAATGTGAATGAAGAAGCAGGGGTACAAACACAGGTAACACAAAGGCTATTTGAAATAATTATATATGAAAAATCCAGTTTGTAATTTACTATAGGATCTTGCCAGGAAGAGCTAAAGATGGCAGATTGGTAAGCAGCAGAATACGGAGGCTCCCTGATACAGACAACTCAGTTGCTGGAATAAAACATTGTGGAGAGGTCCAGACAGGATCCCCTTAACCCAGGAAGTAACTAAATAATATAAGAAATAATTAAGGAAAACTTCCCAAGCAAAGGAAAAGGAAATGATATTCAGGTGTATGAGGCATACAGAACTCCAACCACCTACAACCAAAACAGAGCTACACCCAGGCATATAATAATCAAGATCCCAGAAATTCAATATAAGAACAGAATATTGAAAGGCGACAGAGAAAAGAAACAGATCATTTACAAAGGAAAACCCATCAAAATCACAGCAGACTTCTTTACAGGCCATCAAATCAAGAAGAGCTTGGAGCAAAGTATTACAAGCCCTGAAAGAAAATAACCTCCAGCCCAGATTGATGTACCCTGAAAAACTGTCTCTAGAAATTAATGGAGAAACAAGATGCTTCCAAGACAAAGAGGAACTGGGGAGAATTCGAGACCACAAATCCAACCCTACAGAGAATACAGACGGACATTCTAGAGAGAAAAAAAAAGTACCAGGATTTCAGGAACAGCAGCAGAGAAGCCTCAATGAATAGGGCAGAAAGTGAAATGAAGGAGAAAAGCAGACAACTAATGGCAGAAAAATAGCATAACAGAAATGAGGCAGAGAAGGTGGGCTATAATCTCTAATATAGATAGCCTTGATACACTAAAAGAAAAAGAGAAAGAAACACAGGCAGAGTAGATCAGGAGGTAGAGTCCACCAAGATGCTCTTTATAAGAAATATAATTAACCTGAAAAAGGGTATATGGACTGAAAATCAAATATGAGAAAACAATGCTCTATGTAACAGGGAACCAGAGAGTAATAGAAGCAACTTGACCAGCACCTGCAGATAGGTTGGAAAGACAGGCTTTCATAGGTAAAGGAATACAATTAGAGATCAAGTCCAGGAGAGAGAAGGTTCGGGACCACTTAGGGAAGTAGCAGGTCGCCCTCCCCCAATATAAAAACTGAGGGATTTGGTGGGACCCAAAATGCATAGTGCACCCTGTGGGAGTAAAAGGAGAGGAATAGTCTAAAAAAATAAAGCAGAAGATATTGTTAACAATGTATCAGGATTTAAAACCCACATTACTCACACCACTGTGTTTAGGTAGATTATATTCTGTTCCAGTTTGTCTACTTGCACTAGATTTGAGGGCACAGACAGCTATCCCAAAAGCAGCAAGATATAGTATGGTAATCATCCTTAATTTCCTATTAGCTTAATCCAAAGCCCTGTGTAACTGATATTATTTTACCATGACTGATCTTAGTTGAATCTGGTTTGTTACATTCCTGTTTAGTATTGACAGATTTTATTCAGACCTGTTATGATAGATAGTATCAAGTCTAAGAGTATAGGCAACTACATTGAAGATGACAAGATTCACTAGGATACCCATTCTGGTTTGATTATTACCTGCTTTTAAAGCTTTACTATATCTACAATGTTTTGTTTTTATTAATATTTTTATGTACTGCTATATTCAATTATACTATGCCTGATGATATAGACAATTCTATTAAAGATAACAAGAGACAACACAGCACCTATGTAGAACCCCTTGTACAGTGGTCTTATATGTCTTTTTATTTCATGTGTTTATAGGAATATGTTTTGTTCTGTCTTGCTTTTTTTTATTTCTCCCTCTATTACAGGAGGGTTAGAAATACATGTAGAGACTCACGCATGCATAGAATCTATAAACAGTTTATGAGAACTGATCATATAATTTATGATGAAATGAAAAACTACTTTGAAGAAAAAGAGACACTGCAGTACCCAGTGCTGATCCCATAGCGTCATGATGTGAAATCCAGCAATATGAGTATTCTTTTAGTCTTTTTTGTTTTGTTTAATCTTAATATACATGAAGGTATGGGCAACTATTTTGAAGAGAACGAGAGACACCATGACAGCCCTTGTTGGCTTCCCTACTGTCTGGTCTTGAAGACCTAAAACAACTTCCTCATCTTGTTCAGATCAGTTTTATACTATGTTCTTTCATGTGAATTCTCTGTATGTGAAGATATGGTCAACTATTTGGAAGAAAGCAGGTGATATAATAAATAGCGAAGATCTCTGATTGTCTTGCCTTGAAATTTATGTCTCTTACATTGCTTTCTTATGTTCTGTTCTATTACATTCAATTTTACTCTCTTTAAAATAAAAGAAACACTGAGGAAGCATAATTATCACAGTAGAAATTTTCAGTTTATGTAATATAAAGCATAGCAAATTTTATATCACAAAAGTATTAATTATTTTGGCCTTCTATTATCCTCATCCACATTTACTTTTCTGAAAACCCTGCAGGGCCAGTTTACTTTCCAGTGTCTGTCTAGCTTTGGTATTCATTTTATGAAGCCATCCTCTTTTTATAGATTCAGCAAGCATTTATTAAATTCTGCTTTTATACTCATTACACTGCTTCATATTGGTGACAAAATGTAAATAAAACATAGTCTCTAACTTAAAAGAGCATAGAATCTAATGGGAGAGTGAAGCCCATGAACTACAAAATGAAATAACAGAAGCTTTACAAGATGTCCTGTAACATTCATACATATGATGGCTCGCTACTTGGTGTATTCTCCCTTGACTGTCTCAAAAGTAGTCACAATCAACACGCATGGGGAGGATTCTCTAACTGACCTGAAGACTGCCAAACTAGCTGAGCCAGTAACTCAATCATCTTTTGGAGCAGTTATTACACATTATTTCTTTTTCAAATAATATCATTATATAAACTTGTGATAATCCTTATGTTTTGTATCCCAATCCCACTGTATTGCAGAAATCATGTTGTTGTTCCATGATTTATACTATGTAGTTGGAGAGTAGATGCGCTTATCAATCATCCTTACAAGGATATAAAGGATCTAAAATTAGAATTGATGATGATGGCTTGTCTGTCATTCAGAATCTCCAACTTAGCAGTAGATAAGTCCTCATTTATCTTCTTGTTTAGATAATAAGGACATTTAATGTTAACATGAACTTTCAAGGGCATTGATTAGACATGAAGATAATGCATAATGAATGTGGAACAAGCAACTGGTCAGGTAGGAATGGAAATATACTGTTTTCAAATATCAAAAATATTTCTCAATTTTTATTTCTGTTGCTTTCCTTATTCTCTGTGAGACAGCTTTGTCCTTTTATGTGTTGGAACACATCCTTTAGTCCTCATTCATCCAGGATTTCAAATTTGCTCAATGCTTATGGTTGAGCAAAGATATAAACTAACTGAGACTAATAAGAATTAAACAGAAAAACAGGAGATAGCTGAATGACATCTTGAAAGTATTGAGTGACAATATCTGTCAACTTAGAATTTTATATGTAGGGAATTATCTAAAGAATCCATTTGAGAATAAAATGAAATTGAATTAAAGCTAAATTAAATAATGAAAATTGAGCAAAAATGTTAGAGTTGTATAAATGCAGATAAAATTGACTTAATGAAATAATAATAACTTTAATTAATTAAGGTAATAAAAACATTGAAATAAACTATGACAGAAATAATAACAAAGACAGGGAAAGAAAACAGAAATGAAGTGCTGTAGTGAGATTAGATGCAGACATTAATGATTAGAATATGTGACATTTCTACTACATGCACATTAAAACTTTAAGGGCAGTCATTAAGAACTGTAAACAGAGAATCCAAATCTGTACAGGTAGGTAAAAGGAATGAAAATAAAACAAAGTTGAAGTAGTAAAACATAAACCACAGAGAAAATAAGACAAATAGAAAACCCACAATGTATCAGGGTTTATGTAACATTCAGAAACTCCAAAAACAGATTTAAAAGAATAGCCACAAGACTTAATGAGACATCAATTGCAATTATAATGTTAAAATTATATGTAAAGAAATTACTAGTTAATATCAAGCTATTGTGGCTTTAAGGATGTCATAATAAGTAGACTTACATCAAAATTCTCTCTATAAAATCCTTACTTTGTAATTTTAAAGGATAATATCATGGAGAATCTATTATAATTACAAAATAGGTATGTGATTATTATTTTTCAAAACGTTTAATATAAAATTTGACAAAATTTGACAAAATTTTAAATCACACATGAAAATTTAATATGTGCCTTTTTGGTAACAGGACTCCACCGATATATATATATATATATATATATATATATATATATATAATTTTAAAATTCAAGCAATCAACAAGCAGAGCTACCACAACAAAGTATCATAAGCTGGGTGGCTTAAAAAGCAAAAATTTACTTCTCACAGTATCACAGATGGTGAAGCACAAGTCCAAGTGCCAGAACTTAGATTCTGAGATCTTCTGTTGGCTAATGAGGTGTCACTGTCTTACCATCTGCTCAATGGCCTCCTTCCATGCTTACATGAGAGGACAGATCTCTCTTTTCCTCTTCTTATAAGGTCACTTATCCCATTGGGTTGGGGTCTCACACTTATTGCCTCATTTGGTCTAAATGACCTCTCAAATGCCACATCTCCAAACGTAATCATTATTGGGGGGGGGGGGTTTGTCACTTGTGGAAGCAGGGTGGGAGAGACCTAGTCCAGGTTACAACCACATATGGAACCTGGAGTCTGACAATCAAAGAATGTGAATTACATGCAAGAATAAAAGACATGATTATAAAAATTGTTGAATGCATTACGCCATTAAACAAGGCTCAATTATCTTTAAAAGATCATTAGAATTCAAATAAAATTGTTTCACCAGAGATCAAATGTACCAAATAAATAATAAAGTGAAGTTAATAGGTGTGTATTTAAATTTTTCCTATAATGCTGGAGATTAAGCCTAGGGGTTTGCACATGCTGGACAAGGATTCTACCACTGAACTGCACCCTTAGGCCTGAAAATTATGTAATTGTTGCAATAACAGTCCATTATTCATGTGTCAAAAGAAATTGGAAAATTTTGAACCTGAGACAAGGTTGAAGTACAGGTATTATGGATGCAATACAATATAGATCTCTCCTGTGAAAATGATTTTTACAAAGTCATCCACTAAAAACAATAGGATATATTCAAAAAGTGGGTCTGGGAGTTTAACACCTAAAATTTACAAAAGCATTAATAAAATCTTTAAAAACAATAGTATAGTTGAAAAGCTTGTTTCTCATGTAATAGTTCCTATGATAAACATAAAATTTTATTTTAAAAAAAATAAGTCAAACTAACAGGCATTATGATATATGCCTGTTAGCTGCACAGGAGAGTGAAGCCAGAGGATGGCAAGTTTCAGGCCAGTTTAGGAAATTTACCAAGACTGCCTCAAAAATTTTTTTAAAAAAGATGCAATATAGTTCTGTGATCAAACACTCCCAGGTTTAACTTCTAGTGCCACTAAATAAACAAATAATGAATAAAAATAGGCAAAACATGAGAAAAGTGTATTTAAAAAGCACAGGGTGTGCTGAATTACAGAAAGGATTAAATGCTGGAGAAAAAAGTCAAACAAAAAAGCAATCATCTGACTAACCTTACCAAGCAGAAGAATACAGAATAACTAGATATCATCTACAGCTCTGTGTTCACACAGAGCTGACAGCACCTAGCAGTATGCATTCACATTCTGTTCTAGTATACTTTCTGTTTTACTACAATTACATTTGTTAAGATGAAATATTAACATATTGGCTCTTTAAAAATGTATGAAGCAAAGAGATGCATGCATTATGCTGTCATTATTCTCTTATTTACCAATGTAACATGAACTAATTTCTGTTACAGAAACAGTGGCTGCAGTGGAAGATTCTTTTCATACATAACAATTTACTCCAAAAGTGAATTAATATCCTTAAACCTTTTTATTGGAAACCATGCTGAAATTTAACTTATATCTTCATAGGCTAGGTCCAGTTAGGAGAAGGAAATCAAGAGAAGTTTGATGTCATTTAGATAGGAACAATTATTGGCTGTGACTGGAGAGTTACTTAAAAATAGAAAACGAACCCCGAGGCAGAGCTATCCAAGTCCCGAGGGAGACTGTCCAAGGAAGGATAATCTTGAAAAGATGGCTTAGACTTTGCCAAAGAATTTGTGATTACACTCAATTAGATAATGAAGAAGTCTGCTAGAGCTAGACTGCCAAGCCAGAATTGGCTCACAGTTGCCAGGCAAACAAGAATAACCCTCCGCAGTGCAAATTGAAGCTGATGGGCAGGTTGGAAGGGATATTCACTGTGCATGTAAGGAATCAAGTACTGTGCTTGCATCAGAAAATCTAGAAGAAATAAACCTCTAGGATGTAGGAAAACTTGACATGTAGACACTGGGTGTTGGGAGAGGCGGTGGGGGATGAGGAGTGAAGGTGAAAGAGGCAGTGAGGAGTGGGCACTGGACGTGAGGGGTGGAGGGGCAATGATGCAGATGCTACTGAACCCCAAAGCTGCAGAAGCCCCTTCTGTCGCGCTCTTCTCAGTGCAGCTTGGGTAGAGTGGTTCTGAGCCAGAAGCTAACGGTGAGCACTGGGTAGCAGCTCCACTAGCAAACCAACCCACTGGAGTCTCAAGCATGACTTCGAATTGAGGGGATCCTCTTGGGGGTGGGCAGGGATCTTAACCCAGGCACTAGCTGCAGATCCCTAGACAGTGCTAGGAATTTGGGTTATGGCATTGCTACTCAATGTCATGGCCTAAAAAATTATACAAAGGCCAAACACTGAAGAAAATTGACATCTATCAACACCTACCACTAAGCAATACTGTACAGGGCAAGCAGTAAATGAAAAGTCACACCACCCTGCTCTATAAGATCTTACTGACAGACAACAGAGAAATATTTACAATCTTTATCTTCTCTTCAAAAATAGCAAAAATTTAGAATCAAAAGGCACTAAATCAAAGGTCAGCACAACATTCGTCTCGAAAAACCAGAAAAATAAAAAATAAACCCAAAAATCATTGAAGGAGAAAAATAATGAAGGAAGAAAGAAAATTCAAAGAACTGGAAAATATAATAAAAGAATCAATAAATTAAAAAAACTCTGACTTTTGAAAAAATAACTAAAAGAGAATATTTTAGCATAATTGATCAATAAAGAGCGTGAATACAAAATTTAAGATTGACAAGGGAATAGAAGTGGAATCACAGCAGCAAAAATAACATTATAAATAAAATATGTCAATAGATTTGAAAACTTGAGCAAAAGATTAATTTCTAGGAAAATATAACCTACCAAAAGTAATTTAAGATGAAAGAGGACATTTTTACACTAACTGTGATCATTAAAGAAAGCCAAGAAATTTAAGCCAAGAAATTTGCTCAGTAAGTACAAATTTACCTTCTAAATGACATTAATATAAAGAAACATACCGAAAGGACAAACCTGAGTAGTTTTATCTGCGATTTATATCAAATTAAAAGGAAA
Source organism: Cavia porcellus (assembly GCF_034190915.1). Classification (NCBI taxonomy): domain Eukaryota; kingdom Metazoa; phylum Chordata; class Mammalia; order Rodentia; family Caviidae; genus Cavia; species Cavia porcellus. The sequence goes on along the minus strand of NW_026947500.1, from coordinate 6,014,987 downwards.
AAAGACAGAAAATACAAATGAGGTAGTTATGCATAGTTATATAAATTTGAATCAAATAAGAAAAGAGGCCCATAAGAAACAATTATTAGTTGATTTCATTTTGATAGAGAGTGAATCTGTATCTGAGAGGTCTGATCCAAATTCACCACCATGAGAAAACTAAACATCACTAGATTGCTTTTATATGTTGTAAAACAGTGGTGTCATATGTTATTGTTTGTGTTTAAACGTCCTCCCAAAGCCTCATGTGCCATGGAGATGTGTTGCCTTTGTTACTTACAACTACCATGAATTGTTAATCCTCAGCCACACCACCGTGCCTTGAACTGAACATGAACTGCAACCTCCAAAACCTGTAAGCTACATAAAAATTTCCTTCCTTCATTTTGGGTGCCAGATATTTTTGTCTCAGCAAAGAGAGAAAAGTAACCAAGACATAATACTAGTATTCAAGGGTCAGCTACTATTCTACATGACAATTTCTTTTCACACTGAAATGATACATTATTTATGTCATTACTGCATTGTGTTTTTAATGCATCGAGGAGGCTTATAGTAGGTCTCTTACAAATATACATAAAACTCCTCTATCAGTACAGCTGGAAATGAAATTTGAAATCTCTTTAAGAATAAATTATAGAATTCAACATTTTCATGAACCAGAGGCAGAGCCTCTGGTAAGTTGTTACTTAACAGGGCCCAAGAGGAGAAAGAAGAAGCCAATTTGCCCTTCCTGTGAGCCAGCAGGAGCACTGGCTGGGAGACAAGAAAACACACACACACACACACACACACACACACACACACACTAAGCAACCAGCTGATTTGGAGTAATATAGGCTGAGTAGATAGGAACTGAGATACAAAAACAACTTAATGTTTGTATTGTTTGATTGACTTTGCAAGCCTAAAGTTTGTAGTCTGAGCATCTATTTAGAGGATAACAATATACAAATTGAATTAAGGGGGATTGCCTTCTGTCTTGTTTTGTTTTGCTTTGTTTTGGTACCAGGGATCAAACTCCCTATCAGGTACTTGCAAAACAGGCACTTATGCTGCTGAGCTAAATCCCCAGCCCCTTCTGCCTTGGTTTTGAAATCCAATATTGTTCTCGCTTTTTTGTTTTGTTCCATTTTATTATTTTGTTTTATTCAATGTTTGGTTTTGATTGGTCTTACTCTACTATTTTGTTTGGTTTTATTATGTCTGGTGGTATGGGTAGCAATTTGAAGATGAGAGGAATTATGGTACCCATTGTTGATTTCCTATTATCCTGTTTTGAAATCCTGTATCACTTTCATTGTTTTATTTTGACTGCTTTATTCTGCTTTACTTTGTTTGATTTTATTCTTTTTAAAATAAATAAATAAATAGTAAAAGGATTGAGTATTCCCTATAAGTTAGGGACGATATAATATTAAAAGCTCTAGTAATGTAAAACAAACTTTAATAGATTAAAAGAAAAAACACTGTTTTGGTACATGCAAAAATCATCACAAAATCAGCTTCAGTGCAAGACTCAAAAAACAAAAAATCTAGTCAAACTATAAATAGAAGTTCCTTAACTCTAAATCAGTGAACTGTATATATTTTCTAAGTTGGTGTATTAGTCAGAGTTTACTAAATAAACAGATATAACACAAAGTATACAAATATACAAGAAAGTACAGTACAAGATTGGCTTATGATGGTCACCCCCAGCTCAGATGCCTGCACCCTGGAGATGGGACAGTTCAGTCAAAGATCTGGAGCTCACTGCAGTGTCCTGTGCAAGTTCTTATGAGAAGGCCAATGATCTGCAGTGAAAGACTGAAGAATCTGTGCCGGAAGCCAGAAGATGATGCCCAAGGGGAAGGAAAAGACCCAAGCCCCTCCAGAGAAACGGAAGTAGATCCATCCTTCTTCATTTCACCTTCCTGTCATCCAGGCGACAAAGCTCAAGGGTGGGTCTTCCACAGTTTAAGATGTGAATTGCTGACCCTATTTAGTTGAATTTTTATTATTCAAGTTGACACAATCAATCAGCCATCACAGTTGGTTAATCTAATAATTGTTTGTTGCTCCCTTCTCAATGTTTTCCTTGATTGCAATGCTGGAAATTTTCATATATTTTCACAGCCTCTTTTAAAAGTATTGCTTGAATAGCTGGACTCACTGCAGCCGTTTTGGGAGCACGAGGAAAACATCTGCATCTGGGCTTGTTTTACATGAAAAACAAGGCACTAATCACATTTTCTGTAAACTGCAACTAAACACATTCATAGGAGATACTGGGCACCTAAGAGAAATACTGAATTTCCAGCACCATGGCTTCTAAAATTTAAGATCATCACACCATTGCCTGCCATTCATTACTGCTTTCATTTGTCATCAACTGAATATTCTTTTCAGAGTTTGAAGGAAAGCTACAAGGAAAAACTATTGCAGAAAAATTACACTATTCATAAACTAATAAAGAAGCATAAGGTTAAATTATCATAATAAGAATTAAGTAAGCATGCTACATATAAAATTAATATGTAAAACCCAATGTAATTTTTAGACTCCAATAATTGTAAATATGGTTGTTTAAGGTTAGCAACAAGATCTTTCTTTCTAACTCTGGTAAAGTAACATAGTTTAGAAAACTTTTTTTAATTTTTAATTTTTACTACTACCTCTTTGCAGTACATGATGATTACATTCCTTTTGAGTCATTTGTACATACACATAACACATTTCCATTATTTTTCCATTCCCTTCCCCTCCCTTCCCTCACCCCTGACCACATCTCTTGGTCATCTTCCCATTCTTTTTTATTTTTAAAAGAAAAACAAAACAAAGCAAAACAATAAAAGGCTACAAGTAATACAGAATTTCAAGAGAAAAAATACACAGCAAGAATTCACTAGTTAATAGATTACATATTGTTGTCTAAGTTGTCCAGGTTACAAAATTAAAGCATACAAAGTGGACATTAATACAGTGAGACTGCAGACAGCTCTGTTCAATGATGCAACAAAAACTCAGTAATATGGTTTTCTATCCTACACACTTAAATACACTTGCAGTTATATCCTTTAGATCACTTTCTTTCCTCGCGTTTTTACACTAACAATCACACATTTTGGGTTCCATTACTCCCACAATTCTTATAACTTTTTCTTTGAAGAAGAAAAGGAAAAAAAAAATATAACAAGGAAAAAGACAAAACAAAACAGAACAACAACAACAACAAAAAACTCAACGTGACAAAGCAAAACAGAGTCAGTTAGAACAGGAGGATGGACATAGTATATAATGCAAAAAGAGATTACTAGGTGATCAACAATGGTTACCATTATGCCTTTTGTTATCCTAAAAAGAGTTGCCTATATCAGCAGGTATAAAAGAATTGAACAAAACAGTACAGAACAAGACCAATAAAACCCACACTGGAGACCTTACAGGACTTCCAAAGAAGATAATAGTCAAACCATAATGGGCATCATAGAGTATCTGGTTGCCTTCAAAGTGGTTGCCTATACCCTCAAATTTGATACTATTAAACAAAACAGAATATAATAAAATCAGTCAGAATAAGAGGTGGAGAACAATACAAGGGTTCAAATCAGGTTAATAGGAAAAAAAAAGTTACTATAATATATCCCGCTATTTTTAATTTAGTTTCCCCTTAATTAAAAGATACTAAGAAATAAATAAATTTTTTTAAAAAAGAAAAAAAAGGGGAGAGATTGAGATAAAAAAAAGAGCATATCAATAGAACAACACCGGTCAGAACCAAACAATTTAAGCATCATTGTGTTTCACCACCAGATAGCCTCTTCCCATTCTTACACATACAACTTCCTACAACCAGACAACTGGACAAAGTACATCAAATATATATTTTCAGACATTGAGAAATATGCAGCATCATTGTAATGTAATCTCTCAAAATATGGAAATGAATACAAGGACCCTACAAGCACTATGACTCTCTTGGAGGAAAATCTGAATTATGGTAAAATGAGAATTACCATAGCAGGGAAAGGTGGTCTCACGAAATAAAATATTTTAGTTCAGAGAATCTGAAATATAAGGAATTTTAAAAATTGAATTAGGAAGATAAATTATTCTAAGAAACTTTATATCACCTCCGTGAGTCTGCTATTAAATATTAAATTGTTTATGCAAAAAATTGTGCAGTTAAAAAATAAATTTTATCTTTTTAAAAGAGAAAACAGACTCATATAATTAAGCTTTTTTTCCAGAAAAAGTTCAACAGACTTTAATTAAGGTCACAAAATCCAAACTTTCAGCCACATAAAATTATTTTGTCCAGCAGTTAATCAAAAATAACTAACAAGCCCAAGAAACAAAGCTTTGGGACCCACAAGCAAAATAATCAGTTTCATAATTTCTTAGGAAACTAAGGTTAGGAAGAGTTAAAGTAATTAAGATTATAAATTAATTTCATAAAGCTGGTATCTGTGTAATACCAAAACTGACATCTACTTTATATTGAAAAGCTGAATGTTTCCTTGGAAGGAATGTGGAAGAAAAAAAGGTTATTAGCTTTAACCACTTTATTCAACATTAAATGAAAAGTTATGCATTTTGGATTGGAAAAGATGATCTTGTCTTTATTTACAAGTGGAATGATCAAGCATTTAACAAATGTAATGAATCTTCTTAAAAAGTATTCATAGTTAAAAATGATTCACAAGCATAAGTTTAACAAATCTACAGGATAAAATGTTAACCTACAAATATCTGACGTGATAGTCTAACACAAAAAATTTAAATTTGAAATTTGGAATTATCACGCAAGCCTATAAAATATTTGGGGTCATATTTAACAAGTTATGAGTAAGAAAAAATAGGTACAGCACATTCCATCAACTGAAAGTCTCATCAGTGTTAACAGATATTAATCCAAATCTCAAGTTTTCTTTAAAAATTGACAAGCTGATTTTAATATTTAAAAATTATGAATGACTTGCAATAGCCTAACAAAAACAAAAGCGAAGTTGGCAGATTTTATATTACCTGATTTAAAATTTACTTCAGTGGCACCATAATTGAGATGTAAAATTGGCATTTTGATAGACATACAGAATTACAGCAAAGATTAGAAAAGTCTAGAAATAAATCCACAGATATATGGTTAATTAACTTTTGATAAACGTATCAGGAAGATTCAGTGCAGGAAATAGTCACTCTGATAATGGGACTGGAAAAAGTTGAAATTTTATATGAAAATACTAAATATTGATCCTTATCCCATTCCACAAAATATTGCCTTGTAATGGTTAATAGCTCTTGTTTTAGATCAATCCAGTCCTACTTAAAAAAAAAAAAAAAAATAGCAGGCTCCAGTTGCTTTGAGACCAAAAGAAAGGGAGGCAGACAGTTACGGAACTGCTGGGAGTGTAAGTTAGCAGGGGACTTGCTGATGAAAGCAGGATTTGGGGCACCAGCAACAGCAGTGGGGTCTTTGCAGTTTGGTCAGAAAAGGGAACGAATCTGAATTACGATAGAAGTGAATTCATTCTCACAGTAATGTACCTAGTTTATCTTAAGTTAATTACCCAAAGTCAGGCATATTTGTGGAGCAAGAATCTGGCTGCAAAGTTCCACATGCTGTTAGTAGTTTGCAAGGAAAGCACTGCTTATCGCTCAAGATGGCTGCTGTCACGTCACACTAGCCATAGAGACAGAATTATCAAACTTAAAACCAAAAATATTCCCCAAAATGACACAACAAAACAACACTTTTTTCTATTACAAATCTAGGAATAAAATATTTGTGACTTTGAGGTAGGCAAAAAATATTGAACCTAGGGAACGAAAAGCAAACTGTAAGTTTAAAAAATTGAGTAAGATATTATTTATTTATTTATTCTTTTGAGACAGGGTCATGTTCTGCAGTTCAGGCTGGACTTGAACTCACTTTGTTGCCTGGACTGGTCTTGAACTCGCAACGATCCTCCTGCCTCAGTCTCCCGTGTATTGAGATTACAGGCATGAGCCACCATACCTGACCACATTTTATTTTTTTGATACCAGGGATCAAACTCATGGCCTTGCACTTACCAGGCAAGTGCTTAAGCCACTGAGCTAAATCTCCATCCCTGAATAAGGCTTAATAAAATTAAAAACAGCCGTGTTTCAAAAAGCAGTCAAGAAAATCCAAAGATAAGCCATAGTTTGCGGGGTAAATCTATTATTTACATGTCTGAACAAAACAGTTTTATTCACAATGCATTAAGTTCTCTAGAGCTCAAAAAAAGGCAAAACCCCCATAATTTTTAAATGGCGAAAAAGTTTTACAAGCGTTCCTCAAAACAATATATATACAGAACCAATTAAAATGTGGTTAACATCATTAGACACTGGAAAAATTCAAATTAAATTCATAATTTGGTACCAGTAAAAACTTTGCCAACAGTGAAAATTAAAGAAAAACACTGATGTCTAGTCACTTTCTTCACTGCTAAAATGCTCAACAGTTAAATGTAAAGGAGGAGGTCTATTCATTCATTCATTCATTCATTCATTCATTTATTTTAGTTAACAGTTTTAGAATTTTCAGTCCATGATTGGTGGGCTCAAGTTTTAGAAAAACAGCATGGTGAAAGGGCCTGCCATGGAGGAATACTATTCATCTCCGGGTAGCCAGGAAGCAGAGAGAGAGAGAGAAGTGAGGAGCTGGAGAGAGAGATGTATCCATTAGAGCCCTCCCCCAGTGACACACCTTCAACCAGGATCTACCTCCAGCAGAGAGTGAGCCATGAACTACCTCATGGATTCAGCACTGATGGCAAGTCTAAGCTCAAAGTCACCTCTGAGACTTGAAGTTCTTATGTGAGGGTCCCTCTAAACTTCAAAATGAAAGTTAAACACTGCCAACATACAACAGCATAGGAAAAACATTCCCATTTCAATCAGAACAAAGAAACACAGAAACCCAGCAAGGCAAACATTAAATCCTGTAACTCTATGTCCATCACTTGAAGCAAGTTTTGACAAGATATGAATTCCAAAGGACTTGAACAATTCCACCCCTACGGCATTGACACTGGCAGCTCCTACAGCCTCTATTCATGGATGGCTTTTCTCACTATCTACAGCTTTCTTCAATGATAGTGTTACGGTTTGTATCTAGGTCCTCTCCACCCCCCCTCCACCCCCCCTCCCGACCCTCCCCAACCCCTCCACTGCAAATAAGCATCATGCAATCATGAATGCTGCTGAGTCTGGTGTTCATGATTGGTTTGTTGTCTATCACTGAGACTGGTGTCGTGAGTGCTGTACCCACCCAGGAGTGGAGCTGGCACACAGTGTAAGGGCAGAAAGAAGGCATGTCTTTCTCTCTTCTGTTCTGTTCGAGCTTGCTGCTTGCAGGGGCCTTGAGCAGCTATCGTGCCATGCCATTTTGCCTTTGATCCAGCTGAGTATGGACTGAAATGTCCGAGAACTGTAAGAAATATACCTTGCCTTGCTTCACTTTGGGCATCAGGTACTTTGTCTCAACAATGAGAGAAAAGTAAGACAGACAGATAGTTCATGTTCGTGGGTTTTACACCTTCTTGCGGTCACTACTGAACTTTCACAGCTTTGCCTATTGGCCTCCCGGGGCACACTGGCTGGTCTCCAAAGCTTCTTCTGAAATCTGGATGGAAGCTTCCCTGACCCCATAACCCATTCATTCTGCATGCTGTTAATGCCAGCACCACATGGAGGATGCCAAGACTGGCTGCCTGCTCCACTAGCATCCAGGTCCCCTTGGATTATAGTGTCAGAGGTCACTGGGTATCTAGATGTCTGAGAGCTGTGAAAGGAACCAGAAGAATCAAATCCCTACTCAGTCCCTCTGGAACAGTGTGCCGTGGGGCTCTCTTCTCAAAGCAAACTTTTAAAGGAGTTTATGGTTAACACCAACCCCTTCCTTTGATGTTGGGAATTGAACTCAGGGCTTTGGGTGTGGTAGGCTTATGCCCTAACAATGAGCTTTGACCCTAAGTCCTACCGTTACTCTTTCACAATCTTGAGCCCTTGAGGCACCGTGTCTTGCTGATTTCTGAGATCACCTCGAGGCATCTTTTCTATTGTCCTGAGGTAAAGTAGTTAGTATCTCTTAAAAACTAATATTCTTAGCAACCAAGATCTACTGGACTCTATAAGCATTTCATTTCTGGAAAAACTCTAAAGTTTTCAAATGGACTTTTTCTTTCTGGTTCTATTCAAAGCCTGTATTCAGTCAGAAGTACATATGCCATAGCCTGGGTACCTGGGCCACCTTGAAATTTCCTTTGCCAGATTAGTTATCCCATTGCCTTTAATGCCAGTATCCTGCAAGTCTCAAGACATGAGGAAAATGTAAACAAATTTTTCTGCCTAAGCATAATGTATAAGGCCTCAACTGCAACTCCCCATGGAACTTTTGTCTCCAACTTCCTGAGCCTGGTTGTAACATCTGTGCTTCTTTCAACCTTCTGGCCTTCTGTGTGTTGATCATGTTTCCCCATCAAGCTTGTCTTATAGCACTTTAGGGCTTCTTCTCTGGTTAGCATCACCAACTTTCCAAATTTTTCCTGCAAACAAATTCCCAAGACTTCTATACTACATGGTCAGATATAGTCACAGCAATGCAAAATCTGTCCTAGCCAACTTCCTCATCATTGAAACAAAATACTCAAAACTTAAAACTTAAAGGAGTTTAGTTTGGCTCACAGTCTGGGACATTTCCGTCTGTGGTTGGCAGACTTAAATGCAGAAGCAGCATGGTAGAAAGGAATGCCACGGATAAAAGATCCTCTACCATGTCAGCCAAGAAGCAGAGAGGGAAGGAAGGAGCCAGCAATGGAAATATAACCTTCCAAGTCGTGTTGCCTGTCACTCATCTTTAACCAGGCCCAACAGCTTGTCAGCCATGAATCCACCAGTTCATCAGTGGATGAATCCACCAATGAGTACAGCCCCCATGATCCAGTCACCCTCCAAAAGTTCCATGGTTGAGTGCATGAAAGTTCTGGGAGACATTACAGACTCATCCTACAACAACGGACAACTGCACAAGTTGGTAATGAAAGATGTAGCATGCGTATTTTGCTCATGGGAATGAAAAATGTTATAGTCACTTGGGAAAAAATTGAAAGTTTCTTATAATATTAAACATATACTTCACATGTCACTTGACTATTCCATTATTAGATAGTATTTACCTAAGAGAAATGAAAACGTAATTAATCAAAAGATACACACAGAATGTTCACAGTAAGGTTTTGTTTTGTTCTGTTTTGTTTTGTTTTGTTTTAAGTGATATCCCAGACACTGGTAACAGACCAGGATAATTTATAAGAAATCCATACAATTGAGTATTACTTGAGAAAAACAAACATCAAATTACTGACATATGCAAAACCATAACCGAACCTCAGAAACATTGTACTGTGTGACAGAAGCCACGCATAAACAATATACACCATACAATATTAAAAATCTGTATTACAAAGTGGGAAAAACCAAACCTGACTTAGAGTACAGAAGCCAGACCATAGACTCCCTACATCCAAAAGTAATGACTGGGTGGACTGGGAGAAGCACAAGAGGGTACTATGGAGTTAAAAAATACTTATTTTGGCTGTGGCAGGGAGTATATAAATGGTACACTTTCCAGAGTTTATGAAATTATACACATGTATACATTATGTTAATTTTACTCCATTAAAATTGGCTTTAAAAAACTTGAAGAGATGAAAGTGTAGAATATCTAAAATAAAACACTCCCCACAATTACTAACCTAGGAAAATTGAATATCCACTGGGGAAAAAAATTGCATTCATCTCATACTATGTACAACATATACTCCTGTTGTATTAAAAACAAAAATGGAAAAGGTAAAAATTTAAGCCTTTTATGAGACTGCCTGGTAATTTTGAAGCATTTTACTCCATCATGTCACCTCTTGCAATTTCTTTAGCAGAAGTTTCTTCCCTGGTGGCTCAGAGCTCTCAACCACAAATATTAATTCTTTAAAGATGTCTTGAGACTCAGCTCCAGAACTCAAATAGCTGCACCTCTTGTACATTTTACTGCAAGTGATACAGCATGAATATACAAAACCTAGGGATTATATAGGGCAAAAACACAGTAGTCATGGGTCACTGGGGACTACCAGTGTAACAGACAGTCACACATGTTTTGACTTGGAACAAAATTGTCCCCCAAAGGCTTCATGCACTCAGGTTAGACTTGGACAGTGACTGAATCATGGGGACAACATAGCTGACTTGCTGTTGGGAGGTGAGGGCTGATCAGCAGAGGCAGGTCACTGTGGACATTACCTTGAAGGGAATATCTTGATCTCTGGCCTAACACTGTGCTCTCTACTTCGACTTGAGCAATTTTCCTCCTCCAGACTCTTCTGCCAAGCTGTTTTTCGGTTTAAGCCTTCTCAACAAGGATTAAAAATTCTGAAATTGTGAGCCAAAGTTAACTATTCCTCATTTAAATCATGGGGGTCAGGTATTTTGTTCCAGCATCCAGACAAGTGACAGCTATGTTTTATATCTGGATACCCCTGCCAGTTCTTGTATGCTCACAGATGGACTTTTGAAGGTGACTGAATCACTGGAGCAACAAGCTGACCTGATGATAGGAAGTGGGAACTGGTCATGAGGCAGGCAACCCGACTGAGGCTGGGACACAGTAGGGTGTATCTTACTCTCATTTCCCTCTTCCTGCCCCCGCTGCAGTGTGGTAAGCAGCTCCTTCCGCCATGCTGTCCTGCCGTGGAGCTGGTAATGATGGACTAAAACTGTGAGCCAGGTTAACCTCTCCTTCTTTAAGCTGCAGATGTGGCTTATTTTATCTTAGCAAAGGAAAAGAGACTAAGACAAGTAAGTGAAAGGAATGCCTCATGTTGTCAAAGATATTTATTCCTAGAATAAACAAACTATTAATATTCAGATTCTATAAAGAGCTCCTAAAAATCAACAAAGAAAAAAATCTTATAAATATATCATTGTATCCCTTAAGCCTGGAAAAAAGTAAAATTGTCACTATTGGTTAGTGATCATGTAGAGTAACAGAAACTATAGCAAGCCTGCTGGTGGGAGTACAAATTGACTGAAAAATACTTGGAGGACAAATTGGTAAGATTTTCTAAAGCTTTAAAATCACATAGTTTCCAAACAGAAATATGTCAGTTATAGAGTATGATCCAGAAAACTCCCACATACATAAGTTAACAAACAAGTACAAAAATTTTGAAAGAACAAAAACGTCAAAATAATGTAACTGAACCATATAAGAATGAATGAATAAATTGTGGGGAAGTCATGCAATTAATACAGAGCAATGAAAATGAATGATCTAAATATATTGTTAGAAAAATAAATAACATAATGTTCATAAAAGAAGTTGCCAGTTTAAAATATAAAATGTGATACTGAAATTTGCAAGACAATATACTTTTTAAAAGAATAAACACATATATGGTGAAACTATGAATAATGCAGAAGGTTAAAGAAATCAAACAGGATACTAGTTAGCTTGAGGCACAATCTTACACATCAACATCATTCAGCCTTGCAGAAAAGAGCTTCAAGGGTTTTTGTGATGCTTTCTTTATTAAGCTTCATAACCAATACAAGAAAGCATAGTACTGTTCTTATATTTTTCTAAGTGTGAAGTGTATCATTGTATAAATAAGTAGGCAAAACACTGTTAAACTATCCAGTCAGGTGAAGAGGAAATGCATTGAACATTATGGCTTGGAGTGATTATATGCTCTTAGGGCATAGAAATACAGAGTTTAGCAGGATCAATAGTCTTTCAGGAATAAGTGAGGGAATATATTGGTCACTATTCATGAGGTTTTTCCCTAGTTTTTCTTCCTAACCTGTTAAAGGAGACTCTTCTCTGAAGATGATAACCAAATAGCTTTCCAAAAGAGATATCATTCTTCCAAGTTTCTGTAACATATTGATAATAATAACTGCTTTCTTTTACTCATCATGAAATTGAACATGTAGCAAACTTAAACCTTCTGTGTTACATCTAAGACTCACCTGATTTATGGCAATGTGCCCTTTTACAAAATATATCTGAGGTTGAGTGGATAGATCAATAGTAGAGCACTTGCCTAGCACGTGTGAGTCACTGGATTGTATGCCCTGCACACAAAAAAAGTGTGTCTCTTTCTCAGAAAAGACAGTGTGTTAGAGCAGTGATTATCTCCTCTCCAAAACTATGAAAACGAATAATGCCCCAGCCAAGGTTATTCCTCCCCAGCAGGGATTCCATGAATTAAATATGAATTCATTTCCTTCATTGTACTTGGGAATATTTGGAACAAAGAGTTTGCCACAATAATGAAATGGTATCCAAACACAAATGCAAACTGTAGCCAATAGAATCACCTCCTCTTTGTGTTGTTTTAAAAACATGCATTTTGGTGTTAATGTAGAAAGTATAAAAGAGGTAATTAAAATAGTAAATCTTAGCTAAACTAAATTGACGATCTAATACATAAACCTTGCCATCTATTTTGCTACCTACACACACATCATACAGTTTTAACTATAAAGCAGTGAATCAGATGGCAGCACATTAAAAAAAATGCTTGTGTGTATTAGAAGGAAAAAAAGAAGAAACATGAACAATCTTCTGTGATCCAACCCACAGAATTGTGCATGACAGGATAATTTCAGAATGTCTATTTCATGCTTTCTAAAACCACCTAGGAGATAAATGATCTAAAAACAATCTAAAAAGTTAACTCCTACTCATTCTTTAAAACAGAACTCAGGTAAAGCTTCTCTTGGAAAGCTTTCCCTGTTATCTCCTTTCCAGCAATTAGGCAGGTGTGACACTGACCCTAGTTCTCTGGACCAACACATGCCTGCCTTACGAAGGATCACACATGGTCTGAGAGGCAGACCTCTTTTAATGTCCTTGACTTAATTTTGTGCCTCACACTTGGTATTTACTCAAGTATTTGTTAACCCAGCCTTTGTGTAATAGATATTCTAGATCTACTTCTCCCTATCGATCTAATAAACACCTTACTCTAATCTGGAAATAAAAATGTTTCCAGCACTATATGAGAAAAAATTATGCCACTTTCCCAACAATGTGTTAGCACTTTGTTTCTGTGTCCTCTCTTCCTGCTTCTCTAGCAGAGGAACTCCCTGAGGCATAACCACATTCCTCTAATAGAAATGGCACTTAAATTCCTACTTTCCAGAACATTGTGCTTAAAACATACTTTAAATCAAGCTGGTAAAAGATGCCAATGATATAAGACTACTTAAATATATATCCTAGCAACAGAGAAACTACTTCTTTCAATCTGCATTAAAATTTCACTTTGGATAATATTTGGCATAATTTTCATAATATCCCTGGATTCTTGTCACAGTATCTGGAGATATATTCAAGAACTCTTCTCAAAAAATGGAATAAGGGATACATTGAATTATGTATTGTACAAAAAAAGTGACAGATGGTATTGTAGAGCATGTTGAAACACTGGTATTTATACAATAAGCATTAAATACATTTCTCTAGATAAATGAGGTTATTTGCAGGTATGACGCACCTAACCCTGAAATAATGGTTTATTTTAGGTTTGAGTGCATCACACAGCTTATTTTAGAGAATGCATCTGTCAGATGAAACTGATGTGATGCAGAAATTCAAAAGATATCTCTTAAGTACACCTAAAATGTGGGAATACAAAGCATAGATTTCTTAGTAATGGAAGAGGTATAACATGAAAAATTGAACATTAAAGGTAATTGAGAAAAAACAATTTGAAATCATGGGTATAAAGTACTTTTAAAATATCCCTTCAGTAAAGAACTCTACCCAAGTACACGAAGACTAAATTACAATTGTAAATTTACAGCAATCCATAAAATAAATTAATTTACTTTAATTACTAGATATCAAAGTAAATCTTTTGAGGGTGGAAATGATTAATTTTACATGCAAATTTGAAAATGACTTCTTTCTTGGCATTTTATTTTGAAAATCCATTTTTTAAAAAGCTTAGGTAGATAAATCTTTTAATTATAAATTTTATTTTCCAACTCTTCTCACCCTGCTCATAATTTTCTCTGTTCATGAATAAACTCAATCCTTATAGCTTTAAACATACCTTTATTCAGCACCTAGCAGTGCAAAGGACTACCAGTCAAGGGGCTAGTTTTTTCTGAAATTACTAAGATTTTATTTGAGAATTCATTGCTTATTCATATTGGCAGAAAATATTATATTAGAGAGAAATATCAAATTCTATAGGATTTATAAACTTTAGCGACAGTTTTCTTCAAATGAATGATCACTTTGAAATTTGATCTTGTATTCCTCCTTAAGGCTTTTCTGCAATTTTCCTAAACTTAAGTCCAATTGGCCTTTCATTTCCTTGAGTTTGACAGTAGTGGATTCAACAAACTACTCTAAAATATTTTAAAATATTTATTGAATACGTACACACAATTTTCTTGTCATTTTTAAAACAATATGATATAACAACTATTCACATAAAATAACATTGTAAAAAGTATTTTAAATAATCTAGAGATGACTTAAGCTATAGGAGGGTGTGCATAGGTTATATGCCAATAGTATGCCATTTTTGCCTAAAGGATCTCAGCATTAACCCATTTTTATGTCTTTGCGATTCTAGAGCCAGTCTCTCCCAATCAAAAATAACTCTACAGAATGAGGCAGTTCCATTTATCATCACTTTAAGTTAAATACTCTTTCTAAAAATAAAAATAAAATACTGGGTTGAAAATAAATATGCATATTTTATATTTGTGAAAATTTGGTAAGAGATTCACAAGTATCACTGTTTATACTCATTTATATTTTAAGAAGTATGTTTCCAAGTGCATGGATGATGAATATTTTCAAGACAAAACAATTATATGACTATCAGCTTGCACATTGCCAAAGAGAAACAGTAAAAAGTATTTCACATTTTTTTCTCCTGTTTATCCTACTTACATATCATGCTCCCCTGAAAAACCACAAATCTAAAGTAGACAAGACATGGTAAAATAATGAACGTATAATAAGGTCTATCTATATTCAACTTCAAATAAAGATTATTAATGCACTGATCAAGCTTTCTCATTTTAACATGTTTATAATCTTGCTTATGATTACCCACATAGAAAACTGAAAATCATAGCTTAGTGTGTGTACAATTATTTCCCACATCTACTATGTGCCACTTTTTTCTCTGAATAAAAATGAAGCATTAACTGCATCGAAGAAAAATCTACATTTCAGAATCCTTTCATCTCTATTTAAAAATCATTACATGTGTTTTTTAAAAGAAACAAAAAGTACATTGTGTGAAAACGGTGCGTGCTCTAGAGCAGGTATATTTGTGTTAGAAGCCTACTAGAAATAATTGACATGGCACCGATTACACAATCGAAGTTATCATAAAACAATTCAGTATGGAAATAATTATTCTGGAGGAGGTTTTC
Source organism: Cavia porcellus (assembly GCF_034190915.1). NCBI lineage: Eukaryota > Metazoa > Chordata > Mammalia > Rodentia > Caviidae > Cavia > Cavia porcellus. Next base: position 5,999,510 of record NW_026947500.1, on the reverse strand, counting down.
TATAGTAATATGCTCTGAGGCAGAGCTAAGTGATAGGAAGGTTACAAACCTCAAACCCTTCCTTTGTACATCAGATATTGTCCTCAGATAATGACTTATTTGGATTGTTTGATGATTTTGAAAATGAATATTTTACATTTGATTGTTTTTCAAAAATCAGAATCCTATAGTATCTCCTTTCTCCACTGCAGTGATTCTCAAGGAATGGTCCCTGCACCAGCAGCATAGATCTTTCTTAGGAACTTTTATACATGAAGACTCTGACCTTTTCCCAGATTTACCAAGTCAGAATACTGAGAGTGGGCTATACAATCCATATTTTAACAAGCCCTGCAAAAGTGTTGAATAAGTACCAGAGTTTTAGAACTTTGAGTCTATGTTAGTGAGAGACGCTTTTTTAACAAAAAAAGCACTGAATTTTATAAAAATCCTTTGATTTTTCTGTATGTATTGATATGACTATATGATTTTTCTTGAATCTTTTAATAAAATGAACTATGTTAATCCTGGGATTTATAAGATATATATAATCTCTATTTCCTGACACAGGGCTCCCAAAACCCTTGGAATCTACAGTTTTCATGTGCTACTGAGATGAGTGATGACAAAAGGCTCTTGGGCAACCTCAGCAGAAGTCCCAGCTATGAAGAAACCAAGCATACGATTAAAGGTTTGAGACTTACAAACTTATCCCCTCCTCTGGAGACAGAAGAAGGGCTGATGTCTGAGTAGACAGCCAATGACTCATGGTATAGTCAGGCATGCTGGTGTAATGAAATCTCCCTAAATCCCCAAGAAGAGTGTTTGGAGGGCTTCCAGAAGGCTGAACATATGGAGATGGGGCTGGAGAGTGTCGTGCCTAGGGAAGGGATGGGAGTTTAACATCCCTCCCCAAGGGCTTTGCCCTAGACCTAACTTTCATCTGGCTGCTTGTCTATATACTTTTATTAATAAACCAGTAAACATTTATTAAATAAGCCAATATTCATAAATTCCATGAGCTTCTATAGCAAATTAATTAAACCCAAAGAGGGATAGAGGAATCTCAATTTACAGCTGGCCAGCCAGAGGCACAGCTCACAAACCTGGAACTTGCTATTGGCATCTAACATGGAAACAGTGTTGTGGGATCAAACCCTTAACCTGTGAGATCTAACACTAACAAGTCACTAGGTATCAGTATCTAATTGAATTACAATTGGTTGTAAATTGTAAATTTCAATTGGTTGGAGAATCCTTGTTGTGTGTGGAAACCCCTTCAACAGACCTGGTAAGAGAAAGATTCTGTGCTATATTGACTGAGTGGGTAAAAATAGGGAAAAACATTGTTTTTTACTATTATTGTTACAAAACACCTATTGTTCTCTGCTACAAAGTATCCTCTCACAGTATACTGCTATGGTTTCAATGTCCTTCAAAACTCCACATGTTGGAAACATAATCTCCATATGCATATGTCAATGGAATTCAGAAATGAAGCGTGTGGGAGGTAATTAGTGTTATGAAACATCTGTGATAATTATTAGCTTTGTATGAAGAGGATGAGATCTGAGCTAACACACTTGCTCTATGTCATGTCCTCTTTTAAGCTGTAATGCAGCAAGATGCTTTTTGGGCATTGCAGCTTCTAAAATTTACCATTGAGCCAAGTAAATCTATATTCTTTATAAATTACCTAGTTAGTGCTTTTTGTTATTGCAACAGAAAGCAGACTAAAACAGAAAAATCAATAAGAAAGGCAGTTGCTACACAATTATGGTGCCTAGAAACATGGAAGTGGCTTTGGAGCTTAGAAGAGCATGGAGCACTTTCAAAGTGAATGTCTGAAAGCCTGTATTATCCTGAAAGGAGCAGTAAGGGTAATTCTGGTGAGGACTCAGACGGGGAGTGTGCAACTTAGAAATTTCTTCAGATCAGAATGCTAGAAAAATATATGGACAATAAAGGCTACATTTATGAGTTCTAAGGATAAATATAGAATACTGAAATAAAGGCTATTTTTCCTATAAACAAATACGTTGGTTGCATTCTGCCCATACCCTCGGGCTTTGTGGAAGACTGAACTTGAAATGTGATGAACAAGGATATGGAGAGGAATAATTATGTTAAGCAGCAAAGCACTCAAGAAGCTGTGAGGTTACTTTCAGTTGCATTACAGTAAGATAAAAGGAATTATTTAAAGACAAGAATTTTAATTAAAGGGAAAGCAGAGGGAAGTAAAAATTTGGAAAATTCATAGCCCTGTCAAATAAAGAGTACAAAAGAATGCAAGAATATATCCAAGCAACCATTTCCTAAAAAGATTAAGTCAGATAAAAGGGCACCAGGTGCTACTGATTCAGAATATAGGAAAAAGTCTTTGAGAGCCAGCAGAGGTGTTTGAGGCTGCTGTTTCAACGACAGACCTAAAACTCCACAACAGAGTGAACTGAGGAGACAGGCAGAGGGCACCTTCCACGGGCTTACTGCACAGATCTGCACCAGGCCACCGCTCTTCCGTCCCAGCATGATGCTCCGTGACTGCTCTAAGTGTAGTCCAAGTCGTCAGATGTGCTGCTGGACCCGCTGTTCCACAAAGGGCCAAAGAGTAGAGCTTGGTGGCCCAGACATGGCTTTCATTCTGCAGGCACCCAGAATGTGAGAGCTGTGGATGTGGGCTTTTCTCCTCATCCTACTTTGAAAGTGGATAATTTGTCTTGGTTTCACAGACTTACAGATGCAACTTTGAGCTTCTGAAGTTGGTTCTGGGACAGATTAAGACTTTCAGGAGCTATTGTGAAAAGAATATGAATCTTGGGAAGCAGACGTGGAATATTACGATTTGAATATGTCCCCATTTCCTAAAAGTCGTATGTTGGGAACTTTGTCATCCATGTAACAGTAATAAGAAGTGTAATTAAGAGAAATTAATGCCTGTTTCATGGAATTGAGTGAGGTATCACAAGTGCATGTTGTTACAAAGCAAATCCATGCCTTATACTTTTTCCTCTTCCATGCATCTCCACTTGCCCCTCCACTTTTTTCATGTTACAATGCATTGCCTGGTCCTCACCAGAACCCAGGAGGATGCTGTACCATGCTTTTGAACTTCCCATTCTCCAGCATCTTAAGCCAAATAAACTACTTTCATCAAGCTTCAGGTAATCTGTTATAGCAATTGAAAACAGAGTAAGCCAAATCCTGTTCTGTCTTGTACGATATTCCTAAAATTTATTAAGCTATTTTTATACATAAATTTAGCATTATATATTTTTATTGCTCCCACTTGTAATTCAAAAGATGTCTTTCACCTTTTCAATAGATATGGCTGTATAATATTTAAATATAGTGATAATGTATCATCAGACTGTATACATATTCAATCATGTCCTAATTATTACATTTTAGGTATTTCTGTTTATACTTAATAGTGTAGCAACAGAGGTCTACAGACAAGAAAATAGGGCCCTCCTTACGTCTTCTAGCTACCTTGACTAGAGGGAATTAAAAACAAACTGCTCTAGAGATAATCATTTCTCAAGGGACACTTTCACTTACCTAAATGATAGTAAGTGGAATTCATGTACAGCAGAACCATACAAAATAAAGACTACTGTTACTGATCACTCTGCTCCCACATATATGCACAGTACAGATGTCAAAAATACACAAAAGTGCACAACAAAGAGAATGCGATGCCCCAGTCTCTCAGCTATTTACAGCTCAGATTCTCTCTCACAGTGCACTTTCTAGAGACTTCACATAGGCAAATGTGAATACTACTTATAACACATGCAAATAGAATAATGTATACATAACAGCATTTACATTGTATTTCCATTGTGGCATAACTTTTATTACTATTATTACAGTATATTTACACAGTTGTGTACTATTTCTCCAGCCTCGTTTCAGCACATGCCCCTGCTACTGTCCATGGTGTCACATTGTTCTAAACCTATCTTTTTATTGCTAACCTATGAGGTCAGCATACATATCTGTCTGATCTTTGTCCTTTAATATAGTGCATTGAATACATAGCTTATATATTCCTGTGACATCAAATTTAAATTTATTTAAACAAATCAATAGTGAATAGTATTCATGTCACTTTCTTCATTTAATTTAGCTATAATAAATATATATTATATCACGTCTTATACGTACAAGCATATCTTCAGTATGAAAATCACAAGAAAGGATCTAATAGGTCATTAGCACATTTTAACCCAATAAATAGTCTAACACCAGCAATTTTTCCTAAATTCATAAAAATGTCCTTAATTTCAGCCTTGATAAACAAAAATTTAAAACTCTTGCAAATTATATTTGCCTCTTATATTGGAAAACTATAAAAAATGTTCATTAGTAAAGTGTGCTAGGCAGAGAACAGAAATATTTACATATAGAAATATTTATTTACAGTAAATATTTACTTACAGAAATATTTATTTACAGTAAATATTTATTTACTGTAATATTTATTTACTGTAAATATTTATTTACTGTAAATATTTCTGTACCCTGCCTAGAACACTTTACTATTGAATATTTTTTATAGTTTTCCAATATAATTTGCAAGAGTTTAAATGTAGGAAAAAATGTACACCTTCTGTTAAAAATTGTGCATAACTTCTACCTATTTTAAGGGGAGCTTGCTGGTTTACAAGAGCTTTTTATATATTAGGGAATATGTACTTTTTCTGTGATTTAAATTGAAAATATTTCCCACTTAATTTTTATTTGCTATTTGCACTTTGTAATTTATTTTTGTTACACTGAAGTTATGTTGTGAAATTATGAGAACATTTTTCTTTATTGTTTTGGATATGGGTCAAAGTTAATGAGAACTTTTCCACTACAACGTGTTTTAACAATTCATTTCTGTCTTATTCTTATACTTCTAAATATTCTTTTAGAACATATAAAGTAGTCATTTACAGAAATTTTATGTTGTAAAAGTGAAGTTTAAACTCAAAGTATTTTTCTTCCATAATCAAATGACTGAATGCCACTTATTTATGAACACGACTTATTTGTTTTCATTATTAAAGTGATTTTACTATGTACTAAAATTCCAGAAATGTTTAGATTGCTGCCGTATTCACTATTCTGTTCATTTTCTACATCCGTCCATGCACAAGTACCTTATTATTTAATTCTAAGGCAATTGAAAAATTTTTTAAATGTTATTTTAGGAGAAAAAAGAAGAAAAAAACAGAAAAAGGGTACAAATTATACACAATTTCAGAAAAAATAAACAGGAGGAGATCACTAGTTAATTACATATTGTCATCTTAGAAATAGTTGTTGAAGTTACAAAATTAAAGCATATAGAGGGGACTTTCAAACAGTGAAACTGCGAACAGTTTTGTTCAATGATCCAACAAAATTCAGTAATATGGTTGTCTATCTTATACACTTAAATATATATGCAGTTATATCTTTTAGAGAACTTTCTTTTCTTTTCTTTTGTACAATGACAATTTTGGGTTTTATTGCTCCCACAGTTCTTATTACTTTTTTTTTTTTTTGAAGAAAGTAAAACCAAATGTGACATACCAGGACAGAGTCAGTCAAATCAAAAGGATGGACATAATACATAATGTAAAAACAAAATACTAGGTGATCAACAATGGTTACCATGATGCCTCTTGTTATCTTAAAAAGAATTGCCTATATCATCAGTTATAATAAAATTGAACAAAACAGTAAAGAATAAGACCAATAAAACCAAAACATTGGAGACATTAGAGGACTTCAAAAGAAGATAATAGTCAACCAGAATGGGTGTCACAATGAATCTTATTGTCTTCATAGTTGTTGCTTATACTTTCAAACTTGGTACTATCAAGCATAACAGAATAGAGGAAAATCAGTCAAAACAAGATGGTGAGAGCAATACAGAGTTTCAAATCAAGTTAATAGGAAATCAAAGTGGGTTACTATAATATATCCTGCTATTTTTTATTTATTTTTTCCCTTAATTAAAAGGATAAAAATGAAAAAGTAGAAAATAAAAAAGAGATTGAGATAAAAAAGAGGGCATAACAACAAAACAGCGCAGGTCAAAACATAGCCATTTAAGCAAAATAGTGTTTCACCACAAGATAATCTCGACATAATAGTAGTTACCATAGTGTTTCTTCCCTTAAAATTTTTGGGTATAACTTCGTATACTGTAGCATCAAACATATCAAGACAATGTAAAACCATTCAAGAGAATGACAGTATTACAGGGTATTTAGAATCAACTAACAGAAAATGAACAATGTTTTCTGTATAATCTCCTTGTCTATAAAAGTTTTTGTTTATATTATCACATATAATAAAATCCAATAAGATACAACACTTTAAAACCGATGGAGACAGAAGAACAAAAGCTTGATGGGACCTCAAAACTAGAGGATATTAAATCAGCACTACCTATTACGATGTCTTATTTTCTCCAAAATAGCTGTTCCTACCAACCAACCTTCTCTGCCTCATTTCTGTTGAGCTCTTTTTCTGTCATTAGTTGTCAGTTTGTCTTCTTCATTTCGCTTTCTGCTCCATTCATTGTGGCCTCTCTGCCACTGTTTCTGGAATCTTGGTATTTTTCATTTTTAGAATATCCTGCAGTAATCTCTGTAGAGTTGAATTGGTGGTTGCAAATTCCCCTAGTTTCTCTTTATCCTGGAAGCACCTTGTTTTTCCATCAATTTTTAGGAACAGTTGTGCAGGATATATCAATCTTGGCTGGAGGTTATTATCTTTCAAAGCTTGAATTATTTCCCCCCACGCTCTTCGTAATTTGATGTTTTGTGCCCAGAAGTCTGCTGTAATTCTGATGGGTGTACCCTTGTAAGTGATCTGTTTCTTGTCTTTGACGGCTTTTAATATTCTGTCCTTATATTGGATTTCTGGAATTCTGATTATTATATGCCTGGGTGTAGCTCTGTTTGGGTTGTAGGTGGCTGGGGTCCTGTATGCCTCATACATCTGAGTATCTTTACCTTTTGCTAAATTAGGGAAATTCTCCTGGATTATTTCTGTGAATAGCTTTTGTAGTTCATTGGTTTGAGTCCCTACTTCTTCTTTTATGTTCTTAATTCTTAAGTTATAGATCCTCTTGTCATCTTCTAGTCTTTGTATTATTGCTGTTTGTTTTCTTGTTATTTTTAAGAAGTTTTTCATTTCATGCTCCCACCTTACAAATCTGTCCTCCAGTTCTGATAATCTATCCTTAGTTTTTTTCAAGCTGTTATGCCAACTTTCAATAGAGTTTTTAGTTTCCTGGTGATCTCTTTGAACCTGCTTCACGTATTCTATGTTTTCTCTATTTTTTCCATCAAACAATTCTCCCCTTTTTTTCTGTTCTTCCATTCCACCATCTGTTTTTACTTGGGTGGTGCTTAGCATTTCTCTAACTATTCTACTTATTTCTTGCTTTATTTCATTAAATACTTCATTTTTGAACTCGTCTATGAGGCTCTGGAGATACTGCTTTATGTCTATTGGTGCCGTGTCTGATATTGCATGTTTTCTGTCTTCATTCTCTTTTGCATTTACCTTTCCTGGATTAGTGATCTCAGGATTGGGGACTGAGGACCCTTTCTTGTTGCTCCCTTTTCCCATACTTTTTGTTCCTTCCATACAAGCATATGTAGGAGGCCCGTTTTTTTTTTTTTTTTTTTTTCTCTTTGTCTGTTACAGTTTGTTTGAATCCACCAGCTAGGTGTTCCTGCCCACTGCAGTGTACTAGGGAGAGACAGACCTGGGTAGTCTCTGCTGGGCCCACCCCTCCAGGTCAGTCAACCCACTGAATGCTTCACTGCTAGGGTGCACCACCAGGTGCAGGGACCTGATTTAGGCTAGCCTACTAGATCTTAGTCCATGGCGTCACCAGGCCAAGCGCTCCCCAACACTCCCACTTGAGAGGGGAATATGTGACTAAAGTCACCTATTCTGGCTAGTCTGCCTGTTCCCAGAATGTCCTCCGTTGGAGCCGCCTAGTCTATGAAAGGGTCCCCATTTCTCTCACTCACCGCAGGTCGATGCAGGGCTCCCTGCAGTCCCACTCTCAATGCCATTTGGTTTGCCGATTCCAGCTCTCAGAGCTTTCACGCGTCTCTCTCTCCCTGCCGTGTGGATTGGAACACAGTTTCCTGCAGTTTCAGCAGCAGGAAATTCAAATCGCGGCCTCCAATGGCACGAGATCCAGCTTCCACACTGAGATTTTATCTGTTCCTGTTATAGCATCAGGATTGCATTTCCAGTTGGTTTCTCTCAGCTTAGTTAGTTCTGGGTTGGCAGGGTACATCTCCGCTTGCGTAGGACTCCTCACACGGCACCGCTCCTGGATTCTAAACTGGTAATCTCAGAGAGCCTCCATGGCTGCTGTTATTTGTCAGCCATGTTCTCCTGGAACTCGAAATATTTTTTATTCTAATCCTGTGTGCCCCACCCTTTTATTACTTTTTTGTATTGGAATTATCATGCTTGTGTTTGCTGAATCATTATGACTTTTACAGTCAACTCACTCAATTTGTAAAAAATTTGCTACTATTTTTAGTGATATTTTGTTTGTAAACTAATTTAACAGAAATGGCAATGTTTCTTTAAAGTAATAGTAATTTTAATATTTCTGTCTAAGAAGTCAACATAAGTCCCTTTTTGGTACTCCTCAGAGTTTTGTTAGTGTAAATATGTACATAATGATGTATGTATAAAAATATTTTTAATTAATTTAAACCTAGACACATCATCATTGTATTGCTCTTATGAAATATTTCAATTAGATTTTCCAGTTACTTTGGGTGCCACAATTGAATTTTACTGATTTCAGAATATTAAATATTTACACAGCCATCTATTTGTCTTTTACTTGCAAAAGCTTTCTAGTTGTTTATTTTAGATGTTCTGGGTAAACATTCACATCATGTTCTACTAATGATTTATTTTTTATATTCTACTTTTATACCTACTCCTTCATTCTTTTGTCTACTTGCTTTGGTTACTATTTCTACTGCATCGCTAATCAATAATGATGATAAATACATATATCTTGTTTCTACACAGAAGGCTAAAACATGATGATGGTTTTATCACAACTCTGAAAGTTCCATCTATTTTAAAGCTAATTTATTCTGGAAGTAGTCACTTGTTACTATTTTGTCATAATGTAGAGTTTTTTTCTATTAATATTTGATTACACTATAGAGATATGCAATAATTCTTATCTTAAATATCAAATGTTACCAAACAGTATATTAGAAACTAAGGAGAGATTCATAATATTTTTCTCTTTTAATTTTCTTTTTAAACAGGGATTAAACTCATGACATTGGTGCTTGCCAGCCAGGTGCTTATGCTGCTGAGCTAAATCTCTGGCACCTAATGTGTTAATGTTAAAGATTTGATAGAATTCTTTTCATGCTACCTAGTCCTGAACTCTGTAGGCTGCAGGGGATGGGAAGAAGGTGAATATGTGTGGTTGATACATATATTTTAAATGTTGCATTATATGTTGTATTAAATGTTGACACATTTAGTTTATATATGGATAGCAATGTGTGAAATAAAGCTTCCACTACTAACTTCTATTTCTCTATGTATTTTACAAGTTTTTAAAATCATTGTTCTTTCTTGGTTAAAATGTCTTAAAATTATTTTTCCCAGAAATTTTATTTGAAACACAGAATTAATTTAACTACTCTATCTGGAATCCATAATACTTATGACAATTCACAAGACAAAGAGAATATAATTGTTCAGTAGCTGATGCTCTTTATTAAACTGTTTTGATGAATGCTTTGGATAATTCACAAGGGAGAGTGATTCCAAAGACCAAGAAATTTTTTAAAAACCCTTATCTTTCTAGTTTTAATTTTCAGACATTCAGGTAGCTGGTTCTGTGTGTTACTCAACTTTCATAGCCAACTTAGCTCTCTTCACTGACCTCCCTCTCACACCTGTAGACTAAAACTTGGTCAACAACAGTGCTGAACAGCGTAACAGAATAATAGCTGACTAATACATGGATGAAAAGCGTAGGAAACTGATTATGAGTTCATCCTAACCCATTTAGACAAGAAGCTAAGAAATGTATCTTGGTAATAACCTTATTCAATGTTGATCACAACTTGATTAATTTCCTAGGCTGCTATTTCTACTTATAATGGGCTTGGCCCAGAAATCATGTCAATTGGCTTCCTTCTTAGGCTGCTTAGGATTGCATCATTGATGTTCTATGCAGTAATTTGTCTGTATTGAGACTGTATTTGATGCTGAATCTTCTTGGAGTGTTTTTGTAATGGGAGTCATCTTTTCGGTCAGCTTTCTTCCCCTCACTATGATCGTCACATTGTATGTGATCTTCCTCAGTTATAGACATATTGGCCGTTATTGTCCTTTTGGCAATGCCATTGTTTCCCATAGATTTGCTAAGCAGTAGTAAAGTGTGTGACAAAAAAATTATGTCTTTCCTAAAGGCCAACTGTACCAAATTATTGTTGCATTTAATTGTCACTGTATGAAAAGATAAAATCCAGAATCTCTTGTCTGTCTCCTTGTTATGCCATCAAGCTTCTATCACCCTGCTTTCAGGCAGAAATTTACAGTATTTCTCGTGAAGATGTCTTTGCATAAATATTTTTCTTTCCTAGTTCTGAGCCAGATTTTCTCCTTTCTTTTTTAAACCTTGTTTCTCAAACTGAAAATTTCCTTTTACCTTGGCACATTAAAAATATTTCAACAGATGTTGCATGAATCGCAGTATATTTTGTTTCTACACAAGAAAATTGGCTGAGAAAGCGAGTCTCTGTTGATCTGCATTAATGCAGGCACCATCAATAGCTTCTCCTGAGGAGTACACCTTCCTGTCAGTACTGTACAGTAGCTGTTGTGAAGATATAAATTATTCCACTCCATGTTTCTTTTATGCACCTCCTCTATCTGGTCAAACTATACAACAGCTGTTCTGATCCTTTCAGTGTAAATATCTAAAAATGTTGTCACCAGATTTGTTTAATGTTGTATTAGGTTTTTTTTTTCATTTTTCTTCTATGTTAAGGCACATTTTACCTACCTCCTTTCCTGGGCATTTGATTTTTCTAATGAGAAAACACAATCCCTGAAAAAAAAAACCTGCTTTAAAATTTCCCCACATCAAAACTTTAGAAAACTTGATGATAATATGTATAATTCCTTCTGTACTTAATATTTATATGATTATGGTAAAGGTTTTTCAATTTAAGACTGTGTAGAGAACTGCTGAATGACTGCATAAACATCATAAATTCAATTTTGCAGATGTTCCATCAGCTTAAGTCACTAAGCATCCACATGATTACATGAATTATTTTACATCACTCAACACACTTTCTCACTTTCTGCTCCCTAGTTACATTCAACTACCATTTCAGAAATACAGAACTGTAAGATTCTTCTTCCTCCAGCATCCAGTTCTTAGGAAGCGAGACACAAATAAATATATGATGAAGAATCAGAGAATTATACTTTTTTTACATTTTCCATAAAAAATTTACACTATAAGAAAGCAAAAACCATAACTTAGTTGCCTCCAAATGTGTCATTTACTAGTTTTGAGATGCCTGCACCTTTTACTTTGTAAACAAGGAATAGAATATAAAACCCCACTCTTCTTGTTACATTAATACTTTTTACGTGATCAGTGCTGAACACTGAGTGGATGGTAAGTTGATTGAATGGAGATTGTTATGATCTAAATATCACTAAGTACTACTAATAAAAAGTTCAATAAAGTTTATTTAAGTGCCATTCACAAAATCCATTTAAATATATAAAGTTTTTCTTTCATCTCTGTTTTGTGCAATTCAATTAAGTCCATTAAAATAGATCCCCTAATGTAAATATTTTATCTTTATACAGGTACTTCATAGTCAAAATGGTAGTGTCACCTTAGGGCCAACTCAGAGATTTCAACCTAACAGAAAATAGTCTTAACCTGTTCTTGAGAGTTCAACAAAAATTATTATCAAATAGAAAAGAAGCTCTTAAACAACTGTCAGCTTTTTCCTTTGTGTAAATGTATAGAATTTCAGCCATTAGTGATTTCTTCTAGCCCAGAAAACACTAAGAATGTTGGGAGAATAAAGAGGTACAATCTTTAAGCTTTCCAAATATGAGATGTAACCTATTTGTCTAGATGTAATCTATTAGAAGCTATTTTCTCTTTATCTGCCTTAAATCATTTGAGAATTTATGATGCCAGTGATGATTATAAAATGTGTAGTAAGACCTTTTACAAAATGTAAATGAATCTTGAAAAGTAGTCAAGATGCTAGCTGTGTCCTGGCTTAAGTTAGGGTTGGATAGGGCTCATTAGACTGCAGGAGAAAACTGCGGTGTTTCAGAAGGTTTCAGACAGGAACCCTAAGCACAATAGGCACTCTTGATTCTAATGGAAATAAATCATGGTATCTTATTGCCACAGTAGGCTGGAGCTCTTGGACAGGAAGATACACATTTTTCATTCAAAAAATATTTTAAATTAAAATCTAATAAAATATAGAACAGAATCTGAACTATGTCCGTGCTGTGGGTGGCTGTATGATTGCCTTCCAGAATAATGTTATGCAGATTCCAGCAGGAGTTAGATATTGGACTTCTGGCCAACTTCCAAGAGCTTGTGGTAGTTTGGTACCTTTCCTTTTCATTATAGTTGTATCCATATGGCAAATAGATTTTAATTTGAATTTTATCACTTAGTTTTTCAGCCAATGAGAGAGTTGCCTAACCCAATCAGAAGAGTTAGGCAATTTCATATGTAGAAAATTTGTTCTTGATTTCAGACGTACTTTCAACACTGAAAATAGCCTTTAATTAAGAGGCTTCTACAAATAGCTAATAACATTATTGAAAAAACTCAAAAAACATGTGGTATCAATAGTCACATCTTCAGATTTTATTTCACTCATAAATTCAGGATATGTTTGTTTTAAAAACAGGCAAAAGTCACCAGTTCTCACAAACTTCATACTCTAATTAGGGTAAATAATCAACAAATAAATTTAAAAGTAAACAAATAAAGAATATAGAACAATATAATTTTAAAACATAGTTGTGTTGTCAAAAAATAAAAGCAGAGCAGTTCAAGGGGCGCTATGTGTTTAGGGTAGATGGTTATAGTTCTAAATGTGAGATCAAAATAAGTCTTCCTGAATAAGTAATAGTTAAATATTTCCATAAGCAAAAGTAAGCCTTGCAAATATCTTGATGAGGAAGTTCTAGGCAAAGGAAGAAGCCAATGCAAAGGACAGAGGCCAACCTGGAACATTCCAGAACCACAAGGAACATGTTGCTGCAATAAAGGGGGCAAAATGGAGCACTTAGACTGTAACACAATGGATTCAGAGATGGTGCAGGAAATAAGCTCTGTGGTGACTTGAGAGGACATTTGTTTTTCTCTAAAAGGAGGCCACTGTAAGGTTTTGAGGAGAACAATGACTTCTAATTTTTCTTATAAAGAATCTGGGTACCACCTCTGTACAGAACCAGCTTATCATTCTACTTAGTAGTTAGTACACACCAACAATAACTAAATCCACACTCAAGATCACACCCTCACCGCACTTGCTGTTATCCCTTTGTTAACTGCATTTGAACACTGTCCAGGACAAGATGGATCCACAAGAAAAACTCTAAAAGCATAGGTAAGTAATAGGTATGCATTTGCATTAAAGGGACTATTTCCAAAGATGTGGGCAAAATTAAATTAAACAACAGTCAGACCTGGAAATTACCTGTAGTTACCACCTACAGGGTAAATGGTAAATGTTGGAACCTAGAAGTAATTTTGAATGCTCAAGATAGTATATCTATGAGTCACATTTCTAAGAAAGAAATGGGACAATCAACAGCAACCTGAAGCAAAACACTTGCTTTCAAAAGTACAAATCTGTACAAGTGTGAATGATATGATAAAATTTAAGCATCATCAGATTTGACACTTGTTTATACACAATTGCATCTGAGAGAAGAAATAATATGTAAACTGTGTAGGTGAAATGCAGGAACTAGACAGGACACACACATTCATCCATTCAAATACTTATGAGCTACCTCAGTGCACTATGTGTATTATGAGCCATATTCAGTCACAGCTGGCTACAACTTCCTGATTTCAGATACTTTTATTTCTATCACTCTACAATATGCTAATTCATAGCCAGCAATTTCTCCAATGCCTGCAATTATACTTTAAGTCATTTACAGGGTAAAGTGCCACATTTGTTGTAATATTTAAGTGAATTTATTTTCTTTTTTCTCCACATTCTCAGATTAATGGCTTTCATTCTGGCAAATTGTCAGATGCACACAGCATACTTAACCATTTACTATGTACAGAGTTGTGCTACAGCTTCTACTAGCTGTGTGTGTGTGACAATTTTTTGAATACTGTGCCCCTATTAGCATTTTCTCATAGCCTCTGGCATTAGTTGCATGATTTTGTACACTGCAGTGTTTTCCTGGACACATGTCCTCTTACAGGAAAAGTGAGATTATAAATCCAGTTTTCAATCACATCCTTCCTTTCACTTTCAGTTGATTCTCTTTCTATAATGACCAAAAACTATCAGAAAAGCAGCAAAGAATCCCAGTCCTGTGGCCTGTTAGGTTCAGCTGCCTGGGCACTCTTCCAGGAAAAATAAGTGGAGAGTGAATTTGAAAAGGCAAATTGAAAGAATGAAACACAAAAAGTTTTTTAAAAACTGTTCTCGTTTGATTTCTAGTGACTTGCTACTCAAAATGTGGTCCAGATATTGGCAACTTCAGCATCTTCTGGGAGACTTAGAAATGCAGAAAGTTGGGCCTCTCTGCAGAACAACTGAACCAGTCTGCATTTCAACAAAATCCCCCAGGTGATTCATATGCACATTAAAGTTTCAGAAGCACTGTTCTCAAGTCTTATGATACTGGCTTTCTCCTAGTTGCTACCTCCTTGGCAACTGCCTTGCTCTATCCTTTCCTAGTGTCTTTTCCTCTTTTAACTCTATAAAAGTTTCAAACTTGGGCTACACCACAACTACCTTGCAATCTGAAGAAATTTCTGGGTGAACTTTGGTATAAAAAATATCATTTCCATTCTACTAGTTAACTCCAAGAATATTACACATCAGTGAAATACCACCTATCACCAAGAAATTGGACCATGACAGTCAAGTTTCACTAATTCATGCAGACTAATAGTTAAACTATTGTGTATTTGCATTCAAACGATAAAGAAATCAAAGGCAACACAAAGCATATCATGATTATGAATTGATATATGATAATAGATACAGAATTTTTAACTTTAAAAAGCAGCAAAACTTAAGTAATTTAGTTGGCCACACTATCTTCGTTGGTAAATTTCAATAAATGACTTTATCATTAAACTTCCAATGCTTGCTCCTTGAAAACAATTTAATCTTTACCTTCCCTCCCCTTTATTAGCATCCCCAGAAAATGCTTCTTCTCACCTGGTTCTTAGGACCTTAATATTGTCTTTGACTAATTTATCTTTCTAGAACTCACTCTTGGAAGGTAAAGAACTATGAAATCTTAACCATTTTTCTTTCTCATTATCTCAAATTTTTTATTCCCATTTCTAATTTCCTGGGTGACATCTTTATCATTTCTTTTTTTCAGATACATTAATAGCTTCCTAGCTAGATTTCTAAATTTCTTATTTCATCAGTTAGTTCAGGAGATTATCATCATTTCCAGAGTAAGCTTCATCACTGTTCTCAGACTAAAATTTAGACCAGCTCTGAATAATCTGGTCTCAATCTAGTATTCTAATTCTGTGTGGAATCTTCAGGTTATCCCTAAAAACTCTGTCTCCAACCATAGATGAATCCATAAGCATGTCTCTAAATGCAATCCTGATGTTATGGTTTATGATTGGATGTCCCCCTCCCTCAAAGCCTCACGTAGTCATACAGGGGGCTGAGTCTGGCATTTATGATTGGTTCATTGTCTAGTGCTGGGATTGGCAATGTGAGTGCTGCACCCTCCTGGGAGCAGATAGCCAGCATACAGTATAGGAGAGGGAAGAAAGCATGCTTCTCCCTTTGTTCTTTTCATTCTTGTTGCTTGTGGCTAACATTAATGGTCGCCCCTTAGCCACGCCAATCTGCCTTGGAAGAAGTTGAGTATGGACTGAAAGCTCCAAAAGCTATAAGCTAAATAAACCTTTCCTTCCTTCACTTTAGGTGTCAAGTATTTTGTCTCAGCAAGGAGAGGAAAGTAGCCAACACACCTGATTATATATATGAGAACTTTAGAGAACTCTTAAGCTTCTAATATGTGTCAATTAAACCTGTTCTTTTCAGCCTACTTTCCTTAACATCACCTCCTCTTACCTTTGGTATAGTTGTCCCAGCTGGTTATTTTGACCTTCCTTGGTATTAGTCACTGGTTTAGTTCATCAGTTTTATCTTTTCATATATCTCTTGATTCCCTGTTTCATAGTCACCAGTCACATCTGCCCAATTCCAATTTCAACCCCATGAAATCTCAACTCAAGTTAATGTATTTTAACACACTTTTTTCTTGCTTAAGAAATTGCTATAAAGCCTTATTTATTTTTTATAATTTTAAAATTTTTATTAGCACTTGCATTTAGTACAGAATGATTACATTCACTGTGGAGAGTTGGTACATGTACATGGCATGCCTTAATTCATTTTTACTCCCCCTTCTGCTCCTCTCCCTAATCGCTCCGTCCCTCCTCCAAATCCCCTTCTCATTTGCAAAATATTTACATTTGTAATTCTCTATTTCTCCAAGCAACCTAGTTCCTTGGGCAACCCTGTTCTATTTCACTATCCGTGAGTTGAGTATTCTCTTGGAATACGTAAGTTATACTCATTCTCTGACAATAAGTTAAACTCCACTTTCTACACACAGCCAGGTCAGCTGTCCTTCCTTTCTTTACTTCCACACTGCATCACTGCTTGCTTTCAGTTAAGGCTCCATAGAGTGAACTTTTCTTGAATTATTTACATCATAGGATAAACTTTTCTTAAATTATTTACATCATATGTAATTCTTACTTCCCTAAAAAGTAATAAACTCTAATTTCCTTATACACATTAAAAGTTTTGCTTGTGATAAATCTATGTTGATTGAAGTCTAACAATTCTTCCCATTTGTTTAATGGGAAAAACATTTTTTCTTCATGAAAAATGTGTGCTACATCCTGGACTCTGAAGGTGTATGCAAATACTACAAAAACTATCATATACTGGCAGGTTTATAGCGTTTTTAAAGTTGTCATTAAATGTTCAATTCATCTGTTTAACACTAAGTTTTAATTCCAGGGCAATTTCTTTTTCAATGTCCATTCTCTGTTACATTCTCTTTATCATAGTATTTGACTTTAATCATTAGACACCAGGTTTAATACCCCAAGCTTTGACATCAGAAAAGTTATTAAGGTTGCCTTTATGGCAACACTTTCTACTCTATCTTACTATATTAAAGGTGCCCATTACATTAGTGAGTTGTTCATATCTTTATTTCATTATGTTATCCAAATGTATTAGTAGATGTATGATATATATTTACATGTATATACATGTATACATTATATATGTTTAATTGTGTTATGGTTAAATTTTAACATAAAAAAGTTTTAAGATAATTTCCAACATTTTAGAAATGTGAAAAGTTGGGCATCTCCACAAAGCTTAAAATTTCATAAACTTAGAATGAGTGTAACAACTCATGTGAGTGTTGGAAAGGATGGCTGTACTCTCAATGCAAATTAGTCTTGAAGGTTTTTGCTTTAATATTCTATGTAAAGAAGCTTTAAAATTACTAAGAAATACATTTTCTACATAGCAAATTAAGCAGGCAGAAAAAAAGTTTGTATCTTTACTAAGAGGAGTCATGTAGGAAAAAAAAGGTATCTTCAATAGTAAAAGAAAGACAGAGAGAAAGACAAGACATAAATGTTGTTTTACAATTTCTGAATTGGAAAAGATGTAAAAATAGGTGGTATTCAATTCTGGTGAGACAAACGCACCTCACCAATCCTGGTGAGACTGACAAAGAGTCTCTCTTTGAACAAATTTTAATCATGCTGCTCTATGTTCTCTGGTGATCTGGACCTTTCCTGCTCCTTCTTCTGCCACCACTCCCCAGACCTGCAGAGCCCAGATTTGGCAAGAGTACTGCAAGAGAAGCCCCTCTCCTTTGGTATCTGTTAGGCCTCGGTGAGAATCCTGTTAGGTCAGTCTAGCAAGAGTTTTCCTACATGACTCCTCTGAGTAATTTTGGCCCAATAACCTCCCTCCTGTGGCTACCAATCTCCACTTGCTCTTGTTTGGGAGTTGAGCCTGACCTCTCCCCATTATTGGGAAGTCTGGGCAGCTATCTTTACTCTCTTCGATAGAATTTTACTTCCCATGTTAGCAAGTGTCAAAATAACTTTCCAACAGTTGTGAAGTCATAATTCAGGATCAGGCCTCTCACCTATGACCTCAAGTGGCCTTTTGAAGGCCCCTTCTTTTCTCCCAGCTCACTGATCAGAAACCCATTGTTGGGCCTCATACCTGCCAGTTTTCCAGGGGACAATCAATGGAAACACTGTGCGGATGATTCTGAGGTTTGCATATAGCATCCGAAGTTGCACTATAGACCCAACTTACAGGAATTCTTACACAGAAATATTGGCTCCTGTTTCAAGTAAGAATTCACTACCAGGCACCTGGGTTAGAATTTACGTTACTTGACTATGTGTGACTCTTTCTCTTAGGAGCTGAGTTCTGAATCTCATTCAAAAGAAGCTGAGGTTGGAGTCTTGGGTTTCTCTGTTTTAGGCCCTGGGCTGTCCAGGAGACAGAGACTGTGCTACAACTCCCAGATCTGTTTCCAAAGTACTACTAGTTGAGGACACGGGAGTTTCACGGTAAATGGAAAATCACTTCTCTTTCTGGAACCTCTTGTAACTGTATGCTCCACAATTATGTTGCCAGCACCTTCCTTTCTTGTTGCCAAGGCTTTTAAAGCATAATTTAGAACTTCAGTGATATCTTTGGGAAACTTAAAACTGCCCTAAGACCTCTCCCCGCTCCATCCTTCAATACTTCTTTCTTCTTTTCACCACTGGTGAATTTTCCCTCTTAATTCCCTGGAATCCTTCATATATCCCTTTTAGCCTCTTCCTGTCTCCATCCTTCTGTTCACCTCTGCAAAACTTTCCTCTTCCTATTTCAGCCCTGAATTCTCAGCAGCTGCTAGAATTTGAGCTGTGTGTACCTATAATGTGTTCACAGGAACTCAGAAAAGCCTAAACAACTCCTTGAGACTAAGAAGAAAAGAAAGAAGCTTATCAAAAATAGGCCAGATACTTTACCCACTTGGATAGGGCCAGATAGTTGTCTGATGTTCTTCAGTCTGTCATCTAAAATTTAGTCCATAGATTCTTTTAGAGTACGTATCAGAGCAATCAGAAAATCCTGAAAGTCACCTTCACAAATGCTGGTAAAAAGTGCAACCCCTCTAATTGAGTAGATAAACAACTCATTCCATCTGCCAGGAAAAAAATTCAGGTAACAAAGGAAGTGGGAATAAATCAGTCAATTTGTATTACTGTGTTTGCCTATTTCAATGTGCTATTTTCTAGATTTTATTTCTAGATTTCATAACAAATTAATAGTCTGCAATTTTATAAACAGAAATAGAACATTCATTGGTGTCTCTCTCCCTGACCCTTCTAGAATTTAGAAAATCTTATTGAGCCTATGCAAATAAGTATATTTGTATTTCTACAGCAATATACTCATTTACATAAGTTCAATAAAATCTGTCCTTTTTGTAACAGGGCATAATTGGAAAAATTGTTTATGTAACTAAGACTTTGGAATGTCATATTTGAAAATGATGCACAGAATCAGCTATGACCGCATAATTTTAAGAAACAAAGTTGATTTTATGGTTTTATGAAGCTGAATACTTATAAAACCTTAGAAAACCAGATTTGGTACCTGACTGACAGGGTTTTCAGCCTTACACACAGCTAAGGAAAGTCACTTCCTGAAAAGCCCAGGACTATTGAAATAACTAGGGACCTAAAGAAGAAAGGAAATGACTCAGAACTTTAAATATTGTTATAGATCTTCATAGCAAATTATTGGCTGGGGTTATAGCTCAGCAACACAGCACCTACCTAACAAATGCAAAGTCCTGAGCTACATTCTTGGTTTAAAAAAAATTATTGGTTTGAATTTTCAGCCGCAAGGGCCTTTAAAAGTCAAATCTGAGACTTATGAAAACTGCTAGCAAAACAAACTAAAAGAGCTCTGTTATCAGTTACTATTTTTGCTACATTTATATTAGTAATTAGACAAAGTCTAATGAGATTGGACTTAATTTGTATACAAAAAATGAAACATGAAGCAATTATATGACAAAAATTAATTTCAGTGGAAAACTATATCGCTAGTGGATTATGAGAACTGCACTTATATTCATTGCCTTTGAGAATTTTGTTGCCTACTTATAAACTGCTTGTTGTCATCTTATACATTTTGTCGGTTCTTACCAAATTCTCAATTCTTCTAGTTTCCTCCAGGATCCAGCTGCTCTAAACTCTTGTTTGTATTTTTTTCACTCACCTGATGTGGCAACTAACCTGGTTGACAAAATCTTTCAAGGGATTTTAAGGGATTTTAAATTGTCTTATATCTGAAAGCCCAGAAGTTGAAGCTGATCAGTGAGTATCCCTTGTGACCATGAGTTTAAAATACTCCTGCTTTTTATCTAATGCCACATTTTTCTATATACAGAGCATCACACTTCAGAATATAGAAGCCTAACACTCTTTAGACACCAATAAACTTGCTTCTTTAAACTTAGTGAATCTTGCACTTCTTACACTTTTCATCAGTTGTTTCAGTGAATTTTTGTAGATTCTAAATTTTTTTTTATCAATAGTCTCTTCTACATAAATTTGGGCACATTTTCATAACATCAGAACCTTTGGATTTAATTTTATGTTTAGCGAAGTGTTACATATGCAAGTGGTAAAAGTCAATTTCTTACTGCCATTTTTAATGAATGCAAGCCTTTTTTGCAATCTCTTAATTTCCATTGTTCAGGGCAACTATTTTCAAACAACTTTAACTAATTCTTTCCATATTTTACATATTTTAAGATAACCAAATTAAGTTAGTCTTCTTTTTAAATTTTTAGAGGTTTTATCTCCTGACTTACTTTGACGGATAAAGTCACTGTACTTAAAGGCAATCTTGGGAACTGGCAGGCTTCATTCTGGGATAATGTCGCGGAGCTTGGCCTCTTACTGGGGGAACCTCTATAATTTGTATGTGTAGTGTTTCACTTTACTATGTTGTTTCTGCAAGGAAAATCTACTGTTCTCTTGTGGGAGAACAGTACATGGATAAAGAAGGAGGATGTATACATGGGTGGCTTCTGAGAGGACAGAAGTTGTAGAGTTTTAATTTACTAAGCAGATTTTTATTGAGTAAATTTATTTTCAGTAGAGCACCAAAATTCCCATCCGCCTACTGTCAAAACGCCCAGCCTTCCTTCTGCAACTTACACACAGCGTAAGTCTCTGGTCCTTCGCCCAGTAACGAAACCTGATCACCTTGCTACATTAGAAACTTAATTGTCTTTATAAGAGAAAGAAGTAAAAACCCATCACATTTGAAATAAAATCCAGACTACTCATTTCAAGACAGGTTTCTAAGCATTCAGTCTATTGCTGGGCAGAATGTTATAGCTCCTACAATTTTTTTTCCTGTTTTTTTCTTTCTTAGTTTTCCTATCTTTTAGGATATAAATTTTGGTGAGACTAAAACAATATTTAACACACAGCTGCCACTCAACAAAAATGTTTGGGATGCTTCTTGGTGAAAGCTCAGAAACTAGATTCCAGGCGCCTTTTCAGTGATTTCAGATAATCCTCAGTTGGGTAGAATCAGTGCATTTAATTGGTGATAATGAGGACTTTAGAAGCAATATTTTTAGCTACCAACCAGATGCATGATTTTTTATCATGTGATTCCCTGATCTATGTCACAAGAATGGTGGCCATCATGTCTACCACTCTACAAATGTGAATATCCTCTCCCTAACCCACTTGACTAGGAAAAAATTAACCCCAGTTACTAAACTACCTTGTTTTCCATCAGTTTCTTCCTGTTTAGTGAGAGCCCTGCCTTCTTTCACCTGTTTGGTTCCTGAACCTCAAGGAAAATTCAGGCACAGAAAGGCGATAACTCTGCTAGTAGAAACAGGACAGGAGTAGAAATGCGTTTGCAGGCTCTAACTGAAGGTGCAGCTGGAACCAACTGACCCAATGGGAAGTCTGTATGACAGAAATAGTGAAGGAAGTGGGAAAATGGGGTAGAAAGTGATAAATGATAGGAAAGAGTTCTCGAGGCCAATATTGAATTTAGTTAGTATTTATTAGATGCTTACAATGAGCCAGTCTAATAAATCTCACTTATCTGTCAGATAGCCCATGAGATAAATACCTTAGAGACATGGTATCTAACAACTTGGAATTTTTATGAGACTTCTGTGAAACATGGCTCCTTTTCTTATATTCTTCCTGAGAAATGAAGAAACAATGAAATTCTTATTTGGACTCTGGGCCTGTGTAGGAAAAATTACTCTGAGATTGACCCAGTGGGTTACAGCTTCAAAAAATGACACATATAATCAATTTTACATAGATTTCTCATTCCTTCATAAAGGTATGAATATAGCATTCCTTCTCTTTGCTAGCCAATATTTGAAATTCCTTTCATCTATTGGGAGGAAAAGTCTAGTTTTAAAACTGCTGAAAATAAAAGCACTCATAAGAACTTATCAATTCTAGGAATTAAGCCCGTCATAATCTGTTTGTGTATAAGAATAAAATCAAATATGAAAAAGGTCAATATTTCTCTCTCAGTATTAAACCTAGAGAAAGATTTCATATTTTTGAAGGACATCACATGATTCAAATTCAAATTTTATTTAAATTATACATTTTAAAAATCTGCTATAGGAATTAAATTAGTATTTATTTAACTTTCACTAAATTCTTTAATCTGGAGGAAGAGGAAATTGTATTAATTGTAATTATTATGTTAGTTATATTGTACTTTGATAATAGTATATATGAGTAGATTTGCAAATCTGTAAGCAAATAAATTTATGCTCATTTTAGAAAGCCAAAAGAAAATATGCCAACAAATACATGATACTTATAATATAGTTGTCTAATAAGAGATTTCTGTGTTCCTTTGATATCTGCATGTTGTCTTGCTTACAAACTTTATTTTCTTTCTCTGATTAAAGAAATAAAAATCCCCCTGAATTTTCAGGGGACACCATACTTCAAATCCACATGTTATCTTATATTTGACTTTTACGTGTGCTTAATTTTCAGTTTCATTGTGAAGGCAAACTTCTATTTCTTTTGATTTTTAAAATCATGTTTCTAAATAATTTTAATTCACATAAGCATAAAATAATTTTTATTGCGTCATTTTGAGGTTTTTGAGTTTCTTTCTACCAGTTGTCTTTTCAAAATGACAACAAAAACAAAAGCACACATCTGCATAATACACAGTTTCAAATCAATTCTACATACTTTGTTGCATTTTCTCATTCTAAAGCCGTGAGAGATATGGAAGCTGATATTACTTTCCACACTTTATAGATAATGAAACGGAGGTACTGAGAGTTTAAAGTACTTGCCCAAGGGCATATAGCTAATAAATGATAAAATAGAGCTGCAACCCAAGACTTCCCTTTTCTACTTCACAAAATAATAAATCATGAGTGTTTTTTCAAGCCTGAAATTTCTATTCCAAACAAGTTTTTAGTACTAGGAAGATCACATAGTTATCTCTTGTTATTAAGATTAACAGTGTAATTGAATGGCAATGCAAACTCTAAGGCCAGAGTAGCCTCAATTTTCTTGTTCATAAAAAGAAGGTAATGATAGCGCGTAACTCTTTGAGTTGTGAGCATGAGATGAATTAGCAGAAGTAAAGTGGTTGCTATGGTTTAAATCTAGATGTTTCCCCAAAACCTTGTGTGCGCACAGGTGAGCTTTTGGGAGGTGAGTGGATCATGGAATGGTGATACTTATGAGTGGATTAGTCTGCTGATGAGTTTATTGTCAAATGTGATTTGGGAAGCAGTCCCTGAATGGAGGAGTTTAGTTAGGTTACTGGAGTGTGATCTAGAATGGTCTCTCTCGTCTCTCTGTCTCTCTCTGTCTCCCACCACCACCTCTCTGTGTCTCTCTCTCTCTCTCTCTCTCTCTCTCTCTCTCTCTCTCTCTCTCTCTCTCTCTCTCTCTCTTCCCAATGCTATGCCATGAGCTATTTTTCTTCTCCGCCATGCCCCATTCCATCCTACTTTGAAATCAGCTGACTATGGACAGAAACCTCTACAAATGGAGAACTAAAATAAACATCTCTTCTTTTAAATTGTGGGTGTTGCCCTCTGGGTAAGCGTCTGCAACGCGGGCCAGGAGGAGAACAGAGCTCCAGAGGTCCAGCCATGGAGGGACTCAGGCAGCTTATTCACCCGCCCTCTTGGTAAGCACTTGCAGCTTGGGCCTGGAGAAGAACCATTACCTGTAAGCTTACTGCCAGGCGAGCTGAAAATCAAGCACCCTTCTCCCACCTGCCCCCTCCTCCTTTAGCTACTGGGGATAGATGTTTCAACATCTCTTGGGAGGATGACCATATGCAGTATAGCAAATATGGGGGATTTCCTTCTATCTTCTGTTTGAAGGCATAGGTTGTTTTCAGTTTTGTTATGTTTCTTTTGCTCTATTGAGCATTCTCAATTGGTTTTACAATGTTCTATTTTTGGTTTGATTTTACAATACGTAATTGATTGGACAGCTATTGTTAACTTAAAGAGACATACCATAGTACTTATGGCTACTATCCCAGTATTCTGCTGTGAAATCCTGTACCAATTTCACTGCATTGTCCCGATTGGCTTTGTTCTGTCTTGTGCTGTTGCATTTTTACTACTTTCAAAATTAAAAAAAAATACATGTTAAGACTCATGCATGTGTAGAATCTATAAACAATTTATGAGAACTGATCTTATGATGATGAAATGAACAGATACTTTGAAGAAAAGGAGACACTAAAATAGCCAGTGCTGATCCCGGAGTGTCATAATGTGAAACCCAGCAATAGTGTTAATCTTTGTTCAGATTGATATTAACCTGCTTGGCATTATTCAAATTCAACATAATTGAAGATATGTGTAACTGCATATATGTTTAAGTGTATAGGATTGATAACCATATTTCTAAGTTTTTGTTGGATAGTTGAACAGAACTGGTCGCAATCTCACTGAATCCCCATTTTATATGCTCCACTTTAGAATCTTGAATAACTATTTGTAAGAAGACAATCTGTAATCATCAACTAGTGATTTCTTACCATTTGTTTTTTCTTTGAAATTATGTATTATTTCTACCCGTTTTCTGTTTTTTTAGTCTTTCTTTAAATTTAGTTTTAAAAAGAAGACACTACTGTACCCAGTGCTGATCACAGAGTGTCATGATGTGAAATCCAGCAATACTATTATTCTTTGTTCAGAATGATTTTAACTTGCTTTAGTTTGTTTAATCTAAACATAAATGAAGATATGGATAAATGCATGTGTGTTTAAATGTATAGGATTGACAACCATGTTACTAAGTTTTTGCTGAACAGTTGATTAGAACTTTTTGCAGTCTCTCTGTTTGAATCCCCACTTTACATGTTCCATTTTTGTACCTTGAACAACTATTTGTATAACGACAACATCAACTAGTGATTTCTTACTATTTTTTTTCTCTGAACGTATGCACTATTTCTACCTATTTTCTGTTTTGTTTAATCTTTCTTTAAATAAAAATTTAAAAAAAATAAATTGTGGGTGTTGGGTATTGTATCTCAGTAATCAGAATATGACTAAGATAGTGATCTGACACATGGACCCACTGAAGGTAAAATCCTGGCTCTGCCATACTGCACATGCAAATCCAGAGCAAAGTACTTCACCTTCTTAGACTCCTAAAATAAGACTAATCTGGCTCACAGACTATTGAGAGATTTCACTGAGATAACACATCCGAAGCCGTGGTATACTTCAGGTATCAGATGAGTAGTAGCTGCTGCTGCTGTTACGGTGTGTCAACCTTTGCCAGTGTTCCCACTTGTTTCATTTCTGTGCTGCTTCCTGTTAAATCCGTGGTTCAGGATTTCACTTCATTCCATGAATGACTTCACTGATTAGCGTGGCTGCTTTGGGTAAATAGATACAAAACTTCATTTCACCCACCTTTCCCCCCGGCTTCCCATGGGATATTGCAGTGGCTTGAATGTCCTTTCCAAAACTCAGCTGTACCAGCCACTATGATGGCACTGAGGGGAGATAATTAAGGGGTGATTGATAATGGCGGCTTTGCCTTTGTGAATGGATTGATGCTATTGCTAGAGTGCGTCAGTTATATCAGGAGTTCCCCTTTCTCCTTCCTTCCCTCCTTCTGTTTGTCTCTCTGCATCTGTCTTTCTCTGTCTCTGTGTCTCTGTCTGTCCCTCCTCTCTCTTCTCTTACCCTTCCACTTCCTTTTCTTCATCTCCTCCTCCTCCTTCTTCGCCTTCTTCCTCCCACTCCTCTGTCTGTCTGTCTGTCTGTCTCTCTCTTTCTCTCTCTCTCTCTCTCTCTCTCTCTCACTCCTTTCCTGTTTTCTCCCTTACCTGTCATGTTGCAACACAGAAGCACATTTCTCACCACGTGTTGTAGACTCTTGATTTTGGACTTCCTAGCCAAAATTATAAGCATGAGCCACTTCTGTTGTTCATAACAACTTCTGTTGTTCATAATTTATGCACTCTGTGGAATCCTAAAAAAACAGAGTAAGACAGCTATGGTGAGATTTTTTCCAGAGGCCTTAATAAGAACAACCTAGTCATTAATTCCATCCGTTGGGTTTCTACAGCACTCAGTCTGTGACTCTGTAATGGCACTTGCGGTAAATTTTCATTTTCAGTGGTCATCTGAATGTCAGAAGAGGAAGCTGAGTGGCACTGTGGGTCCACTCAGTGATGTTCCAAACAACGGAGCTTCTCTGCCCAGAATTTTAGGACCTTAAACTCATTCTAGTATCTCTGAGAACCAGGAGTCATTTACCAGAGGACGCTTATTACACAGCTGCTCAGTCTTCTCTCTGAAATAAGGATGCCTCTTTCAAGCAACATAAAGTGAAATGGAAGAGACCAAGGCCTTTTCCTAAGTGCCTCGGAGACAAATGGAGTTTGAACAGATGAATGGGAAAGTGTACAGTGTATGAAAGAAAGGTGAGCCTGGAAAAACTGTCTGAGCCAGAGTTCAGATAATATCAAATTGGGCTTTAAATGCACCTGCTAAAAGCACTTAGGAGAACTGATGTGACGAGAGATTGGCTCTGTGTCCCACTCAGTCTGGTTTTTCTGCTGTTCTATAAGGAATGAAAACTCTCTTCAGAGTCATATCTAGTCCCGCTTCAACTGGCTCCTAGCTCATCCCAGAAATATTTTCATGGTAAATCTTTTCCTGCCAATACATCGACAAAATTCTTTCTATGCAATGAAGCCTGTCTTCATCCGTGTATTAGAACAGAATGTGGCTTCTTCAACCTCTGTGCTCTACTGAGGAAATCCTTTCACTGAGGTAAAATTCCCATGGTTGGCGGAAAGCTTTCTGTGCATCCCACTATCATTACTGTTTTCTTATCCCCTGTTCCCATACCTATCTGATGTACTTGGGACAACCTGCATAGGCACAATTCATTCTTTTAATGAAAGAATATTTCCCTTTTGCATGGAGATGAACTCGTACTGGCAGCACATGCAGCCAGTGATCTTCCGAAACAAAACTACATGCATAGCACCATAAACTATACATCACCAAAATGGATGTCATCGTGCTCAAACTTCATGGGTCTCAAGAGTATTTCTTTAGTGCCTCTAATATATTTCTCCCTATAAATTGCTGTGAGTATTGCATCTTTACAGTTTCAGTTCCCAGAGGGAAAAGCTAGTGTTACTTAAGACCTGCTCTCTCCCACTGGGTAACAGCAACCCGCTATAGAAGGTCAGATTTAAGGTGTGGACCCCACCCCTCCTGCTACTCTCACCTTGCTTGTAATTGGCTCTCACAGGCACTTGGTCAGAGTTCTGCTCTCTTGTTTGGTAGCGTTTGTTCCCTGTCTTTACATCGAACTTGGAGCTGGAATGTTCTATCAGCATGGGGAAAAAAAAAAGCCTGCAGTATCCTTGAGAAACTGCAAAGGAGAAACAGCTTTGATGTAAGAATCTGACATGTGTTGAAATGTGAAGTGCAGAGAATTGTGCTCAACTCCAAGGTGTCAATTCAGAACAACCAAAACAACACAACCTCCATACTTTTAACTTTTAGACTAAGTTGAACATATTTAAATGTACTAGTCATCTCAGAGCTCTGAGCACCTCATGCTATCTGAGGGGAACATGTTGTAGGAATGACGATCCGAGATTGAAATTTCCTAAAAGTATTTGGAGTACTTTTGTTATCTAAGATATTATACCATCCCCAGAAAATATATGTATTTGTATCTCATACTAAAAATGACTTACATGCAGTATGTAGTTTGAAGATTTTCACTCAAAAATTATAACATTTTATCCGATTTATAATTTTTAAATGACAAACAGCAGTATTTTTAACTGTTAATACTTGTCCTTTGTTTTCTCTTCCTCATTCGTCTCTTTCGCGTCCCTTTACCTTTCTCCTTCCCTATTTTTTCTTACCACCACCCACCTCAGCTTGCCAACTACAAGCAACCTAGAAAGAATCAAAGCTCTTCCCAGCTGCACTATCTGCAAACTAGAAATGTATACTTTCCTTTTAGGAGCTAATGGTAGAAGGAAAAAAGGGGTATACTTTAACTAAAGTTACAATTAACTGGAATCCCAGGATAAAAAGATTCTTATGAATATTACTAATAATGTATTTTCATAAATGAAGGAAAGAAACAGCTTTCATATACAAATAATCTTGCAGCTCAGAACTGATGCTGGTTGATATTTCTAAGTAGCTGTCATCTGACTAAGTGCTTGTTTTATGTCGACACTGAGTTAAAGGAAGTGCATTACTTGTTTAATCTTCACTCTAATGCTATGAGAGCAGTGTTAGTGCTATTACTATCATTTCTAAAATAAGAAATTTAAGAGTTCAGAGGTCTAAATCATGTGGATAATGTCAGAAAGCTAGAAAAAGTGTGGAATTGAAGTGCAGATTACACTCATTTTAAAGCATGTAGCTTATGTTTTGAGACAGATACAAATAAATTCTTGATCAAATTAAATAACAGACTTTTTTTGCCAAACCTCAGTTTACAGATGGAGCATAAATACTGTTTTTCTTCTCAAATGCACAGTTCTAAAGATAAGAAAAAATTCTGTGTTTTACTTTACTATTTTAAAGCAAATTTTAACATATTCTTTAATTGACAAGTAATTATGTAAATATATCTACAACCTACAGCTGTTATTGCATGACAGTACTGCCATGCCTATAGAAATTAATGATGATCCTTTAATATTAAATAAGCAGTCTATATTCAACTTTTTTGAAATTCAGAGTTGTTTTATCCCTTTATGGGTCCAGAAGCCATATGAGACTTACATACTATAATTAAATATTTAAAATTTCATATTAAATATTTAACCTAAACATTTAAATATTTAAATTCTATAGATCAAGTGAATAAATTATTAGGTAAGTTATATTTTTCAATGATTTTTGACAAGTGTGCCTTTATATATAAAAACTTGAAAAATAATTATTCAACTGTAGCTTTTATACAACTGAAAGTTTTAAAACAATACCAAAAATGACTAAATATGTTCCTTGGTTAGCTGGTAATGTTTGGAGTTGCAAAAATAAATATACATAATTCATTAGTTTACCTATATTATCTTATCAAGGCTATTTTCCTTGATCTCATTACAACAGAAAAGCTGATTTTTATTGTTATGGCTATAATTTAACATAATTTATGTTCTATTGGTGTGAATGATTTAAATAATTAAAAATAATTCATTTACTTTCAATAACAGAAATTTAATTCCATATATATATACAATATATATTTTTTAAAATTAAATTTTCCGAAAATTTAGATAAATTATTGCTTTTTATAAAACCACTACAATTCTCAATTTTTGCATTCAAGTCTACTTCATTGCTGTTAAAAACTGGTATTACACTTCACTTGAATTACCTCTAGACCTACACCCATGCAAGTTTCAGTATTGATGTATGTGATTTCTTACTAAAAATTCCCTCAGCCATCATCAGCCAGTGTTCTAAATTTTATATTTTTTCACTTGTACATCCATAACCATAAGAAGAAAAAAAATAGTACTTCATTATATTGCAAAATATATTCCAGTTGCGTTATCAGGAAGAAAGGATTTGACAAGTTGGTTGAGGTGTCTTTTCACCCAATGAAGCTCTTTTGCTTCTCAAATTCTTCCTATACTAGAAAGAAGTATTATTTTCTACTTCTACTGAAGGCATAATCTTCAAATCTTCACCACACCTGGATGAAGATTCCTATGATTTCTATAATATAAGGTGAACGCTATGAAGATTTCCCCTGGCATGTGAGTGGATCTGATCACTGAATAGATGTTTTAGAATATTAATCATGTTGTAACCAGCAATTAGTGGCAGATCTCAAGTGACAGAATGATTCCCTTTTTAAATTATTTTTATTTGTGCTTTACATTTTTTCATATATTTGTCCTGTGCAGGAATATCTAAATTGCAAGATCAGGAAAAGTAACTATTGTACAAGGTTATATATTGTTTTCAATCTTGAAGAAATATGTGTTGAAATACAAGCCAATTCCAAAAAACTTAGATAAGTCTGTCTGTACTGTTTCAAGCACAAGCTAACCAGGACTTTCATATCTGATTTACTCTGTCCAGTATGTTTTGTAATGTTATACAGTATTTCTATCCCCATCTGTACTTATCTAACTCAGAAGTGTAAATCAGCTACAGAGCAGTGTCCACTGGGTCCCATACAACATTGGACAATTGGACGAAACTATACCCATGATATAAAAGAAAAAAAAGAAAGAGCAGTTCATCACTGTTCCCATGCAATTTTATTTTCCATTATGTCAAGAATATTCATCAATATGAAACCAATAAAGGAGATTTTAGAAATGGGAATTACTCTGAAAATTTTGCAAGTGAATGCTTAAAAATAAAATAAAGAAAGAAAGGAGACATCCATTCTTTATTCCAAGAATAGGAGAGTTATATATGCCAAAGAAAAATAAGTGTGTGTCAAACTGCTACTTAATCCTTGTGCAGGCAGAATTCAATCAAAGCAAAGTTCCTGATCACATTTCCATGATGACCTATCAAAGTCATAAATATGACAATTCCTTCAGCAGCAAGAAAGATAGGCTATCAATATATATTTGAGCATATGAATACTGAATGAGAAAATCAAATTTTGAAACTGTTTCTATTTCAGAGTATAAATTATATTAAATAGCACAAAAAGCTTTATGCTAATGAAGGCAATCTATTAAAGGATGTATATGTATACATTATTATGTTTCAGTATATTTGGATAAATATGCCAGAAAAAATATATAAACTATTTAAATTGTAATAAAGTAATCATAAAAGTAATGCAACAAATAAAACACTGATTTAAAAGGAAATAACAAAAGAAATTATTTAGATTTATTAAGATTATTTAGATTTATTTAAAATTATTTAGATTATTAAGATTTCTAAATAAAAAGATTGACAATCTAATTACATTATGCAATTTCTGAAAAAAAGTATGGGCTTTAATATGGAAAGTATCTTAGTTTGAAAAGTCAAATAAGTGCAATCAATGGAATTATTAGTCTTAAGTATCAAAAATGTTTCTTGTAAGTTAAAGAAGCATGAAATAAAATACAGAGAAAGAAATCACTTTTGGAATGAGTCAGTGAAAATTAGGCTCCTATATACACCATTACTGGCTCAGTGCACCAAAATATTTCTGTCAAGTGTTTCCAAATCTGAATTTCAAGAAACTAGAAGGAGAGCATGAGTCACCAGAGTTGCCTTGCTCCTGCATCCTTCATGCTTTAAGTACTACAAAATCCATTTTGCTAAACGTAGAGAACAAAATCAAAAGTTTGATTTCCTGCAAACTCTTTCTGTGAGAAAAGATTTGGAACTGTTTGACTCCTATGTTATCCATATCATTTTCTCCTATGCCAGAGATTCATTCATTTTGGTTTGCATGTAGATGTCCCCCCCAAAGCCTCACGCAGGCACAGGTGGAACTTTTCAGAGGTAACTGCATCTAGAATGGGTGATGCTGGCATTAAGTGTGAGTGATTATTAAATTAGTCCACTGATTGGTTCAGAAGAGTTCTGAGAGTAAATAATGGGAAGCTCTCTCTAGGTGTGTTACATGCCTTAGGGATGTGTAACCTGGATTGAGGACAAAGGACCAAAAGAAGACTGCCTGCTGTTTATCATGAACTGTTCCTCCCCTATGATGCTCCTCTACCATGCCACCCTGCCTTGGAGCCAGCCCACTATGAACTGAAAACTCTACAAACTGAGAGCTAAATAATCCTTTTCTCCTTTAATTTTGAGTGTCAGCTATTTTATTTTAGAAGCAATTAAAATAACTAGGACATGTATAAAGGCAGGAATTTTAGATTTATTATACTACAATATAGGTTAGAAATATAGCTCAGTGGGAATATACCTGAGGTCCTATGTTTGATAAACCAAATAAGTTACAAAAAGGCAGATAAACTACAAAAATTGTACTTTTAAAACTATGAAACCTGAACAAGTTAATATTCAGAAAGCCCCAAGTCCTTTACAGAACAGGGACAGTGCTGAGAAAGGAAAAGTCATGTGTATGAGATTGGCAAGAAAAGAAAAAGGTATCAGATGCAGACTTTGGTACTTGGTAAGCACCACATGTCAGCTGGCATGGTAGACCATGGTTTGGAGGAATTCTATACACAGACCAAATACGTACCTATAGAGGACCATGTGGATGGCTCTCCTTGAATAAAGAGCAATTACTTCCACTTTGGTTAAACTGGCCCTGTCTCCATGTACTGATATGTATGGAGCTAGATAATCCATTTCCTTTACCTTTCAATTGACTCTAAGAAATGTAAATAGGGCTCGCCGAAGTACTGATGCATAATCTTTGAAACCAGGCCACAGTCCTGTTTCTCTGCTCAGTGTCTCCCTCTAAATGACTAAGCTCTGTGTGGTGGCAGAGCCACACAACTCTTGGGCTGTCAGCTGGGTTTGCACTATGACTTCCCAGGGCAGAAAAGCTTTGCACATCAGAACTGAATCATCAGCCTCCAAGACATTAAATGCTATCTCAGTTGTGTTACACAGATTGCTCTTTCTACATATCCTTCTCTCTGCATATTGCAGAGGTGCTTTCTGGCCTCCTAGCTAGCCCAGCTCACAGTACTCACATAATTCCTGCCCTTCTTTATAGTCACTCATACTTTAGTCACTCTCTTCTCTGCAAATCAATAAAATCTGGGTTAGACCCTGGGTCAAAGCCTTTGATCTGTGAACCCTAATCTGGATTGGACCCAGGAACCCCTAGTGGCCATTAACTATAAATATGTATTAGTGTCTTTATTCTCACCATGGGTTGCACTGGAGGTGGTAGATTGGAATTAACTCACCAGAATTCCAATAACATTTCCATGGAATTACAAATATAAATTTCCCAGATCACAAGGAAGATGGAGAAAAGGTCTGTATATGTACCTATGTGCTAATTCTCCTTACTGGGTACTCACCAACTGTGAGAAGTAATGCACCAAAAGTAAGGAGATAACCCCAAAGGATGAGCTCTAAGAAATAACCCCAATGTGGTGTGCATTTCATTCAAGTACATGTATCCTTCACATTAGGTTTTGTTAAATAAGACAAGTAAGTTTATTCAATTTTGTCATCTGAGAGAAACTGGAAGGATCAAACATCATATGTGCACACACACACATACACTAATTTAATTGTTATTTGGAGTTTAATTATCAAAGTATGATGGCTAGTTAGAAAACTTAAAGTAAAACTTCAAAGCATTCTATGTCCTCCTGAGGTATAGAACCACACCTTCGGATGGCTAGAAGACAGATAATACTTCTGAAAATGGGCTTGCATGGGCCAGAAAACATGGGCTTGAAAGCAAAGACAGACTCTCCAGAGACCCCAAAACCTGGAAAGTAGGGAGAATTATTGTACAGTCTCACAGGCTACCAGCTCAGCTCTGAAGCCTAACCAGGTCTCTGGAATCCTGGAAGTCTTCTGATTTTAAGCCTCTCAAAGAAAGTCACAAACAAAAAGATATGAAGATAATGCAAAACTAAGTTAACAATTACAACTTTGACTTAACCTCAGCTACTAATGGCTTGATTAAAAATCAAGAAAATATTATTTAGTTCCTATTATTTTATTATATAAAACATCTCACAATATGATATCTAACATAATTCTACTACTGATTTTTTTTAGCTCACTGAAGAGATCAGTTTGTGCTTATATTGGTTGGATATTTTGCATGGTTATATCTTGTAACCTGAGCAACTACTCTGAAGACAATATACAACATATTAACTATTATTAATTTATTATCTTGTTTTGAAACTATCACTTTTTATTTTTGTTTACTTTTCTTTCTTTGAATAAAATAATTTTAAAAATCTCATAGTGAAACAATGCAAGATAAACTAAGAAAATATATTTGAACAATCTATAAGAGAATATAATTCATCGCTTCTTGGCCTTTTGTCTAAGATTAAATGGAAAATATAATCCATAAATACAATCCAGAAATTGATCAAGTATCAGAATTATCCAACAGAAAATTTAAAATAACCATGCCAAAACAGTTAAAGAATACTGTAAAAATGGTAAATTATTAGCATGGAACATTAGGAAATTTCAGTAAAGTCATGGTGAACATGTAAAGCTCTGAAGAGAAAGATGCATGTGAAAAGTATGCTAAAAGAAATCATTCTACTAGATAGAAAGACTAGATATGGAAAAAGACAGTATTATGAAAAGTATTCAAACAGACACAAGGAGAAAATAAAAAAACAAGTTAACATAAAAAAACAGAATATCCATCATACATGGAATAATATCAAATATTCTAATATGTATGTAAGAAAGCTACCAAGAAAAACAAAGAATGGAGAATACAAACTACTTGAAGTGATGACTATCAATTTTTCAAAGCTGATGAAGACATAAAACCACAGATTCACATAATTTAGTGAGTCTTAAGCAGGATAAATACACACAGAGAGAGAGAGAGTCAAAATAAACACACAAGAAACTGTCTAGTCACATCATAATCAAATTTATGAAAAACAAAAAGTCCATATCTAAAAGCAACTAAAGGACAAACACATTATACAAAGTGGAAAATATTATTAATAATAATTGACTTCTCCACAGAAACAGTGAAAGCTACAAGGAAAGGGAATGGGGATTTAGCTCAGCGGCATAAGTGCCTGCCTAGCAAGTGTGTGGTCGTGAGTTCGATCCCTGGTACCGGTAAAAATGAAAAAGACCAAAAAAAAGAAAGAAAGAAAAGGGGAATGATGTCTATGAAGGGCTAGGTGGGGAGAGTCTATGAGCCTAGAATTACCTAGGCAACTGGAACAGTCTTCAAAATTGAAGGCAAAAAAATATATTCTTGGGCTGGGGATTTAGCTCAGTGGCACAGGGTGCCTGCCTGGCAATCAGGAGGTCATGAGTTTGATCCCCAGTTCCAAAAAAAAAAAAACTGTGTTCTCATGCAGATAAAACTGACAATAACATAGCATTCATTTTCTGTATAATACTAAAGTCTTTCATGCTGAAGAAACATGATAGCAGGTAGAATTAGGACTACAGGAAAAAAGGAAAAGTACCAGAGAAGGTATATATATGTGCTTTTAAAAAGCATTTATTGTTTGTGCATACATATTTTTGTGCATATATACATACACACAGATATATGCATGCATGTATATATACGCATTCACACCCATATATTCAATTAAAATAGAAATTCATATAAACATTTCTTAATTTATTATAGGGAATATGTCCTCAATAAAGCAAAAGTAAAACTACTCCATGCAATTATAAAATTAATAGAGGTAAAACATAAAGGAACAAGAGTACAAATGATAGAAGGAAAATAAAGAAAATTGTACAGACACAGATACATGAAGATTTAAAATGTCATTTGTGTTCTATCTTAGTGATTACTGGTATAATGACTAGAACAACCATCTAAAATATAAAATCATGTAGAACCATATAATATCTAAATGAGAGACAAGTCAATAGTTGCTACAAATATAAATTAAATAAATACACCAGGTAAATGGTGTCAGGCTTGACAAAACTCAGGACTGAACTATGTTATGACCAATAGAAACATATTTTGCAAAAACAAAGACACGAATAAACTGAAAATGAAATGTCAGAAAAAAGATACATCATGCTAACATTAAACTTATGAACACAACTATTTACAATAAAAGATTTCAGTAAAAAGTATACATAAAATGAATAGATAAATTGTACTACAAAAGGCTTTCACATGAAATTGACAAGCTGATTCTAAAGTACGTGTGGAAATATAAAAGACCTCAACAGAGTCACAAAGGTGTTCACATTTGAAGAACTTGGCCTACCTGATTTCAAGACTCACTAATGAATTAATAATAATCAAGAGAGAGAGAGAGAGATTGGCATAAAACTAAAGTCAGAAAATAAAATAAAATACAAAGTGTAGAAATAGACACATAAACATAGAGCCCATTTATTTTCCACTGAAGTGTTAAGCCAAATCAATGGGGAAAGGAAAAATCAATAAAAAACAATCCAAATTTTTAAATGAGCAAAAAACTTGAATAGGCAGTGAAAAAAATAAAAACATTTCTACTACATACTGTGAAAGTATTTAAAATCACAAGTCATCACGAAAATGCAAATTAAAATCTCAAAGAGATGCTGTTTGCAACTTTGAAAATGACTATATTTTTAAAATTATGCCAATAAACGTCAACTATGGGAAGCAACTAAAACTCTTATTTTTGTTTGTTGGACATATAAAATAATAAGACTGGATATATTATTTATACTTATTTGAAATATTATATATATTTCATGTATATGTAAAATACATGCATATATGTATATTTTCATGTTTCATATGTATGTATAATATATATACATGATGACCTATAAATTTGACATTTAAATATTTATACCAGAGAAATGAAAACAAATGTCCACCAAAAGATTTCAACACGAATTAGTATATTTATCTTGCTTATAATAGTAAAACTGAAACTAATTGAAATAGTCAACAGGAGAATGAATATACAAAAACTATTATATTCATATAATAGAATACAACTCATTAATAAGGGATAGTATACGACTGATGCACATAACAACATGGTTAAATCTTGAATTCATTTTACTAGCTAAAAATGTCAGATCCAGAAGAGCATGCGTTAGATAGCATTTTATAAGTACAAGGAAAGCAAAACAAAAGATACATAATGAAATCAGCAAGTAACTGGTTAGGGGAAGGAGGCTGGGAGAGGGAACTGATGAGGACGATGCATATGGAAACTTTCTGTGATGATAAGTATTTTTTCTGCCTCATTTTAATGATGGCTACAGTGGTAAAACAGTTGTCAAAAATAACTGAAACAAACACTCAAGATATGTGGATTTGATTGTAGAATAATTATCCACAAAAGAAAAAAAGAAAAGAAACAAACAGAAGTGTTTTCTCCAACAACAGTACTATTAGTAGTACATTGTGGTTCTTGTAGAAAAGAAAGTAATGAATAATAAATAAAAAGATTTCAATTTAAATACTCTGAAGATGTCTTTACTGTTTTCTTAAAAACAAGTACCTTCTAATTGATTTCTCTAGCACAATAAAATTAAAATTAGTTCCAGCCACAAATTGGGTTTACAAAAGCTCTATCATCCTAGAATGTAGTATTTGTTCAACAAATACCTTAAAAAGTATTTATATTAAAATAAGGAAACATAATCCTCATATTAAAACAGGTGGTATCAAAAATATTTCCAATCCTCAGAAAGTTGAAAACACATATTTGTCACTGTTCATTTTTCAAACTGCCACATTTTTATAATTACACCCATTTCCTTTTTTACCATATATGTCTCTTTGGAAACGATGCAAATATAATTTTTATTTGAGTAACAATTTCTGCTGCTTTCTATGTCATAGCTCAGAAGACTAAAGGAGAAAACACATAAAGTAACAAAGCAACACATCCTTCACATTTTCATAAAATACATGGACACTTGTGTACTCATACCCAAAATCACTTCCCTAGAGTTAGAAAATAACCTTGCTCAGCTACAGTCACTTGCAGGGAAGTAAAAGGAAAAAGAGAGGCTATTATAACTAGCTATAACAGTAGAGAAAATGCTATCATATTTATACTTAATACATATTTCTTGATTAATTTGATTAATTTGAAAACCATCTGCATTCATATATCTCCACTGATAACCGGTTTCAACTTTGTCTTAGGATCTGTTTGCAGCATAAATTCAGATATTTCAAACGTTCAAGTATTCCCAGGTACCTCAGACATCTCAAGATATTTCAGATGTATCTATTATTGACATGTAATTTACAAATCTCTTCTTTTTCTATCCTTGAGGAAGACATTAATCCCGATACCACATCCTGGTGAGACAGGCATGGCCTCAACACCTTTCTCCAACAGCACCTGTAACTACCAATCAACAAGTGATCATGGTAAAATGAAACTGTTTGCCATCCATGTTCTGAATTTTTATTAGTAGGACCTGGATCCAGATTCTATAACCATAAAATGAGAAATATTTATGACACGAATCGAAAGAGTCAGGAGTGCAGTCTTAAAACTATCATGGCATCTTCTTGCTTCAGATAACATAGAGACTGTGTAAGTTAAAATGAATTACTATTGGCTAGGATTTTATTTAGTGAGACAGGATGAATATATACAATGATGCATTATCACTTTCAAAAAATATTTACCCCTCTGTACCAAATTAGAAGAAAACATGCAAGTTGTCTGAAATTATAAATAACTATAAGGCTATTTCAAAGGTCTCAAATCAACTAATATAAATAACTTTCTTTATGACACGAAGAATTCCAATTTTTATTGATTTCTTAAACTCTATTTATTCCCTGGAAATAAGTCTTCTAATACACCCTTGCCAAATTCTTGAATTTAATATGCATTGCTGATACAGAACATTCAACACAGAGCAGACATTTTCCTCTTCTCTACAATGACTAGCCACTAAATTATAATTGCCCTCTAGTCTTCTAATAGCTAAACAATCTCTTGTTCCAGAACAGTTACTGAGGCCAATAATTAATAAGCAAGCATAAGTGGTTGCCTACCTAGATTAAGCAGAAAAGTCAAATGAGATTAATACAGAGTATAAGAAAGCAATAGTCAGGGAAAGGAAATGTACAGTGAGTGTCTACCGTTTGAGTACTGTAGAAAAATATCGGGATGAAGTCTTCCATTTAGATTCTCTATAAATATTAAGAGAATATTTCCTGCCAGCTGAAAGTAAACAAGCCAAATATTTTAGCTCCAGAATTCAGAATATAAGATCCTGAAATGTTTCAGGATTGGAGAAATTATTATGCACAGACTTCTCTTAAATCACTCACTATAAAACAAATCTTCATACAGTTAATTTAACTCAAATGGAAACTTTTCACAATGTTTTTGCAGTACTTTTACAATAATTTTACAGTATTTTTATCAAAAATTTAAGCTATTTAAAACTGCATTTTAAAAATCTGTCAAATTTATTTTAATTGTAAGAGACACTAAGTTCTCCCAGATTTGGACAGACCAAACCCTTATATTAAAATGCTTGCTTCTAAAAACTCGTGTTTGATCTGGTACCTTTCAACAAGGAGCTGTCCTTTGATTTTGAAGCCCTCACTTTAGGCTTCCCTGGTTGATTAGCACAAATATTTGCCTCTGGACATACACACAAAATTCTTTAGCCTTCCTTCTAGGGAGACCACACAAAGGTGATCCTGCGTGGCCTGTTTGCTCACAGATCTGCCCTTTTCCCTGGTCAGCTCTGCTGGCACAGGTACTAAACCAGGCAATTTGTCTTTCCCAGGCTGTGCTAATGACTTCAAACTGGACATGTTAAGAGAACTACTGGAGAAATGGACCAAGACGATATTTACACATGAGGCTGTACTCCCTGCTTGGCTCCAGCTCCCACTGAGCAGCAGCACCCTCCTTTCCGCTTTCCTCATGTACCATGACCTAGATTCTGGGACCACCACCCATTCCAGTTGGAAGAGGCAGCACTTCCTGCCCTTGCTAATCTCTGAGGTCACTGACTGTCCCCTTCTGTTTCTCAGCTCTTTTATTGCACGCATAACTAATATGTTTTATGAAATTGTTTGTAACCGATTCTTTATTTTGGAACATTGATGTAGTTTCTTTCCATCTGGTTTTACACTGCTATATCTCTAAGTAATGATCAAAGAAACATAAAGAGAAGTAATAAACATCACTTTCATTAAAACTCTCTGTGATGTATTAATTAATGGTCAACTTAAGCAGAAACTGTTAGGTCTGCATGGTTTTGGGCACAGAAGACCCACCGGAGAATTGTTTCCAGGATGGCGAAAAATAAGAACTGCAAGAGAAGACGGCATGCTGCTGATTTCCCAGGAGAAGCTTTGTGGTGGCTGGTTTTCCTGATACGATTTTGGCTGCTCCTGTTACTGGAGGAACTTACATCTTCATCCTGAGAGTTGGTTCTTGGCTCCAGTGCAGATCCCTCAGTCCACTGGTATAGATCCTTCAAACCAGTAGCACAGACTTTCTAGCTCCCACCACTGGTGCATAGGCCTTTCTTGTACAGGTCATTGATGTGGACTTTCATCAGACATTGCCTGGACTCTAGGCCTTCTGCAAACTCATTTGAGACATTGCCATGGGATCCAGTCCTCAGCTGGTTTCCTTGGGTTTCTAACATATGGAAAAATCTCTTGAACTATTCTGCATTTGACTTCTTGGGTTGTAAGACAATCCTATAAATGTTTGTGTCTTGTGTTAAATCTATTCCCTTGAAAACCCTGACCATAACACTCTCCAAGTATGATATAGCACCCCCATCCCCCTGCCCTAGGATTGTGAGGGTGTAGAAGGAAAGAGTCCTTACCCCCGGACAGGTACTGTCTTGTCCTATGCACAACAAATTTGATATTAGGTGTTTGAACTTCCAGGATGTTTTGCTATACTATCTACCACATTTACCTCACCTAATACAAGGATCTTCCTGCTTGTCATGTGTCCTGTGATTCTTTGGTCTGTACCACATATGAAATAATTTAAAAATTATTTACAGCCAATAGTGGAGTTTGAAAAATTTGCCAGGAAATGTAATTTGGTGATCATTCCTCAATAACGCTATCCTTTGGAAAAATCACTTAAATGTAAAGTTAAACATTGGAGTATCACATCTGTTCTTTCAAGTTAACCTTCCAAATCTGTGTGAGGTTACCATCTGCTAAGATGAGCAGTCACGATGTCCCTCAAAATAAATCAATTTAGACATAATATTTTTCTCATATAATAGCAAATATAAGTGATCCAGTGTTAAGATGGCTCAGTGATGATAGGGGTTTTGTTTTACCTTATTTTGCAATCCTTGTTTTTTGTTCTTGGGTGCATTATGAAATGTGGCTTCCCTGGCATATCCAGACACCAGCCTTAGGGAGAAGAGAAATGAGAAGCTTTATTCTAAATGCACAAGCCAGAAATTGCATATGTCACATAGATGGAAACTAGTCACATTTTCTTATATAACTAAGGAATGTTGGAACTATGTCCAGAGGAAATTTCTGTTACTCTAGAAAGGAGAAATAGGTATGGGAGCATATACCTTTGTGGAATATTTGCTACTTCTGTCACAGAAATCAGCAAAGCAAATGAAACTGTTAAAGAGTTCTGTCCAAAAGTCAAGAAAAAAGGAAATGCCTTATTTAAAAAAATACCAAAATGAAGAAGCTGAACAATTTCCATGACAAGTAAAGGTTATAATATACCTATTTTGAAATTATTTCACTGACAATAAAATGTCAATAGGATGATATAACTGCTGAAAATTTTATAATTAAACTATGGCACTTGTCTTATTTAAATTTTGTATACTATTGTCATGCTTCTAGATTTCTTGTATATACATTTTAGCATATGTAATTCTTTTTTCCCTATCTTATTCGACACAAAGCTACTTGTATGATTGCTGAATCATTGCTGAATCATAGTATTCTTTCTTATGATACTTTAGAAGGCAGTTAAGCTCAATGTGCTAAACAATGTGCATTGCTCAAGTAAAATAATGACATTATAAACAGCCATGATCAAGTTTTCACATGAACAGGCAGTAACCATGAGATCATTACCACTGCTGATCAGAAATGATTATAGTAAGCTATAGCCAAAACTCAGAAGTGCAAATATTAAAAGAAATAAATGGCAACAGTTGTAAAGTCTAATACATACTCCTTTGTACTTTTTTCTTCCCACTTTGAGCACATTGACTCATTTCTGTTAGTAGTGTGCCTTTTTAAATACAATAGTTTTATGAAGTAGCATGTCATCTTGTTTGGAAGACATGAAGTTTTGCACTTAATATTTACATAGCTGTAATTTTTATGTACTGATCATTATTTCTATTTCTAGATCACAGGATGGAGTAATTCTACTGAAAGAACAAAATCTAAATAATATCTTTGACAGTAGAATATAGCATGATACCCAGCAATTGAGAGTCAGGGGGAAGGGTCAAAGATGAAAGAATCCACAAGGTCACTAAATTTCTCAGCATGCATTGTGAAAATGCAAGGGGCTCAGTCTAACAACAGATTAGTAGGTGAAGGACTCAGTGTATTCCTTGAATCTTTAACCAAGACCAATAAAAGTAAAAAGAGATAA
The DNA here is from genome assembly GCF_034190915.1 of Cavia porcellus. Classification (NCBI taxonomy): domain Eukaryota; kingdom Metazoa; phylum Chordata; class Mammalia; order Rodentia; family Caviidae; genus Cavia; species Cavia porcellus. The sequence goes on along the minus strand of NW_026947500.1, from coordinate 5,956,398 downwards.
TAAAATAAAAGTAAAAAGAGACGTGTGTCAGTTGTCCACTGCAGTTTCTGCGGGGTCAGGAATCCTAGCATGGCTTCGCCTGGTGGCACTGCTCAGGACTTTCCACAAGGCTACATGTAAGGTGTTGACCCAAGCTTTGCACTAGGGGAGGGTACACTCGTACTCAATTGCTTGCTGAAGTCATTGTTGTCTACTAGTCATCAGTTCCTTGACCCATGGATTTTCTACCCCATGACAGCTGGTTTCCCTAAGAGCAAACCAACAAAAGCATAAAAGAGGATGAGATGCAAGCCACAGTTTCTGTGTAATTTATTCTGGAAAGTCACATCCCATTACTTTTGCCATAAATGTATTCATTAGCAGAGTCATTATTTTCAGCTCACACACAAGAAAAAAGGACCACAGCGTGCCAGAAGGCAGGGATCACCAGGCACAATCCTAGAAGCTGCCTACCACAATGACAAAAATAAGTGCTTGGTAAGGATCAGTTTGTATTTAAACAAATTACTTGCCACTGTTTTAGATATATTTAGAGTCCTTTCATCTATTTTACTCGAATGTATTTAGGAAGCGTTGCTATATGATACTTTTCTTAACATCCAGATAATTAAATATATGTTCCTATCTTCCCTGGTTTTCTGTGTATTTTAACTTTATTACATGCGTTCTGAAACTTCCTCAGAACTGATCTCTTTCCATGGATCTCTCCTATCTAGTTATCTCATTTTTTAAAAAAATTACATTCCCTCCCTTAATGATATTTTTATCATGCAATTCCTCTTCCATAAAACTGTTTTAGGCTTGTTGTTCCTAACTTCTGGTTTGCTATCATAGTTCATCCTCTCAAAGCAACCTGGAGAGGCTTTCCTCTCTAAGAAGCGTTGTGTTTATGCTCATCCACTTTTTTGTCACTTCTTTCCTTTATTCATGTTGTCCCACATACTTGAATGGCTCCCATATATCTAGATTCCTAACAAATGTCCACATAAATATTTGAAGTCTAGTTCAAGACGCATGTCTTTGACTTATGCATTCTCTATATTTCAGCTAATAATGTTTTATTTCCTATAAACCCTTATTTGGCAGTTAATCACATACTGTTTAGTGACAGCTCTTCCATGAATATAACTTTCAACTTTCATTAATACTTAATATAAAAGTAATATTTCTTCAGCTAGTTTATTAGTACTTTGTTTCAAAATACTTCCTTATTTCAAAATATTTCCATAGAAATAAAACTGAAATACTTACCTTTAAACGTGCTTTTAAGCTACAATCATGTTATAACCGCTCAGTCCATTAATGAATCATTCATGTATTCCAACAAAATAAAACTTTTATTGGATATTCAAATAACAATAAAATTTATTTCAAAACAAAACATCAATTAATATCAGTAGAATAAAAACCCAATGATAACTAACTAGGTTGAGAAGTCCATAAGGAATCCAAAAGAAACCTTAAAAGAATCAAATTTAAAGACCAATCATTGTGGTTTTAGTTGGTACAGCTTTTCAGAGTGCAGTTATCTAAGTGCAGATATTCTGTAGATATAAAGGAAAAGGCAAAAAGCCTAGTCACAAGGCATAAACGCTATGAATAGGGAAACAGCCATAAAAGATTCTGAATTATTTAAAAATCACAAAAATGAAAAACTATAGTTTACTCCCTTTGTCACTTATGGAGCAAATTTCAGGTAAAGATTGTCAGTCAAGTTTTCTTTGCTGCATAGAAAGTCAGTGTTACTGCCTCGCTGAGCACAGTGGTGTTGCATATACCTTGCTGTGGGATGAACCAACACAAGGTGATAGAAAAGAAAACGATGGGTTAGCCATTCTTCAGCTACAAAGAAATCTGCAGAAGAGCTCCTCAGACCAAATCCAAAAAGCTTTCAGTCTTATTTCTGTTACAAATTATGCTTGAACAAGTCACAGCAGGACACCCAGGATCTCAAGTACTCTGAGAACACAGAGAAACATCACGACAAGGGAAACTGAAGTTTTCTGTTTCCAAACATAATCTAGTTTTGAGAAATGAAAATCTTACTAGGTTACAGCATGTTAAGTGAGGTGTCCAACAGCAGAGAATGACTCAGTGGCAAAGCTAAGAATAAAATACAGGCTTTGCACCCTAGAAATCCGTTACTTAGAATAAAAAGTAAAAGTCTATGTGTAACTGAAAAGGGGTTCATATGAATTTCTAAGGGTTTTGCCAGAAAGTTTGCTGTTTCTCTTCCCTCTCTGTCTGTGTCTCTGTCTCAATTTAAAATAGCACTTGCAAAGACAATATGCTAAATAATGTGGAACTAACCCCAAGATTGGGAGGCTTAAGAAAGAAAAATAAACAGGGAAAATTACATGAATTTACTATTTGTAATTTTTGTTATAACTTGACTCTTATAACAAGAATTTCTTTTAGAGGACTTTATGGAGAGTCAGAAAACGTGAGTTTAAATTCCCATACTGGATCCATAAGACTTTGGGTAAGTCATTTAATTTAAACTTCAGAATCTTTATGTGGAGTTTATGTTATTATGCAGCCCAAACCAGTAAACTCTAAAGCCTAAAAAATACTAAGTCATGTTTGACCTTTAGGATTTTACATTATTTTTCCCTAATGCATAAAAGCATAAGAACTAATTTTAAGCAAAACTATAAAATAGGTCAAATTAAATTTCATCACTTTTCTGTTTTCCATGTTTCCCCTCTTAAATATTTCTTACCCAGGTCTGCCAATATTTCATCCCTCTATAAAAGAAATATAAATTCTTGCTCCCTTCTATGACCATTAGTCCTATTTGTCAACTTCATTGGATTAAGAAATCCCTAGCCAATTCATAGAGCATGCTCCCAAGTGTGTCTAGGTGAGTCCTGGAGGCCCTAGCCCATGCCTCTCTAGTATCCTTTCCCTCTGCTTCCTTAACTACCCCTTTCCAACACGTGTTTCTGCCTTGGACCCACCTGACCAAGGACCAAATTTCCAAGATTGTGAACTAAATTAAACCTCTCCTCCCTTAAATTGTGAGTGTTGAGTATTTGGCAACTGTAATGGGAAAGCTAATACATATTCTATCACCTCCTGTCTTTTCTATACTCAAGAAAGATGAGTCCATGTGAAATGAAGGCTTATGAAAGCGTGCTAAGGACCTATAGGCTCTATCACTCCTGATAGAATTTTATCAGTGGGCTCCAAAAGACAAGGTCCCTGTATTCTTACCATAACTCAATGTAAGTGTTTAGATCCAAAGGTTTTCAGGTGGGTCCTGGTCAGAGGTGGATTACTAGAGGCATGACCTGGAAGGATATATTCTTGTCCCTGGCTCCTCTCTTTTCTCTCTGCTTTCTAGTTGTCAGAAATCGAACAGCCTTCTCCCACCATATTCTTACATTATGAGGTTTGATTCTTGGATCCAGTCAACTATGGACTGCACTACTAGGATTAAAAAGAAGACTCCAGGACAAAATCCTTCCTAGCACAAAATTATCTGTGCCCTTTTGAGACATCCCAGGATTATCCATTGTCTGCTGAGTAATGACCTCAGAATCTTCTGCCAACCTAGAATCTTCCACTGGCCCTTCTTACATTGTATACACCCAATAAACAGCCAATAAAAAGTGGCTGATTTGGAGTATCTTGTCGCTGCCCATTGATCTCCCAGCCCCCCATAATGCATTACTAAATTTGTCTCTGTTTTATCCTTTGCTATACCCTCATACTGGCAGTTGGAAGTCTTGGCCAGGTCCCCAATATCTTTAAATCATGGAAGTCAGGTTATTTTGTCTTCGTAATGGAAAGGGGATTACCACACCCAGAAAACTGTCTATAGTGTCTACTGTGATACAGATTGTAACTGTATCAACAGAAAGCATATCACAGCAGAACAAGAGATATTTGGGGAACGTCAAAGCTCTTAGAGAGTTATTCATGGAATAAGACACAGCTTTATTCAGTATTTCATGACTGTGACTAAACCTAGAAAAATGACTTTCAAAAGGAAAGGTTCATTTTGACTTGTGATTTCAGAAGTCCCGCTCCATGGCTGACTCCACAATGGGAACATCATGGTGGAAGGACATGAAAAGATGGCCACTTCATGCAACCAGGAATGGAGTCAGAAGAAAAAGGCCAGAGAGGAAAAGCTGAGGACAAGACAGACCCTCGAAGGGGTGGCCCCAGAGAACTACTTCCTTTAACTGTGCCACTTTCTGGTAGTGCATCCAGACATGGACTCCAGTCACCGCTCCAAGTGTTTCTTAATCCAGCCAAGCTGACAAGATTGACTGCCACATACATCAACCACAAGCATATGCTCTTCTACTCCTTCATATGTTTTTTTTTACTTAACTATTCTGGACATATGATCATATTTGTAGGGTTCTGGTGGTTCTGTAAACATTAAAGCATTTATGAAACAAAATTGCCCAATATGAAATTAAGCCATTTTAAAACATGGAATTTCAAGTGGTATAAATAGCAATTTGGATTAAAATATAATTCAGCCATCTGTATCTATCTATCTATCTATATATATATATATATATATATATATATATAATTTCAATGCTACTAAGGTGGGTTTTGCACTTTATTGTCTAAGAGGCATTCTAAATGTATGGAATAACTTTTTCTGCAATATGCAAAATAATTAACTTCACTAGTACACAGCAGCTCACTAGTAAGAAGTTACTGATAATCTGAGATTTATGCAACTATAGATCCTCTGATATTCTTTTATATCATTTTTAAATATTATGATAAAATTAATTACAAGCATTAATTGAGACTACTGTACTATTCTTGTACCAAGAAATTTAATAGTATTTATATACACTCCACAGAATAATTTGTTTCTATTTTATAATAATATTTCCAAAATATGTTGCTTTTAACCCTGAAATATTTCCATTTTGACTTCAATGAAACTGCTTTAATTATGAAATGCTATAAATATTATATTTTTAAAATTTTGTGAATGTGTATTTTTCTTACGCCATATATACTTATGTTTCTTAAGCCATATATACTTATGTTGCCCTATTTTTCCCACTTCATAGATCCTAATAAATATTTATGATCACAATAATACATAAATAATAAATATTTATGATCACAAATAATACAGAGTTTACAAATGACACATGAATGTTTACAATTTGCCTTCTGACTTTCAATAGTTATTTTGTTAAAAATTTAAAAATCCACTTCCTATTGTTTGTAATATGTGCCTCTTCCTTGTGAAAATGCTACATCCTAGAAAAGTTCTTCCGGACACTGTTGCAATTTTGTTTTCATATAATATTGCATTACAGTCATAGAGTGGTTTCCATATGATGAGTTATGACAGTTGAATTCATTTCCAGTTTTTCAAACTTCGTAAGAAAATCTTGGCGAAACCTGACTTTTGGAGAACCAAAATTAATCTTATTTCAAGGTCATCTGATTTCAAGATGTGCATTCTTCTTCTTTCTATGCCTTTCTAATTCTGCGTTCCTGATCTTCAGGCCTCAATTCTCCCGTCTTTAGTAAAAGGGTGAAGTTTTGCTTCTCCGTGTCCTCTCCACTGCCTCTCCGGACAGGGGTCGTACTGCGTGGCACACTCCAGCCTGGCTTGCTTAGCCTCCACATCAGTGCTTCTGCACTGGGATGGAGGAAAGCAGCTAACTTCTTGGATCAATTCAAGTCTAAATGACAGCACATCAGCCGGGTACTCACAACTTCCTGGCGAGCCACTGCTTCGCTGGGCAGCTCTACCGCCCATTCTTAGGCTGGCGATTTCAGCTGTTCCCCCTCCACCCACAGTTCCTAACCCATCTCCTGCCGCTTTCCAATCTGGACCTACTTTTCTACAGAAAGACACCCAGAGAGCTTTTGGGCTCTCCTCATTGCCAAGCGCCCCTCTTTCCCCAAGGCTAACACTAGGTCCCCAGGATGAGACTTGGCCTCTGGGCCCGTTCCTTAGCGCACCAGCTCCCACCCCCAGGCGCTCCTCCTCTTTCATCTGCAATACTCCTTCTCTTCTGGCAGTTTTCCTCTCACTCACACTCACCCTACCCAAGAAGTAGCCATGTTAAGCTGAAGTTTCCCAATCTTTCATATTCTATTTATTCCCACTTACTCTCACACATTTCTCAATTTCTTACATCTCACTTTGTGCCCAAATTACCAAAACTACCTTTGCCGTGTCACCAATGATCTCTTTTTAATGAATCTAATAAATGATTCTGATCTTTTGAGTCCATGTGATATTTTTTACTTTTTTCCCTTCTCTAAAACTGTCTCTTATCTTGTATGCGTACACTCTCCTAATCCCTTCAGAATATCCCATGGTAGAGTCAGGCATGCTCATGTCTGTAATCCCAGCACTAGGGAGGGTTGCCAGTTAGAAACCAGCCTGGGCTACAAAGCGAGCTCAACGTGAGCATGATCTGCATAGTGTGACCCCGTCTCAAAACAAACAAAATATTCCATGCTCTGTCCTGGTCTCCAGTCAGGCCACTCAGCCAGTCTCTTTAAGGCAGGCAATCAGAGGCTCCACCCTCATTCTGCTTCTCTTCCACATTACACATTTTCCCAGCATGGTTTAGTTTTACCTTTGTTATTTCCTTGTCACTGAGACACTGTTCCCAACACCTGCAACTAACCTAAAGAAGAAAAAGTTTATGTGAGCTCACTGTTTGTAGAGGTTTCAGTCTGCAGTTGCTGAGAGGCAGGTCAGCATAGCAGGTGGCATGGCAGAGGTGGAGCAGTTCATGGTACAGCGATCAGGAAGCAGAAAGAGATCAAAGGAGGAGGACGGTAGAAACTTCCAGGCCACAGTCCCAGTGACCTGTCTCTTCCAACCAGGTTTCACCTTCTAAAGCACAGCTTAAAGTCATCAGTAGACTAACCCACTAATAAGTCTCAGGACTCTGGTGTCCGCCTAAGAGTGCAAGAGGCTTTCTGGGGATATATAGATATAAATCATGGAGTCCACTTGTATGACATTTATGATCTGTATGCTAAAATTCTCCAGAATTATAGCCCAGAGTCCTATGCTAAAACTCAAACCTTTACAAACAACTGCTGTGGGATTTTTCAACTAAGACATGCAATAAAATTCTGAAATTTATATGATAAAAGCATAATTCAGCACATATCCCTCTCACTTGTGGCAAACTCATCTTTTATTTTCACTTGACTCTCTGTGAATTTCTCTGGTGTAGTAAATGACATCCTAAATTCCTACAGTTTCTAAGCCAAAAACATGTATGTATGCATGTATGCATGTATGTGTGTGTGTATGTGTACTTGTATGCATGTATCTATACACAGCTTTTCTCTAGGCCCACTGCTTTCCTAATTCACATCACTATCATCATTCACCTAGATTACCATTACAGCTTTGAGCTTGTCTCCCAGCTTCCTATGTGATCCGTCTTCCAAACTACACACCACAGTTGAGTGATCATTTTGAAATATAAATCTCTTTTATAATACTCTGATACCTCCCCACATTACTCAGAAATTTCTAGCTTCCCGAGCGTGACATCCAAGAGCATCATAGTCCCATCCCTGCCCGCCCTACCTCTGGTCCTTTGTCACTTATAACTTTCTCCAACAGTTCCAGTCAAACTAAACCCTTTACAATCACATCAAAATGCCATACCCTTTTTTATTTCAATCTTTAGCACACATTCATAACTCAGAGTAAACTGGTCATGCCTTTCTGCCATCTTTCTCTGTTTAATCTCATACTATTTTCCTTAGTGTCAATTTAGATACTACTGGGGTCAGGGATATGGTTCAGTGGCATAGCGCCTGCCTGGCAAGCGTGAGGTCATGAGTTTGATTCCCAGTACAAAACAAAACAAAACATATATATACATATATATGTAAGTTCAGATAAGATATTATTGCTTTCAGGAAATCTTTCTGCTATATGCCTTACCTTAGGTTATGTACCATTCAATGTAGATGTTCAGGATCCTGCATTTGATTCATTTATTAGCATGACTACTGCATCATGATTTTCTCTTAGCATGTTTCCTTCCTCTCATTAACATTATAGGAATTTTTAATAAGCAAAAAATGAAGTCATCTCACAAATGAGTATTTGTTATGTATTTGTTTGTACCTCATATGTGCTTCATTTTCAAAGAAATGTGAACTATATTCATCTTAAATGAGCATATTGATTTTAAATCCAAAAATCAAACATGTGCTGATCTTTTAGCATGTGGTCTAGCAGCATAAATATGCCCCCTGGGTATGGTTTAAGACTGTTTTAACCACACAGGTCAAGAGATGGGGTACCTCTTACTTGCACTTAATAATAATGCCAGTGGAGTGACAATAAGAATTTCACATTTGCAAAACGCTCTGCATTGCTCATGCTATCTAGTTGCCTAGTTCATAGAGTTTATCTACTAGATCATTATATTAATAAAAGAAGCCAGACAACAATCATCTGTAAAAGTGCATGACCATTATTTCTGTAAGCAGCTGAAGAGCAAGAGAATACTGAAGATAGTACCCTAATTAAATGTTACACTTAATACTCATAAGAACTATAAAATTTCTCTATTAATAGAAATTCTTCTGTTTTCAATTTTAATATACATACTGCTAGATTATTTAACTTAATTCACAAATAAGAATAAATTTTTGCATTTTACTTTCAAAATAAGAATCTGATACTGATTTTCTTTTACCTTTTTTCTTCTAGTAACTCATCTTTCCTATGTACAACTCCATTAGACTTCACATCTTTTTACAGATTAACCTGGTGATTTCTTAAATCACTTCAAAAATATCACACAGGTTTTTTTTAATTATAGATGTGATATTACAACCACAGTAAAAAAAGAAAAAGTGATACATTTCCCACCCCATGCTGCACAGTTACCAGCAAACTATCCAGACTCTGTCTAGATGAAGTGATGCCCTATTTGTCTAACCCAACTTGTTGAGACAAAAGTAGGTCATCTGCTAATCTGTGGGACTTCCAGGTAAAGTGCAGGATACCAAGTCAAATGTTAAATTCAAAACATTGGTGAACCATTTTTAAGGCAAGTGTATCTAAAATATTACACAGGACAAATTTACACTAAAAAGTGTTCACTTTCCAACTACAATTTAAATTATATTATATTCTGTAATTTATTTTTTTAAATCCTGAAGGTGACCAGAATCATTCCAAGTCACTATTTCCTAGCTAGCCATATCTCATTAAATCTTACCTCCATCATATGTTTATATGAAAAGCTCCAGTGTAAAAACTGCCACTCAAACTGGGTGTGGTGGTGCATGTCTGTAATCTCAGCACTTCAGAGGTTGAGGCAGGAGGATTGTTGTGAGTCTGAGACCAGCCTGGGCTACAAAATGAGTTCAGGGCCAACCTGAACCAATTAGTGAGAGACTGTCTCAAAAAGACCAAAAAAAAAAAAAAAAAATCCCACACAGTAACAAGAAACTCACCCCTCTTGTTTTATATGAAGGCCCTAGAGGTTCAGAGTTCAGTGACTTGAACAAGATCACTTAGTAATGGGATAGTGAAACTGGGAAGAATTTTTAGTTTTCTTGTTTTTAGTCACAAGTCAAGCATTCTATTCACCATTTAAAGATCTTACACAGTAAAACACAGTCATCTTCTTCAGTCACTGACCAAATGCACGTAAACTTCATTAAGGTGAAAATGGTCATTGGTTCTTTCTCAAAAAATCTGAAGATCATTTAAATATCCACTTAATTTAATAGTATACAAGAAAGCAACAACTAACTCAAGAATAAAGATTGAATATGTTCAAGAAGTTGAAGGAAGACCTAGCAGCTAGAGGTGTCTACATATCCATGGAACTAGATATGCCCCTAGACATGTTATTGTACTCCCCCAAAAATGCATAAACCCTTTTACCCCAGTGACAGGCTATAAGTGGTATATCTGATGCTTATCAATGTAAAGACTCATCTGTAAACAATTTGCATAAAATGACACATATACATTGAAATATGTTAAACTTATTTTTTCTTGAAGACAATTGCCTTAGTAGAGTCAAGTTCTAGACCTGTTCTCCTTAAGAACTCTTACTCCACTGCTCTAGTCCACTAAGCTAGGGTGTGCTGGGTGAATAACACTAAACACTGGAGAAGAAAAAAATCCTCTCTGTTTGACTGGATTTGAGCCTCAACATCAGTGTTGTTGGGAATTGGTCTGTGTAAGGGTTAAATTGCAGGCCACAGTGCTCTCTAACTGTCTTGGGAAAGCTCATAGTCACAATCTTTGAAAGCAAGATAACTCTGGCAGCTAAGGACACTACTCAGAATTAAAAGGGCCTAACTGCCGAACTTAGAGATGACAATACTTTCAATTAGCAAGAGATACTGCTTAGAAGGTCTTTGTTCTAACTTCTCAAAGTCTGTCATATTCATGCACCTTTGGCCTCAGATGTACCCTCCACTTTGTTAAACCCCCTTCCTGATATATTAAGGATCCAATAAATATTAAACATCTAGAGAAGTCATTATCTTAGCTCCAAGAGAGCTCTGACCTTCCTGGATCTCTACAAACCATATTGCATTGTCTCCTTTATTTAATCATTTTCCATAAGCTCATCCATAAGGTTGGTAGCCTGATCAGCTCTTGATAAATCTCATGGATTTGGACTAAAAATGACTAGCATCAGCTCTACTGGTTCTCAGGGCTTCAGAAAGTAGATTAAAGCCTTAAATCATACGAATCAACTCCTTATAATTACCTACCTATTTATCTGTCTCTCTACATTTATGCAACCAGCAATTAGTTCTGTTTCTCTAACTAATGCACATTTCTTTGCCCCTAGAATCCTAAAGGATGCAGTCATCAAAGAATCCATATTCTAAGCAATAAAAGGCTTCTTCATGCATAAAGAGTAGGCTGTCAGTCCCGCAAATCAACTTAGATTGGGTGTGTATCCTTATTTAGGAAGTAGAATCTTAGCATATAGCCTTGTATCTTCGAAGAAAAGGGAATGATAGTCTACACTGTGTTAGTTATATAAACGGGGATAGGAAAAAGCAATGTTCACAATTAATAAAACCCAGTGACTATGCAGAGAATGTGACATAGAAGTACACAACCAACCAAAACATAGGTCTGGTCCTCTAGTACATGTAACTGTTGTACTCTATTTAAAAAACAGGGCCTCATGATGAAAAACAGGGCAAGACCCCAAGATGACAAACGGGGCAAGATGTCTTTTTTAAAAGAAGCGCTTTTATTTTAGCTGGCCCAGCGACACAGTGTAGATGGAATTTGCAAAGCTGTGCAACTGAGAGTTTTGACTGATTTTTATAGTTCATTTATGATTAGCTCGTTGATCATTAAGTACATAGTGATGAGAAACAGAAATAAGGTGGGCCTTTGTTCCCCTTTGCTTGAGGTAAGAGGCATTTCACAATGGGTGGTTAGCCAATTCATAGCCCTTGGTCTGCTAATTCCAGAAACATTTGTCTCTCATAAAAGGAACAATGGTTGACACTGCATCATTTGTCTCTTACAAGGGGAACAAAAGTTGACATAGCACACAGGTCACTAAGGTGGGGGGGATGACGCATTACAGAACAGCAGAACAACGCAGTCAGTTAATTTATAACTATGGGGTTGGTGCTTGGTTACTAGGGTAATGAGCTCAGTACAGAATGACAATATTACTAATAACTATCTTTTTGAGTAACTATTTTTGTTAATTATCTTTTGATCAATTATTTTAATTTTTAGCATCTTAGTATAACAGTAACTAATAAAAATTAAATAAGAGCCAAATGGATTAGAGTCAAAAGCACATGGAGATAACTAGGGTTTAAACTTGGTTTCTATACACACAGATGATGTATGTGCTGGAGGTAGATATTAGCAGGCAATGAGCAGGATTTGGGAGTCACTTCAAGGATGTCTCCAAGTAATGAATCAGGCCAATTCAGTAGAACTGTCTTACATGAAGACATGGTAGGAGTGAGATTGTAGGAATAATTCCTGCAGCTGCAGTCTGTATCTACTTAAATGTTTGAGCCAAGTGTCCACAGCTGTGGCCTTATCTTGCCCTTTGAAGTATCTCTGGCCTCACAGGCCACTACAGTCTGTTAGACCGGTGTCGCGAGGAAGACTCCAAGGGCCTCGCTCTCATGTAAAAACAATGGGGTTTTTATTATTCCGTGTACACGGGGTCCTCCAAACAGGTGGAAACGGAGAACCCTGAGTTGGGGCAAGGCTGGTGTTTTTAAGGATGAAAACCGCAAAGCAAGCAAGCATTGTTACAGAAGCCAATCATAGCAGTTAGAGCAGAACAGTTGGTGATTTGTCCATTTGTGATTGGTCAGATCATGAGGGGCGACCAGTGGGTCAGAGTTGATTAACTGTCTTGTTTTGCACAGCTTATTTTTAGGTCACCTAGCTCCTGTGTGGCTTGGTTCTGACATACTTCCCAATCTTGATTAGCATAGTCAGCAGACTTTATCTCTGAGTTTCCTGACATAATTACCTTACTTTAGCACCACAACCTTTCTATTTGTAGAGGGCAACAATGGTTAACATATCAATTGGGTAAGATTTTACAATTCTTTACAGAAGAGAGCATTGATTAACATATCAATCTTTTACCCAGGGGAAAAGGAAGACACACATTTACAGTTACAGGTATTACTATGATATAAACGAAGCTATTTCTGTGAAGAATGTACAATCTAATACAATCTGATGCAATTAACACAATTTGCGACGGGGCTACCGGATAGGGAAGACCCAGGATGTCAGGAGCTAGTACCTCAGGCCTTTGTTTTATGGCCTTTAGGAAGTTAAAACTTAACCTAGTTGGATTTGAAGGGAGAAGGGGAGGGGAAGCAGCAGATGGAACGAGCTTTCTTCGTCTCTTCAAGTCCTCAGCTAGGACCAGTGATGCATAGAGGTTCACTTACTATGAATCAGCTCCCATTGCCAGGCAAGGGGCTAAGGCCTAGGATAGAGTCACAGACAAACATAGAAATTATTTAATTATTTAATTTTCAATCCTGCTCAGAGCTGCTGGGTAGTGGTCTCCAATATCAGAGGTCCCAAATGTGTTCTTTAGAAGAAACAGACTCACAGTAGACTTAGAAAAGAAGGGCTGGCAATTCTTTGCCTGTTACTCTTGATTGTCAACTAAATTAAAAGTCACTTGGAGAAGTGAATGTATTGTGAGGCCCCCACCCTCATCCACGGGCTGGCCCATTGATGAGTTCATTGCTGAATGAACTCCCAGGAGGAAGGGCATAGTTGGAGTGTGCTATGGAGACATGAACTTGGGGAATACGCCTGTTCCCCGGACCCTTCCCCTCTGGCTCTTTCCAACTTGTTCTGCCTTTCAGTTACCCTAAGTCAAGTGATCTTACTCTGACCCTCTTCCTTTGTCTTCCTGCCTGGCCGCTAACTCACTATGCAGTGAAAACTCTAAGCCAAACTAAACCTCTTCTCCTTTAAATTATGAGTGTCAGATACTTTCTCCCAGCAATGGGAAAGCTGACCAATACAATCTCCCTAATTCAGAAGCCCTGCTTCTTCAAATCTAGTCCAGAATAGAAACCTAAGAAGCTTGTCTCAAATTATGTTGAGGAAGATAGAAGGGAGAAATGTTTAAATTTAAAAACCAATATCTTCTATAAATACATCCATCTTTATCTTCATTTGGTTCATCTTCTAAATTTTCTTTTGAAAAATTCAAATACTGTGTTTACCTTTCTAAGGAATGTAATCTCGAGATCTGAGCCTTGACAGATCCCAATGAGGTTACCAGAGATAGTACAGAAAATGAAAAAGATATAACAAAATATGGGAGAAAAAGATGTAAAGTTAAATTTCACTTATTTCCAAACAGGAGCTAATAATTATCTGACCAAACACAGCTATGCCTATAAGTTTGCAAAGCCACATCTAGAGACTGCATGAGACACCCACACAATAGTAAAGAACAAAAATGTGTTAATGAAAGCATTAGCCTGCATCCTCAGGGATGGCCCTGAATCTGCTCAACAATATCAGAATTGCCCATTAGTTTGCTTTTCCTGTAACTTCAAATTAGGGACAAGCCTTAAACACCATGTATTTGTATGGGCAAGAAGAAAATTACTTTTGCACTTTAAAAAGAACTAATGGCTGAACTTATTCCAAGTAGGGAAAAACATTTCTTGCATTTCCCATACCAGTTTTGGCAATCTTCAGAAAGACTTTAAGAATAATTTTGACTATGAAAATGCCCCAATTTGCAAGGCTTTATTAAGAAACCATTTTATGTACTAATGCAAATATAACATTCATTTTATAAATATGATTAGATATGTTATAAATAAGCATATGATACACTGGGGACTGGCTTTTCTACTTAAAAATTTATACATGAAGTACTTCTTTTTGATCCCTCCCCTATAAAATCATAATTAAATCATAATATAACAGATTTGCCATTCTAAAGTAAATATAGGTAAATAGATTTAGGGAAAAAAGTCATCTTAGTAATCAATGTCTTTAAAGCCTAAATACTAGAAATGAGCAAATAGTTTGCATACAGAAGAACGCAAGTGCAAACTTTTGGCTCTAAATCCAGTGTTCTTTCTAGTAGTAGGATATACTGTGCCTGTGAAAATGACTGAGGTATATAAAATGTTAAAAATATATAATATATTTAACAATTCAGGTGGAGAAAGAGCAAATGAAGTTAATCGAAAGCAAAACACCATGATGTCTATACGTTATGTTTTAGCTTCAGCAACTCAAGACAGCCTCAGGTGATATTCTCAGGTAGGGTCATGCTCAGTCTTTAATCCTTTTCTCTGAATTCCTGCTGAGTAACTTTTAGCAAGTATTCACAACTGGACATTGCAAGATAAATGATCTCTAAAATACCTTCTTCCCATAAAATGTTCATTTATAACCCTGTGGTCACTTTCCCATCCATTTGAGTATTTTCTATTCACTGGCCCACCAGGTAGCTGCTTTACCTGTGTTAAAGGTGTTAGAGAATCTATATTGCATTTGCCTGGTATTTGTAATAAAATACCCTACTCTCTTTTTGTGCATGAGAAGTCTTTACACATGCTGACAGAGAGTGTTATAACTCTATTTCTACAGGTAAAACCTTCCTTTAGATAGTTTGCCCATAATAAAATGTCATATTTTCTGGAATGGTCATTCTTGGTTCATCAATTTTTTTTATCAATTTTTGACAACTAAAAGTAAAAATAAAACACTCAAAATGTTTCCAATCCAACATCATTTATACTATTTCTAGTTTACAGTGACCCATGCCTAAAAGTGACTTGTGATTACATGGATTAAATCTACACAAAGAAATTATTGCATTTAATTATTTGGGAATGGCTACACAGTTCCTCAGGATACCATTCATATTATGGTATAGATGGTGACCCCTCTAGAATTGTACCATGCACAGCCTACATGGTCATGCATTGTGTCTCTCTGGATCTCATTTTCCTATAATTTTTCGTGGAACGCGAGCCCTATCACTTGTTTTGTGCTTTTCAGTAATCTAACCAATTTCTCTTTTTTGTGCAGTTTCACAAAGTCTCCCCTTTAATCTCAAATGTAGATTCTATGCCTAAAAAACCTTTAACAACTTGATTTCCGATGTCAGAGGAAAAACTTTCAAAAGCAGGGATCACTTAAATGTGGAGATACAAGTTTAAGTCCTCATTTGTTCACCTGAACATGTCATTTTAGACTCTGAGTTTAAATTTTCTATTTTCTTCAATTGTGTGACAGCAATGGAACTTGAGTAACCTTATTTAGTTACTACTGTGACATAACAAAAAATCAACCAATTCAGTCTGGTCAATATGGAAAGAAGTAGAACGTATGAAATGAATTCAAACAGATAACCAGGAAATGAAAAATTCCACCATAAGCTGAAAAAACCACTTGAATGAATCTGAAGATAAACACTCAGACCTTGAAGACAGGATCACAACTTAGGACCATGAAAAAAAAGAGATCTCTTAAAAACATTAAGAGATTAAGAAATAACAATCCAACAGCTACAAGATGGTGAAAGGAAAAACAATATAAAATGGATAGCTGTCAATGACAATGTAGAAATTAACACAAAAGAGGTAAAAAGACTATTTGCAGAAGCAACAGCAGAAAATTACCCAAGCATGGGAAAAGAAATATATACAGATAAGTGAGGCATACAGACCTCTAAACAGTCATAACCAAAATAAATCTTCCCAGACATATATTAATCTAAATCTCATAAATTTAGCACAAGAAAAGAATATTAAAAGCTGATACAGATCACCTATAATGGAAATCCCATAAAAATCACAGATTTCTCAACATAAACCCTCAAGCCAAGAAAAATTCAGAGTGGAATATTTCAAGTCTTAAAAGGAAACAAATTCCAACTGAACTATCTTTTAAAATGTGCAAAACTATCTTTTAAAATTAATGCAGAAATAAGATACTTACATGACAAAGAACAACTGAAGAAATTTATGATGACCAAACCAACACAACGAAGAGTGCTAAAAGATATTATAGACAGAGATAAAAATGACCAGAATTCTAGTAACAATAACAGAAAGGAACCACCCAGCAGGCAAGCAATTAAATATGGAAAGTATGGAACCAGCAGCAGGAAAATGACATGACAAAGATCATGCATTTCACTTATAACCAGCTATGTAAACGGCTTCAATTTACCAATCAAAAGAAACAAGGTCCTACAATGTGCTGTATACAAGAAGCACATTTAGCTCAGAAAGAAATTCACAGACTGAAATTCAAAGGAAGGGAACAATAATCCATGCAACAGGAACCCAGCAAAAAGCAGGGGTGGCTATTCTGTTTGCGGATAATGTGAGCTTCAAACCAAGAATGATAGAAAGAGATAAAGAAGTCACTACATCCTTGTTAGAGGAAAACTTCAAGAGGATGATAAAACAACCATAAATATTTATGCATCAAATACAGGAACACCCAATTACGCAAGATAAATATTAATAGACCTGAAAAATCAAATGAACAATAACACAACTGTAATGGGGAACTGAATATTCCACTGTCACAAGTAGATGAATAAACCAAACAAAAAATTAGTACGGAAATATCAGCATTGAATCAAACCTGTGAACAAATGGACTTAGTAAATGTTTACAGAGTGTTCCACCCAATATCAGAATGCATGTTGATACCAGCTGCACATGAGATATTCCCTAAAATAAGTGATATATCAGCACATAGAAATACATTCGAATTACTGAGTCAAGAAAATATAAAAATGCTGAATAACCCAATATCAGTTTACAAAATTAAAAATCTAACTAAACTTACCAAAAAAAGCCCAGGTCCTGATGGATTGACTTCTGAATTCTATAAGAAATTTAAACAAGATTTAATGCAAATACTTCTCCAGCTCTTTAATGAAAGTGAAAGGGAAGCAATACTCCCTAACTTATTCCTGAAATATTATCTTGGTACCAAAACCAGAAAAAGATCAATCAGTAAAGAGAATTACAGGTCAGTCTCTCTCAGGAACATAGATGCAAAAATCCTCCAAAAAAATACTAGCAAACAAAATGCAGCAAGTCATTAATAAGATTATACATCATGACCAAGTAGGATTCATCCCCGGAATGCAGGGTTAGTTCAACATACGCAAATCAATAAATGTAATACACCATATCAAGAGAGCCAAAAACAAAAATCAGAGGATCTCACTAGATACAGAAAAAGCTTTTGACAAAGTTTAACACTTGTTAATGATAGAAACCCTACAGAAAATCAAAATAGACTGTCTTTATCTCAATCTGATAAGTCATCTATGACAAACCAATTGCCAACATCATACTAAAAGGTTAAAAACAATGTTTTCATTCTAAAATCAAGCACAAATCAAGGATGTCCACTATTGCCAAGCCTGTTCAATATAGTTCTGAAAATATTAGCCAGAGAAATTCAATAAGAGAGATAAAATAAAAGGAATGAAGATAAGAAAGAAAGAAGCTAAATTATTTTTATTTGAAGATGACATGAGTCTATATAGAAAAACTCCACCTTAACTCCCCAAAAACTCCACCAAAAGACCAAATTCAATAGTGTAGCAATATACAAAGTCAGCATTCAAAATCAATAGCATTACTGTACACAAACAACAAACTCACTGAGAGAGAAGTTGGGGAAACCACAACCTTCACAATAGCGTTCAAAAAATGAAATAAGCAGGAATCAATCTAATACAGGAAATAAAAATATCTACATGTTCAAAATTATAGTATTCTGAAAAAGGAGATTGAAGAGGATATCAGAAAATGGAAAGATATCCCTTGCTCATGGAAAGGAAGAACCAACAGAATTGCACTAAACCATATAAAATGTACATTTTCAGACACATATAAAATATTTATAATAAGTAAACTTGTATAACACTAGAAAGTAAAATGCAACAAAATCTTTAAATAATGATATTCTACTCATCATATCCTCTTACCCATTGTATTTAGAGTTCTGTAGGATACTGTGGGCGCTTGTTAAAATACAAGTTACTATGATGCATCTGCTAAGATTTTAATCCTATAGATCTCAGAGGCCTAGAATTGGTGCTGTTAGCAAGTTCCCTGATGTATTATTCCCTAGGAAACTGGATGGCTTAAACAGCAAAAACAGAAAACAACAGAAATATAATCTTTCACAGTAGCAGCAAATCTATGAAATTCTTCTCCCTTAGCTTCTGGAGGTAAGGACAGACCTAACACTTCTTGAGTTTTAGAAATCTTTCCATTTCTGCCTCTGTCATCATATGGCAGTGTCTGTGTGTATCCATGTTTTCTTCTCTTGTTATAAAGTGATAAATTATGCCTGATTAGCAGTTATCCTAGGCATTACTTTACTTTGATTGTATCTATAAAGATCCGATGTCCAATAAAAGTTGACTCATAGATACTTGGGGTTAGGACTTCAATATATCATTTTTGGAAAACATAGTTTAATTCATACTAACAAGTAATCCTGGTGTTAGTGATTCTAGAATCATGCATTAAGGATCACTATTCTGAACAAAATGAAATTAAACATGGGAAACAAATTCCAATGCACTGTTACATAGAAAGGTGATTATAATTAATAATTTTGTATCATGTACTTCAAAATACCTAGAACAGGAACAAAGAAATGACATGTGTTTGATATAATGAATGAGGTAAAATATCCTGATTTCATCATTACACAATATATACACATATTGAAACATCATACTGCATCTACAAACATATAGTTACTATCAAAGAGTAAGTGAGATGTCAATAATTTGAAACTTTCTTCTTAAAACAATGTCTATGTACTGGAAACTGAAATATATTCTTCCAAATAAGAAATCATAATGTATGAAAATAAGAAAAATATTTATAATTGAATAACACATAGTATCATATGTATGTATAAATTGATAGGACAGACTACTAAAAGTGTTATGTCATACTTATTTTGCTTGCTGCTGCAATAAAATACCCAAAATCCAAAGTTAAAGAAGGAAAGATTTAGTGTAGCTCACAGTCTGTAGGGGTTTCAGTTCATAGTTGGCTGGTTCCAAGACAGGGTGGCACAGTAGAAGGACATCACAGATGACAGCAAGGCAGTGAATGATAAGTGCTGATCCTCTTTCTGTCCCTTATATCTTATTTAGGCTATGAATAAGGTTGGGGCAGCCTTAATGCTAGCATTGCACTGTGAGTCAATCACAGCCTTGTTCCCAGCAGTCACTTCTAAAAAACCCACCTGCAATTGCATGAGGCGTTGGGAGGACATCTATACACAAGTCGTAACAGGGTATTCATAATCTTAGGGCTTATACTGGAAAAGAAAATGATCAAAATTAATGGACAATGAATTAGAAGATAGAAGTAGAAAGTGGAAAATAAAAAAAATAAGAAAGATCAAGCCAATTTCGATGACAAACACCTGTAATTCCAGTATTAAAGGAGGCTGAGGCAAGAGGATCACCTGCCTGTACAAAAATATAAATAAATAAACAAACACATTGTGGGTATAGCTCAGTGGTACAGCACTTCTGGATTTGATCCTCAGTACTGAAAAGTTAAAAAAAATAAAGGAGAGGTGGGTATTTGGAAATAATAGAAAGAAAATCTGATAACATTTGTCAAGTAAAGAAAAGGACAGAAGGAAATGAAAGTAAAAAGAAGGGAAGGGAAGGGAAGGGAAGGGAGGAGAGGGGAGGGGAGTGGAGGGGAGGGGAGGGACACAGAGGAGAAACTGTTCAAAACAAAAGAGAAACTATAATGGGGGAAATAGGCAAGGAAGGGAGGGAAAAGGAAAAAAATACATATGTACATATGCTTAGGAGAAAATACTTTTAGCCTTGGGTCAGGAAGATTTATTAGGCACAAAAAACAAAAACATAATCCATAAAAGATAAGGTAACTGAAGTTCATTAAAATTAAGAACGTCTACACTTTGTAATACAGTGTTAAAAGAACAAAGAGGAAAGGACAAACTGGAAAGAAAAAACCAGCAAAACGTGTATGTC
The DNA here is from genome assembly GCF_034190915.1 of Cavia porcellus. NCBI lineage: Eukaryota > Metazoa > Chordata > Mammalia > Rodentia > Caviidae > Cavia > Cavia porcellus. The sequence continues at coordinate 5,935,858 of NW_026947500.1, read as the reverse complement.
TAGTAAAGTTTTAAATTCAGAGTAAAATAACTCAGACATCGCAGCCAAAGAAGTGACCCAGTTTTTTTCACTGAACAAGAAAGTTGATCAGAGAGTTCACCAGAGAAGATATGGATGTCAAATAATCACTATAATAAGATACTCAATATCATCAGTTATTAGGGAAATAGAAATTAAAGCCACTTAAGAGAAATGTATACGTCAATACAACATGTATGGAAAAATGTATAGAAGATTTATTCATGATCACTGCAAATATTCCTCAAATCATGAACAGATAAAGTACTGCACACACAATGGAATATTACTTAGCAATAAAGAAAATTACTGACAGAAAACAGCAAAATGAACCTCATATAGGCTATGCTGCAGGAAAGAAGACAGACGTAAAAGAATTCTTATATGTGATTGCAGAATGATAACGATTTTTTGACAATGACAAAAGACAACACTTGAGGAAAAGTATATAACATACATCTGATATGTATATAAATATATATATGCATAATCTCTCTCACACACACACACAAACACACACGCACGCACACATATATAATCAGCATTTGCCAGAGACTCGGAACAGTCAGCTGAGTTGACTGCAATGTCATATGGAGTTACTTTACCAGGTGATAGTAATACTGCAAATCTTGAGTGCATGCTAATTACAATAATAACTCAGAATTGTTAACTATGTCAAGAATCTTTAAAGAAACGCAGAGGTTTGGTAGCAGCCTGGAGAACCATGCTTTAGCTTTAAAGGTGAAAAGAAGAAGGCAGGAAGAATATCACTACCAGAGGGGAATTTCAAAGCCTATTTATCACACAAGAGATGCTGCACGCGTGTCACCTCAGCTGACCCTCACACCTTGGCTTGGAATGTGCTTTCCCGAGTTTTGCAAAGAATAGGAAAGAAAAGGATGAAATTGAATCAGACGAGTTTGTTTCCTTTTTCCCAGGAATGGAATTTAGTAATCATCTCGAGTGTACTTGGTAAAAGATGACCATAATCGATGTCACTACAGAGTAATAAAACCATGACTAGACTATTTTTATAAATCAAAAACAGATGAAAGTAAACTATGATGTTAGGAACTGAAATACCTTTTACTGTCTGGAGATCAGAAATAGCCATTAGAAGGGACATGTGGGAATGCTGCTTTCTGTGGCCACTCTGGCGGATTCACTTTGTGGAAATTCACAGACACACGGCTTACTCACTTTTCTGTATGTATGTCGCATTTCAATAAAAGTGAAACACAGATAATTCACTAAACAGGGAGGGAATGTCTGCTGTACACCCGGGTGTGGGTGACGGCCTACTTTCCAGGCCGTGCAAAGGAGTGCCTGGAAGTTCTTTTCAAAACCTTAATATATAAATAGGATTTATAAAGTCCTAGCTATATGCATTTTATGATAAAAAGAAGTTTAAATACTTTTTAAAAGTAAATGCACATATGAAGCTTTATAAAATGTATTTATATCTGTATGTGCAGGCAAGCATCAGTGAACCGACATGGTCATTTTTTTATTAACTTACATTAAACAGACTGCAAAGATAGATATACACTAAAATCTTTTAGTGCATCGTTTTCGGACATAGGCAATTTTTGGTACACCTTTAGGACATAGGCAGTATTTGGTACACTTTTGTATTTTCAAAAATATTATTAACGATCCTATTGTTTTTAGAATATGAAAGGAAAAACCTAAACAAAGCTGACACACTGAATCCAAGGCAGAGAAAATGCCAGGGTGAGGCCACCGGTGTGTGCCCTGGGGGGGGGGGGGGCGTGGAACAGCCAGGACCGAGGTTCCAGGGTCCGTCCAGCTCCGCTGGAGCTCTGGTCTTGGACCTGCGACGGTTGGAGCGGAACCTGGTGGATGCCGGAGCTGGGAGGAGGCCTGAGCCGGGGTGAGTCCCGCTGGCTGGTGCAGGCAGGGAGAGGTCAGCTCCGCCCAGCTGGCCGGCTGGCTGGGCAGGAAGGAGGTGACCTGAGGACGGGGAACACTATGCCTGCTTTCCCACAGAACCCTGAAATGCAGGCAAGACAGCGTTTCCTGTAGGCGGTTAGAAGACCAGAGTGACTGTGACTTGGACACAACTTGTCCCAGCCCCTTCCCTTGAGAAAGGAAAGGCCTTGACCCCACTCCACTTCCCAGTAGTGGAATTTTCGTTACCGTTTTTCTGCGTCCTGGCCTGCGCGCCCTGAAGGAGGCATCATTTGGGGACAGTTGCTATGGTCAGAGAGAGCCGATGGTGTCAGGGTGCCAGTATTATTCTCACTGTAACCCTTAGTTTTGCTCGGGATTGAAGACCTTGAGCGCCACCAAGTAGAATTCCAGGGAGACAGTCAATGTGAGGCTTCCCTTTCTCAGACACAGGCCAGATTATGTTCCTTGCATCCTAGCATCAGACACAAAATTTGTGCTCTGAAACGTTCGATGTATGAGCCAGTCACTAAATGAATAAATGAACGTTTTTCACAAGGAGCCCATGGTTAGAAAGGAGTTCAATACTAGCTATGAAAACTAGCTGACAAGCTTTATTCAATAAAATTCATTTTTTTGTTTGTTTGAGAGAGGGTTTTGCTCTCTAGTTCAGGCTGGGCTTAGCAGCATGCACTACCATGCTATTCTCATCCCATTTTCTTTACCCATAAAAGGGTCCAAGGAAGTGTTTGCCATTTTAGCCACCCATTAGTTTGAAATGAATATATGAAAATTTACTTAGAGTTGGTGTTTTGTTTAATTTCTTATGTGAAATTTAATGTACTAACAGAATGATACACACTAAAAGATTCAGGATCTTTCTCATTGCACCAGTGATACCCGAAAGCATGAGGGTGCTCTCATTTCAGTGTGATTCCAGGCTGAATAGACTGCTTTCTTCTAGTTTAAAAAAAAAAAAAGAATTAAGGATTTTTTTCCTTTAGCTGCGACACAACTTGGAAACTTTTCATAAAAGGATGAGTAAATAAAATCAGAAAAGAATGCAGTGGAAACAAGTTGGAACAGAACACTTCCAACTGGGTAAACTGCACAGCGGGTACTTCACCGTCCTCCGTTTAATCTATGAATAAGGAATGGAATACTTGTGCTAATAGGGGAGGGAAAGGGGCGCAGCGGGAGGGAGGCTTTGTGCAGCATCTCAGCAAGATTTAAAATCATTTTAAACTCCTTCTGCGAGCGCATAGGGCCAACCTAAATTGGTGAGTTGTCATCATGTGTAATAAAGTACATAATCAAGATAGAACCGACATTTTTTGTATTCCCCAGGTGGATTTTTCACTGAAGTAGCTCTTCAACATCGTTCAATCTGTTACTTATCTGTGTTGTTATAACCAAATGACTAAAAATCCCCATCTGGTCATTTTCAAAGATATCCTAAAGAGAAATAATTTTAAAAGCTATTCAGGAAAAATTTCTTCTTCTTTTTTTCCCCCTTTGTCACAGTTAAGAATGGAGAGAACCTGCTTATAAGTTGTTCATTTTCTGGGCAATGAAACTAGCCCCTTTAGAAATTGACTATATCTTAAAGAAAACAACAAATGAGCATGACTCATGAGATACGGGACCTTAAAATGATCTTCAGGCAGACACCCAAGTTCATTGCTTACTGCAAGATGATTTTTTGCTAATTAAGCAGCACAATGACTAAAGGCAGATCATTTTACACAGAATTTGACTGCAAGTTGTTTCATGTTTTTTTTAATGTGACACATCAGTTTAAAACAGATGATTAGGTACCCCAACAATGGTGGTAGGCCAGGGTAACAAAAGTGAAGCAAACACCATATGCTCAAGGGTTTTGAAAATCCTTTTACATCAAGAAGCCTAGAATATTGTCTCTCAACTAGTGTAGAATATATTGAGTCATCCTCTTGGAAAGTAACAATCCAGTTGTAACAGTTTGCACCCATAAACAGTCTTGCTGAATTTTTTCAAGAATGTTATAAAATAAAACATCACAGCAGTCTGGCCTAAAGATGACCAAAATAGAGACTGTAACCTCAAAACTTAGTCTAAATTTCAAAATATACATGATGAGTGAGGATGAACCATCTGTTCACTAGACAGGCTATTTCCTAACTGTCTAATTTTTTAAAATTTCTGAGTGATAATAATAAAAATGACAGTAATGATAGCATAATTGTTTCTGTTTGTTGAACATTTATTATTCTGCAGCAATCTCCCTCTGCTATTCTTCTCAACAACATGAGGAAGATATTAGCCCCATTTTGCAAATGAAGAAACAGAAGCCAATGGGAGTGACTAATATCAGCATCACTCCAAATTCCCTAAGTGATGAGGGAATAGTTATAAAAATGACCTGGGAGGAAAAATTCATTCTTGCTTCTACATTTTAGAAAATTTCCAGGAGTAAACTTACTTGCCTATAATAATGTGATAATTTGTACCTATGTACATCTATTATAAAGTGTTTAGGATTCATGTATTTGAGCCGCTGATGTTTCAAAATTTGTGCAACTTCAAAAGGTAATTGAGCTGATTTGACAGAGAAGTGTCAGACTGTGTCTGTAGTTAACCTTAATGAGCAGAACCTGAAGCTAAAGTCATACTGTAATCTAGGATTGCATGACAAATGAAAAATAGATGTGGTTTTTTAGTAGGCCATTTAAAAAAGAAATATTTTGGGTAGAGTACTGTTATAATTACAGAATAGAAATCAGAGTTCCTGATGTCAATTCCAGTTCATAGGTGAATTAATTGTCCTGTTTTGCTATCTGTCTTAGATTTACTTAAATAAGTTGTACATATGCCTTTCAAGTGTGTCAGTTTACACAATCTAAATGTAAAAGGATTAAATTTCTTTCTACAGAAAGAAATTGTATATATACTCTGTTAGAGCTGATTTTTTTAAGCATTTGAAAATATTGGTCTTGCTTTTCTTTGAGTACCTGTAACTTAACTTATTACTTGTGAGGATGGTAGTGCCACGCATTCATTTAAAAGTCACTGGCACTCCATTTGGGTCTGTGATTCTCCACTAGAATAACTCTCCTCAGGAAACTCCACACTGTGAGTGTTCATTGGATTTCACATGCATGGATGCTTCAGTGCTCTCTCCCCAGCTCTCACTTAAATTCCTATTAGCCAGCGTAACTCGAGCAGAAGAATTCAACACTGTCATTAAAGATCGCCCAAGTTACAGCCTGAGAAGATACTGCACTTTCACCTCCTTTCCCCCAAAATGCATGCATTTAACTTGTTAGAAATAGTTCAGTTTTGTTAAGTGGAGGATGGAAGGAAAAAAACTCTGTGGCTTAATCACCATTGCACATCCTTCTTGAACAGAGACTCAAGAGACCTAAGTTTGAACTGAGGGAAAAACAAGGATTGCAATAGTCCTGTGACTTCCACATCATCTCAGCCTATGATCCCAAATCTAAAAAAACTTATCTCTAGGGAAATGAGAGCTTGTGCTTGTGTGCTTGTGTGTGAAAGCATTTGTGTATGACCCTCCTCAAGAGGGAAATTACTAGAGGAATACACACATAGTTATGTAAAGATCCTTAGGTATAGGGCGCAAGGGTTAATTACAAGCCCTCAAAAGTTCAGCACTCTCAATTATTTGATCTTTTATCTTCACAAACATAATGTTTGCTTGCTTGTTTGTTTGTTTGTTTGAAACAAGGTCTCTCTAAGTAGTCCAGGCTGGCTTTGAACTCACTACGTAGCCCAGGTGGCCTTCAACTCACAAGCAATCCTCCTTCCGCAGTCTCTAGTTGCTGGAATTATTCATTAATATGTTTAACAGTGAAGGGAACATTATTTTAAACACTAAGGTCACTATCATATTGAGGAGAAAAAATGAATACACCTTAAAATCGACATTTGTAATTTAAATATTTCAACTCACCAGACTTAAGATGCATTTAAGATTGTTTCTGAATGGATCAATTTCATGAAAGTTAAAAATGAAATTATGCAGTTCATAGCTTTTCTTCTGGCTGGTGCCATTTCTTTTCTCTTTTCCTCCCATAGACTCTGTCTTCCATGAACTTTCATATTACCCTTTGGTTGCCACAGGATTTCTTCATCCAGTACCTATACTAAACTGGTCACCTGACTTTCTTTTTCTCTTTTTTTTATTTTAAAGAGAATAGAACAGAACAAAGCAGATCAGAACAAAACAATGCAAGCAACACAGGATTTCAAAACAAGATAACAGGAAATCAATAGTGGCTACCATAATGTCCTTGTTTTCTTCAAAATAGTTGTCCATATCTTCACACACAGTGAATTGAAGCAAAACAAAATAGTATAAAACCTATCAAAGTAAAAGAATAAAAGCATTACAGGCCTTTAAAACCAGACAATAGGAAAATCAACAATGGCTACCATATTGTCTCTTGTTCTCTTCAAAAAAGCTGTCCATATCTTCACATATATTGAAATCAAACAATAAAAAAAGTAAAACCAATCAAAACAAAGAATAAAAGCATTACTGGGTTTCAAAACAAATTGATAGAAAATCAGCAATGGCTATCATAATGTCTTGTTTTCTTCAAAGTAGCTGTTCATACCATCACATTTTTAATAAAATCAATTCTTGTAAATTCTTTAGGAGAAGTTCTAGGTATGTATAAACCTATACATGTATATCCATTCTTTCTGTTTTAGAGGGAAAAACAAAACAAAACATAAGAAAAACAAGGAACAAAAGAGACAAATAAGAATAACCAAGAGCCCAAAACAATAACTATCAGGGCCTGACCTAGATCCCCAATCTCCCAAGTGAGTGTATAGCAAAGGTTTACATAAACGAGACAGATGGTACGATTTATGGCTCTAGGAGGATCAAAACCCTTCTGCCGAGTTCAAGACTCCAAGGGCTAAGACAAAGACTTCTCTGGACCATCCATATTTATTAGGTCTAAACAAAGAGCACAAATGAGCAGGACCTTGGGAGTCACTTCAAAGACTTCTCCAAGTAGAAAATTATGCCAATTTAGGAGAACTGTGTTATGCCCATAATGACATTTATAGGAGTGAGACTGCAGGAGTGAGATGCCTACAGCTGCATTCTCTATCTACTTAATTGGTGTTCGAGCCAGGTGTCCTCAGCTGTGGCCTTATCTTGCCTTTGAGGCAAGATATCTCTGGCCTCACAGGCCACTACAGTCCTCAGCCAGGACCAGTGATTCATAGAGCTTCACTTACTAATCAATCAGTTCCCATTGCCAGGCAAGAGGCCTAGGCTTAGGACAGACTCACAGGTAAACATAGAAAGCCAATTAATTACTTTTAAATCCTGCTCAGAGCCACTCTGTAGTGGTCTCCAACAAATAACAAGATATCAAAACAAGGTGGTAGAAAGATAACTAAGGTTGTTATTTTGCATAATTATCTTCAAAAGTGTTACTCATCTTTTAATAGCAGGTGACTACTTCTATTTTCAAGCATTTATATCTCAGCTTCCCTAATATTCAATTTGTTTTCATTATTTTAGATTTTTCATGTCTCTATTGTAGTCTCACAGTAGAGGGCAGAATGCGTGATGGAGGGACAGAGAGGCTGTTTAAAAAGTTCTCTGCAGAGCTTAATTTATCTCTTGCTCTAGACGTGAGAACGCTGTTTCTGTCTGGAACAGTCATAGCTGGCTTTGCTGATTTATATGTTAAATGATGGAAGAAGCAAATTCCTTTTTATAGTAGAACTCATACAAACTCTTGAGATCCCATTTCTGCTAATGTAGAGAAGAGGGACAATTAAAACTTGCCCATCATCTGGGTATGGTTATGCACACCTTTAACATCATTCTCTTGGAGGCTGAGGCAGAAGGATTCCAAGCTGGAGCCCAGCCCGGCCAATGTAGCAACACTGAGTCTGTGGATACCAAGGCAGGAAGACTTCAAGTTCAAAGTCAGTCTTGGCTACACAGCAAAACCCTATCTCAAGAACAAACAAATATACAAATTATTTAATTAATTTAAAAATGAAATAAAGTTTCTTAATTGAATAAATGTTTAGTAAAGCTAAAGTTCACATTCTCTGTCAGTTTTAGTTTTTCTGCTCCAGGAGTCACCAATTTCATCTTTCTTTTAGAGACGTAAGAGATGTGAAGCTCACATCTGCCTCGTGTTTGTGTCTTCCCTGATCCTCTCTGGTCTGCATGGAGACCTTTTTCTCTCTACTTTTTTCTGGCATTGGGAGTATAAAATTGTTCTAAAATCGTATAAGTAAGTCTTTAGGTCGCATTTTTCTCAGTTAATATACCACAAGTGCAGTGAGTTTAGATGACGAGATAAGCACAGAGGGCTTTTTTTTTTCTCCACTTATCATAACTTTTTAATTATGGTAACAAAAGTGAGCAACTTCTTCATGTCAGTGCTGTTTGTTGAGGTTCCACAGCCCTCTACCAACCAACTCCCCTCTACCAATGCAGTCTAATCATTTCCTAGCTACCCTCAGAAATGGCACCTTATTTGGTTTGTGTTGTTTTTCTCCCCTGGAGTATTTTCATTACAAACATCTGACTGTCAAATTCTTACCCTATCTTATGGCTCCTATTTGCAGACAGTGTAGAAACTGCAGGTAGGAAGTTGGAGGCACACATGTAGGAAAGACTTGCTTAGGTAAATTCCAAATCTTTGATGTACAGAACTTCCAACTGTCATGATGCATAATTTTGTTCATGTAAACCATTTAATAATGCATACATTTAGAAAAATATAAAAATTACACATGTACAGCTCAGTGATTTTTTTCTTTTTCACATGGTCACATTTGCGTAATCAACTCTCAGATCTATAAATGGTTCCCATATGCATAAAAGCTCCCTCCTGCTTACTTCCAGTGAGTCACCCTCTGGAGGGGTAACCACTATTCTGACTCCTTACACCACAAACTAGTTTTACTTACCTTTGATCTTTATTTAGATGAATCATACTTTTTATCTTTTTCTATATATGACTTCTCTCTCAACATTTTGTGGGATTCCATATGATTGCTTGTAATTGTAGTCCATTTACTTTCACTGTATCTTTCTACCATGTAAGTGTACCATGATTGTTTTTCTCTGTTGATGAATACTGAGATAAAGTCACTATTTTGTGTTTATCAGTAACGCTACTGTGGCTTTATTGTCTGTGTATTTTGTTGAACACATTATGAATATCTGCTGGCTAAATGGAAAGAAATTTACCCATACTCAAAGGGAGGGAATCAGTACTACCAGTTTTTTAAAGTGGTTAACCAACTTTCTTTCATATCTGTAGTTAAGGTATAAGTTTGCTGACATTTATTATTGCTTACATTCTTACTTTTAGCCATTTTGATAGACTTATCATATCATATCATCATCCTATGGTTTTAATGTGCATTTCCTCGATGGTTAGTGAAATTGATAACCTTTTCGTTGATTTATTGGTCATTTGGAGATTCTCCTTGATGGCATATCAAAAATGTTGGTCCATGTCTCTACTGAGTCATCTGCTCTTTTTATATAGAATTATGGAAGTCCTTCTATATTCTAGATATCAGCGGCAGTCAAATAAATGCAGTGCAAATATTTTTCCCATTCTCATAATTGCCTTTTCATGTTTGAATGCATGTTTCAATCAACAGAATTTATTATGGGTTTCATATTCCATATCCAAAATACTTAGGACCAGAAGTGTTTTGGTTTTCAGATTTTTTGAATTTTTTATTTTCATAAACAAAATGACAGATCTTTGGGGAAAGATCTAACGCCAAACCTGTAAATAATGCTTCATATACAACTTTAACATTAAATTGTTAAACAGTGAGTCAGTTTTTGGTCTGTGGCTTTTTATTTGAAAAATTTTCCATTTCTGATATCATGGAAGTTCTAGAAAAAGTACAGATTTTGAAACCATGCAGACCACAGATTTGGGATTTTCAGATTAGCCATCCTCGGTTTGCATTCATAATAGAGTCAAATTTATTATTTTTAAGTCCTGAATAAAAGTTTCTTTTTACCATTTTATCTAAAGTATTGATGTTATTTCATATTTAGTTTTGTAATACATTCAGGATTATTGGTTTGTATATCCCTAAATTATGAATCAAAAATAAAATTTTTAAATGGCTGGAATATAGCACAGTACTCCCTGGCTTTATACTCTATTACAAAAATAAAAGCTTGCTTTTCATTTTACTTATCCCAGAACCACTTATTTAAAAGGGCACAATTCTTATTCTTGCATGGTCACATCATAGGGTCATCTATCATAAGTTAAATGACACTTAAGCGTGAGTCTATATATAAACATTTTGTTCTGTTCTCATGGTCCCAATGGTTTATCCTTGCACCAAAGACTGTCTTAATTACTGTAGCTTTATTTGGAATAACTATTAATAAGTGACTGTTTGCAGTCTCCATCTTCATTTCCCTTCAAAATTAACTTGGCTACTCTTGGTTCTTTCTATATGAATTATGAAGTTTGTTGTGTCTTAACTTATGGATGAGTCATGATCAATTTTGGTAGATTTCAATACCACTTGAAAAACTGTAAACTCTGAGATTCTTCTGTACAAGATTCTATGTATACCAATTAAGTCAGATTTATGAGTTGTATACAAAGCTTCTGTGATCTTAAGATCTGAAATTTTGTCTGTTTATTTGAGACAGGATCTTATTATGTGGTGCAGGCTGGCCTTGAACTCACAGCAATCCTCCTACCTCAGCCTCCCAAGTGTTAGGATTTCCACCAGTGTTAGGATAGTCACCAGCTAGTGACTAAAATATATTAAATTATACATATATATAATATATTATATAAAATATATTAAAATTTTATACTGTGATTAAAGACTTGTAAATTCCCCATTTTATTTTTCAGTTTTTGGTTATGTATTATAAAGTCATATTGATAACAATATAGACTGAAAATTTTAATAATGTTTCTTTGCATTGTTCTTTTTTCATTATAAAATATATTTCTTTATCCATTCAGGTTTGGTCAGAAAACAGAATAGACTAAATAGATTTACAACAAGGAATTAACAAAAAATTAACTGAATACAAAGTGTTTGCCTTCTAATGGGGTAGAAAGAGAACTACAAGTGCAGCATTCTCAACAAGGGAACAGGAATTTGAAGCCTAAATAAAGAGTAAAGTAAAAGATAACAGGAAATAGAGAGATACATCTTTCTCAAAAGGGAAAGGGAGCAAGAGAAGGGAGGGGCAGAATGAACAAAGGAATTAACAGGTATCAGCTACACACAAGGAATGTAAACCTTGGATACTGCAAATATATATTAAAAAATAAAGAAGGAGCTCAAGAGGTGGGAAAGGGGTGTGAGGGGAGGGAAGGGAAAGAGAATGAAAAAAGGAATGAAAATGAGCAATGTACACTGTATATGGGGAAGCTTTGGAACTTCTCTCTCACCTTGTAAGACCACACCCAGTGTCCCAAATCACTGGAGGACACATGGGAGGTCTCCCCAGGCCTAACTGGCCTACATCCAGCAACCTCCAAGTGGCTAGTAGTTGCCTACAAGTGTGCCCCAGGAGCCAAAAGTGGGCCAGATGATTCCCAGTGCATGCGGGAAGCTTTGGAACATCACTTGAAACCTGGAAATATAGGAAAATGACAAAACAAAAGAACCAAATGCAATCTCAAACTTTCAGTCCACTCAAGCAAGCCTAGGAGACATGGACACAGAAAAAAATGCAAGCCATACACCTGAAATTCATGAAATGATAACTACTGAAGTAAAGAAACAACTCCAAGAAGCTAAAAAAGAACTCAGATCAGAAATAATCTCCCAGGTAAAAGAAGAAATGATCAATGTAATGAAAAAAATGCCAAACACATATAAACGAGACATAGTTAAAAAATTAGAAGAACAATACAAAAAAATGGAAACTCTGAATGAACACTATGATAAACAGAATACATGAAGCAGATTCAAAAAGATATTCAGGAAATCAAAAATTCCATTGAAACTTAGCAAAACTGTCTTAATGAAAGTGAAAATGGAATTTCAAACCTCAAAGACAAGTTTGCAGCTAGTAAACAGGAAAGGAAAGATCTTTTAAAAATAACAAAGAATCAGAAAATAACTATTCAACAGTTGTAAGATGATGCAAAGGAAAACAACATAAGATTACTAGGCATAAATGAAAAAGCAGGTGATAACACAAATGATATCAAGAGGCTATTTACAGAAGTAATAGATGAAAATTTCCCAAACATGAAAATGGAAACTGACATACAGATCAGTGAAGCATAGAAACTCCAAATAACAAAAACCAAAATAAAACTACACCTACACATATAATAATCAACATCTCAGAAATCCAACACAAGAACAGAATATTAACAGATGCTAGAGAGAAGAGACAGATCACCTATAAAAGAAAGCCTATCAGGAACACAACATACTTCTCAACACAAACAATGAAGTCAAGAAGTGCATGGAGTGAAGTATTTCATATCCTAAAGGAAAATGGCTTCCAACCCAGACTGATGTACCCTGCAAAACTTTCCTTCAAAATGGATGGAGAAATAAGATACTTCCAAGGCAAAGAACAGCTGAAGAACTTCATGACCACCACTGAAAGATATTCTAGATAGACATAGGAAAAAAATCACTAAGCAAAGTGAACAATTAAACAGAATGGAAAGGTAAAGAATCAATAGCAGAAAGATAACATGTCAAAAGTAAGCCAATATATATATATATATATATATATATATATATATATATATATATCAGTTACAACCATTAATGTAAGTGGCCTGAATTCACCAATTAAAAGAAAACAGACTTGCAGAATGGATCAAGAAAAAATATCCAACCATATGTCTAGGAAAAAAACCCATCTAATTCAAAAGGAAACTCAAAGACTGAAAGTCAAAGATTGGAAAACAATACTCTGTGCAACAGAACCCTCAATCCCCCCAAAAAGCAGCAGTAGCTATTCTGTTTGCAGACAATGTGAACTTCAAAGCAAGAATGATCCAAGGAGAAAGATGGTCACTATATACTAGTTAGGGGAAAACTTCAAGAGGAAGAGATAACAATCTTAAATATATATTCACTAAATTCAGGAGCACCCAGCTATACAAAATATTAATGGAAATGAAAAATCAAATAGCAATAACACAATTACAACAGGAGACCTTAACATGCCATTGATACAAAGGGACAGATCAACAAGACACAAAATCAGCAAAGAAATAACAGAACTGAGAGCTGGAGATTTAGCTCAGTGGCATTAAATCTTCTTTGAATTTCCTGTAGAATTCTGCAGTAAATCTGTTGAGCTCTGGGCTTTTCTTTGTTGGTAGAGCTTGGCAAGCACAAGGTTATGAGTTCAATTCCAGGTCCCACAAAAAAAAAAAAAAAGAAAGAAAGAAAGAAAGAAATAACAGAACTGCATCACACCTGTGAACAAATGGACTTATACACAAAGTGTTCCACCCAAAAACATCAGAATATACATTCTCCTCAATAGCACATGGAATGTCCTCTACAATAGCCCATATACTAGCCCATAAAACATGCTTAAGTAAATGCAAAAGAACTGAAATTATCCTATGCATGAAACTAGAAATTAATGACAAATGAAACTGCAAAATCCCCATAAACACATGGAAATTGAAAATACACTCCTGAGCAATCAGTGGGTCACAGAGGAAATTAAAGAAGAAATTAAATAATATATATGAGCAAACAAAAATACAAATATATCTTAGTAGAACCTATGCAACACAATGAAGGCAATCCTCAGAGGAAAATTTATTGCACTGAGTTCCCACATCAGGAAAACAAATGAGCACAAATAAACAATCTGATGCTACATCTCAAACATCTAGAAAAGAAGAGCAAGTCAAGCCTAAAGAAGGGAGGAAATTATAAAAGTCAGAGCAGAAATCAATGCAACAGAAACTAAGAAAATAATCAATGAATCAAAGAGTTGGTTCTTTGAAAGAATAAGTGAAATTGATGTCCCTAGCCAACCTTATTTTAAAAAGGAAAGAAAAAACTCAAATTCATGCAATAAGGAATGAAAATGGTGAAATCACTACAGACCCTGTGGAAATACAGAAGATCATCAACACCTATTTCAAAAATTTCTACTCTCATAGGCTTGATAACACGGAAGAAATGGACAGATTCCTAGAAACTTATGAAATAACAAGGCTGGGTCAAGAAGATGTAAAACTGCTGAATAACCCAAATTCTATTAATGAAATTGAAAATGTAATTAAATCTCTACCAACAAAGAAAAGCCCAACCTCGACAGATTTACTGCAGAATTCTACAGGAAATTCAAAGAAGATTTAATGCCAACACTCCTCAAACTCTTCAATGAAATTTAAAGGGAAACTATCCTCCCCAACTCATTCCTAGAAGAAAATATTACTCTAATAACAAAACCTGAGAAAGACGCAACCAAAAAAGAGAACTATAGGCCAATCTCCCTAATGAACATAGATGCAAAAATTCGCAAATAGGATGCAGCAAATCATCAGGAAGATTATACAACATGACCAAATGGGATTCATCCCAGAAATGCAGGAAGGGTTCAACATACATAAATCAATAAATTTAATCCACCATATCAATAAAGCCAAAAATAAGAAACACATGATCATCTCTATAGGTGCAGAAAAAGCTTTTGATATGATCCAACACGTATTCATGATAAGAAACTTACAGAAAATTAGAATAGATGTTCTTTGCCTCAATATGGGCAAAGGCCCACATTGATATGATATGATATGATATGATATGATATGATATGATATGATAAAGGCCATCTATGACAAACTAACAGCCAGCATCATATTAAATGGCCAAAATATGAAAGCTTTTACTCTAAAATCAGGAACAAGACAAGGATGTCTATTATCACCACTCCTATTCAACATAGTGATGAAAATACCAGGCAGAGCAATTAGACAAGAGAGAGAAATAAAAGGAGTAAGGATAGGAAAAGAAGTTAAACTATCATTATTTGCAAGATGACATGATACTTTATATAGAATACCCCCAAAACTCCATTGAAAGACTCCTAAGTATAATAACTAAATTTACTAATGTAGCTGAATACAAATTCAGCACTCAAAAATCAATAGCATTCCTCTACACTAACAAAAAATCACTGAGAGAGAAAAAAGGGAAGCCACACTCTTCACAATAGCATCAAAAAAATGAAATATTTAGGAATCAATCTAACAAAAGAAGTAAAAGATCTATTCAGGGAAAATTATAACGCTCTGAAAAAGAAATCAAAGAGGATCTCAGAAAATGGAGAGACATCCCTTGTTTATGGATAAGAAGAACAAACATTGTGAAAATGGCCATTCTCCCAAAACTGTTAAACAGATTAATGCAGTCACAAACAGAATGCCACTAGCATACCTCACAGATCTAGAGAAATCACTCCCAAAATTCATCTGGAACGAGAAGATACCTAGAATAGCAAAGGCAATTATAAGCAACAAAGGCAAAGCAGGAGTTATACTACAAAGCTACTGTAAAATCAGTATGGTACTGGAACAAAAACAGACCTGAAGATCAATGGAATAGATTAGAAGATACAACTACAACTACAGATACACTTAGCCACTTTATCTTTGCCATGTTCACTGTCAGAACTACAGTCTCTTCAATAAATGGTGCTGCAGAAATTGGCTCTCCATTTGCCAAAAACTAAAATTAGACCCATGCCTATCACCATGTACTAAACTAAAGTCTAAATGGATCAAAGATCTAAATATTAAAACAGAAACACTACATCTGTTGGAAGACAAAGTAGGTAGAGAGAATTCATGGATAAGAATCAAACCTTACATGAAATATTTCACAAAATCAATAATTGGGATCACGTCCTATAAAAGAGTTTTTGCATGTTGAAAGAAATCTCCAGCACAGTGAAATAAAACCCACAAATTGGAAAAAGATCTTAATAAACTGTCCCTCAGACAAAGGATTTCTGTCTAGAACATATAAAGAATTTAAAAAATCAGACCCCTGAAATTCATAGAACCAATCCAAAAGTGAGCTTCTGAGACGAATACACAGTTCTCAGATGAAGAAATACAAATGGCAAATAAATACATGAAAAAATGTTCATCATCATTGGTCATTAGAGAAATGCAAATTAAAACTACACTGAGATTCCATCTCACTTCAGAAATAATGGCCAGGATAAAGAAAACTACCAACAACAAATGCTAGAGAGGCTGTGGGGAAAAAGGAACTCTCCTGTACTGTTGTTGGTGGGAGTGTAGACTGGTGCAACCACCGGGGAGATCAGTCTGGAGGTTCCTCATGAATCTGAGATTGGAAGTCCCATTTGACCCAGCTATTCCACTCTTGGACATATTCCCAGAAGAACCAAAAACATCATACCACAGTGATATATGTGCACCCATGTTTATAGCAGCACAATTTGTAATAGCCAGATCTTGGAAGCAACCAAAGTGTCCAACAATTGAGGAATGGATAAAAAAGATGTGATATTTTTATACAATGGAGTACTACTCAGCTATAAAGAATGATCACTTTGAGATATTTATAAATAAATGGATGCAACTTGAGACCATGCTCTCAAGTGAAATAAATCAAACTCACATGTGTAAATGCTGCATAGTCTCCCTAGTATAAGAAATTTTAAGGGTACAAGACACAAAAAACTTAATATTTACAGTGAAATGATAAGAATCTGCTTAATGGGAAAAAATGAAATCTCAGAGAAAATGAGGAAAAAGAAAAAGGAAGGGAAAAGAAAAATATCTAAAATTATATAAACACATACAGGACAGCTAAAATGATTGTGCTACAAATTCTATAAGTTCTTGAAACAAAAAGCTAACATTCATAGGATTGGAACAGTTGTGTGTATTATTGTATGGTGATCTGAGGAAGTCTTGAAGATCATTACGTAAAATAACAACCCTGGTTATGCTCCTACCACCTTTTTTTAAGGCCTATATTGTCAGTGTTTTGGGGCTCTTTGCTATTGTTATTTGTCTTTTTTGTTTCATGGTTTTCTAGGAATTTGCTTTGTTTTGTTTTTCCCTCTAACACAGAAAGGATAGGTACACATGTAGAGACTCATACATGCATAGAACTTTTCCTAAGCACTTTATGAGCAATGATTATATAATGCATGATGAAATGAACAGGTACTTTGAAGAAAACAAGACACTACGGTATCCAGTGCTGATTCCATAGTGTCATGCTGTGAAATCCAGCAAGACTATTATTCTTCGTTCAGAGTCACTTTAGTCTGGTTTGTATTGTTTAATTTCAGCATACACAAAGGTTTGGACAGCTATTTTGAAGAGAACAAGAGACATATGGCAGCCATTGTTGATTTCCCTATTATCTGGTTTTGAAGGCCGATAATACCTTCATCATTCTCTTCTGAGCAGTTTAATACTATTTTTATTATGAATTCATTTTGTGAAGATATGGACAACTATTCAGAAGAAAACAAGAGATGATATGATAGCTACTGATGATCTCCTGTTGTCTTGCTTTGAAATCTGTTACTTACATTGCTGTCTTCTGATCTGCTTTGTTCTGTTTTGTTATGTTTAGTTTTACTCTCTTTTTAAAAATTTTATTGAAAGAACAAAATACAAAACAGTAAAAGGGTACAAGTAATACAGAATTTCAAAAAAGTAAACACTAAGAAATCACTAGCTAATAGATTACATATTGTCATCTTGGAAATACTTGTTCAAGTTACAGGATTAAAACATACAAAGTGGACATTCAAACAGTGAGACTGGAAACAGCTGTGTTCAATGATCCAACAAAAACTTAGTAACATGGTCATCTATCTTACACACCTAAACACACTTGCAGTTGTGCAAAGAACCTGCACCAACTCCCTATAAGGAATATAAATGGTACAACTCATACACATGGACAGAACTTGTAACAAAAGATAAAAAGGGAAAATCAAGACTCTCTGAGGAGAAGGCATGGATGCCATGGGAGCTCCCTAAGATCAAGTTCACTTGCCTGGAAACCAGCAAAATGTTGACAACACAGTGATGAAGAAATTTGCCAAAAAGGTCCCTGTGCCGGATAGTCAGGCCCAGCACCTCAGCGGTGTAGGCTGCACCGACCCCTACACTACACTTGCTGCCTGCGGAAGGAGAAAAACTTTAGGAAAAAGAGTTCCTTCTTCCTCTTCCAGCCTTGCAGTGTTTCTCCACTACCTTCTGCTGCAGAACCTGACTTCCAGGCCAGCAGGCGAGACAGCAATGTACAATAGTCTGCAGAGCTCGGGTCCAGAACCACAGTATGGAAAAAAGTATGGGTTTGAAACTTACAGGCATTGAGTTAGTAACTGGGGTCCCTTCTTGATGTCCTGAAGTGCTTCTTGCCATACTGTCTGCTTTGCCCGGTATGGGTAGGGTCGCATATTATGGTTTTCATGTTAAACCTTTCTACATGGTTTTATTTTCAATTTTTCTGTATGCATTTAAGGTATAAACTCCTAGGCAAAGTATAGCTAGAGCTTGTATTTTATTCAGTGCAGCAATCTTAAACTTAGTTGGAATATTTAGCACTTCTAGGTCTTAAAGGCATTACCAATATATTTTGGTTACATCAACTGTGGTACTACATGGCTGTTATTTGGTCCTTTTTCTTATCTTTTTAAGACTAATAAGTACATTTCAACTTTTTCCTACATTAACTTGTTAGTTTATACTCTTCATTATTCTTTAGTATTACTCAGCAAATTACATGAATCCTTGACTTATTATAATCTAACACAAATAATTACTTTCATCAAATACCTAAAATTTCAGAATATTAATTTAATTCCACTTACCTTCTCCCATTTTTTGTATCAGGGCTGCCATTATTTTTTTATTCTGCAATATATTTTAAACCTTTCAGGGATATTTCTATTATTGTTTAGTAGGGTCACTTGACATCCAATACACATTTATTTCCCTGTGTATACTCTCATATATTTATCTTTTATTACCACCCACAATTATTTCTTGCTTTTACGCCATTCTGTCTTCCTTACTAGATTTCAGTTATATTTCCCTCTGAATTATTCACTGCGTTTCACATCTCTAAAGTGCTTTTCTGTGTTTTCCTTCATTTCCTGCATTTACTCCTTTGTTTAAATCTTGGTATTTCCTATTATTTCTCTAGGTAACAAATTGTGTCTTCTGCGGCATGTGCTGTACTCCGTTGTTAAGTCCATCCAGTGAGTTCATTTCAGAGTATATTTCTCAGCTCTACAGTTTTTATTTAATTTATTTTTATCAACTCCAATACTCCAAAATTTCCACTTTGGCATCTGCCGATGCTGCTCCCAAATTTCATTTTTTTCCCCAAGTGCTAAAACTGATTCATACTTGAAGTCATCCAAATTTTTGTCCAAAGCTATGCAGATTTCAAGGTACCTTCAGTGAAAAGCTGAGACCCACTTGTCAAATAGTCCCACAATAAAAATGACTGTACAAGTCAGTTCACTTTGATGAAGGAATTATGCTCTCTCCATTTCTTATTTCCACATCGTGCCTTCCGTACAGTCAGACAGATGGTCTGGTGTTTTATACTGCTTTTCCATTTGTTCTCAACAGAAGTTCTAATCTGCTAATGCACCTTAACCAAATTGGAAGCCTAACATGAAACAGAATAGGTTGAAGGATGCAGTTTGTCAGGTTTAGATTGCTGTCAAAATAGTAATTTTAAAGTATGGGTTTGTTTTTAAGCTTGACACACATCAAAATTTAGTTTCCCAAGCAGTTGTTTGAGTTTGTGGCTCTCTTACTGAGATCAATTGGGAAAATATTAGTAGATGATTAATATATGAATGGTTCTTAAATATTCTTCAAGCCTATAAACCTGTAAATCTTCACAAAATGTAATTGGAACATCATTTAAAAAGTTAAAATATATATTTCTAAATTATTTTGATATCACTTCAGTCTTAATTCCAAAGTTAATTTCTTCCACAGATGAATACATTTCTGCAAATGAAAATTGCAACTTATATCAGACAAAATTACATAAGAAATAGCATTTTATAAACTATACAAATAGGTATAGCACAACATTCCTCTAACCCCAGCACTTGGGAGGCTGAGGCAGGAGAACTGACCCCAAGTTCAAGGCCAGTCTGGGCTACACAGTGAGTTCAAGGTCAACCTGAATTACATAGTGAGACCCTGTCTCAAAAATAAGAAAGAAAGAAAGAAAGAAAGAAAGAAAGAAAGAAAGAAAGAAAGAAAGAAAGAAAAAAAGAAAGAAAAATAAACTATACAAATAGAAAACCAAATTATTTTTATATAGGTCAAATATATACAAATTCCAAACAGTTCTGTTTCAAAGAAGTTATAGTTTTTAGAATATCAAACCAAAAATCTTGTAAAGAGTCAAGTGATCTCTATTTTCATTTCAGTTTTTATAATGAATAATAATTTAGTATGCACAGATAATAGACATTTTAGTTACTTTTCTCATCACTGGGACAAAATAGCAGGCAGCCACAAATTAAAAGGAAGAAATTTATTTTGGCTCACAGTTTCTGTCTGTAGTTAGTTGGCTCCAAGGCAGGGTAGTATAGCAGAAGAAATCAAGAAAGAGGAAGGGAGAGAGATAAACTCTGCAAGGCTGCATTTCCAGTGACCCACTTTTGACCAGGCTTTTCTTTCCAGCATCACATTTAGCTATGACATACATTAGTGGATTCAATTTACTAGTGAGTATCACAGCCCCATGATCCATTGACTTCCCCAAAGCCCTCCTATGAGTGAATGAGGCTTCAGGGGACATCTAGATATAAACCATAACAATAGATGGATAGGCTTTTTTATATCTCCCTTCTCCCAATTCTGTAATAAAAATGCATTGCACTGCTATGTCACTCATTCTCAGGCAAATCATAAAAAATCTTATCAACAGTGCCTCAAGTAGTAAAAATTAACTTTCACTTTTCAACTTATAAGGTGAAGGTTAATTTTAAGATTAAGATGCATTACAAATGAGTACTAATATATTGTAATGACAATACTGAAACATTTATTATATAACATTTTTAGAGATTGGGAGATTTCCATGTTCACTTTCTATCTCTTTCTCTATCTCTATCCAACTCCAAAGACAGTTTTGTGGAGGTTTACAATCATCCTAGGTGAAAGTAAATAACTGTACAGTCTCAGAGAAAAATAATCTAGGAGCAGTCTCATCTTAATGCTTCAAGTGTTAATTGTAAGAGTCTTAAATACTTATTATTCATTATTATCCATGATGTATGTGCTTAAGTCATTCATATAGTATTTGATTAGGAATATAACACTGAAGAGCAGATAAGTGATTCTTATTTATGACAGATGGTCCTTCATTTTACATGTATATATTTAACACCAAATCGCTGCTATATATATATAAATATATATAATATATAATATATATATATATATATATATATATATATATATAAAACTTATATTCCAGGTGATGCATTAGTCCTTAGCACGTGTTAGTTTGGTAATCTCTTAGTCATCCCAGTGATAAGTTAATTAAGAGTCACTCTTTTTGCATCAAGAAGATATGCCCCATCAAAATGAACTGACTTACCAAAAACTGCTTCAGCAGACAGAGTTAATATTTGAACTCATCATTTTCCAAGTCTCCATATCCCATTTTCTCTCCAACTTCAGTTACAGAGTTTGGAGCACAATTCCAAGAAAAGCAGATAGCATGTCTGATCTCTTGTTTCCAAGACTCTATGAAGTATAGTTAATTTTATGTATCTTTGTAATCCTCTAGTAATTAGTGCAACATAGGAGAGGGTGCTAGAGATTGAAAC
Source organism: Cavia porcellus (assembly GCF_034190915.1). Taxonomy (NCBI): domain Eukaryota; kingdom Metazoa; phylum Chordata; class Mammalia; order Rodentia; family Caviidae; genus Cavia; species Cavia porcellus. Next base: position 5,914,056 of record NW_026947500.1, on the reverse strand, counting down.
TCTGGCTTTATGCATGCTATATGCTCTGCCACTGAGCTACACTTGGCCCTGTTATCTGATAGAAACTCAGTAAGTGTTTATTGACTAAGTAGTTGGAAGAAAGCATACCAGTAATTTGTCCTTATGGGCTTATTTTTTGACAAGTATATAGACCATGAAATATTTCTTTAGTATTGATAGCCAGTGTAGCCTCTTTTCCTGGCAGATTGCAGTGCCAGCCCAGGTACTAGTTTTTCTTCAGTAAATGAAGCATACAAATGTACTAACCTGGGGCCAGCATGATCCTACAATCACCTACATCATAATCTCATATAGCACACAGCAAGCAAGCTTATTGTCCCAAAGTAGCATTAATAAAAAAAATTTCTAGGAAGATTTACCTAGCATTTAATAGTTTAACAGAAGCATGAAAGTAATTATCCTGAGATTGTCTGAATCTTGCTGAACACATTTCATATTTATTTTAAATTTTTTTCTCACTACTACCTTCGAGGACAAGTAGTGAGTAGATAGAATGGGACAGTCAGGAGGTGGAGCATATACCGGAATCATTTGAATGCTTCAGACCTTAGGAATTTCCAGCATAGGCTTTTCATCTGCTTACTAACCATAGATTCCCATGCATCACCCTGAACCCATTAAATCAGAACCTGTATGACCTGGTATGTAAGAGATTTGATGCAGGCTGAAGTAGGATTTGCACTATCGTGAGCACCCTGAAGGCAGCGGCATTTCAATGGTGACATTAGTAATTGTTTCATGAGCCATGAATGGAAGATTGACTAAAGTAATGAGTTATTTGAAAAGGTAAAATTTTGTTACTACTGTATAATTCACTTTTATCCACCTAGTTTTGCCACAAGTTTTTACACATAAGTACTGAGGACTTTTATACTTTTAGAAAATTGAGTAATCAAATTATTTTGATAAACCAAAATAATTTCAGTATAACAGAAGCCTGGAGACATAACCTGTAGAAGAATTTCTTCCATTGTCACTGAATAAAGATGTGCCCTCTCTGACCTTCATCTTTAAAATTTAAAATAAAAGGAGCAGTTATACCTATGATCTCTTTCCACTGCTAAAAATTTAGTTTAAATGTTTAAAAAGACTTGCCTCGAAACAATTCTGAGACAATTATTTAAATCTCTTGTTGCAGTATTAATTCGTGTTTCTCAAAATCACAAGTTTTACTTCTTAAAAAATAACACATGTAGTAAGAAACAACAAAATATAGCAGAAAAAGTCAAGTCAAGCATGTTTTTTACAGATAATTGCTACTATGAGTTGGGAAGGCAAATCACCATTTTGTAATCCTCACAATTTAGATTGGTTCAGGCAAGAATCATCGGTGGAGAGAGAAAAGTTTGATGAGTAAACAGATAATTGCTTGGTCTCAAAGGATCTTCCCATAGGTTACATATAGGCTGTAAGAGGAAAACTTACAACTACGCTCTGGAAAAGCTAGTTAACGTCTTGACTAAGTCACTGAAATGGCCATCACCAAAGAAAGCAAAGTTGACAGGCACGCCTCCAAATGTGACATCCCAAGAACAGCAACACATCATTCTCCTAGGGGTGTTTAGCTTAAATGTAATCAAGAGGAATTATTATTTTAAAAATGAAGCCCAGATTGAATTAGGTTCTATCAAACAGCTGACTTTTTTTTTCAAACCTGACAAAGCCATGAAGATAAAGCAAAGCTAAAGAAGTATTCTACAGTAGAAGAGAAAAAAGAGGACAACTATGTCCAGTATACTGTCCTTGATTTGATGTTACCCTGAAGGGGAAAATTACTGAAGATACATTATTGAGATAACTGACAAAATGGGAATAGTGATGGTGGATCGGACGGTAGTGCTCTATCAGTGATAAGACCTCTGAATCTGGTAAATGCATTTTGCTGCCTAGTGTAATATCCTCATTTTTAGACATGTGCATGGAAGTACTAAACAGCAATGAGGCATGATGCATGCAACTTATGCTCAAATGAGTTGGAAAAAAATGTTACAAATATATGTGTATATGTATTTGTCCACTTATGTACACACACACACACACACACACACACACACACATGTGCGCGCACACACACCTATTATGGCAAGAATTCCAAATGTAGGCAAAATGTTTAAAATCAGTAAATGAAGGTAAAGGGAAATTTTGAAATGTTGATATTATTCTCACAACTTTCATGTAAATTTAAAATTATTTCAGAAAAAGTTGTTTTTTAGATGTATTTCTTGCCTCTAGGTAGATTAAACTTTAAACTGATTCTGAGAAAAATTAGTTAAGCACCTCAAAAGATAGTCTCAAATGAAAGAAATCTTCGTTTTATGATTACTGTTCAATCATTTTATTAGTCTGCATGCAGAGCATCAAACTGTCCAGAACTCATTTTTTCATTTGAAAATGGCAATTTTGGTAACAGTTTACCTTGTGCATGGTAGGGAGAGGTAGGGAGTAAGGCAGAAAAAATTCTAAGTGCTTGTAAGGTCTGATGTACTATGTTAACTGTGAGCACATCATTTTGCCTGCCTGAGATTTCATCTCTTCTTCTTCACTGTAAGGAGATTAGAGTGTGTTAGAAATTCTCTACATCTCTACTCTTCCACAATTTTAGCTAAATTTGAAAAATAAAATATGAAAGTCCTTAATCATGAGCTCTATCAGAGGAATTAAACAGTTGACCAAGGTTAAAGGAATTTTTTTTCCTTACACATCTCCAAAGTCTCAGTGTCACAGTGGAAATCAGTTTCTTGAGTAAATAAAAACGACTCATATTTATGAAAGGACAGAACAGTGTTTACAAAGAAACATTTGAAACAAGATTTGAGCTTTATCTCAGACTGCTCACGAATTTGACAGGCTAATTACATTTATGTTTCAAGAAGAAATGTTACCAAAGGTCTCTGCAGTACACTAAAGTATTATTTACTCCACGCTCATGTTTCTGCCACAGATATGAGTTATTTTCTTATATCAAACTAGATTAAGGACTGGGGAGAAGTACAGTTATATCCTCATGGACTACACTTAGAATGATTGTGTTGTGACATTATCTCTTCTCCAGAAAGGGTCAGATGTTCCTGAAGGCTTTCATGATAAATAAGCCATATTTTATATTGACAAAAAAAATCACAGCGATTATTTACTCCCTAAAAAATACTAAAAAAGAGTTCCTAAAAAAGAGACTGAGGTCCATCATCAATATTTTTTAACTTGGAGTAGCAAATAGATAAATAATAAAAATGAAAATTAAGCATGGAAGGAGAAGGATGGAGGAAGAAGATAGGGAAAGAAAGAAAGAGAGAGAGATGGAAAGACAGAAAGAAAGTGAGAAAGAAGCAAAAGATTGATTCAGGATGTCACAGTACCTAGCGAAGCTTTCTGTGGCAAAACTGATTTGTAAAAGTAGCTTATATTTAAGTGATTTCAAGAAGACCTAAAGTGTAAATTGCAAAATGATGCAGCAACAAGAGATAATTTGGAACTTTTCATTAATTATACAATAAGATAACATGTAATTATCTAGCTGTTCATTACAAATTTAATCTGTTGAGCATAATCTGAATATATACCAGTAAAATACACATACAAGGTGGAATCTTTCACTAGTTTACATTCTGGTGGGTAAAATATAATTAATTAAACACATTGTGATAAGTAGTATGTAGAAATTAAAATAGAAGCCTGACCAGAGATTGGTTACTTTAGTTAATCATGGAAGACTGTTTTTCAGCGAACAGATGTTTAAGCTATGATCTGAATAACATTACACAACACACACACAACACACACACACACACACACACACACACACACACACACACACACAGAGTGGACAGAAACATTCCAGCTCAATAAGTGCAGTGGTTCTAGGTGGGAATCAGTGTGTTTAGTTGAACAGAATGAAAGCTAAGTAGCTACAACATAGTGGACAGAGTGTAAGTGATAAATTCTCAGAGAGGGCAGAGGCATCAGGGGTTATATTCTATTCCGCATGTTGGGGTAGCCATTTAAGCAAAAATAAGATGAAGTTTGATTTTCACTTAAAAGGATAATTTTGGATGCTATGTGAGAAAGCAGCTGGAATAATTTAGGCAGGAAATCATGGGGTCCTGCCCATGCGGAAGGCATCAGTCATGGACATGGATCAGGATAGATATTTAAAAGAGTCAACTGGACCAACTGATGGATTATGGGGCAGTTGCTGAGTGAAAGACAGGAATCAAAGACAACCTGGAATGTTCTGTCCTGAATGACTGGGAGTAATGTGAGTGCATGTTCTGGAATAGGGAAGACCTGGAGAGGAAAAATCTGAGTGGATGGGAATTAAGAATTAAGTATTGGAATTATTAATTTTGAAATGCATATTAAATATTCGATGTAAAGATGTCATACACACAGTTGTGAATTTTAGGACCATGTAAGAAATAGAATTGTAGCAGTAGAAGTTAGGAACCTGTTTGGAAAAGCTGGATAATTGCTCCTACAGTGTGCAGTTAATGAATTCTAAACCTGAAACTCAAACTTTTCTTGCAACTGCAAAGTGAATGCTCTTTCCATTACATAATACTATGATAAAGTAGCCTTTGTAATGTCGTCTCTGACATAATGTGACAAATGTTCACAGTGTACTGGGTACAAAGCAGTACAATTGCTTTAATGTCATTACTCCCATTTGGTGATTTAGTGACCAGAAAATGATATGACAACTTTAATTCTGAAGTCCCTGGAACCCATTCATGTGGAAGCTTTATGTCCATATCATTTTTTTTTCTGAATTTAATGACTACTAGTCTATAGCAGTACCATAATTACATTTGCAACTAGAGATCTTTAAAAACACTTAAAAGCTACTAGGCCTCTCTCAACAAATTTGATTCATACATTCAGTTTAGACATAAATAAGGAATCTCACCTGGAATAACACCAGTAAAGTTAAATGCTTGGTTATAATATGTTTAAAAATCGTTTTTATAGGAAAAAGAGTACAAATTCCATCAACTGGGGTTGCAATGAAGGGGAAATTATTATTTTATAGTCCAAACATCATGGAATTTGACTGAAAAGTTGTGTGTTTAAATCTTAGGTATGATAAGTTCTCTTGGTTCTTAAATGCTTTGTTTGTGCATTAGTAAAATAGAGCTAATAATAGTTACCCAAAAGAGTTGTGAGAAACAAATAGGTTAACCTAGTTAGATAATTTATAAATTGTAAGTAACCGTTATCATTTTTTAATAAAATAAATTTTGCATAAAAAATTTCTTAACAAGCACTATGAGTCAAATTTACATTTCCCTTTTTATAGTGACACCTAATTTCTTATGGGTACTTGGCTAAAAGAGAAGTAGCCTGCATAAGGACCTTATTCTGCCTTTTTAAAAAGCCCCTCCTAAATATCTTGAAGCTGTGTCTGTCCCCTGTATCTACAGAAGCCTGTCCATTACTATACCACTCAGTAGTCCAGAGCACTGTAGCCATGCGTTCACTATAATAGCAAGTGTTCCTGAAGGCCGGCTCTGAGGAAACAATACAGCCATGTAGAAAATGGAGTGTGAACGCCCTTCCACCTCTCCAGCAGCTCACAGTCTAGGAAAACAGCATCTGCAGCGTGTAACGTTATTTATCTGTGTGTCACCCTCACCCATCCTCCACCTTCCAACCCCAGCAGGGAGCACCATAAGCCAAAGACCCTGTCTTGCTTTAATTTCTCTCACATTACCTAGCGCAGTATCTGGATCTCACTTTAGGTGCTCAATAAATGTTTATTAGATTGAAAAAAGATTTTTAAATGTGTTTTTAAAAATATAAAGGTATACTGGTAGAATAACAAGAAAGGTGTTTTTTCTCATAATGTGTCTCTGGTTACATTTAACAGCAAGTTAAAATTAGATCTTTTTTTTTTTTAAGGAAGAAAACCATAGCAACTGTGGATGCTGAATGTTTCAGAGAGCATATTTTTAAGAATTTTCTTTCCCTGAATTGCCCATGTTTGAACTGCCTGTTTCAAGTGAAAATCTAATAAATAATTTGTATTACTAATAGCCACATAAGCCACTAGTTATGTCCCAGAAGCAACAGAAACTCCCACATAGAGCAGAAAGCTTGATGCAGTGCTTGAAGAAACAAATATGTTGAATATCTACTAAATAAGTTTAAAAACAGTTACCTGCTGGAAATGATTGAACATTAACCTCTCTTTATTTTTTGTATCTATATGCATTATAAAACCTTGGAGATTGTTTTAATGTTTCATATCAGTACTTGCTGGAGATTTTTTTAGGCCTGTCTCTGTGAGAAAAACCAATTCTACAGTGCTCTCCTCTGAATGAAAGAATGGGCATTTTTGCAGAACATTATCAGCAAATACTTCTTTGACAAACACGATTGATTGTCTTATAGTTTTCTCTAAAAGTACTTTTACTGAAGTAATGATTAAAGTGTAGCTCAGTGTCTTAGGAACATGAATAATATCATGATAATACCACATTAATATCACATCAGTAAATTGAATACTAAAAGGAGTGGAAAAGGTGACGGTTTTAATCTAGTTAGTACATGATTCACTTGATCTATAAAAAAATAAAATATGCTTTACCCAGGATCAAATTTAAAACAAAAAAAAATTCAGCAAAACCCCTCAGAAAAGAACTTTTTCAACTTTTTAGTAGCATCCTTAGAAAAAAATTTCACTTATTTCTCTGAGAATGTGTGGTCTCTATCATCATTCATATTGGTCAACATCTATTGAATGCTTGCTCTATAGAAAACACTGAGTTAATATTTAGAAAAGTAAAGCACACTTCTGCTTTCAGAGAGCTGATTGGAAAAAAGTCCTCTGGCAGAACTGTAAGGTGAAAAGCGGCATAGATCCTGTCAGTATTCAGAGGAGCTAGAAGTAGGTAACTTATCTGTGAATAGACGGAATGAGATGGAACTAGGAGGACGGGACATGCCTCGTGTGTGCTGAAAATGAGTGCCTTTGGGAATTAGCAAGCAGTGGGATTTAACTTTGAGGAACTTCACAGAAGCGCTAGATAAGGAAACACGCACTGAGCCAGCTGATGGAAGGCCTTAAAGTCTAGATTATTTAAATGAAATTTTATAGTTTTTAGAAAAGCTGTACATGACCAGTTATACAATTTTTCATCATGTAACATTTTTTTATAAAGAACATGCATTAAACCTAAAATTAAAGCCATCTGATTTTCAAATAACACTGTCAAATAGTTGTTGATTTTTGGCCGTGCTTTTCCACACCATGCGTTTAGGACACTGATAGACTTTCTGATAGGTATTCTTCATTTAGTAATAGAATGATTAGATTATTATTTTTTTATTAATTTTGGGTAAGTGAATTTTCCGGTGTCTGAAAGCTAAACATTTACTTACATATTTAGTTCCTCCAAATTCTCTACTTATATTTTGTTTATCTTTTTCCTTCTGTTATTGTGTCTTGTATGAACTGACACTGAAGATCAAAATAAGGGCATAGTTTTAGTACGGTACCTAGAACCCTACCTCTTAAAAACAAAAACCTTCCTTCTTATGCAAAGAAGAAGCCACAGGGAAAGGAACAGCTGGGAATTTGGGGTGGGCAGAATTTGGAGACAAAATGAGCAGAGGAAGGAAGAAAGGGAGGGAAAGAGAGACAACTGTGGTTTTCTAAAAGAAATAGAAAAATAACATTATACATCTGTATGTTAGAGACATGAAATAAATGCAGCAGAAATGGGTAACACTGCTGCAGATGCTTAAAGTGTTAGTTAACAATAGCCAATTACAGATACTCTGATGCCTTTTAACCTCTAGTGCTAGAAATAGAATTTATGTAAGATAAGTGGGAGATGCCAGGAGACTTTTGGACCCATCCAAACACCAACTTTTACTGTTCGTATTTTCTTAACCTGTTATGAAAATGAACATAAATCAGAACTCCTTAAAGGCAGGTATTCTGAGCTTTAAACAGATTTCAAGAGCTCCTTTTCTTCTACTGAAGGAAACTTATTGGAATGGATAAATACTCAGATTTCTGTCCACTAGAACTCTAAACTGAATAACTGAAGCTAATGTTTACTCAATCCAAATCACACATGCAAAGAACATACACAAGACAAGAGTGATGGTCAAGGCAGTTTGCCTCTCCTCCCTGAGCAGTCTTATTAGGACTCCAAAGTGTGTATTTGATGCCAACAATGACTCTGAGAAAGGAAAAGGAGACAGGCCCTTGTTCAAAGTAAAAAACTATGCAGTGAAGCCCTGAGTCACACCTATACTGAGGAGCACAAGACACTGAAAAAATCATGTTTTGTTATCACACCATAGAAATACAACATTTCTGTATACATTATTGAGGAAATAATTAACATATTATTAAATAATTATTCTAGTGTATAACTTTTGCCAAGTAATATCTAGGTAACTATTGTTGGCGTTATTAGAAACTGATCTTTCTATAGACTCTCACAGTAGTTAGTTGTTTTGGTAAATTCACATATCAAGTTTACCTCTCTCTGAGGACACACATGAACAATGGTTGGGAGAATGTAAACATTTCAAAGGTCAGGGCCATTAGTAATGCTTGGTTTCTTCCTTTCCTTTCCTTTACTTAGAGATCTACTAGGTCACAGTTTATTGTGTTTTAACTATCTTCCACAAACAAACTTGTTTATTGTAAGCAAACAAATGAAAATAATCAACAATGATACCAAAAGAATAAGGTATAAGAAACAACAATTTATTCTTGTAAATAAAAATAAAAACGTTAGCTCTTATCTCATAGTTATCTTGTTATTATGCTTTGTTATTCTTTCTGGAAATATTCTGGTTTCTTTGTGGTCTAGTATAAATCTCTTATTCTCTGTCCTGAAAAGCAACTTGCTGGAAAAGAGCTACCTCAGGCCAGGCACTGAAGAGCAGTACCAGGGAGAAAATAGCAATCTGAATGGATAGCTTTCGCAAGTCACCAACAATGTGACCTTGGTTAACCCACTCAAATTTTCTATCCCTTAGTTTATTTGCAAAATGTGGAATTTATTTATTTTATTCTAAATTTGTTTCCAAGTATGAAATATAAAAAGTATGGGACCCACTCAAAAAACAAAACTATGCTGAATCATCATTAGATCTCAGCACATTTTATATTTTAAAATAAATCTACAAACAGTAAGCATGCAGAAAGCTTTGAATCAAAAGAGATGTACTTAGAGAGCACTAGTACTTTAGGAAAATGCCTCATCTTCATATAATACATGGTATTGCAATAATAGCTACAAAAATATTAACACAAAAACTCAGGACGACTACGTATCTCCATATTGCTGAGAGGATAAGGATCATGTGCTTCTGCTTTAAAGTTTGTTCTGAAAAACAGTAGTCTTTGAAGCTATTTAAACTTAGGTTTTCATTATTAATGAAAGAAACAAATTGAGGAAACGTTATGCTCACATTTCTGAAAGCTTTTTGAAGAAACAGCTGTGATTTCTTTAGCCGTCCAAGTCTATTATGCAGGTTAGTAGCATAGTTTATAATGAGTTCTAGACCACCTGCCTTTCTGAGGAAATTAGTATAGAGATGGACTTTGGAGAGGTTGTATTACTTTTTTGTCCTCCATGGCTATGTACGAGATTTTCCTGTCCAGTAACTTTGGGCATCTCATAAAAATGTGCATTCAATGTTGTGCAGCTGTAGGTTATTTTTTAAAACAATGTCTAGATATGTTTTGAACAAGTTTTTATCTTGGTGAGTTTTGAGATAAAAACATATATTCTCCCAATAAAACAGTCAGTAGTTTATGTAAGTTTTATTTCAAGGTGATAAATAATAAACAGAATAGCATTGCAAATGAAATTGACTATAGGATAAACCATTAGAATTTCAAAAATATTGTTTTAATCATTTTGCTTCTTCTCGTCTCTACAGGGGTTTCGGGTGTGGTCAATGGAGTCAGGAAGCAATAAGAATTTGGAGAATACAATAAAGAGAGTTTGTCATGACCAACTTGTTCCAAAGATAAAAACAAGCAAGAAAATGTCCACCTTAGTGAATTCACCTACCAGCCTCGAGGTGCCGTCAGAGATTAAGAAAAATGGAGACAAACAAGTAGAAATCCCTACTGAAAGAATAAAAATGGCAAAGATCATCAAAGAAAAACAAAACAATGATTTAGAGAAAGTGGTCTTTAAACGGAAGGCAGAAGGTGAAGGAAAACCAGCCGTAAAGAAGGAGGCAAAGATGCTAGAGCTGGAAAATCAATTAATCACCATGCCTCTGCCTCACATTCCTCTAAAGAACATAATGGATGTGGAAATGAAGTTGGTCTACATTGATGAAGAGGACGTGAGGTATGAGTTTGCAGAGTCCTTCGAGCCCGCTGGGACTCAGCCAACCTGCCCAGCTGCTGAAATAGTGGACCCATTGAGTGGACCTAATTTCAGCTCTCTGCCTCAGGTTGACAAATGGCTTCAGGTAGCCTTAAAGGATGCCAGATCCTGCTATAGACAAAAGAAATATGCTGTGGCAGCTGGACAGTTCAGAACAGCACTTGAGGTATGGGGTTAAGGAAAATATAGATTGGTGACATGAAGGTTTGAAATGGAAAGTTGTGATTACATTGAGTGGTTCTGATTGTACCATAATGAACAGTGATCATAGGGTGAAAATATTTAATATCAAAGTTATGCTGTTCCTAACATACATAAAATAAGTAAGCTATGTTTGCAAATTAGTACCCTTGTGTGCACTTGACATCCAGAAAGAACCCAGAAAGTATACCTCTTGCTTTTTCTCTGTTAATAAACTCAGTAGTGAATAGCAACATGTATAAAAATGCAGTTGGTTTTGTAATTTGATTGTACACCTATATATAAAGCCATAAAGTTTTAGTACAATGTTGTTGAGAAAACCATAGATGCTTTAGAAATAAGTAGTTAATGAGTATATGAATTGTTCCTTTTGGCATTTCCTCTTCATGAGTAAACACCCATCCTCACTTCTTTTTAGCATGGCTAATGCTTTTATATGTTATATTTATTAAAATAAAATGACAGCATTTTACTTTATTGAAAAATTTCACTTTCTTTTCCATTCTAGTGAGGCTTATGAACAATTATTTTTCATCTATAAGCAATTTGTCATCAGCATTTTTAAGAATATCCTGAGGACTAAAATAAACTTAAGAATCGCCACTAGAACATAAGTCATGACAAAATATATTCCATCTTCTGACTGACTGAACATATATAGAATTAAGATGTGTGACTAGAAATCCCAGTACCCTGGCAATATTGGTAACAGTGGGTTTCATTAATTACAAAAGCACAGTTCACCTCTTAGGCATTGAAAACATTAAAAAATGAGTTAAGGCATAGTTCCTTTCCTCTAACAATGTGATGAGGACCAAGTCAGTAAGCATTTAAATAAAGATGACTTAAAAGGAGTGATTGATTCACCAAGGTGGGGGGACAGAAATCAATGTGACACGTGATAGTGAAGGCTTATAAAGTATTTTTCCATTGTTATTTGCATGTGAAAAATGACTAAATCTATGATGAATTATTAATGGAAAATACCAGATAATGCTCTCCCTAAATATTTAAAAAAGAAACCAAGCACAGAAAAAGACGCTTGAATAGATACAAAGTGATGAGGTAGTGCACAAATAGATACATCTATAAATATTTCTGCTCTCTTAAAATGTCACCTACACACATAAGAGAAATGTAACTCACTAGGTAAACTTCTCAGTGTTGGGATAAGTGCTGAGAGATCTGGGCTCTCCCCCAACCTCTGAGAAATGCCTTTTCTTTTCTATGAGTGAGAGTCCAGCAGACTCTGCCCAAAGACATGATGCTAAGGAGAGACAGTACGTGATGCTCACACTTTCATACATCTTCCAGAGCCATTTTTAGCTAATTTTTTGGCCAATAGAAGAGAGTTATAATTTGAAAGACAGAGAAAAATAATCATTTTGGCATTGAGAAAAGAAAAAACAATAAGGGGCTGGGGATTTAGCTCAGCGGCATAAGCGCCTGCCTTGCAAGCAGGCAGTCGTGAGTTCAATCCCTGGTACCGATAAAAACAAAAAAAAAACAACAACAAAAAAAAAAGACCAAAAAAAAAAAAAAATTAAAAAAAAAAAAGAAAAAACAATAAGATATGATGTAATAAAATCTTCATATTAGGATTAGATAGAAACAAAAGATTTGCATTAACTGAAAGAAAGTATCCAATTGTTCATAAAACTCAGGGTTCATTCTCTCTTCCCCCTCACCTCCTCACTCTCCCCTCCTCCTTTCTCCCTGAGTTTTTAAGGAAAGTGTTGGATGCTGACACTAATTGCTGATAATTAACAAAGGTAATTATTTTGAGACCGAAACTTAGCATAGACATCTGCCCTAGCTTTTGCTCAATTATCTTGGGAGTTAACTTTGAAAGTTTACCTAGAATGTCTCTTAATAAACCAAAGCTACTGGGAATAGAAAAGAATTGTAGCTTCATTAACTCTTCTTGTTCTGAATTTAATGTTTTTTGATGTTCTTGGGTATCAGTGTGTTTGCCCCTTTTTCTTACATCCTAGAGTAGCTTTAAGGAAAGATGGGTGAGAGAGAACAAGGAATAATGTTAATGAGATTATCTAAAATATTTAAGGGTGTATAGGTTAGATTTAGCTGCAAATGACAGGTAGAAAATCCAAAATATAAGTAACTGAAAGAATCTAAAAGTTTATGACTCTCATGTTAGGTGTGCATAGTAAAAAGCTGGTACAGTCTTATCATCAGGTTGCTAGGCTACATTTTGTTCTTTTAAGAGTTACTGTGATCTCAGGACTCAAGATGGTTGGTTTCTCCTGACAGAGTTGGTCATAGTTTATGTTAGTGGCCCCCAAGCCTCATGAATTATAGGCTTGACCAAATCTAGCATTTGTGATTGGTTCGTTGTTTAGTGCTCAGATTGGTAGTATGAGTGTTTCACCCGCCCGGGGGCGGAGCCAGGGTACCATGTATTGGCAGGAACAAGGCTGCTTCTCTCTTTCCTATTGGCACCTTGCAGTTTGTGGCTTCTATGAACTGTGGCTCCACCGTGCCACCCTGCCTGGGAGCCACCTCAGTATGGACTGAAACCTCTAAGAACTGTAAGAAATAAACATTTCCTTCCCTAACTTTGGGTATCAGCTATTTTGTCTCAGTGGCTAAGAAATATGATCTCCCAAACAACCCTAACCTTCAGAGCCTGTACTACTAAGGACAGAGAGAATGAATATTGAACAATATCTCTCCCGTGGAGTACTTACTATTTGGAAGGTGTTGTGAATTATATAAAATGCTTGCCAAATATGTGGGGCACAGTCAGCTGTAAGAGTATAAAAAAGACTAGATGGGGTTAAAGACTAGAAAAATTAAGTAGAAAAGTAGGAACCAGGAAAAAGCCTTGGAGATATGTAAATATTTATCACATGGCATGGTAATTTCTAATGCATCTAATAAGTCTTTTTTATAAATTCTTTCTGCTTTAATAAAATGTTCAAGAGCTTCTTGTTTTCAAGTCACTAGATGGGTGAATTTCTAACAATACTGTGTAACAATTAAGATAAAATGGTATTCAATGATTCAGGAAACAGTTAACTTTTACATATCAGTCAATGTCTTTCAAGACTTCAGGACATAGCTGGTATTCATTTAAATGTGCTACATGAAATAACTTATTTTTATTATATAAAGCTTAACAGTTATTTATATTAGTCCTTAGCTCTATAACCAACAGATCAATTGTTCACAAGTTTTATCCAACCAGTTATTGTTTATTCTTGTATTTGCATTCATATTAAAAGCCAAATCACTGATACAAAAGGTATAAGCTGAAGATAAAAATACAAATTCACATAATTTTATGCCTAGATGCTTTTTCCTTGTAAATTTTTAAAAATGGCTGCACAAAGCCACTCACTATAAAAATAGTAGGAGTTCTACAAGGAAAGATATAAGATTGGGCTCATATTTGCATATTAGGCAATACACACTACTATCCAACCAATTGTTCAGCAGTCCATAAAAAGTAACAAGAGATTAATAATATTCTAGCAAGAATAGAAAAATAACAATTGTAAATATTTCTAAGAAAATTTAGAAGTTCAGCAATGTACTAATCATATGTTTCTTGGTACTTACAGAAAAATAAATTATTGATGACTTTGTGCCATACAACCAAAACCAATACTATTATTTCAACTTTAGTCATGGGAGTTTGGTAATAAAAACCTCCTACTTTCTGATTAGAGCAGGTCTATATGTATTCTTCAAGAGTCATAGCTTCAAATAATTCTATTCAAATAGTCAAAGAAAACAGAATGGCTTAGCCCTTACCAACTGGAACTTTCAATTCTTACTTCATTATACAGGAACAAATTCCTTCAGGTGCTAATCTTTTTTAATATCTTGGTGCTATAGTCACTGATCTGTAAAGTTAAAGTAATAACTCATCCTATGGAGCTCTTTCTATGTGTCAGGTATTATACTTTGCATTCTGAGAATATTTATAATAACTACTTTCTTTTATTGTCACAACAAGCCTACTGTTATTACTTTGTTAGTAATGAGAAAGCTAACAGATACAGGTCATACAGCTTTCTCATGGGCCGCATCTAGAATTGCTGTATCCTGGTACTGAACTCAAGTGATCTGGTGTCAGAACAACCAGCTTAACCACTCTGACTTGGTTGAAAATACACCAATCCAGGCTGCTCCTTATCTGCAGAGTTAGAATTTACATTTTAACAGATCCTAGATGGTCTTTTGTACATTGCAATTTGAAAGTGTCTCTGCTCTGTGATGTTCCTACACTGAAAAAATGGACTGCTGTATTTTGGATCTTGAATATCCCCTTTAGTTTCAAATACTGAAAGTTTGGTTCCCTGGATGATGCTTTTAGGAGGTGATAAAGGGTTTGAGAGGTGAACTCTAGTGGGAGGTCTTTAGGTCACTGGGCCATGTCTTAAATGGGACTGTGGGATCCCTACCCAATTGTCTTTCTCTTTTGTTCTTTGGTTCGTGGTGTAAAAAAGGTCGTTCCACCAGACACTCCCATCATGATATGCTTTCTATCCACAGGCCCATAACAATGGGAACAATCAGTCGTAAGCTTAGAACTTCCAAAACTGAGCACCAAAACATTTCCTCTCGTAGGTTCATTATCTCAAATACCATGTAACAGTATCTGAGATGATGAGATAAGCCTGAGTAATAGTGACAAAAAGCTGATTAACATACTTATCCTCCAATTAACACTTTGTAATTTGGCCTCTAATACACTTCTGTGACCAACACTAAGTTCATAAAATTGAATTTCCTTTTAAGCAGCCATTTCTATAACAATATTTCAGAACTTTTGGATTTTAAAAACCTAAAAATTTCTTTTTTAAAAATGGTATTGCATTTATATTGTGCAAAAACATTATAAATATTACTCTCTACCATCATTATTTCATAAAATATGGAGCAGTTTAACACCAAAAAGCAGGATAAAAAGGGAAAAGGTTATACTTTTAAATAAAGATATTTTTTTAAAGATGACATTTTAATTTTATAGAAGGTTTGCTAAGCCATCTTTAATTTTATTTCCCCTTGAATCACTAAAACACAGATCTGAGAACCAGCTTTTCAGAATCACTGTTCTAGAACACACTCCCTTTATGGTAAACATTAGGTAGCCAGGACTATTGAACCCGCACCAGGGCCTTCTTATAAGATTACTCCCAGTGTAATGGAATTTGGTATGAGGCAGTTCCATTTTGGAACCCATTCAAGGGGGTTTATTTAATGAAGTAGCAAATATATCTCATTATAGGGCAGCCTCACCTATAATTGCTCTTCTGAGAATAATTCTGTAGCAAATCTCTAGGGCATAAAAATGTGAATATCCCAGAAAGCTTAATTTAAATGGATTCTAACACAGGTATTTCTTGTGCAACCTAATTAGCAACTTAAGAGTTCACCAAATTCTCTCAGTGCCTGCACTGTCAAATTGCACATCTCAGAGATTGATTATCAACTCAATATGCATTTTGTAGACTTCAGGCTCCAGAGATTTTTTTATTTGTACAATTTAGGGGGAAAACTTCTCGGGCAAATATTATCATTATTACTCCCATTTTACAGATAAAGACACTCGTGCTTTAAAACATAAAATAATTTAAAGTGTCACTGTCTGTGGAAGGACAATGATGAAATCTAAGTGTCCTGATTGGATGTCTGGAATTCTTTACACTATTTCTTTAAGGTACATGAAAATTATCTAGAAATTTTGTTAAAAATGCAAATTCTGGTTTATAAGGTAGATACTGAGACACTATATCCCGTATTTTAAATAAGTTCCCAAATCAGGCCCCTGTACCATGGACTGGATTGGGTCTTTATCACAGCACTAGTAAGTTCTCACATATCTGCCATCATATCAAGCAAATCAGCAGGAGTCACTTCCATAAGCCTAGCTCCACAGTCCTGTGTGGCCACGTGTGTCAAAACTATGATGAACAGAACACTGAATTTGGAGTCAGATTTACTTGTGTTTGATATTATTTCTGATGTCTAGTTGTTATGTGACTTTGAGAAACTTTCTTAACCTTTTAGAACACAACAGAAATAATGACTAGTGCCTAGCTATAAGTTACTTTCAAATAGAATATCAAGAAATGCTTTCTGCAAAACATGGTGAGCTTTAAATTCATATATGAGTTGTCCTGGCATTTCTCAAATACCTCATTCCCCCTGTAAGAATGTATGAAACTTAAAACTTGCACTCCAAAGAGCTTTGTTTAAGTCCATGATTATTAGCATTTTTTAAAAAATCTATGGTCTTCTTCTTTTTTAAATTAACATTACAAATTTTTATTCTTCTTTAAATGGCTTTCAAAATTCAAACAAGGTTCAAAATAATGCATTGTTTTCAACTTTATTCCCCTTTTGAAAAGCAGTGATCCAAATCATACACTATTTTAAACTATTGCTTCTGACAAAAAATTTAATACTTCACTTAAATGTATAAATTATTACAGTAGAAATATTTCATTTTTTTCTTAATTGCCAGGTATAAAGTGGTCACCAAAGACTGTGTTTTCAAGGTTAGACATTTCAGGTGTTAATTTGAATGTTGCTGTCCTTGGTCCAGCCAGGGATCTCATAGTGAATAAGTATTTGATAAAAAAAAAAGATATTTGAATGTTAGCAAATTTATACAGTAGAAAAATTGTCTTCCTTAACCCAATCTTCCTTAACCTTAAAAGTTAAATAATAAAGTTATCTATTTTTCTATATTTAAACACTGATTAAGGAAAACATCTTTACAAAATGAAAATTTGCAATTATAAGAAAAACGTTTCCTAAAACCGTTAACATTTACCACTGATTTCCACCTGACAAAGTACTAGAAGTTGGAGATGCAGACAGATACAGATTACACATACTCCCTGATCTCAAGGAGGCAGCGTTAGAGACAAGAAACAGGCCCTGCTACCTGAGTTCCAAAACATTACTCGAATCCTTCAGTTAATGTATTTTTATAATTCAGTAGGTCTAGATTTTAAGGTTCCTTTTCTGAAATGTTACCCTTAGAAAAATGGCATCAACATTTCAGTGTAACTTGATTACTTCCAATGTTCATTATCTCATTCCTGGTGGAACAAAAAAGGATTAAACAACTTAAAATACTAAGAAAAAAGCTGGTTGTTGGTTAAAGGAACAACATTTTGTGGGTCTAATTAGAAAAGTTGTGGGGAACTGGGCAGGATGCCTGAGGCAGTCCATCCTTTGGTGAACCCGTGACTACGGAGGCTTTCTATACAGCTGCCCCCTGCCCTCTGACTCTTCTGGCTCCTGTTAAGCCCCTGCCCTTGGCACAAAAGCAGCCAACAGGGAAAGGAACAATTCCTAGCTGATTGCAGTGCCCATAACATGGGACAGCTATGTATAAATGTAGGGAGAATCAGAAGTACAGGAAGAATGGGAAGGAGAATCAAGTAAAGGTTTCCAAGTAGACAATGAATCTCAGGGAATCTCAAGGAAAGTAAGAGTTTCTCATTACTCTATCACAGTGGGGTGGGGTAGGGGAGAATTTTCAGTAACTTAGCCTAAACTATAATTGGTATTGCTCTATAAATGAAAAGAGAATCACATTTTGATAAAAAGATCACAAGCTTCATAGTTTCTTAATATAATTATAAACCACGTAAGAAACTGTTAAATATATATGAATGTCCAAATCTCTTTGGGGCTGGGGGTGTAGCTCAGTAAGCCTCTGCCTAGTGTGCGTGAGGTTGTGAATTCAAGCCTCAGAACAACAACAACAACAAAAAGGCAAACTTACTCTGTGGAGGTCTGAAACACTTGTCTGAAATCCAGATATAGCCATGGCTAAAGCATTAGTATGTTTAAGTTCTGGCATAGGTGTTTGTCACTTTCTTTATCTTTAAAATCACCTGCAACAGGTGTTAATTCATATGTGACTTTTTAAAGATAATTTACACAAGCAATCTGTGAGCATTCCGATTCTACTAAAAAGCATCCGTTTGACAGATGCCAATACCTTGATCTGCCATTTACACGTTGTGTACGCACAGAAAAAATTACATTCCATTGTTCTGCAAATGTACTCTTCAGAAATTTACACTTAAAATAACCTATTCTTGTTCAGTTAAAAAACAAATTAATTTACTCAGTGACTCTCCTCCTGTTAACACTAAGAAACAGATTGCTACAAACCTCTGACTGGTAGTCCCTCAAATACTAAATACATTCCATAATGAAAACTTCACAAAAATAAGTGACTAATTCATTGGAAGTTAAGCAAGGTATTTTTCATGAGCAAGATCACTTTCTGTAGTTTACAGGTGATCATTTTTTGCTTGTACAAATGACTTTAAATGTTAATGTCATTTTGAGATATAGTGAATTCTGTGATTGTGGAAAATCAAACCAACCAACTCACTCGTTGAAGTTTCACACATCCTAAATTGTAATCACTTTGATGATTCTGTTTTGGGATTCACATGCACTAAACATGATTTTTACTCAAATATAGAATAGTGTTGCCAAACTAGTATTTCTAACTTACTGCTGCTAAGTAAATTAGCTATTAAATTAACATTGGGGTCACTACCAATATATATGGAATATATATTTTTGTAGCAGTTGTTTTGGTCAATGATAATGATATGATGATGATCATGCTACTAAATCTATGAATAAATGATAAGTTTTGTGGGATGAGTCCAAGAAATCAACCACAAATTACTCAGTGACTCTCACCACCATAATTTGCTTAAGCTAAAAAAAATAAAATAAAAACAACAATGTCCTCTCTCTTTCTTCTACCCTCCATCTCATTCAGGTCCTCCACACATAGTACAGTATGGTGTTCAGATTCTGCAGATCCTTAGAAGCTGAGATTCACTTAACTTTGCTTGCAGAAGCACAGCATGGAGTAAGCTGGTAGTTATTCTTTTGATTCAGCTTATTTAGAAGAATGCTAGAGGATAACTGCCATCTCAAATTTCTACTTATTTGTTTTACTTTTCTATTGTTTTCTTATTTGTTTTACATTCACTAAGATAGAGAAGATTTTGTTTGTTTCTACCCAGGAGATGATTCTCTTCCTATGAGGAGATAGCATGTAGTTAGAAATGGGATAATAAAAAAGAGAAATATGGAATTTCATTGCACTATCCCAAGGTGTCTTCTTTATTTTGCACAAATTGCTATGAACATTGGGTTCATACATACTAGAATGCCACTACCAAAGTATATTTTATATCCAAAAATAAATTATTTTTGGAGTACATACTCGTTTTGGTCAATGGTAATTATGATGATAATGATGATGATGATATTACTAATCTATCAATAATTGATCATTGTTTTGAGGGTTAAGTTATACCAAGAAATCAACCACAAATTGACTACTTTCTCATCATAAGTAACTATTTTCTATCAATTTGTTTAGTGACACAGGAGTAAGAGAACATTATGTGACAGGGATTTGGTCTTCTAACATTTGGTTGAGTCAAGCCCCAGATAAAAGTCTTATCACTGTTAGGCAATTAGAAATTTATCAACTGTTCAGTATTATGGAATGACTGTATAGAACAAAGTTTCAGGATAGAAAGTTAAATACAATCTATGATACTGATTTGTGAACACAAACTGTGCCATGAACTTTATACTGGTATGAATGCATCCAACTATATTCACAACAGTTAGGAATTTGATCACTGTTAACATCTTTATTAAGCATAAACTACTTGGGGAAAAAAGGATTTGGATCTCAAAAGATAAGTGCTCAATGAGAAAGTTGGCTGGAGGAGGACAGAAGATGAGTTTGATATGTGAGAGACAAAAACACTACTAGTGGGATGGAGAACTTGAGGAGAAAGCATGAAGGAGAAAAGCAGCTGGGTGAACCAGAGGATGGCATTTTCATGGAGCAATGGCAGATAGATACAGGTGGACTATGGAAGGCCTCAGAAACCATGAGGAGGGCACTGGAACTGGAATGGGAAGACAGTAGATAAGTATTTTGTTGCAATGAAGGTTAGCTGGTAATCAACAGAGGACACAAAAATATTTGCTGTGTAACAATACCCTTGTAACACTGCTGGTTAATAGGAGTTGTAGGAAAATATAAGACTTCCACCCCCCAAAAATATATAGCTTTTTGTCTTTATTTCAGTTCTACCTAAAATATAATTGCAGTCAACTCTTCATACCTACACAAGTCATATCTACAGATTCATCCGATGGAACAAAAAAATTAGGGAAAAATTTGAATCTGTACTCTACATATACAAACTTTGTACTATTGCCTTTATTCCCTAAATAATTCAGCATAACAACTGTGAACATTTACATTATGTTCAGCATTTATATTACTTTAAGTGTTACAAGTGATCAAGTGGGAGGACGTGTGCAGGTTGTACGCAGGTAGTACAGTATTTTATGCTTGAGATTTAAGCATTCACAGATGTTGTTTCCACAGGGCATCTTGGAAGCAGTTCTCAGTGGATATAGAAGAGTAAGTGTATATTGTGTGTGTGATAGAAATTTTATTTGTCATGACCCAAGGGGGTGATTTTAAGGGGAAATTGAGGCATGTGAATACAAAAGAATAAGACAGAAAACACGGCAGAGTAAAATAGAAGTTGTGTGTTGCTGGGTTAATAAGGGCAGGGAAGGATGAACGGGAGAAACGAAGCTGGAAGAGCAGGAAGGGTGCCAGGGATCGTTCTTGCCTTGATCGAGCTTGGACTTTATCCAGTCAGCAGTAGGACCTTCCTGAAAGGGCAGATTGGGGAAAATGGGGAGGCTCATTTTTGTTTTTGCTCTACCTCTCTAGCATATACACATACACAAAGTACAGCATTCATTTTCTGGATTCTGACTCATTACTAGTTTGTGAAATCAATTTAACGGGTTGTGACTACCATTACATTTAAGAGAAATCATGGAATGGAGTGGATAGACTATAATGCAATAAAAATATCAGAGTTCATTAAAACTTGGAAATCAAGTTTTACTTTGTGAAAATTTTTTTCTATGATATATACAGCTATATCTATGTCTGTAAGTAAAACGTAAGCCAGGAAGAAAGATGAGTGAAGAGTACATAATAGAGGCAAGGAAAAAAGCCAAAAAGAATAGGAAAATATTGAAGGAAGGAAGGAAGCAAGATAAAAAAAAAGGGAGAAAATGAACAAGAATTGTGTTCTAAATGCATATGTATGGGAGAGGGCAATACGGTGATGGTGTGAAATATGTATCTTACTTGGTCAACAGAGTTTGAAAGCCACTGGTATAGGGATGTGTTTGAGATGTGAGGAGACTAGAAGCTATTAGTAGGTTATGGCTGAGCTAATCCAGAATGTGATGGAAGGATATCTGGGGATGAGGGGGGAGAGGAGGAGGAAGGAAAGCAAAAGTAAAAGGGATCAAGGTACAATATGCTTATGTATCAATTTTCCACAATGAATACACTATGCATGAATATAGTCATATATACTAATATACTAATAAAATACAACACTAACCTGATTTGCAAACTTCACAACTCTGGGGAAAATGGCCATGTTCATGTTTGTGATGATAATGGTTGTGTTTGTCACTCAATGTAAAGTTCACAAGCAAAAACAAAATTTTGTCAGTTGCTTCTGTTTGTTAACCAAATTGTTGACAAACAAAAATGTTCAACTGAGGCTCCACTATATGTATATACTATTAAAATATACTGATGAAGTATGTTCATATACTAACAAAAAGGAAAAAGGAATTTGTTCACAGCTTGTATCTATACTCAGTGAGGATGGTGTTGAATAGAACAAGGTGGAATCTTAATGCAGGGGTCAAACTTTAGTAAGTATGAGGAAATAGCAATTTGAGAGATGACTATATTCAACCAGGGTACAATATCTAGATGACAGCGATCTGCAATATTGTGTGAGCCAAAGAACAGTAAGGAAAGTATCTTGTATAAACAGCAACAAAGTCCTTTGGAGAGCCTTGCTGAAGAGAAGAGAATGAAGAAGATATTCGACCTTTAATAAAAGGCAAGGAGTGACTGGTTTACAATAGACGATATACCCAAGGGGAAAAGCTAGAGTACAATTAGAATGAGCCTATTGGGGTGTCTTGTTTAGAGAGGCGATGAAACGTGTTCCGAGGCTGAATGCATTGGCTTCCTCCTCCAGTTTCAACCTATCGATGGTCTAGCCCAGGGGAGGTTGAAAGAACCTTGCGCTAAAGTAGGCTTTTTGGAAAGTTCAGCAGACCCTTGTCTGCAGAGAAGAAAAAGAAAGGGACTTTACTGTCCAGTACAGTGTAAGGATAATTTTCTTCTTTTCATTACTGGTACTTTTCTCATATCCATTTTTCCTGTGTATGGACAGTATTAATAGGCATGCAATAAGGGTTGTTAGAATTATGCAAACTGCTATCATGACAAATTGCTTTTATAATCTACCTTTAAAGCTAGTTTGTAAGGTTGTTTGTACACTTTGACATGTTCATTTATATTTATTGGATTTTCCTCTTTTTTTGATATTTGAAATATGACTGAATAATTGTATATGACTACTTCATAAAAAATAACAATACATACAGTAGCAAAGCAAACACATATTTTAAATAAAAAAATCTTTATTTTGCTAGAGTTTTTAAAAATTTAATTTAAAATAGTAATAGATAAGAATTCTGGGTGGCTTCATTAACATACTCTATTGTGTGTATGCATGCATGTGCATGTGCACTGTTTGTGTACGTTGGCCTTTTAGTAGACTCAAATACAGAGTTCCTAGAACCTTGGCTTTGAGGTAAGGATGATAACCATTGTCGGAATGTAAAGTTTTAGACATAAATACTTTTAAATGCCAAGCAGAATAGTGTAAAATATAAATTAATGAAACCATATTTGTGCTTTCTGATGTCTTCCTGATTGTGAATACTGAAAGATCATAATTTTACACTAGTTGATTTTTTTGTCTTAGTCATTTTATAACTTTGAAACTGCATTCAGACCATGTATATTTATATAATAATTTTATATTAGTTTAAAGTAGCTCAGCTTTAATACTAACCTCAAATTCAGAATCAACTGTCTGACCACTTATATGGATGATGGCAACAGCAGTCGAGTAACCACTTAAGCAAAAGCAGTATTTAAAATAGTGTGCTCTCTAACAGCCTGAGCATATGTCATCTTAGAGTACAGGAAACCTTAGTTGACACTAAGGGGCTTACTGAGCACTGTTGGCTCCCACAGGGAACTGTCCGCACAGATACCTTAAAATTGAGTTATTGTATATTTCTTTCAGCTTTAGTGTCATGAACACTGAGGATGGACTCTAAAACAGGTCCGGGACTGCTGTTTGTGGACTGATTAATTTAGGCACAGTTCTGTTAAGACAGAGCATTCAGATAACAGGATTTTACATGAGCAGATGTCCATTTAGGACTCACAGGCCTGTTGTCACTGCCATTTGTTAATTTAGGCTGTCAGAGGAGGAATATGAACAAATGAAAATGAATCCCGAAAGTCTTGGCTGAAGCTAGAGGTTCAGCCTCTGTAGGTACCAGTGATAGATTTGTAACCTCTAGTAAGTGCATACTGATGGACCATGGTGACAAGCACTGTGGGACTCTGGGTAAACCATCCCACTCGTGCACCCGTGCATCACACGCCTGTCCCAGTGAAGACAGGTCTTGTGTTCTCACTGCTTTAGTGTTATATATTGAAATCTCTCACTTGTTTCTGTATAGACAACATATTCCAGTAATTCTTTCAACTCCTCACCTTCAGCTGCCAAATTTCCTTTAACCTAGGCAATCATCTTCGACCTTTTAATAGATAGAATCAATGTGTAGTGCTCAATACTTTCTGCAAATCTTTTCTTATTTAAAAATAAGTTTTAGAAGCTAGCCTATGTCAACACATAACATATCCCCTTTTTGTGATTTTATGATTTCTTGATATTCCTTGATATTAAAGATGTATATTCTCCACTGATAAATATTTGGGTTCTTTTCAACATTCTGCTCTTAGAGGCAGTATCATAGTAAACAGGCTTGCACGTTATTTTCCACAAGGGCATGCCTATCTGCAGGATACTTTTTTGATTGAACTAGAATCCAAAAGTACATGATTTGAAATCTTAACAAATATGACCAAATTACACTCCCATCATCTGTGGGTAAGCAAGCCTATTTTTCATTATTCTCACCATATCTTGTTACCAGAATGTCAGAACTTTTCCATCATAAGAAGTTTTAAAAACCAAAGCATAGCACACATTCTTATTTCTCGTATGATGAGTTGTACATCTTTAACTATGTTTGAGTCATTTTCATTTGCTTTTCCATATATTTTTATTTCTAAATATATTATTAAACCCTGATTGTCTAAGGAGCTCTTCCCATCTATCATTAGAGGGTACTGATCTTAAGTTCAAAAGAAATTTGGAAAGTCCCTCTTGGAAGATCCATTTTCATATTTAATTCTGGTAATTCTTAATAGAGCAAAAGAAAATGACTTCCCTCTTTTAATTTGTGTTCAGTTATAAACTTGCATTAAAACCCAATTATCATCCTTTAGAAGAGGCAGTGCTGACCTGAGAGCTCATTTCTTACAGTAGAAGGTAGCTGTCTCTAAAATGAAGTACACATTCATATTTTCAAGAAATGGGGTAGTAGTTAAGTAATAACATTTATAAAGAATACTCTTAGCCTATAAAAATCAGAATGCTTTTATTAGTAGTAAAGTGCTGGTATAAAAGCATTATTTCTCTTATCCTGAGAAACTGTAAAACTTACAAGGGCCACTTGGCAATTCAGGTATTATTTATTACTCAAGATTGTAACACTTTAGATTTTGATGTTGTTTCTAATGCATCAAATTTAGTGTTGTCATTTCTCCTAGAGAAATCCTTCAAGGTAAAATAAATATGGAAGAAGGTAATACCCAGATAAAGTTAAGATTTTTCCTGGGATATTCATCCAATAATGAATTTTTATTAGTAGTGTGTGTTTTACTGCAATTAGTTCTACTAAAATGAGTGATTTTTCCTTGTTAAATTTTGTTGAAACCATTACATTTTAATTTATCTATGGCATAAGCCATTGATTTCAAATAGAAATATACTTCAATTACTCCTCCTACATATTTTCTCTAGAATAAAAGATACACAGATATCAATAATGGCTCAGTCAAACATGATACCAAGTTTAGAATTCTCTAGCCTTACTGAAAATGATTGATAGAAAAAATATTTTTCTTACATGATTAAGAGATCAGTATTGAACTTTGAGTATGAATTACTCCTACTAATATTATAAAAAGAAAATAAAATTTATAGGTAAGTGACAGACCCATGGGGTAATTTTAAAATTATTTTTAGTTACTCTTCATCTCTAAAAGCTAAGGAAGAAAGACAATTTTCTTTCACTTTTGTACCTGAAAAAAATAACTTTCTATTATTGTACTGAATAACTCCCATCCATATACTTAAAGGTATTAATTTAACTCTGTTTTGCATTATTGTTTGCATGTTGAAGTCAGCATTCATTAGGTGATTGATGTATGCTATCTCTTCAGTTCTTACAACAACCAAAACAACAGCCTGATTGTTTGACCCATATAACAGATGAGGAAACTGAGATTCTATAAAGTCAAATACTTCTCAGAAATATTCAGTCAACCTACAAGCAAGTAATAGGGCTGGACCTTGAACTTAAGCCTACTCGTTTCAAAAACACAGTATCTGTAAGCAGTATGCAAAACTTCTCACTTAGCAGTAGATCAGCTTTTCAAATATAATCTTATATAGAATCATAGGTGATATTAAAACTACTCAACATAGCCAAACCACGGAGAAATCCTGAAAAAGACACGTACCAATATGAATCTACATTATAACCAATTGCTGAACATGAGTCAGTACATTGAGGAGGAGGCAGTGGAGCTATTCTGAGACTAAAGTGCATGTCCCACCACTTATTATTTTAAAAAGTTTCCCGTTACACCCTTCTAAGAGAAGCTCTTACCATCTCTTCCACCTTTATACAATGACTCTATGAAAAGTAAGCCTTAACAGTAAAAGATAAAAATCATTCATAAAGCCTCAAATTATTTGCACTAAGCCATGATCTGATATAAGAGCTTACCTGCCTCATAATTCTACTCTTTATGAATAGCTAGAAATAAAAATACAAGTAAGTCTAAGCCCCTTTAAAATGTCTTTTGAATCAACTTTATTTTCTTACTATCATTTTGTGGGGAAACTTCTTGTACATTTTAGTGTGCCCCTTCTGGGAAATATATGACTGTCCTTTATGATCACTTACTGAATGTACATAACTATATGCTTAAATTTGCCTTTAGCTCAAAATCTTTCATTTTTAAAGCATTATATAGATAGTATAATATCCAAAAGGGTATTTGGCTTTAAACATTTACAATTCATTTATTTAAATAGTTCCTAAGCAAACCACCTATTGAGAAAATGATTCCTAGATGTTATCCTTAAGGTAAGAAAATCAGCATGCATCAAGTATAGAGGAAGAACACTGGACATGCCTAACAATTATGAAGGTTCGTGTTTGGTTCCCAGTTCTTGGTGTCTGGGCCAAGCAGTGCTTAAATCTTCTTCAGAAAGTACTTGTGATTGGTTATTACATAATGTGAGCAGAACCAAAATAAGTGTCAAAGGGACATAAGTCAAAAAGAATTGATTAGGGAAGGGACAAAGAGAGGAGAATAAGAAAGAGAGGAGAGTAAGTCAGAATGTCTCTTCTGGGCTCCTTGGGATTCCAAAGGAGTGTGAAGTATATTCTGTGCTTGCCTAAGAGCTAGTAAAAAGAGAAAAGAAATTTATTTAGCTAGCTTCCATTTACTAATCTGAAAGAATACCACAGTAATCCATGGGAAGAGATAGGTTTCTTATCACTACTGAACTCTGAAGGAATTTTGTTATATAGGAGTTGTATAAATAGTGACACTGTGTGTATTTTTTAAGTTGAACATTTGAGGACATAAAGACCATTTAAGTGCAGTTATATACAGAAGCAATGTTTATTTTAAATACATTATGTTTGCCAGTTAGGTGTTTGTATAATGGGTATGATTTTAATTCTTACAGTATCATTGCATAGATAATAATCTCTTGGATATTTTTATTTACCAATTCCATGTCATTCAAAAACCTTTTATTGTGCATCTGTTCTATGACACACACTGTAATAGACTGTGGGAATATAAAACAGAACAGTCATGCTACATGGGCAATGTAGTTCAGAAATAAAAAATGCAATAAAATTGTAATGTGTGTTTCAATAAAAGAAAAACAAAGTGCTGTAACAGTAAATGACATTCCCTAGAGTCTAGAGTGGTGTTTCCCAGTTTTCCTAATTTTAGAAATTAGTGAATTAGTAAAAAAAAAATGTTAAATGGAGATCAACACAAGTTGCCAAAATTTTGCTAGCAAAGACACTTTAAAAAGAAAAAAAGGACTGCTATGCCATCTTCTAACACTTTGTTCCATTTAAAGAAATATTAAATTAAATTTAAAATATAGAAAGAGCATTGAAATGAAGGGGCAGAGTTTTACCTAAAAGATAACCACCGGTCTTCCCCTGATACACACACACACACACACACACACCATGATATAGAAATACTACCACAAAAGGAGAGGTCTATTTCAGAATGAGAGGACCGCATCTCTCCTTAGAAAAGATAACGTTCATGCTAAAAATATGAGCATGAAACAGATAAGCAATGAGACAAAAAATAACATTCCATATCCAAAATATATATTGCTTTCCCCCATATTAATTTTGTATGATTGTTGTAACAAATTACACAAATTCAGTAGTTTAAAAAACAGAATTTATTATCTTTCAGTACACAGTGGGTCTTACTGACCTAAAATCAAGGTATCTGCTCCATAGCTTTTTGTGTAGATTCCAGGAGATGATCAGGTTCTTTGCCTTTTCCAGCCTCTAAAGACTGTCTCCATTCCTGGGCTCCTGGGCTCTTTCTTATCATGACACCCATCAGGCCAGTATCTTTAACTCTTTCCCTGACTTTGACACCAACTCTGTCCCCTTCTTCCACATTCAGAGAATGTTTATTATTTGAATTGAGATCGATCAGAAAAGTTTAAACGAACTAAATCTTTTACAATAAGCAGTAAGCTTGCCTTCTTATTTCTAGGCAAGCCTCTTTCAAAGCTACTGATCATACAGATAGCCTTGAAAAGATAACCCACTTACTCACTGGTAGTATTATCAAAAATATTAGAGTCTTATGGAAAAGTATGACATATCTTTATATAGTAAGCTGATACACAGTCTCAAATATAGGGGCTGGTTCTTAAAAATCAGTTGGTTGGTTTTTTTTTTAAATTTTATTTAAGGAGAAAAAGAAAAAAACAGAAAAAGGGTACAAGTTATACAGAAGTTCAGAAAAAAATAAACAATAGGAAATCACAAGTTAATACATTACATATTGTTATCTTAGAAATAGTTGTTCAAGTTATAAAAATTAAAGCATATAAAGTGGACTTTCAAACAGTGAGACTGCAAACAGTTTTGTTCAATGATCCAACAAAACTCAGTAATATGGTTATCTATCCTATATACTTAAATATATATGCAGTCATATCCTTTAGAGCACTTTCTTTTCCTTTCTTTTGTACAATGACAATTACACATTTTGGGTTTTATTATTCCCACGGTGCTTATTACTTTTTTTTTTGAAGAGAGTAAAACCAAATGTGACATAACAGAACAGAGTCAGTCAAATCAAAAGGATGGACATAATAGATAATGTAAAAACAAAATATTAGGTGATCAACAAGAGTTACCATATTGCCTCTTGCTATCTTAAAAAGAATTGCCTATATCATCAGTTATAATAAAATTGAACAAAACAGTAAAGAATAAAACCAAAACACTGGAGACATTAGAGGACTTCAAAAGAAGATAATAGTCAACCAGAATGGGCGTCATAATGAATCTTATTGTCTTCACAGTTGTTGCCTATACTTTCGAACTTGGTATTACCAAGCAAAGCAGAATAGAGGAAAATCAGTCAAAACAAGATGGGGAGCGTAATACAGGGTTTCAAATCAAGTTAATAGGAAATCAAAGTGGGTTACTATAATATATCCTGCTATTTTTTATTTTTCCCTTAATTAAAAAGCTAAAAATAAAAAAGTAAATAATTTTTAAAAAGGAGATTGAGATAAAAGAGGGCATAACAACAAAACTGCGCAGGTCAAAGCATAACCATTTAAGCAAAATAGTGTTTCACCACAAGATATCCTGACATAAAAGTAGTGTCTCTTTCCTTGAAATCCTTGAGTATAACTTTGTATAACTGTAGCACCAAACATATCAAGACAATGTAAAACCATTCAAGAGAATAACAGTATTACAGGGTATTTAGAACCAAAATCAGTTGGTTTTAAATTAAAAGATATGATTTTCTTATTTCAAATACCCATTTTTAAAATTTATTATATGTTCAACTCAACTTGTATCTATTTGTGTATTTGAGTAGAAGTACCTAGAAAAGTGTCCGGTTACTTGTGTTGATACCATCTCTTATTAATTAATTCCAAGTAGAAACACCTTGATTTTTGGAAAATTTAATAAACAAGTGATTAATGCAAAAGGCAGCTTGACCAAGTTCACTATGTGGAAATAAATATTAGCAAATTTACTAATTAAGGCCTTGGTGCAGACACATAATTATGAAAGAAAACCAGCTGCCAATACTACCCACCAACAAATGGAAAGCAAACAAATTCATTTCCACATATTAAATCTAAACCTATCCAGAAAGCAAGTAATGACTGCAACAGCTTGAAAAGACCCAATCAAACAAACAAATGACTGCGTTTGACCTTAGAAGTACAACACTGATAAATTTAGTAATAAGATTATGTCCTGCCTACATACTTTGGTAGCTCTAAGGGTGAAGATTACAAGGAAGTGCTAAACTATCTAATGATAGAAAAGAGCTGGGTCAGAAGAAAAAGGCCATACATAAAAAGGACTATACCCTGTCTTGATTGTGTAGAATTGGAGACAGTAGATGTATCACCAATGAGACATGCTCTTCCAGTGAAGTTTTCCCCAGAAGTAAGAGGGAGGGTGAGGCCAGGAGGTTCACTGCTTCTGCAGCTGATTGTTACTTCCTGCTGTCCCAGTGCCTCCCCTCTTGCTCATCATTAAAAGTCTTTTTCATTCTCAATCCCCATTGGCTCACATGACACCCCTGAGTCCGACAGCACTTCCTCTCTGCCTTTCATACTCTTCATCCAGACTTTCAGTTCCATTTCTCCCACGCTCCTTCAGGAAACAAATCACTACTCTCAGAGCTTTTACTGGCTTTCTTTCTGGCAGCAGCTAATGGGCCCTTACACTTCTCTTCAAAGACTGCTGTCAGTGATCGAGGCTATCATGCACTCCATCTCAGCTGTTAAGTCCTCCAGCCAGGGCCTCATCATAGACCTCCTAGCTCAGTCCTGGAGCTTCCTCCTAGGAACTGATTTCCTCAGTTATCCAAGGATAAGAACACTTCAGTATGAAGGTGAGATAAATTTGTAGGGGTCACCCAAGGAGGTCTCCTGCCTCTGGAGGAGGAAAGAACTCCACAGGGGATGCATGCTTTCACATCAACATTTCCCCTGCCTTGTATTCATAAACTTGAAGTGACCTGCTACTCCCAAAAGTTCTTATCCCCTGTGCAAATGTACAAACCTGTTCTCTGCTGATGTATTTTGAGCATTGTTTTTCTTCTCTGTTTTAACCTAGAGGACTTGACTTTCTTTTTGGGGGAGGGGAGTCTGTAATCTCAAAGTCTGAAAGACACCTAATCCAACTACACACCTACATCTTAGACACTGTCACCACCCAAGAGTCCTACAGTTGAAATGAAATCTGCTTCGTCCCATGATAATCTGCCCACCCCTGCACGATTCTGACCTGGAGAAATATTTAACCTGCATTCACTGGAATCTGCCTACCAGAAAGTTCCATTGTCTGCTTCTACTCACTGCCACCCAGATGTCACCACCCCATCCGTGGTCAGAACCAAGGTTGCTGCTTCCCGGTACTTAGCACCTACTCTTTGAACGTGGGCCCACAAGGAATTTTGTTGAATGAGTGAATAAATGAATGCTTATGTTTTTTGCTTTGTGTCTAGGACCTCTATTAAGTATAATCTGGTTTTCTCCAGTCCATAGGTCCTTTCTCCTTTACCTGTTTCTCATAAGGGAACCCCTCTAGTTCACTTTCTCTGATTTTCTCTAGGATATCTAGATTTTTCTAAATGTAAAATACTATGTCTGCATTTTTGCATACCGTTGTCTGTAATCATATGTGTATATAAAATTTAATGTATTTTTCTAAATAAATAAAGTCACATCAAAGTACAGAGAATGAGCAACAAAAACAATTTCACTAATTTATGAAAAATATATGTTGACTTTCTCCAAATCTACTAGCTGAATGTTTTTGTTAAAATTAATGCCAATTTTTGGAGAGAGCCATTGCTATATTATTAACCCATTTAATGAAAAGTTTGAACCACAATTCTATATTTCCTGAAACCAATACAATTTTTCCATTTTTCCCATCTGGTCTAAATATAAAAATAACTTTGGAGTTTTTTGAAATATATATTTTATCTTTTTGCACTTTACTTTTTCTCTTAAATTATATTTCACATACATGTTATATTATCATTAGTGTTTATTATTATAATTTCATTGTTTTAATAATACTTCATCAATGTCCCAATTATTGCTAATTTAAAATGTTTCCAGTATTCTATCTTACAGAAAATTCTGCGAGGAATGTTAGCAAAGTCATCTTCCTAAATGTCTTGCTGTGTTTTTAAATCTTCCCTTTGCTTTATCATTCAAAAGAAATTTTCAGTTTTTATGTGTTTTCTTATTTGTGTGCTCTTTATTTCCAGCTTTACATCACTGCAGTATAAAACTGACTTTTCATCAAAACTATTCATTAACCCACAAAACATAATTTTAATGAATGTCACATGCAAATTTTTAAGCTTGTTCTTGCTTAAAAATGACTGGCATTTCTGTTGCCTCATGAATATAAACACCAAGTGATGCTAAGCCCCACGCTAGGTACCAGTGATTCAAGAGTGAACAAGGCAGATCCCTGCCTGTATGGAGTTTAATGTCTAAGAATAAAGAAGTGAAAATAAATATGTATATTGTGACTGAGCAATTTGAAACAATGTTACCTATAGAAATAGCTTTACCCTTGACCCAGAGTTTAGGGAACCCAACGCTAGCCCCATCCCCTGAGCTGTGACTCTCTGTACTGTGCACAGTCAGGGAGACGGGTTGTGCGCTCCTGGGCTTGCCCATCTGGACCCACAGCCGTGGATACCAATGATACAAGAACTCCCCACTCAGATACCTCCAACTCACCCTCCCAGGCAGAGCCCATTTCTTTACATCCACTTTCCTGAAGATAGACCTTATGGGTGATGTGTCTACACAGACAGGTGACAGTGTGGGGGAAAGTATATGCAGAATTTTGGTCACTTTTTATTCTGAAAAAGAATCCATTCCTTGAAGTTCTGTGTGGAGGCAGGAATGGGATAGGAAGACTGAGTAGTCAAAGACTTAAGCCCAGGGACCAGGGCTCCCTTCTCCTTGCAGTCAGGTTTTTTTGCACAGAACTCTGAGGGTTCTGAGAATTCTAATTTGAAACTAATTTTCCAGGTGGTTTTGAAGATATATTTGTCAAAAGTAGGAAGAAGAAGGAACATAATTTATTTAATAGTTTGTTAGCTTGATCTATAGTTTTATGGAGTGGGCCTTCATTGTATTCTTGTCCCCAGCCCTGCAAATGTTGGGGTAAGCCTAGTATGAGGTGCTGTGGGGACAATCCAGCAAGGAAATCTAAACACGTGTGAGTCATAGAAGACCTCACAAAGTCAGTCACGGTTCAACAGAATTAGTGTAGCCATAGATATTCTACTCATGGAATCCACCACCATTATAAGAGAGAAAAATTATGTTTGTCTTTACAAATGTCAAAAACATATTTTATCCAGGGCTTAGGAAGCTGAGGCATGAGGATCGTATAAGTTTAAGGCCATCCTGGGCTACATAGTGAGTTCAAAGCCAGCCTGCTTTGCATAGAGAACCTGTTCCAAAAAACAAAATGTACATTATATATATTTCATGGAATCCAAAATAATAGTTGCATTCAAACTAATATTCTACAATAGCAACACTGCTACATAATACATGTTATCTCTATGAACTTAAATAATGGCATCACACTTACATGGTAAATAATACTAGTGATTTCCTTTAAACTTAACCAAAGGCAAACTATTTAACATGGGTCTTGAATTTCTAGCCAGTCCATTTTGGCTAATGTTAATTTCTTTTCCCTTTTCTGGTGGTTTTATAAACTGTTTACTGTAAAGACCTACGTTTTTGTAATTTTCACCTCGTCCTATTCTGTTGTCATAGTTGCTGGTCTACACTTTCATTTTAAGACATGAATTTCATAAAATTGCCTTCTGCTTGTTAAAACACACTATTACTTATTTCAGATTTTCCTTTCAAGATTCAGTGAGAGCCTGCATTTTACTCTCTACAGTTTGGATTTGTTTGGTTAGTCACTGCCCGGAGCTGGTGTTCAGACCAGGAAGTGACTCATTATTTTCCCAAATGGTTCCTGTGTCTCAGTTATTAATCTGCATCAGCTGGAGGCAAGTGAGTTTCCCCACCCTCCAGTCTTAACACATAAGCAGGAACTTGGCATAGAAAGAGAGGTGGGGGGCATTTTGGTCTGGCGTCCTATGAGGAACAAGCAGTTAATCTAATATAAACAAGTCACAGGTCATATGGAAATTTTAATTTTTACATGTCTATTTTAAAGTTGTTTGCCTGCTCACTGCCAGGAATCATCTCTTAGCTACTGTGTCTGCAAATTCATTCATAGTCGTCCTTCTCTTTCTGTCTGTCTCTGTCTCTCTTTATCTTTCTGTCTCTGTCTCTCTCTGTGTCTGTCTCTTTCTCTCTGTGTCTCTCTCTCTCCTTCCTTCCCTCCCTCGCTTCTTCTTCTTCTTCTTGTTCTTCTCTCTCTGTCTCTCTCTCTCTCTGTCTCTCTCTCTCTCTCTGTCTCTGTCTCTCTCTCTGTCTCTCTGTCTCTCTCTCTCTCTCTCTCTCTCTCTCTCTGAACTGGAAATTTCCAGATAAGAATTTGATGTTTTGGTGGTAGAGTTCAAAGGATTTTATTAAGCACTGAGTGGAAAAAGGCAAACCATTTTTAGGAAACAGCAATTTGGACGTTACTCCCTGGCTCCCTCTCACATTTTATAATAGCCTGAGATGCTGCCTGGTCTCACAGTACATTTTCAAAGAAAATATTTCATTTTGACCTTGTATAAGATATCATTCTTCCCTCCACAAAAATTTAGGCTTTCAGATAATTTTTGGGTGTCAAGCATATTTGCGCGCAGCATTCCCATATTACATAGGGCTTTCTGACGTGTGCTTTTGCTTTTTGGTCCTTTTGCATTTCATAAATCCATGAATCACAGACGCATTCACAATATGCCTGTTAGTGCTCTTATTCACTTAAACCCAAAGACTTGGCAAGATCAGAATTTGCCTAAAACTGATTCTTCCATCAGTCATCAAACATAAATTTGAAAGCACATGTGATCTATGAAAGTCTCTCCCCGTAGAATCCCCCACGGTATCTCCTGGCTGTGTCTACACTGGGTCTTGCTCTTCCACTGCCTTCACCTCTTTTTTTCTCCCCTGTCACACCCACAGCTCACATCTTGCAAACAATAACCAAACGGGATGATAGGGCACTGGGAAACTTGCACTCAGCACTCTGAAGGCGCAGTTCATCCTTGGTCGTCCTCCCTTGAAGAGGCACCTCCATTCAGCTCTGTCGTGCCTGTTCACCTGCTCTCTCGCTGACCCCAGCCTCTGCTTCTCCCTTCCCTGCTGGGTCCTCTGAGAGAAGTCCCCAGTCTTCCTGACTCCTCCCTTCTGGAGGTGCCTCAGTGAATTCTGGTGGAAAGAAATTCTGAACTAAGCCTAGGAAATCTTTTACTTTGGAACAGCGCCATAAACCATGGTATCAAGTCTCATACAATCCCACACTGAGTGCAGATTGACAGGAAGGAAAATCAAACTCACAAATAATTCATGACCCAGAGACAGACATTGATACTGTATAGTGCTATATAGTATAGTACGGGACATATTTATACTAAGTAAATTCATTATTATTTATCTAAACTACCTAAATTATTTATTCAAAATTCAATTTTAACTAGGCAGTGTGTGTTTTTGTCTGCCAAATCTGGTCACCCTGTTACATCTCCTACCCTAATAGGCATGTTTTCTTTTGTATACACCTCCACTAGCAATCCTATACATTTAAAAAATAGGGAAATACTAAAACCATATTTGGGGAATAATTCTTCTCAGAAAATTGGTAACATTTTGCCACCTGTGCACTAGGTAAAAAAATTTTGTCTCATTCCTTTACTGATTGCTAGGATGTTAATGAATAAAATCGTGGTTTTTAGTTTACATTTTTAAATGGTTTGGAAGTTAAAAGTTCAATGTGTAATAACTGTTAAATCACTACATACAAAGTATTTCAATTCACTTTGACCAGGAGTGATGATGGAATGTCTTTACTCAAATGTAAATAAAAGATAAAAGTTTTCAACTAAAGTATTGCAAAGAAAAGAGAGTACATTCATATAAAAAAGGAACATATTACTTGTACTTCCTCTACTTGTATTAGTTTATTTTCGATTGTATGAAGCTTAATAAGAAGAGCTTAGTTGGCTCATAGATTTGCAAATTGAGAGTCCAGACCCATGGACGACCTCACCTGCTCTGTCTCTGGTGAGGGTCCGTGGCAGGGTCACAACATGCTGAAGAAACACAGTATTCAAACCGTATGACTAAAGCTTTTTTTTTTTTTTACAAGTGTAAGAAATAATTTTTTAGCTCTATAAACCAAAAACTGCTATTTTAACCATGATCGGGAAGTTTTGTGCTTTGGAATGGGATTAGATTTTTATTCTTTCATTAATTTAAAAAATTTTAACTGAAAGTCTCATGTTGGTTCCATTTTTTATTTATTCTCACCATAATATTGTCAGCCATGCACTCCTTGAAACTAGAAATGATTTCAAGTCATAATGAGGACTGCATATAAGATATTTGTGACTTGTCAAGCTCACAAGAAATAGAGAATTGCATCTGAACTTCTGCCCTATCTATATCAACTCACTGTCAATTTTTGGACAGTATCATATTTCAGACAGTCACTTTATAAATTTAGGCACCTGGAGAAATTCTTTAGCAAACTATAACGTTTTCTGGGTGAATTGACAGAGACATTAACAATAAAGACATTTTTAGATATAACATGTAGGAGAGGTTGCAAAAATGGTTTTGCACTGCAGACTTTTCCAAGTCCTTATAATTAGAATGACCATAAATGATGGCAAATAAAGGTCTGAAGATTTTCTTTTGCTAATGTGCACCTTCTTTTCTTCTGCTCATAATTGCCAAAGAGTAGTGCAGAGACGAACATAAAGATTAGGCAAAGAGAAAGACGCTGCGTCTGCTCTTTGCATGTTTGGGAAATGACGTGGCATCGAAGATCACTAGAAGCCAAAGGCAGCTCTGCAATACTAATTAGGGAACCCAATTCTACTTCTGGCTTGTTCTGATATCGCTTGTTGGCAGTAACTAACACAGTGTGCAAATTTGACAATTGAGAGGTCAGTGTTTGATATCATCTCTCTTTCCTGGTCACTCAATATCAGTGCCATTTTGAGTGTTATTTTCACAACTGAAAATGATTTTACTGACCAAAATCCTTCAGGTATTATTCACGGTAAATGTAAGTTCGTAGCAACTGATACCTGAATTAATGTGAATTTCTTTTTGTTTCAGTCTTTGATTATACTAAGTCTGCTTATATACATTTTTATCTAAGAAGTTTGTTTTTTAAAAGTATGCTGATCTTTTAACTCATTTTTACTCAATTCATTTGTTCATTTAATTTTGGCATGACTAAAAAAGGTATATTCCTATAGTAATATGTATATATTTGCTAGGTAGAAGCCAGTACGTAGGAGTCTGGTATTTTAAAATGTAATGATTTAAGAGCATGCCTTCTGGGCTCTGAGCTATGCAAGTCTGAACAGAAATTCAGTTATTTACTATAGCTTTGTGACCTTGAAGAAGTTATTTAAACTGCCTAAGCCTAAGTCTTATCATCTATAAAATGAAAATAAATACTATATTAGTACTTATCTCCTACAATAGTGGAGGTAAAAGGCTTAGAATAATTAACTGCATATGTAAATATTCAATAAATACTTGCTATTATCATCACTATAAAACATATTTTCATTAAGTTTGTACTGCAGCTCACCATAGAAATATTTTAATTATCACATATCCTCCTAGGTTTTCTTCCCTCACACATTACTAGACAAAATATTAAGATAGAAAGTTTCTTTCCTTTGTATATAGTTTTCTCCTGGGGCTGCTGCTTATCATAAGCAAATAGACAAACAGGAAATTAGAAGTGGTGTCTCC
The DNA here is from genome assembly GCF_034190915.1 of Cavia porcellus. Taxonomy (NCBI): domain Eukaryota; kingdom Metazoa; phylum Chordata; class Mammalia; order Rodentia; family Caviidae; genus Cavia; species Cavia porcellus. Next base: position 5,875,865 of record NW_026947500.1, on the reverse strand, counting down.
ATGTTAACCTACATTTTCCAAGCAAGGTCAGTAAAGAACCACATCCTATGTGTCCGAGTAAATCTTGTCCTCACTTTCAGAAATGGAAAACATTTCCACAGAGCTTTTGAGAGACTCTGATAGGAAGGTATTAGTTCATGAGAGAGAAAGGAATGGTTCTCTCCTTTATGCAGGAGGACTGAGAGCCATGAAAGTAAGTTATCACCTGTTCTCACATCCCTTAAAATCCTGATTAGTTCTCTAGCAAAAGTACTCCTTTTTTGTTATTTCTCACCACCAGCTCTGGGAAACAGTACATAGATTTTTACACCAAGACTTCAAAGATTGTGCTTTAAATAGTCTTTTTTCTTCATATGAAGAAATGATTTGTATGTACTGTAGGAACTCAGTTTTCTCTGTATAATTTATAAATATTACTTTAAATACTCTTTCAGGAATTCAAATCCTCTTAATATTGCTCTCACTATTCAGATCATCTTACTATTCAGATCCTCTTTTTTTCTAAAGTATTTAAATTTGAAAGTAATGCTTTTGTTTCTAAGCTTTTATCCCCTCCTACTATTTTTCAAAGTCACATAGGTGAGATTAAACAACAAACCTTGTGAATAAAATATTTCAGAAAATTATAGAAATGGAAAATGTATTGAATTAAAATCAGGAATGTTATTTTTAACTTCTCCCTCAGCTATTTTTAAGCTATGTAACCTTGGACAGATCATGAGGCAGTTCAGAATCTAGTTTTATTACCCACAAAATAGAAGTCAATAGAGCCTCATAGAGCTTCAGCAAAGAAAAAACATGAGAATGTACATACAAATGTTATAAAAATTCCTAAGCTCCAGTCACATACATTTAATAATATAGGATTAACTGTTCAGCTGCTCTAAAGGCTTTGTTGTGTTTTATAATAGGAGGCCACACACGTGCTTTCTGACCATGTTAGGAGTCACAGAAGTCCGCGGCAGCCAGGGCATCACACACCACACAGTCTCCTTTTCCTTTCTGGGTATAGTGACAAGAGAGAGATTATGTAAAAACGTGCTCACACTTTGCCTGAAAGACTAGGGAATAATGTTCTTTTATCCTATTTTTAAGAGAAAACACTTTTAGAAAGTCATAATATTAACTAATATATTCCCATCATCTACATAATATAATATATTCTTCAAACTTTTTATTAACCCTGAGTGGCCATAAAATCTCAGCTGTTTAAATGGTTTTTTCAGATTTATAGCATACCATAAAAATTTTAGGTGTAAAAAAATATTTTTATGCTGAACTAAAACTGTCCCAGGCTCATGGAAATTTTATTTTTAAGAAAAGAAAACCTGATACGATGGTGCATGCCTATAATCTCAGCACTCTAGGAAGTTGAGACAGGAAGATCACAAGTTCAACCATGGCCTGGGCAACTTAGCAAATTAGCAAGACTGTCTTTCAAAAGTTAGAAAAAGGGGCTGGAGATTTAGCTCAGCAGGCATAAGCGCCTGCCTGGCAGGGTCAAGGTCATGAATTTGATCCCCCACCCCCCAAAAAAAAGATTTAAAAAAAAAAAGAAAGAAAAGAACACACTACTATCTCCTCCTAAAAAAAAAATTCAGTACAACATAAATCAAGATCTTAAACATATATTCCACTAGTAAAGGTTTTCCTAATGTAAGAGGATGGATCATATAACCTGAGAACTCCATTCTTTCTTTGTCTAGAATTAAAAATACCTTGGCAGTGACAAACGTTAATTTCTAGGATTCTTTATGTGTACAAACATATCTGAATTGTTCAGAAAGGGAAATTTCATAAGATGTGGTGCGTGCCTCAATTAGACTAACTTAAAAGTAACATGGTTAACTTGAAATAGAGTATGCCAACTTTTATCAAAAATATACTTAATCATCTTGTAATAAGATGCATTAAACCTACTTTTTCCCCTTTTCAAATTCTTTCTAGAAACATTTGTTTGAAAATTGGAGTTTTAACCAGATGCCAGCCCCATTTAAACTAAGTGGTAAGGAGAAAAAAATTGCCGTAGAAAAACATGTTCCAAAATGAATTATAGAAAACTCTAGGCCCTCGAGATGCTCTTTAAATAAATAAATAAGTAAATAAATCATGAACTTGTTGCAAGAAGAGAACCAAATAAGTTAATATACATTGTATACCACCTCTCAAATATTTGTGACATACTTTAATATGCTAAGTAGTTTTAATAGCCTACAGTCAAGCTTATTATAGTTTATTCGATCTTTGAAACAGTGACCATTTCCTGTCATATCAAGGTCACATCCCTTCCATGAGAAGTATTTCATTGGTATCACATTTTGATAACCTTCTTGATATCTTAAAGAACATAGTTTCAGAATTCCTTTTGTCTTGAAGGTACTCATGAACTAAAAGAAAATAAAGAACAGGATATGTAAAAACCCACATTCTCCCTTCATATGAGAGTATGTGGGTGAAAATTTGGCAAATAGACTTCCGGGAGAACATGGCGGACAGATAACAGCAACTACGGAGGCTCTCTGAAAGACTCGGCTCAGAAGCCAGGAATGGTGCGGACTAAGGAGACATAAGCAGGTGGAGATATGCTCTGCTGACTCAGGAGCGAACTGGGCTGAGAGAAACCAACTTGGAATGCAGTCTTGGTACTAAAACAGGAACAGAAAAGCCTCGGTGTGGAGGCTGGACCCCGCGCCATTGTAAGCCGCAATTTGGGTTTCCCGCCGCGCGGCGGCTGGCTGCCTCCACAGCGGCTCGGCAAGGAGAGACGCGCAGAAGCTCTGAGAACGGCAATCTGCGAACGGCAGGGAGGCGTGCACTGACTTGTGGTGAGGTGAGTGAGAGAAACTGACACTCTACCACAGTTTGACTCCAGCAGAGGACTTTCTGGGCCCGAGCAGTCCTGCGGGAGCAGGGCACGGTGGCAACTCCAGCCACACATCCGCCTCTCGGGCAGGATTGGTGAAAAGTGCCTGGCCTGCGTGACGCTGCCGGCGGACCTGGTAGGCTGTCCCAACCCAGATCCCAGAGCCTGACGGTGGCCGGGAGGGGAGACGCGTAGGCTGCCTGGTCCTTAACTCCCTGGTGCGCAGCGGTGAGCGGGAACACCTAACGGGTGCAATTCGATCAGGCTGTGGCTGACTGGGAGAGAAGCTGGGCCTCTTATATAAGCTTGCATATATAAGGAACAGAGAAGAAGAGGCAGCATGGGAAGAGGCAGCAACAAGAAAGGCTCCTCGGCCCCCAATTCTGAGAAACAGGCAATAGCAGACACCGCACCAATACACATAAGGCACCATATAGAGAGCCTCATAGACCAATTCAGGAATGAAGTTATCAACGACCTGAAGCTAGAAGTATGCAGAATAGTTAGAGAAATGCTAAGTACCACCCAAGAAAAAACAGGTGGTGGAATGGAAGAACAGAAAAAAAGGGGAGAATTGTTTGATGGAGAAAACAGAGAAAGCATAGAATACGTGAAGCAGGTTCAAAGGGACTACCAAGATACTAAGAAGTCTATCGAAGACTGGCATAACAGCTTGAAAAAAACTAAGGACAGACTATCTGAACTGGAGGGCAGACTTGTAATATGGGAGAATGAAATGAAAAACTTCTTAAAAATAACAAAGAAACAAACAGCAATAATACAAAGACAAGAAGATGATAAGAGGATCCATAACTTAAGGATTAAGAACATAAAAGAAGAAGTAGGGACACAAACAAGTGAACTACAAAAGCTACTCACAGAAATAATCCAGGAGAATTTTCCTAATTTAGCAAAAGGTAAAGATACTCAGATGTACGAGGCATACAGGACCCCAGCTACCTACAACCCTAACAGAGAAACACCCAGGCATATAATAATAAAAATTCCAGAAATTCAATACAAGAACAGAATATTAAAAGCTGCCAGAGACAAGAAACAGACCACTTACAAGGGAACACCCATCAGAATTACAGCAGATTTCTCTGCACAAACCATCAAATCACGAAGAGCATGGGGGGAAATAATTCAAGCTTTGAAAGATAATAATCTCCAGCCAAGATTGAGATATCCTGCACAACTGTCCCTGGAAATTGATGGAAAAACAAGGTGCTTTCAGGATAAAGAGGAACTGGGGGAATTTGCAACCACCAATTCAACCCTACAGAAAGTATTGCAGGATATTCTAAAAAAAGAAAAATACAAAGAACCCAGAAATGGTGGCGGGGAGGCCACAACGAATGGAGCAGAGAACAAAATGAAGAAGACAAACTGACAGCCACTGACAGAAAAAGAGCTCAACAGAAATGAGACAGAGAAGATTGGATGATAGGACAGCTATTTTAGAGAAAATGACATCTTAATAGGTAATACTGATTTAGTATCATCTTGTTTTGAAGTCTCATCTAGCTTTTGTTCTTCTGTCTCCAATGGTCTAAACAGGTTATATCTTATTGGATTTTATTATGTACGATAGTATAAGCAAAAACCTTTTAAAGACAAGGAGATTATACAGAAACCATTGTTCATTTTCTGTTAGTCAATTCTAAATACTCTGTAATGCTGTCATTCTCTTAAATGGTTTTACATTGTTTTGATATACTTAATGCTACAGTATATGAAGTTGTACTCAAGGATTCAAGGAAAGAGTCAATATGGTAACTACTTTTAGGTCGGAATTATCTGGTGGTGAAACACTATTCTGCTTAAATGGTTATGTTTTGATCTGCACTGTTTCGTTGTTATGCCCTCTTTTATCTCAATCTCCACTCCATTATTTACTTTTTTATCTTTATCCTTTTAATTAAAGGAAAAAAATAGCAGGATATATTATAGTAACCCACTTTGACTTTTCATTACCTTGATTTAAAGCCCTGTATTACTCTCACCATCTGGTTTTTAACTGATGTTCCCCTATTCTGTTTTGCTGGATAGTATCAGGTTCGAAAGTTTAGGCATCAGCTGTGAAGATAATGAGATTCATTATGACGCCCATTCTTGTTGACTTTTATCTACTTTTGAAGACCTACAATGTCTCCAATGTTTTGGTTTTGTTGGTTTTGTTCTTTACTGTTTTGTTCAATTGTATTATAACTAATGATATAGGCAATTCTATTAGAGATAGCGGGAGGCATTATGGTAACCATTGTTGATCACCTTGTATTATGTTTTTACATTATTATGTCCACCCTTTTGACTTGACCGATTCTGTTCTGTTATGTCACATTTGGTTTTACTCTCTTCCAAAAAAGTAATAAGAACCATGGGAGCAATGAAACCCAAAATGTGTAATAGTCATGGTACAAAAGAGAGGAAAAGAAAGTCCTCCAAACTATATAACTGCATGTATATTTAAGTGTATAAGATAGAAAATGATATCACAGAGTTTTATTGGATCATTGAACAGAACTGTTTGCAGTATCATTGATGGAATGTCCACTTTACAAGCTTTAATTTTATGACTTGAACAATTATTTCTAAGATGACAATATGTAATCCATTAACTAGTGATTTCCTACTGTTCATTTTTTTTCTGTAAATCTGTATAACTTGTACCCTTTCCCTGCTTTTTTTTATTCTTTTCTCCTTAAATGAAATTAAAAAAAAAAAAAAAGAAAATTTCGCAAATACACCCTTACAAATTTTTCCAGTTGTATAGATGAGCTTATTGGTTCTAATTTTTCACAACTCCTCTCCCTGCAAAGTCATAATACTGCTCATCTGTTCCTGGGTTGTTCTCAGGTTGTGACTTCAGGCATGGCCTTAATTGCTGGGGTATTAGTGAACCTGAAATTTGCAAAGCATTTAATGTGCTCACACAATTGTTATAATCTCTGGTCCTTCAGCCTTTTCCACGAGAAGAATATGTCTCATGGAAGATACCTATGTGCCATGACAAGTCGTAGTTGTCTTGGAGTTAACTTCCATCTGACTGCCAAGCCTCAGCCCCGATTGGCGACCTTGAGCCAACCTGTAGATATGTGGACAAGACTGAGTTTTGTTTTATGACAGTTAATTCGAGAGTGGTTTATTTTGCAATGTTTTCATGGTGATTGCTGACCATGAATATCACAATACAGGGCATTTGTTCCAAAATTATTAAGACTGTCATAAATGTCTCTAAGTAGAAGAAAAGATGAGAGTTAAATAAAGTTATGGTATCACAGAATATTGAATTTGTAGAGTAGTGTATTTTTAAAATTCCTTTAATTCTTCAGCTCTTAGAAGCTATGTTCTGATAAAAGCGTATAACTTTTGATGTTTTACTTGCCTTAGTAGAGTTATTCTAATATTTCTAAGGAAAATTTCTTTCACTTACATTTTAAAAATGAGGATATGTAAGACACCTAATTAATAGATATATAATTAGAAAAACAGTAGATCTACAATTTGTACATTAAGACAAAGGATCCCACAAAATTTCAATTATTATTAAATTTTTTTAAAATATAAATTTTCATTTTACTAATATTCAGCAAAGGGGAGGAAGTTTATCAGAAAATTCTCTGCCTTAGGAGCCAGTAGTCCTGTAATAAAAGCCACCAGCTCACCAGCCAGCTCTCTGCCACTAACTAACACCTCTATCACTGATCTTGACTAGAACCATCTATTTTTTCTCCTGTAGCACCTTCTCTGTCTCTGTCTCTGTCTCTGTCTCTCTCTCTCTCTCTCTCTCTCTCTCTCTCTCTCTCTCTGTCTATGTCTCTTCCCTCCACTTCCATATGGTCTTGTATCTTGTGCTTCTTGAAATACACAATTCTATTTTCTCAACAAAATGGGTGCGGATAAGAATCAAGTCATTAATCTTACCTGATTATCTGGTTATTCAATAAATTTTGACCTATTTTCCTGCCTATTCTACATCCTACTAGTTCCCTAACTGTAGTCCAATAATGAATGAGATAGAGATAGCTAGAGATAGAAATAAAAATGTAGGCATTTTAAATGTGAAAGCAGTGTTAATGATAGCTGTTGGGATTCTGTGAGTTGAAAAAAAGCATTATGTTTCACCTAAGGTATTAAGGATTTAGGTAAGACAACAGACCTAGACTGGAATCATCTCTCTAGTGCTTACTGTCTCTTAAGTTAGTCCTCTCTCTTAAACCCCATTTTATCATCAGAAAATAAGGAGTAACAATATTTAATAAGAAACCATCTATAAAAGACCTTATACAAAAAGACTTAGCACAGTGCCAAACACATACCTCTCTACAAATTCTATTATAATTATTGTACAATATATGCACTTAATATATTTACTTTACAGTACAAATATCTAACTTAAAACAAGCATGCTATTAACATTGTTTTTATTTTAAAATCACCAGTTTGTTGAGTTAAAATGTAGGAGTGGAAAGGAAGATTTATTGTATTAATTCATCTCAGTCTTGCCACGTTTCTAATCTGCTTTACACATTAGAGAGCTGAAGTTTAGGGGTTTCCCTAAAAATACCCTGAAGGTTAATGTATATCATCTACATGCTTCAGAGCATAAGCAAATTACTGGCTGGTCAAATCAAGGTGAAGCCTAGTGGAATGAACCCACTGTGGCCACACCTCAATTTTAAGGCTACCTGGGAAAAAGAAAAAGGCTGAAGTGAAGCTATTTTAACAAATAGGAGTAGGAGTGATTAATTACTTTTACTGTCATTCAACAGCTTGTCACCCAGGGAGTAACCTCATTTCCCATAAATTTAATAGAGGTCACATCACAGCCTACTTATCTGAGAAGCGTTGCTCCTGAAACCCTGATGGTACTTTTAAGTCCACTGATGTGTGAACATAATTCTCTTCATCTCTTAGCCCTACATACTTTGTCTCTCCTGGGGAGACACTTGGGTAGATCTATGTGGCACCATGTGGAAAGTTACAAGTGACAAGCTCTTTGATTCATTCCTCTTTCATTAAAACCAGTGGGTGTTATTCTACAAGATAGAACTTCTTTCCACTCTGTTAGGGGAGTATGAAAGTATATTTATTGAAATTCACAACCATTAGTCATAAGACTTATGCAGACTTGAACATTCAGTTTGGTGTCTAAAAAGAAATTGAAAAGATCCCATCAAGGAATTTGCAGTTTAAAATGAAGGCTAATTCCTCCATATGCGTTAATCTACACAAAGAGACAAAAATGCAGGATAACTTAAAAGAGTTATCAGACACCAGCTGGAATTTTCAAACCCCAAAGTATAAGAAAGAACAGGTGGTTAAAAGTAAATCTTCATCGTAGCTCAATGGCATAGCGCCTGCCTGGCAAGCACTAGGTCGTGAGTTCGATCTCTGGTACCAAAAAAACCCCAAATAAACAAAGCAAGTAAATCTGCACCTATACATGTGGAATGCCCAATTCAAAGACTAAAAAACATGGTTTCTGTCACATGAGGAGCCCAAAGAATAAATAAAAGGCAAAATAAAAGATAGAAAAATAGGAAATATGGAGAGAAATCTTTTTCAAAAGGGCAGGAGATCCAGAGATGGAGGGAGAGAAGAGGAAGGAGAGTGAAAGGGATTAAGACACCTGAACCATTTGCCACATGGGTAAAAGCAATTTTCTGAAGGTGTTCAATTCTGTAGGATGAGAAAAGCAGAACATGCCAAAATACCAGGTTCCCATGACTAAATCTATCTTATTAACAACAAAAATGAGTGAGAATTTAAAAGACTAATGTAAAAAAATTAAGTAGATAACCCATAACTGATGAAATATAAATGACAGCCATGTTTCTGAATGGCCTAGACTTACAAATAACAAGGAAAGTCACTGATAATATTTTAAATAGTAGAGAGCCCATACATACCTTCTTATTTAGCTTACGTAAAACATAAAAACAAAAGCAATGGAATTTTTAAGTAAAATAGAAACAAGTCTCCATATATTTATGTATGAAACTAAGATAAACTAAATATTCAATAACATTAATAAAACAAGTAAAGCAAGAGCAAAATAATAAAAACTACAATTAATGAATTGGAAAGAATAAGATAATCATCTGAGAATGTGTTATTCTTACTCAAGGCAGAATATAAAAATCCTGGCAATTCTTGCTAAGAAATAAACATAGTAAACAAAACTGCATACTCCTGAGAATAAACAGGAGGATGATACCATGAAAATCCAGGCATTTAAAATATTCCAAGAATATTGTGTTCTCTACAGTGACAATATATTTTTAAATCTGGATGAAATCAGTAATTACATAGCAAAAGAAAAATTAACAAAGTTAATACAAAACCTTGTAATCTGAGCAGAACAATAATTAAAAGAGCTAAAAGAAGTTTAGTTCATAATTTTTTCAATCATTTATTTCAAAATGTTCCAGAGAATTGAAAAAGATGGAAATCTTCCCAGTACTCTTAAAAAGTTAGCTTAAGGCCAATCCCAAAACATGGCAAACATTACTCATAATAAATTACATGTTGGGAAAAATCGAATTACACATATACTAAATGAAACTAAATCAATAAAACCAGAATGGCCTAATTTTAAAATGAATAAAATTTATGAACAAGTAAAATACACATACACATTGCCAATAAATATGAGGTGGAGATAGTCACGTATGTAAAGTGAGCTGCCACTTTTGCCCATTCGATTAGCAAAGAGTAAATCGATTAAAAAGTCATTGAAACCTAGTGTGGGTGAGGTAGACAATAAAGAACTTCTCAGTAACAGTGTAAGATTTTCCTAGAGAGCACAGTCCGGTGTATATTCTGAAGTGGAGGGGGGGGAATTGGATTATATAACCTGACTCAGCAATTTCAATGTGCAAGAATGCATTATGTAATAATTTGGAAACGTTTAAACACGGGACAAGATATGTACAGTACAAACTGATATACATTAGTTATGCCACAGAAATTTCAGCGTCGTAAGAGAAATTTTTACTGCAGAAACAATTAAATTGGACTTTCACAAAATTACACAAACATTTAAAATAGTGATATCTCTTTACTAATGTGGAAATGGTCACAGTATTTTAAAAGAAAACAAGATTTATGTATCACTATGAGTAGTACTAATATCACCTTTGTAAATGGGTGGAGATAAATAGATATATCTAATATGCCGATATGGATACATGCACATTCATAACACATATCCACACTAATAGCTAACAGTGGCCACTTCAGTAGAACAATTTCTCAATCATCTAAATTTCTAATACTTTAATACATTTATTTTTGTTTATCTGAGGTGAAAAATCAGTCTGAGTTTTTGTCCTAATCTGTTGTGATTCTGTACTTTATTAAATAAATTTTAAATGAATGCATAATATGTGCATATTTGCTTAAGGGCTTGCCATATTGTTTTCACAGTGGCTATACCATTTTGCATTTCTGGTAGCAATACATGCGTGATTAGTTTTCTCAGCATTTAGCCTCTGATATAGCTTGGCCTTTATCATAGGGGTGCAGTGATATCTCACTGTACTCTGGGGGGGATTGTTTGTTGTTTTATGCAGCTTATGCAGATCTCAAACTGCACACTTCTAATGACAAATGATATCTAACATCTTTTTATGTGCTTATTTTCTATCTGCTAGCCTTTTGATGAAATGCCTGTGTCTTCTATTCAAGTTAGATTAATTTGTTCTTCTTTTAATTTTGAACTTTAACTCCATTGCAGTCAGAGAATTTTCTAAGAAGGATTCCAATTTTTCAGTTTGTTGAGATTTAGTTTGAGACAGGATATTACATAGGCAATTTTCCCATGGGTACCCCAGAAAAATGTGCATTCTGCTATCGTCAGGCAAAAGGTTTTTTATATAGGTCCATGTGCATTGTGCCCATTACATCCTGTTCGTTGATTATGTTGCTCAGCTCCATACTTTCGCCAGTGTTTCTGTCATTTGATGAGAGAAAAATATTGAATTCCTTAAATGTAGCTGAAATGAGTTGATTTTAATTAGCATATCCTAATTTTTCAGTCAAAGGACATGACAAAGCGTCAAATATACAAAAGCATAAAAATATACTGAGAAACAGATCAAGAATTAGTAAAATAAACCAGACACACAATTTTAAATATTTCATGATTTCTCTTATATGAGAAGTCCAAAGTATTTAAAATGCAAAATAAAAAATAGGTAATAGGAAGCAGGGAAACAGATCTTTTGCAAAAGAGAAGGGGACCAACAGATGGAAAGGAAAAGGTCGGGGAAAGTGGATGAAAAAGAATTAAAATGTGTTAGGACACATACCAACTCCTCACAATGAATATAATCATTATGTACAGCAAACGTGTACTGAAAAAAAGAACTAATGAATTATATGGAGGTAGGGTTGTTGGTAACTTTTTTTTTCATCTTTAGACCTTTTTGAAACTTCCAAAATCAACATAAAAATCTTGCACTGGGGATTTAGCTCATCGGCGTAAGTGCCTGCCTTGCAAGTGTGTGGTCGTGAGTTCGATCCTTGGTACCGATAAAAAAGAAAAAGACAAAAAAAAAAAATCTTAAACCATCATGACTGACTGATGATATATCTATTTACAAATATTTGTTCAAACAGTGCCACATTTATCAAGATTTGTTGTGCTCTCCTATATTTCTAGACATTCCTCAAAATAATTCCCCAGGATTATCCTGGGCAAACACTCATAGTAATAATGAGGGAGTACCTACTAGCAGGATAAGTCTTGGTAAGAACAATCATATGTAAAGAAAATGCTCAGAGGAAATTTTTTAGAGTGTGACTACTATATGACATTTAATATTGATTACTTTATTCTTGAGTCTTGTTATTTTTATTTGCATTTTTTAAACAAACTTGGAAATTGTAATTTTTGAAAATACACATAATACCTGTTATTTAAATGAACTTGGAGAAACCTAAGACAGTGTGCATTAATATCATTACAACAAAGTACATTGTTTTCAGAAAATGATCACATATTTTGTAATATATATTGTCTTATTAATGTCTGAATTGTCATTTTAAAAATCTATACTTACAGAGCTTTGGGGTTTGTATGTTTGTTTGTTTTGTCTTTTTAAGACAGGGTTTCGCTACACAGTTCAGGCTGATCTTGCACTCACTCTGTAGCCTACACTGATCTAAAATTCATAGTGATCCTCCTGCCTCAGCCTCCTAAATGTTGGGAATATAGGCGTGTGCACAGCATTTATAAGAGTTTTAACTGTTTTTATTCCTAAATATTTTGCTTTTAGTATGTCCACACTTCATTCAAAAATAGTTTAAAGTTCCTTTTGAAATAAAAGAACACCTAATATTATTTTTCACACTCAGAGTCTTCTTACTGGTCTTCTTCTTCTATTTCAGGTAGTTTTCCCCTTAGCTCCCTGCTAGAGATTTTCACCAAAGATTTGAAGAGTATATTTTTAGACAAGCAAAGGTTGGACACAGTCACTCTAACTACACTGAAACCAATTCAAACCACATTAAAGTCTATCTTCTGGAGAATTAACTTTGCAGTCTGTAACAATGAGTGCATTAAAACTTAAAACTTCGTAAAAATCCTACAATGTTTCTTGACAGTCTGATGATAGTGTTCTGTCTATACAGACCTATATTATTACCTTTTCATTTAACTTCAACTCATTTTATATCAGTTCACCTTACTTCCCAGTGGACTTCAAAAACTATACTCCTTTGGAAGATAACAAATAAAACAATCTTTGATAAAATCAGTGAAGTCCTCAATTTTACGCTATATGATTGATACAGATTACCACACGTGCACAAGCCTTCTCAGCAAGCTGCCTGTTTTGCCATTTTAATCCAAGCTGAAAAATGATCCTTGCCTTTCCCTGGTGTTTCATAATTTGAATTCATAAAATATTCTCATTTGTGTATTAAGACTGATCATTATTATTCCTTTTCTATCCTCGAGTCTCATAGAAGTAGAGACTTCTGCAGACATTAGAAGATGTAGCATTTGTTCTCTACTTCTCTCAGTGTTCACAGACTGACTTTTCAGTATCACAGAACCCGAAGGGTGGCTTCCTCTGTCAGGAAAGATCTGAATGTCCTCGTGGAAGTAACTCCCTGACTGCTCTCTGAATGACCTACAAAGTCATCTCGTAAAAAGTGGCTCGTTCAGTCTAGCAGATCAGAAACTAACAGGGACAGAAAGAAACAAAGAACATACATAAAGTGGAGCTTATTTTGTATGAAGATTTTATGTAAAGAATAATTTGTGTATTTAAGACTTGGGGAAGTGCTGATCTCATTTAAGAGATACAACTGGGAAGTGTACAATTTTAGTGCTTTGATGCATGGATAAAGCTGTATAGTTGTGTTCATTTTGTTTTTCATTGTTTTGTGCTTTGTAGTTATGACATGCAATTTATTTTCTGAAAGACTGTCCAGGCAGTTCTGGGTGCTGTGAGATGAGGTTGGTATAAGGCAGGATATGCTGTCTTAGGCAGCCATTTATAAACTACAATATTTTCTAAAATTATATTTTAAGGTCTGTTTATAGCCACATTGACATTTCTGGAGTGAGACTCTCAGAAATAATTACTAGCTGTGTGTTAAATATTTCATCTGTTCTATCACCAGTCTCGCTGAGTATTCTCCACACCGCATCCAACAGCACTGACCAAGGTCATGCCCTTTTGTCTTCCACAAAGTCTTTGCTATTCTTCTTTTCTTTTTTTTAAATAATTGAGAAAATGTTTTGTAATACTTTTCCTAAGTATTAGGAAAAGAAATTATCATAAAAGAAAAAAGCATGAATAAATGTTGACACTGTTCTGAAGAGTAATTTGGGGATTAAACCCCTATACTTGTTCATGAGTTATTACCAGAAAAAGCATTAATAGGTTGTGTACCTAAACAGTTACTATAATTATGAAGAAAGAGATTAACATGCTAATGGAAATATGAAAGGAATAGAGAATAGATAGTCACATATAGTTAAAATAACATTTATGAAAAAGCCCAATTAATTCATATTGAAATATGAAGGCAACAATTTTCATCTGGAAAGTGGTTATAGATGTTCAATAAATATTTATTTACTTAACATTTTTTGGCCATCAAACTGGGAAAGGGTTTTAAAAAAACAATGTAAATCTACAACATTGACAAAATCTTCAGAGAAAATATAGTAGCATTAGTTGACTATCAATTCAAACTATACACGGTTATCTAGATTCTGTATTTTTATAGTTTATATTTTTGGATAAAACTCAAATATCCAAATTGCATTTTTGAAAAATTGGAATTGACAATAGTGTTAATGTAAATGGCAAGCCAGTTTTAAGTAGTAATCTATAAAAGAAAAGTCTTGAACTACATCACTTAAAAAACAATTTAAACTTATTTGTATAAAATAGACAGCAGCATTAAATATTCCTATCTCCAATGAGAGTGTCCCCCCAGTATTTAAAGTGTTAGACAGGGGAGTGAACATTTAAATTTTAAAAAACTCTTACAGTGAAAGACACATTGGCATCGACACCCCTCAAAATACGTACTCTTGGTTCAAACTGACTTGTCCCACCATTCTTGGCACTTTCTGAAGCAGCTCTGGAAGTCCTCTTTCTTGAGTATCTTTAATTGCACTATTATTAAATGAAAGTCTACCTTTCATGATCATTTTGACTTTAAAGCGTAAGTAGAAGCTGCATGGACCACATCCTGTGAGCACGGTGCCAGCAGATACACTATAATACCTCCACCAGCCCGCCTTGGTGTTAGATTGTTTTCAGCTGTAGCACTCATCACCTTTTTGATCACACAAAAGGATTTTCAGAACACTTTCAGAAATGAGCAAGAATGATGAGATAAATGTGTTGAAGGCCAGGGAGAGTTATTTTGGTGAGAGTTAATGCCAATGTGTCTTTTACTGAAATAATTATGTTTTTTAAATTTAAAATTTCACTAAACCTTTCAGTCACTCTTTATATATATAAATGAAGCACGGAGGAGCAAAGAAGCTCCTCTGACTGGGGTCAAAGGACAAGGTGGGATTTCGCCTTCTCATCAGGTTTAATTACGAAGAACAGCAAAAAACTTTGAAGGGAAAAGAAAAGTGCTGACCCACTGTTGTCATATTATTGAGGCTTCTTAATGTCTGAGTTTCTCTCCCAAAATTAATTATTTCTTCCTCTATAGTTTATCTATGTTGCCCAGAAACCACTGACTTCCTGGAATTTTTATTAAGAATTCCACATTCTTGCCATGTTTTTTAGATACTGTGGCCTCTGCCAATAAGTCCTAATAAATTTTCACTTCTTTTCTTTCAATAACATCCTAAAGAATGTGATTCAGACTCAAATTAATCACCGATCATGTTAATGGCTCCTAGGAGTTTACTTCCGATACCGCTTATTATATTAAATCAAACTTGATAGTTTGCTAGATCATTGCTCAGCTGGGTTTTCATAAAAGCATTGGTATTTAACATGATTTACGCCTAGTTTTCTGTTAATATCTTTTGCTTATCATGTGCTTTATCTTAAAAACAGTCATTCTTAGAAAATGACACTCCTTTAAAATCTATCATACTTTAAAATATTTTATAGGAAACACTTTACAGTAAAATGCGTCACTTTATATTATATAGGATAATAGCAAGCAGGAACATTTTAATGTACAAAGTATTAATATTTTGCTTCTAGTTTCAAAATATGCATACATATGTATGTTTTGCTTATTTAAAAGCATATTATATGGCAAAATTATTTGGAAATTTAATGCATTGTATGTCTTTAAGCTTTGCAGCAAAGGGGCGGCTCTAGGAAAACCCTTCGATGCACCTGCTGACCATATAGCAGCCATAGCAAGTTTCATTGAGACAAAGCTCGTCACCTGCTACCTACGAATGAGGAAGCCTGACCTTGCCCTGAATCATGCCCACAGGTAAAATAAAATACTACCAATCGCGTAAGCAATGGTACTAAAAACGTACAACCCAGGCACCAGGAGGCTACTCTCTGAGCTTGTCTGGTCACCTTCCCTTTCATTTTTTTTTAAATTTTATTTAAGGAGAAAAGAAAAAAAAAGCAGAGAAAGGGTACAAGTTATACAGATTTACAGAAAAAAAAAATGAACAGTAGGAAATCACTAGTTAATGGATTACATATTGTCATTTTAGAAATAATTGTTTAAGTCACAAAATTAAAGCTTGTAAAGTGGACATTCCATCAATGATACTGCAAACAGTTCTGTTCAATGATCCAATAAAACTCTGTGATATCATTTTCTATCTTATACACTTAAATATACATGCAGTTATATAGTTTAGAGCACTTTCTTTTCCTCTCTTTTGTACTATGACTATTACACATTTTGGGTTTCATTGTTCCCACGGTTCTTATTACTTTTTGGAAGAGAGTAAAACCAAATGTAACATAACAGAACAGAATCGGTCAAGTCAAAAGGGTGGACATAATAGATAATGTAAAAACATAATACAAGGTGATCAACAATGGTTACCATAATGCCTCCCGCTATCTCTAATAGAATTGCCTATATCGTTAGTTATAATACAATTGAACAAAACAGTAAAGAATAAAACCGACAAAACCAAATCATTAGCAAAACAAATTATATATTGCTTGATTTAGTTAAAACTAAACAATCATGGAGATAAGCAATTATTTTAAAACCTAAGAATAAATAGACACGTAAGCAACAATTATGAATAGTATTCATTCATATTGTGGGATAAAATTAAAAGACAGGCAACTGGCAGAGGAGGGAGAAAGGAAGGTGAGGAAAGGACTCGGTGTGTAAGGCTAACAGGGTTCCAAAGCTGCAGAAGAGATGTGGAAAGATATAAAGGAACTAGAAATATACTAACAATAATAGACTTGAGGCAAGACCTGAAAGTTGTGGCTCATCTTGTGATAACATAACTGATTCAAAGGATGTTAGGATCCCTTGGGCAGCTTTCCAAAGGTGTGAAATATTTTTATCTGTATTCTTAGACATTTCTTTTTCGTATTTATAACCTTCTGAAGAATTCTATATCACTACATTACAATGTGGGAGATTTCTAGAATTCTGTGGGTTACCTGGCCTCTCTTTCCTTCTATAATAATGTACCTGTCTGGGTACATTATTATACAAAGATCGTTTTCTCATCAGTAGCAATCAGTTTTAATCTACAGCAAATATAATTTGATTATGCTATGCTTTTTCCAATAATGCTTGTCTTAAAATTATACTTTTATCCTTCCCAACCTGACTTAGTGAAATTTACCTAGAGCTTTGGCGTTACCCATTTTTTATCTCATATCCTTGTATTTCCTTTAGGTAGAAGAAGCAAAACTAATATTGAAATGAGACCAAAATACCTGGTTTATTAATAGACTCTGAGAAACACAATAAACAATTATAGTAAGACCCATTAGTGAATAACTTGCCAACATGTAAAAAGCCATTTATAAACCCACCTGGATAGGACGTTAAAGTTCTGCCCAAGACTGCGTTGCCCTAACCATGGCCATGATGACATCAAGAATCTACAGGCAACAAAACTTCTTCGAAATTCATAGGTAACTTAAAAGCAATTCACCTGCTTAAGTAAACTACAGAATCTAAAAGCATTTCCCTTTGGAACCAGAAGAAACTCTGCCTTCTATCCATTCAGGAATTCTTTATACAACCATAGTTTCTGAATCAATGTCAGGATATACAGTCTGCCAAAGAATTTTGTTCCATTTATATTTGAAAGAAGTCAGTGTTAAAAAGGAACATACATTTAAGTATGTCAAAATTATTATCCTGTCTGGGCTACTTGGTTGACTTGACAGTACAATGGGAAAAATAATCAATATTTAGACTAGCCCAGAAAAATCTATAGAAATGCATTAACAATAATAAATTGATGTACTAGAAAAAATTACAGATTACCTTTTCCATGACTTTCATCACACATCAAAGGGCCACCAACATGGCCTGCATTGTAAGAAAAATATCTCCTGGATATCAGAATGGTTTGATGCTTTTTAAAATCATATTTAATATAATATTTCAAGTCTGGCTTTTAGTATTTATTCTATAATGTATAGAATTTATAATATATGTAATGTGTACATAATATACATGCAGATTATTTATAAATGTCAAATTTTAAAAATACACTAAAAACAAAAATATTTCAAATGGTATGACCATGTCAAAATTCAATCAAGTTTCTTAAAAATAAATAATAGGAAAAATGATTAGAAATTTCACTACAATTTAAACTTAAGAGGAATAAAATACTACACTTCCTGAGGATGCAAGAATCAGCTTTGATGTGTTCAATGTTTAGAATGAGAAAAGAATTCAATTATAAACTAAGAGTGTAAAAGATTTTTTAGGACCTTCCTGTGTGTGCTTGCAAGGCCATGTCAGTCAAGCTGAAGACGCCACAGGTGTCACCGGTGAACAAAGGGCTCCTGGTCCATGCCGTGTTTATCCCCTAGCACCGTGCCAGAGGAGTAGAGTGGGATTCACAGCTATAGCCTGCGCTGCAGAGGTTGGAATGTAGGCAACGTCTTTGTTTCTATACTTCTTTTGAGGGCTGGAACACAACCTGGTAGCTTGGTGATAAAGCGGAAGTCTAGCAAATGTGAAGCCTTGGGTTTGATCCCCAGCATGGGAAAAAAATAAACAAATAAAAAGCTAAGAAAAGAACTAAACAAACAAATACAAACAAGAACTAGAAAATTACTTAGAGGAAAAAATAATAAGGAATAGTAATAATAGTAATATGATCCTCTCAAAAAATTCTGTTAGGATTAATTTTTATGTACTTTTTTTATACCATAAAACAACTTTTGCTTCTGTTGAAAATAAGTGAGAAATGCAAATCAATAGAGGTTAAACAGTCAATTTATACAATTAATAATGCACCAAGACACATCAATCATTTTCCTGAGCTTGTCATAGCTCAAAACTGCAGAAGTTGGCACACATATTTTTAATATTAAATCATCTCAAAAAATCCAGATTTAACAAATAAAGTTTGAACTATAAGCAATGCATATTTCATAAAATAAGTTAATTAATCAAGATATTTGGTCTATAAATACTTTACAACCATTAGTTATGCACTGAATACAGAATTACGCTTTTGTATTATTAACACATTGATAGTTGCTACTAATCATGGATCAAAATTAAAATATTCCTTTTTTGCATTTATTTGCATTTGCTGATGCATCCTTTCTTTAATTTTATGTAAATGTGAAGTCTACTGCATATCTTTAGGAGACTTCTTAACACAATAATTAACTTAAAAACCACCATGTAGTTTTGCTTCTGATAAGAACAAAGGCATATTGTTTTGTCATGTAGAAAACTACAGGAATCACAACATTATGGTTTTAAGATCAACAAAGTTACCATTTATAATTAATTAGCTATGTATCACCAAAAGGCTTTATAAAAATCAATTATTAAAAATATTGTTTCTCTTTTTATTATAATAAATCCAATATCACAAATATGGGTAGAGGTTTTACTTCACCCAAAAGTGCTCCCCAGATTCTCCACTCTGATATGAACTCAGCTCATTTCATCTAGCTAGTGCCACTGTTGCTCTAAGACTGATTCCTATTTACAGCTATCTTGTCAACAACAGAAATTCTGATATAACTCATTTCCTACCATGTAATATTTCAATACACATAAATGTAAAGATTTTAATGCTACATAATACATTTTGCATATTCCCCACCTTTACTTTTTGTATGTGGCAGAATTTTTTTGCCACAGGTGGCAGGGAAGATGAAGTCTAAAGTTTCAAAAATGTGGAAATTCTCCTTTTTTCACCATTGTTTTATAATAGGGTGGCAATTATATAATTTATTCATTTAGCAAATATTTTTTAATTCCCCTAGCCTGTTCCTATGCTAGGCAATGGGGAGACAGTTAAGAAATACCTGGAATTATATATCAGAAGAAGTAGTAAACAAAATGGAAAAATATATAGATACTAGTAAATATATGAGATAAATAATATGCAATAAATTCTGTGAAGGAAATTGCACAATTTCAGGGTACAGAGGCAGCATAGTATGTGAAGAGCAAGTCTGAAATCTGACTGCCTAGAATCAAGTCTGACTCTCCCACTCACTAGTTGATCTGAATTTAATTTTCTCTAAGATTAGATTATAATAGTTGTAGTACTTCACAAATACTGTATCTCAAGGTTTTGTGAAAATTAAACATAAATCTATGAAATTTTTATTCCAGCCATGACAAAGTCACTGATACTTGAACTCCCTTCTAGCTGTAAACACCATAAAACTGAATGGAAAATATATGAAACAACTATTTTCAGGCATTCAACAATGTTCAGAGCAGGATGAATCTTTGAAAGAAAGAAAATACACATGGAGAGTCCTAGGGTTCTCACAAGTTTTGTTGACTGTTTTTTCTTGCTCTAATTCAGGGACATAAAGACCAGGCTGAACTGTAGTCTTGATGAACTGAGAATGCAGAAATATGAATACCAGGCTGCCAAAAAAGCTATCATTTACTGGGCATGTGGCCAAAAATGGAGATGGCTGCATGAAAGGTTGAGGAGCAGACTCTGCATAAGAATTTACTGCAGATCCTTAACCATGATCTGACACAAAGGTCTGAGAAGATCCCATGTAACAGGATGTCTGCAACCAAAATCATTACCAAATGGAAATACGAGATGATCTGCAGTTCTAGGAAATGCTGGCATATCAGAATGAAGAGACCATGCTGAGCACCCTAGACATTCAACTGAGCCACCAGGGAGATGATGGCTGAAGTGGCAGCACCATAACCTACAGAATAATTTACACCTTGGATTAAGCTCAGGACCAAAGCAGACCTACCCCAGCAAAGACTAACACAAAGCTTTGGTTTTTTTTATTGTTTTTTGTTTTTTTTATTTAAGAGGAAAAAGAGAAAAACACAAAACAAAACAAAGCAGTGTAAGGTTACACATAATACAGAACTACAAAAAAAAAAATAACAGTAAGAAATCACCTGTTAATAGATTACATATTATCATCTTGGAAATAGTTGCTCAAATCACAGTATCAAAGAATACAAAGAAGACATTCAAACAGAGAGACTGCAAACAGCTGTGTTCAATGATCCAAAAACATTAATATGGTCAGCTATTTAACATCCCTAAACACACTTGCTGTTATATCCGTTAGAGCTCTTTTTTTTTTCCCTCCCTCTCTTTTTTACAACAAAATTTACACATTTTGGATTTTATTACTCCTTAGTTCTTATTACTTTTTTGGGGGGAGGGAGAGAATAAAGTCAAATATGATAAAACAAAGCTGTAAGTCAAAACCAAGGATAGACATAGCACATGATGTAGAACAGAGTACAAGGTTATTAACAATGGTTATCAACATTGTCTCTTGTTTCCTTAAAAGGAATTGTCTATCTCATTAGATATTATAAAGTTGGACAAAACAGTGGAGAACAAGACCAATAAAACTTAGGCATTGTGAACATTACAGGACTTCCAAAGGAGACAATAGTCAAACCAGAATGGGCATCTTTGTGAATCTTATTGCCTTCAAATTAGTTGCCTATACCCTCAGACTTGCTACTATCGCACAGAATGGAACAGAGTCTAATCAGTCAAAACAAGATCTTGGGAGTATTACAGGACTTCAAAACAAGTTAATAGGAGATCAAAAAGAGTTACTACTATATATCCTAATTTTTTAAATTTTTCCCTTAATTAAAATAAACATAAGAAATAGCTAAATAATTTTTTTAAAGAATAGTAGTTACCATAGTGTCTGTCTTTTTCCTTAAAATATTTGGATAAAACTTCATATACTATAGCTTCAAATATTTCCATATCAAAAAGCCCAGAATAAAGCCTTTCTAATTAATAAGTGAAAATTTTATAAGGCTTCAAGGCCACATAATGGGGAATCATGATTATCACATATTTTTATATATTTGAATCATTACTTACATTAGGGAAACTATTCGGTATTCATACATGTGAGATTGATTTATTTCACTTATGAGTATGGTCTCAAGCTGCGCCCATTTATTGATAAGTATCTCAATGCGATCCTTCTTTATAGCTGAATAATACTCCATTGTATAGAAATACCACAACTTTTTTATCCATTCCTCAGTTGATGGACACTTGGGTTGTTTCCAAGATCTGGCGATTACAAATTGTGCTGCTATAAACATAGGTGCACATATATCCCTGTGGTATGATGCTTTCAGTTCTTCTGGGAATATGCCTAGAAGTGGAATAGCTGAAATAAATGGGATTTCCAATCCCAACTTTTTGAGAAACCTCCAGACAGACCTCCACAAAGGCTTTGTAAGAAAGAAAAGGAGTCTCTTCCATATAGTGCTCTAGTGGGAAAAACAAAGACTTTTTATCAGCAAAGATATCATAGTCCAGAATACCTACAAAGCTTAATTGAAAACATACAACACAAACTTTAAGCTACTGTATGTGCAAATAAGTAGAAAAATAGGACTGGTACTTAACATAATCAGCTCATAGAAATATGCCACAAGATGATATTGAGGTTGAAATTGGTACACAGTCGGCACAAATCTATGAAAGTAAATTCAAGGATGTTAAATTTAAAATGGTAATAATCAGTTAAGAGATGAAAGTCTCAACAGAAAAAATAGAAACAAAAACCTAATGGAGATCTAGCACAGATTAATAAACATATGAAATTTAAATGTTATTAAGACTAGGTACACAGAAAGCTAAACACAAATGTCACTGAATTTGAGGATAAATCAATAGAAACCACTCAAAAAAAGAACTGAAGAAATACATGTCCGGGGCTGGGATTTAGCTCAGCGGCATAAGCACATGCCTTGCAAGCAGGCGGTCGTGAGTTTGATCCTGGTACCAATAAAAAGTTAAAAACAAAAAAGAAAAAGAAAATCCAAGATGAAGAGACATTAAAGGCAGCAAAGAAAAACAGGGAGAAACAATAGTACAAATGACAGGAGACTTTTAGTCAGAAGCTACAAATGTCAAAACACAGTGGAATAACAGCTTATAGAAAGCAAAACTGTACTTCAAACTCAAGTGAAGTAGGCTGCCATGGTGCTCACCTGTAAATGCCAGCTGTTGGAGAGGCTACTGTGAATCTTGAATTTGAAGCTAGCCTGGACAACATACAAAGATCTTGTCTTAAAATAAAGTTTTAAAAAATGAAATGAAATAAAAACATTGTCATAAACATATAAAAGTTCAACTCCAGCAAAACTACACTTAGAAAATGGTTAAAGCAATATTTCCCGCTGTAGGAAAAGATGATAGATCAAAATTTGGATCACCAATAATGAATAAAAGCACCAGAAATAGTAGGTTTATTTTTTTCTCAAAAAAATTTAAAGATGATCATTCAAGTAGAAAGTAACAGCATTTTGTACCTAAAGTAAAAATAATTTTAAAATACTATTTCATAGGTTGATGTACTAGATACGATCATAATCTCATCAGCTTGTGACAGAGAGAACAAATATAATTTTATGACACTGAAGTTTTTATGGAGGTAACATCAAAGTAACAGTAAGTAGACTGTGTTAAATTAATGATGCAGGCTATAATCTCAGAGTAACCATCAAAAAGTATAAAATACAGCTAGAAAACTAATACTGTACTTAACATTTAAAAATAAAGGCTATTATTTAACTGAAAATAGACAAGAAAAAGAAAATGAAGAGAACATAAAAGAGATAACACATTAGAAAACAATAGGAAGATGAGTTCAATCAAACAAACCAATAATTACATTAAACATGCATACACTGATTACTCCAATTAGGCAGAGAGTATCCATCTAGATCAAATTTCAATAGTCAGTAATATGTATAAGAAACAGGCTCAAAATAAAATATGAAAAAAGTGATGTACCACATAATAGACATAAAGCTGGTTTTTATGTTAAATTTTGCTCTGTTGTTATCAGAGTAGGTTTCACGAAAAGGCATGTGATCAGAGATACAAATAAATCTCACTAAAATTACAAAATCATTTACTATTTTACCCAGCTTATAGTTACACACAATGAGATTAAACTAAAAATCAATAGCAGTAAAGTATCTAGGAAATGTTTCCAAATACGTGGAAATTAAACTTGGAAAGTTAATGCTTGAACTTAAATATGTGTCTAAATAATACATTGGTTAAGTATAAGAAAGAAACCAAAGCATAGATTTAAATCCCCGCTTGATGACTTGGTTCCTTAAGTCTCACAATTTTCTTTGCTTATGTTTTATCATCTTTGCATCCAAATACGCTGCTTCACACCATTCTGCACATATCTCAAAGATATTAGGGTTGTATTTTTTTTTATGAAGTCTCCTGGTACATTTTAGGCATACATAATGACCACATTCATCATAAGGAATTGTACCTGATACAACTTCATTTTTTATTTTTCCCGTTCCTTTACCCTCCCTTCAACCCCTCCTTCCCTCCTTATTAACAAAAGTTTTGTATCCATTTTTTCCTCCTTTTCTCTCTTTTTTTCCCCCTTCCTCCTCCCTGCCACTTCCCCTGTCCATTTGAACTCTTTCTTCCGATTTCATAATACATGTTACACATCTTGGTCCTTAGTTACACTTTTGGTTTCTCACACCACAGAAACAATGTGGTATTTACACAGGTGTGTCCAATGTATTTCAGTTAAGAGTACGGTCTCAAAGTGCATCCATTTAGCTAGAAATGTCTCAAACTTATTCTTCTCTTTGACAGAGTAGTACTGCATCATATATAAAAAATTGTATCTTCTTTATCCCTTGTATCTTTAAATTTGGGGTGTCCAATTTTTCTTTTTAGTTCTTTAAATATTCTTTATCCATTCATCAGTTGATGATAATTGAGCTGTTAAAAAGATTTAGCTCTTAACAAACTGCCACTATAAACATGAGTATAAATTTGTATTGCTATAGTATGATTCTTTTAGGAAGATACAAAAAAGGGAAACAGCTGGGTTGAATGGAACCCCTGATCCTACTTTTTGAGAAATCTCCATAACGATTTCCACAGTGACTGCATCAGTCTACACTCCTACCAGCAGTGGAGAAGGGTTCCATTTCCCCCACAGCCCCACCAGCATTTGTTACTGTTTGACTTCTTGATAATAGCCATTCTTTCTCGGGTGAGATGGAATCTCAGCAAGTGTTTTAATCTGCATTTCTTGAATGACCAGGGATGCTGGAAATTTTTTCATGTGTTTTTCCATTTCTCCTTCTTCATGTGAGAAGTATCTATTTATTTCAGTTGCTTATTTTTGGGTCAGGTCTTTAAACTGGGGATGTCTGATTTTTTTTTTAGTTCTTTAAATATTCTAGATAGTAACACAACTGACAAATTTTTGCCTCACAGTGTGGGATTTCTCTTCACTGTTGGTGGTTTCTCTTGCTGTACAAAATGTTTGTAATAAGATGGAAACCCAGTTGTTGATTCTTTTTTTTTTTTTTTTTGTCTTTTTCTTTTTTATCAGTACCAGGGATTGAACTCATGACCGCCTGCTTGCAAGGCAGGTGCTTATGCCGCTGAGCTAAATCCCCAACCCCTTTTTTAAAATTTTTTTTGGTCTTTTTCATTTTTATTGGTACCAGCAGCTGTTGATTCTTTGCAATAGTTCCTGCGTGATTGGTGTTTTGTTCATAAAGTCTTTGCCTACATCAGTGTCTTTGAGTTCTATCCATGGTATCTCTCAGAAGATTTAATGTTTCTGTAGATTTTAGGTTTGTATTTTATGTAAATTTCACCAAAATTCTTCACTAACAAAGATTGCTTTTAGTGATAGTAATTGTAATAATCTCTATATTTTTATAGAGGAAGCTATTATTTAAAAAAAACTTTCTGCAATTAACTGGTACTCAATAAATCATTTGGAGACATCTATGAAAATAAAATTTTTGAGGAACCATTCTTCATAATTTGAGAATAATTGCAATGTTCAGAGGTAACATCTGCTTATAGCATTATAGATATTCATGAGTTTTATATTGAACTGAGTCATGGTAGAACTAATTTGCAGATTTTTTCCAAATACCAAAGAAATAAGTACTTTAAAAATTTCTTTTTATCTAAAAATTTAAAATTTGACCAACAAACTCAATATGTTGACCAGTAACATTAGATAAAAATAATTTTCACAATCTCAGATGAACTTAAACAAAAGTATAATAGTATAATTTAAAAGAAAAGGAGTATTTCTGGTGCCAGTTTCTTGATATTACCAAATATCTAGGCTACTAAGCATCAGTGTTGGTATAATAATTGAGAAAAAAGTTATGATCATATATTATGTAAGAGATGGAGATAAATAGATATATATTTGTTTTGTGAAACATATGAGTTGTTGTTTTGATTATATTGTCATTCATTTTAGAAGGACATTCCATCTTCTGTACTCATCTTTCTCAAATCTTACAGGGAAGGGAAGAGAAGGGGAGGGGAGAGGAGGGAAGGGAAGGGAAGGGGAGGGGAGGGGAGGGAAGGGAAGGGAAGGGGAAGCAAGCAAAGAAATTACTATTTCTTCCTAGTTATCTCCTTCTATGATGCTTACATCATTGATTATTCCTTTCAATCAAGTGAGACAAAAATAGTCACTACTCAGGTTACACTCAGGTTACAAGTGTATGTGTGTGCATACACTTAGGTTAGTATAGGCCCACCAGTATGAAAATAATTTTTTAAAAGGTGCAGAAGTATCATTTTAAAAATACCCGGTTGAACCTTTTGCAAGTTAGGCACTCAGTCTGTTCAAGAAGCTAAGAATATTAAAATACTATATAGATCTTTAGGACATGTATTTTTCTTGTTATTGTGTTCTCCATAAAAATAAATCTGATCACATTAAACACTCCAAGTTTTCCTTTAAGCTCTAGAATGAATATAAAATATGACAATGGACAATTTCAGTGGAAGGACAGAGATTATGTTTACTAAACCAAATAACTAGGGCCAGGGTTTTAGCTCAGTGGCATAAGCACCTGCCTGGCAAGCATGAGGTTGTGATTTTGATCCCCAGTACTGAAAAAAAAAAATAACCATACCACATTTTTAGAACAAGAAGTTGATCACATTAAGAAATAGCACTTGGGCAGGAAGAAGAACAAGCATTCACTGAACACCATGTGGCAGGCAGGAAATAAACACATGGTGTCTAATTGTCTTTTGGATAACTGCCTATGAATGTTTTCTTATTACCATTTAACAGATGAGGAAACTACATACAATTCTTATGATATCACAGTCATTTTTCTTTCTCTGAAAAATCCTGTCATCTCATTTCATCCTGGAAATAATAAAAAAAATCACACCATCCTTAAAATCATGAGGATTCCCTATGCTGATTAGAATAGCACTGGCATATAGTAAACGTTGTCCTTGAAATCACAAAACCCAGGTTACCTACCTGACTGTACCGAAAAGTCTTGCTTTTTCTCATGTGTGACTTCCCTATAATAATGGTTAGCACGTCTGCATTAGAATATTGATGCCACACCGTTTAAGCCTTAAAACTGAAGCATACACCGCCGTGCTTTCTTTTCATTCCTGTTCCTTGATGCTTTGCCTTTTCTTCATGATCGTCACAGGAATTCATAAAATACTCTTGTAGTGTAAACACAACCTTATTTGTATAAAAGGAATGAAAAAGAGATAATGAAGATTAAAGCAAATAAATTACAAAAATAATAAAACTTGGCCATATATTTCCCAAAGAATATAAATGCCAATGTGTCTTAGGATCATCATTTTCTTATCTTAGTAAACATAAGGAATGGTACCCAAATTTCTCAGACATCTTATTAGAAATTCATTTTTAAAGAAGAGGAAGAAAGGAGGAGGGGAAGAGGAAGGAGGTAGAGTACAACAATGATTACATTTAATAAGAGTGGGTTTTATGGTCTGGGCTTTTTTTGGTCCAAGACTGGGTCTTAGTTGTTATACTCAGGCTGGGCTGAACCTCCTGGACTCAGATGATACTCCAACCTCAGCATTCCTTGTGTACCAAGGTAACGGGGTGATGTTTTAAGACAATAAAGACAGGAAAAGATAAATGGAACCTCTGTTAGGCTTCAATATTGAGCAAATTTTGAAACTAGGTCAACTTAATTTAACTTGTCCAAGTTACAAAAGATATGAGAAAAGACTGCTACTCTATTAATGTGGTTACCACCTGTCAAATGCTTACTTTACAGTTTTTCCTTATGACCCTTGAAATAAACTGATTCCCCTGCCACAGCTGTCCTGTGCTGCTTCCTCTGTGCTGTGTCAGTCCTTCCACATCCAGAGCTCTTTGCCCAAGCGCTGCATCTTCTACCCTGGTATTCAGGTGGACTTCACTGTAGATCACAATTCTGTCCCTTAATGTTTTATTTTTCACTTTCTCTCTCAACAAGTTAGCTCAGTCTTAGCTCTGAAGTGAGCATCCATTTGTTGTTGACCTGTGTTTCCTCTTTAGTCATGAAGGTAAGGGTCCACAGATGAGAAAGCAGTGTATTGATGTAATGAGTAGGAGTGTGACACAACAGTAGATACCTCTGGAGTCTCTCTCTAGAACATGTATCTGCTTGTTATTGTTGACCTGTTTCCTGCTTTTGATTTTCACGTGATCCTTGGAAAATGATCGGGGGTTGCTAATACCCAATTTTCATGCCTTCAAGAGATACTGTCCATTTTGATACAAGAAATTGACAAGAAGGCCACAGACACTCCTTGTGGCTGGGCTTGCTCATATGTTATTCTGAGCTGATTCTTTCACATTCATTTTTTCACTTTCTAATACACCAGCTCTAAAATTCATTCTGATGGTTGGAACAAGTCACTTAGGCTTTCTGCACTGCTTTGTAAATTCTCACCAAGGCCTTAAAAGCATTCATGTTCTTGTGATTTTAAAATGTTCTTAAACATGTAAGTAATGAGGCTTGGAGGAAGTGTGGATAATGAAGACAGAAGAGACGTGTTTGTTTCCACTTCACGAACCCCTTGTAAAATCAGTTGATGGGGGAAGAGGAACTTCTAGGCTGTCAAGAATTAACTCTGCAATTGCTAATAAAGTAGAGGAGCTGTGAAGTCCACTGTAATGTAGGGAAACAGGCTTCATCAAGCAAGGTCCTAGATCACCAAATCTTGGCCTCAGCATCACCATTTTATTTCATCTTCAAACACATCTGATGTCCTAACTAAAATTTTTACAAGAGTTTACAATTCACAAACTTCTTTTCATGAGCATGTTTGCACCGGTTAATATGGTGAATGGCCAATCTATCTAATGTGCATCACCAGAGACCAAAGTGTTTTTGATGGTCACCATGGGAACATGTTTGTTTTTAGCCTCCTAATTTTTTGCCTCAACAAGCAAAAAGATTTTCACATAAGAAGTTATACACTAGAATAGGTAGGGAATAACACTAAAACTAAGAAAGTCTAAATGTAAACAAGAAGCTTATGACTATCAATAATGTCAAAAAATAATCTACTTGCCAGAAAAAATAAAAGACTGCTCACATTTTGAACTTAACCAACACAGATTTTAGGGAACTACAGCCCAATCCTACTGAGTCCACTTCATTCAGTGGTGAAACTGGTACTTACGTCTTGGTCTCAAAGCAGCTTTCATCAATGTTTTCTCACTTACTCACCCCCAGGGTCTCCTCTGAGCCTACATTATATACGGTTGCAAACAACAAGAGAAAGCTCAAATTAACCCAGTTTTTACTGTGGAAAATTTTTTAAAGTGACTGATGTCAATCCCTATGCTTTTTATGGATCTTGCCAGCTTGCGTTTAATATTAAATTTTCTTTACTTCTTTTCCAGACAGAAATTTCTCGTTAGACATGCTGGACTTGCTCTTGCACTAATAGTTTATCCTAGAAGACCTGACAACCTGACAAATCTGCTATTTTTTGACTTTCACAATTCATGACTGTGAAGATGGTCATGGATAGTCCATGTATTTTGCATCATTGACAACACAATGCCAGCCTCAGGGACATTTTGTGAATTCTGTGGTGGTTTTACTGTTGCTGCTATTATTTCCCTAATCTCTCCCTCTTTTCCTCTCCTGTTGCCATGGCAATAATTCTTCATATCCATCCTCTTTGGGGCTGTGATCTTTTCTCATTTTTCATAGAAATATGAAGGGCAACTGTACATCAAAGTATAGCTCCTTTAGTTTGAGAAGAAATGACTCCTTGACACACTGCCTACAACTTTGCTCACCAACAAGAAATATGGACTTTTCTCATCAATTTTCTTCATTGGAAGAAATGCAGGCTATCTGCCTCTCTAAAATCTAAGCACAATAATGTTGTGGTTGGATATAAATGTCTGTTTATATTACCAATTATTAAGCTCTTACCAAGTAGGACTCTAACACAGAGCACAGTTGAATTCACAGAGTTCAACTTTTGAGTATTTAACAATAAGAGATTAGCAGATAAACAATTCAAACATATTACTTTACTGTACACTTAGCCTCAGTCCTTGTTCTTTTTTAAGACCTCTGAGCTCTCCTTATATAAGCTAAGGTAAACTCTTATGAGCTCTTATTTCCCTATAAGCTTGCCTTGTAGAACTTGTTCAGCACATACAGGCTCTGAGAATAATTCTTAGGCTTTGCATAAGGGAAACAATGTGAAGCATTACTGAGAAGCTAAATGTATATATCCCAAAATGGGAGTAAGAGTATTTTGACCTTAAGAAACAGGGCAAAAGAGATGGCATGTGTCATGCAGATTATCAAAATCGTATGTTCTTTGTGCCTCTTCAATTTCATTTTTATAGTTAAAGCCTTCACCAAATTTTGCCTGTGTACTTGTAAACTGTCCTCAAACTTTAAGCTTGTCACCCATTATGCTTTGAAATGTTATTGAAAATTCTAGTGTTTTTGTTTAAATAGTTACCATATAGAAATTAAACTTCTATCTTTTCACTCATTTAAAATGACAAGCTGCTCACTAAACATTAACAAAAATATATATCTTTGAAAAATAACTTTATTTTTCAAAACTTACACAAGAGGGTTAGTATCATTTCACATTTTTGCAAACCTATACACTATCTGACATTCATAAAAGAAAACTTAGCTCTCATACCTGATTCTGCATTTAATCTGCTGTAATATATCTGAACAAAATTCAGTAATTAGAAAAAGAAAGATAAATTTAATAGCCTTTTTAGATGATCTTGACTACTCTTTAGTAACGCACCAAGTCTTGTCAAGCAGTGGTTTCTTAAAGATTAACTGCAATGCGAATTCTTACTCTACATCAATTCACCTTCGTGCAATCTCTCTAACATTAAAATCCACTGGTGTATCTTGCACTTTGAAGGGATTGCTTATCCATCTGTGATTGGTCATGTGGAAAATATAATGCAAATTTCCAAATGTTGCCATATTACATTATGCAACAGCAAATAAAAAATCACACATATTAACATCACCAATCCTGGAAAAGCCTTTAAGCATTGGGAGTCTGTCAAACTCACAGAGACAGATGTAAGTTTTCTAAAATTCTAATTTTTGCTTGAGAGCTCAAACTTTTGTCACTGGCAATAAATACTGTCAGTTGTGTTCCCTTAAGTGACAACCACACATATTTAACTTTCAAGAAAATGCCTGCCAAATTCCAAGTTTGATAATCATAAGTTGCTAATTTTTTGTCCAAGTAAAACAAGACTTCTTAGAAACACTAAGCTCACATATGTAAAAATATAAACAATGGCACAAGTGTTTTTCCTCAGAGAAGCCATTGTATTTTAGCATATGGAAGTGCTTGATATAGATACCTTGTCCTCTAACACTAAATATTCAAAAGATGTACTCAGTGGTTGAGATTTATTTCAAAAATGGTAACAGTGAAAACATAGGTTGATGAAAAATACACCCAATGATTAGTGAAACAGTTTGGCATCATTAGTTTGCATATAATAATATAGATAAATGAATTTATATATATGTGTGGTAGAATATATATATATATATATATATATATATATTTAAAGTAATAGTTTTATACACCAAAGCATTGATAACA
Source organism: Cavia porcellus (assembly GCF_034190915.1). NCBI lineage: Eukaryota > Metazoa > Chordata > Mammalia > Rodentia > Caviidae > Cavia > Cavia porcellus. Next base: position 5,843,913 of record NW_026947500.1, on the reverse strand, counting down.
TCATTGAAAATGTCAACAAAGTAAATTAAGAAAAAATATATATTAGCACTACTATGAAAATAATTCTGAAATTATGAGACATTGGAAACTGTCCAGGAACCCTTGAACATCTCTAGAAAATATTTTGATTATTTCATAGCATTCTTAGTATCCTCTCAGCTTTTGAATCTTTCATTTCCCTTCAGACACATTCTGGAAAAGTGTTTTCCTGCCCTTGCTTAGGAATCCTGGGAGCATACATAAGTTTTTATAAAATTGAAAATTGTTTCACAAATGACAATTAATAGACTCCTCCTTTCCTGCTGATGGATGTATTGCTTTAGCCCCACAAATTTATACGCATTTTTGGAAAGATTTACTGTCTATTACCAAGTCATTTTGGCCTACTCATCCAGTTTGGATTTTCCATCTATGTTCCCAAAATATGACCATGTCAAAATGAAACTCAAAAACTCACTTCCTTCTGATTTCTTACCACATGAGAATCTTTCAGGTTTTAAACTCTCCTGTCATTGTAAATCTCCTTTTTTAACCTTCCATCTTTCCACCTCCTTAGTATACACCATAAAACCTGTTTCAAGGTTCAGTTTGTTTCTGCATGTATTTTTATATTTTTTGTATTTAGATTAATACTTTTGTTTGAGGAATAGCTTCTATTCTAACATAACTTTTTAAACAAAATAGCACTATGTATGCTGCTGTCATTTCACTCACAGACATAAAACCCTTCTAAAAATATTTGGGAAATACATTCTTTAATGCATAATGTGCTACAACACTTTATTTGGTGCAAGTCACAACAGGTTCAGACTCAGTACATTGAGTCAAAGAAGATAGAATGTCAAAATGGGAAGCTTATATATGTCTTATCAACAAACAAATAGCATATATTTAAAAGTGAATTATTAGTATTCTTACAATATTAGTAACTAGTAGACTCATAATTGGGAATCACTTGAGTGATAGTAATTTGATGAATAACTAAAAACTGAACATAACTTTTTTATATCAAAGCTCATACTCAGTTCAAATTTTGACTTTGCACTTGCAAGTAACAGTATATAATCTGGGAAGTTAGCTGGACACTGTGTACATTAACACAAGGTCTACTGTGATATTATCCAATTAAATTTGTTTATTTCACAAGGAAAACCACAGATAATTGCCAGAAATCCTAATGTTTCATAAAGCACATGGATTACTTCATATTTCTTTTTTGGTTGGGGGGCTACAAAAGGCTATATAGTGAGTAACACACTGTTAATGGATTTGACTTATGACAGCCCCAACCCCCCCAAAAAAAAACAAGTTTATATGAGTAATTTTAGCACTTGATAAAAAATGGTTTTATTTTTCTATCAAAAGTTCCTCTAATTCTCAGATTCTAAAGTCAAGAATCCCTCTAATTATCATATTCTAAAAGAAATAAATATCCCATTTTATGATTCAGTAAAATTATATAATGGAACCCAATATAACTTATTCCCATTCATTTCAAATATTCTCACATAATTTGCTATTTGAAAGCAGTATAAAAAGTCATAGAATTTAGGCAGACATTTAGTATTTCCATACAATAAGGCTACTCAAAATATCAGTTTAAGTATGTATTTACCCTCCTGGCTCTTTTCTTTAGAACCTGTACAGTGTCTGGAACATGGTTTACACCCAATAATTGTTGCTGAATGAATCATAAATGCTTTCTTGTAGGTTAGAACAGAGGGGAATCTATTAATTGTACTTTTCAAAGTAATCATTCTAAAATGCATCCCACCCAAGTAACACAGAGAATAGAAAAACACAGGAAACTTGACAGGCTGTTCTTGAACCACCACCACCAAGGCTCCACCCCCCTCCCCCTCAGCATTACACCAGCAGCTGAACACAGCCTCACATCTACATCTTCAGTTTCTGAATCTTGATGGCTTTTCCATAAGGGCATTGGTAGTCGGTATTTGTATCACAGACCCTGAATAGAAGATAATGGAGCCATCATCATATTACTTTTTAAGAGAAAATGTCAAGAACAAAAAAGTGAAAATGTCAAAAGATAGGTTGATATACTGTATTACTTAAAGACTATTTTGTTGGCTGAACTGACCAAGCGATTTACTAACAGTTTTACCAGACAGTCTTTGGATTCCAATGTAGATGAAAAGTAAATGAGAACCTTTTTCATGTTCACTCTGTCTACTCATTTGACAGGTGGGAGGGATAAGGAGACACAAGTATAGTCTACAAAAATGAGAGGCTTTTCTCAGGGCTTCACATTATGAAAAATAGTTTTACACTGGATGCTTTTTTCAGAGTCCTTACTTATATATCTCAACTTGTGAATCCTATTATTACTTCAGTTGCCTTTCTCTCCTGATCATATGCATAAAGACAAAGATGATACGATTGTGTGAATTTAACATTCAACCAGAATACTGGTATAAAAACTCAGTGGAGAAAAGTCCCTGATAATTCAGCTCACAATAGATATAGGTCTCTTTAGTCAATCTCAGAAAAGGCTAAATTGTTTGCTGGCTCTTTGGGAAGAGTATTGTTCAGGCACTTCATTAAAATTTGTTGTTCCATAAATATTGACTGAGGGTTCAGGCACCACATGCATAAAAATTAGTAATATTAAGGAGTATTTATCCCATTGTGGAAAAGTTCCCACTGGATGAATAATTAACCAAGTAAAATAATTAAATTTCAAGAAAAAGAAATATTCTCCATTAATCGAGAAAGCATATCACCGCATATTTCTAAATATCCTGTAGAGTACCATATATATATATATGGGGGGTTTTTTTGTCTTTTTCTTTTTTATCGGTACCGGGGATCGAACTCATGACTGCCTGCTTGCAAGGCAGGTGCTTATGCTGCTGAGCTAAATCCCCAGCCCCTATACCATATAAATTTTGATGTTATATGATGCATGTTACTGACAATACTCATTAAGATTAGCAATGTGAAAACCTCAAAGCCCTACATCTTCTTCTGTGGGCTTCTGTTTATTGGCATTGAACCATTACATTTACTATTTGAGACCTTCCTCTTCATTCTACTTTTCTAAAAAAGTTACTGTCATATTCAAATACTATACAAAAGTAATATTCAAACATGTTTTTAGTATGGCTAATTACCAGTTCTACGACAGTGTATCAGTTTCCTTCCAACTTTATGTTTTCAGGTTTGTGACAACATAACAAATTCTTTTGAAGCATTTACCAATAAATTCTTCATCATGACAATGAATGAAATACTCTTGCTCATTTTAGAAGCCACTGTAGTTTAACATTGTCCATCTACAATTGATTGTATAACTAATTGGATGCAAAACACAAAGAAATGTTTAAGTTATTTTGTTTGGCTTCTCTGAAACTTTTCTTTTCCTGTGCTATGCTCAGAAATAATCAAGAATGGCTTCCGGTTATTGTTTCCCTAAATAGTAAGGTTTTACTTTCATACTTTTGTAAACATTTACTCTGTTACTCTATTGGCAGAACTACATGCTTTCTTTGATACTGCAATTTTCTGATTTCAAAAACCAATATATCATTTCTAATTTTATGCTCTGATACTTTATAAATAGATCCCTTCTTTGTGTTAATGAAATTGGGTCATTCCACTTTTCTACCTTGTCCATTGAAGATATTAAAACAAGTATGTGGACTTCTTAATTCTCGAAAAGCAGTAGGCTGCTATATTTTATTTTAGATTTTAATTCAAATTGTTGATCTTTTACAGCAAACCAAGGGACCAAATGGACACACCGCTCTTTTTCTGAAGCGCTGTGCAGTGGTATCACTGCTGTCTAATTTTCCTTCCCTTTCATGGCTTCCAGCTGCCCTGGCACTAAGGTTTTAGGTTGAGATTTGGTGCTGTGTTAGCAGCCAGTGTCAAAAATGGCTCTAAGAAGAAACAATATAGAGCATTTACTGGTTCTTCTGTAAAACTGTTGTAAAGAATACAGATTTTTACATTACAGGTCATCTTTAAATAAACTGATTTCTTGGGTTTACTAAGAGAAGTCTTTGAATTGAGCAAGTGGTCTGTTAAAAGTGAGCATGTTTTCCATTAGCTATCAGCAAATTCAGAAGAAAATACGTAGTCCATCCAAACTTTTAGGACCTTATGACACATATTTTGTGTTATCCTTATCCAGGCTTCATCTTAAATTTTCACTCAGTCTTGCTTTCCTCATTTAGTTATTTTGTTCATTTTATTGTAGTTAAAAAGAAACATGCAACTGTAGTTTCAAAAAATATGCAAGCTAAGTGGTGTCAATAATTCACATTTTTGTGTAACCACTCAGAACTTTTAAAACTAAAAGTCTGTTCCCATTAAACAACAGATCCCTGTTCCTCTCTCAGGGAACATATGTCAACCACCGTTCTGTTTTCCATCCATATGATTTTGACTGCTGGGTGTTCTTTACATGCTATGGTTTGAGTGGTCTCCCAGAGTTCAGTGTTTAGAATGAAACTTCCAAGGTGACAGTGTTGAGAGGCAGGAAGTAAGGAGGTGATTACCAAGAAATCTGCTCCCACGAACTGGTCAATGTCATTATCATAGCAGTGACGGGAGTGGGCTCACACTCTCTCTTGTTATGCTTCCCACCACTTCAAGGCACAGCAAGAAGCCCTCACCAGATGCCGCTGTCTGATCACAGCCCCCAGAAGCATGAGTCAAATAAACTCACATTGTTTGCAAATTACCCAATCTGTGCTATTGTTGCAGCAGCACAATACAAAGACATCATATAACTAGACTTGTACATTATGTGTATTTGTGTGTGAGGTTTATTTCCCTTAGTATAATGTCCTAAAGTTCCATCCGTGTCATAGCATGTGCTTTGATTTTCAAGGCTGAGTAGCATTTTGCTGTTGTTGCTACATTTTGTTTATTTGTTCATCTGTCAGTAGATGTGTGGGTTGCTTCTACCTCTGAGGCACTGTGAATAATACTGTAATGAACATAGGTATAAATACCTCTTTAAGACCCTGCCAGAATTTTTGCTAATTCTATGATTTATTTTATGGCAATTTTAAGGAACTGCCATACTATTTTCCTTAGAGGCTATACCATTTTACATTTTCACAAAAGAAATGGACACAAATTTCACTCATCTTCTGTATTTTTATTAGTAGTGACCTATGTGAGATGATATGTCACTATGGTTTTGATTTGATTTTCCCTACTAATGATCTGTAATATTGAAAATCATTTCATGAGCTTATTAGTCATTAATATATTCGTTTCAGAAAATTATCCATTATGATTCTTCATCTTTTTTATTTGTTTCATTATTGTTTTTGAGTCAGAGGAGTTTCCTTTATAGTCTAGATTCAATCATTTATCAGTTACACAATTTGCAAATATAGACTTCTACTCCATCAGCTGTCTTTCACTCTGTTGAGAGTATTTTAAGGGACAAACATTTTTAATGTTGTTATAGTACAGTTTACCTATTTTATTACTGGTATATTATTTTAACTTTGAGGTAAGATACCCATTCTGGTTTGACTATTGTCTTCTTTGGAAGTCCTGTAATGTTTACAATGCCTAAGTTTTATTGGTCTTGTTCTCTACTGTTTTGTCCAACTCTATAATATCTAATGAGATAGACAATTCTTTTTAAGGAAACAAGAGACAACGTTGAAAACCATTGTTGATAACCTTGTACTCTGTTCTACACCATGTGCTATGTCTATCCTTGGTTTTGACTGACAGCTTTGTTTTGCCATATTTGACTGTATTCTCTCCCCCCCCCAAAAAAGTAATAAGCACTAAGGAGTAACAAAATCCAAAATGTGTAAATTTTGTTGTAAAAAAGAGAGGGGAAAAAAAAGAAAAAGAGCTCTAACGGATATAACAGCAAGTGTGTTTAGGGGTGTTAAATAGCTGACTATATCAATGTTTTTGGATCATTGAACACAGCTGTTTGCAGTCTCCCTGTTTGAATGTCCACCTTGTATTCATTGATACTGTGATTTGAGCAACTATTTTCAAGATGATAATATGTAATCTACTATCAGGTGATTTCTTACTGTTATTTTTTTTTTTGTAGTTCTGTATTACGTGTACCCTTACACCGCTTTGTTTTGTTTTGTGTTTTTCTCTTTTTCCTCTTAAATAAAAAAAAAAGAAAACTAAAAAAGTAAGTTTCCTAAATAATTTGCCTAACCTCATCTCAGGGATTTCATAGGATAATTAATTCTGTTTTGCACATGGGAAGCCTTTGTATCTAAAAGTATTCATGATTATTTTAGCTTTGGTTCTGTAGGTTTCCTAAATGCTTCCTAAGAAAGAGCATACATAGATATTAATGTGACTACTCTCCCTTCAATATTCATTTTCCTGTCATTTTTAAATTATGAATCCTTCTTAGGAATCATATGAATATGATGGTGTTTATGCATCTGAACAGAAGTAACCTATGCAGGGAGACAAGTGGTCACACAAGTCCTTCATGTTTGTATGTCACATAAACAAAGTACTGGCTGGCCTTTGTGCCACACCAACTATCTTTTGAAAAATGATCCCTCAGCAAAATGCCTTAAAGAAAACCTGAATATAGTGCTTCCCTCCAGAACAGAAGACAGGCATGCTTCCAGCCCCATAAATTTTTTTTACCTTCCTTAAAGGCCAGGATTCTTCTGTAACACAGTCTACTTAAGATGTCATGTACCATCACTATCTGGGAACGAGGTCCCAGAAACCAGTACAGGAAGAGACCAGCCTCTGCACACCATAGTGGGTCTGAGAAGTTAGTTGAATGCCCTTTGCCTTGGAACCTCATGTCTTCTATGAACATCTGTGAGATTATATCAGGGCAATTTGCCATTCCTGCAATTAGGGGGAAATATGTGACTCTTCACTCTCAATAATATGCTACATGGAATTGTTTTGAATATGCTTGAAAGTCTTTAGATTAATCTCTACTCTGTATAAAATTTTTCTACATATCACTTAAATATTTCAATAAAAGGAAACATTTCTCAAAGGCTGTTGCATCATTGGCTATTAAGCCCTCTCTTATGTTGAACTAAACTATTTGTAACTTCATAACACTGCTTTTAGCCTGGATTTTCTTGTATCACACAGAACAATTACTCTGTTTTCTACATGGAAGGCCTTTGTGTCTAAAAGTACTTACTACATCTCTGATTAATATTATTTTATTATCTAAACATGTTGACTTCATTCTACACTCACTTTGTTTTCCTGGCCAGCTGGACATTCTAGACACACTTCAATACAGTGATGATGCTTATATCTAATGCTCAGACCTATGGATGAATGCCAAAAGATTATACAGATAGGAACAATTCAGTGAAAACAGTACTTATTATTTGTAAACATTATCTTCTATTGATTTAACATGAAATTTTTGTACAATTTTTATAACTGTTATATTGTCACATTATATTGTCACACAATTTTCTCCTTGAACAAATTTGTTAACACTGATGTTTTAAATCTATACTACAAGCTTTGCGTTTTCTAATCAGTCCAGATCATTTTGAATTTTGTCATCAGTTATGTTTATTCATGTGTAGGTAAAATTTGTGCTGCTGGAAAATTCCATAGACTTCATTTCAATTTCTTAATCTAATCACTAATGGAAACACTGTTCATAAAAAAGGTTAAGACAAGCCATGAAATCCCTTTTATCTTATTAACCCAGACCCTACTTCCATAGTGTTACTTATTCAGCTACCTAGAATCTGAGTGATGTTCCTACCCACCATAAATGCCATCTTTTTTACAGGTATATTATGGTTTGTTGAAATTAAAATGTATTATTTTTCTGACATTCTCAAGACTGAACAACTATTTCGTTTTAAAAGCCTAGCACCTTATTAGGAGAGTAATGTTAGGCATCCCTTTGCTAATGAACAAACAGGTAAAGGGAACAGGACTTAGATATCTTGCTTATCTAAGTAAGAAGGTGCTTTCCTAATCTCACCTACAGCTGGAACTTTAAACCATTGGAAAGTGATAGCAAACACTGGCTCACCACGCCGAGGCAGAAACCCAGGGCTTCTGATGGAGAAGTGCAACAGCTGCTAAGCAAAAGGCAGGAAACTCCCTGCCTCCATTGCCATTGAAAGAAGCAAAGCATGAACCATCCGTACCGGGGAGGTAACAGTACCCTCACTGAGGTCTGGCAAAGACACTAAGAGGGATTCCAGTGCCAACGGGCAGGAGAAGAAAATTCTCTGCTACACAAACAATCATACATTCAGTACAGTTTGGCTGCTATGGAGAAACAGTCCAGAAGGGGAAGAGAGATGAAAAGGCATGCAGGAGACAGAGATGATAGGCAAGAATTTCCCAAATCAATGAGAAAACAACAAAGTTCCAGTCTAATGCTCAGAAAACCTTAAGAGAATAAAATAGGGGTTGGGGATTTAGCTCAGTGGCCTAAGTGCCTGCCTGGCAAGCACAAGGTCATGAGTTCAATCCCCAGTACAAAAAAAGAAAGGGAGAGAGAGATTAAATCAAAACAGCAGCAACAAAAACAAGTATCCGAGTTTCTAAAAAGACGAAAAGAAAAGGAACCAAAGAAAATAAAAATCATGGATTGGAAATAATGAAGTAACTTCTTTATTTGAAGAAGATGTAATAACTCATAGAAAATCCTACAATATCATTGGAAGAGCTATTTAACTGAGTTTAATAAGAGATCACAAATTATAAGGTTAACATTCAGGTATCTGTAAGGTATCATGTTTCTGTAAATTAGCAACAAAGGATGAGAAATCAAAATTTTAAAATTATTGCCAATTACATAGCAAAATATACCAATTTGGAATAAATCTAATAAAGTTAATACAACTTTTTTTCATACTTAAAACTACAAGTATTGAAGAGAAATTTAAGTAAATCCTAAGTTAAGGAGAAATGTACCTTCTAATCAATCAAATGTATCTTCTAATCAACAATTAGAAGGTTTAGTATTGTTAGAATATCAATACTCCTTAAATTTATATGTAGATTTATCACAATCTCAGTAGGTAATTTCAGCCACTGACATACAATTTTCTAAAACTTAAACAGACAAGTAAAAGATTTCTGAATCCAAACAATTATAGGAAGAAAAACAAAATGAGGGAAAATTATAGATTCACCAGCTCAATTAAAAAGTCTTTACTGCATATGATAAACAAACTCAGTTCAAATAATTTATAGAAAGATAGATTATATTAACATGTGTTTGCAATATATAAATAATTATTCATTTGAGGGAAGTGGTACATATCCATGTGGCAACTTACTTATTTTACTCCCCTCCCCTGCCGCTACCACCAAATCCTGGCAAGGGTACAGAATACTATAGCTATAGCTGTTTTGGAAAAATGTTTAACAATTTCTTATAAAGTTAAACATACACTTCACATAGGACCTGACATTCTCATTCCAGATATTTTCCCAAGAGGAAAGACTTATTGAATATCTTGTTCACAGATACTTACAACAGCTTTATTTGTGATGTCTATCAACAGAAACAACCTGAGTGTTCATGTGTTGATGAATGAGTAAAAACACTGCGGAATACATTAATAATTTAAAAGAATTTGTAAAAAGAAACAAATTAATACATGTGGCACTATGGATGAACCTCAAAAGCCAGTAAAAGAAGGCTTGCACATGAATGCATGCAGTATATACTCCGTGTGATATTTTGAAGATAATTAATGACTAGAGGAAACAACTATAGGCAGAACAAAACCTACTCTGTCATTCCCAGTATGGCTAAAACTAAAATCAGTAAAACATTAATCAGTAAAAAAAATTTCTTTGTCTAGAATAAAATAAGAGAAAATGGATTGCAGATGGGATGAAATTTGATTAATAAGTACCGGTCCACCCTCTATACTTATTGGTTCCATCAGTGAATCCAACAAGATAGAAAATATTTTTAATTTTTTTCTCTACTTAACATATACAGACTTTATTCACTATTCACTGAAAAGTATAATATAGTGAAAGTATTTACACAGCATTTTGCATTGTACCAGATATTATTAGTGCAGGTATTAAAAGTACATAGGTTAAATGCAAATAATAGCATTTCATCTGAGGTATTAAACATCACAGATTTTGGTATTTGCATGGGTCCTGGAATCAATTCTCCATGGATATCAGGGATACTGTATAACAGTACAAATGAAAGCAAAACAGAATTAATAGATAAATTTAAGATTGATTTGGTTGAAAAATTAGCAAAATTTAAATTCCTGAAAATTCAATTTTAGAGCAAAGTTTTATAAAAATCACTCTATGATTTTTAAAAGACTAAGTTTTAAAACTAAGAAAATACAGATTTAGTTATTTTATGTTTGTTCACTTCTTGTCTAGATTGTAGTTTTTATTATTCACTTTCCTGCACTTTGGCTTTAATATTCTTTTTAATCATTTTTACACTTCTAAAAAATTAGCCATTCTTCTAATTTATTATCACAAAATATGACAGAACAAATTCTTGATGGTTATTTTCATTACTTTGAAAGACATTTGAAAATGTAAATATTTCTGATAACTCTTTGAAAATAATAATGCAGATATATTTGTAATTTTTCTCAAATTGATGTATAATCCTAAATTTCAGTGGTATTGAAGTATTCCTAGAATCTTCCCATTTATTTAAATCAGCATATGGAGTTAAGAGAAGAAAAATAGATGTGAATATTGAGAAGCAGTAATCAAGCATCAGTATTTGCAACTAAACAGAACTAACTTCTTGATAACAAAAGTATAAAAACTAAAAGCTTTTAACATACGTATCTAAATTCCAGCAATAAGAAACAAAGAAACAGAATAAAATCTCCTTCTATATGCAGTGATTCTTAAATGTTAATATGAACACAGATACTCCTAGGATCCCTTTAAAATGCAGATTCAGTAAGTTTTTAGAAAGGAATTGGTACTTTGGATGTCTAGTATAATCTTAGGTGGTATTGCTAATTGTGAATAGTAAGGCATATTATGTGTAGTCTGTGTGTAGATATATTATGATACATACTTATATATGTGTGTACGTACAATGTATACATACTCTAATCTCATGTATAATTTTTAAACTTAAGAACCAATAATACATTTGCAAAAATTCTATGTTTAAAAAGTTGAAGGATTAATATACTATTGAGAAACATAAAAGAATATTTAACTGAAGAAGAGTAATGTCCCATTTCTGGGTGTGAAGAAAATAGTATGAAATGTCTATTGTTTTTACTTAATCTATTACCTTTAGTTTAGCACCAGTGAAACCCATCAAATAATGTTTTTGCAACTTAAATAAAGATTATAAAGTTCATCAGGAGGAAAAAACTTTCCATATTAGTTAACCAATTTTTCACAAAGAGAACATTAGGCAGTTACTTTCTTTACAAACATTAAAATGAATTGTAAATTAACAATAATTAAGACCTATTCAGCCACTGAAGTAGACAGATTAAAAGAGTGAGTCTAAAAGTCCAGGTGTGGACCCAGGTGTGCAGATGAACTTAGCACATGGCACATCACTGGGAGAAGGGTGAGTAGCCTGACAGTGAGTTAGGAAGTCTGGGACAGTACTGAAATCGCTCTACATCCTACCTCGTTATTTTATAAACTTCAAACTTAACCGATCAAGCGTGCACACACATAAAGCTATGTGAACTTAAATAAAAAAGATGAAACTTAGAGCATCCACAAAGAAAAATCATTTGAACCATAAGACACACAAACAGTTATAAATTGATTTAAAAAGTAAATTGATATGTCTTATTAGGGTTCTTTTGCACATGATCTCATTGTCTTATAATGGGCTAATCAACCAAGTGAGCAATATTGCCCGTTACTGACACTAACTCTCTTCTCGCAAAAATTCTATCACTGTTATAATTTAGCCACCCTGTCTAACATGATTCTAGTTTTTTACCAAAGCCCTATCAGCATAGCTAAATCAAAGTTATTTTCTCTGTGATAAAATCCAACTAATCAGCACAGAAACCTCCCTCTGATTACAATTACAGATTTTTCCTACTGTAGCCCAGTGAAATTGTCCATTTTGATCACAGATTGCTTTCAGCATCTCCTCCAAATAGCATTGAATGATAAACAATTAGGAACTTTGTAAAAGGTAAATCATCGTTTCCTCTACAAGTTACACATGATCTAAAACACATATTTAAAAGGATACATCGGTTTTGCAAACATCAATAAATTAATAAAAGTGTGAAAACTAAGCTTTACACTTATAACTAGCACTGGCTTGCCAAATATCTCACAGGGGCATATTATAAACACTCAATGAAAACTACAGTTTTTATGAGTCAAAAGAGGAGCAGGTATAAATCTCATCCAAAACTTGCAAACACTCCTTTATAATGTCACTTTCAGGGTGGAGACTTGGTCTGGAGTTCTTTGGGTCTCTCTTACAACTTTGGGACTCGTTTCAGTGCAGGGTGCTGTGACAACTTAAAGAACCCACGTGAAGCCAGGTGAACTACCACATGCCTGTAATCCCAGCAACCCAGAAGTTGAGAGGAAAGTTCAAGCCCAAGCTGAGCAACTTAGTGAGTTTCAAATTTAAGTAAAATGGTCTGGGGAAATAGCTTAGTGGTAGACCATTTGCCTAGCATGTGTGATTCCCTGAGTTCAATCTCTAGTACTGCAAAAGCAAAATAAACCTAGTCCAGTCTAATAATGAAACTCGTAGTTCACAAGCTAATTTTAAATTCTATTTTTTTAACTTACTTACGTAGCCCAGGCTGGTCTCAAACTCACAGTGATCCTCCTCTTGCCTCAGCCCCCCCACCCCCACTTTTTATTCAGACAAGGTCTCACTTCATAGTTCAAAAATGGCCTTGAACTTGCTTTTGTAGCTCAGGCTGGCTTAAATTCACGGTGAGCCCCTGCCTCTCTCTCCCAATTGCTGGGCTTATAGGCATACATGAATTCTATTATTTAAAAAAGTCATATTGAAATGATTCCTATAATGATCACCTCACCAACCCTCACTAGCCACAAAAAAAAAAATCTCCTTGACCCACATCCAAAGCCACTTTGAGGCCTCCTTTCCCATCTCCCTCTTTTTTCTTCTTTTTACCTTTTCTCTCAGTATTCTAGGTCACTGCCTCATCCTTTTTCCAGCTTAATCCATTTTTGGCAAAAGATCGAGTCTGGAAAATAGCTTAGCAAAGCCAAAATACTACATCATAGGCAAAAAGACGTTGACGTCCAGAAATATCTCTTCATTAAGGCCTTTACTCTGTCATGTGCATAGGTACATACTAAATTTTCTTAACTGAATGAATGATTATACAGTGAGAGGAGAGAGTGAGTTATGAAATGGAAGAAAAGGTTTTGGCCCAAACTGGAAAACCTGGGCCTTTAACCGAACTCTGATCTTAACCACTCTGGCTTGCTTTTATAAGATGAGTTTTATAGAGATAAAATATATAAACACATTTCAGAAAGATACTTTTTTCTGAACTAATAAAATGTAGGAGTGGCAGACATTAATATTTTTATATCTACTTCATATTAAAATTGCCCACGTGATAGTTTTTAAATCTCCAGCATTTTAGTCAGAATTCATCAAAACAAATGACCTATATTCTTAGGGGATGAATGGAGTTGTTGTTGTTGTTTGCTTTATTGTTTGCACAAATCATTAGTCATAGAGTACAGCAAAATCTCATTAACTTATACCCTTGTAATTCAGAAGTCCTCAAAGGAAAAGCAACAATTTATAATACAGTGACAAGATATAGTTCTCAGGCTAGAGATGCTTATGGAAAGCATCCGACCAATTTGTAACACAAACTTAAAATAACTCTTCAACTAACTAGCATGCTTTTAGAAAGTTGTCTTAACCTCTCTGGTTTCTGCTTATTTGTGTTTAAAGTACACTAAATTATATAAATAATCCATGTCATCATATTATTCTACAGTTCTTCATGGAACAAAGAGATGTTTTTCCCAGTTTTGCCTTTTTAAAAGCAGTGTTTCTGGGAGTAGAATTATTTTAGTTTGCATGTAATTTTTTAACCCAGAGTTTATGACTAGCCTTGAAGGGATCTCATAGGTTCCCCAAAGTTAGGCAACTGTATTTATGGGCACTTTTCTGGGTGGCGATTCATGGTTATCATCTGATTCTCAAAAACCTCTGTGCACTTCTCAAAATAAAAAATAAAAGAAGCCAAGAACCACTTACTTCAATAGTGAACTAATTTCAAGTGATTCTCATCAGCTTGCAAAAACAGGAATACAGGATGTTATTTAGTAATCTCATGTAGGCTTGCTAACTTGGAATCCCATATCAATAAGCACAGTAGAAGCTACACTGAAATTTTCACTAAAAGAGCATCCCAATTTCCAGCTGATGCTGTGCGATGGACTGCATCTGTCTAGTTTACCTGATCATCAAATGCAGGAACAGTGCCCAACTGAATAGGCTCTTAAGGAAGTTAGGAACGAGACGTCTACCAGTTTATCTCTAGGGGAAGAAGACAGCAGGAGAGTGATCATCGTCTCATCTGGATTTGAATATACTCCAGAACTCCAGGAGACATGGGAAAAGTCAGACGACAAAGGTGGATACATTCATCCTCTCTGCCTCTACAAGGCAAACCTTGTAATTTTAGTCAAAAAACAGAGGAGGCCCAAAGAAAGGCTCTTACCCAAATGGGCAAAATCAAGACCGCTGCTTTATCCTATTGTACAGGGCTTCTTCCTAACACTACATGATCCAGCTGGGGGAAAACATACAGCATGTTGCAGTTCCTGTCTTTTAACTGAAATTAAACTGTTAATGATCTCCTCTTTCATTAAAAATAGATATACCATATATAAACTATGAGTTTTGCCTGATTTATTAGCACAGGCAAATAAAATAGCACCGTGTCTTATATCTAAGTTGGATTTGAATTCTTTATTATCAGATCTCTAAAAGTATCAGTATTATAAAGTTATTTTACGATGCAAAGTTAATTTCTTTTTTTTTAATAATGCTTGTTTATTTGCCTTAACTGACAATTACAGGAAGAAATAAAGGGCTTCATTCATTAGTATCTTTTAAAGTAGCATATAAAATTGAATGCGATTTCATTTCTATACACTTCTGGTAATTATCTTTTAAAAGCCTAACAACATTTGCATTTCTTTTATCTTTTTACAGGAGCATTGTTTTAAACCCAGCCTATTTCCGAAACCATCTTCGTCAAGCTACAGTGTTTAGATGTCTGGAGAGATATTCAGAAGCTGCCCGGTATGTTTGTTACAACTTTGTGAAGATTTATTTAAAGTTAAATTAATTTTATTCTCAGATTCTGGTAATAGCATAAGAGAACTTTCCATTTCTCTCTTGGAATATAATTTTACCCAAATTATTGTCTTATAAATGTCAAGCCAACAATTATTGACTATCTTTTTTTTAATTAAAGCTATTTCATGTTCATAGCTCTTAGCAAAATTCCAACTTTCCAGCCACAAGGTCACTAACAATGATCGGAAAACTTCCATAGATAATAGAAATGAACTTGACTTCTTACTCTTGAGGACATTCCCAGTTCAGATTGTAATAATACAGTTCTGTGACTTGAGTTTTGGAGATGAAATCTAATCACAGAAATGAGCCTCTATCAGTTATATAACACAAAGGGCTGTCAGAAAAATATCACAGTATTGCCTCTTGGACACCAATGTGCTTAGAAGGAATCAGAACCCAAACTTATGGCAAAGATTTACAAGGATCTTGTACCCTCCTCAGTGCTACAAGGAACCAACTCTTAATTCCAAGGTCAGCCTTGTTATGCCCAATTCCTTTTCTTTTGACAAATCTCGCAAACAAGCTCCCTAATCTTCCTCAATAGAGAAACCTGCTACTTCTCCATATCATCACTCTAGCAATTTAATAATAAAATCTGGGTAGTTTTAAGATTTAGTTTGAACACAACTCCTAATCATACATCTGCAGTAATAGGGATGGGGTTCCTAGGCTACCAGGGGTTACTGTCTCTAGAACATTTATAAATATTTTTGAGATTGAAAGCAAGAGTTTAAGTGGAGAATAAAAAAATGACAATATGATGTTCACACAGGTTCCCTTTGTGTAAGATGGTTCTAAGAATCGCCTAAATTCAAAACATGGACACGAAAGGCACAGTTAATCCCAACTACTGTGTTTGGCCAAATGGTGCCTCTTGTTAGACGCATGTTAACTATCCACTTTGAAAAATTATAATAGGTCTTTATCATGTTTTTTGCATTCCATTTCATCTACACTATTTCTTCAGTGTGTTTACCTAATGTCCTAGCACGTAACTCCTCCTACTTTTTATTTTTCTCCACTGAATCATTCCTATGGTTTTTTTCTATCCATACACTTTTTCTAACTGTGAGAGAAAATTAAGAGATGATAATAAGCATCTTTCTGTCCCACAGTTCAAAAAGAGAGTTTTTGTAAAGGTCATTAACAATAAGTTGTGATCAGTATAAACAGCTAACAGTTATCCACAAGATAGAATTTCAAAAGAGGTAGTTTACTAATACTTGGATCTAATCAAAGCATCAATAGAAACTTAGACACAACTTCAGACCTAAATTGCAACTAGTAAAAAAACTGCTAACAGTGTTCTTATACAGTCTCTAAAGAACAGATGGTTAAATATTTGGGGAATTGGAGGCACCTAATTGTTAAACTGTAGGAGAAATCAGATGTAAATTATAAATAACTATATTTGAAAATTAGGAATAAATTATACCAGGAAAATTTGTAAATTGGAAAATGCTACAAATCCACATATCAAGAAAAGATCGTTACCAGAAAATCATTGGCTATAACAAAATTATATCAAGCATAAATTTCTGAATCAAAATGGGACAAAAATCTCTTACAATTTTAAAACAAAACAAAAAATAAGAAATTAAAAATTAGGAATATGTTAATAGTTGCCACATGTAATCATCACTGGTCATTATATTATTCTTTTTATCTCCATGCAGTAAACCAGATTCATCTTTAACTATCAGTTGTTGACTCACTTGGCAATATTCCTTGAGGAACTCCTTGATAATTGTTAGCTATATCGGTGTGGACTCCAACAGAGAAGTAGATATTATTACTATAAGATACAAGTGTTTTTCATTTTGGTTTCCTTGGCAATTACAGCCCTCAGTATAAAATATACAAGGTGTCATTAAAAATATGGTATGTAGGCAATTATCTAAAAATTTGGTACAGTAAAAAACATATTGCTCTTGACTCACCTCAAAATTCTCCCCTTTGCTTCAAAATATACATTCTTGCCACTTTCTGAAGCAGCTCTGAAAGTCCTCTTAGATGGATAGCTTTGGTTGCCCCTTCACGCCCTCAGTGTCCTGAACTGATGCAAAATGTTTACCTTTCATGGTCATTTTTTGACTTTGGGGGCAGAGCTAAGCAGTTGCATAGTGCCAGGCCAGGTGAATGGGTGGATAAGGACACACCATGTTTTTATGAGCCTGCCTTTCCACTGGATGGCGTACAGACACAGCATTCACCTTATTTTTTAGCATAGTTTATAAAATATACTTGAAGAGAATTTCCAGAATTGCTTCAGAAGGTGGCAAGAATGATGATTTAAGCTGAAGGGTGTGTATTTTGGGGAGGGATATTAATGGCCACAAGTCCTGTCCTGTAATAATATTTTTAATTTAAATACTCACTGTATTTTAGACTGACTATTTTATGTCCTCTCTTCTACCATTCAAGGGAAAAGATACTATGAACTGAGAACATGAATATCTTAGTGTCTGTTAGCTCAGTGTTTCTGATATTTCTAATATCAATTGATTGTAATCAATCAATGTCTTGAATATTTGAGAAATTTTCTTCAAAATTCAGAACTTTTACAAGCAAATTATTTTAAAGCATATTGGTAAAGTCAACACACCAATGTCATTTCCTCTATGTCAAGAAGTCATGCTTCTGGGGTTGACAGTAACATTAAATACAAAATAATTCCATTATTATCTGACTTAGAGATACTTTTATAAAAATCTTGGAAACAACCAAAATGCTCATCAACTGTGGAATAGATTTTAAAAAATGTGATATTTTTATACAACGGAGTATTCCTCAGCTATAAAAAAGGATAAACTTGAGGCTTTTTTTAAAAGCCTAAGGTAAATGAATACAACTAGAGACCATACTCATAAGTGAAATAAACCAGAATTCCATGTATAAATACTGTATTGTCTCCCTAGTGTAAAAATACAAGTAAATAAGATCCAAACTGTGCAAGAGATATTGTGAAAATGAAAGGGGAAGAAAGCCCTCCAAAGGAACGAACAACTGGGATAAGGGAAACGAGAAAAGAAAGAAGGGAAAATATTATATATATACATATATATATATTATATATAAGTATTATGTAAATATATACAAGATTCATAACTATACTACTAACATCTGTTCACCAAAAAGAATAGTTGTGTTTTCATTATCTGATTGATCATTTTTTTCATACCTAAATCTTGTGATCTGAACAACTACTTTCAAGATAACAATATAAAAAATATATCAACTAGTATTAATTTCCTATTTCTTTTTTAAAATTCTTTATCATTTTTATTCTTTTTTGTTTTTAAAATAACAACATTCCCCAAAAAGTGTAACACTCAGTTTCTCTTCCAAAATATTAGCAGGCCCTGGGAAGTTTTAATGCTGAGGCTATCTGAACCTAACCACCTTCAACTACAAAGGGTTTCCTCGTTTAATAGATCAGAAAGGTCCCCAAAACAGGATCCTAAGAGCTCTCAACTGGGGAGACTGGAGGAAACACTAATCCCTGTAGCTAAATGAAAGATATCAACAAGGTTTACAATAGACAGAGCTTTCATTTTACATGTTAATATACTTTTAGTAACATTTTACTGGAAGAAAGAACAAGAATGCACTGACATTAGAAGTTAAATAAAATTAGAGATATCATATAGTGCATTAGGCGCTACAAGAATGCTGGTCACCTTTGAAGAGGTAGCTGGCACCGATCAAATCAATGAAATCACATTTTCTACTACAAAACTGAATTAAGGTTGCTGTAATCACAACTCCAAGTTCATTCCCCCAAGAATCGGCCACCTGTGAGTTCTTACCTGAAATAGCAAGTAGTTCTTTAACATCTCCCTGTTTCTAGGCATATAAAAATATCAGTATAGATGTAGAATACCTTTCTTCAAAGCTGACACCCTGCCCAAACACACACATATGTACATGAACACACACACACACACACACACACACACAGAGAACATTTGACATTGTCTTTATGAGAAAAGTAATATGAGAAAAATATACAGAAACATAAAAGAAAATTCAAGACCGTTCTGTGTAGAGACCTGATGATTCTTGACAGCATGAATGGTTTTAATGTCTTTATCTCCAGATGCCCAATAACTACCTCACAGCTCAGAATGTACCAAGCACTAGTTAGAGGCTTATGAGTTAACTTAGCTAGTTTATGTGTCTGAGTTGGCTTGTAGTTGATAAACATTCAGTTTAGCACTAAGAAGCTGTTACATTAAATTATTAATCCTGGTTGAAAGATAAGGGTATGCAAATAGTTTGATGATCATGTGATAGCAAGATATCACCACAATGAAGTCATAGGACAAAAAAAAAAAAAAAGACAATGACATTGTAAAGAATCTTTAGTTAAGTCCATACTGTCCACAGTAAATAAAAGTAAAGAAGTAGATTCAATGAAACCTCTTTGTCCATCATTCATGAGTTAGTGAACTAGATAGGAAATTCTAGAAGGAATAGTATACCGAAAGGCTTAACAAATCCTGGCACATGATGTATGTAGTAGCTCAATTATAAGATAAAAATGTGTTCTATGAACTACAAGTCACTGGCCACATGGGTACCTCCCAGGGATGTTTCCAAAGGCAATGGCCAGGACTCAAATCCATCTAATGTCACTATGTAGCAATGTAGGCTTAGTACTGTAGATCTTTTAAGAAATCACAGAAAAACTGAAGAAGTTGGTGGGATTCAAAATGTACAATAGATATTGTGAAGGTGGAAGGAGAGGAAATGTCAGAAGTTTCCAGGAATTTCTTTTGCTTTTAAATGAAGATAATTATTTTGGTTTTTCCAAACACGGTGTCATCTTTAGAAAGTAGAAATAGTGCTATTCATGAAAAAATAATTCACAGAAAAATCAGTTCTCCAAATGACCAATTTGCAGAACTCATCAGATTTTAAAGTTCAATAAAAATTTAAGAAAGCCATAATTAATATACTTAATATGAATACATTTTCTTATGCATGTATGTTTTAACATTACAGAATTTTCAGTGTTCTAAGAGTATTTAAATCATAGAATGGTTTATTCTCATGAACATCTTCTTTGTGTGCGTGATAATTATTCTATGTTCTTATATTCTATAATTATTCTTGTGAATACAACCAAAATTCTAATTTGAAAGTTCAACAGTTTATATCACACTACAATAGCTTAGGAAATAATAGCAGAAATTGACAAATGTAATTACATCAAATTAAAATCATCTGCATAGCAAAGGAAACATCACAGTGAAAAAAAGTCTACATAATGGAAACAAATCTTGCCCTTTATTCGCTGGTCACAGGTTAATATGCAGAACATATAAAGAATTCAAAAAATGTAGCACCAAAATAATCCAATCAATAAACAGGCAAATGATCTGGATAGACACAATATGAAATTGTGTTCAACATCGTCAGTCATAAAAGAAGTGTAAATCAAAACCACGTTGAGATTTCATCTCACCCCAGGCAGAAGATCTATTATGAAGGGAAAAAAATTAACAAATTCTGGCAAGGATGTGAGGAAAAGGAACCCTCATACACTGTTGATAGAAATGCAGATTAGAACAGCCTGTATGGTGATGCTCAAAAGCTAAAAATAGAACAACCATATGATCCAGCTATACCACTCCTCAGCGCATATTCAACAGAAATAAAGTGAACATACAAAAGAGATGCCCACGTTTATAGAGGCACTATTCACAGTAGCTAAGATATGGAATTAGCCTACAAGCCCATCAACAGATAAATGGATAAAGAAAATGTAAATACACACAAAGGAGTTTTATTCAGCTATGAAGAATTAAATCCTGTCATTTGCAGCAAAATGGATAGAACTAGAGGACAAAATGTTAAGCAAAAATGCCAGGCTCAGAAACACAAATAGCATATCTCTCAGATGTGGAATAGTGGGGCGAAGGGGACTAAGACATGAAAACTGAAGAAGGGCTGCTGCCAAGGGAAAGAGGGCACGAGAGGGAATCAGGGAGGGTGGACACGGTCAAAGCACATTACATGTATCCAGGAAGCGTCATATTAGAGCCTATCATTCGTAAAATAAATGCAATGATAACTTTACAAAAGCATAAAATAAATATTTTAAAAGGACATTCTGTTATAAAGAGAGATTACAAAGTAGGTCAATGTTTTACATAAATAATATGAAAAATAGTTTTAATAGCTTTTATTGATATATCTAATATTTTAAAAGTGAGTTCCTGTTTTTAACATGTTATTTTTAGGATTTTTTCCCAGTTCATATTAAGTGACTAAATTTATCTCTTTAATGAAATGCATTTTTAACTATTTATAGCAATTGTGACTATTCAAATTTAGTGAGACCATTGAATAGCTCTCTGCTTTGTCTCTTGAAAGTACAAAAGCCTAAATACAGAGAATGTAGTAAGCACCTTACGTGGTCTGAGCTGAGGAGCCTGCACTGGGGAAGACTATGAAACAGGGAAAAGCTTTAGTGCTTGGGACTCCAGGGGCCTGAGCCCCTTCACATCCATCTGTAACATAGCCATACGTTTCCCCAAGACTTAAAAATAAGCTAACTTTTGTAAAGGAGCATTTTTATAAATTTGACTAATTGGTCATTTTACAAATTCATCATGAAATGAATCCACTCTGAACCTACAAATGGCTGTGGTCTGCAGTACTAGATACACAGGCTGAATCAACAAACCCGTTATAACTTTAAATGAATGCTGACTTTTAACTGCTCAAGGGCAGAGGCAGAACTTTCTCTCACTAGCAAGCCCACATCAAATTTTGCACTAAATCACTTAGAGCGAAGACTTTACCGCAGGGAAAAAAATGTATCTTGTTGAATTCAACTGAATAGATTTAACTAATTCACTACCAGTCCGATATTCGTTGTAACACCCATATTATATGACATATAACATATGCAACATTGTAAGAAACAGATTAAATAATAAGATAGGTAGTCTAATGTTTTATCTTTGCATCATAAAATAATGAACTAAATGTTGCACTCAATTTCAAAGTTACTTTCTATGACATGTGTCTCTTAGGACAAAAACGGCGAAGTGGTAAAATACTACAAAGATGGACCAGTTTCCTGTTTCTGTGCTGAGACTTCTTTCCCTCTTGGCTAACTGACAGCTTTGCCTCTCTCCCTCCTGGCCTCCAACAGTGTCTTTTTGTTTACTCCTGTTTTCTCATTTCAGCTGCCCGCCACTCCTGTCCTTCTTCAGGCTATGGTTTGAATGTGTCCAATGAAACATGAAAGCTATGTGTTGGAAACTTTATTCCCGATGAAATAGTGTTGAGAGATGGAACAGTTAGAACCTGGAAGCCGTGATTAGATCACTCAGGCAGAGCCCTCAAGAATAGATTAATGCCATTATCACAACTGTGGGTTAGTTAATCGTTGCAGTAGACTCTTCATAAAAAATTAGCTTAACTCCCTCCACTTCCCAGTCTCTGTGTCCAGCCACAGGTAAGAGAGTCCATGCTCTCATCCTCTGCCTTCTGGTTTCCATGTCATGGTCTGCCAAGGAGGACCTTGCCAGTATTGAGACCTTCAGCCTTGGATTTTACAGCCTCCAGACTACAGAAAACAAATCTCTGCTTTTTGTAAAATATCCTGTTACAACACAAAATACATTAACCCATTACATTAGTCCTTTTTTTTTTCTTTCTCCAAAATGTTTTCCTTGGAAGAGTTTGTAACATCAGGATTAGTGTAACTCCCCAATATAATCTTCCCCTGTACTGTGATCCATTAATGCATCTCATGCAATCTATATGCCCTGGATCCTCCTTCATAATTCCATTGTTAACTGATTGGTAAGCACATTTGCTTTTTTTATTTCAATGCTACTTAGATTATTTGAATTTCCAGGAAATCTCTGTCTGCATGAGTGTACAATGAAAGCCTCAAATGCCAAATTTCTTGAATAACATTTTTTAGAAATTATCAGTTGTGCTCAAGTGTGAAATTTTAGTGTATAAATTTTTTTGATGACATGCATCTAGTGTTTGGGTTCCATTTAGGTGGCAGGGTCTACAGGACTTGTTTCTCTTTTTGCAAAGCCTGATGTCTTGATTAAGCCAAATTAAGTAACATGCTTTAAGATGCATTAATGCATGGCCACGTCCATTGACCAGCTGGACATTAGAAGTTAGCATAGGTGGGAGTCAGTGGGTTTCTTGACAGCTGGCAGGAAGTTGTGATATTATGGATGTTTTTTCTTTCTCCTCTCCTTCCTTTTCTTTCTTCTCATTCTTTTCTTCAAAGTTAGTCTTGCTGGAGATAATGCATATATAAATCACAGTCTACAAAGGAATGATTCAGAAGTAAATTGGAGTGTTCAGAATCTAGTAAAATAAAAGTGACATTTCAGTAGACAAGCAGTCAGTCAAGAGTGGTATTACAAGAGCAAGCAGGGAAGGCTGTTGCAGCTTTTGCAGTGTTATGGAACTCTGTGATTCTTAAATGATCCTTAGGCATCTTGAAAGGGAGGAGACTAGTCCAACAGATAGACTCCAAATGATTCTGAAGAGATGATAGTAGCATTAGGAGTTTATTTAAACTAGTTTTGATTCAAAAACTGGAGTCAAATCTATTTCTTCTTCATGCAAGACGCAAAAAACACATCACATTTTGTCTTAAAAGTTCCAATCTATAGCTAGAAATAGATTAGATGAAACCTGAAAACTAATTTTCATTCTTAAACTGACCATCTGACTAAAAGATCTTTCACTTTACTGGGCATACTTCACCATTTTCAAAGAAACTTTAGTGTAGCCTGCCTTTGGTCCTGTTTAATGTTGGAAGATTGTGTTTTGGAATAGTCTATGCTGAAGGATGAACATGATAATTCTACCATTAAGTGACTTTCCTGTTCTCCATATATCACAAAGCTGTGAATCCTAACATAAGCATTGCAAAAACGTTGCATCTTGTTGTAGGATATCTAAAATTGACACTAATAGAGACAAATTTTGTCTTTTCCCATGGCTTAAGTCAAATATCTCACTTTTAAACCCCAGTTCATCCAGTTTCTTGGTACTAGAAAAGATACAGTGTTTGCAATATCAAGGGAAGGCCTGAACATCAAAATATAATAAAGCTTCAAGTTCATAGCCATATCTTTTGTCTCAGAGATTTAAAATTGGAGAATTACAAACACCTAATCTTATAACAAAGAGTGCTCAATTTTAGATTTCAGTGACAGCAGGTGGCTAAAGGAAAGCATGCTGTCTTTTTAAAAATTAGGCTTTTCTTCGCCTTCCTATTTACACATTTTCTTTCTACTTTCCAGAATCTTTTGTGTTCTAAATTATAAGTAAATTATTGCAAGGATACATAATCTTCTCCCTAAAAATACAGAAAGATTTTTTTAAAAACTCAGACTATTGATATGGCCATCCATAAATTTATTAGAGAAAAACAAACATTGATTGACTTTGTAAATTCTTCCACCCTGTGATGATGCTTATAATGATAATTGTTTTTGCTCCTTTTTTATGTTGAATTGCATGCATTATTATCTTGTATTAACGTTACTTTTAAACATTTTTTAAATGGTTTATTAAAGCAAAGTTCTTGGACTGTAGTCTGCAAATGTTTGTTGTCATAGTTACTTTTCTCATTGCTGAAATAAAATACCTGACATGCAGATTTAAAGGAAGAAGGGTTTATAGTTCATAATTAACTGGATCCAGAGCAGATAGCATGTCAGGGCGGCATCACAAGCAAGAAGCAGTTCATGGCAGGTAGAAGGCAGAAAGACAGCAAAACAATGATTAAGAAGCATGTGACAAGTGAACCCAGAAATCCTCTTTCTGTCTCTTATATTTTACCAAGGCTACCCTTGGGATTGGTAGCACTTACACTTAATCACAGCATCTCACTCTGAATCAGTTGCAGCATCACATTGCTGATCCCAGTATCACACACTTTAAATCCAGCCCCCTCCAAAAATCATGACTGCATGAAGCTTAAGGGGACATCTAGAGACAAGCCATAACATCGGCCTATAAAACTGGAGTGGAGTGCACAAAGTGATGTTTTTCATTTGCTATCAACCCAACCTTCCATCTTTTTAAAAAAAAATGGTTCTGAACAAAGAAAGCTACATATAAAATAAAATGGACAGGCACCAAAATACCATGTTTTATTTGTGAAAAAATAAATAATAATTCCTTTCCTTCTCCCATTCAATCAAATTGTCCATTTTCTTTTATATTCTGTAAAAAAGTAAAATACTGAGAACCAATTACAAGCAGAAATTTTTAACCCAAAGCAATTAGGGTTTAACTCTGAGAGTTCTTTGCTGTTTTCTATCTGTTACAAAGTGAATTAGAGTTTCATCTACTGGTGCAAAAAATATGATGAATATATTTAAACTTCTATGTTTTCAATCTGTAAATTGGAGGTAGTAATAGCATCTGTGTCACAGAGGTTATTATGAGGATGGATGAGACAATTTATATCAACCACTTAGCACAGTACTTGGCACATCATGAACTCCAATAAAAATGAGCTATTATCTTTGCAACTGTTGTTGCTAATCATTAGAGTTCTTTGAAGACAGATGACACTACCTCAAGAGAAAATGAAACCAAACATTTGAAACCAACATTGAAACCAAATATTTCAATCAGTCACTTAGGCAGGATAGTTTACCACAAGACTACTAAGTTCTGTGTTACTCTGAAAGTCAATGTTTTTGGAAGTCCAACTCTTAATTTAGAGGTTTGAAAAGCAAGATTCTGACTAGTATAAAAAATTAAAAGGAGTAAGATTATGTTTTTAATAATTTCATGTATGAATTAAAACTTTTAGGATAATGTTTCATTTGAGTAGTATTTCAGTTCTTCATGGAGAGTTTGGAGTTGTCCAAGATAGGAAGGTGGAAATTCAAATAGAGAATGAAGATAATTCAGGTCAACTGATATGGTTCCAAATATTTCCTTTTCCCTTTTGTTCATTTCAGTCAAAAACAGCCAAGAATACGCCAAAATCCTAATAGCACACTGTCAAGAACTCTGACAGAAATGCCTTACCAATGTTTTCATGCTGACATAAATTCATCACACTGTTATGCACATAAATTAAACTGAATATCACTAATTGTGAAGATTGCTTGTAAGACAAAAGTGCTGTTTCTGAATCTGTCTGCTAAGAAGTCACCTATACTGAAAAATTATGGTCAAGCCAGAGAAAATGGTGTTTCACTCCCAGAGCTATAAATGACTGGTTCTATGTGACCTTGGGCAAATTAATTAAGTTCTTTGACTTTCAATTTCCTCTACCATAAAATGTAAACAAGAATAATATGTTACAAAGTAGTAATGATGAAAATTAAATGAAATAATGCTCCTAAAACACTAAACTCAGTGCCTGCCACATGGTAAACATAGTTATTGTTCCCATTTCCACAGCTGCTATTTCAAGTTTTGAAAAAGATGTCTATTGCCCTATTATATTAATTCAGTGAATTCTGTTCAATGAAACTTTGGTATGAATATTTCATTCCTAGCTACAATTCCATTTACATCAGTTTTAGCAGCCATTATCTATGACCCCCTGTATTATACTGAAAATTTTATATCAGTTGGCTTTCTTAAGGCAACCAGAGCAGGCAGGAGAAACAGCCAAACCCACCACAACACATCTAATGCCATTGGGACACTTGCTTCATGTGGCCAGCCAGCACAGGATAGGAAGATCAGACAAACATACCCTTAGTTTCTCTTAACATCAGGGATATCCTAGTGTAGCCATACAAGCCAAGAGAAGTGGCCCTACCACCACACACCCACGGCCATCAGAGAAGCCTTGGGGTGGTCATGTAGGTCTGGAGAAGCCTGCCCCACACCTCACTGCCTCCCTGGGAACCTGGGTTTGGAGAAATCCAAGGGCCTGTCCTATTCTCCTGCACAGTGGAGGGGCAGCCAATTCAGGAAATGCCTGGGACTCCACGAGCAGCTTGTCAGGAAGATCTCAGGAAAACGTCAAAGTTAAGGAGCAAAATGCAATCTCAGACCTCCAACCCACACATAAGTCGGGGAGATACAGACATGGAATAAATGGAAGTCACACACCTGAAATCTCTGAAATGATAGCAACTGAATTAAAGAAACAACTTGAGTAATCAAGTAAGAAATAATATCTCAGGTAAAAGAAATCACAATGAATTCATAATAAAAGAATTGTTAAGCATATCTAAAAAAGACAGATAAAAAAGAGGAGCATAGAAATGTAATGGAACCCTTGAATAAACAATATAAGGAGGAATTACAATGCATGAAACAGATTCAAAGTGATATCCAGGAAATTAAAAACTCCATCAAAATCCGACAAAACTGCTTGAAAGAGGCTTAGACTTTCAGACCTTGAAGACGGGATTGCAGCTAGCAATCATGAAAGGAAAGATCTCTTAAAAATAATAAAGAAGGGTTGGTGGTTTAGCTCAGCAGGAAAAGTGCCTGCCAGGCAAGTGCCAATGAGTTTGATCCCCAGTACCAAAAAAAAAAATAAATAAATAAAACAAACAAACAAACAAAAACCAATCAGGAAATAACATTCAGCAGCTGCAAGACAAGGCAAAGAAAAAAATTTAAGACTGACAGGCATCAGCTAAAAAAGCAAAGGTCAACACAAAGGTCATTAAAAGACTTTATAGGAGTAATAGCAAAAAACTTCTCAAACATGGCATACAGATAAGTGAGGCATGTTGGACTCCAAACAGCCATAATCAAAATACAAATACATCCAGATATATAATAATCAAGGTCAAGCTGTGGTTCCAGCAAGCAGTGAGCACCCCAGGGGGAGAACCAGCCAGCATTTCCTGAGATCCATACCATGTTGGAACTTAGGGCACTAGGAAACAAAGCAACCCACTCACCTCCCTGGTAAGCAGTCATGGCTTGAGCAAGCAGTGGATGCACAAGGGGGAGAACCTGCCAGTGTTTCCCGAGATCTGTGCCATGTTAGAACTTAGGGCACTGGGAAACAAAGCAACCCACTTGCCTCCTTGATAAGCAGCCATGAGCCTACTGGTATGCAGGCCAAGAATCAAACATCCCATCCGCCCCCATTAGCAAATGGGAGCCAAAGGTCTGAGCATCCCTTGGGAGGTTTACCATATGCAACATAGCAAATATGGGGAATTTCCTTCTATCATCTCTTTGAAGGCAAATATTGTTATCACTGTTTTTGCTTTGTTCTGATTAATTGTATTGGTCTATTCAATATTCTGTTTTGATAAGTTCTATAGTGTCCTGTATTTGGTTTGATTTTGCTATACCTGATTGAAAGGACAACTATTGTAAAGATAATGAGATATACTATGGTACCTTTTACTGTTACCTTGGTAACCTGCTGTGACTTTCTGTACCAATTTCACTGCATTGTCTCAACTGGCTTTGTCCTATCTTGTTCTGTTGTGTTTTACTACCTTAAAAATTAAAAAAAAATTATAATAATCAGGACCTTAGAAATGCAGCACAAGAAAAGAATATTAAAGGCTGTTAGAGAAAAGAAATAGATCACCTATAAAGGAAACCCACCAGAATCATGGCAGACTTCTCAACGCAAACCATCAAGTCAAGAAGAACTTGAAGTGTTTTAAATCCTGAAAGAAAACAGCTTCCAACCCAGTTTGAGGTACCCTGTAAAACTATCTTTGAAAATTGATGGAAAAATAAGATATTTTCATGATAATGAACAACTAAAGGAATTCATGACCATGAAGCCAACCCTACAAAGAGTGCTGAAGGATATTCTGGAGAGAGACATAAAGAATAGCAAAAAACTTCTCAAACATGAAGGATCACCAACTTCTCACTTGGTGATCACCAAGCAGAGCAGGCAACAACTGAATGGAGCGGAAATGTGGCAACCAACAGCAGGAGGATAGCATAGCAGAGATGAGCGAATCCATACCAGCTTTAACTATTAATGTAGCTGGCCTCAATTCACCAGCAAAAAGAAACACAGGGAGAGTGGATCAGGAACCAAGATCCATCAATAGGATATATACACGAAACACATTTAATTCAAAAGGAAATTCATACACCAAAAGTCAAAGGAGAAAAAGCAATGTTTCATGTAACAGGAAACCAGAAAAAATCAGGGGTAGTTTTCCCATCAACCACAGAATGAATAAAGAAAGATATGGTTTTTAATGCAATGGAAAGCTCCTCAGCTATAAAAAAGGATAATCTCAAGGCCCTTGTAAGTAAATGGATGCAATTTGAGATCATGCTCATGGGTGAAATGGTTCAGACTCACCTGGGTGAACATTGTGTAATCTACCTAACATAAAAAACTGAAGGAGTTAGTGCATTCTAAAATGTAGAATTGGTGTTGTGAAGATGATGGGGAGGAAACATCTGAAAAGAACAGGTAATAATAACCAAAAAATAACCATTATTAATTTTCTATTATCCTGTTTTGAATTTCTGTATCATTTCATTATTTTGTTAAGTTTAGTTTTATTCTGTATTGTTTTGTTTGACTTTATTATTTCTGATGATATGGATAGCTATTTTAAAGAAACAAGAGACATTATGGTAGCCATCGTTGATTTCCTATTATCTTATTCTGAAGTCCTGTATTGCTTTCATTGTTCTGTTCTAAATGGTGTTTTAGAACACCATTTTTATTTTAGAACACCATGTTTTATTTTATTTTATTTTCTTTAAAATAAAATTAAAATAGGAATTGTGATACCTCCTGCCTTGCTTTTGTTGCTCAGAATTTCCTTTGCTATTCTGGGTCTCTTCTGGTTCCATACGAAGTTTAGGAGTGATTTCTCTAGATCTGTAAGGTATGGTAATGGTGTTTTGATTGCAATTCCATTAAGTATGTAAAACAATTGTGGGAGAATGGCCATTTTCACAATGTTTGTTCTTTCTCTCCATTAACAAGGAGTGTCTTTCCATTTTCTGAATTTGTCTTAAATTTCTTTTTTCAGAGTAATGTAATATTCAATGTACAGATCTTTAGACTGATTCCTAAATATTTTTTTTTGGATGCTATTGTAAAGGGTGTGGTTTCCCTTATTTCTCTCTCAGTGAGTTTGTTGTTCATGTACAGAAATATTATTGATTTTTGAATGTTGACTTGGTATCTAGTTACATTGCTGAATTTGGCTATTAGATTTAGAAATCTTTCAGTGAAATTTTGAGGGTCTTCTATATATAGTATCATGTCATTTGCAAATAATGATAATTTAACTTCTTCCTTTCATATCTTTATTCCTTGTATTTCTCTCTTTCTTATCTAACTGCTCTGGCTAGTGTTTCCAGAACTATAAGGAATAGGAGTGCTTATAGTGGAATCCTTGTCTTATTTCTGATTTTAGGTTGAAAGGTTTCAGTTTTTGTCCATTTAGTAAGCTGTTAGTTGTTGATTTATCATATTTAGCTTTTGTCAGATTGAGGTAAAGATCATATATCCAATTTTCTACAGGGTTTTATCATGAATGAGTGTTGGATTTTATCAAAAGCTTTTTCTGCATCTATTGATAGGATCATGTAATTCTTGTCTTTGGCTCTATTGATATGGTGCATTGCATTTATTGATTTGTGTATGGTGAACCATCCTTGCATTCCTGGGATGAATCCCACTTGGTTGTGGTATATAATCTTCTTAATGATTCACTAGATTTAGTTTGCTAGTATTTTACTGAGAATGTTTGCATCCATGTTCATCAGGGAAATTGGCCTGTAGTTCTCTTTTTTGGTTGGTTCTTTCTCTGGTTGGGGGATTAGGGTAATACTTCCTTCCAGGAATGAATTAGGGAGAATTGCTTTCCATTTAATTTCACTGAAATTACACTACTGTGATAAAATCAGCATGGTACTGGCAGAAAAAAAAAACAGATGGAGATCAATGGAGTAGATTAGAAGACATAACTACAACTACAAACACACTCAGCCACTTTATTACCTTATCTTCAACCAAGGGACCAAACATATTCTCTGAAAGAAAGACAGCCTCTTTAATAAGTGGTGCTGGAAAAACTGGATTTCTATGTGCCAACAACTAAAACTAGATCTGCATATATCACCATACACTAAACTGAAGTAAAAATGGATCAAAAATATAAATATTAAAGCAGAAATACTAAATCTACTGGAAGACAAAGCAGGTAGAAATCTTGAAGATATAGGGGTAAGTGAAGTGTTCAGGAACAAAAGTCAAACTGCATGAGAAATATTTCCCTGTCAACAACGGGGATCTCATCTTATTAAAAATTTTTAACATGTCAAAGGAAATCTCCAAGAGTGAAAAGAAAACCTATGAATTGGGGGAAAAAATCTTAGTCAACTCTCCCCAAGACAAAGAACTTCTATCTAGAACATATAAAGATTTTAAAAAGATCGAGTTCTTAAAATTCAAAGATTCATTCCAAAAATGGGCATCTGAAATGAGTACACACATCTTGGAGGAAGAGATACAAATGGCAAATAAATATATGAAAAATGTTCAGCATCATTGGTCATTAGAGAAGTGCAAATTAAAACAATGCTGAGATTCCATCTCCAGAAACAATGGCCAAGAACAAGAAATCAACCAATAACTAATGCTGGAGGTGATGTGGGAAAAACAGAACAACACTCCTCCACTGTTGGCAGTGTAGGTTGGTACAACCACTGTGGAAATCAGTGTGAAGTTTCCTCAAAAAACTAGGCTTAGAGATCCCATTTGATCCAGATATTACCCTTGTATTTTCCCAGAAGAATTAAAACATCATACCCCCGTGACATATGTGCATCCATGTTCTTAGCAGCACAGTATATAACAGCCAAATCTAGGAAACAACCCAAATACCCATCAACCAAGGAATGGATAAAAAAAGATACGATATTTTTATACAGTGGAGTACTACTAACCTATAAAGAAGAATCACTTCAAGGTTTTTATAGGTTAATGGATGAGACTTGAAACCATATTCATAAGTGAAATAAATCAGACTCACATATGTAAATACCATATCATCTCGCTAGTATAAGAAACTGAAAGAGTAAATTAGATACAAAATTTACAATAGATGTTGTGAAAGGGTAAAAAAATGCTCAAAGGGGAAAAAATAACTGGGATAGGGAAAAGGAGAAAAGAAGGAAGGAAAAAGGAAAAAACTATAAATTTGTTTATATATACATAAAATAGCTAAAATCATTATAGCACTAATTCTTTTTTTTTTTTTTTTTGTCTTTTTCATTTTTATCGCTACCAGGGATTGAACTCACGACTGCCTGCTTGCAAGGCAGGCGCTTATGCCGCTGAGCTAAATCCCCAGCCCCAGCACTAATTCTTTTAGTTCTCAGAAAATAAGTTAATATTCATATAACTGGATCAATTTTGCATGTCTATCTCTGGCAATCTAAGCAACTACTTTGAAGGTAACAATATGCAATATTACAACCATTGTTAAATTCCTATTGTCTTGTTTTGAAAGTCTATATTGTTACTGTTTTGGGTTTTTTGTTGTCCTTGTAGTTGTTGTTTATATGGGGTTTTTTTTGTTTTTCTTTTCTGTTTTTTTCTCTTTAACATAAAATAAAAATAAATAAATTTATAGCAGTTGCTTGTTATGCATTGTCTTTGTTTCTCATGATTGCAAAGTAGTTATAACTCATTTTGTAGAAGAAATTGTAGCTTGCATTTAAATAACTTGCCAAAGATTACCTTGCTTCTAAGGAGCGAAATTAAAATTTGATCTTAATTTTGTATTAAGATTTGGATTCCTATAATTAGTACTGTCAAACTTCATATTTGTCATTTGGCTGAGTTTGAGATAGTGCTGGCTTGTTCTTATTTGCATTTATTGATTGCTAATGAGCATTCCTAATACATTTATTTTGTGGTTTTAATCATTTTTTAGCCAAAGGTGTTAGCTTCTTTGTATCTTTATTTTTTGCACGTTTTTATTAGATGGTTGTTTTTTATCACTCTTCGGTTCCTTATGAGTTCTGTATATTATAATTTATAGCAATAACTATTGCATGCAATTTCTTCTAATTTGTGAAAACATTTTTCATACCATCATTTGGTGACAGCAAACCTAAGAATCTGGCATTATTGCAGTCAAATTAATCAAATTCTGTTATGATTTGAACTGTATGAGTTTTAAGAAATCTTCTCCCATCCCAAGGTATTAAAATAGTGTTCTGTATTGTCTATAAAAGTTTTATAATTTCCTTTTGTCTTTCAAATTTTGACCTAATGGTATAATAATTAATTTTTATATATGGTCTGAGGTAGAAATCTGTTACTATCATTTTACATCATTGGATAACCAATTATCTTGATTTAATCTTATTGAATATTTTGCTGTTGATTTTAATGTTGGGTCTGTCAATATCAGTTTCTATGTATGAACATGATAATTATTGTTCTCTGTTTGACTCATATAATTACCTGTCTACTGCACCGCCAAAACCATACAATCCTATGCAGAATAGTTTTATAATATGTCTTGATATCAGACGGAGTCAATCTTCCCAATAGATTCTTTTTCAGGAATTCCTTGCCTATTCTTGGCTTTTCATTTTTTCTAATCATTTACAGAAAAAGTAAAAATTACAGACCAGGATAGTGTGCATTCTGGATAGGAATTCTAAGAAGACTGACCAAGTATCCTATGCTCCACCACAGACCTAGAGCCTAGACTTGTATTATCGTCAACACTTTTCTCCACCAAATTCTTCACAGTTCTTTCACTGAACTAGTCAGTTTTCCTTCTGTTCAGGCTGAAGACTTTGTCCCCTGTCTTTCAGGTGGACATTTTATTAAATCACAGTTACAGGAGCTGGGCATGATGATACATGACTGCAATCCAAGCATCTGGGAACATGAGGCAGGAAGAGTGCCCTGAGGATAAGCCCAGCCTGAACTACATGGTAGATCCTGTCTCAAGAAAACAAACAAGACACAGTTACAAGACTGTAACTGTAACTTGGCAATAGAGTGCTTGCTTCAATACGCTCAAGGTTCTGAGTTCAGTACCCAGCACTACACACAGGCACACAGTGTGGAAGGGGAGAGAGACAGAGATAGAGAGAGAGAAGGACAGAGACAGAGAGAGACGAAACCACTAAGGATTAGCAAAATTTCAGAAAAAACATATAGCACCAGTGTTTGCTTATCAAATGTTCTCTACTTATATAACTCTACCCCAGGATTTTTAAAAATGTGTTATTAGATACAAGAAACTAAACAGGAAGAATTTGCAATGCCTAAAGCTGAAATAATTTGAGTTTCAGAGTAAATATTGATAGCACCAGATTATAACTCTTAGAATGAAATGAATATCTATTATTCAAAAATATTAAATAATTTAATAAATAAACACACGCAGGATAAAGAAAACTCTCCCTTACAGAATGCACAATTAATAAACGTGGAGACAATGAGAGAAAATCAATACAAGCAAACAGCAGAGTGATAATTGCAGGCAAGATTCACTAATGAACTTCCTGGTTCTCAGCTCAGTATGTGAGGAACTTAGAGGTCGCCATTCTGAACCACTAACAAGCAAAGTGCTGAACAGCTACAAAATCAGCATCTCTTCTTAGAGCCATTAGAGAAATAAGGGCAGGAAGAAAAGAAACCATTGTGAAATATGCCAGAGCATTCTGTTCTTAACAAGTTTTACCCTTAGAAGAAACTATTTGGCCAGAATCCAACCTTCCAAGGTCTTAACAAAACCTGCTTTCCCTGGGTGAAAGAAAACAACTCAACTCTACACAGCCACCCTGTTTCATTTAAGGATAAAAAGAAAACAACAACAACAACAACAACTAAAAAACACTGGTGAAGTTCACATTCCACAGGTACAGGCTTACTAACAGACTGAGATCTCAGCAAAGGACTGCAGACCACTTTTCCTCCCCTTACAGTTTGGTGAATTCATAAAGGGTTACCTGTTACAGTTTCTTTTACCAAGTGCATCATGTCCACATTCCAAGTTAGAAAAGTATAAAGCACATTAAAACACTAGAATCTGAGGTTGCACAGAATGACTGAACAAACATCAGAAACAGAGGAGATGTAAATATGGACTTAGCAGACCACACTTTTTTAAAACTATGATTAATATGGCTTTAATGGAAAAAGTAGACAGCGTGTAGGAACAAATGACTACTATAAGCAGAGAAATAGAAATTCTAAGAAAGAATCAAAACTAAATGATAAGCATAAAAAATTTCACCATCTTAGAAAAGAAAACGTCCTTTGATATGCTCAACAGTAGAGTGAACATGATTGAAGAAAACATCTCTGACTTAAAGATATGACTGTATAAACTGCCAAACCTGAAAAGCAGAGAGAAAAGACTAAAATAAAAACCAGAATAGCATATCAAAGAACTGTGGAATGACTGCAATAGTTGCAAATACGTGCAATGGGAATAACAGAAGAGAAAAAGAGATGGAGGAACAGAAGTATGTGTCTTTACATTGAGGAAAGGGCAAAAAAGAGATGAACTCCTTCCTTCTCAACCCCTCTGTGTAGGCAGTCATCTCCTTTAAGGGGACCCACTTACCAGGGTTTCTATTACCACACATAATGCAGTCAAGGAATTCTGTGCTGGAATACGGCATGGAGACCTGAGGCAACCTGGCACCCAGGTCCTGTGGTTGCTCAGGCTCCTTGTTGTGACACAGTTCTGAAACTCGGAGCCTGCAGTGGAGGGGCAGGCAGCACACTGCTTCTGATGTAATTCTTTCCTTGTCTTGACGAATAGCTGATTTCCAACCATCTACACTAGCCTCAGACCGTCCATAGCCCAGATGTCTCTCAATATTCTTTTGCCTTTCTGTAGAAATCTTTAAGTTCTGATTTGTCATTAATTATCAATTAATCTGTTTCTCTCATCTCACATTTTACTGCCAGCAGTGAGAAAAGCCATGGCACCCTTAGTGTGTTCCCTAAAAATTTTTTCTATTGAATATCAGATTTTATTGCTTATAAAGGCCACTTCCACAAAACATATGCACTAAGATACAAACACAATTTAGTCAAATTCTTTGCCATTTTACAACAAGCCTAACCTTTCCTATGGTTTGCAGTACCATGCTCCTCATTTTCTTTTTTTTTAAATTTTATTTTAAAGAAGGTAAAATTAAACAGATCCAAACAGATCATAAGAAAACAATGTAAGAGATCCAGGTTTCAAAGCAAGGTAACTGGAAATTTTCACTGTCTATCACATTGTCTTTTGTTCTGTTCCAAATAGTTGTCCATATCTTCACATACATTCATTCATACAAAACAAAATAGGATAAAGCTGATCAGGACAGAATCAGCACTGGTACTTTATTGTCTCCTTTTCTTCAAAGTAGCTGTTCATTTCATCGTGCAGGATATAATTGATTCTCATAAACTGTTTAGAAGTTCTAAACATGCATGAGTCTCTACATGTATACCTGTTCTTTCTGTATTAGAAGAAGAAATAAAACAAAACTTGTCAAAACAAACAAATTCCTAGAAAAACACGAAATGAAAAAGACATATATATAACAATAGCAAAGAGCCCAGAACACTGACAATATAAGCCTTCAAATCAAGGTGATATGAGCATAACTAGGGTTGTTATTTTACATAATGATCTTTAAGAGTTCTTCAGATCACCATACAATAATATGCACAATTGTTACAATCCTATGAATGCTAACTATTTTGTTACAAGAACTTGTAGAATTTGTAGCACAATCAACTTAGATATACTGTGTTTATACAATTTTATTTTTTTTCTTTTCCTTTCCTTTTTGTTTTTCCTCATTTTCCCTAAGATATTATTTTTTCCTCTTTAAGCAGATTCCTGTCCTTTTACTGTGTTTATTGAGTTTTTTGTATCTTTATGTACTCTTACCATTTCTTACACTAGGGAGAGTTTGATTTATCTCACTTATGAGTATGGTCTCAAGTTGCATCCATTTACTTATAAATATCTCAATTTGATCATTTTTATAGCAGAGTATTACTCCATTGTATAAAAATACCACATCTTTTTTACCCATTCCTCAGCTGATGGACATTTAGGTTGTTTCCAAGATCTAGCTATTCCAAATTGTGCTGTTGTAAACATGGGTGCACATATGTCACTATGGTATCATGTTTTCGTTTCTTCTGGGAATATATCCAGAAGTGGAATAGCTGGGTTAAATGGAACCTCCAATCCTAGCATTTTGAGGAATCTCCAGACTGACCTCCACAGTGGTTGTACCAGTCTACACTCCCACCAACAGTGAAGAATTCCCTTTTCTCCAGCCTCTCCAGCATTTGTTGTTGGAAGTTTTCTTTATCCTGGCCATTCTTTCTGGAGTGAGAAGGAACCTCAGTACTGTTTTAATTTTCATTTCTGACCAATGATGCTGAACATTTTTTCATGTATTATTTTCCATTTGTATTTCTTCATCTGAGAACTATATATTCATCTCAGTTACCCATTTTTGGAATGGGTCTTTGAATTTAGGGAACCTGATTTTTTAAATACTTTATATGTTCTGGACAGAAGTCTTTTGTCTGAGGGGCTGTTCACTAAAGTTTTGTCCCAATTTGTGGGTTTTCTTTTCACTATGCAGAGTTCTTTCAACACGCAAAAACTCTTTAATAGGACATGATCCCAGTTGTTGATTCTGTGAAGTATTTTGCAAGCAGTTTGATTCTTGTCATGAATTCTCTACCTACCCCAGTCTTCAAGATACCTATCTACTTTTTAAAAATTTTATTTTGAAAGTAGTAAAAATGCAACAGCACAAGACAGAACAAAACCAATCGAGACAATGCAGTGAAATTGGTACAGGATTTCACAGTAGTATACTGGGATAGTAGTAATAAGTTCTATGGTATATCTCTTTAACTTCACAGTAGTTGTCAATTAGATAGAGCAAAATCAAACCAAAAATAGAACATTATAAAACCAATTGAGAATACTGAATAGAGCAAAAGAAACATCACAAAACAGTGAAAACAACCTTTGCCTTCAAACAGAAGATAGAAGAAAATCCCCCATATTTGCTATACTGCATATGGTCATCCTTCCAAGAGATGCTGAGGGATCTATCCCCAGTAGCTATGGGGTGCTTGATTTTCAGCCCTCCTGGCAGTAGGCTCATAGGTAATGGTTCTCCTCCTATCCCTCCCCGGGGTGCTTACCAAGAGGACAGATGAATGAGCTGCCTGAGTCCCACCATGGCCAGATCTCTGGAGGTCTGCTTCTCCTGCTGGCCCTCGCCGCCTATCTATTTTTTCTTCCAACAAAGTTAGTGTTTCTGTTTTAATATTTAGATCTTTGATCCACTTAGTCTTTAGTTTAGTACACAATGATAGGCATGCATCTAGTTTTAGTTTTTGGCATATATAGAGAGCCAATTTTTCCAGCACCATTTATTGAAGAGACTATCTTTCTTCCAGTGTACATGTTTGGTCCCTTTATCAAAGATAAGGTGGCTGAGTGTGTTTGCAGTTGTAGTTGTATCTTCTAATCTATTCCATTGATCTTCAGGTCTGTTTTTATTCCAGTACAATGCTGATTTTGTTACAGTAGCTTTGTAGTATAACTTCAAGTCAGGGATTGTGATGCTTCCTGCCTTGCTTTTGTTGCTTAGAATTGCCCTTGCTATTCTAGGTCTCTTCTGGTTCCAAATGAATTTTAGGAGTGATTTCTCTAGATCTGTGAGGTATGCTAGTGATATTCTGACTGGGATTGCATTAAATCTGTATAACAATTTTGGGAGAATGGCCATTTTCCACAATGTTTGTTCTTCCTATCCATGAACAAGGGATGTCTTTCCATTTTCTGAGGTACTCTTGGATTTCTGTTTTAGAGTATTATAATTTTCCCTGAATAGATCTTTTGCTTGTTTTGTTAGATTAATGCCTAAGTATTTTATTTTCTTGGATGCTATTGTAAAGGGTGTGGCTTCTCTTATTTCTCTCTCAGTAGTTTTGTTGTTAATGTATAGAAATGCTATTGATTTTTGAGTGTTGACTTTGTATCCAGCTACTTTGCTGAATTTATGTATTATGCCTAGGATTCTTTCAGTGGAGTTTTGGGGATCTTCTATGTAGAGTATCATGTCATCTGCAAATAATGGTAATTTAACTTCTTTTCCTATCCTTACTTCTTTTATTTCCTCTCTCTTACCTAATTGCTCTGGCTAGGACTTCCAGCACTGTATTGAATGGGAGTGGTGATAATGGACTTCCTTGTCTTGTCCCTGATTTTAGGGTAAAGGCTTTCAGTTTTTGGTAATTTAATATGATGCTGACTGTTGGTTTATCATAGATGGTTTTTATCATGAATGTGTTGGACCTTATCAAAATCTTTTTCTGCATCTTTAGAGATGATCATGTGGTTCTTATTTTTGGTTCTATTGATACAGTGGGTTACATTTATTGGTTTGTATATATTGAACCGTATCTGCATCCCCCCTCAGTCCTTATATGTGGAAACTAATCTATTCCTGAGGGAAGAGAAATTGTGATCTAATCACTATATCAAAGCCTGACCTGTTAGTACTGTTACAACAGAGATTAAGTTTTAACATGAATCTTATAAGAATGCAAACATTTAAACCATAAAAATCTGTACTCTGCAAATCTATTCTTCAAAAGTGAAGGAGAAAACAAAACAAAAAGATTTTCCAAACAAAAAAGAGAGGGAAT
Source organism: Cavia porcellus (assembly GCF_034190915.1). Taxonomy (NCBI): domain Eukaryota; kingdom Metazoa; phylum Chordata; class Mammalia; order Rodentia; family Caviidae; genus Cavia; species Cavia porcellus. The sequence goes on along the minus strand of NW_026947500.1, from coordinate 5,803,924 downwards.
TTGTTGCCAATATACCTGCCTTGAAAGAATACTAAAACAATTTCTTTAGAGAGAAAAAATATTATAGGTCCAAAATTCAGATCTACATAAAAAAGGAAAAACACTCAAAAATAAACAAATGCAGGTAAACTTTTTTTTAATTTTTCTACTTCTTAATTGACCTGATAAACAATACTTTGTTCAAAGTAAGAATAGCAGCAATGTATTAGAATAGATATACCAATAATCAGGTTAAATACACCAATTAAAACACAAAGATTGTCAGTGTGGATCAAAAAACAAGACCCAATTCTTTGCTTCTATAAAAAATTCACACATCAGCACATATAGATAAAAAATAAAAGGATGGAGAAAAATATATCATGATAATAATAGTCAAAATAATAGAAAGCAATATTACTATTAATATTAGTTCAAAGACAGGAGAAAAGGAAATTACCAGGAATAAAAACAGATATTGTATATAACAAAAGAATCGATTCCTCCAAAAGACAACAATCCTTAATATGTGTGCACCTGACACCAGAATGTAAAACTAAGTGAATCAAGAACTAGTAGAGGAGCAAGGAAAAACAAGTGTATCTACTATTGTTGGAGGCATCAACACCTCTCTATCAGAAATGCACAAATCCAACAGAAGTGCACAGTGAACTCACATCAGCAATCAATAAGTTATCAATAAGCCATCAATAAATTGAATACAATGAGCATCTAGGACTTTTCATCCAAACAGTAGATTAACCATTTTTCTCAAACTCAAATGAAATATTTACTAATACAGATCACATTCCATATCGTGAAATACACATTAATGAATTTAAACAATGAATATCATCCAATGTATTCCCTTAGATCAGAGAGCCAGAAAATTTCCAAATATTTAGAGATTGCACAATATGCTTCTATGTAACACATTGCTTAAACTCTCAATATAAATTTTAAAAATATTTGAATTTAAAGGAAAAACTAATACTACTTACTAAAACGTGGAATTCAGTGAGATCAGAGCTAGTGAAAATTTTAAGGCATTGAATGAATATTTAAAAAGGAAAAAATGTATGCCAATTACCTAAAATAGACACTGAATGGACACTTCTTAAAAGAAGAAATCAAATTGGTCAATAAATAAATTTAAAATGCTCAATACCATTAACCATCAGGGAAATGCAAATCAAAACAATAATGAAGTATTCATTCACTCTTGTTAAAACAGCTGTTTTTTTTTTTATTTAAGAGGAAAAAGAGAAAAACACCAAACAAACCAAAGCGGTGTAAGGGTACACGTAATACAGAACTACAAAAAAAACAAAACAAAACCAAAAAAAACAAAACAAACAAAAAAAAACATAACAGTAAGAAATCACCTGTTAGTATATTACATATTATCATCTTGAAAATAGTTCCTCAAATCACAGTATCAAAGAATACAAGGTGGACATTCAAACAGGTAGACTGCAAACAGCTGTGTTCAATGATCCAAAAACATTGATACAGTCAGCTATTTAACACCCCTAAACACACTTGCTGTTATATCCGTTAGAGCTCTTTTTCTTTTTTTTTTTTCCCCTCTCTTTTTTACAACAAAATTCACGCACTTTGGATTTCATTACTCCTTAGTGCTTATTACTTTTTTTTGGGGGGGGGGGAGAATACAGTCAAATATGGCAAAACAAAGCTGTCAGTCAATACCAAGGATAGACATAGCACATGATGTAGAACAGAGTACAAGTTTATCAACAATGGTTATCAACGTTGTCCCTTGATTCCTTAAAAAGAATTGTCTATGTCATTAGATATTATAAAGTTGGACAAAACAGGAAATTAGTAGAGAAAAAATTTAAACATAAACTAGTTCTTTTAAAAGATTAGATTGATAAGTCTATAGTTGAGCTAGAAAAATAGTGATAAAACACAAGTCACTGATACCAGAAATGACAGATGTGATGACACTACAGATTCCATTAAAAGGATAATAAATATTGTTAATATCTCTATGCCCACAAATCGATGACTAAATGATATTGACTAACTCCATGGATTAAAAACTGCCAAAATTCACATGAAAAGTGTGTAATACTAATAGCAGTCTATTAAAAAAAACCAAATCAATAACGTTACACAGAGAAAGCAGTGGGTCCCAAAAGGTTCAATGGTAAATTCTACCAAACACCTGAAGGAGTAATTATCCCAATTCTTTACCACCACTTTCAAAGATGGAAGCCAAAGAAGTCCATGTAACTCACTCTGAGGCCATCGTCACCACTGATGGGGCAACAAAATAGTACAATCACTATGCAAAACAGTTTAATAATTTCTTTTAGAATTAAGTAGATTCTTATCATATGGCACAGGAATTATGCTCTTTGGTTTTCACGTAAAGCTGGAAATTTATGTCTACCCAAAAAGTTGCATGTGATATTTGTACAGCTTTATTCATAACTTTCAAAATTTGAAAGGAGTCAAGATATCCTTCATTAGGTGAATAAACTGTGGTGCATTTATACAACAGAAACAGAATATTACTAAAATGGCGACCTATGAAGACATGAAAATAAAACTTAAACGCATATTGCCAAGTGAAAAGGCTATAAACTATATTTCTCCAACTGTGTGACTCTCTAGAAAAGGGTTAGGGTTAGGGTTAGGGTTAGCAGTTGCCAACAGGTAAGGAGGTAAGGATGAATACAGCGACACTGAAGGCTTTTAGAGCATTAAAATTATACTGAACCATGATGGCAAATACTTATACATTTAATGCCCATAGACTACATGAATCCAAATGACTTCTAACACACATTATGGACTGTGGGTGACAGTGCCATATGGATGAAGGCTCACCAATTTTAACAAATGTGTAACACTGAGAGTGCAGGAGGGATTCAGGCAATACATTGAGCTCTGTACTTTGTGCTTAATTTTTTCCTTGAATATAAAACTATTCTAAATAAAGTTTATCAATTTTAACTAATTAACTTAATCACTAATGAATATTGGTCACAGAGCAAAAGTTTATTAGTGTGATATATTAGCATGATCTCAAAATATTTCCCCAATTATTTAACAGTTATATAAGGAAAACCAGTAATGTGTGGCTAAGAAACCCAAGGAATGCCACCTTAATAAAATGATTACATTGCTATTTGATAATAATGATAAGTGATCTATCAAAGTTAATATCATCAGTAATAAAATATCACTATCTCATGGCCCCTGGTAGTCTGCTATTTGAACACAGTATTACTGTGGTGATATTCTAGCCTAAAATCTAATCATGAGAAAACATCAGACAAACCCATCTTGGGACACATTCTCCATACTAACCAGCCAGTAGTCATTGCAAGTGTAGCCATAAATACAAAGAAAGAGTGAAGAAATATGCAGGCTTGGAGACCCCAAGGATACGCAATTGGATTGGAAACTGGAACGGGCAGAGGACTAAGTGGTAATATAGTAAAATATCAAAAGCTCTGCAATTTAGCTATTATTTATTTATATATATATCAATTTCTTGGTTTTGTTTATTGTAGTATGGTTATGTAAATTGTTGCTACATGGAAAGAAATACATTAACTATTATTTTTACAATATTTCTATAAGTTTAAAATTCTTTCAAAATAGAAAGTTTTAAAAATATTTTTTCAGTTTATTTAGATTGAAGATTATTGGCTGTACTGGGTAGGATTTCTTTAATTATTTTATCCACCATATTCTCAAATTTTAAAGCCAAGACTTAACATTTTCAAGACATTTTTATCAGCTTTCTCTCCTAGTCTATTTTGGGATATCCTTCTTTGCCTACTATAATTTAAGAACATGTTCTTCTCTATATATTATATCTCCTACATATTCTGTCTTAATTTTAGCTTCTGAAGCTTATTCTGCTATTCTTTTACACTTTCCTTCTCTAATTACCTGAGTCATAAAAATCTATCACTAACTCAGTTAAAATTGAAGCTAGCATGCCAGGATTAACAATCCAGTTTTACTTAATAAAGTACAATTGTGTTGGTCTTGGCAAGACATTTAGTGCTGTGGAATGGGGGAAAAGATTGAGGGTAGTAATACTTAGTCTCATTTCTCTAAAAATTGATAGGAGAATCGACTCTTTCCTCTCCCTTGGATTCCCTAACTTCATACTCTAGATTCCTAGTCTCCTGATGTTTTCCTTGCCAGTTTATTTCCAGCGGTTCTATCCTCTTTCATAATTGTACATTTATTTTTCCTAGGCCACTAAGTTCCTTTCTCTGACTTTAAGTTATTGATATACCTACATTCTCAGATTTCACCTGCAAGCCCCACATTTACACATTCAACCACCTTATGTGGATCCTCCATTTGGCTGTATTATAAGCATTTTAAGAAAAACACATTCCACATAGAATCCTTTATTGCTCTCAAAAATGTATGTCCCCAATATCTTGATTTTCTAACATAGAAGACTGAATAATTAAATGCTGGAAATACAGAATACTATGCAACCATTTTAATAATGGTACAATTTCATCTTTACTAAAGGGAGGCATGTCTTTCCCATATTCTTAATTTTAAAAACAGGCTTAAAATATGTGTGGTATACTTTATGTACAGAAAAAAATAAAAGCGTGTCTCTCCAGATAAATTAACTTAAATGGCTTTCCGTAATCTGAGAAATAAATCCTGGGAAAAAATACTTGAAGTTTCTTATGATTTTCAGCCTGGCCTCCTCGCCTCTCTGTCTCTCTGTCTCTCTCTGTCCTTTTTCTCCTTCTCCTTCTCCTTCTCCTTCTCCTTCTCCTTCTCCTTCTCCTTCTCCTTCTCCTTCTTCTTCTTCCTCTCTCTCTCTCTCTGTCTCTCTCTCTCTCTGTCTCTCTCTCTCTCTGTGTCTCTGTCTCTCTCTCTCTCTCTCTCTCTCTCTCTCTCTCTCTCTCTCTCTCTCTCTCTCTCCGGTACTAAAACAACCCTTAAATGCAGCATATTATTTTACATCTCTGACCCTTATCCACACCATCTATTCCCTCTAAATAGCTTCTGCCTTTTGTCCCTCCGAAGTCTTCCTCAGACACATCTCTTCTGAGCTTTCTCTGACCCTTCTTCCATCCAGCGAAATGATTATTCTTTTTTGTGTTGTGTGCCCTGTAAAGTTACTAGTGCACAATCTATGTCATAATTGTCTCCCTAAATACAAATTTGTCTTAAGAGACCATGAGTTTCCTTTGAAGAAAAAGCTGGCCACCTCTTTTTCCCCAGTATCAATTCATGATGCAATCATGTTAGTTATATAAATATATGCAGAACTAAAAATAGACCAGAAATGAAAGCACCTAATATGATATAACTAGAATGACCTGAAGTGAAAGCTGAAATTGTTGCTATTGAAATCCACATAACAAGTGACATTCTAAGTCAACACTGGATAAGAAACTCTTTGAAAGAAACTCTTTAACATAATTTGAGCAACTAAATCTTGAATCTAAGAAAGTAGGAAAGATGCACTTAGAACAAGTTTCCATCTATTAAAATTCAGAATAAAAGGAGGGCTCCTCATCCCAGAACTTTACAAAACTCAACGGAATCATTTAGAGGAATGAGATGAAACAAAACCTGTATTGTAAACTTGGCTGATTTTTTTATTCTATAACTCACATGACTTGATCTTTATCTTAATCTTACCAGCCTATGAACCCAGATCAAATCACAATAATGGAAACAACTTAAGATATTAGCTTATAACTCCAACAATATAATATAAATTTCACACATGCTTATTTCTGTAATTCCTGGGGAACATCTCACATTCTAGGGAAGAAAAGCACAGCATCTCATCATATATTTCATTATATGAATAGATATGTTTCTATTTTCTGTATTAGCCACCTCCGCCTGTCTCTAGGACCAAATACATAACTCCAAAATTTAACGGAGAATAGGTTTATTCATCTCATGGCTTCAGAGGTTTAGTCCATGGTTGGCTGGATCCAAAGCAGAAACATCATAACAGAAGAACATGATAGAGGAAAGCTGCTCCTTTCATGTCATCCAGGAATCAGAACCCAGAAGTTCCAGTGACAGACATCCTGCAGAAGCACACCTCCAGTGGCCCACCTCCTTCAGTCGATCCCTGCCTCCTAGTAGCACATTCAGCTGTGAATGGCAGCAGATTTCTGATGAGTATGGCATTCCCACGGCAGAGTCATCTCTCCAGGAGTAACCTAATCCAGCTGAGTTGACAGTGAGATTAACTACCACACTTTCAGGTGTCAGCAACTACAAAGGGAGGGGAACTTCACAAATACCCTTATGTTCTTTGTATTATCTACTTCCATATGCATGATTTTGTTTTGTGCATATAGTCTATGTACAAATATGCTCACAAAAATACTGAATGTTCGTTGTATTTTTTAGTATATAATCCTACAGAGAGATTAAGATTTCTCTGCTTGGACTATTTTAGCAAATTAATGAAGATTCTGTCTTGTTGGACTTTACAGTTCAGCATCGTTTCATCTCCCATAATGACTTATCTGTCCAAATAACTCTTCCTTGGCCTTCAATTAATTATTAATTTTTTCCTGGAAGGCCTGAAGGTCCACTCACTTGCCTGGCATATGTTTGATTTCTTTACCATTGATCAAAGAAATGCTTAACATATTTCTCGTATTTTTAAGATAATGTTTCAAACTTGCAATGATGATTGCTGATTTGACTGATTCCTTTTATTGCCTGTGTGTTTAAGCTTATTGAATAGAATGGCAAGTTGCCACTTGCCACTGTTTAAGTTTTCATTTTCTCTTTGGTTGTTACAACAATATTTTGTAATCCAGCTAAGCTAAATGCATGCATGGTTTGAACCCACAGTTCACAGGTTCTTCTCATCAGTTTCAAGCTTCTAAATTCCTTGCCAAGAACTAGGATCAGCCACAACTACTGGAGTTAAAGGAATTCTCTGTTGGTGTTTTCTGGGCCTCTCTCAGGGAACCCACAACAATCTATTCCTTGTGTTATAATGTTTTAGGAATAATTGCTTCAAAGATTGCCCTTGAGTTGTCTTCATCAACTGACTTATGAAAAAGATATTCTTTCCTATGAAAAAGATATTCTTTCCTCAAATAAATTAAGTCCTGACCAAGGCAATACATCACAACAACAATGACACAAAGAAACTTGTATTATGTCTTCAGGGATGCAATCTTGAATCTTTTGCTAGGAAGATTCCTTTCTTGAATCTGGAAGAGCTGAAATGGATCCAATTTGAGAAGGATGTTGAGACTTCCTGTGTCACCTTTGGTCATTCCCCGGTCTGTCGTACTTGCTCAGAAGTACATAATCAGGGAAGTACATTATAGGGTGCTATTCAATCTCTTCCTCCCAGGATTAAATGGAATATATGGAAATGATAAACATGGTGTCCTCTACACTCATCATGAATACTTTCCTTATACTGTATCTAAGCCCCTAACACTCTTCTTCCCTCTAAAACTATATATGCCTTGGAACACCCACCTCCCTTCAAGACGCAGAGTTATTCTCAGGTCTTCATAAAATCTAGAACTTTTTTCCCCTCTGTCTTCAGTGAACTGATTCAGTATGTTTCTTCATGCCTACATGATTTCCTTCCTTAAAAACAACTCACACAAGAATTAAAATCTGCCAGCTGTCATTGCTTTCCAGAATTATCTATTTATATTTTAATTTCTAAATATGCTACCATTACTTAATGCCTCTGGGCACATTTGCAAAATTAAAAAACGTAAGTAGAGAATAAGACAAATATCTGTCATCTTTATAAAACAGAGGGGGCACAAAGAGCATAATTTTTGCCTGCATTAACCTTCCAATAACATCTAAATACACATGTCACAACTGTTCTGTGCCCAAAAGGAATATGCATGTTCCCTAAAACCAGTACCATGGACAAGCTCAAGGAGGTTGTCCCACTTCTCCCAGGAGGGAAGGGGTGATGACCTTATAAACCCAACAACTATAAAGCTAAAATCTTACAACCAGCTCCCAAGTTCTTCAGTATTCTTCCCCTTTCTTTCTGTCTCAAAATCTCAATAATATAAATGCTACTTACAAGTGATGTACAGTGTGAGTACAATAAAGGATTTCATTCAACACATAGAACAGGCATACCATTTTACTTCCTGACACTGTAACACTTTGAACTTTCTTCACCCTATTCATATCTTGTCTCTCTCTGTCTTTCTTTCTCTCTCTCTCTCTCTCTCTCTCTCTCCCTCCATTCCCTTTCCTCCCTTCCCCCCAGTGTACAAAGATTTGAGTTTCTCTTGACTATCCATTTGTGTATGTTTTGAATAATCTATGTAGTATTTAAAATGCATCAGTGTTTTCTTAGGTTTTCTGATTCAAATTTATAAATTAAAAGCTTCAAAATATGCATTTAGAATGCACGACTTCAGCATAAATATCAAGATCCCTATGGACTATATCTAATAAGTTCCAAGAAAGTTACTCAGTGGGTTCAACTGACTGAGCATAATATTTGTTATCTCCAAGAAAATATACCTCTTAGAGGAGAAAGGTAATACATACATATGCATTTTCTAGTAATCTAAATTTAGGGAAAAAAATATAATCTAACAATATTATAGTCTGCCATATAATCAAGAAAGAAGGAATAGAAGAAGCAAAGAAAGTGAGACTTCTGCCCTAGAAAAATTTACAATACTACTAGAAAAAGAAATATAATTCTCATTATGGATTATTAAAAAGTCATATTTAACCATGGAATGAAAGGTAAACAAGGTGCATGTGTACACTAAACATTTGCCCTAAGAAAGCAAAAACAAAACAGAAATCCCATGAAAATTTTGATATGAAAGGAGCCCCAGGACAACAGGAATAGTCCAGCGACACTTTAGGAAAACCTTGATGTGTTGCAACCTCAAGCTTGGGATCACGAGTGTGGGCGTCACAGTGAAATTAACTCCTGAGCGTAATAATCCTAGCAAACATACTTGGGGTGTTTATCTACACAGGATGCCTAAAGCTGGGAGGAAGAAGGAAAACTTTATTTTCCTTTTCATTTTTTCTTTTCCTCTCCTCTGCTTATAGCTTCTCTTTTGAATGTCTTTTGTTGTAAGTCTGTACTGCTAATCACATGTGCTGTGCCTAGGTAACCTCATCCGTCCCTGAAATTTGACTACCAACTCTGGTCCAAATAGAAAAATATAGCAAGTTCATGCAGACTTCTGTCCTTATCAGAAGCATAAGCAAGGCCATTCTTTTATAGTTGGACTGCCTGAGGCCATCGTACTTCCCCCTCAGTGAGCAAGATTATCGCACTTTATTCCAACACTTTAACAACTCAGATATAAGCTACATAGTCTTTGTGTACTCTCACAGTCTGGTGCTGCCCATCATCAACCCGAATGTCCTCCACAAAGCACTTGGTTCAATACATGAGGCTAAGTACAGAAAACAGTTTACATATGATAACTAGCAACACCTTCCCCTACCTTAGAGTAACACCTCCAGGGCAACAAGCCAATGTTCTAATCTAGGATCATAACTGGATTCCCCAGTGGAGGAAGACATTTTATTGGAGGAATGTATTTCAGAATGTTTAACATAACAGTGCTTAAAGAATCCTGTGTTTACAGTCCATTAGCACCGCCTTTCATTTATCAAAGCTTTTCACAAATATTTATTCATCTACTCCAAACACCGCTCAGTCACTGCCCTGATCACTTGAGGATCAAGGTAGTAATCAACAAAACTTCAAGTTCCCTGCCTTTATGGAGCTTTCAAATCTTCACTCTAAATCACGCAGCAAATGCTTACCTTGTACGAGTCTCTGGTGAGCTCATAATGAGTGAGATGTGATCCCTGGCCCTTAAAAATTATACTATGTTGAGGATATCTTTAAAAAGTGCCAATAACTAATCTACAACAGAGAGTAAGGGGGTCATTAAGAGAACACTTGAACAAAGTGTTATAGGGATGGGTGACAAGACCATCTAAGTACAATAAGGGTTTAGGAAAGTATATTCCCACAAATCTACACTATCTGCATTAGTTATACACAGCAATAAGGTATTTAATAGCAAGGAAAACTTTAATAACAATGAGAAAATCAATACCTTTTGAAGCAGTCTAAATAAGCCAGTTTGGGTATAAGCTTTTCAATGCAACAATGTGTATTTCATTTTCTTAACTATCAGTGTTAACACCTGGGCAGAATAATAATTGGCAAACTAACATTTATCGACCACTTTGCAAGCATCAGGTACTACTCAATATTCATTCCATGTAACAGAGTATTTAATCCTCCTGACAGTCTCATAAGGTTGGTTCCTATTACCATCTGCATTGTGATATGAGAGAACCGAGGCACAGAGGGGTTAAATAACTTGTTCAGAATCACACAGTCAGCAAAACACTGAGTTGGGATTCAAACAAAAACCATCTAGCTTCAAATCAACTTTCAACCTCTGCAATGCATTGCCTTTCTTGTTAATAAAAATAATTTATTCCAAGTTATCAGTGAGTGATACTGCCTTCACTTTCCAAGGAAATACAAATATACAGTTGCAATTAATAGCTTAACCTAAAAGAAAAATCATGTCAGTTTGTGGCACATTGTTATTAATGCAAACATTTTGAGCATGATATTCTCTGATGCGTCTCAAATTACTTGCTTATATACGGTTGTATTGTTACCTTGAAAAATTAGACACAGGATGGATATCCTTGAATGAACGTTTTGAGAGAAGAAAATGTTGAATCTTATAATACTTACCACAAGTCAGGCCCAGTGGAGTTTCACCATGGGAGCTCTTTGGAGGGCAGAATATAAGCAGAACACGTTTGAAGAAATAAAAGTGATGCCCAGCATAAGGCATGGCTTTTTCAAAGGTGTCCCGAAATGTGCTTAGAGAATGTCTGAGCACAGCAGAATTTTGTCTGATTTCCACTCTGAATATATATCAGTCATAAAAATCAGCAAATGCCTAGAATATTGTGCTATTTTGGAAGAACGAACCATTCCTCCCCCAGTGAGCTGTTGAAGCACTGACTCTGTATTGTATCTTAGTGGAATTTTTGACAAAGAGTTGTTGGTGGTGGTGATACTGATGATCCTGGTGGTAGTGAAAATGTAGTTCTTCTACTTATATTAAATGCAGAAGGCCACATACAAAATTTTATTCAGGATCATTCGTTCCGTGTTGCAAGAGTTCTGTGTAATTCCTGTTCCTCCACACCCATCTTTCCTTCGCTAGAGGAGCCAAGCTCGCCTGAGTTGAAATCATCTGACCCTCACTATCTCCACATTCATCCAGGTTGACAATAATAATACTGATAAAAATGTTACCCATATGAAACTTAGAGATGATTTCATAAATTTAAAATTGTTTTGCACACATTCTTAGTTACAATCACACATTTTTAGAATGAAAGGAATGGCTGCTTTTGTCTTCATTCAGGGGATGGACCAGAGAATGTTAGGGTGAAGCCCTGAATTCGTGACTTGTCCAAGGTCAAGCACAGCATGGAAGAGCAGGATGCAGGGCTCCACTCTCTGGGATCAGCCCTCACATAGGACCCTACAAATGACCTTCCATTTTTTTCTTTCTCACTATTTGTGCTTAGATTATTGCTATCTCAGAGACATTTTTCTAGAATACATATACTCTTCCAATATCTGATAATTTTCTTCTGGCTTGTCTTTTTTGTTACATTTGAAAGCCAAAATTTATGTTGCTCACAACTGATCAGAACAATGCTCTTGACAATATGATACCAGCTAAAGGAATCTTATGAGTTGAAATTCAATTTCTAAAAAAATAAAACTTTTCCCATCAGACTTTACTGTGCTTATGATCCCTTCAGAGTTTCTGTAAACATCTTTGAGGGCTTCTCAACCCTTCCCGGTCTCTCTGGAACCAAGTGAGGGTGTTTGAGTTATCAAAGTAGTGGGCCAGTACTACAGGCAAACGCAGCAGGGTCCAAAGACGCCGAGCTCCCGCAGTGCCCACGATAGCCCCACACAGCACAGAATGTAGCCACGGAAAACCATTCTGAGTGGTCAGTGGTCTGAGTGTTGAGACGGACTGAAAGCAAAACCTCTATCTGCTGCTAAAAATTCAGAAATATTAAGTCATTTCACTGTTTTTGTTTGGTTTTATTCTGTTAGTAAAACACTGAATAACAGTTAAATGTGTAACATTTCCATAACTCCAGGTCACAGACTATCTTTGGGCCACTGTGACAACCTCGTCACAGTGGACCCTTCTATGCTTTGGAGTCTTAGCAAACAGATTCCAAGCTCCAAAGAACTGTCTTTCCCCACTGTCCCCACTGAACATAGTAATTGCTCTTTTTTTTATGGCCTTGTCTCTAGGTCTCTGAGAAATAAGTAGTGGTGTTTATGACTGTGACTGGATTGTGCAATCTGCTAAATACTTTGGGTATTTTATCAGTGTTTATAATCCCTGTGTATTCTGAGGCTTTTTCCTACCCATGCAGAGAACAGGAGATGAACTGGCAAGCAGTGACAGTATGCTTTGATTTCCCTATTTCTAGAAAGTAACAAGACAGTTAGTTCTGGCTACTTCCACTGTAAGCTGTTCCTCTGCTGTGAATGAGTTTATTTTCTGCTCTGAGTACTCTTATTTCCAACTGCTTTACATTTTATACTGGCTCCAGGAACTGCTGGTATGAACCACGAGAAACAAAATTAAATTCAGGATTGTCTATTTTTGTTCAACCAGACTCCACTCTAGCTTTTGTCCCTTTTCAGGATGACCCAAAATGACAATTTTCATTCTATGTTAATTGTTCTCCTTCCTTTAATGCTACAAGATGTTGAATCAAATTGAACAGTGCTGTTCACGATTAGAGAAGCACACATTCTGGATTTTCAGTCAAGCCAAATGCCAAGAGTTCTCCTATTTGGGGAAAGTTCCAAAAATGAGTGTCCAGTTCTGGATGTGGGAGAGTATGCTAAGATCAGTGTCTCCTGAAACAGGACGGTGCTAAAGAAGCTTCTGTAAGGCTTCCCGGGTGCATCAATGCTCTTCAGAGAGTCAAGGGAGTGCATTATTTAATTCAATGTTGGTCTTTGATGCCAGTGAGAGCCCCCTGAAGAGTTACACTGTTGGCTTCACACCCCGTCCATTATTGTTTCATCATTATTTATTGGTTCCTTGAACATCCTCTATGAGTTCATTCATCTGAAAAAGGAAAAGCTAGCTTTAGGTTTTATTTTTCTCACAAGTTTAATAAGACATGCATCTGTGGAAACTACCTCCAGTCAGATTACACAAGGGCTCGAATGTACCACATTTAGGGATTTGAATGCCTTAACCTCACCTAATTTGGGGGGAGGTTTGTTTTTGTTTCGGGGGGGTTAGTGGTTTGTTTGTTTGTTTGTTTGTTTGTTGGGTTTCTTTAGTACCTGGGATTGAACTCACGACTGCATACTTGCGAGGTAGGCGCTCATGCCACTGAGCTAAATCCCCAGCCCAACCTTATCTATTTCTGATTTCTGACCTTGTCCTTAGAAACGGTGCCACTGTCTTGAGGTTCAGTTTTCCTTACCACTCCCCTAGTTTCAATATGTCTAATATTGCTCAAAGAACTCCTGCAATGGTTTCCCATCCCAGTCTTCTCATCTCTGAGTACATTCTACAAACAGTTGCCAGACTTCTATTTCTAACTCACAAAACTGCCCATGCTGCTCTCTACTTAAAATTCTATGTGGCCCCACACTTCCCACAAGATAAAATCCAAGCTCCTTCATGACGTTTGCCTGTCTTCCTTAAATGCTGTAAATTCAGCAAGATGGTACTGTTGGGGTTTCCCACTCTTTCCCCCACTTCTGACTTCTAAACATGTATTCCAGCCATATCTCCAGGGTAAACCATATTCTCCTTTTGCTTGACTAAATCTTATTTATCATTTTAAGCTCCCACTCTGAGCACCACAAAGCCTCTCAAGTGCATTATGGTATATATTGATTATTTCACTTTATTCATTGTGATGTGAGTATCTCTGTGCATATTTTCCTTCCCATTAGATCTTAATACTAGGAAATGGCTTATTCATCTCAGAATCCAACCAATCTTTGAAGAATTAATGAATTCATAATGTATGCAAATATGAATCTAGTAGAAAAAAATTGTGTTCAAATGCCATCCTATATCTATATGACTCCATCAAGACTCTGGTTCTCCAGACCATTGTTTTGATGATAGACAGCAAGCAAGACCCAGATACTAAGGGACACCACTTATAAGCCCGTCCCTTAAAAGCAAAGTAGATACACTGCTGGAATGATCTCTGTGTGGTTACAGGCTATCACTGTCTTTACTAAGAGCAAAGCTGACAGGTCCTGGATGGGGAAGATCTTCTTCCCATCATGGAACCCAGACTATCAGTAGCTGAGATTTCAAAGCCTATTACTCACCCTATTAAAATGTTTTCAATTTTTCCTCACATCAGTACAAAATCCAAATTCCTAAGCCTGTAATCTAAGGCTTATCATATTCTGTCTTCAACATAATTTCTTGGTTTCTCTCTCTCTCTCTCTGTCTCTCTCTCTCTGTCTCTGTCTCTGTCTCTCTCTCTGTCTCTCTCTCTCTGTCTCTGTCTCTCTCTCTCTCTTCCTCTACATAAACTCTCTGCCTCACCTCAGATCCTGTATTGACTTTTTTATCTTCAATATTTTTGCATGCGATATGTTCCTGACTCAAAAAAGTGTCCAGTTTGCTTTATCAGCACTTACAAACAATGCTAGCCATCCTTCAGTTTTCAGCACTGAGTCATTTTATCACAATGGAACACACTCATTTCCCCCTTTAAAAATTCTATGACACCATGACCTGTATATCTCAATTCACATTATGTACTCAATATTTGCATAGCTACTTATGTCTATGAAATGTCCTATATTTTGATTTTTTCAGATGCAGATACCCATAGCCAAATCAAAAGCTTACAACGCTCCGACTTGTGTTCTTATACTTTTCATGGTATCATGATTCTAGCCTTTCCTATTATAATAAAATAATCAACATTTACAGTCTGTTGGGTTCCTCACAGAAAAAAATAATAAAATCTTCATACATAATCTGAAATGATCTCTATTCACTCACCTCTTCAATCAGAAGTTTGTATTTGTATAAAGATAATAGTACTTCTTTTAACATGGATAAAAAATGAAAATTGACTGTATTCAATCAATAAGCTAATTAAAATGAACACAAATCTGCAGGTGGGACAAGCAGACGTGGGGTAGGGGAGGAAGACCAGCGTCAGAAGGCAATCTTATTGCCACACTGTAATGCAGTTCTCACTGGGAATACAGTTTTAGGCTAATGAAACCAACAGTTAATAGTTCAGCCAGAAATTAACATCGGACAAATACAACAAAAGATAATAGACTCAAAAATTCACAGAACCATAGCGATATGGAAGTAGTAATACAGAGCTGTGGTAAAAGGCCAAAATGTGATGTCCAGTATATCTACTGTTTGAAAAATTACCCTGTTCATCTCAGGTTCTCATTTTGTAGTTTGGTTAAATGAAACCGAAAAGCACTTACTATATACATAGTCCATACTCAGTAAATAATGGCTGCTGTTACAAATAATAGCAGAAATCATATTGCGGTTGCTATGTGTTGTGGTTACCAATTGCGAGTCTAGGAACAAGAAATATTTGAAATCTCAGATGAGTAGGCAGATGCTGAATTTCAAAAGAATCTCTGATTTATTCCTAGAAAGTTTTGGAGGAGAGACTCTAGCTAGAAACCTAGTAATAACCAAAGTCTACAGTCAAAACTGGAATCTATTAACTAACTCAAGTCTTCAGAGGTACACATTTAGTCTTAGTGACAATTCCCAGCTATTAGAATTAGGTCCAGAGTTTAAACTTACAAAGAACTAAAGATGAAACTATAACTAGTTTGATGTCTGTCAAACAGTAAAATGCAGGAACCCAGCGCACAGCAGGGCCAGAGCCTCTGAAGACCATCAGATGACTTAGAATAAGGGAGTAGAGAAGGAGGCAGGATACTCATGGCAAAGCTCAATGAAAAACAGTTATAAATTACTCAGCATCTAAACAAATGCCATCTTTGATTTTTAAAAAGTCATTGAGCACCCACTCTTTACCAGGCACTGTGATAGTAGGCTCCTCCGACTCACACTCCAGAGTGGCACTGTCCAGTGGAACTTCCGGTGATGATGAAGATGCTTTGTGCCACTAAGCATGGAGACTACTGGCTCCAGGTAGCTACTGAGTACCTGGAATGGCCTTGTGTACTAGAAACGCTAAATGTAAAGCTTGACCTTCCATTCATTTAAATAGAAATAACCACATGAGATGAGTGGTACTCATATTAGACAGCACCGGTGTAGGGAAGGTAGGTGATAAACAAGTAAGCCCGTAAGTAATTATGAAACATGACACTTAGACAAGGAAAGGTAAAAGGTTCTGGTTGAGGAGAGTTAGGGCAGGAGAACTTGACTGGCGAGTGACTGAAATGGTGCTTTGGGGATAAACAGGGTCAGCTGAGAGCTGCTGTAAGCCACTGTAGGAGCTCAGATTTCATTTAAGGTCATTTACATTTACATTTTCAAAAAGATCCACTGCTATGTAGAAAATATGAGAGCCAACCAAAAGATGCTTTCTCTGTGTGTATGTTTGTTTGTTCCACTTAATTTGCTACTTCAGCTCTTTTTCTGATCGGAATAGCAACTCTTTCATCTTAATTCATATTAACATTCAAAAGGAATATATGTTTTGCATCAATATTAGTTTATCTAAAATTAATGAATATATATACATATTCTAAGCTTTAATTAAGTACAGAAGAAAAAAGCCTCCTACATGTGTTGATAACATTATATGATTAAATTAAATAGCTGCATACAAAGTGACAAGATAATCTTTACACTAGAAAGAGGTCAATTTCCAGTTGTAAAAGAAAGAAAATGACAAATATAAACAAGTTGAAAAGACAACCATGAAACTGACCAACGGAAAAGAAAAAAGTACTGGAGAAGCATTAAAATAACTAGCGTTAATTAATTAATCTAGGGAAGAAGAGGTTAGTATATTTTGTGGAGGATATTCAGAACTGCTACTCTGAGGGGAAGTGCAGTTGGGTTACATTAGCAATAGGCAGAGATCTAAAGCCAGCAGATTAAAACTGCAGCAGAGCTGTTTATGACCGTGAAAGTCTGGGATCAGTGAGGAAAGGAGAGCCATGTCCTTCTGTGGAGGTCTTTAAACCAGAATAGATTCTCATCAGTCTCATTTGAAAGGTTTAAGTGTGATCCTGCCCAAAGGCAAGATGATGAACAGAATGACTTTTCAAGGTCCCCGCCAGTCACCCAACGAGACCACACGGGCGATTGTGTGCTGAGATTTTCTTTTGTTTACCCATATCTTATTGCTTTACACCACCATGTGGCCACATTGAGTAGAAATGTTATAAATTTTGACTTGAAAATAGGCATTTAGAAATGTCAATTACACACTGTACAGTCTGGTTAGAAATATTTAATCTGAAAAATCACCTGCCATGAATGGACTTGTACTTAAGATCCTTTTGTGATCTTAATTTGAAAAATAAAACTAATATCCACCTTGTTAATAGTAGCATGTCATACTCTTTCATCGTGTATTTACCTTTCCATAGGACTGAGATTTGATTCACAATAAAATGAGTTCATGAAAACATATATATATATATATAAATGCCAGAGGTTGACCCTTTTACATTTAGCAGAGGCATTATGTAAATAAATGTGTCTTTTGTAACAATTTTATAAAATGAATTCAAACATAATATCAAAACAATAGTAGGCTTGCTTGCAGGGAAACAATAATAGTTGATGCATGACTAAAAGCATCATGTTAAAAATAATTTTAGCTACAAAACATAAGGTCAATGTGCTTCCGAGTACCTTTCATCTTTAATTTATATAATAAATACATCAGCATCCATTAGCATGTATTACATTCTAATAGGAGCTAATTTTCACTGGACTCTGTATTGGACAAATTAGGTTATCATTCCTCTATCATGCTGCTTCCACTACAGAATCATTCTGTCTAAATACAGACAGTGAAATAATCCTCCAACTAGACTGCCTAGGATAGAATCCTACTAAGCTATGTAACTCTAGTAGATTCAGATTCTTTATAGTATAGAATTTAATTTTTTGAATTTAAATAAATACACACAACATGCGGTTGATAATTCAACATCTACTGCACGACTACCCTACTTAGTGTGTTCTAGGCAATGGAGAAAACGCAATGGATAAACAGACAAACATCAGGGAGTGCACATTCCAGGAAAGAGCCAGAAAGTGAGTATTGTAGGTTTTGTGAGCCACAGGATCTCTATCGTTTCAATTCTTCTACCACAGCACAAAAGTAGAAATTTCAGAAATTATGTAAATAGTCAAAGAAAATACATAGACAGAGCACCAAGAAATAAGCATTCCTGAAGTCCATTACAACATTACTTACAAATACAGGGGATGGACTAGGCTTGGCCCACAGACAGCTGCAGCGGAGGAAGACAGCGGTAAACACCACCAAAACAAATATGTGCATTCTGTTGAACAGTGATAAGAGCTGTGGAAAAGGTAAAACCAGCCAGGATATGGGTGGTGGCAGAGTGTGGTCAGGGAAGTCTTTGCAGAGGAAAAACCACCTGAGGACGTGAGCCAGAAGGTCATGGGACTTTCTAAGGGTTCTCTTGGAGGGACTGGCAAGTGCCAAATCCCTGAGGCAATGTGTTCTTGTTGTTGTTGTTGTTGTTGTTGTTGTTGTTGTTGTTGTTGTTGTTCTTCTTCTTCTTCTTCTTCTTCTTCTTCTTCTTCTTCTTCTTCTCTTTCTCCTTCTCCTTCTCCTTCTCCTCCTCCTCCTCCTCCTTCTTTTTCTTCTTCAGGAATAGCCAACAGGGTGGACAGTTTATCTGGAGCACAGTGAGTCAGGAAATGGCACTAGCATACAAGTCAGAGAAGTAATGTGTGAGAGTAGATGGGACAGGACTCAGATGCCATTTTAAATTTTCTTTTTACTCCAAGAGAAACAGGAAGGCTTTGCATTTTAAAGCACAGGAGTGGGCTACTCTGGCACACTAACTTTAGTGCTATCACTGGCTGCCATGTCAGATAAACTAATGAAGGAGCAGCAAGTCTCCTTTACAGACTGTTGCAACAATCCAGGTAAGAGACTGTGAACCAGTGCTGGTGCTAGAGACAGTGAGAAGTGATAAGAGGAACAGCTTAAAGATAACATCAGCAATATTGTCTTAGATTAAACAGGGAATGTGGCAAAAATAGAGAAGTCAATGGTATCATCAAAGTTTTTTGCTTGAACTACTATCTAAATGACTCAGCAATGCCTCTACCAAATCTGTATCCAAAAGAAATGAAAGCAGTTTGCCAAAAAGATGCCTCCATGTCCATATTTATTGTAATATTTGTTCACATTAACCAAGATGTGGAATTAGCTCACAGTACCATCAGTGAATGATGATATTGTCATACATATAATAATGTCATACACATACACACCAAAATACTATTAACAAGGTGAAACCACATCATTTGCAACACCATGAATGAGCCTGGAAGACGTTATGATAAGTGAAGTGTGGTAGGCACAGGAAAAACACGTTCTCAATCATTTGTGGAAGCGGGAAATGATCTTGGAGAAGTAGAGAGTGGAATGGTTATCAAAGGTTGGAGACGATAGGGACAAGAAAGATTGGAAGAGTTTGATCAATGAGTACAAAGTTACAATTAAATCAAAGAATAAGTTCTGGAATCAAAGAGTTGGTTCTTTGAAAGAATAAATAGAACTGGTAAGCCCCTAGCCTATCTTATTAAAAAAGGAAGGAATCAGCGCATCTCCCTAATGAACACAGACACAAAAATCCTCAATTAAATTATGGCAAATAGAATACAGCAAATCATCAAGAAGATTATACACCATGACTAAGTTCTACTGTATAGTAGTGTGATTCTAATAAATGATAATCTATTATAATTTCAAAATAGCTAGAAAAGAGGATTTCAAATGCTTCACTACAAATACGTGATAAATGTTTGGGATGATGAACCATTGCACAACATATACCTGTGTATAAATCAAACTATCACATTGCATTCTATAAGTATCTTAGTACTTATATCTCTTCACTGGGACAAAGTGTCTGATACACTTGTCTTAAAGGAGGAATGATTTATTTTGGTTCATGATTTCAGAACTTTCGGTCCATGCATGGTTGGCAGGTCCTAACGCAGAAATGGCATGATAGAAGAGCCTGCAGTAGAGGAAACCTGTTCACGTGATGGTGGCCAGGAAGCAGAAAGACAAAAGAGAGGAACTGGGAAGGGAGATACACTCTTTCAGGACACACACACACAATACCACCACCATCACCCACGATCCAGCGGTTCTGATCAGACCCACCCCCTCATAACAGTACCTTCAACTACATTCCTAATAACACCCACAGGACCTTGTCACATTCCAACATGTGAGACTTCTAGGATCAATGAAAGTGTTCAGTTAATATGTGTTGCTCAACACTAAAATCAAACAAAAACAGAAAAAATAAATGGATGGATGAAAAATATGACTAGAAGTTGGGAAAGAAAAAAATAAGAAAGATGAGAGTCTAAGGTATGATTACATTAAGTCTGAGGGCTAATTAGAAATCTTAGGAATCTAAGTAGAGATGTCAAGAAGCTAGCTTCCAGAAAATTTTAGAGACTTTAGAGGTTTTAAAGACTCAGGCTAAAAAGGTATGAGTTGTAAACATACTCTTGGTGTTTAAAATCATGAAACTTGCCAGGTTATATATAATCCCAGCTGCTCTGGAAGCTGAGGCAGGAGGTTCTAAAATTCAAGGCCAGCCTGGGCAACTCTGCAAACTCAAAATAAACTTCTGACTCAAAACAAAACAAAATAATAATAATAATAATAAAATAGCAAGACTCTCAAAGTTATCTAAGAATTGAATTTAAAAAAGAAACTGAACAAGTCTGAGCATTGCTCTCTGGAGTACCCCACACTTAGGAATCAAGGGAGATGAGGAGACAGCATGAGAGACTGAAGTGAGAACCAGTAAAATAGCAAAACCAGAAAGAGTGGAGCTGTGAAAGCCAAGGGAAAGCACGTGCCAGATGGAGGCTGGATACACAACTGCATCACTTGCACCTGAGAGTGCACAGAAAGTGAAAACAGTGAATCACAGCCCTTGGCAACCTGGCGACCACTGAGAGCACTGACAGGAGCAGTTCCCGGGAAGCAGCAGGCATGAAGGTCGTCCCAGCATGAGACCCAGAGACAGCAGGGAGAGAGCACAGAGAGAGTGTGCACATAGCTTTCTAAAGGAAACCGCCATTTTCCTTCATAATAACAAAGAAAAGAACACAATAACTGGATGTGGGAAACTGAGGCAAAAGAGGCTCTTTGGGGTTGTTGGTTTAGGATGGGAGAAACATTTGTGTTTGCTTTGCAGAAAACCTCCAGGGGAAAGGGGGAGACTGAAAGAGAAGAAACAAGACAGTTTTGCAAGAGCGCTTGCCACGGACAATTGGATGAAATCTAGTCCAACGGTAGATGGCTTGGGTTTACATTCCACTATAGAAAGAGCTTGGCATGCTGCTTAGCATTGAGTAAAGTCTCAAAATTGACAGATATTAAACCACCAACTGCCAGCTAAAGGGAGTGAGCTAATAGGATCTTTAATTTGCAATGCAGCAACAACATTGAGTGGAGTAATGAAAGGAAGATGACTAGAACAGTGAGGATGAGAGGAAGCCCATCAGGAACAGCTCTGAATCCCAGTGCCTAGCACTTAGGGTGTGGGTCTCAGAAGGCACAAGGACCTAATGGAGACAAAAAAGAAAGAATTTATTCCATGGGGTGAGGCTGCCAGAACTATGACCCCACATGGGACTTGACTCCCCATAGGTTGATGACTTCATTATCTCTACTGCTTATAAATTCAGCGTGATGAAAAATACTTCTGTTACCTCCCCAACGTTGCACAGCATAATAGTATTTCCATGTAGTTTTCATATTCTTCCACTGACTTTTCCTGATTCATAAAAGCTGAGTAGATGTATGATAGAGAAACAGAAAGGAAGGTGGGTGGTAAAAGCGTAACTCCTTTCCCACTGGGAATCACATAGTTTGAAGCAACTCTAGTCTGACTTGTGTTCCTAATATGAATGCAAGATTATGCCAAGGATTGCAAAAATAAAGCACCCTGACCTCTCAGCAAAAGCAAGACTTTAGGAAATCGCATTTTGTTATTGAATACTAGTATTTGTTAACTCTTACAGTAATTGCATTTCACTGAGATATCGTTGAGTAATGAATTCAATGTATCATATTGCTTCACTTATTTCAATATAAAGTTAGAATTTTGTTCTTCTGAAAGAGTCCCATGTCTAATAAAATCAAACTCAGGAATACAGCAAACAATTCGACAACATTTCATTACAAAAACATTAGTATAAACTTTCATCTATGATGCTGAACCCAAAAACAAAGTGCCAAAAGCTTTATAAGCATAAGAAAACCTCGGTTATTCACGGGGGAGCTATACCTACTTTTCTCTCACAACTGTTCCAACCCCAGAATGACCATCAATGACAATATAGAAACCCTATTTACCATTTTCTGAACCCAAATCATTGGGTCTATAATCTAAAACTATCTTTTCTCTTTTTTTTCATGCTTCAAAAAATTCATTTTCATGAATTTTTCTTGATAATCTTAGTAAAAAAGAAAAAAATGTTATGTTATTTCTGAAGAAAAAATGGCCAACTAAAGCACGTGAGGGACCCAAAACCTGGAAAGCAGGTTGTCATGGGAAGAAAACTTTTCCACCTGCCTCTATCAAAATACAAATATTAAAAATGCACTTTTGCCTTTCTAAAATCTGTGCTTTTTATAACTTCTTTCTACTCCACGCATAGTTACAGAGGATCAAACCTCCCAACACTCTTTATCTTATCATTAAGGGCTTTGAAAAACAGGAGAGAATTCTTAAGGGATTATTCTTAGATTATTGCCATTTATCTGAAATAACAGCATGCAGCGTCTTTTCCAAAGCCACGTGTGTATGGAGAAAAATCCTGAGCTGAGTAATCCTGCAAATGTTGGTGTTTGTTTCCATTGTTAATTTTTAAAGTCCAAATTTTTGCCTGTCCTGAGCAGAAATGGAAACATTTTAATTCCTTGAACAGAGTACTATAGTAAGCTTATAGTTTCTGTGTCTCAGACAACTGATACTTAGGGAAAGAACATTTCTAATTCAATTTACACTGATGTCAAGAAACAACACGTATCTGCAGGCAAAGATAAGAAAAACATGCAGGGGTACACTGTGATAGCTCTACTTAAATAAAGTTTCAGTACTAGTGATTAGGTACACAGGATTATTATATGTTTAATTGGCTAACGTGACAATTTGGAATTACTTCTAGTCACATTTAATTGGATTTGGAATCTCTAGAGAAAAGAAATAGAGAGGCCTAGGAAAGAAACAGTCAAAAAAGTAAGCAGTTTTTACAAAGGGTGCTAAGTAATGAATTAATATCCATCGCACAATAGTTTTTAATATCCCCTCAGCATAAGACGTATGCAGTGATTGTACACTTTAGGTGCTAAAACTAATTTAATTATGCTCAAAGTTTAGGGAAAGGGATTGTTTGTTGACTTGGAGATTTTTTTATTTTTTATTTTAAAAGAGCTAATTTAATCAGAAATGAATAAACTTAACTGTAGTAAAGTCTGATATATTTAAATATTTGCCTAATAATTAGTGATATATACCATACTGGGTTTGAAGACATTTAAAGTCTGTAAATGTTATTCTATCAATGTTTCAAGACTTAATACAAAACAACCAAAACAAAGCATTCCCATACAGGCTTTAAACATTCTTACACCGTACAAGAGGAGAAACATCTGGAAGACAAATGGCTTGTTCCTTTTCTCATATAGTTTTAGTTTAGCTACAAAGAAATCTATACTCTAAAATGTGGTTTAGGTTTTGCTTAATTTTACACAAATGCAATTTGCACGTTACAAAATCTCCTTCAGTATTTGTGCATTCTGCCTATGATGGTTTTCCTTCTGCCCTATAAATTCATTTGTTAAAAATCTGTTCCTGTTCTTAGGAGTGCCATGATTGCTGACTACATGCTCTGGCTCTGTGGAGGAAGTGAACAGTGTGTTAGCAGGCTCATCAAACTGTATTGGCAGGTAAAAATTGATGTTCCAACTAGGGAGGAGGAGCCCATCTCATTTTTAGAGCCAAAATGAAGGATTGGTGCTTAAAAGACTGTTGAAAAAGGTAGCTCTGGGCATATCAATCAGAAGGACACTTACCCAGTAGTAATGTATTTATAATGAAGTAGATTTTTCCGAGACTAATTTTAAGGGCAAAATTCAAGGTTGTTAACCCTTGGCCCATACTTCAGCTTTACAACCCAGTATAAATTTTACATATCCCAGGAACTATTTTTCCAGGCATGCAATTACAATGACATGATTCTTTAAATATGGATGCTTTATTTGCACAGATTCTTATTAATCAATGGCCTATAAGGGCATATTTTAGAAGTAATAGCAACTACATAATAAAATATAATACAAATATTGGATGCATTTGATAGGCAATTTTTACTATCTAAAACTCTTAGACAATAACAAACTTCATTCTCACTTATTCAAAATGGTGGCAAAAAACTGCATTAAAGTTCAATTAGATGTCAATAAGCTATAATTTCTTAGAATTATAAAGAGAACTTATAGTTTGCTGGTTCAGTCTCATTTACAACATGTGAATCTGTTTTTGCTCTGTCTTTTCTAGAAGCTTGTCCACAAGCTTCTGCTAAAAATATGTTGAACACAAAGAACTCACTTGCCCCGGCCCCTCAGAAAAAAAATTCATTTTACTATCAAGGTTTTTCCTCACTTTAAGTAACTTTTTCACTCCTAAAAACTTCCATTCAGTGGTTCCCAGTGGAACGCCATGGACCAAATGGAAATTTGTTTCCAAATGAAAATTTCTAGTCCATAATGCTTGGGAATATTCTTAAATTGATCAGGGTGGATTAGGTAGCAGGGCATTTCTGTTTTTAAAGATGGTGTGTACATCCGTAGTTACATATTTCAAAATAAAACTACATATGTACTTTCTCCTCCGTATCTTCTCCAGACCATGTGAGGGTTTTCTGTCTTGTATTTTGGGATGGCTTTATGTGATTGAATATGAACCATTTGAACCACTAATACGAAAGTAAGAAATAATCAGCAACAGCCTTCTTCTAATGCTTCCTGATTTTTCCCATATTTTCACTTTTATATCATATTCTTTTAATAAGCAGAAAATATTATTTGCTATATGAAATTCCTAGTAATTTATGTGGTTGTATCTAAGTACTTGCAGCTCAATTTACTATTAAAAATATAGCCCTACTATACTTGGAAGCTGTGGGTTTTGCTTTTTGGGTTTTTGTTTGTTTGTTTACTATAAAATAGTTTGCCTTCAAGGGGACATTATTTTCTTTTCATAAAAATCTTTAATTTTCTGGTAATTCTAAGAGTTTCCTAAAGGAATCTGTGACATACCAGCTGAAGTAATTGCTAACTAAATAATTGTAGCTAAATAGTTGTAAAGATTTAAAGTGTGAAAAGTAAGCAAGTAATATGGACTTCAAATATATGCAAAAAGACTTAAGTATTATAAAGACTTATTTAGAAAGACAAGGAAAGAATTGAATCTTACAGACTATATTCCACAGGTACGGCCTACAAAAGTTTCCCAATAAATGTTTGGTTTAAGTTGTTCACAATGTTATGTGAAGCAAACGCAAATTACAGACCTATCGTATTTTCTACGTTGAACTAGGAAAAAAATAGATCCAATATTCATATACTGCAAGACAAATGAAGAGCTTGAAAGTTTTGTAAACAAACATTTTCTGTTTCCTTCCACTTTCAAAGAATGTTAATATTCCTGTTGTATTTACTTCAAACTAAGAAAATACTCTCCACTTATGAATACTTGTATGTTTGCAATATGGAAAGGAATAAAACAAATATTTTACTATTTTACATTAGTAAATGATAAGAAAAACGTACTTTGTATTACTCTTTTCATTTAATTAAAAGTAGAAAAGTGCCCCTGTCAGGAAGCCAGGTATGATTCAAAATAAACCTTAACACCAAATAGTAATAGAACCAACACAAGATAATTTCTTGCTTTGACTAAAAGAGTTTCAACTGAAAAGTAAGAGATAACTGCTATAATGTGTTTGAGAGATCTATTCTTAAAGCCCATTTTCATACTAAAATTGGATCAAAAATTTTAGGTTCATTGAATGCATCACGAATTTTTAGAAAAAAAGCAACAGAATTAGAAATTACATGCTACAAATAAACTCCACATACTGAAACTCTGTAATGTAGGCCTGTACTAGCAAACCACACCATTCTGTCTCCAGTGGCCCTTTCTTCTGTTATCTGGATCTTTATTCAAAGGTAAAAACCTCCTCCACCCCCAAATCTTGCTCTGTGCTAAATAAGAGTTCCATGGAGTACTCAGTCCACACCATCTTTAAAGACAGAGATGCCCTGCTACCCAATCCACCCTGGAACTTACACTGATCAATTTAAGAATATTTCCAAGCATTTATGATTTGTTGACTTTACAAGAGTGCAAAAGTGTACGCACACAACCATTTTACCCAATACAGCATTCAATAGTTGTATGAGATACTCAGTATTTTATTACAAAGTGTATTTTATATTATATGATTTGCCTAATCTGAGCACATTTAATGCAAACTAGGCTGTCACCTTCAGTAGGTTAGATGTATTAAAGACGTTTTCAACTTACAAAGTTTTGTTGGGACATAATCTCAGCAGGGATGATCTGTTAACACCCTTTTCAAGCACAAAAAAATCCCTACCTCCCTGGCTGGTTAATCTCTTTAGAGATTTTAAGTAGAAAATAGAAATTTTCAGAATGTAAAAATCTGAGTACATTCTACATCTACTGTCATAGATCCCTGACTCTCAAATTCTTAAATATAAAAGAACATACATTTGCTTTGGCAAACTCAAGAACACCTTTCAGTTATATTAGGAATGCTTTTCATATCACAACTCTAGAGAGGGAGAAAAATAGTGTAAAGCTCTATACTACATGACAGCTCACACTGGGATGCATCACTCCAAATAAAAGCATTTGTACATGCTATTCGGTAATAGCAGCATCTCTACAGAGCTCGAGACAGTTGAAAATAACTCGTGAAGACTCTACTTGAATACAGTGCCCTTCAGACTGGTCCCCATTCTTCAGTTACCAGTTATCCTCTTAGAAAATACCTGTAGAGCTCATCACAATTCTGCACTAATTAACAAAATGGAAAGGACCTAGTCAGGCTAAGAATTAGAATGGAAACAGCTGCCTTTTGACATTTATATGTTGATCCCAAAGGAATATTGTTACAAGAGGAGTTTATCCAGTAGGCCTATATCAAGGCTATCTATGTGGGCAGTTTGTTTCAATTTTCAGATCAACAAAAGAGAAACCTCATAAGATATAAGCCATTTGCCAAGCGTACATAGATTTTTGTCCCTGGAAAATTCCACTTCCCAGTTTCCAAGTCCCTGATGTCCAGCAATAAATTTAATAACATCTTAAAAAAAAGGCACTTCCCTCTTCTTCTACGACCCTGTCCCATTCTCCCACATCCATTTTCAGCCATGTTTTTAACCACAAAATTTGTCTTGTGTGTGCCTTTCTTTTCTACAATGTAAGTAGCAGAACCAGCCCTCGTGTGCAGTGCTCAATCGACAAGCAGTATTGCTATTGCAGGTTAATAGTTGTGATTTTTTTTCTGGTATAAAAAATTAAGTATTAGACGTCATATTAATTTCAGTATTTTAATTTAATGGCATCAGGGGTAAAATTCTGATTCATAAAATCTCTGTTAGCCACAAAATGGCGTCAGACCTCTGATGGCTCATAACATCTTGCATGCATTAACATCCATCAAAATACCAAAACTTTCTAATTGAGTTCACATTACATCATTTTGTTTGTCCTCAAATCAATGAAATCATCCTATATCAAGGCTATGTCAGTAATTTGTTCCAATTTTCAGATTAACAAAAAAAAATAACCCTCATAAGATGCAAACTATTTGCTAAGTGTCCAGATTTTTGTTCCTGGAAAATCTCCAGGGGTTTTTGGTCTCACCTCCAGGACTGGGAATTGTCTCCACTTGTTTAAAGCCACTTGTTTAAAGTAGCTATTTAGCCCAAATATGCTCATGGCTTTTTAGCACCACAAGTAATAGTAACTCAGGCATTTTCAATCCAAGAACTTGCCTCACCTATGAAATTAACCATTATAAAGTTAGATCTCTAGTAAACTTCTCACTATCCAATTGTTCTGAGAAGTTTCCTTTCTTCTTTGAAAAAATTATCTAAAAAATAGCCAAACTAAATCACATTTAAGCCTCTGTGGGTTGCTACAAATTCTGTAACAGGAAAGAAATTCATGGTGTGCTCTTGCATCTGGATAAAGAGCTCCTAAAGGCACTGCTTCAAACTTCTGGCTCTGACGAAGCTGAAGACTTTCATTGTAGAAAAAAGACCTCTTTGGGGATCTTTGGATGAGCTGTTGACACTAACATTGGCCCGTGTAGACAGTCTGACATGTGGAGCCTCCTTCTTCAGCGAAGCAGCAAGGGCTGGGGACACGCCAGCTTCACAGGTCCCCCATCTGTGCAGAGAACACTAAGATTTCCCGTCCAACTCAAGCTGTACTTGGCATTGAAATGTTCCCCATCTCAAAACTATGAATGGCCTACACGGTTTCCAAAGACAGCTCACCAAAAAGAAAAATAAAGTTGTATAATTGGTCTATTCTCAAAGGATAAAACCAAGACATAGCTGCACTAAGGGACAAAAGATTTTCCCCACTTACACGCTCAAAGAAAATAGTGTGCAGCCTTGGGGTCTCTCAAGCCCTCCTACAGACTTCTGAGGTTTCCAGGCTGTGGGTTAAGACCCCACACTAGTCCTTCTTTCATATGATTCTTGCAGTTTTAACAACCCCTTTTGTCCTTCATATCAGACTTTGTAAGAGACGATTGCTACATCCAGCATTTAAAGCAGAGGTAGAATGGATAGAGACAAAGAGACAAAGAAACAAAAGGAGGAAGGAGGCAGGGAAAAAAGAAAGGAAGAAAGGAAGGAAGGAGAAAGAAAGAAAGAAAGAAAGAAAGAAAGAAAGAAAGAAAGAAAGAAAGAAGAAAGCTCCAGAGTCTTATTGTCATATAGTGCCTCCATAAACTACATAGTAGTTATTCACATTGGAAACCTTTCCAAGTCAGTGTATCCAGACTCCTTTTAAGTCAGTGAATAACTTTCATGTTTATTCTCAAATTTTATTTGCCATTCATACTCATTCACCAAGTATTTATTGAGTGACTATGTGTAAGGCACCATGTTCTGTGTTGAGGTTACAGTATTGAATAAAATACATCCTGCTCAGTCTTTAAGGAGCATATATAGTGTCCTTTCTCATTCACAGTTTCACTTTCTTCAGTTTTAGTTACACATAGTCAATTGTAATCTGAAAATACCACATGGAAAACTCCACAAATAAGCTATTCATACATTTTAAATTGCATGCCTTCTGAGTAGCACAATGAAATAATCAGTCATCCCACTCTGCTCCACATGAATAATCCCCTTGCAATGGGTGATTGTGTCAACTTGAGAAGTTTAGAGACTCAACTAAGTGACTCAGCAATGCTATGTCCTGGGGTGTAGAGAACCCACCCTAGGGTGGTAGCCTGCATACAACATAAGGGAGGAAAGGAAGCATGCTGTCTTCTGCCACCATAAACAATTGCCCCTGTGCCATGCCACTCAGCTATTTATGGACTGAAAGCTCCACAAACTGTAAGCTAAATAAACCTTTCTTTCCTTAATCAGGTATTTTGCCTGGCAAAGGCAAAAAAAAAAAAAAAAAAAGACACCCCTTTTCAATGTATCTGTGTTATGTTACAAACCCATTAGTCACTTAGAAGCATTCTCAGCTTTCTCATCAACTTCAATAACACTCCAATGCTGTGTTTAAGTGATGACCCCAAAGCATAAATTGTGAATGACAGAGAAAGATGCTTCCTTTAAGTGAAAACATATTTTGAAGAGATATTTTAAAAAAGAGAAAAGTCACATTCATAAACTCTTTATGATATTGTTATAATTGTTTTATTATTGTCACTGTTGGTCTCTTTGATTCCCTAATTAATAAATAGAGGTTTATTATAGCAATATACAAAGAGAAAAAAGCCATTCTGAATATGATTAGTTTATGAATCTACCAAGGTTCTTATGAGTAAGGGATCTAATGTATTCTACCACAAAATATTTACCAGGAAGAACTACTGGACTGTCATGTATTTAAACAATCTACTAATTTTTGTTAATCTTTCTTCCACATTATGATCAAAATGCATCACAAAAAAATTTCAAAAATTATTTATTAAACCTGTTAACCATATTAAATATTGATTTGACATGAAATTCAAGTCAATGATGTCTGACATGAAAATATTTGGCCAGCATTGTTTCATAGGTAAGAAATTCAGTGATCATGCAAAGAAATCCTGATTTGCTCATTATACACTGCATGCTTGTATCAAATTATCATACTGTACCTATACCAAATAAATACAAACAATTATTATGTGTTCATTAAAAGTTATTAGCATCTATATACGCAAGGGATGATCTAAAAAATACAATGATTGCTTAAATTTTAAAAATATATTCCAATAAAAAGCACAGCCCATTAATCTTCCTCAAAAATACTCCTCCTAACTCTGAACACACTTATACCATTCTTCATGCCATTTTCTGAAGCAGTTCTGGAAGTTTTGCTTCATAGGTGTCCTAATGAGGGTTAATCAGAATTACAGTGAATAGCACTGCAAAAGTGACCCAGTGGCAAGGCAGGCTTGTAAAATGTGGATGCGTCCTCATCCACCTTATTCACCAAGCCTGGCACCATGTGACGTGTGGCTCTTCCCCCAGATCTAAATGACTGTGAAAGGCAAACATCTGAAATCAATTCGGGGTGTGACGTCAGCCACAACAGAGCACTAAAGACACAAAACAGGATTTTGAGAATGCCTCAGAAGGTGGCAAGAACAGTATTAAAATGTGGAGGATTTTAAAGGAGAATAGTAGCAATTCTTCTGTAATATTTTTAGATTAAACACACATTTTTCTATCTCACTTGGTGTATGTATGCATAAAATATAAATATTATATGTATGTAAATATGCATATATATTCATATATTCAAAAAGAGGATCTGGTAGATTGTGGACCAAGCAGTTCACAGCAGGTACCCTTAAAAAGCAAACATAAATATCACCTGATAACTGTATACTGTCTTTAAAATCAAAAATAATAAAAAATGGGAAAAAAGATTCAGTGATTATGAATTCAATGGATAGCTCTCTGCGTGTGCATGCATGTGTTTTAGAGTTCCCAAATGCAGGCAAGTTTTGTGCTTCAGAAAAGGTTGAGAGCCGCTTGAATATTTGGAGAATATTACAGATTTTCAAGAAACTTGAGGCTCATGGTTCCTGTGCTCTGTGAAATTCCAAGGTTTGAGTGTTATTAGTTCCTTCTTTCCAACATAACCATCACCACAGCAGCCAGCTAATAGATGTCTCCTTACTGAACAGAGATTGTTGCAGGATAACTTATCATTGTGTCTTGAGCATTTAGACTACGAATGGAAACTAATTTTTCTCTCCCGGTCTTTGTAGTTTTTTTTTTTTTATTAAAATTACAAAATCATCTGATATCAGCCACTTTCTTGATGAAAATTTATGTCTCAGCTTCAGAATAAAAATAATATCTGCAACATGCAATTATTGGCAAAGTAAGGTCAAAGAACCAAAAACATTTTTTATTGTCTTTCACAAAACACCTACATTTTCTGGAGAAGAAAAATATGTTTTCTCTAAAGATTGACTTCTGTGTGAAAAAGTTTTCTACAGAGAAGAACA
This sequence comes from Cavia porcellus, assembly GCF_034190915.1. Classification (NCBI taxonomy): domain Eukaryota; kingdom Metazoa; phylum Chordata; class Mammalia; order Rodentia; family Caviidae; genus Cavia; species Cavia porcellus. The sequence continues at coordinate 5,771,816 of NW_026947500.1, read as the reverse complement.
AAATGGAAATACCATTTGACCATTTCTCTTAATAGCCTATATGTATAGTCTATTTATTTATTTGGCCCTTTCAGGTAGAGCTTATAAAATATTTAGACAAGAAATGTCCAAAAGCAGCACAGGCCCTATAGAATTTAGATTACATAAGATGTGAGTAACACAAAAGCACTCACCCAGATGTGTTTCCCCAGTCAATTGCCATGTATCAAATTTAAATTCCCATTATTCGTTGAGTTTCTAGTCAACCTCAGTTCCTCGGCAAAATAAATTTATCTGGAGATGCTCACCTCAATCATAGTTGACCTCTGAGTACCATTGTGAAAACCAGTTTGTTTGAGATTTCTTGGTTTCCTTTGCAAAGTAAAAGCAGCATCCCAAAGTAAAAGAAAAATTGAGCTCTGATGAGGAAAGTCGACACAGGATGTATGGGCCAAGCAGAAGGACCCTATGAAGGCAATGGATATTTGTACTTAATTTTTTGCAACAAAGGAAGCAAAAGGAACAGCATCAGGCAGTAGTAAAAGGTCAGGTCTGAGGTTTAGGGGATAAATTTCTATCTCCATTGATGCAATTTTGTCTTGGATAAATCACTTCACTTGTGCATGAATCAGCTACTATTACAATAATGTATAATAATCCACTCTGAAACTCAGTGGCTCCTGATGATAAGCAGGTTGGCCCAAGTTCAAATGATGGAGGTCAACTCTGGCTAAGCTTGGCTCCAAGCTGCAGGGGAGGTCAAGAGTTTCACATGCAATTTCTCCTCTTTCCAGCAAAGATGACTCGATATATGTTTTCTCTATGACAAAAGATAGGGTGCCAAGCGAGAAAGCCATCCTATATAACCAGATTTTAAATCTCTGCTCATGTCATGCTTGCAAGGATCACAGTGGCCAAAACAAGCCACATGATCAAGCCCAAGGGCAGAGGGTAAGTTCTGTGCTCTGCACCGCTGTGTGAGAAGCAGAGATATGACATTGCTTCAGGGAGGAAAAAAGTGAAGACCAACAGTTCAATACACCACCAGAGCTCTAAGTCTCAGTTTCAGCTTCTCTGTGATGAAACGCTTGCCTGGGTCAGTAGTTCTTGAACGCTGATCTGGGGTCTCATTTCACTAGAATCATTTGGGGAAATATTTCAAATATTAGCTCTCCAGAGTTGGGTGGAGTCCTGAGTACTGTATTTTTTCCAATTGTTCCTCCTCTTACCGAGTGATTGTGATACACAATATCTGAACTAGATGTCTCTAAGGCCATTTTGAATTTTTCAAATTAATGGCCAACTTATTCCAACATACAGTTTCTCTGGCTGTAGGTGCAACAGGAAAGCATCCAGTGCTCTGCACACAAAAGCCACCTACATGACCTACCTACATGACGAACATAACCATTAGACTGAGATTCCCCTCCATCTCTATGCTGGGAATAACCTTCTGCTTCCCACCTGCTAAAAGTTCCAGCCACTAACCCATTTTCACCATGAGATGTCAAAACAAATCCCTTAGCTGTTCGTATCCTTCCCTGCATTCTGTGTCACCTCTAGATGACATGGGTTTTATGATATTTTTAAGACACCTGACTGCAAAGAGTTTTGTCTATTAATATAGGCAATATTATAATCCATTTTATAAAGTCCCACAGTTTTCAATTAGAAGACAGGTTAAAGAGAAACTCCAAATTGAAAAGAGGTAAAAGACAGCTTCTCTTTCTGTGTCTTGGTAAAAGATAAATGTAGAAATGAATTTCTCATCTAATTATTCATTCCTGTTTATATATTCTTTAATGATATGTTTCCATGGTTACCAACGCTGTTAAATGCTGCCTGTTTCATTTTGCTTTGATGCTATTTGAGGTAGTATGCCAGTAGGAGAGGTTTGCTTTTAAATGAAAGATGTAATTGAGGCATATATTTGATCCGAGGTTGAGTGTTCCTGGGAGGGAGATAGTGACCGTGACATTATTTTCCGTCTGTGTAATTTTGTGTAGTTCTTTCTTCTCTTGCTGTTCTGCGAGCGTATTTCAGGCATTATGTGGGGAGGAAGAGGGGAAGTAACGAAAAAGTGGGAGGGAGAGAAGAGGGAAGCGGAGCCATAAACATATATAAATTCACGTTTGCATTTTGGCACCATAATATACATTTGATGTAGCCCAACTGTCAAAGAGGGGAAGCTGTTTTTCACTCTTCTTTCTGCCCCCTTTTCAAACTCACATGTACGTACCAAGACTCAACACCACCTTCCAAAGCTAAGTCAAATATTCAATGAGTTCACTTCAGTGTGAATTTCAGCAAAGGTGATTCCTCTGCAGAGGTTGTTTGCCTTTGAACCCCTAATTCTCACTGCAAATTAAGCCTTTCTGGCCCTGTTTAAGGTATATCAGGCATCCAAGCTTTATGAGAATTTGCCAGTGCCGCTGAGTGTGCCCTGTAGGGGGCAGCATAGTTCGCATCACCGGTACATCAAGCATCCAGCAAAGTCAAACTTACAAAATAGTGGTCCTAGACGAAACAAGATTCTCAACCGCTCCTGAACAATATTTATTTTGTGCTCTTCTTTTAAAAATATGTCTTTTTAAATGGTGCTAGCTTTGTTTTACATTAGTATCAGTAGGTACTGGAGATGTTCAATTCATAAATACAGTCAGCTATTTCTTTCTTTTTTCTTTTTTTAATTTGTTTTGTTTTGTTTTGTTCCTGTCCTTGGAAAAGCTTTTTTGGCTCCTGATGGTTTTTAGGGGAATAAAAAAGTCACCACCAAATTTCTTTTCCTTTTCTCCCATTTGAAAATGATATATGTTTCAGACATTTAAGGCAATTTGGGCTTTCTTTTTCTTGTACAACTTTAAGTCTAGTAACTTGCTTCTCAGAATTCCTGTGATTCTTCCAGTAGGCTGCCATAAGGTTATTTTGTTTACATAAAGACTTTGCCTTCCGGTTTAAATTCATGAACATGTTTTTCCTGTCTGTTTTTGTTTGCCTCTGAAAATCAAAAATTGTTATGAGCAAAACCAAATTTGGTGGTTTTATGGTTATGTTTTCTATTTCCCATGCATTTTTATGGGTTATTGATTTACAAGCTTGCAGAGAAAATTGAGGTTACCTGTTTTAGCTGTTGGAGATGTAGAATAACTACTCCATGAAATCATGAAATTTTTTAAGCTGTGTTCACCCGGGTATAGGATAATCTGTAAAACTAAAAGCTTCTAATGTTTTTATTTATGTCCAGCCATTCTTTCAGCAGTGCTGCACACTAATTAAAAATAAATTTTCCTCTTTCCTTGAATTCATATGATTGCATTTTCCTCACTAATTTTTGAAGTTGCCTATTCCTCCTGTACCAAGGTTGAATAATTTTCTTTCTCATGATAACTTTCCCGCTTCCAAATAATGATATCCTGGCGTTTCAAATGTTAGTCTTTAACATGTGTAATGATTTAGCTTTTCTCAGGCTCATAAAGTAAACATTAAGCTAACCTGCTTTTTTTTTTTTTTTTTGCAGCTTGGGCATTTTATTTATTTATTTATTTTTTTAATTTTATTGAAGGAGAAAAAAAGCAGAGAAAGGGTACAAGTTATACAGATTTACAGAAAAAAATAAACAGTAGGAAATCACTAGTTAATGGATTATATATTGTCATCTTAGAAATAATTGTTCAAGTTACAAAATTAAAGCTTATAAAGTGGACATTCCAACAGTGAGACTGCAAACAGTTCTGCTCAATGATCCAACAAAACTCAGTAATATAATTATCTATCTTATACACTTAAATATACATGCAGTTATATTGCTTAGAGCACTTTCTTTTCCTCTCTTTTTTACAATAACAATTACACATTTTGGGTTTTGTTGCTCCCACAGTTCTTATTACTTTTTTGGAAGAGAGTAGAACCAAATGTGACATAACAGAACAGAGTCAGTCAAGTCAAAATGGTGGACATAATAGATAATGTAAAAGCATGATACTAGGTGATCAACAATGGTTACCATAATGCCTCCTGGTATCTCTAATACAATTGCCTATATCATCAGTTATAATAAAATTGAACAAAACAGTAAAGAACAAAACCAACAAAACCAAAACATTGGAGACATTATAGGTCTTCAAAAGTAGATAAGAGTCAACCAGAATGGGCGTCATAATGAATCCCACTATCTTCACAGCTGTTGCCTAAACTTTCGAACCTGGTACTATCAAGCAAAACAGAATAGAGGAACATCAGTCAAAACAAGATGGTGAGAGCAATACAGGGCTTTAAATCAAGATAATGGAAAGTCAAAGTGGGTTACTATAATATATCCTGCTATTTTTTATTTATTTTTCCATTAATTAAAAGGATAGAAATAAAAAAGTAAATAATAAAATGGAGATTAAGATAAAAGAAGGCATAACAGCAAAATAGCGCAGATCAAAACATAACCATTTAAGCAAAACAGTGTTTCACCACAAGATAATCCCAACATAAAAGTAGTTACCATATTGTCTCTTTCCTTGAAATCTTTGAGTATAACTTCGTATACTGTAGCATCAAATATATCAAAACAATGTAAAACCATTTAAGAGAATGACAGTATTACAGAGTATTTAGAATCAACTAACAGAAAATGAACAATGGTTTCTGTATAATCTCCTAGTCTATAAAAGATTTTGCTTATACTATCATATATAATAAAATCCAATAAGATACAACCTGTTTAGACCAATGGAGACAGAAGAACGAAAGCTTGATGAGACTTCAAAACAAGATGATACTAAATCAGTATTACCTATTAAGAAGTCATTTTCTCCAAAATAGCTGTTCCTATCATTCAATCTTCTCTGCCTCATTTCTGTTGAGCTCTTTTTCTGTCATTAGTTGTCAGTTTGTCTTCTTCATTTTGTTTTCTGCTCCATTCATTGTGGCCTCTCTGCCACTATTTCTGGATTCTTCATATTTTTCTTTTTTAGAATATCCTGCAGTATTCTCTATAGAGTTGAATTGGTGGTTGCATATTCCCCCTTTTATCCTGGAAGCACTTTGCTTTTCCATCAATTTCCAGGGATAGTTGTGCAGGATATCTCAATCTTGGCTGGATATTATTACCTTTCAAAGCTTGAATTACTTCCCCCCATGCTCTTCATGATTTGACGGTTTGTGCCGAGAAGTCTGCTGTAATTCTGATGGGTGTTCCCTTGTAAGTGATCTGTTTCTTGTCTCTGATGGCTTCTAATACTCTGTTCTTGTATTGGATTTCTGGAATTTTAATTATTATATGCCTGGGTGTTGCTCTATTTGGGTTGTAGGTGGCTGGGGTCCTGTACGCTTCATACAACTGAGTATCTTTACCTTTTGCTAAATTAGGAAAATTCTCATGGATTATTTCTGTGAGTAGCTTTTGTAGTTCATTTGTTTGTGTCCCTACTTCTTTTATGTTCTTAATTCTTAAGTTATAGATCCTCTTATCATCTTCTAGTTTTTGTATTATTGCTGTTTGTTTCTTTGTTATTTTTAAGAAGTTTTTCATTTCATGCTCCCATATTACAAATCTGCTCTCCAGTTCAGATAATCTGTCCTTAGTTTCTTTCAAGCTGTTATGCCAGTTTTCGATAGACTTTTTAGTTTCCTGGTAGTCTCTTTGAACCTGCTTCACGTATTCTATGCTTTTTCTATTTTCTCCATTAAACAATTCTCCCCTCTTTTTCTGTTCTTCCATTCCACCATTTGTTTTTTCTTGGGTGGTGCTTAGCATTTCTCTAACTATTCTGCTTATGTCTAGCTTCAGGTCATTAATAACTTCATTCCTGAACTTGTCTATGAGGCTCTGGAGATAGCGCTTTATATCTATTGGTGCTGTGTCTGCTATTGCCTCTTTCTCAGAATTGGGGGCCGAGGAGCCTTTCTTGTTGTTGCCTCTTCCCATAGTCTTTGTTCCTTATATATGCAAGCATATATAGGAGGCCCAGCTTCCTTCCTTGTCGGCCACAGTCTGATTGAATTGCGCCGGCTAGGTGTTCCCACCCACCGCAGCACACCAAGAAGTTGCAGACCGGGCAGCCTACGTGGGGCCCGCCCCTCCAGGTCAATCTACCTTCAGGCGCTGGGACCTGGGTTGTGCTAGGCTACTGGGTCTCAGCCAGCAGCTTCACGTAGGCTAGGCACTGCTCACCAATCCCGCCTGAGAGGGGGATACATGACTGAAGTCACTGCAGTGCCCTGTTCCTGCAAGCCTGCCCGGTCCCAGAATGTCCTCTGTTGGAGTCTCCTAGACTGGGGAAGAGTCCCAGTTTCTCTCACTCACTGCAGGTCAATGCACAGCTCCCTGCCCATCCTGCTATCAACTCCTTTTACCAATTCCCATTCTCAGAGCTTTTGCATGTCTCTCTTCCTGCTGAGCCAATGTAGATGCAGCAGCAGTGGCGGGAAACCCAAATCGCGTCTTCCAATGGCGCGGGCTCCAGCTTCCACACTGAAGCTTTTCTGTTCCTGTTATAGCACTAAGATTACATTCCCAGTTGGTTTCTCTCAGCCCAGTTCATCCTTGGGTCAGCAGAGCATATCTCCTCTTGCTTATGATTCCTTACTCTGCACCATTCCTGAATTCTAAGCTGGGTCTTTCAGAGAGCCTCCGTAGCTGCTGCTATCTGTCCGCCATGTTCTCTGAAGTCAAGCTAACCTGCTTTTGTCCAAGCAATCAGAAGTGACACTATAGGTAAACTAGAAGTCAACAACCTACTAGGAACAATAAATACCAAAGAAACCTGGATGGATTATTTTTACCCCAAACCTAAAAAGATAAAAAGAATCATAATTAGCATTCAGATGTATATTTCATTCACCTTTCAATCTTTATCAAGCAAAGTTTGGCCTGCTATAACAATCATAATATAAGGCAAATCAGGGATATAGCCAAGGACTGGACATAGAAAACTTGAATTATTACACTAGCATGTTTCTTGGACATAGCACTTTACTTCATTTCATTTAATATTGCTTGACATCATGGTTTGTTCTTGGTATTACAGAACACACAGAAACATATATATGAAATATATATACATATATACAAATAAATATTTTTGACACATTTTTTCCATCACTGACAGATACAATCATTCCCTCTGAGACATCTTGCTACTGACTTGAGAAAAAATCTTACATGTATAGCAGCTTACCTGCCCCAAACAACAACATCTGACACAGTGCTGCCTTTTCAAATATAAGGTCCTCAGGGAGGAGGAGATTAACTGCAGGCAAATGAAAAAGGATAAAGGTATCAGGTTGAAGCTCAAGATTTAGCTTGGTGGCATAAGCCCCTGCCTGGCATGCACAAAGTCATGAGGTTGAGTCCGGGTACAAAAAAAAAGGTATCAGGTTGTCAGACAAAGCTGAAACTTAAGGGAGAAAAGAAATTGTGAAGAGTTTGGAGTACATCAAAAATAAAATGAGCAATATTTACATGACAGAATCATCCCTCGTACTGAATTCCAGGTGGCCCGCCATCCCTCCTTGATCATCTGACCTCAAATGTGCCATCCCATGGAGAGTGAACTCCAAGATGTACTGTTCCTTTATTGGGTGGTTGTGTTAGAAACTTCCCCTCACCACGGATTCTCCTCCACAACTCTGGGCAAGAACTCTTCATAAACACAGAATATTACCATAGTGTTTGACAAGACATAGACCTCATTTATGAGTTAACATAGCTTAGTGGCTCAGGGCACAGAGCTCTGATTGAGATTTTTTAAAGAAAGGCTTAGCATCCCAGCTCATAAAGTAGCTGTAAGTTGTAGAATAGCATGTTATAAAGATTGAGCTTTTCTCATCTGTAAAAAGGGAAGATGCCTGTCTTTCATGTTATTTTTAAACATTTAAATGATTTACCTATAGCACTTAGCCAAAGCATGATGAATCTCATTCAATTAATAAATGATTTTTGTAGATCTATCCACAAGCTAAGTAAAACCCACATAGGCAAAGCCCAAGAGAACACTACTATCTAATGTCAGAAAATTACGCCATGGGAACCGGAAAAAGATGGTGGATAGATAACAGCTGGCTACAGAGGCTTCCTGAGATAGTCAACTTAGAATTCAATGTAATACAGCATAGGGAGTCCCAAACAGAGGAAGATGAATTCTCTCATCCCAAGAAGAAACTAAGGTGAGAAGAACCAATCAAACATACAGTCCTGGTGCTATTATTGGAACAGCTAAAGGTTCAATGCTCCTGCTGCAGCAGGCAACTTGCGAGCCATCTGAGGTCCAGCCACTTTGACCCACTGGAGGTACAGTCACACTGAGGTCAGGATGGGCCAGCTGAACAGAGAGCTGAGCTGACAGAGAGCCTGCATCAACCTTTGGTGAGTGACGGGAGTGGAGCCATTCCACAGAAGGGGGGGGGGGCTCCAGCAGACAACATTCTGGGACCAGGCAGGACTGGCAAGTACAAGGAGCAGCAGTGACTTCAGCTACTTGTTCCCTTCCTAAACAGGATTGGTGATGTGAGCTAGGCCTGGGTTATGTGACCTCACTGAGACCCAATAGGTTATCTAAAATCAATTCCCTATGGCGGCCCACACACTAACCTAGTGAGGCCTCATAAGTTTGACTGACCCAGAGGGGCGGCGGCACATAACAATACAGTGCAGGCAACAGCGGCTTGAGTGATCCAGAGGGGAGGGGCCAGGCACACACTGCCCCTGTCTGCAACTCACTAGCACACTGCAGTGGGAAGGGTCACCTAGCCAATGTGCTTCAGAAGAATTGTAACCAACAAAGAAAGAAACTGGGGCCTCCTGGAAGAAACAAAAAAGATGGGAAGAGGAAGCAATGACAAAAACTCCCCAGGTCCCAACCCTGAGAACATTGACCCAGGACTGGTAAACACAAAGGAGAATGAGAACAGCAAACATGCAATATCAGAAACGGCACCAGTGGACATAAAGACATATCTTCAGGACCTCATAGACAAGTTCAAAAGGGAAATATTTAGCCAAGAAAAGCAAGATATAAGAAGATTAATAAAAGAGATACTAAGCACCCCTCAAGCAGACACAGACAGAAGAAGGGAAGAATTCAAACAAAAGACAGAAGCATTTGATGAAGAACATAAATAAAATATAGAATACATGAAACAGATTCAAAGAGATTACCAGGAAATTAAAAACTCTGTGGAAAGATGGCAAATCTTCTTGAAAGAAACAAAGGATAGATTATCCAAACTGGAGGACAGTGTTGCAATGTGGGATTATGAAAGGGAAAACTTTTTAAAAATAACAAGGAAACAAGCAGTAACAATACAAAGGCTAGAAGACAACAAGAGGGTCTATAACTTGAGAATAAAGAATGTGAATGAAGAAGCAGGGGTACAAACAAAGGAACTACAAAGGCTATTCACAGAAATAGTTAAGGAAAACTTCCCAAACATAGGAAAAGGAAATGATATACTGATGTATGAGGTATACAGAACTCTAGCCACCTACAACCAAAACACTGCCACACCCAGGCATATAATAATCAAGATCCCAGAAATTCAGTATAAGAATAGAATATTAGGGGCTGGGGATTTAGCTCAGCGGCATAAGCGCCTGACTTGCAAGCAGGCAGTCGTGAGTTCGATCCCCGGTACCGATAAAAAGGGAAAAAGACAAAAAAAAAAAAAAAATAGAATATTAAAAGCTGTTAGAGACAAGAAACTGATAACCCATAAAGGAAGGCCTATCAGAATAATGGCAGACTTCTCCACACAAACCATCAAGTCAAGAAGATCCTGGAGCAAAATATTCCAAGCCCTGAAAAAAAATAACCTCCAACCCAGATTGGTATACCCTGCTAAACTGTCTCTAGCAATTAATGGAAAAACAAGATGCTTCCAAGACAAAGAGGAACTAGGGAAATTCGCAACCACCAACCTAACACTACAGGGAATACTGCAGGGCATTCTAGAGGGAGAGAGAGAAAAGTGCTAGGATTCCAGGAACAGTGGCAGAGGGGCCTTAATGAATGGAGCAGAAAATGGAATGAAGAAGATAAGCAGACAACTGATGGCAAAAAAAGAGCATAACAGAAATGAGGCAGAAAAGGTTGGTTATAATCTCTAATATAGAGGATATAATCTCTAATATTGATACACTAAATTTAAAAAAAAGAACCACACGTAGAATAGATCAGGAGGTAGGGTCCAAAAATATGCTATTCATAGGAAATATAATTAAAATGAAAAAGAATACATGGACTGAAAATCAAATATAAGAAAACAATGCTCTATGTGACAGAGAACCAGAGAGTAATAGGGGCAACTAGACTAGTATTTGTGGATAGGTTGGAAAGACAGGCTTTAATAGGTAAAAGAATACAATTAGAGATCAAGTTCAGGAGAGAGAAGGTTCGGAACCACTTAGGTAAATAGCAGGTTGTCCCCCACCCCATTTAAAACCAAGGGTCTTGGTCAGGCCCAAAATTGCACAGTGTACCCTGGGGAAGTGAAAGGGGAGGCAGAATCTTTAAAAAGATGGCAGAAGATATTGTTAATAGTGTATCAGGATTTAAAACCCACATTACTCGCACTTCTCTGCTTAGATAGATTTTATATTTTTTGATAGATTTTATTCTGTCCCAGTTTGTCTACTTGCATTAGATTTGAGGACACAGACAGTATAACTTATACTGTTTATCAGGACTGATCTTAGTTAAATCTGGTTTGTTTGATGGCTGTTTGGTATCAACAGATTTTATTCAAAACTGATATGATTGATAGTATAAAATCTGATGACAAGACTCTAGGATACACATTCTGGCTGCTTTTGAAATTTTATACTATATACAAAGTTCTGTTTTTATTAATACTGGTATGTACTGATATATTCAATTACATTGTATCTGATGATATAGCCAATTCTATTGAAGATAGCAAGAGACAACGCAGGAACTATGGTAGAACTCCTTGTATAACAATCTTATATGTCTTTTTCATTTCATGTGTTTATTGGGATATGTTTTGTTTTGTCTTGCTTTGTTTTGTTTCTCCGTCTAATATAGAAAGGATAGAAATACATGTTAAGACTCATGCATGTGTAGAATCTATAAACAGTTTATGAGAACTGATCTTATGACACATGATGGAATGAACAGATACTTTGAAGAAAAAGAGACACTAAAATACCCAGTGCTGATCCTGGAGTGTCATAATGTGAAACACAGCAGAGTGATATCAGCCTGCTTGGGTTTGTTCAATCTCAATATAATGGAAGATATAGATAACTGCATGTATGTTTAAGTTTATAGGATTGATAACCATATTTCTAAATTTTTGTTGGATATTTGAACAGAACTGGTTGCAGTCTCACTGTTTGAATCCCCACTTTATATGCTCCACTTTAGTATCTTGAATAACTATTTGTAAGAGGACATTCTGTAATCATCAACTACTGATGTCTTACTGTTTATTTTTTCTTTGAAAGTATGTATTATTTCTACCCATTTTCTGTTTTTTTAGTCTTTCTTTAAATTAAAAAAAAAAAAGAAAAGAAAATTAGGCCACAAACCTAAATCTTGTCTTTGGGTTAAACATTTTTATATCCCTTCATCTTCTCCATTTCATGAGGTGATCCCTGGCCTTCCTACTGAAAACTCACACAAAGACCAAGAGAGAAAACAGACACTAGATAGAAAAGGCAGTAGTAGTCTGGTATCCAGGTCACCTTGCCATTATTTATCTCAAAACCAACAGTCAAGAAACATATTTTTAAAAAGACGCAGGTAAGGACAAAAATTCCTAACTTCATATGACTAAATGAAGTGTGGGGACGAAATACGAAAAAAAAAAAAAAAAGGTTTCAAACTCTGTTGACATTTATCACTAAACACAGAGGACCAAGCTCATTAGTAATACCCAGTTGTCCTTATGAAATAATTCCAGGCAAGGTAGCTATTTATCCCTGTGATACCCTTTGATGATTCATTTTAAGTCATCAAGAATAAAAGCTCTGTAGCATCCTAAAAAGTCTGGAGGTTGCTGAAACCCACACTTATAATTCTGAGTTTCTATCAGCTGGTGTTTCCCTAATGCAAGCTGAAAATTATTCAGGGTCTTTAGAACAAGAACATAATTTAAATTCTATTTATAAATTATACATGCTTTGCCACTGCATAAGCTAAATGAACCTAAGAATATTAGAACTCAGGCTTCCCTACCATAAAGGCTTTCATTTAATTTTTGTAATTTTTTTCTTTGACATGGGCACGCAAGTTGGTAGTGTATCTAAATGTAATGAGAAACCAATGGACAAAGCCCCACAAGAATACAATGCAAACATGTACTAATGAAAAGTAAAAGCTGAAAAAAAGAAAAAACTAGTCTTACTTGTAACCAGCAGGTGTAAATGATGAATATTCTGTGTCATGTTAAGATCGTTTTGCAGAGGATGTTGATATGGTTATAATTTAATGTGGTACATTTGTTCCTGTAGTATTAGAGTGAAATTCTAGTTGTCCTTGGAGTCAGGGATAAGATATAATAGAAAAAGAAAATAAGAAATTAGTGTTTGATTTTTTTTTCCTTACAAGAATTTACAAACAAAAGAATGAAAAATTGTTCAGATTAGGAGAAAACATTAACTTAGGAAATGTAACCTCTCCTTTCACTTCCATCTCTAACTTTGTGACCTCAGGTGAACCACCAGAACTCACACAGCCTCACTTTCCTTAATTATAAAGCATAGCAGTTAGGCAATGATGTTTTAGACACCTTCTGTCTTCAGTGTTGTGTTGAAAGAACATAGAATAAATTTTTACCACAAAATATAAATGATTAAAAATGCAATGCTGCGGACATTTTAGGTTTTAATTGAAACATCATTTATAACCAAATCTCTAACCCTAATCCTAACCAGACTCTTTAGGGTAAATATTTATACATACAAATTTTTATGTGAATATATGCGTATATACATATTCTAATATTCTATAGTGCTCACACTAAAAAATTAAAATATTTATTATGACTTGTTAGATAAGAATTACAAAGTAAAGGATTTAAAGAGCTTATATAAATCTATTTACCTTGGTATGAATAACCTGGTCATATAATATTTAGTGATTTCCAGACATAGAAAATAAAATTTAAATATCTCACTTAAATTCATGAAGATATCTTTAACTTTCACATCACTGAGCTGACAGACATATTAGTGAACTATGCAAATACTCCCTTATGTTAGAGAAATATAAACTTATGAATGTTTCATAAAAGATCTCCCAATAAAGACAAACTAATATTTCAGAATTAAAATATAACTACTGAGGCAGAGACAAACAATCCTTTATTACATTATTGGAAAAAATATCGATTCTGGCAACTGCATAAATGATAGTTAATGTAAAGTCTCATAGTAAGATATTTAGATACTGGAAAACATGGTAGTAACTCTCAAGGTAAAATATTTAGAAAAATCTGTTTTTATGGTCTCTCAGATCTTCTGAATTAAACCAATATTTATTTATAGAGATTAAATCTGAAAAATATTGTTTATAAAATTTTATCCTCCCATCGTCTACTAAATTATACCACCTTTGAACATTTTATCATTATTAATATAATTGCAAAGGATTACACTAATCACCAAAGACTGAAGGTATCCATCTCAATCAGTTAGTTTCAAGTAAAGTAAATTCCCTTTGAACTTATAACATTTACACTGAAAATAAAATAACAAAACCATAAATAATGTTGAATCACTAGTATTCACTTACCTGAATGGATATAATGAAGATTAAAGGAAATAGCACAAATAAAAGCATTTATCACAATGCTTTTACTTTACATTTTTATAATACGTTAAGGCTTAGTAGATAAAAATGGATATGAGAGAAATTCAAATTTTCATTTATTATTATTTATATATTAGGACAGACTAATTGATGATACAACACACAACCCCAAAATTCAGTAACTCAAGAGACTAAAATTTCATTCTCCCTCACACTGGAGATCAATATAGTGGGTGTCTCCGATTGGCTCTCCTGCTGTTAGGGCTTATATCTACAAGTCCTCCCACAGCTTCATATGCCATAGGTGAGGCTGTGGCCGCTGACTGGGTTATGAGCGTTTATAGCTGATTTGCTATTAAGAGTGAGATCTGGTCAGGAGAGGTGGGTCCCTGGGGACACGGCCTGGCTCTGTCTCTCCCCTATTCCTCTCTTGATCTCTCTCTGCTTTCTGCTGCATACCATGAACTGTTCCTCCTGTGCCATGGCCCTCTGACACGCTGCCCTGCCTTGGAGCCAGCCAACTATGGACTGAAACTTCTACAAACTGTGAGCCAAATAAAACTTTCCTCCTTTAAAATGGTGTCAGTATTGAAGCTCAGTGATGAGAAAGCAACTTAAGACACCTTCTCTGCTGTAATCAGCAATTTGTGAACCCAAAAAGCTTCCGTCTCTCTGCACATCCTGGGAGTCCTCTTTCTTCAGGCAGCTGATAGGGAAAGAAAATGAACCATACTAAGTAGGGTTTCTAGGGCAGACAGAAAAAGTTTATGTCACCCATGCCCAAACTGTCAGCCCAGATCCGTGACAAGCACAAGAGTCTGGAAAATCCCTGGGTGTATTGCCAAGAAGGTGAAATCAGTCTGTTGAAGAGACATCTGCACTTCTGTTGAAGTAGTCAGCTTTTAGTTGCTGGGACAAAAGTACCTGATACAACTTAACAGGAGAAATTTTTGTCCATGATCAACTGGCAGAAAAGCATAGCAAATGAAAGCTGCTTAACACATGGCCCCACAGAAGCAGAGCACAAGGAAAAAACCAGAAAGGATGGGAACAGGGTCCAGATGTTGTCCCCAAGGTCATGACCCCCATAAAGTATGTTTTGCTGATTTCTTAAGCATCTGGCAAACTAGTCAAGCTGACAATCAAGATTAACCATCTCACCCATTTTTTTTTTTTTTTTTTTTTTGTACTGGGAGTCAAACTCATGACCTTGTGCTTATCGGGCAGGCCCTTGGGCCACTGAGCTAAATTCCCCAGCCAACACCCATTTTCATTGCTGTACTATTAACAGTGCAATAGGCACAGAAGCAATGCAAGTGTCTGTTAATGAGTGGTTAAGGAAAGTGTGTGAACTTACAATGGCATCCCAATCGAGCATTAAAAAAATGGAATCCTGCCTTCTATAAAAACATGGATGGAACTAGAGATTATTATGTTAAGAAAAATACAAGTGCTGCAGGACCCCACTCATACTTGGATTATTAAAAAAAAGTTAATCTGATGGAAATTGAAAGTAGAGGCCTGGGGATTTAGCTCGATGGCTTAAGCACCTACTTGGCAAGTGTGAGGTCCTAAGTTCAATCCCCGGCACCAACAAAAAAAGAAACAAAGAGTGGTGGTTACTAGAAGCTGAAGAGAGTAGCAAAGAAACTTGCAGATAGACTAGAGAAAGGTTGATAAGTGAGTACGAAGTTGCAATTAGGTGAAAGTAAGAAATTCTAGTGTGCTATTGTATTTTTATATTGAATATTTTTTAAAGCTGGAAATAAGAATACTGAATGATTTTACTATAAATAACTGATGAAGATTTGAGGCAACATAGAACTTTAAACTGAAGAAGCATCGTATGGTGTTCAATTAATTATAAACACTTTTCTGCTTTGATATAGTCACTAAAAAATCAACTTACATTACCAAATCAGTATCATCACAGAATAAAAATCTGATTTTTTTAAACTGTAAACCAAAATAGTGAAAAATACTCTGTATTTTACTAAACTACAGAGACTACATTTTTTGCTAGATTGCTTTATGACTGAGGTATTCAACCATGTATTGACAATGCTGAAAAACATATAGTAATGATATAGGGGGATGAAACTCCCAACCTACTATGTAAGAGTTCATGTTCTCTAAAATTGAAGAATGAATTTTAGGAACAATGGAGGTTAAGAGTGGAAATATTCATAGAGAGAAAGAAAGCTTTTGTCTGAGAGAAAGACAGAGGGGGTCCCGTGTGGGTTGGCAAGGACTCTGTATTTTCCAGGGACTTTTATAGAGCAAAATCATGAGGTTCAATGGCCCAAAGGTGAGGAAAATGGGAATTTGCAAAGTGACATAAAGTGGAACAGAATGTGATCAACCAATAAGATTAATTGCTCAGGTAAAATTGATTAAATTAGGAGCAAATGGGGAAGTGAGTCACATCAGTGACTCTTCTTCTAGGGGGTTGCGATGGTGACTCCTGGTTTCTCAAGGTGATCCAGACTTAATCCCTAAGGATTATATATAAGGATTGCGTTTATTTTTCCTTCTGTCCTGAGATCTGGCCCACAGCAAGAGGTGTGTGTCCCCTCCAAGGTCATCAGACATTCGTTCCTCTGTGTGGGCTTCTTTAAGGGCCTAGCCCTGTGTGACTGCCTAGAATATTTCTAACTAGCTCAGCTGCCTGGAACAGTAATATTCTTTTCCCTTACAAGGGCAATGTGAGACAGTTTCAAAGACTCAAAACTATATCAAGAAAAGACATAAAAACATTTTTTCTGGATCTTGTAAAAGGATATTTTGTAATCTCTTTTCTCCTATATATTGTGATATTTCTTCTTGGGACTATAATCACTTCCTTTGAGAAATCATCTCCATGGAGAATTCAATTTTTATCCATGTATTATATGCATACTATTCACTCACTTCCTTACACATCTTCAGGATGGAGAGAAAGAGCCTCAAAAGAACTGTCATTACCTCTCAGGGGAGACCGAGGGAGTCAGCTGTCCCGTGCATACTTCCTGCATGGAAAGCCCCAAAGAAGGCCTGCGTGTCTGCCTGAGCACTGAGCCAAGGAAGAGTGGAACATTTTCAAAGAGCTCTGGGGCATGCGTCTTGCCATCCCTGCTATAAGATAGCTTAGTGAAGCTACCCTGCCTGCAGTTACATCAGCTGCCAGCCATTGGAAAGAAATGAGATAGAGAGAATGCTTTCTCCCAGTCTGGCCTGACAGGGATTATGTTAATATCTTTCTGGAAACAAACAGGATGGCTAACATCATCACTAAAGTTTTCATCTAAAATTTAAGACAAAATCCTCTCCTCTAAGAGATCAGAGAGACCAACAGAAAAGCTCTTTAGCCAAAAGCTGTTATGGGCTCAATTAGGTTCCCTTTCCTCAAAATGTGGACCCTGAAGTACTGACCCTGCACCTCAGATTAAGACCATATTTGGAGAAAGGGTGTTTACAAAAGCAACCAAGTCAAAATGAGCTCTTTATGGTGGGTTTTAACAGTATAACTGATGTCTTTAGAAAAGGAGGAGTCAGGACATAGAACACACAGAAGAAAGACCACATGAAAACACGGGCAGAAGACAGCTGCCAACCCACCACAGACAAGGTGTCAGAAGAAACCAATTCTGCAGACAGTGTGGATCTTAGACTTTTAATCTCCAAAACTCTGAGAAAATACACTTCTGCCACTCAGTCTGTGGTACTCTTTCATGGCAGCCCTAAAAAGTGAGTACAAGAACCCATAACCCAAGGAGCCACTGAAGTCAGACCTTGACTTTAACACTAAGGTCTGGACCAGCTTTCCTCCTCACCCATCACTCCACTCGATTGCTTGCTGTCCCAAAACTGGTTAAAGCAGTGAACATAAGCAGGCTCCACAGTAGAGGAGTTCTTTCTTCTACTCTATGTACAGGGTGTTTATTTTTGGTGAAGGACTGGTACCTGGCGCCTAAACACCATATATGAGCTTTCAATCTGCATCTCTGATTTCCCAACCTGCTGCCTCTACTGTTCACGTCAGCCTTTCAGAATAGGCATGTACCTCTGCAGTCAGATCCCACCGCAGATTCACAACCTGTTGCTGACTCTGAGTGGTGGTCCTGCATTTGGTCTCACAACTCTATCCTTCATTCTCTTTCAATTTCTTGAACTTGGAAAGGACAGTGTAACAGACTGTCTTAGTTACTTTTTACTCATTGCTGAGACAAAATACCTGAAGCCCAAAGTTGGGAAAGGAAAGGTTTATTTCTTACAGTTTTTGGAGGTTTCAGTCCACACTCAGTTGGCTCCAAGGCAGGCAGACATGGCTGGGCCGTGGTTCATGGCAGCCGCAAACAGGAACCAGCAAAGAGCAAGACACACCTTCTTCTTGCCATTACATCACATCCTGGCTCTACCCCTATGTGGGTGGAGCACTGACACCATCAATCCAAGCACTAGACAATGAACCATCACAAATGCACAGTGCAAACTCATGAGGTCTGGGGACGCAGACATAAACCATGACATTCCACCCCTGACCCCCAGGACTCATGTACATCCTTTATACAAAAGACATTTAGACCACCTCCAAGAGTTGCCAAAGTCCTAACAGCTTCAGCATTGCTGAAAAGTCCAAGTCCCAAGTCTCCTCCAAGGTCTATGACAAACTCTTAACTGTAACCCCTATACAAATGAAACAAGGTTAAACATTCCTGAAATGCAAAGGCACAAGGTAAACATTACCATTCCAAAAGTTACAAGCAGGGGAATATAAAGCATTGGAAACAAAGCAAGTCCAACATTCAGTAGGACAAACATTAAGTCCTAGAGTTCCATGCTCAGCATCTGAAGCAATCTGGTTGCAAGCTCCAAAAGGCTTGGGTGATTCCACCCCCAGGGTACTTCCAGTGATTTTAACTCCCACAGCTTTTTTCTTAAATCCTCTCTGCTTGCTTTTGCAGCTTTCCTTGGATCATCCACGTTCCTGGCTTTTTCAAACTTCTGGGGTCTCCACTGCACCTTTGGCTTCACCCTTGCATCTTCACAAATTGCCCTCTCAGGGGCACACTGCTTGGCCAGCCAGGCCCTTTGCAATCGAGGGGGAAGCCATCTTACCCTCAGAGTTTGTGCATTTTCCTTGCACCTAAAATCAGCACCTTGTGGATGCTGCCAAGGTCTGCTGCCAGCTGAAGCAGTAGCCAGGCTTTTCTCTCTTTTGGCTGTAGTGGTCAGTTGCCTGGATCGCAGGGCTCTGTTTGCAGGATTGTGAGAAAAAGCTTCTCTACATTGCCGCCATTCTGCAACCTCATGTGGCCGCTGTCACCATTCTGAAACATGATGCTCTACAGCTTTTCCCTCTGAGCAAATTTTTTCACCTCTGCTGTGAGGCTGCACAGGGTGGGGATCCGATTCCTGGGATGCCCCGGGGCCATCTTTCTTATCTCTCTGTTTCCCATCAAGAATCAAAATCTCAACTCTGTCTTTACAATCCACAGCCTTTCTGGAATTTTCCTTCTGGCCAAACTCACAGCATTTTAAATTATCCTGCTGGGCTCTTTGCTCCTGATTTGAAACATATATCTGGCTGAAAGCCCCCAACAATAGCCATGCCACAGCCTCAATGTTTGTTTGCTTTTTAATTTCTTTTTCAAGATTAATCAGTCCATTGCTCTTTGTCTCAGTCTCAGGCAAAGTCTCTGGGCAGGAGCAAAATGCAGACAAACTTTCTGCCAAGCCATAACACATATCATGTAGAGTCCAACAACCAATGCAGTCCTTCTTCCCAGCAGAAACCTCCCAAGCCTGGTCTTTACCATGAGGCTTTCTATCATCAGCCTTCTGGTCTCCTGAGCTCTGACCAGACTCTCCTCTGCAGAACAGCCTAAGCTGCTCCAGCTCTGTGCACCCAGGCAACATGTCTGAACCTTTCCAAACTCCAGTAACAAGCCATTTCCAAAGCCTCTTGAAAAACATGGTCAGGTATAGTCACAGCAAACGACCTCACTCCTGGTACCAAATTTTGTCTTAGTTACTTTTTACTCATTGCTGAGACAAAATACCTGAAGCCCAAAGTTGGGAAAGGAAAGGTTTATTTCTTACAGTTTTTGGAGGTTTCAGTCTACATTCAGTTGGCTCCAAGGCAGGCAGACATGGCTGGGCCGCGGTTCATGGTGGCTGCAAACAGCAAACAGAAACCAGCAAAGAGCAAGACACACCTTCTTCCTGCCATTACATCACATCGTGGCTCTGCCCCTATGTGGGTGGAGCACTGACACCATCAATCCAAGCACTAGACAATGAACCATCACAAATGCACAGTGCAAACTCATGAGGCCTGGGGGACACAGACATAAACCATGACACAGGCAATGTCAATTTTGTCATTCAGCACTTCAGAAACTCATTGATGCTGGGCAGAGTGGCACACCCCTATAATGCCAGCATTCTGGGAGGGCAAGGCAGGAGGAGTAATTGTAATGCAGTCATGGAAATTTATCCACCTAATGAGATCCAGGGTGAGATTAGCATGAAGGCCCTGGGCTCCATTCCCAGAACCTTGAAAGAAAAATGAGCAGGAGGAGGAAGAGGAAAAGGAGGTGGAGGAAGTGGAGGAGGAGGAGGAGAACTAGGAGGAGGAGGAGGAGGGCAAGTAAAGAAACTATTGAAATTCACTCAGCAATATTTTCTGCATTAATTTTACATAATTTTCTAATGCTAGTCTCAGAAAAAAGAGGACTCTGGTTCCACAAAATGCTTACTAAGATATTTTTATAGAGAACAGATGATTGTAGAGGCCATTTGAAGTCACTGAGAAATAGACCAGGCAATAAATAAGTTAAATTAGCAACTCCTCATTGCTTTTAACCTCAACAAGAAATGTTTGCAAAATACTGTTAATAATATAAATTGTTGTCTGTTAAATGTTCTTTATTTCTCTCTATTTAAAAAACTCATATTACTATTTTTTTTCCTATGGGTTGTTGGTACTCTTAGTTGTCAGGGAAAATTTTTATTCCTATAAATAAACATAAATTTTTAATGAACATGATTTTATGCCATTTTCAGAAAAATGAAATAAGTATAGACACAATTTATTTCACAACCAATGCTTGCTATAAGGGAAAGTTTCAGAAAAGAATAAATTTCTTTCAAAACTTTACATAACTTTCATTTTTGGTCCATTCCAAATAGCAATCAGTGGTCTTACTTCAAACAGGAAGCTCAGGTTGATGGCAGTGTTTTACCAAGAATGGTACATTTAAGGAAATGCTTAAAAAGCCGAATCCACCCTAACTCTTACTTGTGATCTGGAGGGAAGAAAGGTTTGCCGAGAAGAAGCTTTTGAGAAACATTTTTATTCCAAAAAGATTTTCTAGGATTGCATGATTTTTATAGAAAATACTTAAATTCAGAAAGTTCAATAGGTATATTTAAAGAAAACAGTTTTTGCATAAATTGCCCACCAGTTTGTTAATCTGTTAATCTGTAAGTTAAATATAACATTGAACTTAGAATTTGATTTTCTGAGGGGCATCTTTAAAAATGACACCTTGAAGAACAGAATCTCAAGCACAATGTAGTGGCACCTATTTACAAACTTTCTTCATGTAATTGGATTTCTTAATATGAAATAGTATTTCCAGAAATAATTAAAATTTTGTTTTAATGAACATTTAAAACCAAAATATGCTGTCTTTGTAGTACAGTATATAGATTTCTAAATCATTCCAAAATGTACTTTTTTTTTTTTTACATTCTCAAAAAATCCTGTACTGGTATTGATGTAAATAAGCTGTTTGCTTCCTCTCAGGCTATGATTGAAGAGGCCATCACCAGAACTGAATCTTTCTCAGTTATGTACACGCCATGTGCAACAAAAATAAGTGCTGACAAAACAGAAAAAGTAAAAGAAGTGTTCATGAAAACTCACCCTTCATATGCAGAGTACATCTATACAGGTAAGATTCGGTAACTGCAAGTTATCAGCTGCTGCTTTATTTCCACTGAAACAAACACAGGCTTCTCGTATTTGATTTGTTATTTCTGTTTTAGGGTTCTGTTGTTATAATCTGATGAGTAGCAATGAAAAGCTATTTTTAGAGTTTTAAGTAAGGCTAGGGTTGTAGTCAGGGGTTGTACACAGAGAACAAATAGGATTAGGACATGGAATTTACAATATTTTTATAATGGTCACCAGAAGTTAACACAGGAAAATGCAGGAAATCTATCCGCAACACCAAAGACATAGATTATTTAGTCAAGAGCCTAAACCCCATGGCAATGTCCCACATGAGTCCAGATAAAAACCCAGAGCTCAGGACAATGCCTCCCATGAGTCCAACTGGAGGTCCAGAGCCCACAAGAAGGACTCACGCCAGTCTCTTTTATGGATCCATGCCGAGAAGACCCAAGGGTCAGCAGTGGAAGCCAGAAAGTCTATGCCAGCAGGATGAAGGAGCTGTGCTAGTGGGATGAGGGTTCTATGCTGGAGCCGAGAAGTCACACTCACAACAAAGACCAGGGCTATCCTGAAAGGCATCACAGCCGTCCTCAGCAACACGGAGGCCCCAAGCCCCTCCAACAAAAAGCACAGTCAGGTACATGCCAGGAAGCAGCATGACGAGTACTTCCTGGAGTCCAAGCAGTACATGTCTTCCCCTCCGGAGCCAGGAAGCAATGCTCGATGTGAGGACCAGAGCTTCTCCAGGAGAACCAGTGGCTCAAACAGCAACTCATGGGAGAATCCACAATGCCTCAATGCAACAACGCATTAATGCCTCAACACCTTAATAACCTCCTTCTCCGTCTCCACCTATTTATCCTGGCAACCCTCCTCAGGTGGAGCATCTTCGCTCGGTGCATGCTGATGTAATCCAGCTGGCGTTAAGTTGGCCATCAGTTCTCAATCCATAACAGCTAGCCTTAGATGTATGATGTTCCTTATACCTGCAGGTTTCTATAATTTAGAAAGCTAAGGTCTGAAACAAAATGAGGGAAAGACCTATGGGAAGTGTCAGCTTTCTCTCTGTTATCAGTACACCAGCAATGGACAGAAGATGGATTTTTTTCTGTGTCCCTATTTCTACTTCCTTCCACCACTTATCTCCTCTCTCAGAACTCTCTTTCCTGATAATATTGAATCTCTGGTATCCAAATGAGATCCAGATGCCAGGAGTACCAGAAGGGACACACACTGATACCTGTTTTCCTATTTTTGTCTTAAGAAGTAACTAAATGAAGAACCACACAACAGTGACTATCATGCTAGGAAAAACCTCTAAATGCACACACTAATGACTTCACAATCTCCTACTAAGGCTCTTTCACCCCTTTTTTTCAAATCTTAGGGGACTAAGCCATTGACTTATAGAACTAATAACATCCTCTATAAATAATCACCTTTAAAGTATCAGATACTCTCTGTCTTGCTACTCCTATGATTTATGAGGTAAAATGATTTGCCCTAGAAAACAACAATTATAAAAGAAGACAGTGTTCCCCAAGATACACAGCAGATTGGACGTGGATTTGAACCCATGTCTTTGCCATGGAGCTGCCCTGTCTCCATGTGACAGAGATTAAATTTAGGTCCTATGGAGTCTTTTCTCCATGATGTCTCAAATTCTTCAGAGGGAAGATACTAAATAAATTCAGCTAGTAATGAATAATAAATCCCTAGGGAACAAAGGGACCTTGAGAACAGAGCAAAAAGTAATAATGCATATGGTAATGACCACTGATGACGACTTCTTTAGTTTGATCATTTTAGCAGAAATTAGATAACACTTCCTCAGAACTCACAGTTTTGCTCATTGCTACAATTTTTTATTGTTTTGTTAGTAATATTTAAGTAGTTTATTGAATGGGGGGCCCACTAATAGAATTATCAAGAAATAAGTCCAGTTAGCTCTTTCGACTTCTACTCTGCTATCCGTTAGTAATGAAGGAGTCGTTGAGATCTCCACTTTGCCAATTTCTCTTCTGGTAGAATGAGTTTAGTTATATTTAACCCACTTCAAAGAGAAATCGTGACGATTAATTAAGGCTTAGGAAGCACTGTTGCTACTGAGAGTTTAAAAACAATAACATTAATGAGCTAGACTCATGTCTCGTGTAACTCCATCAAACCTGTTATCAAGATGAATTATGATCTGCTGGCAAGAGCAAGACAATTCACACTAAAGGATCTTATACTTTGGAAGAGAAGATAATTATAAGTTACTAATTATTGTTTTCTATTATTTTATAATTAGTAATTGCCAGAGTATGACAGTGTGACATGAGAACCTTAGAGGGAAGACACAGCTTCTGGAAGGGGAATGGAAGGTAGAAAAAGCAGCCTAGAATTTAAATTGCTCTGGAATGGGTAAGGTTGTTTTCTCTATGGAAACAGAGCTTTGACATCAAGCTACTGAAGGGGTGACATTATTTGCCCCTGTTGTAAATAATGAAAGGATTTCCCCGAACCACCTTCTGGGATGAAGGCAGAAGAATAATGACTAGTTATCTGCGCAGTTTTAGAGGTGTGGCTGGAGAAGTGAGTCATAAAACAAAATCAGAACTACAAGAGTAGTTTTCTTGAACTTCTCAAAAATCAAGATTCTTCTTTTATCACCTTTGTAGGTCACAAATTCTCATGCAATCAGGGTGACTGCACAGTGATATAGTGATACCTGTACGTAAACACAACTCCACATAAAATGTGCACAAGTTCTTGCTCACTCAACTCTACTGACTGAATAAACATCTTTTCCTGTGCAATCAGCTGCATCCCCAAAGATACTCAGAATTTGTACACATATTTTTCTCCCTCAGCTTCACTCTTCCATAAACAGCTCCAGATGAACGCTCTCTCAAACATCTTTGTATCCACCCGCTGGAATGTAATGAAGAATTCAGAAGAGATTCCAATAAGCCTCAGGAGATAAAATAGAATTACAAAGGAGAGCACGGTGGAGCATCCTGAATTACCACCACCACGGGAGGCTAGGGTGGGAAGGTTGCAAGTTCAAGCCCAGCCTGGGCAGCTTGGCAATTTAGAAAAACCATCCCTGAAAATGAAGAGCAAATCCTGGGTTCAATCACTGATATCACACAGGAAGGAAGGAAGGAAGGAAGGAAGGAAGGAAAAGGAAGAAACAAGGGGCTGGGGATTTAGCTCAGTGGCATAAGGACCTGCCTTGTAAGCAGGCAGTCGTGAGTTCAATCTCAGGTACCAATTAAGAAAGAAAGAAAGAAAGAAAGAAAGAAAGCTTTCACTGCAGCAAGGGAAATGGAGCTCATATGTGAGAATATCTAATTTATTTAAATCACATAAATAAACCCCCACTAGTCATAGGTCATATACCTATTACTCAAGTATCTTGGATGGGGAATTTACCTATCAAAGTTTCCCTGAAGAAGTGGTTACTATCATTAAAACTTGGAGGCTACCACATTTAATTCTGCCAGTGGAAGCTGGCAAACAAAACACCAGCTGAGAAACCCTGCCCAGCTCCAGGTCACCTTCACTCAGTCTACTGAGGACCCAGTGCGAAGTTCCCAGGTGACCACGCCCACAGCCCAGCTGTGCCTGGCAGGGGTGGCGGTCATGAGCAAGGAGAGGTTCACTATGCAGTGTGTTCTCTCTAGCCAGCTGGTAGTGCACACTCAGTCTGTTAGGGATTTCCACATGAAAAACAGATGCCGAGGGGGAAAATTACAAAGTTAACTCATTTTGAAATTTAGATCCAAATTTTTAAATGTTTTGTCATAATGAGCCAACCAAATTGGAAATTGGTTATCCAGTGATTTATCATAAGCCTCATTCATCCTCAGCAATAGTTACTAAGATTGCTCTTGTAATTTCTATAAGACTGAAGAAGAGAGGTTGAAATTCAAATTTGTCTTGTAGGATACTTTGGATTTTATATGCTTCTGTGCATTGTTTTCTATTTCAGGGATGTGTGAGGCCCACCAAAATCTTAAAGTCTTATTATTATAGAGGTGTATTATATTATGCTTCATGAAGAAAAAAAATAATTGACTTTTTATATTACAGCTATCCATTTTTCTTATTTAAGGAAAAATCTACTTTGATTCATGCAGAGTAGTCAGGGTATATAAAACAAATAATAATTCACCAGCCACAGAATTATTACATTTTCATTTATACAGATTTCGCTTGTGATTTTTATTCATATATTCTAGTGAAATAATGCAATTTTGCATAGTTCCTATTCTTGGATGGTTGTATTTTAATAATAATAAAGTAATGCAATAAGCATATCCCATCTCCTTTTGATGAAAATATCAAGATTTATTTGCTAAATAAATAAATAACCAGTAATGGATCTGTGTTTAGTAATGTTCAATAGGAAAGTTTTCCAGGTCAGATATCAATTACTTTAACACTCAGGTGGAGTCATATCTTCGCTCTCCAGTGAAATTTAACTCCCAAGAGTAAATATGTATGTTCAGAGGAATAATATATTGTTTTAAAACAGACCTTTAAAAATTGATTTTCACTGAAATTTATAACTTTGTTCTTGTTCAGCCATCATTTAGTAGTAAGAATAATACATTCTTATGTTCTCTAAACCCTGAAGTTAAAATTCCTCATTTTGTTCTTTTTTCCTCTAAATTATATGACTCTATCATGATCAAGAGTTTTCCTCTTTATAACTAACTATCTCATATGGAAAAGTTATAGAATGAAAGAGACAGCACCCACAGTATTATTAGGAAAATATATTCAGGTTAGTTACCAAGATGATAAATCAGTTCATATTTATAGCACAGAATTCTTTATATTATCAGACAAGCATTCCTGTAGTCTAAAAAAAAAAAAAAGGAAGTCCCCTACATATGGGACTGTAATCACTGCTTTAAGTATTAAAATGTTGGTCTTCTCAATGAAGTGTGCCATTCATTGCATCAGTGTATTTAATGGAAGTAGATACAACAGCATCTAGCAGTTTGCTTGTCCTTTGCAGTAAACATGATAGCATTTGTTTCCTTCTGGCCTTCAAGCGGTCTCTCCTGAACATCCTTGGAACTCTGAAGGCTCCTACTCTGAATCCACCCAAATCCAATTGGTATTACTCTTAAAGAAACGTTAGTCAGCAATTCAAAAGTAAATAGAAATAATATACTTACTGCAGTCTTTGAAGAACATCCAGAGGGTTGGGGTAGGGAGGAGCTGGAATGATCAAAAAGCAGAAAACTGTTATGAGTATTATACCCATAGTGCTCAGAAAAACCTTGAAAAGTGCAGACACACATAAACAAACACCCATTACAGTGCCCCTCAGACACACCTTGTTCACTATTAAATTCTAGTCCCAAAAGTTATCCCCTCATGGATAGATGAGCCCCTCCAGGAACAAAATTGTGTCCTTTCTAGTTTCTCAGGTTATTAGCTATTGCCAGCTACCCCAATCTGTGTGACAAAGCCCACAGACCATTATCAAACAAGCATGGGAGTGGTGAGGTGAGCGCTGGAATCTTAGTCTGAATCCTTTTCCAATGTTGTGCAATGTAGGTACTCTATGATATTATATTTCATCATTAGGCACTGTAGTCTAACAAATTATGCAGCTGAGCATTCAAATCCCTAAAGATTGAATTCATAAGCATATAAAACAATGTCTCTACTTTCTCAATTTTAAATTAAATTTTAAAATTAAATTAATTTTTACTTTAAAGTCAATTACGCATGCAATTAGAATTTTTATTTTATAGTGTTATCATTTTAAAATTTTATTTATCTAGATTTGCATATGCAGCGTATGAGTTCTGTCTATTTCTCCTGAAATGCTTGGCTCACAATTAATCTCTACCTTAAGGGCGAGAGTGTTTCTTGATGACTTTGCAGTCCACAGATGATCATTGCACTTTCCAGCTAAATTAGAGCCCCATTCAACTTACTGGGGTTTTTTTTTTTTTTTGGATTTGGTTTGGTTTTCCTTTTGTTTGTTTTCTTTTAAAAAACAACCTCATTGTGAAGCACCACACACACATTAGAATGCATTGAACAATGCTCAGCTTCCTAGTAGTTATGGATTGGCAGGTAGTAGAGAATAAATTCTGCACCCCAGCAATGGGGGTGAGGTGGAGGTGATTAAACTAATCTCCCTTCCAGTGGTTAAGGTCACTGGCACTCATTAAGGTCAATCTCATGACCATAGATGCAACAATCCTGAACAAAATGTTACTTTACTAATGATAAGCAAAAAGAATAAACTTTCATGAACAATTGCGTTTATAACCGGAAGATAAGGCTGTTTTTATATTTGAAGACCAGTCAGTAGTGGTCTTCTGGTAGTGAGGCTGGTAGTGAGGCTGCCTTGATCGCCTGCTCACCTCCATCGCTGAAGTGAAGATCCTACTCTTCACCTTCCTCAACTCTGGAGCCCTTTGTTTCAGCTCAGAAAATGCTCTAGGAAACAGCAGCACCAAACACTGAGATCACCCCATTCAGTATCTTTCCTCACACCTCTGCTAATAATTCTTCATCATCATATTACTTCTTTAATGTTTTTAGAACCATCTACTTTCCATATTTCTTCTAAAGTTTATGCTGTGTTCAGAAAGAGAGTTAGTCTGAATGGTTCTGATATGATAAGAACCAGAAGCGCCTATTTTTTTCATGTTGCAATGTTTCAAATTTTCTGAAAATTATAAACAATAGCATAAGGAACACTTCCATAATTACCACCTCATTAGGAAATACAACTCTAAAAGTACAATTGAAATTTTCAAAGGTTTTCCTAACCTCCCTCCTCCTATTCAGTATCATGAATTTAATGTCTGTGGTGCTTTATTTGCCTTGTGATAAAATTTTCATTAATAAAATTTACCATTTGAGACAGTTTTAAGCATATAGCTCAGTGGCGTCCGATATATTCTCTGCTGCACAGTTATCATAACAAGACTGATGTCTCCAGAACTTCTTCATCTTCCCCAACTGAAAGACTAAGCACGAACTCCTCACATCCCCTCCGCTCCCCAGCCCCTGAAACTACCCTTCTACTTTCTGTCACTATGAATTTCACTATTCTAGATACCTCACAGAGATAGAATCACATAGTATTTGCCCACGTGCAAATATTATACACCAGGAATATATATATATATATATATATATATATATATATTCTTCTCATCTACCATTGGAAATGAGTTGCTTCCACCCTTTGGCTAATTTGAATAATGTTGCTGTGAACATAGGCATGCAAATACCTGTTCCAGTCCCTGATTTCAGTTATCTTTAATGTATACACAGAAATGGGATAACTGAATTAATTTTTGAAGTAATAGCCACATCATTTTCCATTTTGGCCATGTCATTTTACTTTCCTATTTGCACTATTTTGATTCAGTAATAATCTAATAATATCATAAAAATGGCATCATCAAGATATATCTTATTTTATGACCTTCCCCCAACTGTAAAAATTAATAATTCTCAATTCTGAAGCTGTCATTTTTCCTAAATAAAGGGATCATTCTTCCCAGAAATTCTATGTGAACTATTTTTATGTGTTTTACATACCAACTGTAATATTTTAAAGATTCCATATTATTTATAAATATTCTGACCTAGTAGTTGATCCCCCATATAAAGAATCTTTGGTTTTAGAAGGTAGGGAGCACAGCTCAAGAGATAGATGGAGGTGTAGAATACAAGGATTTATATAAATTAAATGTCTACAGATGGGGCTGTCTTCAGGTACAGCTGCTCGTATCTCTTATTGCTATATTTTCATAGTCAGCTTTATTCTGAAGGTTTACCTGGTACCATCGTCTCAACTGCCAGATCTTTAAATATAATGGCAAAGGCCAAAATGTCATTACAGATCACAAATCACACTGCCCCTAGGAACACCCCTAGGGTGTCTCTTCAACACAATTCTTTAAGCTCACTTTCTCTTTCACATTGGCCTAAATTGCATTATATGCTTATGGTTGAGCCAGTAAGTGGAGTCAACAGAATGCCATAGACTGAATTATTTAAGTCAACTGGGCTTCATGGGGTGGGGGTAGAGAAAATTTTCCACAAAGATAAAAGGAGACAGAGGAAATGCATGTTAGGTAGCCAACAAACCAATGATTATTCCAGCTCTTATATAGTGCAATAAAAGAGTTTATTGAAATGATACCAGCGTTGCGCTACTTCACCATTAGCGAGTCTAATAAGTATTGAAAGGAATTGCGATATTTGTATTGTCTCAAATCTATTTTGTGAAGGGGAATTAAAGAACTTCAATATGATAAAACACAGAATAAAGATCCAATACAGTTGATTAAACATCACATTTTGGAATCAATAAGAATTCTAAATGAACTAGAAATGAACTGTGTATTAAAAAAAATCCTGCAGAATTATTTGTCTTTTTGAGTTTTTATATAGGTTATGAAAACTTTAATATACAAAATCGGTCTCAGAGGAGTACCAGAAATCTGAAGGATTCTTATAATGAAAATCAGTTTTTCCACTTGCATCTATAACTCAGACATTATAATGAAGGTCAAAAGGAACATATAATTTTTTTACACAGAGATTCATTATACATATAGCTATCTCATATATCACATGTAAAAATCAAAATATACTATGTTTTCTCAAGTAGAAAGCATTATTTATGAGGGAGAGCAGTAATGATAACTTAGCTCCAAAGTTGCTGCCTTTTGCTATTTTCTTGCTGATGTGAATTTGTGGATAACTTCCAAGAAAGATGTATTGGCATTAAAGAGAGTACAAGATAAAACTCAGAAATGACTGAGAAAGAGGTAATGACAAAGTGTCGGCATTATGCAGCTCCTGGAGAGGCTAAACTCTGCAACTGATCAGTAAGAAGAAGTCGTATAAAACTTACATGGTCCCATCTCACACTGAACAATTGGGACCTTTAGAAATGAGATTTTGTTCTAGCCCAAAATGTCAGAACATTTTGTTAGGGACAAAGGGCACGGAAATGACATGGACACCAGAAAATAGAGAAGGAAGGAAAGCCGTAGGAAGGCAGAGTGCTAGGACACTAATACATTTGTATATTTTAAAGAATTTTTAAATGCTTATGATTTTTCTTTTTTTAAAAAAAATTGCTTTAAAATGTTTTTTCACAATCTGTTGACTGAGATTATAATTAGGTGTCCAATGGAAAATGCTGATGATAATGAAATTTATATCTCATAATTTACATGAATTTGTAAAAATGTAGAAAGCTCAAATCTTGTTTTGTGAATATTTTAACGTCTTAACAAACACAGCTACTCCCACATATAAATGAATCTGTTTATCTATAATCAATATTCCATGTTTTTGAAGATCTTTTTGGTGCTGCCAATGGTTTCACTAAACCAGACTGCATTAATGCAATCATCTTTTGTGACTAAGAGTCCACGTTCTTTTTTCAGAAAGCAACATGAAGCAGATATACAGCCTCACTATGAAACTAATTATTCCCTCCCACTAAAACTACTGTGTTCATCTGGGTATCTTCTCCCCTCTTTCCCACGGCGGATTATTTTACTTCACTCACCTTTCATAACACAGATAGAACCCATTTTGGATTTAGGTAAAATGAAGAACAAAGGCTATATGACAAAAAGTTGTAAGTTCTATTAGTGACAAAATAAGTCATATTTCAGGAACTGTGGACACTTATTAGTTTTGACTCTTTTGTTGTTTTATTCTCTGCTGGATCATTAAGTTTGCTTCTAGATCCCATTTAAGCATGAATTGAGCATCGGTTAGGTGCTTAAGGCATTAACATAACTAAATTGTGATCTCAGAAGGATCAAAATTTAAGACAGCCGCTGTGGAAAAGGAGATTAACTCCGGAGTGAATAGTCCAGATAGCTTTTAAGAATTGGAAGACAGAAAACTAAACTATTCTGCAGACTCCTCATGGACAAAGTGAGACTTACTCTAGGAACATTTGGATGGCAGGAATAAAGTGAGGAAAGGAAAAAAGGGGATAAAAGGTGCATGTGAGTTAAAAAAAAATCACAGAAGTTCAGAGATAGGCTAAACATAGGCTGCACAGATTAATGTAATCAACAGAAGCAATGGTGAGTATTTTATACTCAGAAAAATAACATGAAAAGTAACGACCGTGAGGAAGATGCACACAGCTGAGAGCCTTGAGTTCAGATCATAAAAGGAGAAATCACTGAGTTCCCCAAGGATGTGGGATGGTGATGTTCCAGAAATGTTCATCTGGTCATAGAGATATACTGGCATCACACAATACTTACCAGTCCAGTGGTTGGGAAGTTCTTTCTGAAATTAAGATATTATGTGAGTAGAAACTTTACCAAGAAGATAGTAACAATAATGCAAAGAAGTTGATATGGGATGAATTACAAAAGGCAGATTTAATTAGTTGTTGAGACTCATTGTCTCAAATTTGTTTCAAAATTTGGGACTCAAATGTTTAAGTATAAAGGAAAAAAATGTCAATAAGGGCTTCAAATTTTAAGCCAGCAAAATTGAATGAAGAATGTGTGTCTTCATCCACAATAAGCTGCTGAACATAAGGGAAAAGGAAAATTGTAGAATATAAAAATCACTTTTGAGGAACCAATTTGCTCTATTTGAAATAACTGTTGAAATGGTGAACAAATAGTGATAGTCCCTAGGTATTTGTAAATATGTGTTTGAGCTTAGTGAAAATTTGCAGATGGAACACTCTCTTTGGCACCCAATGCTTTAAAAACAATGTTTAGAAATAATAGCTGAAACCTCAGAAATACAGAAAGAACATCAGTGAAGCAGAGACAATTTGGGGTACTGAGAAGTGGCAGAAAGAGAGAGAGAGAGAGACAGAGACAGAGACAGAGACAGAGAGACAGAGACAGAGACAGAGAGAGAGAGAAGAGCAACAACTGAACTCCAAAGTAGTGATTTCTTTAGCAGAGGGTATGGAGAGCCCTTCCTGGACCTCATCTCTATCCAGGAAGTTTACATTTGTAATCCCATGGAAAAGTTATTGGAATTGTAGTGAATAAATTCCAATCTAGCACTTCCAGTGCAACCCACAGTGAGAATAAAGACACTAAGACATATTTATAGTTATGGGGACCCAAGGGTTCCTAAATCTGGCCAGGATGAAGGTTAATCCAAATAAAGGGGCTTTGAGCCGAGGCCTAACCTGGATTTTACCAATTGATAAAGCAGACAGTGGCTTGAGGATGGATGACTGTGAGAATGATGGGAAGTACATGAGTACCCTAAGCTGGGCTCGGTAGAAGGCCTGAAAGCACCTCTGCAACATGCAGAGAAAGAATACGCAAAAAGACTAATCTGCGTAACACAATCTGCACCTAATGTTTTTGGGAGGATACTTCAGTTCTGAAATGTAAACTTTTCCTCCCTGAAAGGCACAGCCTCTTATTTGGAGGCTGGACTCCAGCTGACAGCCCTGAAGTGCTGACTGTACCCCACTGGCTCAACCAGGTTTTGGAGAGTCATGGGGGTGGGGAAATAGACTATGGCCTGGCTACAGTTATGCCTGGGTGCCTCAGCTACCCCTATTTACACTGCTTAAAGTCAACTGAAGGAAAAGGAAATGGCTTAGCCAGCTCTGTGCATATCAGTACATGGAGACAGGGCCGGGGTTTATCCAAAAGGGAGACAATTGCTCTTTTTGAAGGAGGTTTCCAGATGGTCCTCCACAAGAGAGGACCAATAGTGCAGATACTGAAGATCTTAAACAACTTGCAGACTAGCCAGTTGTCTATTCCAGGCTTCAAGGCACAATAAAATATTAAGGGAAATTTAGCTCTTTTGGAAAAAACCAGACATCTTTCATGGGGTAGGGGGTGAAATGGAAAGATTACAGTTTTGCAAAAAATGTAATAACAATCTGCCTTTGATATAATTTTTAGAGCTTTTGCTTTACTAATGGCTAAAAACTTAGAACCATGTCATACCCAAAAACTGACTTTTTAATAATAGATTTAGCCATAGTCATCTAAATTTCATTTACAAATGCAATAAATTGTAAAGGAAAGCATTAATGGACTATTCCTCCCAAATTTTCTTGACAGGAGTGAAAGAGATATTTTAAAAATGAATTCCACTTTTCTACCAAAGGACAATATAATCTGATTAACTTTTATATCCATCAGAAGCACAAGGCTTTTTGGACGTAGGTAGAGGTTTATGAACACAAAATTGAGGACAATTAGCACTCAAATTAATGTTACATGAGATTCAACATCTGGTAAGTGTGTTGTCATTTTGGGTCATAGACCACCTGCTAGGCTAGATGTTCATTCAACTGCAATTTGCTCTGCATATAAATGGAAGAAAAATGATACTTCAAATTCTTTTCTTCTAAATCTAATGGTATGTATCTTAGGGACCTCTCACATTTTAGTACATCACTTGTAAATCTAATAATAAATACTTAAAAGATAAAATGTATAAAATCAAAAGGAAAAGAAAATACTTATATTTTTACAGGCATTTTTACCTGTATTACTATTTGTCTCTTCTTCAACAAATATTCAGGGACAAGAAGAGGACAACCTCTTAAACTCTTCATGTTATCTATATAATAGAGTCCTCAAGCATCTGGCCTGATGGCAATAGTGCTACACCAGGAAACACTGAATCTCAAAACTGACTCACTTGCTTTTTCACACAATCCAGTGTTTGAATAAGTCAGGAGAACTGGGAAATGCTTATCTTATTAATACTTCACCAAAATAGTATTAGCTCAGAAACAGATGATATTTGTGATAATATTTTATAGATTTTAAAAGTAAAGAAACATTTTACATTTTTTAATCAAAACACAGAAATCACATTTTTGCATTGTTCACAGAAAGTAAGTCATCCTTTTTAAAAGATATTTTGTGAAGCACACACCAACTAAAGCATTTAATACTGAAATCTGAATCTTAAAGTGCCTAAAAATTACTCCATTTGAGAACTCTCAAACATTAGTTGTACTTTCTTGGATAAGAGAATATTCACCTTCTATTAATTTATGATTTCACATTTCTCATGGAAGGGCATATATACCAAGGACACAATTTCATAAATAATAAAGACACAGTTGTGGAACATCAAACTTACAGACCTCTATAGCAAGTTAAATATCAAATGGACTCTCCGTATGCTCCTGCTGGCTGTCACATAAACTCCCTGCTAAATTCAGTCAGCCTTGACTGCTTTGGTACAGTTGCTTTTCTGACTTTCAGTCCTGGTGACTATTAGCTCATTGTGTGTTCTTGGATATCTGTCATCTCTTGAAGCTTCAGTTTCACCACCAGTAAGGTGGGAATAATGGTATTGCATGCCCCCATTGTTGCTGAGTAAATATGATAATTCTGATAAAACATATGTGGCACAGAATGCAGATAAATATCAACTATCATTACCATTAAGTCAGGGCAACCTACTCCTAAGGGACTGAAGAAAGAGCAAAGGATGCTTCGTATGATTTTGTCCTGTGTTTAGATTTAAACAGTATTCTCTGGCAATTTAATTCTTTAAGTAGTTCCTATATATTTTCATTCTCTTTTTAAGAGACACATACTATGTACTCTAGCAAAGTCTACTTGAGAGCTTATTGCAGTGTTTTCTAAACTGTGCTTTGAAAAATTGGGAGTGAAGAGGCTTCAGGAGAGTCTGCAGGGATGGGAATGGGTGGTCGATGTCCCAGCCTCCAAATAGGGCAGCTCTACTTTACATCAGCCTTAAACATGAGATCTCTCAGCAAGTTTATGTTGTCCACATGTTTCACAGATAAAAAACAAAGATGGGGGCAGAAGTTGGATGAAAACACCCATCTATTACTTTTGAGAGAAATATTACAGATGAATAATGAAGGCTGTATCTTTCTGAATGATTACCATGAGTTTTGATTCTATATTAAAATTGACCTTTAAACAGATCATAATTCAAAGATGTTTGAAATTTCACCTTTTCCCTCTCCAACATTATTAATTAAACAGGTAGGGCTTATTAAATCTCTCTGTTCATCTTCCTTCATTTGAGAAGTCTTTTATAATAAAACAAGCCTTGTTGCTCAAAATGGAAATGAAGTAGGTGAACCTGACCTTCAGGATCCCACGGTTGACATTTGTTCCCACCCCAAAAGTAATGCAGAGCTGAGCAATTCCAAAGCAATGTGCACGGGGTAGACCCATCTGCGCATCAGATAGGTTGCTTGGGTGTAAATCCTGTTTTTCCCACTTTCAAGCTGTATTAAGCCAGTATTTTCTTCCTATGACCCTTAACTTCTTTCTCATAGAATGGGAGTCATAGCCCCACTCATAAAGACAGTCACACAAAACTCCTAGAACATTAGCAGGTAGAAAATAAATATTCAATAAACATAAACAACTTTTTTGATCATTAGGAGTGTTTGCTTCAGAAATATTTTTGTAGTGCTTGAATTATTTTGAAGTTTAATTACAGTAGTCAGTGCATTTATCACTTGAAATTTCTTTCACTAACTACAGGAACAATAATAACTAAATTAATTCACCTTGTACTTTAATTTCTCTTCCGTTTTATATAACAGTATTTCCTTATATTTTAATAACATAAAAATCAAATCCTCTCTAATAGAGGTACAGAGAAAATATTAAACCTGTAAACTGGTCCTATATGTCCATATTTTGAGGATGAAAAGTTGACCACAAAATGTAGTCATATTTTATCACTATGCTTTGTGTATGCATTAATTACCAAGGAAAATATAAACAGTAATATATGTCTGATATATTATCTATGTGGCTTTTTGATACACATAATTTTATTTTGTTCCTTTAATGTTTGTTTTTACCATTTTTCCAAGGACCATCCCTAAATTCTAGGGGTAGAAGTTCATGAATATAAGACTGTAAAGACTGTAATGGAGGTTCTAGCTTTTTTTCTTTTGTTTTGTACCAGGAACTGAATTCATGACCTCACACTTGCCAGACAGGTGGTGTGCTGCTGAGTTACACCCCCAACTATTCTTAGCTCTTTTTCTGTCATATTTCAGATCTTTATGCACTCCACGTGCTGCCTCAGACAGCAGAATGGTCACCCTTTCCTCCTCAACAATATCTCTTGACGCTTGGCTTCAAAAACAAAGAAGATGGAAAATTTTTGGAAAAATTATCAAGTAGGAAGCTACCAACATTTACAGGTAAGTCACTTGGATTTCTTACTGTGTTTCAGTACAAGTTACAAACTGTGCATTACTCATCAATTCTTATTATCAAGGGCTCCATGTACAGTAGGACCTATGCCACCAAAAATGTTTCGTTACAATTTACTCCTTCTAATCTTTGTGGGTTAGTCAACAATACCTAGAATCTTGATTCCCGGAAATCTTTTCCCCAAGATCACACACAATAAAGGAGAGCCCACTTCTTTGAATCCAATCGTCTCATTCCAGCTACCTCCATCAACCACTGCTTAATAGAGTGCACTTGAAGAATACAAGCAGTTTTCATCATCAGGTAGCAAATGTAAGCCACAATTATGCAACACAATTGTTATATGAAATAAGGTGCATGGCCAATAACAACTTTAATGTGGGTCCTCTAATGTTGTATTAATGTATTTTCTACTCTTTCTTATGTAACTAGATCTCCTGGGCTTAGCCATCCTGATGAGTGCTATAGTTCAATAGTATTCAGAAATTATAGCTGAAAATTTTAAAACATAAGAAAATACTTTCCTGGAGTTGAAGTCTAAAAATTAGGGGTTAATTCATGACCAGGGTGAATTCTTCCACCAGCTCTAACCACAAACTTAAGAACTGGTGTCTGACCTGTGCTGTATCCTCTGTATCCTCAGCTTTGAACTACATTCAAAATCAGTGGGATCTGCACACTTGAATGATACCTGAGAGGAACAAGACAAGCATCAGACACATTATGACAGCAGTTTTTTTCACAATTCAGGCACAACTCAGGCATACATGGCAGAGATGGGTGAATTGTATCACACTGTCTCTTCAATCTCTCAATCAAGAAACACAAAAAATGAGTAAATGACAGTTCCTAAAGGACAATGTCTCCTCTTCCTTTTTCATAAATCTTTTATTGTTGTATAGATGGTATAGGAATAGGACAAGTTTCTATACTACAGATTTCATATCTATTAATATTGAGATATCCTTGTATAGATTGCTAAAGAAAACATTTTTGAAATGGAAGTCTGCAAAAATGGTATAAAAGTGTATTGTTACAATTTCTAGATCATAAAACTCCCTTCCATCAGCTGACCAGAGAAGACAATGTGAGACACATGGAAACAATGGGGAAGCGAATCTTGCCAATCCTGGACTTTATTAGAGGCACCCAATTGAATGTAGGTAATATTAAAGAATTGTAGAAATTTGGAAACTTTGTAGCAGAAATATTATAGGTGTTGGATGGCTTTAGAAACATTCACAGAAAATCTCATTTGCAAAACCAAACAAATTTAGCTAATGCTTTATTCCTTTTGTATTCTAAAACATACCACAATGCCACACTTTGAAACTTCTAGTATTCATTAGACTAGTGTTCCTTTAAAGAGCTTTTTCTTCATGCCTTCCTGATATCTAATTCAAAGTTGCAGTGCACTTCTCATTTCCAATCAATAACAAAATTTTAGCAAGCACAATGTTTTCCCTATTTTGTTTACTGAGCATATAACCATCTCATTACCTACACAAAAATTCAAAGCTATTCAACCTAGTGTCTCTG
This sequence comes from Cavia porcellus, assembly GCF_034190915.1. Lineage (NCBI taxonomy): Eukaryota > Metazoa > Chordata > Mammalia > Rodentia > Caviidae > Cavia > Cavia porcellus. The sequence goes on along the minus strand of NW_026947500.1, from coordinate 5,733,402 downwards.
CACTGATGAATTGCCTGCTACAATAAACATTGGCAATTGATCTTTGTGCAGCCTTAAGGTAAATTATCTAATCCCTTTCTATGATCCATGGAAAATATGCCTTTTCTATTTTTCAGTCTTAAAAGTCCAAAATACGACCTGAATAATGCAATGTTCTTTTACAGAATTTAAGCCATTGTACTGAAAGTACACAAAGAGAACTTCTCATTAACAGGCTATAAATGCTGCAGATTTCTCCTTCTTAATACTTTTCAAAAGGGTTGTATATTGAAAATTTTAAAGAATTTTCTTCTTATGGCTTTTGTATTACATCATTGATTTGATATTCTTACCTTATGAGGAGAACCAAGGGGGTCATCACAAACAGTTAGTTAACATCTGTTCAGCAGTTTATCTGCTCAATAACATTATTCAGCATTTCAGAAAAGCTATAAAATTCCTAACCTATCAGCATAATTTGTAACTCTATGCATTACAAACACAAAAGCACATTTTTACTACATTTTTCTGCCACACAGCTACACACACACATGCACACACACAAATATGTTCCAATTATCCTTCCCTTTATTTCTGTTAATTAGAAACTTATCTCCAAAAAGAAAAAAGAAAAAAAAAAGGAAATTCATCTTAGCTGGCTCAGGCTGCCATAACAAAATGGCATAGACTAACTGATTTAAATAACAGAAATTTATTTTTCCACAGTTCTGGAGACTAGATATCTACAATAAAGGTACCACCATGACTGGGTTCAGATAAGGTTTTCCTTGTTGCCGTTCAGATAGCTGCCTTCTTGCTGTGTCCCTACATGATGGGAAGACACAGTAAGGTCACTAGTTCCTTCATGAGAGTGACATCCATAATGTCATTAAATCCTAAATTCCTCCCAGAGACTTTATTTCCAAATAAATGAGAGGCACAAACATTCCGTCTAAATTCATTTCATGACCTAGGCTATAAATGTTGGGCCCTATTCTTCAATCCACCCTTTTTCACAACCTCCTCCCACCACATGCACACATGTGTGCCCTCACCAACCAGTCCATCCTAGTTAGAAATTTACCTGTCATTACTGTCATCATCAGGTCCTTGCAGCAGTGTAAGCTTTGCTAACAAGAAGCATCGCCATGAAGCCCTCGTTGGTCTCATCACTGAGTGGCTGTCCTGCCAGAGCCAGGTTGCTGAGTGTTGTGAATGTCCTCCTGTGCCTTGTCTCTTTGGGGCAATGCTTACTTCTCAAGAAACTGACTACATTTCCTGGCTCATATCTACTAATGTGAAAGTAGTAGGTTCAGCCAATTCAAGCATTATGTATTTTCTCCATGTTCATTCCTCTTTTCCTTCTCATTTCAAAGGGCATCCTAACCTCATGGAAATTTGTATATGTCTGTATCTTTGTGTGTCTACAAGAGAGATTAAAAACCATAATTAAAGAGATTATTAGTTCTAATTAACAACTCAGTCCTCTTTAGAATCAGTCTCTGTACACTTTGCTAACTGCAAGGAATTTCATCAACTTTCCCTTTTATGGGAAATAACATTTTTGGAGAGCTTATGTCTCAGTCTTAATGGAATTTACATAAGTGAGACTTAGGATTCCCAGGGACTATAAGTGTGTACAAATGTTGCCATTTTGGTTTCCTATTTTCCTAACCACAGCTTCGTAAGACAGGAGTGAACAAAACTGGAAGCCAAGGTAACCTAACTTAATGAAGCAAGTAATGTATTGGTAATTAGAAATTATTCCTACATGGTGGTGTCATATAAGATTCAAGCAATATTCGATAGTGATTTTAAGTTCCTCTTAGATGCATGCTTTTTCTTCCTTGTCAGATACTAAGTCATCTGCTTAAGTATGCAGGAACTGCACTGTCCCATTGTTATCCTGGTTTGTGTTACATGTCGATAGATCAAGCCTTTTGCTCAAGGTTGCACCCTGGGTGTTTAACCATAGGGCAAGTTTCTGGCAGCTGAGCTATTTTCTTCTCTTAGGCTGGCATTTGCCAGTTTCACCTCATAGAATTTTAAGGCCAAGTGTACATAACTCATGTTGAAACATTTTAGAAGTGTTTTAGAAGCATCAATTATTTGCATTTGTTTTGACCAAAAGAATATTTTCCAGATCTTTCATTCTTTTTCTTTATATATGCTACATATTTTGAAATTACACATTCTCTTTCTAACATGGAGACAGTGCTAGTATCCTATGGATTTCAAATTCTTTTCCTCAGTTCATATTCCTCAGATCACCTATTTCCTCAGATCCCCTCACACAGGCAGGCTAAGTCCTCTGCAGCTACGGATTAGATCTACTGTACACAGTGGGGCTAGATCTGCACTGCAGCCTCTCTACTTCAGGCTTTAACCATGGGCTCCTCAGCTTCACATGTCTTCTAAGACACATCCACTAGAAGACAATGACCCATGCCTAGGGCAATAGATTCACTCTGAAGAATTTCAGATTTTTCAGTTACCTTTCATATTAGTGACTGAGGCATGATTTTCCTTGTTCACTAAGGGGAAGAATCATTCATCTGGAACATCAACACTTTCATCCAGGCCTAATAGCTAAGAAATATATTTTGTGTCTTATATGTCCAGAGATTTTTTAATTCATTGACAGTGCTCCTTAGTGGCTCTGGAATGTGAACATACAGTGCATTACAACTTTGGCATTTATAAACTGCAGGGAACCCAAAAGATAATGCTAGTCCTTGGCACATGCTCTGACCAGAATTACTTATACAATTTAAAGTATCACCACATTGATATTGTCACATAAGTGATGATAAATACATAGATTTCTAAATAATACTTAGGCAATATCAAGAATTCTCATGATCTATTCCCTAAACATATTGAATATTTAATCACCTTATAAATATTTAGTTTATATCTACCTAAATAACATCAGCCTAGCATCTTTAATTAGGAACATAGTTAACCTGGTAAAACGCTAAATTTTAATACCATAAGGAATCTTTCTTTGGTTGCCCAGATTTTCCATTTCCCTCCATTGAAGTAAAGGATTATGTTATCTACAGGATGCGTATAAAACTATATAATAGCAAGGCTTTTCCGGGAAGATGGCGGAACAGTAAGCAGCAGAGGAAACAGCCTCTCAGAGAACCGTCCCAATGCTGGGTTACAGCATTGGGGGGACGATGAGAAGGAAGGAAGTGGGTGCCCTGGACCCAGGAAGACTCTAGAATGCAAGTTGAGGCCCACAGACAGAGTGGAAAAAGACAAACTTAAACATAAAAGAAGGTGGTAGCTGACAGTGCCTTCACCGGCGCTGGACTTGCTGTGTGAGAAAAGCTCTTGGAATCTGGGGACACAGGGTCACAGTGACGGTGGTGGCTGGTGAGCCGGGAGGCCTCTGCAAAAAGACATCGTGGTGGAGGGGAGCAGTAGATGCAGAAGACTGCACTCTTGTGGTAAGTGCAGAGGGCTCAGTCCCTCTGCAGGAAAGAATGATTGGGCAGGGCCTTCTTGGAGCAGACCTATGGAAACTGCTCAGACTGAGCGCCACCCCGACACGCATTCTAGCAGCCATTGCTGAGGTTCCCCACCTGCTAACCAGCTCATCCTGGAGGCAGCAGCCTGCCCCACCCCTGCACCCACTGCAAGGGCCATGGTGGGGGCTCCCTACTGGTAACTGGCTTGGTCCAGAGGCGGTAGCTGACCGCAGCCTCCCATGCACACTCTGGTAGCCATCACTGAAGGTCCTCACCAGTAACCAGCTGGGAGTCAACAGCCATCCCTGCCTCTGTCTGCACTCAACCAGCCATTGGTGAGCCAAAGCATTATGGGAAAAGCAGCAAACAGCCCTACACCTGCGTACCCAATGGTCACCATCAGAGACCGGTAGGCAGCACGGGCTAGAAGAACCAGTCTCACTTCAGAGAAATTTGTAGCTAGAGTGGAAAGTGCCTGAGACTCCACTGCCCACTTGTCTGGAAGAACCCAGGATATGTAAAGATTAAGAAGCAAAAGGCAGACTCTGGCCTCCATCTCAAGCAGAAGTGGCCCAGGAGATACAAACACGGGAAAGATCATGAGTCAAACACCTGAAGTTTCTGAAGTGACGGCAAATGAAGTGAAGAAACAACTTACGGGGCTTTAAAATAAATTAGAACAGAAATACTATCCCATGTACTCAAGATTTAGAATACATGAAACAGATTCACAGAGAAATCTAGGAAATTAAAAAAACTCCATTGAAAGCTAGCAAGACCACCTGAAAGAAACTAAAGATAGACTTTCAGACCTTGAAGACAGGGTTTCAGCTTGTGATTGTGAAAGGACCTCTTAAAAATAACAAGGAACCAGCAAGTAACAATTCAACAGCTGCAAGACAACCAAAAGAAAAATAACTTAAAAATAATAGATGTGGATGAAAAAGCAGAGATCAACACAAATGACATTAAAAGTCTATTTACAGAAATAATATCGAAAAACTTCCCAAGCATAGGAAAAGGAAGTGACACTCAGATATCAGATGAATGAGGCACATAGAACTCCAGCTAGCCATAACCAAAGTAAATCTACACCCAGACATATAATAATCGAGATCCCAGAAATTCAACTCAAGAACAGATTATTAAAAGCTGTTAGAGAAAAGAAACAGATTACCTGTAAAGGAAAACCCATCGCAATCACAACAGACTTCTCAATGCAAACCATCAAATCAAGATTTTGGAGTGAAATGTTTCAACTCTTGAAAGAAAACAACTTCCAACCCAGATTGATATACTCTGCATAACTATCTTTCATAATTAATGGAGAAATAAAATACTTCCATGACAAAGAACAACTGAAGGAATTCATGACCACCGAGCCAACCCTACAAGAAATACCGAAGGACATTATAGAGAGAGATTACAAAAAAAGACCCTGGTCCCAGGAACAGCAGAAGAGGAAGGTCACCAAGCAGGGCAGACAAAGGAATGGAGGGGAAAAGTAGGCAGCCAATGGCGGGAAAACAGCATGGCAGGGATGAGGCCAAGCACGCTGGCCAGAACCACTAATACAGATGGCCTCAATCCACCAATAAAAAGAAACACAGGCAGAGTGGATCAGGAGACAGGGTCGATCAATAAGCTTTATGCAAGAAACACATTTAACCTGAAAGACGGTTCAGAGCCTGCAAGTCAAAGGAGAGAGAACAATGCTCTGTGTGACAGAACCAGAAAAAAGTGAGGGCAGCTTGCCCATCACATGCAGACTGGATAAGAAATACACTTTTATACTCAGCTATAAAGGAAGATAACCTCAAGGCTCTTGTAGGTAAGAGGATACAACTTGAGATCGTGCTCATGGATGAAATGAGTCACATGGGTGAATATTATGTTGTCTGTATAGTACAAAAAACTAAAGGAGTTAGTGGGATTCCAAATTCACAATACATACTGTGAAAGTGAAAAGGGAGGAAGTATCTAAAAAGGGAAGGCAGTGGCCATTGTTAATCTATTATCGTGATTTGAAATCCATATTGTTTTTCTTGTTCTGTTTAGCTTGGTTTTAGTCTGTTTCAATTTGTCTAATTTTATTATATTTGATGGCATGGACAGTTATTTCAAAGATAACAAAATCTATTATGGTAGCCATTATTGATTTCCTATTAGCTTGTTTTGGAAGCCCTGTATTGCTTTCATTGTTTTGTTTTGACTGATTTTATTCAGTTTTTTAAATTATATCACATCTGATGGTATAGACAACTACTTTGAAGATAACTAGATGCATTATGATACCCACTATGGTTTTACTATTGTTTTATTTTGAAGTCCTGTACTGCTCCTATTGTTTTGTTTTTATTGGTTTTATTCTGTTCTATTTTATTTGTGTTTATTATGCCTGATGGTATGGGCAATTCTTTTAAAGATAACAAGAGGTATTATGGTAGCCATTATTGATTTCCTTGTATTCTGTTTTAAAATCATGTTTATTTTGTTTTAATTGAATCTATTCTGATTTATTTCATTTGGTTTTATTCCTTTCAAAGTAAAAACAAATTTAAGTGCTTGCTTCGGCAGCATATATACTAAAATTGGAACAATATAGAGAAGATTAGCATGGCCCCTGTGTAAGGATGACACGCAAATTAGTGAAGTGTTCCATATTTTTTGTTGGATAATTGAACAGAACAGTTTGCACTCTCATTGTTTGATTGTCCACTTTCTATGTTTTAATTTTGTGACTTGAACAACTATTTCTAAGATAACAATATGTAATTTATCAACTAGTGATTTCTTAGTTGTAATTCTTTTTAATTCTGCATTATTTCTACCCTTTTTTCTGTTTTGCTTTATTTTTTCTCTATAAATTAAAAAAAAAAAACACCAGAACTAAGATAGTTTTAAAAAGTGAAAAAAAATAATAAATTTAAGAAATTAAAAACAAACTATACGGGGGCTGGGGATTTAGCTCAGCGTCATAAGCAACTGCCTTGCAAGCAGGCAGTCTTTGAGTTGGATCCCCGGTACCGATAAAAAAGGAAAAAGACCAAAAACAAAAACCCAAAAACAAAAAACAAAAACTATACTATAGCAATTTACCTTCAATATAAGCATATTAAAGCAAAGTTCTTTTTCTAAAGCTAACGAATTGCTCTTGTTTCCAAATCCCGAAAACATTTCATAATCAAGAAATTTTCTTGGAATTCTATTTGTCAAAAGGAAGGAAGTAAGAATGGGAGGAGAGGAGATAAGACATAGTAATAGACACTGGATATGATCAAAGTATGTTATATGCATATATCAAAATGGCACATCGAAACCCAATATTTTGATACTAAAAAAGGAATAGTTCTTGGCTCAAATACACTAGAAAAAAATACAGAGGCCAGGTGCTGTGTAGCACACCTGTAATCCCAGGTATCAAGACCTTGTCTCAAAATAAAAAATATAGATCTCAGTGGTAGAACACTTGCAAAGCATACATGAGTCCTGAGTCCAATCCTCAGTGCACACACACACACACACACACACACACACACACACAGACTAGTCCTGGTTATTAGACAGATAATAGTGTGCTGATTGCACACTGATTCCATTAAGAAACTAGAATCTAGGATAAGCACATGTATACAAACATTTTCCTTCACATTATCTCATTGACCTTCGCAATTTAGTGACATTGTGACACCTTCATTTTACCAATGAGAAAATGGTAACATAGTCAAGTTCACTCAGCTGGGGGATCACTAGCTAGAGTTTGGAATACTGTCCCAATATTTCACCAAGACATATTGTTTCTCTTTGAAATAAAAATTCAATCCTTGCTGGAGGCAAAGCACACATAAAACAACATGAAAATTATTGTATAGCTATATTTGATTTTAAATGAATATTTAAGTATACAAACAAATTAGACTCAGAAAATTAATTGTGAAAAGCTTCCTAGGGAATATGCATGTTCACTCATTACCAGAAGATGGTAGACACAGCTAGAAAAGAAGACAAAAGGCTTCCCTGGTTGGAGGAAGGTTTCTCTTCCAATGATTTCCTTTATACGCCACAAGTTTCCTTGCCTATAGACTGAACTGCTAGATACACAATACATAACCAAACAAAAAGGATTTTGACATTTTAAGAGTTATGATCTATAGTATTTCATAATTTTCCTGGTGGTTTCCAATCCTAATGAACATCAACCAGCATTCCTGCTCTAATGGCGTTTTTTCCTCCTCAGGATTTTTGTCCTGATTATTTTCCAACTACAAGATGGCATGCTGCCTTTTCATTCATTAACTTTATTGGCTTCTGTCAGTTTCAAACCTTATGTACTGTACTTTCTGGGCTAAATGTTAAAGAGTTAAAATAAAATCGCTTGCCATGCATAAAGCTTTCTTCACAGAATGACTTGCCAAAAGTGACCTAGCTAACCATTTTTTAATACCTCGTTAATTTTACTTTTAATTTCTTCCAAGTGAAGCATAAAAAATGTTTCTATATACACACTTGAACAATGTTTTCGCCGCCTCCCCTTTGCAATTAATGTTTCTGTTTGTGCATGTTATGCCAAATGGAAATACATCACAAATACTTGGACTCTGCGTTTCAGCAGTGTTATATAGTGCCCCTTATTTGCCAAACACTTATCCATAACTGCTATTAAATCTTGGCAATTATCTGACTGAAGCCTTCATTTGAACTTGCTATTTACCTAACCTTCTTTGTACCCGTGTGAGGTTTTAGCTTCCATCTTGGCCACTTTATTATACTCTCTCCAGCTCTCCAGCAGCTAAAGAGCCCTTCTGTGACTTCTAAAGTGTCTTGGGAGGGTTGCCTCCCTTGGGATGTAGATACTGCAAGCACTAGATGTTTAAGTTAATCCCTTTGTTTTGCATTATTTGTTTTATTTCCTTAAAGCAACAGCAATAAAGCATTCCATTTGCATTTCATCTTTTTCAGCTTGCCTTTCAAAAACCCTTATCTGGTATAGGAAAAAATGTCAATCTATAGCTTCCTGATAACTCAAACTGCATTTGGTTGGGGGCAAGGCAAGGGATGGCTGGCTATTAGCAGGCAACTATGCTCCTTCCCTGGTATCTTATTCATATGGAGCACTTCCTGTTTTGTTATGCATCCAACAATCAAGCTAACAAAGCACTGTTTCCTTCCACTATTTTTATTTTCCTGATGTTTTGGAAAATGACACTAATAGATTATGTTCCCGAGCAGGCTGTAGTTGTTTCTGTTCTTTGGAGTTGAGTCACTGTACCACTTTCCTACAACTAGCCCCATTGTTTCTTTTTAAAGAAGGACAAAGAAAGCAATTTTTCTTCAAAAAAGAAACCGTTTCTCCTCCAACTTGCTTTCCTCTCCTTGACAGAATACCATTGTTTAGCTACATGTTTAAACTGAGTGGTAGGCCAGCTATTTCATCAGTACAGGCAACAGATCTCAAATTCACCATTTGCAATCATAGCTCCTATAGGTTTATAGATTTTCATATAAATGATTCATCAAATAGAAAAAATTATTGAGAATAAAAGAATTACATGAATGGTGCAGATAGGTATTAGGGAGAATTAAAGCAAATAAAATACAGTGGTTCCTAGCCTTCATTTATTTCCAAGATCCTGGAAAAATGCCAGCTTCTAGAGGTTACTATCAATCAAAACGTGAGCCTGACATTTCAGAAAGAACCACTTTCTAATTTCAAGTTGAAGTTCAGATGGTCTTTAGTAATGCTAGTTTCTAACAATCTTTAGAGAAAATTCTCTTTCTAGGAGGAAATGTATGTCTGCTTCTGTGATTTCTAGAAGAAATGCTGTTTCATAAGCATTCACAAGTAGTCCTAAGCACCACAGATAAAATAGTACTTACCAGATATTTTATCAGAACTAATTTTTCTTTGAGATATTTGAGTATTGGGAGACACCTAGGTAATTCATATTTCTGTGGTCATGGGTCAAGATGCTGAGACCCAATGAATGAAGCCCAAGACCCTATTAACTGCCTAGTTAGCAAACAAGCCTAAAGACTTCAATGCAAAAAGGGACCTGCCACAGAGCAGCTCAAGTCACCCAAGTATTCCTCTTCCGAGCACCAGGGCAGGCGCAGAATGCAACTGTGAAATCAAATCCTCCCACAACTTCCCATTTCTTAGCATCCTCTAAACTGCAGCACAGCAGACCAGCAGAAACCCAAGGCCTTGATTATAACCTTTACACATCCCTTTATGTCAAAGTATGTACCTTTTCCTAGAGACAAACATGAGAATGTTGTAGTAAACTTTGTCTCTCCTATCAAGTATTACAATTGTATTAAAGTTTTTATGGCCGAGGGTTTTGCTCAGTGGCATTAGCACCTGCCTGGCAAGAGTGAGGTTGTGAGTTTGATCCCCGGTACCAAAAAAAAGAAAAAAATTAGACAATTGTATTAAACTTTTTAGAGAAGATAGTGTCCCTTCATTGTGGATGGCAATAGTGAATATGTAGGAGGGCTACCTTACTCTAAGTTGTCTCATCATAAGAAAACTTAAAATAGGAGTCTATTCCCTGGGGAGAAGAGAGCCTTTCAAACGTGCAGGGTAATCTATTTAAGGCGGTCAGTTGTACAAATGACCCCACAAAGTAACTTGCAGCAAAGTCATTCGATGAGAACTAAAGATGAAAGCAGAGCTGGAATTTTAATATAACTCACTGAGATAAACAGAATTTGAGTTGCATAGAAACATTCTTTTATGCACATATACACAAGATACTAGGCAACTCTTAGCTTGTATGATGGTTTGGTGTTTAAAGTCATCTCCTCTTTACGGGCACACCACCCCTGTGAGATCACAACTAAGAGAGTACAGGTAAAATTTTAGTCCTGTCTTTTCCTCCCAACCTCACTTTCCAATGAGGGACAACCAGCAAATCCATCTCAACAATCCTGAAAAGAGCTCGCTTGGAAGCATAGTCACCTACTTGAAAAAAATATACAGACGATTTTTCTTAAAATGATCAAAAAGAAAAAATCATTTGTATTAAGACACCATTGCTCCAAAAGATGCAAATATAGTATAGCAAGTGTTCCCTTGAGTCCCTAGGCAGGGGTCTCTTTCCGTGGCTTTGTTCTAACACACGGTTTTTTCCCCTGTGAGACCAGGGCGGTCTCTGTGCGTACTCAGGTGTGATGGAGAAGTTGCAGTACGCCAGCCTCCTCGGCCAGCTACAGAGAGTGAAGGAGCAGTCCCAAGTGATTAATCAAGCAATGGCAGAACTGGCAACCATCCCCTATCTACGGGACATCAGTCACCAAGAGGCAGAATTGGTATTTGTTTTTCTTTGTTTAAGGCTTTCACAGGCCCTGAGCTACCCGAAGAGTGATAGGGTCTAAAAAAAATTGTGATAATAAATGGAGTCTGGAGGAAAACTCTCTGCCCTCCATGAAGCATTTTAATGAAGAAACTGGAAAATGCAGGGGTATCTGGTTATAATTTGCTCACAGTGACTATTTTCTATCCCTGACGGCAAGAATTTTGTAATGTATAAAAACATAAAAAAGGAGTTTTTTATAAACAAAATAACCATTCACATTTTGTGTCAGGTTTTCTGCTTTAAGTAAAATGAAATTTTAATAAACTGCTGCTTAAACTCTAAGATATGTTCGTATATGATTTTCTTCTTGAAAAAAAGCAGACAAAAGAGAGTAGGTGTAAAAATACAACCTTACACAATGGTCCTTGGAGTTTTCTTAATCAGTTTAGATTACCATATATTTTGGCAGTGAAGAGAAAAATGTAGTTAGTCAAAATAACTGCGTTTTAAACTGAACTTACTGGTTAGTTCAGAAAACCAGATATTTTGGCCTAATGCATAGCCAGTCAAAAACTAGTTAGTTGAAGGAATAGCTCACGGGAAGACTTCTCAAACAGCCTGAGTATTAAAATCATAATTAATATTAGAAATTGTAATACTTCATTTGAAAATTAATTACTAAACAGTATGCTTCCCATACAGAGAAACATAAAATTTATTTTATATGGAGAGCCTAATGTGTTGTAGGGGAGGGTTCTTTACTTTGAAGCTTTAATTGAGAGTACCTAAAACTAATTATAGGCCTGAATTGAATTCACCTAGCGAGGATGAGAACAGCCCAAACTGATTACCTGTAATTTTCAGATAACTATAAGAATCCTCCCTGTTTGAGCTTTTGAAAATGTAACCAAGAAATGAGCTGCCAGCATATATAGTGTTCATCTAAACCTGTTAAAAAGTATATTAAATAAGTACTGATATCAGAGTACGCATATGAAATGGTCTGTCTAACCAAAGAATAAAACCATGCATACTAAAGACAAAAACTCTGAAGTAAGTCTATTAATCAAGGAATTACTATTCAAGCAGGCAATGGTATTTTCTAAACCTTTATGGGTATGTGTAGAACACCATCTAAAAGGCTAAGTGTTTATCTTGCCATTCATAAGGCATTCAGGAATATGGTAAATATGAGCTTTCAAATTGCATATTATAGCCAATTTTAGATGATTAATGCTCTTCTGAGATAAGCAGAGGCAAAGAAAATGTTAATTTAGGGAAGCCAGCAAAATGTTGATCCTTTCTCCTGAAAAGCACATTTAGGATTTAAATGAAAAATGCAGAACAGTTTACTACACATAAGCCTCCTCAACCACACATCTAGGGGGTTTCTTTCCCCAAGAAATACTCATTTTTCAAAATATATACAAAGAGCACCAAACTAACACTACTGGCATCCCTTTTCAATGGACAATTTTTCAGTATCTGAAGCCTTGGAAAATGGGACTGTATGGAATATTTTCATAATGCATGTGCTCACCAGAAAAAAAAAAAGAGATATATGTGAATGTGTATCTGCAAGCCAAATATTTCAAAAAGCACACATCTTTAAGATTTTGTCACCTTAAGTAATAGATTGTACTTTCCAGCTTCCAAGTATGGGTTAATCTGAAAAATCAATCCTAGTACTGCCTCGCGTGGCACTAGATGAACAGAGACTGCTCAGTCAGGACTCTACTCTGGATAGAGAGATTATCTAAGGGTTCAGACCCTTTTGATATCTCAGTGAGCTAACAGGGGATGTGTCCTGGGGTGCGGGGGCTTTTTATTAAGGTTTGAGTATCACAAGTTTTGATGAAGTTTCATTATTTTGCAGTCATATGCACACCATGTACACATTGTTTTCAATTAGAATATGCCAGGTGCCTGTTTTGGACACAGTGAAACATGCTGAAAACTTGCCTTTGGGATTTAAAAAAATTTTTTGAATTAAATTTAAAAAGTTGTTTCAAAATTTTAACAAAGAGAACTTAAATGAACTAGATTCTTAAAGAGGTAATAAAGCAGCACAATGTCAGTATCATTTTCTGGTGAGCTTTTGCTTGATGCCTGGAATTATGATACATTAGCCTCAGGAGAAAATACTAAAATGCATTCATGTACTACATGGCGTTTCCTGAGAGAATTAACTACCGCCTTCATTCTTTACAACCCAAATCTGTTTTTCACAAAACATCAGCACTTACTACATTAAAACCTATATGTTTTCTACAAATTTTCCAGAAGAACCTTTTCATTGTTTCAGTATTTTATATCTGCAATAATGCTCCATAATGACTCAAGCAAAGACGAGGTGGCAGTGTTCATTGTGGGAAAGATGAGTAATAAAATCATCAGCGTACAAATGATTTTTTAATTAGGTTTTAATCTGTGTGTTTAGAGAAGTTATTTCTGTGTGAATTCCACACTGATAATTTTTATCTTGGTGCCACAGCTGCAGTTGCTAATGGCAGATGCTATGGACACCCTTGAAGGAAGAAGAAGCAATAAAGAACGTGTGTGGAATACAATCCAAAAGGTAAAACTTTGAACTGAAGGAAAAAGTTATATTATTCTCAAAGAAAATGTCCATCTTGGGTCAAATCTGTTTAGAAGATGAAAAGAAATGAAAGTTTTCTGGGTCATTTTCTGTTTGTTTTCTTTTTGAAGTAAATACAGCTCTCTCCCTGGAAGTATAACCAAAATCAAAGCTGAATTTATTTAATCTGTCCCCTCGGGTCTGTTTCTTTCCAGCAAACTGTCATCATACATATGCTTTCATGATTCTTCTTCATGGTCACACCCATTTTCATATTCTTTTGAGATCATCTGCTTCATTATTGCTGATGATTATTTTTAAAGGCTCTTCACCACTATTTCAGCCTATTCCCCACTTTGTTTTCCTTTTTGTCATTTGCCATTTATTGTTAGTTAATGACAACACTACAGTGAACTACCAAAAAACTAGTGCACTGATGACTTCAGTGGAGGAGTAACGTGCGGGTGATTAGAAGCAGAGGAATATTCCTTTGTGACTAAGGTTTAAACACAACAAGCACTGAGATGCACCTGGCTCCAGGTACTTAGAAGCCTTGAGTGACACTGCGAGGCCCTCTGACAATGGAAGAGTTGGTAATACTGGGTCTCCAATCCAGCTCAAGCTAGTATCTCCTCCCTATTAGTCTTCTCCTGCCACTGTAAGATCCCACAAAGGGATACTGATGTCAGGGGTTGCAAAAGAAGTGAAAAAACCTAAAATTTAAGAAGTGACAGCCAACCCTGAGGGATCCCAGTGCCTCTGAGGAAGCATGTCCTCTGAAATCAACTCCTATGTCTTGACATATATATATAAAACATCAAAAGAATTCAACAAATATTTGTTGAATATCTACCATTCTGAAAGGACAGAGGTGTTCAGGCTATGTGGTGGATCTGATGTGGCCAAGTAGCCTGCTTCTTATCAATCAGTTCCCTGGGTACTACAAAAGAAAGGAGCTATTCCGTAAACTATGGAAGCAGATAGCAGAAGAGCACAGTTCGGAAGATCAGGAAAGCCATCTCTGAGTATGTGATAATTATACAACAGCTAGACAATGTACGTTAATTATCCAGGTAAAAGACAAGATTTCCACACAGAGAACAGTTTGCACCAAGAGTACAAAGAAAGAAAGCACACTGGAAAAAAAAAAAACTGACAAATGGGTAAAGAGAATATTCCAAAACCAAAAAACAGAAACAAGAGAAGCCAAATCAAAAACATATTTGTAAAATGAGTTGAAGATTTGAACTATTTGAGAGTGTGTATATCTGGAAGTGTTTGTTTGTTTTGTCTTTTTGATGTAGGCTCTCGCTATACAGTTCAGGCTGGCCTTGAGCTCACTTTGTAACCCAGTCTGGTCTCCAACTCCTAATGACCCTCCCACCTCAGCCACCCAAGTGCTGGGATTGCAGGCATGTGCCACCAGGCCCAGCTTGGAAAATGGTTTTGAGATGACTTTATAGCTGTGGTGAAACAGACTAAAAGGTTATAGGTCACCCAGGGGAGACGCGATGATGGCTTGCTCTAGAGTGGTGGGTGTGAAAATAGAGAAGCAGACAGAACAAGAAATATTTAGGAAGCCAAAGCTGTAGGCCTTGTTACTGATGGGATGCGGGAGTTGAGGACACAGACAAAATACAAAATGATGTCTGGATCCTTGCTCGAGTAACCAAGCAGGAGACGATGGGACCTGGTTTACTAGTGCCATTTATTAAGGAAGGAAGCGGACACAGGTGCAGCTTTTGGCTGAGAATATAAACTCCTGTGAATCCATTCAGGAGACAGAAACCACACCGGCTACAAGTGAGACTTTTATATAAAGAATGGTTAGCTAACTATGACATTATTAATTATGTAATTGGAAAAGCAAAGGAGAACAGTAAGTTATTATTGAGGAAGCAATTAAAGAAAGCCGACTACCGCCTCTTGGGCTGCAAATCACAGAGAAGTGTTTGAAATGACTAAAATTTACAAATTTAAAGCAGGGTCTCTGCTATACCATAACTCAGAGCTCTACCAGAAGGTGATGCTTAGCTGTCTCTGGTATCTCTGACCACAAAATGAGGTCCTAAAAGGCTGAGACCCAGACTAATCCACTGCTGCTATGTGAAATCACTGGGAGGTAAGTGGTAATAGAGGTAATTCTGCTACTTTTGCAAAAACTAAATGTAGGTGCTACTACAGAAAAAAATGTTTGTTTCTTGATTGAAGAAGGTTTCCTGAAGAGACACTTACAGGAAACACCAAACAGGTATAAACAGGAAGCAGAGAGAAAGGGGTAAAACCCTTGCCTTCTTTTCTAGTGCCCCCTGTTGACAGAGACTAACAGCTGCCAAACAGAAGGGTTTGTAAGAGGCCAGACCAGCATCAACAAGCTTCCTGGAGAAGGGTAGCTTTGGAGTTCAGAGACTGCGTGTTAATAAATGACACAAAAGTGAGTTGAGCTTGGGGTGCTGGCAGGATACCGAGGTAAAACGCAGAAGTCTGAAGTTCCTGTTAAAACACTGAATAGGAGTAGGAGTTGAATGGAGATAGAAATTTCTAGCCATTTACTAAATGGTGTTAAATGGAGTCATTTGATCGGGCAAGTCTGCTGGCCACTGAGAAAGAGTGTTAAAGACAAAAGAAATCTTCGAACAGCACATTTCAAATATAAAAGGAGAAGCCTACAAAGGGGTCTAGGAAGGACTAGTAATAAGCTAGAAATTAACCTAGTGCAATGCTGAAGAGTATCAAGTAATATAATCAAATATTTTTATCAGCTATAAAAATAATTGCTAGAACAGAAGTCAGAGAACTTCAATCTGCTGGTCAAATCCAACACTCAACCTTTTTTTTTTCATAAAGTTCATTGCGTATAGCCATGTCATTCATGTTTATATTGCCTGTGTCAACTTGGCTGAATTGGGTAGGTATCCCAACCACTGCAATCAATCACAGACTCTAAAATATTTATTCCTGACTTTATACAGAAAAAATTTGCTGTACTCTGACTTAAGGCATTACACTTCCCAAACATTTGCCTTCGTATATTAAATTCTTGCATTTATGAATCCGAATGGTAATATAACAACTGCCTAATTCTTTAAGCCTACAGATCCAGGCATAAAAGTGGAAAATTAACATCTATTCATATCATGTACACAACTACTTGTTACACTTCATTCTAAATTAGTGTTTTTGATGTCCTTGTTCACAGGTGCACATAGCTGTGGCTTCTCACTTTGTCCTTATTTTAGTTGTCTATGGCTATGTAGCAAGCCATCGTAAATATAGTGATTTAAAACAACACTTCAGTATCATCTCTCAGATCCACAGGTTGAGGAGAGGTCATTCTTGCCCAGTTTCTTTCATGCAGATCAATCAATGGGTTCTGTGCATAAGGTTGAGTTCATCAAAGGCTGAAATGGATGGACTTCAAGATGACTTCATTGACAGCTGAGGTTATTGACTATAATGTCTAGATGTGCTCTCTCCATATGAATTAGGATTCAAACAGCATCACAGCTGGGTTCCAAGAGGAAATTTTTCAAGAAAAAGGAAATAGAAACTATCAGGAAATTTTTCAAGAGAAAGGAAACTATGAAAGGCTTATCTCAGAAGTGCTGCAGATTTTCTACTATATTTCATTGACCAAAGAAGTCAGCCTTGAATCAAAAAGCTGAAGGAGTAGATTCCACTGTGACTGAAACTGTGCTACGTGTAGCAGAACTGACTGTCCCACCCTGGAAAACACACCTTCAAGCTAGCAGGAGTCAAGAAGACAGTAAAAGTCAGGGCTTCCCACGCCTCCAAGACTGTAACACAGCAGAGCCACTACACCTAACCACTGGGTGTCTAGAAAGACTCACTAGTGAGCAGCCAATATTTCCAAATTAAAAGCCCTGATAATGATCATAGCTTTCTAAATGGAAGCTACTGAGAGGTCTTTAGGAAGATGTGAATGGGAAGGAACAGGGTGCCAAATTTTTCCCAAGGGCTTTTAATCTGGTTAATGTGACTCTACAAAGGATGATCATATCACTTTCAGACAATTCCGGTAGCAAGTAAGTAATTTCCTTTTACTGCTACAGAGTTAATTTGAATGTGTAGAAAAAAATAATTAAAAAAACCTAATTGTACAAGCTACACTGTGTTCTGAGCTCACCAGAAGTTGATATCAGCATCACCACCTCTGAGATCTGTTATCTGTAATAGAAACAGCTGTTGTACCTAATGAAAACACTTGAAATTTTCATCTGAAGCACCAAAATTATAGCACAAGCTCCTAGTTCCACATAGTTAAAGGATCTGTCAGAATTCCCATTACCTAACACAATTTTCTGGGCTTCACTTGTTATAGGTTTATAAGAAGCCTATCAAGATGAAATCCGATTCATGAGTGCTGACCGCCTATCTACGTTTTCATCCTCTTTGAAATTTCTCTAAGGACCTAGAAAGAGAAAGAAAGAAAATGAAACATTTGTGGTTTTTTTCTTGATTCCCCAGAATTAAAATATATTACAGAGTTTTAAAAAAGTAGTGATTGTTGTAGTTTGGCTTTGTTCCAAAAAATTATGTAGTAATTAACTCAAGAAAGATACACGCATATTGGTCTAGGTATGTAGATACAGAAATAGGCAATTTATGTCAAAAAAAGGACATTTTCTGGTATTGGAAAGTTCTATGCATAGCACATTCAATTAAAGAGATCACACTTTGCTTAAATTCATCCTATAATAGAAACACCTGAGGAAACACAGTCTTTTGAATAGCCCACAGGTCAAATTGACACTCTGCTCACTCATGAATTCATCAAAAATCTTCTGGACACCTCTTCTGTGCAATACACTAGCCTAGACGTTGGACATAGGGTGATGAATAACACAGTGACCTTGTAGCACTTGCTTGCTACCAGAGCAGGCAGTAAAATACCTCAATGTAGAAAATGTTATATGATAATAAATTCCATGAGGAAGGAGCCATGATGGAAAAATGGAAAGTCCCAGTGATGGAGAAAATCATGCAGATATCCAGGGGCAATCGTTCCAGGTAGAGGAAATGGAAATGCAAAACACCAAGCTCAAATGGCCCTGGCATGTACAGAGAAAGCAAGCAGGGAAGTGGTTCTAGAATATGATAAACAAGAATAATAAGAAATGAAATGAGGGAGAACACAGTGCTTACAAAAACAAAACCATTTTAAGGTGTTAAGGTGACAATAAATTGAAAGGGGCGAGTGTAGCAGCAGGGAACTACTGTAGTCAGTAAATTATTCAGTGATCTGGGAGAGTAACGATGGTGGCTTGAACTTGAAACACAAGTAGCGACAGCACACGTAAGCATGGTCAGATTCCTTCTGCTGCTTAGATGTGAGCCGGTGTTGTAAAACAAGCAAACCAAAAAAGCCTGAGCTAGCAACGAGGACACAAATTAGGTCTCTAAGGAATCGGGTCAGAAGCCACGCCCTTTCTCTAGGCCTAAATTTCCTCATCTGTAAAATAGGGACACTGAAGATTGTAAGCTCTTACCCATCTCTGAGTGAGTCTTTTTAAGACCAGACCATTGAAATGAAGGGGCAAGTGGCAGTATTTACTGAGCTTTATTACATGGCAACATTCTCCAACTCACTCTGCATGATACATTCCCTTACCCTCACCAAGTGAAGAGTATAATTAACCAAAGGAGTGCATGGTTTCCCTAATCTCACAAGGCCAGTAAGTGAGGGAGTAAGGACTTGATCTGATTCTGGAATTTAAACTCTTTCTTGATAGAAACTCAAGCTTCCTGAAGAGCCAAGGGACAAGCACCATTGTGTGATACCCAAGCATTCACATGGAAGGCAAAGTGGGGAACTAAAGTAACCTCCAACCAAAATTGTTTTACATCTATAAGCAGAAAATAATATAAAACCTAACTGTGCAAATCCTTGGCTTTTCATTTGGTTCCCACTCAGATGACCTTGAATAAGTGGTAGCCTTCTAAAAAGCATAATGTGTTTGTGCCAATTCCACATTTAGAGCCTGATTTTTGTGTTACTTGCCAGTGAATCCTGAAGTCCACTAAAGGTTTACGAGCAAGACCTGAAGATAAATAGAAAAAAGAGGCTCACAAAAGTTTCCCAGCTCTTAAATGGAAATGCTGTTATCTCTTTTCACCTAGAATCAAACAGTTAAGCAAAATTTTATCTGCAACTCAGAAGAAAATCCTGTCATGTTTTACTCCTGGATCACTAATTTGAAAGTAAATGAGGAAAACAAAGTTTATTATTTTTAAAGTCGTGAAAGATATGCCCTAGCAAATAACCTCAAACCTGTGAGTTTTCATGAGAATAAATACTACTTTACAACTTTACCTGGTCTTATAAAATATATGGAAAGTTTCAATGAATCCCAACTAACAGAGTGTAGGACTTCTTTAAGTCATCCATATGAAAGTATTTAAAATATAATTTTATGTTCCTTTTTATCCCAAACTTTAACCTATTAATCACTATGTATCACTGTCATCATACAGAAATTATATTCACTGATATACTAATTTGGTCTTTGAAACTAAAACTATGACAGAAGTACATGTCACTCAGCAACTCTGTTTAAGACTGTTGACACGGCAAGGCAAATGGAAAAATACAAACTTGCGAAATAGGGTAAGAGTCGTGGGTTGAAGAGGCAAGAGAAAATTGTAATATTTTATTTACTTTCCACAACAACACTCAAAAGTGAATCTTTCCAGAAACTCTCCTGAGAGAGATTGTGTATGCAACGGTATCATTCATTGGCTAGTCATTTGGGCTGATTCATATGTGGTTAGGTTAGTACTTCTGAGACTACTGCTGTCTTTTCAAAGATTCAGCAGCCAAATCTCTCATTTGCAAAGCAGTTTTGCTGGCAATCAGGCTTTTCCTGTGTGTTTTGTTCTTTAAGGAGTCTCCACAGATTTATTGTAATTTGATTGTGAATCTTCTAGCTTCTGGTTATGGGTTTCCTCATTAGCATATCCCCAAATTCCTTTACAGTATGTGCTCCAAGCACTGCTAAGCAGTTCTGTCCACACCACAATGCAGACTGTGCAGGGAAATCTAAGTGCTTCTATTGCTGACCAGGCTGGAGAGGGGAGGAAAAACTCCCAGGACAAGCAGAAAGGGAGACGAGTCCCAAAGAACTAAAAGAGGTCAGGTACCTAAGATAAATCACTGCAATTCTCAGGACAAATTGAATTTGTGCCAATATGTATTCAGGTCACCCCTCTCTTCCAAAGCTCTGGCAGACCTCATGATTGTAGTCAGAAGCTGACCCCTGTGCAATCAGACCTAAGGAGGAGAGTTCTATCCTTAACCATCACATACAACAAAGTCAAGTCTACCCTAGAGAGAAAGTCAAAAGCCTTGGTTCCTGCCATCTCTCCACCACGGTGCCATGTTTCAAATTTAGCTGCTGAATTCTCAGTTTTCATTTAAACCAACATCTTCCTCCTGTAACTAGAACAGACATGTATGGAGTTAACTTGTGTCAGTCAGCTTGCATCGGTGTAATAAAATACCTGAAGATAAGCAGACTAATAAAGGGAAATGTTTATTTTGGCTCACAGTTTCAGAGGCTTTTCTCCATGACCATTTGCCTGTGTTGCTGTGGGCCTATGGCGGCAGGGAATTTCATGGCAGGAGCGGGGAGGAAAGGGAGACTTGTGTACTTCATGGCAACCAGGAAGCAAGAGAGAAACAAGAAGAGTGGGGCTCCAAAATCCTCCATTAAGGGACACAACTCCGGTGAACTAACCTGCACCCATCTGCACCCACCAGGCCCCACCTATTAAGCACTCTGCCACAGAACAAGCAACAGGCTGGGAACCAAACCTGTTGGTTGGTTTGGTCAAATATATGACCCTGTGAGGTAGTTAAGATGCAAACCACAGAATTTATTGAACATTTTCACAATTTGTTTGAATGTACACATTTCTCACCTGGGCCTGCCCTTCCTTCTCAAACTTGGAACACCTCTTTTATATGCTTTTATGGGTAAAAATACTATCTTCTCAAACTGATGGTTTTGCAAGACATTTCCGCAGCAGAAGAAGTCTTTCTGTGCTTATGTGAAATCCTAGCTTGGCTTTGATCTAGGGAGCAGCTTTATAGCAATTTAGCACTTTTTAAATAACTGTTTGTCAAGATGTAGATGTTACCTTGCGACCATGTACATGAACCTAATAAAATGTTAGCCAACAAACTATCAAACTATTTTATCTTACTTGAAGCTTGCTTTTGAATAGCTATCGTAAGTTGAACAAGCTTTAGAAAAATGTATTTCTAATAGATATGTTGATAATTAGTATGACAAATATTATCAGTAATTAGTATTGATCTTGGTATGTGCCAAGCACTTCAGCACATTACCACATTTAATGATTACAATAACCATATGACAGACATCATTATTTCCCCTTTGAAAGAGGAGAAAGAGCTTTCTAGAATTAACAGGAAACAAACCTAAATTTGTTGCTGCCAGAGTTTGCTTTCAAGTCGCCTTGCTTGAACAAAGGCTATCTTCCTAATTGTTAGTTGGAATATACACATTAAAACAAATGCAACTTCCATTGTCAAAAGTCAATGGCACAAAGAATATTGGCCCGCCCAGGTCAATTTCTGCAGAACAGCTAATGAGACAACCCTTGCGCCTTCCTCTTGGCGGTGAGTGAGATGGAGGCATTGGAGGCTCCAGTGCCTGTTGGAGGCATCCCTCTACCTACCCTACAGCACAGCTCACTGCTCATCTAGACTCTCACCCACACTGCATGGAAGCAGCTGGCTGACAAAACCTCTACACTTCCCTGAATGACGCTACTTTTAATGTCTCCTCTCCGCATCTCTCCCTTTGTCAACAAATCACATTTAGGCTTGCTTGCATAGCTCCCTTGTTCTCCACCTATTTATCCAATTGTCATACTAATTGTCAACATATCTATTAGAAAAAGTTTTCCTTTTTCTGCAACTTCAAAACTTTAAGATGGCCTAGAAATTTACTCACTCCTGAAGCATGCTAACTTGCTCTGAAGTTTACTCTGACAAATTATCTGGATTAGCACTCCAAGATACACAAAACTTTTAAGGGAAACACTATTTTATAAGTAGACATTGCTGTAAAGCCTCTAAGCTTCACCATTACAACACAGAGGAGCCATGGGTGATACTGGGCCAACACATTGCTTACTCCCCTCTCTTTCTAAGCTCTCTTCCAGCCTAAATGATCCACTAACAAGGTAATACAGAGAAGTGACTCAACAGAAATTAGAAATGTCACATTACTACAAAACAAGCAGTGTTTTAACCTTTCCAAAAAGTTTTTAAAAATATATTTTTAATTAAAAATTTAGTGCAATATTGATTGGGAGACATGAAGATGGAGCATGAATCCTAACTGTATCTTGAAAAATAAGTTTACAATTCATAAAAGTTGTTTCCTTTAATTACCAGCTGTGTCTTCTTTGCTGCAACCCAGCATATTTATCACACGTATTATACACAGCACGTAATTCTTTATCATTCTTGAAAATAACAGAACAGCTTATACCACTTACACCGCTGAGTAGCTACATGAACCACAGGACATCTTCCATTCTGTACTTCTTGTAGTCAGTTGTTGTGCATAGAGAACAATTAGGATCAGGACATGGAGTTTATAATATTATATTTATAATGGTCACCAGGCGTTAAACACAGGAAAATGCAGGAAATCTATCCGCAACACCAAAGACAGAATATTTAGTCAAGGGCCTGAATCCCACAGCAATGTCCCACATGAGTCCAGATAAAAACCCAGAGCTCAGGACAATGCCTCCCACAAGTCCAACTGGAGGTCCAGAGCCCACAAGAAGGACTCATGCCAGTCTCTTTTACGGTTCCGCACCGGGAAGGCCCAAGGGTCAGCAGTGGAAGCCAGAAAGTCCATGCCAGCAGGGTAAAGGAGCTGTGCTGATGAGATGAGGATTCTACGCTGGAGCTGAGAAGTCACACTCACAACAAAGACCAGGGGTCTCCTGAAAGGCACCACAGCCATCCTCAGCGACACCGAGGCCCCAACCTCCTCCAACAAAAAGCACAGTTGGGTACATGCCAGGAAGCAGCGTGATGAGTTCATTCTGGAGACCAAGCAGCACATGTCTTCCCCTCCGGAGCCAGGAAGCAATGCTCGATGTGAGGACCAAAGCTTCTCCAGGAGAACCAGCAGCTCAAACAGCAACTCGTAGGAGAACCCATAATACCTCAATGCAATGCAATAACACATTAACACCTCAATGCCTCCCTTCTTCTCCACCTATTTATCCACCTATATATCGCAACTTTCCTGGTAGAGCATCTTCACTCAGTGCCACGCTGATGTAATCCAGCTGGCGTTAAATTGACCACCAGTTCTTAATCCATAACAGTGCTAAAAGCAGGAGTCCATAGTAATTGACCTGTAGATTGTTCAGTCATTTATAGTATATTCATTATACTTTTTCTCATTCAGAAAAGGGCAGAAATAAAAGTGTCTTTATATGCAACTCTAAAGGAAGGTACAGGCCATTTGTCATAAATCTCTAGAAAAGTACACAGTGATATACTGTTTAGTTCCATTTAGATAACTTTCCTTCAATAACAAAGTTAGAGAACTAGGGAACGGATTAGTGGTTGCCAGGGTTAAAGAAGAGGTAGGGCAAGGAGGACACTGGCATGGCTGTAAAAAGCCAGCGTGGAGACCTCTGGAGTGATAGGACTCTTCTGCTTCTTAACTGTACGGCTCAACTTCAATATCCTGGCTATTGTATTCCATAGTTTTACAAGATGTTGCCACTGAGAGAAAACTGAGTTAACATTACAGATGCCTCCCATTTTACTTCTTTCCAATACACGTGGATCTAAAATTATCTCCAAATGAAAATTTAATAATACGTACATATTCAACATCCATATCAATTACACCACCAAATGTTGAAAACTGAGTATTTTTAAAAACCATGATACGTGGTGCTTTCCCCTGTTCAATCTGTTATAACAAGATCCCATAGACTGAGTGACTTGTAAACAACATTTCACTTCTTATACTTCTGCAGGCTGGGAAGTGGGGAATAAAGGCACTGGCGAACTGTTCGGTGAAGGACAGTTTCTGAGGTCATGCATTGTACTTTCCTGCTGTGTAATCACATGCAGAAAGGACCAGACAAGCTCACTTGAGACTGTTGGTTTGTTTGTTACTTAATGAGTAAACCCAGGGCTTTTGTACTGAGCTCTATTATGTTTTATTTTGGGACAGGATCTCAGTAAACCACTGAATTTTCCAGGCTGGGTTCAGACTTGCAGTCTTCCTGCTTCAGCCCCCAAGAATACTGGAAATACAGCCATGTACCACCATGTCACACTGAGCCTCTTTTTAAGGGTACTGTAATAACCTGATTCTTGATCTAATCATCTCTCAGACACATCATCTTCTAATATTATCACTTCTGAAGGATTTCCAACACATACATTCATACCATAGCACATAATTCCTTGAATATAGTAAAAGCAAAATTTTACAATAGGTTTTTAGTTTTGTACTAAACACAATAAAAAGTGCTGTCGTCATGAGAATTTTTAATCAGGAGTTGGTAATACAGTTTGGCGTGGAGTTTTTCCCACATTTTATAACATCTCAGCAGCAGGTACCTCAGAATTTCATGTTGTATTCTTCTGACTAAAATCCTGAATAATATACCAATGTTCTAAATGAAAAAAAGAAACATAAGAGCTTTTCTCTCTGATTGAATACAAGCCAAAAGTTTAAGGAAACCGCTATATTATCGTAGAAAAAACTTTTTCTCAGAAACGAAGTTTGTTTTAGAAATTAATTTCAAGCCTGTTGGAAAACAATTGTAATTCTAATAAGAATTTAAATTCAAACCATTATGGATAATAAATATTTAAAAGCATTTGGTCTGGAAATTAAATGGGAACAGAGCAAAGAAACTCATGTTATCAAATCCACTGTGGTGGAGTGAAATGTCTATTCTTGCCGAGAGGATTTGGTCCAAACCACTAATCACTGAAAACACATTCTCACTCTGTAACCACCACTATAGTCATGTAAGCCTGATATTTATGCTTCAAGAGTTTGAGTCTTATTTATTCAACTTTCTTTCTGTTATAAAATGTCATTTAAAGCCTTACTTTTTTAAATTCTTTGAGCATTTAGTTTCTGAGGCAGGAGTGTGTACAAGACAACCAATATAAATACATCCAATTTTCCCTTGTTGATCCACACTACGTGAAATCTAATAGAAAATCCAAAGTTCAAGCCCAGAATCTTCCTTATCAGTGTAATTTATCCATTCATTCATGTTTGAGATTGATTTCTCACCGCCATTATTGCCAGAAACCCACTAAGTTACCCAAGGTGCCCTAAGCTAATGCAGGTGGCACCAACCAAGTGAGGATCCTCAAGCAATGGGAGAAGTGAAGTTTTTAAAACATCAAAGTCGTATGTAAAGAGATAGAAATTATTGGAGCTTTCTTTCATTTTATAGCAAGTATTTATATCCATTTGCTAGCGCTTCCATAGCAAAGCACCAAAAATTAGCCAAATGACTTCTTAAAATTTTTTATTAGTTGCAATGGTTGCAACTGGTTTCAATACATAACAGTTACATTCACTGTGGGAAGTTGGTATATGTGCATAACACTTCTTAATTTTTTTATCTCCTTAACTAACAGAAATTTATTGTTCCCAAACCCTGGAAATTGGGAGACTGAGGCCAAAGTGTCCATAAAGCTTGTTTCTTCTGAAGGCTGTGAGGAGAATCTGTCCCAGGCTTCTCCCATTGTTTGTGGTAGTTTGCTGGTCATAACTGTGGTGCCTTGGTTTGTAGGAGCATGATTCCAACCTTCTTCTTCACTATCAGCGCCCTGTGCATGTGTCTGTCTCTGAAGCATCCCTTTTCTTTTTTTTTCTTTTTTTTTTTTTATTTAAGAGGAAAAAGAGAAAAACACAAAACAAACCAAAGCGGTGTAAGGGTACACGTAATACAGAACTACAAAAAAAAAAAAAAAAAAAAAAAACAACATAACAGTAAGAAATCACCTGTTAGTAGATTACATATTATCATCTTGAAAATAGTTCCTCAAATCACAGTATCAAAGAATACAAGGTGGACATTCAAACAGGGAGACTGCAAACAGCTGTGTTCAATGATCCAAAAACATTGATATAGTCAGCTATTTAACACCCCTAAACACACTTGCTGTTATATCCGTTAGAGCTCTTTTTCTTTTTTTTTTTCCCTCTCTTTTTTACAACAAAATTTACACATTTTGGATTTTATTACTCCTTAGTGCTTATTACTTTTTGGTGGGGGGAGAATACAGTCAAATATGGCAAAACAAAGCTGTCAGTCAATACCAAGGATAGACATAGCACATGGTGCAGAACAGAGTACAAGTTTATCAACAATGGTTATCAACGTTGTCCCTTGTTTCCTTAAAAAGAATTGTCTATCTTATTAGATATTATAAAGTTGGACAAAACAGTAGAGAACAAGACCAATAAAACTTAGGCATTGTAAACATTACAGGACTTCCAAAGAAGACCATAGTCAAACCAGAATGAGTATCTTAGTGAATCTTATTGTCTTCAAAGTAGTTGCCTATGTCTTCAAACTTGATACTACCATATAGAATGGAACAGAGTCTAATCAGTCAAAACAAGATCGTGGGAGTACTACAGGACTTCAAAACAAGTTAATAGGAAATCAAAAAGAGTTACTATTTATATATCCTAATTTTTTGAATTTTTTCTTTAATAAGACAAACATAAGAAATGACTAAATAATTTTTTAAAACAATAAGGGGGAGATTGAGATAAAACAGGACATAACAATATAACAATAGAGATCACAGCATGACTGTTTCAACAACCTAGTACTTCACCACCATATAACCCGACTTAATAGTAGTTACCATAGTATCTTTTTCCTTGAAATATTTGGATAAAACTTCATATACTCTAGTTTCAAATATTTTCATATCAAGAAGCCCAGAATAAAGCCTTTCTAATTAATGAGTGAAAACTTTATAAGGCTTCAAGGCCACCTAATGGGAAATCATGATTACCACATATTTTTATATATTTGAATCATTACTTACATTAGGGAAACTATTCGGTATTCACACATGCGAGATTGATTTATTTCACTTATGAGTATGGTCTCAAGCTGCGCCCATTTATTGATAAATATCTCAATGTGATCCTTCTTTATAGCTGAATAATACTCCATTGTATAGAAATACCACAACTTTTTTATCCATTCCTCAGTTGATGGACACTTGGGTTGTTTCCAAGATCTGGCGATTACAAATTGTGCTGCTATAAACATAGGTTGAAGCATCCCTTTTCATAAAGATATTGGTCATTCTGAATTAGAATGACCTCAGTCTTACCTGTGTAAAGACCCTCTCTCCAGACAAAATCATATTCTAAGCTATTGGGTGGTTAGATTTTTTTTTGTCTTTTTTTTTTTTTTATCGTTTTTATCGGTACCAGGGATTGAACTCACAACTGCCTGCTTGCAAGGCAGGCACTTATGCCGCTGAGCTAAATCCCCAGCCCCTGGGCGGTTAGATTTAACCTATGAATTTAGAGAGTAACACAATTCTATATTCACATGAAAATCCATGACAGTGCTGTTTGAATCTAAATTTTAAAAGGACAAAATAAATTAGCTGCTGATAATTTCCTTGCCTTTTGATGTGAATGATGATCAGTGGCCATAGGCTAGCTCAGACCCTACCTTCCTACTGAGAATTGAGGGTTCCCTCAGCCATTAGACATCCCCAAATTCAATACACCCTTTTTTCTGATGTCCCTGTCATTGTAATGCCGTCAGCATTGGCACACACATACATAAGAAAATGTTACCTGCCCATTTTGCAAATGGGAAAACTAGACCTAGAATGACCATCTGATACAGTTAAGCAAGCAGATTATATACCAAAAGAGAGTCTAAAAAAGCCTCTGCTCCAAAAACCGACTCATTTCCTTTCTTAAACACTTACATATTTCTTTGTGTTTTATTTTCCCAAAGGCTTTATAAAATTTCTATCATTTGCAATCTGTTCTTCTTAGTTATATGAATCTATTTTCTCTTCCACCAGCATTTTTCTTTTCCTAAAAAAAACTCAGAAAATAAAGAGCCAGCTATACTAAAAACATGTCACAGCTCCCCCACACTTTTGTAAGTACAAAGACTAAAATTGACTTACTTTACTGCATCATGTGCCATTCATCTTATGGTGTACTCTAAGGGGGAAAACTCTGATTTGAAAATGTGAGTGTTCACCTTTAGGACTGAACTAGTTAAATCCGAAGTGAGTTTTATGACTCAGTGTGTCCTTGGAACTTTACAGGCCACTCCTCTCTCAATACCAAATGCTGGTAAAGACTGAAGCTCAGAGAGGGCAAGACACTTCCCAGCGGTCCCAGAGCAGGGTTTTAATACACTAAGCCAAGAGCATGTCTCAGTGCTCTTGCTGACTGTTTACAAGTCTGCTTCTACCACTGTTTCAAGTATAGAGACATCTTGTTACTATGACTATGCCTTGATAGTCTCAAAGGTAAACAATCATAAGAAAATGGTGGAGTGTAAAGTAATGCTAAGGAAAAAAAAGACCTTCTGGTACACTGTACACCAAGCATCATTCTGAGTACAGGAAATACATTTCTTTCTAAATCTGATCTATTATCCAAGAGTACAATTATTGAGACTCCACCATATCTTATTTCTGAAAATAATGGACAATATGGATGTAGTTCCTATCTTATGAAACTGAAATCTTAAGAGAAGACAAATTATATAAATCATCATAAGGAAGGATATAAAAAATTAAAATATCTAGAGATGAATGAACTGCTATGGTAATATATTATTACTGAGGGACCTAACCTGCCTGGATTATAAAGAGGAGCATCCTGGATCATTGATGTTTAGCCTGAAATCTAAAGGATACATTAGGTTTCTAAGAGAAACACTGCATCAGAGCTCAATAGTAATGAGAGATCAAGGATACCTGGATAACTGAGAGATGAACCATGAAGTTCAAGTGAACAGAGTGATGTTAGAGCTAGAAACACATATAGAACCAATTCACACGGGTCTGGAGAGGTCTTGTTAAGATGTTAGGAATCCACTTAAACTATTTCCATCAACAAATAGTTTTTTTTAATGCGATGTATATACACAACAGAGTCCTACTCTTCTATGAAGAAGTGTGAATTTGAGTCATTTGTAGAAAAATCATAAAGCAGGAACACAAGCTTAAGTATCATCTGAATTATATGAGAAACCCAAATATAAAAAAATTACACAGCAAAATAAAGAATAAATAATAGGAAACAGGGAGATAGATCTTTTGCCCATGGAAGGAGACCAACAGATGAAGGAAGGGGATGGAAATGCAAAAATAATTAAGATGTGTGGCGTCCCTGTAACAACTGCCCAACATGAATATATGAATATATGCAGCATGTACTATAAACATGTACCAATAAGAAGAAATAACTGGACAAGATACTTTTTTTAAGTAAGGGAAAGATGTAATCAGATGTACAATTTAAAGTGATCATTCTTGTGTCATTATAAGACTGAAAAGACAGTAAGTAGCTAAACCAGGTGGAGATGAACACACAGGCCGTGTTCCACATGCACATCGTGTCAGCGTACTCAGTAATCTAATGTCACATTTTATTTTTCTTCTTTGCATTTTTCTAATGAAAGGCAACCCAATTAGTCAATACCACTGTTATAAAAAGTTATCAAAAAAACAGGTGACACTTAAAGGATATTTTAAAATAATTGTTTTTCTCTCTCATTGAAGAAAACTTTTATGGTTGTTGCATTAGGATTGTAATTCCAAATTTCATTTGGGTCAGTTATAAACATTCAAATTGTAAAGAGCTTTGATTTAAATGATATTATTTTCAGTGCAAATGACATGCATGAGTCATCAACTCAACTGTTAAAGTAACAAAGTGTTACACATTATATTCCTCTTGATTGTATTCTGTTATTTTCTTTTTATTTATTAGTTTGGTGGAAATTGGATAGTATAAATGTATGGAATACATAGAATAATGTATTGACTTCATGATAGAACCTAAAAATATTCTGTCAAGTTATTTGGATGATTCACACAATGACAAGACATTATAAGTGGCAAAATGCTTTGTGAGATATTTACCTGATACAATTTTTAAAAAGGCTTTCAAAAAGAATTGTTTTGTATAAATAACTTATCTTATTTTCTTAAGGAACCCAATGGACAGTTTACATCACCTGGTATGAAATAGGATCTAAGTATAATATATAGATGAGTGCTTATTTTATTTTCTCTTTTTGATGATCTGAATTATCTTTTGAATATTATTCTGAATGATAAATCAAACAGTTTAAAATGGAACACAAAATTGGAAGATTGAAGTTCTAAGTGCTTTTATTTTAAGTAGATGGTACCTTGAATAGTAAGTGGTCTAGCTCTGAGCTAACTTTATGAGAACAGTCTCTTCAGTAAGTGATGTTAAACTAACACAGTATGCAGGTTGTAGAAGTCAAGGTTAAGTATGAATTGTTACATCTACTGACTTTCATAAGACTCTGATTCAGCATGTATGTAAACTTTCATACTACAGTTCTTTTAGATAAATTGTATAAATACATTCAACCAACTATCACTAAATAATTGTAAGCTTTCTTTGGAGAAAGATGACTTTATTTTTTTTTCAAAAAATTGCTTTGTATGACTTTTATCCTATTCCTTGGAGTGTGGCATTTTAAAAGAAATTTGAGAAAATTTTCTCAAATTTTCCTTTTGATTCAAAGGAGAAATGGTTCTTGCGAGGACAGTGTGGTCAGGGATGTATATACATGTTAGAACTGCTGGCTTTTAAGAGAGTGGGTTTGTCATTTTGTCTCTTATTTTTGATAAAAGAGGTAGAAAAAGAGTTGCCATGGATTAATGTTTCGCTCTCTACTTCCTTTCGAAATCTTTGGTGTCACCAACTATTAAAAACAGTGAGGTGATGATAATACCCATTCCATTTCCAGTATGCAGGTCTGACTGATGAAGCCAAGTCCTATATGCTAGCTCTGTATTTGTGAAACACAGGAGCCTGAAATGGAAACAGAAGCAGGCTTTTACGTTTAACCCCTCCTGTCTGCAGTTCTGTTCCAATATGTACAAGGGTCATTTAGTTTTAAGTGCCCCACCATTTTTCTAAGAACACAAAATCCAGAAAACCA
This sequence comes from Cavia porcellus, assembly GCF_034190915.1. Lineage (NCBI taxonomy): Eukaryota > Metazoa > Chordata > Mammalia > Rodentia > Caviidae > Cavia > Cavia porcellus. The sequence goes on along the minus strand of NW_026947500.1, from coordinate 5,701,789 downwards.
ACAACATTAACCTCATTATATTTGTTCGTGTCTTCTAGGTTGGACGAATTGAAAATTTTCTCTATCAGCTAGAGGACAGTTTCCTAAAAACTAAAAAACTCAGAACTGCTCGGAGGCAAAAGACAAAACTGAAGCGGCTTCAAACTCTGCAGCAAAGCTAGTCACCGGGAAGCAGCACTTATCATGAGATGCCCTAGACAAAGAGACAAGGGTGGCCACCACACCAACTGTTGACAGCAGGACAGCAAACCCTGCATCTAAGGAGCAAGGTGATACTCCTCTTGGGTCATCTTAAGCAAAGACATTCTACACTTCATTAATCTCAACTGGCAGTAATAAATGTCCTCAGCAATTTTGACTTGACTCCTGTTTAAATTTCTCTTATTTAGCTGAATAACACAAAATAACCATTGGTGTATCTTTCACCTGCCTTCTTCTTTCAAAATTGACTAATGGATATCAAATACACACAAATTTGATTCTAATATATGTTTATATTCATGTATATTCAGTTAGAATTATTCACAAAGTACATACAGCTATGAGCAAAAAATACAAATTAAAATTATGAAACTGATAATACACTACACTGTCTCAGTCCTGACAGAGACATGAGGTACAGCTGGTATCATCATTAAGTTATCTAATTAAAATCTCTGTTCTTTCCTCTGGATCTTTTATATTATGGTTTCCCTGCCCCTTAAATAACCCAATGCAAGCTCACATACTCACCCTTTCTCTCTGGTCCTGCTCGGCTTCCCAGCCTCCATGAGCTGAGCGGCTTAGCTCGGTCCCACCCTTCGACCATGATGCTGCTGACCACAGACTGCGTCCCCTTAAAGTGTGACCCAAATGAGTCCCTTCCTCCTTTAAACTGTAGATGCAAGGTATCATGTCCAGCAATGGGAAAGGTGTGTAATACAAAGCAAGTAAGAGGAAGTCCCGTGTACAGGATAAAATTAATAAGAAACTATAATAATAGAATTCTGTAGTACTTAGTAATAAGCAACAGGGAAAGAAAGGAAGCGACAAAATATCAGGTGCTTAGTTTTTCCTTATACAATGCAATTGTAAAGGGATCAATTAATAAGTAAGCCTCATGTTTATTAAATTTACCTTGTTATAATGTGAAATGTTAATACATCTATAAATGTACATATTTACCAGTGCTATATATGATATGTAAATATATAATAAAATAAACATGTAAATACATTTATAAATATCATACAATTGAAATAAAAATCATGACCTTAGTTTCCCTGGGAACAATTGCTTAATTTTTACTTTTATCAAATACCTTATGAGGAAAACCCACATTTAATTCCAATGTCTTCCTCAGATTAATTGTTAGTATAATTATGATAAAAGACAGAAAACTTCAAGAAAAGCCTTTTGGTTTCTAATGGCATCTCAGTTCTGTTCCTGTAAATATCGGGAAACTATTTCCTTTTATGAACACTGGAGTCTACCTGAACGTGGGAGTCTCAGGTAAGTGGCTTGGCATCCCATCTGACCTCTGCTGCCGTCACTGCCTCCGGCCATTGTCCAGGAAGCCCATGCTACTACAATTTTTAAGTCCATAGCTCCTTCTCTACCATTTAAGTGAATACAAAGATATACAACTTCTTTCTGTAACATTTTAAGACGTTAAATACACACCCCCAAACTGACATCTTGGCTGAGTAAGTTTTACACACTTGTTGAGAAGACCAAACTTCAGTGTTACTATTATCTGGCTTTTCCGTACCCCCAAATGTTTCAATCAGTGCAGTTTCCTTTCTCTTCCACTCTTTACTGTGTCCCTCTGTCTTTTACTGATGCCTTTGCATGGAAAGCAGAGCTCTATGATCTCAAGTTCTAGGAGCAATTTGCCTTTCAAAATATCAAACAGATTTTTCCCAACCTGGCAAAGTTAAGCATCAATTCTGTTTTTAAATGTATTTGGGAAACTACCACTGGAAGAAATAGTCCAGGTTTAGAAGTTTCACCATTAAAGGAGAAATTCCAAGAGAGCCCCACCCCCCACCGCCGCAGGAAAGTCATTTATGTTCTGATCTTCAAGGGCTAGATAATTTTTGCTCATTCTCTGATCATTTTTGAAGGTATTTTGGTAATGTATTTGTGTATTTTTCTCAGCTTTTTATTTTCAACGTTTTCAAGCTTACAGAAAAGTGGCAAAAATAGTACAACATATCCCTCACAAGGCTTCCCTAATTATTAGCCTTGTTCACATTTGCTTTCTGTCCTTGTGTATCCTTCCCTACCCCTCCTCCCGCCCCCCTCCACCTTCCCCTCCCCCTCTCCCTGTCCAAATAATAAATGCTGGCGAGGCTACAGGGAAAAAGGAAGCTTTCCACACTGTTGGAGAGAATATAAACTAGTACAACCACTCTGGAAATCAGTACAGAGATTGCTCAAAAAAACTGAAACTAGAAATTCTATTCAACCCAGGTATTCCCCTCTTCTTTCTGTTTTGAAGAGTTAAAGACATATTACAGTGATAGAGCTATACTCTTTTTATAGCACCATAATTTGTAATATCTAAATCTTAGAAGCAGCCTATATGTCCATCAGCAGATGAATGGTTAAAGAAAATGTGGTATTTATACACAATGGAGTACTACTCTGCCCTATTGATAAATCTAAGTCATTTATAGGAAACCAGATGCGCTTTGAGACCATACATTAAGTGAACTAAAGCAGACACACAAGCTTAGATTTGTATAGTCTCTCATATGTGAGAAACTCAAAGCATAAATGAAGAGAAAAATACATAACAGAAAATAAGAATTAAGAAGATAGATCTTTCTCAAAGGAGAAATGGATCCAAAGATTCAGGGCATGGAAGGGAGGGAAGTAACGGGGGATAAAAAGGGGAATTAAAATGTGTTGTGTTCATTATGCACACAAGGAACGTAAACATTACATATTGCAAATATGTACAAAAACAAATAGGGGAGCAAGAAACGGACAGAATGGGGAGAGAGAGAAGGGAAAGGGGTGATGAAGAATTAAGATGTAGTGTGTGCTTGCAGGAATTCCCCACCAGGAATGTGAACATTAGGTGCTGCAAAGGTGTATTAATAAAAAGCTGAAAAATCTATTATATTACATTCAGAGAACAATGAAATTGTTTCTTACAATAGAATTTATCTTGTGATAAATACCCATGCTAATCTCCCATTTGCAGGCCAACTTTTTCCTCTGTATCAAATAAACCGAGGGGCCACATTGATTTAGAAACTGCTGAGGGAAAATGACGGGCAGCACTGACTTCCTCATGGTCATCTCTGCTGGCCTTTCAGCCCTGGGTGAGCTACAGCAGCATCCATCAAGTTAAGATGTCCCAGGAAGGGAAGGCAAGCAGCATAGATTGTTTGCTACTTTTTTTCTTTAGTTGCAAACAACTTTTGTTCCCAGACAACACAGGCTCAGAGCCAGTAGTCCACACTTCCCAATGTCTTCAAGGATGGGATGTTTTTAAAACTGCCAAAAGTTACTCAGAACCCAGGCTGGTGCATAGAGTAGATGGTAATCCAACCAGATAACCACTGGCTGCTCAGAATCCTGTGGACCTCTGATGTCAGGGCACAAGAAACAACTGCTCAGAAACGAAGGGAGCGTTCCAAGGTGACTACTGCAAGGTGTACTGCATACACACTTTCATATCTACGCGATGGTGCGGTTTTAGAAAAATTTATCTTACCGAGTACTCCTACATGCTTCTGGTGAAACTGAATTATATAAATTAAAAGCCCAAAATAGTTAAGATAGTTATATCTGCTGATTTCTTTGAGTATGCTGAAGAGAAAGACTTGTCTTGGTATTGTTCAGGCAATTGAACGCAGATGTCTTGTGCTCTGGGTGAATGATCTGGGGATGACAGCATGCAATGTGTATATCATTGTTGCCCCCTGATTGATGTTTTGAAATTTTGTTGTAGTTTTTCTTCTTCCTCTCCTCCTCCTCCTCCTTCTTCTGCCTCTTCTTCTTCTTCTCTTTTTGTCCATGTTCTTCTCTTTTGTCCATTTGGAAAAAAAATTTTTAAATAAAAATAAAAATTATATCCAAAAAGTCCATCTAGAAAGCAATTTATCTGTGCACATCAAAAGTCCTAAAGGTATTTATACTTTTTGTCAAGTAATTGTACTTCTAAGAAACTATACTAAAGAAATAATTAAATATGTATTAAACATAGAGGCTCAAAAGTATTGACCACAGAGGGTTTTTGCTTTTTTGGTTTTTTTTTGTTTGTTTGTTTGTTTGTTTGGTTTGTTCTGTTTTGTTTTGTTTTTACCAGGGATTGAACTCACCCTTGCCAGCCATGCATTTATGTCACTGAACTAAAATCCCAGCTTTAAATTTAATTTTTTTTCATAGAGTTATTTTTTAAAGAAAGATAAAATGAACCCAATGAAACTATCCCAGCATAGGTAATAGACTAAGTAATTTATGACGTTTACTCTAATAATATATAAAAATTTATAATGTTAAAAAAAAAGTAAGAAGTAATACTATAGCATAATTATGATTAGATTATAAAACATATGCATATAAGAGGTTGGGAAGAAATATAAGGTGTTAAGAATGGTTTTTCTAGTGGGAGAAATTGTGGGTGATTTTATTATCTGTTCTTTAATGTTATGTGATATATTCCTCAATAATAAAAAATAATCTTTTAAAATATTGTCTGGTATCATTTTGTAGAGAAACACTTAATTCAGAACTGCTTTTCTTCCCCATTTTAATCCTTGAATCACAGACAATAGCTGTCATGTACAGAAAGGCCCAAGGAAATAATTTGTTTACAGAATTTTTGCAGCACTTTTGCAAAGACTTTGACTATGATTACCTCCACCAGGAAACCCTGGCATAGGTAGTCTATGGGGTCACTGAAGTAACCACTAAGCAGAGCATTAATTATGATATAGACCTGTTTTTATAAAAAGTACCTGTACTATTTATGGATTGTTCTTTGTTTATCATTCTTGTTTACTCACAGCGTTCTCCTTTGATTATTTTGTTTAGTTCTTTCCCTGTACCCACAAGATATCATCTCATGAAATATGAGATGATCATAAACCAACATCCCTTAAATCAAAATATATTGAAAGTTGAGAGACCACTGGCAGAGCAAAGCTGTGATTTACAGTGGCTTGATTCATGGCGGTGGATGACAGCGTCTAAGTTCAGTCAGATATTTCACAAGTTGCCTGCTTCACTCAGTACTTCCCATGGCTCATGAACATGGATACAAAAGACTACTGTGAAGCCTTGACAAGCAGCAGATTGTCAAGAGGGTATGTAATGACACCTGGGAACAGGCATATAATTTTTATAAGACCAAAGGGAAAAGAAAATCAGAAAACTGACCCAAAGAGCCTCCCATAATTTATAAATATAGGGACATTACGTTCAATAACTAGAATCCAGAAACACTAAAATTGCCTGAGATAATCAGCGCTCAGACCCAGCCAGTCTTCATGTGCATTGTTTAGTAAATGATACAGGAATTTGAAAGTTTAATATTGAATATGTGCTTTTGTTGTGATTTTCTATTGATTCAAGGCAATATGCAGGACTAATACAAATTTATAATCAAGACAAAATTTCTTTTTAAATACATGTGTAGGGTAGTAGAAAGGCAAACATTTAGTGAAGAATCAGAAGACTGAATCACTGATGCTGATAACTTATCTGTCTTTTCTCTAAGATTTTTATAAAAGATTTACAGATATAGGTAGTTTTTTTGGTTCCTGCTTCCTTAAAGCCAGCAACAAGGTGTGGGGAATCTAGTATACTGTGACACTGCTATTAAAAATAAAGCCCTGAAATAATCCCTCTGAGATATTCCTAGTTCAAATTCGCTGACGATGGTAGGCACTGAATAATGGAAAGTAAAGTTGGCATAAATTTTGAAGGCTTGGGTTCAAGGCCTAGCCCTATCTAATGAGGTTTTAGTATATAGAAGAAAAGAGATGATGAAATAGGAAATAATGTTTTAAACACTTAAGCAATTATTCCTTACTGCTGTTGGCCACTCCCTGTAAACCAGCATATCCTGTTTAGTTCTCACCGCAAACCTGAGACAGAAAACATTATCTCCCTTTTGCAGATAAGTAGACAGAGACCAAGAGGTGTAGGAGTTTCCTTAGGCTGTAGTCAGACAGTGGTAAAGCTAGAATTCAAGCGTAGGCAGCTCTGCTCCAGAGTAGGGTCTTGATATCGCTTTTCTATGTTTTATTGTTATTTTACAGACATTCCTCATTTAGTGACTGAATTCAGTTCCTGCGACAAGGTCATTAAATGAATTGGTTACTAAATGAGGAATTACATATAGTGTGTACATTACAATATTTAGAAAAATGAAATGTTTAAAGGAAACTCAATGACTTTCCTTTTATTTGCCTAATTCTTACAATGCAATACAATAAAGTACAAAATGACACACAACACTCTATACTACAATCAGCAAAAACTGCTGAGCTATACAAATAAGGTGTACTGTACAAAAATATATTGAGGTTCTATAAACAAGATGTATAGAACTCTACAAAAAAAGACAGGTCCTAAGTCTATGTGCTGGTCCTAGGTGCAAACAGCATGTCTCAGTTAAAACCAGAGTCATTAAACAGATAGGCGTTAAACAAGCGATATCTGTACTGTAGTTACTAGCATACAGGCCTGGAGTCACACGAAAATGACTCTAGCAACTAGATATGTGTACAGTTTGGTCTCCACTGGCAATGTTGGGCTGTCTAGCTCCTGAAAAGTGTCCACTGTTACCACGGAACTGAAATTCTTTATTTAAACTCCCAACTATTTAAACTTAAAAACTAATAATTCTATTATTGGAAAAGTTTGAAGTGTATTTGGAACAACTTACATAAGATAATCAACCTTTAGCTCCAAGTTTTATGAACTCTAATTCAGATCAACTATTTCAAGTAAAAGTTTAGTAATCAAATTAAGATGAGCTATAAGTACAAAATATGTATTTGATTTCAAAGACTCAGTATAGAAAATATTAAAAGCCTCAATAAGTTTTATAATAATTACATATTGAAATAATTACATATTTCAGATTTAATGATTCAAAGAAAATGTTATCAAACCTAATTTTACAAGCAAACAAACACAATGTAAAGGTCACAAAGAAAAAAAAGGAATTTTACATGTCTTCTTTGCCTGCTTCAGTGCTGGGGATTGATTTCAGGGAACACTGAGCTGCATCCCCAGCCCTTTTCATCATTATCTTTTTTTGGAAGGGAGGGTTTATTTAAATTGCCTAAGCCAGCCTCAAACTTGGAATCTTCCTGCCTCATTCTCCCACACAGTATGAGACTATAGGTGTGTATTGACAAGATCTTCTGAGAATATTTTAGAAGTTTAAGATTGCTGCTAGCAGAAGGTAATTTCAAAGAGAACTGAGATTTGTGATTTTATTGCTAACATGACGTGTGTGTACTTACCATGGGAAAAGCCACGGAGGTAGTGGGTACAGCTGTAACGAATGTTAGTCCCAGGAGCCACATTACCCCATAAAAACATAAGTGGTAGCAAAGTGAAGTTTCTTTACTAATGCACAATGAATACTGCATTAAATTCAGAATAAAACTGAAACAAAATACTATTTACATACTCCAGGGACAGACAAATCCCTAACCATTAGCATATATAGCATAGTGCTACGTGTTAATGAGAAAATCTACCTCTATGTAATGCTAATTAAATGAGAACATCCAACTATGTGCCAGACAGAGAACAGACATTAGGACAGTTATGTGAGGTAATATAAAAACATCGATTTCCTTATTACGTGATCTGGATGTCAGTCATCTAATCCATGAAGTGGTCACAATGGCCCTCCGATGGACACCGAGAGGCTTAAATTGATCATGTACTTGAATTTCCTAGACTGAGTATGAGGCGTCATTGAGACTCTTTCATTATGAGTGCCCTCCCTCTGGCACAGAAGGTAAGAACAGTCCTTGCCCTGAATTAACCAGGTAACTGTGCTGTCGCACTTGTGACTCTAGCGGGGCAGAAAGGAAGGAGCCACCAGCACTGCCTGGAAGTGTGAATTCAGGACAACCAGAAGGGGAAGGTACTGAGATAAGAGAGCCCAGAGGATGTAAGACCCTGAACTGATACGAAGTGACAAAGTGGGAATTGCTTCTTTAAAAACAAAATTGCTTTTGGCCATGTTTATGTCATTTGTCTTCCTCATAAGTGATTAGCATAAAAAAATTAATGAGCTGTGTTTCAAATAATCACTTTTTTTTTTTTTTTTTAGAAAAGGCCTACATTGTTCAGGTTGGCCTTGAACTCACTATGTAACCTAAACTGGTCTCAAATTCATAATGATCATCCTGCCTCAGCCTCCCTAGTACTGGTATTATAGGCGTGCATCACCACATTAGCAAATAATCACAATTTTAATCCATGTTTGTGTCTTACCAGATGTAGGAGTTGATTGATTGTCATTTTGAGAAGTTTAGAAGCTTAACTAAACCCGTTTAGCAATTCTACACCCTAGGGTATAGAAGACCCAGGTGGCTCATCACCTGGATGGTATAAAAGAGAGACAAGGAAAGATGGATGGGGTTCCATTCTTTGGAGGAGCTCTAGTCTTCACCTTCAGCTTGGACATCATCTCCTGGCTTCCAGGAGACTCTTTGGCTTCTGCCTTGGACCTTTTTGCCTTCCAGCGTAGACTCTTAAGCTTTCTTTTGCAGACTTACCAGCCTCCTTGATTCAGGGAAATGAAACTCCTGACCTACTATATATCTGCTAGTTCTGAGTTTGTGTTCTCTAAAATCAAGAATGAGCAGAAATATTTACTGAAAAAAAGAAACTTCTGTCTGAGAGACAGAAGGGGTCCCGAGTGAGTTGCCACAGATTCTATATTTTCTAGGGAATTTTACAGAGTAAAACCATAAGGTGAAGCAGGTCTAATATGGGGAAAACTGGGAACTCATGAAGTAGATGGTCATGAGGTGGGACAGAGCTGTAGTCAACCAATAAGTTTAATTATTCAGATAAAATTGGCCAAATGAGGGACAAATGGGGAAGGGAATCACGTAGCAAGTGAACATTCTTTATGGATCAGTGACTCTTCCTATAGGGTTGGGATGCTGACTCTTGGCTTCTCAAGGTGATCCATACCTAATCCCTAATGATTATAGTTAAGGGTGTGGTTGCATTTGTTTTGTTTTCTGTTTTGAGATCTGGCCCACAGCAAGAGGTATGTGTCTCCTCCAAGGTCACCAGACATCTGGTCCTCTGTGCCAGCTTCTTGGAGGGCCTAGCCCTGTCTGACTGCCTAGAATATTTCTAACTCGCTCAGCTGCCTGTAACATCCTCATATGGACTCACATGAGAGACTACAGTGAATTCCAGATCTTGGGTTGAATCCCTTAGCCCCCCAGAGTGCAGATACTCTCTGTATGCTTCCTCATCTGACTCTATGGGTGACCATTATATTCCAATCTTGTAATTTCATACACATTTGTATACCTCACGTTGTATCTGTTTCTCTGTAAAACCCTAATACAGAATTTGGTACCAGAGAAGTGGAGTCATTGCTATGACTGCACCTGTGTGGTTCAAGAGCCTTTGAGAATGGCTTATGGGACGAGTTTGGAGATGTCACTGAAAGCGTAGCACTGGCGCACCTTAGGCTGTTCTATAGCAGAGATTCTCATCAGCACACAGAAGACCAAAAGGCTGATAGAAATCCTACCAGTAAAGACCAGGCTTGGGAGATTTCTTCTGGGAAGAAGAACTGCGTTGATTGTTGAGGCCCAGATGATGTGTGTTATGGCTTGGCAGAAAGTTTGTCTACATTTTGCTTGTGTCCAGAGACTTTGCCTCAGACTGAGATTAGGGATGGTGGTGTGATTAATCTGGCATAAGAAATTTCAAGGCAGTCAAATATTGAGACTGTGGTATGGCTATTGTTAGGGGCTTTTAGCCAGATTTATTTGAGAATTAAGTAGACAGAGCCCAGCAGAACGACTTAAAATGTTATGACATGTTTGGCCAGAAGGGAAGCTCCAGTAAAGCTGTATACTGCAAAAAATAGAGCTGAGGAGATTTCCATTGCAGAGAAGGAACTGGAGAATACAAAACATGGCCTTAGGACATCACAAAAAGCAGTGAGTCTCCAACCTTTATAGCCTCAAAACTGCAAAAGTGAAAAACTTTGCTTTGAGGACAAAGCCGTACAGCGCTATGTTCCACAACGACGGCAGCAGCTGCACCAGGTTTCAGAATGGCAGCTGCACACAGAATTCATTCCTCAGAATTCAGCACGCTCAGCAGTTCAGGCCCTCAACCCCTACTGCCAAGACAGAAGAAAGCCTGGCTATTGTTCCAGATAGCAGTGGGCCTCAGCATCATCCACAAGGCACTGGTTTTAGGCACATCAGGATGCAAGAGTTCTGAGATTAAAAAGGCTTCCACTCAGATTTCAGAAGAAAGCTGGGAGGCCAGGCAGTGTGCCCCAAGAGGGCAATGTGTAAAGCTGTGAGGGCGAAGCCAAAGATGCAGTAGAAACCCCAGAAGGTTCAAGAAGCCAAGAATGTGGATCACTAGAGGAAACATGCAAGGAGAGAGCAGAGAGAGAAGTTATGGAAACTACAACCACCCAAAGTGTCATGGGGTGACGCTCACAACTTACCACAGATTGCTTTGGATGTTACACATGTAACTACAGCACTTCATATTTGCCCTGCTGGGTTTTAGACTTGTGTTGGTCCCAAATATTTGTATTCCCTGGTTTGTAACTTTTGTAATAGAAATATTTGTCTTGTGCTATTGTACGTCAGAAGTGCTTAACTTTCTTTTCATTTGTACAGGGTCTCACAGCTAACAGTGTACCTTAAATCTCAAAGGAGACTTTGAATTTAGACTCTTCAGTGATACTAAACCTGTTGGGATTTTGATAACTCTTGGAGATGGACTAAATGTCTTTTGCATAAGGATGTGCATGAGTCTTTGGGGGACATGGAGCAGAATGTTATGATTTGTATCTGGATGCCCCTCAAAGCCTCCTTCAGTCATAAGGGGAGGCTTCTAAAATTTATGACTGATTCATGGTCTAATGATGGGATTATGGGTGTGTGCGGCCTGTATACAATATAAGGGACAGAAAGAGTCTTCTCTCAGTGCTCCTCCCTTTTTTGGTCTCGCTGCTTTTGCTGTTTTGCAGCTGTCATGAACTGTTGCTCCTCTGCCGTGCCACTCTGTGTAAGACCCAGCAGATTATAGACTGAAACCTCCACAATCTGTAAGCTAAATAAACTTTTCCTTCTTTAATTGTTGGCATTGGGTATTTTGTCTCAGCAACAAGAAAAAAGTAACCAACACAGCAGAATTCCAGATCCCCGGATCATAGAGAGAGGAAGGAAGCTCTCTGAATGCCTCCTCTTCAGCACATTAATTCCATTATTAAGGCTTTGCCCACGCGCAAAGTGAGGAGTAGGGAAACCAAGGGAAGAAGGACTACAGTGACACAGACATTTAGCAACTGACTCTAAAATCTAGCATAACTGGTTTTTACCAGCGTATCAGTCAGTGTTCACTAGAGAAACATTTAATACAAAATATATAAATATATGATGATTTACAAGATAGGCTCACAATGGCCACCTGCAGAGTCACATGTGGAAGAGTGCAAAAGAGTAGCCTACACAGTGGAGACTAAAGGACCCAGTCAAAAGTTCCAAAGCCCTGAAGCTCCCTGTAGAGTACAGGGGCCAAAGAGCCTGCATCTGCACAAAAGTGAAGGCTGGAGCTGCTCTGAAGAAGCAGAAGTGAGCCTTTCTTCTTTGTTACCCTTTTTATTCCATTCAGGCTCCAAGCATATTTGTTGGTTCCATTCACACACAAAGTGGACATCTGCCTTCAGTAAATGCATTCAGTCACACCCAGAACTATGCTAATCCAATCAACTGATTGTTTCTTATGAAAGTAGACACAAACATTAGCTAACAAAAGTGGAGTCCCTAGAAAGAAAATTGCTGCACTATGATCAAGAACAACTCCCATTGCTCCTCTGTCACTTACTCCATATGTAAAACCATTAATAATAATATCAAACTTACCTGCCTGGGATGTTATGAGAGTAAATGAATTGGAAGAGTGGATATAAAATACAATTTTGAACTGAGCCCAAGATCATACCATTTTTTAAAATGTATTTTTTAGAAAAGGAAAATTGAAAATTTTCTCAAACTTTATTGAAAAACATTCTCTCGTTGAATAATAATAGGAAATAAAACACACATTTCTAGCTCTTTCCCCTTTATTAATGAATTGAGTCACATCAAAATGCAATAAAATGGGTATGAGACTCCCGGGGCTGGGGATTTAGCTCAGCGGCATAAGCGCCTGCCTTGTAAGCAGGCAGTCGTGAGTTCGATCCCTGGTACCGATAAAAAAACGAAAAAGACAAAAAAAAAAAAAAAAAAAAAAAAAAAAAAAATGGGTATGAGACTCCCAAGAATCATTTCAATATTTACCAGTCATTTTCCCTCCATAAAGAAAACATTTCTATTAAAATGGTATTACATAGAAATAGAATTTTAATGTACAGTTCTTTAAAAATCATGAGACCACCTAGTAAAAGATAGGTGTCTTAGTTACTTTTTACTCATTGCTGAGACAAAATACCTGATGACCAAAGTTGGGAAAGGAAAGGTTTATTTCTTACAGTTTTTGGAGGTTTCAGTCCATACTCAGTTGGCTCCAAGTCAGGGTAGCATGGCTGGGCCACAGTTCATGGCAGCTGCAAACAGCAAGGCAGAAAGAGGCAAAAGAGAGAGACACACCTTCTTCCTGCCATTATATCACATCCTGGCTCCACCAGGCCAGTGTAGCACTCACACCCCCAATCCAAGCTCTAGACAATGAACCAATCACAAATGCATAATGCAAATACATGAGGCCTCGGGGCCGCCGACATAAACCATGACAATAGGCTTAATACTATTTTTTCCTTGTTAGAAATTAGAAATGAAAGAAATTAGATATAAGTGAAACTAGAAAATGCAGAATCAAAGTAGCCACGAAATGAAAAATACCCAACTCAAGTCAACAAGAGACAGTGCTAGGCTAGGATGAGTAGTGACCACGGAAGAGATTTTCTTCCTGACTAGAAAGACCTCATCGGTGATGCAGAGACAAAACACAGGAGAAAGGGCTGTGTATGCCTGGGGAACACAGGGTGATGTCACAGCACAGCTGAAAACAGGAACTACTTGCCCAAAAGGTAGATGCACTGAGAGCCACAGGAAGGAACAAGTACAAGGAAGTTGAAACCTGATCACCCTAGAGGGAAGTGGGCTCCTCAAAGAACAGGAGAAGAAAGTACTTCATAAATTTTTATTAATGGTGAAGCTTAATTTTTATCATGACTATAGTGGTGAGAAGAAATCTTTTGAATTACAGAGAAATGTTGAGGGTATAAGCAAAAGATTTCATGCATTTTAAGTATTTAGGAAATATATGTATTTAACTTGATCATCGCTGAAGAGCTTCAGCTTGAAAAGAAGAAAGAAGCATAGTATATGTGAAAACCAAAGATATAACAAACAAGGTTCTTCCAGGGCATGAACTGAGCACCTTGGAGCATGTAACACCCCCACTGATCCCTCAGATGCAGCTAAAAAAATACATTTTCTTACACTGACCGAATGCCTCCCAAGTGTACTAGAGGTAGGACTGGCCTTCCCAATGGACTGTGAGGTTAAGATCCACTCTAATGAATCTTTTATAAAGAGGAAAAATCAAGCTCCAATGAAAAGTATTCAATGCACTTTAGAAATCAATAAGGCTGCAAATCACTGTTACTACTGCCTCCTACTTGGCTTTCTCTCCTTTTTGCCAGATATCAGTACTGACAACATCTTACATTTGAAAAGCCGGTCCCCGTTCTCAAAACACCTTCACAAGTATTAGCTTTTTTGATGTTCAACACAGGCCTGTCCAACACAGGCCTTTTCTGATGCACACAGGGCAGTTATCTAATTAATGAGAAAGTAAAAGCCCATAAAAGGAAGGTCATGCTCCAGAAAGAGGTACATTGAAGTTAAGAACCCAGCGCTTACGGTCCATACCTCCTCCATCTCCCACTTCATTTTAAGCTGCATAATGAACATGAAAGTAGCTCATCTCTAGAAAGCACGAAACCCAATGGAAAGGCTTCTATATTTTTGGAGAGCCCTTTGGAGAAGTAGGTGCTGTGTTTTAAAACTTGAAAGGGAAGGGACTGGGATGGGCTCACTTTCTCATGTAAGAGATATTGGCAGCAAGCTGGAGCTGCAGGTGGGCAGAGGGAGAGACCAGGGTGCAGGGCTCCAAGCAAGGATTAAACATCAAAATCAGAAGGAGGACAGCTGTAGCCCTCTTCACATTACAGTTTTAAAATTCCAAATGTGTAAAGAACCATAAACATCACAAGTAGGCCCCTGGATCATAAGAGATGAATGAGGGATTTATAATCTTTAAACTGCAAGGAGAATGGCTTACATTTGTACCATTTCTTATTTTGATTACAATCATTGTCCTGAGAGCAGATTCATGTTGTGCCTTTTCTGATTCTTTTTGCAATCCATCACAAGGAGACCACAGAATGGTAATTCTGCTGCACATTCTTTGAAAGACAGTAAAAGCCTGGATAACTTCTGACCTTTCCCAGTGGTTTAGTTTTTAGTTTTTTGGTTTTTGCTTGTTTGTCATAATTTGACTGGGCAGTCATTTTCTACTGTGGCCTGTTAGCCACCTCATTAACCTAGAAGGGCAAGAGAGTTTGGGCAATTAGCTTCCAGAATATTTAAAAGGTTAGAGCCGTACAGCCTGCTGCTTGGTGCTTTTCATAAACAAATTCAAGAGGCACATCCTGATATCTTATTCCAGATTCCCAGTCTGTAATTATAAGAAATGTCACAAAGAAAGGCTCTCTCTGAGTTGTTTTAAATGACATCTTTCTAACACTTTCTGGCCAAATGTAGTTTATATGACAGTAAACAGTGGAAAAAATTCTGTATCCTTCCCTCCCCATAATGCTGGACTAAAACAGCATGCTTTTAGTCCTTAGTAGGGACTCTTCCGCTCTATCTATAAAGGAACTTGTATAAAATTGATAAAGATTTCTAAAACAACCAAAGTTCTGAATTCTTTTCTAGAAATTTGCTACTTACGAATTACAATGAGTATATCAAATTTCAGATGCAAAGAAACAAGTGGGAAGATCTTAGATCTAGTTCCTCTGGGCTCCAGTCTTGACTATTAATTGCGGTGGCCTAAAGTAAGGTGATAGCATTATGCATTTGCTTGTGTTATTGTGCTATGTATGCAACCATCTGGAAAACTATAGCTGCACCACTGCAGGAAAGCAAAAAAGGAAACATGGACTATGTTACTTTTTTTTTTTTCAGATATTTGTTAAATTCCACAGTTGGGTAACTGCAGCATTGACATAAAAATACAGTAATTTTGAAATTAAAAGGAAAACATTATCCTTTTCTTTTGTTGTTTTTTAAAACATTTTGTCCAGTTGTATTATTTAATATACTGTAGCATAGAAAATATTTTGAACTGCAAGGCCCTGGGTTTGATCCCCAGTACCACCACCATAAGAAAGAGAGAAAGAAAGATAGATTTTTTTCATATATTTGTGGATCAATGAAATACATATAATATATATTTATATGGATAAACTACAGTCATTCTTTGCTCCTGTAACCTAAACTATTTCAACAGTTCTCTAAGTTGATGCCCAAGTTCTATTTTATGAGCAAGACGTCCTAATTTTAAGTCAGCAGTCTTCGGTTCTTAAAAAAATTAGTCTATTCAAAATGGATTATTAATCTAGTCTATTCAAAAAATTTTTAAATGTATATCCTTTAAAGGCATTCATGAGTTATTTTACTTTTTATGCTAAGTGTTCAACATTCAGTAATATGTATTTTCTACTTACAACACACTTTAATTTGGATTAGGCATGTTGAAATTTTTCATATACAGTATACACAGAGAGAGCATAAGAAACTGCTTTCATGCTCACAACTTATCTGGTGATAATAGAACTGTGTTTCTTTCCTCGCCAAATATATTATATCAGCCCAAGTGTTGTGGCTTTATATACAGGAGCTGGGTGACATTTGGGATTTCTGGGAAATTTCCCTTTGAAGGCTGCAAATCTTGGGGTAAATCATATTATGCATTAGGTCATTGCTACAAATGCATCAAGATAGATGTAGTAGCCTCATGAATTTTAGTAGCTAAATAAATAGCTTCTTGTTGTTTGTTATTTTAATTGTAGTCATTACACAAACAAATGAAGTGTCCACTCTGGTCTTTATCATTTACATGTACAATTGGCATTAAGAAAAGTGTTGTCATTTAGTTTTTCTACAAAAGCAATTATTCTTGGAAATATACTAACTCATTCATTCATTTATTCCACAAACATTCATGACCATGTATCATGCACTGGGCATTGTGATGGTAACTGGCATGATGTATACAAGTGATAAGGAGATGATCCCTGTTCTCAAAGAGCAGATAGTCTAATACAGAAGGAATATAAAATATTTGGATTGGAGTATAAGTTTTCAAGGGAGTCAGCCAGGATTTCCGACCAGAGGATTCTCATCAATGGGGCTGTGAACAAATGGCCCCCACCTTCTTGACTCCCATGAAAATCTCCAATGTGCTTGTACCATGGTGTTTACCACAGCGCAACATCTCAGGGTGTTGAATACTAGTATCAAACAATTAAGCTGTATGGGGAACATATTTTCTAGCCACAAAATAAAAGTTCATGATGTGAGCACAAAACCTGGTATCTAAATACAAGAACATCATTTATAGCAATCATGTCCCCAGGGAAGATTTATCCTCTATATCTATGCTAATAAATAAAACTATAAGGCCTAAATGCAAACTACATATGCAATTTTAAAATTTTCTATAGTCACATTTAATATTAACTTTAATAACATATTTCATTAATGTAGTCTAGTTAGAATAATTTTAAAATGTGTGTCATTTTAAAAGTACTTATTTCACTTTTTCATGTTACATGTTCTAATTAGTAATATACATTTTCTACATCTAGCACATTGCGATCTGGGTTAGCCACACTGAAAATGCAAAATAGCACGGAGTAGGGTATTGGACAGCACAGCTCCATGGCTAAGCAGCTCCCTCTGGTCTGTTATTTCCTGCGCCATTCTGCATTGATTAAAATCTCCAAGTAAGTGAAAAGTTAGCCAGGGTCAATCAATAGTCTTGCTCAAGACATAAGGCAAATTTTCCTTTGTTCGCTCATCTATCCATTTCTTCAATTAGCAAACACTGGCTCAGCAACTATTATTATGTGACGAGTTATGTGTTTTGTGAGGGAACACAGAACTAAAGGAAAAAACTTGATCTCTGCTTTCACAGTCTAGTGGAAGAAAAACAAGAAAAACAACAATAGTGCAATATCTTGAATTCTTTGACAGTATGTGCCCAGGGAGCCCTGGGAAACCAGAGGCAAGTCATGGCTTGAGCAGGGAAGAGAGAGCTGGGAAATCATTCGGAAAACTGCAGGACCAGGCAGAGTCTAGTTGAACAATTGTAACGTCCAGGGGGAAACAGGCATAGAAGAGGACGGGAGATGGGCAAAGAGCCAAGGGACTATTCTATGGCAGTTACAAGTAAAATCTGTAGTAATGATGAATTCAAGACAAATCCCTGCAAATTGATTCAGGCAGGAAAGATGTGTTTAATCAGTATCCCAGAAGAAACTTATAAATTCTATAATTTAAACTGCAAATGCACGTACTGGATATGAATGAATGTAAGGTACTGTCGTAGGTGTTCGAATTCACAGTTTTTAAGAATCAAAGACTGCTACCTTAAAATTAAAAGGTCTTGCTCATAAAATAGAATTTGTGCATCAACTCAGAGAACTCTGTTAAAACAATCTAGGCTAGGGCTAGGGGTTTAGCTCATCAACATAAGTGCCTGCCTGGCAAGTGCAAGGTCATGAGTTTGATCCCCAGTACCAAAAAAGGAAGGAAGGAAGGAAGGAAGAAAGAAAGAAAGAAAGAAAGAAAGAAAGAAAGAAAGAAAGAAAGAAAGAAAGGAAGGAAGGAAGGAAGGAAGAAAGAAAGAAAGAAAGAAAGAAAGAAAGAAAGAAAGAAAGAAAGAAAGAAAGAAAGAAAGAAAAAAGAAAGTCTACGCTACAATAGCACAGAAGTACTTGCTTTGGTTAATCCTCTTAGCTTTAAAATAGAAGACAAGGTTCTTGGATACCTGCCTCGCCTACATCTCCAGCCTGATTTCTACCTTCATATCTATCCAACACTCACATTCATGCATACTGTAGTCTGCTTGGAGCACATTACTTCTGTTCCTAAAACCCAAAGCTGTAGCCTCTCTCCAAACAAGTTGCATGCTTTTTCACCTATACTTTTCATAATTCACTGCCAATTTCCACTTGAACAACGCTTTAAAACTCAGCTCAAGTGCAATGTCCTTCGAGGAAACTTCTCCATTCTTTCCATTCCCTCTCCTTGGGTGGGTGCTGTCTTTGTACGCTCCCAAAGACCCCTATGAATAGCCCTACATAACTTTTTCTTCTATCACTTTTATCATCTCCTGCAAGGCAGCTAAGTTCTACTGGGCAAACAGTACTTTTGTTTCTCTGTCCCTAGGACCTACTGAAGTACTCAACAAATGATTGATAAATGGATGAGTGAAAGAAATAATCAATCATATTATATTTAAAACAAAATGATGCACATTGGATAATTTATGTGTTGTGAATAATTTAGATTGTTGTATTTGATCAAGTTGTATTTGATCAATCAAATACTTTTTAAGCAAAGTAATGCATGATAAAGGGCATGAATATCTGTGACTAATTTAAAAGAAGGCAGGTTTTGGCTCAGGATAAGACTTCTAAACGCCAGAGCAATAACATTTAAGTGTTGGTCTATCTCAGGGATAGGCAAATTATGCTTAGGGCCAAATCCAGCCCAATGCCTAATTTTGTAAATCATGTTTTATTGTAAAATACTTACTCACTTATTTATGTTTTATCCATAGCTACTTTTATACCACATGGGAAGACTTGAGAAGTTCCAACAACCCCGGGGTTTGCAGAGTCTATGATATTTACATTTCGTGCTTTACAGAAAAGTTTGCTTACCTGAGATCTCCTAATGAGATTGTATTTTCTCATTATAGTAGTTTTCAAGGAGAAGCTGAAACAGTCCAGAATGTGATTTGGGAAGTGATTTTTAAAGAGAATAACAGTAGCTATTAAAGTTCTTCCCTTCTGGGGAGCTCTACAGTTATGGACTGATTTCAGAATAAAAACTAATCATACTCCCTAATTTGTCTTTGATTGACAGCCCTAATATGAACAATATCACTAGTTATAGAAAGGAAAATCCTTCCTTATATGTCTGTCCATGGTTTAAGTCATACAGCCTAAATACAGTTTATTGCCTCTCTGAATAATGAAGGAAATAAATTTGTGTGTTCAAGCATCACCAAGGGCCCTATCACAGGAAGTAGTTGCAACTGATTCAGAGGAAGCGAGGGTTGGTAACTTGATCTGTAGCCGGCTCTGCATTTCCCACCAGACCAAAATTCAGGCTCCCCATCTTGACCAAAGGGCAGCCCTTCATCATTTGTTGTTCTTTGGAAAGTCAGATAGTCACAGTGGAGAGAGGAGTCCCTGAGTTATACCCTGCTGCAGCCACCAGAGCCTATGTCTGTATTCCCAAGTGTATCGGTCTATAAATAAAGGAGGTGCAGGCACAAATCCCAGTGACTCTTTTGAGGTGTACACGTGAGTTGTCCACAAAGACTAATTCCATCTCATTACAAGTATTTACTGTTAAATATGTTAAATTCTGGAAGATGCTCAAAGGTAAAAGACACTGAAACATTGAGGGTGGAAATTATTTATAGCTGCTATTCACTTCTTTTCAGTGGTCTCAGTGGAAGCTCCTGATGGGTTTTAGTAGATCATCCTTCTTTTCCTCCCATGTATGAAGTGTTTTTATCTCTCGCTATTTACCACAGCAGCTCAGACAAGGAGCTGCGTGCTTGCTCCAAGATTTCTGCTGAATTTTTTTTATCAGTCCAAAGAAATTGGTTGTTTTAGGAGAGGGAGGAAATCTTTCCAGCTTGTGTTCTATAAAGGGAAGATCACGTAAGTTATTGCTGTCCAGGGCCAACTGGAGGATACTTGGCGTTTGTTCTCTCCCACAGCTGAGGGCAAAAGATACCTGCAGTAATAAAAAATGATAGAACAGATTTGCTCCCATGAAGCCTTATTGAAATGCCCTGCTGAAAGGAGTGACTGCAGGTCTGGAGCAGAGCCACCCAGTCAATGGGATTCAGAGCAACACTCCCTCTTCTGAACTCCCGTGGCACCAATTGGTTGAACTAATCCTTAGCATTTGTCAAGTCCTGCTTTTCTCTGTTGTCTCTGTGTGTGTGTCATACACTCAAATCATGTATGAAATTCCTTAAAAGCAGCTTAATCCTACCTGTTCCTTTTTAGACCTCCAATTGCTTCTAGCACCGGCTTTGCACCCTGAAGTCGTTTGAAAAGTATTTTTATGTGCTACTTTTGAAGCTTTTGAACTAGTTTAAATACATTTTAAGAATTGCTAAAGGTTTTAAGAGTAACCAGAACCCAGAAGAAATGAGGACCGATTTTTTTTAATACTTCTCAGTGACAGGCCAGATAATAGCCACACATGCACACACACACAAATATCCAATTTTTAACCCCAAAACCTGCAAATATGTTGTGTTCTAGGGAAAAATTAAATTGCAGATAAATTAAAATTACTAAATGGATAACATTAAAATGGGAAGGTTATCCAAGTAGCCTCTATATAATAACAAAAGTTCATAAAAGAAGAAAGACACAGAAGAAATATTAATGGCAGAGTGCTGTTATGTAACAAAGACTACAGCAACTGCTGGATTTGAAGATGAAAAGAAGTCGCAATCTAGCAAAGTAAATAGCCTCTGAAAGCTAGATAAGACAAGAAAACAGATTTTTTCCCCAGAGACTCTAGGAAGGAATGCCCTCCAGCCACCAGTAATTCCTCTTTTTCTGTCCAGTTCTGGCCCTGAGCGCCACAAAATAATGAAAGTGTATTTTTTTCAAGCCACCAATTTTATACAAATTTGTTGCAGAATTATAAGAAACTAATGCATTCAGTTATCTAAGATTTATGCAAAAGAAAAGTTTACTATTTGAGTAATTTCCTTCCTAATCAATTCTATTGTCAAGAGAACTTTAAGTCTTATTTAATTACAAAATTTTTACAGGATAGAGACTAAGGAATAGGGTGACTGTCAAGTCAAAATATTTGGCCTCCATGGTTCTCATATGCTTGATGTCAATGTCTGTGGTAGAAGGCAAAGCTAGTCTTGGTCCTAAATGAGATGAGCAGTTACCTTTGTGATGGGATCTTATGGGGAGGGATCACATTTCCCCCACTTACTTCTCAAAAATGCCCCTATACTTCCCTAGTGAGCTCTAAGAACTGGGAATACCCTGACACAGCCACTTGAGAAGGTTACCGTTCTTCTTTCTGTAAGAAAGTCTGATGTCTCCACATATCAAAGGTCTAGTTTCCATAATGGATAACCACTTGTCACAGAAGGAGGATGACAAAATGTCAGTTTAAAAGTGGAGTCTCCAAACCTGTTAAGCAGCTGATATTGTTGACTGAGACAGGCTTGGAGTCAAGGCAGTCTGAGCACAGAAGGAGATATACCAAAACCAGTGTGTTTGTTAATCCAGATTGAAGAAGGGAAACACTTGGGCTCTGAAGACCATTTTTGCTGGATGCATTGCAATTTTGCTTACTGTCATCATTTAAAGGAGCAGGCTCCTCAGCCGAATCTGCGTAAGGTTGATTAACACGGAAGGGCTGCAGAAGCTGCCTCCTTTACATTTTCCAAGTGAAATAAGAGCCTCTGGGGCTTTTGTAATTGCTCAGTGCTGAGGAACAAGCCTAACATGTTTATGGGAGTTGGCCTCTAGCTACTTCTTACGAACACACATAAACATACCTTTTATTGCTCAATAACGTTTTCTGTTTTGCAACTTTTTATGAACCACTAAGAAAATGAGGCTTATCATTTTAATTTTTTCAGAAGAACCCCCAGAAATTCCAAATTTTCCAAATGGGAACTTCTCTTGCCTGCTGCCTCGACCAAAAATTATTCATCAAGGGAGTGGTCGAGTTTTCTGCACCAACAACCCAAGATATTAATTTGGTCCAAATCCAGCTGATTTACTTTCCAAAATGAGTTGCTAAACTCCTCTTTATGAGCCCAATGTCTCCTTCTGCAGAGTGCTTAAGAGTCAATGCAGCAGAATTTGTCAGCTCTTCTTGCCTGTGTGATATGCTTCCCGCTAGCTATGTTACAATCAGTATTCTAGAAGAAGGAGAAATTTCACTGTGCACACACACTTTCCACTGCCACTTCCACACCACGGGTCCAGGCTTGCGTGATCTCCTATCTGCACAGTTACAATAGCTTCCTAATTGGCATCCTTATCCCCCATACCTGCATTCTCCAATTTTTCTAACCACACTACTGCCAGGTTAATCTTAAAGGAGAAATAGAACTGTACTGTCTCATTCAGATGTTTCAATGGTTCTCCATTTTTACCAGCTGACATTTAGTCACCTTGGTATTTGACCTCATACATCCTGTCCCAATTACCTTTCCAGATGAGTGTTCATTACTTTCCTTCATGTATCCTCACTGCTGGAAATTTGGAAGTGTTAACATTGTGCAGCATACCCCAAGTGTGCTTTTTTAAAAGTCTATCATTGCAAACCACAAAAACTGCTTCTGCCTACAGTAGAAAACAGCGGTATGCTGGAAAAATGTGTGGAAGATCACATAAACTGAAGAGTTGGGACCATTTAGGACAGAAATCAAAGTGCTTCAGGGGAGAAGAGACGCAGAGTAGCAAAATCTGTTAGACAATCTCCTTGGGCCACAGCCAGACTGGACAAATGAAGACTTTGGCTGCCATTAATCTTGCTCTGCTTAGATTACAGCGGCACAGAGTATTCAGGGACTCGGTAGTTGTGACAGGAAAAACTCGTAACACCTTCATAGATAAGGCTACCAACTTTGTCTAGTGGAAAGAGAATTCCACCCAAATAAGTTAACCTGCTGTATATTAAGAGGACAAATATTGGAGAGGGACAAGCTAAAATAAGTAACTACCTCCCACTCATTATCTCCATCTAGAATGTTCGTTTTCTACCCACTGAGTCTGCTCATCCTTCAAGATCTAGCTCAGACATCACTGTGAATGCTGTCATTTCTCATGTGACAAACTTACTTCAGAGTGTTTTTCTCTTCTAGTCCTTTTCACCTTCTCCTTTGTTTTATAGTTTTTATGCCGTACATTCTTCCTCACTATTTTTATAATGAGAAGGTCACTTACCCTCTCTATGCTTATACTAAAGGGTAATAATAATAGATCACAGGATCGTTGTAAGTAGTATTAACAGCTATCTGTGACCTAAATGGCTTACTGCCTAACAGATACAAGCCCTCCCTATGCAATAGTTGTTGTTTTTATTATTTCATTAACCTGCCAACATCATCATTATCAGTGTATAAGTCAGTAGTCTTTACAAGTAATAGTCAAGTAATTTACATACAAAAATGCTGTATCTGTTGGATTAACACCTCTGTGAAGCAATTGACCAATGAAAGAAAAATTTGGAAGATCAAATTGAAACTAGGATTGAAGAAAACCTGCCCTTTTTACTCTGACCAATAAAGAAGAAAGAAGATCTCAACTGTAAAAATAAAAATCATTATAGATGAGCCAAGATATAGGAAAAAGACTTCCCATGGAATGCTGCATGGATCCAGGCAACTGGAAATGAAGTCCAATTCTGTTTATTATTTTGCAGCAATAAACTATGCCTGCAGGAAACTTTAAAATTAGTTGCAAAAACAAGGAAGGAAAAAAGAGAGAAAGTAAGAGAAAAAAAGGATTAATAAGAAATTCATTGTGATTCAAGGATGATAGGAAACACACACACACACACACACACACACACACACGATCAGGTTTTCCAAACCTGCCAGTGCCCTGTGTACCTGCCAGTGTATTGTGATGACAATAAGTACAGCTATAAAGTAGTGGTATTTCTTAGGCATTCTTATTCCTCATGGTCACCCCTGTGAGTCTATAGTCTATGAATTTGCCTAAATCTTCTTCAAATATATTCACAAGTTCAGTCTCTGCTGTGTTCCACTTGTACCTATAAAGCTTTGCATGAGCCTCATCTGGGGGGCTTTGAAAGCCCTTTGAAACCCTTCCAACAAAGAGCTAGGAAAAGTCACATTTAAATCTCATCCACACCACTCACTCAATAGCCTTGGGCCAGCCATGCACCCTCCTTCCTTCACTCTGACCCATTTAAAGTTGGTATAATAATCTTTAGATGAGTATATTAAAGATTAATTAGAATTTAATGTTTTCATGCCACTCAGTGTATGACGAAGATTATATAAATGTTATACTTTATTATAGATTCTGGATAAGAATTCTTTTTTGACTAAATTTATAATCCCTACCTGTTCACTCTTCTGTTCTCCATATCACCATGTGTTTTCCACTTTTTTTTGGATAATCTCTAAAGGGTCACAGCATATAATTATGGGATTATGCACTTACAGTGACATCTTACTGGTAATGGATATGTCCATCCTTTATTAAGATTTTCTAACAAACGAAAGTAAAGTATCTTAAGGAAGAGATGTATTTTTCTACTTTATAAAAAAATTAAGAAAAATTATGACTATACTTTGGACATATATAGGTCAACTTTAGTTTTAAAAAACTTCCACTTATGAAATAGATTCAAGAGAAGCAAACAGTATTTCAAATACAATACACATGTAGTAGTTGCTTCCTACATTAGACTTCCAAGTCCTAATATGTAACCCTCTGATCTGAGCTGTTCCTCATGGAGTGGCTTTTGAGGCCCACCACTTCCTATTCCAGCCCTGGCTGTGAGTCCAGAGAGGCATTTGCTAATAAATGTCTTCTCTCCATACACTCCACGTCTGAAACAGAAATTTCTCGCAAGCCAAGAGTGAGGATGTCAAGCAAGTCCACAGAGTAGCAATAAACACTGCTGCAATTAACAACACCCGACGTGGCTCTTCTCTAGCCCTGAAGATTGTATGCCTGCCTGCCCTCGGAGCTGAACAGAAAAATACCTCTTGTTCTCTTTGTAAATGTAATACCTACAGGTGGGTTTCAGAAAACCACTATTTATTTTTCTTCTCATAGCTTTTGTTCCACGTGTGTACACTAATATATAATTTCATCACACACAAATGCAGATCTTCCGGATAAAACAAGACTTCCCTATTTAACAAGGAGGTCTGTGCATGGAAAGATTTGGGGGTCTGAATCTCAGAAGAAGCAAAAACTCAACCACCAAGTACTTACTGGGTTTTTACTTAAAATTCAGCTTATTGATGATATAGAGGAAACAAAATCTTTGTCACAGGAGAGGAATGGCAAGATGTCAAGTTACTCACTGTCTTAGTCATTTTTTCACCACTGGGACACAAGGCCTGACACTGCCAACCTAAAGGAGAAAAAGTTTAGTTTAGTGCATGATTTGGAAGTTTTAGTCCTTGCGAGATTGGCAGTATGGTGGCAGGGTCTGGAAAGAAGAAAGCTGCTCATGCCACAGCAGCCACAAAGCAGAGAGCTGAAAGGAAGGAGCCAGAGAGGGAGCCACACCCTCCCAGGTCACACCTCCAGGAACTTGCACCTCCTAACAGCAAGCCAGCAGCAGTCCCATAATCCAGTCATCTTCCCCAAGCCCCACCTTGAAGCACTGAAGCTTTGGGGAACTTCTAATATAAACCATGACACGTGTTCTGCTTAACAATCCACACAACAAGGATAACAACATCCACCTCGCATACGTGGGTAATGGAAATAATACACACAAAATCTGCTAAAAGCTAATAAATACTCAATATAGACAGGAACTATCATACTAATGTTTACAAAGACAAGCATTTTTCCTGCCTCCATGAGGCTTTTATTCTTACCAGATTCCTTCTTTCTTTTTCCTCAAGGATTTCTTGAGCAAGGGAGCCGTGATGCATCAGAAGTTTGTATGGACTTGAAAAATCCAATTATTAAATATTTGGAATTGGCTTATAAACCATTGGGAACTTGAATTGTAGCAGTAGTTTTACTACCCAAATTTTCAGACAGTACAAATTAAGGTTCTTTTTCCAGAAAGCCAGTTTTCTAGCAAGTCTTTGGAAACAATGTTATGAAAGTGTGAGAAATTCTAAACAGTGGTTAAGAACCAGGATATAGAACAGGGTATACATGAATTAACTTCCAGCCCTAGAGCCCACAGGCTGCCCAACTTTGAGCAAGTCATATGGCTCCTTTGGACCTTGTTCTCATTCATAAAGTGCCACAGTGTAAGCCACCTATATTCATCTTGTCTGTGTGCTGTTACAAAAATACATAGATAGGAGGGTGAATTACCATTTTCTCACATTGCCAGAGAATACAAGTACAGTTCAAGGTGTCAGCAGAATTAGTTCTGGGGAGAACTCTCCTCCTGACTTGCAAGGGA
Source organism: Cavia porcellus (assembly GCF_034190915.1). Taxonomy (NCBI): domain Eukaryota; kingdom Metazoa; phylum Chordata; class Mammalia; order Rodentia; family Caviidae; genus Cavia; species Cavia porcellus. Next base: position 5,675,084 of record NW_026947500.1, on the reverse strand, counting down.
CTGCCTTCCCCTACATCTTCACTAGGCTTTTCCTTACTATGTGTACATAGAAAGCAAAAGCAAGGACTCTGATATCTCTTTTTATAAGGACACCAATGCTATTGGATCACGTTCTTCTCTATGACTTCATTTATTTTTAACTGATGTTTGTACTCTTTCTCCAAATGCTGCTGTGTTGGAAGCTAGAGCTTCAACATGAACTGCACTGAGATGGAGGAGCCACAAACATTTGATTCTTAATATTATCGCATGGCTTCTTGGAAAGATAAAGTAAAATGCAATAAGTAAACACAGTGCCTAGTGCTTCACAAGTGCTCAATAAATATTCACTGTTATTACTACTGCCTGTTATAAAAGTGAATTTGGCTTGGTATGACAAGGGAGACTGAAGAATGGAAGCCTAATGTCAAGATCCTTGAGTGGGCTGTTGGAAAACTTTCATTGATTGTGATACAAAGACAGAAACTATTAAATGAAAAACTAACAAGGTATGGAAATAAATTAGATTTGGAGGCAAAAATAATAAATGGCCGACCAGAGATAGCACTAAGGGTGAATAGGAATGGATGTAAACTATACGATGAAAATCTGTTTTAGGCCTGAGTGAGATACACCAAACAATAAGGAATTTAAGACAATCATCCCAAATTCCAGTTTCTGACATTATGCATTTATTTACAGGATATTTCTTGAGTTTCTTCTGTTTAGAAATTCAAAGTCATTGTAAGAAACACAATGTGATCTCTGTCTTTGCTATGCCTATTATTCATTAAAAGAAGACATGGAAAGAAAATTCTCGTGCAAGGTTGAAAGAGACTCAAACTAGGCACCATGGACTTTCTAAAGAAAGCGTGATAGCTTCTTTCTGGGGAAAAATTAGTATTTCTTGGGAGCAGAAGCCTAAGTCATGAAAGACAGATTGGATCTGGGTAAGTAGATAGATGGAGACTCCAATAGAGAACTGCATCCTCAACAAGGCTTCCCTCTAGCAGGAACAAAGCATTAAACAAAGAAACTGTGTCTGAGGGACAATTCACTTCAGTTAAAGCATTGCAGCCGGGTGTGGTGGCTCACGCCTGTAATCCCAGCACTCAGGAGGCTGAGTTGGGAGGATCATTGTGAGTTTGAGACCAGCCTGGGCTACAAAGTGAGCTCAAGGCCAGCCTGAACTGCATAGCGAGACCCTGTCTCAAAAAAGACAAAAAAAAAAAAAAGCATTGCGTAGGTAGTCAATGGGAGAGTAGTAAGAAATTAAGCTGGAAATGCCATCTGATGTCAGACCAGAAAAGATCCTAACAAAATCCAGGACACAGAAGAGAGATTTGATTTAGTAGGAAGAGCTATGCCACTACCAGGTCGCTCAAATATAAACATCTTTCACCCTACCCATAATTGTCTGACTTACGTTCCCTAAGTCTCTAAACTTTTGATGAGCTGTGTTGACTTTTTAAATCTGTGTGAATAGTGCTAACAATTGAACTCAGAGACTTCACAATGAGCTAAATGCTTAGCCATCTTTTCTAAAGTTTTTGAGACAGGGTCTTGCTAAGTTCTCCAGGCTAGGCTCAAATTTATAATCCTCCTGCCTCAGCATCCTAAAGTGCTAAGGTTACAGATGTTTACCACCATGCCCAATATTGATTTCTGACGTTTGTCCTCCTGCGAATCCTTCAGCAACTTACCTCTCCAGCTTGATCCCATAGTGCTCCATTTCTCAACCTCTGAAAACCTTACCTATTCCCAGCATTTAACTACCTTAGCTCTCCAACCTCACAGCTTCCTCCAAAAGATAAACAGGAAAGTCTAGCTGCTCTCATTTGCATAGTGCAGTTCATGAACAAGCTGCCACATGGACTGTCAGAGCCACCATAACAAGGTTATGACAATGGCTCAAACAGTGGAGATTCATTTCCTCCCCATTCTGGAAACTGAAAGTTAGGACCAAGGATTCCGCAGAGACGGTTTCTTCTAAGGCTTCTTTCTTTGCTTTTACATGGCCACCTTCTCATCATGTTCCTCTGTGTGCCCCTAGTGTCTCTTCCTCTTCTGACAAGGACATTAGTCATATGGGCTTGGGCCCACCCACATGACCTCAGTTAGCCATGCTTAACTTTATAAAGACCCTGTCTCCAAATATAGTCAAATCTGAAGTACTGGACTCTAGGACTGCAACATATAAATGTTAGGGCAGGGGCAGAATTCAACCCATAACAATTATTCAGCCAAAAACAAGTCAGGGGTGGGAGGTAGGTAGATCTAAAAACCCGGATGACACACCAAGAACTTTTGGAAGGTATTTTCTGAGGCCTATGACTCTTTGGAAGTTCTGGGAATCAAATCCAGACCCCTGTGTATCCCATGCAAGTCTTTACCCCTAAACTACACCTCCAATTCCCTTATTCCTTTTCTACTGACTGGAAGGATCTTAGAGGAAAAGCATGAAAGCTGAAGTGTTGGAAGCTCCAGGCTGCAACGGTATGAACACCTGCACACTTTCACACTTGCAATTGCTTTTTATACTTCTTGCTACCTCCAAGCTCTTCTAGGAGGTTGTAAAATTCTGCAAAACATGTCCAGTATCTTATTTATGTCCATGGGCCTAGGAATCTGACACAAAATAGGTACTCAGTAATGATGGTTGAAAGAAGGAGAGGAAAGGACAGAATGGATGAAAGAAAGTGGCAGCAGGACCAGGAACAACCAGACCCCAGCCTCTCCCTGTGAGTCAGGACCATTCGAGAACTAGGGGGAGAGAGAACAAGGCCACACCAGCAAACAAGCTCAGTTTGGGAACCAGCGCCATGCACAGGACCCCACTGGACTGGGAATAGACCCAAGCCCCTTCAGGCATGTGAGCTGGCAAACAAGAAGTACCAATCATCCTCCTCACACAACCCCATCTCCTGTACCCCCTGTGTAAGTGGCCAGTTTGTCTGGAGAAACACAGGCTGTGATGATAGCTGTGGAGATCAAATACAATTGGATGTTTGTGGTGCTTTAGTGTCACAGTAACTTTGCAAATCCAGGGCCAGTGGTCTGATCTTAGGTTCAGAGGATAGTGGTACACATTGTGGCATCTAGGGGGCATCTCTTTCTGAGGGTTGTGGCCATTGTTGATTCCCTATGGTCTTGTTTTAAAGTCCTATATTGTTTCCATTGTTTTGTTGGGTTGGGGTTTACTCTCTTTTGATGTTAAATCCGATGGCAGAACCAGTTATTTCAAAGAACAGCCAGATATATTATGGTAGCAATTTTGGATTTACTATATGCTTATTTTGAAGTCCTTTATTGCATTTGTTGTTTTGTTTTTATTGTTTATATTCTATTCTGTTTGTTTGATCTTTATTATGTCTGAAGTTATCTGCAGCTGTTTTGAAGACATCAAAAGGCATTATGGTAACTATTGTTGATTTCACAATGTTTTGAAGTCCTATATCTCCTACACTGGTTTGTTCTGATTGATTTTATTCTGTTGTATCCTCCTTAAAATAAAATTTAAAGAAAAAAAAAAGAAAATGGCAGCATAATCACAGCACAACCAGGCTCCTTGAGTAGGCAAATGCCTGCATCCGTGCTTAGATTTTTAACTTTAAGACCATAATTTAGAATCATTGGATTCTTCTAGCCAAAATACCTAAAATAAAACCAACCATGTACTGGACATTCAATAAATATTCACTAAACTGAATTTCCCTTATGAAGTGAATCTGTTTTTTTCCTCTACTTTTAGAGATGAAAGCATGGAGATGTAAGCCCAAAAAGCATTCAGAGGACATTGTAGAAAATGGACTTCTAAATTGAAGATTATAATAGGCTTGCTATTCTTGTTGTTGCCGCTGCTGCTGTTGTTATAACTGCTATTCCAAACTACTGTGCACTAACATACTTAAAAATCCCATCAGTACAAGTCTTTTAAAGACTCAAAACTAAAGCAACCTGCCTTCACCTTCTCTCCAGCATACTACCAAGAATTAATTACCTACTTTGGAGGAATGAACAGAGCATTATTCCATCTAGAATGGAAAAACCAGGCCCTCAGGACACAGAGGGCTTCAAAGCTGAGCCTGCTAAGCTGCATCAATTTAAGGAGGATTTAAATGCTTTACCCTGCTTTCTCTCTGTCAGTAGTGAATCATGTTGAGATGAGGAGGTCTGGCAATGATAGCCAGCATCCTGCTTGAGGTCAGCTGCCAGTCTGTCCCAGGTACCTGAAGACTAGAAATGGTGGCTGTGTCCCTGATGTTAGTTGACTTTTGAATTATTATTAAAAACAAAGATTAGAGATTAGAGAAAAGCTTTACCGTTAGAAACAGATGAGTTTCTCTTAATGTCTAAGGAAATTAGGAATGCCCAGATGCTGCTGCTGATAGAATTGGCTTCTATTAGCGTACTGCAGGGCTGATGCAATGTCATTTGTGCTTTATAGAAGCCCAAAATCATTGAGCACCCTGAAAAGTAACAGTCAAGCTGACTAAGCCTGGAGGAGCACCTTTGTCCACATCCCTCATCATCTTCCAGTACCCTTTTACCCTTCTGCACCAACTACTCTAACGAAAAGACAGTCACTCATATAAAGCATGAAAAATAGGTAAGGTGATACGTTATTCCCTTTTCAAATAAATGAAGTGTCACATCCTTAGCAAATCCAGGAGCCCACCACTTGTAAAGCTCTCCAGTCAACTTTTGATGCGATAATTGGGGCAGAAGAATTCACTGACTTATTCAACAGATTTTTTCAAGCACCTACATTTTACCAGGGATTGGGCCCTCAGAAGTACAGATTAGAGCCAGGAATTTGTGGCAGAAAGGCCCCTGGCCAAGAGGACTGATGAAGTCCTATTTTCTCAAGGATGCAACAGTAAGATTGAAAGATGTTCTTCTTAGGGCCTATAATATACTTTGAAATAATTTTTTATAAATCTTAGGCCTCTCTTCTAAACAGCATATATGTATATGTATGCTTAGATAGATAGATAGATAGATAGATCACTGTATTTTATATTAAAAGAATTGAGGCCAAGATAAAAGGATGGCCAGTTTTGATAATTTAACAATACCTTGTCCCAAAGTAAAAATAAAAGAGGGCTGGATATACAGTATGCCATACAGTACTCTGGAGCTTAATCTCCAGTAACACATTCACACACATAAGAAAGGAAAAAAGAATTACTGAATCATAAATCAATAAACAGACATGTATATCATATTTGAATATTTTAAATACACTGCAATTTTAAGGCATTTTGAAATGTTTTTTGTACCGGGGATCGAACTCGTGACCTCATAATTGCCAGGCAGGTAGTTAGGCCACCGAGCTGAATCTCCAGCCCATGAAATTTTTTCATTTTTAAATACACTGATGCTCCAAAATGTGAAAGCGTGCCAGGCCTTTTTAAGAGTATAAAACAATAATAATAACAACGCAATCATGGAAATGACTGCATTGGTTTCTACTAAAATAATCTCAAAATATCAGCTGCTATTTGTTTTCATAACCGGTACTGAGGATTTCTTACTGACTCTTTATAATGGGAGCATTTCTCTTTGATTTCAAGTTGAATTCTGCTACCTTTGATGGCAAGTCTCTTATATCAATGCCACACTTTCTTTTCTTCCTTCCTTCCCTTCCTTCCTTTTTTCCTTTCTTCCTTTGTTTCTATTTTAGAGTCCTGGGGATTGAACCCAGCACCTTACACTGAGCAATATCCTCATCTCCTTTTTTAAATTTTTTGAGGCCGCATCTCATTAAGTTACTCAGACTGGCCTCGGATTGCAATTCTTCTGCTCCAGCCTCCCATACTCTATTCTTTCTGGATATTGATGTAAATATTTGTAAAATGGGTTATCTACACTCATTTATATTGCCTACTCCTTATCTTTTTTCCAGGTTGGTGGATAAAGTACTTTGGTCATGGCATATGCTAAATCAATGTTACTCAAATTTAACCAATCAAGTCAAGCAGATTCATATACAAAAAAAGAGACAAAATGAGAACTCTCAAGCTCCTTCTTCCAAAACATTCCAAGTACATTATTTACAACATTCTAGTAAAGTTGATTTATTATCTCTAATTATGCAGCTTCAAAAATTAAATCTCAGAAAGGTTAAGTAACTTTCCCAAGGTCACACAGCTAATGCACTAGATGTGGGACTCTTGCCCAAGACCACTTGACTACAGAAGCTGTATTTTGGGCTCCACACCAGGTAGTGCCTCATCTTTGGTCCTTAGGTTAAATTTAAGCATTTAATTGCCCTGAAATTTCATATGTACTTTTCTATGAAAACAACTCCAAACAATGAACAACTCTACAGAAAGTCTAAAACAATGAAAACCTAAAGAATAAATTTGGAGAAGTCAGAGCTCTGAAGGCTTTTTTTTTTCCCATCATGTTTCCTGAAAGTAATTGTTCAGGAAGATAAGGTGGTACTTCCAGTAAAACTGTGACAGTCCCAGAAATGCTGACTCATTTGCAACAGAACATCGTTCCTGGAACAATGTCCCATATAAAGCAACCTGTCAGAGCTGCAGCAGAGACGACAGAGGCTCTGGTCACGGCGCCTCTGCCCTTCCACTCACTGCAGCCAGAGTGCTCACGGGCATCTGTCTGCTGGGTGCTTACATGACGAGTCTGTGTAAGAAAAGCCAAACCTGCTCAAGCTGTACCCTAAAAAAAAAAAAAAGAAAAAAATATATATGTATATATATAGTCAACCATCGGAGCTTTGTTTTCCTTAAAATGAACAAGGATCAAAATTAATAATATATCTTACTGTCTTCTTTACAATTTTAAGATTTATTTTGAATTATTTTACCCTGTCATATTTTCCTGAAAGTCACTTTCTTGGAGTTATACTTTTTTGTCCTAAAGAGAAGAAAGCAGAGTTTGAACAATCCTTTCTCTCCCGCACTCCTTACCCAGAATTTCTACTATCCTTCTCTGGGTACGTTTTCACATTCTCATTTCCACTGCTTCTAGTCTCTCCTTAGTTCTTGACCTTCAAAGCCCCGTAAGAAAATGTTCTCATTTTGTGCCTCCAAAGAGTCAGATTGAATGGATGCTTCAATTCTTTATTTTACTTGATCTCTGCAATATTTGACACCATTTCCTCCTTGAAACATTCATTTCCCTTCATTTTCTTTGGATCATACTCTAATTTTCTCCTATGTACATGGTCAGTTCTTTCCATTTCATTCATATCATTGCTGCATCTTAAATGTTACTTATCCTTAAAGTTCTGCTTCCAAACATTTAATTCTGTACTCTCCCTAGGTGACCGCATTCTAAGACTTCAAATGTCTCATTATGCTGTGTCTATCAAATACTGAAATGGTAACAAGGGTAAGAATCATACAAGTGTTGGTCTGGAGCTTAGAAAATTGCTAATATATGTTTGTTGAAAACATTAAATATTATTTCCAGATCTCCCTTTTGAGCCCCATGTACATGTATACCTCTGTCTATACATACTGTACAAATACATATGTGTATACATACATATTATATATCTACTTACTAGACAGCTCTGCCTAGATGTTCCATAGACATCTCCCATTTATCTTATTCAATAGTAGCCTACTACTGACTAATTCTTACCCTGTGTGTTACACTTGATTCTCTATTTTAGTAAATGACACAATAAAAATCAAGAACCTTGGAAGTGATCTTTATTAACTTATCTAACATACCACGCCCCAGGGGATCAGGGGTGTCTCTCCCCGCATTCTCAAAATAAAGGTCATTTATATCTCATACTTCTTATCTTTTCAGCTGCTGCCGGTCCCCCACAGTTCTATCATATGGCTCCCTGATCAAGAAAGGCAGACAAGAGATTCCTGGGGCTCTCCCCGTTTGAGTCCCCTGCCATTCAGGACCAGGACCGGACTACATCCTGCATTAATTCCTCACTTCTACACTCGGGAGCTGTAAACTTGTCACTGCTCACTTGCAAACAACACCGACCCAATTTACCACAGGTGAGCAACCCCCAGAGATTGCCACTGGCCCAGGCCCCAGGCGGGTTTTCTCCCCCTTTCCATGGGATCACGTGATACTCTCACGTCCTTAGATAGCCCAAGGCAGAGTTTTTTGGTGCCAACCTGTGTCCACATTAGGAGACTCTCACGTCCTTTGGGTTTGGATAGCCCAAGGCAGAGTCTTCCTGGGCCAGCCTGTGTCCACACTGAAAGACTCTCACGTCCTTCAGAGCTTTTTAAGTTCTCACAGGCAGAGCTGTTACTAAAACCCACAAGAAATCCATTCATATATTGGTGATGGCCAATTATTCCGAGCTTTGGAACCATATAATACTGATCAGTCTAAAAATAAGTAAAAAGTGACAACTTGCACTTAGTAGACCATGGTCCGTTGCCTCATCTAACTCTATAGGCTAGACCCCCACATCAGATTTTATCTTGGGGACCACTTCCTGTCCCCCCAAAAAAACCTTACCTATCTATGACTTATCACACTGACGACGAGTTTACAAAACTCGCTATCTTTAAGCCTTTGTTTTGAGAATGTGTCCTTTCCCGCCAGCGTCCCCGTCCCCTTTGTTTCCTCATCATTTCCTTTTCCCACCATATGCTGACCCATTCCCCACCGAGATGGGAAAAATGCGCCCAAACAGTGCTGAGAGATCCGCACAGGCTGCTTTAAACTCTCATGCCGCACTCCAGCCCAAACAGTGCTGAGATACAAGTGGGCTGCTTTAAGCTTTCACGGGCTGCTTTAAGCTTTCACGCTGCACCCCAACTCCGCATGGTATCTCGGCTCTCATGCCGCGCTCCGGGTCCGCATGGGGTCGGCTCTAATGCCGTGCCCCAATCTGCACGCTCTGCGAGCAGTTCTGTTCCACATGGCGGCTCAACTCTGCAAGCCTCCCAACTCCGCCCCCATGTGCCGCCATCGCCCTTGTGCACGTTTCTGGGGGCAATCCCAGCCCACCCCACGTGCTGCATCCCGGCGTTCACCCCTTCACTCTGCATGCGCCCCCCACCCTGGGCATGCCCTGCCCAGCCTCAGAGTTCTGTCCTGCCTTAGGCTCTGCGTGTCTCCCAAACAAGCATCTCCCAAACACAAGCGCCACTTTAACCACAAACACAGATAAACAGCAGCTCCGCAGCTCAGCTCAGAGATGCTATTTTTTATATTCTCAAACCATTTAATCAAGGTTAAATAAGCCAGCAATAGACAAGACTTTGGCTGATAAACGAGAAAGTGGCCACCTGGTAATTTTACCAGCCTTGTTTATCAATTGAAGCCTTCACCGATCTCCTGTTTAACAACTAAAATTAAGAAGTATTTATAAATTCCTTTTGCTATAAACCACCAGTAAAGTTCTATGTTAAGCTTACTGCCTATATTATACTGTATTGTCACCGATCTCCTGTTTAACAACTAAAATTAAAAAATAATTATAAATTCCTTTTGCTGATAACCACTAGCTCTTTTCTAAGATAAGGGTTATATGATATATGCAAAACAACAAGATCAACACTGTGGCATAAACCAAAATTAAACCTTCCCCAGCCTATATGCCTGCTCTGGCTCAGCCCTCCACTGAGCCATAATTAACTATATTCAACTCATATTAAATAACACTGTAGCTGATTTCTCTCCTAAATGAAAAGGTAAAAATTAAACAGGCCATCCTCCAAAAATCAGATGGCATTAGACATTTTAATAGCATAAAGAGATACTTATATATATGACATAAATAACATCAGTTCCTAAAATTCTCTGGACCTGTCCTCCTTATGGGAAGTCATTACTAAAATTATAAATACCCTGTTGATTATAATTGACTCCTACATACTTACTTAATTCTACAGATACTTTTTACTGTATCCCAAACAAAAAGGCAAAACTTGACCTTCAAACTCCATAGAGACCTTAATATGGCTTTTTATATTTTCAACAACAGAGATAACAATAACACTTGTGACACTTGGAGTTCTGAGACAGGTAAACCAACACAAGGTGGAGCTGCCTGGGTCCCCCCATGGACTATGCCTCAAATGCAGCAGAAGACATTGGGCAAAAGAGTGCCCCATCCTGGCGTTCCTTTGGGACCTTACCCCAGGGCTACTGTACTGTCCTAGCCACCAGAGAGTGGGCAAGCCATTCTAACTTCTAGCCCTCACAGGAAATGCCAACACTGCCAGATTCATCGCTGATAGATCTGCTTAAACTTGCTGCTGAAGACTGACTGGGCTCAGGGCCAACAGCAGCCCACTTTAAGGTATCTGTCTCAGAGTCCAAAGTCCCACTAAAAGTCTCAGGTAAGACATTCTCTATAATTGTGGACATAGAGGCCATATGTACAGAATTCTTCCTGAGTTTTCAGGCCGCTACAATAAGTCCTCAATCTCTAAGGGGTATTAAAGGTCAACCTATGCCATTTACAAACAGGGCCTATTTTGTACAGGTTCCAGACTGCTTCTTCCCAGTCCACCCAGTGGTGCCAAATCTTCCCTCCACCACTCACTCTACAGACCTAAATCTTAAAAATGTTTTTTATTCCCTTGCGTTTATACAGACTGACTTAGACATAATGACTTAAGCTCAACAGCTTACACCTGTTATCACTAGTAAACCTATTCTCAGTGAGAAGACCACCCCCTTCCTTTCTTATTCACCATTTTCTCAGGCAACCCTGGTCAAGACTGACATATACATTTTGTCTTCTCACTGTTTATACTTTTTCAGGATACATAAAGCCTTTCCCACAACCAAGGAAACTGCTGATATACTTACTAAAGTCCTGCTACAGCAAATCATTCCAAGGACTACAACCAGGTTACAGCAACCGATACCTGATATTCTTGGCAACCTCAACAGTGATCAAAGTTGCTGGACTGCCATCCTGGTTTCACATCACTCAGGCTAAGTGGTGCCCTTCCAGCCCTAGATCTAACCATCCTTTTGCCTACTCATCTCCATTTCACCAAGGGCCTCACAGCCACAACTCTCAGGCTGTCATGTTTTGTTATCCAATTTGGTTTCTAATTTCTTATCCTTTTTTACAGCAGTACTCTCAACAATATTTCCTAAAGACTCCCCCATCATGCATACCAGAGACAAGCCTTACCTACCTACCCTCTTAACTTTTACCCTTTCAGATGGAGGAGTAATCACCTCTCATAACTTCACTCTTCCTAACCCCACATTTATTTTTCAGAATTCTACCTTACCATGGCAATGATTCTACCTCAACATGGTCCTGATAAAATGACATATCTAAATCAAAAGCACCTTTCCTTTTACTTCACCTGGGTCCTTAAATATGACAGTGCCATGCCTCCTCATAACATCTTGTCTTTTTGTTTTTCCAGTCAAACATATCTGCATTCACCAGTGAAGTTGTCTTGGCTAAAACACCTGGCACCAGCTTCTACCTAGGCATCATCCCGTCTAGTCCCCTAGACCCCAGTAAAGTGCCCCCTTCAGCAGGAAGCAGTAAAGAAAGAAATCTTCACCCTTTTTCATAATAATAATCATAAGACAGGATATGAAAGAGTTTTGGCCCAGACAGGACACTGCAGCTGATAAAGCCTTAGGCAGAACCAAGGAGCTCCTATCTTCCCCACCCCTAGGAATTTACCTATGCGCCAAAAGAATACCAATGGGCTACCTGTGCATCACTAATGCCTCTTAGGTTCCACCCCAAACCTAGGCTACTTATATGCCTCCACCCCACATGTTCCACGGAGAGACCGCCAACTCCAGGGGAAGATGCCACACCCCAGGGCATCGGGGGTATCTCTCCCCGCATTCTCAAAATAAAGTTCATTTATATTTCATACTCCTTATCTTTTCAGCCACCACTGGTCCCCCACAGCTCTATCACTTCTAACATCCATTTGTTTATTAAACTTTATTTTTCTTTTGAAAATTTTTCAGTCTATCTACTCACACTGCCACAACCTTCACTCAGGTCTCCTCATACTTACATAATTCCCAGAGCTTCTTTACTCATCTCTACTCATTTTCTCTCCAGTTCCTGAACCTCCTGATGTATCTTCTATATGCTACAAGAATGTTTCCTTTTGAACATAAATCTAATCATATACAATTATACATCCAAGATCACATGTTCCATGAATTCGCTTTCTCTATCCCTGTGAAACTGTAACAGGTACTTTTCAAAAAAGGCTCATTGGCAGCAAATGCAACCACATACATAACTCAGGAACAGGATTTTAGCCACCTTTCCCATGGAAATCATCCCTGGATCAAGAGCACCTGAGATTCCTGCACAGTGATCATGCAAGGGCAGTGTTGCCTTCGCCAATTTCTAGCCAAAATATTTATCTTGAACAGTACTTATTTCACTAATTTAAAATTATTGCTAGCATCCTTCAGGCTAGTTAATAAACCCTCCAGTGCTGATTGAGATGACTGAGAGTTAAACATTGATAGTAGCTACCTGATTTAGTCTTTCAAATTCTAACTAACCTCCCATGGAGTGTGTATTTCTGATTAGAGTACTCCAAATATCAGCAAGTGGCCCCTGGAGGTCACTTAAACTAACTAAATGCACACATATGTATCATACTTTCTATGCTGAATGATTTTAAGCTAAATTACAGACAATATAGTGCCCTATTTGCATAGCTCTATATGCATGCCTAATCTGCTCACCGCATAATTAAAGCAGTGAAGAACGGACATGCAACAAATGTTTTGTAAGTGAATAAATGAGTCACTTTACTAATTCATTAACTATCAAGACAGAGACTCTCTACGGGAACTTAGAAGTCATTTCATCTATCCAGCCTTCGATCTTCCATTTCTCTGACAGTAGCTAATACTAGCCTGAACCTTGTAAAAGTATCATCTTCAGCATTCAAGAACACAAAAATACCATCAATTTTATATGGTTCAGCCGTCTATGGTGCTTCCAAACCACCTTCAAATAACAAGGAGAAACTAGTTTAAAGCATTTGTAAGAATTGAGCTCTATTCAAATGCTTAATGACAAAGCTCCGCCCCTCGAGGAGCAGATCCCTACCGCTCAGTGTTGCCAGTGGCTTCCAACCTTGTTAATATTCGAAATCATTCATGGGGGGTTGAGGCTGCCATGAAGTTTTCACAGATCAATTAAATCCTGGGAGCTTCTTAGGTGACGTTCAGATTAGTGGGAAGGTGAAAGAAAATCAATTTTTACTTTTTGGCCTGCAGGTGCCCACAGCCTTCCTGGTGTGAAGAGTGAACGCTCATTTCAAACACAAAGACAAAGATGGTCCCTCCTTGCAGGACCAGTAGCTGATTGATGAGGTGATATACAAAAGAATAGAAACTCCTGGGGTCATGCCTTGCCATTAAGGGTACTGACACAAAAAGGCTTTATCCCAGGAGCTAGCAAAAGTAGAGGATGGAATTCCTATTTCACCAATCCTTGAAGTAAAATTACCTTGAGAATTTGAGCTTCAAACAGGGATAAGAGCACTAGCCTTCATTACGCAGCAGAAGGAAAAGAAATTCTCCTCCCCCCAGGAAAAATGTCACTTCAGCAGGAAGAGGGGAAGGAAAGACAAGTTCAGGTGGAGCAAAAATGAAGTTCATCATTTAATTAACAATCACCCCTGACTTGTCTGACTCGGCCAGTATGATTCCTGAATGGCTGAATCACTGCAGAAGAGCAGGTAATTGAACAACAAGTGTTAGAGCACAGAGAAGCTTCACAGTTTGCATTGTGAGCAAACTGGATGTAGGTACTATGCTTTTAATATATTCTGCTTTCTAATTAGCAATCAGGGCTGATTTGTCAGTCATTCCACCTCTAGTGCATGAAGCCCTGGAACACAGGGAGGGGGAACAAGTTCAAAAAATCAATTAAGCTTGTATTTGCATTCCCTCAAGGTTGAGGCGTTGCAAAAACTGCCGAAATATTATCTTTTTCTTTACAAAGGAGCAGAAAGAAAGGGTGAGACTGCAATTCAGTGGAATGAATAAATCTCTGGCTATTTGAGGAAAGGTACAATAGCTGAATGTTTATGAGCTTCATGATAGGAATGCCTATCACATGATCAGCAATGTGGAATGGCCTACCATTTTTAAAGAGTATAAGAGGAAGTGTATGCTCAAGAAGGACAGAACTGTCTTTTGTATACAGAATCACTAGGAATTATTTTAAAATATAGTTTTTCATTGGATGGTGGTAGAAGGATTGAGAGGTTCTCATCACTCCTCACAGCCAAAGCAGCTGCTTCTATTCCTACCACTTCACTAAAATCAGCCCAGTCGAGGCCACCAGTAATCTCTTAATTTCCAAGTCAGCAAATGTTTCAAAACTCATCTCCATGCACCTCCCTCGTGTCATCATTATTCAGCCAACACAGGAAGGTTGACTTCTTTTCATTTTTAAAATGTTCTTTTTCTTGATTTTTGTAATTGTAATTTTTGATGCTTTTTCTGCCTTTGTGGTCACCCGATTTGTACCTCTTTTGTGAGCTTCATCTTTATCAGTCTGTGTCTCAAATATTGCTATTTTCCACTCCACCTGCATGCTTTCTTTGAGTGGAATTTCCAGTTATTCTGATGGTTTTAACTGCCACTGATAGGCTAAAGACATCTAAATCTCTATTCTAATCTGAAGTCTGAATGTCAGGCCTAAAATCTAACTTAAAAGCGCATGTTCACTTAAATATTCACCAACACTTCATACTCAGTGTGTCTGAAATAGAAGTGATTGTTCTTCCCTAATTCCCCACCTCAATCTTCCTCTTGTCCTCCCATTTACTATTTGCAGACTGGGATAACCAATCTCTAAAACAATCTCCAATGTGTCTTACATTCTAGTGCTCATGTCCTGGGAACCTCAACTTCTTGACTCTAGGCTGTACTGGTGGCTTGTTCTAAAGATGATGGACTATAACAATACATAATTTCTAAGAGTAGTTTACAAAAAATAACACTGAGTTCTTGTTTGATTTCTCCCTCTCTTTCTGACTCACACTGACAAAGCCAGCTGCCATGTTGTGACCTCCTCAACAGAGAGACTCACAAGACCAAAGATTGATGGTCCCAAATAACAGCAAATGAACACCTGAATCCTGCCAACAGCCATGTACCTAAGCTTGCTAGCAGATTCTCCCCCAGCTGAGCTCCAAAACCCTTGATTATAGAGTTGCAGAGTTTGATATATGCCATAGGAATTCATTGTTGAATAGATTAAGCATTAAATTATTATGAAAAAATACAGATGTGAAATCATAAAAAAAAAAGAGAGAAATGAATAGCATGCTATCGACAGATGTGCTAACCTTTGTTAGGAAGTAAGATAAAATCAAGAAAGGAATCACAGTCCATGATTGGCTGATTGCATTACTGTGAGCTATACAGTAGGCAGGACATTATGACAGTAGGACATGGTGGAGCAAACTGCTCTCCACATGGCAGCAAGAAATAGAGACAGAAAGAAAGAGCCTGCTGGTAGCCTTCTTCCTCCTGCTTTTGTTCCATTTTGGCCTCCATGGTATTGGACGGTGTTGCCCACATGTAAGGCACATGTTCTCAAAACGTGTGTTTTGTTGTGCCATCTAAACACCAGAATATACCCTACAGATTTCCTAGGTGTTTCTCATATCAGTCATAGTGACAGTCAAGGTTAATCATACAGGCAAACTTGAAGCATTTCTAGGTAAGTGGATGTGCCCCAAGACCATAATGTTAAGTCAAATACATCAGATACACAATTTTAGATATTGCATTGTTTCTTTTATATGAGAAATCCAAAATACAAAGAAAGAATAAAATAAAGGATAGAAGTAGGAAATTTTTTTCTCAAATGGGAAGGGAAACAAGAGATGGGGGAAGAAGAAAAGGATTTTAAAAAGTGAATCGAAGAAAAAAATAAAAAGTTTTTTCAAATGGAAAGGGGGTTAAGAATTAGAAGGATCAAGGAGGAATGGGAAGGGAAGGGAAGAAAAAGAATTAAGATGTATTATGTACATATACAAACTCCTCACAATAAACATAAGCACTGTATACTATAAATATGTACTAATAAAAAATCCATTAATAGAAAAGACATTATCACACATAGGTATAAGATTTTGGTTCTGCTCTATTAAAAAACTCTAGATCTCTGGTTCACAACAATGCAAATATACTCAATACTATAGATAGTCATGAGTAAGGATTTTCCAGTCAGTAATAGATCACATATGAAACACTGGTCCCATTAGATCATAATGGAGATCATACATTCCCAGTGACAATTGTTGCAAGTTTGTAATGCGATGCATTACTCACGTGCTAATGGGTATAAGGTAAATAAATCTCTTACACCAACAGTCATATAAAAGCATAGTACAAACAAGAAAGAGAGGTAAACTGCATCATAGAATTCAGCACTATGTCATAGTTTCTCTGGGACCTGGACTCATGACACCTGAAAAACAACAATTTAGAAAAAAGAAAGGAAAAAAAAAAAACTCTGAGAATTAAGAAAGAGCCAACAAGAAAACGGAATTACAGAGAAACTGGAGAATATGCAAGAATTCAGAGAAAATAATGAAGCAATCTGGAGTGCTAACTTTGGCTCCTAGGAAGAAGACCTGTCTCTACAAACACAAATTAACCCCAGAGATGGTTGGCAGCCCCAGGATAAAACAGTGGATCACACCTGTGTGCTAGACCCAAGAAAAGCCAACAGTTTGTGTAAACTGTAAAACCAGCATGGGTTTCACTCTGAAAGTAGTACCTCTGAATCGCAGGATGGATTTGGAGAAGAAATCCATTGAAGCATCCACAATATTTGATCATGATTAACCAGGAATCATTTTGGGAAAAGGGAAATTGTGAGCACTGAGATACTCTGAGAATCAGAAGTCACAGAACAATTTTAATTCATGATTTCTGAGGTGACCCAGCCACAGTGATTGGGTGGGAGACAGCCACAAGAGACAGACTCAGACTGCCTACACATAGGCCCTGAGAATTTTAAGCTCAGGCCCAGAAGTCCCATCTTCTCGGGTGAGAAGCCAGACCAGTCACATGTGGTTTTCAGAGGAGCAGGTTCTGAAAGTGTTAACATTAAATCCAGAGGACTGCTTGAATCTTTCACCCACTGCCTGTATCCAACACAGAGCTCAGTAGTCTGTTTGCTTTCTACATTTGCCAACATGGCCAAGGAAATGTCTCACCTTAGAACATTGCCATAGCCTGAGGTGCACAGAGATTCCTGGATTGAGTTGAGGGGTGCCTCACAAACTCACAGGCCATAAAGCTAGGAAGAGAAAACATTAACCTGGGGTGGATAGAGGGACATGGAAACTGGGAGTGGCCAAAGTGAATAAAACCCTAGGATAGGTTGGACAGGACTCAGCATTCACATAAAACAGTAAGTGTGGAAACTAAATAGGATTTAGTAATGACCTCATATCTGGAGCATTCCAGTATCTAAGGCCCTGGAAAGAAACATTCACACAAACACACAAAGGAAGTTTTTGGATTTGTGTCTCTTTTTTCCTGTTGATACTTGGGAATTTGGAGGTTTTTTGTTTTTGTTGCTGTTGTTTTTGCTCTTTGTTGTTTGTTTGTTTTTTCTTGTTCTTTTCTTTTACTTTTATCTAATTCTATTATTTTTACTCTACCTTTGTCCTTTCCTCTCTTTTCTCTGTTTCTCATCTTCATTTTCTTTATTTTCCAAATCTTACTTCTTTCATTTGCCCCTTCTGCGGTCTTTCCACTTCATTAGTACTACTATTAAACTTTACAAATGTTTAACTATTTAGCAAAGTCTAGGTGTTTTCACTGACCTCTTCTCCACTGTTCCTGGTGGTACAGCTGCTGCATTTAGTAGACATTTGCTTACGTCAATCTTTGGTTTGTCTGTGTGTCTAGATCATTGCAGATCTCAAAAAAAAAAAAAAAAAAAAAAAACCCTGCTCATTGCAGATCTCTGTTCTATCATTAAGAGAGGTAATGGTAGTTTTTACTGATTCATGTGGTATGATAGTATCTGATATAACATTGCCATTATTGCGGCAATAATGCACCATTATTGTTGCTGATTTCTACACTAGGCCAGTGGTGGCATAGTTCTTGCTATTAAATGCTTTTTACTGTTTGTCAATATCTGGTTTATCTTTGTTCATCAACATTACTGTGGTTCATTTCTGGAAAACTGGGTGCTGGGCCAATTTCACTACCCCTTCCCTCCCCAAATTAACAGAGAGGGTTGGATCTTGGGACAGAGGAAAAACCTATAATTAACCATGCCTAAAAGCATCCCTAGAAAGGAGACACTGCTCACTATCTCATATAGGAGATTTCCATACTAGCAAAAAATGTCTTTCAACTTTAATTGACCTTCAACTTTTGACAACAACAACAAAAATTGAAATATAAGAAAACAAAGCAGCAAAATGCCTACAGAATCTTCCAAGTTCCCCAGAACTGATCCATCGAGCATTGATAGGAAAGAAATCAAAAGTTAAGCAAATGAATTTGACAAAGTAATAAAAGGCGAAACAAAAAGATCAGTAAGATGCTAAGTGACCTTAAAGATAACTAAATAGATACTGGACTTCATACACAAAATGATCAGTGAACTTTAAAAAAACACTAATAAAAAGCAAGACGAGGGCCGGGGAGTTAGCTCAGTGGCATAAGTGCCCGCCTGGCAAGCGTGAGGTCCTGTATTCAATCCCTGCTACAAAAAAAAAAAAAAAAGACTAGATGAGCTTAAAATGATATAAAATATGAACAGCTAATTTACTAAAGAATCAGAGTCCATGAAAAGAAACCAAATAAAAACCTCAGAGATTAAACAAAAACAATCCTGTTGAAAGTAGGGGCAGAAGAAGTGATCAATGTCAGAACAGAGAATCAGAACTAGAAAAGAAAACTGATGCACATGACCATATAGTTAGAAATACTGTACAAACAAGAAGAAAATATGAAAGACACATCCAAAAGCTGATAGATGATATGTAGAAGATTAACCTAGGAATAATAGGAATTAGTGAAAAATTCAAAAGGCACAAATGGTATAAAAATGTGTAAAGAAATCAGAGCATAAAACATTATAAGTATAGAGAAAGAATTTAACATAGTTAAGCAAGCCATATAGAACCCCAAATAATCAGAAAGGAACTTATTCAACACACATCATAGTCAGAATCTTAGAAGTTCAACACAAAAACAGATCATAAAAGCTTTTAGAAAAAAATAACAAATCAATTAGGAAGGTAAATCCATTAGAAATGCCGTATATTTCTCAACAGAAACTTTAAAGGCTATGAAAGCTTGGAGTAAAGTGTTTCAAGACCAAAAAGGAAACAATTTCCATCTCAGACTAATGTATCCTGTAAAATAATCTTTCAAAACAGATGAAGAAATAGTTTTTACATGGCAAAGAGAACCTTAAGAATTTTATGGCCGCCAATTCAGAGTGCCAAAATATTCTCAAGGATATCCTACAGGAGGGCAATGGAGCCAATGATGCCGAAAAGTCTAGTGGAATACACACACCAGGTAGTGTGACTAGTCAAGCAGAAAAGGGAAACAAAAATCAGCAATGGGAAATAATACAATAACAAGAAAAGTAACATCCTTTAATAGCAACTCATTATGAATCATCTTAACACCCCATCAAAAGATGCAGATTGGTAGATTGTATCAAAAAAAAAAGTTCAATGATATGCTGCACACAAGAAACACATTTAATTTAAAAAGAAATTCATTAAAGGATGGAAAATATTCCATACATCAGGAGCCTGAAAACATGCAGGAGTGCTTATCCAATTTTCAGACAAAGTGAACTTTGAGTCAAAACCCCAGAAGAAGGGGAAAAAAGGTTACTACATATGTTTAAGAGTACAATTCAGTAGGAAGAGGTAACAACTATAAATACATATGCAGCAAATGTCTATGCACTCATAAAACACTATCAAACATAAAAGATCAAATAAATATCAACACAATTATTTGAGTGGCCTCCATACCTTACTATCAGACAAATCAACTGGACAAAAAGTCCAAAAGTAGTATCAGAGTTAGACCAGACCTTCAAACAAATGGACTTAATAGATACCTATACAGTGTTATACCCAACAGTAGAATATATATTCTTCTCAGCCACACACAGAACTTTTCCTAAAATACACCACATATTGCCACAGAAGGAACTGTTAAATAAATATAAAACAATCAAAAATATCCCATACAAATTGTCAGATTGTATTTCAGTGAAACAGAAGTCAATGACAAAGAAAGCACAGAAATCAGGCAAACACATGAAGATCAACAATACATCCCTAAATAATTAATGGATCGCAGAAAAAAATCAAGGAGAATTGGAGTCTGTGCCTACATCCCCAATCCCCAAAAGGATACACAGCAAAGGCCCAAAGGAATGAGACAGGCAGCATGATCTTCAGGGCTGCAGGAGAACTGAAATCCTCAACAGAGCTCCTAACTGCTACCCAGCTGACCTACTGATGCTAGGCAGCCCGTGTTTAATTAGAACAAGCAAGGGGTTGAGTGGAAAATGCAGGAAACCTGAGTGGGATCTTGGAAGGGGCTCAAGGGCCCCCTCAGGGCAACAGATGATGCTAATTAAGGAAAACTATCCAGAAAGGCACTAGGTGGCCTCAGCTGTGGCCTATCTTGCCCCCTGACATGTCTTCTCATTCTCAGTTTAATCACACCTGGACCATCCCACAGCCCTGCATGTGTGTTCAGATTCAACGATCTCCAACAAAGGAGGAAATTAGTTCTTAGAATGAAATAATAATACCAATATAACACATTTGAACCTATTTGACACAAAAAAATTAATCTTGAGAGCAAAGTTTACAGTTAATGCACACATCAGAAAAAGAGAGCAAGCCCAGAGAAATAACTTAATGATCCACCTCATAATCCTAAAGAAATAAGTACAATCCAAATTATAAAAACCAAGTAGAAATTAATGAAATTAAAACTAAAAATAATTACCAAAAACTAATGAGTCAAAAAGTTGGTTCTTTAAAAGAATAAATAAAATCAAACCCTTAGCCAATTTTGCCAAAGGGAGGAAAAAGACATCAATGTATTTGAAAATGAAAAAGTGAACCCAAAAGGGACAGTCCTAAAATCCAGAAGATTATTAGTTACTACTTCAAAAACTGTATTCCAAAAAATTGGAGAATTCAGAAAAAGTCAAGATGCAGATGCATTACTATAACCAAAACAAGAAGATTGAAAACCTGAATAGTCTGTAACAGGCAGCAAAATTGAGGCCATAATAAAAAAAACATTACCAACTAAGCAAAGTCCAGTACCTGATGGATTCACCAAGAAATTCAGAAAATTGCTAACACCAGTATTCTTAGAGTCTTTGTGAAACTGAGAGACAGTTGCCTCATTTCTCTGACTACCTGCAAGGATGTCTTGTATCCTTCTAATAAATTCTCTAATAAATCCTTCTTGAAGTGTCTTTTTAAAAAAGAAAAAGAAGCAGTACTGTCAGCCTCTCACTGTGGGCTGGGGGTGTAGCTCAGTGGCATAAACATCTGCCTTGTAAGCAGGAGGTCCTGAGTTCGATCCCCGGTACTGACAAAAAAAAAACCTCTCACTGTAAGCTACCATGACACTGACTGCAAAACCAGGGAAGGGCTCCATGGAAAAACAAAAACATGGTTCAATCTCTTTAGTGAACACTGATACAAAAAATCCTCAACAGGATACTGGTAAACAGAATGCAACAAATCATTTTTTAAAAAAAAATACATCATGACCAAGTACACTTTACCTCAGGGATCCAAGAATGGCTCAACATATATAGAACAATAAATGTGGTAAACAATAAAATGATAAATGTACATATACAAAAATCACATGATCATGTCAATAGACACAGAAAAAGCCTTTGGAAAAAATCTAGTATCTGTTCATGATAAAAACCATGAAGAAAATAAAGTAAGAATGACCTAATCTAAGTCTAACAGAGGTGATTTGTGATAAACCTACTGTCAACATCATGTTAAATGCAGAAAAACTAAAAAGCTTTTCCTCAGAAGAAAATAATGTTCAGTATCAGCATTCCAGTTCAATATGATATTTGAAACTTTAACCAGAGCAATTAGGCATGAGAAAGAAATAAAGGGGATACATATAGGGAAGAAAAAGTCAAACTATCCTTATTCACAGGTGATACTTTACATAGAAGCCCCAAAAATTTCCACCAAAAGAAGAAATTAATTCAGCAAGGCAGCTAGGTATAAATTAACACACAAAAATCAATGGTGTTCCTGTATACCAATAATGAACGCACTGAGAAAGAAATTAGGAAAATACCATTCACAATCACTTCAAGAAAAATTAAATACTTGGGAATTAATCTAAGGGAAAGTGAAGTGAAAAAAATCTCTAAAATGAAAACTAAATAATTGGAAAATGAGACTGAAGAAGGCATCAGAAAATAGAATAATATACCCTGTTCTTGGATGGACAGAACAAACAATGCCAAAATGGCTATACCAAAACCAACACATAAATTCAATGCAATTATAATCAGAGTACAAACAATGTTCCTCATAGATGTAGAGAAAACAGTCCTGAAATTCTTACGGAACCAAAGGCAAGCCAGGATTGAGGAAGCAATCTTGGACAAGAAGAAAAAGCAGTAGACATATATATTATATTATATTGTATTATATTATACTATATTATACAATTATTATATGATATTATGTTTTAAGCTACAATAGCATTTTGTATTGGCACAAAAACAGATATGTAGATCAATGGAACAGAAAAAAGAAGATACAGAAACAGAAGAGAGAATAAAGGCTCACTCAGCTATCTGAGCTTTCACAAAAGGGCCAAAAACATCTACGGAAAGAAAGACAGCCTCTCAACAAATGGTGCTGGAAAAACACATTATACATGTGCAGAAGACTGAATTTACAACCCATTTTTCTCACCATGTACTAACCTAAATCAAAATGAATTAAAGTTCTAAATATTAAACCAAAACATGTAACCTAATAGAAGATAAAATGGGCAAAACTCTTGAAGGCGTAAGCATAGGCAAGGACTTTCTGAAGGAAACTCCAGTTGCACAAGAAATAAGAAATGGGATTATATCAAATTAAAATGCTTCTCCACACCAAAAGAAACAACCAGCAGAGTGAAGAGACAAACTATAGAATGAAAAAAAGTAACTTACCTGTTACGCCTTGGATTGAAGGCTAATAAATAAAATATATAAAGATATATACAAAACATATAAAGAACTGAAAAATTTGACCCACCCCCAATAAAAGGCCTAATTTAAAACACGTACAAGTGAAATAAAGCAACACTTCTCAGAAGAAGAAACACAAATGGCCAATAAATATATGAAAAATTGTTCAACATCTCTGACCATCATAGAATGCAAATTAAAACAACATTGAGATTTTCTTATGCCAGGAAGAATGGCTGTCATCAAGAAATCAAATAATAACAAACGCTGACACCATTGGAGGAATAAGCGAACATATCCACATTGCTGGTTGGAATGTAAACTACTACGACCATTATGTAAGCACAGATTTCTCAAACAATTGAAAATCGAAATTCCATTTAACCCTGCTGTCTCCCTTCTAAGCATCTTCTGGAAAGATTTAAAGGCATCATATTTCAGTGATACATGCTTGCTCATGTTTATAGCACCGCAATTTATTATAGCTCGGTCTTGAAAGCAGCTTATACATCCAGCAACAAATGAATGGATGAAAAAAATGTGCTATTTATACAAAATGGAATACTACTCTTCCATAAAGAAGGACAAAGTTGAGCCATTTGTAGGAACATGGATGCACTTTGAGGCCATATATTAAGTGAAATAAATTAGACACATAAGCTTAAATATTGCATAGTATTTTCATGTGAGAAATGCAAAGTATAAATACTTTAAAGAGCAAAGAAAAAGATAGTAAGAATCAAGGAGACAGATCTTTTGCAAACGAGAAGAGAATCAAAAGATGGAGAGAGGGAGCAAAAAG
Organism: Cavia porcellus; assembly: GCF_034190915.1. Lineage (NCBI taxonomy): Eukaryota > Metazoa > Chordata > Mammalia > Rodentia > Caviidae > Cavia > Cavia porcellus. The sequence goes on along the minus strand of NW_026947500.1, from coordinate 5,651,097 downwards.
AGGAATGGAAGAAGTAAAAAGAAAATGTGTTATGTGCATGTACTGACTTTCTCTAATGAATGTAACCATGTACTGTAATAAAAATTTTAATTAAAAAGTATAGCATATATAATCACACACAGTATATAATACTTGACAAAATAAGCATGGCTTTACTCTCCATTCAGAATCAAGATTAAAATGTTAATATGGAAATTGTTTTTACTCTTTATTTTGAAAAAAATTTTAGACTGATAAAAATGTTGAAAAAATAGTCCATGTTATACACTTTTTAATGTAAGGTAGTAACGTCTTAGTTTATCAAAACCAAGACATCAACACTGTAACAATACCACTACAAAAGCTGCAAACCTTACTTGAATTCCAACAGTTTTCCTCCTCCATCCTTTTCCTGCTCCAGAATCTAACCAGAGATCTCATGTTGTCCCTTTACTCTTCAGATAATGTGACATTCCTCATTTGTCACTTACATTCTTTACAGAGAGTTAGCTAGCTGCATTGGAGAATGTGAATTCTTCAAAGTGGATTTGCCTCATTTTTTCGTGTGATCATGACGTGAGGCCTCTGGAACAAGAACATTGCTTATGTGATATTTTGTTTTGCTCAGGGTATGTGAGAGGGTAAATGAAGTCAGATCTAATGCTGGTGATGTTGACCTTGACCAGTGGCTCAGGCAACCTCTGCAAGGTTCTTCTTCTCCAAAGTTACTATTGTTATCTTCGTAACTGATGGAGATGGTTTGAGACCTGTGCTAACATACTCAAACTGTTGGATGATTTCAGAAGCTTTCTTACTAAATGAATCTTCCTGCTGTATTTGCATAGCAATGATTTTGTATTTTTTATAACTTCTCTTTTATAAATTAATATTTTTTCAATAAGGAAACCTCGTCCCTACTTATTTATTTGATTATTTCTTTATAGTCACTTGTATATAATTTTGTCTATAGTATACATATACTACAATTATTTTCTCCTAGTTTGTCACTTGTCTTTTGTTTTGATTACAGAATATTTTGTTGCAAAAGATCTTGTTTGATGTAATTAGATTTCTCAATTTTTACACTGATTGATCCTGGATTTTGACTCACAGTTATAGAAGTTTTTCCCCTTTTTTGTCAAAATTAAAGAAAAATTTACCCATGCTATTATTCCCATATTCATATGCTTTCATTTTGCATATTGAAATTCCTACCCCTTCTGGAATTTACTGCAATATATGGTGGGAGAAGGTATCAAGCCAATATTTTCTCCTTCCAAATAGCTAAAATCATTTACTGAAATGTAAAAAATCAATTACTAAGATGTCCATCTTTGCCTCAGTAATTAGAGAGGCCACCTAATAAACCAATTTTTAAATATACAACGATTATGAGAAGCATTAGTAGACAAAATTTTTTTTAAAAAAATAGAAGAGTATTGACAAATGAACTGAATGAAAGAAACCAAACCTTACAGTATATGCAGAGGAATGACATTTTATAATGATTTTTTAAAAGTCAATTCACCAAGAATACATAGTAATCTTAAATGTATATTATAAATACCTTATGTATCTTATGTAATAATAAATAATCTTATATGTCTGTTTATTGGCTTTCTAATTTGACAGAAATTCTATGGCTCTTATTTAGCACAGGAGTTGAGTTGGAAAATCTTTTCTTTATTTGTTCTTCTGGAATTGTTGTCCATGTCAACCCACAGAGCCAGCCAGCGGCTTAGTGCCGTGCTTCTAGCCACGTCTGTGGTACCATCCTGACATCCCTGATGCAGTTCAGGTCCCTAGAAAACAGCTGGGTATACTTTTAATTCAATTCTTCCAGCTGTGCTTTTTTTTTTAATCTTTTGCTTTTGGCTCTTAAAATTTTTACCAATTCATTTCCATTCTCCTGGAAAAGCTTCAGATACTGAAAACGTCAATTTGTTTTAAAGAAAGTGGTTCTGAGATAGAATTTTTTTTTCCTGAAAGACCAGACCATAAAAAGCCAAGCAAAGTAGCTGCTGGCTGTATGACACAACCCATTTGATTTTAGGTTGGTCCTAAGCACTTGTCTGCCCCCCACCATGCAAAAATATCAAAAGATGAGCCATTTAACTTCGCACACACTTGGTATTAATTGCAAACTGGATGATGAATTTTACTATATGTAGAGTGTCTGTGACATTTAGGAAATGCCCTGAATCCAGCTTTTAAGGTGTACATGCAGTGGGTAGACTCAGTAGCCAGTATGCATACCCGAGGCTTTATCATCAGTGGCATCAAAGAGCAGTCAATCTTCATTTCGTGTTTATGAAACATCTTTCCTCCAGGGAGTTCTCCTCACATTCATTATCTCATTAATCACCCTGCTCCATTCCCTTAGAGAAGGAAAATGGGGAACATTCATTCTATTAGCTCGCTGGTTCCCAGGAGGAAATATTGGGCTTAGAGAGAAAAAATAATTTCCTCATCTGTAAAATGAGTCCTCGGGCCTTTGCCCTAGGTGCTTGATGAGGATGAAAGATTTGAAAAATTCTAAGTCCTTAGGAAAAAAAAAATAATTACATATGGCTAGTGAGGCAAATTATTAGAGTTTATGCTGCTATAACTAGGGAAAGACTTTTCATAAAACTAAAAAGGTGGCCCACAAAATTTTTTTATTTATTTCTGGTGGATCACAGTTATGATTCCAACCAATGAGGCTTCTACAGTTTGGTAAGCACTTGAAGATAGTGACATGTTTACTATACAGATAAGAGAATGGAATTAATTAACATTTGGAAGATTTGCATACATCTTCACATGCAAAATTTTACTTAATCCTGGCAACAACCAAAAAAATAGAAGAAGAAACTTAGCAAGAACATCAAAGTCAGTAAATGGCAGAGCTGAGATTTGAATTCAGGTCTTTTGATTCTCAAATACATATTCTTTCCAACACATGGAACATTCACCAGGAGTGAAATGCTTCATCTCAATTAACTACACATTTTAAATAAGGCAGTTCACAAAATGATCATGCTTCTGTATTTGCTGTCCAGGAAATACTGTTTTTGGTAAGAATAATCCTGGCTGTTGGAAGTGGAAGAGGGATAAACAATGTTATTCCTTAGGAAAGGCAGCCCTAGGAAGGATACAGCTCATAACAGCTTTCTGAAAGATGCCTCACAGTTGGTCCAATTGGATATCTGGAGAAGGGATATTGATAACACATATGAAGAATGAAAATATGAACGATGGATGGTGGCACATTCCTATAATCCCAGGGCTTGGGAGACTGATGCAGGAGGATCGTCATAAGTTTGTGGCCAGCCTGGGATACATAGTTCAAATCCAGCCTGAATTACGTAGTGAGACTCTGCCAAATAAGAAAATAAAACTAGCATTTTTCAGCCAAAATATAACATTAGTAAAAGTTAAAATGAAAAATAATATACAGTAATGAGAAGTGAAAATCTGGCATTCTTATACATTGCTAGTGGGGCAAGGAAATCCCTAAAATTTTTTTAGATAGCAATTTGGCAATACATACAAGGCCTCTTAGAATGTCTACATAGTCTTTGTAAAACTGCTGTATCCAGGAACTTACCAAGTACATTGGAGTGAATATACAAAGGCTTTCATGACGAAATTTTGTACAATTGTTTTAGAAGTTGAAAATAACTTTCAATGATAAGAAATCAATTAAATAAATTATGATAAATCAGTACTGTTAGAGTTTTTTGGTAATAAAAACAATTTGCTTCCAGTAAGGGAATACTTATTGCAACTGTAAATGGTACAAAAGGAAATTGGACTCTTACCTACGTGGTCATATTTCAGAAAAACCGTAAACAACAAAAAACAAAAAAAGATTTCAGAAGAAGTACAAGTACCCTTGCCATTAAGATCTTCCCAAAACTAGAATAGAATTATAAAACCAGAAAGTTCTTTAGCACCTAGCCACTTAGGATACAGAGTGTTTGTCTGTCATTACGAACTTGCCAACCCTAACTCAACCGTGTCTCAGGCGCTACATATCAAATTGCTTCTACCGGGCTGGGGGTTTAGCTCAGGGCTGGGGGTTTAGCTCAGCGGCATAAGCACCTGCCTTGCAAGCAGGCGGTCGTGAGTTCGATCCCCGGTACCGATAAAAAATGAAAGACAAAAAAAAAAAAAAAATACAATCAAATTGCTTCTACCTCACCTACTAACCAAACCAACTACTTTCCTCACCACTCTGTATTATTTAGCTTCTAAAAATCTAATTTCTCCCCACTCATGCCATCTCCTAGTTTATCTTCTTCCAGCTAGCCTTTTCCATGAGGTTAGTTTGTCTTTGGCTCCTATAATCACCAACTACATCTTTCTACATATTGTATAAATTCCAAAAAGATTACCACTGCTTGTATTCCCATCACCCCTGACTAGACAAGCTTTTGTGCCAGGCAATCTTATAGGGCACAGGTCATTTGAACATCCACATATCTACTTTCCTTGGAAAGGTCAGACATTAAAAGCCACAAGGTGAACCAAATTTGGCCCATAGTCATGATTTGTTTGACCTACACTTTGTAAGCCCACACAATGGGGAGATCAGAAAATCTCATTTAAAGTAAGAACTATTAGGTTTTCTTGAAAATCCAAAGATCTAACAGTTGGCAGAAGCTAAATGCTGACCTTCTTAAGATAAAACATACTATCTTCAGCTCTTTATAGTTTACGATATACCCCAATACCACCTATATTTGTCTGCTTACTCATATTATGCTACTTTCCTAGCCTTTATTGGCTCTTGAGTTTGTAATTCCTGAGTTAAATTTTTCCCTCTGCGTCAATCATTTGTGACCAGAATAGTATAATCAGGTGATAAGAAACACTTCCTTACTTATAAGAATATATATCATCTTGTTCTTTCAGCAGAGAGCTATGAACAGAAAACCTTTAGAAAAACAGCTACAGGCAATGCAGGGATGCTGATGTGAGGCTCACCCAGTGCACAAACAGGGAGAACTTACACGTTTTATCAACATCAATATGTATCATATAAATCAGTGCGTGTATCCCATTTTTGTAAAAAGCAAAAAAGTAAATTCATAGACAGGCACTGCTTGTTATTTTAATCTTAAATAACAAATGTGGAGGCAGTGAGAGAAAAAGCTCTATATATTCTAGCATCTTAAATAAGAAAAATGTTTTCTATTTCAAATCCATCCAAAGTCTCACCATAAAATCTCAACAAAAGTAAACACCTTTCAGTACCTATAGTGAGGACCCAGCGGTTTCTGCATAAATGAATTATATAAAACACCAACTACATAACTATTTCATACTCACCAGGATTTGGGTAGGTAAGTTTTTGTGTAATATATGACAACACAATAGAAATTAGTTATCTTTATATAATGCAACAAATATATACTTCACATAAATTTAAAACTACCATGTGTTTTAGTGTCATGTGATGAATACAAAAACCACGTAGTTAAAAATAGACAAACATGGAAAATTTTATGAATGAGTAAGCAAATAAAAAATGATCTCGGGAAAGACAGAGGCTGTCACTGAGTGGACAACGATGCCATCCAGCAGAGTGGGATAAATTGGGAATGAAAAGGGAGAGGGCAAGTTAGCAGCAACTATGGTGAAGTCACATGGAACTCTAGGATTAGATGGCTATAAATCATTATCTGAAATGGTTTTTAAAATGGACCAAAATAAAACCAAACGTGACCAGCCCTTTCACCTGCATCATTCATAAAAATCTTAAAGATCTGACAACAGGTACTTATGGTTCATTTGTTTCATTTCCTGGAACCTAGAATGAGCATCCAACTGAACAAGTTCTCTGTTCCTAAGTTCTTCATACCATCCACTTCACTAAATCTGGCCTTCTTCACAAGATTTAAGACTTTTGCTCTGTGTTAATCACTTCCTTGAAACCTTGGAAGTCAACAGCCAATGGCAGCAGGAGTTTCTGCCTCAGTCCATTCGCTGTTTGTTATGCTACATGCCAAATTCAGTTGATAAATCTGAAGACCTTCTGAATGTCAAAACTCTCCCATAAATCCTTTATTGGGCAGTGTTGCCTGAATCATCACACTGTATATCAGCATATAAGCGCCACATTGGGCATCACCATCTGTAAACAATATGCCTCAAAGTCTGCAGTGTCTCATAAGCCCTGAGGCTTCAACAGTGACACAATACTGGAAGGTAAAAAGACCTGGATTATCTCCTAACTGTCAATCCTGGAAGGACATCTGGGAGCCCAAGCTATTATCAAAAGGACCTTGCTCGCAAGTTTTCCATCCTTGTGTGCTCTCTGATAAGTAGAAACAGTTCCACAGGTGACTGCCTTGGTCATCCGATCTTCATGAGTCAAATATCACCTAGCAGGAGGAATTCACTCTTCAGTAGTTTCCAGAATGTGCTGTGGTTTCTGAAGTGCTGTTTCTGAAATGCACCAGCAGAGGTTTTAGCTTAACCTCACATTCACTTACGACCTGGGTGAGTCTATTTCGGATTCTTTATGTTAAGGCACTTTTGTCTCCATTTCTGAAAAGAACATAAGAGAGGCATTTATTTGTTTCTGAGATAACACAATCCCATCAACATTAAAAATGTCCTGTTCCCCTTCGGTCACTTTCTTCAGTAGTTTTCTGGAGTTCCTGGGCTCGTGTACTTCCTTCACGGGGTCTTCAGCATTGCTGCCAGATATTTTTGGAGAATGATGCCCAACTTGTTGAAACTGTGCAAGTGCAGGATTCAGAATTATCAAAACAAAAACCGAGACTCAACTGCGGCGTGTTCTCTATTTCCACCCCTGAATTTGTGCACACATCTGTTTCACTGTTGTGATGCCATGAATTTATTATAACTACTTCTCCTTTTAGATAGTGAATTTAGAAGGAAATTTTGTGTATGTCTTAAAAACAATATGTGAGTAGTGAGATTCAGATAGCAAAGGATGTCCAGAAGAAAATGAAAGGATATAAATTAAGGTTAATAGTGACTATCCCTAAAAGAGGACACAGAGTAATTTAACATTTTTTCCTTTTCATTCATTTATCCTTCTGATCTAATCTGAAGTAGGGATGTATCAATTTTATAGTTTAGGAAAAATAAATCAAATAAATATAATGAAATGCAATCAATATTTTTCACACTTGAAATATTTAGAGCCACAAAGCAGAAAAGTAATATTTCCTGAGCTATAATGCAAGGCTTTATTAAAAATATAACTGGACCCTTCTTTCTCATCTCCATTTTAGTGGAGGCCACCAGAACAGTGAGCATTAAAAGAGGTGTCACCTCTGACACCTTGCAAAGCAGGTGTTAGAAGACTGATTTTTCCACCTTGAGCCAAGCACCATGACAGGAGTACAAAAAGATTTGTAGGAGAAACCAAAAAACAGAATTAGGAGAATGTTCTCCACCATGTCACTGTGTATTCCCTCCTTCCTCACTGAGAAGAAAGAAGGATGATCTCCACTAGCTGAAGCCTAGAGAAAGGACTTACAGGAGGACATTCAGAAACTTGAAAGGAATTTCTTAGAAGAATGTGGTGAGCCCAGAGAGCTGGATTCCAACATACCCAAAAGAATCTAGTATGTGATGCAGAAAAAGCCCAGGCTCACAGGAAGTAAGCAAGCTTGCACCAATAGAGAAGGCTATCCCACCCCACCCCAACTAACTGGCTTCAATCAGAGAAATCTGGGACTATGGGGTAGAAATCAGGGGTATATTAAGGAAAGAAATAAATTAAATTATAAGATCCAGCTGGAAGAAAGACACCAGCCTGTGACCCTTCTTTACCACCACAGATTTCCAGCGCAATCTATGGGAGAAGAAGTTTTAACTTCAAATGAAGTTCTCAGTTTTGGTTATCCCAGTGTACTGAATAGTAATCACTAAAAGAAAACTACTCTAATGGCTCAAAGCGAATGGAAACATTTCGTTTTCTGAGTATAAGAAAACCCCAGAGTTAAATCTCCCAGGTTAGATTGTGATATGAAAAGAAGGAGAATAAATTTGCTTATAATTCTACCCTACGGAGTTCTGTTTGCTCATATTACTGAAATTCCCACATGCATCACATTGTTGTTTGCCGTAACGAAGTTACGGAGTACACGATAATCTGCATTAAGCATAGCTTCTTTACCAGAGCTCCTGGGAAGTAATTTGCCCAAGTCTGTTCCCGCAATTGTTCTCTTTCTCCACAACAAATGATGTTTGTGTTACAGGCAGTGGGAACCAAGGAACTGGTTCTGTTGCCTGTGCAACCAGCTTTTGCTCAGCCTCTAGCTGCTCAGAATAAAATGTGTGGTGCACTTCTGACAAATGTGCCTCTGCAGACGGCAGGTGCTCTGAGTAAAATCTCATGCCAGCTTCCTGACGCGGTTCCTACTCTTTCCCCCTTGTTTTCTTTTATCTTGTTGTATTGTATGTATATTTGCAAACCACCTCATGCTTTTCATGTAATATTATGAGACAACAGATACATTTGTCATAAATCTTAGATTACATAACGTATACCAGGATTAATCTTTCATGTAGGTTAACTGTGTTCTGATGATTATGAAGGTGCCAGGGTCTTGTATTGCCCTACGAACTTCGATATGAGCACCAGTTATTATTGTGTCATGTGTGATTAAGTTGATAGAGAAATCTAATTAATGGTAGATCTGACAGTGAAGTTTTCTCTTTATTATTAGCCTGAGGAGGAGGTGGGAGGCAGAGAATAATGTCCTGAAATTATTTTAGTTCACTTCTAAGTACTTCTAAATAATGCTATCTATACCTAAGCCATTTAATTTTAAAAGAACAAGTACTATTTCTACTTGACAATATTTTTTATTTAGATTTACTATTTATTTATTTATTAAGATTATGTGTTTGTATGTGCATGCAAATGTTTTGATTATTTAGAATGTGGACCAATTAGAATTTTTACTTCAAAACACAGTGTTAGCACAAATGATCACCTGATAAATCCAATAAAGAGTAAATATTTCCAGCAAAGATATGGGGAGGGGGACCCATATATACTATTGGTGACAATGGGAATGAGTATAACCACTATGGACATCAGTATAGAGGTTCCTCAAAACACTAAAATTAAAAATGGGCATCGTGGCACATGATTGTTATTCTAGCACCCAAGAGACTGAGGCAGGAGGATCACCAAGAGTCTGAGGCCAGTTTTGGCTACACAGTGAGTGAGACCCTGTCTCAAACAAACAAACATCCTAAAATTAGAATTACTATACAATCCAGCTATACCATTCTTCAGCATTACCCACAGGAGTTAAAGTCAGCACATTATAGAGGCAACAACATAACCATGTTTATCATGGCACAATTCCCAGTAACCACATTGTGAAATCAGCCTAGATGGCTATGAATGGATAAAGAACATATACCACACATGCACAATGGAGTTTATTCAACCAAAAAGAAGGTTAAAAGTATGTCAACTTCAAGAAAATGTATGGAAATAGAGGCCATCTTATCAAGCAAAATAAGCCAGACACAGAAGACAAGTATCATGTTTTGCTCATATGTGGAGTTTGGAAAAAGAATAAAAAAGGATGACATGAAAGTAGAAAAGTGACTTTTAGAGAAGAGGAAGGGATTTAGGGAGAGGTAAACACGAGCAAGGCATGTTATACCCATGCATGAAAATGCCACAGTGAAACCCATTGCTCTATAAAATAAATATGAGCTATTTTTTTTTAAAAAGGTGAAGCAGTAATCTAATACATTAGTCAGAAGGAAAATAGTAAAGAGAGATTTTAACGTTTCCAAATAAGGGAGCAAAACACCAGAGATCTCAGAGATAAGACAAGTGACAAAAAAAAAGAAGAAAAGAAAGAAAAGAAAAAGAAAGAAAGAAAGAAAGAAAAGGCCTTAATTGCAGAACCCCAGATAAGTCTGAAACTCAGGGGCAGACATAGGAAAGAGGGTAGGAGAATGGGGAAGGGATGGAAATAATAGGTTAATTAAAATTTTTCTGCTAAACCTTATTCCAGAAGATGGTAAGAGACACACAGAAAGAAGAAAGACAACAAAAACCAACAGAGGAAACAATTGTACAAGACAATCACATCCAAAAACTATTTAAATAAAAGTGTAGTATGGTTTTGAGAACTGAAGAACAGTATCTTAGTTACTTTGTCTTTGCTAGAACAAAATACCTGACACCTACAAGTTAAAGGAGGAGAGGTTTATTTTTACCAGGTTTTGGTCCATAGTCAGCTGATTTCAAGACAGAGGGGAGATGACAGAGGAGAAGCAGTTGTTGACAAGAATCACAGAGCTATCAACAGAGAAGATAGATAGAGACAGACAGACAGACAAACAGACTGAGAGTATATGATAGGATATAGATCCTTCCAAGCCAGGCCCACAGTGACTACCTCTTCCCACCAGGCTTAATTTCTCAGCATCACACCCAGCTATAAACCCATCAGTGGACCAATCTGGAACCACATGCCTAAGATCCTGTGGCTCCCACCTATGGCCACATGAGTTTTTGGGGGGATATCTGCGTATAAGCCATAACAAATAGCTAGGAAGAAACTGCATTAAACTGGATATCAGGATAATTTCGGGGTTTGATTGGTACGAAGTTTGAAACTGAATTTATAAACCTAACCTGTTACTTTGCCCAGACTGCGTAGTATTCACTTAGTCCTAACCACATAAATACTGTGTATTAATTTTAATCTTCTGAATTAGCCTATGAACCAAGCTCAGGAAATTTAAAAATGCTGCAAACAGCTGAAAATGTCAGCAGTGCTGCCAATATACAAGTAAAGGCTAACGGGAGATGAGGGAGAGAGTGGAAAGGTGATGTGGGGGAAGCCTCGGCGCTGGAGTGCCTCCTTTGTGGAAGAAAATAGAAGACAATTATTAACAGCACAGACAGCACAGCCATCAGCTCCCTGGCTTATGAATTGCTTACCTCATGCAAGTTATATAACAGTTGTGTGCCTCAGCGTCCAAATCTGAAAAATGGAGGTCCTAATCTGTTCCACAGATCTGATGTGAATGAATCACTCTACGTAAAGGGCTTAGATTCAAGCCTGGCATACTCTAAGCACTTACCTGTTTAATATTATCACCATTATCAGTTATGAGATGTTGTCTTACTGAGTAGAGGAAATCATTTAAAATAACAATTATTTTAAACTGAAAGAACACAGAGGAAAAAGAGCTCAGCTTCAGCTATGAAATATTTTTGAATTTCTCAGAAATTCTAGTAGTAAATAATGTCTAAAGTTGATGTTTGAAAAAACTACCACTGTTTTTATTACTTAAAGATGGGAAGGTAACCATTAGGAACACTGAAACCAGAAATGGTTACAAACCCTGACTGTTTTTCTAATCAAATAAAGAAATGAACTGTTATTCCTAAAATATAAATTTATCAAAATTGAATTGTGTAAAAGCTGAAAGCCCAAAATTCTAACATATGCAGCTGAATCTATTCTTTCACAAATGAAAGCAGCCTGGCAGATTTATCTGAAAGTGAAAAACTGTCTCTCAGCCTGTATTTCCCCAAGTCTTTCTCACACTTTCCCTGGTGATAGCAATGCCACACCTCTTGGCAATAAGATCAAACCTTGGGGACGTCTGATATTAATGTCCTATGTCACATTTTCAAACTCCACAAAATTACACTTGGCCTACAGCCCAATTCCATTCAAGCTCACGAGGCTGTCTTTCCAGGTCCACCTTGCAGACACAGCTTTGAACCATAGCTGCCAGCTCTCTCATTTCTTTACCTAGCAATGCTTCGAAGGTTCAGTGCTTGAAATCTGCATTCTTTCTAAAACACACCTTCTGGGAATATTAGCTTAATACCTCTGAGAAGAACCGAAATACCAAAGGTACATATTAAATGTAGTTCGTCTTCATTTTAGTGACATGATGTGTCCTTTTCCCTTATATACAGCTTTTCTATAGAAAAGAACATTTTTGACCGTTGCTAAGGACCTATTCTCTGCTAGTAGTTGACAAAGTAGTTTGATGGATAAATTAGATAATAATGTAATGGAATATAATAAATCTTATGATGAAGGTTAACATCAGATTCTGCTAGAGCAAAATAGACAAGATTAAATCACCATAGAAAGAGGAGAGTATTATGAAGGCCTTTGAAGGAGAGACTAGTAAAAGTGAAAAAGGAGGGGAAAACAGAGGGAGAAACATAATAAGGAGCCAAAATAAGAGAGCACATTCTGGGAAGGGTTTATATGGGAAATTGTCAGGCAGTGTTCTGAGAGGACAGAAGGAGGCCAGACATTAAAGGAAAGACCTTTATGATACGCTAAGGACTGTCCATTTTTTCTATAAGTCACAAAGAAAAACATTGCAATATTTTCCACAGAGAAATCACATAATCCCTTTATTTTATGAAGATTTCTCTGACTATAAAAGATAGACCCCAGAAGGAGAATAGGAAGATCAGTGAAACAATTAACTGAACCCTTCCTAAGTGGGTCTCTTCAGCCCTGGGCCCCATCTCTTCTTACTGAAGCCACCGCTGGAATATGTGTCACTGCCCCACACTCTCCCCACGGATTCCTGAGGCTTTGGGGCATCAAAGTGGCCAGGCATTCACAGGAGTACAGCCTGGAGTCACCAGGACTCAAGTCCCTTCAACAACAGCGGGTAAAAACTGAGAAGTCAGTGCCTCCCGCCTCGTAGTCCAGATGGAAAGTTCCTGCTGAACTGAGCAATGTGATCTGTGGTGGTGGCCAATCTAATAAGGTGACCCGTGCTGACTTTCCCTCCTTTTCATTTCTCCTCCTACTCCTTACAATGAGCTACTCAGACAAACCTGAACGCAAGCCTGTGTTCCAGATTCTGCTATCACTGAATATAAGGCTGAAAGTTATCCACATAAATGCATGAGAAAGTCAAGTGAGCCTGAAATAAAGCACAGCCAGAGGGATGTGGATGAGAAAAGGCTTTCTCCTCTCACTTTGGGTCTGAGGAATGAGGTGAGATAAGCCTGGGTCCAGCAAGGCTCCGGGTGTCAGTGCAGGTGGTGAGGCAGCTGGCGATGCTGTGGAAAGTTGTACGGGATGGGGAGAAGTTAAGATTGTGGAGGATGAAGGAAAGGTGTCTGCATTTAAAAAAAAAAAGAGGAAATGTAGTTCTTGATATATTCTAGATAAATTTCTTTTATAGTTATGTGGATCTTTGAACATGTGGTGTCTGCATTGGTTTTAAACAATCAAGCGGCATATATCCTGCATTATATATATATATATATATATATATATATAATGGTTATGTCTAAATGTCTCCCCAAAGCCTAATATGTGGCAAGGGGCTTTTTGCAGAGGTGGCTGAATCTACATGTGTGCTGCTGGGATTAAAGTGCACAGTCAGTAAATCGGTCCAATAATTGCTTTGGCACAGTTCTGGCTAAGATGAAGGGTGTGAGTGCTGCACCCGCCCTAGGGCAGGTAGTCTGCATGCAATGTAAGACACAAAAAGTTTTGTCTCTTCTTTTTGTCACTTTTACTGTCTTGTGGGCACCATGAACTGTTCTCTGTGATGGCACTCTGCCATGTGCCACCCAATCTCAGAACCAGTGGATTACAAACTGAAGTCTCTATAAACTGTGAGCTGAAAAAACACATCCCCCTTGAACGTGGGTGTTGAGTGTTTTGTCTCAGCAATGAGAGAAAAGTAGCTAAGAATATATAACTAAGAGATATAATGTTCTTAGCCATTATATTCTTTATATGTATATATACATCTCTCTAATTATGTATCTCTATCTCTCAGTTATATATATATGTATATATATATATGCAAGGACCAAAGATGTAGCTCAATATGTACTTACAAGAAGTATTGACACAGGGTCCAAAAAAGAAAGAGTTTTTGAGAGGGAAGTTTTGCAAGATATATACAAAGAGATCCTATAGATAAGAACTGAACAGGATGTATTAGATTGATAAACAAGAATTCATTTTTACTTTGGCAAACTTATTTCAGTGGAGAGATACATGCAGAAGCCAAAGACCTGTGTATTAGAGGAAAATTGGAGGATCATGGGAGTCACCATTCCGTGAGCTGAAGGCAGATAGGTAGGCGGTAGATGATTGATACAGATAGATAGACAGATAGACAGGTAGATATAGAACCTGTTCACTATTTTAAAATTCAGACAATAGAGGAAAGTAGAAATGTTTATTTAAAAAATCACCATTGATCCTATCCATAGATATAACTGCTAATACTTGGTTGGCCTCCCTGTACACATTTTGCTAACCATATCCATACACTGAATAAAAATTTGATAATAGATTATACCCCATTTTATAATGTTTATATGACATGCCAATGGGTAACTAATGTCTCTCCACGTCCATAAATGTATATCCAAATATTATTTTTAACAGCTGTGTAGATTGCACTATAGGAATGAATCACAATTGATATAAACAATACTCTGTTGAAGGAAATAAAACATTTTTGTTTTGGCAATCCTGTAATACAACTATAAACATTTGCCATTTACTTAGGATCAATTTCTAAGAGACTGACTGAACCAAGGGCTGTGTTTGTTTTGTTTAAAGATCCTGCTAGAACTATGCACCTGAAAGCTTTTACTAAAAGCGATTCCTGAAAGTATTACTTCCATAGAGGTGTCTGCCCATTTGATTTAAAAAATAGCACCTTGCTTTATTTTCTGTGGGCTTCTCATTAATAATGTCAAGTATCGTCAACATTTTCACTGGACATTCTTGATGAATTGCCTGTTAATGATATTTTCATCTTGATACTTCAATACCTTTATAGGTTCAAGGTATTTCACTTCTGAGTGCTGTGGATGTGGAAAATATTTTCCAAGTCATCTCTTACCTTTTGACTTCATTTTGGGAGGCTTTCAAGCTGTTTTTTATTTTACTAGTTTTGGAGAGTACAAAACAAAACATAGAGATGTACACAAAGAGAAACAAAATCTCATTCCTTTTCCATCCAATTTTAAGTCAATGGCAACCAGTGGCAAGTAAAAATATAGTTGTATATTTTCGAATATATGTCAAAATTACCTATTTTTATATTCAAGTTATTTTTTAACCTATAGCTTTTTAATGCCATCCTTAGGAGAACTTTTTAAAACTATAAATGTCCATCTTTGCTTTTTTAAAATATTTTTAGGGTTTACATTAAAATTTTTAATCTGTTTGAAATTTGTCCTAGTATTTGATAAAATTTATTAATCTGACTTTTTTTGCCCAGCAGACTGAATAATAGTCAATCACATTATCAAGTAATGATTAATTACCAGTACTATAGTTTTTCCTTTTCTCAATAATATGAAGTAAACCTGTTGTCAAGACTAAATTCTTATATATGTTTTTGAACTTTCTATTCTGTTATTTGTTTGGTGATGGTACTATAGTATTCTAACTAATGGCACTCTGAATTTTTAAAAATCAGAATCCAATTAACATTTTTGGTAGGAATAATATTCTATTCTATTAAAATAATCTTTAACCATAAGAAAAACTAACATTATTACTAATACTCATGTATCATATACCAGGATATATCTTTTACATAGATCATCTCTACTCTTCATAGTACTCAGTGATATAAAAAATTAAGTATCATCCCCAGTTCACTTTTAAAAACATAATAATTTATTAACTACTAGTTGGATATCAGGAACTAGTCTAAGAGAAATTCTCACAATAGATCTATAAAGGAGGTGCCTGTTATCTCCATTTTGTAGACAAAACTAGCATGAAATGAGGTTAAACTATTTGTTCAAAATCACTCAGTTACCAAGGGGCAAGCTGGGATTCAAATCCAGGCAGCCATGTTTCAACTCACTGTTCTGTTAAAATTTTTAAAATGATAATAAAAATACATCTTTAAAGCATTCAACTACCATTTTTTCTCAAGAATTTTGTTGGTTATTTTCCCCTAAATCAATTCACAGGATCTCTATAATATATTTTAGAGATATATGTCTTTTCCATATGACATGTCAAATTTTTGGCACTCACCTTTAAAATCTTTACAGTATAGGAATTTTTCACCACATAAAAATAATTCATCTTTATGAGGTAGAACATGTCTACCTTGATGTTTTTGGCTTCCAGGTTTTCCCCACACATTAAGGTTATACATATTTTTCCTCTTCATATTCTTTTCTTTTTGGGGGGACAGGTTCTCACTATTTAGTACAGCAGGCTTAAACTCACTTATGCAGCCAAGGCTGGCCTCAAACTCACAGAAATTCACCTGCTTCAGCCCCCCAAGTGCTAACATCACAGGTGCATGCCACCATGCCCACCCTTATTCTCCAACATGTTGACAAATAAATAATTTTTAGGCTAAAAATGAAATGACATTTTTACATTTATTAGTTTTTATATGTACTCTGATCTTTTGTCTGAATATTTTAGATTGTTCACTATGCCAATTCTCTACTACCACCCAGTTACTAAATGAGTTAAATTCTAGCATTTTTGAGATAAATGTCAATAACTCAGAGCAAGTCCTCCACATTACCTAGGAATAGCAAAGTTGTTGTTTATTCTCTTATTAACACTAATTATTCAATTTTATTGTACTATTAACCAAATCTTTAAATACAAATAATTTAGTAAAGAAAAATAAATTTACTATTTTCTTAATACAATGATATTAGATTTTACTATATTAGTTGTTATAAAATCTTATCATACTTAGGTGATTTCTCCTTACTAGTATTTTATTTGGAAGATTTTTTCTTTCATAAAATTTTATTTTAAAATATATCATGTGTACACATAAGAATAACAAAATAAACACAACCACACATCTTTTTACAGAAATTCAAAATTACTAATACCTTAGACAAACACTCTGCTCCTCCTTGACCATTCTCATCCTCAACCTGCCTATTCAAGAGGTAAATGTTATCTATAATTTTTGTTAACTGTGCTCTTGCTCTTCTTTAGAGAATTATGAACTAATTCAAAATAACTGCTTTGTTAACTCTGAATTCTGTATCGATAGAGTGTTGTTTTTCTGACTTGCTTTGCAAGCAACATATTCCTGAAATTAGTTTGTTATCACATCTAGATAACATGCAGTCATTTTACTGCTGTTAATTGTACAGGTGGTAACAGCAGATTGTTATGGCTCATATCTAGATGTTCCCCTAAGGCCTCATGTACTCATAAGTGGGGCTGTTTGGAGATGGCCATGTGAATCTAGATTAAGGGTGTGATATTGGGATTAATGGTGCATGGTACTGAATTGGTCCACTAATTGGTTTAGCATAGTTCTGAGTGTGCATAATAGGAAACCTATTATGGTATCACCCTTGGTGTGGGTGGCACCATGCAAAAGACTGGAGCCTAACAGGGATAAAATGGAGTGCTTGCTGCTTCCTGCTTCCTGCTTGCTGATTCCTGCTTCCTGCCCGTCACACTATGAACCGTTTCTCCTCTATGATGCCCCTCTGCCATGCAATCTTGCCTTAAAAATTTTTCTCTATTAACTTGTGGGTGTTGAGTACTTGGTCCCAGCAATGAGAAAAGCAAAAGCATGGCTGTTTCTATTTGTGAACTCTCTTGCTTTTGTATCTGCTGGTGTCCATCGGCAAAAGTTCCCTAGGCAAAGATGGGTAAAGTTTGGTTGTGTACTATCTACCATTTAATAACAAGTTCAACTCAACAAATCAGTTTATCTGTTTATCAATATATTAATTTATCCTTATACCAAATAAATACTGTTTATTAAGTCTTGATATCTGTTAAGAAAATACTCTTATACTTTGTTAATATCTTTATTACTGGATCTTTGTTCTTCTGTTAGATTTTTAATCAGCTAGTTTAATAAATTCAAATTTTCATTGACAATGCACAATCAATTCTAATCTATAAACTTTTTGTTTACTTTAGTGCCTTCTAAAAAGGTTATAATTTTCTTTACAAAATTTTGCAAATTTTCATTTAGAATTATTTCTTGCATTTTATATTTTTCTTGTTATTGTCCATTAAGAAGGTACCTCTTTTTTTCAGCTATAGCTTTTTTTTGCTGCTATAAAGAAAAAAAAAATTTACTTACTAACTTGTTTCTATAACTTTATTAAACTCCTCACTAATCCTAATTATTTTTCTGAAGTTTCTTGGTTTGGAAGTGGTAATATAAAGGTTGTTTTAACAATAATTCCCCTGAGGATAATAGTTTTTTCCCTCTTAAATTCCAAGCATGATGGAGTGAAGTATTTAAAGTTCTAAAGGAAAAACAGCTTTCAACCCAGATTAGTATACCTCACACAACTATCTTTCAAAACTGATAGAGAAATAAGATACTTCCATGACAAGAACATCTGTGAAAATTTATGAACACCAAACCAGCACTCCACAATGTTCTGAAAGACACTCTAGAAAGAGAGAATAAGGACTACAGCCCCATGAACCCAAACAGAAAGAATCTACCAGGAAAGGCAAACAATTAGAGGGAGGAGAACAAAAAGGGAGGAAACAGGAAACATCATTAACAGAAAAATAACATGACAAGGATAAGTCAATACATTTCAGTTATAACCATCAATGTTAATGGTCTCAGTTAACCAATCAAAAGACACAGATTGGTAAAATAGATCAAGAAGCAAGATCCAACAATATGATGCATATAAGAAACACGTAATTCAATAAGAAATTCATAGACTGAAAGTCAAAGGATGGAAAACAATACTCCATGCAACAGGAACCCAGAAAAAAGCAGGGGCAGCTATTTTATTTAAAGACAAAATGAATTTCAAACCAAGGCTGATTAGGAGAGATAATGAAGGTCCCTACATCCTTGTACAGGGAACAATTCAAGAGCAAGAGATAACAGTCATAAAATATACATACAACAAATACTAGCACACCCAATGTTTGTTAATATAAAACAAATATTAACAGATATGAAAAACTAAATAAGCATTAATACAATTGTATTGGGAGATCTCAATACCCCACTATCACAAAATACAGATCAACTAGACAAAAAAATCAACAATGAAATATTAAAATTGAACTAAGCTTTTGAACAAATGAACTTGGTAGATGTCTACAGTCTTCCACTACACATCACAACACACATTCTTCTCAGCTGCTCAAAGGACAATCTCCAAAATAATCACATACTGCCTCATAGAATATGCATAAGTAAATGCAAAGGAAGTGAAATTATCACTGGCATATTATCAGACAATAGCACAATAGAATTGGAGATCACTGGCAAAAGAAACCACAAGAACTTCATAAACACATGAAAATTAAATAGCATCCTCCTGAACAACCGATGGGTCACAGATGAAATTAAAGAAGAAATTAGATAGTTTCTACAAATAAGTGATATTGATGATACAACATACTGGAACAAAATGAAGGCAATCCTAAGAGGGAAATTTATACCAGTGAATGCTCATATCAGGAAAACAGAGCAAGTACAAATGTACAACTCAATGCTGAACTTCATACTTCTAGAAAAAGAAGAGCAGGCAAGGCCAAACGTGCATATGAAAAAGGAAATTATAAAGATCAGAGCAGAAATTAAGACATTGGCGTCTAAGAAAAGCATACAAAGAATCGATGAACTGAAGAGTTGGTTCTCTGAAAGATTAAATAAAGTTGACAAACCCTTATCCCACCTAACCAAAAAAGGAAAGAAAAACTCAAATCCATGCAATTAGGAATTAAAAGAGTGAAATCACAACAGGTGCTGCAGAAATCCAAAAGATCATCTACTTTGAAAATGTGTATTGTCGCAAGATGGAAAATGCAGAAGAAATGGGCAGATTCCTAGATATAAAGACTACCAAAGCTGAATCAAAAACATATATAGATTCTAAATAAACCATTATCAATCAATGAAATCAAAGATATAGTTAAAAACCTATCAACAAAGAAAAGCGTAGGCCTTTATGGATTCACTACTGAATTCTCTAAGAGAAGACCTAATACCACTACTTCTCAAACTCTTTAATGAAATTGAAAGAGAAGCAATACACCCAAACTCATTCCTGGAAGCAAACATTACCCTTGATGCCAAAACCGTATAAGGACCCAACTAAGAAGAACTACATGCCATTCTCCCTAATGAATGTAGATGCAAAAATCCTAAGATACTGGCAAACAGAACGCAACAAATCATCAAGATTATACACAGTGACCAAATAGGACTCATCCTGGGGATACAGGGAGAGCTCAACATATGTCAATCAACAAATGTAATACACCATTTTTAACAGAGCCAAGCACAAAAATCATATCATCATCTCAACAGATGCAGAAAAAGCTTTTGACAAAGTCTATCACTCATTCATGGAAAAATACCCTATGGAAAATTGGAGTAGACAGTCTTTATTTCAATCTAATAAAAGCCATCTATCATAAACCAACAGCCAACACCTTACTAAATGGACAAAAACTGAAAATTTTTGCTCTAAAATGAGAAACAAGACAAGGATATTCACTGTCTCCACTCTTACTCAACATAGACCTGAAAACTTTAGCCAGGAAAATTACAAAAGAAAGAAATAAAAGAAATAGCAACCGGAAAGGAAGAAGTTAAATTATCATTATTTGTAGATGGCATGATACTTTACATAGAAGACCCCAAAAACTCCACTAAAAAACTGCTAGATTTAGTAAGTAAATTCAGTAGCACAGCTGGATACAAAGTCAGCACTCAAAAATCAATAGATTTCCTGTATATGAATAACGAAGTCACTGAGAGAAAAATTAGGGGGGAACAATAGCTTTCACAACAGCATCTAAAAAGTGAAATATCTTGGAAACAATTTAATGAATAGAAAGACCTCTACATTGAAAACTACAGTACTCTGAAAAAGGAGATTGAAGATTGAAGAGGGTGTCAGAAAATGGAGCAATATTCCTTGCTCTTGGGTAGCAATGGTCTATATTGTGAAAACTTAAATACTTCCAAAATTGTCATACAGATTTATTGCAATTCTGATCAAAATTCCAATAGCGTATCTCATAAAATTAGAAAAAACTATCCTAAAATTCATTTGTGACCAAGGAGATCTAGAATAATAGCAATGGCAAATCTGGGCAACAAAGGTAAGGCAGGGGCAGCACAATCCCTGACTTGAAATTATACTAACCCTAACCCTTCTCCACTGGTAGTGGTAGTGCTGACTGTTGCAACCACAGTGGAAATCAGCATGGAGATTCCTCAAAAAACTAGGATTGGGGACCCCATTTAACCCACCTAGCTTCCTGATGAGTATCTTTCTGAAAGATTTAAAATCATCATGCCAAGTGATATATGCCCATCCATGTTTATAGCAGCACACTTTGTAATAGATGGATCTTGGAAACAACCCAAAGGCCCATCACCTAAGAAAAGGGTAAAAAAGATGTGGTCTTTTTATACAATGTAGTACTACTCAGTCAGAAAAAAAGGATATATTGGAGACTTTCATAGATAAATAAATGCAATTTTTGAGACTTTACTCATAAATGAACTAAACCAGGCACACATGGGCAAACATCATATTGTCTCTCCAGTGTGAGAAACTGAAAGAGTAAAAAAGATCCAAAATGTATGATAGATATTGTAAAATGGGAAAAAAAAACTTTTCAAAAGGAAACTGGAATGGAGGAGAGGAGAAAAGAAGAAAACAACAGCAATAACAATTGTACATATATACGTATATATATGTATACATACATATATACAAGATAGTTAAGATATTCTGTACTACTAATTTCTCTTAGTTCAATGAAAAGAAAGCTTTGTGCTAACATTTTTTGTACAATTAAATGTCTATATCTTGTACTCTGAGTAGCTAATTTAAAGATAACCATACTCAATGTATTAACCATTGTTACCCTCCTATTATCTTATTTTGCAATTTTGATTTTTTCTCTTTAATAAAAAAGTTTCCAAGCATGGCAGTGCACACCTACAGCCCCACCTATTGAGGAAGATGGGCAGAAGGATAACTTGAGCCCATGAGTCCAAGACCATCAGGGAAATATAGTGAGACCCCATCTCAAAAAACTGGATGAAATAAATTCTTATACCACAGAGGAGGGGGTCACTGCAGTGTGAGGACCTCGGATACAATATCTGAAAGAACACACTTTCATTCTTGTGGCTTGAAATGAAGATTTGGAGAATTATGTCATTAAGCATGATGCTTGCTATAGTTTTTCACTGTGAAAGACTTTTATTATTTTTTAAAATTGCCTTTTTATTACTATGCTGCTAAAAGCATTCTCCCTCATTATTTTAATTGTGAAGCATTATTCAATTTTCCAAGCACATTTATGTTATTTTTATTAGCATGTTTGTCATACATGGTGATTACATTCATTGTAAGGAGTAGGTACATGGACATAGAGTTTCTTAAGGATTTTTATTATCCTTTCCCTATCAACTCTAATGTATTTGTTAGCTATTGTTTTTCTCCTGTGTCTGTTAATAAGGTTAATTACATTGATTTTAGTTAAACCAACCTTGCATTCCTGGGATAAACCCAGTTTAGCAATGATGCATAATTTTTACACAATGCTAGGTTCAGTTTGCTAACATTTAGCTTAGAAATTTTTCCATTTGTAATCTAGACATATTAATCTATAACTTTCCTTTCACGTTCAGTCTTCATTTGGTTTGCAGTTAAGGAAATACTAGGCTCATTTAAAAAAAAAGACAAACATCCTCCTTTCATTTGTTCTCTTATTGTGTGTAAGAACAGAAAAAAATTGTTTCTTTTCTTTTTCTTTTTTATTTTTCAGATGATCAGGAAGACTTTACTGGGAGGGCCATACCGATAGTTTCAGGGACTACAGCAACAGGATCCTACAGAAAGGAGACGAAGATTAAGTTCAACTCCCAGAAATGGCTTATTGAATTTTGGGTGTCAATATCCTAAAAACATGTAGATAGTTTTCTTTGTAAGATGGTCAAATGTTAACTTCATAACCTATTTTTGTTTTGTTTTATTTATTTTTATTTTATTTTATTTTATTTTATTTTTTTTTTTTTTTTTTTTTTTTTTTTGTCTTTTTGAGACAGGGTCTCGCAATGCAGCTCAGGCTGGCCTTAAGATCACTTTGTAGTCCAGGCTGGCCTCGAACTCACAAGAATCCTCCCATCTCAGCCTCCCGAGTGCTGGGATTATAGGCATGAGCCACCACGCCCAGTGCATAACCTATTTTTTTAACTATACAACTAAGTGGGCTCTTTGCTAATTAAGCTAGTCTTGGCTTTTTTGTACTTTGTTAAAAATTAATCAATTTCAACAAACTTTCTAATTTACTAGCAGAAAACTGTTCATAATATCATTTGGTATTTATCAGTTGTGTGATATCATATCTAATGTTATTATTTGATCTTTCTCTTCCTCTCTATTTCTATCTATATCTCTCCCAACCTCAATTGAGCTTGCCAGATCTTTGACGTTACAGGCCTTCTCAAATAATTAACTAAGTGAAATAATAAGCTATGGTGAACCCTATAACTTTACTGCTTAGGTTAAGACATAGTGTGTTACCCGTGGAGGTTCCACATCGTTACTCCTATGGCAACGACTTTGTCACTATCCTTTAAACTTTTACCCCACAGCACTTTGACCTTACAGAATAAAATGACACTTTACCAACATTTAAATCACATGTAAGTAAAATTGTATAGTATTTTTCAATTTGTATGTCTCCTTTCATTCAACATTTTCAAGATTTATCCAGTCACTGTGTGTTTATAGGAGTTCATTCGGTGCTTAATTATAACAGAATATATTAATCCATCCTACTTTCAAAAATAAATTTTTGATTTTCCAGTTTCAAGCTATTATATGTAATGCATCTCTACCATTTTTGATCTTGGTATTCATGCATTTAACTTTCTCCAGAATAAATCATTACAATAGATGTAATTACAATGGATGGGCTTTTAGGTATGCATATATCAAATATTTTTCACTAATGATCAAGTGTTTTGTAAAATAATTACACTATTTACACTTGTACAATCAGAGAATTTTTGTCTCCTAAAAAAAGACTTCTCTTTCCTTCCTGTTTGTGCTGAGCCTTTATGGTCCATGTGTGATATAACATTTTTTCTGCATTAGGCGTGAGGTGGAGTATTTTAAAAATAAGATTATTGGCCATTTGGGTGTTCTCATTTAATTTTTTATTTTGATTTTGATTTATATATTCTGAGTTGAAGTTCTTTCTCAATTACATGTGTTGCAAATGTTTCCTAGACTGTGACTTTTTTCATGATTAAAAGCTCTTAATTTTAACAAAGACATCAATCATTACTTTAGTAATGAACTTTTGGTAACATGTTTATACAATTTTTTTCCACCTCCAGGCAAATTAAGATACTCTCTTATGTTATCTAGTAAAACACATAGCTCACCTTTTTTACATTTAGGTCTGTAACTCCCTTGGATTTCATTTTTTGCATAGATTGTAAAAAATCAATTTTTTCTCTTTTTCATAAACATTTCTATTTTTTCAGCACCACTTATTGAATAGGCTCTTTCCTCTACTCTTACATTACTACTTTTATCACTTTAGGGATTTTCTACTCTATTATTTTAACTGTATACAGCACACAAAGACCTGGAATATCTCATTGTTTTGATTACCACAGCCTTATAATAAACCTTGTTTCTGATAGAAGTCCTCTCTCCTTGATGGCTTCTTCCTCCCCCTTTATCTTCTTCCTACCTTTCCTCTTTTCTTTCTTTCTCTTTTTTGTCATCTTCCATTCCCTCCTCCTCCTTTCTTCCTTCCAGACCCATTGTATTTCCATGGAAGCATTATTTTTTCAGTATATATAAATACATACTGACTTATGAAATACTGGATTTCATTGTGAAGTTTTTGAACATAGTTCTAGAAGCAATTTCTCATGTTACACACACACACACACACACACACACACACACACACACAACCTGTTGGTATTTTGATTTGTTTTATTTGCATTTATTCAATTTGGTAGAAACTGCTAGTTTTCAATAGCGAAGTACCTAACCAGTGACTAAGACATAGTAGCTTCATTAAAGCCTTCTTTAATTTCTGCAATGATCTATAGTCTTCCCTGTAAAGATTTGTACATCTTTTGTGAGATTTACCCTTATGTACACAATGGTTCTTATGCTAGTATAAAAGTTTTTTTTTTTTTTTTTAATTTTCCTAGTTGTTTGTGTCTGGTAATTAGAGTCTGCCAAAAAAAAAAAAAAATGAATTCACACTTTAGGGAAAGAAGTATGATGTTTTTTCAACAGAGGACGCTGCCTTTATATGGGAAACCCTAGAGAATGTCGTATATCACAGAAAACCTACTAGGAAGAGACTGAAAATGCATGTGCAGCAATATGAACGTCCAAAGTTAACCAAGCAGTGGTTCAACATACTAATAAATGTCTAAAAGATAATGTCTACCACTTTGAGCATCTTTTGCAGTTGTAGAGATCAAAAGTAACTGTGTTAAGCTCATGATGTCTCAATAAATTAAATATTAAAATATTTAGGTAAGTCCTTTTTTTTCCAGAAGTATACATGTCAATTTTGTGATAAAATTTAATCTAACAAGTTATTTGTACCTTAAGTTTTTTATCTTACCCCATAAGAACTTATATAAAGATGGTATGAATGCTAGATTGATTTAGTCCTTTTATGGCTTGTTTCTAGGGGCCCCACTCTGCTCCAGCAAAGCCTTATGTAGTCATAAGTGGGGCTTTTCAGAGATAGCTGGATCTAGAACGTGTGATGCTGGGGTGACGGTTGGGTGGTGCTGAATTAGTCCACTGATTGGTTGGTCATAGTTCTGGGTGTGGATAATGGGAAGGCCACCCTGGGTGTGAGCACAACCCATCCTATGGGCATATCGCTTGGTCAAAACCCAAGAGGCAGAAGTGGCTGCTGTGTGGCCTGCTGCTTCTGCATCACTTTGCTGCTTTGCTGGCTTTCCACCTGCCATGAAATGTTTCTTCTCTCTCACGCCGCTCTGCCACACCTCCCTGCCTTGGAGCCAGCCAGCTATGAACTGGAGCCTCTATGGATTGTGAGCTACAGCAAACTTTTCCTCCTTTAACTTTGGATGGCCAATATTTTGTCTCAGCAACAAGAAAGATAACAAAGAGCTAGTGAAGCCATTTGAAGTTGGTGATTTTTATCTAGATTCTTTTAACCGTAGATTTCATTCCTTTAGTGTTGATAATAATGTTTAAGTTTTCTACTGCATATGTCATTAAGTTATATTTTTCTACAACTGTGGCTATGAGAATCAGAGTATTTACTAGAGTAATGAGTCTAAATTTGCTCACATCTTCCTGCATCCAAACCTCTGCCTCCGTCAATGAGAAAATAGAAAAAATAACAGAAGCAAGAGTTTGAAAATTATTTGCTGCTTTTAAAATCTTGCTACCACATAAACCATCATGCACTGGAATTTTAATGATGACATACGCCTCTATCACCAGTCACCCTGGGCAAATGCCAGGGCACTTATGATCTCTGCCCACTGCCAGTCATTGTTTTTCAAATCCCAGAACTCTGTGCATATGTTAGATGCTAAAAGGAACTTTGAAGATGTTACTAAGTCATACATCCTGAGAAAGGAGACTATCCTAGATTATAATGGGTCAGGTGTAATCGTGACTTTGCTCAGAAGGAGGCAATAGATTTTTCTGGAGGAAATGGTGATGTGATAGCAGAAGTAGCGATTGAAGTGGTGCATTCATTCACAGGCAGAACTTTTTTTTTTTTTTTTTTTTGGTGGGGGGAATCTCACACTTGCCAGGCAGGTACTTACACTGCTGAGCTAAATCCTTGGCCCAAGGCAGAAGAATATTGGTAGTCTTGAAAAGTTGGAGAAGGCACAGAACATGTTCCTCCCTAGAATATCTAAAGGGAACCAGTCCTACTGCTACTGGGTCAGACTGTATTGAACTTCTCATTTCCAAACAAAGGGAATAAATCTGTGGTAATTTGTTCCAGCACCAATAGGAAACTTACGCAGATTTTGGTATCAGGTACAGAATGTTGTCAAATACTTTAAGATGGAGAAGTGGCTATCTCAGAAAGAAGAAGCTATAATAATTATAAAGAAAATATTATAAATGGAGTATAAGAAAATACATATTTTCATTGCTTAAGCCATTTTGCAATTTATACATATTTCAAAATATCACATTATTCACCATAATTCATATTTTATTAATTTAAAAATGAGCAAAAAAAAAAAAAAAACCCAAAATACATTGAAAAGAAAAAAGCCAAGATTACCTTAAAGAAATTGGTATGAAAAATGTGGATGTTAATGACTCTACTAGTAATAACTCAGAAGAAGAAAGAATCATAATAGAGGGATTATATCATAGGAATGTCTAAATTGTCAAAAGAGACTCTTGGTAGAAATATAAATATTAAATGTGTGCTGGGAAATATCAGGAGAAAATGAAGAATGTTATTGGAAACTAGATTAAAAGGGTCCTTTTTACATAATTGCAAGGAATTTAGTGCAGTTGTGTCCTATTGTTATGTGGGGTGAAGAGGGGTTATTTGGATATTTAGCTGAACTTCCCAAGTAAAGAGGGAGCATGATTTCTCTTGCTGCTTTTAGTAAACCAACTGGAAAGATACAGATTGAGAGGAGAATTGCTAAACAGCAAGGACTGAGAACTTAATGATTTAGAAAATTCTCTGCTTACCCAGATTTCAATACATGCTAAATTTAGTGAAAACCACATCAAGAAAAACCCAAGGGTGTGGCTAGAGAACATTTTCTAAGGGCTACGGAATATCAGAATGGTGCTTACTTTTATGTGTTAATTTGACTAGATAGAGAGTTGCCTAGGTAGCTGGTAAAACATTATTTTGTGGTGTGTGTAGGAGGACATTTCTGGAAGAGACTGGCACTTCAACCATTATAATGAATAAAGATTTGCCCTTGCCAGTGTGAACAGGCACCAACCAATGCACTGAATGTCTAGATGGAACAAAAGAGCTGGAGAAGGATAAATTTACAATGCTCAGGCGAGGGCATCCATTTCTCTTGCCCTTTGACATAGCAAACTCTTGGTCTAGAACAAAATATACCACGCATTGGCCTCCCTATTTCCCAGACTTTCAAATCTGGACTGAATTATATGTCAGCTCTCCTGGTTCTCCCTCTTGCAGTTAGAGATCATGGAACTTCTTGGCCTCCATAATCATGCAAACCAATTCTTACAATAAATCTATTATAAACCATATGTGTTTATACTTTACATAAACATATGCATTTATATATGGTTACATATACTATTAGCTCCATTTTCCTAAGGAACCCTGAACTAAGATTTTAGTAACAAAAGTGGTTCTACAAAAATAGACTTTATGGATGAAGTTTCTCAATTCATCGAGGATCTCTGGAATTGGCTTTCTAATTGTATTAAATGACTCAACTTCCAGTAGTACAAAGTATTGGGGTAGTCTATGGAATGACACAGAAAAATATCTGCATCAAGCTCCTATAAGAACTAACAAGAAGCCAAATGACTTTATATGATGCCTTTGAACATCTGGAAAACTAAGGAATGAAGTTTGTTGGTTGCTCCTAATGTCACTAAAAGTCAAAAAAGAAAAGGATAATCTCAGGAATTCTAATTCACCAACTCAAACACTGCATAAATGACCTAGGAGTTTCTGGTTGTGTACTGAAGGGGGAAAATCCTATTTCTAGTAGCAGCAGACTGAAAATGCTGAAAATCAAACACAGGCCTTCATCCTGTGACTGGCTGGATTCCAATGCAAGCTGAAGTACCAGCTGCACAGAGTGCCTATTGGTCCCACCATCTGGGCCACGTGGAGTCACACGGGAGGATCCTGATGAAACTAGGAACACAGTCCCTTTATTCCGATGTTTTCTTTACCATCGGAAGAGATCTCCTCAAACCCAGAGGAACTGGCCTTCGCGCCCGCCAAAAGTGACCTCTTCCACCTAGGAAGTGGCCTTTCTGTCTCCAGAAGTGGCTCGCCCACAAACCAAAAGCCCCACAAAGTCCTTTTCAGGCTGAGGATGTAGCTCAGTGCCCTGAGCCTGCCTAGCATGTGCAAGGCCCTGGGTTTGAACCTTGAATAACAAAAGCAAACGAAAACTTTTTAAATTCCTTCGTGTTTTTATCTCAGGCATTTCCTTATAGTAAAACAAAGCTAACATTTTATATTATTTAAATACTTCGATTTACATCCTTATATTTAAATTACATATCAGAAGCATAACATCATTCAAGTGTTTTAACTTTTGTAGAGAAATAAAAAGTTAGTGCCTTTTCAGTTGTATGCAGGATAAGTTTTATTGTTAGAATTATAAGCTTATCTGTCTTTTTTTGAGATCAGCTATAGTATATGATACATGTGGGTACCAACTTGATAAGGGATGGAAAAGATTATTTCAGTAAGCTGACTGAGGAAAACTCAACCTCACCCTCTAGGGCCAGAAATTACATCTCATCAGCTTTCCCTCATTCCCAAACAGGTCTTCACACTCATACTGAATCACATCACCATCTTAGCCTGTAAAACCCTGAAACATTTTTCATAGACACTTTCATCATTGCTAGGCCAAAATATCCTACACCTGCTACTCAATGGAGATAAGGCTTATTTTGGCCTCTGTTTCTAGTCTCTAGTTGGCCAGCTGCAAGGATAAAAAGGTCTGACAGAGGAAAGCCATTTCCCCCGTGGGGATCAGGAGCAAGGAGCACAGGGAGGACACCCCTTTCAGGTCATGCCCACAGTGACCTGCTCTTCTGAGCAGACCCACTTTCTAAGAGCAAGTCAGTTATAACACCCCATGGTCTAATCACTTCTCTAACATCTGGCTTGGGAGGTTATAATTTGTCTCTAGATATCCCCGCAAAGGGTCACAGTGGGCCTTTCTCAGAGGCAGCTGGATCTAGTGTGACACTGAGATTGATTCATGGTGTAATGCTAGGCTCAAGGGCACTAGGATTAAAGATGTGAGCGCTACTGGCCCTAAGTGGTCTAAGAGATAGAAAAAGCTGTGTTCTTCTCTTGTTGCTTTTGTTGTCTCCTGCCTATCCTGAACTGTTTCTCCTCTGCAATGCCTCTCTGCCTCATCACCTTGCCTTGGAGCCAGCCTATTATGCACTGCAACCTCAACAAACTGTGAACTAAATAAACCTTTTCCCCTTTCACTTTGGGTATCAGGTATTTTGTCTCAGCAGCATGTGAAAAGTAACTAAGACGGGGTCACTTAGGTCTAAGCCATAACAGTAATGAACAATCAATAGCCAACATCGAGGACTCTGCTAAATTCTTCCAAAATTTCTGGTAAGAGATAATAGACTTTGTTATACTAAGATGCTAAAAATTAAAATAATTGATTAAAGGATAATTAACAAAAATAGTTACTTAAAAAGATAGTTATTAGTAATATTGTCATTCTGTACTGAGCTCATTACCCTAGTAACCAAGCACCAACCCCATAGTTATAAATTAACTGACCGCGTCGTTCTGCTGTTCTGTAATGTGTCATCCCCCCCACCTTAGTGACCTGTGTGCTATGTCAACTTTTGTTCCCCTTGTAAGAGACAAATGATGCAGTGTCAACCATTGTTCCCTTTAGGAGAGACAAATGTTCCTGGAATTGGCAGACCAAGGGCTATGAACTGGCTAACCACCCACTGTGAAATGCCTCTTACCTCAAGCAAAGGGGAACAAAGGCCCACCTTATTTCTGTTTCTCATCACCATGTACTTAATGATCAATGAGCTAATCATAAATGAACTATAAAAATCAGTCAAAACTCTCAGTTGCACAGCTTTGCAAATTCCATCTGCACTGTGTCACTGGGCCAGCTAAAATAAAAGCGCTTCTTTTAAAAAGACGTCTTGCCCCGTTTGTCATCTTGAGGTCTTGTCCCGTTTTTCATCATGGGGCCTTGTTTTTTGAGTAGAGTACAACAGACTTACGACTTAGCCATGTCACCAGCAGAAAGGAACATAAATGAGATTATGCACAAAAGACATGTGAAAGATTTCTTGTTTAAATGGAGTGAATTGTGTGACTTGCAAATTCACAAGGATTTTGAAAAAAATCCAGAAACACTCATAGCTTGGTCAGAATGAAGAGAGGACAAAATAAAAGATGTTAGACTCCATAAATTCTACTCAGTTGCAAATTGTGCTATCCTTCATGAAAAAAAGTAAGGATTATTCATGGTAGAGCCTTGTGTTCCTAACCAAAACTTTCATAAGGATGATCTTTGTCTTAGCCAACATGAAATCACTTTGTGTGGTACACATTCCAGGGTATGCAATTATTTGGTCATTATGACATCTTCCTAGGCTCTGCTTGGGCAGGAACTTGAGACTCTTAAAAATACTTTTTTTTTTTTTTTTTTTTGTCTTTTTTTTGAGACAGGGTCTTGCGAGGCAGTTTAGGCTGGTCTTGAACTCACTTTATAGCCCAGGCTGGCCTCGAACTCAAAATGATCCTCCTGCCTCAGCCTGGGATTGCAGGCGTGAGCCACCACGCCCGGCTTACAAATTCACAGTTTTGATCAGCTGAAGCAGCCATTTGATATCATGGTTTTCTACATCAAAGCTGCATTCTCCTCTGGCATACCAGCTGCTGTACCTGGGGATGAGCACCCACCAAGATGGAAACTCAGCCCCAATCATAAATTAAAGGGAAAAGTTTAATGAAAGAAAGACATGTGAAAAGGAAATTTTTAAGAATCACAAAGGCCACAATGGAACTTCTAAAATGTCAACAATCATATTTAAGAACTCTTAAAATGGAGAGACAATATTCAGTGGTCATGTTTCTCTGATGCCTAAGCCTCAAAACTATTGCAGACTGCAGAAGAGAACAAGCAGTCATCAAGAAGCCAAGACCCCCAAGCTGGCACCTTGCGCGGGCTGACTGGGGGAAAGCCAGATGCCAGCCCTGTCTGGGAGGAAGACAAGAAGAGCCAATGTCCACTCTCCCCCACACCCCTGCCATAAGCAACCGGGACCCAGAGAAACACGATGACAGCTTTTGAGGTAAAATATAACTTAATGCTTGTAGAGTTTAGTGTTTCACTGACTTTGCAGGCCTAAAGCCGGGAGTTGGATCATCTATTCGGAGGATAACAATATGCAGTGTAGCATCTATGGGGGATCTCCTTCTGAAGGTGGTAGCCATTGTTAATTCTGTTTGGAAATCCTGTAATGTTCTCATTGTTTGGTTTGGTTGGGTTTTATTGCTTTATCTTGTTTGATTTTATTATATCCAATGGTGTGGGGCCATTTCTTTCTTTTTTTTTTAAACCAGTCAAATTTAGCAGTGGGGGGGGTAATACCAACCTTAGTGACACTAATCTTAATAAGTTCTGATAACCCACTGCCATCGGACCAGCTATTTCAAAGATAACAAGATCTATTATGGTAGCCATCTTGGATTTACTATTATCTAAGGGTTGTATTGTTTTGTTTTTATTGGTTCTATTCTGTTCTGTTTTGTTTGATTTTACTATCTGAAGGTAGGGGCAGCTATTTTGAAGATGACACAAGGCATTGTGGTAACCATTGTTGATTTCCTGTTGTTTTGAAATCCAGTGTCACACTGTCTTGATTGGCTTTATTGTTTTATTTTGCTTGGTTTTATTCTCTTAAAAAAAATTTTTTTTTTTTTTTTGTCTTTTTCGTTTTTATCGGTACCAGGGATCCAACTCACGACTGCCTGCTTACAAGGCAGGCACTTATGCCGCTGAGCTAAATCCCCAGCCCCTTCTCTTTAAAATTTTAAAAAAGTAAAATATCATCTCAAAAATAGCCTCTCAAAGTAAGCCAGAATAGCTTACTGAAACTCAAGATTCCAGAAACTTTTCACATTAATCATTCTTTTTCTCCCCAGCTGTATCAACATCCATTCACATTTCTTCTGTTCTGTATATACTTTCCTTGACCTCCTGGAACAAGGTACCACTTCTCTTTTCCTCAAAAGTCTATCTAGCAGGCAAATTTTACCTTTGCTAAAGGGCAAATACACGTTCGGCTAAATTAGCTGAAATATCTTTAGGTCTTTCAATAAGCTCATCTTTAAGTCTGATAGCACCATATGTAATTCAAATTTCCCTCTCTAAAACAAAAAGCATGAGTAACTACTGCTCTGCATCCCTTCTAAATATATCATGTAAATCACTCTCTATAGATAGAAAACACATATAGGTAATATATATGTTACTTGCTTTCACAACTGCAAAGTACTCCATATGGGTGGATTCTTATGCACTCATCTGATATTAATGAACACTGACGTGTTTTACTACAGTGATGTGACAATAAAGCCTTATGTACACACAAGTTATTCTATATTCTTGTCAGCATATTTAGGGGAAAAAATTAGTACTTGCAAACCAGGCATGATGGCGCATACCTGTAATCCCAACACTCAGGAGGATAAGATAGAGGATTGCCGTGAGTTTGAGGCCAGCCTAGACTGCAAAGTGAGTTCAAGACCAGCCTGAACTGCATGGCAAGACCATCTCAAAAAAAAAAAAAAATCAGTACACGCAGAAGTAAAGAACAAATACATATGTCTGAGAAGTATTAAGAAACTCCCCTCCATAGGGCTTGTATTTATATTAATACTAGAAATGCGTGAATACTTTGCCCCCACAGCTTCACCAACAGACGTATTAAATAATTAATTTCTGCTAATCGATGTATTTCAAATGGTATGTTAGTGTGATGTGGGTTGGCCATCCCACATTTATGAGGTTCCTTTCCATTTTTGTGAACTACATCTTACAGCAACTTTTCTGTTGTTGTTTGGAGATTAGTTCTAGAGTCCTCCCTCTAAATACAAATTTTTTTGTTTTATATATTTTCTTCCCAGTTTCTGGTAAGCATTTTGTTCACATAAATTTCTTTGTATTAAGTTCCAGACAAAATACACTAAGCTTTTGGTGGGACTTACACATATATGCTAATTTGAAGAAAATTAAATCCATCCATAAACATGCTAGACTGTTTTTCTTCTAGACTGTCATTAGGTTTTCTGTGAGGACTTTTAATTGAAACTGCCCAGTATATGATGGGTATGACTAATTTTAAGTTTTGTATTTTCCTATCATTTTAGAACATGTGATTATGTTTTCTATTCCCATTATTCTCATTTCTCTCTGCAGATATCCTCTTACAGATACTGAACAACATTCCATTTTTTCTTTCTCTTAAAACATGATTTGGTACTTTTCAATTCTGCCTGAGACAGACAATTGTCTCAATATTCTCAGCTGTGCCTCTTATTTTTATTTCTAAAAAGTTCAAAGTAAGTTCTTTTTCAACTCAAGTTTAAAAAAAAAAATCAAACTGACCTATTATAATGTAAGAGGTTTTTCTAAAAATATATTAGTGTCTTTTTGATCAATTCATATTTCACTTGGAGTACAGATTCTATTTGCTTCACCTGTTTATTCTAATGCTTTATTTCCTATTTTATTTTAATTACTATGTTCAACTAGCCTTTTCCTATTTTTTAAAAGACTGTCTATATGCCCAGAGCTATTTCTAATGGATTTTTTTTTTTTTTTTACATTTTAAGATCTAGAGAGGGTAATTTATAACACAAGCATCAGCTTCTGCAGAAGCAAAGCATCATTTCCATAGCATCCCATGAGTCCAAGGGTCCATCATCTACACCTGCAGCAGGATGAGTCAGAGAGCAGCTTCCCAGCACTCTTTGGCCTACATCTTGGTCTTCCATTTTTTCTGCTAATTTTCAGTATCATCTAAACTTACTACTCTGGCTTTGAGTTCTCAATTTCTCATACCTGAATGTTTTGATTAAGACATTTATTTTGAATATAGTTACTTAGCCTTGTTGCAAAAGTACTTAGGATTTTTATTAAGAGTAGTGCCTAAATTTTACTAAGCAAACCTTTGGAACTTATTGATAAATCATATGCTATTCTCCATTAAAGTGTAACATTAAGTCTTACTAATACATTTCTTCACATTAAACCACCCTTGCACTCTTGAATATAGTACCTGATGGGATGAAACCTTAAAGCAATTCAAAAGGCTCATACAACAAATGAAACATATGTATGATATTCTCAGCAGAGAAGAAAGTCTTTATTTAGCAGCCACACATGACTCGGAATCTCAACACATGAAGAAGCATACATGCAAACTGAAAACGAGGAAGTTCAAAGTTAAAATTAACCACCAGGTATAATATACGCCAGGGAACATTCAATGCTTTTCTAACTTCATACCATAAATCTCATTATTTAACTCCATAAATCTCTGAAAACCCCCACCCTTCTGGGGAAACTTGTGCTTCCACAATGAAATGATAAAGGTTATGTGTTTTCTACTAGAAAAATGCATATAAACGAATAAATGCTCAAAAACAGTAATGGAGGAATGAATAACCAAGTGAGCAAGCTAAATACAAAATAAAGCAGAGGCTGATGAGGTATTCTTGTCAATGAAAGTTTGTCTGAAGGAATTATGTACGACAACAAATAAAATAAAACTGGGTTTAAAGTCGTTTATTTACAAAGTTCTTATTAATATAACTACTTTTAAAATATAACAATAACGATCAATTATTAATCTCTGAACTGGCACATACATGGCACAGAAAAAAACCTATAGTCAGTTAAGCTATTAAAGCTGATAACTGAAACTTTTTAATTAACAGTAAAACTTTTGCAGTACTCCCTACACAATAGGAAATAAAATGTATTTATTTGTAAGAACTTGATTATTTTTGCATTACTCTCTATAAAGAAAACTAAAAGATAACATCAGACTTAAAGAATATTTTACAAAAAATCTTGAATATTGAATATTTAGCAAATGTTCAATTTTCCATCTAATTATAAACCAAAATACAAAGTTGACCATATAAATCTATGTTTTTTACAGCTGATTATCAAAGCCAATGGCAATCTTGAAAAACGTATAAACAATCTTTACCACACAATTCTTCCATGGTTCTATTCTTTGAAGTAAAATTCAATACAATATCAAACTAAATCAAAATTTGCTAGTGGCTAAATTCACCAGAACTATATTATCTGTTTATACTTATATCTTGCTTTTGCAATACATATATGTTTTAAGCTTTCCTTCCTTTTCTCAATTTGCTAAAATATTCTGAAGCAATCTTCTTCATAATTACTCATACGGACAGATCTTTACAAATCCACATTCAAGATCTTGAAAATATTTGAAGAGAAAATAAACATTGAAAAGCATTTAAGTACATCAAAAAGTACATGTGAATCAGTGCCCTACTGTTTAATAAGAAATATATGCAGATTTTTTTCTGGTAATTATTGTAATATCACTTAATCTCTGCATAAATTGAGATATACAAATATGTACTTCTATAAATTCATTCATGAATACTATACAGATTGACAGTAGTAACTGGCAGCTACCAATAAAATTTATTTACTATATAATGGGTTACAAAGCTACTAACACATGAATAACTTAAATTCTGGTCTTCAGAGGAGACATATGAGCAAAGAGATAATTTACATCAAAATCAATATAATTTTTACAGGCATTAACTTGAACAATGTAAGAGGTAAACAGTCTTTCAAGAAGAAAATCAAGTGGCATAGTTAGTGTTCACTATCTTCTTTTCAGCTTTCACCAAGTACTAATTATTACAAGTACCGTGTAAGTCAGTTTCTTATTTGAGTACAAATTTCTATAAAGTATTATATTAAGTGAGTTGTTGATCTACTTAAAGTATGACTTCGTCTTTCAAAGAAGGAAGGAAGGCTGACAAGGGAAGGAGATGGGATACCCTGTAAAAAGAAAATATTTTAAAGTTTAATTTTAAAACTTGTGACATCAGTATCATCCCTATCACTTTTACATTTTACAAATTACTGTAACAATAAAATAGAAAACATCTAACAATTTTAAACACTTTACATGGAAGAAATTTAAAATTAAGAGAATGGAATAAAACATAAATGAATTTAGTATTCTGAAACAAAAACTAAATGAATACTGCAGTTAACTAGACAGCAACTCAATTGGAACAGATATTGGCTTAGTGACCTAAATATCTTTTGTGAAGTATTAATGGTTCAATGTCGCAGATTATAAAAGAAAAAATTATAAACAGGTAAACAAGATTTTGAGGTACAAAGAAAAATAACAATGGCTTAATTCATAATGCCAAATTAGGAAGGGTGAATTGATGATTTTCCAAAATTAAGTCATACACTTTCAAAGTGTGTTTGCATCCTATGTGCAGTTCATATAAATATGTGCAGGGGTGTTTACATATAAAACTATATATGCAATATAAATATGCATATAAATTTTATTCCATTTGAAAACTGAGCAAAACCACTGCTTAACAGTGATTACTAAAATACTAAACCATCTAAACTTTGTTTTAGATGTCAAAGTTAAACATCAGAATTTTTTAGCCGTAACAAAGAAATATACGCAAGAATTAAAAAATTCAAGAGGTGATATGAGTGAAAATAAATTACAGGCTACAGCTTTAACATATGTGAATGTCTAACTAGAACTAAACTTAAAGCCCACAAAGGAGTTCTTAGCAAGGAAGGAAAATGATAATGTAGACAGGATTGGTTGAGCACAGTACTGGATCTTAAATTCCAGGCTGACCTAGCCAACTTAGGGAGATCATCTCAAAAGAAAAACAAAAATAAAAAGAATCTTGTGTTAAAGAAATAGGGACTGATAGAATTAACAAGATAATTTGTCTTTTTAAAAGAAATTATTGTTAAAGTAATACCGTTCAAGTAGTGATAACAGAAGAATAATTTAAGCAGATAAAAAGTTTATGTTTTCCTTAGTAGAACTTTTATGATTTGCCATATTAAAAGTATGTTTTATCAGAATTTCAGAAATCTAAGAATCAGATTTGGAATATAAATCTACTTTTCATGACAACTGCTTTAAATGATCATTTTCCTAAGAAAATTTCTAATGGAACTTACTATTTTCTAGACTTAAGAGAAAATTTTCTTGGAAAAATACATTTGGCAATATACAAAGAAACTATTAAACCTAAACTATTATGAATTCAAAACAGTAATAAAGTTGTGAGTTCGAACATTCCAACCCACTCAATAAGTAACTCAGTGAAGAAAGAATACTTTCTTCTTATTCACCAATACAAATTTCAAATAGCTAATAAGCTCACACTAAACTTCACAAGGCTTATTTCCATTACTGTTTGGCTACTATACAGTTTTTCAGAAAAGTTAGATAACTTTAGGAGAACTTTATTTGAAATTTGAAACATCATTATTTCCTTCTAGTTATCTTTGAAAAACTAGTTTGGGAGGTTAAAGGACCTATAGATCAAAGTACTGACAGTGCCCAATGGTAGAACATGAGACTGAAAATAAACATATTTAACAAATCCAATTTTACTGGTTGTGGAAACAGAATGGATAATTTTTTAGGACAGAAACAAGCAAATGAGAAAAAGACATGAATGTCTAAGATATTTTAGATACTTATGTATACTGTCTATATAAAAGTGATATAAATTTTCTAACACACTTCTATAAAATCTATTTACCTTCATTTGAAAGACAGTGTTTACAATAGTTACTATACACAGAAAATAAACAAGATGTAGTATTTTGGCCTCAAGAAACTGTAAATGTAACAAATTAATTCCTATCTGTAGTGTTTCTCAATTTTAGTTGAGCAAATTACTCGGCATATATTATATAATCAACTAACTCTAACTTGTCTTCTACTATTGAAAGCTTTGTTAGAAAATCTGTATAAATATATTCATACATAGTCATAATTCTTTGATGTGTAACTAAAAATTTTGAATATTTAAAAGTAACATTTATTGACTATTATGTGCCTTGCCTGTACAGGTTCTATATAATTCTCTAAACACAAAGTGAGAAACACTGCCCTAAGCACATCCAATATATTAACCCATTTAATCCTTACAATTACTTCAGTACATTTACAGACAGCAACAATGGAACAGAGAACTTCAATAACTTGCCAAAATTAGTCCATAAATAGTCTTTTAGCCATTAAATCAAAACCACTTACTGCTAATGATGAGGTGCTAGAAAGGCGACTCACTGCATGCTTATCATTGCTGGAAGGACTTCTTCCCTCCAATGAGTTATGGGATGACATGAGAGCCATTCGTAGAGCTCGTTTTGGAGTTTTGGAAAAAGAGAATGCTCTTGTAACCTAGAATTAAAAAGGGATACAATTACTTAAACATAGACAAATTCAATGTGGCTCATAAGAATATGCATAAAGAAAGCCAAATATACTACTTTATTCAAACAATATGTGGTAGAATTTTCTTTAGCATTCAGCAGTGACAAACTATAACTGCAGATTGTACATTATTCTACCTTGCATTTAGAAAGCACTAAAGTTCAATGGGAAAAGGTAGAAGGGAAACAGCCTGAGAGACAAGAAACCTAGGTTCTGTCACAGTTTAGTTGTAAAATGCTTAATCTCAAATTCCTTACTGGAAGAGCAAAACAGTTCCTTTGAATCATCATTTAACATGTTTATCTACTATGTATCATACAATGTAAAATGATATAAAATTAGTATAAAGCCTACCTTTCCAAGGGAAAGGAAACAAAACTATTATGGCTGCAGATTTCCTTTGGAACACTAAACTCTACTGCTTTAAAAAGCCTTATACGAACGTATTTATGTAGTGCTCAACAACTGTCAAGAACTACATAAGGAAATCATCATCATATGAAGACAAAATCATTTCCAGAGTCAGGAATTGATCCTAACAATATTTCTCCTAACTGAAAAGTAAACCCTAGTGTGATTTTCTTTTCTTCAGAATTCTATCTGAAAAAGTACTATACCCAAAATAAGCCCCCATTAAGACTGTCGCCCAGGGATCCAGGAATATAGCTCAGCAGCACAAGTACCTGCCTGGCAAGCGTGAGGCTGTGATTTCAATCCTTGGTACCAATGAATGAATGAATGAATGAATGAATAAATAAATAAATAACCATCACCCAGACGGATGCAGTGCATCCCTCTCAACACCAAACAGATGTATTGAATTACAAAGCAATATTAACATATAATTAAATATACAGTAAATACTATTAAAATCTTACATGATATATTGTGTATTAACAGATACACTTAAAGCACTCATGTGAAATAAAGAAATGTTTTCTATATTTTGGTGCCTGCAATCTTTTATCACTTTCTTAATTATCATCATTTCTGTAGTCAGTCCTTTCAAGTTAACACTTGATTTAAAAGAAACTTTGTGAACCCTAGCCTATAAGAGGTCCTGGGTGACCTGGTGAAGTCTTCAAGCAGTTACCAATCCCTGGAGATCAGAGATTGGGGCCTGTGGTTCTATAGGAAATGGACTCACAAGAAATGCAGGCCAGGGTTGGGAATTTAGCCCAGCAGCATAAGCACCTGCCTTGCAAGCAGACAGTTGTGAGTTCAATTTCTGGTATTAAAAAAAGAAAGAAAGAAAAGAAATGCAGGCCAGAATTCAGGGTTTGGAGTTATGATGATGTTCCAAATGAAGAGGACATGACTGACTGTATTTGAATAAATATAGATTTTTGTACATAAATATATTGTTGCACATGAAAAAATGACACATCCCCTAAAAATAAACATTAGCCCATTTTATGAAGCAAAAACTAATACAAGACAGTCTTATTTCCAGGAAAACACAATAATCATGAGCCCTTTGATGAAAAATGATGAACATACATATATCTAGCTCTCAAATACCAGCAGTACATTTCTAAAGCAGCACAGTTCATCATCACTATAAAAGAATGGAAGAGATAGTAAGGTATAATTACTGTGATGAAGTCCCTGAACAACTATTATCTCTGCTAGTCATTTCCTTGAAACAAACAATAGTTTTGGTGTAAAGACTGTCTTTATACTGGTATAGCCATATAATATAATTTGAAAAACATTTTAGAAATATATCAAATAATTTCTCTAAAACTCACCCTTTTTGAAGTCTTTTTTATTGCTCTAGATGCTCTACTCAATGTACTATCCATATCTTTTGTAGTTACTTCAAAGGACTCTGGATCGGCAGTGTACATGAGATTCTCCTTTAGAAAAACAAGTATTGTTTTAAAATGAAAAAACAATGTTTCTAAAATGAAACGTGTAAGTACTCACATACATAATGGGAGTTTATAAATGAAGCTACTAAAGATTTGCGATGTACTTAAAATACTCTTGAAAATATACTAGGATATTTAAGGACAGTAGGAAACAGCATTCAGTAAATACATAATTTGCTGCAAAAATCATGGATACCAATGCCACAGAAAATAGCCATCAATATAAAATCTTTTAAAGTTAACACTTTTGAAATTTAGCAGTCTTATGTGACAGGGAACCAGAGAGTAACGGGGTAACTAGACCAGTATTTGTGGATAGGTTGGAAAGACAGGCTTTAATAGGTAAAGAAACACAACCAGAGATCAAGTTTAGGGGGGGAGAAGGTTCGCAACCACTTAGGTAAATAGCAGCCCCCCGCCCCCGATTTAAAACAGAGGGTGTTTTTGAGACCCAAAAATGCACAGTACACCCTGGGGGAGTGAAAGGGAAGGAATAGTCTTTTAAAAGACAGCAGAAGATATTGTAAATAGTGTATCAGGAATTGAACCCATATTACTCGCACTGCTCTGCTTAGATAGAACTTATTCTGTCCCAGT
Source organism: Cavia porcellus (assembly GCF_034190915.1). Classification (NCBI taxonomy): domain Eukaryota; kingdom Metazoa; phylum Chordata; class Mammalia; order Rodentia; family Caviidae; genus Cavia; species Cavia porcellus. The sequence continues at coordinate 5,609,379 of NW_026947500.1, read as the reverse complement.
TTGTCCACAAACACTAGATCTGAGGGCACAGACAGCTATCCCCAAAATACCAGGTACAGTAATCATCTTTAACTTCCTATTAACTGAATCTGGAGCCCTGTATAACTTAATACTGTTTTATCATGACTGATCTTAGTGATTGCTATTTGTTATCGACAGATTTTAATCAAAACTGCTATGATTGATAGTATCAAGACTGAGAGTATAGAAAACTACACTGAAAATAACAAGATTCACAATGACACCCATTCTGGTTTGATTACCACCTGTTTTTGTAGTTTTACACTATCTACAAAGTTGTGTTTCTATTAATATACTGTTATGTACTGATACATTCAATTATATTATATCTGACAATATAGCCAATTCTATCAAAGATAACAAGACAACACAGTAAACATGGTAGAACCCCTTGTAGAGTGGTCTTTTGTTTTATGTGTCTACAGGAATATGTTTTGTTCTGTCCTGCTTTGTTTTGTTTCTCTACTATAGAAAGGATAGAAATACATGTTAAGACTCATGCATACGTAGAACCTATAAACAGTTTATGAGAACTGATCTTATGACACATGACGAAATGAACAAATACTTTGCAGAAAAAGACACTACAGTACCCAGTGCTGACCCCGGAGTGTCATGATGTGAAATCCAGCAATTCGAGTATTCTTTGTTCAGAGTGATTTTAGCTAGCTTTGGTTTGTTTAATCTCAACATAAATGAAGATATAGATAACTACATGTATGTTTAAATGTATAGGACTGATAACCATGTTGCTAAGTTTTGTTGGATAGTTCAACAGTACTATTTGCAGTCTTGCTGTTTGATTTCCCACTTACATGTTCCACTTTCGTATCTTGAACAACTATTTTTAAGAGGACAATATGTAAACAACTAGTGACTTATTACTGTTTATTTTTTCTTGGAAAGTATGTATTATTTCTACCCATTTTCTGCTTTGTTTAGTCTTTAAGTAAAATTATTAAAAAATTAAATTTTAAAAAAAGTTAAAGGGGAGCAATTGTCTAAAAAGGGAAGGCAGTAGCCATCGTTTATCTTTTATCATGATTTGAAACCCATACTATTTTCATTGTTCTGCTTAGTTTGGATTTATTCTGTTCCAGTTTGTCTTCTTGTATTAGATTTGATGGAATGGACAGCTATTCCAAAGATAGCAGGATATATTATGGTAACCATTTTTTATTTCCTATTAACTTGATTTTGAAGCCCTGTATTGCTTTCACTGTCTTGTTTTGACTGATTTTACTCTAGTCTGTTTTGTTTGCTAGTATCAAGTCTGAGGATATAAGCACCTACTTTGAAGACAATAAGATTGACTATAGTACCCATTCTGCTTTAACTATTAACTTCTTTTGAAGTCCTGTAATGTCTCCAATGTTTCATTTTTATTGGTTTTGTTCTGTACTGTTTTGTTCAACTTTATGATACCTGATGATATGGGCAATTCTTTCGAAGATAACAAGAGGCTCTATGGTAACCATTGTTGATCACATTGTATTTTGTTTTTACATTACGTACTATGTCCATCCTTTTGTTTTGACTATTTTGTTGTCACATTTGGTTTTATTCTCTTCAAAAAAAAAAGTAGTAAGAACTGAACGAGTAATAAAACCCAAAATGTATAATTGTTATTATAAAAAAGAGGAAAAGAAAGTGCTATAAAGGATATAACTGCATGTATGTTTAACTGTGTAAGATAGCCATATTACTAAGTTTTTGTTGGATCATTAAACAGAACTGTTTGCAGACTCATTGTTTGAATGTCCACTTTGTATGCTTTAATTTTGTAACTTGAACAATTATTTCTAAGATGACAATATATAATTATCAACTAGTGATTTCTTACGGTTTTTTTTTGAAATTCTGTATTATTTCTACCCTTTTTTCTGTTTTCATTTTTTTCTCTTTAAATAAAATTTAAAAAAATTAGCAGTCTTAATGCTTAAGTATAAAATCTGCTATAAGGCCAACAATACTTTTCTTAAGACAATCACAAATCAAGACCTAGAATCCCTTCTATTTGTTTCTTCCTCAATTTGCATCCAGAAGGATTCTAACTCAGAGGTTCTGAATGTGTAATTAAGAGGCTCCTTACAGTGAAATGGATAAAAATCAGTGCAAAATCTTATGTGAACATGTACAAAGTGCATTTTTTCGAGGAGGGAGTTCATAGATTATATCACATTCCCAAAGGACTTAAAATAACTCACTTATGCCATAGCCCAATGCTCAAAATTAATCTAAAGTGAGACAACCATTCTGTAAAATATTAGTTGTTTAAATTAGTTCTTGACTTTTAGAAACAAACAAGACAAAATATTTTTGCACGTTATTATAAACAATTTTCACTTTAAATTTATAAATCTAGACTCCAAGTTGGTTAATTACTTTACTACTCTGGCACTATAATACTATGCCTCCAGAACTGTCATCATGTGACCAGATGAATTTCATGCAACTTTGAGAAGTTTTCCTGAAAATTCTCTCATATGTAAAATGTATAAAATATCTGGTATATTTAACCCATTCTACTATTCATAAGGCTAAAACAATACATATAAGTACTATGCAATCAAATACTAAACCTCTTTATAAATAGAAGATATTAAATATTATACTCTATAATTACAAATGTCTACTTTGGCTCTGTACCACTGAGAGCCACATAGATATACCTGGCTTTGCTTAAGCTTCTCTAATTTTTTTTAAAGTAATTACTCAAATAATGTATTTATTTTAGTATTTGATTTCTAGGATATGACATCAAAAGTATAAAGAAGAATAGTAAAAATAAGTAACATTATACTAAATGTAAAAAGTTAGATATCAAGAGGTATAATCAATAAGAGTAAAAAAAAAAACTATACAGGAATGAAAGAAAATACTTGCAAACCATACACTTGATTTCCATAGCATAAAAAGAACCCTTACAACTCAGTAACAGAAAATCAAATAGTCTGATTTAATAATGAGCAAAGGTATTTCTTCCATGATGTACAAACTGCTAATAAGTTCAACATTACTAATTACTAGAGGAATGAAAATAAAAACCACAATAAGAGAACACATTACACTGTCAAGGTAGCCACTTTTTAAACAAAGAAAAAAAAATAGCAACTGTTGGTGAAGATACAGAGATAAAAACCTTTGTCTACCATTAGCAGAATTAGAAAAGCGTGTAGCAGTTATAGAAAATTTCCTTTAAAATTTGGGAAATTCCTCAGTATTCATGGGTAACTGGGTAGAATATGCCTACAAACAACAAAATCCATAGGTGCTCAAGTTCCTTATATAAAACGTTATGATATTTGCTTATAACCTATGTCTGGATGTATAATACAATGTGAATATAATGCAAATCATTGTTATACTCCATTGTTTCACAAAAGCTTCTCCAATTTTTGGAAGCAGTATATGTCCACTAACAGATGAATGAACAAAACACGGTTATTACACACAATGGAGGACTATTCTGCCATAAAGAAAGATAAAGCTGAGGCCACCTGAATCAAACACACAAGCTTAAATATCACATGGTTTGTCTTATACGAGAATCCCAAATTACAAATAAAAAACAAAGCAATAGATAAATCAGAAGTAGGGAGACACATCTTTCTCGGAAGGGAAGGAGATCAAGAGATGGAGGGAAGACAGTAAATCGGAAGATAAAGGGGATGAGAAAACAGAAGTAGGATGCAAATATGCAAGTATCAATTCCATGTAAGGACACTAAACACTGTAAGCGTTCTGTACTGCACACATGTATTAATTAAAAAATAATTTGCAGGGCTGGGGATTTAGCTCAGCGACATAAGCACCTGCCTTGCAAGCAGGCGGTCGTGAGTTCGATCCCCGGTACCGCTAAAAAGGAAAAAGACAAAATAAATAAATAAATAAATAATTTGCACACTCCAGACCTTCTTTATGTTTGTCTTCTGATGGAGAGGTTAAAACAAGGGCCTGCTAAGTAGTCCAGACAAGTCTTAAACTTGTTTCATCATCCAGATAGCTGGGATTTGAGATCCTTATGCCTTGGCCTCCCACAAAGCTGGAATTACAGGTGTGCTTCACCATACTTAGCTCCAAAATATTTCAAATAACACAATTGGAGTCACACTATTTAGTTTTACATTATGTTTTTAATTAGCAATTTCGTTTTTTTCAAGCCACTAAATACTTAAAAGGACTGAGTCCTGCAGCACAGCTGACAATTCAGATCATGCCATTATTTTTAACAATGGAAAACACTTTATTTTAAAAATCGTATCTCAACATTTCAACTCTTGGTAGAAATTAAGTGCAAAACACCTGCGTTTCTAAATTAGCACAAACTTAACCATCTTAATCACAGCAGTCCCATATAGTAAGATACACAGCAAGGAGAAATGTGGCCATAGGATTTCCTACTCCAGTCAATGAACACAGTATTTCTGTGATGGCAGGCACACTGGACTGGGTTTTTAGGACAAATTTGTCCACTGTAAATGACATGGCATCATAGTTAAGAGTTAAGTTACAGAAAAGGATCAACCTCACTTCAAATAGCTTCCTTTAAAAAAAAAAAAAAAAAAAAACCTCCCCCACCCCGTAGCTTCCATTCTTAAAAAAGTCTGTTGAAATTTGTTTTACCAAAAGAAAAAAAAAATTAACATATTATTCTCTTAACCAATTCTGCTCTATATTAATAGCAAAGTATTATTTGTTCCAAGTTTCCTGGCTCTTAAAACTTTGTTTGTAAATTATCCATATTATTTAGTCCATTTTCCTGTTGGAATTCTAGTATTTTTCTTAGTAATTATTCAAAACAATCATTTGCCAATATTTTTCCCAAAGTACTTCCCTATTTGAAGAGCTAAAATACATCACTTACATTTCTTATAAATGTTTGAAGTGGCTTCACTATTTCACATTTTACTCTTGTATTTATCTACAACTTAGATAAGGTTAAGACAGACATCTAATTTTCTCTAAGACAATTGTTTTCTCTTAAAACAATTGTCTTAAATTGTTTTAAGAGAAAACAATTGTCTTAAAAGCATGCATTAATAATCTTAGGAGAAGTTCTACATTTATCATACAATAAAGTCTCATTTCAAAGTCATCGTTCCTTTTCATTGGTCCATTACAAATGTTTGAAACAATGTAATAATATTCTGATTACCATACAATTTGGTATCTTACAATGGATGTCTTGTTTCCTAAATTTTCTTAGGTTTCACTCCCTTTTCAAGTCCAAAATTTACCTAGAGGGCTTCATAGAGATAGCAATAAGTTTATAAATTAAAGAGAAATCAATTATCTTTATACTAGTTAGCATTCTCATTGAGCAACATTATAGGCCTCATAGTATCATAGTTTTTTTAAAATAGCTTTCATGTGCTTCTTTCTATAAGGCTACTCCTAGATATTTTAATCAAATTTTATTGGAAAATTTCATTTTCCACACTTTCTAATTAGTGACTGCCAGCACAAAGAAAAACCACTGACATGTGCTGTCTAAATTTTTTTAATTTACTAACTTCTATTATAAGTTCTAATAGGTTTTGGTTTTTTGTTTTGTTTTTTGAGACAGGGTCTTGCTATGTAGTTCAGGCTGTCCTTAGACTTGTTATGTAGCTCAGGTTAGCATAAACTCCTGGCAATTCTTCTGCCTTAGCCTCCTGAGTACATAATTACAGGCATATGTCACCACACCCAGCTCAAATTCTAACAGTTTTTAATCAAAAACCTGATGGTTTGCAAAATAACTGAATACTCTTTGTCAATCCATGAGAAAGCAGACAGAAATGATTTAATTCTGATTTTCCCTGTATCCTCATTCACACATACACACACCAAACCTTGTAACACTCCACATTATTAAGACTGCCTACCATCTCATATTTGAGGCACTGCATTTCTACTTTATAATATGGCACAATAAGCTAAGTAGATGGGGATATGCAACTTCATTGTGTGCAGTGTACTCAGACAGCTAAGACAGACTCATACTATCCAGAGTTAATCCTATGAGCACTGAGCTACATTACATCCCCAGCCTTTCATTTTCCTTTTGACTTGTTTGAGTCAAATTGTCAGACTATCTTCAAACATGTGATCCTCCTGCATTATTTTCCCAAGTAGCTAGGATTACAGGTGTGAACCACCATACCCAGTTTAGGCTACATAATATTTAAGGATCAGAGTCAGGTATGGGTAGTCTCTCATTGGCTAACATGTTATTAGGTGGGAGATGATTATACGTCCAGTCTTACCAACTTAATTTTATTTTCACTACAATTTTCAATGTTGATTTTAATTTTATTTCATTTTTCAATAAATTACATGTTGAAAAATCTATTTGGTAAAAATTTTTATGTCCATAAGATTCAAAAGCAAACCTAGAAAAAAGATTTGACATTCAAATTTGATTTGTCATTATGTTTTATTCTTAAAGTATCATTTGTCAATGCTCATTGGAACTGGTCAATTTATATCACTATTTGAAAAACTGAAAGCTGAAAAATTCAATGGAATTGGCTGGAAAGCAATTAGAAACAACAATAAGAGAATTTATCTGAAGTGACTGTTTAAAAAAATACATATATATTAAAGAGCTATCTATTTACAAAACAATTTAGAAACAACTAAATACCCATTTATGATAGTGTTATAGAGAAAACTGCCCAGGAAAAAATCTAATAAATGTACACTTTCAAAAACTTTATGCTTTTATTTCTGGGAAGATAAACTGAAAAGATCATGTTCCTAAAATGAAGACGTGTAGAGTAGGATAGGGCATGAGACTTATTTTATTGTACTATGCCCTTGTTTTTTTTCTATTATGTGCAAATATTATTTTTTCAATGCAATAGAAGATAATATCAGCATAAATGTAACAGAGAGTAATTATTAGCATAAAGGTAAATACGGCTAATAAATTTACTCTTTGAATAAAATATTTATAAAATACTTAGATGTAAAATGTATTAACGCATATAGTGAAACTAAAATTTCCACTCAACTTTGATAAAATGCTCTTTATAACCAAAGCCCCCTAAAAGTTAAAACAGTTGCTATTAAAGAAAAGCTTGTTAACAAGTTTATTCTTGATTTCTCTTAGTTATCATTGCTATTACTATATACTACAAAGGGAACAGATGAGTTCACATTTTCTTTAATTGACAACTAAATCATTTCTGGTTTAGGACAGGGGAAGACAGATACAAGCACTTTACATTCCCAGAGGGCTCCAGGTCTGTAATGATTGAAGGAGTACACATCAAGGTAGTTCAGTAGCGGCTAACAAGACAGGATCCATAGCTTTTGCCTGCACATAAAGATGATAGTACCTTACCTCTCTCTGCACAGAGGAAAGTAAATAAGGTAAGTCACAGGCAAAGTGCAAAAAGGGTAGAACTTATCAGTAATCTTAGGCATTTGTTATTTTCTTTCTCAACTCTTCTCCATTTCAAAAGAAAAACAAAAGTTTCTACTTTTAGTCCTCTGCATTTATAAAATAAAAATTTATAGTACAGCTAAAACTCATTTTTATAATAATATATAATTCTAAAAATGTGCTATTTTCAGTTAGTCAAGCATGAAAGCAGTTTTAGAAAGGCAAGAGGCTTTTATCTGTTCCAAATTCACATGTACCTAAGACTAGCACTTCTGAAGACACAGTGAGAACAGAAAGTAGAAATTAATCTTTCCTGTGTATCTCAGCGGGGTAGGTTAATTTTTACTTTCTGAGTCTCAGTTATAGATTTTACAATTCTACTCATGGGTTTAATAAGCCCACCTATACATGAAGCATTATAATCTCTTCTTTACCTTTTTTTTCCCTAAGCTCAGTGCTAAAAAAAAATATTATGTGCCCTTCCCCACGTTAACTTCATCCGTCTCAGTAACTTCTATAAATTGTATAACCATGTTTATAATTAAAGCTTCTGATTTGGCCAAATTAAATGGTAGTATTAGTGACAGTCACATATATTAACAATTTACTATTTCCCTAACACAAAATCTAACTTTGTGAATGCTTATGACACTGTAACTAGAAATTTTCACACCTGATCTCATATAACAAGTCATAATCACCAAGAAATACTTAATAGGAAGACAAAAAAATGATTCAACTAATCAGATTTTTGCATCTTTTATACATACCTTTCATACATATTTAGTTTATAAAACATTTTCTCATTAACATGGCAAAATGTTCTTAAGACCATGAGTCAGGCTCCTTAAAAATTTACTATGTGTAAAATTATAAATGTAGGCAAGGGGTCAACTAAAGTCATTGAATATCTAATTTACAAACATAATTCTAAGAGCAAAATTTCAGCAGACTGAAATAATTTTGTGGCCTAAGAGTATAAATCAGAACATAATTAAATGTTTGCTGCCATCTTGTGGATAATTATACTTTATATGAAATTTTTGCATTTGTTGCTTTTATTTCCATTCTAAGATCATTAGCCATTTTGTGGCTAGTAATTTGATTACATGTTAAGGAAATTTTTCCACTAACTTTATACTTCAGTACAGTATTAGTTATAAATTTGGAAAGGACTACATAATCCACCCAGTCTTACATTCTGGTAATGCAGAGATAATTTCTATAATAAGCAATCATTCTATTGCAAAGAGGTCTACTTTATAGAGATACCTAAGATTGTCAAAAAATGAACCTGTCTGTGGAATAATCCTTTATAGATGACAATATATTCTTGGACCAAGAATATAAACAGAAATTGAAAAAAAAAAAAACTAACCATAAGTTCTGTTTACTATTCAAATACTTGGAAAGAGAACTTTGATTAAGGGTTATGTACTTTATAAGCCATATTATCTGTATCTTTCAAGGTCAGATTTAAGTATGACAGAATGTTTTATTCCCATGGGAATGTCTAAGACTAATTTCAGTTGTAGTACGATTGTACTGAAGAGTGATCTGTCAATGCATTCTACTCAACCTGTGTGACTTAGGCAAACCTTAAGGGTTCTATATTTCTCTATCACATGTCTATCCCATGTATGTAAAGGAAGAAATCAAGTTATCTTTTAGGGTGCCTAGATTTCATCCAAGATCTACTATAGACTAAGAGATTTCTGGTTAGTCATTTCTTCTCATCTATCTTCACAATCTGCAAGTTATAATTATACATTAGATTTTAAGAGTTGATATGAGAGAAATAGAGAGGCAAGTTATCTCAATAAGGAAAGCAACATGCTATGACACTTTTATTACTTTCAGTAAGATTTTTTAAAATACTATCTTTTTTTATTACAGAGCTGAAAATCCCTAATCGAAAAATCTAAAATATTCCACAAACGACAATGGGATATGCAAAACGCTTCAGATTAAAAATGTTCAGTAGCATTCTGTGCAAATACTTCAAAATCTGAATACTTCTAGTCCCACACATTTTTAATAAGGTGTACTCAAACTGTAAGAACCATTAAAGACCTAAAAACACCAATAAAAATCATGAGAGGAACAAAGCAAGACGGTGGCTGAGTTGATTCAATAGCAGTAGTCTCCCCAGTTTAAAATGCTATTCACACCACAAACTACCTTCACAAGGAGGCCAGGTAAGAGACCATACTGCTTGCTTTTAGTGTAAGAAAAAGATGCATTTAAGAAAGCAGGAAGGAAAGAGATGCCTCATTCCTTCACCATCATCAAGCAACATGCGATGCCTCATGCTTGGGTGAAGGAGAGGAAATTAAGTCCAGACCTCAAGTTTAAAACCCACTATCAGGCTACGATGGGTAAAACCTAGTATGAGGCAAAACCCATAAACATGGACTGAGCCACTGCAACTGTGCTGACCCAGAGCAAAAAGACTGCCTCAGTTATGCACACCCCTACCTTGGACAGCAGAGGAGGGAGCAAGAGCAGTAAGGCTCCATCTGTTAGAACGTAAACAACAAAAGCCAGCACAAGACTTTGTTTTAGAGCTCAGTATAAGACCTACTTCAGTCAGTCTCAACACCAGGCAAAAACCAAAGGCCCCATAACCAGGCCAGAGATCAGACAGAGCCTCTAGATCCACCAAAACATCAGGTAGAGAGCTTTGTGCCAGGGGCACACTCAAGTTTTGGCCTGCAACAGTGCTAGTGTTGAAGTAGACCCGGGGCATTCTTACCCAAACTGCACAGGTCCTGTGGCTGAGACTCAGGTATGACACAGCTTAAGTGTTCTGTTTGGCAGCCAACAGACTGCTTCTGCCACCAATCCTGGAGCCCTCAGGCAGCATGGCTATTCCCAGAGCAATGGTCATAGACAAAGCCTCTAGATTGTCCTGTGGGCACCCCCAGAACTGTATGGATTCTTGTGGCTCTGTGACTCAAATGTAGCACAGCTTAGCTATCAACTGTTAAGAAAGGTATTGCCTTTACCTACACTATGATAACTCATAGTGTGGAGCATGACCCCATTCACTTAGGGGAAGACAGTGTAGTTAGCACAGGACTGTCTGGGAACGCAGTGTCAGGCATGGAAACCTATCACTGGGCAGATCCTAATAGCACTTATGCCCATGAATCATAATTTGACAGGATTAAGAGACTCCAGGAAAGGTGGCCTGATCAGAGGGATGCTGCACTGTTAAGTGGATTCACTCATTTATGCTCAAAGAGGAAAGCTCTGTTAGGAGGAAGGTCACTGAGAGAATGCCTTTGGAGGGTAAATCTCTGGTTAACACTCTTCACCTGTATTCTATTTTCCAGTTACTCTGAAGTGATTAGTTTTGTTCCATCATGCCTTTGCACCATGATGCTCCTATGCTGGAGCTAGCTGACCATGGACTGAAACTATGAGCCAAAGAAACACTTTCCTCCTCCAAGCTGTGTGCATTTCATCCCAACAAAAGGAAAGCCAACCAATACAGCACTCATTCTCAGGCCTGTGCCCATGCACAGAGTAATTAGCACAGTCCCAGTACCAGGCAGAGACATGTAGTAGTCTGCGGGACTTCTATTTCAGGCTGAACCTGCCTGCAACACTCACAAGGTCTATCTGTGTCTACTGCAAAGGAGGCAACTCACAGCAGCATAGGCCTTGCTCCTATACTAGTGCTGTGCTAGTTGTGGCTCCGGATGTCACATGTCTCAGGATTATACCAGAGCAAGGCAGAATCCTAAAGCAAACAACCACAGGTCACTATAACCGTGGACTGGCTTCTGGCCTACCACAGCTCCACAGAGACTTCAGGGATGAACTACTGCTATTTCACAATGAATACCAACCATATCAACTGCAGATCTGAGACAGACTTGGATTTGGGTCAACCTTTGTTACTGAAAAAGTGACAACATATCAACAGCACACTCTCAGCAAACATGGACACAGGGTATCACCTAGTCCTAAAACAACAGATGACTAGAGATTCAGAGAACAGCAGCCTGCCTAAAATTTCTGAGGAAACAGGTGCAAAGCAAAATTATAAAACTTGGAATACCTAAGCCTTCAATACTCAAGTGATGTCACACATAAAGGATCAAGAGACTTCATCTAATGGTCAAAATTAGGACCCAGAAAGTACAGTAGATAATAGCTATTATGAGAAGATACTAACATTTTGATGGAAAATTCAACATAGCTTAAAAATGTAGGAAATTCAATTAAGCTTCAAAACATAATTGTTATGAATTGTGTTCCTGGGGCTCTGCCCAAGCCTCATGCAATCACAGATGCAATCAAAACTAGTGACTGTAATTCGTTTGTTGTCTAGCACTCGCATTGGTAGTATGAGTGTTTCACCTGCCCTGGAGTGGAGCCAGGATAGGATGAATCGCAGGAAAAATGTGTGCTCCTCTCTTGCTGGTTTGCGCCTTGCTGTTTGCAGCCACGATGGCAGGCTGCCCTCCATGCCACGCTGACTGAAACTTACAAGAACTGTAAGACATAAACCTTTCCTTCAACAAGGAGTAAAAAGTAACCAAGACACATATAGAGAAAAAATTAAAATATTCCAACAGAGAAACCTAGTGGAGAGATGAAAGCTACTAACAAAAACTCACAGAAATCATTTAGCTGAAAACACACTGCTCATAACTGAAAATATAATAGAAAGTATCCATTAAGATAGGTCAAAAAGGAAAAAACAGTAAGCTCAAAGACAGATCATTTGAAAATAGGCAAGTCAGAAGAGGAAAACAAAAAGAATTAATAAAGAATGCCTCCAGGAATAGTAGGACATCATTAAAAGAATGGGATATTTGAGAACTTCTAATGTCATAGCTATGGAAACATTACTCAGAGAAATAATAAAAAAGGTCCCAAGTCTAAAGGACACATGCAGAAAGGTCAAAGGTCAGATTTAACTCAACCAAATCTACCTCAGGATATAATCAAATTCTCAAAGGTGAATAATAAAAATTCTTAAGGCTGAAAAAAAAAACAGAAGAAAAAAGGAAAAGAGAAAGAAAGACAAAGAGTAAGAGAAATGGAGAAAGAGAAAACAACATATAAAGATGTTCCAATCTGCCTGACAACAGAATCTTTAGCAAAAACCTTACAGGCCCAAATAGTGGTGTAAGTAGTACTGAGACTGTCATCCAAGAATACTGTATCTAGCGAAACTATCCTTCTGAAGTGAAGGCGAGACAAAACTATTCCTTGACAAACAGTGGGAAAATAAATCTTTACCAAAACTGTCCTGCAAGAAATACTAAAAGGAATTCTTCAAACAGAAAGAAAATAAAATGAATGAATTACGAAGAAAACATGGGAAAGCATGAAATTCACTGGTAAAGAACATAAATTCAGAATTCAGAATGCTCTAATACAATATTGTAAATATATGTAAACCATTAATATATTTAGAATAAAAACTAAAATATAAAACAAAGATAATAACTTACGTCAATATGCTAAGAGATAGGTTTTAGATATAAATGGGACATCAAAAATTCAAAATGTAGGAAGTAATAGAGTCCAAGTGGAGTTTTTTATTAGCACTGTATATTTCTTCTCTTTTGTTTGTTCTTTTTATCATTATGACCATGTCTAACTGCTGTCTTTGAAAATAGTTCAGGATCAAAAGATGTTTTTACTAATTCTCATGATAACCACAAGGAAAAACCTGTGATCTACAAACCTAAAATAATAAGCATATTGCTAGAGTAAATCAACCACAAAAGAAGAATAACAGTGGGAAAGAACTACAAAAATTAGAAAATAAATTATAAAAATGGCTGTAGTAAATAAAATCTTACCTTTTCATAATTAACTTAAATGTAAATCTGTTAAATTCTTCCATAAAAGGACACAAGACTTACAGTGCCCAATTTACACTAAATCAGAACCACAGGAGCTAAAAGACTACTAGGGCTTATAGTAAGAACTCAATGTTTCACATACCTAAACTTTTTTTTTTCCTTTTTTTTCTTTTTACCGGTACCAGGGATCGAACTGACGACCGGCTGCTTGCAAGGCAGGTGCTTATGCCGCTGAAGCTAAATCCCCAACCCCCATACCTAAACTTTTAAAAATATCTTTTCAAATAATTTAAACTAGTGCATAGACATACAACTAGTTTTTCTGCATATGTATCAAACTAAACTTCTCTTACATTAGTAATTAATAATCATAGAAATGTGCAGGCCTGAGCATCCTGCCATGGAACTTAAATCTTCATTATACATAAATTTAAGCACTTACAGCATCTGCTTTACAAATGGTGTTGGCTACATGTCGGCACAGCATCTTTAGCCAGTTGTCCTTGGGAAGTTCATCTGACGTCATCTGGAAACTGAGCAGCACATTTGCCTGTTCTGTTGGTGGCCTCACAAGCAAGGCAAAAGCATTATGGCAATCTAGAGTTTCAACCATAAACAGTAAGTATGGATCTCCAATACTCCTTGGAGATTTTTAGTTTAGTTTCCTCAGAATACCAAAATTCTCATGAAATTTTCTCTTTTCTATCCTACCTGTCCCCTCTTTTTCAACTAAAGAAAGACCATCATCAAATTAAATTGAATCACTGAAATAATAATGTAACATATAGGAAAACAACTTCATAATATTATGCAGTATTTTCTGTGCCATTTAATATTTTCTATTAAGTTTAAGAAAAAATGTGTTATCATTTCTTGAAATTCTGGAATTTAAGTTTCTAACTAAAATTTCATTATAATAATTCCATAACAGCCTACCTATATCACAACTATATAAATGCCCACATATTAGAATTATTATGAAATGTTTTGTGACTAAAATGCTAAAAAACAATTAACTCTTTCATAATTAAATCTCTCAAAAAGGAATTTAAATAAGTATCCCATGTTTTGATGACAATCAAGTAAATATAACAATCTAAATTGCTGTTCGAATTTTTTCATTCATCATTTTTTATGAACTCTCACACCTTCTATTATTAAAGGAACCAGTAATAGAAAAAGCTTACATTATAAAATATACACATATGCCTAGAATCCTAAATATGGCTATGAACACGCATTATCCGGCGCCAATTAAATTGAAAACACTGTTTCATGTATGTAGGTGGGAATTTCAGGCAATTTCAAGCCTCAAAGAATGCTTTTAAATACTACCAAAGTTAAGAGAACAAGCTTTCCTTAGTATACAGCTATAGTTTGGATCTGTGCTGACTGACTGATTCAGAGGTCACAGAAACTGTAAGAGGTGAGCTTAGAGAATTTGTCTTTTTCTGAGGTGTTTTTTTCTTTTGTTTTGTTTTTTTTTTGATATAGGGCGTTGCTTTTAACTCCAGCTAGTTTGGAACTCATTTTGTAGCCAAAATTCTGGCCTTGATCACTTGGTGATTGTCCTGCTTCAGCCTCCTAAGTGGTATGACTGCAGTTGGATGCCATCACACCTAGCTTGGTTACAGAGATTTTAGATCAATGAAGGCATGTTCTTGCAGGAGACTCTAGAAGCCTGGTCTTCCTTTTTCCTATGACAACCCACCCATAAGATGTACAACTCAATCCACCACATGCTCTCCACAGTGATGGGTTGCCTCATAGTCCAAAGCCAGTGGGGACAACAAGTCATGGAGAGAAACTTTCAAAACAGTTGACCAAAATAAAACTTTCCCCTTTATACCATATCTCAGGGATTTTATAATAATAATATAAAGTTGACTAAATATATATGACCTTATGTCAAGTCTACCAGTTACTTTGAGTATGTTTATTTCACATACGCCTATTCCTAATCATTATCTTAAATATATTCCTAAAAAACAAAACCATTGACCTTAGGAAAGGTATTATGATATGAAATACAGGCAATAAATTAGTGATTTCTTTTGGATTCTAAAGAAATAAAAAGTTTTGATGTGGCAGTAACATTAGGGCATTATTTTAATGTGTAACTAAAAGATCTTTGATCCTCAGAGGACAAGAATATTCTACTGATTGAGGTAGCACTTTCATTTGCAAAAAAATCAAAACTCAAGTCTGTTCCTAGGTACAAAGATAGGACAGAAGAATAAGCTCAATTTTAGTCCTTTAGCAGGCTAACTATACTTAGAAGTAATTCATCAATTTAAAAACCAACCATAAGGGAATGAGTTAAATTATCAAAGAATATAAACTATTTTTACTTAGCCACTAATTTGTATAATAATCATACCTTCTGTCTCTCTTATATCCAGCACCTTCTTAATCTGAGAAAGGGGCATTAGGTGAATATGCTTAAGAGAAGCTGGCGGTCGAGTATGGCCAGGAGAGCTTCTAAAGGTGCCAATAACTTTGTGCCGTTTTCTTGCTATCTGTGATGAAAAAGTCATCAGTAATATGAATAAAAACAAACTCCAAATACTTAAAACAGAATCATATAAATCTATATATAATTTACTTGACTATTAGTCATTCCACAAGCACTGCTACTCCGTGAAAGAAATCATACCCGTGCAGCAGAAATGCCAAGAAAAACAGGCCAAGGGAAGGGAGTGTACAAAGACCCCAAGCACTGAGAGGAGCAACAATAGCAAAGGATGAAGGTTCCTTGAATGAAAGACCTTGAGCAAAAGGGGAATAGCTGTTCTGGGATCTGTTTTGGGCTCAAAGGATCACTAATAGTAGTTTAACATACTTCAGGATCCTATGCAGTGATTGAACAACAAAAACTAAATAAATAGTTCCTGCTCTCAGTATTATTTATATACCATTGAGAAAAAGAAACATTAAAGAAGTAATTGAAAATACATTAAACAAAAATGATGCCAACTACAAGTTCAAGGAGCCATTTTAGGCTACACCTACTTGAACTGGGTATTCACACAAAAGCAAGAGATGGGCAAGATAACACTAGTGATGATAAGAGCAAAGTTGAAAGAGGAACTAGTAATTTATTATATAGTGAGGTTTTATGAACTTTGTAAGTTCTTTTTATTTTTGTTTTCATTTCCTTGAAAGCCTAGTATATATTTTACCCTTTAAAAAAACCCTGTGTAATAATACAGATTTTATTGAATGATACTAATATAAAATGAATTTAGATTAAATTACTTGAGAGTGATTAGTCATCATCATGAACATGAAAAAGTAATGCTGGAAAGGTACTACTCCATGTCAAGGTTAATGAGAAGACAAAAAGCTAGTCAGTATATCATATTTATGCTGAAGCATAAATACAAACATGTCTATACTACATGTTAAGTTCTAAAACCTAAGTGTAGGGAAAATAAACAATAAAGACTTAACTATTTTCACTGTAATATGTGAATATATTTTTAAATTAGGCAAGTCAAAATAATTAAATGGTTTTTAAAGCATTTAGAAAAAACAGTAACAATTATTAATAACAGTGACACAAATGTTGTAAATAAAGATAAAAAGCCTCTCAAAACATAAAATATATCCTTAAATCTAAAATCTATTGAAAAAAGTAAAATAGCACTTGTCATATTAAAGACAACACAACATAGATTATACTCATATAGACTGCTTCTAACTTGTATAATTTAATATGATGTTTATTATAAG
Organism: Cavia porcellus; assembly: GCF_034190915.1. Taxonomy (NCBI): domain Eukaryota; kingdom Metazoa; phylum Chordata; class Mammalia; order Rodentia; family Caviidae; genus Cavia; species Cavia porcellus. The sequence goes on along the minus strand of NW_026947500.1, from coordinate 5,592,417 downwards.
TTTTGTTAAGGAAGTTATCATTTTATTCCAAATTTGCTGTTTTATTTTCCTTAAAGAAATTAAACAATTTACTTAAGATCTTGAATTTTGATGTCCAAATTTTGAGCAGTTTCTGTTGAAATGATTCTGAGATACAGAAACTAAAAGAGAGAACAAAGTCACTAGATTTAAGGAGGTAAAGAAAATGAGGTGCCAGGGACATGGAAACTATAGGAGATGACCAACCACAGAGATTAAAGTACATAGGAAGTCAACGAGCCAGTTACAGAGACTTTGAAGGGAGTAAGATTAAAATAAGTCACTATTCCATCAGGAACTAGGAGATAAAAATCAGAATGGAATGGCAAGGAAGATCAGATAACCTAACGTAATAAGTAAATGGAGCCAACGGACCTATGGATATCAACAAAAAAATTAAAAATGTCTTAATAGAAGTAAATAAACAGATGCATAGAGACTAGCAAAGGGCCATGATAATGTGAATTCAGGTAAAATATGACTGAATTGACTGCTTCCTTTGCCTAACCTCTATTCCCAAAAGCAGGGCAGGCTAATATTCTTATTAGAGGAAAACAGTCCTCAATTACTTGTCTTAAGATAGTCTCAATTCAGGCTATGGTTAATTATGTATTACCTTCCCCTGGCCAGACGAGTCTCACTACATAGACAAAGTCTCACTGTGGCCTAGAACTTATGATCCTATTATTTTTGTGCTTTATGTATGTTACTGACCAAATGAAAATATTATTTTTCATAATAACAAAACTATATTTAACATAAACCAATTTTGGTAATACTTTACTGTATCTGTAACTGCTCTGTACATGGTTTGTTCTCAAAGATTCCTTTGTATTTTATACTTTACAAAATAATGTGCATGATATGAGGGCAAAACTTCAAGAGAAATAAAATAAAACAGGTAAAACGAAGGACCATAGACTTTAAAAAAAAAAAAGAAAACTACCAATCACTGTGATGAAAACAGCAGAAAGCTACTCAGTACCAGAGATGTCAAACAGTCCTGTTATGTCTGCTTTATCAAAAAAGAACATTTTTCTCTTCTGAGATGAAGAAAAATGCACTCCTTTTCATCCCCCCACTGAACTGTTTCACTGTATAAAAATAAATACCTAAAAAAATTTTTAAAAAAGAGCACATCAACATAATTCAAAAATTTGTAGAGGTTTACAAGAAGGAAAAATCTAAGTTGGGTAAGATCAGAATTTTAGAATTAGATTAATTGCACCCCATCTGATATACTGACTATACATTTACTGTAAAACCTGCTCATTTAAAGAAAAATCAAAAACCACAGAACTTTGTAATATTAAATTATCAAGTTATGTTTATCTTCAACAAAATACTGACTCCATATTTACGGGAAAAATCAACTCAAATTTTGAAAAGAGGAGTTCACAATTATTTCGCAAATCTACAATAAAAATACACAGAAATAAGAAGTTCCCAAAATTGTTGACCTAAGCCTTTATTTGCATAAAAATAAATTTTAATTTTTGACTTGGAAAGGAAGTCATGGAAATTTAGACCTCTCGTAAAAGCATTTTACTATATTAATAATCAACAACTGGTCTGAATTTTTAAAAACACTGATTTAGTTTTAATTTACCGCTTTAATCAAAACTTGATTTTAAGTGTTCCAGCAAGTCACAAAAACAACAGTTTTACTGTAATATTTTAAGTACATCTTTACCTCTAGGCAGTCATTGAAGAGAAAGAGAGTGACTTGTTCTCCTCTGTCACAGGGGTGCTCACTTAGAGAAACAGTTTCAACTCGTTGCACCAAACTTCGGTGGGAAGATAAAAGATTAGCCTATATAAATTGAAAACATTAAGAAACCACTTGTATCAAATAATTTTTAATGAGCTACAATTTTTAAAAAATATTAAAACTGTAGAAACTTAATTAAAAAGAAAAAGAAGTACCCCCCCCCAAGAAAGGAAAAAAAAATGAACATCATCAAAAATTCTTACTGGGCATCCATCGACTTCATAAACAACATCAAATATTTGCTTTTGTGCTTCTGTTTTTCTTTTATCCTCATTGATATGCCTGAAACATTAATAAAGTTATTTTAGAGTATGAAAATGGCAAACAAATATACTTCATTTCACATACAGTCCTCTCATGTGAATGGATTATTTTTGGTAAGTGAATCGGTTAAAACATTCATTTAAAGTATCCTACTACATTAGAAAATATTTTATGGAACCTTTTAGAAGTGTGTTTTACTATAATATACTTCACTGCATTCACTATACACTTTCTAAACCTGCCAAAATCTTCAGATTAACACAACTTTGAAATTCTTCAACTTTGAATTTACACTTGAAACATAAGTTCAGTTAAGGTTTTATGTGAGTCATTCCTAAGTCATATGCTAACCATTTCATTAATACAGAAATGAAGACTACCGCTTCCAGACAAGATAAAATAAAAAGGCATTGGGGTTAACCTTTCTGCCTGAAATAACAACAAAAAGTCAAAATATAAAGAAACAAGGATTACAAACTGCACATTAGAAGGTAAAGTGCTACAACTACCCTTGCCTACCATCTGGAGAAAGCTTCCTTCCTGCATGGTAGAAAGCACAAGGCATGCCCTGCTACATCAGTAAATGCAAAAACAAAAGCTGGGGAGTCCTGCCAGGAAAAGGGACTTCATCATTGGAAACTGAGAACTGCATGCAGAGAGATCTTCATAGGTCTGCAGATTGACTCACAGTGTACACTGAATCAAGCACTGATTAGCTCCTGTCCATAAGGAAAGGTTAGAGAAGGAAACATCCAAAAAGATTAGAGGCAAAGCTCAGGGCTGACAGCATAGAAAGGGACATCAGTGGATTGATCAATCCAAGTGAAAAAGCTTAAGGTTCATGGGGCATCAAGGCAGAGGATTCAGCATCATGCATCATCATGGAAAATTAATTCTAGATGAAAGCCTGTTCTTAAACTTCTCTAATAAAGTTTAAAAGCAAGACATGCAAAGTTGAAACTACTAATTAATTGCTCCTCAGAAAAAAAAAAAACTCAATATTTATAGCATTACAGAAATACCTGGCATTCAACAAAGTAAAACTGATATCTAGAATCCAATAGAGTAATACAAGCCATGTAGAGAAACAAGAAAATATGGCTTGTGATAAGGGGAAAAAAATTGAAACTGACACTGTCCATAGGTTCAAATAAGTGAAGGAATATAACAAGCCAAAAGATGGAAGACAGTACATATTTTTAAAGTCCAAACTAAGTCTTCTACAGCTGTAAGCTATACTGTTTTAGACAGAATACTGTGTGTCCTGGATGAGAACAGATTAGATAGTACAGAAAAAAAGGTTAAAAAAATTGAAGATAGTAATAAACTATAAAATATTAAACAATAAAACTGGCAAAGCCTTAGTAAGCTATAGAACAAAATCAAGAGACCAAATACACATGAAATTTTAGTGTCCCTAAAAGAGGTAGGGCAAGCACGACAAAAACTAAACACTTGAAAAAATAATGGTAAAAAATGTCCTATACTTGAAAAAATGTTAGACTCTGAAAGAATGAACCTCAAGCACAAAACAATAAAACCATCAAAACAAATCACAAAGAGCATTAAAAACAGCTAAAAAGAGAAAAACCTAAGCACTGGTGAAACATGAAAATGACAATTCAAATGAAAGAAATAAACAAGAATATTAAATATATACTTGCTATCCCTTCCACTTTCAGTTCTTTTAAAGGACATAAAATTATGTAAAGTAATAAATACAATCACATGTTGCTTAGTTTGTAATATGTAACGATATTATGTGTTAAATAATACATTTCTACTACTAGCAAAAAGAAATGAAAGCACATGCCTGTATAAAGACTTATAAATGTTTGTAGTGGCTTTGTATGTAACAGCTGAAAACAATCATAATATCAACACAAGAATGAATAATGATATAGTCATACAAATAATAGAGAATAAACTGTAAGCATTAATAAAGGCTATTTTCAAAATAAATATGATGAATAAAAAGGAATAGGTAAAAGAGAACAGACTATCCAATTCCATGTGGGTAAAATTCTAAAAAACACATTATTATGGTTATGGAAAAAACCACCCCCATGTTTGCCTTGGATATGTGGGACAGGAAAAGGCAGAAAGACATGACCAAGGGGCATGAATAAATTCTGAGGATGATGCTAATGTTTCTTATCTAGATTGTGGTGATGGTTTAATGCCAACCTTAAACTATTCTTTAAACATATGTAGTCTATTTCAGGGAAAATTACATATATATATTTTAGTAAAAAAAACCTCATATCTATAACAAATTCAGATTTAGGAATTAGGCATGTGTATAGTGTCACCAAGATTGAATTTAAGGGATTTGGGGGTGTTTACTTAGATGGCAAGAACTAATAAATTGATGCTGTCTCATTATTTCCTTTACCTACTCTAGTTTGGTTATTTTAATCAATCGTAAGAATTTTATTCCCTAAACTAAATGCTCAAGAATCTCAAAAATTTAAATCTGGTCAGGTCCCATAAGATTTGTAAATCAGCATCACAAATCCACACTGAAATAGCTCCTATAGTTCAACATTTATTGAAAATCTACCATGAGCAAGGCACTTAATACATTAAAAACATACTCAAATATTGTAATACTGAAAGAGAAATAATCACCTTGCTTATTGCTTCATCTTATTATTTCTCTTGCAGCCCAACTATTCCAGAGGCAACTGGTCAAATGATCAGTAAATTTACTATTATAATCCTATTATTAGTATTAAACAATTACCTCACAATCTTTGCTTATTGAAATGTACATAAGCAATAAATAGGATAAGTTACAGTAAATAGGTAAATCAGGCAAGTAACAGATCTGCAGCTTTCTTTGTGAAACTAAATGAAAAATGACTGCCTACATTATAGTTTTAAGGAAAAAAAAACAAAAACAAACAAACAACAAAACCACCATCATCAATCTCTAAATTATCCTGCTTCCAAGACAACCAATCCAAAGCATGAAGGCTGGCTGACAAAATAAAAATAGTAAGAAAAAAAAATTTTTGACATAACCTTTTGAACAGCAACAGAAGCTGCTAATTTAATTATTATTCTCTTAAGTAGTAGGATAAAGAAGAGAAGCTCCTGCTGGATCTAGTTAAGCTTCTTTTAGAGGCTCCACTGCAAGGAATTTAAGGTATGACTTCATACTAAAGGACCTCATGGAAGTTTACAAATTATTTAAATATACCACTAAATAGTTTAAGTGATTTCCATGAAGCAAAAACAGTTAAGGGCAACAGTTTTCTATTCTTATCATTTAAGAAAAGATACTTTCTGATCAGACCTATGTTTCTAAGTTAGACTCTTAGTCAACAGACTAAGTTTAACTACGATACTCTCCAAATCAATTTGAGTTTGTACTTTTAATATATCTCCAATCAATACTGTCAATTCAGTTCCATAAAATTCTAGATAAGAAACAAACTTAAGAGAAAAACAGATAGGCCTTTCATTTCATTAAGGTCAAACTCTCAAGTTTTATTTGGACATTTCATATTAATATAGATACAAATAAGCTACATGGGAAAAATGGGAAGAAAATGTCTCTATGCAGTTAACATTATCAAGCTTCTAAACGATTATTGCTTTCGGTACATAATAATTTAGTAATTTCTAAAACAAATGTTTTGATTAAGCTATGTATATTAACAATACTTCTTATTGTAAGTGCACTATTAGTAAAGTAATTTAGATATTATTTTACAAAAATTTGCCATTGATATTTTTCTCTAATTTGTGATTATCATATCAATTGTATTCTAACTAGTCTAAAGAATAAAAATTGAAACAATGCACTTACGTCATTACTTCTTTTAGTGATCCAATAGCTTTTTCTAAAGTGCTTTTGTCAGGATTTTCATCAGCTGTATGTTTCTTAAGATCTGTAATAATAAAATATTTTCTCCATGATTAAAATAACTGTGGTTTCCCATCAAAGATTTAAGAATGCTGTCGATTTTATTAGACTGATTTAAGATAGTATCTAATCTTTAAAAAGTTTCAAGCATGTTAACATGCTTGAATAATAAAGCTCTCTCTGACCTATCTATTAATATTCTTAAATACTTAATTTATACTAAATTTTCAGAATATGTCACTGATTTTCATACACTGCTGTCTCAATTCCGTTGTAACACCTGGAGCCTCCTTGTATCCTCAAATTCTCTCCACAGTGCTAAATGAAAATAATCCTCAATTAGTTCAGAAATCATTAAATATTTTATTCTGTAATTTAGGCCATATCACAGAGACCATTTGGTGTCCTAAAAAGTCAATTCTGTTTTCTAGAGGTTATGCTTAACACATTGACTTCCACAGCTACCCAATTGTTCATACAGAGTAACTCGAAAAACTCCAAAAGTTCATTTCACTTTCAATACCATTTGATGGTTTTCCATAGGCATATAATAGATTATAATGAAAACATGCAAATTAGCAAAAGCAGTTTTGGAAATTAGAAAGTCTATTTACATACTGCCATTAAAATCTGTATAGTAAGATGACTGGTTTTGAGAATGGATCTTACTATGTAGCCCAGGATGGCTTCAAACATTTGATCCTCCTGCCTATCTCCTGAGGGTTGGGATTATAGGCATGCATCACCACACTTGGCTAAAAGAACAGATTTTAGAGTGTGGGGCTGAGGTAAGAGAATCAACAAAGGGGTTGGGGATTTAGCTCAGTAGCATAAGCGCCTGCCTAAGAAGTATGAGGTTGGGAGTTTGATCCTAGATACCAAAAAAAAAAAGAATCAACAAGTTTGAGACCTGCCTGAGCAATTTAGTGAGACCCTGTCTCAAAAAAATAAAAACTGAACGTGGTGTTTCGGTATATCTACTTGGAGTATAGTTATTATCCTACAACCAAAGGAATTTTAGAGTCAAATTTTTATATCTTCTTATATTTTTAAATTATTATTTAAGATGCATATTTAAATGTTGCCATTGAATCAATAATTGTGATTGAATTTCTTACCTTTTACAATTTCTCACATACCACATCTTATACAGATTTTAATGACAGTATGTATTACATTGCATTACATTCAGATAATTTGTATAACAGAATATTTTTGTTCCTATGCAGATATTGCAGCAAGTCTCATTTTTGTTTGAAAAATCCTCTGCCAGTTAAGATACATGAACCACCACCTTCCCCTCCAGTTAAGACGTAAGAGCTTTAGGATGAAGCCTTTTAAAGAATTGCATGAGCTAGGTGATTGCTCTGCGGCACAGCTCCTGCCTGGCAAGCATGAGGTTGTGAGTTTGAGTTCCAGTACCAAAAAAAAAAAAAGAATTGCATGGGTTCTTAAGTTGGGCTCATGGTAGCAGTGTCCTTTTAATGTTTTAATTTTTAAACAAACAAAACTCCAAAAAAAAAACCCAAAGATAAATTTACTAAGGATTCAGTGACTCTGTATTTTTTAATTGAATTATAGATGCTAACATCCAAAAACAAGTATCTTTTTACTTCAAAGTGAAAATGCACAAAGATATTTTATTTTTAAAGTAGATGAAAAGGCACTAAAGTAAATTAATTAATTAAAAACTGGGCTTGGGATACAGCTCAGTGTTACAGCATCCCTGGATTTAACCCCCAGGACTGCATTAAAAACTGAAGTGTGAGCAAATAATTGTATATGCTGGTAATTCTCAATTATATTGCCTAACGAAAACAAAAATTAAGTTTTTTGGTTAAGTACTTGTTGTGGCTGATTCACTGTGTCAACTGAGAGGCTAGAAGTTTAAGTGACTCAGCAGGATCTTCACTTTGTAAACATCATAAGCCTGTGTGAGGGAGCAAGACTGGCCTCATATTGTAAGGGAGGAAAACAGGCTCATTCCACATCTTTTTTTGCTCTTGTTTTTGCTGTCTTCTGCCACCTTGAACTGTTGCTCCTCACCATGCCTCCGGGCCTTAGAGCCAGCTGATTACAAGACTGAAATCTCCACAAACCGTGAGCTAAATAATTTCCTTCACTTTGGGGGTAGGACACTTTGTCCAGTAACAAGACAAAAGTAACTAAAACAGTACTATAATTTATATCAACCAAAATAGTCACAAAATCAAACTCATTAACTGCTACATGGATTGCTATAAATTTAGGGATCAAAATCCTTTATTACAGATTTTTTTCCTCTTTATAATAAGTTTTCATACTTGACACTATCCTAAAAACATTCACTACTTTAGTCAACTAAATTTACAAAGGAATATCCATATGCTTTATTTTAACCAGAGAAATTTATTCAAAAAAATTCCTATAAAACTCACTTGTACTGTATTTCTAATTTAAGTTCTAAAATGAACAGATTTCAAGATTATAATGAACAACATAAGGAAAAAATAAAAAATATTAGACTATATTCATAGCTAAAATTCAAAAAAGGACTAAACATATTTGGGACGCATGGATTATCTTGCTCCTTATTGGTGAGTTTTTTAAGGAGAAAGAGAAAAGGTCTGATACTAGTCAGTATAGCTGATAGCAAAATAAAGGATTTCAGGCCAATTTTCATAGCATCAGTGACTATTTTTCAAGGTTATCCATAAAGATGCTTCCTGTGTAAAGACATGTATGTTTTAATGTTGAAATGGTCGGCAAATAAGAAAATTTTCAACTTCTTTTGAGGAACTTCCATGACGGTATATGCAGTAATCTGAAAACAGATGAGCCAGGTACCATTTAAAAGTAACGCAACACTGGGTAGCCTCTGTACTGGTCGGATGAGAAGTTCAACAAGGCTTTGTCGTCCACATTCGGGCTTAGCTTGGTTTATCTGAAAGGAATTTATTCATTCAACATTTTAAAAGAATTTTCTGCAAATATTAAATATTCTACATTTATCATATTACATCTCATCTTGTGTCCCTGAAAAGAATTAATGGAGAAACTGTTGCTCTCTGGCCGATTACTGTGGTTAAATAATCTCCCGAGACCTGAAATTACCTCTTGGGCAGCCAAATTGACATTGTACACAGAAAGTGAGCTCCTCTATAAAACTCCCTCCTAAGTTTTTGTTAGGTCTATATCATTTACAAGAAAAAAGAGTTTTAAAACATTAATTATGTTGACAGTATTGGATAAACAAATTGGTGAGAAAAATCTTTTTTGAAAGCTGCATATAATTTTTTTCCAAATCACTATACACATCTGAGCATGGTGGCACATACCGGTAACTCCCAGCACTCGGAAGGCTGAGGCACAAAGATTCCAAAGTGAGGGTCATTTTAGACTACATACCAAGGCCTTGTTTCACTAATTAAATAAAACTGTAACACTCATTGGCTCAACTGCCTTAGGGCCTCCACTAAATAACATTCTGAAGCCAAAGCATCATCATTACCCACAGGTACAACTAAAATTAAAAGACAACACTAAGACATTTTTCATTAAGAGTTTTACTAACATGTAATTTATGCAAGGAATTCTTTCAGAAATGATCCAAATTGTATTTGAAAGAAATGTATGTTACCTTAAGAAAAGCATGAAATCTTGGTTTTTGTTTTTCACATTTAATAATTGTTTCCTTGCTCATTTCGAAGAAGTTTACAAAGGGAGGGTACGTTTTTACCAAATCTTTTGACTAGGAAAAAGAAAAGAGGAAGAATCATTAACTTGTTATGCATGCCCTCTTAGAAAATGAATTTAAAAGCCAAAAACAAACAAAAAAAATCATCATGTGACATATTAACTTTAAAAAAAATGCTTCTTCACAAGCTAACTATAGAAATTTATCTTTTAGCTTCTCAGTAGAGTGAATTCATAAAGCAAGTACAGCATAGCCTAACATTTAAAAGGCAAAGACCCAGAAATAAAAGTATATTAGAGAATGTTTTAATGATACGAATATGAAAGAATTTTTAAATTTCTATTAAGTCACAATATATGAATTTGAGGTGGTCTAGCTAGAACCTAAAAACATGCTATTACCTACTAAAGAGAGTAAGTCATCATTAAAAGACCCATTTGTTAACCAAAAACTCACACAGGAAAAAAGAAAGTTATTTTGGCTGAGAAGACATTGTATCAAAAAGATCTGAGGAAATAATTCATATATTTGAATTCTCAATTGACAGCCTCCACTCTAAAAAAAAAAATCTAAAAGCCTGTATAGTAAGAAAAGTGAAGGAGAGGCCTCAGAAAATAAAAGTACAGGTACTAGTACGCAAAGCACTGAAATTTCTAAATGATATTCAAAGACATTCCAAAGAAACATATACAAAAATCCTATTCACAGTACCCCATCAAAATGCACGTATTTTATAAATTTAAACTATGTGGTTCTTACACTGCTAAAGAAACAATTCTGCCAGGCATGGTGGGACATCCCTGTCAGCACTTGGGAGGCTGAGGCCACAGGATCACTGAGAAGTCAAGGCCAGCCTGAACTACATAGCAGGACTATGTCTCAAAAATCAAAACAAAACAGAACAATTCATTCGAAACCTTTAAACAGAAAACATAATGACGAGAAAAAGTGATATCAATTAAGAGAAGAGAAAAAAACCCTCAAAGTTTCGCAAAAAGTCATAGAACTACAACGATTTATGTAGGACAAATAATTTGATACATAGTAAAAGTATTTTAGCATGGTTCAACAATGAGTGTTTTCTAATGATGATCTTGTGTTGTATACAGAAAGCATTTTAAGAAGTCAGGAACAATTTCAATATAGCTTATAAACATAACTATGTCAAAGCTTTAAAGCCTCTTACATTTAAACAAGTAAATTTCCTTTCCTGCCAGTTCTTCATATTAATCTGAAAATTTTAAAATACTTACATATTTAAGAAAGATATCACCAATGCTTTTACTCTCATCCCAGTTAACAATAAGGTCTTCCAGATCATCCTGAACACACAAATTGAAACTTTTAAAATTAAATTTGACAGCTCCTTGAAGATCTTTTAATTATTTCCAGAATACTCATCAAAAAGAAGCAATTTAAAAGTATCTTAATTTAATGTACACAATAATTAATATCTTGTTTTCTCAACAAGAAATTTTTTGTCTAAAAGAAAATCCCTTAAAAATTAACTAAGAAAATACAAATAACATGCAAGTCAATAAGACTAAGCCTAACACCAAAATATGAAAGTTCAATATCTTTTCTTATTAATTATAAACCTGATATGTTATAATTTAAGGCTCACAAGTCATATGATTTCTGTCACAACTACTCAACTCTACAGAATACAAGTAATGAGAAACAATCTATAAACAGATAAGAATGGCTATGTTCTAACAACAAATCTGATTTCTAAAACAAACATGGGCTAGATTTGGTCAAAGAACTACAGTTTGCTAATCCTTGGTCTACAAAATTCCTTAGTCATTGTAAAATATTACATTTTGCAAAGATTTAGAAGACATTTAAAAGCTTTATGATAAAACACAGATGACAAAAAGAGATGCCAAGAAATGATGTGCCCTAAATTGAAATTCTAAGTGATTAGTATTTTTAAAGTAGAAATCAATCAATAAGCTCTATCATAAGTTTTCAAAGTGCCACCTAAGGACTCTGGCAATGAGATTCATGAGATTAAAAATACCTTCAGTATGATGCTAAGGCATTATTTTACTTTTTCACTCTTCTGCTCCTGTAAGTACAGTTTCCTAGAGGCTACATGATTTGTGACATTGCAACAAATTGAAAGTAGAAGCAGATATAACAACCAATCTTCCATTAAACCAGGAAGTAAAAAAATTTATAATATAAAATAACACCGTTCTTCTTGCTAATTATATCTGCTTTGGAAATTATTTTATCATAAAGAATATGTTACTTATTTTACCATTTAATGAATGATTTTACGCTAATATTACATTTTTAAATTAGGTATCCATCTGACATTAAAAAGAGGAATTTAATTAGACTCTTACTTCAAACAAAAGAATTCTTAGAAGAAAATACAGGATGATATCTTTAAAATCTAGGACTAGGCCCCATTTTTTAGCTATGACACCAAAGCACAGTCCATAGGGGAAAAAAATAAGCTGGATTTAATCAAAATTAAAAATTTGTATTTTTGAAGGACACCTATCTAAAATCTACAGAGAATGCTTAGAACTCAATAAAATGACTACCTAATCAAAGGACAGGCAAAAGATCTAACCAGACATTTCACCAAAGATGATATACAAATTGCTAGCAAGCAAATGAAATAATGTAAAATCATTAATCATTAGGGAAGCCAATTAAAACTACTAGAGATTCCACTTCACCCTCTAGAATGGTTGTAACTTCAAAAAGAAAACATAAATATAGTAATAACTTTGTGATTCTCAGTGATTCTTATGAAACAAAGATATTCCAAAAAATACTTTCTTTTTCAAACATTCAGTATCATACATGGAAATAAACTAGCCAAAACTCTGGTATTTTAAGTAAATAAAGATTTCTCCAGCCTGCTATGGTAGCATATACCAGTAATCCCTACTACTCAAAAGGCTGAGACAGGAGGATTGCCAAATTCAAGGCCATTTTGGGTAACTTGGCAAGATCCTATCTCAAAATAAAATTTAAAATGGATTAGAGCTATACCTCAGTGGTAGAGTGCTTGCCTACCGTGTGTAAAGCCCTGGGTTCAATGGTTCCATCATAAACACTTTAAAAAAAAAAAAAAAAAAAAGACTGCTCCTGAGTTCACCTTAGCTCTGGAAATTAGCTGAAATATGATTGAGAGTTTGATAAAATACAAGATATATACATTTGATAAACTGTATTCTAACTATCTTATAGATACCTTTTTGCTTATGAAGTACATTAAAATCTAAAGAAATTTTAATTTTTCTTTGAAAATATCCTTATAATTCAGACTGATTCTTTAATTACAATGTAGACTAAACATTAATTTGGGATGTTTCAAGGAAAAAATTGATAAATTTTATCATTCACTTTTACCAAAAAGGAAAAATAAAAATGAATAGTTTTTTAGTAAGTAGTTTAAGAGTTTGATATGCCTATAATTCCCACTACTGAAGAACCTAAAGCAAAAGAATTACTCAGGAATTTGAGATCAGCCTCAGTGTATTAGTCAACTTTCTCCTCACTGAGACCCACACATCAGAAGACAAGCAGTTTAATGTGGCTCACAGTTTGGGGGACTCAGCTGGCTCCACAGCCAAGAACATGGTGGAAAAGGCATGCCTGAGAAGGCTATTTAACACTTGGCAGTCAGGAGGCAGAATTAGAAAAGAGGAACCAGGAGAGAGACAAAGCTTCCACACAGTGCCCCGTCACACACTCCTTCCAATCTCCTAAGGGCACATTCATCTAGGCACCCCATTACTCAAGCACCTTCCAAAAGCCCCACCTCTGAGTACAGGAGGTCACTGGGGGATGTTCTAGCTCTAAACCGTAACACTGGGCAACACTGCAAGATGCCTATCTCCAAAAAAAAGCTGATCCTGCCCAAAACTCATAGACTCTTTCTCACAGGAATATAACTAAGAAAAGAACTAAACTGCCTTTATATAGTTTTGGGCATTTATCTGCCTATAAATAGAGAAATAAGTGATCTCCAGGCCCCTTACAGAGTGCAAATTATAACCAAAGAGCAACTGTAATAGTAAAGTAAAAATAATACTAAGAACCACATGTCTCTAGAGAAAAGATTTCACAAAACCTAAATTTCTATTTTAAATATTAATAGAAATTTTTACACGGAAAAACAAATGTCAATAAGGTAACAGAACAATGGGACAAGTGATTCAAAGAAATACAGTAAGTTTATAAAACATACTTAAACAAAAACACCTGAAAGATTATAAGTATGCACAATCAAAAATTATTAACCTACTATATGCACATTTACCTTTATCTTAGTGTGCACATCAAAGATATCTGGAATGCTACCAAAAATAGTCTTAATCTCTTCTGGTGCAAGGATAGGGCCACCACGTTGTCCTTCCTCTTCCAATGGTACCTGAAATAGCTAAATAGAAAAGAGTAGTTTAGCAATATTATTAAAAACAAAAACAAAAAGGCTAAAATATAGACAATGCTGAAGGAGTGATGTTAATGAAGAGAAAAAAACAACAGAAAATACCCTAAAATTGAGATATTTTTTCTCCTAATATTTTCAATTCATTTACTTACATACTTGTGTACATAGGAGTATAAGTAAAAAAATACACACATATGCAAACAGATCAATGAAATATTATCTCAGAAGTTAAAAAAATTCATGTTTTAGAAAAAACATTAAAATTGTTACAATTATTAAAATTGTTATATATCCATTTCTACATACTAATAATTATACAAATTGAAAATGAAAAAAAGCAGTATCATTTATAACAAAGAAAATACTTAAGTATAATAAAACATGTACATATGCTGAAAACCAGAGAAAGCAGATGAAAAAAATCAGAGTTAAATAAAGACATATAGTCATGGACTGAAAAGACTCAAAAGTTCTGGAATTTTTTGCACGTATAGAAAATCTAACTTGAAATATTACATGGAAAGGCAAAGTAATTTTTTATCTACAAAACCACAATATTCAAAATTGCATACTATTAGTAAGGAGAAAAACATATAGATCAATACAATGTAATTAAAATGCAGAAAAAAACCTATGCAAATGTGGGCAGGTAATTTTTTGCAAAAGCAATCCACTGAAAGGACAGTCTTTCAATATATATCAAAACACTATTTCCTGAACCACCAGCAACTCCTGAGATCCGCACCATGTTGGAATTTAGGATGCTGAGAAACCAAGAAAGCAGCTCACCTCCCTGGTAAGAGGCTATAGTGTGACAGGCTGCGGCCCCTCCAAGGGGAGAACCACCAGTGACTCCTGAGATCCGCACCATGTTGGAATTTAGGATGCTGGGAAACCAAGAAAGCAGCTCACCTCCCTGGTAAGAGGCTATAGTGTGACAGGCTGCGGCCCCTTCCAAGGGGAGAACCACCAGTGACTCCTGAGATCTGCACCATGTTGGAACTTAGGGCGCTAGGAAACTAAGTAACCAGCCTGCCTCCCTGCTAAGCAATAGTGAGCCTCCTGGTGCATGGGCTGAGAGTCAAACATCCCACTTCCTCTGCCTCCATTAGCAAGTGGGAACCAGAGATCTGAGCATCTCTTAGGAGGCTGACCATATGCAATATAGCAAATAAGGGGGATTTCCTTCTACCGTCTCTTTGAAGGCAAATATTTTTACTATTGTTTTGCTTTATTCTGATTAATGGTACTGCTCCATTCAATATTCTATTTTGATAAGTTCTATAATAGTCTGTATTTCATTTTGTTTTGCTATATGTGATTAAAAGAACTATTGTGAAGATAATGAGATACACTGTGGTACCTATAACAGTTATCCCAGTAACCTGCTGTAAAGTTTTGTACCAATTTCACTACACTGTCTCAGTTCTATTGTATTTTACTAGCTTAAAAAAAAACCACTATTTCCCATATCTATAAGTGAACATCAACCGATATACAACACTATATACAAAAATTAACTGAAAATGTATCATAGAACCAAGTGTAAAAACTAAAACAATGAAACTTTCGGAGGAAAATTTATCCATGATTTAGGCTGGGGTTGAGTTCTTAGATAAAACATCAAAGGTATATGATCTATAAATGAAAAAACTGACAAAATATTTGCAAATCTGTATTCAACGAAGAACTAATATCTAAAATATCTAAAGAATTCAAAGAACTCAGGAAGGAAATAATCCAAATTTAAAACAGGCAATAAACTTCAATAGTTATTTCTAAAGGAAATCAACAGGTATCAAATTAAGACAATAGATGTTCATGAAACATATGAAAATGAAAAATAATACCACCATGAGATACCATTATAATGCTTATTAGAATGACTAAAATAAAAATTACTTAAATTTTTAAGAATTGGTGAGGATGTAAGCAATTAGAACTTTCATATATTGCTGACAGAAATGCAAAACCATATAGCACCTTTGAAAAAACTTTTGGCTGTTTTCTATCAAGTTGAACATTACTTTCCACATGATCCAGCAATACCAGCTCTCATGGCATTTACCCAAGAGAAAAAAAATTTAAGTTCACATAAAACCTGTATATAAATGTTGATAATAGCTTCATTCATAAACAACCACCAAATACAAGAAACAACTCTGATGTTCTTTAATGAGTTAAGAAATAAGGTATATCCATACGATGGAATATTGTACTATTAAGCAATAAAAAAGATTATACTGTTGATACACACAGCTAAAGGGCCAGTCTCAACAATTATATATGACATGATTACATTTATATGACATTCTCAAAAGACAGATATAGTGAAATACTAAAAGAAAAGAGATAAATCAGTTTTTACCAGTGAATAAGTGAGAAAAGAGCATTATTTTTACAGGAAGAGCACCAAGAAGTTTTTCAGGGATAGAAAAGTCCTATATTCTGATTGTGGCTACATAAATCTTTACATGTGCCAGATTTGATAAAACTGTACAGCACAATTGAAAAAAATAATCTTCAACTAGTAAAAATAACTATTCAAGATTTTTTGCCTATTTTAAAGTGGATTTAAAAGTAAAATTTTAAAAGTCAACTGACTACTAAAAGTAAAAATAATGTATTACTGGGCTCTTAACATACAAGTATGATCAAAACATATAAAATATCAAAAGTTTAAAAATTTATTACAGATGGGCTGGGGATTTAGTTCAGCAGCATATGCACCTGCCTTGCAAGAGCACAGTCTTGAGTACGATCCCCAGTACCAAAAAAAAAAAAAAAAAAAAAGGCAAAAAATTTATTAAAGAAAAAGACACTCCACCATTAATCTCCCCAAATATTTCCCCTCACTTGAAACACATTCCATTATTCTTGCCACATTTTGAAGTGCTTCTGGATGTTCTCCATGTCTTTAGTTGCCCTGGTTGTCGTGGCTGCTTCAATGACCTCAATCATTGAAAATGTTTATCTTTCATGGTCATTTTGACTTTGAAGAAGAGTTAGAGCCAATGAAATAAGATAGATGAGGACATGCTAATGTGTTTACAAATTGGTCATCCCACTGGATGGCACTTGGCAGCAGCATCCACTGTACTGGTTAGTTAGCAATCTTCATAAAGATACTCACAAATAAGGACTCCAGAACTGCTTCAGAGTGGCAAGAATCATGGGATGCATGTTGAAAGCAAGAGTATTTTGAGGGAAGATTAACTGCAATTTGTCTTGTACTGTTAAGTGCATATTTAAAAATGTAAAGATTCACTGCATTTTTTTCAACACCCTTGTCCACAGAGGTAAAATGAGTATCAATAATAAAACAAAGAATAGGATGGGTTGAATAAGTTTTTTAAAAACACTATAAATACTAAGGAACTTCATAAAAGAATTGTTACTATTAACCAGGCATCCATATATACTAGTTTCCATGGATCTTGGCATATTAAGCATGAGTTCTAGGATCTTGGCATATTAAGCATGAGTTCTAAAAGCTGAGCAAGTAATTATTTTTCATTTTATATTTGTCTTGAAAGTATGTTAATATACCTCCTTCATTCCCTAAAACAAATTTATCCTTTCTATAGCTGCCAAAATAATATCCCATTATTGTATCTTTTAGAACTTTGAATTTCAGTTTATTCCTTAATACTTCTTTAATCTCACCTATTCGGATTCATTATAATTGTGTTTTATTTCAGAAATAACTTCACAGACCAGTTTAATATTGGTAAGCAATGAGTTCCCATGTGCAACTAACCACTGCACATTGCATGTCACATGAAATGATTACTGAAAAAATTACTGACAGTATGTTTGCTATTGTTTAGGTGACTTTTCAAATGCACACAGTATTAAAGCAATGACTTTGAAACACACACTTTCAGAGAAACTTTCTACCATGTCCAAATATAAACGCAGTATTTTGTGAGGCAATGGGAAAAGTCAAAATCAAAATGGGGTGACTTGTGTCAATCCTAACCAAAGAAAAGTAAATAAAGCTAGGATTTTTTTAAAGGCAAGGCTCTTAGACAAAACTACACAATAGAAGCCAACACAAAGACTGTCAAAACCACAAATTACAGAAGCCACCACAAATTCTTCTGCAAGAACATGTGCCTAGCAACTGCCAGTTCAACCTCATGGTGACACCACTCATAAAAACTGAAACTAAGGATTATTTCAAATCATCTGAGGTAATCTCCGCATATTTTAAAAGCTTTCCCTTGCTGCAACTTCTTTCAATGTATCTACAGTTTGCTATAGCACACATATTCTTATTGTAGTGCTTTGCGAGTCTCAAATATTATTCTTTGGAGAATCTGTTTTAGGTTGATACCTATGAAGTTCTGAATCAAACTTGGGATGGGTGATACCAGGGCCTTACACACACCAGGCAAGTACTCTACCACTGAGCTACAATACCAGTTCTTTTTATTTTCTTTTTTACTTTGAGACAGACCCTTGCTAATTTCCGCAGATTGGCCTCCACTGTGGGATTTTCCTGCCTCAGTTTTCCAAGTTGCTAAGATTATGGAAATGCATCAGTTCACAGGCCTAAGACCACCTATCAACAATCTTCTGTCTATAAATTCATTAATAAAAATGGTGCCATTTCTAGATAAGTAACAGGTACTATTATAGTTGACAGTCCCTCAACAGCAATTTTTACCACATTTTCATTTTTAATTTCATTTTCATTTGGACATTTTATGTTCGAATTGTATCCATATACATATTCTTTGGAAATAGTATCTTCAAAAGAAAATCCACAAAGATACAAAAATAAGAATAATAAGAACAAAATGGAAAAAAAATCTTCTAGATTTTGTATTAAAAAAAAACACTTTACAACCTAATTTATACTTACTTGAATAATTGTTGCCAATATATTTACGTAATTACTTTCAGTCTGATAAAGCTCTTTTGCAACTTGCCACCTGGCAGACTGCTTTGCAGGAACTGGGGTAGAGTTTTTAGAAGACTTACTACAAGATGCTGGAGTTTCTGAAAGGCAAAAAGAAAGATTTAATGGAAGTCAGATCTAAATACTAAATACTACACAGGTAGGGAAATAGAGAACCTGCTGTTATACCACTTCATTGAAGTTAAATTTCACATAGACCAGAAAAAAGTACCATTGATGTCAAACTGATTAAGACATTTTACCAATAAATGGCTTATATACTTCAAACATGTCAAGGTCATTTGATATAAAGAAAAACAAGCAGTTATTCTCTATTTTATAGGAGACTAGAAAGAAAACAATATATGCTACTGAATTACATCCCACGCCAAAAAATGTCTTTTACCTTACTAAAAAGGACATTAAACCATAGTGAAACAATTAATTTGCATACTCACATTTTAGTCATCTATGATCAGTTTTATTATGCTGTGCCAGGTCCAGTAAACTCTTATATCCATATTTATCTAATCATCTCTCCCTTCCAAGCACATGGTCCAATTTTTCCAAATAACTATAGGACAATTCTTAATGTAAACTGGCTTTCTTTAAAACTTCACTATCTTCTTCCAAAATATAATCGTCCCATTTATATTAAGGCAATGTTTCACTTAAGTCAATGCTTCACCTTCTCTTACTATCATTCTAGTCAATTCGTATTTTCCTACCGCTTGTTACTTTTCTTTCCAACCACTTGTCTTCACTCAGTGCCTTATTATCTCACACCACAGGCCACTACAGTAGATATTTCATGGTCTGGCTCTCTCCAAACTGCCTCCCCCAACTATTCTTTAAACCATTACAAATTATCCACTCTACTACTTAAAGGTTTCTAAAGTTCTTTGTTGATAATATACAGTTCTGTCATGCTAGTCTGATTTCTAAGTTATAGAGGTCCCAATTAGATCTTAAATTAGGTTTTTCTAATGTAACTATTACTCTTCAATACTCCAAACAAACTGACCTATCCAATATGCCTTAAAAACTTAATCTGTTTGCAAGAGTCCATATACTCAGTCTTCTTTATATTCTCAAATTCACCTCAGTTCTCTGGACTAAATATACTTTCAATTCCTTTCATGAAGATTTAATCAATACCAACTCTGTACTAGAGTCTGAGAATAAAGAATAGGAAAACAAGTGAAGGTACTTGTTCTCTTATAGCTCACCTCCTTTGAAGCAAATCAAATGAAGTATTTTTAAAGTACATAATTTCTAACAGTGTTAATTACTACTTAAAATAAACAACAGGTGAGGCAATGGTAGAAAGAAATGATAGAACAGAACCAGATCTTAAGGAACCTAGCAAATCATCTTTGAGGCAGACAAAGCACACACAAAGGTCTTGAGATGCTGGTATTCCACAAGTATTTGAAGAGTAAGAAAGGTAGTATGACTTACGGTGACAGAGTATTACTAGAGTGTGATACATTATGACTTTGTATTAACACCAGTGAGGGCAGAATTACAAAGGAACTTAAAAGCTACAGTAATGCAAAGCCAGGGAGTGACTTTAAAGCAGAAGAGTGGCACGATATAGAAAAGACAAAAATGAAGCTGGAGAAATCGAGACTTTTTACCGAAAAATTGATATAAAGGAAGGATGACAAAGGAAAAGAAGAACTAAGTAGTAGACTCAAAAGTTTGAATATATTTAAAGTGTTTATCAGACGTGTTTTAAGAAGGTATCATGCAGGCATTTAGAAAGGAAAAAAGACAAATTTGGTATTTAAGCCAATTAAACAAGATCATTTAGGGAAAATAAACAATGACTTGACAGGAATATAAAACCTTTAGATTCAGAGTTGGAGAGAAGAACTAGCAAATGAGGATAAGAAGTACATGATATCACAAAAGCCAAAAAGGAAAAAAAATGGGTCTATCAAGGAGATGCTGTTCATAAACTGAATGCTATCGATTGCATTAAAAACTATCTCAACAGTAATTTTATGCAGCAGGACATCAGCTCAACTGAAAGGACTGGAAAAGATAATGATAAACAAGAAATGAGTTCGTGAATCCAGGTAATCTCTGAAGCATTCCTGATGTGAAAAGGAAGAGAAAACTAGACAATAAGTAGAGATAGAAGAACAAGAAGATTTGGGTTTTTTATTTCTTAACGCTGTAAAATATATTTTTGTCTGTAGACTAAAAAGAAAAATACTGACGAGAAGAAGAAGTAACCGTAGGAACATTCCTATATTAATTTAACAAAAACTCATCTTAATATTTGTTCCATAGTTCATGTTAAAAAAAAAAAAACTCTTATGATTTTGTTTAGCTAGTTTTAAAAACCTGCTTTTGAGGCTAAAGATGTAGCTCAGTGATAAAGCATTTGCTTTTAGCATGTACAAAGATTATGAGTTCAATTCCAACGCCAAGCAAGGACAAGCATAAGTAAGTATTTCTTTGTATCTCAGTCACATAACATAGGGATGATAAAAGTTATTATAATACACAAAATACACAGAGCACTTAGCATATAAGTGAACAATCAAACAGAAGCATTATTATGCTTAACACTTTTTTTTTTTTTTTTTTTAATCGGTACCGGGGATCGAACTCACGACCGCCTGCTTGCAAGGCAGGTGCTTATACCACTGAGCTAAATCCCCAGCCTTCTATTTTTTTTCTTTTTCTTTATGCTTAACATTTTCATGTATCTTTACTCAACTAAAAGAAAGGTAGTTAAAGGCAAAGCCTTTCAAATTCACTGTGGCAGGGGTTTATCTATATTCTAACACTTATCCCACTCTACTAAATTTTAAAGATCACTTTTTAAAAAAATGTAAATTACCTCCATAGTTGATGCTAGACTCTGGTGTATTGGAGATATCAAGGAGTGATCCTATAGAAAGAGAATGCTCAGCTGATGGACGCTTACGGGGAGGAAAAGGTGACAAGTCTGTCTCTTTTGAAAGTTGAGCAAGTGTCTCTTTTAAACGACGTCTTTTGCGATTGCTATTTGGGGTATGTAGAGAAAGCAGCGACACTGATTTCTTAAGCTCAGGAGTATTAGCCTGCAATCAAAAGGACAAATGCTCAATTTGATACCTATGGTTCTTTACTGAGAAAAAAATAAAACAATAGGCATGTGATAAAAAAAAATTGGATTTTCTATAATATTTTGACAACCCTGAACTATACTAGATAATTCAGAAGCTTCATAAAATGTTAAGAGACCACTCTAATTGTCTAGCCCAGTATTTCCATTAGGTTATAAACTTTGTGAGAGGAGAGATCACTCACATTCAGTTTACTTTTCCTAAGTATTTAACACAGTTCCTGGACATAGTACTTGCAAATATTTGCTGAATAACACTTCATTTTTAAGAGCTCTCTCCCTAAACAAAGCATATTTTTTAAACTGTATGTTCAGAACTTTACATTGAGAACAAATCTAAAGAAAGCACAATATGGTCTCTATTTAGATTTTATCAAAAATTAAATCCATATCTCATCTTTAACATCTCACTTAAAATTATTAAATTCCAAGCAAAAGTATGTCTTTTAAAGCTTTCTACCATTTGAATACTGCTCTTCACTGACATCAAGCATAAAAGTTGAATTTTCCTTGCCTATACTATCCTTGCCTATAAAATAACTATTTTAATGACATCTCTTCCCTTCAAACTCTTAACATTAAAAATTTGATTCTGCCTATCAAGTTTTATATCAACCTTTCCTTGGTCTTTTTTTAGTCATATTCAACTACTTGCTATTTTAATGTACTCTCAAGCTTTCATATCTTCTCCCTCCCACCTCCTATTCTAACTTACATGTCATTACCTGGTGAGTCTACTACATTGGCTCAATATTTATCTGCCCTTTTCAGTACTGTTCTGAGAGAATAAATACATTACTCAACTGCAGCACACATCAGCTATGAAGTAATGGTTTGCAATTATATCTCTTCATAAAGGTTTGAAGTTTCTGAAGACAGAGATGTTACTGTTCATAAAGGTATTATCACAAATTAACACAGAATGTCATATATTATACTAAAATAACACCCATTACATTAAACTATTTCACTTCAATCTATATGGACTAAGGATAACAGTTGATATTGCTTATTTTGAAATTTCTAAATATATCATAAAAGATGACATAAGTACTCATTATACTGTGTTTTATAAACCTTCTCCATGGAAAAGTATTATTTTTATACAATTAAATTCATAGAACAAATACTTAAGTGCTAGAAAACATACCTTTTCATACAAATACATAGTCTCTCCAGCACGGGCATCCATTTGAATGCTTCCCCAGAACCACTGGATGAGAGAAAAATATTTTAATTAAGAACTTAAATTTACTCTATCAGAGACCTCCTAGTAAACTTTTTTAAAAAAAGTTTTTCTAGAATCACTTGCCTCTTGCTTGACAACATAAAGTTTCTTTGAAGGTTCAAATGGAAGTTCTTTTACTGTATTCTCTTCAACTATAAGGTGAGTGCATCTTTCATCTCCAACTGGTAAATAGTTACCTCCTAAAGAGGAACACACAGAAACATAAAAAAGACAGACTACTTATCTCAAAACTTAAATCATGAAAAAGTATGTTCAACTAGAATTGACTAAACTGCCCTAAGCAATACAATACACATAATTTTAAACTTAAACTAAATTGTACCTTGCATTTCAGTCATTTCTTCCATACTGATTTTCTCTTCATCTGAAAATCCCAAGAAACTTAAAATACAATCTTGAAATGGAGGGACTTTAAATTCATTTCTGAAATCATCAACTGCTGCACAGAAATCCCTAAAAATTGAAATATACCATTCTAAAACCAGTTTAAATTCAATTAGCGAGTATCAATTTAAAAATCCAGAGTAATTCTCAAAATATTAAAATGTATTTCTTGAATATATTTTACATTTGGTTCTGAAAAAGTCACAAAAACTTCCATTTAAAAGAAAAAAATTGGGAATGAGGAATGTAACTCAGTGGTAGAACATGCACCATCGAAAACAATCACCATCAGAAACTGATGTGTTCTCAAGTCATCCTGGAAGTAACTTCTGACAAAATGTGATCATGGGCAACCTTTAAAAGAAGATGTAAAAGACTGCTGTGTATTTAAAAATTCATACAAACTTTAGGAGTTTCACTCTTGCATGATCATAATGATGAAATGCCAGAGTAAGAAATAAAGGGACTGGAAGATTTAGCAAAATAAGAGAATGAACTGCAAGCAGCAATTAAAATATAACCACAAAAATATAAAATAAGAAAAATATAAAACAACCCAAATATGCATGCGTTAAGCTATTATGTAGTAATTTTAGAATATTAATGACAATCAAAATTATTTCACAAAGTAAAACCCAAAGTATACCACAAATGACTTTCAATTTTCTGTTTTTAAAACCTAGGTCATAAACTATCCACAGAGTGAATTCATTTTTTTCTATACTATCTATGAATTTAGTTTTTTGGCACATGAATTTATCTTTAAACCATATGCTGAGTTCACAAAATGAGCTATTGAATTCCTAAACACTTACTGTTCATTCCGTCTTTCCCACGCTTTATAAATCCAATCTGGCTTCATAATTGGAGTACCCAGACTCACCGCAACCTAAAAATAATAACATTAATTACACTGAATTTTCATCTTAAAATTCAAAGAAAAATTTGGTTAGGGGTATGGCTCAGCAATGTAAACACCTGTTCGGCAAGCACAAGATCCCGAGTTCAATCCCTGGCACACACACATACAAAAAAGACATTCGAAAAGACAATAAATAAATAAATAACTGTTTCTCAATCATACAAGTTAAAATAACTTTAAAATAACTCCCATAGTGTCCAAACTCTTTCTGTATTTTAGTTTAAGTAAATATAGTCTATCTTGCTGAGTATGGTGGCACACTCCTGTAATCCAAGCTACCTGGGAACATGAGAGAGAAGGATCATAAGTTAAAAACCAGACTAGGCAACCTAGTGAGACCCCATCTCAAAGTAAATAAAGACAGAATTCAGTTCAGCAATCCCTGATTACAATCCCCAATACCACTAATAGTCATACTCAATAAATAGATAGATCTCTTAAATTCTTCTTAGATTTCTATGTCATGTTTACTGTCATGTAAGTACTGACAAAGATAGGTTCTTCTACAAAAGAAAATATCTGATTAAGCCACTGAAATCATACACATGATTTTAAAAGTTTAGAGTTATTTTAAGATTATCTTAAATACAAATGTACATAGAGAATGTAAGAATAAATTTTAAGTCAGAATCTTGCTAAGACATTCAACTACAATTTTAAACTAGTATTTCAATCCTCATAAAAGTGCTTTCCCTTGGGGGCTGGAGAATTAGCTCAGCAGGCATAAATGCCTGACTTGCAAGCACATGGTCTTGAGTTCGATCCCCAGTACCGATAAAAAAAAAAAAAAAAAAAAAGTGCTTTTCCCTGTGCTTATAATTTTCACAATTAAATCACACAACCAGTTTATTAAAAAAAAAAAAAAACTTCTTATAAAAACCACTTAGAGCAAAATATCTGCTCTCACCATATTTGACCACTTTATTACCAGTGATCACAGTAATCTTTGCCAATATTGTTCATCTGGTTACAACGTTACCTACCTACTAACCCTCAAAATTCTAATCATCTTTTAGTACCTAATTCAAGTTCTATTGCTTTCTTAAATACTAAGGAATCACACTCCTGTTTAAAACCTTACTAAGTTTACTCAGCAAAATTTGAGCTTCTGATCTCAATAAATTGCAGGAAAAATGGATTCAGAAAAGTGCTATTATCAAAAGATCCCCAAACAACGCTATATTAAAATATATAAAAATACTATATTTACATACCCTGAATTTTTCTCCTTGTGTACAATTTGCCACCAAATGTGTAACTTTTGAATTAAAATCTTTTCGGATAACTCCACCCATATGATGGACCAATGTCACCAATCTGACCTCGAAAGAAAAATTAAGCAACATTGACTTTATGGTTAAATATTTTAAGCAATTAAATACAACTCATTTAGCATTTTTATTTTCATTTGTAATATTCATAAAGATTTTTATGAAGCTATTAAATTTTATATCAAAGGTCTAAAAGATTAAATTGCCTAATGCCATAAATAAAATTATAACAGATGAACTTAACACAGATTACACAAAGCTAGGTTAAACAACAAGTTTGCATATTGTGTAAATATACTACGCTTTTTAAAATACCATCCTGACTAAATAGAGGCTTTTGTGTATGTGTTTTTATTGAGACAGGGTTTTGCTACGCAGTTCTGACTGTCCTCCATCTCACTTTGTAGCCCAGGGTAACCTCAAGCTCATAGCAATTGTGCCTCAACCCCACTGAGTGCTGAGATTACAGGTGTGTGCCGCCATGCCCAGCCTAGCTTATTTTCAAACATCAGGTTATACCATATCAACAGTCTTTTTACAAAATTATAGTAACTTAATAACTTCAATATACAAAATATTCTGAACCCAAGAAAAAAAGCTTCTATGATTTCTCTAGGCCAGTAAGAATAACTTAAAACTAGACTTGTAATCAGAAATTTGCAATGTATACACAACATTTCAAATAAACAATATAGCTGATACTATATTTAACAAGACAGATAAGATCAGATAGTTATGAAATTTTTCTATTAATTCACAAGCCAGCATTCCTAAACAAAGCATTCATTTCTTTACAAAGCTCTTAAGAATTTGTTTGTTCACAAAACTTAAAATGTGATGTATAGTCATAGTATTTCTTCTCCCAAAATTTTTTAAATAAAATCATGGTACCAAAAAGAAAAAAGTCAATTTTAAACTTATTTTGCTAGGAAAAAAAAAATCCTTAAATAGAATACTTACTAGTTCTTCTTTTTTCCTGAAGCCAGTAAAGCATAAGACTAAATTCATCATACTTGTACAATACAATGGACGACATGAAAATGGCAAAGGCTAAAAGAACAATTTTAAATCTGTTGAGTTTTATTTTTAGTAAGATATAGAAGACATCTTTCTCATGCTAATGATATTTACCCTCTAGCCAGCCAGCTATCCGAATCCAAAGAT
This sequence comes from Cavia porcellus, assembly GCF_034190915.1. Taxonomy (NCBI): domain Eukaryota; kingdom Metazoa; phylum Chordata; class Mammalia; order Rodentia; family Caviidae; genus Cavia; species Cavia porcellus. Next base: position 5,565,374 of record NW_026947500.1, on the reverse strand, counting down.
TTATTGGCATTTTTTAATATGCAACGAAAAATAGCAAAAATCTAGATTGTAAGTTTACCAATAAAAAAAGACCCATGATTATCAATTCACATTTCAAATAGGTAACCTAACCAAACTTGACAACTGGCAGATTAAACTAAAAATTAACAATAATAATAATTTACATCTAAATTAAATTTGCCCAACATTAACTGACATGTAAAATATTGCCAGTAGGCAAAAATATCTTACCTCTCCTTTTTGTGCACAGTTTAATACAACCGGTGGTCCAATAATTCTACAATCACCCTTGTGTAAGTCATTAAAGAGAGAATCCTGGAACTCTGTGACTATGAATACATTCTCAAATTCTGGAGAATCCAAACTTTCAAATTCTTCCATTGAGTCCATCTTTACACAGGGCACTTTAATGTCCTTGATTTTTTCATATGGTTATTAGAAATAAAAAATATTTTATATAACATACAAATTAATTCATGATTCCCTAAATGAACCCTAAAAACATCAATTCTCTATTAATATTTTTAATACATTTTTATATTTGGAGAAAATTTAAATTTTAAATTATAAAATAACCATTATATACAAAAAACTATCTTTAATTACCTGTATTTTATATGTACATAATTCCACACTATAATCTTAAGTTTAAAAAATCTATTATAGACAGTTACTACATTATAAACTTGTGACATTATTTAGTAGTCACTGTAAACCATCTAGTATGCATACTTAGTTCCACAAAATTAAAATGGTAAATTTTTTAAGTATACAAATTTTGAAACTATACACACAATTCTTCCTTCACAAATTAACTCTCTTCCAAACATAGATTATCATTTTAATACATATGTAGAAAAGAGAAAGATGTGAAGTATACGGACAGTGGCAGCATGGCAAACACAGAATATAAAATGGAAAGTTACTTGAAGGGACATAGTTTACACTATCATCTACAAAAAGGAAGTACTAAAGAAGCTCTGTAATTCTGTGTAAAAAAAAACAACCACTTAAAAATTTCTGAATGGTAAATAATTGGACTTAATTTGCAAAGCTGAGTAATAGAGTAATAGGCTGAATCGCGAACCCCAAACACTCTTATGTTGAATCCCTAACCCAGAATGAAAGATAAAGACCTATCTGAGAATGAGACTATATCTGAAGATAAGGCCTTAAAAGAGACAAGCAAGGTTACATCAGGAAATGAGGAGACTAATCTAATCTGACTGGTGTCCTTCTAAAACACTTTGGGAAAGGCAAGTAACTGAGTAGTAGGGTTTTCATTGGCATGCTCCAGGACCTACATTCAATCTCTAATACCAAAAATAATTTTAAAACAAAAGGAAAAAATTCAGACACACACAAATACCATACGCAGGAAAAAAAGACCATGTGAAAAGGAGGCCACCTGTCAAGCTAACAGAAGCCTCAAGAGACTGTAATCTGCTGACACCCTTATTGTAGATGTCTAACCTCCAGAATTGTGAGAATTTAAAATTTCTGTCATTGGGGGCTGAGGATTTAGCTCAACTGCGTAAGAGCCTGCCTTGCAAGCGCATGGTGGTGAGTTTGATCCCCGGTACAAAAAAAAGAAAAAAAAAAATTCTGTCGTTACAGTAGCCAGTAGTGGTATTTATTCTCATACTCCCTAGCAAACCTGGATTAGAGAATGAGATATATCTGATATACCAAGGCCAATTTTTTAATGATCACCAATTGCTATGATTTATAATTTCAAAATACAGCAAGAATTTAGACTAAATATAAACTTAAGGAAAAAGAAGCTAAAAAAAATTAAAATTATCAGATCTTTGTACATGCTACGTGATTTAATAATGACGTCCTTATGAATTTAGCATTATCTAAAACAGATGTTACAGTTTTGAGTTTCCAAAAACACCTGAATTTTAAATAGAAAATATGTAGAGTCCACCAAAAAGTGCACATACAATTCAGGAGGGAAAAGAAAATGTACAGCTGTTTTTAAATACATGGTGTTATCCTTGTATAGGGATTCTCAAGGATGTCACATTGCATAAAACCCTTTATACTATTGGCCTTTAGATAAGAAACTGGAAATGCATTTGCAGCAATCTCAATAACCAAGATTACTTAAGCAGCAGTTTGCTGTACTAATAAATGTCTTGAATTTAAAATATTTATGCAAGTTTTTCTTTCCCTGAAGTATGTATACAGTTTTTGGCAAACTCTGTAGTTTCTTTGTCAATTATCAGAGTGAAAAAAATACACCTCATGACTAATTCCAATCACCACAAGTGAAATAATTCAATCCAGGGAAGTGCGGCATGCCACATGCAATGAAATACTTGACCTACCATATTAATAACACTTTTTATTAATTTTTCATCCGGTTTTCCAGGACTACTTTCTCTTATCTTTATAACAGGGACTTCCATTATTTTAATAGTCTGTGGAAAAGAGACTTAAGTATAAGATTAAAAAAGCTAGGACACTATACACTTATGGAATAAAACTCACTTTAGAACTGTAAACCGAAACTCCATACCTTTAGGGCTTTTATAAGTTCTTCTTGTTTTCCAGCTTCTTGAACCATTACTACTCTGGTTTCAATCTGAGGCATTTCTTCTGTTAAAATTTAAGACATTTAAATATGTTTCTTAGGTTATTAACAACATAATCATGAATTCCTAATGCTCTGTTTGGCTACATCTTGGCATGTCTTCTGTCTTGGAGGAGGATCATAACATTCTCTAAAATTAAAATAGCTTACTCCCTAATTTATGAGAAAAATATTTGGCCATATACTACTTGAGAAAATATGTTGTACCAAGGTATATAAACAGTAGCATTCCTCCCAACCAAAGGAAGTACTACGTTGCAGAGCCCTTCTCTTCAACAGCGCATACTTTAGAAAAGACACATTCATAAAGTAGTAAGGGAAGAATTGACTTAGACATGAATGAATAAATTCTAACCTAACAATTTTGCATCTAGATTTCCCTCATATACAAAAATAGCAACCTCAACATTAAGGTGCCTCATTCTTCTCGAAATTTGAAAGCATTAATCCAAATGATAAGCAGAAAATCTACAAAGTGTGAAGGGAATCTGTCATTTATTCAGCATCTATACTCTAGCTTAACAAGTGTTATTACAGTTAAATCATAAGAAAATTGCTAGTCAGTAAGTTCATGATTAAAATAGCAATTCACTGTTTTAAAGCAGGTAATAGATTTACCTTCAGCATACGAAGTATACCTAAGAAACAGGTTTTCCTTGGAAGTTTCAGTAACTTTAGTATCACAAGTGGAAGAGTCTACCAAGCTAGTCATCCCAGTAGTGGATGTTAATATACTATTGTCAGCCATTGTTTGTAGTGCTCTATGTTGACTGAAAAGATAAAATTTGAACAAAAATATTGAAGCAAACATAATCTTTAGGCAAAAAAATTACACTTCACTTTTATACAGAGTTTATAAACAATGTTATTCATGTCTCTTAATAGTTATACAATGTCTGCTTCTCTGAGCCTCAATTTCCTCTTCTGTAAAATAAAGATATTAGTACTTGGCTCATTGGTATACAGTAAAAGTAAAAAATGTACCAAACATATATACAGAATTTTACCAGATACTACACCTAAGGTAGTCATAAATATTATTCTACCTTCCACCACAACTCTATCCTCAACCAACTTATTTTTCTTGTATATTCTTTTATAACACCTCCATAATACCTACCACCACTAATAATCTTAGCGTAAAACACGGGATCTATCCTTACTCTTTTTGCTCCCTCTTTCTCCCTCTCCAAAATTCCTATCAACCCCATCTCAGTTATCTCTGGGAACTGGTCTTTCTTCTCTATGCCAAATGTCACAGTGCCATGTAGTCTAATACAATCCCAAACAACTTCATCATCAGTTTCTTCAGAAATCATTCTCTACATGGCTTTCAGGGATACGGTACTCTACAAAAATATGCCCATATCATTTGTAACTAATTCTAGAAGCACTCCTAACTACACCAGGTCCAAATTCACCTTCAAGTTTACAATTCAATTCCAACGTATCTATTCAGACTCATCATTTTTAACTCCCACCATCCAGTCCACACACAATCTATCCTCCAGTAACGAGTTTCCTGCATTTCTCAAAAATAAATCATAATGTATTTCCCAACTACCTACATATAAGTGTTATCTGTCCATCCAGCATATCTTCCTTCAACCATCACTCCACTCATTCTTTATAGGCTTCTCCGAACCTCTCATAAGGAAATGAACTGCTTCTTTATCATTACAAACAATTCTCTTCGAAGATTTAACAATTATGCATTGATTAGTCCCAGGATAACTCAAGAATATGGAAGACAAACCTTTTTATTTTTTAGACTTCTGGGACACACAATAGAAAAGCTAGGCAAACAGGGAATAAAGTAAAGTTTTCATCAGCTCATTTTGGGATTTTTATGTAGGTTATCTTGAGGTAAAATTTTAAAATATTTAACAAATATAAAGGGAAAACCCCATCTTTATCTGGAGGTACATGTCCAACACATTTTCCCTTTTCCTAGCTCTTCAGGTTAATAAAATATGCTCGAGATTCTTAACAAAGAAACGGTTTAAATTTTTATGTTGTGGAAAACAGTACAGTATCATTAGCATCATGTCTGGGTGTTGTTACTAGGTATCCTGAAACAGACACAGTAAGAACAACCTTCTGCATAGCTGGAGGCCATACACTTTAAGTCAACTCAACTTTTTTTTTTTCTTTTTTTTTTTTTTAGCTCTCTGCTTAGTAGATTAAGCTTCTTTCCTTATGGATGAGGCAGACAAGAGGACAACTCAAATCCAATTGTCATGAAAACCAAAGACATGACGTCTTAAAATAAAAGACAAGTATTAACTTGCTAACTTGAACAAGAACCTGGTTCAATCCCCAGCACCATGAAAAAGCAAAACAAAAAAAAATCATTCTCATAAAATATTGACAACATAAATACAACCATGTCAATCACTGCTCTAAGTTTCTCCAAAGGCATGCTCCAGTTCTTTTAAATTTTTATCTAGAATCTACAAATTCTATCTAGTCCTTTTTCTGTTATTTAAATCCTCTACACTTCAATCATATCCAGTGAAAAGAAAAAGTCCTATACAAGATTCCATTCGAAGTCTCCTTAAAGAATGTTGATTTAAAAAGGGAGAAAGCAGGGTGTGGTGCACATGATTACTCCAGCATCTTGGAAGGCTGAAGTGGAAATCTAACCCTCTCTGGGCAACTCAGAGATTTCATGATATCCTGTCTCAAAAACAAATTAAAGCCTGGTGTGGTAGCACCCACCTGTAACTCCAAAACCCCTTGGGCTAAGGCAGGAGGTCTGCTGCAAGTTCAAGGCCAACAGTGAGTTTAAGGCCAGCCTAAACTATGTGGTGAGACCCAGTCTCAAAATAGACAGACAGACTGATAGATGAAATTATAAAAGGGCTATCTTAGTGTGAAGGTCCTGGACTCAATCTCCAGCAAAGAAGAAAGAGAAAGGCAGAAGAATTAATCTGCCCTAAGGATTGAAGGGAAGTTTTCATTTAAAAATACCACTTGATGAAGTTAAGACAGGAGATTAACTTCAAACAAGGTCAACAGTTGCTGTAATTAACATTTAAAAATCCGATTACAATACCATAATCACTGGTTTTCACATTCTTGTGTTCCAAAAGTTTGTAAATAAACACAGTGGGGGATGGAGGTGTGGCTCAGTGGCAGAGCACTAGATTTGCCTAGTATGCCCAAAGGCTTGGGCTGGATTCCGGGAACCAAAATATACTTTACAGATAAAGAGTCAGTGCTCAAAAATCTATACAGCTTGTTTCTCAACTCTGAACAACATCAAGGAGCTTATTAAAATGTACTATTACCGATAGATTCTTTCGAACAAACACTCGTTTTAAAATAAGTTACCTTTTACTCAAGTTCCTTCTAGCAACCATGATCCAAAGCAAAGAACCAAAATGCAATACTTGATATAAGAGGTGGTGTTATTCACAAACATGATTAACAGCATTTATTTCAATGTTAAAATGTGGCATACATAGTCCTAGATATTTTACTTGTACTTAGCCTTTGCAACGACCCTAAGAGCAAAGTACAGTTATAGTCTATGGATGGCGAAAGTGATTCGAAGCCCAAACTGATTCCAGAGGCTGCGCTTTTAACCACTAAACCATATACATCAGTAGCCAGGAAGCAGGAGGGCGAGCGTTGGTTTAGCTTTTATATGTGAAACCTAAAAATTTAACTTCCTGCAGAGACGAAGCCAATAAAAATCCCCGAGTGCAACCACCCAGTCCGGAGATAAGCGCCCAGGGCTGCGGCCGCTGGCCTGGACCCTTTCCCACCTCCTTCCCTCCTTCCCCACAGATGCTGCTCCGGAAAAGCTTTCCAACCACCCGGCCGGAGGCCGGCAATCTCGGGCTCCAGGCTCCCCTCCGCGTCCCCGGCGGCCGCCGGGTGGGGTGAAGGGTTCCCAGGACAGGACGCTAGCGTGCTCGGAACCTGCGGTGCCCGGGGCACATACAGGAGCCCACGGCTCCGGAGACACTCGCCCACCCTCGCCATACAGTCCTCACCCCTCTCAAAAAGTTCTGTGAGATCCACCTCTTCAGGGGCCGACTCCTCTCACCAATGCCGCCATTTCTCGCCCGCGGTGGCCACCTCCAATTCAAAAAGTGAGCCGCTATCTGTAAGATCCATGCCGATTGGCGCATGATGTTAGCCTCCTGCTCATAGGTTGAAATCTCCAGAAGGCAGGTGATTGGTCACCGCTCAACGCCCGCTTCCCAGCAGGCTCCGATTGATTGGTTGTACGTAAGTTTCAAACAAACCTAACAGCAAGGATGAGAGAGTTAATAGAAAGGTGCCCGGATGTGGCCAGGAGGCGGCGGTGGTGGCTATTTAGGTCTTCTGGGAGTAGCAGGTGTTTCCCTGACTACTATTTGTTTACTTAGTAAACATCCCATTTCTCAAAGAAGGTTTATGTGTATTCTCCCCTCCATCACCTCTAATTTTTTTTCCTAAAAATCGCGATTACTTTTTAAAAATTCTTATTGTTTGTTGGATTTTTCTAAAAATTTAAGCTCGCATTTGAACAAATTAAAAATATGCAAGGAGACTGTCCTGGTGCTGACTTTTTACTTGCTGCTCCCCTGCCCTCAGCATTCTAGTAGAATGCATTACACATTCTTAAGAAAAATACACTTCTACCAGGTGATTCCCACCTGATTTTTTTATTTAAATAAAAGAAGAAACGAGAATCCATTACTAAAACCTTAAATCAAAACGAGAGGAAAACTTGTGCTTTGGAAAACGTACTTTCCAAGGGGAAAACTTGTACTTTGGAGCAGGATGCTTCATATCTCAAAAAGGTCAAGGTCGTGGGAATTTCCGTTTTTTTCTAATTTTGTCAGGTAACTTTAGAGTGCCTGAAAAAACATTGTAATATAACCCATTAAATCAGTGAGGCATTCAATAAGTATTGGTTTCCCTGCTTGCCGTATTTATAGTCTGCCCTTCATTATAATACTGTTATAACAGTTAGGACAAAAGAAAAGAAAAACAGCCATCAAAATTTCCCTTTGGAATGTGCCTGCACAAATTTGGGTGTGTCCAGCATTCCAAAAATTCTTATCACTTAAAATATATTAAACCACTGCAAGAAGCAGTCATATTTTCTCTATGTTCTTCAATAAGGATAAGGAAGTAACAGGATGAAAGCAGGCATTGGAGGAAGGAAAGGAAAGAGGGAACTAAAGTCTTCTGAATTTAGGAAATTTTCTGTTTCTTTAATGATACTTCAGTTTTTCCAGTCATTCAGAAGGATGAAATAATTCTACATTATTGTATTTTATACATTTTTTATTGTGTCCCCATCTTCTGTATTTAATTGGCCACAAAGGCTTACTATTTTTTCCTGTTCTTTACTTCTCCAACTCATCTTTCCTATCTTATTTCAAACAGTTGTTTCATGTCATGTGTGTTCCAATTCAATACTGTTCTCACTGGTCTTTTTTTCTCATGGTTTCAAGTGAAAATTTGTTGTCAGACTGCTTTTAAAAAGCATGCACTAAGTAACTTTCTGCTTCGAGGTTTTAAATCCATTTTTGAAGTTTTCAGCATAACATTTAAATCCTTTATGATGACACGGAAGCACTCCTAAGCTCCTGCTGACTTACCATTTAACTAGTCTTCTCTTCTTCCTCCATCTATGCTACTGTCCAGCCACACCTAACATCTATATATCATGAGCTTTTATGAGTGCCTAACTGCATATAAGCAAGCTTATATCAGAAATTTGTTGTTGAGTTCAAAATTAATACACCATTCTGTTCTATTGTCTATGCCCTGTAAAAATATTATTCAACAAATTGCCATCATGCTGATGCCGAAGCACAATAGCACCTCAAGAGCTCCTGAATCGATAAGACTAAGTTATTTTCATTATTGTTTTGCAATTATTTAAATTCTGTGAAAACCCCATGTATAGAATAAATTTTCACTCCTATATAGTTCCTTCACTAGATTTAAGTGTCATGAAGACATGTATTCTCAGCATAGTGTCTTACTGGATACTTAACAGATAGCAAATGAATGATTGTTATAGAACATCCAATCTCCCAATTATTAAGGATATACTTGGATTTAGCTCATTCTTGCTAGAAATATTTACTTGGTACCTACACTGGAAGACCACTGTGCTTATTGAAGAGCAAGATAACACATTTGTCTTCATAGCCCTAGCAGACTGAAACTGCAGACTGAAAGATTAGGGATTATGATTTACAGCTAGCAGCAGTTTGGTGGCAAGTAATCATCTTATACAGACAATTATCCATATACTTCTTTCTACCTTGCTTTTACTGAATCTGCAGGCAGATCTATATGCATATACTTCCTTCATACACTTTATTATTTTGGAGTTCTAAGCAGAATATAACATTTATTAGGTGACCTTGCATAATTTTCTCAACTCTTTCCTGCAGTCTTATTTGTAATATGGGGCTCATGATAACTACTTATGGGCTGCTTTAGGGATTAAATAAAGGATTTAGTAAACTGTCAGTATATGTTCATTTCCTTTCTTCATTCTCTTTCATTTTATTTGTTTACCTTCTAATCTTCTTTATCAGACTGTGTGGTCATCTTTGTACCATCAGGAAGCACAGTGACAGTTTTGCAACTAACAAATGTTAAGTAAATGAAAACCTGAGAGAGTAAATAACATTGCCTGTTTATTTATTGCTAGTCAAACTGCCACATATCCCTTCAAAGGAGTCAAGTATGGCTTTTATGGTTAGCAAAAAAGTCCTGCAGAGATGCCATCCATAACTAATTATTAGATCTGGGAAAAAAACCTGTTCAATAAATGTTTGTTTAACAGAGTAGCAAATCTTTGAATTCTTTGAATCCAAACCTTCAGTTCAACAACCCTCTCATATGGCCATATCTTAAATGTTATATAGTTAAAATTCCTTAAGCTTTGAAATTTTAGCTTCAAAAATTGTATTGCAATTACAAAAATTATTTTCCTACTTCTTAATCTGTTTTCCATAGTCAAGATATTTAGCCCTCACTTTCCCCAAGTGATAGCATCTACTGCAGTCAGGGGTTGTAAGAAGAACAAATACATACAGGACACAGAATTTATAATATTATTTTATGATCATCAGAGTTAAATATAGAAAGTGCAGGAAATCTGTACACAACACTAAAAACCTAGAAAACCTCTAGTCGAGGGCCTGGATCCCACAGTAATGTACTGCACGAGTCCAGTTGAAGACCCAGAGCCCTTGACAATCAATACCTCCCACAAGTCCAGCCAGCTGGAGGTCTAGAGCCCAGGACAATGACTCATGCAAGTCTGTTTTACAGATCTGTACTGGGAAGACCCAAAGATCAGTGGTGGAAGCTAGAAAGTTTAGGCCAGTGACAGGATGCAGCTGTGCCAGTAGATTGAGGGTTCTGCACTGGAGCCAAGAAGCAACACTCAAAATAAGAAGCAAAGATACCCTAAAAAGCACCACAACGATCCTCAGTGACAATGAGGTCCCAAGCTCCTCTGACAGTGAGAACAGTGGTGTATTTATCAGGAAGCCAGCGAGACAAGTTCTCCTGGAGATTAAACAGCACACATCTAACCCTAACCCAATGCTCAGTGTAAGGACCAGAGCACCTCCAAAGTGAACCACAATCATTCTCAGCTACAAGCTCTGGAGCTCCTTCGATGACAATAGTCAAATGTATACTGGGGAAACAGCAGGATAAGCTCCTCCAGGAGAACCAACTGCTCCAAACAGCAACACTTAGGAGAACCCACACCACCACATTCTTTGCCATTCTCCTTTTATGCCAGCTACTTTCCTCAGATGGGTCATCTACATTTAGCACCACGCTGATTTAATTCAGCTGGTTAAATTGACCACCAGTTTTTAATCCATAACAACATCCATCCTTCTCTTTCTGACCTATGGTCATTTAATTCAGCTACTCAAAAGACCAGCACTTTCAATGATTTACTTTTCTTCCTGCCTCTGAACTTTTCAGTTTCTTTTGCTTAAATACTACCGTCCCCCTAAGCATTGTTCTCAGGCAACACTTGCTACAGGTAACCCATTCATTCCCAGAGACTTAAACTAAATGCCAATGATTCCAAATTTCTCTTTCTTGCCAAGTACTATTTTAAGACACTATATAAAGTCAGAGATTTAATGAATATCTCTAGACCTGTGACCTACAATCATATCAAACTTTACATATCCTGAAGCAAACTGCTTTTTCCTCCAACTCTTCACATCTCTCTCCCGTTTCTTCCCTCCTTCCTTTCTTTCTTAATAGCACTGGGAATTGAACCCATGGCCTCACAAGTGTGCTTCCTTTGCACAACATCTCCACCCTTTTTAAAATTTTATTCTAGGACAAGGTTTTACTAAGCCTTACCTAAATTTGTCTTGAATTTGAGATCTTCCTGCCCCCACCTCCTAAATAGCTGGGATTACAGGCTTGGGCCACCACGCCCAGTTTACTCTCTTAACTGATAGAATCCCTATTCATTTAGATTCCCAGGTGGAGCTCTGAGTTATCTTTGATTCACCCAGTTTCCTCAAACATCACCTCAGTGAAATCTTCCCATGGAGAGTTAACTGCTCCTTCTGTTGTATGCACACAGCATGCTGTTTATACCTCTCTATGGCTCTTGTCACATTGTACATATTGGCTGACATGGCTGTCCCCTCTCTTAAAATATGATATACTCAAGGACAGGGGACAGGACTATATCCTTTTCATCATTGTACCCTACTACTTAATATATGTGCACTCAATAAATATCTACGAGGAAGAAGAAAGATAAGCAAATGTTCCATTCTTTAGATTTATAGCTATAATTTATTTCCTGTAACAGAAGCCAGATGCCTGAGTATAAATCTTTTTTAATAGGTAAATTAGTGGTCATAAATATATCTCTACTTGTTACTTTTGCTTCATCAGTTTTTAACACTTAAAACTAAAACACTAGTAGTATCTCCCTGCAATTATATTTATGATGCCAGTGTTAGCTGTGTAGAGCATGGGGGTGCCAAAGTCATATTCTAAGAGTTTTATGCTATCAAAATCAGTAAGCATAAATAAATAAAAAAAAGTCAGTAACAATTTTCTGGATGTTTCATATTAATACCTTACTCTTACTGACTTGGTTTTAAATTGAGATAAATAATCTACACACTATATGTTAGAATGTACTCCTCCCTAGTGCTGGAGATTGAACACAGGGAGTGCTGAGCTACAGGCCTGGCCTTTTCCGTTTGTTTATTTTTTATTTTGAGACAGAGTCTAAGTTGTCCAGGCTGGCCATAAGTCTATTCTCCTGCATTAGTTTTCTGAGTACCTGGGATCATAGGCATGTGTCTCTGCACCTAGCTTTAAAATGTGCTTTTTTAAACCTTATTTTTCTTAATAAATATATAAATGTTTCCTCATGATCTGGGGTAATCTTCAGGAATGTAATTTAAAATAACACAAGTTTCTGTCTTAAATCCCCATAGCATAATGGTAAAACCTGGATTCCTTCCATGTCCTTTCCCCAGGATGACTTAAGGAAATTTCCTAGCAGTAGCTACCAACACTGTTTTCATGAACTGACAGACGGGAACGGAAGACATGAGCTGAAGAATTCAGATGTGCAGACATGATGCAGACACACAGACCGACAGGAACCGAAGAGTTCCCTCTTGCTCAGTACTTCCCCCTCTCCTGGTCTCTCTCTTCTGCCATCAGTCCATCCATTCCTTTCTGCAGAGCGGCTCAGTCTGAGACAGTTGGGTCCACAGGCTGTCATTCCAAGTGGCTTCTTCCCCTTTGGGCCATCATGCTTTGTATGACTTCACACTTTAGGATCCCAGAACACTGTTCTAGACAAGGCCTCTTCTTGTCTGAGAAGCTGCACAGCTTTGGAAGATAGAGTGATATTCCCTGGATGTCAGACATGACTTTTCCATCTCCTAGTCAAGTGACTCAAGCAAGTTATTTCACCTCTCTGTGCCTCTGTTTCTGTAAAACGATATGCAGAAATAGGGCTTATTTCATGGCACTGTTGTGAGTACTAAAGGAGTTACAGGAATAATCAAAACATATCTGAACAAATAGTAAACATGCAATAAATCTTAACTCTTAATATTACTACTACTTCTATACTACTGCAGCATCAGCTGTTGCTATTACAACTCCAGTTATCTCTGCTGAGGTCCAATAATTGACAGCTTTTTGATAAGGACGTGTACTTAACACTGCCTTCCCATTCAGATCACAGGAACAATGACCTCTGCTGCCGTTCTCTTTCCTCCACCTCACCCAGTGACAAGCCCCAACCCCTCCCAAACCAAAGCTGATGCAGCCAGCACCTCCCCTGCACTCTTCTCTCACCAGAGGGAGGACAGTGCCTTTTGCACTAAATGAATCTTTCCTTTCTCTGAGGATAATCTCACTATGCCTAAACTGCTCCTCTTGTCTGGAAAATGTGGCCCTCTTAGGTTGGATCACTTCCTTTCCCAAGGAGATTCTAGCTAAGATTCCTTCTGCATGTTAAATGTTAACCTCTTCTTCCTGGGCCTTTCACTGAAAATATCACAGTTTTTTTAAAATTCTTACAAAGAGGACATAAACTGTGTTACAGTGTTGTATGGGATGTATATATCAGAGAGGGAGAGAGAGAGAGGAGAGATCACAGTGACAAGTTCCTTGAAAAAATGAACCACTGAAAAACATTCTTTGTGTCACTCAAAATTTCTAAAATGCTAGATGAACATATTTCAGAAACAGAATAGTAGAGTCATTCAGTTGAATTTCTTAGACCATTAAAGTTTTTAGCATAATTTCCTTGGCCAATAAAATAATTTAAAACTACTAAGTCTCTTTCCGTGCAGAACAAGTTTCCCCATCTCCAAACTGGGTGACATTCTGACTGCCCTACCATCCTCCAGGCAGCATTTCCACATTTGTTTCTCTTCTAACGTATTCCTTTCTCTTTAGTCATGTTTTCTTCTTCTCCCTCTGTTATGGTTTGTGTCCAGATGTCCCCCCAAAGCCTCATGCAGTCGTGGGTGGTGGGCTTTCCAGAGGTAGCTGAATCTAGATTGTATGACTGATTGCTAGTTCAATGCTGGGATTAAGGGCGCTGAGATAAAGGCTGGGTGATCTCTGAATCAGTACCCTGACTGGATTGGCACCATCCTAATCTCAGCAGTCTGGATAAGGTAAAAGGGGCAGAAAGAGGCTGTTTCCTCCATTTTGCTCTTGTTTCTTTCATTGTCTTTCACTGCCATCAATTATTTCCCCTCTGCCATGTGCCACCCCATCTTGGAGCCAGCCAATTATGGGGTGAAACCCCCCTACAAACTGTACCTTTCACTTAGGGCATCAAAGTATTTGTTTTGGCATTGAGAGTAAAGTAGTATCACCCTTTCTTTCTCCCTTCTATCTTGACCTTCATTATCTTTTATCTTTCTATCATCTACTGATGCAGGGAGCAGACAATGGGGGAATTTAGGAAAGTGAGCTTTGTATACGGAATACTTCTCCTACTGCATATCCACCCTTATTTACAAATGTCCACAGCATCTATGCAATCACTCTTCAAATCAAAGTGCACAAGATTTCTCAGACCTTCATTTGTTCTGATCTACTAAAGACAATTAGTATACTTAAAAATGTATTAATTTTCTTACTATGATGATCTGGGCAGCATTTATTTGTAGTGGGCTTTGTTTTTGTTATCTAATATATTGCAGTTTCTGGATTTTATTTCATATATGAGATAATATGTCATCTGGCAGTAACACTTGTATAGTAAATATAAGTCTTTTATCGCAGGAGTGTAACTAAATATTACTGTTGTTATGTCATACAGACCTCATGTGATTGCTTTTCCCTTCTACATTGACTGTTTTACTTCCCTAAAGCATTTATAAAGTATATAGCTGTATTTCATGCCATGCTAGGTACAATTACAAAGATTCAGACCCCAAGAATTTGTCATGTAAGATTTTTATTTCAAACCTTTTAATGAATAGCCATGGAATTTCTGTACTTTTGGAATTGTGAATGTTTTCTAATTAAAATGTCATATTTCTAAGTTGGCTATAATATAGTATCTTCTAACTTGTCATCTCTTCCTGTAAAACAAGCTTTAGAAATTATAATCACTGTGATTCAAAAGAAACTATTTTGCACACCTCAATAGTCAGTAATTAGTATATGAATCTTTGTTTTATTTGCATGATTCATTAGGCCATAAATCACTTGACACGTATTTGCAAGACTGTAAAATTTAGCACTTAAAGTTTCACTGGAAAAAATAGAATTAGTTTTCCTTGATGGAGCAAGAGGTCTCCTAATGCGAGAAAGCTGTTACTTCAAATTGTATAATTATATTAGTAAAGTTTTAGATGTGGAAAAAATATCTCAGCTCATTAGTCTTATTTTATGGATGAATTTTCTGAAGACCAGCAACATAGAGATAAAGAAGGTCAAATAACCAATGGCAAAATCAAGATCAAAAGCTTTTTTCCCATGAATGTATTATTTTCAGTATAGTTATCTGTATTCTACATTATCTAAGTTATAATAACAATACATTAATTCATGTACATTTTTTCCTTAAAATAAATTAAGATGCTTTCACTTCTATAAGTGCTTTGTTGGTGCTGTTTTCCTAGCATTGAGCAACAGCCCATAGTATGTTCTCAAAATTTATCTCAAGAATACCATTGTAAAATAAAAACAAAACAAAAACATTGTCATTGATCTCTAGTGATCCATATTGCTTTTGCCTAATTCATTCTTCAGCTCAAATTGACATCGTGACATGATGGAAATTCAAACTGATTACATCACATCGTAAAACACTTCGAGTCCTTCCAGCCCAGCATGATCTGAGCTGGATCTGCTTCTCCAGCTTCATCTTCGCACGTTCACTTTTACCTCTTGTGGTCTTAGCCTGCTGTTCTCTTTGCTCCCTCCTACCTCAGCTACAAGCCCTGCCTACCTTCTCAGAGGTTTCTTATAGTGCCATTCCTTCAACCTAGAATAATTGCTATTCATCCTTCAGTTCTTATTCATTTACAACCCCTTGAAAGGCCTTTTTTTCCACTCACACAGTCAGAATTCACATCTCACAGCCCTCAGCATCATGAATATCTCCTTTGTGGTCATTGGTATAATTACTGGGTTAATATTTACAGCCTGTATGGTACTTGACTGTAAGGACAGTGTCTTGTTTTCACCATTGTATTCACATAAAGTATCTAAAATATAAGAAACGCCCAAATATTTATTGAAATCACAAGAGAATGAATTAATGAACAAACAAAGCTTTTTTCCTCACTAGCACTTGAACCCCAGGGCTTCAAACATGCTAGGCGTTCTACCACTGAGCTATTTTCCTAGTCCATCTTATTTTATCATGAGGCAACATCTTACTAAGTTACTTAGGGTGGCCTGTGATTCATGGTCCTTATAATTCAATATTCCTAGTAGCAGAGATTACAAGCATATGTAATGACCATTCTTTATTACAACATCAGTGATGGTTTTTCCCAAAGAAACTAAAGAAAGTCTTCATTGTTTATACTTTTATCTAATATACTTATTATGTATTACAATTATATTTATTTCTTACTAGATAAAATGGGCTAAGTGACATGTTTACAAAGCACAAAAAGTTACATCAAAGATGAAACAATTTGCATCTTTAGTTGATACATGCATAAATTAATCAAGAATTGAATGATTCTGAATCATGGCCAGCCCAGCTTTCAGTAGGAGAGACTTAATTCAAAATACTACCAAACTAGTTTGGTTAAGATTTGACAGTCTATGATCCTAGGCAATTACATATATCAAAATTTTAGATTTATCAGATTCTTTTATATACTATACACCTATTCCTGCAAATTGTCTTTTCCACACCATGAATAGCCTTGCAAGCATCTGAAGTATGCCAAAGCGATATTGTCTACCAGTTTAATTTTGACAGTTGCTAATATGATTAAAGTAAAAATGGAACCAAAGCCTTCAATGACTGGATATTTGACCTAGACTACATGCTTATTTGACATAGCAGGTCATCTGTGGAAATTACAAGGAGGGAGGAAAGGAGGGAGACAACCCAGACAAAAAAAGAGACAGAAAAATATGCCTCTTGAATATAGATGAAACAAAATTCAACAAAATATTTGTGGATCAAATTTAGCTATCTATAAAAAAGGTTATCCATTATGTTCAAATAGGATTTAATTTATTCAAAAAGACCTTGTAATCATTTCAATAGATGTATAAAAATGATGTAATATAATTAAACATCTAATGAAAACAGTAAAAATATCAGTGATTGTCAGAATTTGAATGAATAGGCCAAGCACAAAGAATATTTAGAGCAGTTAAACTATTTTATATAACACTGTAATGGTAGATACATATTCTCCTAAGTTTGTCCAAATCCAGGGAATGTACAATATCCAGAGTGAACCTTAAACTGTAGAATTTAGGTGATGATCATGTATTAGCATGGGTTCCACTGTAGTGATATATCACTGTGTTGGGGGATGGTGGGAAAGGCTATGCATATGAGGGAACAGGAGGTGACATACATGGGAGATCTCTGTATATTCTGCTCGATATTGTTAAATCTAAAATTGTCTAAAAAATGAGATCTACTTTATAAAAGACCAAAAGTAGGCACCCATTCATGACAAAATTCTCCTCAAACTAGGAACAGAATTTTTAAATCTGAAAATTTTCATCTATGAAAAACTTATTGCTACGATTTCATTTAATAGTGGCATATTTCATGAACAAGTCAAAAATGCCCATTCCCACCACTGCTATTCAATACTGTACTAAAAATCTTCTTTATTTCAATAAACTATGAAAAATAAATATGAGGTTAAAGATCAGAAAGAATAAGATGAAACTGCCTTGATATGCAGGTGATACAACTATTTCATAGGAAATTCCAAAGAATCTACAAAACTACCCTCAGATACAATAATTGAGTTTGCAAGATTTCAGAGTACAAAACTAATACATAAAAATCAGTTATATTTTTAATATAACAGTCACCAGTTGGAAAATAAAACTTTAAGTAAATTTAATTTATAATTACATCAAAAATATAAAATATTTAGGAATTAATTCAACCACAAACATTCTGGATCTCTATACTGAAAACTTGACAACGTCACTGAGAAATTAAAGGTGACAAAATATTAAAAAGATATACTATATTCAAGGATTATGAAGATCAATATCATTTAGTGTTTTTTTGTTCTGTTTTGTTTTGTTTGTTTTTGAGACAGGGTCCTGTTTTGTAGTGTAGGCTGGTCTTAAACTTGCTATGTGGCCTAGGCTGGTCTGGAGTTCAAGGCAATCCTCCTGCCTTAGCTTCCTGGTGCTGGGATTATAGGTATGTGCCACCATGCCTAGCCCAATATTGTTAAAATACCATTTTTTCACAAATTTATTGATAGAAAAAAAGCAATTCCAATCAAGATCCCAATGGGCTTTTTGTATATATTGGAGATATGGTTGTTGAAAAGCAAAAGATCCACAATAACCAAAATATAATAATTTTAAAATAGAACACAGAGAATTTGTATTTCACTTCAAAATTTAATATAAACTTGTAATAATCAAAATAGTATGTTACTCATAAAGATAGGCAAATAGTTACTTTATAGAATGGAGAGCTTGGAAATTATATAACCTTTCTGCAAAGGCATGCAAAGCAATTTCATAGGAAAGGAGAGTCTTATGTTAGAGGACAAAGTACAGATCCATGTAGAAACGAATAAATCTTTTCTTTTTTTTTTTTGGTACTGGGGATCAAACTCATGACCTTGCACTTGCCAGGCAGGCACTTAAGCCACTGAGCTAAATCCCTAGCCCCTAGAAATGAATAAATCTTACCTCATACCAGTGAGGTGGTATAGGTCATAGACCTAAGCATAAAAGCTAAAATCATAAAGCTTTTAAAAGAAAAACAGAAAAATAAATCCATTACCTGAGTCTGGGAAAAATTTCTTTACAAGTCATACAAAACAATGACCAAAAAATTAAAAAAAAATTTTAAAAACCCTATAAATTAAGATTCAGTAATTTAAAACAAAGAAACCACTAAGAAAATTAGAATTACGCAGGTCTTGGATAGGGGATCTAGGAATGGAGGGAGAGATGAGAGGAGGAAGGGAAAAGGTAGAAAGGATTAAGATTCAATGTATATGTACCAGCTCCCCACAATGAATATATTCACTATGTATCACAAACCTGTACTAATAAACTTAAAAAAAATTAGTTCACATACTGTCAGAAAACAATTATAAAAATATATTGGGTAAAGAACAGATACCAAGAATGGATGGATGGATGGATAGATAGATAGATAGATAGATAAGATTCTTAATGACAAATGGTTACCAAACCATTTTTCAAAAGAATAAAAGAACAGCTATCTCACAAAAGAATGTAATATAAACTAATGGCCAATAAGAACATGGACTAGTGCTCAAAACTCAGCACCTGAAATCCCAGCACCAGGAGGATAAGGAAAGAGGATCCCAAACTTCTGTCCAGAATGAGCTACATAGGAAGAATCCCTCAAAAAAAGGCCATTATTAGTCAACAGAGGCAGGTAATTTAACATTGAAATGCGATAACAATGTACACTTATGAAGATGGCTAAATTAATTTATTTTAAATTAAAATTTCTAAAATTTTAATTTTAAAAATTAAAAAGTTATGAAGATGAAGAAAATTCAGAGCCCTAATGCATTTTTGGCAGATATAAAATACTCTAAGTTCTTAGGGAATAGGTCTGGCATATATTTACCTTATGATCTTGATTTTTACCCAAGAAATCAATACATATGTCCACAAAAATATATGGGAGTATTCATAGCTGTTTTACTTATAATACCATCAATTAGAGGATACATGAATAAAATAATGGTATATTCATACTACTGAATATTACTGAGCAAGAAAAAGTGTCATTTTTGCAACACAGATAACTTAAAAATATCATGCTAAATGAGGAGAAAAATTGATCATACCCAAAAAGTAAAATTATATAAGGTTCTTAATGCTCACTGGATATTTAGTAACATTGAGGAAGTACTGTTTTTATCATTTTTTGAGTGATAATGGCATTGTGGCATCTTAATTTTTAAAGATGCATTCTGAAATATGAAAACTGGGAATTTTTTCTCAGTGTGATGGCACATGCATGCTTGTAATCCCAGCACTTGAGAGGCACAGGATTACAAATTCAAGGTCAGTCTATGCTGCAGAGTGGCTTCAAGGCCAGCAAAAATTACATAATGAGACCATGTATCAAAAATTAAATAAAACAAATAAAGACAAATGAAGGGAAGAAATACAGACTTTTGCGACAACTGCCAAGTTTATTTTGATTCCCAAAATGTGTGTGTATGTACATTATTACCTGTATATAGCTGAACTTACAGCTTTCCAGTTTTGTTCTGCTTTTGTAACACTGTGAGATATTGATCTTATAGATGATGTCATTATTAAATCCTGGGGTAGAAATAAACCAATGAAGGGACTCTTAATGTAGGAATTTGCAACTTATTGGACGTAACTTCAAAGACACTAGATCAGAAAAAAGTTGTTAAAATCCACAGTAAATGAGTTACTGAAATTATAGCAGGCACAAAGGATGAAGTAAACAGCATGTGAGATATTAAATTTCAGACAGGCACAGAAAGGCAAAGCAGTTCTGTACCTTGGAGAGTAGAAGTTAGTACAAATACAAAATTCAGGCAATGATGATTCCAAAAGTTCTTAACCTTTGCCCGATAGACCCGAGGTTCTGTCTCCAGAACTCACACAGGCAAGGTAACTTATGAAGTCATTTATCGTTTTCTGTGAGAACTGTATCAAAGATTGCCAGTGCTTTGAACAGTGCCTGACATACAGAAAGCCAGGCACATGTGAGGCACTGGAGATAAAACTATGAAACAAAATCATGTGGCTCTGTCTAGACAATTCTCATTCTATCATGCTACTTTCCTTTTTGTATAACTGGAATGCACAAGGCCTTACTGTATTCTAGTCATCCATAATGAGGAGATAATTCCATGTTAATGCATATAAAACAGAAAAATTTTCTCTAATGCCTACTAACATGAGTTGTGATGGTTGGTAAAACCACAGATGTGGGGGGAGAAGACCCAATGCTTTATTGCTCATTATTTTTACTTTTCCTTTACACACACAGCTGAATTGATTTGATAGAAGCTTTTTAAATATTAGGCTATTTTCCCCTTCATTAAACATAATTTTCTTTAATTTTTCAATAACACTGTGCATGCTTCTTTTTCTGAAGAGTAAGTGGAGCTATTATATATTACATACAGTTGAAATGTTTGTTAGAATTTTCAAATTATATTGTTTCATTTTTCCTAATTAAAATTCTACTTTTGGTTGTCTTTTCTTTTTTTCATGAAGGTAACTGTCCAAGGAAATACACACACACACACACACACACACACACATACACACACACACACAATTACTGCTTCACTGCTGTTGAGAATACCAATGTGAAATTAAAAACTAAGAATGTGTTACTGTGTGCCCATCTATTAATAATATGTACTCTGGACAGCATTTCTATACCACTTGATTTTAAAACAAAGTTAACACATATTCATAATTTAAAATATGAAACACAGGGCTGGAGTTTTAGCTCACTGGCATAAACACTTGGCTGGCAAGCGCGAGGCTGTGAGTTCGATCCCTGGTACCAAAAAAAAAAAAAAAAAAAAAATCAAACATGAAACACAAAACAGGTTCACTGTGCCTCTTTTTTTTTTTTTAAATCAAGACACTGTTGTCCTCTAAGTTACAATGTCATACCAAAAGCACTTTCTCATGAGTGTTAGGTCTTTTATCAACTTTTTCTCATGAGTGTTAGGTCTTTTACCAACTTTTCCAAAAACAAAAGAAGACATGCCATGAAAATATGGAACATAATTTGAAAGCTTCATTTCCTGGAAAACCTTGAAATATCTTAAGGTAGAAGCCACCATAGATACATTAATTTGAAATTTTAAAGTAACACAAGTAGTCATCTACCCAGAAATTTCAGAAATAGTTTAGAGAAAAATCTGAAAAGAAAAGGAGCCTGGTGCAGTAGAACACATTTGGTACCGTGGATTAACTAATGCTCAGCTTGTAACACCCAGCTGAGCTGAATCAGCATGGTTCTGGGTGTGGAAGGCCCACCTGAGGATTGTTGCCAACCGCATACCAGCAGAACTGGAGGGAGATGGTGCCCTGTTGATTTTCCTGGAGAAGCTCGTCGTGCTGGCTTTCCTGATATGAACTCTGCTGTTCTCTTAGAGGGGCTTAGGTCCTTCCTGTTGCTGAGGATAGCTGCGGTTCACTTTGGGGGAGCTCTTGACCTCACTTTGAGCTGCTTCTTAGCTCCAGTGCACATCCCTCAGTCTGCTGGCACAGATCCTTCATCTCATTGGTGCAGACTGTCCAGCTTCCACCGCTGACCTTCAGGCCTTCCCAGTACAGATCCTTGATACCAACTTGCATGAGACATTATCATGATCTCCAGGTGGACTCGTGAGGACGTTGCCATGGGCTCTAGGTCTTCAGCTGGACTCAAGCAGAATATTGCTGTGGGATTCAGGCCTTCAGCTGAATTCTTTGGGTCCCTAATGTATGGACAGATTTCCTACAGTCATTTGCATTTGACTCTTTGGATCAGTCCTATAAATTATATGTCCTATATTAAATCTTTTCCCTTGTGAGCCCTAACTCCAACTTTTGGTATCCCAACTATTCAAGAGGCCCAGGCAGAAAGATCGTAAGTTCAAAGACAGCCTGAGAAGCTTAGCAAGATCTTGTCTCAAAATGCAAAAAAAAAAAAAGTAAAACATCTAGGAGTACAGTTCAGTGGTAGAGAGCCCTTGAGTTTAATCTCTAGTACTACATAGGGAAAAAAAGCTTCCATGTTTCTAATCTCTTGGTCTATTCCATTTCTTGTTAGGATTAATGAAAACATTAGTTCCCTAGAGAAAAATCCAGTAACAGGTTTTTAATAGGTGGCTGATGTCTTTTGTTTGCAGTCGTTGGAAGTGAACTCAGGGCTGGCACATGCTAGCAAGACTCTACTGTACACCTGGCCTACATCCCAGCTGTAGGGAGCACCTGAAGCTGGAGATCAATCACATGTGTGGGGCTAAAGCAACGCCAGCCCTGAGAACATGGAAAGCCCAAAGCCAATCACATAAACAAGCTGTTCCAGCTCCAAAAAAGGCAAGGTGCCCAGACCAACCAGGCAAACAAATTGCTAGGGAGTGGGGTTGAGATTGATATTATCCTCCAAAGTATATAAGTAAACATCCTTCTGTGGTTGAGAAATTTCTTTTCTCCCATAAGGACAGAGAGCTCCACCTGATCCCAGCTTTCATCTCTTTTCTTTATTTTCCCATCCTCTTTCCATCCTTCTCCCCAGAAACATTGAGAGCTACACTGGTACGTGGCTCCAAACACCAGGAAACGGCCTGTAAGTAAAAGAGACTCTGTACTATGTTAAGCAAGATAGTATGAAAATATTAGTTCCCCAGTATTTTCCTATGCCTGCAAGACATCAGGATTGGTGGGTGATTTAATCCACATCATTTAGCTGACTATATGAGAGTGGAGGGTAGGGCAGGCAGGTTCTACACTCTGTAGAGTCATAAGAAGTCTGAGGGCACTATATATAATCCAAAAAACTAAAGGCAAAAAGACTGGTCTTCAGTCCACTTCGATTGCTTCTGGGATGTTAACCGCCTCTGCTCACAGAACCCATTGTACTCTCACGTCAAGCTCACAATAGTGTCTTGTTTTGCAAAATCATGACACTTGGTGTTCAGTCAGACTGGGCATGGGTCTGAGATCCCCACCCATCTCAGATGGCCTTTGCCGGACTTCAGCAAAAATGCAATGAAGTCAGACAACAAGTATTTGTCTTCACCTCACAGATCTGGTCTTCATCTCTCCCTCTCCCCCTTTCTCCCCTCAACTGGTAAAGTACACAGTGACTCATTTCCTTGCGCAGAGGAGGAGGAGGAAATGCTGACAAGGTCTTCACTGACTTACAGCTTAGTCTCTCTTCTGTCTCTGTTTCTATCTCTCTTCCTCTTGCCTTTCTGCTGAGCTCTATTGAAGCAAGACATACAGGAAAACAAGCTTTGTCAGCCTTGATTGATCCCCCTCAAATCACCTACAGCTGTAACTTCTTGTTTTGGTACAGAAAAGATTGGCAACCACAACCTGAAAGCAAAGTTTTTGATACTGTCCTCACAGGATTCATAAGCGTCTGTCTTCTTTCAAGCCTAAGTTATTAATTGCTTTTAACTGCTGTGTTACTTCTATATCCTTGCATGCAACCTCCCTTTCCCAATTTCTCTCCACTAGAAAGACCAACACTCTTAGCAAAATGTATAAAAACAGGATCTTTTCCTTTAAGGTTCATTCAGCCATTTTCTATGCAAGTCAGGCTGTACATCTAATGTTGGAGTAAAATCTTCCTGTTTCCCAGCGGTCTCTTCTGCCTCTTAAAAATTCTGCACTATTTCCCAAGCCCTTTTTAAATTTAATTTGAGACAGGATCTTGCTAAGTCAGTAAGTTGCCTAAGCTAGGCTTGAACTTGCCATCATCCTGTTTCAGCTTCCCAAAATGCTGGAGTTAGAAGCATGCTCACCTGGTGACCTGGAGCTTCTTACGGAAAGGGACTCTCAATTCTGTATGTACTTTGGTTAATACTAATTTATTACACTGAATATCTGAACATGAGTTATTATAAAATACAAAATCAAAACAAATTAAATACTATTTACTGAACAAAAACATTGAAAATTATGTAATAAAACATTCATAATTATTAGTTAAAATCACAAGTCTAACAAATTATTTTAAATATTATGTACACCTCTGATAAGCTAAAGAAAACCCCACAAAACTATATTTATTGCAAAAAATAGTATTACTTTTATATTTTAAGTAGTTTTAAAAAGGTACTAATTTCAATGTGCACACCTATGAGGGCTTATGGCTGAAAGATTGAAAGTTCAAGCCCAGCTTGAACAATTTAGTGACTTAGATTCTGTCTCAAAATTTAAGAAAAAAAAAAGGAGTTATCTTCCTGTGATCATAGAAATATTATCTGTAGAAGTACAGTAACAAATGGAAAAATTAAAAAAAAAAAAAAAACAGTGAAGAGAAAAGCAGCCAGCCCAGCCCCCGCACACATGCAGGCTGCTATCAGGACTCTCCCAGGTGTAACCAGCACAGATGCCAAGAAGCAGCCAGTCCAGCCACTACAACTCTGCCAGCCACCATCGCCTTCAGGAACCTGTAGCCAGCACAAGTCAGAAGAACCAGTCAGCCATACCTTAGAGAAGCCACAAGCATCTGGAGAAGGCTGCCCTACACCCCACAGCCTCCCTGAGAACCTGATTTATAGGAGAAACCCAGGTGCCTGACCCACCCCCTGCCTCTACCAAAACAGAGTAGCTAACATGGGAAGTGGCTGAGACCCCACAACCCACTCATCTGGAGGAACCCATAAAAATGTCAAGATTAGGGAGTAAAAGGCAACTTCTGGCCTCCAGCACAAACAGAAAAAATCCAGGAGACATGGACATGGAAGAAAATGAAAGTCACATACCTGAAATTTCTGGAATGCAGAAACTGATGTAAGGAAACTATTTCATGAGGCTGTAAAAGAAATCAGATCAGAAATAATATCTCAGGTAAGAGGAAATGACAAACACAAAAGAGTTGCTGAGCATATCTAAAAAAGACATAATTTTTTTAAAAAAAAAAAGAGGAACATAGGAGAATGAACAATATAGAGAAGAATTGGAATGCACAAAACAGACTCAGAAAGATATCCAGGAGATTAAAAACTCCATTGAAAGTTGGAAAAAACCACTTCAAACAAACTGAAGATAGACTTTCAGACCTTGAAGACAGGAATGCAGCTAGCAATTGTTAAAGGAAAGATCTCTGAAAAATAACAAGGCATCAGAAAATGACAATTCAATAACTACAAGACAATAGAAAGAAAAATAATTTAAGAGTGATAGATGTCAGCAAAAAAGCAAGAGCCAACACAAATGACATAAGGGGACTATTTATAGAAGTAATAGCAGAGAACTTCCCAAGCATGGGTAAAAGGACTGACACCCAGATAAGTGAGGCATATAAAACTCCAAGTAGCCATAACCAAAGTAAATCTACACCTAGACATATAATAATCAAGATCCCAGAAATTCAGCACAAGAACAGATTACTAAAGACTGTTAGAGAAAAGAAAAAAAAACAAAACAAACAGATCACCTATAAAGGAAAACTCATCAGAATCATGAAACCATCAGCTCAAGAAGAGCTTGAAGTACTTCAAGTCCTGAAAGAAAAGTACTTCCAACCCAGATTGATGTACCCTGTAAAACTATCTTTCAAAATTAATGGAGAAATACTTCTATGACAAAGAACAACTGAAGGAATTAATGACCACCAAACCAAACATACAAAGAGTGCTGAAGAATATTCTAGAGAAAGATAAAATGACCACAGTTTCAGGAACAGCAGCTGACAGGGATCCCTGAGTGGATCAAACAATTGAATGAAGAGGACAAGTAGGGAGCCTATGGTAGGAAAAAAGCATGGGAGAGATGAACCTATGCATGTTGGCTGTAACCATTAATTTAGATGACCTCAAATCACCAGTAAAAAGAAACACAGGCAGAGTGGCTCAAGAAACAAGATCCATCTATATACAGTATATAAGAAACACATTAACTCAAAAGGAAATTCAGAGACTAAAATCCAAAGGAGAGAAAACAATTCTCCATGTGACAGGGAACCAGAAAAAAGCAGTGGTACCTTGTCCATCAACCACAGAATGGATAAGAAAGATACAGCATTTTTGTACAATGGAAATCTACTCAGCTATAAACAAGGATAATCTCAAGGCTCTTGTAGGTAAGTGGATACAACTTGTGGTCATGCTCTTGAGTAAAATGGTTCAGACTCACATAGGTGAACAACATGTTGTCTCCCTTGTATAAAAAAAGCTGAAGGAGTTAATGGGATCCAAAATGTACAGTAGATATTGTGAAAGTGAAAGGAGAGGAAATATCTAAAAAGGGAAGTTGGTAGTCACTGTTAATTCCCTATTATTTTGTTTTAAAGTCCTGTGTAATTTTGCTTGTTTTGTTTTGATTGGTTTTATCCTAGTTTTTTTTATTTTAATATGTCTGATGGTATGGACAGCTATTTTGAAGACAACAAGAGGTATTATGGCAGCCATTGTTGATTCCCTATTGCCTTGTTTTGAAGTCCTGTATCACTTTCACTGTTTTGTTTTGATTGGCTTTATTCTGTTTTATTTTATTTGGTTTTATTCTCTTAAAAAATAGTGCAGACTAGCTAAAATTTTTGCTGGTCATTATATTGAGCCTTGTTATACCTTCCAAATCTGAGTTGTGTATTTTTTTCATACTGACTAAATTCCCTTTTATTCTTAGTTTTGGAGAACAGATACATCCTATTTTAGGAGAATATAAAACTTAGGTCTTTTGTGCAGATCAAATGAGAATATGAACAGCAGGGGATAAATCATGAAATGACAGAGCCAGAGAACATCTTAAAATTAGTCTCTGCCATTTCATTTTCTAAATGATGAAAAATAACTAAAAGAACAGATACTGGCAGAATGAGGATTTTTGTAACAGGACAGGAGTCATAATTCTGTGGCCACGAACAAAGGAGATGGCAATCAAATGAAGACAAATGTGAGAGGGAGGTAAACAAGAACTGAAGATTTGCTGATGGCTGACTAGATTTAGGAGAATAATATAAAGTCTAAGTGAAAGACAAATTTCTATAATTGGTAATATGTGACGGTGAACTGGTAGTTTCATAGTGTACGTCCTGCAGAGTTTGCCTTGTTTCTACAGGCAGTAAGACTCCTAGAGCCATTGAGTGGAGAATAGACTGTCCCAGAGTAGGGTTATCTTTCCACCCCCACAGGACTGTTGTCCAATTAGTTTTTCTTTATACTATGCAATAATTTTAGATGTTTTAGAAACAGTGCTACTCAAAGTGAGATGTGTCAATCATATCCATTTAAAAACTACATATTATCAGCTCACAATAATATAAGCACAGAAATTGAGACTAAGTGTTTAGAATATTGCTGTAACATACAAGTGCATGATCAGAGTAATCTAACAAATACATCAGTAAACCTTGATAGCACTTACCTGTTGTCTTAGCTACTTAGAAAGCTGAAGCATGAGGATTTCTTGAGCCCTGGATTTAGAAACCAGCCTGGGAAAAATAATGAATCCCTGTCTCAAGAGGAAAAGAGAGAAAGAGAAAGAGAGAGAGAATAATATTGCTTGTGAAAGTCTTTCTTGTCTTATTTAGGATTACAGTTGTGTTAACTTGAGGACTGAGAATTTTAGAAGCTTAACTAAGTGACTCATCAGGGGACTAAGGTCCTTGTAAACATCCCGAGCCTTTGCAAGAGGAAGGCTCAGAGATGGTGTGGGTGGGCAGTCTGCTTACAGTATAAGAGAGGAAAAGAGGCTTGCTCCTCTTTTTCTTTTATTGTTTCTGCTGTCAGTTGAACTATTTCCCCTGTGCCATGCCACCCTTCTTAGGAGCCAGCTGATTACAGAGCAAAACGTCCACCAAACTGCAAGCTATAATAAACCTTTTTGTCCTTAACTTTAGGTGTCAGGTATTTTGTGTCAGCAATGAGAGAAAAGTAACCAAGACAGACAGACACACACACACACACACATACATCACATACATACATATATACATATGTATCATAATATTGCTTGTGAAAGTCATTTTAAATTTTCCTTGAGTCTTCTCTGGGATTACAAACTATAGTTTTTTAGAAAGAGATCACCTAATGAGAGATCGGGAGCCTAACTTTCCTAACAATAAGTCTGAGTCCATTGTTCAACTCTGTCACTGCCCCTTACGTCCTCTTGCTTAGTCTAGGATAATAATATTATTTATCTCTCTTTAGCTATGCCTGGCAAAGTATATGTGCACAATAAACAATAGCTGTTATTATTAACCACACCCTAAATTTACCTATCAGAAAACTGTTCTGAGGGGCCCAACATCAGGATTGGTATGTATTTGAACTTGGACTGTACTGCAAACTTTCTTTCAAATTAAGTTTTTAAAGATGCCTTAGCATGATGTTTATTTTGTTTTCTTGAAAATATGAACAAAATATGTATTAGGTTTAGTACATATTTTTGTTTTGTGCATATGCCAGGCCTGTACCCTAATTAGGGTGTAGACCTGTAGATGAATGGAAAAACAGGATTGCAAGTTCAAGTCCAGTTTATGCAACTTAGTGACTTGGCAAGACTCTGCCTCAAAAATTTTTAAAATAAGTGCAAAAAAATGGTGTGGAGTTTCTGGGACTATCACTCAGTGTTAAGGCCTTGGATTCAAACTCAGTATCAAAAATAATAATACTACTAACAATAAAAATTCATTTTACAAATTGTTATGTTAATGTTTTCCATTATAAGCAGAACCAACTCATTCTAGCAAGTTCTTTAATAGAAAAGAATCAATCATGCTCAGAGTCTAACACTGCTTGGAACTATCCCCAAAGCCGCCGAGAAATTGTCCATAGAATCTTTGGGACATTGAGCACCAAACTAAAACCAGGATCTTTGCACCTGATGCTGCTGAGAGCTTTGTGCCTTCTGACCAGACTTAGGCCCTTGATCAACTCTTCCCAATCCTCTTTCCTTACACTATTCTCCTTTGAATCAAAACCTTGCATGTGTGCTGCAAGGACAGAGTTCTGATGTATTCTAGGTACCTTAGATGCCCAAAAGTCTGGGAAAGCGAGATTTACACCCTCCAGCTTGCAGAGCTTGTACTTATCTGAGAATGAGTGTTCCCAAGATTCTGAGAAGTTAGATACGCCAAACATCCACTTTGCTGCTTATATAAGTAATCCTTGAAAGAATGTCTCATTCATATGCTCCCAAATAAATTCACTGCAAGGCATATGATGAGTCAAAGACAAGTGCAGGGAAGGGGAAAAGTAAGAGACTGATTATTGGGTACAAAAAATACAATTAGAATAAATTGTAGTATTCTATAGCTCAGTCAGACGATTATAGTTAACAATAAATAACAATGATTATAGTTAACAATTGTATATTTCAGGATATCTAGTAGAAAGGCTTTTGAATGTCCCAACACAAAGAAATTATAAATGTTTAAGGTGTTGAATATATTAATTACCCTGATTTTTACTACTGTACATTGTACATGTGTTTCAAAATATATAGTATTCGATAAATATGTGCAATTATTACCTGTCAGTTAAAATATTTTTAAAAACTGTGATGAATAGAAATGAAATATTTTAAATGATCACAAAATCCTTTTAGTCATAACCACATTTGGTTTATATAAATATAAAATATATAAATTTTTAATAAGTAAATAGTCCTTAAATGCAACAGATCCAGCAATCTTTTGTCTAAAAGCCAAAACACACATGGGATAATTAACCTTATATATTTAGAAATTTAATATTAAATAAAGGTAAAGTACTTTTTATTACTAATTTATATATTTTTGTTTTAAAAAGCAAAACAAAAAAAGGATAGAAATGATTTATAATATGATATATAATTTTAAAAAACAGTAGGAAATTAACACAAGTTAATATATTGCATGTTGTTATCTTACAGGTAGTTGTGCAGGGTATAAGATCTAGACACAAAAATGACCAAACAATGATGGAAGAAACTGTTTTGTTTGATGAACTAACAGATTAATAGTATAGTTATCTGTCTTGCATACATATTCATACATACATTTACATATGTTTACCAACATACATATAATCTTTTCCTTTCTTCCTTTTTCCCTTCCCTTATCCAAGTTCTTTCCTTTTGAGCACTAATTTATATTTCTTATATCATACTGTTAGTTCTTTTTCTTCTTACTTTTGTATTCTAGAATTCAGCATAATAATATAAGCTCAGTAAATGTTTAAATAGATTAATATATAAAAGTCATACTACCCAAGAATATAATATAATTTATATAATAAATTATAATATAATATTTATATAATAAATTTATGTAATAATATAATATATATAAGGTAATATAATAATTTACCTCATTCGAAAATTAGACATTTCATGTTTTTTAAAAACAGAGAAAGAGCCCTCTAAAAACCAAAATACATTGTCTCATTATCTCTTAAGGTTGTATAATCTGTAACTCAGAATTTCTGACAAAGATCTTTCCAATAAATATCCTGACTTCACTTTTAAGTGTAATAATATGATTTCTGGGGCAATCAGATCATTTCTTTCTACTAATCATTTTCTGAACACAATGCATGACATCTGAAAGTTCTACCACTATTATAAATGGCTTCTTCTCTTAGAGGCAGTGCAAATCCAGAGTTTTTTGGTTAAGTTTTTTTGTTTGTTTTTGAGAAAGGATCTTGCTATATAGTGCAGGCTGGCTTTAAACTCACAATGTAGCCCAAACTGGCCTTGAACTTGCAGCAATCTTTCTGCCTCAGCCTCCAGAGTGCTGGGATTATAGATGCATGCCTCCTTGCCCAGGTTAAAATATATTCTTGATTTGTGAAGGAAGGGTGAAGTTTCTTGTTCTCTTCTAAAGTATGAGATGCTGTAAATGACAAAATATGATTTTTGGTCATATTAAGTAAAGGTATAATTACTCAGAATATAATTTAGACTGCTAATTACTTCCCCTCCACCCCATCATCGCTTGAAGAGGAAACAAGGGGTAAGGTGATACTGTTAAAAAAGTAGGACTGACCCTGAGAACATTGGGCAGATTAGGTTCTGACGCTGCTTATCTCTGATGCCAGGTAATCTGCTTTATTAAACTGAACTTTAGTTTTCTCATCAATAAGACGAGATCCAAAATAATTCTCATTGTCTCAATCTCACAGGATGAATTAAGTGAAGTCCACACACATGAAAAAGCCGTAACAATCCTAGAATCTAGACAGTGGCACCATAGTAGTACTCACCAGCACTGGTGATAGGTGAAATAGGGAGCGTAGTTATCTCCATTTTATCACCAAATGGCTTGACCAGAAAATGGACAGAAAAGTACCAAACACATCACAATAAACAATTCCTAAGTATGGTAAATATTTTGGACTTAAAGATGATTCAGGTTTGAGTTTCTTCACAAATTCTGATCCTTAGGTTGTAAGGAAAGCAGAGTGTAAAGTCAAGAGGTCTTTTGCTTTGCAGGGAATGTTTAGGAAACAGGTCCTCTGGTGTGCCAGGAGTGCCCATAATAACATTCAGTTCAACAATTAAGGTCTTGGTTCACATAGCTCAATTTAGGCCTTAATTAGAAAAAGATCCATGACTCAGAAGGCTGGAAGAGGGTAAGTTTTATAAGAACACATATGAAAACATTAATATAAAAGATAATGTGAAAATGTTTAATGCATGCAATTAGTGTGAAATAGATGATCAAAAAATTTCTAAAGTCAGTGATACCTGTTCAATAGAAGTATCCCATCATAAGCAATTTTTAAAAACTCAGCATGCGAATGTTTTTCCAACCTGCCTGTGAAGTTAAGTGTCTTCTTACTTCATTAGGAAGAGTACAATTTTATTAATTGGATGTTGAGATCTGTATCAGTGGTTAGAGGATTAATCTTGTAATTCTGATCATAAAGTAAGTCTCCCTTTACAAGGTAATTTGGAACGAGTTACTTCTGAATGTTGCAAAAACTGAATGATTCATTTTGCCTAAGGAAATGGAAACTGAAACTTTAAGCCAATGCCTACTGTAGACTATGGAATTTAATCATTCTCCATTTCTTCGTTTGGTTGGTTTCGTGGTGTGTGTGTGTGTGTGTGATCTTTTGTTTTGCAATGACAGTATTTTATTGCCAAATATACATTTAATGATGCTCACCTATCACTTATTGGGCTAATACTATATTTTAATCACTCCTTGTTTCCTCCCCAGTACATAACCAGCCCTTGCGGTTTTTCTTATAAAAGCACATATGTAAGAGCCTTAATGGACCTTCAAAAATATCGTTAGCCTGTATTTCCATTCTCATATAATTACTGGTCTTGGAGCTAAAAACACTCTTAGGAATCCTGGGTCCACATAATTATTTTACAGGGGGAAAAATTATGAATCAAGAATGCTAGGCAAGCTGGAGTGTAGCTAGGTGCAACTCAGCTCGTGAAGTACCTGGATTTCAAGACTTAAATAACAAAACTTTACCAAGAAACATGCATTCTACAGAAAGACTTACTTAGAAAAGAGAACTGGGTATTTTCTATTTACCTACTTTCCCATCTTTATAATCTATTCTATATTTATACATTGTGAAGAAAAAGTGGGATCCTGAACTTTATTTTATATCCCTTGATTCTTGGTAAATCTAAACATTTTTCCATCTGCTTACTAACTGCATTTTCTGCTACATAAAAATAAAGTATTGACACGCACTTACTTTATCAATCAATTTTTTTGGAAGTACTACGTCTTCATCTCCATCCCTTTATATTTTTATTTTTTTGAGACAGGGGCTTGCTAAATCACACAGGTGGAACTGAAACTTGTCATTCTCTTGCCTCAGCCTCGAAGTCCAAGTGACCATGTAGGCCACCACACCTGGCTTCAATTGATCATTACATTGACACAAATTTTAAAATAACACAAAATTTGATGCTTAAACCAATGTATCAAAGGCCTGTCATACTAGTATAAGAAATTAATATACCTAAATACAGCCCAGAAGAAAAAACAATACCTAAAACAGTGCAGACGTTATATAATGTTACATTCTCTGACTCATTCCCCAGGAGCCTTGAGTTACAACTTTCTGAACAAACTAAAATATCTCCCTCACTGACATACATTCACATTAAAAAAAACAGGCTGAGTTAATGTATAGTTGATTACCTTATATTTAGTTATGGAGGAGAGACTATGATCTCTTTTTCCTATAGTCAGTCTTTTGGGTATGATAGTATGGAATATATATATTAATATTTTATGTTAATATTCTATCTATCCATCCATCTATCTATCCATCTATCTATCTATCTTGGACATCAGTTATGTACCTAGAACTGAGTTAGGGCCTGGACATAGAGCTAAGAGAGGGCACTGGAGTAGATAATAACTTCTAACTTTTGATTCAGATTTTTTCGGTGTTGTTTGTTTGTTTGTTGTAGACAAAGTCTCACTGTGTAGCCTAGACAGGCCTCAAACTCTTGCAGATCCTGTGCCTTAACCTCCTTAGTGCTAGGATTACAGGTGAGTACCACCATGCCTGTTTGCTTGTTTTTAATAAGGTCTTGCCATGTATTCCAGACTGGCCTTGAATTCACCATGTAACCCAGGCTGGATCTGAACTCTGAGTGATCCTCCTGCCTCTTCCTCCCAAATGCTGGGACTATAGGCATGCATCACCATGTCCAGCTGGTTCAGTTTAAATTTCTGGCAATGTACTAGGGATATAACAAAAGTAAATTTAACAAAAGTAAATGCCCAATAGAACTAATAAATATTTTTTCCAAGATAAATATTTAAAAGGCAAGAAGTGGGCATGAGGACACAGTACCTTGGTAGAGCACTTGCTTAAATTCTAGACCCTGCATTTGATCCTCAGCACTAAAAACACTAGGACCCCCAAAACAAACAAACAAACAAACAAACAAACAAAAAACTCAACAACAACAAAACCACACTGAAAAACCATAGTGGAATAACTCATTTGATTCATTTTTAACATGGTAAGTCACTAAAAGTTAAATGTCACTTTGAGTGCTTGGTTCAGGAATTTAAGCCATCTAATATTTTTAGTAATTAATTATTACAAAACATAATTTATCAATATAAATATTTGTGCCTGAGACACATACACTGACCATTCTATCATTGACTTGTAAAATCCAACTCACTCAGTGAAACTCATTCTGATGTGTTTCCATTCTTCCTCCTCCCTCGCCTCCTTTTTCTCTACCCCTTCTTCCCTGTCCTTCCACTCTTCTGTGTTTCCTTCTCCTTCTCCTTCTATTCCTTCTCATCCTCTACCATCTGCTCCTTTTCCTTGTACTTTGCCTATGCACTATCGATGGGGCCTATTGTCTTCACACTGAGCTATATCCCTGGCCCTTTTAAAATTTTGGATTTTGAGACAATTGTTTAGGCTAGGCTTGAATCTGTAATTCCAGTGCTTCTGCCTCCCAGAGTTTTGGAATTACAGATGTGAGCTGGTTTCCATTCACTTTTTCTTCACCTCTACTTTAGTACTTATTAAGCTTTAGTCTGTTTATTTTCCTATTTACTGTATATTTGCATTATTTATTTCCCACTTATTTGTATTGTTTACTATTTACTTGTATTATTTATGTCCCATGAACTATTTTCTTTCCTCCTACACTGAGAACTCTTGCACAGCAATAGTGATCCATACACCATGTTTAATACTTAGTAGGCCATTAGCAGATTCTTGAAGATTTTAGAAAATAAATGATAGTTGTGATAGTTAATTTCAGGTAACAGCTGATGAAGTATTTTTTCTGGATACATTGGAGAGGGTGGCTCCAGAAGAGATCGGCATCTGCATAAATGGACTGAGTAAGGAAGATCCACCCTCACCTCATGTGGGTGGCACACTCAGTCAGCTGAGGCCCAGACAGAACAATGGAGCAGTGGAAAGGCAAACTTTCTCCTAGAACTGGGGCACCCTTTTTCTCCTCTCTGGGGCATCAGAACTCCAGCTTCTCTAGCTGTTAGACTCTAGGATTTCCAACAGTGCTCCCCCATTTCTCAGAATTTTGGCTTCAGAGTGAGGCTTTCAACATCAAGTTCCTTCATACTCAGGCTTTTGAACATGGACTGGGCTATGCTACTGGTCTCCCTGGTTCCTACTTGTGGTGGATTATAGTGAACTTTTCAGCCTCTAGATTTATATGAATCACCTCTCATATATCTAATGAATCACCTTTCATATATCTATGTCTCCTATTGGTTCTTCCCTCTGGAGAATCTTGACCAATTTAACTATGTTTAAAAGTTATAAGGTCATTGTAACACACATTTTGATAGTAAGTTTAAACATTATCAGTTCTCTATATAGCTTCATGCGTAGACCATAAAAATTTACCCTCTTGAATGTGTCAATAAAACAAAAGAACTGCTTTGAACCAAGATCTAAGGAATTATTTCCCTAGAATTATAAACTGTAAGCCTATTTTTAAAATGTTACCTATATGCCTATATGTCACAGTAGCAAATACCTATGGTCTCCACATCCAGGAAGCTGAGGTGGGAGGATTGCTTGAACCCAGGAGGTAAGGGCCTATGCATGAAACTATATATCTTATTCATGGGCAGCCTGGACATCAATGAGACCCCTGTCTCAAAATAAACAAAAAAAGAAAGAAAGAAAAGAAAAGAAAAACGGAAAAGACTAGCTTTGTAAGCAGGCAAATGTTTAATAATTTTGTTGAAGCAAGAAATAAAATCATCTTAAAATGAAAACTGTCTCAGAATTTTCAGAAAGACTAAAATATGTTTCTTCCTGACACAAATACCAGTAACATAACTCTCCATCTATAGAGCCCCCATTTCGCCCAGAGCTAGGTCATTTAAATTGGCTTTGTCAGAAAGACAAAACTTACTGCCAGATGGCAACTCCAGCATGTGCATAGTGACAAGCTTTGAGGAGCAACTGTAATTACATGGCATATTTTATAAAGCGTCGTTGCTCTGAGGAAGTGAGATTTAAGCAGATACTCTACCTAAATGTGAACCAGCAGGGATGAAGAGTAGGAGATAGGCAATGCCAGAAGAGGAAACAGCTAGAGCGACTCATACACAGATCCTGAGGCAGAAAACCTCAACATACCTGACAGAGGAAGGGACAGAGGCACTGAGAGTTCCAGAGATCCACAGAGAAAGAAGGAGCAGGGTGGCTTATAGGCTCTGGAATGACTTTGAAACACTTTTGAATACAGCATTCAAATTCACAGATGATTGGCTGGGAAACTTAAATTCCAAGTCACCACTGAAACACACCCCAAGACCAACAACTATGCCTAATCATTGACATTACTTTGGGAGTAGCTAAGCGAAAGCTGACCACGTGTAGTCAAAAAAAATCAAAACCAAACCAAATATATACGGTTTCATACGTCTTCTACAAATCTTAAACCTTTGAATGTTTTTTATATTTCAAAGAAAGAATCTGGAGCTGGGGGTGTGGCACAGTGGTACTGTTTGTGTGTGTGAGCCACAGATTCTTTGGGTAGTGCCACACTTGCATTACTGCAAACCAGGCTGCCACCAATATAGCAGAACACAGGCCATATTCCTCCTATCATCCTGAAATGTGATCATCATAGCCATTCTTTTTAGTTAAAAATGAGTAAGCAAATGAGTTCACTAGTCAACTAAAGGCAGAGGAAAATTCACATGCATCTGTGCACTTACTACCCCCTTTTCCCATTAGCCTATTTAAAATAGATGTCAACCAAAAAACAAAAATGTGAGCTTCAGAGGATGAGTAAGGGGGACATCACCTGTATAAGACTAGATCAAACTATCCATGCAGGCACAGCTTCTGTGGAGGGAGGGAGGCAATGCTTAGCGAAGTGCCCACTTAGCTAACTTCAAACTCGCTCCTTTAGCTCCTGATTTCTGTAATAGATTAAATACTGCTTCCAGTTATTTTCCTTAGCTGAACCTCAGAATACAACCTCATTTAGAGAAAGAATCTGGAGCTGGGGGTGTAGCACAGTGGTACTGAGCTTGCCGACTATGTGCGTGGGCCTGCTACAATCTACAGTGCACACACGTGCGCGTGCACACACACAACAACAACAAAAAACAACAGAATAGGGTCATTGCATATGATAAGTGAAGATGTGACTGGAGGAGAATGGGTCCTTCATCCAGTGGGACTCATGCCCTTAAAAGAGAAAGGCAATAGATACAAAGACTGGCACACAGAGAAAACTGTCAGTGAAGACAGAGGCAGAGATTGGGCACATTTCCATGCCATGAAGTGCTAAGCATTGTCAGCAAGCACAGAAGGGAAGAGAAGGAAGGAAGCCTTCAGAGAGAGCACCGCCCTGCTGACATCCACTGCAGATGAACAGTCTCCAGAGGGAATACTTCTGTTCTTAGCTCACCGGTCTGGGGTAATTCCTTGTAGCAGCCCTAGGAAATAGGAAATCAAGAAGGATAAGACCTAGGAAACTGGGAGGTGAGTACCAGCAGAGCTCCCAGAGCATGCGTCTGTGATCAAAGAGAACGCAGTAAGATGCCCTAGATCAGGCAGCAACGCTGCTCTCATGGTCTCCTCCACAACGGACTTTTGTAAACTCATAAATCTTTCAGGTAGTGATATAATAGGATGGGTTATAAGAAAAAGCAAAACTTCTTTTTGTTCTTTAAATCAAGCCAAGATTATTTTCTTAAGTGAATAAAACTATCATGGGGAAGATCAAGAAGGAGCTTCAAGTTGGGCACAGTGCATGACTTGTAATCCCAGCATTGAAGCTGAGGCAGGAAAATTTCAAGACCTCCTACCCTAGGCAATTTAGCAAGACCCTGTCTAAAAAAAAACCTGGGAAATACAGTTTAATGTAAAGCTCTGAGTTCAATCCCGTAATACACACACACAGAATGAGCTTCAGCTGACTGTGGTAGTGTATCCCAGTCTAGTACCTAAGAGAATATGGTAGGAAGACTGATAGTTCAAAGCCAGCCTAGGCTACATAGCAAAATCCATCTCAAAACCATCAAAAATGCAATCATGTAAGCTTTAAACTATCATCAACATTGTTATGCAAATGAGACACAAATATTATATTATTAATGCAGTAATTCACCAACTACTTTTCCTGGAACATAGCAAATAGTGACTTAGACCTTAATGAAATCTTCCCATTGCAATTAGATGGCATTCCTGAAAATGTTCCTGAATATAAATTGAGTAAATTAAAACTCTTAGAGACATGTATATCCCTCTTTTTATTCTTACATATGTTGTGTTAATGATTTTATGATTTGATCAGGGTTCAATATATTAGTATTCCTGGAACTTTGTTTGTATTGCATGCTGTGTGTTATATACTTTGCATCAGCATTTTGAAATATTATGCTGCTCCAGCTGTCTGTTATGACAGTTCCCTAGCAGAGTTCTGACATCTCTCCTCTTGTAGGCTCTAAATCCAATGTACTGCTGAACATGTCCACCTGGGGATTTTATCCTGAGTCCATCACAAGACTGCACTCATTCTCTTAACCCTAAACTTGCTTTCCTGTCAAAAATTCTCACATCAGTTAATGACACTGCCCAAGTCAGAGACTTTGGAGTCATTGTTAACTCCTCTTTCCTTCTCTGTCTAAGTATCCAGTGAAGAAATTCTACCAACTTACCTACTCAATGACTCATTATCTATCCCTATTCCATTCCTCTAGTTTGAGTAGAACTCTGGTCATTTTTCTTGGCCTTTTTAATCAACTTGTCCTCCTTCCCTGACACAGTAAATATAAGACCCTCAGGCTTGGTTCTCCCAGCCCCCTCACCTCCTCTCTCATCTACCATCATGGCTTTGGTTATAAGACAAGGACTTTCATATATACATCTCCAGCTGGTATGTCTCCTTTGACTACTGGCCTTATGCACCTACAAGCCTTCTTGTAATATCTCACATGTACCTCAAACCTAAATATTCCAAATGGAATTTATCATTTGTCCTTAAGCCTTTTATTCTCCCACTATTCTTCTTTATTTTATTTATTTTTGGTTTTTGAGACAGGGTCTCACTTTGCAGTACAGGCTGAATTTGAACTCACTATGTAGCCCAGGCTGGCTTTAAGCTCATGACAATCCTCCTGTCTCAGCCTCCTAAATGCTGAGATTACAGGCATCTTTCTAGTTATTTCCTACCATTCTTTATCTTAGATAAAGCAACACTATCTTCACAGCTGCTTCAATAAGAAATCTGAGAATTCTTCTCAACTACTTTCTCCTTTTCTCTAAGTCCTTTTGATTCTATTTGTTAGGCATCCTTGGACTTTTATCCACATGGCTGTCACCTGAATCAAGTCTAAGCTAATACCTCATTGTTGGACATCGTGGAAGTAACACACTCCCAAAAGCTTCCTCTGCTCTCATCCTACCAATCTGCCCTCATTTTGATACCAGCGGGGTCTAATGCAACCTCTCCACACAGGAT
The DNA here is from genome assembly GCF_034190915.1 of Cavia porcellus. Lineage (NCBI taxonomy): Eukaryota > Metazoa > Chordata > Mammalia > Rodentia > Caviidae > Cavia > Cavia porcellus. Next base: position 5,525,467 of record NW_026947500.1, on the reverse strand, counting down.
AATGCGCAAACTCTTCAGTATTACACATAAGGCCCACATCATGTGACCTCTACTAACTCTTCAGGTTAAATTTCACTGCCCTCCTCTTCCCTGCATTTGATGTTGCAGAAATCCTGAACTTTTGTAATTTTCTGCTCACATTACACGTTAGGACTCTGTCCATGCTTTTCTCTCTGCCGAGGACAGTCTCGCTTAGAATTCGTCTGCGTCGTGCTCTTCTGCCTGCAGACCTTCTCCCTTGTCACCTCTTCTGGTGTACCCTACTTCCCAGCCTTACATAACAGAATCCTCCATCTAAACTTTATCTATTTGTCTGACTTTGTCTCCAGCTACAGAGAACACTTTTGGTGGGCAATGGGGCCATATCTTCATCACATCAGCATCTACAACCATGCCTTTGAGATAACAAAATTCATTACATGTTCAGCTAAGGTTCTGTTCATCTGGGATGAAGAAGCCCCTTTACATGGTGTAGTATATGGCATTTGAGTCAATTTTTCCAAGTAGTAAAAATAAATAATTTTTTAAGCAATGATTTTGCTGTGCCCTATACTTTAGAGATTATACCAAAAATAAATCTAAGGCAAGTCTATGAAAATGGAAAAGTTAATTGCTTGATTCAAGAGCTGTTTTATTTCCTTAGAAGCAGAGAATTTTATTAACTTTTCTTTTTACCCCTCTTCACAATTCACTGATATGTTTTTATCTTTCCTAGCTCTATCCCAGATTTTTCTCCTATCTCCATTCCACTGCTAAGTTGCTACTGCGGGCCACATCATTTCTCCCCTGGCCACTGCAGAAGCCACCTCATGGCCTTTTGTTCCCCACAGAGCATCTGGCTCCCACCTTTTCAAAGGCAGACCCGATCATGTCACTTCCCTACGTTCAGGTCTCCAGCTGCTTCCACTGCACCTCTTATCTCACAGCTTACTTACTGGTCCTAAGTGACTACTCAGCCTCCTCCTTCTCTGTCTGAGCCTCTTCCCTTAGCCTGCTCCTGCCTGGCTGGCACTCTTTCTGTTTCTTGTTGTCACCAGCACCTTAGAACCTCTGCAGTGCTCTCCTTGGCCTCCAGATTTTAGTAAGGCTCTCCTCTGAGGTCACAAAGGTCTCTCCTTATTTTGAAGCTCAAATGGCATCTGCTCAGAGCATGCTTCTTCACCTAGTTTAAAGTAGCAGCCATCCACAGGGTGGCCCCTTGTCTGACTATTTTGGTCATGTTGCTGCTCAGGAATTGAATCTAGAGCACATGAGCACTAGGCCCAGACTCTGGGGCCTCAAATCCCATGCATGCCTCACCAGCTTAACAAATTGAGGCAATGCACCTCATATTTCAGTGCCTTTGTTTTCAGAATAACAATAGTGCATCACAAAATTGTTAGGAAACTAAATGAATTAATAATATATTGAAAGTGCTTCCCACAGAATTTCACTCATAATAAGTGATAGGATGCCAAATGATAGGATTATTTCCAAAAGATGTAAAGTATAAAACAAAAGAGGCCTTTATTTTGAGAACACCGAGAGAGATGACTGACACCCCCCACCCCCGGCCGCTGAAGTCCGGCAATCTCTCCCGCGGACACGTGGCGTGGGGGGATATAAGTAGCCTAATCTTAGGGTAGTGCCCCAGGGCCATTAGAGATGCACAGGTATTTCATTGGCACATGTTTGGCACCAGGGGCAGATTCCGAAGGGTGGGGGGAGATAGAGTTACAGGTAAATCTCTAGGGGCGGGGGAGACAGGAGCTCCCTGATTCCGGCTGAGGTCTTTTCTGGCTACAGTGTCCTATCTGCGCCAAAACCCTTTCATATCCCATCTTATGATTATTATGAAAAGGGGCGAAGATTTCTCTCTTTAACTACTTCCTGCTGGCAGAAGGCCCTGTACTGGAGCCTAGGGGAGTTGGTGGGATGATGGTTGATGCCCAGGTAGACGCTGACGCCAGGTGTTTTAGCCAGGATAACATTCACTGGTGCATTCACTGGTGAGTGCACATATGTCAGACTGGAAAAACAAAGAAACATGAGGTTATGAGGAGACATGGCACTGTCACATTTAAGGACCCAGCTGAGGTAGAGGGAAAGGTGCCTTTGATTTAGACATGTTATTCTATCAGGATGATGTTGAGGTAGGATCATTGTTACGGTGAGGTAGAATTCTGAAAAATAGGTGTGAGGTTAGAAGGAATGAAATTATGAGAGGTGATTACTCCCCCATCTGAAAGCATAAAAGTTAGGAGGGTAGGTGTGTAAAACTTGTCTCCGGTTCAGGAGTTGAACTGGAAAAAATAGGGGGAGTAGGGGAGATGGTGGCTGTACCAGTATAGGGAAGGTAAGGGCTTAGGCTTTCAGGGATGTCACACTTAACCAGACAGCTGAGGGTAGAAAGAACTATGACCATTATCACATAGATCATTATGAAGATGATCTTACGCATGATGTGGGAGTCTCTAGGAAACACTGTCAAGAGTCCTGCTGTAAAAATGATCATTAATAGAATGTAAGAAATTAGGAATCAAATTAGATAACAAACATGACTTAGCCTGTTAACTGTGGCTGTGACGCCTTCATAAACGGAGACAGGTGGGCGACAGAAGATGAGATGACCACTCAGAATGATCAGATTTAGGGCTGGGAGGGCACCTCTTAGCCTGAGTGATGTGAAACCAGGATGGGAGTCCAGCAACTTTGACCACTGTAGCGGTAGCCAAGTAGACCAGGTAGGGGCCACTCCACCTTGGTTGTAGTCCTGTGGATTTAGAACATTTGAGATAAATTAGATCTCCTGGGGATATGGGAGGATCTGGTTTGGCCTCTCCAGAGGGTTGTGGAAGGCAGAGATCAGCATGTTGTTGCCACAAGTGTCGGAGGAAGGAGAGAACTGGGACATCAGCCAGGGGAGGGAGATTTGGGGGAGTAGGAAGATTGTGGAGTAAGAATGGCCTGCCGTATAAAAGTTCAAAAGGACTTAAGAAAGTAGGAGCCCGGGGAAGTGCCCTGACCTTGGCTAAGGCTAACGGCAAAAGTTGAGGCCAAGATTGGTGTAGTTCTAAAGTGAGTTTTGTAAGGTGTGTCTTTATTAGGCCAGTTGCCTTTTCTACTTTCCCTGAGGATTGTGGATGGTATGGGATGTGGAGGTGCCAGGTGATGTGTAAGCTCGAGGATACCTGTTGAGTGATCTGAGAAATAAAGACGGGACCATTATCTGAGTGAATACTCTGAGGTAGACCAAACCTTGGAATGATTTCTTGTAATATGATTTTGGTAACTACATCAGCAGTTTCCCTGGTTGTGAGAAAGGCTTCTATCCATCCTGAAAAGGTACAAAAAAAGGTGAGAAGATATTTGAGAGTCTTGTGGTGGGGCATGTCTGTAAAATCTATCTGCCAGTCCTGACCAGGGGTGTGTCCTCGAAACTGATGGATAGGAAAGGAAGGGGATGCCATGCGTCCCTGAGGAGAGGTCCTGGCACAAAGATCACCGGTGTGAGTAATCTTAAGAATGATAGCTTTTAGAGAAGGGTGTGTGACTATTGGGGCTAAGAGTTTGTATAGGGCCTGTGATCCTATATGAAAACAGTTGTGTAAGTCAGTGATGATGTCTGAGGCCTGTTGATGTGGGAGAACAAGTTCAGATCCCTGAAAAATCCATCCCTGAGTGTTTTGTGTGTAACCTGGTTTATGAAGTAGCTGTAACTACTCTGGTGAATAATTGGGCTGAGGTAGACTGTTTGGGACTAACGGGAGAAGATGAGAAGCGCAGGGCCCTTGTGCAGCTAACTTGGCTTGTGAATCTGCAAAGGCATTGCCTTGAGCAATAGGATCTGTAGAGTTTTGGTGTCCTCTACAATGAATAATTACTGCCTGCTTTGGAAGTTGGGCTGCCTCTAGAAGTTTAAGGATAAGGGGAGCATTAATGATGGGGGTTCCCTGAGTGGTAATAAAACCCCGTTCTTGCCAGATAGAGGCATGATAGTGTAAAATGCTAAATGTATACTTTGAGTCAGTGTATATATTTATAATCTTATCTTTTGCTAGTATAAGAGCCCTTGTAAGGGCAATAAGTTCTGCCCTCTGGGAAGAGGTCCCAGGTGGCAGTGGATTTGCCTCTATAACTTTTGACTGGTTAACTATTGCATATCCTGCCTTCTTTTGGTTGTCTGTGTTTGTTGAACTGCCATCTATGAACCATGTGTCAAAGGCCAAAGAGAGAGGTGTGCTACTGATGTGAGGGAAAGGGGTGGGAGTCATCTGTAAGAACTCAATATAGTCATGGTGAGGATGGCCCTCTGAGGTGGGAAGTAAGGTTGCCACATTAAGAGGACCACTAGTTGCAATAGAGATGCAAGGGTCTTGAGAGAGAGCTAAGTGTACCTGTTGAAGGAAAGAAGGGGTCATTAGGGCAGGGAGCACCCTTATGTGAGATAAGGTCACGTAGGTGATGAGGTGAGTGTACTGTAATAGATTGCCCTAATGTAAACTTTTTAGCCCTGTGTCAGGAGGGCTGCAGCTGCAAGAGCTCAGAGACAAAGAGTCCATCCTTTTACTGTGTGATCTAACTGTCTTGACAAGTAAGCTACTACTTGAAAAGAAGGTCCCTTTTTGCGTCCTAGTACACCTATAGTGTTGTGGCCCTGAGAAGCAGTATATAGGATGAAAGGTTGGATGGAATCAGGAAGGGTAAGAGCTGGAGCTTTTAGGAGAGCCTCTTTTAATTTTTGAAAGGAGGCATGTATGGGCCTAGTAGGGTCCAGGGGTTCTGATAAGGAACCCTTAGCAGCCTTGTAGAGGAGTTGAGCTAGGGCTGCAAAGTTAGGAATCCAGAGACAAAAGAAATTAGCTAAACCTAGGAAAGATGTAACCTGCTGTTTAGTTGTGGGCACCTGGAGATCATGAAGAATTGCCTTACGATCTGAGGTGATGGAGCGAGTAGTGGGGGTGAGAGCAAGACCTAGGTATTTGACTTTTAGGGAGGCTATCTGGGCTTTAGCAGGAGAGACCCTGTATCCATGACTAGCAAGGAAATTAAGAAGACTGGCTGAGTGTTGTATGGCTAACATATGGGATGGAGAAAAGGTCGTCTATGTATTGAAGAAGAACACTCAGTTTGAGATTAAGTTCTGTGAGGTCAGTAGCGAGGGCCTGACTAAAGAAGTGGGGACTATCTCTGAACCCTTGGGGGAGCACTGTCCAAGTAAGTTGTTGAGACCTGAGGGTGTCTGGGTCAGTCCATGTAAACGCAAAGAGGTTCTGGCAGTCAGAGTGTAGGGGGATAGTGAAGAAGGCATCTTTAAGATCTATAACCATAAAGTGAGTGGTGGAGGGAGGGATATGAGAGAGCATGGTATAAGGATTTGGCACCACTGGGTGAGTTGGGGTAACAGCACTGTTAATTACTGTAAGGTCCTGTACCAGGTGATAGGACCCATCAGGCTTGAGTACCAGGAGAATTGGAGTATTGTGGGGTGAATGGGTAGGTTTAAGAAAACCATTGTCTAAAAGCCACTTAATATGGGTTTAAGTCCCCTTAAATGTTGGGGAGCTATGGGGTACTGGGGAATGCAGGGAAAAATGGAGGGATCCTTGAGACAGATTAAAACAGGCATGGCATGTATAGCCAGAATGGGATTGGATGTGTCCCAAACCATGGGGTCAACCACAGAAGGAGGAAGAGGGGGGAATGGCTTTGTGATGTATTGTGAGGCTGTTTGGAGGATTAGGGCTGTGGGGAGAGAGAAAGTGAAGGAAAAATTAAGCTTTTGAAGAAGGCCTCTACCTAAAAGGGGTGTGGGACATGTTGGGATTACTAGGAAGCTATGGGTAAAGAAAAGAGTCTGGAATCTACATGGGATAGGCCCAGTCTGCAAAGGTTGATCGGCTGGCCGTCAATGCCCACAACAGAAATCAAAGACTTATTACAAGGTCCTAAAAATTTAGGAAGTACACTATAAGTTGCCCCCGTATCCATAAGCAGAGATATTATTTTGCCTGAGATCTCCAGTGAGAGTCGGGGCTCCGACAAGGTTACCGGAGTGGGGGCTGTGAGCCCCAAGCCCCATCAGCAAGTCCAAGCAGGTCAGTCAGCAACAAATCTGGCATTGACGGAGTCTCCTGTGAGGGTGAGGGAATTAGAGGATGGCTTAGCTGCTCACTGGCGGCTAGGACAGTCGCTCTTCCAATGCCCTTTAAGATTGCAGTATGGGCAGGGTCCAAGAGGAATGCCAGGGTTAAGGCAGTCTTTTGCCCAATGTCCTTGTTTGCTGCATTTGAAGCATAGTCTGGGCAGGACTCGGGCAGCCACACCTTGTTGTAGATTTTTTTGTCTTGGGAGCTCGATAAGAGGTCAGACTGATATTTAGCAAACTTTAATTTTTGAGCTTGTTTCTCCTCTTTTTGAATCTTATCTCTATTGTTGAAGATATGGAAGGCTAATTTAAGTAGATCTCCTTGTGGAGTTTGAGGGCCATGTTCAACCTTTTGTAATTTTGCATGAATATCAGGAGCAGACTGTGAAACAAAATAAGAGTTAACAACAATCATCCCTTAATGAGAGCCTGGGTTTACATTAGTATACTTAATTAAGGTTTCCCAAAGCTGATTTAAAAATACAGCCGGGTTCTCATTAGCCTCCTGGACATGTTCTAAAAGCTTGTTGTAGTTTGTATGTTTGTGAACAATCTTATTAAGGCACACAATCAGACATTCAATCATCTTATGTAGTTTTTTTGAACCTTGTCCATTCTGATAGTTCCAGTTAGGATCTTGGTCTGGCACAGCTACAGGCCCAGGGTCATTTTCAGTGGTGTTTGCCCTATGCCTGTGGTCAGCTTCTTCTCGAGCTGCCTGCCACAGCTGATTTCACTCTTGTGAGCTAAGGGTGGTATTTAAAATCACATAAACATCCTTAAAATGTAAATCATAACAATTAGTAATAAATTCAAATTGCCTGATGTAATTCTGTGGGTCAACAGAGAAGCTACCTAATTTATGGGTAATCTGGGATAGATCCAAAAGAGAAAAATGTACATGGATATTGACCAGCCCCTCGGGGCCAGCTTGTTCTCAAAGCAGTAGCAGAGCCTGAGGAGAAGAATGTAGAAAAGAGTGCCATTGGGCAGCTATCTGCCCGGCAGGCGTGTGTGAGCAATTATCTGCACAACGGATACAGAGCAGCTGCCACTCACCCTGGGACGAGGAAATACAGGCAGATGGCATCTCACTGTGTGCCTTGCAGCGAGAGGATTGTTGCCGGCAACCATCATGTGAACCACAACAAGGCAGCTGTTGCTGTTCTCAAGAGGAGCCACAAGGGGGCAGCCATTGACCATGAGACCCATCCGAACATGGCCTCACCCATTGGCTATGTGACCTGTCCGAATATGGCAGCACCCATTGACCACGTGGCCCGTCCAAACATGGGGGCGCCTGTGACCACGTGACCCATCCAAACATGGTGGCACCCTGTCACCATGTGACCCATCTGAACATGGTGGCACCTTGTTGCGTGATGGAGGGCCGCTACATGGTGACTGCTCCCGGCACAAGCTGGAAAAATCACGATGCTTGCAGGAAGGGCACAATGAACACGATCTAGTGTGGTGGGCGGGCGCCCCCCCATATCACTCTTAACACCCTTATTTCTCAGTACAGGTGAGGCATAATTGTTGAATGAATGAAAAATTGAAAAAGAGTCATGAAAGTGTTTTAAATAGTTTCAGATTATCTCTCTCTCTCTCTCTCTCTCTCTCTCTCTCTTTTTTAAACTCTCTGATCCAGTGTGGAGAATTAAACAGTTCTTTTGTTCTCAGTTTGTATCTCAAGGAAGTTGCCCTGCACTGGGATGCCCAAGAAGTGAATATTGGCTCTGTCACTGCACACTAGAGGACAGGATGAGCCAGCCACGTAGTTGGTCTGGTCCTCTAGAGACAAATCTGCAACACTGAGCTTTCTTCCTATAGCCAAAGATGAAAGCCAGGGTCAGGTGTGTGACTTTGTTTTTGTTTGTTTAGGGTTTTTTTCATTAGTTCTAAGATTAGTGATTTTATTACCATACAATCAAACTCCAGAAAAAATATCAAAGACTTTGAATTACTTCACAGGTCATACATAAACAAATAACGTTAACTAAATCCAATGGTTAGCTTGGCTTATGTTGCTGAGGTTGTCTCTTATCACCCATTAAGATTAGTTTCTAGTTTCACGCATATGTATTCACAACACATACAACCTTATCTCTTTAAAGTTATTTGCTTAACCAGTAACTAAAAGAAATAATAAATAAAAAGCTGAAAAACAAGTACCCCAACTTATGCTTAGAATGCCAGTTAAGTGGGATCTTCAGAATGTTTACCTCCAACTTTGAATAAGAAACCAACTTTCTCTTCGTCTCATCATCAGTCCTATAATGATGGTTATTTTACACCTGCGGATTAGATTAAATTTAAATTGTTATATTAAGATGCATGATTTTATGTACCAGGTATTTAAAAGCCTTGGTCAATAGGTTTGGAGTTGTTCTACTACTTCCTTAAAAGAGTTCCTTTTGGATTTCTGGTTGTAACTGCGAGTGAGGTTTGCTCTCTCCCATTCTGTACCCTACTTCTCTTATGTTTAACAGGAAATTTGAATCCAAATAATTCTGCTGTTGTTGACCCAGTAAAAGAACTATTTCCAGCAGTATCAATCAGGTTTGTGTCTTATAAAATTATTACTTTTTCCTTTTTAATTGATAATCTACATGAAGAGTTTTGTTTTTTAATAAAACAAGGTTTCACTGTGTAGCCCTGGTTGGCCTTCAACTTGCTATCCTCCTGCCTCAGCCTCCCCAGTGCTGGGATTACAGACCTGTACCACCGTACCTGGCTTGTGGACATTCCTTTTAATGAAAACTAAAATTTTTGTCAAACTTTCACTCGCTAGTTTTAGCGTTTATCATTTCCTGCGGTTAATAACTGGCATTCCATTGTAAGGAAAGCCTCCTCTCTTACTCCATCCATTTACTCATTTATTTTAGTATAAACTCCTGGATTTTTATTTCATTCGATGGCTTATAATCCATTAGGGTAATTTATTTTACTGTTAAAAGTACTCCAGCTTTAGCCACAAGGAGACCTTTCAATCTACCACCTGTGACCTTTTGAGCCATCCCTGCTATCTTTTGAACATTCCTTATCTTCTAATTTGCCTGTCTTGGCCTTGGAATCAGATTTTTTTCTAAGGACTTTGAACAAAGAACCTGATTCTTTTCACTGGAGAATGAAATCTGGAAACCAACCAAGCCTTGAGTGCTAGATGTGCCCTGGGCCCATCACTGCTTGAGCTATAGGAATTTGTGACTCTCTCTACCTCCTACCTATCAGTTATAACTTTATATTGCAATTCTGGGGCTAGAATAACAGCATTTTCTCACCGTGCTAATTAGCAGCTGCATTTTGAGTCGGGATGGACTGAGACCCATCAGGAGGGCAGAACTGGGTTAGGCAGGAGGCGGCCCAGCCACAGCTCGCAGTACCGGCCTCGTCCTCCAGGGTGCGCTGCGCCCCGCCCGGCCGGAGCGTCCTCCAACCTGGAGCGCCCGAAGCGTCTCCGCGAGGACTCGGAGGGCGCACGTCAGCACCCCCACTTCCTCCCGGCGCCGCCGGTGATTGGCTCCCGGGTTTATAAGAAACCCGTACTGGAGCAGCTGCGGCTGGCAGAAACTTAGCGGAGATCTGCGTCTGGCGTCGCCTCCTCGTGGAGCTGAGCCGAGCCAAGCCGGCAGGATGCGGTCGTCCTGTGTCCTGCTCACCGCCCTGGTGGCGCTGGCCGCCTATTACGTCTACATCCCGCTGCCCAGCTCGGTGTCGGATCCCTGGAAGCTGATGCTGCTGGACGCGACTTTCCGGGGCGCACAGCAAGTGGTGAGGCGCAGCCCGGCGCTGCTTCTCTCTCTCCTCTTAACTGCATTGGATGGGGAGACGACATTGCGCGTCCCCCGAGTGCGTATTTTCCTAGTGCAGCGAAGCGATCGCCCTTTAAGGTGGCCCATCGGGCACGGAGCTGGGTCTGAGTCGCCTAGTTAGCGCGATGGAAGAGCAGGAGTTCCCGAACAGTATTTAACAGCTGGTTCACCTTTCGTCCGTCCCAAACCTCGGCTTGGTCTGCAATGTCAAGTGCCAGATCTTTCAGCATTTTGTAAACCATTCCCCGCCCCCATCTTCATTCTCCTAGAGGGGCCGGAAGGGAGTGAGTTAAACGTTTTAGGAAGTCGAAAGGCTAGTAGAGGGAACCGGCGCTGAGTCCAGGGATGCAGCCACCTGGAAAGCAAAAGAGCACCGCGGGCCCCCAGAGCTCTGGCCTCGGCGCGCTCCCGTCCCGAGGGTGCAGCTCTGGAGGAACCGTGCGGATCTCCCACTTCATCTGTGGCTCTTGTGCTAGAAAGGAGGCAAAGAGGCCCGGCAGGCTGAAAAGGCGGCGGAGGTGGAGGATCTGCCAACCAGTTTGCATAATGTATGTTTGCTGCCTGCCTCGCAGCGTTGATGTCCTTGACTACCAAGGCAGTAACCTTTGCCTGAGCCAGGGTGCCTGGGCTTAACCTGAAAGGATAGCGTTTGTGCCCACAGTATCATGAATATGTGTGTGTGTTCCCCCTCATAGACAGGAAAAAGGTAACTGTGGTTTATTCCATGCATTGTTTTTAGTGTCGTAACTACAGCCTTCAGCCAAGTCTGAGTTCTATGATTGGACAGTATTTCTGCCCTATCTAAACTCTTAACCCTCTTCCAAAATCAAGTCGCCTCCCTCGCCTCGACCCTGGGCTTTAATCAAGGTTATTTTTGTGAAATTCTTTTGGGATTGACTACTAGACAAGGAAGGAAGGACACCTGGTTTTTTTCCTAGAGGGTTTATATTTCTTTTCCCTGTACACCTGTGTGTAAGATTACAGTCTGTAGAGCTTTGGCCTATTAAAAGTCCCCTTATTAGGATGTTGTAGCACATTCCTAGTAGAAATTTGCTTTTTTCTGAATTCAGGCACATTCTCCAACCTCCAAGGCCTTTTGTTTTTCCCCATCAGGAAATGTATACAAAGTTTTAGAGTCCATTCCTTTCCTCCGCTGGCTAAAATTCGATATGGTGGAACAGTGACCAGAGCCCCTTTTCTAGTATTGATACCGAGAAAGTCAGTCTTCATTCAGGAAGCCCCACCGTTTCTCTCTCCTGAGGCAGAATTAGATAATTTGGAAGTAACACCTTTCAGAGCTTCAGGAAGGCAGTAGTATTTATCTGGGTACGTTAAATGGCTGTCTCCAGTAACTGAAAAAGAAAACCGGGAAAGAGAAACTGCTGTTAGCTGCAGGGATGAGTCTTGGTTTTCAGGTCACCAAGCAGTCTTCTTTATCATAAAGTAATGTCAGGCTTGGAGAATGGCTTTTCTTCCCCAGCTGGGCCACCACATCATGAAGAGCCAGTGTGTGGATGGGCCTTTTGGTGTGCCCACAGACTGTGTGGAAATACAATGCCAGGTCCCAGAAGAAGAGGTAACAGGTGTTCTGACCAGTCCTGAGCGGGTTTGCAGAGAAGTGGCTCTTAACATTTCTCTTCTGAATTGTAAATCATGTAAAGATCATTCAGGTCAGATGAAAGCATGTGCTATTCAAGAACATAATTTTTGTTGAGTTTTGCCTATAATAGGAGTTGAACCCTGGGCCTTGTGCATACTAGGTGGGTATTGTACTGCAGAGCTATGCTTCCAGCCTGGGAATATATTTAAATGCCTGGTACTGGTGGTTATTCTAAAGCGTTCCCAGGGATCCCCTGTGGATTGTGTAGGAAATCTGCAGGATTGCCCGACTTTGTTGGCACAGTGAAGCAGATGTGAACTGGAAGTAATTTGTGTCATTGAAACCTAGAGAGCTACCACTGAAGTGTACAGCATAAGCCTTGTTACTCCAATAATTTTAGTTTCAGTTGCAAAAGCAGTTGAAACCACTTAAGAGATTAAGCTTGGCCTACTTCCTGACACAGGGGCACCTACCTAGCATCAAGAAACACATGCTGTCTTATTCTTTTGTTATTGGCAACTGCCTCACCCCTCACTACCCTGTATTGTATCCTTTCTTACTCAGTGAGTCAGATTACTGAGATTATATGCACTAAATTCTTCTTCCTTTAATATTATCTAAGAAGAAGCTACTGAGGATCTCTCTCTCAACTCATCTCAAACACAGACGCTACATTGGAATCCTCTAGCAATCATTAAAAAATCCTGATGTTCAGGTCTTACTGTTTAAGAAATAATCCAGGATTTCTGGGAGATACGTATTTTTAGCAACATTTTAAAACGTCCCCTGGGTGACTTTAGCTGTAGCAAAACTTAAAAACCACTGATTTATAAAATACATTCCTATTATACATGATGTATTTTCCTTAAACTGTTCAAATTATATTGTACGTATGTTCTTTAGAACAAGCCCCTTTACATTAGCATAGATTAATTTGTTAGATTAGTTGATTGATACTTTGGCTCTAAGAGTCTTAAGAGGATAAGTTACTAGCCAGGCAAATTTCTGTGTTATAACAGAAATATTGTAAGACTTGAACAGGGGAAGAGCACAAATGAAAGTGATAGTTCTGGAACAGACAGTTGAGCGGTTTGTATGAAGATGGTCAAGAAAAGCAGAGGGAAGAAAGGAGAGAGTGGAGAAATTCTGAAGACTGATTTCCATGTGCTATGCAAGTGAAAAAAAATGGTAATCCCAGTGTAAGTGAAGGGACTGAAACGTGCACTGCTGCTTGAAACCACTTTCTTAAAGGACAGATTCGCAGTAACGGTCAGGAGCCTGAGAAGTGTGCTTTTTCTATTCCTGCAATCACTCTGTATGGAATTTACTGTGTATCATGATGAATATAGACAAAATTGGGCTGGGGATGTAGCTCAGTGGTAGATCACTTGCTAGCTCACACACTCTGGAGCTGTAAAGATGGAACCTTTTAGCTAGGTATGGTAGCACACACCCGTAATCCATCCTAGCTACAAGCGAGGCTAAACCATGAGGACTGCAAGTTTGAGGCTACCCTGGGCAACTCAGCAAGACTCTCTCAGAATTTTTTTTAAAGAATTGTTTTTAGGGGCTGAACGGTGCTTGGATAGCATGCATGAGGTCCTGGGTTCAACCTCTAACACAGCAAATGAAATAAAAAATGGAAACACTTTATAGGATTAAAAACTGGTCAACTAGTTCTTATCAAAGCATTATCATTTATGAGAAATATGAGAAAACATTCAACAGCCTTTCCCCCAAGCATACTATAAAGGGATGAAGAAGAGGGAGCTAGGGAGTAACTCAGGTGAAGCACTTGTCTAGCATGTAGGAACCCTAGGACTGACCTCATCCCCCCTAAAAGCAATAAAATTTTAAAAATTCATGTTGTAAAATAATGCTAAAAGATTTGAGAAAGATTTGTCCTGTGTATTGTGGGAAAAGGTTATAAAACACCAGATATACTATATCATATCAATACATACTTTAGTGGTTGTGTTTTGTTTTTATGGTCCTGGGGATTGAGTGTTTGTTTTATGGTCCTGGGGATTGAACCCAGGGCTTCACACATGCTAGGCAAGTGGGTCTGCAGTGAGCTACAACCATAGCCCTAAATTTTTTCATAATGAACGTATATTACTAAAAAATTATTCTAACATTTTGTTTTTGACCCAAGAGTATTTCCTACATAAAAAGTGGAACTGATGGTCATATACACATCAATGTGGTATATACTTTGGGATTTTTCTATGAAGAAAACCAGATGTCTTTGTAAGAAGGTATTCTAGATCTCCTGATAGCATATTCTCTTGAGTAGTCACTTAGATTAACTTGTAGAGAGATTGAAGACCTACAACATGAAGTTTTGAGGAAATGCTCAAAAATAGTCTTTAAAAAAAGCTGACAGCCAGTGGCTGTCTTAGGACAGGTACAGTTACACAGGCTTGTAGGAGGGAGATGCTGTGTCAGGTTAGAGTGATGAAGATGGTTTCAGGGCAGCTCTAAGCCAGAGCCTGGGAGCTCGCCGTCTCATACCTTTATACCTCTTTACCTATTAGCTCTTTGTCAAATTTTTTATTTTGGGGTGCTGATAATTGAACCTAGGGCCTCATGTATACTAAATATATGCTCTTATCAGTGAAGTGTTCCCCACCTTTACTTCTTAGTCCTTGTACTATGATTTTTTTACTGACATAATCTAAAAGAGATTGTTACAGTTGGCATTTCTGCTGATGTTTTCCCTGTTTCCTATGGAGGATAGTGCTTTAGGCCTAGTTGAGCAAGGGTTTTTTTCCTTTCCTTTTTGTTTTCCTGTGAAACATCCCCAAACTCGATGAGATTTAATGTGCTCTCACCTGAATTCTCTGCACAGGATGTGCTTTCAGGCTGTGTGGGTGTGGGTTTAAATGACAGCTCAGCTGGGAACCCTGCAAAACTGCGGGGTTCTAGCCTTTTTATAACAATTTCAAATTAGAATTTTTACTAATGTCAGGTAAATTTAACTTCAAAATAGGAATAAATAATGTTTCATCTCCTGCCTTCCAGACTTGTGATGATGCATGTTGCTTCATGTAAGTTGGAGATTTGTCTAATGACAGTAGTTTTTAGCTGGTTACTAAAAATTTTCTTTAAACACATGGCAACAGAAGGCTTTAGGAATAACTTCAGGGCACCATTTAACCGTTATTAGTGCTGGCAGGTGAGCAATCTGAGTTGTCTCTGCAAAGAGCACTTGGGAAACATTAAAGTCAAATTGATTTGGCCAAGACTGTAAGATAATGCCCAATTTATAGCCTCATTTTTATTTTTTCTAGTACTTTTACAAACATAGCCCAGAGCATAGAAATGCCATCATTATGCATTATTTTAATGGGACATCCTGTTTCTAGCATGCAACTTGATCTGAAGACATTTCTGTGAAGTGTGGAAGCGAAGCTCATCATTCATAAATGTTCTTTTTATGCAGTTACTTCTTTTAAAATAGTGACCATATATTTATTTTCCTTTCCCTATAAAACTGTGTGGACCCTGCTTGACATTTTTGAAATTTTGCTGCTGCTGCTGCTTTTTCTTCTTCTCTTCTTCCTCCTCCCCCTCCTCTCCCTTCTCCTCCTCTTTCTTCTTTCTCTTTTTCTTTTTCTTCTTCTTCTTTTCTTTTTACCTTTGAAATAAAACAGATTTGGAAAGAAAAAGAATAAAATACAAAAACTATGTGGAAAACATCTATCACTTATTTTTCTCCATTTTATTCTTCTAAAGAACGAAGACGTGTCATTGAATTTCTGAGTGACAAACCTGGCCTCATTGCCTGGCTAATCTAAGGTGTGTTATATTATGAAATCATAAAAATCTGTCTTTCAGGGTGTCGAAAATAAAATTAAAATCCTGCCCTCTAGAAATGATCACTTATTCACTAATTTTGTATGTGTGCACACATGCATGTGTGCATATGTATGTGTTAGAGACTTGAACTTAGGTTTTGTAGGTGCTAAGCATGCGAATTATACCCCTGACCCTATTCAACAAATAGTGACTAGATTGCAGTTCAAGGGGCTGGTAGAACAGATGAATAAGAGAGACACCTAATCTTGAGATATTGTAGTTGAGTGAAGAGAAATAAACCAACTGCCGATAACATAGTGTACATACACTTCAATGATGGAAGGAGAGCTGTGGTGAGGTCCTGCCAATGCCTTGAAAAGGACATCTAAAGTATCCCTGGGCATGGGGCATTATCCTCAGTTACAAGGATGAGTGTGTACAATGAAATAGCATCTTTTAAACATGAGGTCTGCTCTGTGTCGGATACGGTGCTTCGTGCTTTTGCATGTAATTCATTTAGTCCTGCTTTAATAATGTCAGGCAGGCGCCTTGTTTTTCTTTATCTGGAGGAAGGAACTGCAGTGCACAGAAAGCAACTTCCAAGATGGCAAGGTCTGTAGAGGTGGAGCTGCGCTGAAGTCTGGCCTGTATTGGTCCCCAGTTCTGGAGCTGAACTGTTGAGCTAGATTCCTGTCCCTAGGAACTGGCCACGTGGGGCAAGATAGAGAGCGGTGAAAGGTGCATTCCAGCCAGAAAAAGCAGTGTCCAAAGGGAGAGGATGGGACAGCTGAGGCACTGAAAACGGCTCAGGCTGGCCAGAGCTTCAACTTCAGAGGTCCGAGAGCGAGAGGGAATGGATGAATGGGTCAGGTAGCGAAGAGCTCTGTGGGCAGGAAAGGCACATGGTGATTCAGAGTAGTGCCTAGAATTTAACAAGCGGGAGTGAAGGTCCGGGATGGTTTGGGAAGCACCAGTGGGGTGAGGGCCTGAGCTGTGGAGGGAGAGGGGCAGCTTGAAAACATAGAGTGGAGTGAAGGGGAGAAAGGAGCCAAGATGAGCCCTGGGCAGACTGGAGTAATGATGACAGTGACCGTAGCTTAGGAGGAAGAGCCGAAGGCTGAAGACAAGAGCTTGCAGCCTTGTCGTGAGGAGTGAACAGGATGGCGGTTCGTAAGTAGCTGCATATATAGGCCTGGGCTTCGGGAGAGAGCTCTAAGCTGGGAGACACGGATTCGGGGCTCACTGGCAAATGAGTGATGTGGAAGTAGCAGAAGT
This sequence comes from Cavia porcellus, assembly GCF_034190915.1. Lineage (NCBI taxonomy): Eukaryota > Metazoa > Chordata > Mammalia > Rodentia > Caviidae > Cavia > Cavia porcellus. Next base: position 5,508,849 of record NW_026947500.1, on the reverse strand, counting down.
GAATGCTGCGTGTCAAGAGTAAGATGGGGACTCTACCAAGGGTACCTGTGGGTGACACCTCTGGCAAGAGGGAGAGGCTCGCACTGCGATGAGACCTTCAAGACCGTGATTTGTATTATACTTCGGGTTTATAATGCACTCTAGGTTTTATAAAGTTTCCCTTATGTTCCCTGATTTAATTAATGTTTTACAGTTAGTACCTGGTTGACATGGTCATTCCTACTTGTCGGCTGAGGTAAGTAGAGGCTCAGCAAAGGTCATGACCTTCTAGAGATTACGAGATTCATTACACCGTGAAGTAGGGCCTGGAATGGAAGTGCCCAGGCTCCTTGTCCCTGCTAGGCTGTGCCATGGGAATGCTCTTGAGAACTCTTAATAACTGTCACAGGTACAGGCTCCTCCCTGTGTTGACCTTTTTTTTTTAATCATACAATTAATCTTTTTTTAATTTACACTGGTAGTTGTGTTTCTCTGATATACTGGGGGCTACTAGAAGCAATTTGGAGAGAATCTGTATGGATATGAGCTTAAGAGACAGAAGTGACAAGATTTGTAAAGAGTTATACAAATGATTCTTGAATAGAATATCAACTCTAATGAGTTTTGAGTAGTTAATAAGAAATGGTTTTAAGTTGTTACCTGCGTAACACACTGAAATATCCACATCTGGTGACCTATCTGTAAACTATTTGTAGTGAACCTGTTGGGTAGCTCACCTCTCTATAGTTTGTAACTGTTTAGGTACAAGTTTATCATAATTCCTGTTAAACTCAGATGGTCCCCAAGTTATATATATCTAGAGTAGCCATATAATTCATTGTTTTTTCAATATTCATTTATTTGATGGACAGAACCAAAGGGCACTCTGCCACCGACCGAGCTTACATCCCCAGGCCTTTTTGTTTTTTATCTTGACACAGGCTCTCACTAAGTTGTCCCAGCTGGCCTTGACCTTGTGACTTTCCTTCCTGGTCTGTTGAGCAGCAGAGATCACAGGCATGTACTGCCATGCCCAGCTCAGGACAGTGGTTTGAAAACAAAATTATTCCCAGATAGACCTGAATAGATACTCACACACTATATATTTTTTTCTTTTCTCTCTCTCTCTTTTTTGACATTGACTTGAAACTTTCAGCCTAACATAGTCACTGTGGTAGAAGCGTGCCTGTGCTCCCATTCACTCCTGGGTGCTCCAATCCGACTAAACCAGCCTTCACCCACTCCCCAGCTTGCTTTGGAGTAAAAGCACAAAATTATTTTAGCTGGCACCACTCTGCCAACTCCAACCTCACGGTCTCCCTCAAGAGGTTTACACGCTGTGGTGGACGCCTTTCCTCTTACCCTCTCTGATTGACTGGCACGCCACCCTGCCCTCTTTGCCAACATCCCACACATCTTTCAACATCAACTGAAAATTCGTCTCTTTTTGAAAACTTTGGGGCTGGGGATTTAGCTCAGCGGCATAAGCGCCTGCCTTGCAAGCAGGCAGTCGTGAGTTCGATCCCTGGTACCGGTAAAAACGAAAACGACAAAGAAAATGAAAAAAAAAAAAAAAGAAAACTTCCCCATCTCATTCCCCAACATCAGCCTGCAGTTTTCTCTACACTTTGCCAGCACTTTTTTTTAATGACCCTTGTATGTTACTTCCTTTATAGCAAATAACTCCTTTATGTACAGGCTCTTTACCAAACCATCAGCTTTCTTGTCTATGAGAGATACAGTTTTTCTCTTACTGTTTTTGTTTTTGTTTGAAAATCATACATGATAGACGAAATAGAAAGAAAAATAGAAATTCATCTCTTTGGTTTCTTTTAGTCTGTCGCAAAGGATAGACCCAGTGTTTCTGGGTGCTTTTCACTCTGGATGCTGGTAAAAATGGATTTTTGTTGTCCTTTCAAACTTTTTTTGCAAGCCTTGATGTTTTCTGTGTCTTTAACTTCCTCATAAGTAACTCAGTTTTGCTGAGTGAAACTTGTTTTTGAACTTATAATGTGCTGTCTACCTCCTTCTCGCTCATATTAGTTATAGTCACAGAGCATCTCTTTAAAGATCACTAGCAAATTCCCAATGTATGTTATATCATTCTACCTTGTACTTTTCAGTGGGATAATTGATGAATACTCCATGAAAAATCAATGAGACACCGTCTTCTAAGCTGCCTGTTCCAAAATACCAACCTTAACCCTACGACCCAATATACCCTTTGTTTTGAACATTTCAAAGTCTGCTTTTTTAGACTGCAAGATGTTTACCTCATTGTTTTTAAAATTTTTATGTTTTAAAATGTTAACTAATACACAAGAACAGAAGCTATACATATTAATAGGATAACCTCATTCTTTCTTGTATGTGTCTATTCTAAGGTAGGATCTTTTTCACAGTGGATCCTCTTACTGAATAATAAGTGCAGCCAATTTGTAAAACAGTAATATCTTTAGTTTTCAAGAAAGAAAATAGAGTTCCAACAAAATTACTTGTTCATGGACACAAGTAAGGCCGGCTGAGAACAAGGCCGTCTGGATTTTGGGACTTCAACTTCTTTTCCCTTCCCACCTCATCCCTCTACTATGCCAAACTCTGTCCTACAAGTTGTGCAGTCCACATTAAAAATTTAACGCTCAAAGGGAGCATATTGCTATATTTACAGATTTTAATTTTACAGGATATTAACGTTAAAAGAGAAACTTGAGTCAAATTACATTTCTCCCAGACTTTACAGGGTTTTTTGAAATAAAACTTAACAGTTCATTTGATCAAAGAATAATTAGTGAATCGGGTAGCACCTAAAATCTGAAGAGATTCAGGAAGCTCTGCTTTGCAGTGTAAGCAGGGAAGTTTTGTAGCAGCTTGGAAGCAAAATAGTAGTTACTTGGCTAGCTACGTACAGTTAGGCATTTGTCTTTTTACTTATGATTCAGTGGAAAGTGCTAGAGGTTAATTGGCAGATTCTGATTGGTTAAACTTAATTGGGTTTGTGATTGTTTAAAAGCTCTGGATATAAGAAAACCTCAGGTTAATGGGCTCCGTCTGGTTTGTCTTAACAACATATGTTACACGTTGCAAAGTGCTCCGTAGTTAAATAGTATTTAGAAACACTGAGCTAGTTCATTAGAATTTCTTTTTAATTGTAAAGCATTTTAGAATCCCTACTATTCTAATGTGGGTTTTAAATCATAATGGGATATACAGTGAGTCTCAAATTTAATTGACTACAGATCTCTTATTTCACAAAATTCTTCATGGAATTGGACATTTTCATAGTGTTTAACAGTGTGGACTTTGGGCTAGACATGATATATGCCTGTAATCCTAGCACTTTTGAGAAGCTGAGACAGGAGGATCAAAAGTTCCAGCCCCACAAGGGCAATGTAGTAACTTAGCAAGACCCTGTTTCCAATAAAATAAAGTTTAAAAAGGATAGGAGATAACAGCTCTGTGCAAAGGTCCTGGGTTCAATTTCTAGTATTGGAAAAATACAATAGAGAAAGGAAAAGAGTATGGACTTTGGGCTTCAGGAGCATTGTGTTGCAACCCTGTTTCTGAACTGTACTAGCTGTATGATTCTGAACCAAGTGTTTAACCTGTGAGTTTGTTTCCTATTCTAGTGAGTAGTTATAATACTTTGCCTATAAACTTATTATGAAGATTTCATAAGATGATGCATATAAAGCTTCATTGCTTGTTGACATCACCATCATCATTCCCATCAGGCATGAGTTAGTATGTAAAGCACTCGGAGCAATCCCTAGCATGTAAGAACTATATTTAGTCCAGATCTGATTTTGGCCGTTGTCTACAGTACACTATGATAGTAATACATTGTTTCATCATTATCATTCCAGTTTGATAGTGTTCTCAAGTTTATATGTTTCTCTACAGGTGTCAGCCTGCTCCACATGGCCTGTTATTGTCTGTGGCTACTAGGTTTGAATCCTGTCACTAGCATTTAGTAGTTACGTGACTCACTGAACAAGGACTGAACTGTGAAGAAACTATTAGTTTCTTTATCTGTAAAAGTGGTGATAATGACAGTGTTTCTTTCAAAGCTTGTCATAAAAATTAAACACAATGTGTATATAAATTTTAACATAGTGGTTGGCCTCTAGCAAGAACTCAGCAGTTTCCTAATGTTAGATTTCTGGAGCACATGGGTTTTGTTTGCTGAAATACATTGTCATTATCATCATTACCTCATATCATTCTAACTTTGCTGTACATACTTCAACCCAATCTTTATAACAATCCTGTGAGATAAATACTATTGTTTCTGTGTGGTAAATGAAGACTTTAAGGCACAGTGGGTTAAATTAAGTATCTGCTCAAGGTACATTGCCAGTAAGTGACAGAGTCAGAATTCTAATGCAGATTGTCTGCAGTTCTAAAAGCAAGAGAGATTGAGTATCTTTTTAATAATCCTATATTAATGGTCTCCACCTGGGCTTTACCAAGATACCAATTCATTTTAGAACTTTATGACCCCTGAAAAGAGTTCCTTAACGCTTTAGTTACCTGAGGTGATGTTTTTGACACACATGATAATTTTGTTATAAAAATTAAACTGCTTCTCTTGAATTGTAGTATCAGTAGTAGGTCATCTTGCCACACCTGTAAGTTAGCAAAAATGAACTCTTCTTCACTGTTGGTTGGAGTGTAGACTGGTCCACTGCGGAAATCAGTTTGGAGATTTGTCAAAAAATTAGGACTAGAGGTTCCATTTGACCCTACCATTCCATTCTTGGGTATCTGCACAAAAGAATTAAAAGCATCATAGCATAGTGATATATGCACACCTGTGTTTAATAGCAAATCTTGGAAATAACCCAAGTGAATGGGTAAAGATTGATTTTTTTAATGCAGTGGAGTACTACTCTGCCATAAAGAAGGATATGCACAAGACATTTCTTGGAAAATGGAAGCACCTTGAATCCATATACTTAGGTGAAATAAATTGGATGCACATGTGTAAATACCGCATCTTTTCTCTGGTGTGAGAAATCAAAAGTGTAAATCGGAACCAAAATGTATAACAGGAAGAAAATGTTCAAGTGGGGAAGGGAACAAAGGAGAGGGAAGGTGGAAAGGAAAGAAGGGAACAGAAAAAAAGATAAAAGAAGGAAAACATGGAAACAAAGCTTTTGTAAATGGAAAGGGTTGAAGGGAGAGTAGAGGAATGGGAAAAAAGTTAAATCATGTATAGGTACAAATTCTCTATGATAAATGTCATTATGTATAACTAAAATGTACCAATAAAATCTGATTAAAAAAACAAAAAGAAGTACTTAAAAGCAGGGATGACATTTTTTTAGCAAAAGGCTTTGGATTTGCCCAAGTGATCAATGTCTCTGGTGTCCAGGCATTTTGCCTCTTACAAGTGGAACAGATAACTTTGACTTCTAATGTCATGAAAGACTGTCTTCAGTCAACCACCATAATTAGAGAAATTAACTGTGGACTCTATCATTTGTTGCTTGAGCAATTATTATGTGCTAACTCTTGGGATATAGCAATTTACAAGACAAAGAGCACCTAACCCTTCTGGAGTTACAACCCGGTGCCAAAAGCATGTGGCAGGTAGTTATGAAAGGGGAAATCTGCAAGTTTGTTGGCAGACCAAAGATAACTGGAAGCTTGGAAATACAGGAAATCCCCTGAAGAAACAATGGTGAATGAGATGAGTGGTGTTAGAGTTGTGGAAAAGAAGTAGACCCAACAAAGGAATTAGGGAACGCGGAAGAAAATTTGGAAAATAGAGCATCAGCATGACCTAGGAAGAGTGCTGCCAGAAAGAGCGTGGTTGCCTGTGTTCGTTCTCCTGCGAGGCAGAGGAACATCTGCACTACTGCCGTCCTGGTAGGTTGTCATTCACAAAGGTCCTCTGGACAACCCTGGCTGTTACATTCAGGATCTCGATCTGTGCCTTGTTTGTTGGAATGATTTCCAGGATGTCTGCCAAAATCGATGCTTTGACTTTAGCAGTCTTGATATTAGCTATTATTTCTGACAGGAAATAGTCAAAACATGCTTTCTAGGTTCTGATTAAAATCTGAGATGGAGGTTACAGGAGGGTATTACTTATCTGTATATATTAAGATACACCAAGAAATGCCCTTTCACCAAATAACTAACTTTAAATTTTTTTTTAAATTTTTAATTTTTAATTTTTAAAATTTTTTTATTGGCTAATTGTCTATATGGAAGCATAGTACAGAATCTGAAATCTTTTTTTATTGTTTGATTTTTTTTAGATTTTCAGATTAATAACATAATTACAGGTATAATGTGATATTTCAGTACATATAGATTGTGTATAATCACTTCAGGTATTTTGGTTATCCATCTCTTAATTGTTTATCATGTTAAAATATGAACATTCGAAATCCTTCCCTAAACCGAGCATAGCAGCACACGCCTGTAATCCCAGCATTTGGGAGGCTGAGACAAGAGGATTGCTGCAAGTTCAAGGTCAGCCTGGGCTTCCTAAGGGGACTTCAGGGGCAGCATGAACTACTTAATGAGGCTCTGCCTCAAAAAGCAAAACAAAGCAGCAACAAAACCTAAATCCTCTCCTAGCTATTTTGCTGGTATCATTTTGTTAACTATTACTTCCTTTTGTATAATAAAACACTTGAATTTATTCCTCCTCTCTAGCTGTGCCCTTGTGGCCATTAACTAAGCTCTCCTCTATCTCCTTCCCCCTGTACAGTGTGGATTTCTAACAAGATAAGTAACTTGCCCTGTCTGCTCCAAAATGAGGTTCACCACAGCTGAACCTTGTTTCATTTTAGGTTGATTCCTATTAGTTCTATAGTTGAGTAAAATATTGAATATGCATACTGTATTTTTGTCAAAGATAGTGAATTATATAGACTGTCTCAAAAAAAAGGTGGACTTTTATGTTGGAGCTAGAGCTCAGTGGTAGAGTTGGCCTAGCATGTATGAAACCTGGTTTATTCCCCAGCATTGCCAAAACAAACAAAGAGACAAACAAACGCTGAAGAAGTTGGGTTTTTCATTTGGCTGTTGTCAGCGGTTACGTAAATGTCTTTATGCCACTTTCCACCACCCACCTTCAGTTTTCTTGTGTGTTTCTATATTTAAGCTTTGGAGAGTGGCGAGCCATCATAGGCAGCATTTCTAGGTTGTGTTTATCTGACTGGAATAAAAATTGATTCCTGTGACTTTCTGTGCTCATAGGAGGTGCAGGTTTATTTCCAGTGCCTTTATGCACCTTAGAATTAAACGAATAGTGTCACACTCTGTTCCAGCATTTCCTCTTTCTGTTCCTGGAAGAAAATGATGCATTATTCTAAAATGCAAGTCTATTTCCAGACACATTTATTGATCACTCAGCATGTGCCAGATCCTGCAGAGGCCTCGAGGTTTTTCACACCATGAAAAACCAAGAAGTAGGCAGTCCTGACAAAGCTTGCTGACTGCTTCCATCTGGGGTGTGTCATGAGCACTGGGAACCAGAGAGGAAGTCACCTCCAAGTTTGAGGAACTTGGGGAGAGGAACTTGAAGAAGAAATGCTGCTGAACTGGGTCTCAAATGATAAGAAGGAGCCCTGAGCAGCCAGACAGGGAAGGGCGGGTGAGGAGAGCAGAGACACAGCGAGGGCATTAGTCTGAGGTGTGGGAGAGCCTGGCACATAGAAGAAGCTGTTTCTACTGCGTTTCTGAAACTATAGAAGACAAGCTGGAGATCTTTATGTAGTAGCCGCTGGTTAGGACGAGATTGTCTTTAGGTAAGGTCCTTTATACCTGTCCTTGCTTCAGCAGCACGTTCAGTAAAATGGAAATAACACGGCTCCTGCACAAGGATGACCAGATTTCTCAGTTGTTCCCCTATGAAAAAATAAAAGGTCACATACTTACTTATAATCACTTTCAATAAGCTAACAGTAAGGCCGTGGAAAAGCATAAAGTAACCTATGATTTTTCAAGAATAAATACTAGCTAGTGAAGAAAGCTTGGACTACTTAAGAATATTAGTGTTGCAGACTGGGGTGCAGCTTAGTGGCTGAACACTTGCCTAGTGTGCCCAAGGTCCTGGGTTTGATCCTCAGCACTGCAAGGCTAGGATGGATAAGGAGACAGAGAGAATGAATGTTATCTGTGTTGACCAGTTAATGGAATTTAATTGAAGATAATCTTTTAATTTGCATTTATCCTGTTTTTGGTTTTTGTCTCTCATAAAATACTTCCAAGCAGTCTCACTGCACTCCTTAGCATGCTGATTTAGAAAGTCATTCTTTGTTTAAAGTTTGAAGTGAACACTGAAATTGTTGCAGCTATGGCGCCTTGAGACACAGGCGCCTTGTGCGCTCACTAAAGGAATGAGACTATGATTAGAGAACTTGTTTTGTTTTAATACCCAATGTAGTTTGACTCACCATAGTTTCTTCTTACTCTACCCTCTTCTTTCCTTGCTTTCTTTTCTATTCTTTCATTTAACTACTTCTGTGTAACTTACCTCCCTAAGTAATTCTGTCTGCCCTGCCTGATTGCTGGAGAAGGAATGGACTTCCCCATCAAGTCGTACAGGCAGTCTGTGTACTGGGAAGCAGTGAATAGGATTAAGAGTAGGTAAAGGGTATGTTTGGATAGTGGGTGTGAGTCAGAGAATGTTTAAATTCTATAATCCCTGGGTGTCATAGATACTTTAAAATTTTCTCTGTAGAACCATAATTCCTTTAGTAAATTGGCAGAATTATTTTTCTTTAAAAGGTTAATAATCATGTCATAGGCATTGTGGAAAACATAAATGCATCACCGTAGGCTCACCTTCGTATAACCAGCACCATTTGCTCTTGGTTATTTTTGTTTCTCTCTCTCTCTCATATCTTGCCTTGTTTTGTTAGGTGTACTACTTATTTTACTTCAAGTCTCACTAGGATTTAGCAGACTATTAATTCATAATATCCCAAGTTCTCTTTGTAATGACTGCATCAAAGAATTTGTGGCATTTTAAAAACTCTTCTAATACCCAAAATAGGTATGTGCCAGTATGACTGGCTCCTATAATAGTTTTTACAAACCTAATTTTACCCCTCACATAGATACCTCATTTAATTGAATTTCTTTAAAAACAGCTGACATTGGAATTACCAGCATTACACTGGAGAAAAAGTAGTAAATAAGCATGATCGCTGTTCTCATTCTCTTTATTCTTGGACTTCGAGATATGCTTACTTTAAAAAATGTTACAGAGGTTAAATATTTCCCCCCAAACTCGTACAGCAGGTAAGTAACTAAGAAGCAATTACAGTCTGAGCTACTTTAATCCTTTGGTTTTTCCAGTCCACTTCAGGGAAAGGGGCTTGTTAACAGGGTGTCTGTTCTTTCAAATGTGCTGTTCCAAGTCGAACCTAATGATGTTGATGTCATTGATGTCACGTCTACGACAGATCCTTACAGATTGCAATCCAGTCCACTTGATGAAGTCTGTGTAAACAGCAATCTCGCAGCTTTACAGTCTCACCATGAACAAAATTAAAGCCTCAGCTGTCCCACACAACCTGTTCCAGGAGAACTGTGGCTGCAGATAATTAACAATGAGTGAACCAAGGTCTTTGAAAACAGTTGTGAAAAATACTTTACTCTGTGGTAGCCACCTTCCGTCTTACTTGGCAACACCCAACACTTTCAGAGGTGAAGCCACTTACATGCTTTGTTTTTCCATTTCTGTAAGGACTGTTGGTTTCCACTCCCTGCCTGGATTGTAGAGCCCGGCTTACCCAGAGCACTTTGGGGTTACCACAAAGCATTTAACTTGTCAGCCTTAAGGAAGAGGGCCAGAGGGAACCTTTTAGCATTGCCTGTGACCCTTAGGACAGAATTGGGTGCCTCTTATTATAACACCAAGCAGTAGAAAGCTTCCTGCTTCCTGACATTGAGTGTGGATTATAACGCCCGGAGTGCTAAGGGAAACAGCATTTAGGCAGCTGGGGACCTCCTGAAATTTGTGATTTCCCCTAAGAAGGAAGAATGACCATAATTTATCTCCATCAAATTAACTATACCAAAATCAAAGAAAACCTCTGTAGTTTGAAAAGAAGTTTTAGAAAGAAACATTAATCTCCTCTGAAGTCCTTGAGATAATCCCGTTTAGATTCTCTATGATTCCCATATTCACCGATAAGTAAACTACATCTGTGAATTAATGTAGCTTAAAATGCAAAATAAACACAACCAAAAAATCCAATCCTTCTGACTTAATGTTCTGATCTTACTTGCTATCATCCAGCTTTAAGGAGAGAATATTGTTGCTCATGCGTATTGTCTGTGGGAGCAATTGTGGTCACACTTTCTAGTAACCAGTTTGAGAGGAGAAAACAGACCTGCCCTTGCTATTTTTTGGCTATTTTGTATATTAAACATTTTTAAAATTCACTGCTAACACTTAAGAGTGCCAGATATTTCTTGCAACACTCTTGGGTTCCTGCTCCTCTTGAAAAGTCATCATCTGGAGCACAGAGCCAGAATTGCCCCTCCCTGCAGTCACCTGGGGCTAAGCAGCAGCTGCTTCAGGAGACCATTGTTTTTCCAAATTGCCACAAGCCGTGCCACTCCAGGACACCTGTTTTACTCTTTATTAGTTGCCCTGTGCCTGAAAACATGAGTTTATGATCTCATAACATGTGCAGCAATAAACACTCACTCAGTGTCTCATATCATTAACCATTGTTCATTAAATAACCTCCATTCTGTGTGATCCCATTGGTTCACTGATCTCAAGGGGCGCAGGATCTGTTTGGGAAGATGCGACATCACTGCACAGCATGTAAACCAGTACTGGAGCTTAGGCCTGGAGATGCCAGGATGCAGTAAGTAGCTGGCATTTTTCAGTTGGGCAGTTGAATGAGGGCATTGAACATGGCATGGAAAAATGGGGCTGGAACGGCCTTGGGGAGCCGGGATTGAAGTTGTAGAATAGCACTGCACGTAGACAATGTGGATGTTAAGACAAATAATGTAAAACGAGCAAAAACAAGTTGTTAGGAATGAGCACACGTGGGAACCACGAGCAGCCTGGCCCCTTCAGGTCTCAGCTTCATTCTTTGTTCACGGTCACTCTGGAAATGCCCATGGCAACGCAAATACACTCTTTATGTAAAGTAAATTTTCCACTTCCTTAATATTCCTTTTTTTTTTTTTTTGGCTACCAGAAATCCGAACTCAGGACCTTGTGCTTAGCAGGCAGGTGTTCGTGCCGTGGCTGAGCTATATCCCCAGCCCAGCCTCCCGCTTTAGGCTACTTCTTGCTAGCTTTTTATTTTCTAAAGAGGGAAAACATAGAGAGGAGATCTTCATTTCTGTTACAGTCTCTAGAATTAGGTACGAGAGAGACAACAGGGAAAAGGAGGTGGATTATAAATTAGGAGGAGATGGAAAGGCAGGGTGGAGAACAGTGGGCTGTTTGGCCTGCACTGCCAAATTTCCAGAGGGGCCCACATGCTCCCCACCCTTCCCCAGAGGAGGGCCCTGTGTGAAGGGCTTCACTTGCGAATCTTCTTTAGGACATTTTGTAATGGGCTTGCTCCTCTAGTTCTTGGAACTTAGGAGAAAAGTCTTTAAGGTGTGTGACCTTATCACAGCATCTAGTATTACAAGCAAGTTGTGTAAGTGAGGACAGCCAGTGAGCCCTACATGTATTGGACGAAAGACCAAGCTGAAGTAAGAGCAAGTAAGTGCCTGGCCCTTTCCTGTCCCCCACAGGCATCCACTGAACCTTTGTAGTCATCCCAGGTGAAGGGTTGCCTGGGTATAGGGTGGCCTAAGTTGGGAAGAAATGATATAGCAGAGGACAAGTAGTTCAAGAGTAGGCTCAGCCCTGGACTTGCTAGTAGGAGCCATGAACTAGGACTCAGGCTTTGTTTGTAAGACAGAAGGACTGTACTGAGCTAGACGGGGCCTTCCCAAACCTATTTTAAGAAAAGTTAATAGGGGTGAAAAGATTAAAGATTAAGTTGAGTTAAATAAATTTCTCTTTTACTACTAGAACTTCTCAGTGTCTTTTAAAAACTGACATACAGGCCTGATGCAGTGATGCATGCCTATAATGCTAGCTACTGGGGAGGTTGAGACAGGATAGTCCTAGAATTTTAAACCAAGCCCTGCAACTTAGTGAGGCCCTGTCTCATCAAGGAAAAAAAAAAAAAAATAGCTGCCGTACGTTGTGAATCTGAGACAGGAATTGATGTCTTTCCCAATCTGAGCTGATCCCTTAGCCCTTTGCCCTTCAGTTCTTAGTATAAAATCACCTCCTCGATCTGCTTTTCTATAAAACTCATTTTGGAAACTGCAGTGCTCTCTGATTTTCCTTCTAACTTTATCATTTTAGTATTCCAATTATGTAAAAAGAAGCCTAGAACTCCAGAGTTGTCTGAGTCCAGGGTCTATTTTCCTCTTTTTTTTTTTTGTCTTTTTCCTTTTTATCGATACCAGGGATTGAACTCAAGACTGCCTGCTTGCAAGGCAGGCGCTTATGCCGCTGAGCTAAACCTCCAGCCCCAAATCCAGGGTCTGTTATGTCCATTACAATAACAGAATGTCACACACTGGATAATTCATAAAGAAAAGTTTATTTCTTGTGGTTCTGAAGATCAGAAGTCTGAGAGCATGGTACCTGAGCCAAGCAAGGGCCTTTTTCTTGCATCTCAGCACGGCAGCAGGCATCATGTGACCAGAGAACAAAGCAGATTAATTTGTTGTCTTATTGGATGCCAGCTCCTGAGATGACAGCCTTAATCCCATTCTTCACCTAATCACCTTCCAAGGGTCCCACCTCTTACTAGTCTTATAGTGGCATAATTTTCATCTTGACTTTTGGAGGGGGCATTCAAACAGATGGTGGTATGTTAAACGTATCCAAAGAGATTAAAGATAGTTGAGGATTTGAATGATGCTGTCAAGATGTGGATGCTCTGGTTCTAGGTGTCAGAGGCAAATGGGAAAATCTAAAACAGAAAAAAAAAAGTATAGAACAGGTCAATTTTACCATGCAGGGAAATGGAAAGAAAAAAAGGGTAGCAAAAACTTTAAGATAACTTGGAGTTTTGTTCCACAGAAATTTTTTTTTTTTTTTTTGTCTTTTTCGTTTTTATCAGTACCAGGGATCGAACTCACGACTGCCTGCTTGCAAGGCAGGCGCTTATGCCGCTGAGCTAAATCCCCAGCCCCCACAGAAATGTTTTGAAAGGACATGAAACTAACAATCTACTGATCTAATTCTGGCCCAAATAGGTCAGTAACTGAGTGACTGAGGTCTTATCAGCTATGTTTCTGGGACTCGGTTTCCTTATTTTTTCAAGAGTTTGTTGTCTTTCTTTTTCTTTTTGATACCGGGGATCAAACTTACAACCTTGCACTTGCCAGGCAGGCGCTTAGGCCCCTGAGCTAAATCTCTTGTCCAAAAGAGTTTGTTTTTGTGGGCCCATTTGGTTTAAAATTGTCTGATGCCATTTACATTCAGTTTAAGTTAGCAAGGATTGAGTCATGTGATTCTCCCTCCTCAGCTCCCATATGGGCATGTACCACTGTCCCTAGCTAAATACATAATTTTAAGTGTGATTTTTGTATATTCATTCATTCCACAGATGTTTGTTGGACATATAACACCCTGCTAAGTTTTAGAGTAAAGCAGTAAGCAGATACATTATTTTCCTTTGACCTACTCAGATGGGCACCTAACCTCAAAGGACTGCAAAACATTCATTCCTCATTTATTATTATTTAATAAGTATTTTATTTTGTTATATAGAATGTTAACTTTTAGGAAAACGTTAGCAGAAAAAAATATGCTTAGTCACTTTGTTTACACCATTTAAGAGGAAAAAATTTTTCATAATATTAAATTTTAACATCACTGTGGTAAACAACCTTATGCTGCTATTTCTTTTAGCTCTCTGGATTGTAACACAATTCAAAACCCACAACCCCCCCCCCCAATTCTTAGTAGTAGATTTGGTTTTCCTGAAAATCTTTAACTGTATATCAGTCTATTCTCAAGCAACAAAATTTGAGCATGTATCATTTTATATTTAATTTGTCACATTCACATTTGCAAAGTAATAAAGACTAGCACATTCTGCTTCTGAACTGTGATAGAGGCACATACTTGGGTTGGTTCTTCAAACATAGTATTTTTACCAAACACTATTTTCAGTAGAGTTCTGATAAATTTCATACTGTAAAAGCTACATAATGAAAAGATTACATAAGCATCAAACTACCTAACACCAAATACACATGTTTTAGAGAATTTGTTGCATTTTCTGTCTTCTGGAATATTAATACTTCTACATTGCTAGGTAGCGAGGCATGGTAGTACACACCTGTAATCCCCACACTCAGGAAGGCTGAGGCAAAAGGATTGCAAGCTGAGCCTAGCATGGGCAACTTAGCAATGAAGCAGGACTATGTCTCAAAATAAAAAAACATTGGATAGAAAGGGCTGGATATAGCTCATGCAATGGACCTGGGTTCAATTCCTAGTCTTGTGTGCATGTGTGCACACACACACACACACACACACACACACAAACACAGCTAGGTAAGGTGATCTAATGGTTTCTTTTCCTTCCTTTTAAACTGATACTATCAAAAACCACTCAAATATGAGGTTGTAAATAATGAATAGTGGTGTGAAAGTTAATATCTATCATGGTCACCAAAACCTGTTGCTTCCCTAAATATGATTTTTAGAACATTTTTCAGTGGAGTGGCAGCTTCCCTGTCTCCAGTAAGAGTTAATACCATGATCTCCTTTGCAGGCTTTCTCTCATCCTCACTCTGCGCTGTAAAGCTGATCTCTGAGTTACAAAAGAGCATTTTTCTTGGGTTCTGCCTTAGCTCTACTAGGAAATTACAGAGCTAACGCCCAATTTCCAGTCCTCACAGAACTGGTCATGGAAAGATCGTTTCAAGTTCCACTGCAAATACCTTTGCATACATTTACTGTGTTCAGAATGAAAATCTAATTCAAACTACAGGAGCTAATGAAGACTCGATCACCTCACTTGAATATATTATAGCTGTGTTAGAATGGATTCATATTGCATTTTAGTAGCGGTAGTGGTTAGTAGAAAACTAAGTCTACCTCAAGTCAATAAATATGTTAAACTTTTTAATATCTTTCCTTGATTGCTTGCTTTCTCATCAATCTCCGGCCCCTCTTACTTCTGTTATGAAACAGCTCAGAGTGCGGGTGCTCTTCTTTTGAGCCCATCTCTACTTTCTCTCCCGTCCCTCCTCCTCCTCCTCCTCCTCCTCCTCCTCCTCCTCCTCCTCCTCCTCCTCCTCTCCTTCCTCCTCCTCCTCCTCCTCCTCCTCTCCATCCCCATCACTTCATCTTCCTCAAGGTCTTCACCCCCTAAAGGTCCAGGCACATTCTTTCGTTTTGCCCCTGAGCTCATATGTTTTGGCAAGTAAGGGCTTATAGGTCAATATACTTTTTTCCCAGAGCCTTATCAAATTTGGCTTCTATCGTTATCACACTGCTCCTGCAGCTTTTGAGGGAAAGGACTTGGGCACTTCACTGGGGTTGACAGGCTTTTGATAAAGTCAGTTTTCAGTTTCGGTGCATTTGCGAAGGGTCTGAGGCTCCTCCGCTCTTTGGCTAGTGGTGGTGTCAAGTTTGCATGCTGTGCAGCTGCCTGACTTGGTCCCACAGGTCCCTTGTTTCCTGAATCTGACAATTTAGAGAAGCTGACAGGCAGAAGATGTTGCCTAAGGAGGCCCAGCACCCCAGCAGGATCCCCAAAACTCCAGGGTACAGGCTTGTTTACGAAATGGGCTCCTCACAGGCCCAGGGGCAGGATGTAGAGGTTTCCTCCTCCTCTGCAGATGTTGGGCTGGATCTCATGATGGTCCCCATCATCTCTGTGCACCAGTAGCGTGCCAGACTCTCCCTGGCTCACTGTGTCTTCACAGCCAGACTCACTCAGGTGCAGAACTTGTATCCAAGACATCGCCACACAGAGCATGAAGAGACCAGTTACGTGTGAAGAAAGGAGGCACCTTAGGAGCCTTCACAGAGGAGGTGTCTTGTAGGATACGAAGTTCAGGCTTGAGGAGGGCTGGCAGTGGTTAAGTCAGACTGCTTGTGGCTTGGTATTACTAGGCCTAGTCACAGAAGCATTTCCCCCCAGACCTTTATTCATTACCCTTGCAGAGAAAATCAGTAAGAAAAACTGCCCAAGGACTCTTTCACAGTTTGAATGGACCAGGCCAGTGTTTCTCAACTCTGCCAGACAAAAGAATCACCTGGAGAGATGCTTGGGTTCTTTCTCCAAAGATGGTAATTCAATAGATAGTTATGGTGAAAGACCGTATATCCAAGTGTAGTCTGTGGATCACCCTCTAATGATAATAAGAATAAAATAAATAGGCAGTGGCACATACCTGTAATTCTA
Organism: Cavia porcellus; assembly: GCF_034190915.1. Lineage (NCBI taxonomy): Eukaryota > Metazoa > Chordata > Mammalia > Rodentia > Caviidae > Cavia > Cavia porcellus. The sequence goes on along the minus strand of NW_026947500.1, from coordinate 5,492,434 downwards.
GCATTCTGGGAGGGTGAAGTGAGAGAATCCCAAGTCAAAGGCTGGCAACTTAGTGACTTAGCAAGGTCCTGTCTCAAAGAGGCTGGGGATGTAGCTCAGTGCAAAGGCCCCGGTTTTAATCCCTAGTACTGTTTTTAAAAAGTTCTTAATAACCTTCTTTTTAAAACAGATGGATTTTTTAAATTGATAATTTACTGCCAATTGGTAAATCAGGCTCCTTTTGTCTCTTCAGGAAGGATGGGACTGTGACTGAATACAGGAAGGTCAGCTCCTGGTGACTAGGAGATAAAGTTGTGAAGAGAGGGTTCTTGCTGGCCAGAAGCAGAGCCCTGGAGTTCATTTGCAAAGCATCATTCTCTCCAAACGAAGAAAACAAGGCCTTTTCCTGGAGAGACATACACCTATTTCTGTAGGAAGACTCATCATCACCTGCTGAAACGGGCTATTCCTGAGCATGCTCAGTGGAAGGTCATCAGCGATAGGTTCTTTTGTAAAACAGTGGACAGGAACACCTCTGAGTAGAGAAGTTAGTATTCTAATGAGCAAAGTTTACTTTGGGTCAGCGAAAGAAATGAGTCAGAGTAACTTATGTGACGCAGCTTCCGAGTTTTTCTGAAGGGCCTTAGCTGAAACAAAACAAAACAAAAAACAGAACAACAAAAACAACTTCAGATGTATGCTAATAGTCGTTTCATGGGGTAGCAATTTTCTCTCCTCTAAGAATAGGAGTTTGCCCTTTAAGTTTCCTGCCTTACCAACTGACAGTTCATCTTTTTCTCTCTAACCTCTCCTGCTCTTCCTTCCCTGTCTTTGTTGCTCTCTAGCTCATCTGTCTCTGTTTCTCTCTCAGTGGAACCCAGTCCCTTCTCCCCCATGCTAAATGTGACACTAAACCTAAGCTGCCAACACAGCATGTCTGGGTGGGTCTGTTATGGGACAGGACTTCTCCTTATCTGGGATCTTTCCTGGGGGTGGACATGTAAGTGAAAGAGAGAGGGGGATAGATTTTTTTAATACGATCAAAATGGTCAGATTCTTAGAGTCACCAAAGTAAGAATATTTTTAAAAAGTACTTTAACATGCTGAAATATACACAGTATGAATCCTATTTTTTTGTGGACCATAGAACAGCAGTACAATCTTTCTTTCAAGCAAGCCATGCTATTCTGTCCCTCTGGAAATCACTTTGTTCCACTGTGCAGAATGTCTTCTGGCAAATTGTCATTTGTCCTTAGAGGCCCAGGTCACGTGTCACCAAGGCTGTGGACATGTCATAGGCCCCCTGCAGGTGGAGAACCTCACTTCTTTCTCTGTGACTGCGCTTAGGGCTTATTGTCACACTGCTGCTCTGCTTTGTCTCCACGTTATAGGAAATATTATAGGCTGTCAGACAGGGCTGGACCCTTGAAGAAACCCATGCAGAAGACTAGATACCTTGTAACTGTTGGGGAGCAGACACCTCCTTCTGTGGGCCAGACCTCAAGACAGAAGATCAGATACTGCACCCACATCCTAAGGATAAACATCAGGAATTGAGATTCTCCGTAGTTCTCTATCATCCTGAGGAAGCCAGGAGGAGTCACTAACCCTACTCCTACAGAAAGAGCCCCAGCAATACGTGCCTGCCGACTCTGTGACCCACTTCCCTGTTTGTCCCCAATTTATTCAGCTTTACCTGAGCAATTATTCTTGTAATCTTACTGGCTGACCAGAGTTCTCTCACCTCCTGCCCACCTTGTGAGTTCACGTTTTCCTCACCTTAGACCTGCCTCACTTTGTGGTTTTGCTCTCTAAAAGTCTTTAGAAAGACAAAGTCTTGGGCAGCCCACTTGTGACCCCTTCTGTTCTCTCTCAGACAGAAGCTTTTTTTCTCTCACTAAATATACTGTGCTCAACTTTCCATTGTTCCTAAAATCCATTCTTCACTTTTAGAGAACACGAACTTGTGCTGGACAAGGGTGGACTCTGCTTTATTTCTCATCTCTATCAGTTTTATTGCCTGGTGGCATTTAAACATTTGCTGCAAGAGTTGATGAAAATGATTCCTTATAATTAACCGATGCATAAATATCTCAGAGGAAGACAATAGCTGTTTAGTCTTAGTGTGTTAAACATTCAACAGATTAGGTTGAGTGTTACAATTATGGATTTAAACTAAACTAAACTAAATTATGGAGTTAATCATTTCAATTTCCATAGTGTCTTCCGGTTGGTCTGTCTGTCTGTCTCTCATCTTGTACGAGGACTGAGCTCAGGGCCTTTACACTGAGCTGCAGTCCCAGCCTTCTTTTTATTTTTTTTTACTTGGGGGCAGGGTTTCACTAAGTGGCTAAGTAGCCCAGGAGTCCTTCAAAGGAGAAGCTTGTTGTGGTTTGCCTGTGAACCTGCCATGGGGGACTCATTCACACTGTCCTCAGCCGGTGCCTGCCTCTGGGGCTGGCATGCTGCCCTGAATTCTGAGGCCTCAGGACAAGGAATGACTGCCCTGACTGAAGTAGCTTGAAACTGCTGGCAGTACAAATGATAGCTGCTCCCAGGGCTCTGGCTTTTGTTGTGGTGCTCATTTTCTCAGGCACTGTTTATGCAGGCAAACTTGTCCTCCTAACCAGCTGAGCAGAGCCGCTGGCAGAGGGCTACCATTTGATGACCTACTTCCTTTTTCCACACTGATTCTGAACCTCTTACTCTCAAGTGATTTGTGCGCTAGAAGACAGTCAAATCGCTGCCTTTAAGTAATGATTTGACTAGTGACTGTCTTGTAATCTTTGCGTAACACGGTGCAATGTTCAGAACAATGAGTCAGAGGCAGTTGAACTTTTGAATCCTGGTGCTCACTTGGAGCCATATGATCTGGTTAAGGCAACTGCTTTCTTTCTTTGAGCCTCAAATGAGCATAAAATGAGCGTGATGTTTGCTCTTCCAGTTTCACAGGTCTTTGTGGGATTCGAACCGATAAGAGTTTAAATGGTCACCAGCCATACCAGAGAATACATAATTTATTGTTTATTTTTTATTTTATATGGTATGAATTAATTTTTCATAAACCGTGTGAGCATGTACAAAGGCTATACAAAGGGTATTTAAATGACTTTAATCATCTGAGTCTGGTTCTTCAGACATCTGTAAAAATCATTTGCGTTGCAGTTTATGTGTCATTTAAGAAAGCCTATTTCAAGGGTCTTATCGAATTTTCTGCATCCTGCACTTTATAGAAAGCAGAAGAACCACCCAACTTCTTGCTATCCAGTGAAATGTACTTGACTTGGAGGGTAGGAGTGGGTAAATTCAGAATTGCCATATCCCAGAAGGGAGCTCAAGAGGTTTTGCTTAGAAGTTTAATGCTTTCATGCTGCTATTTAGTCAGCTGCTATTTGGAACACGTAAATGGAAACAAATGCTACTTACTCCAGCAATCAAGGCAAGCTTGTAGTATCTTGAGTAGCTTTGAGAAGAACATGTGTTTATGGTCAGCAGTATTTGGGTACTGGAAAACAACGTTTTTCTTTTTCTTTGTAACTTGTGGCGAATTAACTAATGGGCACCTTGTAACACCCAGCTGAGCTGGATCAGCATGGTTCTGCTGTGGAAGGCCCACCTGAAGGACAGGAGATGGTGTGCTGTTGATTCTCCTGGAGAAGATTATCATACTGGCTTTCCTGATATGAACTCAGCTGTTCTGTTAGTCAGAGAAGCTTAGGTCCTCACTGTCACTGAGGATGGCTGTGGTTCTCTTTGGGGGAGCTCTGGTCCTTATCTTGAGAACTGCTTCCTGGCTCCAGTGCAGATTTCTCAGCTGCTCCACAGATCCTGCATCCTGGTGCAGACTTTCTAGCTTCTACCACTGACCTTCCCAGTGTAGATCCTTGATACAGACTTGCATGAGACATTGTCATGGGCGCAAGGACTTCAGCTGGTCTTGTGCAAGGACATAGCGTTAGGATCCAGGCCCTCAGCTGGATTCTTTGGATCTCTAGTGTGTGGACGGATCTTCTCCACTCCTTTGTATTTGACTCTTTGGGTGAATATTATAAAACAATCCAATGAATTTTGTATCCTACATTAAATCTATTCCCCTGTAAACCCTGATTACAAAAGTACTAGAAATTGATCCCAGTATCTTCCACAGGCTAAGACTACATTGCGGGTAATGAGCATACACACAGCCTCAGGAAAAACAATTTGACTGCTAAGATCAACACCTTGTCTGAAGGAACTCACAATCTCCGTACTTACTGCTGACAGTACTAATACAGATGAAAGTAAAAGAGAACTTCTAGCCTGCAGGAGGCTGAGGGAAGAGGGTCACAACCTGGCTGCATACAGAAGGCAAAGAAGAGCAAGCCACGGACAGGACAGAGAGGTGCTACCAGATGGAACTGGAGAGAGAACGGCACAGTGAGGCAGGGCTGGAGGGAACGGGAGCAGTTCCTTGATCCAGCGGCTTGCTGGACCTGGGGGAGTGCTGTATCCTTCCTGGGACCATTCTCCTTTGTGTAAATATGAGAAGCTAAATGTTCCTTCCAGATCTGAAATCATCTAGTTTTATGCTATAAATTTCGCTGCAAATTTATTAGCTCATTTTTAAAAATAGCTTTACTGATGAGTAGCAGTCAAAGGTGATGATTGAGGGTTCTGCAGTCAGAACACGCAGGTGACATCCAGCTCACCACGCAGCTGCCTGTGTGACCCTCTGTGGCCTGGACTGATTCCTGGGATTGCTCTTGGCCTGACCTTCTCCTACAGTGAGGGCAGAGGCTGGCAGAGCATCAGCATGCATAAGCCTTTCCCCTTGATGTATCTTTTAGATTTAGAATATAGCAGACTTTTGAAGCTAACAGGGTTTAGCCATATAGAAGCTACTACCTTCTGTATGGTAGTAAAGTTTGTAAAAGTTACAAACTGAGCAGAGACAAGTTTATCCCTTTTGCTCTCCCCGAAATTGAATTGCAGCCCTAGAGATGTGCTGGGAGGGAGAGTATAACTGAACTGAGAAAGTGAATCCTTTCTCTGATCCACATTGCCTTGTGGATGGTGGTTGGAATCTTCTCAGATTTGCTTTGTAGCTTGTAATGGATTCTTGAATGTGAAAGTAAACAATCTGAAGCAAATTGAATATTCTGTAATAGAGTGGAGAGAAATTTACTGTCACATAATTATAGTATTTGTGTTTCACAAGTTGGTTTGATAAACCCCTCCACTGCTTTACCAGAGGGCAGAGAATAACCACATGTCACTTAGAGCTCTTCGGGTCCATGTAGACTTTATCGCAGGACAAAGGGCTTGTTCAACAAAAGATAATGCCAGATAAAGGAAATAAGAAGGAAGGACAGATCTAGAAAAGGTACTAAACTGGATACACTTCTATCAAAGGCCAGGGACCTGAATAAGTGTATCCTAATTTGTAAGAGGTGCAGATTTCCATGATCTAAATACTTCCATCATGGCCAACTTCAAGCTCCTCACCTAATGTCAACTGACTTAAAAACCACCTGTTAATTTCTTAGTTGGTTTTGTGTCCCAGCAAGTGCCGGGTCCAGGATACCTTTGAAAGACGTTGCCAAAGCCACAAACAACAAAAAATAAAACTGGGACTCAAGGTTTACTTGAACACAAAGGTGGGGTGGTAAGAAATGAGGTTGGAATATTGACTGGGACCAGATTGAAATGCCAAGAACATATCCCACCCCACCCCCCCAAGGAAGCAGGTAGTTCTGGTTTTTAAGCAGTCAGGTAACATGACAACTGTAGGAAACTCTTGACTAGGTTATAGAGAGTGTTGTCTACAACTTTATAGGCGAGTTCAGGAAATAGCATTTTTATCAAGGAAGCATCCTGTGTGCAGGGGGCTATATTTAGCAACTGTTGGCAGTTAGAATGGAGATGAGCTGGTGATCGATTAGAAACAATGCAGCACAAGAAAGGAGCTGAGAGAGGTGTCAAGGTTTCTACCTTGGAAGCTACATTTATGGTCAGATACTTAACTGAGAATTTAGTGATTGCTGTTTTGAGCAGGGAGAGGAAGAAGAGACCTCTTTTCAGTGCTAATTATCGAATCCAGGGCTCATTCATGATAGGCAGTACTCTGCCTCTGAGTTACATCCCCAGATGGTTCATGTTAATTCTGAGGAGTGCAAAAGCCAGATCCTAGAGATGGTTAAAAAGAAATACGAGTCTGGAGTTTAAGAAAGCCGGATCAAGGACTGAAGCCCTGATCAAAGAAAACAGGAATTATTAAGTTGAATATAACAAAAAGTAGAACTTTAAAGAACACCACCATGTAAAGGACTGGTAGGTAAGAGAAGAACAATAATCAGTTAAGAATAAACAGACACACACAGAGATGGGAGGGAAACCGTGAGAAGGCAGATTGTCAGGAGGACAGGAGAAAGAGAAACTGGAAAAGCTGAGCAAGAGAATTTTTTTTTCTCTCTTTTTTTTTAGATTTTATTTAAGGAGAAAAAGAAAAAAAAGCAGAAAAAAGGGTACAAGTTATACAGAATTTCAGAAAAAAAAAATAAACAGTAGGAAATCACAAGCTAACGGATTACACATTATCATCCTAGAAATAATTGTTCAAGTTACAAAATTAAAGCTTCTATAGTGGACATTCAAACAGTGAGACCAAACAGTTCTGTTCAATGATCCAACAAAACTCAGTAATATCATTGTCTGTCTTATACATTTAAATTTACATGCAGTTATATCATTTAGAGCACTTTATTTTCCTCTCTTTTGTACAATGACTATTATACATTTTGGGTTTTATTGCTCCCACAGTTCTTATTACTTTTTTTGGAAGAGAGTAAAACCAAATATGACATAACAGAACAGAGTCGGTCAAATCAAAAGGGTGGACATAATAGATAATGTAAAAATAATAATACAAGGTGATCAACAATGGTTACCATAATGCCTCCCGCTATCTCTAATAGAATTGCCTATATCATCAGTTATAATAAAATTGAACAAAACAGTAAAGAACGAAACCAACAAAACCAAAACATTGGAGACATTATAGGTCTTCAAAAGTAGATAATAGTCAACCAGAATGGGCGTCATAATGAATCCCACTATCTTCACAGCTGTTGCCTAAACTTTCGAACCAGGTACTATCAAGCAAAACAGAATAGAGGAACATCAGTTAAAACAAGATGGTGAGAGAAATACAGGGCTTCAAATCAAGTTAATAGTAAATCAAAGTGGGTTACTATAATATATCCTGCTATTTTTTAATTTATTTTTCCCTTAATTAAAAGGATAAAAATAAAAAAGTAAATAATAAAATTGAGATTGAGATAAAAGAGGGCATAACAGCAAAACAGCGCAGATCAAAACATAACCATTTAAGCAAAATAGTGTTTCACGACAAGATAATCCCAACATAAAAGTAGTTACCATATTATCTCTTTCCTTGAAATCTTTGAGTATAACTTCGTATACTGTAGCATAAATATATCAAAGCAATGTAAAACCATTCAAGAGAATGACAGTATTACGGGGTATTTAGAATCAACTAACAGAAAATGAACGATGGTTTCTGTATAATCTCCTTGTCTATAAAAGTTTTTGTTTATACTATCACATATAATAAAATCCAGTAAGATACAACATGCTAAGACCAATGGAGACAAAAGAGCAAAAGCTTGATGAGACTTCAAAACAAGATGATACTAAATCAGCATTACCTATTATGACGTCGTTTTCTCCAAAGCAGCTGTTCCTACCATCCAATCTTCTCTGCCTCATTTCTGTTGAGCTCTTTTTCTGTCATTAGTTGTCAGTTTGTCTTCTTCATTTTGTTTTCTGCTCCATTCATTGTGGCCTCTCTGCCACTATTTCTGGGTTCTTCGTATTTTTCTTTTTTAGAATATCCTGCAGTATTCTCTGTAGAGTTGAATTGGTGCTTGCATATTCCCCTAGTTGAGGAAGAGAATTTTAAGAGCTGGTTGTCAGATGTCTGCAGAGAAGGCAAGTAGGTTATTCGTGACTAATAGAGATAGTTTCATCAGAGACATGGCTGGAAGTCAGGTTGCAAAGTGAGTGGGAGTTGAAGAAACAAGGATAGGGAAAGTAGACAGACAGCTTTCACTGTTTGTAAAGACAAGGAGGAAGGTGCCGGGGCATTGCCTGAGGGGAAGAGTAAGAAACCTTTTTTTTTTTTTTTAAGCAGAGAGAGGTCTCTCTCCTTTTTTTTAATTTAAAGAGATAAAATAATAAAAACAATAACAATTTCAAACAAGATAATAGGAAATTAACAGTGGTTAATATATTGCATCTTGTTATTGTCAAAGGAATGGCTCAGATTATGAGATATAGACATGTAAAGTTGATCAAATATAATAAGTACAAACAGTTCTTTTCAGTGAATTAATAGCAATTAGTAGTGTAATGCTTATCTTAGCTATTGTGTATATATATGTATACATATATACATATATATTTTATTCTTTTTCTTCTTTTTTCCTTTCTCCCATCCCATTTGTTCATTCCTTTTGAGCAGTTTCTTTCCCTTTCACTGTATCTATTATACGTTTTGGGCCTTATTTACTCTTTCAGTGTCTTACACTTGGGAGACAATACAGTGTTTACACATGGTAGTCTGATTTATTTCACTTATGAGTTGGGTCTCAAGTTGCATCCATTTACTTATAAAAGCCTCGAGTTTATTCTTCTTTATAGCTGAGTACTACTCTATTGTATAGAAATACCACATCTCTTTTATCAATTCCTTGGTTGATAAGCATTTGGGTTGTTTCCAAGATTTAGCTATTATGAATTGTGCTGCTATAAACATGGGTGCACATATATAGCTGTGGTATGATGTTTTTAATTCTTCCTGGAAAATACCCAGAAGGGGACTAGCTATATCAAATGAATGGCCCTCTAGTCCTAGTTTTTTGAGGAATATCAGCCTACACTTCTATCAACAGTGGAGAAGGATTCCTTTTACCCTCAATGCCCACCAGCATTTGTTATTGGTTGATTTCTTGATGATAGGCATTCTTTCTAGGGTAACATGGAATCTCAGTGTTATTTTAATTTGCATTTCTCAAATGGTCAGTGATGTTGAACATTTTTTGTATTTTTTTGCCATTTGTATTTCTTCATCTGAGAAATGTGTATTCATCTCAGCCGCCCTTGTTTGGATTGGGTCTTTGAATTTAGGGGATTATTTTTCAAGTCTAAGTCTTATGCATGTAGGGAAAGCTGTTGTGAAGAGTGAGAGATGAGATTACAGAAGACAAAAGAATTGAGTACATTGAAACCCTAGGAAAAAGGAGATGGGAATCTGAAAAGCAAATGAAGCCTTGGTCTTGGGCAAGTTTATAACAAGTGAAATGTACTGCAGGCTTGGAGGAAAGGTGACATTTGTTTCTAAATAAAACTTGATTTCTATTCAGCTCGGTTACTATCTTTACCTTTAAAGAAGCATGACTTTTTGAAGCCAGTTCATTTTGAAGCCAAACCATTAGAGTTGACACTAATATTTTATATTTTATCTCTCCCTCTCCTACCACTCTTGTTCTCCAAGGTTCCATTTTTAAAAAATGCTTTATCCAACTTATAAAATCTGCAAAGTCCTCAGCAAATTGACTTTCCTTCCCTGGTGCAATTTACCGTATGATCTGAATCCTCCCAGACATGGTGCTGTGCTGGGTGCGGTGACGCATACCTATAGTCCTAGCTGCTCAGGTGGCTGAGGTGTTAGGATTGCCAGTTTGAGACCAGCCTGGACAAAAATTTAGGATAACTTCATCTTAGAAGATAAGAGAACAAAGAGAGAAGGATAGGAGGAAAGGAAAAGGAGAGAAAACTGTCCTTTGACCAGAGCTGGCTTGGAGCACAGCTCCAGCTCTTAGCAAGTGTAAGTATGTTTTTAACCCCTGTGTTCTGATTAAGAATTTGGGGAAGTGAGTCAGGATTTTTGTTTTTAGCATATTTTAAAAAACCCAGAGGCCCAAAATGATGTAATAATTTTGCATAAACCACAAAGTTGGCAAGAGGCAGAACCAGAATCTGACTATTCCCTCGTGCTGTCTTCCAGCTTCTGGGCAGCTTCCTCCAGGGGCAGAGTGTCTTGTAACTCACTTAGCACTGGCCAATAGGCTGAACTGTGCAGCATTTGGAAAAATGTGCCGTTAGCGCTAGGCTCCCTCTAACAACGTGGCTGAATGGGGGTTAGCCCACACAGGAGCCTATCTGTGTCACAATCGCGTTGTCCTCCACATTTGTAGGACATGTGTATCTTTTTCTCTGCATGGGGCTATGCATCTGACTTCTCAGCTCTGCCTGGAATATGCTCCTAGTAGCTTTTTGGCCAAGAAGCCTGTTACATCTTGCCTCATAGCTAGTCTCTGAAACTAGTCTATCTACCTAGTTTTTCCTTTCTAAATCACCCATAATTTCTTTAAGGTTTCAGTGCTAATCTTTGATATTTGTATCGTTTCTCCCTATGCAAGTTTTATGTGCTGTATGTCAATAAAAAACCAAAATTAAAAAACTCACTTAAGAGGTTTTGGAGTATTTTACATTATTTACATTTACCAAAAGATAGGCTGGTTTTGTTTTGATTTGTTTTGTTTTAACCAGGGATTGAACTCACAACCTTGCACTTGCCGGGTAGGTACTTACACTGCTGAGCAAATCCTCACTCCTAGGCTAGGATCTTATAAAATTAGAGTTAAAAAAAAAAAAAAAGCTAGAGTTCAAAGTTAATGACAACCAAAACCAAATCAAATTCTAGATACTGAATTTGTAAATTTTATTAACTTAGCCAAACATTCCCTTCTTGGTATAAATAATGTGAGGATTATTGTAAAATCTAAACCAAAGTAATGTGTCTCTTTTTAATAGTAATTATTTGTTGTTAATCATAATAATAAACTGTTATATAATGCTTAGTATGTGCTAGATACTATGCACTTTCCATATGTTAACTTAGTCTTCAGAACAACTCTATGACCTGGGCACTATTATTCCCAGCTTACAGATGAAGTTAAGGCACAGGAATATTAATTAAGATACACAATAAGTGGTAGAAATGAGATTCATATCCAGTAGCTTGGCTTCCTACATGATGTTCTTAATTTGAAATTAGACCAATTTTGTACGTTTGATAGAGAAAGATTGATATCGTGCTGTAATTCCTATTCCTGAATGTCATTTTGTTTTTACCACTCGGTAAGTTGCAATGGGAGGCAGGGGGAAAGCATCACACAGCCAAAAAATCCATAGCCACTAGATTTCCCAGGAGAGCAGTACGCAGTGCAGAGCTGAGGTGTCGTGCGTACCATACAGCAAGGACAGTGATAACGAAGACCCTGGAATAACTGCATTTTGCTCCCATGATGTGCCTGACAAATCCTTTGTGTGCTAGTGATGACTTCTGCGTGGGCTAGTGGCCATTTATCTACCCTTAGCTTCCTTAAGTGGCCAAATTTCAGCTTTTTCTTTGGGATTCCAATTTGTCTTCTGCGTTACGATTTTTTTTCTCTCTATGCTTTTTTGGCAGTCTGACCTCTCTGGATTTCTCCCCTGGTTTGTTTGTTTGTTTGTTTTCTAGCTTGTCCAAGAATATTTTCTTCCATGGCTAGTATCCTTGATCATGGAGTAGATATTTTTGCTACCTCCCTTAAGCTTCACTGCCATACGTATGGGTTGTTAGTATAACTCTTGAGTACTTTGCGGGGCCCAACCTTGACTCTCTGATCCTGCCTTTACTCTCTGCCTTTTGGGGTTCAGCTACCTAGATGTCTCATCAATTTTAAATGGGATAATTCTAAAATGGAATTTATTTTACCTTCCCTGCCTGTTCTTCTGCTTGACTTCTCTACTTCTCATTTGCAAAGAAAACCGTCCGGGACCTTTGGCTCCTTTCTCTGTGTGCCTCACCAGCCGGCCTACTTGACTGTGGTCCCATCGCTCTCTGACCAGTTGCCAGGCCTGTCAGTTCGGCCTCAGTGATCTCTGTGTGTGCGCCCTGCCCTGTATTCTGTGGGGTATGCTTCCCATTTGCTCTCCAGTGGACAATCACCAAATTCTTTAAACAGGAAAAAGAACATGGAAAATTTGTTCCGTATATATTTCTTACAACTCCTGCCTTTGCTTTCAATCTCTTCTGTCTCTGGACTGTTGTATATACCTTGGCTATGTAATTCTTTACACAGCATAAACTTATTTTTATAAAAAGCATTCAAGAATCTCTTAATTCTTCATTGACAAGTAAGGTGTTCAGTTAAGAATGCCATTTAATCTGCCTCTATCTTGCCAGCTGCTTATTTAATTAGACAAGATCATCCTCTGTATTTGAAGCTGCATTCAATGGCCCTTTTTAGTGCAGTTAGGCCTGCGGATAGGATTGATTTATTCTGCAAACTTTAAAAATACAGTATTAGGGCTGGGATTTTAGCTCAGTGGCATAAGCACCTGCCTGGCAAGTGCGAGGTCGTATGTTCGATCCCTGGTACAAAAAATAAATACAGTATTAGTCTGAGTCAGTACTTTAGAATCATAGGATTTCCCTAAAAGTCAGCCTCCAAGGAAGTTCATATGACTATGAAAAAGGAAAGGTGGACTGAAGGAAAGAGAAAAAAATCAAGAGAAGGCAGAATTCTTGTTCCATTTGTACTCATACTTTATTATAATTGATAGCATTAATAGGTATCTAAGTTTGAATTAAAGCTATAAGACTATGTAAGTCTGTTTACTATAACAAAATACAACAAATAGGCTAGTTTATAATGAAAAGAGGTCTCATTACCCAAAGGATCCAAGGCATCGTTCCTGCATCAGCTTAGCACTAGTGAAAGCATCAAGGTGAATGGCATCACAAGGACCAGAGCACAGCCAGACACGATACCACAGTGGTTCAGGAGTTCATCTCAGATTTTTCTGACAACTCATCCTCCCAGGAAAACTCTGAGGCTCATGCACGTGGCCTTAATACCTCCTAGTAACCTAAGGACCTGCCTCCTGAAGGTCCCACTGTCCTTCACATGGTCACACCTAGGACTGAGCAGTCACATGCCACACACACCCCCCAAGCCATAGCAATGTCATTGGGTGGTTTCCTGCCACAAGCATTACAGGTTCTGTGTAGAATAAAAGTTCTGTTTAGTGTCAGGAGATCTGCACAGTGTTCTCAAATACAAGTCGTATAAGTTGAGTATCAGTAACAACAAAAATTGAATCTGGTGGGACATAATGGCAGGTGCTTGTAACCTAGGCTATCCAGGATGCTGAGGCAGTTGGGTCACAAGTTTGCAGCCAATCTGGGCGACTTAGTGAAACCATGTCTCAAAAAATAAAAAGGGTTGTGGATGTACCCCAGTGGTAGTACTTGCCTAACATGAATGACACCCTGAGTTCTATCACCAATATCATAAAGAGAAAATGCTACATTTAAAAGTATGCCCAGACTTTACAGTGTTTAAAAAATAGGACCACAGGCCAGGGATGGTGGTCCATGTGTATGATCATAGCTATTCAGGAAGCTGGCGAGGAGGGTGGCAAGTTCTAGGCCAGGCTTGGCAAATTAGACCCTGTCTTAAAATAGAAAAAAGGAAAAGGGTTGGGGTTGTAGCTCAGTGATGGAGAGCCCTTGACTTCTGTTCCAGTACCCCCCCCCGACACACACACACACAACAAATGACCACAAACTTTCATGCACAAAAATAAGTGATCCTTGGGGTTGCAAATTTTCCTCTGATTGACACAAGTCAAGCGCAATCTGAAAAGAGTAGGTGTTTGGCAGAATGAAATGAGGATGCTGGAGAAGTTGGATAATTACAGACATAGAATCCAAATCATCAGACAGATGAAATGAAGCAGGTCACAAGTCAGAGTCCACAGTGCTCTAAGTATTTAATGCAGTTGGTTCATGTTGAAACTTGAGCACATGTTAAGTTATTTATGTGACTGGCGAATTATACCACTGCTTGTTCCCCAGTCCCTTTTACCCCTGGATGTGAGCATGTAAATATGCTTTTCAGAGATAATTCTCTCAAATCTTTTTAAACCTCTAACAACTTTCTAGTATGGTCATGAATATGGTGCCAATAACAAATGTGCATAGTAAGAAAAATGATAGTCGCAGCTTCTTTAGAAACACTGGAACATATGACCGTGGACTCAATTTCTTTATACAATGATCTAGACAGGGGCATCTCCCTTGTCTGAGAAGCAACTAGTTAGGGCTTAGTATGTGGCAGGCACTGTTCTAGGTGCTTTCACAGCAATGTGTTGATGCAGTTGGTGGTATGGAAGCACAGAGACGTATAGTAATTTTCCCAAGGTTCCAGCACTAGTAAGAAGAGAGTTGGTAATTTAACCCAGGCTTCCTGGCGCTGGAGTCTGTTCAGGCCCGACTCCAGCTTACAATCATCCTGCCTCGACCTTAGAGCATTTGGATTACTATGTAACCAGACTGCCTTCAACTTGCAGTCTTCCTGTCTCAGCCTCCCAAGTGCAGGGCTTTCAGGTGTGTGCCCAGCTCACAGCTGATGTGTGTGTTAATGGGCACAGTGCCGCTGGAGCTTAGCTTCCCTGCTTGTCCTTTGTCTTAGTCACTGGCCCTGGGGAGGGAGCCAGGGCCCCGCTAGATTTCACTGCGTCCTGGATGAGTAGTGAGTTCTTCCCCTTCCGTCTCCTTCCACAGAATTACCTTCCTGAGGGCCTGCAAAGCTTAAGACCTCTAGCACAGCCCTGCGATACTTCAGCCTGCCAAGTTTAGTAATTTGCCATTCAGAGGACTCTCCTGTGGGGTCTGCTTCTGTGTTCTACTGGAGTTTTCCAGCTACTTCCAAAAGAGTTTCAGGAGACTTTGTTCCAAAATGTTCCTTGAGTGAATAGAACTTTTTATTTCACAAAATCAAGGGTATGAGTAATATCTCTTGAAGAAAAGCTGAGGGAACAAGACTCTGCAAAGCTGGGGGACCTGCACTGCTTTAAGCCAACATTTCCAGGGTACTTCTCTGGCCCCTGAGCTCTCTCACGGCTGTAGGAATCCAGCTTCTGTAGTTAATCTCTAAGCTTCTCTTCCCTCCTGCCAATGAGGAATAGAACAGTTCCCACCTCATAGACTTGCAGACAACTTTAACACCCGCTCTCTCATTCACTGTAGTATAGGCACTTAGGCACTGATACTTGCCATTAGGAATAGTCACGGTAAAAGTGTCTGCCAGTAAGTTACTGATCGATTTTCTCCATTTTCAAATTTGAAAGCATCTCAGCATTGGCTAAAGAATGAATTTTTGTCCCATTCTCTGATTTATTACTGTAATTACAAATTTCAGGACAGTTTTTCTTGTAGTTTTCTGGATTCTTTTCTCACCAGCTGCCCTTTCTTCATTCTGTCCCTTTTATACTCCGTGCTTCTGTCCTCAAGTCACCCTGCCCCTGTAAACAATACAGATGGCTCTTTGGAAATTCTACTCGTACAAGCGAACAAAAGCCACCAAGCAGAGGTGTTTCTGGACAGGGACAGCAGAACTAGGTTAGGTCTGCGTGTACTCAGAGCGTGTGCTACGTCGGGGATGCCCAGGTGGGTTCTCTTGTAAAATGAATGCTCTGTTGTCCGTCTGGGAAGGCAGCACACTTCTTGTTGAGCTTTCCTACAGTGGAAGATACTCATGTATAGTTTGTGCTAAATATTTAACAATGATCTCATTTAACTAAAATGGAAAGTAGCAAAATCAAGCCTACCATGTTTTGTTCATGTTTCTTTTCCTTTCCCTCCTTTCTTCCTTCCTTCCCTCCCTCCCTCCCTCCCTGACTTTGATTTGGTTCATGGTTTCAGTTCATGGTCGCTGCAAGGCAGGCGCATCATGGCAGAAGCTCACATCTGGGCAGTCAGGGACAGAGCCCTTGATTACACCTCAGCATTTCTTGCTATCAAGTTAGTGTCCTACAAGGAATGGAGTGGATCTTGTTTGTTTCCTATTCATTAATAACAGATGAGAGCTTACTATGTCCCTCCTGGAAATCTTGGCAAATCCAGTGACTCTCAGCTCTGCCCTGTTAGGTCTCAGTGATCCCTAAGTTTGTCTGACATTTTTACCACAAAACTTGAATGATGGTTGGCGTTTTCCGACTTGCCAGAAACTTACACTGACAGAATCTTCATTGTGTACACATGCATGTGCCCCCCATATATTTATTTGTTTATTTAATAGTTAATATTAATAGGACATTAATAGTTATTTTAACTCTCATAAGTTGGCACATGTACAAGTTATTAATATTTATTTGCACTGCTGCCTTTTATACTCGCCAACAAATGGATATTAGCAGAATCCCTGAAATAGCCGTTCATTGTGAGATTAATTGCCTCTTGTTCTTGTTGTTCACAAGTATGCACTAGTAGTTTATAAATGCAGTGCTTTTCAAGACAAGTCATATGTTATAGGCAATAATAGCATTTCTGTGGAAACTGGGTATAGGGCTCAGAAGCCTGGCTGCTGCCAGAGGCTGAGGGATGAGCATTACCCGTTCCTCTCCCAAGGAAACTGATGTCCCCATAAGCCAGGAGGCTGGGATGGAACAGTGTGGGCATCATGTGGTCCTGGTGGCTGCTATCACTGTTCCTTTGATCTTACGATGGCAGTAATCATTGTACTGAATGAATGCCAGGGTTCTGCTTCATGTTCTACAAAAGAGCATTGCTGCTCTCCAGCTGGTCTCCTTCCTGAGGAACTTGGAGAAATGGAAAGAGAAAAGCGAACTCTGCAGGGGGTTTGCTGCGTGGGTGATTTAGGTCTCCTCTTTCTCCATGCCTCCTGCTGCCCGATATACCTTCCTGTGAATACTTTATGCAGAGTTCAGTGCCGTGTGGGGTGAGAAGGGAAGAGACATCAGACAGCATGGCCTTTGCAGTTTCTGGAGAGCTCCTGGTTGTATCTGAGCTGCTCTGCTTGTTAGTGCTGGAACTCAGTTGACCAGATTCCTTCTCTCTTGCACTCATTCCTTGCTCCTGCTCTCAAAGCACAGGCACACATAGATATATAAACTTCGGAGCACTTAAAAGATCCTTAGAGTAAAACTGCCCTCCCTCTAATTTGCACTTCAGCAATATTCTTCTTCCATTCCTAGTGTGTTGTGGAACTGTGATGTGCTAATTTAGAAAATGAAACATTAACAACAAGAAGAAGAAAGGGCTAAATCCTGCAATTCACAAATCTTAGGTTTGAGTCTCTGCATTGCACTTAATCATCTTGGTGGGCAAGTTCAGTGCTTTCCTAAGCTTTCTCAGGAAAATGGAACTGATGATTCCCACCCCATTTCCATCTCTGGACTGGCTTGAAAAATGAAAGGATGTTTCATATGTGAAAATGTTTTGTCCACTATAACAGCGAAAGGTAATTAAACTTGCCATTGTGTTACAGTTGCCCGTGAGTCCTCCAGCTCAGTGACAGTTGCTGGTATGAGTTAGCAGGGCAGGAGCTCTCATGCTGGCCAGGTTGACACCTGTTCCCCCTCTGCTTTCCTCTTCCTCCTGCAGAGTAACCTGATCCACTACCTGGGACTGAGCCATCATCTGATCGCACTCAATTTTATCATCATTTCTTTTGGCAAGAAAAGTGCGTGGTCCTCTGCCCACGTGAAGGTGACCGACACTGACTTCGATGGTGTGGAAGTCCGAGTGTTTGAAGGTTCTCCCAAGCCGGGCGAGCCACTGAGACGCAGTGTCGTTTATATCCATGGAGGAGGCTGGGCCTTGGCAAGCGCAAGTATGTCCTGGTCACTTTCTGATTGTGCGGCGTTTGTGGATGGCCTTGGGGAGGACCTGGGATTGGTTTTGGCTTCCTTGGTAGGTATGGAGAGTGTTTGCTCTGCCTGTCTTGGACTGTCCCACTTAACCCATGCTATCCCAATAGAATCCTATTTTGAGTGGTAAATTAAATGATTATGTGATGAGAAGAGTCTTCGCCTTTTGTTTTGTTTATTAACGCAGGAGACTGTTTTGAAAATATTCTCTCTAGTCTAAATCACAGATGTATTTTGAAGTATTGATAATAATCACTTTTGGAACCCAAACAACATGAAATTTGCTTGTCCAGAAAATGAAAGAATTATCTGTAGTGCTTTTGCCAACTTGTACTTTGAAGATACCTTTCTATTGAAGTAGAGTAGATATTTCTTTACATGTTAACTCATTGGCATTTTATCAGCTTACACAATTTAAGCATTAAAACATAGAAAGTATGTAGCTGTTAAGAGGGAACAAACTTGAAAAGTTCAAGAGTATTATCTTTAGCGTTGGATACCATTCATGAGTAGGAAAGGTTTGAGATGGCAGGATGCCGAGTGAAGCAGTCCCTGGCAAAGTCAGGACATCAGGACCTTTTCTGTGCCTCTGGAGATCATGAAATTACTTTCTCCTCTTCAGCCTAGAGCTTTGGGCACTCCCTAAGTTTAAGACAGTGAAATGTTTGTGATACCACTGTATGATTTTCCTAATGTAGGAAAGTTCAAGAAAGTATAAATTCCTCTCCCAATCTCATTTTATTTAGCTCATTTCTTTCATTCACTAATTTATTCAGATTTTCCAAAGTTGTTCACTGTGTATATAGAGGGTGGCTGTGGGGTTTCCTGAGTGCAGGACTTTTTTAGTGCAAAAAACACAAGCAGTTGTGGGCAAACATGGACTATCAGTCACCCTATTGTGACTAGGGATTGAGACACATAAATGAATAGGACTGGGTCTCTGGCACAATAGAGATTGTCTCTGTAGCATCTGACACTTGCCAGCAGAGCTATAGCATTGGAAGACATGAAATGCAGGTACCAGAGTGGTATGGATTACAATGACCAGCCTGGCTTCTCTACAGAATTTGGATTGATTATTTCTGCCAGAGGAGGTATGCAATTCTTAAAACAGCTGCTTCCAAAGTTACCTTGGAAAGCCTGAAAATAAGGACACATTAGACTGTTGGCACAGTATCTATCTTAATTTTATCAGAAGTACAATCAAAGGATTAAATTCTTACACATTAAAGTTGGTTCTGTAAACCAAGTGTGATGGCACATGCCTGTAATCCCAGAATTTGAGAGACTGAGACAGGAAGTTTGCTTGGAGTTTGAGGCCAACCTTGGGTACATAATGAGCTCAAGGCCAGCCTGAACTACATAGTGAGACCCTATCTCAAAGAAGAGATAGAGGAGAGAA
This sequence comes from Cavia porcellus, assembly GCF_034190915.1. NCBI lineage: Eukaryota > Metazoa > Chordata > Mammalia > Rodentia > Caviidae > Cavia > Cavia porcellus. The sequence goes on along the minus strand of NW_026947500.1, from coordinate 5,473,269 downwards.
GAGGAGAAGAGAGGAGGAGGGAGGGGAGGGGAGAAGAGGGGAGAGGAGGGGAGAGGAAAGGAGAGGAGGGGAGAGGAGAGGAGAGGAGGAAAGAAAATGAAAAGAGGAAAATTGGTTCTGTACCTACAGACATTTGTGTTCTAGGAAATGTTAAGATGTTGTAAAATTCTAGTTCCTTATATGTTGGCTTAAAAAGAGTAACAATCTTTAAATTAGCAAGTTTCTGCAACACAGCAAATAGGCTATTAGAAACAAAATTTTGTGATTTCAAGAGAAAAATGCTTATTTGTGAGCTTTTTGAAAAATGCACCATTTGAAGAACTATAAAATCAAAATCAATGTTCTGCATTTCATTAGTTAATAACATACTCAAAACTAATATAATAGAAATTTCCTTTTAATTATACTTACTTGCATTTTTATCAGAAATCAGTTAATTTTTGCATCCATATGTATAACTATTAATAAAACATTTGTGCCCATTTGCTATTAATTTGTTTGTATCAGTAGCTGCAGGTCTGAAAATAACCCACACTTAGCAAAGCTTAAGAATGGGTGATTGTAGTGACGCACCCTGGAGTGACTGATCACCCTTGGCCTCTTTCAGAGATCAGGTACTACGACGAGCTGTGTGCTGCGATGGCAGAGGAGCTGAATGCTGTGATTGTCTCCATTGAGTAAGTGATTGCGCCAGTCATAAGAATGTTCTTATTTATTTTTTTTTAATTTTTTTTTAAATTTTATTTAAGGAGAAAAAGAAAAAAAAGCAGAGAAAGGGTACAAGTTATACAGATTTACAGAAAAAAAATAAACAATAGGAAATCACTAGTTAATGGATTATATTTTGTCATCTCAGAAACAATTGTTCAAGTTACAAAATTAAAGCTTATAAAGTGGACATTCCAACAGTGAGACTGCAAACAGTTCTGTTCAATGATCCAACAAAACTCAGTAATATCATTATCTATCTTATACATTTAAATATACATGCAGTTATATCATTTAGAGCACTTTCTTTTCCTCTCTTTTGTACAATGACAATTACATATTTTGGGTTTTGTTGCTCCCACAGTTCTTATTACTTTGGAAGAGAGTAGAACCAAATGTGACATAACAGAACAGAGTCAGTCAAATCAAAAGAGTGGACATAATAGATAATGTAAAAGCATAATACTAGGTGATCAACAATGGTTACCATAATGCCTCCCGCTATCTCTAATAGAATTGCCTATATCATTAGTTATAATAAAATTTGAACAAAACAGTAAAGAACAAAACCAAAACTTTGGAGACATTATAAGTCTTCAAAAGTAGATAATAGTCAACCAGAATGGGCGTCATAATGAATCCCACTATCTTCACAGCTGTTGCCTAAACATTTGAACCTGATACTATCAAGCAAAACAGAATAGAGGAACATCAGTCAAAACAAGATGGTGAGAGCAATACAGGGCTTTAAATCAAGATAATGGAAAATCAAAGTGGGTTACTATAATATATCCTGCTATTTTTTATTTATTTTTCCCTTAATTAAAAGGATAAAAACAGAAAATAATAAAATTGAGATTGAGATAAAAGAGGGCATAACAGCAAATCAGCGCAGATCAAAACATAACCATTTAAGCAAAATAGTGTTTCACCACAAGATTATCCCGACATAAAAGTAGTTACCATATTGTCTCTTTCCTTGAAATCTTTGAGCATAACTTCGTATACTGTAGCATCAAATATATCAAAACAATGTAAAACCATTCAAGAGAATGACAGTATTACAGGGTATTTAGAATCAACTAACAGAAAATAAACAATGGTTTCTGTATAATTTCCTTGTCTATAAAAGGTTTTGCTTATACTATCATATATAATAAAATCCAATAAGATACCACCTGTTTAGACCAATGGAGACAGAAGAACAAAAGCTTGATGAGACTTCAAAACAAGATGATACTAAATCAGTATTACCTCTTAAGACGTCATTTTCTCCAAACTAGCTGTTCCTATCATCCAATCTTCTCTGCCTCATTTCTGTTGAGCTCTTTTTCTGTCATTATTTGTCAGTTTGTCTTCTTCATTTTGTTTTCTGCTCCATTCATTGTGGCCTCTCTGCTGCTACTTCTGGATTCTTCATATTTTTCTTTTTTAGAATATCTTGCAGTATTCTCTGTAGAGTTGAATTGGCGGTTGCATATTCCCCTAGTTCCTCTTTATCCTGGAAGCACCTTGTTTTTCCATCAATTTCCAGGGATAGTTGTGCAGGATATATCAATCTTGGCTGGAGATTATTATCTTTCAAAGCTTAAATTATTTCCCCCCACGCTCTTCGTGATTTGATGGTTTGTGGCGAGAAGTCTGCTGTAATTCTGATGGGTGTTCCCTTGTAAGTGATCTGTTTCTTGTCTCTGACGGCTTTTAGTATTCTGTTCTTGTATTGGATTTCTGGAATTTTAATTATTATATGTCTGGGTGTTGCTCTGTTTGGGTTGTAGGTGGCTGGGGTCCTGTATGCTTCATACAACTGAGTATCTTTACCTTTTGCTAAATTAGGAAAATTCTCCTGGATTATTTCTGTGAGTAGCTTTTGTAGTTCATTTGTTTGTGTCCCTACTTCTTCTTTTATGTTCTTAATTCTTAAGTTATAGACCCTCTTATCATCTTCTAGTCTTTGTATTATTGCTGTTTGTTTCTTTGTTATTTTTAAGAAGTTTTTCATTTCATGCTCCCATATTACAAATCTGCCCTCCAGTTCAGATAATCTGTCCTTAGTTTCTTTCAAGCTGTTATGCCAGTTTTCGATAGACTTCTTAGTTTCCTGGTAGTCTCTTTGAACCTGCTTCACGTATTCTATGCTTTTTCTATTTTCTCCATTAAACAATTCTCCCCTCTTTTTCTGTTCTTCCATTCCACCATTTGTTTTTTCTTGGGTTGTGCTTAGCATTTCTCTAACTATTCTACTTATGTCTAGCTTCAGGTCATTAATAACTTCATTCCTGAACTTGTCTATGAGGCTCTTGAGATAGCGCTTTATGTCTATTGGTGCTGTGTCTGCTGTTGCCTCTTTCTCAGGATTGGGGGCCGAGGACCCTTTCTTATTGCTGCCTCTTCCCATATTCTTTGTTCCTTAAATATGCAAGCATATATAGGAGGCCCAGCTTCTTGCCCTGTCAGCCACAGTCTGATTGAATTGTGCCGGCTAGGTGTTCCCGCCCACCGCAGCACACCAGGAAGTTTCAGACCGGGCAGCCTATGTGGGGCCCGCCCCTCCAGGTCACCTTCAGGAGCTGGGACCTGGGCTGTGCTAGCCTATTGGGTCTCAGCCAGCAGCGTCACGTGGGCTAGGCACTGCGCACCAATCCCGCTTGAGGGGGGATTTGTGACTGAAGTCACTGCAGCACCCTGTTCCCGCATGTCTGCCCAGTCCCAGAATATCCTCTGTTGGAGTCTTCTAGACCGTGGAAGAGACCCAGTTTTCCCTCACTCACCAGAGGTGGATGCACGGCTCCCCGCCCATCCCACTCTCAACTCTGTTCACCGATTCCTGTTCGCAGACCTTCCGCGGCTTCCCGTGGTGCGGGCTCCAGCTTCCATGCTGAGGCTTTATCTGTTCTTGTTATAGCACCAGGATCGCATTCCCAGTTGGTTTCTCTCAGCCCAGTTTGTTCGTGGGTCACCGGGGCATAACTCCTCTTACTTATGATTCCTTACTGAGCACCATTCCTGAATTCTAAGCTGGGTGTTTCAGAGAGCCTCCGTAGCTGCTGCTATCTGTCCGCCATGTTCTCCCGGAAGTAAGAATGTTTTTATTAAGAAGGGAGTCCAGGTAAAGATTCAGTAACTTCACTGTGCAGGTGACAAACTAGAATGTAAAACAGCCGAGTGTGGCGCTCCATTCCTGTCATCCCAGCTACCAGGAGACTGAGGCAGGAGGATCTTACATTCAAGGCCAACCTCGGAAGTTTAACAAGGCTTTGTCTCAAAATAAAAAATAAAACAAGTTAAGGTTACAGTTAAGGAGAAAATCCTGGATTCAATCCTAGTCCTGAAGGAAAAAGAAGTATAAAATAAAATATGTAAGATGTAGACAGATTTGCCCAAGGTTGTACTTAGCATAATCAGCAATTATGTACTTTTTTAAACTATAAAGTAACCAAAAAGTTAAAGAGAATCTCTCCCATAGCCAAGAATTGGAAAAATTACTATCTTGGCAATGGGTTCTTTAACTTGGATTTTATGAATAGTGGTAAGTATTTAAAAAAATCTTTATGTATAATGTAATGGTAATTCTTTTTTATGTTTTGAGTTGTCTTTATCAATGTGTTTTAAGCCTTTTTTTTCTTTTTGGCAACTAGAAGAATGGAAATAAGAATAATAACTCTGCAAGGTTGAGGCCAAAAGATTGTATCCTGGGCAATTTAGCAAAACTCTGTCTCAGAATAAAAAATAAAAGAGAGCTGGGCTTGTAGGTCACTGCGAAATCCCTACGCTCGATCATCAGTACCACAAAAATTATATCTATCTCTATCTCTTATCTTACACTTACACTTATACCAATACCAATACCTGTACCAATACCTATTCCTATTCTATACCTAACCTGTGAGATAAAAGGAGCACCTAGTCTTCTAGATGGGACAGGAAATCGAATCCAGGGCAGATTGCTTCCAAAATTCCTATGGCCTTTGACCCAATATTGGAGGAAGCAGATAGCACTGAGTGATGGGATCCAGCCGCATCATGTCATCTGCTTTCTAGGCTCCCAGCTTGTTCAAGTCTCTACTTCCCTCCGCCCCTCCGCTAGATCTTTCTGCATTCATGGCTCACTGCTCTTGCCTCTGCTCTGGTTCTGTGATCTTAGAGAATCTTTTTCTCTGCAGTCTATTGGCAGTGCTGTTCTTTTGGGTCTTTAGGCCACTCTGATCTTGTGAATAGAAGCCCTGTAGTCCCACTGAGTGGTCCCTTGGATGCTAATAGCTCTCATGCTTTTTGGAACTTTCCGCTGGCCAGAAGAAAGCAGCTGTTTAAGAGGACTTGCCCCATTATGGAGTAAGCACTCCAGCTCAGTGTAGATGGCCAAGCTTCCGGGGGCCGGTCAGTGGTTTCCTGTGTTCCTCTAGCTCTTATTTTATATTCATAAACTTCAGTGCAGATATGATGTTTGTGTCTGTCTCAGGCTTACCATAAAACACAGACAGGTAGATAAGATGTTTGTAAGATTTTTTTAAGGAACTAAAACTTAAGAAGGGTTACTGCTATCATCTAAGCCTCCCACTGTGCCTAATCTCTATAATGTAGCGTTCAGAAGTTTACTGGGAGGTACCATAGTGCAGTGGTCAAGTACCACTGGCAAGTCACTTAAGTTTATGTACAAAATTGGTTTCAGAGTCCTTTCAAATGTGACTACAGGGAACAGTAATAATCTTACTTTAGGGTCCGCAGTACCTAAGACAAGGATTAGCCCCTGCCTGCCAGATGCCTGCTGAGCTGAGATAATAACTTCAGAGCCCTGCCAGGGATCAGTCTAGACAATCGATATAAAAGGGTGTCAGATGTCTTAGAGCACTAGACAGGTACACAGGATTAGTACTGTAGCTTGTAGGGAAAAAAAGGTAATGTACAAACTACTTAGCAATACGTGTTTGGAACTCACATGTGTTCTTGTTTTTGGAATGGGTCCAACCCAGCCACAGAGTTTTACAACCTGCGTTCCAGGGAGATGCAACCAAGGTCATGTGATCAGTGTCTCTCTTGAAAAGAATGTTTGGGGATCTAACTGGGGACATACTTCCTCTCACTGCTTAGGTCTTTCCTTTTTATTCTGTTCCATGAATATTGATGACACTCCTGTTCCGTGCCAGTTACTGTGTTCAGCTATGGTGATAGCTTAATTCCTGTCGTCAAAATCTAGATGAAAGAGAAGCCTTGAACCCATGATGTTCAGTGTGATAAGTGGTGGGAAGGAGACGCGGGAGAAGTGATGGGGCAATCTGGCCTGGAGTCAGTGTCCTGTCCCATCTAAGCAAGGTTATACCTAGTTTGAAAGGTACAAAAGGCATCTTAAAAATCCTACTTTCTTTAAGTTCCCAAAGATAAACAGAACCTGTTCAAACAAAGTGCATCGGTCCTGCAAGTCCACAGTGGTGTGATAAGAGGGTTTGGGAGGAAGGGAGGAGGCAGAGAGCATGAAATGTGAGAGAAGACGGATAAAAGGGCTTGTGCTTCCCATGGTGTGTGGTTCTGAGAGTCTTCAGGTGCATGGTGGACCCTTGGGTCGCCACTCATTCCACCTGCTCCCAGCAGAGTTCTCTGCCTCCAGCTATCCCTTGTCCTTGAGATCCGCAGCAGTGTGCCCTGGGGTCAAAGCTTTGTGGTATCGTGAGTCATGGCCTTGGGGGAAGATTATAGTCCAAGGAAGCAAATAGGCGTGGGTGTGTGTGGAGATTATCTCAGTGAACTAGGTCCTTGAATAAAGAACAGTTACCTCCACTTTGGCTAAACCTAGTCCCATCTCCATGTACTGATAGCACAGAACTGGCTATTTCCTTTTCCCTGCAATTGGCTCTAAGCCATGTACATGGGGCTAGCTGAGGTGCTGCTGCATAATCTTTGAAGTTCAGTGACAGTTCCTTTTTGTCCTGCTCCTGCCATCAAACCATGGTTGAGCCAGCAGGATGCAGAGCCAGGGCTCCAGGCTGTTGGGTTTGAGCCTTGAAATAAGAGGCTATGACTTCCCAGGGCAGAGAAGTTTGCACATCAGAACTAAATCACCAGCCTCCAAGACGTTAAATGCTATCTCAGTTGTGTTACACAGATTGCTCTTTCTACATATCCTTCTCTCTGCATATTGCAGAGGTGCTTTCTGGCCTCCTAGCTAGCCCAGCTCACAGTCCTCAGGTAATTCCCACCATTCTCACAGTCACTCAGCCTCTAGCCATTCCCGTCTTCACAAATTAATAAAATCTGGATTAGGCTCTGGATCAAAGCCTTTGTTTCGATGAGTCTTCATCCTGGCTGGATTTAGGACCCCCATGGCTCCTCATAAGTGTGTGTGTGTGTGTGTGTGTGTGTGTGTGTGTGTGTAATTAATTCACTAGATTTCCTATAACTTATCCATGGGATTACAAATAGAAACTTCCTGGACCACGACAAGAATGGGAAAGGGGACTAGGGATTTAGCTCAGTGGCATAAGCACCTGCCTGGCAAGCACAAGGTCGTGAGTTCGATCTCCAGTACTGCAAAAAATTTTTAAAAAGCAAAAAAAAAAAAAGAATGGGAAGGGATCCCTTCGATGTAGGCAGCCCTGGTCACAGAAGCACTTTCTGTGGTGTGAGCCCCAGGAGTTGGAACTCCTTCCTCCCTTCATGTCACCTGTGCTCTCCAGGATCTGGGGACAGACCTAACAACTAAAGCAGGCTAAGACCTTTTTCGGTTATACAAAAACAGGTAAATGCTGTGCCGGGTACTTGGTATCTTCTATGACATTGCTATCCACTAAGTGTTTGGGAAATACATGGAGAAAGTTCAGCTTATCTATGTTACATGGGTGTATCCTCATTCATACAACCCAGGATAATCTTGTTTTACACAGACATTTATATTCATAAACTTCAGTGCAGGTTAGTTATAACACAGTTCTTTTTTTTACCTCTAGTTTTTTTTTAAAGGGTAAAACTAAACAGAACAAAACAGAACAAAGCAGACCAGAAGCAAATAAGAAAGCTTTATTATCTATTTTAAAAGGTAAAATGCAAGATAATAAAGTATTGGGTATGTTGAACACTATTAAATTCTGCAAAAGCTTTACTCACTTTTCAGTGTGGAAAACTGTTTCAGGTTGTGTTTTCCTTTTAGTTAAATTTTTTCTGCAATTGTAAACTACTTTACATGTAGATACCTTTGACCTAGTCACAGGCCATCAAATGTCAGGTGTCACCTGGTGACTGAGAAGAACTTAGGCCTTTAAAGAACTGAAGGAAGGCTGTTGCTAATGCAGACAGACAAAACACTGGAGTGCTGGCCTTATTTTGATGCCCACAGAGTTAACAAGCAGTAGAACTTTGATGCTTATCTATAAAATCACAGTTGTGCAAGATAACAAGCCACAGTGCTTCTGTGACGCATTGGTAGTAGTATGTTTTTTTTTTTTTTAATTTTATTTAAGGAGAAAAAAAAAAGCAGAGAAAGGGTACAAGTTATAAAGATTTACAGAAAAAAATAAACAGTAGGAAATCACTAGTTAATGGATTACATTTTGTCATCTTAGAAATAATTGTTCAAGTTACAAAATTAAAGCTTATAAAGTGGACATTCCAACAGTGAGACTGCAAACAGTTCTGTTCAATGATCCAACAAAACTCAGTAATATCATTATCTATCTTATACACTTAAATTTACATGCAGTTATATCGTTTAGAGCACTTTCTTTTCCTCTCTTTTGTACAATGACAATTACATATTTTGGGTTTTGTTGCTCCCACAGTTCTTATTACTTTTTTGGAAGAGAATAGACCCAAAAGTGACATAACAGAACAGAGTCAGTCAAATCAAATGGGTGGACGTAATAGATAATGTAAAAGCATAATACTAGGTGATCAACAATGGTTACCATGATGTCTCCCACTATCTCTAATAGAATTGCCTATATCATTAGTTATAATAAAATTTGAACAAAACAGTAAAGAACAAAATCAATAAAACCAAAACTTTGGAGACATTATAGGTCTTCAAAAGTAGATAATAGTCAACCAGAATGGGTGTCATAATGAATCCCACTATCTTCACAGCTGTTGCCTAAACTTTTGAACCTGATACTATCAAGCAAAACAGAATAGAGGAACATTAGTCAAAAACAAGATGGTGAGAGCAAAGGGCTTTAAATCAAGATAATGGAAAGTCAAAATGGATCACTATAATATATCCTGCTATTTTTTAATTTATTTTTCCCTTAATTAAAAGGATAAAAAAGTAAATAATAAAATTGAGATTGAGATAAAAGAGGGCATAACAGCAAATCAGCGCAGATCAAAACATAACCATTTAAGCAAAATAGTGTCTCACCACAAGATTATCCTGACATAAAAGTAGTTACCATATTGTCTCTTTCCTTGAAATCTTTGAGCATAACTTCGTATACTGTAGCATAAATATATCAAAACAATATAAAACCATTCAAGAGAATGACAGTATTATGGGGTATTTAGAATCAACTAACAGAAAATAAACAATGGTTTCTGTATAATCTCCTTGTCTATAAAAGGTTTTGCTTATACTATCATATATAATAAAATCCAATAAGATACCACCTGTTTAGACCAATGGAGACAGAAGAACAAAAGCTTGATGAGACTTCAAAACAAGATGATACTAAATCAGTATTACCTCTTAAGACGTCATTTTCTCCAAACTAGCTGTTCCTATCATCCAATCTTCTCTGCCTCATTTCTGTTGAGCTCTTTTTCTGTCATTAGTTGTCAGTTTGTCTTCTTCATTTTGTTTTCTGCTCCATTCATTGTGGCCTCTCTGCTGCTACTTCTGGATTCTTCGTATTTTTCTTTTTTAGAATATCTTGCAGTATTCTCTGTAGAGTTGAATTGGTGGTTGCATATTCCCCTAGTTCCTCTTTATCCTGGAAGCACCTTGTTTTTCCATCAATTTCCAGGGATAGTTGTGCAGGATATATCAATCTTGGCTGGAGATTATTATCTTTCAAAGCTTGAATTATTTCCCCCCACGCTCTTCGTGATTTGATGGTTTGTGGCGAGAAGTCTGCTGTAATTCTGATGGGTGTTCCCTTGTAAGTGATCTGTTTCTTGTCTCTGACGGCTTTTAGTATTCTGTTCTTGTATTGGATTTCTGGAATTTTAATTATTATATGCCTGGGTGTTGCTCTCTTTGGGTTGTAGGTGGCTGGGGTCCTGTATGCTTCATACAACTGAGTATCTTTATCTTTTGCTAAATTAGGAAAATTCTCCTGGATTATTTCTGTGAGTAGCTTTTGTAGTTCATTTGTTTGTGTTCCTACTTCTTCTTTTATGTTCTTAATTCTTAAGTTATAGACCCTCTTATCATCTTCTAATCTTTGTATTATTGCTGTTTGTTTCTTTGTTATTTTTAAGAAGTTTTTCATTTCATGCTCCCATATTACAAATCTGCCCTCCAGTTCAGATAATCTGTCCTTAGTTTCTTTCAAGCTGTTATGCCAGTTTTTGATAGACTTTTTAGTTTCCTGGTATTCTCTTTGAACCTGCTTCACGTATTCTATGCTTTTTCTATTTTCTCCATTAAACAATTCACCCCTCTTTTTCTGTTCTTCCATTCCACCATTTGTTTTTTCTTGGATGGTGCTTAGCATTTCTCTAACTATTCTACTTATGTCTAGCTTCAGGTCATTAATAACTTCATTCCTGAACTTGTCTATGAGGCTCTTGAGATAGCGCTTTATGTCTGTTGGTGCTGTGTCTGCTGTTGTCTCTTTCTCAGGATTGGGAGCCGAGGACCCTTTCTTGTTGCTGCCTCTTCCCATATTCTTTGTTCCTTAAATATGCAAGCGTATATAGGAGGCTCAGTTTCCTTCCCTGTCAGCCACAGTCTGATTGAATTGTGTGGGCTAGGTGTTCCCACCCACCGCAGCGCACCAGGAAGTTTCATGTGGGGCCCGTCACTCCAGGTCAGTCTACCTTCAGGAGCTGGGACCTGGGCTGTGCTAGCCTACTGGGTCTCAGCCAGCAGCGTCATGTGGGCTAGGCACTGCTCACCAATCCCACTTGAGAGGGGGATACATGACTGAAGTCACTGCAGCGCCCTGTTCCTGCAAGTCTGCCCGGTCCCAGAATGTCCTCTGTTGGAGTCTCCTGGACCGTGGAAGAGTCCCAGTTTTCCCTCACTCACCAGAGGTGGATGCACGGCTCCCCGCCCGTCTCGCTCTCAACTCTGTTCACTGATTCCCGTTCTCAGAGTTTCCTTGCGTCTCTCTTCCTGCCGAGCGGATGCAGACACAGCGGCAGCTGCGGGAAACCCAAATCACGGCTTCCAATGGCACGGGCTCCAGCTTCCACTCTGAGGCTTTATCTGTTCTTGTTATAGCACCAGGATTGCATTCCCAGTTGGTTTCTCTCAGCCCAGTTTGTTCTTGGGTCACCGGGGCATATCTCCTCCTGCTTATGATTCCTTACTCTGCACCATTCCTGAATTCTAAGCTGGTTGTTTCAGAGAGCCTCCGTAGCTGCTGCTATCTGTCCGCCATGTTCTCGGTAGTAGTATGTTTAAGACAGTCTGAAAAACAGGAAATGACAGTGACCTTGTTGTGAATTTCCTGTTTCTCCTTGTCCTGCTGTTTCCTCAAAGTCTTCAACAGAGAACCTACACTTATCACCCTCTACCTCCAAAATGTGGGAAGATTGAATTCTGAAGTGTTCCCCTCCAAAGCAGCAGGTTTGCTCAAAACATGCCTTTCCCTCAGTCATGCCAACCATAGCAAACCTAAATAGCTTCACAAATAATTTAATCCTATAGAGAAAAAATATTGTGGCTTTGTGTTAGTCATTGTCCTGTTGCTGGGATAAAATACTGGAATCTGTGACATAAGGGAAGAGAGATTTATTTTAGCTCATTATTTTATTGGGTTGAGTCCATGGCTGGTTGACTCTAAGGCAGAAACAACAAGATGGAAAATTGCTCAGTCTATGGCAGCAGGGAAGTAGAGAGACACAAAAGGGAGGAGCCAAGGATAAGGATATAGCCTTCTAGGTCACGCCCACGGTGACCAACCTCTCTGTACAGTTCTCACCTCCCACCAGCACATTCTGCCATAAACTCATTCATGCATTAATCCACGGATGGGGTGGCACCCCTTTATCTCACCACCTTCCCAAAGCCCCACCTCTGAGAACATGAGACTTAGGGGTGCATTTTTAAAGCAGGTTTATTCTAAAAAAAGTAAATTGCTTATTTATTTCACTGTCACTAACTGAGTCACTTCTCCTAGACATATTTAGCTAATGTCTTCTTGGCTCTGATTTATTCTAAAATAAAAAAAAAAACTCTTGAACTCTGTCTTATGGCTTGGATTTTTCAGAATTTCACAGGTAATGGTGGGAAATATCTGTGACTAAAACCACTGTGAGCTTGGAAGCCTGGTGCCTCTCACACCTGGACCTTGCGGAGCTATCTTTAGCTTCTGGAGTTACACCAAGAAAGAACAGTAGAAGGACACAGCATCAAGCCTGCTTGGGCTTCTGTGGCTCTCTTTGCCCTTCAGGTTAAAAACGAGGTTTGCCCCTGGATGGAATGGAGCAGGCAGTGTAGGTAAACACAAGAGAGCCTGAGGGTGACCCTGCTGTTTATGTAGATTTGTATCCTGAGCTGTGTGTATGTGTGCGTTTTTCTCCTTTAGGTGTGGGGGTTGGACACACAACTCTACTGGCACTGACCTATTATTCTAAGCCCAGAAGCAGGGAACAGATCATAGGTGCTTCAGACTGTTTAAATAGACCACAGTTCTAGGCGCGGTCTCTGTATTTCTGGCATTCTGTTGAACACCCTGGTCTCTCTGTCCTTTTGAGTGTTAGTCTTGTTGAGTGGGCAGGAGCTAATGTCTGCACTCTCTCCTGAGTGAGGGTGGTCAGAACTATCTCAAGGAGTCAATTTTGAGAGTAGAAAGAGCAATGAAGATCTTGTTTTAAGTTTTATGTGCAAAGCACTTTTTACCAATGAGCCATCCATTCTCAGTCCTTCCTCTTTAGGGGAGTTTAATTATGTCTTTTTAATAAAAAAGAAGCTTGTTAGAAGGGAAGATAGGTTCTTCCTCTCACGTGATTTGGATGTAACGATTGCTCTGTTTTAGATAACCCTTTCTGAAGACTGCAGGAACAGAAACTGTGTTATATGTTTTCAAGGTGAGTCAATTAAGCTGTTCTTGAGAGGTGGTGAAAAGGAGGAAAAAGCCAAGAAACACTAGGACTTCCCTGTCCCTCATAGAATCTGTTAGGAATGTCACTTCAGGCCAGACTGTCACACCTTTTACCTACCTGGCACGAGGTGAAGTGGACTCTGCCCTTCCTCCCATAGAAAGTGGTACACATACTTTGCAAGTGAAGTCATTTTGAGAGAAAATCTCATTCAGCTGTCTTAGAGTCCTGGCGTCCTCCTGGGCTTCCACGTCCAATGTGCCTAAAGCAACTCAACCCTGGGCTTGTACACAGCAGCGGCCTTTGCCATAAAGATCAAATGGTCAGTCTTTCTGAGCATAGCACCCTGTCTCTGGACACTGCTGGTCCAGGAGGTCATAAAGTAAATATTACATCATGGAAACGGTGCCGATCCTTTTAAGTAGGTTAACATCGTAACTCTTCAGTGTTTAATTATGACTCCCCTTCTACTTGGAGACGGGTGAGGTGTATGTGTTATAATGTATGGTTAGATTTTGAAAGCTCCAGGAAAGAAGAGTTACTTTTGGCTGGGAATCAGGAAAGCTTAATGGAAAATGTTGCATTTAATTAAAATGCAACTTAGAGGATGGGGACTCTTCATGAGGGAGTGATTGAGAAGAGGCCCAGGGGATGGAGGGAGGGACCAGTGTATTAGGAATAGGAATGGGGGAGATATGTTCAGCAAAGAATGAGAATTTGACTGGAATCTGGTATTTCTAACCCCGGCTGCACATTAGAATCATTTTGGTGATTTTATGACCCTCACCAACTAATTGAATCGGCATATTTTGAAGCAGGGCTTAGACCTTGGTGCTTTTGAAAATCTGCCAAGTAACCAGATATGGTGCACCTCTGTAATCGCAGCTACTTGGGAGGTGGAGGCAGGAGGACTGCGAATTCAAGGTTAGCCTGTGCAGCCTAGCTAGACCCTGTCTCAAAATTAAAAAGTAAAGGAATCAGGACTGTACCTTGTGATAGAGCTCAATCTTTAGTGCTGAAAATAAAAACAAGGAAAGAGATAGAAGAGGAAGGAGGAGAAGGGAAAGGAAGCAAGCTAGCTGCAAGATGGTACAAGTAGGTGAAAGCATTCTGAACTGAGAACCCCAGAGTGTGGTATCCAGAGGTGGAGTCCAAGGATACAGCCACAATAGGGCTTAGGAACAATTTCCTTTTTAATTTTTTTTAAACTGGAACTGGAACCCAGGGCCTTACAAGCCCTTTTTTAAAATTTTTATTTTGAGACAGATTCTTACTAAGCCATTGAGTTGGCCAGGCTCAAACCTGTGATGCACCGTCACACCTGGCTCTTTTTAAAATTTTCTATAAAGCCACATGGCTTATTTCTTTCCCCACCACAGGTAGTGCCATATGCTGTACATCTTATATGCAAAAGGTATAAAGTATGCCTTTAAACTTTTCTTTGGGAGGAGGACAAGTATGTTGTCAGGTGTTTTATTTTGAGAATTTTGCAAACTCATTGAAATTGCGAGAAGTGTTCTGAGCTGTCAGGCGCTCACAGTTTTGAGATTTTAGTGCTTTTATTTATATAGCTTTGAAAGGTGGTGGGTTTTGGAGACTGAAAATATATTTAAGGGAGAGAGCACTGATTAGGAAGTCAGCTGTAAAGTAAGGCCCCAGCCTGGGCGGCTTAGCCAGATCCTGCCTCAAAATAAACTCCAGCTTTTGTAGACAGAGCACGAATGTGCCCCTCCCCGCTGAGCTGTGTTCCCTGCAGGTTTACTCAGAGCTGAGTGGAGCACATACGTAGAACCCTTGGCCAGGTGTCTCACGTAGGAGGACTGGCATGAGCTTTTCGGAGTGTACATGTTTACTCAACTGATTGAAGCTCAGGCCTGCGTGTGTGTGGAATTTTGCTCATCTGGTAAGAGGTGTGTGCAGTGATAAAGACGCCCACGCTGAGGAGTGGCCTCCTGGCAGTGAGTTGGCAAATTGAGACGGACACACAGATGTTTATACCTGCGTCCACTGCTTCACTCCAAGATTACAGTTTTCAAAACTAAACAAAAAAGAATTCTGTTTCAGTGCTTTCCATGGGACATCACTTTGAACACAAGCCACAGATAGCAAATAGTATTTGTGTATGATTTCTTTGGCTGTGAATATGCTGTGAAATTTTGTTATCTCAGGTGCATTTTAGCTACTTTGAAGCTTCCTATTACACGTGATGACCTAAGAAACATCTAATTTCAGTGTATTCTCCAGTCTGCAAAACTAATGTCCTTTTTTACTGAGTCAACAAGCATTTCCAATTTAGAATATGGATGTTCAGGGGTGCAAGGGAGAGTCTTAAATCACAGTCTGTTTTTAAGTATGTTTGCTCTGCAGTCTGAGTCAGTTGACAGGATTAATCGGTAGCATGCCATTCGTTCATTCATTTGCTTAGCAGAGAAATCAGGGAGACCTAGACCCTAAGCCTTTTTTATGTTTTAAAACTGAGACAAGTCTTGTTCCTCCTGAGCTTGCTGTCCTCCTCAGTAGCTGGGATAACAGGTATGTTATCACGGTGCGGGAATCCATTAGTGTGCTCTTTTAGATTACTGATTTTCCTTTATCTAATGGTACTGAAATCTTTTTTGAAACAGCACTTTAAAATGTTATTTAATTCATGTATGCCTCCTGGTAGAAATGTGTTCTGACCACTGGGCGACCAGAAAATCGCTTATCGTGATATAAAGGATATTAATGAAATAAAAGTCTATTTTCACAACATGTCATGAAGTTCACTTGTTTATCTAAAAATAAAGAATTCAATTTGGTGATACTGAAGTTACCTACAAGTGATCAGAACTACGCTTGTGTGATGTCGCCATCTAGTGGAAAAATGGTGCAATCATACTTTCTCTGCCCATCGTGTAAAAATCAAATGCCAGGGGAAAATTTTGGTTAATTCATTGGTCACTACAGATTTAAAAAATAACTTTTTTATCTGACTTTTGGCAACCACTAAACCAATTTCTTCATTTCATTTCAAAATGTAATAATTTCGTAAGTATTTTTCTATTTGTATTTGCACTGAATGTCAAAATGTTTAAAAGAGCAAGATTGATTGATTGATTGATTTGTACTGGGGATCAAACTCATGACCTCATGCTTGCCAGGCAGGTGCTTATGCCACTGAGCTAAATCCTGGCCCTAGAAAGCAAGATTTTAAGTGGAAAAACTAAATGGCCTAGGGGCTGGGGATTTAGCTCAGTGGCATAAGCAGGCAGTCGTGAGTTTGATCCCCGATACCGATAAAAATGAAAAAGACAAAAAAATAAATAAAATAAAATAAATGTCCTTTTATAGAGTAGCTTTAAAAATTAGTTTGTGAAAATAACCATGCTATTTTTAAGATGGAAATCAAACAACCTGAGTCTGAAATGAGATTTTAAATTTTAATTAGATATTTTCTCTTCAACCTTTTTTTTTTTAACTTATTTTACAGGTCAAATAACTTTTTAGTACCTTAGTTTCTTCATTTGCAAACTAAAGTTATGTTAATATGAAAAAAAAATTTAAAACGTTTATTGAATAGATTGGCCACAGGCCTAGATCATTTGTAGATACTGAAAATACAATGATCCATAAAAGGGTCCCGGGAATCAGAGAACATGGCCTTCTAAGGAACCAGACCAGTTTTTAACAGGGACAGTAAGAGTGGTGATGTACCCGAGCACACAGGAATATGAAGGCGTTGCTAGCATAGCGGCTCAACCTCAGAAGCAGAGTCAGCCGCACCCTCTCCTGCAGGCTTGAAGAAGACTGACAGTCAGAGGAAAGGGGGGTGGCTGAGAGCGTGCCCCAGCTACCACCACCAAGACAGGTACAGAAATAGTATTAGTGGGGCATTCGACAAAACCAGGATTTCTACACATTCTATGAGACAGGACCACAAAGAACTCCAGTGCTAGAAACATCCTAGAGGGCCCGTCCTAGGCTGTGTGGCCAGCTTAGCTGTCCTTTGGAAGGCCAGAGTCGGCCTGTTAATTTGCTTTCCCATGAGTGTGCGTCGCTTGTGTTTCAACTCAGCCTACAGTGGGGAGCTCTTTGCAACTTCTAGGTAAAAGATGGTGTCATCTGTGATTAAAGATAATTCAGCTCCTTCCTCTACGTCTCTTGTGTTTCTCTCCTGCCTGATTGCTCTGGCTAAAGTGTTGAGCACTGTATTGATCAGGAGTGATGGTACGGATACCTTTGCCTTGCTTCTGATTTTAGAGGAAGCAGTTCCAGTTTTCCCACTTAATATGATGTAGGCAGTGGGTTTATCATCAGTGACTTATCAATGTGAGGAAAGATCCTTCACCATTTTCATCAACCTCTTCATCAGAGTACAATATTATTTTATCAAATCAATTACAAAGAGGGACATACAGACTTATTCAGTGTGAGGTCAGTCAAATGGTTGCTCACCTAACCCAGAGGCACTGTGAGCAGAATGTCAAAATCTGTTATTATGTTAGCTATAATGTAATCATCAACACCTGCCTATTTATGTTTTTACTTTTTGGCAGTACTGGGGACTGAATTTAGGACCTTGTACACACTAGGCAAGTTCTATAGCAGTGACTGACATTTCCAGCCTTTGTTTTTGTTTTGAGATGATGATCTTAACAGCCCAGGCTAGCCTCAAACTCCAGATCTTCCTGCCTTGGCTTCCAGAAGAGCCAAGGTAACAGGCCTGTCCCACCACACCCAGCTAACACCTGCCTTTTAAAGTTTTCTTTTTGAGTTGTTGGCAGTGGTGAGTGTATTGAGCTTTGTTTGGTGGCTTATCCTGAAAACAGGACTTTTGCTAACACAAAATTGTTGCAAAATTTTTAAACTAACTGCGTATCTCTAACTTCAAGTAAATTAGTCTTTGTCTTTAAACCTTAAATAGCCTATGAAAACTTGATGATGCCCCTCAATGAATACCATTTTTGTCTTCAAAGATATAGGCTGGTCCCACGGGTCTATTTTCCTGAGCAAATTCACGATGTGGTTCGTGCCACGAAGTATTTCCTGCACCCGGAGGTTTTGGAGAAGTACAAAGTGGACCCTGGCAGAATTGGCATTTCTGGTGACAGTGCTGGTGGAAATTTGGCTGCTGCCCTTGGACAAGAGGTAACACTGCTGCCCTGCATCGCTGGGTGCTGAGAGTGTGTGGTTCCACCCAGCAGATTAACTCGTGGTCTGTTAGGTGGGGCAAACACATTTTGCCAGCTACTAGCTACACAGAGAAGTTATTTTATTTAGACCAGGGTCTCACTAAATTGAAAAAGCTGGCCTCCAATTTGGGATCCTGCCTCAGCCTTCTGAGAGGCTGGGGTTACACACATAGAACACCCTGCCCAGAAAGAAGATGGTTCACGGAAGGAAGAACCCCATCCAAAGGTCTAGAGTTCCTGATTACAACCCATGTTAGAGGCTGTCTGACATCCTAGAGGACTCCTGGCTTCTTAGGGAGAGCCATGAAAATTAGCACCACTTACTTCTCTTCCAAGTTTGCTTTGCAAAATGTGGTGTTTTTGCTTGTATTCTGTTTTCTGTGATTGTCTTCTTAGAACTTAGAGAAAAATTATTGTTTCTCAAAGTTGTAATGTAAAGTTTATTATGTCTCCTTATGTATAAAAAGGAAAAACACCAATTTTCAGGTTTTTTTAGATGTCAAATTACACATGTTGATTTAAGTTTTACCTGGCTAATCTCTGTGAATGCTGTGTCTGACTAATAAGACCTGATGCTTTGGCAGCTGTGCAAACTTGAAGATAAGCACATTTTCTTCTTGTAGATTAAATAACTTAAACTAGCATTTCTGCTTTCTCACATCTACATTTCTTCTGATGTGTTTAAACAGCATCTTCCATTTTATTTGTAACATACTTCAGTTAATAATAAAGAACTTGAACTAGACATGTTCACATTTGCTACTTTCGTGTGTAAACATAGGCTTTAGAGCCAGTCGGACCTGGGGTCTAATGCAGGTCCCACCTTGCAGAGTATGCGCTCGGGTGAGTCCCCTGACCCTCGGAGCCTCCGGAAAATGATTGCAGTGTGCCTGGCTGCAGTGCTGTTGCATGAACATATGCCTGAGTGTTTCCTTTTGCTTGTATAGGAGCAGTTACATCTTACCTGGGGAAAAGGTTTGAAAATCCAGGTTTGAAGCAAAACAGCGTGGTTGAAGTTAGCCTAAATATCATTTAGCTGCTTATGAAAACATAATGACCTAGCTAGGTTCCTTTAGGATGTTAAATGACAAATATATAATTTTGGACCATAGAATTACAGAAATGCCATGATTTAATCATACCAGCAAGAATTGCAGGTGAGAAGAGGTGATTCCATTTCCATTTTGGCTTTATTCTGAGGAACGTGCTTATTAAGTAGAATGGAGGTGCATTCCCAGCATTATTTAAATTGTCACGCTCTCACCAAGCATGGAGACTAAATGCTCATCATTTAGTCTTGTCATCTGTTCATTCAGCTATACTACCCTTCTCTTCCGGAAGAGCAAGCCTCATTTTCTTCTCCTTAGGAAGCCTTTGCCTTCTGGGGCTTTATACAGAATAAAATTAAATGAGGTTCATAGATTATTCACCCATAATGTCTACCAAGTTGTGTGCTAAGTGCCAAAGGGTAGATACAAATAGTGTTAAAATCTCAGGGGTCATGTACTACGGGTTCACTCAAAGCTATGAATTACAAACAGCATGGGTTTCTTAATAAATACCCAGGAGCTTGATAGGGTGGTAGTGGTGGAGCACTGTTTGTTTTTAAACTATATCACTTGATGCCGTGCCTGGTAGAAATGTAAAATGTATTCCTTTCACTGACTCGAAGCAATACATGAAGCTACTCCATAGGGTGTCTTTTCTGTAAAAGGAATCGCACAAAACAAAATGATGTGTTTCTTTTTCAGTTCAGTCAAGATGCCAACCTAAGGAACAAGCTCAAACTGCAAGCATTAATATATCCAGTCCTCCAGGCATTAGATTTTAATACACCCTCTTATCAGCAAAATGTGAACACCCCGATCCTGCCCCGCTATGTCATGGTAAAGTACTGGGTGGACTACTTCAAAGGCAGCTATGACTTTGTGCAAGCAATGATCATTAACAATCACACTTCCTTGGAGGTAGAAGAGGCTGCTTCCCTCAGGGCCCGTCTAAACTGGACCTCCCTGTTGCCTGCGTCCATCACAAAGAACTACAAACCTGTTGTGCAGACCACGGGCAATGCCAGGATTGTGCGGGAGATCCCCCAGCTGCTGGACGCCCGCTCCTCCCCACTCATCGCAGACCAGGAGGTGCTGCAGCACCTCCCGAAGACCTACATTCTGACCTGTGAGCACGACGTCCTGAGAGACGACGGGATCATGTATGCCAAGCGTTTGGAGAGCGCAGATGTGGAGGTGACCCTCGATCACTTCGAGGATGGCTTCCATGGGTGCATGATTTTCACCAGCTGGCCCACCAACTTCTCAGTGGGAATGCGGACGAGGAATAGTTACATCAAGTGGCTGGATCAAAACCTGTAAAGGAATAAAACCTTCCAAAGGCTCGAACCCCTCCTGACCTCCTGCATCTGCTTTGCAAAGACGTGAACTTTTAGTTGCTGAATCCCCCTCCTTTGGTTCTTGTGATTCTTGAATTCTCTATTCTCTGTAGACTTTATGATAATCTAATTTTCAAAAGCGAATCTGAGTAAGTGCAGAAAGATCTGAATTTAGTTTCCAAAGTGGGCCATGCTTTCTGTTCTTTGTTTTCTAGCCAACTACTACTATGATCCACAGCTGCAAAACGCAGGAGCAGGGTTGGAAATCGCTTTGGGTTCTGCCTCCTCAAGACATTCTTTTCAGAAGATGTCTTTCCAGATGTGGATGATGGAACGACCTGCGATGAGTTGAGAAACGGGAGCTCTTAAAGTTATTAGAGCCGATTGGATTCAGAGCAGTGTTAGAAGTGTGTACTTTTAGCTCCGTGCTGGGGGCCAAGTGCCCTCCGTTCTTGGTAGATGGTTTTGTTTCCTGTGGGGATTTCAGCAATGGCTTTCTAGCAAGACAGGTTCCTCGAGGATATGCTTTCTCTAGCGTGTTAATTTTATGAGATAGCATCTTTAAGTCCATTTCAATGAAAATGATACTTGAAGGTTACTTTCTATTACTACTATTAGAAAATAGGAGGCTGCATGCACTGATTATATATACGTTATTAAACTTTTGTTATTGTTTGGTAACATTGTCTCCTTGGGGAAATCTTTTGGGAACAAATTTATTTAGATTTAGAATAAATTTTCCACTTTAAAAAAAAAACAGACACAGGAAACAATCGTAAAAATACTTCTGGCACAAATTACCAAGAGCAGTGTGCATATATTTGATATAGTCAGGAAATAAAGAACATTTACTATTAATTTAAAATACTTTTCCCTAATGAAAAAATACCTTTAGAAGGTCTATTCTTAAAAACTCAACTTTTTCACTTATATGGCTTTAAAATATGACTGTTTTGGTAAAATATAATGTATTGTTTATTTTTTTAAGTTATTTAATGTTACTATATGTAGCTAGACTTAAGGACTTTCCTGAAAAATGTCTGTAATAAATATTAAAAGGAATGGTATTTTTAAAACTACCTTCAAATTATATGCACAAGTAATTTTCTGGAAAGAGATAAAATATTAATAGTACCATATATTAGGAAAAAATATTTTGATAGTTTATATGCATATACAAGATAAAATAATTAGAAACTCTGCACCTAATAAAATTGTCTTAAGTTTATGTTGGTTGGGCATCCCTTATCCAAAATCTGAAATGCTCCAAAATGTAAAACTTTTAAGTGCTAACGTGATTATTACAAGTGGAAAATTCCACACCATGAAGATTTTTTTTCAATACATTTTTGTAGTGCTGGTTATTGAACTTAGGGACACCCATGCTTGGGAGGCAAGCACTTTACCACTTAGCTACATCCCTAGCCCTTTGTATTTATTTATTTATTTTTATTTTGAGGCAGATTCTCATTAAATTGCATAGACTGGCCTCACAATCCTGCCTCAGCCTCCCAAGTGGCTGGGATTACAGGCATGAGCCATCAAGTCTACACTATAATGAAAAGTTATTTCATGCACATTATTAAAAATATTGTATAAGCTTACTTTCAGCCTCTAAGTATATGTAAGCTTCACATATGAGTATATGTGAAACATTAATTTCTTATTTCGATTTGGGTCCTGTCACTAAGTTATGTCATGCATGTACAAATACTGCAAATTACAGAAAAACAAAATGCTTCTGGTCCTGGGCATTTCACGGAAGAGACACCCAACCTGTAGTTTAATATGTTAGTCAGAACACACTGCTCCTCTCTGTTTTTTATGGTCAGAGGAGCACTTATTAAATTCTTCTGGGTGAGGGGCAGGAAAACATTGCCGGCTACTGTCTCCACGCCTCATTCTGTCCTTCCAGCCAGGTCTACAAGTTCCAGCAGCCCAAGCTTACCATCACGTAAATCTGCACTGCCAGTGGGAGCGTTTTTGGGGTAAGGGGAAGCTTGAGTTCTGAGTTGGGGTGCATACAGCCGTACTCTTTCCTGCCCCGCCCACTGCCCCCCAATCTGTGCTACTTTTAGAGCAGGCAGAGAAGAGCGGTACAGCTGCACGTGGAGGGAAGGCCGAGCGCTCCGCTCCTTTAGAGGATGGGCATTTCCACATCTAGCCGTGAGGTAACAAATAAAAATTTACATGCCTATTTTGTATCTATTGTAAGAGATAGTGGGATTTTGCGTGCATAACACAAGTAAATGCAACCACGACCGTATTTGTGTGCAGTGGTGTGTGTATAAGAATAATCATGCAGGCCACCTTGCTGATGTACCGAGGTGAGGCATTCATACCATCTCTGGGTTTCTTCTCCCTTTCCTCTAAAATCAGAGAGCTGAGTTACTGATCTTTGATTTGTCTTCTAGTCATAAATTCCAACCATTTTTTTCAGACTGGACAAATTGTATTGGTGATTTGTTGTTGTTGTTAAGTTGTAATTTCACGTACATAGACACACGTATCAGTGAAGATTTATTTTCCTAAGAAATCAAAATTTTGGTTCTCATTCTATGATAGCTACCATCCTCCTATGACACCTTGGTGGTGGTGGTGCGGGTGTCCCCGGGATGGAACCCAGGGCCTCGGCATGCCCAGCAAGTGCCCTGTGACTGAGCTACGCCAACAGCCCCATTCCTGGGCTTTTGACACCGTTGAAAGAATCTTGGTTTGAGTTTTTACTGCCTCTGAGAAACAGAACATATAATCCAAGAGTTCCTTCGCAAATGACCTTTCTCTCAGAATTACAGACACATTCTGTCGTGGTTACATGAACAAGTGATTTCAGATTTTGGAATAGCCCTCTGATGAAAAGAGTGAAGGGTTAGGGTCAGCCACTGTTTCTGAGGAAGTACTTGAGTTCATTGTTCTTTTTATTACTATGAAAATGTTTGTGCTCTGTAGCTCTTTTCTAGTGTGTAGCTTTGCTTTGTTTTTCTATTTTATGAAAAAGTTGATAACCTTTTTATAATATTGTTTGTGAAACAGGAACATTAACATGTGAAGAAACAACCTGAAGTGCTGTAAAATGTAGTGAAGTATAAATTAATCGTACTGTTTTATCATTGCCCTGTGAAGAACTTAAGATTATTGTACAACTATCTTGGTGGATATAATGTTTTCTGCATGATATTTTAACCTTTGACTTTTTGCCTATTTCCCACTGCAAAGGGGAAGACAGATTTTATGAAGGATTTTAGGAGCAAATATATTTTGTAAAATGAAAATTCAGTGTGGAGATGGCAAGGCATCTCTTGTTTGGAATCTTGTTTGGAAATAAAATGGCTCCACCTGGAAATGTGCGTCCTTCATTCCCCCTCCCTGCATTTTCTGATTCCTGTGGAGACGCGGCTTTCTTTCTTTTTCTCTCTGTTCCCCACATCCTGCCAGATCTTCTGCCCCCTTCATTCTTCAGCTGGCTTTTCATCACCCAGAGGAGGCTTAGTGGCTCCTTGAATAGCATTCATTTCACGTCTGCATCTGTTGCATATTGCTCTGCACGAGGGAAGCCTTTCTTGGACCACCTAGAATATTCCTAAAAGCCACAGGAAAGTTTGGAGACCTTGAGTGCACTTGTTGGGAAAGAGGATTGTAATGCTAGTGAGGTGGGGCTTGAAGCATTTCAGCCAGCAAGTAGCATTGTCACTGAAGGCAAGTCTCAAGTTGACTTTGGCATCATCACTTGAGTTTATTATGTTTAGTTTATATCATAGGAACTTACAAAATAAGATCTTTTCACTAAATCATTTATTTTGGTGCTGGATGGTCAAATACCAGTACATAAATTAAATGTTCCCATTCCAGTGTACTCAATTTGATCTTCAACAAAACCTCTGGTGTGTAGCTATATTTTGCAAGAAGGATCCATAAGTAGTTTCTGTAAGTCTCATTTGGGCTATTTAAGTGTAAACTCTTACTATTCTTTTTCTTGTGATTGTCTTTCTCTTTTTATCCCTGTTTTCCTGTAACCTCATGTTTCCTAATAGATCCCAATTTAAACATCTTTGTTTAAAAGTAAAAGGACTCCATCTGGGAATGTGCTTCTTCATTTCCCCTCATCACAGTGTCCAGCTCCTGTTGGAGACGCTGCCCTGTCTTTCCCTCTGTACCCCGCATCCCCGCCCAAATCTTCTGCCCACTGGCGTTCTCCAGCTGTCTAGAACCCGGAAGACAGAAGACCCAGAAGTGGTCATCACTGATAGCAGTTCCAGTGCCAGCTTTCCCAAACGCAAAAGACCAACCGGCAGTGTACCATAGGATTTTTATTTAGGCACACAGGGATCACCGAGCTGCATCACCCAGCGTGCTATCCTGTGTCATCAGAGAATGTGAGGGTTGGCATCATTTGCACGCGTTTTCTGTGTGAGAAGATCTTCCCCCAGACTGCGCATTGCTCACAGTTCAGGTTCAGGCCCCTCCTCTGAGACGTCCACCTGCTCAGCCAAACTCCCCTGCCTGACCACAGCTCCCCGCTCCACCTCCCCGCAGCCCCGGCCCTCGCCAGCCTGCATTTGCTCTCAACTGTCTGCCCTCTCACACTCTGTCTGAAATCTTACTCATTTAATGATGCTTGGATTCTTTTTCTCTACATTTAAACGTAAGCTCTTTGCTACAGGGACCCTGTCTTGCCATCCCTACTCCCTCAGCACTTAGACTGCAGCCCATAATAGACTTGTGAAAAACAGTGCTTTCGAATAACCAGTCCCACCGAGAAAAATTCAACTTTTAAGAATCATGGTGTGATTTTTCATGTGTGTCTTCTAGAAGTAATTTAAGTTCATGTCAAATATAGTTACAGCTACTAAATATTTCCAAGCAAAATTAGATTTTAAATAATTTATGCCCTGTTTTTAACTGCCAAATTTTAAAGTCAAAAATAGCTTTTGAATGAAGATTATTTTTCCTCCCAAAATGCACCTGTTCTTCATTTTTCTTGATAGATATTAACATTTTTTGCTGTGGTGAATAAACTGTTGCAGACTGCCCTCAAAAAGATGACCCAATACAAGTATTTCACAGAAGTCAGCTATAAATATTTGAGAATTTTTTAATGAAACAAATTCTGTAGCTTTTAAGACATGGCCTTCAATTCTTTGTTTTCATTATTGTTATTTTAGTAGAGAAACAAATGCTATGGTCTTTATTCCAGTTGAATTCACAAAGTCAAGAAATAAAGGCCTGGGCATGGTAGCACGGACTTGTAATCCTAGCACTTAGGAGGCTGAAGAAGGAAGCTCATGAGTGGAAGGCCAGCCTGGACTATTTAGCAAGACCCTGTCATAAATAGTTGCACACAGATAAGTAACCTTGGTTACAGGTCAAAGTTGTTTTAAGTAAGCATGCTACCTTAAGATAATGGCTTGCTAAGCTAAGCAGCACCTTTCCCACGAACTTCATTTCCACCACGCCCATAGACAGGCCTCCTGGACAAAGCCAGGGCCTCAATTTGTGTTCTAAACAAAATCATTGGTGCACCCAAGAGTTTGCTGCAGTGTTTCCCCTCACCCCTATACCTTTGAAGGTCACCTCTACTCACTGGTTCCTCATCATTATAAATACTGTCAAGTCTGTACTGTCTGGAAGAAACCCCTTTTTGCCCTTTACCTCTATTTTTTTATCTGTTCTGGTTGATATAAAACATTATAAGATTCTACTTCAGACAGTCTAATTTCCTCACACCAAGAGATACTTTAAAAGTATACGTCCTTGGTATTGTTTGGGTTCTCTGTTGCTGAGTAATGAAATACTCTGAAATTCATAGAAAATAGTCATTTGATATCTCAGGATTCTGGGCACACGGCTTAGCTTGGTGGGCAGTCTGCTAACTATGGTATTCAGTGGAGCTGCCAGTCTCAGAGTTGCACCACTTAGAACATCCAGGAGGACTCGGCAGGCCAGTTTTGCTGGCTATGGGCTGAGCACCTGTGTTCTCTGCACGTGGCTTTTCCTCCTGACTTGTAGTGTGTGTGTGTGTGTGTGTGTGTGTGTGGCTACTGGGAATCAACCTCAGGACTTTGCATTTGCAAGGCAGGCACTGCACCGCTGAACTATACCCCTGGCTTCCTGAATTGGAATTTTAAGAGCATGTCATCTGGGTATCGTGACAGGGCCTTCCGAGTGTGCAAAAGGTGAAAGCATTGTATCTAAGGCAGATTTGGACACTACCCAGCATCACTTCCACCACACTGTTCAAACAAATCACTGAACGAGCCCAGTTTCAAAGGGAAAGAAGCAAACACAACCCTAAAGAAAGCAGTGACTGAGAGCTATCGCTATTTTAATGTACCACAGCTCTTGCCAGAAGAGAACTTGCATTTAGGTCAGTCATTGGTTAGAACAAAAATTTAATTTTCTTTATGGCTGATGATTTGGAGACTTTCTTACAAATTATTTCTGGCCCTATACATTCCTAATCTTAGTTTTCCTCTACCTGCTTCAAATTTCTAGTACTGGGTGGCAAAGAATAAGTTTATATTGCAGTGCATCTGACTTAGACCTCAGTGGGGTGTATGAGCTGGTATTCCCCGAAACTCTCTCCACTCACTGAGCCAGCAGTAATTTGAGGGAAGAAGGTACAGATCACATAAATATATATCATTAAATCAATGCTGAACATATTCCTAGTTCATTTCCCTCAGTAGGATCCCCAAAATGCCTGCAGCCAACCAAACCATCTGACATGTGAGGAATCATGAGCTGAGGAAAAGCTAGAGTTGGAAGAGAAAGAAAAACCAGATGCAGGTAAAAGGTGTTTTGATCTTTGTATATTTTTTAAAAAATCAGTAACATTTTCTTGCCTTTTCAAGGAGCTAGGGTCAGAGCCAGGGTCTCATGCATGCAGAGCAGGCATTTCCCCACAAACTATGTATAACCCCACAACCACCCCTGCCACACCATAATCTTGCACACCATAAAAGGGTCACTTCAGTTCCTGGATAAAAGCCCATGCAAAAGAGAGGCCTAAAATGCAAATGGATTTTTTTGGTATTTGTTTTTGTTTTTGAGACAAAGTCTCTGTGTAGTTCAGGTTGGCCTTGAACTCACTACATAGCTCAGGTTGGCCTCAAACTTGCAACAATCCTTCTTCCTCAGCCTCCCAAGTTTTGTAACTGTTCCCTCTTGAAGGTGATTAGGAGTTGTTACTCTGGTCTCGCACTGCACTTGACCCATGGTATGGACATTGCCTGCTGAAGGGTCTGCCTCCATGCAAAACCAGGATCCTTGATATCGTAATGTTAACTTCACCTAAGTGACTCCTGGGCCTGACAGGTAACCAGCCAGCACTTGACAGTCTTTGCTGAACAACTGGGTACATTATTTTTCTTATGAATACACAATAAAGGTATAGTTTTCTTTTGGTGGTATGCAAAATTATGCGTGATAGTATTAGATATTTTTTCTTATTGATGGTCTTTAAAATTTCTGCCCCACCCCATCCCGTTTTCTATGTACTACTGCAGAGTTCACGGCTCTGGTCAGCAGAGGGCGCGCGAGTCGATGGCACCTGCCGTCCCCTGACTGCTATTGTGGTTCACGGAGATTTCTAAAAAAGAAAAGGTTTCCTTGCAGCTTTCTTTTTCTTTTACCTCGTATAAAAGGTGAACAAAAGGCCAGTCGTGCTTCATCGCAAAACAAATTACATGGGGGTTTTATTTATGCTTTCAGAAACAGACCTGCCCTCCAACCAGGAGAAGCTCACCACTCGGCTCCGTGGCCCAGAGGAAGCTGCTCCAAGCAAACTCTGGGACACTAACCAGTCCAGCTCTGCCAAAGTCCATCTCACTGCATCTGGTGACTCTCACTGGTGACCTGCGTTTACTGCTCCACCTTGCTTCCTTCCTAGTAGGTTACAGCCAAAGCAAAGAAGGAGCACAGGCCAGCTAGAAAAATATCAGTTTTAGTGGCTAATCTGGCTTGGCTCTGCTCACCTGGCGGTCCAGGCAGAAAGTGAAAACACCACCAGTGATTCAGCCTTCATTTCATGAGGGAAGATGCCTTCCAGCTTCTTAGGTGATGAATTTTCCCTAACCCTGAATTCTAACAGAAAATTCCTACATGTGACAGTGAATAATGTCTTCAATTATAGTAAAACCAATAGAACAGAAACTGTCACATTCTTGGTTATTTAATGAACCTGAGTGCAGAGGATGCACCTTTAAACCTCGCTGTATCTATACATTCAGTCTATGAAAGGAATAATGCTTGTTTTATTGTTTGCCTGGAAGACTTCAAAATAAAGCTAAATAAGGACATTTTTTAGAGTTCTGAGTTAAACAAATGTTAGATAATATTAAAAATGTTCCTCCAGGGGTAGTGATAATAAAGTGATCTACTTTTGTTTTTTGTATTTGTGCTAAGGGGAAGAAAAGAGACATAAGCATATAGAAAAATTGTTAAAGGTTATATAAAAACTTTTTAAACTGGGTACCTCTGGGGAATGATAAGAAAAGATCCTAGAAAAGAAAGATTTAATCTTTCCTCATACAGTTTTCTCCACTCTGAAATATTTTTATAATTCCTATGTATTATTTAATATTTTAAATGTGAAAGAAAAAGCAGTTTATCCATATAGAATATACATGGTAAAATATCTGCAAAATGGCTCAAAATAGTTTAATTTTATTTTAGTTATGATATAATTCATCTCTTGTAAGAAGCATTCACTGAAGCTAAAGTCAAGAGGGGGGTTATTATAAGGATACCACTAGAAATTTCCTGGACACCAATATCAAAAATGAAGAGAAGCCTTCCTTAGGAGAATCTGGCACAGAAAATTCAAGAACCCATGGCATGTCTTTAGTCTCACTCTATAACTAGTTGCTGCTTCTTTCTTTTTATCTCCTCAAATAATGGTTTTCTTTTTATCTCCAACATACTGGTTTTCTTGGCTCGCTTTAACACAGCTACCAGTTTTGAGCAGGGTTAAAGTATAGCCTACGAGCTGTCTATTAAGTATGTTTCTCTGGTCTGCACATGAATCACCTAAGAATCAACTGAGGATGTTAAAGTGTGGATTCTAATTTGGTAGCTCAACGTGATCCAGAGCTTTAACTGTACATTGAGCTTCCAGGTGACTCCCTGCTGCTGCTGGTCAGCAGACACAGGAGAGTAGGAAGGTCCACTGTGCTCTCCTTCTCATGTTCTCCCCCTCGCTGTTTTCTTTCCCTTTCTTCTCCCCTCTCCTCCTCTCTTCTCTATTCTCCTCCCCTCTGTTCTTTTCTTTCTTCTCCCTCTTCTTCCTCCCTTCTTCCCCTCTTCTCTTCTCTCTCTCTTTCTCTCTCTCTTCCTCACAAGTTCTCACTGTGTAGTCCATGCTGCCCTCAAACTCACATTCCTCCCCCTCAGCCCATTTCTGAAACAGGGAATGTGATTGATTGGTCACCAGCCAATGACATGAGTTGGATGCAGTCTGGGTAATTTTGGATGTGACCTGTGTTATTTGTATCACGTGCCCACTTAGCCAGAGCTATGGATGGGACTAGCGCCTCTAAGAAAAGGTGTGTGAGTGGCCAGGCATGTAAAAACGTGGTTCTACCTCCATCTGCATCCACAGTTTCCATAACATGAACCAACCATATATACCAGAAAACCCTTTCTTCCTGTTCTGACAACCCAACATTCAGTCCAAAATTACCCCAGCTGAGGTCGAATTCACACCTCAAGTGGTGAACGATCTTGCTGCAGCTTTGTGGTTTCTCACCATCCTAAGCTGATGGAGTAATTAGAGATCCTCAAACGTGAGATGCTGCCTCAGAGATGCTCAGGAATCCAGCAAATCTTGTGTGGGCCTGGGCATCTGACTCTGAAGAAGCCCTATGTTTTATTCTGATGCATGAATCCATGCCTGGTTGAGAACCACTGAGTCAAAAAAAAAAAAAAAAATCCTCTGTATGGGTTAGAGGCTTGAAGTGTGGAAGGCAAAGATACTTACATCAGAATACTTCTGTGGCCATGTGTGTCAGTGAGTTTTAGCCATTAGTGTACATTAAAATTCTCTGGAATGCTGGCTAAAGTGAAGACAGTAGCCTCAATCCTAAAGTAGGTCAAGGACAGAACTCAAAATTCATTACCATTTTAAGAAGTTTTCAACTGTGATGGTTCCGCTGCTAGCCCTGAAAATATTGTGAGGAGAGCTCTGTGTCATGTGATACTACTACTGACGATATCCCATCTCCTGGGCAGGACTGAAAAGCTGTATGTCAATATTTAGCAAATAATTTAGAGCTATAACAATGTCACACAGTAGTATACAAATTATTCACAGAAGTGAGTGTTTTCCATCCTGGCTTTTGCTAAGTTTTAAGGATTTATGATAGAAAAACACTCATGGGTGTGTTACATTCTCTCTACACATGTGGCATATCAGTCAGGTCCTGCCAGGAGAGAGATGGCAAATACAAAGTGATTTATATGAGGAACATTTAACAAGAGGGCTCTTGAGAAGATGTGAGCAGGGTTTAAGAAACCAGCAAGAGACAGGGCAGTCCTTTAGACACAGTAGCAGTGGGGAGCTGTCATCTAATATAGGACCAGCGAGACAGGAGGGGGTAACTCTGAGAGATGATGATGTGAGGTGGAAGCTTGGCATCAGCTGTATCCTCTTCACGGGGTGTATAAAGCACTAACATCAAATGTCTATCTTCTACTGCTCTCTACTCTCCTGCCTGTGCTCCCCCATTCAGAGCTGGAACTGAGAGAACCCTTTACAGATTTCCATATCCGACTGTGCACCCCCAGCCGGGTAGAGAGCTGGCGAGTGGCTCTGTAGGGCAAAGGGAAGACAGCCCAACCCCTAGTACTTTGCAGCCTGGGGTAGAACAGTACAGAACTGTGTCCATTTAACACAAAATATAGCTCTTTGTGCTAAGTGAAGTAACTGCACTTAAAGAAATGGAAGTGATGTGTAATTCTGGATGGCACTCTGTGGAAATCACAATCGTACTCCCATTATATCTATGTCCAGTGGTTGGTTACCCTGGTTCAAGTTCATAAGCTCAATAACTAAAACTACACGACAAACCTACTCTTTTAAATATGAATTATAGTAATATTTCCTGCCTACTTCTGAGCACTAATTTTGACTTTTAGAGGGCCACACAGAATCTCGTAAGCTATAATTGAAACATTAATATAGATGAAGACTTTCTGTGGATTGTCAGTCTATTAATCAACCAAGAAAAAAGTTGTTTTACTTCTATGGCCAGTGAAGACTGTCCAAGGAGAGAAAGGACATAAACATACATGATACAATCAGCAAGGTTTTGGAACTCAAAATACCTCCTTCCCTGCTGTCTGTCACTCCAGCATGTACCCATGAGTTCAGTTAGTACTGCTGCACCCTGGTTAATGCCTCACACAGTGCCTGTGCCTGAGCGATCCAACAGTAAGCAAGATGCAGTCCATGCCCTCCAGGAGCTTACAGTGTGTAAGAACGTGGAGAACGGAAAAGCAAATGATAATCATTTAGTTATGAAAATCACTACAACTGCTTGCCACAATTTTTGGCTTAGCAAAGATTGTTTAAAAAAGAGATTTTCTAGATCAGTTTTAGATTCTCAGCAGTACTAGGCAGAAAACACAGAGATTACTCCAGCACTCCCTCCCCACTACTGCTCTGTCTCCCAGTACCAACATTTCCTACTAGCATGATACATTGATGATGAACCTATGTTAATGCATCATTATCACCCGAAGTCTAGAGGTCATATAAGGTTTTGCTCATGGTGCTGCACATTCTGCAGGTTTGGACAGATGTACAGTGACCCGGAGCCACCATTATAGTATTGGACAGAATAGTCTCACCACCCTAGAAAGTCCTCTGTGCCCTGGGTACTCATTCCTCACTTCCCATAACCCTTGGCAACCATCTATGTCTTTAACCCTTTCCATACTTTTTCCCTGTTCCAAAATTGCATATACCTAGAGTCATGCACAATGTAAGTTTTTTAGGTAAGTTTCCTCCATGGCTTTTCATCACTGGATAGGCATGGGGTGAGGGCCCCATAGCAGGGTCTCTTTAGAGGTTGTACTCCTCAGGGTCACCCACACAGAGCTGCCAGAAGTTTTACCAAGTAGGACCGTTCAGGTTTCCCTGCTCTGACATTCATTCTGGTGCAGACAGCTACTCGTGGGCTCTTCTCAGGCCAGCTGAGATTCTCTGTTTGCTTGTTGGCTTCTCTCATTTTGAGGGCAACAAAATACCTGTGTCATCACTTCTTTCATGGTCTTTAAGTTTATTTTAGGATGCAGTGACAACTTCTAAACTTGCTACATGCCAGACCAGAACTGCAAGTCCTCTTCGACTTTCTTTTTGGTTTTTTGAAGTGGTTCTGGAAAATGAAAAGGGGTCTCGTACAGTAATGAGCCAAGAGTTTTACCACTGAGCTGCAGCCTGCATCTTTTTAAACTTCATTTTGAAACTGAGCCTTGCTACGATGTCCAGGCTTGCCTTAGCATTATGATCCTCCTGTATTGGAAACCCAAATATTGTTCGGTCACCCAAGTATTGTAATCTTTTTTTCTAGCTTTCCTCACAATCCAAAAAGTTGTATTTGTAATCCCAATGAGACGTTATTAGAATCCTCGCTGATCAATTCCAATCTACCACCAGCAGTGCAATCCACAGCGAGAGTAAAAACATAAAAGCAAAGAGTATTCCAAGTTAAGGGCAGCCAAGGGATCCTAAGTCCATTTCCCGTGAGGACATGTGGACAAAGGCCTCCATCTTAGGCCTCTCCCGCACTTATTGTCTTGTGAAGAAAGGGAGGGGTCGCTCAGGGATGAGTGACAGTGAGGATGGCGGGGATTACTGAGTAACTTGAGCTGGCTGGCCAGGTGCAAGAATGGCGTCTCTGTAATTTGCACAGATAAAGACGTGGAGAAGAATCAATTTACATAACCTGGTTAAGGGAACGGTAGAATTGTTTTGGGGGGCTATTGATTCAGTTTTGGATATGCAAACTCTTGTGCCCTGGGGAGTCTCAGCCTCTTACCTTGAGGCTCCTTCTCAGTTGACATTCCCCGAGCAAATTGCTCTGCTTCTCGCCAGCTCCATCCTGTAATGTGGAGAGCACCATGTGAGGAAACAGGACTGTCTGATGGCTAGACTTTGCACACTAACACCTCGGCTAGCCTTATTTGCAATGCTTAGAGCCAGTTGAAGAGACAAGGAAATACTCTAGGCAGCCTTTCACATATCAGTATAAGGAAATGAGTCCCCAAGTAATCAAAGTCACAGCAATTGTTTTGGATTTGCAGGGGGTCACTGGAGTTGTCTCTCACATCTGTGATGGCTGCAGGTTAGCACCTGGGCTAGCCTTGTTTGCCATGCTCAGAGTTAACTGAAGAGAAGGAAATACCCCAGCCACCTTTTTATATATCAGGATAAGGACACGAGTCTCCAAATATTCAAAGTCATAGCAATTGTTTTGGATTCAAAGGGAGTCACTGGAATTGCTTCCCACACTCCTGCTTCTGCCTCCTGAGATTAAAGGCATTCACTGCTGTACCTGGCCTACCAAAGCCTTTTCTCTTTTCTTGTTTTAGCAGATGTTATTGCTGGCAGTTTAGAAGTACTTTTTATTTCCCTGATCTTACAGACAAGTAATTGACACTTAGAAAAGTAAATTACTGGCTCATGATTGGTGGAGATGGAACTAAACACAAGTCATAGATGTGTCCGCCTATGCAAAGTCCTGCTCTAAGCTGCCATCTTAGTTTAAAAGCCATATCCACACAAGGGGTAAAATATTAACTTATTAACTTTAGAATGTAAATCACTTTTAAATTTTGACATGAGTAAATCAGTTTTAAACTTTGACAAGAGAAAAAGGATATGTGTAATGGAAGTTGGCCTGAAAATGAGGAAAATAGTATAAAACTAGGAGACCCCAGTTCACCACCAGACAGCATTCACCGCTTTGTGATCTAGTCAGATCCAGCCCCATCGCCTGCATGTGTTCCGGTGCTGCTTCCCTCAAGATTTCCTTCGAGGGCTGAGTTGATGGCCAGGTCAGTTATGGTCAAGCTTGGGATATTGTTCCAGGTTTGCTGAAAGGGAGAAATAACAAGATAACGCCATAAACATTGTTCTATCCTCCTGCCTGGGGAGTATGTGTTCTCTTCATTGGGGCCATAATAAATTTGTGCCCCAAACAGCACATGAAGTTCTATGTAGCCAAATGAAAATGCCCTTTAATGTCTCAACCTTATGATTTATTTCAGTCCTCAAAGTGGCATGACCTAATAGAGAAAGAGTACTGTAAACAGGAGAGAACACTTTGTTGCCCATGAATGGAGAGACATGCCCTATTTTGTCCTTGACCTACCCTACCGAGTTTAGTATACCAGAGACACAGCAAAGATTCAACTGTCTCAAAATCAAAGAATATAGCATAAGAAAATGGAGTGTACAGAGTACTAATATCACAGTTTGATTTAGTTTTAACTATTACTTTGAGTTGTAGGTACTTTTAAAAATAACACTAAACACACCTTTAAAATATTACATTTAATCTGCTGTCACTCATCTTCTCTTTGCAAATTGCTTTCTATATTACCTGAAATACTAAGTGCAAAGTAATTTTGGGGAAACAATCCTACATAACTCACAATGCTATATACAGGAAGCACTAGCTATATTTGATATGATGTGTTGAATGCTTATAAATGTGACGGGGACATCACAAATATTTTCCCCAAGGATCTGCAATATTTTGTACTTTTTCAGGAAATTGAGAGGTTTATAAGCTTAATCCATGTTAATATATGTTAGTCTTGCTTCTTCAGAAAAAATCATGGAATTCGTTATTTAAAAAAAGATTTAATATGAGGAATTATGCAATTATAGAGGATGAGAAGTCCCAAGATCTGCAGTTGGCAAGCTGGAGACATAGGAGAGCTGACGGTGTAAGCTTCAGTTCGAGTCTGAGGCTTCAGGCTGAAGAGACTCAGGCTTTCAGGCTCAGAGACTGAAACAGAGTGAGTTTTCTCTTCCTCAGCACTGTATTCAGCAGACCGAGGTGCCCACACACTGTAGAAATCACCTTACTCAATCTGCAGACTCAAATGTTGCTACCATCCAAATCTATCCTGCAAGACACACCCAGAATAGTGGTGAACCACGTTTGGGCTTCTCATGGCCCACTCAAATTTGACACATAAAATTAACTTTTGCAACACAGCTAGAAAGTGGCTGAGACGAGCGCTCTTGAACTCTGAAGTCCTGGTCTTTATCGTATCAAGGAGATGAGTTCTCTGATACTAAGCTCCAGCTGCAAGAGCCGCGCCAAATATTGGGAGTGGGAGAGGTCCAGCTAAATACCCTCCTCACCAAAGATTCGGAGACTATCCCGCTGTTATTTCACCTTCTCTTGGCCCACCGTCAAGTCTCTAGTAACAGTACAGAAATTTCGCTGCACTGCCCTGTGGGCACGGTTCACACAAATTTGTCCAT
Organism: Cavia porcellus; assembly: GCF_034190915.1. Taxonomy (NCBI): domain Eukaryota; kingdom Metazoa; phylum Chordata; class Mammalia; order Rodentia; family Caviidae; genus Cavia; species Cavia porcellus. Next base: position 5,437,313 of record NW_026947500.1, on the reverse strand, counting down.
AGTGTTCCTATGAATTTCAGGAAATAAAATAGGCTCATCACCTATAAAATAAAAGAACATTTAACACTTTTTAATGTAAAATTTTCAAGCATAAAAATTTTCACATTATTTCTTCAGTTTTATTGTGAATAACACAGTGTTCTGATATATATCTACATAGTAAAATTATTATTACAGGTGGACAGATCAGCCTGTCTTCCACTTTCCATGCTTCCTTCCTCTTTACATTTTTATTGTAAGAGCACCTAAAATCTGCTCACCTGGCAAATTTTCCACCAGCAATACGATATAGTCTCTTGCTTACCTGACATCCCCAAGTTTATTCATACACATAACTTTTATAGACTGTGACCTACATCTCCTAAGTTCTTCCTGCTGGCTGAATTATTTTTTAAAAGCCAAGGTTCTTTGACTGCAAATTTCATTTTATTTTTATATTTTTAGTTTGCACATTCAGTTCAAGACTTCTTAATAGATACAAAATGCTTCATAAACTATTTTGAGTATATATCAAATCACATGAAATTTATCTTTTAAGCAAGAAAGAAGAGCATTTATAAATTGAAATGGATATTTCACACAACTTCTAGAATTACATTTTGCATTAGTAATATAATCCACCATGCCATATCCTTTTTTCCAACAATCTCTTTAATCATATCGAGGAACCTCAAACAAATCAGTGAAGTACGATGTTGCCCTGGGCAGGAGCACCCTGACCCACTTGAGAAAGGTTGGTTGTAGATCTGTCACTAGTGGGCTACAGCCTTTCCTCTCTGCCGTTTGACATTCAGGAAATTGTCTATGAGTACCCCGTCTCTTGATCTGTGGAGTCATTTCTATTATATTAATGAGATCAAACTCAAGGACAACAGAACAGAAGTCCTTTTTTTAAAAAAAGTTAATTTTTTTTTTCATAAATGAAATGCAAGTAGGCTCTGCAAGCCATTTACTACATTCAAATATCCAGACCAGGGAAGTACTTCTGCACGTTAGGTCACGTACTCCCAAGCCTGTTTTGTAAATAAATAGCTTAAAATATACGTTTACCTGCCTGCTGCATCATTTACCCATTCATTCATATCTGTTAAGCATGTACTATTTTTCTATGTAGGATAGTCTGAGAGTTCTTAAAACAAGTAACAGAAGGAAATTCAGAGGGAAAACAAGCATCTAAACAACAGAAATGCAAAACTGAGCATTATTTAAATTTTAAAAGGAAAAACAAATGCTTGTCAGAGTATAAAAGACGCTACAATTAAGCAGAGCGTCTGTATAATTAATACGAGAAATGTGGAATTATTTTAGGAGGAGGAAGCAGAGAGGAAGGACTGGAGCCCACTGGTGACAAACATTAGCTTTGAAAGATGGTAAGTGCACCTAGCAAAGGGCAAGCAACAGCACCAGTATGCCCACTGGAAAAGTCACTGAGCAGCTGAGTTTGGTTGCCAGGAAGAACATGGAGGGCTGGGGTGGCCTGATGGGGTCACCTAGATCAGAGGAGAAATCAGACAGGCCATGCAGGGATTAAAGCTTAGACTCAACCAGACAGGAACAGCCTGTGTATATTGAGGTGGCAGGGCAGGCTCTGAAGGGCTGTGAAGCACAAGGCCTCTGCCCTGTCCAGCCTTCTCCGTGTCTTCTAAGGCTCATTTCCCTCCTCTGGGCATCTGTGACCATAAGCACAGAGGGAAGTACTGCCATTCCCCCTTCATGGAGTGGCCGCCATTTGGCCGCCACAGCTAGACAATGGAGAGTTTCAGTGGTTATATTAATAATGCAGATTGCCAGAGGAGTTGGTAAAGCTATGCTATTCAGATTTTGAGAGCTCAGGACGAGTAAAATATCCTCCAAAATTCTAAGTAATTTTGCTAGACCCAGAGAAACATTTAACAAATACAAATTAATCACATATCACAGCAATGGTGATAAAATGACTTCATTTTATGACTTTTTTTATATAGATGCTATTATCTTCCCTAGTTCAAAAGAACTTGCACAGTAAGAAGATAACTTTGTTGCTTGAAATAGTGGAGCAGAAAACAGGAGAGCTTTGTCTATGAACTCAAGCAGTCACACTTAAATGCTTCACATTGGGCTTTCTAATAAAGCAAAATGAAAATGCTTTTGCAAAAAAAAAATCTTCTGCTTTTGCAGTCTTGGGGCTTGAATCCAGGGCCTTATACACCCACGTGGTTTTAATAAGAGAAATATATATACTTTCCATATTGATTTACTCCACAAAATATTAGCCCAGAGAGACATAAGTTAAAATTTTTCTTTTAATGAAAAATTACACAAAAAGAAAAAATATTAATATTAATATTGTAAATCAATGCATTTAAATTAGATACTTTTTAGCTTTACCACATAACCCTAAAATACTATTCATATATTATTTCTAATTTTAAATGAAGACTCATCGTAGAAAACTGGAAAAATACTGAAAAGCATAAAGGTGACAATAAAAGTGATTCACAACCCCATTATTAACATTTTGTGAAGTGCTTATCTAGCCTTTTTAAAATTAAGATATCATATTTTCATGCTAGTAAAATATGCTATACTGTTAAGAATTATAAATGTTTGCTTTCAAAATTACAGTAACAGAATTCCTTAGCAATGGAATTGTCACTCACTGCTAGTTTTCTTTATTATATATATAAATAATATAAAATGTATATTATATAATCACATATGACCATTAAAATAAATATAATTTATATATAATTTACATTCAACATATAAATCTTAAAGATATTGCTATGAAATACGTGCAGTACCCCAGAATGCTCACTTGTGTCACCTGTCAGTCAATACCACCTAACTTACGTGTGTTGGTTATTTTTTTCTCATTGCTCAAGCAAAATACTTGACACTCAAAATTAAAGGAGGAAAGGTTTCTTTAACTCACAGTTTGTCTATATTTGACTGGCTCCAAGGCAGAGTGGCACATGGCAGAGGGCAACAGTTTATTGAGGCAGAAAACAGCAAAAGGAACAAGAGAAAAAAAGCTAGGAGCATGGAGAGAAGATTCTTTCTGTCTCTTATACTGTATGTAGGCTACCCGCTCTAGGGTGCAAGTAGCACTGACATCCATAATCCAGCACCGGACTATGAATCAATCAAAAAAATCTAGAAGTCCACCCCATGATTGCATGAGGTTTTGGGGGGACATCCAGACACAAATCATGACATTTGCCCCTGGCACCCCAAAGACTCATGCACACCCTTTATGCAAAAAGCATTTGGTTCATCTGCAAGAGTTGCCAGAATTCTAACAGTTTCAGCATTGCTGACAAGTCCAAGTCCCAAGTTTCCTCTAAGATGTAGGGCAGTCTCTTAACTGTGATCCCTGAATAGGTGAAAAAAAATCTAAATACTTCCAACATTCTTCTCTCTTGGCTATAGGGTACATGGATTACTGAGCACTCTGAACATATTCTGAGGAACAAATCTCTATGTTGCCACAGTCCTGGAACCTGGTACAACCTCCATTCTGGAACATGGTGCTCTATGGCTTTCTCCTCAAAACAAAGTCTTTCACTTTTGCAATTTTGAGGCTTCAAAGGCTGGAGACTTTCTGCTTCTTGTGATGCCCCATGCCATCTTTATAATCTTCAGTTCCTTCTCAGTAATCAAGATTTCCTCAGTTCTATTTCTGCAATTCAAAACTTTATTGGCTCTTCCTTTCTAGCCAAAGGCAGAATGGAACATTTTAAAACATTCTGGTTGGCTCCTTGCTCTTGATTCTCAACATAGATCTGGATAAAAGCACCCAACTGTAGTCATGCCATGGCCTGAACATTAGACTGCCTTGAAATTCCCTCTGCCAGATGAATTAGCCTTCTATCCTTAATCTCAGCCATAGGCAAAGTCTCTTGAAATTCCCTCTGCAGGTTAATTAGTCTGATACCTTTAATCTCAGCCTCAGGCAAAGTCTCTGGATAAGCAAAATGCAGACAAACTTTCTGCCAAGCCATAACGCACATCATCTGGAATCCAGCAATCAGTGCAGTCCTTCTTCCCAACAGAAACCTCCCGAACCTGGTCTTTACCAGCAGATTTCTATCAGCCCTCCTCGTTCTGACCAGAATCTTCCATACTGAGCAGGCTGAGGTGTTTCAGCTCTAGTTTTTCATCTCCAAACATTTTCAAATTCTTCCCACAAGTCATTCTCAAAGGCTCTTCGACTACATGGTCAAGTATAGTCAACAACAGTGAAGCTGCTTCTCTAGTACCAAATTCTGTGTTGGTTACTTTTTTTCTCTTTTCTGGGACAAAATACCTGACACTCAAAGTTAAAGGAGGAAAAGATCATTTAGCTCATAGTTTGTGGATATTTTAGTCTATACTTGGTTGACTGCAAGTCAGAGTGGCACGTGGCAGAGGGCAACAGTTTATGGAGGCAGAAAACAGCAAAAGGAACAAGAATAAAAAGAGAGGAGCATAGAAAGAAGACTCTTTCTGTCCCTCATATTGTATGTGGCCCCCCACCCTAGGGTGGATGTAGCACTCACAGTCATAATCCCAGCATTGGGCCAGGAATCAATCAGAGATTTTTGAAGCCTACCCCCATCACTGCATGAGCCTTTGGGGGGACATCCAGACACAAACCATAACACGAAGATAATTGTTATTCTCATCTCTGTTACTATTGATTAGTTTTGTCTTGTTTTGAACATCTTCTAAATTATGGCATCTTCTAAATATGATGTGTGTGTCTGGTTTCTTTACAACACTGATACATACCTCAGTAGTTTGTTCATTTCTGTTTCTATGTAGTATTCTATTGTATAAATATAATACAATTTATCTATCCATTCTACTAATAATTGTTCCTAGTTTGGGGCCATAATTAATAAAGAAGTCATGAACACTCATATTTCTGTATTTTGGGGTGATGTAAACATCTATAGTTCTTCTCCTTTATCCACAGAGGTGTGTTCCAAGACCCTAGTAAATATTCAGCTGTGTATATCTGTGACATAAGTCAACTTCAAGGAAGAGAAGTTCAACTTGGCCCAAAGTTTTAGAAGTTTCAGTCATAGTCAGCTTTTTTAGGCCTGTGGCAAGGCAGAGCCACCATGGTGGAAAGGCAGGATGGAGGAGAGCAGCTCACCTCACAGCTGTCAGGAAACAGAGTAAGAGGGAACAAAGAGGAAGGAAAGGAGCTGGACCCCAGATAGAGTCTCCAAGTTCACACATCTGTTACCCACTTTTCCCCTAAGTTTCTAATAACTCTTAATAATGATATCAAATTACCCTCTCATCAGTGAATGGATGATGTTAGAGTCCTTGAGATCCAGTTGTCTCTGGAAACATTGCACACACACCCAAGAAGTGTGCTTGACTAATTTCCTAGAAATTTCTCAATCTATTCAAGTTAACAATCGAGGTTAATCATCACACTCCCAGTGGCTGCCTGAAACTGCCAATGGTATGTAACTTTATATGTTCTCTGTTGTCTCCTATACATGCATTCCTGTGATAAAGTTTAGTTCATGAATTATGCATTTAACTAATTAGCAAGAATAAAACACAATAATCACAACAATTTGCTGTAATAAAAGCTGTATGAACATGGTGTCTCTCAAAATGTGGTGTTCCTCATTGCATTGTGGTATTATTTTCAGAATGCAGTTGACTGTGGTTAATTGAAACCATAGAAATGATAAAGGAAAACAATATTATTTCTGTTGGTTATATACTCAGTATTAGAATTTCTGTCATGCAGTATATATACATTTAGATTTAGTAGATAACATCGCAGATTTCCAAAGCAGATTTATAATTTATACTCCTCAAGCAATTTATGAGTTCCAGTGTAGCACATCTTCACCAACACATGCATTTTTTTTATACCTTTTGAGTTTAATCATCTGACAAAATTCAGGTATAGCAGTATCTCATTGAAGATTTTATTTTCATTTTTACACAGGAAGCCACAACCAGGGAAGGGGGCCAGGCTGGCTATTTTATAACCATCTCCTGAGAATTAAATCAGATGTTCCAAGAGAATTACTTAGTCCCTTCCAAGGGCACCACTCCCAGTGACCTATGGGCCTCCTGTTATCAATAGCACATGAGAAACTACCTGGACATATAGGTTTTTGTGTGAGCAAAAGGCTGCATGTATTTTGTCTGGCTGCAGACAGCCTGAAGTCGTGAATGATTTCAGCAGCTGGCCAGAGGAGAAGTTAAGTTTTTATAGGGTTTGGAAATGTGGTTATAATCTCAAAGAATCTGGGTAGAATATTTGGGGTCAGTGTTCCCAGGATGGTTAAAGCAGGTATGTAGATAATACTGGACTTTCCAGCATCAGGGAGATTGAATGTCTTGTCCTAAATTTTCTTTGCATTCATCTGTTCTGTTTACTGGGGGCAGCATGGCTCTTTAGTGGCTTTCTGTTGTTTGTGGCGGGTGACATGCTTGCTAGGAGAGTTTCTCTCAGGTTAGACATGAAATTCCCGGTTTTTTATTACATACAGAGAAGGGCAGAAAGTGTACAATGTTTCTTTTCTTTTCTTTTTTGTCTTTTTTTCGTTTTTATCGGTACCAGGGATCGAACTCACGACTGCCTGCTTGCAAGGCAGGTGCTTATGCCGCTGAGCTAAATCCCCAGCCCCAATTGTACAATGTTTCTTACGGCTAATTTGTTTATGACAAGTGGGGAAGCATGAACAGCCTAATTGGGAGAGAAGTATTGGGGAAGGAAGTTATGTTGAGGCATATTGGGGGTGGTATGTGAGCTTAGTAAGGACTCAGATCTAGGGAGGTTCTGGGATAGCCTTACAAGTAGCCATAGAAATGGAAATATAGAGCCAGCAATTTCTGGCTAAGGAAGGATTAGATCAGTTTAGCAAGGAATGATTTAACTGCTTGTCTTGGAGAGATAATTAGAGATTGTTTAGAGAAGCTGTGGGGAAGGAACCATGGATTATGGTGAAAAGAAGAAGAAGGATCACTGTACCAAAGGGCATAGAGAAGGAAAGATGAAGGGCCTAAATAGGACAAAAATGAATGTGAGCATAAGAAATGATTTTGTCCCTGAGGCAAAAAACAATTGATTTGGAATCCCAGCAGAATGGAGAGTACAACCCATAGGAAAATGTATAATAGAAAAGGAGGGTGTTTAAAGTTCTCTCTATCAATCATTGAACAAGAGAAAGATGAGAAGATGCTCTCCTCTAGGAAGAAGCTGTACAGAGTGCCTTGAAAAGGAGATCCATCCAGATAAAGAAGGACTCAATGTGGAGGCTCCAGGGTGACACCAAGCAGACTGAGCACAGGAAGAAGTGAGCAGCAGGAGGGGTAAGGCAAGGTGTGTGTCTTCTGGAATTTGGATCAGGCCTGAGGGAAGTAGGAGATCATTTGCAATTCCAACAAGGAGGACAGGTCAAGCAAATTGTTGTTGGAGACCAGTACGAGTAGCTCTGAGCAGGATTTAAATTTTACTAGTTGGCTTTCTATGTTTATCTGTGAGTCTGTCCTAGGTCTAGGCCCCTTGCCTGTCAATGGGAGCTGATTTATAGTAAGTGAACCTCTATGAATCACTGGTCCTGGCTGAGGCCTGTAGTGGCCTGTGAGGCCAGAGATACCTCAAAGGGCAAGATAAGGCCACAGCTGAAGACACTTTGGCTGCAATACTAATTAAGTAAATAGAGACTGCAGCTGAAGGAATTCACTCCTGCAGTCTCAATCCTACCATAAATGTCATCTGGAAGATAAGATGGTTCTCCTAAATTGGCATAATTTACTACTTGGAGAAGTCTTTGAAATGACTCCCAAGGTCCTGCTCATTTCCCATGTTTTTCTCAGTTTCCCCACCTTTTGTCCTTGGTCCTAATAAAAGTGGGCTGGTCCAGAGAAGTCTTTGTCTCAGCCCTCAGACTCTCGAGCCCATCTAAAGGGTTTTGACCCTCCTGGAGCCCTAAAATCATATGATTTGTTTCAATTTATTTAAACCTCTGCCATACACTCATTTGGGAGATCGGGGATCTAGGTCAGGACCCCGTAAATTGTCAGCAGGATACAGTTTTGTCCTGGATCAGCAAACCCACTGCAGAGGGTCTTGCAGATGAAAAGTCACTGGGTACTATAGATGACTTAGAAAGGTCCTGTCCACTTAGGCTATAGGAACTGGGGTGCTAAATCTTCAATCAAAACCAGTTTGTCAGCCAGGTATTCCTCATAAAGGTGAGAATCAAGCGAAGGTTAGCAGCATATCTTATTGCTTTTGGGGCTTGATGCAGAAATGGGAGATAATCTCCAATGGAACGGCAGAGCAGTGGTCATCTGCATACTGCACAAGGTGAGAGCAGGGATGAAAGGAAAGTAAATCATGTGCAAGGGCCTGACCAAAGCAGTGGGGGCTGCCCTGGAAACCCTGAAGCAAGACCACCCAGGTTCACTGCTAGGATTACTGAGTGTCAGCGGTGTGTCCAGGTGAAGAAGAGATGCTGTGGGAAGAGTCAGGCGAATAATGGAAAAGGATAGACTTGCCCTCCACTGTAAGAGTTACCTGGAGTTCAGCATCCAAGATGGTCCAGGGGGCCTCCAAGGCCTCTGGGTGGCATTGGTCTTTGGTTGCCAGGCCAAGAAGGTCTGGGAAGGAGTCGGTCACAGGTTATGAGCCAGCAGCAGCTGAAGCAACTTCCAGTAGCTAATGTGACTTCCAGCGGGGCACCCCCAATGGACAAGGCTGCACATGTTCCTTAGCCCAGTGACCATTCTGGCAGCATTTGAAGCGAGTTCCTGGAAGTGTGCCATGAGTTGGGGACTCTCTTGATCCCTTTGTGGTCAGCTTGGTGATTGAATTTGGGGGATGTCTTATGGCAGAGATAATATCTGCAGCTCAGAAATGCACTGCTTTCAACCGTTTTCATCTCTGTTGTTGTGACCCTTAAAAAGCAAATCCATTTTTTCCTGCTGTGAGGTTTGAAGGCCAGTCTCCAGTTTCTGTGGAGTGTTTTTGTTTGTTCATTTTACAATTGTCTGGTGCTTATTTGTTAGTAAAATACATCTTTAGGATACGTCATCCCTCTGGCTGTTCTTGGTCTAATGCTATGAATTGCCTGAGGGCAGTGGCCAGGTGAGCCATAAACTGGGCTAGAATTTTATCCCTGTTCCTGTTTGGAGTGGATTCTTTGAGTTTATCAAAAGTATCTTAATTACGTTTGAGCTTTTAATAACTGCATTAAGGGTCACCCTGTAAAGTCCCTCTACAAGGCAGAGGCCATTCAATCATTTTTAATCTTATTTTATTTTTTATTTTTTTGGTACCAAGGATCAAACTCATGACCTCACATTTTTCAGGCAGGCGCTGTGCTGCTGAGCTGCACCCCAGCCTGGGACTATTCAATCTTGTTTGGCTGTATCTCGGGTTCCTACCTGATAGTCCTATTTGGGTTCTCCAGGGGAATAGCTGCAGTGCCCTCAGGAAGGTCAGGCTGAAGATATGTAGACTGGGCCAGGGAGATGAACTCATTACTGTTTATCTGGGGAAAGAATGGAGCTAAGGATAACACTGAAATCTGCCCAGGTGAGATTATATGATTGAGCCAGTAAGTGGAATCGTGCATTTACTAAGTGGGATAGAGGAGAAGCAGCACAGTTGCTGACTAATTTGGGAGAGGTCTGTGAAAGAGAAGGGAATATGAGCCCTAAGTATTCCCTCCCCCCTGGGAACTGAGGGTCAGGGGCAAGGGCTGAGGGACCAAACCATAACCCAGACCAGTTATGAGGTACAGTGGAGTCGGGCCCAGCATACGCAGGGGAGAATGGGGACAGCATGTGGGGACAGCCCCTGGTCAGATTCAGAGGCTCTGTCAGGGAGAGCAGCAGCAGAGGGCTCAGCCTGACCCCCTGGAAGTGACAGAGGCGCTGGGTGAGAAGGGGAAGCAGCTATACCAGTCCCAGAGAGTGGCAGTTCCTGCAGCAAAGCAGGAGGTGCGGGGAGCCACCAGGGGAGAGTTAGGTCCTTTGGCTCTGTTGTCAAAAAGAAGTCTGCATCTGGTGGAAGGGAGCAGACAGGAGGAAAAAAAGAAAGATTTGAGAGGGATTACATGAGGCCCACGAAGTCAGAACTTCACTACAGAGTGCAAAGAATGTCCACACCTTTGACCATTTGCTCAGCCTCTGGCGGTCACTTTCTAAATCCTGTAGAATAGAGAATCAGAAGTGCCATTTTCTGGTCAGCATGAGCCATTGTCCAGTTTGCACTGTGGTCATGTGGTGTTGCAGAAGAATATTAAAAATTTGGAGTTCGTATCTGGGTAGATATGAAGAGGTTATTTACATTATTTAATAAACAGGGAAGAGGGAAGAGAAGGAATGTTTCCCATGGAAAGTAGAAAGAGGTCGTTGTCATGTCCAACATGACAAAATGAGAGTGGCACTGAGGGCCACACTGGATGTCTCCACTGAGACTCAGGAGAATAACAGAGACATGGGTGAGGGATAAGGCAGTCATCACTGCAACTGATCCACCACCAAGGGAAGGCAACCCTCTTGGGGGGTTTCTAGGGCTGGGTTTCAAAGGCATGAAAAGTAGGGCAAACTCTCTCTGTCCCCATGAGTGGAAGGGTAAAAAGGCAGGAGAGGGGCATGGAGAGGGCCTTACCTGATTTGAAGAGATTTGGAGTAGCAGGAGCTTCCTGGAGCACTAGAGCAAGGTATGAGGCCAATGTCAGCAGGAAGCCTCAGTGGGAGAAGTGTTGAGATGGGGTGTAAGACCCTCCAAGGAGAAATTAACCTACCCTGGGTTTCCAGCACGGTGTGTTATCAGCAGCACGTGAGAAACCACCTGGAGATTGTGTGTACTGTCCTAAGGGTTTGTTTTTTTTTTTTTTTTTTTTGCCATCCTTTCTGTTTGCTGAGGGCAGCGTGGCCCTTTAGTGGCTTTCTGTTGTTTGTGGAGGGTGGCAAGTGTGCTGGGAGGGTGTCTCTCAGTTCAGACATGACGCCTCCCAATAAGCCTCACCTCTTAAAGGTCCACATTGCCTTCCAATATTGCCACTCCAAGGACCACAACTTCACTATATGAACCTTGGGGGTTAAACTGCATCCAGTCCACAGCACTTAGTGTTTCTCTCTCAGTGACACTTTGTCTAATAGAAAGAAACTGTTCTCTTTGTGGTAGAAACAATGGACTCCAATAAATCATTCATTTTTCAATTTCACTTGACATTAAGTTACTAAAATACAATTATAGTTATAAAGTTATAAAGAGAACATAGTTATAAAGAGAACAACACAGAGTGTTGATTTAAGGAATTAATGAATTTAAGTCAGTTACTCCTCAATTCAGGTTAAGAGTTGATAAAGCAAATGCTAGTCCTTTATGTGAAAGTAAATGTAGTTCAGATTCGGTCTACTACAAATGAACCATCAAATGCTGAACTTCTTTGTTGGAGAAAGAAGAATTACCAGGGATTCCATCTTATTTGAGTTTTCATTACCCAAGTTCCTTTATGAACATGTGAAGGAATATATTTCATGGTAATGAAGGGAAAATTTATCACTGCCTGAAGATATTCATTGATAAACTGAATAATCACAAAATTGTTTTCCTTCTCAAACAACTTTCTTCCTTAGCATTACTTTTTAATTTTATTTTGAAAGTGGTAAAATACAACAGGACAAGACAGAATAAAGCCAACTAAGATCGTACAATGAAATTGGTACAGAAGTTCACAGCAGGTTACCGGGATAACAGTAATAGGTATCACAGTATCTTGTTATCTTTAAAATAGTTGTTCTTTCAATTACATATATCAAAATGAGACGAAATACAGAACATTATAGAACTTATCAAAACAGAATGTTGAATAGAGCAGTACCATTAATCAGAATAGAACAAAACAGTAATAAAAATATTTGCCTTCAAAGAGATGGTAGAAGGAAGTCCCCCTTATTTGCTATGTTCAACCTCCCAGGAGACGCTCAGATTTCTGGTTCTCATTTAGTAATGGGGGCAGGGTAAGCCGAAGTGGGATGTTTGACTCTAGGCTGTGCATCAGTAGGTTCACTATTGCTTAGCAGGGAGGCAGGCTGGTTGTTTGGTTTCACAGCGTCCTAAGTTCCAACATGGTGTGGATCTTAGGAGCTGTTGCTGGTTCTGTGAGAGTTGACCCCCCTGCTATAACCCCCTCCCCAGAGCGAGGAATGAAAGGGTTAACTCCCTAACTCCCCAGAGCGGGGAATAAAAGGGTTAACTCCCTAACTCCCCAGAGCTATCAGAGCAGAGAAAAAAAAAAAAAAAAAAGAAAAAATGCACCTGCAAGGTTGTTCTGTCTCAACGAGATAAGTAAGACAAGTAACTGTTCTGTTCTGGGCACATAGTGACTGGGCTAGGACCCCCAGTCTCCATGGTTACTCAACCCCAAACCCCTCCAATCAATTTCTGCCAAATCCTATGCTGCTCAAAATTAACCAATGCGATTTGCTTCTGTAAACTTGCTTGCCTCCCGCTTGTACCCTTAAAAACCCTACACAAATTCCCCTCGGGGCCCCTCTGCACTTGTTTGCCTGGGGGACCCCATGCGCATGGAAATAAACTTTTTTCCCTCACCAAGAGTTGAGTCCTTGGGGTCTCTTTCCCTGCGGCGTCGGCCCTAACATCTTGGAGGCCCCAGCGAGATAGCACGTCTCACGGGAGGTGACCTCAACGGCTCTGCGGTGGGTGAGTACGACCGGTCGCTTCTTATTTTTACTCTGAGGATCAATCTACCGGTATTTTATGCCCCGAGTCAACCGGGCAATTTTTGTTACCTGTTTTTGTTATCTGTTCTCTGTTCTCTGGTGACCGGGGGACGCCCCACACGGTTTTCCGTGACTCACCGTCTGCGATAGGATTTTCCTATCGGTCTGGGGAATTTCATTCCCAATCTGTGGTCCTTCTGGGCCAATCTGGGGAATTTCATTCCCAATCTGTGGTCCTTCTGGGCCAATCTGGGGAATTTCATTCCCAATCTGTGGTCCATCCGGGCCAATCTGGAGGCACCCCCTAAGGTGACTCGTTTGATGTGAAACTAATGCGTGAGAGTGAGGTGGCCGGCCTGTTTGTCCTGTATGTTGTGACTGTTGTGAACGGTTATTTGTTGTGTCGCGTGTACGCTAACCACTCTTTGTCTTCAGAACATCATGGGCCAGACGACATCGTCCCCATTGTCCCTCAGCCTCAACCATTGGTCGGAGGCTCGAGAGAGGGCTCACAATCTCTCCTTACAGGTTAAAAAAGTAAATGACAGACTTTCTGCTCGTCTGAGTGGCCCACATTCTCCGTGGGTTGGCTACCGGAGGGGACTTTCCACCTTCCCCTCATCTTAGCAGTTAAGAACATCATCTTCTGCCCTGGACGAGAGGGCCACCCCGACCGGATCGCCTACATCTTGGTATGACAAGACCTCAGGGAGGAGCCCCCACCGTGGGTAAAACCCTTCCTTCCTCCGCCCTCTCCTTGGTTGCCTGTTTAAACTTGTTACTAACTTAGGGGCTTCTTGCCCATTTCTGTTGTAGGATCCATATGGCTTATTAGATTAAAGGTTCATGATAAAAAAATTATTTCCTTTAGCTGACCAAACTGTACAAAAAGCTCCCTTTGTTTGTGTCTTTAATGTTGTGGCGCCTTGTTTAATATGTAAAACTTCAATTGATTGCTTGCAACCTCAGCATACCTTTTAAAAGAAATATTTTTTCCTCTCTGGTAAAAATGTAAACATGTGCACATATATATGTATATCTATGGTTATTAAAAATCATATCAACTTTACCAAGTAAAAACCAGATGGTAGTATATTTGAGCCAGTTAAAAGGTTACAGTTTTGTTTTTAAAATACAACATTTTTATGTGGTAAAAAGACATAAAATAATTAAATATGATTTAGACTACTAGAAGGTGACTTCAAGGGTTCTATTGTGAGTTTTAATGTTGTCTGAGAAACGAAAAAAAAGGTAATTGACTGGTAATAGTAAAAAGAGGGACAAAGAGAGTGGTCTTCAAGTAAAGGTATCTGGCTATGCCAGAATGTAGAAAAAGATTAAAGCTTAGTTTGAGAGATATTATTGTAAGTTGTAAAAGACTCAAGAGGATGTGAATTTTATTTGTCTTGTATTTGTCTTGGTTTATAGTACTACAAATAACAGGTTTGACAAAAAGTAAATGTGTTCAGAATTTGACAGTATTAGGTCAGTTTTGATAAAAGTATACATAAGATTGTACTTTGCTACAAAATGTTTTCATTAAAATGAGATTATAGGTGATACTAAAAATAAGATACAAATTCTTACATGTGCTGTGAACATCTGGGAGATTATGCAGCACAATTTTGTTACCTGTGAAAAAGCCCTTTTTGTTAAGAATATAATTTTAATAAAATGATGGCCTGCCACATGACACCCTTGGACAAAAAGCAGTGTGCCATCCAGATGAAGCCGGCTCTCTGATCCGGAATGCCAAAACCATGTTCTCCTTTTGTGCTACCCTGACTGGACATCCAGAGGTAAGGAGGTTTCCCAGTATCGCCAGTTGTTCTCTTTGTAACTCAGTCGGCCCCACATGTTAGACAAAAATTACAAAGGTTTAAGAGGTTTAAAAAAATGCCCCTCAGCCAGTTAATAAAGATAGCACAAAAAGGTCTTTAAAAACTAAAAAATTTACAAAAAGATAGCCAAGGTGTTATAAAAAAAAAAAAAAACTTTAAAAAAACAGACGAGAGTTTCTAGGGACAATTGGATACTGTAGGCTAAATTTTACTAAAATGCTTGCCTCTATATGACTCTCATAAGGGAGAAACTCAAAATTCGCTGAACTGGACTGATAAATGTAAACAGGCCTTCCAACAGCTCAAGCGGGCCTTGACAGAGGCCCCAGCCCTGGGACTCCCTGACGTTACCAAGCCTTTCACCTTGTTCATAGATAAACTCAGGGACATTGCCAAAGGAGTCCTAACTCAGGACATTGGCCCTTAAAAGAGGCCTATAGCCTACCTCTCCAAAAGACTTAATCCAATAACAGGAGTATGGCCCCCTGCCTTAAAATACTAGCTACTGTGACAATGTTACTTAAGGAAACAAAAAAACACGCTTTGGGCAAGTGATTTCTGTGGTAACCTCTCACAGTTTAGAGACTCTTATCAAAACCCCTCCTAAAAAAAAAAAAGGCTCTCCAATGCCAAAATTCTACTGTCAAGCCCTGCTTCTAGACCCAGAGTCAATGATATTCAAGACTTCTTCAGCTTTAAACCCAGCCACCCTTATGCCTGATGATGACCTGGAGGAACAAAGGACACCTCTCCATGAGTGTGCTGACATCTTCAAACTGCAGCGGAACCTACAGGCTGATCTTACTGACCAGCTTTTGGAAAATGCCAACAACTGTTCGATGGAAGCAGCTTCATCCAGAACGACAGAGACAGATGAGTGGCCGGGACAACAGTGACCACCAAAAAGGAGGTACTCTGGGTTAAAGGGTTAGAGCCTGACACCTCTGCCCAAAAGGCGGAGCTCATTGCTTTGACTGATGTACTAAAACTAGCCACAAAAAAGAGGGTAAACATCTATACTGATAGTAAATATGCTTTTGCTACTATACATATACATAGAGCCATCTATTAAGAGCGAGGTCTCTTAACCTTGGCCAGAGCTAAGATTAAAAAAAAAAAAAAAAAGAGGGCTCCACAAATCCTAAATTTGCTGACAGCAGTCTGGCTGTCAGCAGATTACTGCTATTCACCTGAGGAAACAATTTCGCAGATCAGGCTGCTGAAAGAGTAACAATCACATGAGAGAGGCCAGCCAAAAAAAAGTAACTGCTCTGATGCGAGTCCCCCCGACCTTATCAGAACCAGTCTACACAAAAAAAGACTACACTGGTTGTTGTGAGCCATCTAACGGATTCCAGTCCCTGTGACTAAAAGACAAGTACAAAATTTCTAAGAGCCACAGGACTGATCCAAAGTTTGGGACCCTGGCAGAGGCCTGTTGTCTACCTTTCCAAGAGACTTGGTTCTGTGGCAACCAGATGGCCACCCTGTCTGCGGTGATTTCTTCAATGGCCCCCTCATAAAGGAGGCTTAAAAATTGACTTTTAGACACAAACTCTTAATTGTTTCCTCCTATTCACTGGAGACTCTCATCAAGGCCCCACCAGACTGATGGATGTCTAATTCCTGAGCCATACATTATCAGGCACTATTTCTAGAAACAACAGCTTCAAACTCGGCTACTTTGCTGCCTGAGGATGACCCCTCGTTGCCTCATTGATCACCTCACGAAACATCGACCTTATGTAGTTGATAAGCTACTGTCTAAAGTTCCATCCTACTTCTCTGATAAAAATAGTTATGTCTCTCAAGAGCCCATTTACACTTAAAAAGACCAACATCTGGCAGCTCAACTTCCAAGAGATTCCGGGGGCTAATATCAAGCTAGCCCAGTCTGTGAGCTTCAGATGCCCTCAGTGCCAATTGATAAATCTAAAAGTACTGCAACAAATAAAAACCACTGGTTATCGTGGGACTATGCCTAAAAACACTAAAAAATAAATTTTACAAAAATAAAAAGCCTAAACTTCAAAAATATAAGTGTTTTCTACTTAGTCTGAGTCAGCTCTGATAACAGTTTCTCTGATTTGGTCTCCCTTTTTATCCGTGGGGTCCAACAATGGCCTGGCTTTTATAGCCTAGTAACTCAAATTAACCTAAGCTTTACAGATCAATTAAAAAAACTCAATTGGGCTTACCAGCCTCAGAGTTCAAAAAAGGTAAAAAGATAAGTTAGATTTTAAAGACTATAATTACTAATGGCCTTAAAAACTGGCAAAAACTGGGTGAGTCTCTTTTCCTTCTGCCCCTTTACATGCGTGATACACCCCCTATGTTGCAGATATTTCCTCTTTTGAGGTTTTATGTGAGGTTTCTAAAAATTAACTAATTTAACTAATCAAGATCTTATTAAGTCTCCCCAGACTTTTCAGCTAGCTGTGACTTCCATCTACTGGTTACTTTGCTGCTGCCCACTACAGCTAAAGAGCCTAGACACCTAGACAAGCGACCTCACCGTAAATCTCTTGAGAGCGACCTCACCGTAAATCTCTTAAGCCACAATAGATTGTCAAAATAGCTAAAAGCCTGCCTAAATTCAACGTTTCCAATGCAGACAAGTCCCAACTTCAAAAGACCGTCAGCCTACAAATAAGTAAACTGTCATTTCTTCCAAGGACACTTTAAAGCTTAAGATTGTCTAATATAACTGATAATTTTGTGTTTTCCTCCTTTATAGAGACCCCAAGGAGGCCTCTGTCTGACTTAAAAATTGTTACTTATATGGTAAAACAGAGTAAATTTAAATGTTGGTTTTCTTTCTCCTTTTGGTTAACAGCTTTAATGACAGCTACAAGACCTTTGTTAATCCTCCTACTGGGCCTTATGTTGTAAACAAGTTGATAAACTATGTCAAAGTTCTTAAAAGCTTGTGATTTTAAAGACACATACAAGGTTATAAACAGATGCAATAAAAAAGCTAAGAAAAAAAAAATTAAATCTCAAGAGCCCCCTTCAAATAAAGCCAAAATGTTCTCCTTCTGGAAATCAATCCTGCCCTATATTCTCTCTTTACTGAGACCCCTGGCTGGATTCATTATAGTCATGGCTATAGCCCCTTACCTCATTAACCGAGTAACCCAGTTTGTGAGGGCTCAGATCTCTCAAGTAAAGGTTATGATGCTACGTCAACAGTATGACCCCTTACCAATACAGGACCTTTAAGATTAAAAGTCATCAAAAAAGAAAAGGGGGGAATGTGAGAGTTGACCCCCCTGCTATAACCCCCTCCCCAGAGCGAGGAATGAAAGGGTTAACTCCCTAACTCCCCAGAGCGGGGAATAAAAGGGTTAACTCCCTAACTCCCCAGAGCTATCAGAGCAGAGAAAAAAAAAAAAAAAAAAAAGAAAAAATGCACCTGCAAGGTTGTTCTGTCTCAACGAGATAAGTAAGACAAGTAACTGTTCTGTTCTGGGCACATAGTGACTGGGCTAGGACCCCCAGTCTCCATGGTTACTCAACCCCAAACCCCTCCAATCAATTTCTGCCAAATCCTATGCTGCTCAAAATTAACCAATGCGATTTGCTTCTGTAAACTTGCTTGCCTCCCGCTTGTACCCTTAAAAACCCTACACAAATTCCCCTCGGGGCCCCTCTGCACTTGTTTGCCTGGGGGACCCCATGCGCATGGAAATAAACTTTTTTCCCTCACCAAGAATTGAGTCCTTGGGGTCTCTTTCCCTGCGGCGTCGGCCCTAACAGTTCTCCCCCTGGAAGGGCCGCAGTCTGACATCTCTTTTTAAATTTGTACTGATGTGAATGTCTGACAGGCCAAGTCAAATAGATGCTGCAATTCATAGAACTGATACAAGTGATATTGGAGGACTCCACAATTTCCTGGCCTGTGTCAATCACGCGAGTAAAATTAAAGAAGAAACAACAGAAAAAGAATCAGATAAATTAACCCCACAAAAGTATAATCTGTAAGAATCATGACACAAAATCTTCCAAAATGTACCGGGTTAAATATGAAAGAATTGTTAAAAATCCCTTTGAAAAATGAATATTTAAATCTTAGTTTTTAATTTTTTTATAAAAACAATCCATGTGTCACAGTGTTATACAACAATAATGTAAACTACATGTCTTATTTGATCTCCTACAATTTGGTCTAAGAATGTGTGCACACTCCATTTCAAATCAACTTGCTAATATGCCTTGATTGAAGCATTAGTATATTTCTGCAATTAATCATATATATATTTTAATTTTCTGAAGGTAATTTTTTTATTACTTATTTTGACATGTATTCCTTATTATAACTATGACCTGTTGTTGATACCATTTGCTCTTGGTTGGTGAGTATATCTTACAATTCTGTTTTTAGTGAAGAATTTGGAGAAGGAATTTATTTGTTTTGTAGCCATCTTCACTTTGCAGATAGAATGGCACACAAAGCCAGCAAGTGATCCATAAAGGTCACAGTGGTAAGGTTTTCATTCATATCTGTCTGCTTCTAGAGTCTACTCTCCTGAGGTCAGAATGCATCAAAAGTGGAGACATCCAGAAATCCACAGTGATTGTTTTTAGTCTCTACTCCTCAGCCTTTTGAATGAGAAAGGGTGTTTATATTGCTAACTTATGAAGCAAACTCTGTATGGATGCCAGTGATTCATGTCTGCAAAGTATACACACAAATGGCAAAGCACCTCCAATGCATCCCACTTAGTCCTTATTGCTACCCTAGAAGGTTACAGCTAAGCGAACAAGCAGGAATCTGAGGCCAGAGGACCCACAATGCCAAAGCAGCAATCCTGTGTTTGGAACTAACTTTGGGTTATGATCCAGTGTCTTTTTTCCCTCTAAACCCCTCTCATTTTTTGCATGAAAAGAGGACAGAAGTCAGAAAACAAGTCCACTAAGGAAGTTAATATCTAATTAACGTCTCCACCGGGTGCATGACGCTCCAGTTGTTACTTTTTCCAGCTGAATAATTTTGGTACCTCCCTTCCGGGAGTTGTGCCCACAACACCAGCAAGAGGGAGCTTCAAGATCACAGTTCTCAAGCTGGAGGCTAAAGAATGGTATTATGAATGTTGTAGTAGTAAGAAAACCTGGAAAAAAGAGATGATGGAAGGCAGTTACCAAACACAGATTATGTGACACGTAGCCCATGAGATATTTTTTTTAATTGGTTACACAAGTTTTACTTTATAGTTCTTGGAATTAACTTATCATTACCCATCCATGTTGGAAAAAAGCTAAGACCATAGCAATAACACAGCTAAAACCTAGGAAGTCCACCTAGTTTTATTTTTCATAGAATTCTAGGCTCTTGAAACCCATGCAGTTTATGTTAAAAAGGATTGGAACTGATTGGCTCCATCTCATTGCTGCACTCTGGTCCCCATCCCCCCTGCATAATCATGTTCTCTACTCCTGACATCACCAATAATAACCAAAACTCAACAGGATGAAATTTTCATCCAAACTAATGAGAGAAATCAGCAACAGGAAAGAAAAACAAGCTACCTCAAATTCCTGAACACACCTTCTAAAATTTTGCCATATCAATCTAAAAAGTTGAATTCAATTCAAAATTTACGTGTGAAACATTCTACCCACTCAGTGGGAAAATCCAAACTAATTTCCTGCCAATTCTATTTTATGTAAGTCACTATATTAAGCCACTCAAGCGAGTAGTATCTAGCAGATTTAGCCTGCCCAGGCAAACTCAGACATAGTACCTTCATGTCCCTCTGATTTGGCATCCTCATTTGTCACCTGTATAAGATAGTACTGCGATAGCAGACTCTGCAGCTTTAACACTAGAGATTTGCAAATAGTTCCTCTGGAAACTATTTCCAGTTCATCCTCATTATATATGCAAATTGGCATTTATCTTTATAACAAGTTGTTAAAATAGCAGTGAAAAAAAAGATTACAGTTAAAAGTAAAGAAATTCTCTGGAGAACTCAGAAGTGTCCACACTGTCTTCAGAGACTGGAAAACCAGAAAGGAGGGATGAAGAGAGTGGTAGAAACAGCAGCTCAGGAAGGTCAGCTGGTGAACTTGGTCCGGTTTAAACCAGGAAGCCCGCTTCTGCTAGACTTTCAAACTTGAAGGAAAACAGGAACAGCAAGTACAAAAGTCTTAAGCGCCCTAAGTCATTTAGAATGGATTAGCCTGGGTGGAGTTCTGGAGTTTCCAGCAGTTCAAGGGGGAAAAAAAACCCCACAAAATTTCATGTGACCTTTGCTGTGCTCCACACAGAGCAGCAGGGTCCTTACACACTCTGTGGGGATCTGCAGACAGCTTCTCCGCTCCTGCAGCATACACCACTGTAAACAAGGGCTGGCTGGGAAACAGGCTCCCAAGAGGCTGGGCCGGCAAAGGAAGAGGACCAACCTCCTCTGGCTCCTGAATCCTGGCCCTCTGCCTGGTTAGCACCTCAAACGAGGAAAGGTAAAGGTTTTAGGAAGAATCTGAGACCCAGTGTTTAAGGAAATAAGCTGTAATATATAATGGACTAAATAAATTTGACAGTTCCTTTCATATATGTGTATTTTCCTTAAACTAAAACCTAAATCCTTTTCCTGTGCATTGTCTTTTCATTTCTTCTTTTTTCTCACCTCCATTTTACTTCTCTTTATGAAGATTGAATTAAAGAGAGAAAAGAAACTAGATAGACATGTACTGACAATGCTCAGAGGAATTTCCAGTATAAATTATATTGGAGCAAGCAAATATAGAAGCACATAAACTTGAATATGGTTAGAACAACTAGCAAAATCTATTTTAAGTACTTTCAGTTTAGTCTGAAAAGAATCAGGATCCTAAAGTTCCTTTTCCAGAAGGAGAAAAATGGCAAAACATGGAATGCTGTTTTGTTGCATGTATATCTGATTGTGCATGTGAATAATGTCTGGTGTTCACGTGAACAGTAAATGTTTATTCACTAAACTTCCCTGGAAAATTCCAAGTAGGTGCCTGATTTCCCAGAATTACTCATGCATTTCCCCTAGCTGTTTTCAGTTTCATTTCTTCTCTTTCAGATACAATCATACAAGTCAGAACTGAAAGGATTCTAGTCTTCTCATTTTCTACAACCAGAAAATTAGGATGATAACCTCAGTAAGTCCTTCCGAGCTCCATGTAGAGAGGTTTTTTTTTTTTTGTTTTGTTTTGTTTTAAGGACAAAAGAAAAAAAAACAGTGAAAGGGTACAAGTTATACAGATTTACAGAAGAAAAAAATGAACAGTAGGAAATCATTAGTTAATGGGTTACATATTGCCATCTTAGAATTGTTCAAGTCACAAAATTAAAGCTTGTAGAGTGGATATTCCAACAATGATACTGCAAACAGTTCTGTTCAATGATCCAATAAAACTCTGTGATATCATTTTCTATCTTATACACTTAAATATACATGCAGTTATATAGTTTAGAGCACTTTCTTTTCCTCTCTTTTGTACAATGACTATTACACATTTTGGGTTTCATTGCTCCCACGGTTCTTACTGCTTTTTTGGAAGAGAGTAAAACCAAATGAGACATAACAGAACAGAATCGGTCAAGTCAAAAGGGTGGACATAATAGATAATATAAAAACATAATACAAGGTGATCAACAATGGTTACCATAATGCCTCCCGCTATCTCTAATAGAATTGCCTATATCATTAGTTATAATACAATTGAACAAAACAGTAAAGAACAAAACCGACAAAACCAAAACATTGGAGACATTGTAGGTCTTCAAAAGTAGATAAAAGTCAACGAGAATGGGCGTTATAATGAATCTCATTATCTTCACAGCTGATGCCTAAACTTTCGAACCTGATACTATCCAGCAAAACAGAATAGGGGAACATCAGTCAAAAACAAGATGGTGAGAGTAATACAGGGCTTCAAATCGAGATAATAGAAAGTCAAAGTGGGTTACGATATTATATCCTCCTATTTTTTTCCCTTTAATTAAACGGATAAAAATAAAAAAGTAAATAATGGAGTGGAGATTGAGAAAAAAGAGGGCATAACAGCGAAACAGTGCAGATCAAAACATAACCATTTAAGCAGAATAGTGTTTCACCACCAGATAATTCCGACCCAAAAGTAGTTACCATATTGACTCTTTCCTTGAAGTCCTTGAGTATAACTTCGTATAGTGTAGCATTAAGTATATCAAAACAATGTAAAACCATTTAAGAGAATGACAGCATTACAGAGTATTTAGAATCGACTAACAGAAAATGAACAATGGTTTCTGTATAATCTCCTTGTCTTTAAAAGGTTTTTGCTTATACTATCGTACATAATAAAATCCAATAAGATACAACCTGTTTAGACCATTGGAGACAGAACAAAAGCTAGATGAGACTTCAAAACAAGATGATATTAAATCAGTATTACCTATTAAGATGTCATTTTCTCCAAAATAGCTGTTCCTATCATCCAATCTTCTCTGTCTCATTTCTGTTGAGTTCTTTTTCTGTCAGTAGCTGTCAGTTTGTCTTCTTCATTTTGTTCTCTGCTCCATTCGTTGTGACCTCCCCGCCACTATTTCTGGATTCTTTGTATTTTTCTTTTTTTAGAATATCCTGCAATACTTTCTGTAGGGTTGAATTGGTGGTTGCAAATTCCCCTAGTTCCTCTTTATCCTGGAAGCACCTTGTTTTTCCATCAATTTCCAAGGACAGTTGTGCAGAATATCTCAATCTTGGCTGGAGATTATTATCTTTTAAAGCTTGAATTATTTCCCCCCAAGCTCTTCGTGATTTAATTGTTTGTGCAGAGAAATCTGCTGTAATTCTGATGGGTGTTCCCTTGTAAGTGGTCTGTTTCTTGTCTCTTACAGCTTTTAATATTCTGTTCTTGTATTGAATTTCTGGAATTTTTATTATTATATGCCTGGGTGTTTCTCTGTTAGGGTTGTAGGTAGCTGGGGTCCTGTATGCCTCATACATCTGAGTATCTTTACCTTTTGCTAAATTAGGAAAATTCTCCTGGATTATTTCTGTGAGTAGCTTTTGTAGTTCACTTGTTTGTGTCCCTACTTCTTCTTTTATGTTCTTAATCCTTAAGTTATGGCTCCTCTTATTATCTTCTTGTCTTTGTATTATTGCTGTTTGTTTCTTTGTTATTTTTAAGAAGTTTTTCATTTCATTCTCCCATATTACGAGTCTGCCCTCCAGTTCAGATAGTCTGTCCTTAGTTTCTTTCAAGCTGTTATGCCAGTCTTGGATAGACTTCTTAATTTCTTGATAGTCCCTTTGAACCTGCTTCACGTACTCTATGCTTTCTCTGTTTTCTCCATCAAACAATTCTCCCCTCTTTTTCTGTTCTTCCATTCCACCATCTGTTTTTTCCTGGGTGGTGCTTAGCATTTCTCTAACTATTCTGCATACTTCTAGCTTCAGGTCGTTGATAACTTCATTCCTGAATTGGTCTATGAGGCTCTCTATATGGCGCTTAATGTCTATTGGTGCGGTGTCTGCTATTGCCTGTTTCTCAGAATTGGGGGCTGAGGAGCCTTTCTTGTTGCTTCCCTTCCCCATATTCTCTGTTCCTTATATATATGCAAGTTTACATAGGAGGCCCAGCTTCCCTGCCTGTCAGCCACAGCCTGATCAAATTGCGCTGGCTAGGTGTTCCCGCCCACCGCTGCACACCAGGGAGTTATGGACTAGGCAGCCTACGCGGGAGTCAGTCGCCCCTCCGGGCCACCGTCAGGCTCTGGGATCTGGGTTAGGCCAGCCTACCAAGTCCGCCCGCAGCGTCACGCAGGCCAGGCACTTTTCACCAATCCCGTCCGAGAGGGGAATGTGTGGCTGGAGTTGCCACCGCGCCCTGCTCTTACAGGACTGCCCGAGCCCAGAAAGTCCTCCGCTGGAGTCAAACTGTGGTAGAGTGTCAGTTTCTCTCACTCACCTCGCCACAAGTTAGCGTACGCCTCCCTGTCCGTCCTGTTTTCGACTCCATTCACAGACTCCCGTTCCCAGAGCTTCTGCACGTCTCTCCTTGCCGAGCCGCTGTGGAGGCAGCCAGCCGCCGAGCGGCGGAAAACCCAAATCGTGGTTTCCAATGGCGTGGGGTCCAGCCTCCACACCGAGTCTTTTCTGTTCTTATTTTAGCGCCAGGACTGCATTCCAAGTTGGTTTCTCTCAGCCCAGTTCGTTCCTGAGTCAGCAGAGCATATCTCTACCGGCCCATGTCTCCTTAGTCCGCATCATTCCTGACTTCTGAGCCGAGCCTTTCAGAGAGCCTCCGGTAGTTGCTGTTATCTGTCCGCCATGTTCTCCCGGAAGTCCGAGAGGTTTTTTAAAGGGTTTAAACATTTGATAAAATTCCACACTTCTCCATTACTTAATTAAAGTAAAATTAAAACAGGTGTAGCATGGGTAGTATGGGTGGGTTTGGAGGTGTCCCAAACTATGGAATCAACAAGGGAAGAAGGGAGAGGAGGAGATGCCTTTGTGGTGCACTGTGATGGTGTTCGGAGAACAAGAACTGTAGGAGGGAGAAAGTAAAGGAGGAGTTAAGGTTTTGGCAGATATCACTACCTAAAAGGGGTGTGGGACATGTTGGGGTTACCAGAAAGCTCTGAGTGAAGAAAAGAGTTTGGAACTTGTATGGAATGGGCCCTAATTGAAAAGACTGTGTAGGTTGGTCATCAACACCCACTACAGAGACTGAAGATCTAATATAATGGCTTGAAAACTCAGGAAGAACATTATACATGACCTCTGTGTCTATAAGTACAGAGAATACTGAAAGGGTTTTGGCCCAGACAGGACACTGTAGCCAGGAAAGCCTCAACCGGAAGCAGGAAGCCTCTATCTCCCCCCACCCCTAGGAATTTACCTGTGACACCATCTCCCCGCCCCTGGAAATTTACATATGGTGCCAAACCTAGTACCAATGGGCTACCTATGCATCCCTAATGCCCGCCTTAGGTTCCACCCCAAACCAAGGCTATTTATATGCCCCCACGCCACATGTCCGCCGGAGAGATCGCCAGACGCCAGTGGTGGGGGTGCTGGTCATCTCTCTCCGTGTTCTCAGAATAAAGGCCGCTTTTTATTTTATACTTCTCATCTTTTGGAAATATTTTTCATCTTTTGGAAATAATCCTAGCAAATACCTCACCTGAGACCTCCAGTGGGACTTGAGGCTCTGAGAAGGACACCTTAATGGAGGCTAAGGGCCCTGAACTCTGTCAGTCTTCAGCAGCAAATCCAAGTAGATCAACCAGTGATGAATCTGGTGGTGATGAGATCTCCTGTGAGGGCAAGGAGTTAGAGGATGGCTTACTCATTCTCCGGTAGCTGCGACAGTCGCTCTTCCAAAGGCCCTTGAGATTGAAGAGGGGGCAATCCCTAAAAAACTCATGGGTTTGGGCACTCTCTTGCACAATGTCTTTCCTTGTTGCACTTGAAGCATGTTCCAGAAGGGGCTCAGAAGCTCTGCCTTGTTTCAGTTTACTTGTCTTAGAGTCCCAAGTGCTTCTGCTAAAAGATCAGATTTCTATTTTTGCTCCTTTTGACTTTTATTTCTGTTGCTGAAAATATGCAAAGCCATAATAAGAAGGTCTCCCTGTGGGATTTGTGTGCCAAGTTTAGTCTTTTGTCTTGGGATCTGGCCCATAGTGGGAGGTATCTGCCTCCTCTAAGGTCACAAGACATCAGGTGCTCTGTCTGGCTCCTTTGAGGCCCTATCCCTGTCTGACTACCTATAATATTTTTTTAACTAGCTCAGATTCCTATAACATTTTTTCCTCTGAAAAAGTAACGCAAACTGCCATGAGGGGTAATGGGCAATGACCAATCTGGCTTTTTCAGGCTGAAGTGGTTTGAAGTTGTCAAATGGCAGTCAGGGATACTCTGCAGAGCTTTTAACCCTCAGTAGAGCGCAGGCATTTTCACCTTGAGTAGGCATACAGCTTTAAGTCTAGAGGAGACAAAAGCAAAGAATCAATTAAATATGCATGGCACAAATAATAGAATCAACAGGGTATTTATGAGTATAGTTTTAGTAATGGCTTCCCATAAGGAGGTTAAGCATAAGGTCCAGGGAATTTTAGAAACTGACATGTCATTGATTTCTCATACACCCATTTAATTTTTACAATTGCATAAGTACCTCTTAAGCTATTAGAATGTCCACTGCCATCTGATTTTGAAGGATGTGCTGTTTTATTAATTTTATCTTTTTTATTTAGGAGAGAGATCAGCTGTGTGTCATTTAAGGCCTGTTGAATATAGTTAATTATAGCCCCAGTGTGTGTCATATGACCTTTTGGATTATTTACTGGTGAATCCCCATAAAAGGAATCTAAAAAGAATTTATAATTATCTCTAAATTCTAATTGTTGAACATGCAGAAGAAAAGATTGATAAGAGTACAGTGTAGTAGAGACAGTAAGCTTAACACAAAACATTAAATGGAACTGCTATTTTATGTTAACCGTGTTTTAACATTTGAGACATTTTGTAATACATGTCCTTTAATAGGATGTCATTGAAGAAATTTGTGACATTCTGTAAACTGTTCAATATTTAAGCATCTCTAAGTTTAGTGGTACATATATAACATATACATTACATAAATTTCTGTTCAAAAAGTATCATTTAACTGATGACCTCATATTGGTTTGACTTGAATATCCTGGCTGGAGCACAAGAAAAGGCAGATATCTGGACCTGAAAGAAAATATTTATATTTGAAGGCATGAATATACCATAAGATCAGCAACAATGAATTGTCTTAGCAATATGAACTTTAGTTGGGGTGTCTCCCATAAGGTTATGGAGATTAGTGGGGGCCTCCAATTAATGAATAAGGATTGGTTAAAGTTACCAGGAGGCCAGTTTCTTATCCATCAGTTGAAGTCCTGTCCAATTTCTTCTCACCCCAAGGGATTTTGTTTAACCAATTTTGACACCATTTTGACCAGCTGGCAACCTAGGTGGAAGCATGCTTTTTAAAATTTATAATCCAAATAAACCTTGATTAAATGATATGAAAATACAAAAAAAAAAAAAAGAAAAGAAAAAGAGAAAAGATTATTGAGCTCAAATAAAAAGGAACAGCTGTTTACAGAGCAGACAAATGGACAAACATGGATAGATGACCTGTACAGTATAAACACACTAGACAAACAGACAACAGATACACAGAGAGACTGACAAACATTTTACAAAATCAGAGTGCATTCAAATATATTTGGCCAGTTTGAACTACAGGCTAGTGTGAACCCTTCTGTAGGTTAATCAACAGAGATCTCTTGAAATAAGAATAGCAGACCCAGAGTCATTTTTAGTAGTATTTGCTTTATGTTTATGATTGGCTTTCTCTTGAGCTGCTTGCCATAGCTGAGCCTGTTCTTGTGAGCTGAGGGTGATGTTCAGAATCACATAAATACCCTTGAAATGTAAATAACAGTTATAAGTTTAAAGTTTTTAATATAATTTTGTGGGTCAACAGAAAAGGAACCTAATTTATGGTTAATCTGAGAGAGGTCGGCGAGGGAAAAAGGAACCTGAATGTGAACTAGTCCCACAGGACCAGCCTATTCCCAAACAGGGAATAGGGATTGAGGCTGAGAAGGCTGTGGAGTGGGAAGCAGCCAAATGCCCAGCAGAAATTTGTAGACAGTTGCAGGGTGATGGACCATAAAATGACTGCTCATCTCCATGCAACAGGGAAGCACAAGACTGTGATTGGTTGACATGAAACCCACAGCAAGACAATTGTGGCTGAGCACGTGATGAGGGACCACAAGATGGTGCCTGTCCTCCATATGAGCTGCATCAAGATGGCTGCTGTGTAGCATCGGATCACAAGATGGTGGACAAGCATCATGTTGTCTGCTAGGCGGGCGGCTAAAACACATGAGACAAGGTATGGTGAGCCAGCAGGGAGAATGGTGACACAGGAAGAGAGGGGATGGAAGTGAGGCCATCCAATGGGATAGATGGCTCAAGGTAAGAGACTGAGTCTGAGAGTAGAGAGAGGAAGTAAAGGAAGAGCTAGAGACTGCTGGGGGTGAGGGAAGGGAAGAGAATGAAACAGGGAGCTCAGAGACCTGTGGTTGAAAAGGCCGAGGGGCTGGACTTGAGGATAGGGGAGGAACAGTAAAGACAGGAAAACCATCATCTAAGGGGCCGGTGGGGAGGAAGAGAGAGCTCCTGGTGGAGCAGAGTGAGCCAGAAGTATTTGAACCACCATACAAGACAGGATGAGAGAAGAACATGTCCTCAAAGTGAAAAAGTCCTGAAATTAAGGGGTTTCTGTCAACTTGCCACCATTGTGGCAAAAGTATAGATAAAAGATCAGCTTTTTGTTTTTAGAGCCTTCTTGAGGTCAAGAGCACCCAGGTTATAAATGAAGCAGGCCAGAGTTGTGTTTTTTGGGGAATAGGAAATGGTGTTCCTCCCAACCAAATTAGAGATGAGCTAAGAGAATGACTTTGCCTTGGGAAATAAGAGCTTTAGTCCCCCACCATGGAACATGGAAGCTGTCCTGGATCACACGTATCAAAAGAAGTCATCACCTGTTTTGAAAGTGCGGCACAGAAGGTCCCAACACCCATTCTCATTGGGTGGTCACCGACAGTGTGGGTGATGGAGTCCCAGAGAACAAGAGGGTAACAGTTTTGCCTCAAGCTGTTCTGCCAAGGAACATAAAAACTGCTATCTTTGTCCAGGGATGGCAACAGATAGGTTCTCTGATACAAAGTCGTGAATTTTTAGGGCTGAAAAGAACTTTGCCGCAGCAGTGCAAGGAATATGAAAGCTGTTAACCTCTGAGGAACAGAAACAGAAAACCTTGGATGGCAGCTCACGTGTAGTGAAGGAGGAGGCTTGGTGTTGGATGTAGGCCAGAGCAGCAAATACGCAGGCCCTGGAGGAAGGAAAAGTGGTTCACAGGCAGGGGAGCTTGAACTGGGAGTGGCTCCGAGGAGCCAATGCACTCTACCAATCTGAGTCACAAGGCACCAAAATGTTAGAGTTTTCTGGTGCAATAGAGAAGTGAAAAGTGAAAAAAAAAAAAAAAAGCCATTTATTGAGGACATGGAAAGGAGCACACAAGCCATGGCAGGCGGGCTGTCTCCTTCAACTGGATACAGACAGGCAGAGGGTTATATGGCCTCTGATTGGAAGTGGTGCATGGGCAGACATTGATGATGTGTGAGGAACCAATTGGAATTCTCTGTGTGTGCAAATAGGAAAGGGAGTTGCAATTAGGGCCAAAGAAGGAGGAAGTAGTGGGCATTCTCACTTTGGTCTTCCACCATGTTAGACAACTGCCATAATTGTACAATAATTTATACTAGGGCAAGAACCTTTCAACTACTACTGCTACTAGATGTAAATAGCATACTCATAATAAAAATCCCTTTTGCAAATGAGAAAATAGATAAACAATGCATGAAATTCACAGGTTCATGGCATTAGTAAAACTTGCCAGATGGGAGTGACACATACTCTCTGCCAAGATAGTGAATTCTGAATCAATCACCGTGTCTCTCCTGTCTTTTAACTATTGTTTGGCTTTATTTGTTTATGGGTGCAGTGAAAATTTGCATTCTATAGGATGTGTTATATTAGCCTATTTCTAACTGGTATAGAAATATTCTATTTCTAGTTTCTAGGGGTTGTATTTTTGTAGGTTTGGAGTCTTAGGTAATAGGCTGGAAGTTTCTCTGACAACATCTCCTTTAATATTTATTAGTCCCCATTGATTTATATTTGTTCAGTTCCAT
Source organism: Cavia porcellus (assembly GCF_034190915.1). Taxonomy (NCBI): domain Eukaryota; kingdom Metazoa; phylum Chordata; class Mammalia; order Rodentia; family Caviidae; genus Cavia; species Cavia porcellus. The sequence continues at coordinate 5,407,004 of NW_026947500.1, read as the reverse complement.
AGATTTTAATAAATTATTGTTCTTGAGTTAAGAGGTAAACATGAAGCATTCTGTCATATACTGAGAGTGCTTCCTCTATTCTCCAAGTTTTCAGTATTCAGTGTGATAGTGGGCTTCTTGGGAGTTCAGAACTCTCACCTGAGTTGAAGACCAGCTCTCTTTCCTCTCACCCCATGTTATACCTCAGGGAACGATTTTTACAAGAGACACAGCAGGCCGCTTTGTCCAGGGTGCATTGAGGGTGAAACTCCTTCAAATCTTATCCTTCTATCTACTCCCATTTGCTTTTGTTTCTTTTCTCTATCTTTAATTTGGTGCACAGAACAAACTCTGTACCCATCTGCCTTTCAACATCACTAGATTTCCAGACTCAGTCATCACATACCTTTCTTAGAAAAGCTATGTTTTCTTTCCTCTTGCCTTTCAAACAGCTACAAGTAGCCAACATGCCCTCATGTACTGATGTTTTCCAAGTCCCTCCAAATCAAGCCTTAACACAAGGATATAATTTGATTTTATTTTAAAAGAAACAGAGGAAAAATGTTTGCTGTAGACTAGCTGATGAAAAGACAGTTATTCAAAATTTACAAAGAAATAAGAAAACAACTTGATAAAGTGGACAAAAGACCTGAAAATATAAAACCTTATCAGGAAAGATATACAAACATTAATTATGCACATGAAATGATGTTCAACATCATATGCTGCTATGGTTCGCATGTTGAATGTCCTCCAAAAGTCCATAGTTCAAGTCTTGGTTTCCCAGGTGGTGTTTTTAGGCAGTGTTAGTGTGAGGTCCTTAAGTCACTGGGAGTGTGTGCTCGAGAAAGACCGTGAGATCCCAGTTCTCTCACTTTCTCTCTGTGACTTTTGTTCACTACACATACAATGAAATTAGTGGCTCTGTCAGACCCTTCTCAGGACCTTTTTGCCATGTGAAGACACAGTTAGAAGGCACCAGATACCAAATCCATCAGTGCATGGATCTCTGGCTTCTTAGCTTTGTGAATTGTGAGAAACAAATTTCTGTTATATGTAAGCTATACAATTGACACTAATTTATTTTGGTAGCCCAAGAAGACTATAAAAGACAGTTTGACAGTTTATTTTAAAACTAAATATTATTAAGCAATTATGTCCTTGGTATTTGCCCAAAAGATTTTAAAAACTTCTATTCACACATAAATTTACATACAAATGATTATGGTGGCTTCATTTGTAGTTGATAACACATGGAAGCAGCCAAAGTTCTTTTAATAGGGATCAGACAAATAAACTACTGTATATCCAGACAATGGGATATTATTCAGTGCTAAAAATAAATGAACTATGAAATCATAAGAAAGCATAAAAGAAAGTTAAATGCATAGTACCAAATGAAAGAAGCAAATCTGAAAAGGCTATATATTGCACGAGTTCCACTTACAGCATTCAGGAAAAGGCAGAACTATTATCCAAAAAAAATCAGTGGTGGTCAGAGGATAATGGTGAGGGAGGGATAGACAGAACATAGATGTAAATTTACATATTTAGCAAAACTCAAAAAATGTAGAGCATCTAGTGAGTGGGCCTTACTGTAAGCTTTGGTGTATCAGTAGAGGATCACTGGTGACACTCTAGTGTGGGATGCTGATAGGGAGGGAGGTTATTCAGGGGCAAGGAGTATTATGAAGAATAAACTTTTGGCTCAGTTTTGCTTTGAATCTAAAACTGCTGTAAAAATGTCTTTTAAACAACAACAGGTGATGGTTTAGCTAGTTGCTTTGCTGACATCTACCAAGAATATTCCTTTTTTAGCCAGAATAAAGACCTTTAGAGAAATTCAGAAATGTATTGGTTTATATAACTGAAAAAGGATGAGGCTGGGTTCTTGCATAATTAAATCCAAGCACTTAAAAGAATCAGCCAGACATAAATATCTCTCCAATTTTACTACCTTTCCCGTGTGACTATGTTGATCTCATTCTCACGAGGGCTGGTTCTCTTCATGTGATAATCATCTCTATAGTCACATTCTACCAGTTAAGAAACTCTTAGAAAAAAGAATGATTTTTTTTTCAGCAACATGCAAGCTGCTGTCTCACTAGTTAGAGATGGCTATTTGCGATGGCTAAGACAACTTCGGTTCCTTCATTCCAAAAGTGCACTCATAATATGCCCCATAAGATGATTTGGTAGTAAACAACATTTATTTTGATAAATACCAGGGATTGCGGGATGTTAGAAGGATGAATAAGCAGAGCACAGATGGTGTTTAGGATAATGAAATTATTCTGTATGATGTTGAAATGGTAAATATTTGTCATTATACATTATCAAATGTGTAATTTGATAATCAATTAACTGGTCAAAAATAGTGCAGCAATTTCTTTTTGCTTAATGTTATGGTTGCCTCCTTCCAGAGCCTCATGCAGTCATGGTGAGGGGGTGCTTTTTGGAGGCAGGTACATCTAGAGTTTGTGATTGATTCATTGTCTAGAGCTGGGATTATGGGTGTGAGTATTACACTCACCCTAGCATGGATAACCTACAGACAGTATAAGCGAGGGAAAGTCTTTCTCGCTCTTCTTCCTTTTGCTCTTGTTGCTTTTCTTGTCTGCCTTGCTGCCCTGTGGCACCTGCCTCAGAGCCAATGGATTATGGACTGAAACCTCCACAAACAGTGAGCAAAATAAGCCTTTCCTTCCTTTTTTTCAGGCATCAGGTATTTTGTCTCAACAATAAGAAAAAAGTAACTAAGTCACTTATAATGAGACTAAAATAGTAAAGAAGGTAGGTAGGAATCCACTTTATACAGCTTGGTGAGTTTTAGGTATGGTGGCAACTGTGTTTGTGAACATTTTAAATCTCTGATCCACCAAGACTTCATTTCCATGTAGATAAAATGCTGTCTAAGCAGAAAAGTCTAAACACTAAACTGAGAAAAAAATTTAATTTCATTTAAGTCCCTTAAAGACTCTAGAAAAATCCATTTCATATGGTAACTCAAAAGGCAGCTTCTGAAAAGTCAATACTTCAAAAATGGTAATAGATAATTTCATTTCATATTTGATGCATTTCATAGTTGATGAAGTAAAATTTTACTCTGTGGAATGTGAAACTACTTCACATTCCAGTGTGACTATCAACCTTGAAGCATTTAGGGAGTTTTAACTAATGAGATACCTAAGTGCTTAATTCTGAAAATTTTTGAGATCTCATTGAAGACAAAAAATATAATTCTAATACAAAGCAAAATCAATTACATGACCATGCTCTGCACAGCTAAATTTTTTGTCAACCAAAATTGTTTAACTGACTTTTTTTCTTTCTGATTTGTTTTGGTGCCTGTCTTGGTTACTTTCTTCACTGTTTTGGGGACACAGTACTCAATTCCAACAAATTAAAAGAGCAAATGTTTATTTTGGTTCATAATTTGTAGACGGGTCAGTCCATAGTTGGCCAGCTCCGAGGCAGGGCAGAGAGGCAGGGCAGAAAGGCAGAGGGGGATCACAGAGAAGCTGTTCACAAAGCAACCATGAAGCAGAGCATGGAGGGAGGAGCTGATAATAAGATAAAGCCCTCCAGGCCATGCCTGCAGTGGCCTGCCTCTTTCTATGCGGTCACACCTCCTAACAGCAAGTCAGCTATAAACCACCATAATCCTTGACCTTCCAGAAGTTCCACATGGTGGGTGCATGAGGCTTTTGGAAGGTCATAATGCCATTGCTTTGCAGGAAGAAGCCAGTTCCTTCCTAAATTTAATTCCAATTCTATTCCAAGAACAAGCAGAAATTTCCTGTAAGGGAAGTTTGTTTCTCTTCAGGTAAACCATGAGAAATAACTGAAGAGTAAGACAGTTGTTATTTTATTGTACTCCTATAGTTTAATGAGTTCTTATAAAATTCTTTAGATGAGTATATGGCTACAGTGTGATTTTCACTTACATGCAATAACATAAATTTATGGAAGAAGATTCTGGGAAGATGATGCAATCGGAAGCACCAGAAATCAGTCCTACCCAGACAACAACTGCACTGGCAGAATCTGACATAACCATTTCAGAACTCTCAAGTGGATTTAAGATTTCCAGCCTAGGTGTTAATTTTAGTCAATTTTGTTATCAGCTGTCTCTTACATTTCAGATACTTGGTAGGTAGTTGTGCAAGTATTCTTTACATTTAGGTTGCAGGTGGGCAAAAGAATGCATTCTTTCAATTATTGGACATCTGTGCACAGAATACTGGTTGTAGGTTCTGGCCGTAGGGGACAAAGAGGTGGCAGCGCACTGTGGTCGTACCTTTTCTCATTGTTGTGGCCCAACCACTCCTATCTCATTCCAGCTAAAGTGACTTGCAGGGATTTAAAAAGACAAAAGCATTTTTAACCTTCTTTTATTTTTCTTCTTTGGGGCCACACAGTAAAAACCAGAATGTTCAAACACAACCACATATTAGAAAATTAGAATGTCACCACACATGCGCCAGCGAAAGGCATGAGCTCACATTTGTAACTCAGGCTGATCCTCAGCAAACAGACTGCAAAAACCAAACCACAAAATGAAAAGCAAAAAACTCTGGTGAAAGGAAAAGAATATGATTTCCAGAGTTTCCAGAGTTCTGATTTCCACATTATTTGGTTCAAATGTCCAACTTTCAACAGCAGCAAAATAACACCATATACAACTAAACCGGAAAGTGTGATTCATTCAAAGTAAAAATTAAGTTAACAGAAACATCCCTTAAAAAGACTTGATGGTAGATGTACTAGTCTTTAAAACAATTCTCTAAAAGGTGCTCAAAGAACTAAAGGAAAACAGGGGAAGGTTAAGAAAACAATGTTCATACAAAGTGAAATATAAATAAAAAACCATTAAAAAGAAACCAAAAAGAGATGCTTGAGCTGAAAAGTACAATCACTGAAATGAAAAAAAAAATCACTAAAGAGACTGGATGTAAGCAAGCAGAAGAAAGAATCAGCAAACTTGAACATGAGACCATGGAAATTATAAAGTCTGAGAGAGAAAGAATAGAAAAGTAAACGAAGGGTATGGGATTTGTGAGGCACCAACAACAAATCAGCATACACATTGTGGGAGCCCCAAAGGGAGAGGAGAAAATAAAAAATAGAGGATATTTGTAGAAATAATGGTCCAGAACTTTAAAAAGTTTGTTAGAAAATATGAATGTACACAGCCAAGAAGCTCAGTGAAGTCAGTGTGTGATGAACTCAAGGACAGCCACACTAAGACCCATTATAATCAAACCATCTAAAGACAGAGACAAAGAAAAGATCTTGACAGCAATGAGAGAGAAGTGACTCATCTCACAGAGGGAATTCTCAATAAGGTTATCAGCAAATTATTTCATCAGGAACTTTGAAGGCCAGAAGGCAGCAAACTGATACATTTAAATTGCAAAATTAAAAAAGATGCATTGATCAAGAATTCTGTTTTAAAAAATTATACAGGAAACCTGTCTTTCAAAAGTCCTCTAAGACCTTCTTATGCTGAATTGTCACAAACCTTGCAATTCTCCATACCCAAAGATGTTAAGTTCCCGTGCATCAGGTTGTCTGTTTATATTGAGCGATTGAGGAATTACCACTAAAATCCAGAACACTTAGAAGAATCTTGGATTTAACCCAGGACATTTGATTTCTGTAAGTGGAAATTGGGAACTGCTCAGCATAAAGTAGCTCTTCCTAAGAGTAAGCCTAGATTTCAAAGCACAAATGATAGAGCAGTCATTGCACATAAATCAAAGAATCTGTGGGAAACATTCATCTTGAACTTTAAATTAGTGTAGCTGGAGAAAACTTTGTATATGAACAATGAGATACTATTTGCTTTACGGGTTCAAAAAGTATTATCCAGGCTGGGGGTTCAGCTCAGTGACATAAGGGCCTGCTTGGCAAGCGTGAGGTCCCAAGCTTGATCGCTGGTACCTCCACCAAAAAAAAGTATTATTCACAGAAATTTAGCTATAGTACTAACATATTTTAAGAAAATTGAATAATAGCAGAATTAGTTTGCCTGGCTCGGCCATTTGAATTTTATAAATATCATTCATTTAGTCACTATTGATGAGTAAACTGGTGGCTTCAGTGAAACCCTTGTATAGACTTTTGGAGGTTTGGAAGATAACTTTATTGAGATCTGGTCAATTATCCCAATATTCTCTCTATAACAAAGGAAACTCTTGGATCATGTCCTGAATACGGATGTCATGTCTTTTTGATCTCCATTAACCTCAAATAATTCCTCACTTTCTATGTTTCCTCGCATTAACATTTTTGAAGAAGACAGGTTAGTGTTTTGTAAAATGTCTCTCAATCTGGGATTGTTTGGTGTTGTCTCATCATTAGGTTCAGGTCATAAACTCTGAGCAGAAATATTAATCAGGTATCATGAGTTCTGCTCAGTGCTTCATGCTGGAGGGCTCATGATGCTGGCTGGCTCTGGCCAGTTAGCTAAGGTGTTGCAGAAGAGGCTCATTTTCTAAATATTTTTCTCAACATTTTAAAATTTCCTTTGTTGGGCTTATAAAACAGAAAACAGTTCCATTTTTAGGAAGCTAAAGGTAAAAAATTAGAAAGCATTTGAGCAGAGATTATATATGAGAAATGTAAAAAACTGGAAAAACAATGGGCTGGGGATTTAGCTCAGTAGTGTAAATATCTGCCTAGTAAGCACAAAATTATGAGTTCAATCCCGGTCCAAAACAAACAAACAAACAAAAAAAACTGGAAAAACATTTAAATAAATACAAGAGATTGTTATTTTTAGCAAGGACTAGATTTTTAACATCTCTCAGGGAAAAATATGTGAAAAATTAAGCTTTTCTGCCTTTTCTTCTGGTTCTCGCAGGTAAAATAATCACATGAAGGTCATAGCAATCTAAAGCCAAACTCCCTAGAGCCCCTCATGTAGAAAATGTCCCATGTTTTCAGTCTTCTAACTCTCAGCTCATATACCTTAGCTCTACCCTTTAGATAAATTATTTATAATCTCCAAATTTCAGTTTCTCTATCTGTGGGGTTAGGGGGAGACAGAGAACATATAGATTGCATAATATTGGAGAAGAATAGATATAAGATACAATGCACATGGCATAATGCATGGTAAGATTAATATGAAAAAGGAGACAAATTATAGTGGAAGTGGCTTCTATCAGTATTCCTTTTGGTTCTTCCTGAAGGAGGACCATATATATATATATCTTCATTGTCTAAGGAATTGTCTTCAAAATCTTAATTATGTCAGATAGGAGGATACTACATGCTTTGGGGTTATCACATGATTTTGGATTTCTTCCCTGCACATTGTAGGTATAACCTTCTGCTTTCTGCTTGAAAAACTTGCTTCACATTTAAATGCATACAGTTTTCCTTACCTTTCCCATAGATTCTATTGAGATAAAATGGACTATACAAAAGACTGTGGAATCTCTATTCAATATCAATTAAATCACTGTGTTCTCTTATCTCTTGAGTTGAAAAGGAAGTTCCCAATAGCATGAAAGGTGACCTGAGTAAAACTACAAAACAAAATCATATATCAGTATTGTAGACAGTAGCAATAAACATTTCCCTAATTTGAATTCAGGGACATTCTCACCAGTCAGACAGGCAGAATGCAAAGCAACATTTCTTTTACCTAGAGTAACCTTCACTTTGACTGGTGACCATAAAAGCATGTATGATTCATCTCACTGAAAATATATCACCTTGAAAAACCCCTGGAGAGACAAATGGAGTCCATTTCTGTGGCATTCAGTTTTCTAAATGCAGCTTTACTTTTACCAGACTAATTTTCAGATGTAAATCTTTTACTTTTGAATACCTTATCAAAATGTGCAGAAAATTTATTAGTTTTCTTTGGTTGATTACTTTTTTGATTAAGTACTAGATAATTCAGAAATCAAAGAAAATCAGACTATTACTAACTAAATACTCAATCTAAGTTGCCCAGTAATTTGGAACAGATCAAGTTAACTGCAAGAATGCTAACAGGAAGATTTTAAAGAAGTTTTAGTTCCTGGTTCCTGGTATCCAACAGCCAGGAACAAACAGGGTAATAAATCTATAAATCTACACAAGCACTCTTCCTCTCTGTCTCTGTCTCTGTCTCTCTCTCTCTCTTTCCTTTCCTTTTCATCTGATTCCTTCTCATACTGAGATAGGAGAGTAGAGCGTGGAAAAGCTGGATGGGGGCCTGACTCATTAATTACAAAGATCCTGAAACATTTGAGCAGAACAGTTCCCGAAGCTGTGCGTGTGGATTTCTCTTGAGAACTTCAGCCAGGTTCATAGGATGGCCAGGAGGACTTCAGCCAGAGGCGTGGTGTCCAAGCTCCACCTCTCAGGACTGTATGTAGAAGTTCCTTTGGGTGTCCTTGAGATCTGGACAGTATGAAAGGACACAGATGGCAAGCAGAGCTTGCTAGTGTGGTTTTCCTCGTGACAGTCTGCTTTCTCCAGACTGTTCTTTTTTCTTGCTTTTTCCTCTTTTAGGTGGCCCAGTCTCACTCTGTAGAGCTAGTTTCTCCATAACTCATCACTTTTACTTTTTCCAGTAAACTTTGTCACTGATTTGTGTTTCCTTTGTTCAGTTCCATGTTTGAGATGAGAAGAACCTGGAATCTCACTTCAGAAGGAGAGGTGAGGGACCCAGACTCTGTAATGTTTCATTGGTAAGCCATTTTTAAAAAGAGTTCAATAATATTTTGGCATAGCCAGGAGATTCCAATAACAACACATCTTTTGGAAATAAATTTTTAAGAAAGATAAAGCAAATTTTTTTAAAGTGTTAGTATTTACAACCTATTGGAACTTACATCCATTACAAGAATTTAAACTTGTCAGAAAATACTTTAGAAGTCAATTAAAATCTGAAAAGGAGTACATTGATTTACCAAATTCTTTTGGAAGGTAAACAAGTAGAATGTTTAAAAATATTACATTTCTATGAAATCTTCCCACACCAATTTACCCACCCCACTTCTTAGTCTGAACATTAGTTTTTATGTTTCCTTACTGATTGAGTAATGGCAGAATACTTGCTTTCTATTAACATTAATAAAGGCCTATGAAAGCTATTGCATGGTTACTTTTAAAAAGGAGGTGCATAGATGATAAGACATTTTTACACTTTTATTTTGGGAAGATAAAAATAATGGTGAGTAAGAAAGCAGATTATATAGAGAGGATCCAAATGGGAATTATCAGACAGGATCTCTAGACACAGTTAACCAAGATCTGCCTAATACAGGAATTCACAAGATGGCCCATAAAAAAGTTAATTTTAGTGAGTTGAAGACCTGCATGGCAAATTCTACCTAGCCATGCAAGCTTGACACCTCACTCAAAGCCCTGACAGGGCTCCACCCCACATCTCCTGACAACCAGGGACCTTTGGTAGGTCAGTCGGTCTGGGTTGAGCTCACCCAGTGGCCCCAAGTGCCAAGGGATCCTCCTACACTGAGTAGCATGAGCTGAAGACCTACACAGTGAACTCTACCTAGCTGTGCAACCTCAGTAACTCACTCAGAACTTAATAGAGCCCCACCCAGCAGCCCCAAGCAGCTGGAAAGCTTTGGTGCACTAGGTAGCTTGAGCTGAGGCCTACAACATAATACTCCATCTAGCTGCTCAGCCTTGGTACACCACTCAGAACCTGATAGAGTCCCTCCCAGCAACCTCAAGCATCTGGGGAGCTTCAGAGTACCATGTTGGGTGTACTGAAGGTCTGCCTAGCATAATCCCCCAACTTGAGGTGCATTTGAGTGCCACTAAGGAAGCTGGAAAAGCCTGTCTAATGACTCACATTCAACTGGGGAAACTCCCTGCAGTATGGACAGACATCCTCAACCTAGGAAGCAACTGAGAGCTTGCATTCTTTTGGCTTCCCCGAGGAAATACAGGAAAATGGCAAAATGAAAAAGCAAAATGCAATCTCAAACTTCCAGCACATCCCAAATAAGCCTAGGAGACGTGGACATAGAAGAAAATGTAAGCCATACACCTGAAACTACTGAAATGATAGTAACTGAAGTAAACAAACAATTCCATGAAGCTGTAAAGGAATTTAAACCAGAAATAATCTCCCAAGTAAAAGAATGATAAATGTAATAAAAGAAATGCTGATCACATCTAAGGACATAGTTTTAAAAAGGGAGGAGCACTGCAAAAAGATGGAAACCTTGAATGAACAATATAAAAAAGAAATAGAATATGTGAAACAGATTCAAAGAGATATCCAGCAAATAAAAAATTCCACTGAAAGCTGGCAAAACCACCTCAATAAATGTGAAGATATATTTTCAGACCTCAAGATTGTAGTTAGTGAACAGGAAAGATCTTTTTAAAATGACAAAGAATCAGGAAACAACAACTCAACAGTTGCAAGATGATGCAAAGAAAACAATATAAGATTGATAGGTGTAAATGAAAAAGGTGACAACACAAATGATATCAAAAGACTACTTACAGAAGTACCAGCTGAAAATTTACCAAACATGGGAAAGGAAACTGACATACATATAAAAGAAGCATATAGAACTTCAATTAGTCATAAGCAAAGTAAATCCACTGCCAGACATATAATAATCAACATCCCAGAAGTTCAACTAAGAAGAGAATGCCAAAAGCTATTAGAGAAAAAGAGAGATCACTTATAAAGGAAAGCCCATCAACATCATAACAGACTTCTCAACACAAGCAAGGAAGTCAAGAAAAGCATGAAGTGAAATACTTCAAATCCTAAAGGAAAATGACTTCCAACCAAGACTGATTTACCCTGAAAAACCAGTCCTTCCAAATTAATGGAGAAATAAGATACTTCCATGACAAAGAACAGTTGAAGAGCTTCATGACCACCAAACCAACCCTGCAAAGAATGCAGAAAGATATTCTAGACAGACATTAAAAAACTATGAATTGAAGGACACCAACAGAAAAAGACCACTAAGCAAGACAAAAAATTCAACAGAGGGAAAAGGTAAAGAACCAACAGCAGAAAGACAGCATGACAAAAATAAGCCAATATATATCAGTTATAACCATCAATGTATATGGCCCTAATTCACCAATTAAAAGAAAAGACTGGCAGAATGGATCAAGAAACAACATCCAAGCATATGCTGCATACAAGAAACCCATCTAACCCAAAAGGAAATTCAAAGACTGAAAGTCAAAGGATGGAAAACAATACTTCATGCAATAGGGACCCAAAAATAAAAGCAGGGGTAGCTACTCTATTTGAAGACAGTGTAAACTTCAAATGAAGAATGATCAAAAAAGATAAAGAAGGTCACTACATACTGGCTAGGGGAAAACTTCAAGAAGAAGAGATAACAATCTTAAATATATATGCACCAAATATGGGAGCACCAAGCTATATAAAACAGATCTTAATAGAAATGAAAAATCAAATAATACAATTATAATGGGAGATCTTAACATATCATTGACACAAAGAGACCAACTAAAAAGAAAATTAGCAAAGAAATAACAGAACTGAATCAAACTTGTGAACAAATTGACTTAGTAGACATGTACAGTGTTGTACCCAATGATATCAGAATACACGTTCTTCTCAGTTGCACAATGGGACATTCTATAAAATAGACCATAGACTAGCCAACAGAACATGCTTAAGTAAGTTCAAAAGAACTGAAATTATCCTATGAATATTATCTGACCATAGTGCAATGAAATTAGAAATTAATGACAAAATAAAATGCAAAAACTCCATAAATACCTGGAAATTAAATAATACACTGCTGAACAATAAATGAGTCACAGAGGAAATTAAAGAAGTTAATATCTTCAAGCAAATGAAAATACAAATACAACTTACAGGAACTTGTGGGATGCAATGAAAGCAGTCCTCAGAGAAAAATTTATCTCAGTAAACTCCCACATCAGGAAAACAGAATTAATACAAATAAAAAATCTGATGCTACACCTCAAACATCTAGAAAAGGAAGAGCAAGTCAAGCCTAAAGACCAAAGAAGGGAGTAAATTATAAAGATCAGAACAAAAAATAGTGTAATAGAGACAAAGAAAACGCACAAAGAATTAACAAATCAAAGAGCTGGTTCTTTGAAAGAATAAATAAAATTGATAAACCCCTAACCAACTTTATTAAAAAATGGAAAGAAAAAACTCAAATTCATGCAATAAGGAATGAGAAGGGTGAAATCATTACAGACTCCGTGGAAATATAGAAGATCATCAATATCTACTTCAAAAACCTTTACTCTCATAAGTTCAATAACACAGAAGAAATTGACAGATTTCTAGATATGTATGAATTACCAAAGCTGAAGCAAGAAGATATAAAACTACTGAATAACCCAATTTTAGTTAATGAAATTGAAAATATAATTAGAACCTTACCAACAGAGGAATGCCAAGATCCTGATGGATTCACTGCTGAATTCTACAAGAAACTGAAGAAAGATTTAATTTCAACACTCCTCAAATTCTTCAATAAAAGCTTCAGTGCTGGAAGCAAGTATTATCCTAATAACAAAACTAGAGAAAGACCCAACCAAAAATGAGAACTACAGACCACTCTCCCTAATGAATATAGATGTAAAAATCCTCAATAAAATACTGGCAAATAGAATGCAGCAAGTAATCAAGAAGATTATACACCACAACCAAGTGGAATTCATCCAGAAATGCTGGGATGATTCAATATATGCAAATCAATACACCATTTCAATAGAGTCAAACATAAGAATCAAATGATCAATTCGATAGATGCAGAAAAAGTTTTTGATAAAGTCAGCACTAATTCATGATAAGAACATTACAGAAAATCAGAATAGATTGTCTTTATCCCAATCTGATAAAAGCCATCTATGACAAACCAATAGCCAGCATCATATTCAATGGTCAAAAACTGAAACCTTTCACTCTAAAATCAGGAACAAGACAAGGATATCCATTATCACCACTCTTATTCAATATAGTTCTTGAAACATTAGCCAGAGTAGTTAGACAAGAGAGAAATAAAATAGGATAGGAAAGGAAGAAGTTAAATTATCATTATTTGCAGATGAAATGATACTCTACCTAGAAGACCCCCAAAAGACTACTAGAAAAAATAACCAAATTCAGTAATGTAGCTAGATACAAAGTCAACACTCAAAAATCAGTAGCATTCCTATACACAAACAACAAACTCACTGAGAAATAAGAGAAACCACACCCTTCACAATAGCATCCAAAAAAATGAAACACTTAGGAATCAATCTAACAAAGGAAGTAAAAGATCTATTCAGTGAAAATTACAATACTCTGAAAAAAGAAATCAAAGAGAATCTCAGAAAATAGAAAGACATTTCTTGTTCATGGATAGGAAGAACAAACAATACAGATTTAATGCAATTCCAATCAAAATACCATTAACATATAGCACAGATCTGGAGAAATCATTCCTAAAATTCGTCTGGAACCAGAAAAAAAACCTAGAATAGCAAAGACAAGTCAGGGCAACAAGGCAAGGCAGGAGGCATCACAACCCCTGACTTGAAGTTATACTATAAAGCTACTGTGGTAAAATCAGCATGGTGCTGGAATAAAAACAGACCTGAAGATCAATAAATAGAAGATACAACTACAACTACAAACACACTCAACCACCGCATCTTTGACAAAGGGGTCAAACACATTCACTGGAAGAAAGATAGTCTCTTTAATAAATGGTGTTGGAAAAACTGGCTCACCATATGCCGATTGGGGTAAAGACAATCTATTCTGATTTTCTGTAATGTTCTTATCATGAATTAGTGCTGACTTTATCAAAAACAATATAGGCTTTCAAAACAAAGTAGTAAGAACGTAACTAAGTTTGTTATTTTGCATAGTTATCTTCAAAAGAGTTACTCAGATTACCAGATGTAAACATGCAAATTGATTTATTTCTATGAATGTTAACTGTTTTATTCCAAGAACTAATAGGGTATAGTCATTTTAGCTACACACCCACAAATAGTGCAAAAGAGTTCCTTTTTTTCTCCACAGCTCTCCAGCATTTGTTATTAGCAATTTTCTTGATTCTGGCCATTTTTTTCTGGAGTGAGATGGAATCTCAGTGTTGTTTTAATTTGCATTTCTCTAATGACCAATTATTTTTTCATTGTATTTATTTACCATTAGTGTTTCTTCATCTGAGAAGTATATATTCATCTCAGATGCCCATTTATGTATAGGGTCTTTGAATTTTGGGGGTCTGATTTTTAAAAAAATCTTAATATGTTCTAGATAGAAGTCCTTTGTCTGAGGGACAGTTAACTAAGCTTTGTTCTCAGTTTGTGGGTTTTATTTCATTCTGTTGGGAATTTATTTTGACACACAAAAACTTTTTAATAAGATGAGATCACGGGTGTTGATTATGGTATTTCCCATGAAGTTTGATTTTTGTTCATGAACTCTTTGCTTACTCCTATGTCTTCAAGAATTATACCTACCTTGTCTTCCAGCAAACTTAGTGTTTTTGTTTTAATATTTAGATCTTTGATTTATTTTGACTTTAGGTTAGTGCATGGAATAAGCATGGGTCTAGTTTTAGTTTTTGGCATATGGAGAGCCAGTTTTTCCAGCATTACTGAGACACTAGGATAGCCATTGCTGATTTCCTGTCATCTTGCTTTGAAGTTCAATAATGCTTTTATTCTTTGTTTTGACTGGTTTTAGTCTGTTTTCTATTATTTGATTTCAGTATGCGTGAAGGTATAAACAGCTATTTTGAAGAGAGCAAGAGACAATATGGTAGCCATTGTTGATTTTTCTATTGCCTGGTTTTGAAGGCTTGTAATGCTTTCATTTTTGTTTTGATAGGTTTTATGCTGTTTTGTTTTGTCTGAATTCATTGTGTGTGAAGATATGGACAATCATTTTGAAGAAAACAAGAGACATTATGGTAGCCACTGTTGATTTCCTATTGCCTTGTTTTGAAATTGTGTGTTGTTTGCATTGTTTTGTTCTGATCAGCTTTGTTTTGTTTTGTTCTCCTTTTTAAAAAGTTAATTTTAATAAATTCAGAGAGACTACTCAGTCCAGAGATGAAAGCCACTACCCTTAGGCAATTGACAATACTATACCCAGAAAAGCAAGAAGGGCAACTTATTTTTAAAATGCACTTCATCACCCAGTTGGCCCCCGATATTCTCAAAAAATTACAAAGGCTACAGACTAGCCCTCAAACTCCACAACAGGAGCTAATTAACCTGGTCTTTAAGGTCATTAACAACAGTAATGAATGTGCTCAAAAGCAGTGCATTTCTGAGCTTCAGATGCTGGCCTTCACCAAAGTCAACCACCAGGTTGACCACAAATGGATTAAAAGTATCCCAACCAGGAGCACACCTCCAATGCCTTGCTTCAAATCAGCCAGAATGGTCACTGACTAGGGAATGCCTGCAGCCTGGGATTCCCCTCAAGCATGTCCTTCTTGTGGCAGTCCCCACTGGTAGTCAGACTGTCCAATGCCAGGTGTTGCCCTTACCACTTCTGGATCATGATCCCAGGGACCTCTCACTGGAGCTTCTTGACTTGGCCATTAAAAACTAAGTCTGCCCAAAGGCTTCAGAGGTCCTATGGATCATCTCAGATGCTGAACTTTGGGTAACTTATACTGTAAAGTCAGTCCATCCCTTTCCTGATTGATACAGAAGCACCCACTCCACCCTCCCTTCTTTTCAAGGACTAGTCTTTCCATCCCCAACTACCATCGTGGGCATTGACAGCAAGGTCTACGGACTTTTACATTGTCCCCAGGTTGTTGTCAACTGGGTCAACACCTTATCTCACACTCATTCTTAGTCAATCCCATCTGTCCTGTTCCACTTTTAGGCCGAAACTCTTGCCCAAGTTTTCAGCTACTCTCACCATCCCCGGGAAACAGCCAACACTTACAGCCACCCTAATGCAGCTCCCATCATCTCCCCTCATCTCAACCCCTGAGTCCAGTGCACTTCCATGCCATTCCTGGCTTCATTCCAACAACTGATTACCATCCCTCTCAAGCCAAACCATGTTTAAAACAATACCTCATCCCTGACCAGGCTACATGGGACTTAAAGTCTATTATTTCACACCTATTGTGACACAGTCTCTGAGTCCCCATAAACTCCCTTACAATCCCCCTCCACCATTCTCCCAGTGGGAAAATCAAATGACACTTACAGATTGGTACTGAATCTCCATGCTATCAATCAGATTCTTCTTCTCATACACTCCACGGTGCCTACCCCCTGCCTACTTTTGTCCTTCATCCCTCTGTTCACCGCTCATCACTGTTCTAGATCTAAAACATGCCTTTTCCACTACGTCCCTGAACCTCTTCTCACAGCCTTTCTTTGCCTTCACCTTGACAGACCTTGGTACTCATGTCTTCCCAGTTAACCTCAATTGTCTTGTCAGAGCATTCCTGGGACAGCCACCACTACTTTGATCAGAAACTTGCGCATGATTGGTTCCCTTTCACTCCTCTTCCTCTCTTCTCATATAGTATGTAGATGACCTCCTCCTTGGCAGGCTCTCCTATGAGTCATCCTATAAAGACACTCTCTTGTGTCTCTATCTCTAACGCTCAAATCTCTTCCTTATCTGTCACCTATTTGGGCATCATTCTCTGAAAACATATCCCAGTCCCACCACCAAACCATATCCACTTGATTTCCCAGATCCCAACCCCCACCATCAAACAATTCCTCTCCTTTCTCAGTATAGGATATTTATACCTCTGGGTTCCTGGCTTTGTCCTTCTCACTAATTCCTGCTACAAACCCATAAAGGGAGACCCCACTGACCCCTCCCCTCACTCATCCTTTCAGTCTTTAAAGGAGGCCCTAGAACAGCTCCTTGGTATCACCCAACCCTTCAGCCTCCATACAATAGAACACAGGGGATGTGCAACAGGGATCCAACACAAGGTCCAAGCCCATATCTGACCACATTTCTGCCCAGACACCTTAGGCTGGTTGCCATGCCTGTGAGTAGCTGCCACAGTGGCCCCATTACTCCTAGAAACACTCAAAATCACAAGATCTGCTCACTCTTTACCATTCACATAACCTTCAGGAAGTCTTCACCCTACCTTTCACACTTTATCTCCACCCTTCTCCTTCTTCAACATTATGTGCTTTTCATGGAAACCCCCTGGATTATTATTGCTGTGGGCCCCCATTTAAACCCATCCTGTCACATTATAGACACAGTACTTTTTCTTTTCTTTCATGACCTCACACGTGCCAGGCAGGTGCTTGTGCCGTTGAGCTAAATCCCCGGCCTATACACTACCTTTTTCTAAAAATTCTAAACAGCACAATTGTGTGTCCTAATATAACTAGCAACTTCCCTTTCCCTTCACATTTCTACCTGATCACTTTCCAACCCTGACCAAACCTGGTTCATTGAAGAAAGTTCCTATAACCCCTTTCACCCTGTCAGAGCAGGATATACAATAGTCTGTGGGCTAATGAGGAGGATTTATTGGGTGAAATGTTCTGTTAAACTGTACTAGGTTTATTTTTCCAACAGTATAATTTAAGTCTAATGTTACTTTGTCAATTTTTGTCTGGATGATCTTTCCATTCATGAAAGTGGGTTATTAAAGTCCTCGACTGTTATATTAGAGTCAATGGCACCTTTAGATCTAGTAACAGTTGCATTATGAAATTGGTGCTCAAGTGTTGAGTGCACACATAAGTGATACTTCCTCTTGTTTCAGTGATTCACTTATACCTATAGAGGGACTTTTTCCATTTTAGTTTTTAAGTGTGAAATACATTTTATCTGTTTTTCCTGGTGAAGTGGATTTCTTGAAGGCAGCACACTGTTGGGTCTATTTTTTAACACTTCATTCAAATTATGTTGTTTGATTGGAGAATTTAATCTATTTATAGATAAGGTTATTATTAAGTAAAAACATACAAGAAACACTAATTTCATTCTATTTTTATGCCTCTTGTTCACTTCTTTTTCACTTGCTTTTTAAATTTTTATCTTTTATTTTTGTTGGTACATGTTTGCAGTACATCTTTATATTCATTGTGAGAGTTGGTACACTTACATAACATATCTCATATATCTTTACTTTCACTTCTCTCTTACTCCCCCTTCCCTGTATCTCTCTGTCCACTTCCAATTTGAAAAATATTGGTCACCTTGTTTTCTATTATCTCTCTTTTATTTTAATCTTTAAATTATTCATAATTTGGAGTTCTCAAATATGAGAAATCATGCAATATTTAGGCTTGTGTGTCTAGTCTATTTCACTTAACATTATGATCTCAAAGTACATCAATTTTCCAACAAATAACTGAAATTTATCCTTTTTCATAGAGTAATACTTCATCCTGCATACATAGCACATTTTCTATATCTATCCATCTGTTGAGAGACATGTAGACTGCTCCCAAGATACAAGTATTATGACTTGTGCTGCTATAAATATGGGTATGCATGTATCACTGTAATATCATGCCTTTAAGTCTTTCAGGATGAAATGTGGAAGGAGGAAGCTGGATTAAATGGTGCTTCTATTTTTGAGTAATCTGCATACTGTTTACACTTCCTGTAACTGCTGTACTAGTTTACACTTCCACTAACAATGCAAAAAGTTCCTTTATTCTCTGTTGCATCACTAACATTTGTTGTTTTTTCATTTCTCAACTATAGCCATCCTGCAAAAAGAAGGAATTTCAATGTTGTTACATTTTGTACATCTATAATGGTCAGAGATGCCATAAATTTTTCATGTATTTATTGGCCATTTATACTTCTTCTGAAGTTTCTATTTATTTCAGTTGCCAATTTTTTGATTAGGTCTTTTATAACAAGGAATTTATTTTTTGTATACGTTAGATTTTAATCTTCTGTTTAAAATGTAGTTAGCAATTTTTCTCCATTTTTTTTTTATTGGTGCCAAGGATCGAACTCATGACCACCTGTTTGCAAGGCAGGTGCTTATGCAGCTGAGCTAAATCCCCAGCCCCCAATTTTTCTCCATTTTGTAGGTTGTCTCTTCATTTTGCGGGTTGTTTCCTTTGTTGTGCCAAAGCTTTTTATATTTGATATAGATGCCACACATTAATTTTTAATGTTATTTCTCATGAAACTAGAAATCTTTTCATGTCTATGTCTTCAAGAATTTTACCTATTTTATCTTCCAGTATATTGTTTCTGCTTTATAATTTTTATGTCTTTGGTCCATTTTATTTTGAGTTTAGTGGTAATAGATACAGGTCTAGATTCAGTCTTCTTCATTAAGTTAACCAATTTTCCCAGTACCATTTATTAAAGAATCTATCTTCTCTCTAGCAAATGTTTTTGGCCTTTTGTCAGAGATCAGATGGCTGCATGTGTGTGAGGTGGTTTCTGCATCGCCTGTTCTGTTCTATCCTCTGTTGTTTCAGTAACATGCTGTTTTGTAGCTTTGCAATATAACTTGAATTCCAGAATTGTGATGCCTCTTATTTTGCTCATCTTTCCCAGGTTTATCTATTTTAGGTCTTCTCTAGTTCCATATGAATTTTAGGATTGTTTTCTCTAAGTGTATAAGGAATGTCATTGGTATTTTTATTGAATTGCATTAAATTTATGTATCAGTTTTGGTGGTATGGCCCTTTCAATAATATTAGTTCTGCCTATTCAGGAACAAGGGCTATCTTCTTATTTCTGATATTCTCTTAGGTATCTTTTTACACAGTACTTGAGTTTTCATTACGGGGTCTTTCCCTTCCTTTATTAGGTCAATTCCTTAGTATTTGATTTGTCTTGCTATTGTGAATAGCATTCTTTTCTTAATTTCTTTCTCAGTGGGTTCATTATTGATGTACAATACTTTTCTATGTGTTGATTTTGTATCCTGTTACCTTGCTGAATTTATTAGTTCCAGGAGTATTTTGGTGGCAGTTTATCTATGCATAAGGCTAGTTTTATTTCTTCCTTTCCTATAGGTATCTCTTTTCTTTCTTTTTCTTGCCTGTTTGCTGTAGTTAATGTTTTGAGTACTGTATTAAGCAGGAGTAGTGTCAGTGGACATCCTTTTTCTTGATTTTATAGGAAAAAATTTCAGTTTTTTTCCCATTTCATATGATGTTTGCCACAGATTTGTCATAATTAGCTTTTATCAGATTGAGATAAGGTACTCCTATACAAATTTTCTTCAGGGTTTTTTATTATGAGTGGATGCTGACTTTTGTCAAAGATTTTTTCTGCATCTATTCAGATGGTCATGTGGTTTTTTTCTTCTTTTTATCTGATATATTACGTTTATTAATTTATGTATTTTGAAACATCTTTGTATTATTGTACTTAGTCATAATGTATGATTTTTTAAAATAATTTGTTGCATTCTGCTTGGCAGTGTCTTATTGAAGATTTTTGTATTTATGCTCATTATAGAGACTGACCTGTGATTTTCCCTTTTAGTTTAGTCCTTGTCTCTACTCACATTGGTAATTTTTATTGCTCATACTTTCAATAGACATTTTAATATGCTGGATTTCTTTTTGCTACCTTTTTACAGATTCTAATTCTTTGTAAAACTGGTTATTCACAGTTTTTACCATTTAGTTTAGTTTATCTAGCTTTTCAATTGTGTCTTCTTTTAAACTCACTAATCATGTTGTAGGTTTTTTTTTTTTTTTTTTTTGCTTTTTATCGGTACCGGGGATCGAACTCATAACTGCCTGCTTACAAGGCAGGCGCTTATGCCGCTAAGCTAAGTCCCCAGCCCCCACTAATCATGTTGTATACTAAGCTAATTATCTGTCTAGTTCTTTCATCTTTGAGCTTACCAAGCACCTTTTGACCTTTTGTTGTTCTTGTTCCTTTTTTATCACTTCATCCAACTCAGCTGTTGAGCTCTCCAATTCTTCTCCATTACCATCCTCCCAGCCTTGAGAGTGGGGAGTTTTTAGAAGTATTTTACTGCTTTTCAATTTTTGGAGATATTAACATGTTTTCACATATTTCTATTTTTGTATGTGTGCTGGGGTTTGAAGATCAATTAAAATGGAAAGACTTTGTGTCTAGGATGGAGATCTTTTTAGTGTCTGATTTTCAATGATACGCTGTGGGCATGGTTAACTATAGATCTGTGACTCTGTCTGAAACTATGACCACCTCCATTAATTTGTGGAGAGAAGATGCAGTGTAATTGGCCCAGCATCCAGTTGTCTGAAACTGAGTCACAGTAATGTTGACAGCACAAAGACAAACCAGACAATCAGATACTGTAATGACCAAATAATAGCAACAACCTTGCAGCACTGGAAATAGTGAGGAAATCAGCAACAGAAAAGAAACCAAAGACAAACTGGGCATTGACATACCATCAGAGCCAACAACTCTGCCACCATTAACAGCAGAAAAGATATCCACAATATTAATGTAGGCACAAATGCAAACCAAATATTGACACATACCTACTAAATTCCTTGACTATACTATCATTAAAAATGGAAAGAATTTGACAATAATAACATGAAGTCAACTAAATATCTAAAGGTTCATGAAGCTTAATAATAACACTAGTGAAAATAAGGAGGCAGGGAAGGGAAAATGAAATGGGTAAAATTTGAGAAATAAATGAAGCTGAGGAGAGAAAAGTGAGATTAAAAACTCTAAGTAAAGAATAAAAGAAGGGCTGGGGATTTAGCTCAGCTGCACAAGTACCTGACTGGCAAGTGTGAAGCTAAGAGTTCTATCCCCCCCAATTAATTAAAATAAAATAAAAATAAAATTAATACAATTAGATAAATGTAACACAAAAGACAAACAAGGAAAAAAAAAAAAACTAAAGTGGAAAAAAAGCTAAAACCTCCAAAAGCCAACAGAGAAAAAGAACTGAGTCCAAAAGGTCCTCTGTATGTCAGAAGGAGGGGTTTCATTCCAGAGTCTACAGTATTAAGATCCAGTGTTTGGGGAGAGATCATGAGTTACAACTAAGTCCTATTTTGTTTCCACAGTCAGTTTCCTGTGTGTGAATGCGGAGTCCTGACCTGCCTTTCCTGCTGGGCACAGTCAGTCAATGGTGTCTGCCCAAGTGCTGCTGACTCAGTTTCTGCACCCCTCTGAGCCCACCTTACTACACTCTCACCAAGCTTTACAACCTGCGAGTTTGTAAGGTCCCCTCCTGCTCCTGAGGTCCCTCTCTCTATACCTGGCAAGGTAAGCCATCCAAGCTAAGGAATTTCCCTGATCATGTTAGCAGATGGGAAAAGCAACTTAACCACTGAGCACTGTGCTAGCGGGAATCAAGGGCTGTGCTGGGTTTAATGCCAGCATTTTCAGACCCAGGCCCCCCTAAAAGCCACATGTGACCGACCTGCATTCTCATCACAGACAGGAGGATTCTGTGTCCTTTCTAACCTGAGTTTAAACTTCTCAGAGGGTCAGTTGCTTGTATTCTAGCTTTGTAGGATGGCTTTGATGGCTTGGTGTGAACAGCTGTAGGGCTGTTCAGATGAACGGCTTCCTCTGTCTACTTACAACGCCAGAAGCAACCAAAATTTACCTCAATGGCTCACCTTGCCAAGGTAAGCAGAAAGTAACTAGCCAGCCCTGAGAGGCCCTGGGGGGGAGAGCAAGCCTCCTGCCACCTTCTCCAGGCTGGGTCAGTGGAACTGCTCCCAGCTGCCTGGCTGCTTTCCAGTATCAGTCAGTTTTCCCCCTATGACTTCATGTGGCAATGTCATGGGCTGGGATATTTCCTCAGAACAATGCAGTAGTGCGGTAGCTGACAGCTCACCAGCTGGACTCAGGGCCCACAAGGGCCTCACATTCCCCAGCAGTGGATGCTGTAGGTTCTGTAGCATGAACAGGGACTGCTGAAGTCCTTTGCTTATTCTTTCCCCAGCAAGCAAAGTCCTTCTTGGCCCAGGGTTGATACTGAGGGATGGAAGGACAGACGGTGTATGTTTCAGTTCGTTCTTTACAAGGCTTTCATGTATCTCCGTATCGTGTAACATCCTGCCACTTCTCCATTGCCATCTGACACTGCCTCAAACAGTCACCTGGCACAGCTGTTGTTTTTCACTTATTTTGGTACATTGTTGTGGGGAGAAGCACATGAGTCACTTCCAGTCATCCATCTTGCTGACTCCACTAGCAATTTAACAGCAGTTTTAAAAGTGAAGGGGTAGGTGTTCACCAATATTAAAATAACTTTTAGGAGAAAATCTGTTTGCCCTTCTTCTATTTAAATTTTGTAATACTGAGGGGGTTTGAGGAGAGGAATCATTCATCCACTTGTTTATTTTTTACTTCTTCTGCAAGATACGACATTATTATTAGAACCAACAGAGGATTCCACATTGACCACTGAATCACTGTGTGGCCCTAATAGGACACTTCTCTTGGGTCTCTGGTTTCCACATCTGTAAGTGATGGGTTAAATTCAATAGTATATAAGGTTTCCATCTGTTTTCCTGTCAAATTTCCCAGGACTGTCATTTTTGTTTGACAGGTTCTATTGCAAGGGCATGATCACTAGGACAGATGTGCATTTGTGTTTTAATCTCATTTCCCATTGGCCCTTATCTTCAAAGCCAGTAAAACAGTTCAGTGGGCATGGATATTTACAATCTCCTAGCATTTGTATTTCTGTTGCAGTTTGCTAGGGCTGCAACACCAAAATGTCACAGACTGGACAATTTAACCAACAGAAGTTCCATTGTTTCATAATGTGGCATAGTTCTAATACTAGAATTGGAAGATGGTAGTATTAGTGTGGTTGGATCTGTGAGGATCTCTCCTGGCTTCTGGTGGTTAGCCGACAATCTTTGTCAGTCCTAAAATAAAAAAAATTACACTAACCTTTACCTTCATCTGTGCCTGGCACTTTGTGTGTATATCTGTGTTCCAATTTCTCTAACACTGGTCCTACAGGATTGGAGTACATCCTAATAACCTCATTTTAGTTTTGTTAACTTTTAAAGACTCTATTTCCAATAATGAGGTTATATTTTGAGGTACCTGAAGTTGAGTTTAATATACCAATGGGGGGTGCATAATCCAACCCATAAAATACCACATCGCTAACTGTTCACCTCCCACATACCAAAGAAAATATCATACAGCATCCTCCAGACACAGCCTCTCACACAGTTCACCTAGTTTTGTCCGGGTTTGTCCAGCTGCTCCGTTTCCTACTTGTGTCCCTGGGAAAGTTCTAGTGCAAGTTTGGAGGGTCTGTTTGGGACTCAACTTTAGATTCCACCGGAAGCTGCAAAGGTGCAGTGTGAGACAACCCTAGTGACTCCCTGATTGAACACTTGAGATAAAGCAAAGAGCTCCAGAAATGTCAACTGGGTAGAGCCTCGAGATAAGAGGCTATGACTCCCCAGGGCACAAGAGTTTGCATATCAGAAACCAAAGCCATAGCCCCCCAAAACAGTTCCACTGCTACCTTAATTGGATTATGTAAATTGATCCTTCTGCATATCTTTATCTCTGCTGTTTACAGAGATGTCAATCTTGCACCTGGCCAGCCAGCTCAAGTTACATAATTCTTGCCATCCTCACTATCATGCATTCCTGAGCCACCCCCTGGGGTGGATTGGACTTCAGACTCCTTGGCTGCCCTTAACTTGGAATATATCTTGGTGTTTTTACTCTTGCAGTGGGTTGCATTGGTGATGGTAGATTGGAATTAACTTGCTAGGACTCCAATAACATCTCAATGGGGTTACAAATATAACTTTTGGATTGTGAGGAAAACTAGAAAGAGGATTACAATACTTGGATAACTGAACTCGGTATTTGGGTTTACAATAGTGCAGGTGCATATTTTCCTGGCATGCACACTCCTCAACCAGAAAATGGGACCATTAAAAAACCTCTACAAGGCTATTACCACGTGAGTCACAGCTCTGGATCCCCCAGTGTATTTGGTGAGGAGATGAACAAGAAAACTCACATCCTCAGGTAATGATTCCAAATGACCTATAAATCAATAAGCAGAGATTTTTTTAAAAAGCCCAAGAATTAAAAAGAAAACACCCCCCTCCCCGAGTCTGTAACAATGACCATTTCTGGCTACATATTCCTGGCCTTTCCACTAGGCTGATTTGACTGAGAGCACTTCAGTTCAACGCCAGCCTCCTCGCTCTCATAAGCACAGAAGAAAATGTCACCTAGAGGAAAAGATAAATCCCCATTCTCTCAACCTTTCAGAAACCCCAGATTAAAAATTAATTTGCTCCACTGGAAAAGCATGATTTTCATTTGTCTTTTAAGAATGTCGGTGCATTGACAGGAATTAAATAACATACCCCAAAAAAAGATGATTACTTTTATAAAAATAATCACAGAAATGCTCTTTTCTTATATTTCCCATTGATGTTCAGTATATCAAATCACAATTGGAAACAATGTTTTCCAGAGCTAGCGCTGAGGTTACCATGGTAAGAACAATTTTTTATGGTTACCTAGGGAAATAACTAAGTACGAGAAATGTGTGCGATTTGTTAGGTCTTAAACTGCAGCATGCATAGCATTGGGAGGCTTTCTTTTGGCTAAAAAGGAGATCCTCATGGAAAATAAAACTTTCAACCTTGGATCCCACCTCCCCAAAAGGGATCCCCATCTCCAAGAGAACTGTAAATATATTGGAAGGGATGGGTGGCTGCATGCTGGGCAAGGTAAGAACAAAGCAGTCGTTTTCCTGGCACGCGGTCTGGGGGCTCTCGACAGTGCTGCCTCGTCTTTCAGGTTACTGGGGTTCATACCCCAGTCACCACTGCTTCTGCTTCATGAAACAACCTGAACTCATGGCTTGACAGATGTTGGCTCTCAGAAGTTACAAAACAGCCTACTTACATAAAATTGGAGACTTTCCGAAGATGTCAGAGGGAAATGAAGAAAATAGTTTTGAATTTCACAATCCCCCTTTAAACTCTTAAAAGATAATAAATCTCGTTGTTACTTCTATTTAATGTCCCTGTGTGACTGTTTTTACCACTACAGATTTTCTCATATATTCTTTCCTCAAATAGACACAGGGATACAGACTGTTCTTACTTTTTTGCCAATTCCTGCTCACCGTTTTTCTTTCTCCCTTCTATTTTGCAGAAGAATGTAGTTCTGTTTTCAATCTCATACCCAAGATTGCACAATCCAAACTATCATGAAATCCAGCAAAAATTTGCTGTTACTTAAGGGTGAGAAGCACTCCATGATAAGGGCTATAGCCAAAGCCAAGTACTGCCCTCAAGAGCTACCGTTATTAAGATAACCTTTCTCCAAAAGTAGTAGCCTTGAAATATAACCTTTTCACATCTTAGGTTATTTTCTTTCCTTGCATTTCCAAGAGACAGATTCCCAAAAGCCTAAAGCTGAAGAAAGACTTTGGGGGACAAATTCTCCCCTCACTCTATGCTACAAAGAAGATCAGTAAAGCCCAAAGAAGAAGGGCACCGTGCTCAGGGTGACACAATTTGTGAACTGGAAGGATGGACATAGAGACCATACAATCTGGCTCTTTATATCTCCCAACACTTCTTTTACAATATCACTAAAATTCAAAATAAATATTTTTAACCAGATATAGTAGGCAGAAATATACTGTACAATACATTCTAGAATATGCATGCTTGTAAAAATACATAAAACATAGTGCTAATCCTCTCTACATGTGATACATGCTAATGATTTCTAATCTGTTCTATTTCACTTTTCAAAAATTAACAAGACTGTGTAACTTGGTTTCAGCATCACTATTAGGTTGTAACAAACAGTTTGAAAAATGCTTGTTATAACCCATTCAGTTTAATGCCATTTGAGATGAGGAAAGTTTCCATAGAAGAGTTAAGCTTGTATTAGAATGTAACATATGTGCAGGAAAACCAAGGTAAATGGATGAAATGGATCAAGGATGGGAAATTATGGTGGTTAAAAGTACATACATAAATGTATCCTTAGATAAAAAAATTTTAAGGAAATTAAGAAAATAACTTAGGAACCATCAAGCAGTGTATTCTGATAAAAGGCTATGGAAGAGAAAAGATGGAGAAAGCCAGGTACAGTGATGGGTACCTGTGGTCCCTGCTACCCAGGAGGCTGAGACAGGAGGATTGCAAGTTGGAGACCACCCTAGGGAACTTAGCTAAACCGGGCCTCATAAGAAAAATAATTGCGAATGGGGCTTAGCTCTAGAGAGCTTGCCTAGCATGCACGTGGCCCTGAGTTTAATCTCCAGTAATGCCTCTCCTTTATAAACAATGATAAAGATAAAACTACCATCTGTTCACAAGTAAAAAATGTTGTACAATACAGAAAAAAATATCAGCTGTTCTAAGTGCTGCAATCCCAAGGTTTCGTGTGATTCACAGAATTGCCATGATTTTAAAGCACTGAACACTCCCATTTCCACCATCCCTGTCAGATAATCCAGTGTCCGACTTCCCCTCTTCCTTTTCCTCCTAGACAAGGCTGATTGTCTTATTCTTCCTGTGTGGACCCTCTAAACCAAAGGCTTCTTCCTGTCTGCAATCTCTAAGTTCTCTCTTCTATTGTCTTTGATGGCTCCTACCAGGCTGCCTCACACACAGAATCCCTTCCTGAAATGGATGGAATGCCCTCATTTAACCTCTTCTTCTCTCTTGAGCTTCCAGAATTTAGGAAAGTGTCAAGTGTGTTCACAGTTCATAGCCCCTGCTTAACCCTCTGCATCCGCTGCTTAGCTCAGAATTCCATTTTGAATAGAATTCCTTCTTCCTGCCCTAACCCTCACAGGAGATGACTGGAAGGCTGAAGCTCACACCTTTAGGCTCAGAAGTGATAGCTCTTTGATCATTGCCAGCCGCCTTTGGATACCCTGGCATGGATCTTGCTTTACAGTGCTGGCAGAAACTGACAGCTTCTCTGCATCCAGGTTCATTTTTTTTTCATCCTGATAACACTTGAACCCCTTTTCAGAAGCAAGACAGAAATCTTAAGGAAGGGGATATGAAGAAGCCCTCTGGTCTTGACTGCTTTTTCTATCCTGATGAACAAAGTCAATCTAGCTCACCTGTTGGGGTAGGAGTTTCCTTTCTCCCTCCTGCTCGATGTGCTCCAGATGTAATGACCCAAAGCTCTGAGGTCCACTGGCGAGGACTCTCTTCTGATGCAGATGAAGGGGAAGTTTCTGCTGCAAGAGTGGTGGGGGTGGGAGTAAGTTAGAGACTCACTGGTGCCCAGTAGATCAACAGAAGGACTCATCCATGTCTTGGCAAGAGCAAGAACATAGAAATCACCACAGACACAGGTCAAGGAGTTCTCAGAATGAGAGGACCCCAGAGCTGGCAAGGTGTATGGGGGCAATAGAGGACCCATGCTGTCCAGAGTCCGTTTAGCAGTTAGGTTGGAAAAACACCTGCACCTTCCTTCCTTCCTGCACTACCTTCTAGGTTAAGTCTCCCATGGCTCCAGCTGCAATTCATTGTTGCAGTCTTGCAGCATTGCATCCCTACTAAAGTACTTCTTTCTCTCCAATTTTAATTACAGATATTTATGCACCTATTCCTAGGTTTACATGTGTCTGCATGTCCATCAGCACCTCGAGCCATGCTGTATTCACAGCAGGTGTGCTAGAGACAGCCGCTGAATGGCAGCCACAGCCCACGTGCACGGCCAGCCCTGCTCTGTGCACTGCTCCTACTGTGTCACAACTCACATTCCCGTCAGCACTCTTTCCAAGAAGAAGGGGACAAAATTCCTAGTAAGGTGGACCAGACATTCTCCATGACACGTAACTTAAGGAACATTCTACCAAGCCAGAAATGTGATTGCCCGTCCCTTAGGAAACTTCAGAATTTCATAAATTAGTTAGATAATGAGGTAAGAAGACAGTACTGTAGAGCAATGATATTCAAGAAGGATTTATAATGCTGCTTAGACTACACAGACATTATTTTTAAATGTGCTTGCTGTACGTTCCCCAATAGATTATGCCAGTGCATTTTGTTCATCATTTATTATCGACTATTTTTTCTTCTGAGTTTAACTACACTCAATTAAGGTGTATTGAAGGTTTAGCATGGTGGTGCACATCTACAATCCCAGCACTTGGGAGACTGAGACAGGCGGATCTCTGTGAATTCAAGGCCAACCTGAGCTACAAAATGAGTTCAAGACCAGCCTAAACTGCATAGTGAACAGCCTGAACTATCTCAAAAAGACAAATAAATAAGCATTGGAGCTCATCTTGGGCAATTTAGAAACTTGGAGAGACCTTGTCTCAAAATGAAAAATAAAGAAATGGCTGGACTGGGAAATAGGTCAGTGCAAAGGCCCTGGATATATTCCTCAGTATCAAAAAATTGAATTGGGAAAAATTATTTAGAAAATTAGAGGTAAATATTTCTTGCTAATTTGACAAATGTTTATATCTGTAAAATAAGTAAAAACTGCTTGAAATCCTGTCTATTAATTCCATATCATTATTATTTCTGAGTCTTTTAAAATGATGGATTTTTCTCTTTTTTCTGGCTAATATTTTCTTTTTTTAGCATGTTTAGTAAATAATTTATGGTATGCCAATGCTATATGCTGAGGTGAGGGATTTTTCTTTCTTCCTCAAAGAGTGTTATTTGACTCTGGCAGATAATTTAAAATTCTGCAGATTTTTGAAGTCATTCTTAAACTTTGTTATAGAAGATCTTCAGCATTTAACTCTAGAGCTAGAGTACCCAAAAACTGCCTTTCTGCAAATGTCTACTGCGTGTGTACATTATAAAGACAGGTCTGTCCTCCTTGGGCAGAATCGATGGAATTGGGAAATCTTCCAAATCCTTTGAAAATTCTAATAGCTGTTCAACTCACAAATCGCTACTAAATTTTCATATCCAGGTAGCTTACACCCAGGGAGTAGGTAGAGTGGTACAGTATTCAAACACTCAAGCACGTGTGGTGCAGATTTCTCTGTGGGTGGCTCAATGAGGGGGATGTGCTGTCCTTGTGCCAAGACCTGAAACATGCCTGCAGCTGGGGGATTATCTCATTTGCTTCCTTCATTTCAGAGATCATAGTAACTGCCTGTTCGATGTCTGAAAGATCCATTTCATGTGCTCATTCCTTTGTGCCCAGTGGAGAGAACACTAACACCATTTATTTCACTGTGGTTAGTACAGGAAGTTATCTCAACGTGTGTAAGTCTACATTCAGCCTTCATTTAGAATACACCTAGGAATATGTTAATGTGTAAACTTTTAGAAGTGAAATTTTCTTTGGTGGAACAAGAGTGATGAAGATGATCAGGCTCTCTGGGAATTTCATGCAGCCAACATATGCTGTAAGTATCTAGAATGAACGGTAACCCATGTTCTTTGTAATGCTTCCCTAAGATTAGGATCTTAAAGTACTCCTTTGTTTAGAAGCTATTCCTAAGGATGATTTCACTGAATAGCAATTCAGCTGAATCTTATCACTAGAATTTAATTACATTTACCTGAAGTGAAGTATCCATAAAAGCGTGGGTTAAGAACACGAGGAAACACTTTGAACTTGATCAGAGTAACATGAACAGGTCAACATGTGATATGACCATTGCCCATAAATGTTGTTTATGTAGCAGAATTCTTCCTGATCTTTGCTTTATTGTTACCTGGAACTAGGTTGAGAGAGGAGAGACTTCTAGACTTAACTCTTTCTAAATATCAGAAGCTATCGAAAAGAGCTTGATTTCTATAAGAAACAAAATGCGCTTATCAGTATATAACACTTGCTAAAATATTGAACATTTGAAAATTTTCATATTTGTTTACATCTGTTAGTCTCTGTGAACTGTAGACATATCAACATGACAACAGCTAGTTATTTTTCCTGATATAATTTTATTCTAGATAGAGCTAAGAGGATATTTAGTAATTATACAAATCTATAACCAATTTCCAAGCAAGTGTCCTGGAAAGGTTCTCAATAGGTTTATTTCTTCTAACCAATCTCTCTTGCCTGAGATGACATACTTGGAGGAGTAAATACGCAATCATCTGTGTACTCTGAAGTCATTATTTTTCTTAACTTTATTTGGAATTTTTCTCATCAATATCTTTCACTATTCACATATCTTATACTTTCCAACCTACTGTGCTTAATTTTTAAAAAAAAAATATAATGTTGCAAACAGAACTTTGAAAATCACTAACGGAGGTTTTTTCAAGTAGATGATAGTAGTGACTGAATATGTCTAGTATGAGGTTTTCCTCCTCCCTACAACCTTAACACCAGTTTATAATGAAAGCAAACAGTAGACCAAATATTTGTAGAGACACTAAGGAAAACATTCACCTACATGCACGTAACATTTCAGATACTGTTTTGAAAAAAATATTGGGATCTAAGTTTTCTGTTATTTTTGATACTAGAACTATTTCGTATGTGAAAGATTAATGAGTTAAATATGATAACATCTCTTTTCCTCTCACAGCTGGCATTGGGTATTCATTCCTAAAATGTAATCACAAAAATCCAATGACTGAATGCATAACTGATAGAAGATCAGGACTTTACCACCATCCCTACAGAAGGAAAGCTAGAGAGCTTGCTAAATGTTATCTACCCTTTTCAAAAGAGAACAAAACACTGGATCTTGTCAATTCACATATCCTAAATACCTATAACTTTAATAATAAAACTTAACTTCATTATTTGTTATGTGACTTTTCAACCATTTTCACAAATAAAAAAATCATTCGTAATATCTACCATGCCAATTAGCAAATGGTAAAGTACTTTTTGAAGTACATATCACGCAAGTATTTGAAGTAACCACTTCTGGAGTTAGAAGGCTGGTTGATGACCTAAATTATCCATTTTCCTCTAAAGCCACACAGTCTATGCTGAAGTTATTTGAAAGTAAATTGCAGATATCTTAATGTATCTCAGACTCAGTCATAAGTATTTCCACTGAAAAGACTATGTTAAATATAACTGAATAGGTTTTGGGCTTCTTAAAATCTAATGTGCACTGCAAATTGCTGGAGATGTGATTGTAAGTTTGGTGGTTAACACAGTACGAATATTTCCTAAACTTAGTTGACCATGTGGCAGTGTGTCTCATGGACTGCTATGTTCCTTGGAAGGCATTTTGGGAAATGCAAGTCACACTGACTTAAACAGATTTCAAGGTTAAAAAAAAAAACCCTGAAGACCAGTGAACTGGGCAAAGTATTGTAGAATATATGAAAAAAATAAGAATTGAATGAAGCATGGGAAAGTGAGAAATCTTAAAAATCTAATTTGACATTTAAAGGAGAGAAATAAAGCAGCTTGGAACCTTAGCACAATTTTAATGTCGTGCCTATAGAGAGACAGGTAAGCCCTTCAGAGATATCCATAATGCAATTTGAACTTATCTGTGTTTGCCAGTTCTGTCACTTTGAAAAACACACCTGACATAAACAACTTTAAGCAGGAAAGATTTATCCCAGCTCGTTGTTACAGGGGTTTCAGCCGTGGCGGTGGCCCATGGCCTGTTGGCGCCACTGCTTTTGGGCCTGAGGCTAGAAAAAGCACAGGCTGGAAACAGGGGCTTAAAGCACAGTGTGAGCAAAGCTTCTCACCTCGTGACAGCTGGAAACCAAAGAAAGAGGTCACAGCTGGTCCCACAATCCTCTTTGAGAACCTGCCTTCACTGAGGATCTAACTTGCTCTCAGTGAACAAGTTCCAAAGGTTCCAACCCTCCTGATAGTGTCATAGCCTGGCAACCACCCTTCCATCCATGGCTCTAGGGGACATTTGAGATCTAAGGCATAAGAAGAGGAATAATAGGAAGATAATTCAGTACAGAACCTAGCAGTAAAGAGATTGTTGAATTCAATCCAGTGGTACAACAGTGTGTGTGTGTGTGTGTGTGTGTGTGTGTGTGTGTGTGTGTGTATGTGCTTAAGATAGCATGTGTTATTCATTAATGTCTGCTCCTCTTTACAACAAAACTCCTCAAAAGAATTGTCTGTTCTCACAGTTTCTACATGTCCTCCTCCCATGCAGTTCTATACTGAGTCAAGTTTTGTTACGGTCAGTAACTGCCTCTAACTATCTGCGTGAGTGGATGCTTTTAATCCTCCACTGACCAAGCCTCCAAGTAGCTTTGACACAGGTGATGGTTCACAGTGGCAGGCAGAAGCAGTCCCAGTTTTGAACTGATTTCTTATGCCCTCCATCCAGTCATCATAGAAGAATAAAACATGGGCACGGGAGATGCATAGGCCTATGCATTAGATAAAGATATAGAGACAGAGATATTGATGATGTAGATTCAGGTATACATGATATAGATAGACATAGATATATGCATCCCTTTTGCAGTGCTCCAAGATAACACAGATGGTAGTAGCATATGTTCAGAACCCAAATGTAGATCCAGGACATATGGCCTGCTACAGGCAATCTGAATAGTAAAAGTAAGATCATGTTAGAGTTTCAGGGTTACAGAGCTGGGGTCCACCTTTTCACTGGAGTTTCCACAATGTGGCAGAACTAACATCTGGACAAAACAGAATTCCATTACCATCAACCAAGTAAGTTTCTCCTGGGGAGAGCGGCCCAGCCAGACTCCCTGAATAGCACTCAACCTGATCTCTCCAGTATATTATGGTAACAGGGGCCCCTGTAATGACAGTTTTTATAGCATTTGTGAACTGCCTGAGTGCTCATTTTCAAAATCTCAAGCTGAGGTTTTCTTCACTTGACTTCTAGAGCGTGGTCTTCCTCTTACCTCTGGAAAGCCCCAGGCTCCATCCACTGACCTCTTCTGGCTTCTCAGCTACTTACTAGGTGAGCTCATTCACCTAGAAAAGTTAGCCTGTATAAGCTGGTCATTCCACACTTTCTCTATTTCTATCTATGTTCTAAGCTGCAGATTTTAATTATGTAGCTGAGAGTTTGTCATCTCCACTACGTACTGTGCAGAACAGAGGTCTTCAACCTAATAGGTTTAATTAATTAAATCTTTATATACTACCTTCACCAAAGCTCATCCTCCAAAAATTGCATTATGGCACCAATCTCAATAGATGCCATTATCATCTATCCAGTTGCTCACAGCAAAACCTAGCATAATCTTCAACCCCGATCCTTCTCTCCATAAGAAATATTGTGTCTGCTGTACCTTCAAATTCTGTACCACATCACGCATTGTCCACCTGATACGAGCCCCCCCCCCACCTCTCACATGGGTGGTTTCAGTGTCTTCCTACTTGGTTGCAACAGCCTCCTTGTCACACTTTCCACCCCAGAGTCTACATTCCCAAGGCAGCCCAAGGAGTCACCTGGAAACAATACCAAGCCCACATAATTCTATGGAGTTTCCCTCACTAATGGATGCTAGGCACCATTAGGATAAACCCAGACCAATCTACAAAGTCATTCATGCTGTGTCCTCTGCCTTTTCCCATTTTTTTACCTCTCTCCCTTCTCTCTGACCTTATCATATTTTGTGGTAAAAAGGACACACTTTAAAAATAAGCTTACTTCTAAGATGAACAGCATGCAATTCAATACAGTCTCAGGTTACACAAAGTTGTATGTATTTGTGTACATAAAAGGACTTCACATAAGTATTCTTGTGATAGCATCTAGACACTGAATCTAGACCCTAGACATTCTCTCTCTGTCTCTCTCTCTCTCTGTCTCTCTCTCTCTCTCTCTCTCTCTCTCTCTCTGTCTGTCTCTCTCTCTCTCTCCCCTGCAACTGGGGGTTTAACCCAGGGCTTCATTAAAACAAGGAAAGTGTTCTACAGGCTTGATCTCTCCCTTTGTGGTTTTTTTTTTTTTTTTGTCTTTTTCTTTTTTTTATCGTTACCAGGAATTGAACTCATGACTACGCACTTGCAAAGCAGGCACTTATGCTGCTGAGCTAAATCCCCAGCCCCCAGGCTTGATCCCTTTACTTGACAAATTCTTCCCTTTAAATTTTAATTTCATGCAATTCAGTTAACAATCCAAGGCACTGGCATTTATAGTAAGCATTATAGACATTGGTAATTGGGTTTCTTAGTTTTCTGGTACTGTAACAAAATATCTGCAATAAACAACTTTAAATGAAGAAAGATTTATTTTATTCTACTGCTTCCAAAGTTGCAGTTCACATGGGTTTGTTCTATTGCTTTTGGGCCTGAAGTAAGGCAGGATATCAAGGCAAGGAGCACATAATGAAACATAGTTCTTACGGTGGCTGGGAAGTGAAAGAGGGAGAGTAAGGAGCTAGGGTTCCAGCATGCTCTTCGGGGGCACAGCCTCAGTGACCTATCATTTCTTCCCAGGAGGCCTCATTGTAATGGACTGGTAACTGGTGGTCAACTTAAACACCAGCAGAACTGAATCAGTGTGGTGCAGAGCATGGATGGTCCACCTGAGGACTGTTGCCAGCATAAAAAGGAGACTTGGAGAGGAAGAGTAGCATTGTGGGTTCTCCTAAGTGGTGGCATTATTTAAAGCTGTTGGTTCTCCTGGAGGAGCTTGTGGAGTTTCTTCCCTAACATGAACTTGGCTGTCCTCATTATCAGAGGAGCTCAGGACCTTGTCGTTGAGAATGGCTACAGTTCACCTTGGGGGAGCTCTGGTCCTTAGGTTGAGCGTCACTTCCTGGCTCTGGAGAGGAAGAGATGTGCTGTTTAATCTCCAGGAGAAAGCTTGTCACACTGGCTTCCTGATATGAACTCAGCTGTTCCCATCGTCAGAGGGGCTCAGGACCTGGTTGTCACTAAGTATGGCTCTGGTACTTTTCAGGGGAGCCCTGGTCCTTATTTTGACCATTGCTTCTTGGCTCCAGTGTAGAACTCTCAGGCGACTAGCACAGACCCTTTACCCCACTGTCATAGACTTTCTAGATTCCACTGCTGACCTTTGGGCTTACCCAGTGCAGATCTATGAAATAAACTTGCACGAGTCATTGTCGTGGGCTCTAGGCTTCCAGGTGGACTTGTGGTTCTAGGTTTTCAGTTGAACTCATGCAGGTTATTGCCATGGAAACCAGGCCCTCAGCTGGATTTTCTAGGTCTTTAGTTCTGTGGACAGATTTCTTGCGCTTTCTTTATATTTGACTCAATGGGTGACTTATAAATAATACTATAAACGCTGTGTCCTGTATGTAATTGTTTTCCCCTGACTACAACACTCATTTATTTTCAGGCTCCTCCATGTTTGTAGTCACGGTTTACATGGGAAGAGATTTAATACAAGACACATAATTTATAGGGTTATCCTATAATATTCGCCCAAAGAGTCCAATGAAAAAGAGTGCAGGAAATCTGTCCATACACTAGAGATCCAAAGAATCCAGCTGAGGGCCTGGATCCCACAGCAATGTCTTGCACGAGTCCAGCTAACAGCCAAGAGTCCATGACAATATCCTCCATGAGTCCAACTGGGGGTCGAGAGCCCACGGCAATGTCTCATGCAAGTCTGTATCTGCACTGGGAAGGCCCAGAGGTCGGTGGTGAAAGCTAAAAAGTCTCCACCAGAGGGATGAAGCATCTGTGCCAGCAAGCTGAGGGATTTGCATTGGAGCCAGGAAGTGATACTCAAGGTAAGGACCAGAGCTCCTCTAAAAAGAACTAGAGAAATCAGTACCAGTGAGGACTTGAGCTCCTCTGACGATATGAACAACTGACTTCATATTAGGAAAACCAGCATTACAAGCTTCTCAGAAGAATCAACAGCACACCATCTTCCCCTCTAGATCTTTTTTGCTGTTCACAACAATCCTCATCCACACTCAGCACCACGCTCACTCAGTTCAGCTGAGTGTTACAAGTTCACCATTAGTTAATCCACCACACTCCACTTCCCAATGGTGTCACTGGCTGAGAATCAAGGCTCTGACAGATACACAGGACTTTAGGGGCATTTGAGATCCAAACTCTAGCAGTCTAGCATTTCTTCAAGATAAAGTGCAACAGTATCTGCTAACAACTTGTAATTAGTAACTTACCCAATTTTGTACTTACTTCACTGCTTCTTCTATGGTTTATCTCATATTTATTCAACCATTTGCAGAGAGCTAGTATGAATGAGAAGACTCTTCTGTGCTGTGCCCAAGGCAGAGCAGAGGAGATACCTCGGGCCCACAACTTTTAGTTGCATAAAATTATTTATATGTATAACTGGTGCATTTATCTTTTTACCAATAGTCATGATGTGTGTGTGTGTGTGTGTGTGTGTGTGTGTGTGTGTGTGTATGTGTGTGTAGAACTGAGCCACAAAGGCAAAGGTGCCTCTGAAAGCCATTTTAGCCCCGGTTGTGGCCAAGGAGAGAGGAATTTCTTTTGTCTGCAAAATTCTAAAGCAAAGATAGAGTACTACCGAGAGTTGGCCCCTTTGGGTTTTCCCATGGCGAAAGCAAAATGTTCCCTGCCTCCAATCACAGGACCATTTTATAACTCATTGGCACAGTCTGGGCAGCTGTCTCCTTTCCAGGGACTTCTGAAGGCCCAAAGTGGCTTGGAGGGCAGCAGTATGAAAAGAAGTCTCCAATGAAGTGTTGTATTAACAATATTATTTATTTGTTATGCAAATGAAAGCAAACAACATGATAGCAATTTGGCATGGTGATCATCAGGATAGGAAGGGTCTGAGATATGTTCCTTGAGGGAAGCTGCATGCCTCAGCTTAAGTTAGAATAATACTAAACAGCATCTGTGGATTTAGCTTCTACTTTTCACCCTCTTGGAAATGAGGTGGGTGTCCAAGTCATCAAGAGAATTTTTACAAAGTGAGAAAGCCCGCTGAAGGCTCTAATATTCACTCTTCCAGAGGGGTTTCTATAACATTTCTTAAAAATCTCTGCCATGGAAAGTTACAGTTACTGATGGACGTTATCATGGTTTACATATGAATATCCCCCAGGCTTGATCCCCAACACAACAGTATCCAAAGGTGAGGCTAGAGAAGTGTTTGGCTCACAGCAATGTGAGCTTGAGAACTGTATTGGTTCCCAGTCTCCTATTCTCTCGATCTTTTCTTAGTTGTCTACTGCCATAGGTGAGAAGCTTTGCTCTCCTGCCCGCTTCTGCTATCCTGTTCTGTCTCTTTCAGATTCACAGCAATGGAACCAGACAATCACAGACTGAAACCTAAGCCAGCATTAACCTTTGCTCCTTTAAAATGATTTGCTTGGGAATTTTGTCACAGTGATGGAAAGCTGCTGCAGAACTGTTTTTCTGTTTCTCAGTGGGATGATATAGAAGACGAAAGGATACTGAGACCTAACACTTCCATATCACTTACTATATCCAGGTTCTGTGGTGTTTTGTATACCAATATTTGAATCCATTTAGTCTTTGTCATAATCCTACAGAGGAGCTACTATTACTATTCTCCATTTTGAGAGAAAGGAAGGCTCAGAGAAGTTGGAACACTTGATTAAGAGGTTCCTGCCCACAGTCTGGCTCTGGAGTTTGTGCTATTATCAGTCACTGAGTGAAACGTAGTTTTCTAGTTAGTACTGGGGCTCCCTAATCAATCTTGGGGATGATGACGCTGATCTTCGATGATTTGTGTCACAGGATGAAAGAAGACTCCTGACACAGGAGGCTGATGGCCACTCTGTTTATTAAAGGAGCGCACTGCCTTAATCACATGACAAGCACAAATGTGTTTTTTACTAAAGGAGGACAAAAGGCATTTTATGAGAAAGGAATCTCAAAGATACTTTAAAGAAAGTGTATGTTTTACTTGGGTTGGTAGCATTGGGAACTGATTGATAGACTAGCAGAGAGAGGCTTGGGAGCAGCCCAGAAAACTTGCTCACATCCTGGATTACAAAGCTGTGGCCTCCCTCCAGGTTGCACCACACCCACTCTGCAGAGTCCTCAGCTGACCCAACAGAGGGCCACATCTACAGCTCAGATGCAAAATGCTTCATATATATTGTTTCAGTGCTGACTTCCACAGAGGAATCAGTACTTAAAATAACACCTACATATCTTAACAATATTTGTCCATGTGAACTTGTTAATAAATCTGTGTATTTTATAATGTTACCTATAACTGTCTCCACTTACTGTTGTATAAGGCCTCGGGGGGGAAATAAAATCCTTCATTACTGCTGAGTCAGGAATTCTGCAATCTTGGATGACTTATGAAGGGCTGTCTTGTTTTGTTTTGTTTTTTTTTTTTTTTCAAAAAGGTTGCCAAATTATGAAGTAAGTAAATTTGTGCTTTAAAATGCCACATATGTCACAAGTCTAGATTTATTCATAGCTGTTTGCCTTAGCATTACATGTTTTTATCCTCTGCAGTGGATGACAGACCCATCTCAAGAAGATTTATCTCAACAGATGGATTGCTACCTAGGTTCTTAGGAAAATGTTACAAACTTTCTCTGGTTTACCATGGATGTCTCATTTATAAAAAGGTTTTAAAACCCTATTATTCTAAAACTAAAATATTTTGTAAAAAAAAAAAAAGAACTCTATTGGTGTCTTAGTTACTCTTCTCTCATTGCTGGAACAAAACACACAATGCTGAAAGTTAAAAGAGAAAGGGTTTATTTAGCTCACAGTTTGTAGAGGTTTCCGTCCATCATCAGGTGGCCCCAAAGTAGGGTCAACAGGTAGGAAGAGGAACAACAGTTCAACTCAATGGAAGACAGCAAAAGCAACAAGAGCAAAAAGGAGAGAATAAACCCCTTTCTTCTTTATTCTGTGTGAAGATTACCTTCCTTAAAGTATGCCCTTTACACCCATGCCACCTACATGCCCTCCTCATAGACAAATTCAGGATTTTTACAAAAAGAAGACCCTGACCCACTACTGAATCACCTAGTTAAACTTCTAACCTTCTCAAATTGACACAGTGAATCAGTCATTACAATCCACCACTCGTCAACGTGGCAACCAGACACATTTATTTAACTCAGTCTCTGGATACAAAGACATGCTTATTCTTATCATTGCACAACTTGAACATTATAACATAGGTTTAACAATCCTCAAGAACAAGTATTGATTCTGTCAATAATATATTGCATTACAACTACAACATTCTGCCCTGGTCCCCTAAAGATTCTTGCACATCCCTTATTGCAAAAAACATTTAGTCCATCTCTAAGAGTTGACAAAGTACTAACAGTTTCAGCATTGCTCAAAAAGCAAGTTCAAAATCCAGTATGGCAAAGATTAAGTGTTGTAATTCCCTGTGCAGCATCCAAGGCAATCTGAAGCAAACTGTGAACTCCAAAGGGCTTGGATAGCTCTTCCCCTATGGCACGTCTGGTGGTTGTAGCTCCCACAGCTTCTCTCTTGGGCCCACTTTGCTCTGTCTTTGCAGATTTCCTTAGATGATCTGTGCTTCTAGCTTTTTGAAACTTCTGGGATCTTCATTGCACTTTTGGCTTCACCCTCACAGCTTCACACATTGACCTCTCAAGGGAGGACTGCCTGTCCTCCTAGGCCTTCTGAAATCAGGGTGGAAGCCTTCTTAACCCCACAAGTCTTGCGTTCTTCTTTCACTTAAAACCACAGATGAGAATTATGTCAAAGTCTGCTGTCAGCTGTAGCAGTAATCAGATTTTTCTTTGTCTTGACTAAAGGGATTGAGTGCCTGGATCACTGAGCGCTCTGAATCTGATTCTGGGGAACAAATTCTCTATGCTGCTGCCATTCTGGAACACAGTGTGGCCATCACCATTCTGCAACATGGTATGCTGTGGCTTTCTCCACAAAGCAAAGTCTTTCACTTTTGCACTTTTGAGGCTGCAAAGGCTGGAGACTTTCTGTTTCTTGTGACACTCTCAGATCATCTTTTGCATTCTCCTCTTCCTTCTTAGCAACTGAGATCTCCTCAGTCCTAACTTTATAGTCCATAACTTTATTGAAGCTTACCTTCTGGCCAAACTCACAATGTTTAAACCATCCTGACAGGTTCTTTG
Organism: Cavia porcellus; assembly: GCF_034190915.1. Lineage (NCBI taxonomy): Eukaryota > Metazoa > Chordata > Mammalia > Rodentia > Caviidae > Cavia > Cavia porcellus. Next base: position 5,366,147 of record NW_026947500.1, on the reverse strand, counting down.
CTCTTGCTTCTCAACATAGATTTGTCTAAAATTCCCTACCAATAGCCATGCCACAGCTTAAAATTTAGACTGCCTTGAAATTTCCTCTGCCAGATTAATTAGTCTGATATTTTTAATCTCAGTCTCAGGCAAAGACTATGGACACAAGAAAAATTCATACAAACTTTCTGCCAAGCAATAACACATATCATCTGGAACCCAGAAGTCAGTGCATCCTTCTTCCCGGCAGAAACCTCCCAAGTCTGGTCTTTCTATCAGGCAGGATTTCTTCTATCAGCCTTTTGGTCTTCTGAAGTCTGATCAGAATCTCCCCACAGAGAATTGTCTAAGGCATTACAGCTGTACTCTTTCAGACAACATCTACAAACATTTCCAAATTCTTTCCACAAGCCATTCCCAAAGGCTTTTGAACCACATGGTTAGGTATAGTCATAGTTATGATCACATTTCTTTGGTACCAAATTCTGTTTCGGTTATTTTCTCTTGTTGCTGGCACAAAATACTCAACACCCAAAATTAAAAAAAGAAAGATTTATTTAGCTCGCAGTTTGTAGAGCTTTCAGTATATAGTCGGCTGGCTCCAAAACAAGGTGGCATGGCAGAGGGGCAACAGTTCAAGGCAGTAGAAGATAGCAAAAGCAAAAAAGAATAAAAGGGGGAGAACAAGCCTCTTTTCCTCACCTATATTGTATGCAGACTGCTGCCCTAGGATCCTTTCCACCCACACCATCTCCATAGCCTCCTCTTGTACACACTCAGGGTGTTTACAAAGTGAGAACCTTGGCCCACTGCTGAGCCACTTAAACTTTTAAACTTCTCAAATTGACACGATGAATCAACAATTACAACTGGTTTTGTTCTTTTTACTTTCAGGTTTTCTATTTCTCTAATCATGAACTTGAAGAGGTCTGAAATCTCCTCTGTCTTCATCCATCATCCCTCTGCCCCTGATACTGCTTGGCCTGTATGTGCTATCTCCACTCCTTATCCCAAACGTGGTGAGAATGAAAGGCCTCAGGGAAGATAACTGTCCTACTGAAAGATCTTCCCTTGTTGAGGTCCTTCAGCCATCAGGGAAACACAATGAATGCTCTTTCCAGAAAGCATACTTCCCAGTCACCGTTTAACCATAGCACAATCTTGACTGAAGTCTGGGAAAGACAAGGTTTCACTTCTGTGGTTACCTGCCCAATGGCAAATGAAAATAAACCTGTGACAAAACTGTGAAAGGCTGTGAAGAGGAAGCAAAGGACATTTTCTCCAGAACTGTAATGATATGGAAATGCTCTCAAGTTTCTTACTGACATCTCTCTGTGTGTGCAGAAGAGCATGTGTATGTATTCAGTGTATTTTTATTATTGCAAAAACAATACATACATAATTGCATAGCTATTTCAAAACCAAAGAAAGGCACAAAAATGCATATAAGATAATCCATAGATTCATAGCCAGAGATAATATATGTTGCATAGGTTTACATGGTTCATCTATTCATTGCAAGAAGGAAGTGTTCTGCTCACTATTTCATTGTGTGATTGCTTTTTTCTCTAACTAATATAGGATGATATTTTTCCATTAACTGTTCTCCTATCATGTGATTATTGATGCATCTGGTTTATAAATTATAACATAATATTGCTATTTGGGGGGCTAAAATAATTGAATGTCATCAATTTTATGTGTTTTAACTTGCTATTTTCCTATTATAGGATTTTTAGGTTACTTATAATTTCTTTATTTCATAACCATTGATAGAATGAACATTTGTACATAAATCTCTTTGAAACACTGTTTTGTTAAGATGGATTTGTAATAGATAGAATTGCTGGGTCAGAGAAAATAGATATTTTTATGACTTTTGATACATATGTCAACTTTTCCGGTAGATAATGCTGACTTATAATCTCTCCAGTATTCTCATGATTACATTTTGTTTAAAACTCAATTATTCTCTTCAGCTAACTTTAGTATTAATATCATCAAATCATGTAACTTTCTTTACCTTCTGAGCAGAGTCTTCCAATTTATATTTCCTAAACAGTATATTTGCACATCCAGAGAGTTTATAAGCTCTTAATTCTTCCAGGTGTGAGAATAAAGTTTGCTTGAATCCAGGCCCCTGGGAGAAGGATGCTGAAGTAAAGGAAAGACAAAGGCGGCATTCTGTGGGAGCACGTATGTGTGCGTACATGAATGTATACCACGCAAAAGTGTCCCGAGATTCCCTCTTTTATAAGTGACAACTGTGTACAATTGTAAAGGAAAGATGTTACTTCTAAACTATCAATTCAAAAAAATTTTTTTTGTTTGTAATGTGAACCAGTCACAACAGGTCACACATTTCTTTGATAAAACCTGTGTCTGAAAGATTGCTTGTTCTAAAACCTCATTGTATTTTGGAAATTATAGTAAAAGACCTTGGGGACATGAGTGTGCTTAGCTTGAAAGATGCTGTCCAAAATATTTTTACTATGAGGCTATCCAGACAATTTACAATCAACATCATTCCAGTGAAAGGAAATCAAAAGCAATTTTTCCTCCGTGTGTAGTCTGGGTCAATGGTCTTTCAGTTTCCACTTTCTGAGCTTTTTGAAATCCTTTTCTACACAAATCATATAACTTACCAGCCCCAAATGTCTCATTTTGCCAGTGGACCTTATCTGGTAATTGCTGGTTTTATAGCTTTCATTGCTTTGGGGAAATTACTTTTTGGAGACAAGAAAAGGCTATTATAATCTTTAGACTCAGATTAAACTACTGAACTTTGAAAGAGAATCCTGCAAAAGCAGGTTTACAACATAATAGAAAATGTATGCATATAATTTGCTTTTTCAGTAAATGTGCAACATACACATTATTGACTTATTTGGTTATTGCTCATTACTCAGGTTATTGAATCATATTAAGAAGTTACAGTGCACATAGTCTTCTTTCTTAGAACAGGTAAACTTATACTAGGTGTTTTTCTGATAAAGAATATATTACAGAGATCATCTATTCCTTCCTCCTACTAAACTGTGGATTTGTAAACCTAAAATAACAGAAGAGAGACAGCTCCAATTATCGAAGCAGGAAGAGAATTTATAACTTAAGTATGTCAAAGCAGCACTGAAATGATAATTATCAAATTAGTTAATATTCTTTAAAAGCAGAATAGTGAGATTAGAATTCTTAAGAAAATGTTGGTGGGAGGTGAATTAGTAAAACTTACCTGAAAACAACTTAACAATACACTTTTCATAAACTTAAATTTTTTATATCACTTAATCTATTAGTTCCACTAAAGTTAAAGGGCAGAGATGCCAGCCTTTTCCCAGGAGTCAGTGCCGTTTGTGGACTTCAGGGGAAGGAAACAAGAAGTCAACAAGAAGCAAGCCCTCCCTGTGAATCAGTGCCATGCATAGGCCACTGGAAGGAGAGCCAGATGCCAGCCCCTTCCAGATCGCAGGCTGAGAAACAAGAGCCAACCTCTGACACCACCTCCACCATAAGTGACCAGCTGATCTGGAGAAACACAGGCTGTGATGATGGCTATTGAAGGGGAATTCAATCTAATGCTTGCAGTGTTCAGTGTTTCATTGACTTTGCAGGTCTAAAGTTGGTGGTCCGATCATCTACTCAGAGGATGGAAATACACAGTGCCACCTCTATGGGGTATCTCCTTCCAAGGGTGGTGGCCATTGTTGATTCCCTGTTGTCTTGTTTTGAAGTCCTGTATCATTTTCACAGTTTTGTTGGGTTGGATTTTGTTCTGTTTTGTTTTGTTTGATCTTATTGTATTCAATGGCATGGGCAGCTAGTTCAAAGATAATTAGATAAATTATGGTAGCCATTTTGGATTTATTATTATTGTTTTGAAGTCCTTTATTACATTAATTGTTTTGTTTTTATTGGTTCTACTCTGTTCTGTTTTGTTTGATTTTTACTATATCTGAAGGTATCTGCACAAATTTGAAGACAGCAGGAGGTACTAATGTAAAGTTGTGGATTTCCTACTGTTTTAAATTCCTGTGTCACACTGGTTTGTTTTGATTGGCTTTGTTCTGTTTTGTTTTGCTTGGTTTTATTCTCTTTAAAATAAATTTTAAAAATTAAAAAAAATAAAGTCAAAGGGCAATAGGATGTATGAGAATAAATTTGTGAACAAATGAAATACAATTTCATCACTCCATTACTTGGAAGAAATTCAGATATTGTCAGAGACATGGATAAAAATATGATATCATAGCATATTATATAGTCATGAAACTGCTGTCTTCAAAAAGTTTCTTTTATAAAATGGAAAGTGAAAATGTTAAGTGGATAAGGCATGCTATATAATATATATATATTTATATCTAATGTCTATATGTAAATATCTTACATTATCAATTTCTAATTGCAATCTTGTTAGTGTAGACTTTAATGAATAGAAAATAATTATTGAAGAAAATATACCAAAAACAAAAGCCTGTGTTAACATGATTATTGATAGTTATTGCTTTTAGTTTTATGTTTTTGCCTGCTCTGATTCCCATGAAATAAATATATATTAACTTTCATAAAATGAAAGTTGTGAACTTAAGAAGAGAGGAAAGGAAGAAAGAAAGAAAAAAGGAAAAAAAGAAGGAAAGATAAAGGAAGAATTTTAAATGGCTTGAAAGTAAATTCTTTTTTAAGAAAAATATTACTCTAGAGCTGGGGATTTAGCTCAGTGGCACAAGCACCTGCCTGGCAAGTATGAGGTCATGAGTTTGATCCCCAGTACCCCAAAATAAAAGTATTATTCCAGAGGAAAAAACAAATTTTGGGTTGAATGATTGAGAGTAGTAGTACAGACATAATTATGTCTCTCTTCAAATGTTTCATAACAAGATGAAGAAGGCAGGTGAGAGGACAGAGAATGAGAGTTAATTATTCACATTAAGTGAACTTGAGTCCTTAGACTTCACAAATAAAAAAACAGGTCAAACATAGTATCAAGGTTGGTTACCTCCAATAACTATGGGTACCAGCAACCTTGGACATAGTTTGAGTCCCTCTCCTTTAGTCAAAGCCTGATCTCAACTGGTCTGTATGTGGACGTGTGTCCCAAGGATTCTTCAGATTCTGTTTACTCTGTCTTGGCATGAAATTTCTTGGGCCATGGTTCATATCTTTCTGGGTCTCTTGCCCAATACTATCTACCATGCCAACAAGTTTGGCAAATGCTAATAAAAAAGTAATATATTACTCTGGGTTCTTGGTTGCAAAAACAGAAACTGACCCTGTATAACTTAGTAAGAAAAAATCCTTGGAAGAGTCTGTACCTGCTGGCAGAGCTGGAGAGCTCAGCCAGAGATCCAGATCCCAGCGGGAAGCAAAGGAGAAACGGAAGAGCCAAGAACTTTTCCCATGAATGGCCGTCCTCACTCAGCTGATCTGGCTGCCCACTGTGGCCAGCTGTTTACATGGGTGCTGAAATCTTACTCCGTGGCTGCAGCTACAATGACTAACACTGGACACTGGCTGTCAGGGCAGAGGAATATAATACCCATTTGCTTGGACTTCTGTATCAGAGGTTAAAACCTGATCTCTCACTGTTGTGAGTCTTCTCAACTAGAGTGTTTGGATAGTGGGCAGCTAAAATATCAAATATTCATTCAGAATCATGAGATGATATGGCACCATTTCTTGAAGGAGTTCATCATTTGCTTTGGGACAAGTTGATTAGATAAGAATTCTTCATCCTTCAAAGGGCAATGTCTGTTTCTCACTGGGTAGCATTTTCCATTAATTCCTGTAGTGTCTCAATCAGCACCAGCACCCAATGGCTGATCCACCAACATGGATCCCGCAGAACATCATCTAACACCAAGGCACCCTTTACAGCCCAGGAGTTGAGTTGGCAGCAAAATGACAGTGAGATTCATTACCCCTAACAGACTGCACCATTAATGTGATGCTGACTACTAACAGAGTGGCAGAAAGCTTTCTTTGTTTTTTATTTGGTTCAAAGACAATCTCACTATGTGGCATGGGTTGGCTTCAAATTTCTGTGATCCTTCTGCCTCAGTCACCCAAGTAGCTGGGAATAGAGGTGTGTGCCAAGACACTTGATTAAAAGTGTCTTCTTTGGGAGTGTAGATCTGACACTACAGTACAAATAATGTCCCCTGATGATCGTGCACTAATCTATAAAGTGCAGGATACACCTTGATCTAATGGCTCTAGTATATGTTGCTGAACTCAATAAACAGAATATTAGAGTCCAGGAAACAAAAGTCAGGAGTAGGAAAGACCTCACTCAGCATCACTTGTGATGGACTTTTGGGCAATTTATGTTTCTTGTTTCTTCAGTTTTGGTCTCTGGTTCTGACGATTCTCCTTCCCAGAAGGAATTGCTTATAACGTATACATAGTAAAGGCATCAGTAAGTATAAAGCTACAACTTCTCCCTGTTTACATTAGACTGTTCTAATGGACTAATAAGCATGAAAGGGGTTAGACTTCTATCATCCTGTGAGGACTATTTGAGGTAGATCTAATATACCTAATGGATCAGGGAGGAATATATTATACTCTTAAGTGGTTCACTAGTCCCTCATTTGTTAGTCATCTCATGCCCAGTTTTAGGCATAGATGGGTAAGTCCAGCAGTCACAGGCTTTTAGGGCCATGGTAACCAGTGGCACAGAGAACCCCATGAATGAAGATCTGACAAGCCTAGCAACAGCAAGCCAAGTAAACAGCATAAGTACGAACAGGAAGTGCTAGCAAACTAAAGTGAGTGGAAAAGGATGATAGCAACTGAACATCAGTTACCTCCTAAGTCCAAGAGCAGCAGCAGGATGGTAACTGATCCCACCAAGACTTTCTTGTAAATTTTCTCAGAGACTGTAACCCTCAAATATCCTGAGAAATATATGCTTAGATGGAGTAACTTTAATATAGAAAGTAAATGAGTCTGACAGTACATGGGTAAGATATAGAGGATGTTGGTGATGCTTCACTGTGATCTAGTGTGATGAGCTGGCTCCCTGCTCACAACCAGCTGCCATGGTGGGTGCTGTTGCTTCAGAGAATTGTCTTCAATAAATTGTACTTGCCCTCAGATAGTTTGCTGCCTCTTGCCCACCTGCCACACATGAGCAGTATGCTCCAAATAATTGAGGGGTACAAAGATCAGCTCAACTGTGGGATAAACCATGCTGTGTAATTTGTGCAACAGGGCTGACCCTGGGATGAGCCTGAAGCAGGGTTCCAAGGAGGCCCCTCCCTGCTTAGCTCTCTTCTCTACCCCGTTTTGCTTTCATCATTTCCCTTTTCCTGAGATCACTTTTCCTGTAAATCCTTTGCACAAGAATCCCTTTCTCAAGCTCTGCTTCCAGGAAATTCTCCAAAAGACTTTCTTATTCGTAAAGGATCACCTGGACCTATCTCTGAAGAAAAAGCAAATTACCTCCACTTTAGCTAAACTTGGCCCTATCTCAATGTACTGATGTACAGAGCTGGCTCTGCTATTTCTTTTTTCCTTCAGTTGGCTCTAAGTAATGTAAATAAGGCTTGAAGTATTGATGCATAATCTTTGAAGCCAGGTGACAGACCCTGCATCCCTGCTTCAGTATCTCCCTTTAAATGGTTGAGCCCAGTGGGATGGCAGAGCCACACAGCTCCAGGGCTGTCAGCTGGGTTTAGCCTTGAGATAAGAGGCTATGACTTCCCAGGGCAAAAAATATTTACACATCAAAAGTAAAAACATCAGGCTTCTAAACATTAAATGCTACCTCAGTTGTGTTACACAGATTGCTCTTTCTGCATATCTTTCTCTCTGCATATTGCCGAGGTTCTTTCTGGCCTCCTAGCTAGCCCAGCTTACTCACAGTTCCTTTCTTCACAAATTAGTAAAAGCTCAGTTAAACCCTGGGTCAAGGTCTTTGTTCCATAAACCTTTATCTAAACCACACTCAGGGCCCCTTGGCTATCCTAACTACAAATATCTGTTAGCGTCTTTGTTATTGCTGTAGGTTACACTCAAGGTGGTAAATTATAATCAGTTCACCAGGATTCCAGTAACATTTCTATGGGATTACAAATGTGAACTTCCCAGATCATGGTGAGGACAAAAAACAAAAACAAAACTGTATACTTATTAATTATAGAGCTTGATGTTTCAGGTGGCATTTTAATTATACTTCTGTAAAAAAAAAAAAAAAAAAGTCCTTTCCAACAATTAAAATTTATTTACTTGGACCATTTTTTTCTGGTTGAGGTTTTGTGGTAATTGTCACTCAAAACAGGATGGAAAAAACAATAAGAGAGTGATCAAAGTTTGTGATCGATGGTTTTAGAAACATCCCATTTCTCAGTATTCTGGGAGAGTGACAGCACTACTCAGCATTAAAGGCTAAAAGGCAGTGTAGTCACTGGTAAATCCCCCACAGGCATGTTCCAATCTGACCACAGCCATTAACACCATTAGCCAGGACTCTCAGGTAACTTTTCAATTTCCCACACATAAAATAGGTCAACACATGCCTCATAATCACAGTGCAAGAACTAAATTATAGAAGGCAGAAAAGCACTTAGCAAAGTTCTGGACACATAGTACATTTAACAAATCATTACAGGTCAAAGTAAATAAATAAAAATTAGTGTCTAGATTGCAGGCTAAGAGGGAGAGTACTGCTTGATTTTCTTGACAACAGAACTCTTTTACTTTTTGCACACACTCAAAGCAGCAGGCAAAAAGCATGAAACGCAGTTTTCCAAATGCTGACACAGTGAAATTGGATCCAGCTTACTCTTCACTGGTGGAGGGTACTGATCTATCAAGCATCTAAGTGTATAAACAGTGAAGCGAGATAACGAGGCAAATGACCCTCAAGACAGTCCAAAGTTCTCTGAAAAAAAGAAAAAAAAGAACAGGAGCAACAGACATAGAAGCGGCAGAATCATTATTTTAATTCTAAGATAATAAGTATCTGCCTTTATGTTTTTCAAATCAACATTAATTTTTTGTCTTGCCTTATGATATTCTAACCAAAATCCTCTCAGCATTTGTGTACTTTAATAGGATACGACGTCAATTTGAAAACTGTCAAGCTAGACAGGGTGGTGCATACCTATAATCCTGCTACTTGGGAGGTTGAGACAGGACTATGGCAGTGAATTTGAGGCCAGCTTGGGCTACAGTGTGAATTCAAGGCTACCCTGAATTGTATAGAGACTCTTTCTGCATCTCAGGGCTGGGGACTCTATTTTTACAGTGCCTCTGATCTCCTCAGAGTGGTCCTAGAGGAGATGAGGAAGTGAGAGGCTCTGCTCTGGAGAAGGAATTTGGTTGGGTCAATTTCAACAAAGCCAGTACCCAAACTAGTCGCAGGAAGGCACTGTACTGCATCCGGTCAGCGCTGGAGGCCGCAGGCAGAATATTACAGAATAAAGACAACAAAATATCCAGAAAAATAGTGAGAAATGTTCAGAAAGGGGGATTCAGTAGGCATTGTATTAATTTGCTGGGGTTACCATAACAAAACACCACAGAGGTGTGACTTAAGGATTTATCTTTGTTGTACCCTAAGAAAATAGCTTTGTTATATGTGTATTATAGCAAACCTGTATAGGGGCTTACTAAATGTGTTTGTTTTATCCTTTTTCCCTAACTGATATGTTAAGGGACCTAATTGATCTGTTGAGCAACACTCTCCTCTGTAAAGAATTGCAAAAATCTCACCTAATTGATATGTTAACCATTGTTGCTCTCTACAAACTACAGAAGCTGTGCTAAAACAAGCTAACAAGGGTTGTTAATCACTGCTAGGAGCCTCTATTCTCCGCTAAAGAGCTAAGGAAAACTAGAATGGCAATTAATTTACATTTGTTTAAAGTAACCTGCTTGTGTGCAGAGAGATTTGCGTGTGAGTTTAACCCTTTACCCTGACCTTGACACATTACCGCCGTTTTCTGTTCTGTATGGCGCCTTATTGCCTCCCTCTCCCCTCACCTATCTATCTAGGCCATAAAGAATTTGGGTTTCTGGTGACCTCCCCCTGACCCGGTGATGATCTGTTGTAAAATGAGCCTGCCCCAATTTTAAGAACTGCTTAGCTTAAAACAAATTACCGGGTAATACTATGGCCCAAACCCCAATCGGTGCTTTCCTTTTGTTCTGTATATATCAAATGAGTTAGATATCAGGTCTTCGTAAAACTTAAGTTCCAGCGTCTCATAACTTGTGACCCCTTCGCACTCACTAGCGAAGACAAGCTGTCCTGAGATAATTAACTGTCCACTTTCTTCTCCAAATATTGCTGCAGACGTGCCACTCTGAGATAATGTCAGTCTGCAGGATGAAAATAATTTTTAAAAAACACCAGAAACTCCCTAGATTGTCAGAGCTAAATAGACAGCAATACAGTTTCCAGACTCGGGTCAACAAGTTTGATGGCTCTACAGGTTTCTTTGTTTCTCTCCCCCCGCCCTTTCCTCCAGCCCCTTTTTAAAGTCCTCCCTGCAGCTTCTAGGGGACAGTCTCCAAATTGGCTCCTGGAGACTGGTCGCCAGGCCTGAAAATAAAGCCTTTGCCACTAAATTTTCGGCCTCTTGCCTCCTTGGATTTTATACCGGGGCTCAAGTTATAACATTTGGGGGCTCGCCCTGGATGGAAGCAAGACCCCAGACTCATTTCTAAACATTTGAAAGTAAGTGCTCTGGAGGATTTGTTTGGGCCGCGGTCAATTTGTAATTTTGAGGGGACGCCCTCAATTTGGGAGCGGGAACCACCCGAGGACAGAGTCAGTTGGTTTGTAGGACAAATTCTGTCCATTTGTGACTCTGCCCTGGGTGGGGAACAGCTCCGTTTGGAAGGGGATGCCCTTAATTTGGGAAGTGAAACCTCCTGAGGACAGAGTCAATTGGTTTTTGCCATTTGTGACTCTGCACCGGGTGAGGAACCACTCTGTTGGTTAATTTGTTAATTCCTCCAGATCCCAAAATTTGACTAATTTTTGGGCAAAGGCCATTTTTGCTGCAGCTTGTCTCGTCTTGTATGTCTGTTTGTTTGTCCATTTGTTCTAACTGTTCTCCTTTTGGTTACCCTAAATCTAACAGAACATTCTCTCCTAGGAACCCCTTCTATGAGCCCAGAATGGACAAAGGGATTTAGATATTGATGTGCAGTGTTTTTGTTCTTTAAAATTGTTTGCCTGTTTGGATTTGTTACTAACTTAGGGGCTTGTTGCCCATTTCTGTTGCAGGATCCATATGGCTTATTAGATTCAAGCTTCATAATAAGAAAAATTATTTCCTTTAGCTCACCAAACTGTGCAAAAAGCACCCTTTGTTTGTGTCTTTAATGTTGTGGCGCCTTGTTTAATATGTAAGTCTTCAACTGATTGCTTGCAACCTTGGCATGCCTTTTAAAAGGAGTATTTTTCTTTCTGGTTAAAAAGTAAATATATGTGCACATATATGTATATATTTATGGTTTTTAAGAATCATATCAACTTTACCAAGTAAAAACCAGGTCATACTGTAATTGAGCCAGTTAAAAGGTTATAGCTTTAAAAAAACCCAGCATTTTAATGTGGTAAAAAGACATAAAATTAATTAAATATGTTTTAGACTACTAGAAGGTAACTTCAAGGGTTTTGTTGAGAGTTTTAATGTTGTCTGAGAAGCGAAAAAAAAAAGATAATTGACTGGTGATAGTAAAAAGGAGGGACAAAAAAGGTGGTTTGTCTTCAAGTAAAATGTCTGCTGTGCCAAAATGTAAAAAAAAAGATAAAACTTAGAGGTATATTATAAGTTATAAAAAGCTTGAGATGATATAAATTTTGTCTTGGTTTATAGTACTGAAGACAACAGGTTTGACAAGAAGTAAATGTGTTCAAAGTTTGACAGTATTGGATCAGTTTTGATAGATTTATTTATAAGATTCTAAACCTTTGCTGCAAAGTGTTTCCATTAATATGAGATTATAGATGATAATAGAGATAAGATATAAGTTTTCACATGTGCTGTGGACCTCTGGGAGATTATATGGCACAATTTTGTTACCTATGAAAAAGCTTCTTTTTGTTAAGTATGTAATTTCAGTAAAATGATGGCCTGCCAGGTGGCACCCTGGGACAAAAGGTGGTGTGCCATCCAGATAAAGCCTGCTCTCTGATATGGAATGCCAAAACCATGTTGTCCTTTTGTCCCAAGCCGATTGGACATCCAGAGGTAAGGGGGTTTCCCTAGTATCGCCAGTTGGTCTCTTTGCAACTCAGTCGGCCCCACATGTTAGAAAAAAGATTACAAAGGTTTGAGAGTTTAAAAAAAAAATGCCCCTCAGCCAGTTGATAGAGATAGCACAAAAGGTCTTTTAAAACTAAAAAAATTACCGTCTACTGGGAAATTTGTCCAGCGTACCTGAGTCCTCACAACTGACTTAGAGTTAAAACTGTTGGGCAAATGGAATCAGGAGATTCCAGAAGTCTGGGCAGAAGACAATCCTCCAGGGCTAGCAGTCAGCCAAGTCCCCCTTCTGATGGAGCTCTTACCCCAAGCATGCCCCTTCTGCTTGTGACAATGCCCGATAAGCCTGCAGGCCCGGAAAGGGATTTAAAGTCCACATGCAGAGGCTAAGAGACAATGATATTCTCATTCCTTGTGTCTCTCCCTGGAACATGCCCTTGCTTCTAGTCACTGAAGCGAGGGACAAATAACTATCGCTCTGTACAGGATCTCGGAGAGTTAATACATGAGTTCTGAGTCTATACCCAACAGTGCCAAATCCTGAGAACACCTGGTACTCTGTTCTGAACCTGAAAGATGCTTTCTTCACTTTGCCACTTACTCTGGTGAGTCAACTCCTTTTTGCCTTTGAATGGACTGACCCAGATACGGGGGTAAAAAAACAGCTGACCCGGACACATTTACCTCAGGGTTACAAGAACTCTCCCACTCTTTTTGATGAGACATTAACAAGAGATCTTTTAAAATTAAAAAAAAAAACCACCCTGAGATAGTGCTCCTCCAGCACATAGATGACTTGTTAATAGCCTCGACCCCCACAGAAGCTTGTAAGCTTGTCAAGAGACAACTGAGAAACTGTTAAAGACTTTGGGGCAATTAGGCTATAAAGTCTCGACTAAAAGGGCACAATTGCGCTGTCAGGCTGTGACTCATCTGGACTACAAATTGCAAAAAAAAAAAAAAAAAAAAAAAAGGAGGATTTTGTCCAAAAAAAGTGTCCAGGCTATATTGCAGATCCCATTCCCAGAAACTAAGAAACAGGTGCGCGAATTTCTGGGAGCTGTCAGATACTCCAGGCTGTAGATTCTAAATTTTACTGAAACAGCTCACCCCCTGTAGGGCTCCCTTAAGGAAAAAACTCACTAAACTGGACTGATAAATGTAAACTGGACCTTGCGGCAGCTCAAGTGGGCCTTGACAAAGGCCCCAGCCCTGGGACTCCCTGATGTTACCAAGCCATTCACCTTGTTCGTAGATGAACTCAGGGGCATTGCCAAAGGAGTCCTAACCCAGGACATTGGCTCTTGAAAGAGGCCTATAGCCTATCTTTCCAAAAGGCTCAATCCAGTATCAAGAGGGTGGCCTCCATGCCTAAAATTCTGGCCGCTGTGGCAATGCTACTTAAAAGAGGCAAAAAAAAAAAAAAAAAAAAAAAAAAAAAAAAAAAACCTCACTTTTGGACAGAAGATTTCTGTAGTGACCTCCCACAGTTTAGAGACTCTTATCAAAACCCCTCCTGAAAATGTGAGTGCTAAAATCTCACACTATTAGGCCCTGCTCCTAGACCCAGAATTGATAGTTTTCAAGACTTCTTCAGTTTTAAACCCAGCCACCCTTATGCCTGACAACGACCTGAGAAATTTCACAGATGGAAGCAGCTTCATCCAGAACGGCAGAGGCAGATGAGTGGCTGGGGCAGCAGTGACCACCAAAAGAGGTACTCTGGGTTAAGCGGTTAGAGCCTGGCATCTCTGTCCAAAAGGTGGAGCTCATTGCTTTGACTGAGGTACTAAAACTAGCCACGAAAAAGAGGGTAAACATCTATACAGATAGTAGATATGCTTTTGCTACTATACATGTACATGGAGCAATCTATTAAGAGCGAGGTCTCTTAACCTCGGCCAGGGCAAAGATTTAAAAAAAGGGGGGGTGGCTCCACAGATCCTAGATTTGCTGGCAACAGTCTGGCTGTCGGCAGATTGCTGCTATTCACCTGAGGAAACAATTTGGCAGATCAGGCCTCTCAAAGAGTAGCAATCACATCAGAGGGGCCAGCCGAGAAAGTAACTGCTCTGATGCGAGTCCCCCCGACCTTGTCAAAACCAGTCTACACAAAGAAAGACTGCACTGGTTGTTGTGAGCCATCTAACAGATTCCAGTCCCTGTGACTAAAAGACAAGTGCAAAATTTCTAGGAGCCACAGGACTGATCCAGAGTTTGGGACCCTGGCAGAGGTCTGTTGTCTACCTTTCCAAGACACTTGATTCTGTAACAACCAGATGACCACCCTGTCTGTGGTGATTTCCTCAGTGGCCCCCTCATAAAGGAAGCTTAAAAATTGACTTTTGGACACAAACTCTTGTTTCTTCCTGTTCCCTGGAGACTCTCATCAAGGCCCCATCAGACTGCGGATGTCTAATTCCTGAGCCATACATTATCAGGCACTATTTCTGGAAACAGCGGCTTCAAACTCTGGCTACTTTGCTGCCTGAGGATGACCCCTCGTTGCCTCACTACAATTGTACTGAGGTCATTGATCACCTCACGGGACTTCGACCTTATCTAGTGGATAAGCCATTATCTAGAGTTCCATCCTACTTCTCTGATGAAAGCAGTTACGTCTATCAAGGTAAGCGGGTCTTGGGAGCTGCCGTTACACAAAATCTTAGGTTCTATGGGAACAAATCTTAGAGCCAGAGACATCAGCATAGTGGGCTAAACCCATTGCCCACACTGAGGCCTCAAGTTGTCTTTATCAAAAATGGGGTTTATTGTCTTCTGGAGTCAAAGGATTAAATTGCTCCCCAAATTTGGACTTGTTGGCTGCCATTTAGATGCCAAAGAGAATGGCTACTATCCGCTGTATAAGCCATTGGGCAGAAGATGATCTTGTTATAGAAAAAAATAATTTGACAAATGCCACCTTCCAAAAGATAGCCAGAAAGCCCCAAAATCAGTGGGGATTGAGATAAGCTTGACATTACTGCTGATCCCACCTATTTTCTTTGTCAGAGCCCATTTACACTTAAAAAGACCAGCATCTGGCAGCTCAACTTCCAAGAGATTCCCGGGGGCTAATATCAAGCTAGCCCAGTCTGTGAGCTTCAGATGCCCTCAGTGCCAATTGGTAAATCTAAAAGTACTGCAACAAATAAAAACCACTGGTTATCGTGAGACTATGCCTAAAAACACTAAAAAATAGATTTTACAAAAATAAAAAGCCTAAAACTTCAAGGATATAAATGTTATAATGGTTGATACTTTCATTAGATGAGTAAAAGCGTTTTCTACTTAGTCTGAGTCAGCTCTGATAGCAGTTTCCCTGATTTGGTCTCCCTTTTTATCCATGGGGTCCGACAATGGCCTGGCTTTTATAGCCTAATAACTCAAATTAACCTAAGCTTTGCAGATCAATTAAAAGCTCGATTGGGCTTACCAGCCTCAGAGTTCAGGAGAGATAAAAAGATAAGTTAGATTTTAAAGACTATAATTACTAATGGCCTTAAAAACTGGCGAAAACTGGGTAAGTCTCTTTTCCTTCTGCCCCTTTGTGTGCGTGATGCATCCCCTATGTTGCAGATATTTCCTCTTTTGAGGTTTTATATAAGAGATCTTCCTCTTATCATTAAAGGTTTCTAAAAATTAGCTGATTTAACTAATCAAGATCTTATTAAGTCTCCCCCAGACTCTTTAGCCAGCTCTGACTTCCTCATCTCCACTGGTTATTTCGCTGCTGCCCACTGCGGGCTAAAGAGCCTAGGCACCTGGACAAGCGACCTCACCATAAATCACTTGAGCTGCAATGGACTGTCAAAGTAGCTGAAAGCCTGCCTGGATTCAACGTTCCCACTGCAGACAGGTCCCAGCTTCAAAAGACCATTAGCCTGCGGATAAATAAACTGTCATTTCTTCCAAGGACACTTTAAAGCTTAAGATTGTCTAATATAACTGATAATTTTGTGTTCTCCTCTTTTGTAGAGACCCCTAAGATGCCTCTGTCTGACTTAAAAATTGTTACTTGCATGATAAAACAGAGTAAATTTAAATGTTGGTTTTCTTTCTCCTTTTGGTTAACAGCTTTAATGACAGCTACAAGACCTTTGTTAATCCTCCTACTGGGCCTTGAGTTGTAAACAAGTTGATAAACTATGTCAAAGTTCTTAAAAACTTATAATTTTAAAGACACATACAAGGTTATAAACAGATGCTAAAGAGTCAATGATTTGACACACTGACTAAAATCAGTGGGGAATGTTGTACCCTAAGAAAATAGCTTTGTTATATGTGTATTATAGCAAACCTGTATAGGGGCTTACTAAATGTGTTTGTTTTATCCTTTTTCCCTAACTGATATGTTAAGGGACCTAATTGATCTGTTGAGCAACACTCTCCTCTGTAAAGAATTGCAAAAATCTCACCTAATTGATATGTTAACCATTGTTGCTCTCTACAAACTACAGAAGCTGTGCTAAAACAAGCTAACAAGGGTTGTTAATCACTGCTAGGAGCCTCTATTCTCCGCTAAAGAGCTAAGGAAAACTAGAATGGCAATTAATTTACATTTGTTTAAAGTAACCTGCTTGTGTGCAGAGAGATTTGCGTGTGAGTTTAACCCTTTACCCTGACCTTGACACATTACCGCCGTTTTCTGTTCTGTATGGCGCCTTATTGCCTCCCTCTCCCCTCACCTATCTATCTAGGCCATAAAGAATTTGGGTTTCTGGTGACCTCCCCCTGACCCGGTGATGATCTGTTGTAAAATGAGCCTGCCCCAATTTTAAGAACTGCTTAGCTTAAAACAAATTACCGGGTAATACTATGGCCCAAACCCCAATCGGTGCTTTCCTTTTGTTCTGTATATATCAAATGAGTTAGATATCAGGTCTTCGTAAAACTTAAGTTCCAGCGTCTCATAACTTGTGACCCCTTCGCACTCACTAGCGAAGACAAGCTGTCCTGAGATAATTAACTGTCCACTTTCTTCTCCAAATATTGCTGCAGACGTGCCACTCTGAGATAATGTCAGTCTGCAGGATGAAAATAATTTTTAAAAAACACCAGAAACTCCCTAGATTGTCAGAGCTAAATAGACAGCAATACAGTTTCCAGACTCGGGTCAACAAGTTTGATGGCTCTACAGGTTTCTTTGTTTCTCTCCCCCCGCCCTTTCCTCCAGCCCCTTTTTAAAGTCCTCCCTGCAGCTTCTAGGGGACAGTCTCCAAATTGGCTCCTGGAGACTGGTCGCCAGGCCTGAAAATAAAGCCTTTGCCACTAAATTTTCGGCCTCTTGCCTCCTTGGATTTTATACCGGGGCTCAAGTTATAACAATCTTCTCACACTTCTGGAAAGCTGTTAAGTCAAGGTATTAGGGGTTTGGTTCCTCCTGAGGCCTCCCTCCTTGGTTTATGGACGGCAGCCCTCCTAGGTCATCCTCCCATGGCCTTCCCTGTGAGCGCGCCCTGCTGGTTTTTTCTCTTGTGAGAACAGCTGGTTAGACTGGTCAGATAGACCAGATGGGCTTGGGGCCCACTCTTAGGTCCTCATTTAACTTCAGGGACCTCTTTAAAGATCTCTCTCCAAATGCAGTCACATTGTGAGGTGCTGGGGGTTAGGATTTCAACATCTGAATGGCGGCATCATATTTCAGTCTATAACAAGTATTAAAATGGATCATACATATTTTGACATATTGTGATAAGTTCTACCTCCTGAAAAGTGTTTATTAGCCTTGAAGTGTTCTGAAATGCCCTACAGGCATGTCTTTCCTCTCCCTACTCCTCAGATCATACTATCTGCATTGGATTACTTGTTCCAAGTCATTTAATCATGTATGAAAGGGCGGCTCTCTCCTACAGAGCCTTCCCTAAAATGTGGGTCAGATTTATGCCATTTCCATGTAGGAGAGCCAGCTCAGTTTCATGTAATTTCCAGGCAGAAGAGCCAACTCAAGAGTGTGGAAACTAGATCTAGTTACAGTTTTACCTCTATTTAGTTGGGTGTTCTGGGCAAAGTTAACCTCACCTCAGGGCAGGGCAAGGCAAGGTTACCTTTGGCCTTCACTTTAGATAACACAAACAGTGTTCTGCTTCTCTCATTGGGGTTTAAAAGCTATCCAAAGCCTGCTGGTGCTTGTTTACACATAGTTCTTTTCACAGATAGTTCTTTTTAAATAATGCCTGACATTCAGTGGCACACAAAATAGCAATAGATTACCTTGGGGAAGAACACAGGCTCTATAACCTAAAACAGATACAAGAGTTAGCAGAAATGCAGAGCTTTCAACAGTGGAAAAAGAGACACAAAGACTTTTTATTTTCTCACTTGCAAAGTTCCCCCTCTCCACATTAAAACATTTCTTTAAAGGAAAAATAGTTACCTCCCAAATACCCCTCCTCTTCGGTACTATTAAGAGAATGAGTCACTTCACAGATCATCTGTGTTTTGACTGCCTTCACAAGGTCAGACGCCAGGAGGACTTACTGGAAGACAACTGTTATGGGCTCGATGTGTTCACCTCTCCTCTCTCCGTATGTTGACATTTGTCATCTCAAAGTGATGGTATTAGAAGGCTGGAGACTTCTTGTTGATAGAAGGGTGGTGATCAGGTAATGAGAGCTGAACCCTTATGAGTGGGAGTAATGTTCTTATAAAAGAGGTCCAAGGAAGCTTCTTTGTCCTTTGTCCATGTTAAGACACTGTAAGAAATCATCACCTATGAAGCTCTCACCAGACATCAAATCTGCCTTGATCTTGGTCTTTCCAGACCCCAGAAACATAAATACATTGCTGTCTGTAGGCCACTCTCTGTAGGGTACTTGCTATGGCAGCCCACAAAGCCCTAGTTACTAGTCCATCAAACATTAAAGCTGAAACGGACATGGTATTATCCTGATATAAGCCCTCCATTTTAATGTGGAAAAACAAAATAAAACTGAGATTCCAGAAATCAGAGGCGGCAAGTACTGAGGTAGTCAGAAATCATACTGAGTCAGGATTGTGTCTCCCCACTAGATCAAAGACAGTGACTCACACTTCCTCGTGGTCTATAAACCTCAGACAGCTGCTGGGAACAAGTAACACAGATGGCCCCTATATCCATGGGCTCCCCTCCATTGGGTTCAAACAACCACAGGTCAAAAATGTTCGATGAACAAAAGCTGCATCTGTGCTAAAGACTTTTTATTTTGTCATTGTTCCCTAAAGAATAGAGTTGAACAGCCATTTATATAGCATGCACTTTGCACTAGGTATTATAAGTAACCTAAAGACAAAGTATACGGGAAGATGCATGCAAACGAGAGTAGATGTATTTCATTTACATAAGAGACGTGGGTATCTGCAGATTTTGTTAGCCTGGGGGAATCAATCTGCTAGGGTTATTTCCAAAAGATGAAAAATATTAACAAAAGATGAGAAATATAAAAAAAAAAGCGGCCTTTATTCTGAGAACATGGAGAGAGATGACCGGCACCCCCACCGCTGGCTTCCTGCAATCTCTCCGGCGGACACGTGGCGTGGAGGCCTGTAAATAGCCTCGGTTTGGGGTAGAACCTAAGGCGGGCATTAGGGATACACAGGTAGCCCATTGGTCCTAGGTTTGGTGCCATATGTAAATTTCCAGGGGAGGGAAGATGGCGTCATAGGTAACTTCCTAGGGGCAGGGGAGATGGGGCTTCCTGCTTCCAGTTGAGGTTTTCCTGGCTACAGTGTCCTATCTGGGCCAAAACTCTTTCACAATCACTGAATCAGTCACTCATGGATACTGAAGGATGACCTGCTCTATAAATACAGATACACTGACAATGCCATTGTCCTAAAATAGTGATAAAAGTTATGAGCAGTAGGTCCTATATTTTAATATAATTTAGTAAAATAACTTCTAAATCCAAAATTATCACCAAAAGCACCGTTTGATACACAACATGTTATGCTGTAGAATACAATGAAACTTTTAGAACTGAAGAGGTGATTGAGATTTAGTACCAACTTGTAATTTTGAAGATAAATAAAGGACAAGAATATCCAAGACTCTCTTACAAAAGAAAGGAAGACAGATTTTTATAGAAGAATGTGGCTAAAAAATAAGAAGATGGTGGGAAAATCAATTAATGGAACAGAATTTAGAAAAAGATCTATGTATGGACACCTGATATATGATAGAGTTAGACAAAGATGGGCTAGAAAGGGACAGATTTATCAAGAAAAGATTCTGGGACAGTTGCCTATTCATTGGACAAAAAATAACATGAGCCCTTGTCTTTGTTTTATACTGCCATAACAAAATACCTGGGGCTGGGTGTTTTATAAAGAAGAAAGGTTCTGATGGATGAAGAGTCCAAAGAGCACGGCACCAGTATTCTAGCAAGAATGTTCCCTGGCTACATCACACCAAGGTAGAAAGCAGAAAGGGGACTAGGTGGATAAAAAAATGACACAGGAAAGTAAGGTGTGGCTAAAACTGGCTGAGAAAGGAGGTGTGACAGGGTACCAGAACTCACGTGCAGATCAGTTCCTAACCCTGCACGTGGTCTTCTCAGGAGAACTCAAGCAGGTTTCCTACAGGATGGCCTGCACCTGATGTCAGCCTGAGGCATGGGTAATAACAGAAAGGAGCGCCCACGCTGGGTTTCGGCCACTGCGTCTGTCTTGCTTGGTGGCCCGCTCTCACACTTTTCCTACTCTTACTCTGCCCAAACTTGCTCTGCAGAGCCTGTTTCTTTTCCTACCTTTAATCAAGCTTTGCTACTGTTTGTGCTCATCTTGACCAAGTCTCTGCTCAGGACAGAAAGAACCTTGAAACTACCTCCACAAGGAGATTCTACCACCCCAAAATCTGGTAACAGAAGGGCTAAATGGGAGGGAATGGTTTTAAAATAACTACTTACTTGAGTAATTCAGTCACTTGAGACCTTACTTCTTCCCCGGAGAGACCGCATTAATCTACTGATAATGTAGCGCTCCTGTAGTCTAATCCGTCTCTCACTAGGACCCATCCTCTAAAGGTTCTGCCTCCAACACATGAAACCTTGAGAGACAAGTCACACCCAAAACACAGCAGACGTCCCACTCTACTCCCTTAAAAAAACCAATTACAGGTAGATTAAAATGCATACACTTAAGACCTAAGTAGATGCAGATGTATATCATGTTCATGACTTGGATTAGGAAATGATTTCTTAAGACATAAAGCATAAAGGAGTAAATCACTAAAATTGATTACATTAGAATTACGAGCACCTGCTTGTCAAAATGCATCAGTAAGAGTACAAACACACACACACACACACACACACACACACGCATACACAGGCGTAAATATATCAGCTTATTTGTAACATATAAAAAAAAAAAGGACAAATGTCCAGCATATATTTCAAATTTCCACAAATTCTTAATAAGAATTGACAAGCATAAAATAGTCTAATGAGTGTAACAAAAAAAAATTTGTTTTGAACAGTTAATTGCACAAAAGAGGGAACCCCACTTGAACAGTAACATAACAAAAGATAATCTCACAGAGAAATGTAATTTAAAACCACAGTGATTCTCCACGATAAGCCAACAAGATTGGCAAAAATACCTCAATAACATTAAGTGCTGGTGCAGATGCAGAGCCACTGGAGCCCTTTTATTGCCCGTAGAATTACAAATTGGTGCTAGCAGTCGAAGAATTTCCTTAGTAAAAAGACATGAGTATCTCACCATCTGGTTTTTAACTGATGATCCCCTATTCTGTTTTGCTGGATAGTATCAGGTTCGAAAGTTTAGGCATCAGCTGTGAAGATAATGAGATTCATTATGACGCCCATTCTTGTTGACTTTTATCTACTTTTGAAGACCTACAATGTCTCCAATGTTTTGGTTTTGTCGGTTTTGTTCTTTACTGTTTTGTTCAATTGTATTATAACTAACGATATAGGCAATTCTATTAGAGATAGCGGGAGGCATTATGGTAACCATTGTTGATCACCTTGTATTATGTTTTTACATTATCTATTATGTCCACCCTTTTGACTTGACCGATTCTGTTCTGTTATGTCACATTTGGTTTTACTCTCTTCCAAAAAATTAATAAGAACCGTGGGAGCAATGAAACCCAAAATGTGTAATAGTCATGGTACAAAAGAGAGGAAAAGAAAGTGCTCCAAACTATATAATTGCATGTATATTTAAGTGTATAAGATAGAAAATGATATCACAGAGTTTTATTGGATCAATGAACAGAACTGTTTGCAGTATCATTGATGGAATGTCCACTTTACAAGCTTTAATTTTGTGACTTGAACAATTATTTCTAAGATGACAATATGTAATCCATTAACTAGTGATTTCCTACTGTTCATTTTTTTTCTGTAAATCTGTATAACTTGTACCCTTTCCCTGCTTTTTTTTTCTTTTCTCCTTAAATAAAATTTAAAAAAAAAAAAGACATGAGTACAATAGACACCCCCCGTAAATGGGCTTGTATAATAGGAGACATACATAAGAACCCATGGGTTTAGAGTCACAAATTAGAATTTAGGCTCAATTTTCTCACCTCTAGAAATTAAGAAGCCACAAGAAGTTCACTAGCAATTGAGTGGATGAATTGTAGCACATTTATACAACAGAGTATTTCTTAAAAATTAAAATTAATACAGGCTACTATTTTATATGTCAACATAAATTTTACAAGCAGGTTACAAAAGAATCTTTATGACCAGCGCAGCCCCCCAATGAGACAGGAGACGCTCTTGTGGGCGACAGTTAACTGCTGCTTTATTTACGCGGGCTCTGGTTTATATATTTAGCCGTGACCAATCACAGGCTGCCACGAGGAAGCAGGGCGGGAATGGGACGCAGGCTCTGGCTAATATATCCAGCTGTGGCCAATCAGGGGTTGCCACAGAGTACGGAGTGAGCACGGGGTGCGCACGGGTTGGCTAATTTAAAGAGGGATGTAGCGCATTGCGGAAGCTGGCGTGGTCCTTAGTCCCGGGTGGGGTATGGTATGTTGAGCGCCTGCGCCCAACACTTTAGTGTATGATTTTATTTACAGAGAATCTACGTGGTAAAACTTTTGTTTCTGTAGAGGTTTTTTTTGTTTGTTTTATCAGTACTGGGGATCAAACTCAGGAGCACTTGCTTACAAGGCAGGCATATGCCGCTGCGCTAAATCCCCAGCCCCTGTTTTTGTGTTTTGAGAAAGGTCTTGTTATGCAGTCCAGGCTGGCCCTGAACTCACCATGTTTTCCAGGCTGGTCAAAGTCACAGGGATCCTTGCCGCCCAAGTGGGCCACCACACCCAGCAAAATTATTTGTTTTTTAAAAAGCAAGAAATTAAGTAAAAGACGTGAGCAGTTTTCTCTGCCAGCGATGAGAGCAGAGGGAGTGTTCAAGTTACTGGACAAGGTTCTCAATCTTGCTGTAGACCAAGGTGTTAAAATGGGCCAACATTCTAATTATAATCTGGTTGATAGCTTCATGGTTTTATGAATATCATTCAATTTCCCATATGTGTGGTTTGCATTAAATAATTGCTTTATTTTATAAGAACAAAAGCAATTTTCCACTGCAATGGAAGACAGTAAGATTTTCTGTGATTTTTACTGGCCAGAATGTTTGTAGAAAGCAATTTTAATAAAAATACTGTTCATGTGTTAAGCCGAAGTTGTCCTAGTTTTATATTTTAAAGCATTTGGTAAATTATTACTAAGTTTTCTGCTGAAGGAAAACAAAAAACAACAAAAGAGTGCTTTTTCATTAATGGGTAACATAACTTTCAATAAATATTCAAATGGGGAGGGGAACAGAGAAAGAGGTGAGGGAAAGGAAAGAAGGAAAACCTGAAAAAAAGGAGAAAAGGAACGTGGCAACGAAGCTTTCGCAGATGGGAAGGGGACAGGGGTTGAGGGGAGGATAGGGCGACGGGGAAAAAACAAATTACATCATGTACAGGCACAAATTCCCTACAATGAATGTGATCATTACGTACGCCTAAAATGTACCAACAAAAATCTGACTAAAATATGACTTCCAAGTACTTTGATTTGGTCAATATTTATAAAGATGTGGTTTAAAGGAATCCTTTAAATTATTTTTCCTTTTTCTCTTCAGGATAGATTCATTCAACAGATAATTTGCTTTGTTTTTGCTTTTGTTTGTTTTGAGACAGAGTTTTGCAATGCAGCCGGGCCAGGTTTGAATTCATTATGTAACCCAGTTTGGCTCTGACAAAATTCCCAGTCTCCCTAAAGAGCGGGATTTTAAGCGGGTGCAACCACACCCAGCTCAAGAGTCACTCACAGCAATGATTGTGTTGGCTTCAGTTTTAAAATGTAGTAACTGTGTTAAAGATTAATTGTTTGAATTTAATGGAGCCAAAACAGAATTTGCTGCTGTACTGTGTGGTCTTTGTTGTGTTGTGTTTTGTTTTGTTTTGATCAGTAATTAAAAAAAGTTTAAGGAAAAAAGATAAGCAACTCAGTATAATAGCAAGGAAGTTAGGCCAGAAGGTGCCAAGGAGTCAAGAGCCGATGCTACACAGATTTTTTTTTTTAAAAAAGAAGGAGGATCTTGGCAGATGTTAAATCACTCAGCTGTTCTGCACTGGAAAGAATATCTGAATATTTGAGGCCAGACAAGTGAACAGACTTTTAAGTTCTCTGGATAATATTGCTGGGTATGTCTGAAGTCTGGGAATGCTCAAGCAGCATTGTTTTGGCCTGACATCAAGGTTTTTCTGAGCAACAGACTGTTTATAACACTGTTTCATGTTATCATCACAGATTTAAATCTGCATCACTCTAGCTGTTTTCCAGACAAGAAATCTGAGGTTTACAGAGGTTAAATGGCAGTCCACTTTAATGTAGACTGAAAGGGAGATAATGTAGTGGATCTTCTCAAACTATCCTCTGCATGTGAACGCCCTCAGATCATATGAAACACAGATGCTGGCTCAGAGGTCTGAGCCAAAGAACCCCGACTCGTGACAAGCTAGCAAGGACTTTGGGATCGCTGCTTTCTCTAACCCCACTGAGTACTGTGGGTTCAGCAGCCACACTTCATGGAATTCCAACGCCACCAGTTTGTGTCTTAATATCATCAGACAATTACATTACTTGTCCTCATCTATAAAAATGAGAGTTTTATACTGTGTGTGGAGCCATATGCCTGTAATCCCAGCCTTTTTGGAGGCTGAGTCAAGAACCCTCTCTAACAACTACATGATTTAGTTAGGAAGAATTGGTCCCCCTCAAAAAAATATTTTTCAAAAGAGTCAAGGATGTAACTCAGTTGAAAAACCTCGAGTTTAACCCCTAATACAAAAATAAGTAGATAAATGAGAGTCCTAATGGAACACTTACCACCACCAAACAAAACGAGCCTGCGCAGAAGTAAAGGTTACAGGCTAAGTGCTCCTCAGAAATATAAGAAGAAAAAAGGCTCCCAGTAGCTGGGGGAATGAGAGTCCCACGAAGTGGGGTGTCAGGTTGCCTCTTTTGTCTTGGTCCTGAATGGATAAGCAGAGCCTGGAAGCCTGTTCAGTTACCCTGTGACCACCTACTACCAGTAGCTTGGTGGGGTTAGAGTAAGCAACTGGAGTTCCGGCTTTGTAATATAGAATTTAAAGAAAATTAGTTACTCAGCTGGCAGAGTTCAAAGGAAACCTATTAGTCTGCATTTGTAAATTTCTGGGAACTCACTCCAGACATAGGCGTTGTTAACTAACTGCAAATTCTGCTAAAGAAGTTTCTTGCCTGAGAGTTAGAACGGATTCTTAAATCATTAGCATGTTCCCTGTTTGCTTTTACATTTCTAAGCTTCACTAGCTATATAGCTTGAATGAATTTTCTTTGTAACCAGGCTACTCGGTCTTAGATCCTGTCCCTTATTGGCTGTCTATTTGTAAGCTAAAGAGCTAACTTGCCTTTTACACTAGGTTATAAAACTTACCTTAGAGGGTATTGCCATAGTTAAAGCTATAATATTCATGGGAGGGTTTAAAAGAATGCCTGGTGTTAATAAGCATCAGCAATATCAGTCATGTTTAGTAAGTAACAGATAGCTATACTGCTAGCGAGAATCTGTTACTGGAAAGAGCTGGTAAATTATACCAGAGAGCTGCCAGGAAAAAATCTGTGTCCTGGGACAGCAAGGAGCTCTGCTGCTATCTCTTTCATGCTCCACTCACACATCTTGCCTGATCTTCTTAGTTTACCTAACATTACAGAAAAACACTTGATTTCCAGAAAACTTATAGAGGGGAATAATCTCCCACAGACTTACAGAGGGGAATATCAAGCACACAAGAGAAGACAAATTTTTCTAGAAATGCCACTAAGGCTAAGAATCCATCTAATTATTAACAACTGCTGAGGAAATCCAGACCAGCAAACACCTCATAAAAACCCCTTTAATACTCCCTTTTTACATATGTAAATAATTTTGAGGACAAAATCCAGCGTTAAACAGAATCACTTGGTGGATTAACTAATGGCAATCTGTAACACCCAGCTGAATTGAATCATCATGGTTCTGGGTGTGGGAGGCCCACCTGAAGCTTGTCAACACCATTAGAAGGAGAACTGGAGGGGAAGATAGTGTGCTGTTGATTGTCCTGGAGAAGTCTGTAAAGCTGGTTTTCCTGATATGAACTCAGCTGTTCTCATAAGGAGGAGCTCGGGTCTTTGCTGTCACTGAGGATAGCTGAGGTTCTTTTGGGGGGAGCTCTGATCCTTACTTTGATCATCACTTCCTGGCTCCAGTGCAGATCTCTCAACCTACTGGCCCAAAAACGGTCAGCCCACTGGTGCAGTAGCTTCTCTTGCTGACCTTTGAGCCCTCCCAGTGCAGATCCTTAGTACAGACTTGCATGAGACATTGTCCAGGGCTCTAGGTCCCTAGCTGGACTTGTGGAGGACACTGTCATGGGCTCTAGGTCTTCAGCTAGATTCTTTGGCTCTCTACTGTGTGGGCAGCTTTCATAGTGTTTTGCATTTGACTCTTTGGGTGAATATTATAAAATAATCCAATAAATTAAATCTATTCCCTTATAAACCCTAACTAACAACAGTTACCGACTAAAGGTTTTGGGGAGGGATGCAAATGAGAAATCCTATTAAAACCAAGTTGTCTCTTCCCTTAAAAGCCACTGTCTAATCACTGAGGTGAAAGCTATGGCACAATCTTTGTGTATTCCTTACCTTATTCTACATTTGTCATTTAGTCAACCCCAAAGATTAAATTTAGTAAGTGTAGGAAGAATCTTAAAACACTAATAAGGCTCGTCTGTCAATGTGGAGATAAACTAATTCAATTATAAAGACACTTTCTAAACAAAGGTATGCCCTCTAATGCTGGTTTAGCAGGAATTGATTTTGTCAAGTAGAATGCATAGTTTTATAAAATCAAAAATCAATTAAAATTTTCAAATTAGGTGCAGTTAATATTACAACTAATGTAACCATGGACCTTCTGTGTCATTTTTTTAAAAAATTAATATCTACATGATAGTGAAAAATATTTTAAGAACCTGGTATGTCTTACTCCTTGTTACAGTTTATACAGAATATCATTTTCTTTCACTAAAACTGAGGTAAATCAATCATTTTGTCTTTGCAAAACCTGGATTTTTTAGTTAGGGCACAGACTTTACCCTGTATAGAGACAGACTTTTACCATTCAGTTATTTTACCTGAAAACCTAAAAATTATTTAATTTTATAACTACCATATTGTGCACATGGGTGACATCTTCAGTATATGCCAAAAGAATTGAAAAAACATAATTCTGTATAATAAATGAATAAATTCACTTATCTGTTATTAAAGGGGATGGCTGAAAAGTAATAAAACCATTCCCAGAAATCTACTTACCACAGTAAGAGATTTACTTACCATAACTAAGTCAGAAATGACTTGTTGCAATCTTAGTATTTTAGTGTTACCTCTCCTGTTGCTGCTGAGGCTCTGCTGCCTGTTAAAGTTACAACTGGTGACAACCAGGCCCACAGTAAGACTTTATAGGTCTGAGACACTTTTGTCTTTGAGTCCGCTTCTTACATAAAAATGTTAGCAATTATATTTTATGGCAATGTTGGGAAAGGACAAGTATAAATCAGGCTCGATTCACTAACCTATACTCATCGTTATTCTTCTAACTTTTAAAAATTAATTTTTCTTCTAATTCTAAGTAACATTGATAGTAAAACATTTCTGAGGACCCCTAAAAGTTTTAGGAGTCTTAGATACTACGCCTAATGTCCCTGGAGGGTAAACCAGCCATGCTAAAAGCAGCTGACTCTTGCTGAGCCCCTTCTCAGTGTCAGGCATTGTGTTATGCTAGTTTCATGTGCTGCAATAATTAACCTCCATATATCTCCTAGGATATAAATGTTAGTATTATTCTTACTTTACAGATGAGAAAACTAGAGCCTAAAAAATTCACAAGGGAGGTGACTGCAGAGCCAAAATCAGTCCAGGCATTCCTGATTCCGAAGCCCATGAACACTGTCATCACTATACTGCATTGCGTCCAATACTTGGTAGTCCAGTAGGTTACTAACCTAGAGTGTGAACTATGTAGTCATAAACTAGCAGTCAAGGCATCAACAGACATTCATTTCTGAGCTATAAAACACTACACTGACTTCTATATCAGCTAAAAAATCATGAAGTACCCAAAGACAAGTTATCTGTCATCTTGATAACACAGAAAAAGCCTTTGACAAAATCTAGCACCCTTTTGTGATACAAACATTGAGGAAAACAGGTATGGAAGGACTGCAAGCAGATAAAAGCCACGGATGACAGTGTCATATGAAATGGGTGAGAAACTGAAAGCTTTTCTCAAAAATCGGAAATCAGACAAGGATGTCCACTATCACCCCAAGAGACATTAGCAAGAGCAAGAGCAATGAGCAAGAAAAAGAAAGAAATGGATTGAGCAGGAAAGGAAGAAGTCAAATTATCGTGATTTGCACATGGCATAATCCTCTACACAGAAGACA
This sequence comes from Cavia porcellus, assembly GCF_034190915.1. Taxonomy (NCBI): domain Eukaryota; kingdom Metazoa; phylum Chordata; class Mammalia; order Rodentia; family Caviidae; genus Cavia; species Cavia porcellus. The sequence continues at coordinate 5,336,957 of NW_026947500.1, read as the reverse complement.
CAAAAAAGTCTACCACAAGTCTCCTAGAATTAATAACCAAATCAGCAATATAGCAGGGACACAAAACTCAAAAGCATTATCGTGCTTGAATAATGAACACAGAGAAATATCATTCACAATAGCACCAACAAAAATTCAATACCTAGGAATAACCTAAATAAGAAAGTGAAAGACCGCTACAATGCAAAGCACAGTACTCTGAAATAAAAGAGGATCTCAGAAAAGGGAAAGATATCCTTGGCTCATGAATAAGCAGAACCCATACAGTCAACATAATCATACTTCCAAAATTGATGCACAAATTTAACACAATCCCAGTCAAAATTCGAACAGCATTCTTCACAGAACTGAGGAAAAATTCTTAAAATTAATATGGAGCCAGAGGTGATCTAGAATAGTAAAAACAATTCTGACTAAAAGAGCAAAGCAGGGTGCATCGCAACCCTGGACCAGAAGTTATGTTACAAAGTTACAGATATAAAAAAGCATGGTACTGGTGCAAAACAGATATGAGGACCAATGGAACAGAATAGAGAAAGCAAAAACAATCCCAAACAATTCAATCATTTGATCTTTGACAAAGGGGCCAAAAACATGCACTAGGAGAAAGACAGCTTCTTTAGTAAATGGTGAGAAGATTACCTCTGGAGCCATATCTCTCACTATGTACTAAACTAAAACCAAAATGGATTGAAGAACTAAAAGTGAACAGAAACACTTAACATGCTGGAAAATAAAGCAGAACAATTCTTGAAGTCAAAGGTGTAGGCAAGAGCTTTCTGAATAGAACTCTGGTAGTACAGCAAAAACTACACATCAAACTTAAAAGCTTATGCACAGAAAAAAAAAAAACCAACAGAGTGAAAGGACAATCTACAGAAAGGGAAAAATATCTTCCCAACTAACTATTCCTCAGACAGAGAACTAATATCTGGAATATATTAAGAACTAAAAAATGTTAGATCCCCTAAAGATCTAATGAAAAATGGGCACATGAAATGAATGATACTTCACAGAAGAACTACAAATGGTGAATAAAATACATATATAGGACATGTTCAGCATTGCTCACCATTAGGGAAATGTAAATTAAAGCAACACCGAGATTCCGTCTTACCCCAGAAAGAATGACTGTTATCAAGAAATCAAATAATAACTAATGCTGACAAGGCTGCAAGGAAAAAGGAACCTTTCGACAGTTTTTGGCAGGAATGTAAGCTACTACAACTACTGTGGAATTTCCTCCAAAAACTAAAACTAGACATTCCATCTGACCCAGTTATTCACCTTCTAGGTATCTTCATGAAAGAGTTAAAGGCATTACATTACAATGCTACATGCACACCCATGTTTATAGATGCACAGTTCATAATAGCCAAGTTTTGGAAGGAGCTTATATGTCTATCAAGAGATGAATGGAGAAAGAAAATGTAATATTTACACACAATGCAATACTACAGTGCCATAAAGAAAGATAAACTTGAATCATTTGTAGGAAACAGATGCACCTTGAGACCATAGTGTTAAATTAAATAAATCAGACATATAAGCTTAAATATCACATAGTTTCTCATAGAAGACTTCTAAACTTATAAAAAGCAAATAAAAATAGATAATAGGAAGTAGGGAGAAAATCTCAAATGGGAAGGGATCAAGAGATGGAGAAGGGAGAGGAGACAAGTAAAAAGGAGGTTAAAAAGGAATTAAGATGTATTATGTATATGCACTGACTTCATGAAAAGAATGTAGACATTATGTCCTGCAAGCATGTACTAGTAGAAATTAAAAAACATTTGCCAGGATTGCAGATACTGGATATGATTCCGGCAGAATCAATCTGACTATTCATAAACCAAAAGTCTCCCTTGAAAAATAAAATCTAGAGTTGTTGGAATCTTTGTTTTTCAAATTTAGAATTGTTAATATCACATAAATTAATACTCTTTAGAGACTTTCGTGGGTTTATGTCACTTTGGACACTGATGACATTTTCAGTGTATAGTTGTCAGTTTTGGACATTCCCTTTCCTAGCTCTACCTGCGAGTCCTTCTCTACCCGACCCCTTCCCAGCTTCCTGTGTACTTGTGTAGCCAGGCTGGCCATTAACTTGCACCCCAGCCCCCTGAGTACTGACATTACAGGTGTCTGCCACTGTGCACAGCCATCACGTCATCTCTTTCTGAGCAATTCTAGTAAGCAAGCTCCAGTGACTGACCAGGTAATAAACACTGATTTCTATCCAGAATAGTAGCACTGTCTTATAGGAAATAAATGGGTAGAGTTTAGTAAAGGGAAAAGAAGTATTTTTTAAAAACCTCAGTTTTTTTCATGCCTATATCTTATAATCTGAGTAACTACTTCAAAGATAACAATGTACAATATGTTAACCATTTTTTTTTTTTTTTTTGTCTTTTTCGTTTTTATCGGTACCAGGGATCAAACTCAGACTGCCTGCTTGGAAGGCAGGCGCTTATGCCGCTGAGCTAAATCCCCAGCCCCAACCATTATTAATATCTTATTATTTTGTTTTGAAATTCTGTATCATCATTTTTATTCTTTTTTCATTTTAAAGTAAGAAAAATAAAAATATTTTTAAAATTAAACAAAAGAATAAAATGAGTGCCGTAACTCAAGCAAAAAAGACCAGCAATGCACTTAAGTCAAAAGACAAACAAAACAACTCAACCCGCGTTTCCGTGAGCACAGCTGTCAGAATGACTAACCTTGGTTCCAACCAGACATAGTGACCTCCATTAGTTAGATAATGGAGGTGCAGACGGGTTGTGTGCCTTTTATTTCCTGGCCAATTATACATCCTATTTTTCTCCATATTCAATGGGAATGACCTGAAAGCTTTTGAGGCTTTAGTCAACAATGTGTCTAGGACAACAACCCTTCAAAAATTATTTTGTTCTCATACTTCTTTGTAGGAAAAACATCCCACAGCCAAATTGTAGTTCTGTGTGCTGTAGGAAGACATTGTTTAGCTGGACTCTTTAGTAGGAAAAGAGAGAACATGCATCTGCTTGCTGACACCTCCAGCTGGACTTGTCTTTCAAGTAAGGAAAGGGCTCAGCCCTTTTCTGGAAATGAAACAGAACTCTTTGTTAGTGCAACTCTTCCTACAATAAAATCTCTATTTTAGCCTCTATCTGAAAGTGAAACCAAATTTATTTTTCTTTTGTTAAAATTTTACCTGTGAATGTTCCATGAAAACAGGAGGAAACAGGGACATGTAAAGCAGTTTTTTTCCTGAAGAAAAGGAAAGACTGCAAAATCCACAGAAACTTAAGAGAAGCATTTGTGCATTTGCAAAATTTTATGACTATTTGCCAGGCATCAGCTTCATGCTGACATGTTGAAATCATGGATAAACACAAAAGTTCTCTTTCCTCCAGTGGCTCACTCTGTCTGGCCACTAAGACTTACTGATTTTTCTCTGTCATGACAGCAAAGGAAAGAAACAATACAATCCCAGGCAGATAAGTATCTGCCAACCACATCATCAGCTTAAAAAAAAATGTTTTCACATTAGATACTCCCCAAAGCTACCTCTGACAAGTTCAAGCAAGAGTTGTAATCTCCAGGACCTGACATGCGGAGTCATGGGACTTTCCTGGCACTCTGTCCAGGTCCTCCCAGGCATTTGAGGCCTGCTGCCCTGCACAAAGGAGGGCACCCTGCACCACTGTCAGCACCCGCTTCCTGCCAAAGCCACAGGCAGGACTCCTGCCTCTCCCTCTTCCCCTCTCTCTCTTGCCCTGTCCTTTCCTATTCAAAGGCTTAGTGCTTACTTACCAAGTACCCAATTTGGGAATCAAAACAGTTAGATAGGCCTCAGCCTGTTGGGAGACGGACCTCTAAGGGAGTGCAACTTTAAGTGCAATACTGCCACAGATTCTTTGAGAAAATACATGGACAAAGAAGAAAGTGGTGGGAAGAGGGCTAATGTGGCACTGTCAAGTGTGGGAAGAAAGTGTGCTGCAAGGAGGTTAGTGGGGAGTTGCTTCCTCCTCTCAGCAAGTAAACTTCCCGGCCTTTCTTTACCATTCACTACGTAAGCCAACAGCCTGTGAGTTGAAATACTGAATTTAAGGCAGCCAGCCTGGGCAAAGGGAAGGAAAGTCTAGCCTCACCATTTGTATCCGTGGGCCTACTCTTTGAATCTTTACAAAACAGAAATTCAAGATACTGATTGCCCTGACCAAGAACACAGCTCCTTCAATCTCTTTCTGATTAGTCTTAAGTGGCTCCTCTGTCATTTTCTACTCACAAAGCCTGTGGCTCATGTGCTGTACCACAGAAGACCATTTCTTAGGTGAGGAAAGAAGGGAGCAATAGCCACTGGGGCATGGCCACCGCCTTGGCCACGGTGGAATCCAAGCCTGGTGCTCATATCCTGCCAAGCCACAGAGCCACTTCCTCAGAAGGCCTGATGATGTCACATTCACTCTGCTTCTATTTGGCTCTTTTGAAGTATCCTCCAGGGGGCTGGAGGGTGTTGTTCAGTGGTACAGTCTTTGCCTGACACACATAAAGCCTTGGGTTTGAGCCCCAGCACTGTAAAATAAATAAATAAATAACCAACATATTAGGAGTAACATGCATCATGTTTCCTTAAACTTAATGAGTCAGTGCCATCGTGGGAAGCTGTGCTCAGGAGGGGTCCTCACACTTGCTGCCTGTTTTTGGAGCTCATGTCAACTTAGTTCATGCAGAGGAGACAGAAGTCCTGAAGCACCCGGAAGAATTAATGGGGACCACTGGAGAAATGAGCCTTGTCACAGCTTTCTATTTGTGGTGGCCCCAAGAGCCGTCCCAGAGCTATGTCAGAACCCTGTCCACATCTCCATCACCCTTCACCCTCATTCATCACGATAAAGCAAACTGTATTGAAAACAGAGTGCTTGATACACACCGTAGCACCATGATAAACACTTTAACCCCCACCACCACATTATTTCCATCAAAGACTATACAAACCCTCCCATCTTCAGTGCCACAGCTTTGTCATCTCTGAGAAGGCCTTTCTTTTTGGCCAAAATGCCATTTGATGGCATCTTTAGATGGTTTCAGTTTTTATTTCCATTTTTTAAAAAAAAATCTCTGTTCATCTACCCACTGATCTAACTAAGTTGCCAGGAAAATCATATTTACTGTGAAAAATCATTTCCTAGAATGATTCTGCTTTGTACCTATTATCATCCCAGGACAGTATTAATAGCACCCCTTTTATTACTAAAGTTTGAGAGATGAATGATTTTGTCATTTGGCAAGTGACACCTGAGAGATGGTTAAAGGAGGTGCTTGACACGTCTCCCTTCCACAGAAGAGAGCTGACGCGAAGAGTTAATGGCACTATTCTGACTGCAGAGGTAGAGGAAGAAGGCTGAAGAGTCACCGGGAAGTGGTGGGGTGCATTTAGAGAGAGAAAGCCCCGGCTAGAGGCAGGGAGAGGAGGGTAAGTCACCCTGCCTCTCTCATACTTACGCCACCTTGGTGCCATGATGAACTTCCTTTTACAAGGAAAAGGTAGGCTGGAGACTCCCAACAGGGCCCCTTGCCACAGCAGGTGGCTGTGCAGGGGACTCACACAGGCACTGAGAAGACAGTTTGGAAAGTGACCAGAAGTGCACATTCTGTATTGCCACAGAGCAAGAGCCCAGAAGTACAAGTCCTAGCCCCCTGTGACACGGTTCTTGAGATTGCAACCACTGCTACAGTGCATTAAGCCCAGAGGGTCATGGCCACAGTGCAACTCCATTCTTGAGACTTTATTCCACTAAGCTTAGATGGGTGGCTGGGTACCATGTGGGTAGATGAGTTTGCATCCCCAGGGAAATGGTGCCTCACCCAAAGAGAAAACTGACACATAGGCCTGTGTGTCACTACACCTGGCTTGACGGTCAGCCAGATATTATCTCCACCTCCTCAGACTCTTCCTCACACCTGCTGGCCTGCACAGGAGCACTGGCACGTACCCAAACCAAGCCTGCCACTCATCTAACCTCACTTCCTGGTGAGCATTCTACAACACCACACTGGGCTGCGGTGACCAAAAACCAACCAGCATTAGCCTTTCTAAGGTAGATGAATTCACTCAGGTTTTGCTTTTCTGAACCTTTATTTCTTGTTTTATTTCTGAGTGATATCGTTGCTGAGTGCAGTATTCTTGACTGGCAATTTCAGGATTCTGAGTATATCACTCTGTTTTCTCTTGGTCTGCAAGATTTCCGCTGAGAAAGCTTCTGTTGGTCTAACAGGGATTGGCTTATTTGAGACTTGGGTTTTTTTTTTCTTTCTTTCTTGCTGCTTTTAGAATTCTTTCTTTGCCTTGGACTTTGACACTTTGGTTATAATATGCCTGGGGGGTGGGATTTAGGTTGAGTCTAATTGGGATTCTTGATTTTCATGGATCTGAATATCTATGTGTTTCCTAGTGCAGTGGTACCTCAGTTCATGAACTTAATTCTTTTCACAATTTTGGTTGCATACTTAATTGGACAAGAATCAAATCAAATTTCCCTCTAACGTCAACATTGAACCTAACCACCGAATTCAGTTCAACCCTCATTCAGTTCATTTTGTAACAAGAATCATGGGAAGAATTAAGTTCATGAAGCAAGCTATCAGTATATTTGGGAAATTTTAGCTATTATTTTGTGCACCTTTCCATTTGATTTCTCTTTGAATCCCTCTAAAGTGAATATTTATTTATTGAGTGCTGTATGTCTCATAGGCTTTCTTCATTATTTAAAATATTTTTTTCTCTTTTTTCTTTGAATGGAGTAAATCACAAGATCTGTTTTTCAAGTTCGGAAATTCTTTCCCCTTCTTCACCTATTGACTAGTCTTTGTGCCTCTCAATTATATTTTTTATTTTGTTCATTTAATTCCTGAGCTGCAAGATTTCTGTTTGATGTTTTTATGCTATCTAACTTTTTATTGAATTTTAATTACAATCATGAATTTTTTTTTCTTTGAGACAGGATCTCACTATGCAGTTCAAGCTGGCTTTGAGCTCACTTTGTAGCCCAGGCTGGTCTTGAACTCGCAACCATCCTCCTGCCTCAACCTCCCGAGTGCTGGGATTACAGGCATGAGCCACTACACCTGGCACAATCATGAATTTTTAAAATTTCATTAAATTGTTTATATTCAAAGTTTTATTAATAATTACCCCAAGCTGAAAAAAAAAATCTCTATTGGCCACTGGTAGGAGAATGAATAAACACATTATAGCATTATAATCTACTACTAATAAAAGACAAAAAATTACTTACATATGCAAAACAAGGATATGTCTAGCAAATTATTAGAGCAAGCTCCTGAAAGTATCTTGGTGGGTCATGGAGGTGTGGCCTTGGGTTTCTTATTTAGTCCAATGTTCTTCATTCCTGGCACTGTTTTCCTGTTCTGCTCCATGAAGAACATTTCCTCCTTTACATTGCTTACAATGAACATTTGCCCCATGAATGAACATTTCCTCTTTTGTCTCTTGGTCTGATAAGTTTTTTATTTTGACTTCCTCTAAACTGATATATAGCATTAACCTAAGCTGATCCTTTGCTTTTGCACAGTGTACTGCCTGAAGGTTTAATGAGCTTGGCTTGAAGTTACTGTCTCAGCATACTTCTGTTCCCACCTGTATGTCTTGCAAGAGTTAAACTAAAATGCTAGTTCCTGTAATTGCATAATTCAATCAAACATTACAAGAGCCAATGAAATAGGAATTGTTTCTCAAAACAAATTAAGTCAAATGTTTTGGGAAGACTTAGTAGTTAAATAAAAAGTTACAGAATAATGTGAAAGATTGGAAAAGATCATAAATACACGAATAATTCTTCAACTGGGCTCCTTCAAAATGTATTTTTTTAAAAAAATCCTTCATCTAAAGAAGCTGACTCCTGACTCACAGGTGGTGGTAATGCATGTGCCAATGAGCAGATCTGTCCAATACTAATAGTAATTTTTGATTCTATATTATTCATAATGAGATAAAATGAAACATCAATTATCATAATTCACAGACATAATCACCTTAAAACTAACTGACTATGGATTCCAGTGAAATTCCAGGAGCGACTTGACTGTAATTCTCTAGAGACACACTCCAGGCAACAAGCGTCCCAGCCTAGAGGTGCAAAAGACCTGCCCGTGTGAGGAAGTACGAAGTCTACACCAGGCAGAGGCATTTCCTGCGGGGATGAGCCAACAGGCCGGTAGACCACTGGAGGGGACAGGCGAGCTTTCATCTGAGGACTACAGGAGGGTGGTGGTACCACCATCTTATTGTCACCCACTTCAGAGCTCACTAAGCTTTCCCCAGCCCAGAGGAGAAGGATTCCTCCTTCCCAGAGCTGTGACAGGGTCAGGGAGAAGAGCTGTGAGGGTCAAGAGAGGTTTTTGTCTTGGATCCTACATTGCAAAGGACATCTGATGGAACTTTTGATGTCATCTCCACATAAAAGAGGAAAAATAATCCTTTGATTTTATGCTAAAAACATTAATTTACTGCTGAGGATTTAGCTCAGTGGCTTAAGTGCCTGCCTGGCAAGCGCAAGGTCATGAATTCAATCCCCAGCACCAAAAAAAAAAAAAAAAAAAAAAACCCAAAACATTAAATTACTAAAACTTTCATTTATTATGTGCTCAATCTGTGAAATGCTCTGGGCATTTCCTCATATTTTAACACTTCAGGAAGCTCAAAAAAAAAAGAGGTAGCTGAACCTACTCGGAGTCTTGCAGTCTCTAGGCACCCACCTCTTCACCTGGCCGTAGGATGGAGCTCCTCGTCCTTCACATTGCAGACTTGCTTATTTTGTCCCTTGCCCACAAGAGAGAGATGTTGATGCCCTCCACATCTCACGTTCTTATATCGTCATACCTTGCCTCTTGCATGTGTGGTAACCATTGTGTTTGGACTTCTGAGTTATATAATGGTATTAAAACCGTTCTCCTTGAGTCTTCTCATCTGTCTTTGCAATTTTCCATCTCTTGTTTCTTTTCTTCCTGGCTATGTATTTTGCACACTTCATTCTTTTTTAAAATGGATTTAAGAGTATATATAAAAAATAATTACCTTATCAATTTACCTATGATTGATAATTACCTTATAAATTTATCTATGTACAAAAGGAGTTTGAATTTTAAAAACTGACAAAAGTAGGGCTGAGGACATAGGTCAGCAGCACAGTGCCTGCCTGGCAAGGGCAAGGTCCTAAGTTTGATTCCCATAAAATAAAATAAAAATCTGACAGAAGCAAGTTCATCTATAGCAGGAAGGCCAGAACTGGAAATAATGGTTCAGTGTTGCCAATGAGGCATGACCACACTCAGAGCAATAGCTGGGATTTACTCTAGACCAAGGTCTCAAATTAAAGTCCTGCTACACTTTGTTCCCCAAAGTCCATACGTGAAAGTTAGTGGCCTGTAGTGATACTGGAGGTCATGGATGCTTTAGGAGGTGGGACCTAATGGAAGAATGTTTCAACATTGGAATAATACCCTGGAAGGCAAATTGGGGATCCCCAACCCCTATTATATCTCCTCTGCTTCCCAGCTGACAGAAAGTGAGTAGTTTTCTCTGGCATATGCTCCCACCATGATACTCTTTTTTGCAACAGGCCCAAAGAGAACAGGGTGCATCAGCCTTGATCTAAAATAATGGTGAGCTAAAATACAACCCTCCTTTTTAACTTTTGGTACTGAGGATCAAATTCATAACTTCGCACCTGCCGGGTAGGCACTCCCATTGCTGAGCTATATCCCCAGCCCTGCCCTTTCTTCTTATGTCAGGTATTTGGTTACAGCACAGGAAAGCTGCATAACATAGGTTCCAAAGGATCCCTTGGAGTGTCTGCTGACAATGTGGATTCCTAGGACCACTGTCAGAAACTCTGATTCCACGGGTGCAGGATAGGCGACAAAATGATAGGGACTACATATAGCTTGGTGAACATATGATACCTAAGAGCTGAGAAATATGAGGCTGGCTCTGGATTTGAAGGTAATTAACACTAGACAGGGCAAATCTACTTCCCTGAACATCTGCTGCCCAGTCTGTAAGAGATGGGGGAGTAATAGTGGAATTGGCTGTGGTGAAAAATGTCAAAGTTTTTTCCTTCACCTTTCTGAGTATGATAAGTACTTCCTACCTCTCCAACCTAACACAAGGTTTATTACCTTGGAAGGGGTAAGGATACGAGAAAGATATGACAATTTGTTTCAGAATGTTTGCAAAGAGAAAGAAGGTCTTGGTATATAGATTATGGCATTCAAAATAGGACTATGCAGAAATACCATTTCTATGGGAGAGAATCTTTCCCTTTATCCATTCCTACACCCGTTCTTTTCCCGTACCTCACAATCAAGTAGAAAAGTTTTAGGCATGAACATTCTCTTATCACTTAGAAAATAGACCCTCTATTGTTAGCAGCCAGGCCACAGGTCTGGGATTCTGTAATAGAATGAGGTATGTAAGAGGAAAAAAATAAAAAATTCCTCTATTTGTTTTCTGAGTTTGTTGTTGTTGTTATTATTTTCATTTTGGTTTTTTTGAAACAGGGTGTTACTATCTAGTTCAGACAGGCCTTGAACTCACTATGTAGCCCTTGATGGGCTTGAATTTGAGACAATCCTTCTGCCTCAGCCTCCTGACTCTTGGGATCACAGGTGTGCACCACCATGCCTGGTCCTGGCCCTCTTTGGTTGAGGGCATTGTAGAAAGAAGGACATCAAGACTGAGAAGAGAGCAAATGATGCTGAGATGAGTGGAGAGAGAGAGGGAGCACATACTTCCAGAGGACAGATATCTGGGATTGCACCCTTCCTTCCCTATTACCATCTCGACCTAAACTTTATTTTAGACTGTTGGGGCTACGAGAGCGGAGGGGAGGGACAGATGTGGCCTCAGTTGATGTTGGGTGGGGTCTTTTTCAGCAGACTGATTTTAATGTGCCCTGAGTTTGAGACCACTGAACTTGAGCAGAGTGAGCACATGAGTTCCTTTTTTAACACAAAGCCCTTGTGCAAATAAGGAGACTAATTACAAACAAAAGGAAAAGGTTCTTGGAACACCTGAGCATAGTGGCTTTGTTGGGCATGCTTAAGATACAAACAAAAAGACTAGATAAAGAGCTCTTTTCTAAAAACTGTTATAGCCAGTGTGCAACCCATAGTATGTAGTTCTCTGGCCAGGATTCCAAAAACACAAAAACAGGCAGAGAAATAAAATCAAGATTTTAGCTAACATGACTACAGTTCTCTCTTTAACAACAAAAAAAAATTTTTTTCTCCTCAATTAGAATAAGATGATTGAAATAAAAGTGTTTTCTTAACTAGCTGGTCATTAGTTGCAAATTCTGGTGGGCTTTCTTCTTGGGGTTGGAGCTAGTACAGTAGACTGGGATGCTGGTTAAGAGTGAGGCTTTGGGGTCAGAATTAATGAGATTAGAATCCTAGATTTACATAATGCTGTTTAACATAATGTCCTCAAGTTCCATCCATATTGCTACAAATCACAAATGACAAGATACATACATATATATATATATATATACACACACACACACACACACACACACACACACACACACATACACACACAATTTTATGTACCTATTCAGTCACCTAGGGAATTTTTTATAAAATTCCAGCATCTGGACCATACTAGAGTTTCTAATTTTTCAGAAGAAGAGGACAACCTAGACAATGATGCTTTTAAGGGCTTCTAGATGATTCCAAAAGGCAAGGTTGAAAATCACTGACATGGTGCCATTTTCCTGTGTGTATCAGGGTAAACTGCATACTAGCTCAGTTACCCTAGCACGGTGTTGCCTCCCAAAGGTGGTGTCTGACATCAGTTGGAGCCATCACATTCTCTAGTTTTAATGCCACAACCACACCAGGAGGGTTTGCTAATTTCAAGTCAGAAATTGGTTTTTAATGATAAAATTAATAAATTGTTAACAAAGAATATTAGAAATGTTGTGTCTTTACCGAACTGTTGATATGTAAGATACGTAAATTAACTAAAATATTTAAGCAGAATGAAGCCAGTAGGTTGACAAATTCTCTCTATAAAGTTTCAGGTACTAAATAGTTCAGGCTTAATGGGGCAGACAAAAAATTAAGCATAATTGCACTACTGAGACTTAACACAGTGCAGTAGTGCGAACAATCAGAGGAACGCATGCAATGTCTCTGGCCATTTCTGCAGTGGGAGATTTGTCATAGCAAAAAATGGCCATAAACAACACATGAACAAATGAGCACGGGTTTATAGCATTTCCACATGTTGATTTCTAAAAGTGTAAAACTCAAAAAATAAATAAATAAATAAATAAATAAAGATCTCTCCAACCTCGTAGGTCATGCAAAAGAAAGATGACATCAGACTTGGTCCTTGGGGTGTCCATCATTAACTGTCCTCTGTCCTAGACTGAATCCTGAGCACCAACATCCTTGGGGAAATTCCTAGTGGCTTCTGCCTCCCGCTGTGAATATCTTCATCCCACACAGGACAATATAACCCAGCGAACACCACGCAGTCATATCTGCCTTCAGTGAATCTTTCATGCAGGAAGACAGTTAGGATTCTTAAGTCCCTTCAGAGGCCACATGTTCTCAATTGGGGCTGGCCTTGATGTGGTATGGAGAGCCTGTGTCCCTCCCCCTGGCTTGCTTCCTATTTCTTAGTTGTTTTCCTAGCCAAGAGTAAGTGAAACTAAACAGACTCCACCCCTCTGACCAACTGTGATCCTGTTTCTTACAAAAAGCTGGAGCTGGCTGCTATGGGAAAGTTATACTCCGGTGAGATCATGTCCTCCGTGCAGACCCTCGGGGGCCCCAGTCCTGGGCAGACCTGTGTGCTGATTCTGATCTTCACCGTGCTCCTGCAGTCCCTCTGTGTGGCGGTGACTTACATTTACTTCACCAATGAACTGAAACAGGTCAGTACAATGCAATCTTAGCAACTGCTGGGTTCTCTGCCTGTCAGTCTCTCAGCTTGCTTCTCCTTGAAAACTACTGCTAAATAAATTAAAAAATGTTTATTTTCTATCAGCAGACTGTCTGCTAATGCACATAATTACTGAAAGCCGAATACACTTGCACAACTGGCCCTACCAGTTCCTGACTGATGTGGGCAACAAAACTCCTGAGGGACTCTGTTAGTTTTTTGTCTAAAAAGTGTATGCATGTTAGAATATTAGCAGCTGCTACCATTGGTGAGTGCTTTCTGCCAAATCCTTTGTAGTTCTTGACTTGTGAATTCCTGTGTGCAAGGGTAACTGGATCAGTGCAGGGGTTTTGTCTGCTCATTGTCACACCAGTGGGGTCAGCCTGTGGCTCCCATGCAGGAAAGTGTTCACGAGATAATTTGCTGAGTGAGTGAACAAGCGTGAAAGGTGCCACTAACACACACACACACACACAGCAAGCCAAGTGCTAAGCCACGGAGTGCTGTTGCTTTGCAGATGTGCTCACTCTCAGTGGGTTTTGGCAGACACAGCAGAAAAGTCAGACCTGGGCTCTGCACGGGCAGAATTCCCAGTGCACTGCTTGTTTGTTCTCAGACTTCATGGCGCTTCTCTCCTCCACTCCTTTCTCTTAAATATTTTAAATTAGTTGATGGAAAGCCTTTACACAGATAAGTCAGTCTTTCAAAAATGAGCAGGTAGAATAATATGCATTTGAACTAAAACCAGAACCAAGGCTTGGAATGCCAAATTTCTCTTTTCTCCAAGATTGGGGGGTAGGGGTGAAGTAGAGGAAGCCAGGCCCTTTGGAATATGCTTGGTTTTAGAATTGTGTCTTCCTGTACTAACAACAAGAAGTGAGAATGTGTGAAATGGTCTTCTGCTTGCTCCTTGGACACAGACATGCCATGAGTAAAGTTCCTAGTAAAGAAGTTATCAGACAGACTCAGCATTTGCCTGTTCATGCCGTTTTATACCTGGGCATTAGTCCAAGTACTAATACAGAGAAAAACTTACTGTATTTTATTACAGTAAGTTATTTTATTGTATGTATTATCATCTGTATAAAGCTTCTGAAACTATGCATGCAAAACTTGGAGATTTTAATTTCTTTTGTGTATTTTGAATGTGTGCATATATATTTGACTCAAGGTCTCATTATGTAACTCAGGTTGGCCTCAAATCACAGTGATCCTGCTGCCTCAGCCTCTGGGTACTGGAATTACAGGCATGATACACCATCATCCCTGACTTTTGACTAATTATATATTTTGTAATTTTAAAAAATCAAAACAAAAAAAGAAGGATAGAAATGATACAGAATTTCAGAAAAGAAAAAAAGAGTAGGGAATTAATTCTAGTTAATATATTGCACATTGTTATCTTAGAACTAGTTGTTCCGGTTACAAAGTCTAGATACAAAAATGATCAGTCAAACAAAATGGATCAAAGATCTAAATATTAAAACAGAAACACTAAATCTGCTGGAAGACAAAGTAGGTAGAAATCTTGAAGACATAGGGGTAGGTAGAGAATTCATGAACAAAATCAAACCACACAGGAAATACTTCCCAGAATCAGTAACAGGGATCTCACCTTATTAAAAAGTCTTTGCACTTCAAAAGAAATCACCAACAAAGTGAAAAGAAAACCCACAGAATGGTAAAGAACTTTAGCCAGTACATATAAAGAGCAGAACACATAGAGTTGAAAAACCTCAACCCTCCCAAATTCAAAGACCCTTTCCAAAAATGGGCATCTGAGATGAATATGCATTTCTCAGATGAAGATATACAAATGGCAAATAAATACATGAAGAAATGTTCACCATCACTGGTAATCTGAGAAATGCAAACTAAAGCAGCACTGAGATTTCATCTCACTCCAGAAAGAACGGCTGCCATCAAGAAATTAATCATTTTTTTTCAGAATTTTTTTCTTTTTCTGTCACAGAACCCTGTTTGCAGTAGAGGAAGCTGGCATTGCGGTCTGGTGGTAAATGCCTTGTTCCCATAAACCAGAGCATGTTCATCCTTTAGCACAGAAAGCCCTAATGGCACATACCCTATTGGAATTCGGGGCCTCTGAGTATTTTCTTTGTCTTTTTTTAAATAAACATTTTCAAGGTTTGTCCAAAAAAAGGCCATACAGGCTCTTGACTAGTGGAAGACATTTCAGAATGGCTGTCACACCCTTGGCCTGTCACCTTCTCCAGGTTGGCAGTTGATATCTTATTTTTTTCCAACTCATTTTTAATAAATTTTTTTTAAATATTCCAACTATCAGTTTTACAAAATCTCTAAGGGAAACACAAGAGCAAGGTGCTGAGGTACAAAACACCTGAGGTAACACTTTGTGTATGTGTGTTTTTGTTTTTTAAAAATCTGTAAATTTTTAATACCCTGGGCCAACAACCTTGTATATATTGTTATTTTCCTCCATCCAACAAGAAAAAAAAAAAAAAAGAAAGAAATCAACCATAACAAATGTTGGGGGGCTGTGGGGAAAAGGAATGCGTCACTGTTGGTAGGAGTGTAAACTGGTACAGCCACTGTGGAAATCAGTATAGAGATTCCTCAGAAATCTAGGATTGGAAGTCCCATTCAATCCAACTATTCCCCTCCTGGGTATTTTCCCAGAAAATTTGAAAATATCGTATCATAGCCATATATGTACATTCATGTTTATAGCAGCACAATTTGTAATAGCTAAATGTTGGACACAACCAAAATGCCCATCAACTGCAGAATGGAAGAAAAAGATGTGGTATTTTTATACAATGGAATATTACTCGGCTGTATAAAAGGATGATCTTGCAGCTTTTGTAGGTAAATGGAAGCAACTTAAGACTATACTCATAAGTGAAATCAATCAAACTCACATTTGTAAATACCATATTGTCTCTAGTGTAAAAAACAAATAATAAAAAACTAAAAGTAATAAAATCCAAAATATACAATAGATATTGTAAT
Source organism: Cavia porcellus (assembly GCF_034190915.1). Lineage (NCBI taxonomy): Eukaryota > Metazoa > Chordata > Mammalia > Rodentia > Caviidae > Cavia > Cavia porcellus. The sequence continues at coordinate 5,321,005 of NW_026947500.1, read as the reverse complement.
AATGAAAAGGAAAGAAAGTGCTCCAAAGGACAGAATTATTGGGAAAGGTGAAAAGAAAAGTGGAAGAAAGGAAAAGATGATGTGTATGTTGGTAAACATGTAAATTGATGTATGTATATGTATGCTACATAAATAACTATGTACTAATCTCTCCCAGTTCATCAAAAAAGCATATATATTATATGCTTTTTTTATTATATATTATAGAGAATTATATATTATATATTATAGAGAACTGAGGGCTGGGAGGAACTTTGGATACCCCTCTCCCTCCCTCCTGATCCTCATTTTAGAGTTGAGATGACAGAGTGGAGATGTGGAGCCCTTTCCATAGATCCCCTAAATGATCCTTCATGCTCTTTGTGACCTGCGGTGCATGATTGTCACGAGACTAAAGTTTGGGCAACAGAGAGTCAGTACTGCTGTCTCACAATCTCAGGGGCAGAAAAGGAGTCTGTTCTGCTCACCTCAAGCCCCAGACTGGCTGGCGTTGGACTAAGCCAGCTACCACATTTTGAAGACCCCAAGAGCAATTACCATGGAAACCACTTTTCTGAACAAAGGGCTTCCTGAGTTAAGAGCAGGCTTCCCCTGCAAAAGAAATCTCTCAACAATCCCACAGCAACCCACACCCAGCACTCAAGCGTGGTTACTAGACAATGGCCCAGCTTGCCACATCCTGTGATAAAAAAGGTGCTGAAAAAAAGGGGGAGAAACACATCAAATTAGTCATCATTTATCATTCTTGGAATACCCACAGCACGCAAATTGCCACACATTCAGTCTCCAGCACTGGCCAGTGTCTGCAGAACTACCAGCTATTATCATAGTGGAGATGAGGGTAAGGTGAGCCATTATGCTGGGTGGGATGAGGGTGGGTGAGGCTTCTCTTCAGGCTTTGTTCAGAAATCAATTTTTATGCATAAAAATGTCTGAAAAGAAAAATACCAAAATGTTAACACCTGTGAGCTCTAGATAGCAAGATAATGCATGCTTTTCTTTTTTCTTTATATTTGTTTAATTTTCTACAGTAACTGCCATAAAAATATCATATACGATTTTCATACAGATTTCAAGAACATGACATTTGTATACAGTCTTAAGAGAAAACAGCCATGCACCAAATCACACACACACTGTCTGATCTCCACCCCTTAAATAAGAGGTCCTCCAAAGGTTAACCAGGAAATGGGATTGTGCTGTGAGCGCTTCCATGAATTGATGTTCAATTTGTTTTTGTTTTATGTTTTTAGATGTGCAGTTGTTTTTAACTTTTAAACAGTGAACTTGACTGTTTCGTTCTCGTGGTTGCCTGTGTAGCCTGAACCTCCAGGCTTCATCAACCTTTGAGCAATAATGAGTGACATAAGTTTGTCGGCCTCCTGACTCAGGATGCTGTTGGCCACACTGACCGCCCTGTGGCAATCACCTGTACCATTCCTGCCCGTAACCTTAGCCTGAGGCCCTCAGAACTTTCCTAGTGAGACAGTCCTCAGTTCTTGGAAACCGTTCACTCCCTGCTTTGTACACGTTCACGGTTCATGTCCCAACAAGGGTCGGAGGTTAATGAGCCTGCTTGTTCAGTGTAATCAACTTCCTCATGCTGGCTTGACAGGAATACTGACAAGAAAATTTTCCCTTCCTGAAAAAAAATTTGTGTTTTCAGCTCTTATTGTCTTCCTCTTACCCAGTTTGCTCTCCTTACCCAGGACATGCTCTCCTATCCCTGAAGCATGTGTAACTAAACTCTTCCTTGGAAAGGCTTTTCGGCTATACGTAAACTGGAAAGGCAACTACATGTGTGTGGTAGAAGCATTTAGGATGGGTAGAGGCAAGGAAAGGTCTTCTGATTCCACGGTCAGTGGACTCGGCTGTCACCCTCAATCCCTTCTCGTAGGAGGAATGTCCCGCTCTTGTAATTTTAAAATGGAACACTGAAAACAAAGAGTCATTTGTTTTAAAGTAAATGAAAACTAGGGTACAAGGATGCATTAACTCGGGTTTGTACTTTTGCACTTGATCAAAAGTGCAAAGGACACATGGCTGCACACAAGACTGTGATTCTAGCCAAGACTTTTCATTAACAGTAAGGTCATTTTTATTTAAAACGAGGTTGTTTTCCTGTAGGTAGGAACAGACCATCTTTAAGTTTGATCCTTTTTGTGTAGTACCTTACCTTTAAATAATAGATAACATTACTGTTATCCCATTTGTTTCCCCAGATAAGAGAAAAGCAAGACTTCTTACAGCAAAATAACATTTATTAAATCTTGATTTTTAGAGAAACAAAATTAAATGGGAAGGAAGTCAACAGAAAAACTTCTAGCCTGTGAGGTCTTTCTGTTTTTCTTCACTAATCTAATAACAACCACCTATTCTAGGTGGTTTAGGGTGTGTGTGTTTATAACATCAAACAAGGAATTGTTGACATAGGTGAGGACTTTGTAGTCAATGATCCTTCTTCCTCAATCAGGAGACAGAAAACATTCAAATGCTATTTAATCTCTGTAGGTAAGTGTCTGGCTAGTTGTGGGCATTTCGTGTGACATTATAGAGATTTCTAATGGTAAGGTAGTTCAGAATTGCTATCAAAAGGACTAAAAATCATATCAATAATTGGAATAAACTCAGTCACCAAAGCTCAAAGAAAGAGTTTGACTAATTTCACCTAGGATCTTAGAATTTAAACCAACTCCACTGCCTATGTTGTATCTAGGTGGGTTTTCGCTTTGGAATGAGATTCATACCGCACGAGAGCTGGAAGGGGCTTGAGACATCACCACATGCACCTGTTCAAAACTAACGAGGAGCACACCCTGAAGAGGAGAAGCAATGTGTCCAGTGACATCCAGCTAGTTAGTGATCCAGGCAGGCAAGGGATGCCTTGACCCAGGGTCCCTAACGCACACCTGCACCCTTCCCATCATTTGCAACTTTAGTCAAAGCACAAAGGAGAGCATGTAAAACATGAACTTACTCAAGATGCCAAAATTCTCTGAATCTGTCATCAGTTTCTGTTGTTTTAAACTTTTATATGTTGAAAAAAAGAGGACTCTTGAGCATAATATTGTGCTATATTCCATCCCAAACCAGATACAGGAGTACTCCAAAAGTGGCATCGCATGTTTCTTAAAGGAGGACGACGGTTCCTGGGATCCCCAGGATGATGACAGTATGAACAGCCCCTGCTGGCAACTCAAATGGAAACTACGTCAGTTTGTTAGAAAGGTAGGTAACCATAGCAGGCACACAAGGTCCGAAGAGAAGGAATCTTCAAGATCAGTCTAGATTGTGCATCGTACAAATGAGGAACCTGAGGCCCAGTGTGGTTAAGTGATTTGCCCCAAATTCATAGAGCATGATAAAATGACATGGCCTGGAGCCCTGGCCTGGAGCTCCCTCCTCCACCTCAAACAGCTCCCTCCTCCAGTCCAACCTTATTACTGCACTTGGTGGAAACTGAGACACAGGGAGGCCCCTGCAGTAACAAGGGATGGGTGTTGTTTTCATCCAGAAGATAAAAGAAGCCAAATAATGAAGTTATATATTTTCTCATATTTTAATATCCAAAAACAAGCATATGTTTGTTTATTGCTTTGTCTCCATTCAGAAATGACACATGGAGAAAAAGAGATATTTTAAGAAATAAAAGATGGTGATGATATTTTAAGTTACAATCAGGAAATGACAAATTATAAAATGTATCTGTTTATAGAAGTTGCTTAAACAGGCTCTGTATCAGAAACAGTGTGTTAGCTAATAGTTAACTTTCCTAAATACAGTTAACTGATTTTACTCTTAGCAATTGTGATAAATCAATTTATTATTTCTCTGGCTGATCCTTTCTTTGTACGATAGCATTACCATTATTTGCCTTCAGCCTTCTTGAAAAGGTCAGATGAGAACATGGATGTTAAAAATGCTCTGTGACCTAAGAAGCCATAAGTACACTACTGCATTGTCTAAAGATACACTGGGGAAACTCCCAATGGGAGGAGGATGTATTATAGACTTGTTTGTTATGTCTATTGTTTAGTACTCACCTTCCGCCTAGAAACAGTGTTTTATTGATGGTTACAGAGTTGTGGAGTATGGCTTTGAGCAGTCCTCACAGATCTGAACATCACCTGTGATGCTGTTTCTATGGAAATGAAATGGAATCTCCCCGGGGCATTGCAGGAACACATCTGTTCCATGACTTCCCTGGAAGCGAGGCCCGGAACTGGGCCACCCCGGCACACAGCTGTCCTGAAACAGCTGTGGCTGCTCAGGAGATGAGGATCAAAACAAGCTCAGTATGAGGAAGGCTCCTGAAGATGCTCAGAAGGGACACTTTGAAGTCCCCGGGCTCTGGGGGTGGGGCAGCGACCCAGCTGCCGGGAGATGCTGCCCTCAGAAGTAGGGCAGAGATCTGCAGACCAAGGAGCCAGTTGGATGCGGGGCTCACAGTGGGAGGACAGGGAAGTAGCGGGATTTTCCTGCAGTGCTCTCACTCCTCCCAGACACACCCAGGTGCCAACTAGAGCGGAGAGAAGCTGGGAGAGGACACAGGAGGGGACTGGGGGAGAGGAGACAAGGATTTTCCATCTGTTCAGGCACATTAGTTAAACATTTCATCCTACTTTCATTTTGCACATGATCTCATTGAATCCTCACGCAGACACTGTTGAACTGAGGAAGAAGGGGAAAACAAGTCTGCCAAGTACAGTCTCACAGGGCTCGGAAAGGAGAGACTGGGTGGAGACCAGGCTGTCCCAGTCCCCTTGCCATCGCTTTCCATGCTGCTTCCAGCACAGGAAGAAGGACGACTTTTCTCCTGCTCCTGCTCCTCCCCTCTCCTCCCCTTCTGTCCCACAGTGAGAGAAGGGGAAGAGCCAGAGCAAGCGGGAAGGGGAGGAGGGAGAGAGACCGCTGTGTTCCTGCTTGCTGGCCTCTTCCTCCCCTACCCTACCCTGGAAGACTCCACTCCGCGGCCCTCCTGGGACGGGGCTTGTGGCAGAGGGAGAGCCAGGGCTTCCTTGGGTAGGAGTATAGAGAATTCAAGTTCTAGCAGGTGCAAAATTAACAACAGTGACAGGGAAAGGAGGACAGTGACCGCCCAGAGGTGGCAGAGCTGAGTGAAGGGGGTTTGGAAGCCATTGACAAAGCTGGGGATGGTGGGAGTACCTGCCATCCTAACACTTGGGAGGCTGAGGCAGGAGCATTGTGAGGCTGGGGGCAGCCTGTGCAACACAGTGAGACTTTGTCTCAAAAAAATAAAAAGCTGTCAATACGCTAAGTCGGTTCGTTTAATAGAAAGGATTGGTTTTCGCTTTGTTTTACTGGTTTGAGGAAATTCACTTAATCATTAGCAAACATGTAGGGGCTCGGTGTCATCTGTACCATGAATACACATGCCTGAGCCACAGCCTCGGAAAGAAGAGGATGGTGCTGTCCTGTCACAGCTTAGGAGCTGTATGTCCGTGGACACCATAAGAGAAAAATGTGCTTTCTGCCACAAGGCTGGGGTCAGCCCAGTAATTTCAACACACACAGAGGCATGCACCCAGTCATACACACCACACAGACAGTAATATGATATGACTGCCACCTTCACTGGCTACAGGGAAACCGGGGGTGGGGGGGACATTAGACTGACTTAACTTGTCCTCTCATCTTGCAAACCTTTCAAAGGCTTCATGCAGGTGCAGAACTTTCCCAGGAAGGGTTGGTTCTTCAGTCACACTGTAAGGACAGGCATCTTAATATTCACCCTGACTCCCTCCCCCTACAAACCTTATGCTTAAACAACTTAAGCTTCCCAGGTTGATGTCTTATGTAGAAATGTGCTGTTAGGCATGAGCAAAAGAATAATAGACATTCTATAGTCAGTTTAATAATGTTTAGGGACATTAACAAGTTTTACTCAATACTATTTGCAGATGATTTTGACAGCCTTTGAGGAGACCATTCCTACATCTCAAGGTAGTAAACTTTTTTGTTATTTTTACTTGTTACTGTTAACTTCGTGAGAGGGTGAATGGTCCTCTGTTCTCCTCCGCTTCCGTCCACGCATCTCATCTCTGACCTGCTGTTTGGTGTCTCAAGCCACTTACTGATCCTACTGAAGCCCTTCGCTGGCTGCTGGAAAGCTCAGGACCAAATCTGTGGCACACACAACTATGGTGGAACTTTATGTCCTCTTAATCTTACTTTTTCCATATGAGTTTTCCTTTTACCTCAATTTCTTACCTTATTTATTTACTTTTTTAAACCTTCTAATGTGCTAAGCCATTTTAAAATTTTTCTGAACATTCCAAGCAATAAAACAATAAAATCCCCTAAATTTACCCATCTTTTGTGCTTCTGACCGCAACCAGACTCTGCCTTTCTTCACATGTGGCCTTTCTCTTGCCACACCGTGCCTTCCTCACCGAGTTTACCAGCCGCCGGCAGCCTCACATCTGCGTCCTCCGTGTGCACCCAGTTCCGTCTGCAGGCCGCGGCTTCCCCTGAGCCACATCCCCTCGGCAGCTGGAGTCCTCAGCCCTCCGTCTGGCTACTTCTATTCTGGGCTTTCCTGCTCCTTTGTGGCTCACATTGTGATCTCTTCCTTCACAGAGGTCTTTCCTGGCTACTTTTCTAAATAAATAAGATTTCATTCACACTCAGCTTGCTTCTCTATGAGATTAAAGATCTTCAAAGATGAAAAATATGTCCATTTCTTCATTTTGTATATCCAACCTCAGGGAAATCACGTTCTACTTGGGATATCAAGATGTAACCATGACACCAAAATACACATATTTGCTTTTCTTTTCTGTGAAGTGTTTACCATAACCAGTGGGAAATTCCTCGTTCAATTTTGCTTTCAAAGCTAGGCTTTCCCATATCCTTCCAATGACCTCCAGGGCAAATTTGATTCAGTACCAAATATTTAAAACAAAGTGTTAAGGGTTAGGATGTGGTGAGGCATCATGAATCATTTAACCATCAAAGTTAAAGATAAATGAACAAGGCAAACTTGAAAGGTGAGCATTCTGGAACTAATGTGTAACTGACTATGCAGCTCCATGCTATATTCTGTCTTCTGTGGGGTGTAAATGCCCACACATCCCGTATAATTTACAGCCATTACCAGAGAATTGCAAGAAATTTGTCATCTTCTATTCATGCCACCTTAAGAAATTTTATCTCGTTTGCAAAATCCCTTTGCTATAAGCCTAGATTAGGGTACTGACTCATTCCAATCAATTGCCATCTATTAATTTACCTGTTAATCTCCAGCCCTCTCATCTTCAGGCTATCAAACCTAACTGTGTCAGGTAACCTGAATCACAACACATGTTTCTCTACTTCCCCAAACATCTTCCAATCTCCCCATATTCTGTAAAGTCCAAACTTCTTAACCTAACATCACATCTTCTATATTTCAGCTCTTCATTCAAGTCTCAGACTGAGATGCTTTTAGGTCTATCCCAAGAATGCTTTTTGTACGCTATCTCAAGCCACTGGTTCAGCTCATGGGATCCTTTTCTGCAGTCTTCATCCTGTTCTGACATTTATCCCTGTACCACTAATAGTTTCTTTTGTTGTTGTTGTTTTTGTCTTTTTCCTTTTTATCGGTACCGGGGGTCGAATTCACGACTGCCTGCTTTCTTGCATTTGCTTGTTGATAATTCTTCCTCCTTATCCTAGAGGAATACTGGGCACAGATGTCATGGGCATTTTGCTTTACTGCAGCAAGTGAAAGAGTTCTTGCTCCTGTCTCCTCCACAAACCCTGATCTCAGCTCTCCAATAAATCGGAATCCTTCCCTCCTCTGTATCCTGACACCTTTCATTTCTGTTTCTCATAGATACATTTTCACTTACTAATTCTTATCTTCCAAAAAATATTGTAAGTGCCTAAGGGCTTAGTGAGCTAACACGATCATTAATCTATGTAGTTCTGTACTGCATAGTATAGTACCTTGATGATATATATCCGATAAAAGAATACAATTTATTTTAATAACCAATATGAGCACTCCTGGGAAATTTGGGATGATACTTTAGAGATAAATTTATGGGATTTGTATTTTTTAAGAGTACTATAAGTAGTCTGGCTGGTGGTTAATGAAATCATTTATTATGATCCAGTGAATCAGTAATTTATATGCTCATATTCTGAATATTATGGCTCATATGTTCTCCTTTTTGATGGTGGGACAGGTCTGGAAAGACTGTTAAGTACCAGACTAGTATCCATGAAAACTTTTTATCATTACGACTCCTTTAAAGTCAGCAGTAGCTACTAGCAAAAGGGAAAAAGAAAATGACTGAGATGACAATAATTGATAGCACTCCAATTTTTTATATATATAACTGAAAGTAGAAATTTGCCAATGTTTGGTTTTTAAACACAGTAAGTCCCTCAGTGGAATTATGACAAGTCCACAGTTTTTTTAAAATTTTTGTTTCATGTCATTTTGTTTTTGAAAGAGGCCAGAATTTTTATTTTGTTACATTTTATTTGGACCTTTCCTCTGACATGCTGATAAATCCAGATTCATCTGCTTAATCTTTCCATCTAAAGTACTTTTCAAATTAAATATAAGATGAAGTAGATTGCTCATTGTATTCAAATAGCTATTTTCATGAAAACCCACCACACCAACTTTGCAAGTTCAGTGTGTTTACAATGCCCGAGTGAAAACTGAGATGACCAACGATGTACTCTGAAAAGCTAGCTTCATAAGTGCTGGTAATTCTTTATTATTTCTCTTCCAGAAAGTCAAGTAAGCCTCACCCAAAGGCAAGACAGAGGACTACAGAGAGCCGCAGCTCACATAACAGGGACCACTCGGAAAAGTACCAAGTCCATCGACCGAGGTGAGAGAGCTGGTCACAGCTGTGTTAGCCGGAGACGTAGGGCTGTGCTGCCGCACTGGCCAGCTCACACGTGCCCAGGGACTCAGTGCTCAGCAGTGAAAAGAAAGAAGAACCTTAAATCCGACCAGAGGAAGCTAATGGAAGAATAGTTACAACAAGCTTATGGTTTTAAGCTTGTACCTGCAATATTCATGTAGCTATCTACAAAATGGTCGGTAATAGTCAAATCTCAGATTGACTTTTCAGAAGTAAAATTCCAGACAAACAGCTCAGTTGCTGCCATAGTGTAACTGGCCCTCAAGAGAAATGCGAAGTGGGAAAATTTTAACTTTGAGATTCCTGGATTTCCACTTGGGCTTTTTCTTCTTCAGTTTCTCTCCTACGCTCTCTCAGGATCACTCTTTCTGCTACTTTGCATTCTTTACTTTCTGTGTTTGCATCAAATCTTCTTCCCTCCAAAGGTTCTAAATCATTTGCTTTTGCTGCGAATCACCAGGAGCTCCTATTGGTTGTTATATTAAGTACAGCCACAGGAAGCTGCCAACATTTGACCACTTTCCACTTACAAAAATGTCAGTTTCCCAGTTTAACCAAATACATGAAGTGTGATTTTTGTCTGTTGAAGCAGATGTCACTATAATATTGTGGTACTGGACAGGTTCTGTAAGTGCTTGAGTTGGAACTCAGCTTCTCTTGACCTACGTAAGTGGTGTGATGGGAAAATGCAGTGGATTTTATTTATTATAATAAAAGGCACATTGCCAATAATATGCCTCTTGCTTTAAACACACCAATCCCATTATTCCTGTCACTTTATGCTCTGGAAGTCCTCCATGACTAGCCTTAGCTGCACGGTCATGGCTGCCTTGATATCCAGAATCCGTAACAAGTGTTTACCTTTCATGATCATACTGACTTCGGGGAAGACCGAGAAGTCTCCAGGTGCCAGAGCTGGTGAGTAAAGTGGTGCCATTTTGTTTTTCAAGCCTGCCTCTCCGTTGGGTGGCGCTGGCAGCCAGTCTTTAATCACATTTTGAAAAGACACTCACGAAAGACAACTTCCAGAACTACCTCAGAGAGTGACAGGGAAAGTGGGAGAAGTGTGTTCAAAGGAAAGGGGGGTGTTTTGAGGAGGATTAATTACAGTATGTGTTTTGCAATATACATTTTTAAAAATTTAAACACTCATCATATATTTTGGCCACTCCTTGTGGAGAGCAAACTATTAAATAAGTCAAGATTCAGTTTCTTCACATATGAAGCAAGGTAATTACTAACTCATAAAATGATATAAATTAACAGCAGCTCATGAAAACTGTATGTTTAATTAAAATAAAGGACTCAATAATTAGCCACCTTTATAATTATAAAAGGTTTTGTCCCAAGTTAAAGAAATTTCAGAAATATCAGTTAATAAATGAAAAAGTTGTTTTTGTGTGTTTTTTCCCAGATTCCTGAATTTGTGCTTTAGAAATGATTGACATGCTCTGCTCAAAATCAAGACGATTATTTTGGTGTTACTGTTTGTTGTTCATCAACAAATATAATCATTGTTTTAAGGTCTTGAAAAGTTAAATCTTGCACCATTAGTGGAAATGAACCCAAAGTTTAAAAGAGTATTGTATTTTTGTAGGGCTTTTTTTATTCAAAATGTTTGGGAGTTAAGATTCAAAGATCTGAGGATCTTTCTATCAGGGCTACATTGTCAAACCTTGTCCCTATCTTATTTTGGACCAGAGGTACCTTCTGTTTTGAATGGAACCTTTGCTTCTGGAGAGCTGAGGAAGGCCAAGGACGAACTCGAAAGTCCCGAAGAATTAGCAAACAGTCCTAAGAGCTAGGCTTAAGGAAATATATTTCTTTTGGTGTCTTTCTAGATTTTCCATTTTATTTCAATGCCACAGTAAGGAAGGAGAGGATTCAGGATAGGAGGTCTTCCCAGGAGTAAAACCCATCATCTACCGTTCATGAATGTGCTACGATTCAGAGTTGATTGTGCCAAGTAGCTTAACTGTTAGATGTAACACAGAATGGCTAGAGACGCCCAGAAGAGCATAGTAACAAAGGAGCCGTCTGATTTTATATGAGTAGAGAATATAATTCATGTAAGATTGAAGGAGCAAGAAGTTTAATATTAGACTGAAATCTATTATGAGACCAACAAAAATATAGGCTGAGCACAGCCAATGGACTTCTTGCTTTGTACAAATTCTCTTCTGTTAATTGTTTCCTCTCTCATCTTTATCCAGCATCTAAGAATGAAAAGGCCTTGGGCTACAAAGTATTATACTGGGAGTCATCAAGGAAAGGACATTCATTCCTGAATAATTTGCACTTGAGGAATGGCGAGTTGGTTATCCACCAAGCAGGGCTTTATTACATCTATTCCCAAATATACTTTCGCTTTCAAGAAAGTGAAGAAACTTCAGCTTCAAAAGAAGAGAGAAGGAAAAACAAACAAATGGTGCAATATATTTACAAATTCACAAACTACCCTGAGCCTATAATGCTGATGAAGAGTGCGAGAAACAGTTGCTGGTCCAAAGAGTCCGAATATGGACTGTATTCCATCTATCAAGGAGGCGTGTTTGAGCTTAAAGAAAATGACAGAATTTTTGTCTCTGTAACTAATGAAAGCTTGATTGACTGGGACCAAGAAGCCAGTTTTTTCGGCGCCTTTTTACTTAGCTAAATGATCTCCAACAAGAAGCATTAAGTTCAAAATGATGATTCATCTTTTAGGATGAAAGACTGAAGATTTCAGAATTTGGAAAGAGCATCAGCCACAACTAAAATTCTCAGAAATACACATTTTTAACATTTCTGAAAATAAATCACTTTATTCTAAGAAAATAAAATTTCTAAAAGATCACGTAAGATATTCTAGAAAAAAATCTAGAAGATCTTAGGGTTTCAAACATTTATGCAGCCATTAACATCTTTTGTATTTATCATTTAGTCCTTGGGGAGATTCCAGGAGAAAGAGCAAACAACCACCTCTGAAACAGTCACCACAGGGGGTAGCTTCAAGAACAGTCTCATATGGAAAGAAAAAGAACACCACTAAGAGATCCCCCAGCTAGGAAGCAATGCTCCAGCAAGACGTGGAGTGTAGTCGTCCAGCCATATGGTGCACCTCTAGTCCCAGAACTCAGGAGGCTGAGGTAGGAGTCCAGGAGTTCGAGACCAGCCTGAAAAGTATAAAAAGATCTCATCTCACGAAACATGAAAAAGAAAAAAAAAAAAAGATTTGCAATGTACAAAAGGGAATCAATAATGTTCAGTACCTTGCAGCATTTTTTTCTTTTGCCTGAATTTGGCAAAAATAAGGAAATGGCCTGCAGAGTAGTCTCATTCAATTTAAGAAATAAATAGTAAAGTGGCAGAGATTTGACAGGAACTCTGAATGGATTGTGCTTCTCACTTCCAAAAGTTAGGCTGGCCAAAATCACTGAAAATGGTTTTGCTAACGGACTCTGTGATGGGTGGTCAACTGACGTGAAGTGATAGAGAAGAACGGGAAAGTGGAAATGACAGGTAATGACAGGTAATAACCCAGGTAATGACAAAGCTGAGATTCTCCTCACATCAAACATCAATATTTCATGTTTATCTGCTTAAGACTGCATCATTTATTTTGACCTGATACAAAAACATCAATTATTTTTGTCTTCCCAGATCAAAACACAACATTTAGTCTATATTTAGTCTAACAAGTTGTGGAGGTGGGGGTGGGAGGGTGTTGTCTAATCTCTAATTGCTGGCTTGTTATTTTATGTGTGTGTGTGTGTGTGTTTCTTATTTCAAGCCCAGACAGATATTGTACAGTGTCTATATGGTAAAACATGCATAACCATTTGCTTATTAACCATTTCAAGCAGACAACTCAGTGATATTTTTTCCTGCTGCCGAACAACTGTCACCACCTTCTACTTTCAGGACTTTTTCGTCACCCCAAAGTAAAACTATGCCAGAGAATAACGTAACCCACACTTGAATGCCAAGATACTCCCTGAAATGTGTGCTGTGCTTCGGATGAATATGTCCCAAAGGCCTGGGAGTAAAGACGTTGCACAGAGTGGTGGTATTAGGTCTTTGGGCATTGGAACTGTGTGTCCCCAAGAGGGATTTAGCGACCTCATTGTTTTTGTCTCCAACTGTGACTGCTCACTCTGACACTCATCAGAGGCCCATCGTGTGGGACCTCTAGACCTCGGACTGGAACTCCAGGACCATGAGCCAAAATATATCTCTCTCTACTTCTTCAGTAGCCAAGTATTTCATTATTGGTGCAAAGTGGTTTTATTATGTGCTTTGGTCACCTAGGTCTTTTTTTTTTAAAAGACTCCTTTGAATTTAATTTTGCAACCTACTGTAGAAAGCTGGCCTTTCTGACGGCCTCACCCTTCACTTTATTTTTCCGTAATTCTAATGAGGATGTTACCTGCTAACAAATTGTCACCCTGTTAGTGAAACCCTCTCATGAAACTGTAATACCAGGACACACTTAATTTTGATATCAGCTGTGTATCTAGTACATGAATGTAGCCTACACACAAAATATATTTGTAAATAATGTTCAAATAAATGTATGCTTATCATTATGGGGAAAAGTACAGCAGAAATATATTGAGAATTTTAAAATTTCAAAGCAACGAAGAATGTTTTTAGCTAACATTTAAGACTAAAACAGACTTTTAAAATTACAGTACTCAGGATTGAGAAGAATTAATTTTTACTTATTTTTATAACACACGTCTAAAGTATATATTACTTTTTCAATAAAATGATGTTAAATATATTGTTTTGTGTGTATGTTTGTTTTAGAGTGTCATGATAACAAAAATGAGATAAAAAGCTTCTGATCTCTTTTTCACTCTATCTTTTTTCTGATATATCCTACAGAAGAGAGAAGTCTCTCATTTTTGTTTAGTATGCTCAGATGTATTACTTATTTCCCTCAAGTTAATTTTTTTTGTTATGGGTTGAATTGTGTCTCCCAAAGAGGTAAGTTGAAGTTCCACTTCCCAACACTTTATAACTTTATTTGAAATATCTTTGTTGCACACCAGCACTCGGAAGGCTGAGGAATTCATAAGTTTGAGCTCGGGCAGAGCAGCATAGCAGAGACCTCCACTCCTAACAATAACACATGCACATGCACACACACAGTCACACACCACAGTGTACAAATGGGAGTCCATATCATGCAGGCCTCTGAAGGATTCTTCTTCTGCACTTGGATTTTGTGGAAAAGAAAATGGTACTAAAAGTACTAGCACATCATTTGAAAATAAACATAACCGGTTGTAATCAGTTAAGATGAGCTCACAGAGGAACAGGATGGCCCCACCATATAGCAGGAATGTTGTCCTTTCAAAAAGCAGGAAAGACAGGTACAGAGAAGAGACACACAGGTGAAGCACAGGAGACAACAGACAGACATCAGAGTGACACTGGGGCAAACTGAAGATCACCGTGGATGAATGGTCATCATCTGAAGCCACAAGGGGACAAAAGGATGCTACCCCGAGTCTCAAACAAAGCTTAGTGTTCCAAGTGCCTTGATTTTAGATATCTGACTCCAGAATTGTAAGTAACAAATTCACATATTTAAAGTTACCCTTGGATTGTGACACTTTGTTCCAACAGCCAGAGGAAAAAAGTCCTTTCCACTGATCATATAGATATCATTATAAATTGTTTCTTAAAGTTTGGCCTTTGTGGTTTAATAGTGTCCCTCAGCTGCAGTTTAATTTGTATGATGTGACAAAGGAATCAAAGTTCATCTTTTACCATAGAAATGTCCATCTGAACATCATTTTTCTCTTATATAGCTCACTTTTTTCCTATAGATTTTAATGTCTCTTCAAATACCATATTTCTTTGCTTTCTTTTCCTGTAGTGATCTATTTTCCCATGTTACATTTATATTATCTATTTAAAACATTATGGTGAAATATGCATAACAGAAAATTCACTATTTCTATCTGTCTCAGTGTATCATTCTGTAGCATTCAATACTTTGACATTATTTGCCAGCATCACTATTATTCATATTCAGAATGTTTTCATTGACCTAACCTGAAATTCTATACATTAAACAATTACATCCTATTGTTCCCTTCACCCAGCCCTGGTAACCATTTTAATGTAATTTGCCTATTACTTCAACTATCTGAAATACTTCATGTCTTTTGCTTGTTTGGTATAATGACTTCCAAGTTTTATTCATGTTGGCATATGTGTTACAATTTCCTTCTTTTCTAAAACTGAATCAAATCCCACGTGATGGACTGGGGAGTTTGAAATCTCAGCTGACAACGACGATCCGAGTCCTGATACTGCCCTCCCACACCGCCCTCCTCGGCATCATCATCTCGCATGACGAGTGGTAAACAAGGGTAGCTGCAAGTCTTTACTTCACGTTGTGAATATCAGCGATCTTGTTTTGTCTTCATGCTTTTCAAATAAATTTATTTTATATCTTATTTTTTCAGCCATATTGAAAATACAGGGTTTAATGTCATGTGAAGTGAAAATATAGTGTTTAATATCATATTCAGTTACATGTAGCATAAATTCTCTTACATGAGAGACCCAAAGTCTAAATAATTGAAAGAACAAAACAAGATACAAAATGGGAGATAGATCTTTTGCAAATGAGAAGGGACTCTCGACATGGAAAAGGAAGGGAAGAAGGAAAGGGAATAAAGAGAATTCAAATGTGTCATGTGCATGTACCTGCTCCCCCAAGAATGTAACCATTACTGTGAATACCTTCTAACAGAAAACTACAATTTTTTGGCCCAGTATACAAAATGTATATGCTATTGCATACAAAGGTACTGTTTGTTAAAAATTACATTAGTTGTTTTGTAACCTGAACTTTAAGTTACATTTTATTTTTTTAAATCCTATTTGCCAAAACCCGAGGAATATGAAATGATGGTAGTCCTATCTTCCAAACCAGTGGAACTATCTCTGTGCCCTCAGGTGGACATACTCCTCCTGGATGCACTTTAACCAAACTTGCTAGTGTTTCTGTAACTTCAGGGACCATTAGAATCACCTGCAGGGCTTGCTGAACCAGCTTTCTCTAGCTCACCTGAAGTGTATAATTCAGTTAGTCTGAGTTGTAGCCTGAAAACCTGCGTTTCTGACATTTCCAGATGAACCTGATGCTTCTGGACCACGGAGCATGTTCTCTCATTTACTTTTAATTAGTGTGTGTTTCCCTACATAACGAATGTATCCCACCTGTGGCCTTGGTAGATGTGAATACCACATCTAAATCAGTTTCACCTCTCCTTCCCCCGGCCCTCTACTCCCATCTCTTGGTCCCTTTTTCTTCTACAAAAGGACAATCTCCCTATTTCCAAGTATCTCTTATTTTGCTCTTTATTTACACTTTGGGTTTCATGTATTAGAGAAATCATGCAATATTTAATCTGCGTCTATTTTTACTTAGCTTTCTGGTGCATCCATTTTCCTATGAATGATTCAAATCCATCTTTATAACTGAGTAGTACCCCATTGTGTATACGTGCCACGTTTTTTTTATCCATTTATCTGTTGATGGGCATGTAGGCTGTTTTCCAAGATTTATCTCTTATGAGTTGCACTACTATAAACATGGGTATGATGTATTTAACTGTTTCAGGAAGATACGCAGGAGGGGAATACCTCAGTTAATACCATATATATAGTAATCCCAAAAGGTTACGTATATATATAGGATCTAAACCATAACCTTTTTATCTAAATCCATTTTGGTGTGTTGGCCTGCAATATCAAATTAATTATCTTTATGTTCTGTTACATCAAAATCCAGAAATCTATTTTTTTATTTTAAAGGGAGGAAAACAGAACAGTAAAATGAAACAAAACAAAACAATAATAGGACGGTGGGAAATCCACAATCATTACTATGTTACATATTGTTGTGCTGTAATAGTTACCCAGACCATTGGCCCTAAGACTGCAAAGTCAGTCAAACAGCATAAAGGTCAGGTTTCAGGTACTTCCGTCATTATCATCTCAGCCTGTGTTGCATCTGGTTGCTTAAGGAGCTGCAGAGAGGCGGCTTCTTTGCTGTTTCTCCCCGGCCGGCCGGCGGGACCTCTTCCAGTATACAGGGTGGCTGTATGGCTTCCTTGTTGCCGGCGGGATTACTATATTTAGTTTTTGGAAGAATCTCCATACTTATTTCCATAGTGGATGTAGCAGCCTGCATTCCTACCCACACTGTAAAAGATGCCTCCCACTGAAGCCTCATCAGAAGCTGATATTTTTTGGATTCTCGAGGGTAGCCAATTTTTCTGGACTAAAATGGAATCTCATGATGGTGTCATCTGCATTTTTCTAATGACCAGAGAGAGATGTTGAATGTTTTTCCATGTATGTATTGGCCACTTGTGCTTCTTACAAATGTCTGTTCATTTCAGTTGTCTATGTTTTACTGGCTCTTTAATTTGGGAATGTCTAATTATTTTTTAGTTCTTTATATATTCTGGACAATAGTCTTCTGTTCAAGGAATATCTGGCAATTTTGCAAGATGTCTCTTCAACTCTTCTGGTTATTTGCTCTTCTGTGCAGAACTTTTTTAACTTTATGTAATCCAATTTATTGATTCCTGGTATCATTTCTTCTACAGTCAAGGTTCTGTTTAGAAAATCCTTCCCTACGCATTTTGTCTATTTCACCTTCCAGCATATTGAGTGATTCTGTTAAAATATCTAGTCTTCTGTCCATTTTGATTTTGTTTTAGTGTAAGGTGAGAGATACAGGTCTAGATTCATTCAGTCTTCTTCACACAAATAACCAGTTTCCAGTCACCATTTGTTAAAGAGGCTTTTTTCCAATATATGTTTCCTCCCCTTAGCAAAGATCAGTCTATGGCCTTACCATCCTGAACATGCCCTATGTTGTCTGATCTCAGAAGGTAAGCAGGGGTAGGTCTGGTAAGTACTGGAGACTGTGTGGGAATACCAGGTGCCTCAGACTTTTGGCACCAGGTGTGGTAGCACATGCACTTAGAGGACTGAGGCAGGAGGATTGCTGTGAGTTCTAGGCCAGCCTGGACTACATAGTGACTTCAAGGTCAGGCTGAACTACATAGTGGGACTCTATCCCACTGATCAACATGTTTGTTTTTTAAGCCAGAACCTTGCAGTTTGTATTACAGTAGCTTTGTAACATAATTTGAAATCCAGGATTGTACTGTCTCCTGATTTGCTTGTGCTCTTTTGGGTGTCTTACTGTTCTGAATGAATTTAGGATTTTTTTTCTGAATCTGTGAAACATGTTGTTGATATTTTGAATGCAATCACATTAAATGTATATACCAGTTTTGGTACTATGATCATTTTGACCGTATTGGTTTTGCCTATTGAGGAACAAGGGGTATCTTTCCATTTTCTGATGGTGTTCTCTTAGATCTCCATTTTCAGAGTACATAATTTTCATTTAGAGGTTGTCCACTTCCTTTAATTAGGTTAATTCTTAAGTATCTAATTTTTTGAGGTTATTGTGAATGGTATTGCTTTTTTTTCTTAGCTTGTTCAATTTTGATGTATAGGAGCTCTTGATTATTATGTGTTAATTTTTTATTCTGCTACTATGCTGGATTTATTCTAGAAGTCTTGGTGAAATTTTTTGGTCTTCTATAGAAAGGTCATTTCATCTGTGAATAAAGAAAATTTGATTTGTTCATTTTCTATATTTATAGCTTTCATTTCTTTCTCTTCCCTGATTGTTCTGGCTGATGATTTGAGTATTATGTTCAACAGAAATGGTGATAGTGGACATCCTTGCCATGTTTGTGACTTAGAGGAAGAGATTTCAGTTTTTCTTCATTTAATGTAATGTTGGCAATAGATTTGTCAAAAATAGCTGTAATCATATTGAGATAAGGTCCTTCTGTATCTATTGTTAGAGTGGTTACCATGAGTGAATGTTGGGTTTTGTCAAAGGCTTTTTCTGTGTCTACTGAGATGATCAAATGATTTTTGTCTGCTCTGTTATGTCATGTGTTGCATTTTTTAGTTTATGTGTGTTGTACCATCCTTGCATCCCAAGGATGAAGTCAACTTGATCTTGATGTATGATCTTTTAATTATTTGTTGCTTTCTGTTCACCAGTATTTTGTTGATGATTGTTGCATCTATGTTTATTATGGCTACAGTGTTCTCTTTTTTTTAAAAAATCATTTGGCTTTTGGATCAGAGTACACTAGTTTCCCCAAATGAGTTTGGCAGTACGTGTTTCCCTATAACTTCACTGAAGAGTTTGGGTAGAATTAATGTTCGCTTTCCCCTGGGGTTCTTAGAGGATTCAGTGGGGTTAACCCATCAGGTCCTGGAGTTCTCTTTTGATTACTGTCTCAATTTCATTATCTGTCATTGGACTATCCAGTATTTTTATGTCTTCTTCATTCATTTGGTGATTCATATGTGTCCAGAATACTGTCCATTTATACTAGCTTTTTCAATTTATGGGGTTATACATTTTCAAAGTAATTACTCATAGTCTTCTAGATTTGGGGATTTTCTTTGTGATTTTGTTCTTTTTAATTCTAACTGAACTGATATATGTCTTTTCCTTCCATCTTTCTGTAAGTTTAGCCAAGGGTTTGTCTATTTTGTTTATTCATTTAAAGAACTAGCTATTGGATTCATGAACTTATTGTAATTTTTTTAGTTTCAATTTCATTGATTTCTGCTCTGTTCTTTATTATGATATCTGATCTTTACTGTTTCTTTCCTTGTACTAGCTATAGGTTTGGGAACTTCCCAGAATGGTGATTCCTGCTCCACTTCCAGGCAGCTTCCTCAAAGGCAGCTCAGTGGGCTGCCTCACAGTTTTATAAAGTCCTATGCCTGTGTTTTATTTGATGTCCAGGTCTCTTATTTCAAATTGACTTTGAAATAAATTGATCTTGATGTCTGACCCTCCCTTTCTACCGATTACTTGTGTTTTTAGATGATTTGTTATGAGTTACACCAACACGAATCCTCCTCTATTCAGCCATGCTGAATCTCCCTTAGTTATGGATTTGGATTGTTCTTGTTTTCCTAGAACCTTGAGATCCTAAGATCAGGTTATTTATTTGGGATCATTCTGTTTTTCTTATGTGAACATTCAAGCTATAAACTTTCTGTTTAACTGCTTTCATTGTGTTCCATAGATCCTGGTATGCGGTATTGGTATTTTCACTTGATTCTAGTAACTGTTTAAAATCTTCCATGAACTATTGATTATTTGAGAACACACTGTTTAATCTCTATGTGCTGGTGTAATTTCTCTGGGTTTTTTTTAACCATTGACTTCTAGCTTCATTGTACTATGATCTCATAATATGCACTGAGGTTATTTCAATTCTTTTCCATTTATTTAAGCAAACTTTATGGACTGGTACATATATGGTCTACTTTGGAGAAGGTTTTGTGTGCTGCTGAGAAGAATGTGTGTTTCATTTTCATTGGGTTGAACAGTCTATAGATATCTATTTAGTCCATTTATTCCAAAGTGTGGTTCAACTCTGATATTTCTCGGTTGATTTTTTTGTCTATTTGACCTATTTGTTATAGTAGAGTGTTGAGGTCCCCCATATGATCACACTGATGATCATCTGATCTTTTATGTCCAGTAGAATTTATGAAGTTTGGTACACTAGTATTCAGTGCATATATATTTGCAATTGTTATCTCTCCTAAGTATATTCTTTTATCAGTGTAGAGCAACCTTCTTTGTCTCTTCTGATCAGTTTTGGCTTGAACTTCACTTTGTCTGAAAAGAGGATAACCACACTTTCCTGCTTTGGAGCCCATGTTGCATAGGGTATTGTTTTCCATCCTTTGATTTTTAGTCTATGAATTCTTTAAGGATTGTGTGTTTTTTTAATTTTAAAGAGGATAAAACCAATGAAAATAAACTAGTATAAGTGATACAGGCTTTCAAAATCTTATGAAATCAGCAATAGATACCATAATGCTTTTTGTTGTCTTCAAAATAGCTGCAGATACCTTCAGACATAGTAAAAATTCAACAGAACAGAATAGAGTAGTAACAATAAAAACAAAACAATGAATGCAATAAAGGACTTCAAAATAAGCTAATAGTAAATCCACACTGGCTACCGTAATATGTCTTGCTATCTTTTAAAGAGCTGCTCATGCCATCAGATTTAATATGATCAAACAGAACAAAAGAGAATAAAACCCAACCCAACAAAACAATGAAAATGATACAGTTTCCAGGAAGGGATCACCTCCTTTTGAGGCCTGATTCCCTTCCCCTACAGTCCACAACTGGTGCTGACTCACGGAGAGAGGCTTGGTCTGGCTGTCCCACTCTGGCAGTGATCCACACATGGTGCTGGTTTCCAGACGGGGATCACCTCCTTATGAGGCTGGTTCTCTCCCTCCACAGCCTGTGAATTGCACTGACTCACCAGGATTGTGTTTCTTGTATGCAGCACACCAATTTTAACTAGGATGTGTCATAGAGAAGTTCTTTTCTGATTGTGGCTATTTGGTATTCTGTATGATTCGCTTATTTACATACTGAATTCTTTCCCCATACTTGGAAATTTTTCTGCTATGACTTTTGTAAACAGATTTTTATATCATTTGTATCAGCTTCTAATTTTTTCTAATTTCTATTCTTAGGTTAGTCCTATTTGTATCATCTAGTGGCTGTTGAATCCATTCCATGGTCTTGTTCTTTTTAAGGTACCTCTGAGTATATGGTCACCTACATCCGTCCTGTCTTCTAGTTCTGAACTGTTTCCTCACATTGGTCAATTCTTCTGTTAATACTTTGAATAGAAATTTTATCAACTGGATTTCTGTATGGTACCTTTTCGTGGACTCTTAATTCTTTGCTAAACTGATCATCATGTTTTGAATTGTTTTGGTTAGCTCAGCTAGGTTTTGATTTGTGTCTTTTTTAAACTCACTAATCATTTTGTAGTTAAGTACATCAGCTGTTAGTCACGTTATTTTTGGACTTGACAAACACCTTACTGATCTGATTTGTTTGTTTGTTTCTCCTATCACTGTATAATTCAGCCACTTGGTTGTTTTTTATTTCTTGTCTATTGATGATCATTGGGTCAGCCTTAGAAGAGTTAGTTGTTGGAGAAATTTTGTTGCCTTTTTTCTCATGTTTCTGGTAGTGTGTGTGTGTGTGTGTGTGTGTGCGTGCGTGTGTGTGTCTATTAAGAGTTGGGGACCAGAATGAAAGACTCTGGCATTAGTGCAGAGATCTCTTTAGTTAGAATCTGATTTCCAGTGATGTGATGTTTGCTTTGGTTGCTTTTGTGTATTTATGTACCTGTTCAACCTACTCAATTTAATAGGATCACACCCAATCACTGTGTTGTAAGGAAGAAATCCCTAACAATCATATTGACATCAACACATCTAACCATATATCACTCATGTACATTAAAACTTATTTTTAAAATTCCAGTCTTTTATCAGTGACTCATAAAGACTGTAATACACTACCACTGATAAGGGAAAAGGAAGAGAAATGGGAAGCGAATAAATTAGAAAGAAGAGAAAGAGAGAAAAAACATAACAGTTGAAAGAAAGAGGGGAGAGTGATCTCTCTTGATATTATTTCATGTGTTAAGCAGCGGGACGGTGGAGAGGAGATTGGAGAGAATATTTGTGGAAGTGAGAAAAGACACAAGGAGGGAGGGAAATACATCTGGAGGGTTAGGGAAGCCGTGGAAATGTTGAAACCCAATAATATGCTGATAGCTCGTGTTTGGATTCTCTGTATACAATTTGGACTGACTATATAAAGAAATCACCCCGCCTTGTCCATGAAAGATATTATTTAGATTTAAACACTGGTTGAGTTTTGTTCTTTGCACATTATACAGAGATTTCCAAATTATATGGTTTATGCAAACAGGAAAGGAAAAGGAGGAAGAGAAAAAGAGATTGAGAGAGAGAGAATCAATAGAAGAGAAAGAAAGAAGAAAGAAAGGAAGGAAGGAAAGAAGGAAGGAAGAAGTAAAAACAGGAACCACTTTTAAAACTGCCACACATTTGCAAAAATACAAACTTACACATCTCCGCAGTCTGAGTACAGCTAGTGAACTCTCCCTCATATTGCCAAGTGGGAAGGCTTTAACCCCTACGGGGGTCTGAATCTGGCTCTTTTCCCTACCTCTGCCCTCCTCGGAGCATCTCTGTGCTACAAGATGTTTACTTTGCTCCTGTTCCTCCTTTCTCCAGAGCTTGCTGGTCTGCCATGATCTGTTCAATTTTCAACCTGTAAGTATGGAGGCTTGAGCATCTGGATGGACCAGGGAACCCACCTCCTCACAGCAGCCAGTCTCTGAAAGTGATTAACCAGGGGCCCTTGCCTGTGCCCGGAGATCAGACCCTCTCGGTTTAGTCAATTAAGTGAAAGAGGGCAGGACGCATTGGAGGCCGGTGCACCACCCAGATTCCTGCTGGCTTCCACGGCTTTCTCAGTCTCCAGTCTCTTCCCCGTATGTCAAACTCTGTAACTTCTTCTATCTTCTTCTTCCACAACCTTCTGAAAATGTGCAGGACCTCACTCTGGCCAAGGCACCAGTCCACCCGTGGAACTTTTTCCTGCTTTCTTCGAGCCATCACTCTCCAGCCCTTACACTCATGGTGCCTCAGAGCTTTCTGTATCCAGCGGCCTCCAGCTGGTGTGGGGTGGCACTCCCCTGTGGGATCCTGATGGTGGGCAGTGGTCGTGAGCAGGATGTCCTAGGGTACAACTCTATTGGTTTGGGAGAAGAATGAGTGTGTGCCTCTGAACTAGTCTTTTCATCTGTCTCCCCAGGATCTTGAGGCCCACACTGCCCACTGGCACAACCTCTAGTGCTGTAGTTTTCTCCCCAAGCACTCGAATCAAGAGTGTGCACTCATTTCCAGCTTTCCCAAGTCCCTGACTGTGCTCTCTCTGCTCTCTAGCCTTCAGTTCCTCTGGCATCCTGGTCTGGGAACATTTGCTCTGCTGATTTTCCTGGTGGGAAGGCTAGGAAAGTTTGGAGCCTATTTCAGAGGTCTGGGCTCCACTGAAGTGCAGGCTTCCTCTCTCAGGCCATTAGATTCTCCCCCAAGAAGCGCTGTCCCTTGGAAGCAGCCCACATGCCTCAGTTGTAGGCTCTGATGGGTTTCTCTTGCGGTTTGCCTTCCTGTCGCCAGCTTTCCCTGCACCCTTGTTTTAGGCTCTGCACTTAGTGAAGCACCTCGTCAGAGCCTCCCTCATGCAGTGCTGCCTCCAGTTGGTCATGGCTGAAAAAACAGTTTGTTCATTCATTTGCTTAACTTTTATTGTAAATTGACACATCGAGTACAAGATAACATTATTTATTTATATAATGTAGAATCCAACTAGTCAACCTGTCTACACCTCAAATACCATTTTGGGGGTGAAAATATTTGAAATATATCATCTTAGTGATTTTTAAATGTACAAGATACTAGTACTAACTATATTCACCATGCCGTACAATAGGTATAAAAAACCCCTCCTGTCTAACTAAAGCACTGTGCTCTTTGGCCCATTCCCCATCCCACTGCCACCCTCCCCCACCCCAGTAGAAGTTTGGCTCGTCACTGTACCCTCTGCTTTTATACGTTGCACTGTTTTATACTCCACATATAGATTAGAATATGTGGTAAATTTGTCTTTCTGTGTTTAGTTTATTTCACTTAGTTCTTGGCAGAATTTCTTTTCTTTTTAAAGCTGAATAGACTCCTAATGTCTATAAGTACCACATTTCCTTTATCTGTTTCTTCCACTGACAGACACTTGAATTTTTCATGTATCTTGGCTACTATGAATGGTACCAAAATAAACATGGGAGTACAGATGTCTCTTCAACAGACTGACTGAGAATCTTGGGTACACACATGGAAGTGAATTGCTAGGTCACAGGATAATTCTATCCTTAGGTGTTTTGTTTTGCTCTCCCCATGGCTGTAGTAAGATACCTTACTCTCAGCATTGTGGAAGGATTCCCTTTTCTCTGCATTCTTGCCATCACGTTATCTTTTGCATAGATGACATTTTGAGTAATAAAACTGTAAACCACTATTAAAGGGATAGGAAGCAAGACATTTGGGGACATTGCGTTATGAGCACACACACACCCCACTTTATTTAAATCAGATGCCAAAGGATAGGCAACAAAGTAAACAATTGATAAGTTCAGTAGCATTCCAATTAAGAACTTAGCAGAAGTTCATCTAAATAATAAAATTAGAAGACTAACTATAATTTTCAAGAGTGTATTTTGGTTCAGTTTTGTTTGGAATGGGCAGTTGATACAGGGTCTGTCTATGTAGTTCAGGCTGGCCTTGAACTCAGTAGATAGCCCAGGCTGGTCTCGAACTTGCAAGGATCTTCCTGCCTCAAGCTCCCAAATGCTTGGATTGCAGGTGTGAGTTATAATTCCTAGTGGGAAGAATATATTTGTAAGATATTTAATTTGCAAAGTGTAGTGTAATTAATGGCCCCTGTAGTCTTTTTTTTTTTTTTTTTTTTTTGTACTGGGAATTAAACTCAGGACCTTGTGCTTGCCAGGCAGGTGCCTATGAGATAACTGAGGTATCTCCCCAGCCCAACTCCCGTTTTCTTAAATACCATAATCAAAACACTTTCGCTGCTTATTTTCTGGGCAGTCTTCCAGCTGGCCCTCCTCCCTCTCTACATACTTCTCTTCAATCTTCTTTGGTGTTTTCTTTTCATATTTCATCTCTTTAAAATAGAGTGATGAGGGTTCTGGCCTTGAACTTCTTCTGTTGTTTGATCTGCCTTCATTCCCTTCATCATCTGTATTAGTCCCTTGTCTGGGCAGACAAAATACCCAACATCCACAGTTTAAAGAAGGAGACGTTTATCATGGCTCAGGATTTCAATCTACGGTCAGCTGGCTCAAAGGCAGACATAGCACGACAGCACGACAGAGGGAGAGAGGAGGAAGACTTCTCACTCATGGTAATAAGGAAGCAGAGAGAGAGAGAGAGAGACAGAGAGACAGAGAGACAAAGACAGAGAGAGAGAGAGAGAGAGAGAGAGAGAGAGAGAGAGAGAGAGAGAGAGAGAGGGAGAGAGAGAGAGAGAGAGAGAGGAGAAGCAAGGCAATGACAAGGACACATCCTGCCAGGTCGCACCCTCAGTGGTTCACCTCTTCCGGCCAGGTCTCTCCTCACCTCTTAAGAGCACAGTCAGCTATGAACTCACTAATGTATTAATCCACTGACAGGTGGATTCACCTTCAAACAAATGAGACTTTCACAGGAC
This sequence comes from Cavia porcellus, assembly GCF_034190915.1. Lineage (NCBI taxonomy): Eukaryota > Metazoa > Chordata > Mammalia > Rodentia > Caviidae > Cavia > Cavia porcellus. Next base: position 5,294,845 of record NW_026947500.1, on the reverse strand, counting down.
ATTTAAGATCTAAACTATAGCATGGTCTCACCCAGCTTCATGGCTTTAACCCGTTCTACACTAATTGTCTTAGTTACTTTTTTACTCCTTGTTGAGACAAAATACCTGACGCCCAAAATTAGGGAAGCAAAGATTTATTTCGTATAGTTCTTGGAGGTTTCAGTCCATACTCAGTTGCCTCCAAGGCAGCGTGGCCTGGCAGGGCAGCCATTCATGGCTGCGGCAGTCAGTAATGTGTGAACCAGCCAAACAGAGACACACCTTCTCGCCCATACGTCACATCCTGGCTCCCCCTAGGTGGGTGTAGCACTTAGGCTAGCAATCCAAGCGCTAGACAATGAACCAATCACGGACACTAGATTTGTTCAAGTCCGTAATTGCATGAGGTTTGGGGGCCACTGACATAAACCTTGACACTAATGAATACCAATTTTACATCTCTAGCCCAGACATCTGACCACTGCCTGCTTTATACCTGCATGTGTATTTCTAACTGGGTTCTCAAAGCTCATATATACCCAAATGAGACCTTGCTGTTGCCCCTGATCCCTGATGCTGCATCATCTCTTCATCTCCCCTTGTGAAAATCCTGATCTTGCAGTTGCTTCAGTAAAACTTTGGCTTCATCCTTGACCTCTTGTTGCACGCAGACACCTAGTCTGACCGACTTGCAAATCCTCTTGAACTGACTTCATAAAAGCCCAGAATCAAATCACTTTTCACCAACATTCTGATCAGAGGATCCATAAGCTCTCGCCTGGCTTAGAGCAACACGTTTTAAGTACTCTCCTGCTTTTGCCTTGTGTAGTCAAGTCTCAGCCAGATGGTTCCTGTTAAAGCTTAACTCATACCAGTCCTCTACTCGAATCCCTTCAGTGGCTTCCTCTTTCTCCTGAAAAGTGAGGTACAAATTACTTTCCCCAAATCCTTCCTTTGGCTAATGAGCACCTTCGTGTCCTGTCATTTCCTCCCTGGCCTCAGCCACCAAAACTCTCCCTTTTCCTGATGCTCCTCTTGCAACACTGAATTTCTTGCTGGTTAGGCAGGAAACAAGGCATCCTTCTTCCATGTTCTTTAGCTTCCTTTTCTTTCTTCCGAGGAAGCTCTTCCTATGAATATTTGCACTGCTCATCCCTTCAGTTCCTTTGGGTCTTTACTCAAAAGTCACCTTCTCGGGAAGCATCCTTGGCCAACCTCGGCATTAAACATCAACCCAGTCACCACACAGATGCCTTCCCTCTTAGTCTGGCCTTTTTCTTCTTTATGTAACACTCTCTAATATACTTTGAATTTTGTTTATTTTGTTTATGGGCTTTCCTCCCTGTTTGGCAGTCATTTTTATCAACTGTATCTACTACCATGTACTCTATACCTTGAACAATGAATTATTGAATTGTTGAATAAAAAACACATATTTTTGTTCAAAGGTTTATACTCAAGTGTGTGTGAGATTATGTAGCATCAGATCCTTTATTCAGGAAAAGTATGTTGCTACATTCCCTTTGGAAAACCATTTGACAATACTTCTTAGCCTTCATCATTTACACATCCACCCCCCAGTGACTCTGCTCCTAAGTATATTCTCTGTAGACGCTTTTGCACAAGAATAGTAAGAATAAAAATGTCCATTGCAGTGGTGTTTGAGAGACGATGAGAAACACTATGGCCGTTATGGGTAAAATGATAGCTAACATATTCATTGATGGAATAATATACAGCAAAAATGAAACCACAGCTATATTCATTGATGTGAATAAATATCATGATTATGAGGTTGAATAAATTTAGCAAATAATATGTATACAATGACTCCATTTGTGTAAAGTTCAGAAACATCAAAAAATCACCAACTGTTCAGGGACACATATGTAAGAAAGTCACTATTACAATAAACACAATTGCAGGGTGCAGGGTAAGTGTGTATGTTAAAGATCTCATGATAGCCTCTAGGAGCTGGTAAGATTCTGTTTCTTTTCTTTTTTGAAACAGCGTTTCAAATGCAGTTCAGACTGGCCTTGAACTTACTTTATAGCCCAAGCTGGCCTAGAACTCACAGCAATCCTCTCGCCTCAGCTTCCTGAGTGCTGGGATTACAGGTGTGTGCTACCACATCTGACCTAAGAGGCTGTTTCTTTATCTGAAAAGCATTCACAATGTTGGTTCTCTTTAGAACCATTTTTACCTTACATGTATATTATTGGTATTGCAGTTTCAATTTTATTCGAATGATGTTGATAATCATGATAATCCAGGGATACTGGGGGAAATACACTACTCTTTGCTCTACCTATATAGTTATTTAAAACTTCGTGGGATATTATAAATTGCAGAAGAAGTGTCTGTGTTAAGTGGAAAGTAGAACTATCTGAAGAAAGCTTTAAAAGGTAAATGATCTCCCCCCTCCTTCTTTCTGAAGGACATGAAAGATCCAGAGTCTAAATGTGTGTTCTTTCACACCTTTCTCCTTGCCCCCAACACTTCATCTTTAATGCTTTTTCTTTTTATGGGTAAGAATATGTAATATGTTCACACGTTTATGAATGTATGTACATGTACATATAAACCTCAGCAAGTCGTTAGTTTAACAGTGAGTAGACCACTTTCCATATCAAAATGTTACTTACTGCACACCACCGTACTGAGCGCATAGATCATTAACTTGGCCCCAGTTGTTTGCCACTGCCAGTAAAGCCACAATTAATGGTTTTGTTCTTGACCCTTATATTCTGAATTCTAAATTGAGATTACCGTGCTAATCCCCCCCCCTCTCTCTCTGCGTGTGCTCATACACTGTGCTAGCAGCACACCATGACAATGGCCCGCACCCCACATCACCCCCAGGAGAAAGATTTACTATTTTTCTTCTTGTTTTCCAATGTGATGAGTGAGATAGTACCCTTATCTGCCATTTTTGTTATGATCAGCAAAGGTGGTTGGGTTGGAGGGTCCCCAAAGTCCCTGCTTATCAGTGTCTTCTGGGAAGCATTTCAAAGTGCCAATGCCCGGATGTCATCACAAGGCCACAGAATCAGTTTTTGGAGCAGGCCCCAGGGACTTTTTTTGTCCTTCTATTTTAATTTTAGCAAGTGGTTCTGAGACAGCTACGGGTCCACGTAGTCACTAAAATTGAAAAGCTGTGATTAGTCAATGACATAGTTAAGAAAATAACATATGATTAGATGCTCAAAACTTCAGCTCACATGCAACAGTTTTGAAATTGGGTTTCATTGTGGTGTTTGCATACATGCACATAACACGATCGCATCCATCCCGTTACCCTTTCTCCCCTCCTCTCTCGTGATTCCCCTCCTCCTGTCTAACAGTCTCTTCTTAACTTTCTCATCATCTTTTTCTCTTGGTTCCACATACAGAAAATATGAAATATTTCTTATTTCCTAATCTTTCTGAGTCTGGTTTATTTCTCTCAACATGATTATCCACAGTTTTATCCATCTTCCTGTGAGTGACATGATTTTCTTCTTCTTTTTGGCTGACTAGCATTGTGCACATGCAATATGTTAATTTCATAAACAAGGGTTGCCTCCATATGCCTGCCCTCTGCTGCAAAAACTTACAGGAGGCAACTATGGAAAGAAGATTCTGAAATTGCAAGTTTCCTGCCAACTGTGAATCTCTTCTTCAAGGTGTAAACACTAATCTTTCTGAAAAAGAACTGAAGCCCGGAGAGTTTTGATCTTTCATTGCTAGACTTTTATCCCAACAAACCTCCTCTTTTGACAGAGAAGAAAATGATCGTTAAGTTTTTTTTATCAGGCTAGATTTGGACAGAGCAGGAGTGTTTAGAGACAATGGCTCCTAAGGATAGATCAGATCAGCTTTTGAAGAGGCATGGTTCTCAGCAGGCTGAGCAGAAATACTGCTTTCTCCTCAGACCAGAAAAAGATGACCTTTGTGTTACACACTGCAAGCAGCCACCAGGTGGCGAGGTTTCCTTAATTTTCTGAAAGCCCAAATTGTTCAGAGGTAAGAGCAAAATGAATCAAATTCTCACTTGGTCAAAACAAATGGGAAGAGGACTGACTGACTTGTGACTACAGGTAATCAGGGCTATAGACAAAATAATCAGAGTACAAATACGTGGCCTAGTTCAGTACTTATGAGTGCCAATGTGAGGTTGGGTGTATGAGGGGTGCTGTGCCTGGCTTGCCTTAGTTTATGCCTCGGTACCTTATTCATTACGGGGGGCGGGGGGACAGCAGGACTCACCCTGCAAGGAAGTAATTAATGCATGTGAGTGTGTAACACGTGATTAATACATGTGACAATACACATGTGCTAAGACAGTGCCTGACAAGTTCCGAGCAATAAATATGCTGAAAGAAGAGAGAGAGAGAGAGAGAGAGAGAGAGAGAGAGAGAGAGAAGAAAGAAAGAAAGAAAGAAAGAAAGATAGATAGATAGATTTAGGAAGGCCTGTGACCTCATAACCTTGTTTTAATTACTTTTCGGGTAAGTTTCGCTTTAGATTCTTCTCTAATCCTGAAATCCTCTAGAATGTCATATTGATGTCAACACTGAAAATGTCCTGGTTATAATAGACATGGAAGTAGAAAACAGGGTTTAAGTGCTTCGTATTTGGTGAAAAATGAATGCACAATCCTCCAAATTTACAAAACAGATAAATTCAAGATTTTTTCAAAAGAGTATTTTTCAAGTAGACTTGTCACCATCTTCCTGAAAAAATGTTTCCTTTCTGCATTATGAATTTAATTCAGCTTATTAAATTTGATTAGCTTCTAACTGCTCTGTGAAGTGAGATAAAATCAGCAGGAGGAGACACTTCAAAAGGTCTTGGTTCCATGGCTCAAACGCTAGGACAGCTGCAAAAGGTTAGGTGAGGTGAACATTTCAATGCAATTCTGGGGCAAAACAAAAAATCCCAGCATAAAATGACTGCACAGCTATGAAAACCTACCTCTGGAACTCCCGTGCCCCAATCAAAACTAAAGGTCTCTAATATTATCTCTCTGAAAAGAGTGCAATTCCCTGGCAGGTGCTGTAGCATCAGATGTATCAGAATCTCACTTCACCACTTCAATCTTAGAAATTTGGGGAAAAACACTCTGTAGCTTTCATCACTGAGTTCCTCACTTATAAAATGCTAATGCTAATCCCCCACTTCTTCGGGGTTGTAAGAACTAAGTGAATTACTATGTATCACCCAGTTTCTATCAGTCTTTTCTCAGTCTCTGGGTCATATGCAAATGAATATAATCCAGTATCCCAAAGTAAATAAAAGTGATTCCAATCTTTACATTCATCATGCACATTAATTCAAAACCTAGGACAAGATCTCTAAAAACCCTTTCCTACCTTCTTGTTCTGTCAGTACACTTCTTTCCCAAACCAGTGCTCCCATACCCAAAACAAGCTTCCCTGAAAACCTGAGTTCATTCCTTTCCTTTCTTCCCCTTGCTCTTTCTTCTCTATTCAGAGAAATATTTGACTATTGTCGACACGTAAACATCTCCAATCTTATTTCTTGCTGGCCTTTACCTTGCTTCTACATCATATAATCCAGCAAAGGGCGTGGGGGTGGAGAAGAAGCAAGGCTCACAAGCTAAAGGCAGACTTTTCTTAAAACTTAGTACCATTTAAGGGACTTCTGGGAGAACATGGTGGGTAGATAATAGCAGCTATGGAGGCTCTCTGGGATAGCCAGCTTAGATTCCAGAAATGGTGTGGTATGGAGAGTCCTAAGCAGAGGGAGATATACCCTGCCAACCCAGGAACGAACTAAGCTGAGAGAAACCAAGTGGAAATGCAGTCCTGGTGCTATGACTGGAACAGCTAAAGTCTCAGTGCCGAAGCTGGAACCTGCACCTCTGGAAACTGCAGCTTGAATTTCCTGCCACCACTGCTGCATCTGAATCGGCACGGCAGGGATAGAGACGTGAAAGCTCTGAGAGTGGGAATCAGCAAACTGAATTGAGGGCACAGCTGGTGGGAAGCCCTGCATCGACCTGTGGAGAGTGAGAGGAATGGGGACCCTTCCATAGACGAGGAGGCTCCAACAGAGGACATTCTGGGACCGGGCAGACTAGCTGGAACAGGACGCTGCAGTGAGTTCAGTCACATATGCCCCTCTCAAGCAAGATTGGTGGGGAATGCTTGACCTGGGTGACACTGTGGACTAAGACTCAGTAGGCTGGCCCAAACCAGGTCCCTGCACCTGGCAGTGCACCCTAACACAGTGAAGCCTTCAGCAGGTTAACTGACCTGGAGGGGCAGGCCCAGCATTGGCTGCCCAGGTCTGTATCTACCTAGTACACTGCAGTAGGTGGGAACACCTAGCCGGCGTGATTCAAACAAATTGTAACTGACAAAGAAAGAAACTGGTCCTCCTATATATGCTTGTGTGGAAGGAACAAAAAGTATGGGAAGAGGGAGCAACAAGAAAGGGTCCTCAGTCCCCAATCCTGAGAACACTGATCCAGGAAAGGTAAATACAAAGGAGAATGAGGACAGAAAACATGCAATATCAGGCACGGCACCAATAGACATAAAGCAATATCTCCAGGACCTCACAGACGAGTTCAAAAGTGAAGTATTTAACCAAATAAAGCAAGATATAAGTAGAATAGTTAAAGAAATGCTAAGCACCTCCCAAGAAAAAACAAATGGTGGAATGGAAGAACAGAAAAAAAGGGGAGAATTGTTTGATGGAGAAAATAGAGAAAATGTAGAATACATGAAGCAGGTTCAAAGAGATTACCAGGAAACTAAAAACTCTATTGAAAGCTGGCATAACAGCTTGAAAGAAACTAAGGATAGATTATCTGAACTGGAGGACAGATTTGTAATGTGGGAGCATGAAAGGAAAAACTTGTTAAAAATAACAAGGAAACAAGCAGTAACAATACAAAGGCTAGAAAATGATAAGAGGATCTATAATTTCAGAATTAAGAATGTAAAGGAAGAAGCAGGGATACAAACAAATGAACTGAAAAGGCTATTCACAGAAATAATCAAGGAGAACTTCCCTAATATGGGAAAAGGTAAAGATACTCAGATCTGAGGCATACAGGACCCCAGCCACCTACAACCCAAACAGAGCTACACCCAGGCATATAATAATCAAAATTCCAGAAATCCAATATAAGAACAGAATATTAAAAGCTGTCAGAGACAAGAAACAGATCACTTACAAGGGAACACCCATCAGAATTACAGGAGACTTCTCGCCACAAACCACACGAAGAGTGTGGGGGGAAATAATTCAAGCTTTGAAAGACAATAACCTCCAGCCAAGATTGATATATCCTGCACAATTGTCCCTAGAAATTAATGGAGAAACAAGGTGCTTCCAGGATAAAGAAGAACTAGGGGAATTTTCAACCACTAATTCAACTCTACAGAGAATACTGCAGGACATTCTAAAAGAGAAAAATACCAAGATTCCAGAAACAGTGGCAGAGACACCACAATGAATGAAGCAGAAAGCAACACGAAGAAGACAAACTAACAATTAATGACAGAAAAAAAGCTCAACAGATATGAGGCAGAGAAGGTTGGATGATATGAACAGCTATTTTAGAGAAAACAAGACATCATAATAGCTAGTACTGATTTAATATCATCTTGCTTTGAAGTCCCATCAAGCTTTTGTTCTTCTGTCTCCATCAGTGTTAACATGCTGTATCTTATTGGATTTTATTATATGTGGTAATATAAACAAAAACTTTTATAGACAAGGAGATTATACAGAAACCATTGTTCATTTTCTGTTAGTTTGTTCTAAATGCCCTGTAATACTGTTGTTCTCTTGAATAGTTTTACATTGTCTTGATGTGTTTGATGCTACAGTATATGAAGTTATACTCAAAGATTTCAAGGAAAGAAACACTATGGTAACTACTTTTATGTTGAGATATATCTTGTGATGAAACACTATTTTGCTTAAATGGTTATGTTCTGACCTGTGCTGTTTTATTGTTATGTCCTCTTTTATCTCAATCTCCTTTTTTATTATTTATTTTTTTATTTTTATCTTTTTAATTAAGGGAAAAAATAAATTTAAAAAGCAAGATATAGTATAATAACCCACTTTGATTTCCTATTAACTTGATTTGAAACCCTGTATTGCTCTCACCGTCTTGTTTTGACTGATTTTACTCTATTCCATTTTGCTTGATAGTACCAAGTTTGAGAGTATAGGCAACAACTGTGAAGACAATGAGATTCACTATGATGCCCATTCTGGTTTGAGTATTATCTTCTTTTGAAGTCCTGTAATATCTCCAATGTTTTGGATTTATTGGTTTTGTTCTTTACTGTTTTGTTTAATTTTTTTATAACTGATGATACAGGCAATTCTTTTTAAGATAGCAAGAGGCATTATAGTAACCACTGTTGATCACCTTGTATTTTGTTTTTACATTATGTACTATATCCATCCTTTTGATTTGACTGACTCTGTTTTGTTATGTCATATTTGGTTTTATTCTCTTCAAAAAAAGTAATAACAACTGTGGGAGTAATAAAACCCAAAATGTGTAATTGTCATTGTAAAAAAGAGAGGAAAAGAAAGTGCTCTAAAGAATATAACTGCATATGTATTTAAGCATATAAGATAGATAGCCATATTACTGAGTTTTTGTTGGAGCATTGAATAGAACTGTGTGAAGTCTCACTGTTTGAATATCCACTTTATATGCTTTAATTTTGTAACTTGAACAACTATTTCTAAGATGACAATATGTAATCTATTAACTAGTGATTTCCTACTGTTTATTTTTTTGAAATTCTGTATAACTTGCACCCCTTTTCTGTTTTTTTTTTCCTTTTTTTCCTTAAATAAAATTTAAAAAGTAAAAAAAAAAACTTAGTACCATTTAAAACATGATCAAAGCATATGTGTGAAGTTGCTGGACCATAGCCTGATGAAAGAGCTAGTAGGTAAGTAAATGTCAGGTTCCTTGATTCTTACATTACCAACCTTTACATTTGTATACCCTTCCTGGACGTATCAGTTTCTTCTCTCTTTTTTTTTTTCCTAAGATATTACAAAACAAGACAGAACAAAGCCAATCAAGACAATGCAGGGAAACTGGTACGGAACTTCAGAGCAGGATACCGGGATAACAATAATAGTTTCCATGGTATATCTCATTATCTTCATGATAGTTGTCCATTCAATCAGGTATAGCAAAATCAATCCAAAAACAGAACACCATAAAACCAATCAAAATAGAATATTGAATAGAGCAAAACAATTAATCAGAACAAAGCAAAACAGTGAAAACAATATTTGCCTTCAAAGAGAAGAGAAAAGGAAATCCCCTGTATTTGCTATATTGCATACGGTCATCCTCCCAAGAAATGCTCAGACTTCTAGCCCCAGGTCAGCATAATCAACCAAACAATACAAGCGTTAGTTGCTTTATGTACCTTAGTTGCTATCAACTCTAGCTGACCTCGAAACCTTCCAGTTGCTAAGGGGGGAGGGTTGATTCTCAGCCCGAACACTGGTAGGCTCATGGGACACACTGATTATTCTCTCCCTGGCTCACTTTGGCTATTTCCACTTATCAGGAAGGATGGCTTGTTGTTTTCTTGGCTGGTCCCCCAAGTTCCAGCATGGTTGACTCTCAGGAGATGTTGACTTGTTCTCTCCCTTATTCCTTTTATTTCTCTCTCTTTTCTAATTGTTCTGGCTAATGTTTCCAGAACTAAATTGAATAGGAGCGGTGATAATGGACATCCTTATTTTGTTTCTGATTTTAGGTTGAAAACTGTCAATTTTTGTGCATTTAGTAAGATGTTAGCTGTTGATTTTTTGTATATGATTCTTATCAGATAAGGTTAAAACCATCTATTCCAATTTTATGTAGGGTTTTTATCGTGAATGAGTGTTGAACTTTATCAAAGCTTTCTCTGCATCTATTGGATGATCATGTGATTTTTGTCTTTGGTGCTGTTGAACCATCCCTGCATCCCCGGAATGAATCTCACTTGGTTGTGGTGTAAATTTTTGATAATTCACTGCCTTCTGTTTGCCAGTGTTTTACTTAGGATTTTCGTGTCTCTTTTCATTAGGGAGGTTGGTCTGTAGTTCTCTTTTTTGGCTGAGTCTTTCTCTGGTTTTGGTATCAGGATAAGACTTGCTTCCTGGGATGAGTTAAGGAGACTTGCTGCCCTTTCAATTTCATTGAAAAGTTTGAAGAGTGTTGGCATTAAGTGTTCCCTAAATTTCTTGCAAAATTCAGCTGTGAATTCATCAGAATGTGGGCTTTTCTTTGTTAGTAAGTTTTTAATTACAGCTTCAATTTTATTAACTGAAATTGGATTATTTAGCAGTTTTATATCTTCTTGATACAGCTTTGGTAATTCATACATATCTAGGAATCTGTCCATATCTTCTGTATTATCTAACCTATGAGAGTAAAGGATTTCAACATAGAATTTTATGATCTTCGGTATTTCCCCAGGATCTGTAGTAATTTTACCTTTTTCATTCCTTATTACATGAATTTGAGTTTTTTCTTTCCTTTTTTGTAAGGTTGGGTAGGGGCTTATCAATTTTATTTCTTCTTTTAAATTACAAACTCTTCTCTTTATTAATCCTTTGTATTGTTTTCTTAGTCTCAATTATGTTAATTTCTGCTCTGATCTTTATAATTTTCTCCCTTCTTTTGTCTTTGGACTTGATTTGCTCTTCCTTTTTCTAGATGTCTGTAGCATCAGGTGGTTTATTAGTGTTCATTTTGTTTTCTTGATGTGAGAATTCATTGCAATAAATTTTTCTCTGAGGACTGCTTTCATTGTGTCCCATAGGTTCTGGTAAATTGTATTTATATTTTCTTTTGTTTTTAGATATTGTTTAATTTCTTCTTTAGTTTCCTCTGTGACCTATTGATTATTCAGGAGAATATTATTTAATTTCTATGTGTTTATGCAGTTTTTGCGGTTTCTTTTGTAATTAATTTCCAATTTCATTGCACTGTGATTAGATAATATGCATGGAATAATTTTGATTCTTTTGCATTTACCTTAGCATGTTCTATGGGCTAGTATATGGTCTATTTTATGGAATGTCCCATGTGCAACTGAGAAGAATGTGTATTCTGATGTTGTTGGATGGAACACTCTGTATGTGTTTACTAAGTTCATTTGTTCACAAGTTTAATTCAGTTCTGTAATTTCTTTGCTGATTTTTTGTATTATTGATCAGTCTCTTTGCATCAATGGGGTGTTAAAGGTTTGCTGTTATAATTGTGTTATTGCTTATTTGACATTTCATGTCTATTAATATTTCTCATATAGCTGAATGCTCCTGTATTTCATGTATATATTTTGAAGATTGTTATAGTTTCCTCATGAACTTTACCATTAGCCAGTATGTAGTGATTTTCTTTATCTTCTTGATAATTCTTTATTTGAAATTCATTGTCTGTAAACAGAATAGCTACTCCTGCTTTTTTTGTATGTTTCACTTGTGCGAACTATTGTTTTCAATCCTTTGATTTTCAGTCTTTGAATGTCTTTTTGGGTTAGATGGGTTTCTTATATATAACATACGGTTGGATTTTGTTTCTTGTTCCATTCTTCCAGTTTGTTTCTTTTAATTGGTAAATTGAGGCATTTACATAAATGATTATAACTGATATATACTGACTTATTTCTGTCATGTTATCTTCCTGCTGTTGGTTCTTTACCATTCCCCTCTGTTTGTTTGCCCTGCTTGGTGGTTTTTTCTGTTGTTGTTCTTAAATCATAGTCATTTTTCTGTCTATCTAGAATATCTTTCAGTACTCTTTGTAGGATTGGTTTGGTAGTCATGAAGTTCTTTAGCTATTCCTTGTCATGAGAATAATTTATTTCTCCATCAATTTTGAAGGATTGTTTTTAGGGTACATCAATCTTGGTTGGAAGTTGTTTTCTTTTAGAATTTGAAATTCTTTACTCTATATTCATCTTGATTTGATTGTTTGTGTTGAAAAGTCCTCTGGGATTCTGATGAGCTTTCCTTTATAGGTGATTTTTTCTTTTCTCTAAAAGCTTTTACTATTTTGCTCTTATGTTGAACTTTTGGGATCTTGATTATATGTCTGGGTGTAGATTTATTTTCGTTATGGCTAATTGGAGTGCTATGTGCTTCACTTATATGTATGTTGATTTCCTTTCCCATGCTTGGGTAATTTTTTGTTATTACTTCTGCAAATAGTCTTTTGATATCATTTGTGTTGTCATCTTTTTCATTTATACCTATCAATCTTATATTATTTATCTTTGCATCATCCTGCAACTACTGAATTATTTACTTGTTTTTTGCTATTTAAAAAAAATCTTTCCTTCCTTTGTTTTTTAATTTTATTTTGAAAGTAGTAAAAATGCAACAGCATGAGACAGAACAGAGCCAATCAAGACAATGCAGTGAAATTGGTACAGAGTTTCACAGTAGGATACTGGGATAGTAATAATAGGTACTATGGTATATTTTGTTATCTTCACAATAGTTGTCCAGTCAATTAGGTATCGTGAAATCAAACTAAAAACAGAAAATTATAAAATCAATTGAGAGTATTGAATAGAGCAAAAGAAACAACAAAACAGAACAGTGGAAACAACCTTTGCCTTCAAACAGAAGATAGAAGGAAATCCCCCATATTTGCTATACTGCATATGGTTATCCTCCCAAGAGATGCTGAAACATCTATCCCCAGTAGCTACTGGAGAGGGGGGCGGAAGGGGGAAGCGTGTTTAATTTTCAGCCCACATGCCAGTAGGCTCACGAGAGCCAGTGGTTCTCCTCCTAGCCCATGCTGGGGGTGCTTACCAAGAGGGCAAAAAAATAAGCTACCTGAGACTCACCATGGCCATTCTCAGGAGCACTGGTTCTCCTCCTGGCCCTCGCCGGGGCACATACCAAGAGGGTGAGCAAATAAGCTGCCTGAGTCCCCCAATGGCCAGTCTCCAGAGCACTGGTTCTCCTCCTAGCCTTCGCCAGGGGTGCTTACCTAGAAGGCGGGCAAATAAGCTGCCTGAGTCCCACCATGGCTGGATCTTGGGAGTGCTGGCTCTCCTCCTTGATCTTTCCTTTCTTGATTGCAAGTTTCAACCTTGTCTTCAAAGTCTGAAAGTCTATCTTCACATTCATTGAGGTAGTTTTGCCACCTTTGATGGAATTTTCGATTCCTGGATATCTCTTCAGATCTATATCATGCATTCTAATTTATGCCTATATTGTTCATTCAAGAGTTTCATTTTTTTCCAATGGTTCTCTATTTTTTAAAACTATGTCTACTTTAGATGTGCTCAGCATTCTTTCATTATATTTATCATTTCTTGTTTTGCCTAAGAGATTATTTCAGATTTGATTTCCTTTATAGATTCATGGAGTTGTTTTTTACATCAGTTGCTATCATTTCAGAAATTTCAGGTGTGTGACTTACACTTTCTTCTGTGCTAATGTCTCTGGTACTTGTCTGAGATTGGCTGAAGGTCTGAGATTGCATTTTGCTCCTTCATTTTGTCATCTTCCTGTACTCTTCTGGGGAAGTCAAATGCAAAGTCCCAGTTGCTTTCTGATTTGGATTGGCTATCTGAGGCAGAGGAATCTCCCTGCTGAGTGGAGTCAGTAAGGTGAGTCTTTTCCAGACCCTGCACTGTGTACTCCTCTGCTGGGTGGAGTTGACTGGGCAGACCTACCAGGTCTGTCATGGTTTTCTGATGCTTCTCAGTTGGTTGGGGTTGCAGGGCAGGTCCCTACCAAGCTCCAGGTGGTACTCCAAAGCTCCCTGACTAGTTGGGGGTCACAGGGCAGGGCTTCATCTGGCTCCACACTGGCACCATAGCTCCCCGTATAGTTGGCTGGGCAGACCTCTTCCTGGCCTGGTGCAGAACTCTGATGCTCCCTATCTGATTGGCACTGCTGGGCAAATCCCTACCAACTTCTGTGCCACACTCCAAAGCTTCCCAGTTGGTTGAGGTCACAGGGCAGGGCTTCACCAGGCTCTGTGCTGACACTGAGTCTCTCTGGGTGGGTGGAGTTGGCTGTATGAACCTCTACCAGGTGCAGCACTATGCTCTGATGCTCCCCAGATGGTTGGGGTCACAAAGCCCTTATTATTTATACTTTTTAAATTCTTTTTATTCTAAGGAGGATAAAATAGAATAAAACCAATCACAACAAATAGTGTAAGAGGCATAGGCCTCAAAACATTACGAAAACAGCAATAGTTACCATAATGCCTTTTGATGTCTTCAGTTAGCTGCAAATAACTTCAGACATAGTAAAAATCAAACCGAACAGAATGGAATAGGAACAATAAAAACAAGGCAATGAATGTAATAAAGGACTTTAAAACAAGCCAATAGTAAATTCAAAATTGCTACCATAATGTATCTTGCTATCCTTGACATAGATTCTCCTGCCATCAGATTTAGCATAATCAAACAAAACAAAAGAGAATAAAACCCAATCCAAAAAAATGGAAATGACATAGGACTTCAAAACAAGATCATATGGAATCAACAATGGCTGCAGCCCTCAAAAGGAGATCCCCCCAGATGCCACACTGCGTACCAATATCCTCTGAACCCATGACCAGACCACTGGCCCTAGACCTGCAATGTTAGTGAAACACCAAAGCACCACAGGCATCCAATTGCATTTCACCTCCATAGCTATCATCACAGCCTGTGTTTCTTCAGATAAGCCGGTTGCTTACTGGGTGGTGGGTAGGAGGCTGTGAGTTGGTACCTCTTGTTTACTAGCCCACACACCGAAAGGGGCTGGGGCTGGCTGTTCCCAGTCAAGTGGGGCATCTGTGCAAGGCACTGGTTCCCAGACTGGGTTTACTCACTGGTGTGACATCCTTTGTTCTCTTTACCCCTGATCTGTGAATCTTATTATTTACTCTTGAAACTAAGACTTATATAGTTTTTCTAAGTTGTGAGATATGCACAATTTTTAAATTATTATTTTTTGCTATCAACTTTGAAATTTATTGCTTTGAAACTAGAAAATATATTCCTCATGATGTTGATTGTTCCAAATTAACTAGGGCCTCCCTTTTGTGGATTAATACAATGTTAACTTCTGTGAATGCTTACATTTGTGTAAGTTTCATCTCAATTAGAAAAGGAATATATGTATATACACACATATATATGCATTATATTTTGTTTATTTCTTGCTCCTTTAATCAGTATATAACTAGCCTTGTGGTCCCCTACACTCCTTTTTGTTTGATAAGATAAATATTTCTAAATTCTTATGCTTTATATTTTCCTGTTATATTTTTTCTATTCTCTTATTTTTAACTGTTCTCTATATCTTCCTTGATAATGTGGTTTTTAATAAATTATACAGTGCTGAAAGTTGTTTTGTTATCAGTCTGAGCATCTCTGCTTTTGATTAATGAATTAACCCATTTCCTTTTATTAGGACTTACTTATGTATCTTTACTTCTTTGTTTCTTTTTGCCGTGTATTTTCTCCCTTTTTTTCATTCTCCTAATTTCCATTGGATAGATTAAATGCTTTTCTAAGAGTTTTAGGTTTATATAAAATCTTCTTTTTCCCATCTCCTGTGTCTGCTTTCAAGAATACCCCCCCCCCACCATGTCTGTTTCTTAATGTCTGGAAATTAGCTCTAATTTTATAAGACCAATAGTTATATTTACTTCTCAGTCTAAGTGTGAATGTTTTTAATATTTGCATACCTGAATCCTATCCACTTATCCTCAATATATTAAGGATTTTATCATGCTCCTTATTTTCTCTATATCAGTGTTGATACCATCTGGAGTTTTAGTACTGGCTTATAATGATTTTGTTGTTCTTTTGTTAGGCCATTGCTTACTTGGTCTTTAATAATAAATTTTTTCTTGATAACCTGAGCAATGGATTCCTCTAGCCAGTCTATGCCCTGACCTCACCCACTAGCCTGAGCTGGCACCACTGATTTCTTGCCCTGAATTTGGTGGGGGGAATGAGACACCGCTCATCCAACCTATCTTTCATCCGTGATCACTGGTGCTCTCCTGCTCCAAGTCACAGTCCTTGATACTATTCCCCTTCCCTTCAAAAACTCCAGCAACTCCTACCGGTGTCAGAGGGTTTCATATCTTGTTTTGACTGCCGTGCATGACTGACATCCATCAATTTCTTTATTATTCCTGAGACACAACTATTGGTGGGATGGAAACCAAGTCAGGCAGAAAGCTCAGAGAGCCTGTGCTGTTTTGAATATCTCTGTGTTCTTCACAAAGTTACTAAAGGAGATAATATAGGTGAAATTTCTTTAAGACCTTGTTACATAAATGCTCACAATGTATTATGAAGGGGTATTTTTTCCTCTAGAATTTTGAATGGGCAAGAACTTGAAGAGAAGAAAAGTGCTAACTACCTCATTATGGCAATTTTACATTATTTTCAGCTGGCAGACTTTAAGGTTAGCAGTATATCTGTGCTTGAAATATTAGCAAAATCTTTTCCACTTCCTTTCTTTTCTGTTTTAGACTGTGATTTGAATTTTTTAACGCAGGTGACTAATGACTATGATGCATGAGGGGACAGAGACACTCAGGAAAGGGTCAGAAGTCAATGTGAGTTCATTTTCATTTCCATGCTGCCCTGACAACACTCTTCAAAAAGAAAATTAGTATAGTACAGTACATGAAAATGAATACTACTTCATTAGGGAGTTGGTGGCTGAGTTGTTTCTCTTTTTACTGTGCTGATCGTTTCTCAAAAAGGTTCATTTTAAAACTAAAAATGAAAAGCAAGAGAAATGGTACATCTTGTTAATAATGAATTATTCTATCTAACTTAAAAAATACAGGATCAGTTATGGTTCTTCTAGACTAGTTTAATAATGAGACCAAATGAATATAAAACCAGACCAAATGAATATAAAAGCATACTACACTCTTTTTAATTTTCCATGAATTATATCTAAGAGAAATGTAGAAAACTTATCATTCATTGGAAAATTTGAAAGAATGGCTTTCTGAATTCTTTGTATTAATGGGATCATAATTGCTCATATTATCTTTGCAATAATACAATAAGAAGTCATTATCTCCACATTTGAAGGGTTCTAATATGTGACCAAAAAAAAGTAATAAGAATTTGTCTTTCACTGACAAATAGGGGGAAAAACAAGATACACCATCAGAGGTTTTAAAACAAACTTTAAATATTTTCTACTTCTGAAGATTGGGTACAAAAATAAACTGCTTTATCTAAAACTGGTTCTTGTGTTTGGGTTTAAGAATTAAAGAACACCTAACTAGATAATAACAAACTATCTGATAATCTTAGTGAAACAATGACAAAAAGTCAAATTATTTTAAAAAACTTTTCTAAATTTTTCAAGACCTGACTACTTAACCACAATCCTTGGTTAAGTAATCTATAATCTAAAGCATATATAAATTCTAATTTGTTCTAGATGTATGTAAAACACTTCAGCTTATGTATTAACCTTTTGAATTCTTTAATCTAAAACCAAACTCTTTGTGGTTTCTATAAAATCATTTACCAGTGTACAGTGTATCCAGACAGATATCCATGCATAGAAATATCACTGTTTCTGCTGGACCTGCTTAGGGGAGTAGAGGAGCCAAGATATAAGCTGTTCCTAGCAGCTTATTATTGAGTGTCCCAGGGGATGGTTCTTGCCACACTGAACAGAAGATCTAATTCCACCAGCATGAATAGCATGAAGACACAGGGTGGGGGTGATTTGGAGCTCAGCTATGTGAGGGCTTCTTTGTACCACCGAGGCAGGTCCTCTATTCTTTCGTGGCATTTGCTCAGTTCGTTGCCTTTGGCCACAGGTTCACAGGAAGAGCGAAGCAGCTTCAAGCAATTCACCATGTGACAAGGCTCCTTTCATCCTTTCTTTGTGACCAAGGAAAGCTCCCACACAGTTACAGTTCAGAATTTTAAACATGCTCCTACCTAAATCATTCACTGGCAAGCAAAATGGCATCTCCACGGTTGGCTTAGACTAATCAGGACGAGCCTCTCCAGGGCTGGGGAAAGGTTCTGTCTTTTCTAAAGTGTGCAGTCTCCTGAGAGCTGAACAAAATCAAGGTCCTGATTGCAGGGAAGATGAGCGGGCAAGATAGCTGCAGGACAGGCAGCTGGCAGAGCTGGCTATTTTGAGTCAGAGGAGCCTGAAAGGAATTCACTCAAGAGCAGGAGTGGTGTTTTCAGGGTATTTACCTTCTGGGAAAAGAATAAACTTAAAAAAATAGCTGGACCTATTTTTTTTTTTTTTTATTTGATGAAGCAGGCTCAACTCTGCTGGCTTTTCAGGAAAAGATTAAATACTATCATCCTATCTCTTCAAAGAAATAAGAAAATTCCGACATGGAGAAGCCAGTGCTTCCATATTTGTAACTGAAAAGAAATGTTAGAGCAAATATGATTAAGTCAGTTAAGACAGTCTCAGTGTCAGTTTTACAGAAACTCAGTCTCTGAAGAGCTGCACAACTGCAAATTCACCACAGGAAGTAGGACTGACTGCGGGGTCAATTAGACTCTCTTCATTTCTTGGTTCTGCCTTCCGCCAGGACGAAACTCCAGTTCCAGAACCGGGACTCCAGTTCCCACCGCCACTCGGACACTGCCCAGAAGGGGTGGTCAGCCGCTGCCCACTAGAAGGAGGACTTTCTCGAGATGTCCCTCAACGCACTTCTTTGCCTATTTCACTGGCCAGAGTTGAGTCAGATGTCCACTCCTGGGTCAGTCTCTGCCTGGAGAACTGGCTTAACAAACCTCCAGGATATAAGAATTCATAATAGAGATAGCCAATTCTCCCTCGCCTCTGTGACGCGAATGAATCTAGATCAGAAGTCAGGGGACTAATCTGGAAGATCACATAATTTTATAAATAAAGTTTCATTGTAATTCAGCCGTATTTCTTTCTTAGTAGATCATCGATAACTGCTTTCGAGCAACAATGGCAGAGTCGAGTAGTTGGGCAGAGACTGTGTAAGGCTTGCCGAGACTGAAATATTTTCTATCCGGTCCTTTGCAGAAAATTTTGCCTATTTAACCCTGAGCTAGAGTTAAATGCAGTATTTCATTTTGTTTCAACCAATCTTCTGAAAGTAGTAACTTGTAATTTTATTATTCTAGGAAGGAGGACAACTTGTACTCAACTTACCATTTTTGAATAATTAGATATATGTTACCTATTTCTCTGGAGGGTTTTCCAAACTGAAGAAACCTAGTTTGTGTTCTATAGCTACCTAAAAACAAGTCATTTTTCCCAACCAATTCATGATGCTTATACAGCACTCCAGCAAAGGGTGTGCTAAGTCCACTTGCAAAAGACAACTGTTAGCACTGCTTTTAAATTCTGCCTTAGGTCTACATTCCCACCAACAGTGGGGAATAGTTCCTTTGTCCCCACAGCCTCTCCAACATTTGTTATTGGTTGATTTTTTTTTTTTTTTTTGGATGAGAGCCATTCTTTCTGGGGTGAGATGGAATCTCAGTACTGTTTTAATTTGTATCTCTTGAATGACCAATGATGTTGAATATTTTTTCATGTATTTATTTGCTGTTTGTACTTCTTCATCTGAGAAGTGCACATTCAGCTCAGATGCTCAGTTTTGGATTAGGGGTCTTATTTTTTCAATTCTTTATATGTTCTGGATATAAGTCCTTTGACTGTGGAACAACTGGGTATATTGTGAATTGGAAAGAAACTGCTCAAAAGAAGACTGTGATGGGGAAAAGGGGAACAAAAGAAGGAGAAAAGGGAAATGATATAGAATACACAAGGTACAGCTAGCTTCTCTTGATTCTTTGAAAAGAAATTTCGTACTAGTATTGTTTGGATAAGATATGCCTATGTCTTGTACTCTGAACAGCAGAGTTCAAGAAGACAATACAGAATGTATCAACTATTGTAACCACCCAAAAAACCTGTTTTGAAACTAGGTTTCATTTCTTTTTTCTTTCTTTAAAATAAAAATAAAAAATGAATTCTGCCTTCAGTAACTTCCTCAATGGTGTGAAATTGATCACAATGGGAATAGTTACCTCATAAATGAGCAGAACCATACACATTGAAGTTTCTGGGTTTTTCTTCCTGAATAGTTGATTATTAAACATTTACTAGCATACCATGGCTCTGGAAATCATTAATACATTTTGCATATCTACTTTATTACATAACTGCATAACAGAGAATGTCTGTATGTGATCAGGCTTATCGATACATTTATAGCTTCAAATGAATTTGTAGTCTGAAATGATCAGTCAGTTAAATCCATCTTGCACTAAAGTAATGTTGCCTGTTTTAAATTCTGCAGTTTTGGGGTTTACCTAGGTTTTCCTCCTAAGTGATTATTGGTCTTACATTTTGCAGATGAAATCAATGAAAGAAAAATAGCTCTTCCTGATACTTTCTGAAACTGCAAACATTTATACTACATAATTCATATAGAGCATTTATCATTACACATATGTCTTGTGTTTTCAATGTTCACATTGTCCTGGGGAAAGAGTAGTCTTCATGGAGACCTAAACGAAAGTTTTAGGCTTGGAAAGAGCACCTCATTATAAAAAATGCATTCATTTATTTAACAAGCATTTATTAAGCATCCATTAGTCCTAGATGACAATGAACTTTTAAAAAGACAACCCTATTCACATGAGCCTTTCACTCCAGTAAGGGATACAGACATTAAACACTGCCATAAATGTGTACAAATGCAAATCTTTTTATCCTAGGAAAGTAACCCAACTTGGGAAAAATGGCAAGACCACCACTGGGTCTGGGTTGCACAATTAGAGGATGACAGTTAAAGTTGAAATCCCTAACCCTAAAAAACCCACTTTCCAGAAATTCTGGCAAAGCATGACAGTCCTCCCAGACCTAAGAACAAGGAAGGGCCACTGAATGACTTTTACACAAGAAAGTGTTAGCATTAGACTTACATTTTCAAAACATCACTAGCTTATGGCACGGAGGTTGTGGAGCGGGCTGAAAAGACAGAGGGAGTCTTTTCAGTTCTGCAGGGGAGTTGGAGACAAGCACACCCCAGTGGATGTGGTGAGAAGTGGTGGAGCCCCAAAGTGGGTTGTGAAATGTTTAAACTAACAAGAAAGTTACACTGTAGTTGAAAAGCTGGCACACAGGTATAAAGTTACAGAAACAATCTGAGAAGCTGAGAAGCTCAGGGCTTCCATGGTTAGAATTTGGGTGCAGAGGCCAGAGCTGGCAACAGGCAGCCAGAAAAGTGGACAAAGCCATCTATGGGGCAGAGCTGGCTTGTAGAAGAGGAGAGAACAAAGACATCGTGAGCACTCAGTCATCGTCAGAGTTCAATTGGCTTGACAGGAAATTAAAGAATGAGACATTAAAAATATTTTACACAGAAAGTATAGAGCGGAAAGCAAGAATTAGGCAGTTAAACTTAGCTAGGCTTTTGTAGGTAAGAACATGTCGCCTGCACGGTTGTTGAACAGGGACTAGAATTAAGTGGTTGCAATTAGAAGTGGAGATCAGAGACAAATATTTGGAGCATCCAGCAGGTTGGAGATGTTGGATTTGCTTCAGATCTGTGAAGACCTTGAAACGATGATGAGTGTCACTAATAACCACCAATGTGCAACGTAAACTGGACCATTTAATTTGCATTCCTCCCTTCTGCTTCTGTTGTCTTTTCTCGTTAGCCCTCCGGTAAAGCATGTTCCCTCATTTGTAAAAAGAAAAAATTCTAGAAAGGCTTTATGGGCGGAAGTATTAAATTCTGGTTTCTAAAGCACTGGGAAAGGCTTTATGGAATAAGACATTTTGATATACAGTCCCAATATCACACTAAACAACATTCTCACACAATAAAATTGAATTTCTCAAAGTCATATCTTTGTTTATATTCTTTACCTGTTCTGAGAGCTACTGATTATCAGAAAATCTGACAACAGTAATTTTAACAACTATAAGTCAAGTTCTATTTTAGTGAGATTGGTGAGATTAAAAATATTTATAATACTTAACTTTCATTAAAATTAATATATTTTGTAATCAATAGCAAAATAGCCATAAGGCACATCATTCATTTTATAAAAGAAACTTATATAAACACACCTTCTCTGTAAAACGTGTTGATTTATAAATGATCTACCCTGTCTTGTGGCTTTTGTCAGACGAAGATACTCTTCTTTCTTTCTTTCTTTCTTTAATTGGTACCGGGGATCGAACACACGACCGCCCGCTTACAAGGCAGGTGCTTATGCTGCTGAGCTAAAACCCCAGCCCCGAAGATACTCTTCTTCATCATCTACTTACCCATGACTCTCCCGAAACAAATTACCGCCAACACACTGATGTAATATTTTGTAGAAAACCTCAGGTTTCCAGGTCCAAACGCACTACAAATAACAAATACCAAAAGAAAATGTCTCTGCTATCGATTAGCTTCATAGAGGACACCAACTGTTGAAGACATCTGCTAACTGGAATTTTAATTTAATGGAATTTGTTGTAACCCTATCAACAAAGCTCATTTCCTGTATACCATCTGTTGAGACACTTTCAAACTGCCTTGCTTATGTGGAATCAGACGTAATAATTGTATCTAGTAAAGTGGAAAACTACTTTTTCCTCTTTTCTTCTTTGCATTTATTTTTTAATGCTTTCAAAGTCATTAGAAGATAAATTAGGAAGAAGAGCACATCAAGAGCGCCAGGAAAAGATTCAACAATAAAAGAACCAAACAATTTCATTTTAAAATGAGTAAAGAACTTGAGCAGAAAAAATATCTAGTAGCCAAGGCCACTAGTCGCTATGTAAATGCAAACAAAACAACAGTGAGATACTATTTCACATCCATTAAGAGGACTACTATTTGTAAACAAAGACAAAAGCAAACAAATAAAAATAAAACACAAAGTAAAAAGTGTTCATGGGATTGTTCAGAAATCTGCGCCTTTGTGTACTACTGGTAGGAATATAAAATTGTGGTGCTATAGAACACCATATGGTAGTTTCTAAAAATTAAAAATAAAATTATCATATGATCCAGCAATCTCAATTCTGAGTCTGTACCAGGAAGAATTGACAGCAGGGCATAGAACAGATATATGTGCCACGTTCAAATCAACACTACTCACAGTAACCAAAGGGAAGCAACTCATAGATCCATTTTCAGATGAATGGAGATAACATGTAAAATAATCAGTATCAAGTTGTATACACCATTGTAAGCAAATAATATAGTCTACATTATTAAACACTGATCAAATCTTTTTTAATGATCATATTTAAATGATAATTGCACTATAATTTTGTAATTAGTTCAACATTTCCTCTATTGTGACTTGATCAGGGGTGTGAGGGGGTCTATATACAATCTGAATCCATTCTGTATTAATGAAAACACCATCCTAATTCTGATAAGAAAAGCTCTCTTGCCACCCCACAAGCCCCCAAGTGGCCAAATCTTTACTTGCCCATCTCCTGATAGCTGTAGTGGAGCAAAAGATGAAGCTTTGGTAAGCGAGACGCATTTACTGTAGAATTTGCAACCTGTAGAAGACCATGGAGAACCCGCTCTGGTCATGGCAATGGATTTGCAGCCACATCAGCTTCCAGGGCACGTTCAGCAGCCACTCAGAGCTGCCAGCTTGTGGTGCCCTCTGGGGCGCTGTTATTGATTAAGAACTTAACGCCAGCTGGATTACATCAGCATGGCACTGAGCAAAGATGCTCTACCTGAAGACAGTTGCCAGCATAAATAGGTGGAAAAGGAGAAGGAGGTGTGGAGGCGTTGTGGCTTCTCCTACCAGTTGCTGTTTGAACCGTTGGTTCATCTGGAGAAGCTCTGGTTCTCACATCGAGCATTACTTCCTGGCTCTGGAGGGGAAGACATGTGCTGCTTAGTCTCCAGGATGAACTCGTCATGCTGGCTTCCTGGCATATACCCGACTGTGCTTTTTGTTGGAGGAGTTCTGGGCCTTGGTGTCACTGAGGAGGGCTGTGGTGCCTTTTGGGACAGCCCTAGTGTTTGTTGTGAGTATGGCTTCTTGGCTCCAGGGTAGAACCCTCATCCCCCCAGCGCAGCTCCTTCATCCTACTGGCATGGACTTTCTGGCTTCCACCGCTGACCTTTGGGTCTTCCCGGCATGTATCCATAAAAGAGACTGGCATGAGTCCTTCTTGTGGGCTCTGGACCTCCAGTTGGACTCGTGGGAGGCATTGTCATGGGCTCTGAGTTTTCATCTGGACTCCTGTGGGACATTGCTGTGGGATTTAGGCCCTTGACTATTCTGTCTTTGGTGTTGCAGATAGATTTCCTAAATTTTCTTGTGTTAATTCCCGGTAACCATCATAAAACAATATTGTAAACTCCATGTCCTGATTCTAACTGTTCTCTGCACAACCCCTGACTACAACAGGCGCATGCTCTAGAGCAGCCAGTGTCCTCACCTTCTGGATTCAAGGGGCTTTGGGGGTTTTTTTGTTAGTTTTTTTGAGGCAGGGTCTCATTTTGTAAGTTCAGGCTGGTCTTGAACTCACTTTGTAGCCCAGGCTGGCCTCGAACTTGTTTTGTTTTTAATTTTTATTCTGAAAGTATACAACAGAATAAGTCAGAATAAAGCCAACTAAGATTGTACAGTGAAATTGGTACAGAAGTTCACAGCAGGTTACCAGGATAACAGTAATAGATATCACAGTATATTTTGTTATCTTTATAATAGTTGTTCTTTCAATCCCGTATATCAAAATGAGATGAATGAACACTATAGAACTTATCAAAACAATATTGAATAGAGCAGTACCATTAATTAGAAAAGAGCAAAACAGTAATAAAAATATTTGCCTTCAAAGAAATGGTAGAAGGAAGTCCCCCTTATTTGCTATGGCCAACCTCCCAGGAGATGCTCAGATTTCTGGTTCCCATTTGCTAATGGGGGGGGGGGGAGGAGAAGGAGGATAGGGGAAGTGGGATATTTGACTCTAGGCCATGTAGCAGTAGGTTCACTATTGCTAGCAGGGAGGCAGGATGGTCATTTGTTTTCACTGCATCCTCAGTTCCAACATGGCGCGGATCTCAGGAAACACTGCTAGTTCTCCCCCTGGAAGGGCTGCAGTCTGCCACCCTGCCTCCACTTACCAGGGAGGAGAGGTGCTGGCTTGGCTTCCCAGAGTCCTAAGTTCCAACATTCTGGCCTTGAACTTGTGATGGTCTTCTTACCTCAGCCTCCCAAGTGCAGGGGTTACAGGAGTGCACCACATCACCTAGCTCTCCAGGGTCTGGTTTTGACCACAGCATTCCCTGCTGCCCACATGCCTTCCTCTGACCTGTTTCCCAGATAGGTTGTTCCTCTACCTTCCTGGAAAGTGTAAGGCTTACCTAATTTTTTTTTATAAATCTCCTTCCACCTTTTTTGTGGTACTGGGGGTATTCTACCACTGGTAACCCCAAGACAGCATCTTGCTAAGCTGTCCAAGATGGCCTCCAATTTGCCACCATCCTGTCTCAGCCTCCCAAGTCACTGGGATTACTGTTGTGCACCACCATACCTGGCTATAATTTCCTCTTTGAATCATATTAGTCACAATTGCTTGCCTTTGCTTACAAATAAAATCCCGCCTTGTACAGCTAAATTTACCTAAATGATACAATGATCATCTTTGTGCTTATATGAAGCTTATTTTTCCTTAACTTTTTAAAAAAAATCAGCCATCACTTCCGGGAGAACATGGCAGATAGATAGCAGCAGCTTTAGAGACTCTCTGAGAAACTGCATTTAAAATCCAAGAATGGTGCCGGGTGAGAAATCCTAAGCAAGGGGAGATATACTTTGCCAACCCAGGAACAAACTAAACTAAGAGAAACCAACTGGAAATGCAATCTCGGTGATATAACAGGAACAGATAAGGTCTCAGCGTGGAAGCTGGACCCCGCGCCACTGGAGGCTGCAATTTGAATTTCCTGCAGCCACTACTGTGTCCCAATCAGCATGGCAAGGAGAGAGGCGGAAGCAGTGAATGGAGTTGAGAGTGGGACTGGCCAGGAGCTCTGCATTGATCTGCGGTGAGTGAACAGATTGGGGACCCTTCCATAGAGTAGGAGGCTTCAGAAAAGGACATACTGGGACTGGGCAGGCTGGCCGGGACAGGATGCTGCAGTGACTTCAGTCACATATTCGCCTCTCAAGCAGGATTGGTGAGCAGTGCCTAGCCTACGTGATGCTGCTGGCTGAGACCCAGTAGGCTAGCACAACCCAGGTCCCAGCACCTGGAGATGCACCCTAGCAATGAAGCATTCAGTAGGTTGACCTGGAGGGGCGGGCTCAACATAGGCTGTCTGGTCCGTAACTCCCTGGTGCACTGCAGTGGGCGGGAACACCTAGCCAGCACAATTCAAACAGACTGTGGCTGATAGGGAAGGAAACTGGGCCTCCTAGATAGGCTTGTTATAAGGAACAAAGAATATGGGAAGAGGGAGCAACAAGAAAGGCTCCTCGGCCCCCAATCCTGAGAAACATACACCATCAGACACGACACCAATAGATATAAAGCGCTATCTCCAGAGCCTCATAGACGAGTTCAGGAATGAAGTTATTGATGACCTGAAGCAAGACATAAGTAGAATAGTTAAAGAAATGCTAAGCACCACCCAAGAAAAAACAGATGGTGGAATGGAAGAACACAAAAAAGGGGAGAATTGTTTGATGGAGAAAATAGAGAAAACATAGAATACGTGAAGCAGGTTCAAAGAGATTACCAGGAAACTAAAAACTCTATTGAAAGCTGGCATAACAGCTTGAAAGAAACTAAGGATAGATTATCTGAACTGGGGGGCAGATTTGTAATATGGGAGCATGAAATGAAAAACTTCTTAAAAATAACAAACAGCAATAATACAAAGACTAGAAGATGATAAGAGGGTCTATAACTTAAGAATTAAGAACATAAAAGAAGAAGTAGGGACACAAACAAATGAGCTACAAAAGCTACTCACAGAAATAATCCAGGAGAATTTTCCTAATTTAGCAAAAGGTAAAGATACTCAGATGTATGAAGCACACAGGACCCCAGCCACCTACAACCCAAACAGAGCAACACCCAGGCATATAATAATCAAAATTCCAGAAATCTAATATAAGAACAGAATATTAAAAGCCATCAGAGACAAGAAACAGATCACTTACAAGGGAACACCCATCAGAATTACAGCAGACTTCTTGGCACAAACCATCAAATCATGAAGAGCGTGGGGGGAAATAATTCAAGCTTTGAAAGATAATAACCCCCAGCCAAGATTGATATATCCTGCACAACTATACCTGGAAATTGATGGAAAAACAGGGTGCTTCCAGGATAAAGAGGATCTAGGGGAATATGCAACCACCAATTCAACTGTAAAGAGAATACTGCAGGATATTCTAAAAAAGAAAAATATAAAGAATCCAGAAATAGTGGCAGAGAGGCCACAATGAATGGAGCAGAAAACAAAATGAAAATGAAGAAGACAAACTGACAAGTAATGACAGAGAAAGAGCTCCACAGAAATGAGGCAGAGAAGGATGATTGGAACCGCTATTTTGGAGAAAACGATGTCATAATAGGTAATGCTGATTTAATATCATCTTGTTTTGAAGTCCCATCAAGCTTTTGTTCCTCTGTCTCCATTGGTCTTAACATGTTGTATCTTATTGGATTTTATTATATATGATGGTATAAACAAAAACTTTTATAGACAAGGAGATTATACAGAAACCATTGTTCATTTTCTGTTAGTTGATTCTAAATACCCTGTCATACTGTCATTCTCTTGAATGATTTTACATTGTTTTGATATATTTGATGCTACAGTATATAAAGATATATTCAAAGATTTCATGGAAAGAGACAATATGGTAACTACTTTTATGTCAGGATTATCTTGTTGTGAAACACTATTTTGCTTAAATGGTTATGTTTTGATCTGCACTGTTTTGTTGTTATGCCGTCTTTTATCTCAATCTCTATTTTATTATTTACTTTTTTATTTTTATCCTTTCAATTAAGGGAAAAATAAATAAAAAATAGCAGGATATATTATAGTAACCCACTTTGATTTTCTATTAATTTGATTTGAAGCCCTGTATTTCTCTCACCATCTTGTTTTGACTGATGTTCCTCTATTCTGTTTTGCTTGATAGTACCAGGTTCGAAAGTTTAGGCAACAGCTGTGAAGACATTGGGATTCATTATGACGCCCATTCTGGTTGACTATTATCTACTTTTGAAGACCTGTAATGTCTCCAATGTTTTGGTTTTGTTGATTTCGTTCCTTACTGTTTTGTTCAATTTTATTATAACTGATGATATAGGCAATTCTATTTGAGATAGCGGGAGGCATTATGGTAACCATTGTTGATCACCTTGTATTATGTTTTTACATTATCTATTATGTCCACCCTTTTGATTTGACCGACTCTGTTCTGTTATGTCACATTTGGTTTTACTCTCTTCCAAAAAAGTAATAAGAACTGTGGGAGTAATAAAACCCAAAGTGTGTAATAGCCATTGTACAAAAGAGAGGAAAAGAAAGTGCTCTAAATGAGATAACTGCATGTATATTTAAGTGTATAAGATAGACAATGATATTACTGAGTTTTGTTGGATCATTGAACAGAACTGTTTGCAATCTCACTGTTTGAATGTCCACTTTATATGCTTTAATTTTGTAACTTGAACAAACATTTCTAAGATGACAATATGTAATCCATTAACTAGTGATTTCCTACTGTTTATTTTTTTCTGAAATTCTGTATAATTTGTACCCTTTTTCTGCTTTTTTTCCATTTTTCTCCTTAAAATTAAAAAAATTCTCTACTTAAATTTTAAATATATCTGTCCTCATATATCTGCAATTAAATTTTTAGTCTTTCTTTCAAAGTGTTTTCCATTTCTAATCCTCTCTGCACTATTTAATGGCAGCTTCACACTGGAAGTTCAACAAGCCAAAAGCCATGCATGCCTGATATATAAACAGAGCATGAGGCTCTACCTTGCAGAAGTGGAGCATTAAATTATGCTTCTCAACTTCATGTCAGTGCTCTGGTCCAAGTTACCAGCACCTCTTGGCACCATAGTGTCTTGCCAAGACTGTTAAAAATAACTTCCTAAATGGCTTCTACCCTGCCTCTACCCTTGCCTCCTCTAAGTCATTCTCTAAAATAGCAGCCAGAATGACAACATCAGAAGACAAGTCAGTAGAATTCTGACTCAAATGTTCCTATAATTTTCTTTATCAGAGTAAAAGCAAAACTATGACTCCAACCATCAGGACTCTTCACCCTTTGGTCTCATTTCCTCTCTTGACTCACTTCTTCATCACTTTACTGTACAATTACCCCACTCTAGCCACACTGGCCCACTTCTTACTTCTCCATCAAGCCAGGTACTATCCATGTAAGAGTTCAGTGAAGAAAGCAGAGAGAGTAGTGATATAGAATAATATATTAGCTACTTTCTTTTCCTGGGACAACATTACAAACTAAGAGCTCATTTTGGCTCACAGTTTGTAGAGGTTTCCGTCCATAATCAGCTGGTTCCAAGGCAGAACAGCATGGCAGAGGACAAATAGTTTGACATGGTAGGCAAGAAGCAGCAAGCTTCTCTCTTTCTCTTTGTAATGCATCCAAGCTACAAGCCTATAAGTTGGGGCACCCACCCACCCAGGGCGGCTCTTCCCTTCTCAGTAAGTCCTCATCCACCACCAGAACTATGCTAAACCAACAGTACCATGCACCCATGATTCAGTCACTCCCAAAAGCTCCACCTGTGAGTGTATGAGGTGGAGAGGGACATCTAGATACAAACCATAACAAGTAAGAAATTACTTTTAGGCATCTGACCCTGTGCAATTGAGGTAATTGATATGCAGTTTACACACAGCTTTGTTTTTGCATATGATGTTAGTTCTGAAGCTAGCAAAGCAGGAAGTTGGTAAGAAAAGAAAGATACAGGATGAGGGAGAGAAAATTCAATATGGAGCCCCGTGGAAGGAGCTGGCACTGATGATGACCTGTGTTCTTCTTGTGTTTCCTCAGAATTCACAGCAATCCCTTACCTTCTCTAGAATCTAGCCCCAGTGCTGTAGGAAAACTACACATCTTAACTTACTGCATTAAACATGTGCTTGTCTCTCAAGAGATGGAGAAATTGAAGGAAGATGCACATCATGACCTGGACGAGCTGTGGTCCTGGCTGCTGTCTCATATCAACAGAGTTTATCCAGCAGATTCACGGTCCCTCCTGGGAAAGCAACAGTGTCTAACCCTATTTGAATCTTGTAAGCAAAAAGTGATTGCTGCTTCACTGCCACCTTCCAAATTTTGGGCAAATTTTTCTCATGGCCATTCTTAGGCAGGAACCAGATGTGGAAGCACTCTGAAGTTAGCTTAGCTGAGCTGACAGTACAAGGCTCCCTGCCTCCCTCAAAAACTTTGCTGCACTTCTCTGTGTCCGCCATGCTATCTCCTCTACCCCAACAGCCACACATCCCGCAAGGTTTTACTCAGTCTGCAGAAGTTTCAGTTCACAGTCATCTAGCTCCAAGGCAAGGTGGCATGGCAGAGGGGTCTCACAGAGGAGAAAGAGTTTACACCAGGTAGAAGCAGCAAATAGCAAGTATCACATGATAAGCAATCTGGGCAGCCCCCTTTCTGGTCCTCTTACTCTATCCAGGCTACATTCCCTAAGGGCAGGTAGCACCCTCACCCCACATGGCCATCCCATTACCCACATCCATAGCTATGCCAAGCCAATCAGTGGACTAATTTAGTAATCACGCACCCCTAATCCCAGCAGCACACACTTTTATGTGGAAAAGCTCCACATAAAACCACATAAGGCTTTAGGGGGACATCTAAACACAGCCATAACACCTAATATGCTGAGTTTTTAAAAATATGTGTTACTTTTCTAATTTAAAAAATTATATTTTTAAGCGACTTTCTAAACTTTAATTATCCATAATGATCACTCAGAATAATGTATCTCATTTGATAATTATAATTTTTGCTTTAGATTCCTCAGCACTAAGATTAAAATTTTTTTCTAGAAATATAACTTTTCTCATCCTCTCCTGATGTACTTGATATTAAATCTGGATTCTTACAGCTTGCTGGTCTGGAAAGAATGAAGTTCGTTTCTTACTTTGAAACATGTGATTGATACTATTCCAATGAAGCTATAAGATGTGATAGAAAGAGTAAAAATGATGAAGTAAAATTGATTCATACATTAAGTACAAAGCTTGAAAGGAAAATTAAAATAAATGAGGTATTTTATGAAAAGTACAACACACTGCTTAAATTTCCTATGAGACTACTTACATGCTCTATCACTACACATGTTTTTATTTTATTTTAGTACTGCAGATTAAACTATGTGCTAGGCAAGCCTTCCACCACTGAGCTATATCCCTAGATTTTTAAAATGTTTTGTTTTAAGACAGTCTTACTCACTAAGTTACTAAATTGTCCAGGTTGGGTTTAAGCTTGCTATCCTCCTGCCTCAGCTTTCCAGAGTGCTGAGATTAAAGGCCTGTACCACCATGTCTGGCTACGTGTGATGTTTTGTAAGGTTTCATGTATTTATTCACTTACTTACTTTTAATTTTTACCGTTATCAGTAGATGTTTGCAGTACATAATGATCACACTCATGGTGGGAGTCCATACATACACACAGAACATCTTATTCTTCTGTCATCCACTCCCTCCCCTCCCCCTCCCTCCAGCTCTTGGTCCCATTCCCTTTTGCAAAAGATCTGTTCTCTTTTTTTCTATTATCTTTTATTTTGCTCTTTAATTTATTTATATTGTGGACTTCTCATAAAAGAGAAACCATGCACTATTTATGTTCATGGTTCTGATTTGTTTTGCTTAATATTATGAGCACAAGATGTACCCATTTTCCTACAATGATGCAGTTTCATACCTCTTTATAGCACAGTAGTACTCCATTGTGTATAAATGCCATAATCTCTTCACCCATTCATTTGTTCATGGATATATAGACCACTTGCCAGACTTGGCTATTATGAATTGTATTGCTATGAACATGAGCATGTATGTGTCACTCTAATATGATATAGTTAACCTATTCAGGAAGACACCCAGAAGGGGATCTTAAATGAAATGTAAATTTAATCAAATCAGTAAATGCTTGCTTTTTAAAAAAAATTTTATTTAAAGAAAGACTAAGCAAAACAGAAAATATGTAGAAA
This sequence comes from Cavia porcellus, assembly GCF_034190915.1. Lineage (NCBI taxonomy): Eukaryota > Metazoa > Chordata > Mammalia > Rodentia > Caviidae > Cavia > Cavia porcellus. The sequence goes on along the minus strand of NW_026947500.1, from coordinate 5,262,619 downwards.
TAATACATACATTCAGAGAAAAAAATAAACAGTAAGAAATCACAAGTTGATGTTTACACATTGTCGTTTTACAAATAGTTGTTCAAGGTACAAGAGTGAAATATGTAAAGTGGGAATTCAAACAGCGAGACCACAAACATTTCTGTTCACCTGTCCAACAAAAACTTAGTAACATTGTTTCAATCCTGTACACTTAAACATACATGCAGTTATCCATATCTTCATTTATGATGAGATTAAACAAACTAAAGCAGGTTAAGAACAAAGCAGGTTCATCGTTCTGAACAAAGAATAATAGTATTGCTGGATTTCACATCATGACACTCCCTGATCAGCACTGGGTAATGTGGTGTCTTTTTTTTTAATTTAAAGAAAGACTAAACAAAACAGAAAATGGGTAGAAATAATACATGATTTCAAAGAAAACATAAACAGTAAGAAATCACTAGTTGATGACTACAGATTGTCTTCTTACAAATAGTTACTAAAGATATGAAAGTGGAGTATATAAGGTAGGGATTCAAACAGTGAGATTGCAAACAGTTCTGTTCAACTATCCAACAAAAACCTTAAAGAAATATGGTTATCAATCTTATACACTTAAACATACATGCAGCTATCCATATCTTCAATTATGTTGAGATTGAATAAACCCACGCAGGCTAATATCACTCTGAACAAAGAATAATACTATTGCTGGTTTCACATTATGACACTCCAGGATCAGCACTGGGTATTTTAGTGTCTCTTTTTCTTCAAAGTATCTGTTCATTTCATCATGTGTCATAAGATCTGTTCTCAGAAACTGTTTACAGATTCTACACATGCATTAGTCTTTATGTATATTTCTATCCTTTCTATATTAGAGGGAGAAACAAAACAAAGCATGGCAAAACAAAACATATTCCTATAAATACATGAAATAAAATAAACATATAAGACCATTGTACAAAGAGTTCTACCATGGTTCCTGTATTGTCACTTGTTATCTCCAATAGAATTGGCTGTATCATCAGACATAGTATAATTGAATATGTCAGTACATAACAGTATTAATAAAGACACAACTTTGTATATAGTATAGAACTTCAAAAACTGGCAGTTATCAAACCAGAATGTGTACCGTAGAGTCTTGTCATCTTCAGTATAGTTGCCTATACTCTCAGACTTGATACTATCAATCATATTAGTTTTGAATAAAATTTTCTCTGCCTCATTTCTGTTATGTCCTTGTTTGCCATCAGTTGTTTGCTTATCTTCTTCATTCTGTTTTGTGCTCTATTCACTGAGGCCTCTCTGCCACTGTTCCTGGAATCCTAGTACTTTTCTCTCTCTCTCTAGAATGCCCTGCAGTTTCTCTGTAGAGTTGGATTGGTGGTTGTGAATTTCCCAAGTTCCTCTTTGTCTTGGAAGCATCTTGTTTCTCCATTAATTTCTAGAGACAGTTTGCGTGGTGTATCAATCTGGGATGGAGGTTATTTTCTTTCAGGGCTTGGAATAGTTTGCTCCAGGCTCTTCTTGACTTGATAGTTTGTGTCAAGAAGTCTGCTGTTATTCTGATGGGCCTTCCTCTATAGGCTATCTGTTTCTTCTCTAACAGCTTTTAATATTTTGTTCTTATATTGAATTTCTGGGATCTTGATTATTATATGCCTAGGTGTAGCTCTGTTTTAGTTGTAGGTGGCTAGAGTTCTGTATGCCTCATATATCAGAATATCATTTCCTTTTCCTATGTTTGGGAAGTTTTCCTTAATTATTTCTGTGAATAGTCTTTGTAGTTCCTTTGTTTGTACCTCTGCTTCTTCATTCACATTCTTTATTCTCAAGTTATAGATCCTTTTGTCATCTTCTAGTCTTTGTATTGTTACTGCTTGTTTCCTTGTTATTTTAAAAAATTTTCCCTTTCATAATCCCACATTGCAAAATTGTCCTCCAGTTTGGATAATCTATCCTTAGTTTCTTTCAAGCTGATTTGCCATCTTTCCATAGAGTTTTTAATTTCCTGGTGATCTCTTTGACTCTGCTTCATGTATTCTATATTTTTTTATATTCTTTATCAAATGGTTCTCTCCTTTGAGTTCCTCCCTTCTTCCATCTGTGTCTGCTTGAGGGGTGCTTACTATCTCTTTAATAAATTTTCTTAAATCTTGCTTTATTTGGCTAAATATTTCACTTTTGAACTCATCTATGAGGTCCCAAATATATCTCTTTATGTTTACTGGCGTTGTGTCTGATATTGCATGTTTGCTGTTCTCATTCTCCTTTGTATTTACCTGTCCTGGCTCAATGTTCTCAGGGTTGGGACCTGGGGAGTTTTTGTCATTGCTTCCTCTTCCCATCTTTTTTGTTTCTTCCAGGAGGCCCCAGTTTCTTTCTTTGTTGGTTACAATTCTTCTGAAGTGTGCTAGCTAGATGACCCTTCCCAATGCAGTGTGCTAGTGAGTTGCAGACAGGGACATCATATGCTGTCCTTCCCCTCTGGATCAGTCAAGTGCTGTGGCCTGCACTGTATTATTTTGCATCATCTCCCCTCTGGGTGGTGGTGGCATGGTGTGGTCAGGGGCGGGGGCATCCAGTGGGCACCCAGTCACTCCCGGGCCCTCGGTGGCAGGTCTTGCTGTTGGCCTGGAGGTGCTGCAGGCAACGGCTGGAGTATGGCAGCATGGGGATCAGTCAAGTTGCTGTGAAGTGCACTGTATTTCTTTGCCCTGCCTTCCCTCCCAGTCAGTCAAGCTGCTGTGGCCTGCACTGTCAGTCAAACTTCTGAGATTTCACTGGGTTAGTGTGGTTAGTGTGCGCCACCACTGTAGGAACTTGATTTCAGATAACCTATTGGGTCTCAACCAGGTAAGGTGATCCAGGCCTAGCTCACTCCACCAATCCCATTTGGGAAGGGAGCAATTGACCGAAGTCACTGCTGCCCCTTGTATTTGCCAGTCCTTCCCGGTCCCAGAATGTCATCCGCCAGAGCCTCCCTATTTATGGAATGGTTCCACTCCCCTCACTCACCACAGGTCAATGTAGACACCCTGCCAAGTCAAGTCTCCCTCTGACTCGCCAGCCCCCGAATTCAATGTCAAAGCAGTGGGACCTCGGACATCTCAGCAAGTCATGGGGGGCCTGGCAAGCCACATCTGGACCTCATCAAGCCTCTGTGAGACCTTGGCAAGGGCCATGTTGGGACCTCATATGGTTGGCAAGTCGCCTTAATTTCTTCTTGGGAGGAGAGAATTCATCTCCCTCTGTTTGAGGCTCCCCACTCTGTATTATGTTGAATTCTAAGTTGACTATCTCAGGGAGCCTCTGTAGCCAGTTGTTATCTATCCACCATCTTGCTCCTCCCCCCAGTAAATGCTTGCTTTAGGACTCTATTATCTCTGAAGACTTTATACTAGGTCTTGAGGGTCATGTAAAGAAAAAAAATTCTTTGCCTTCAAATTACTTGCAGTCTAGCTGGAGAAATATGGCAGTGGCTGTAATCAGTTTACCCTAATCTAGAAGCCTGGGGTGACAATATGCCCTGCTACAAAAGCACATTTCCCAGTAACTCTTGAAGGTGTGGGTGGCCACCGTAGCACAGAAGAAAGTGTTGAGTTGACATTTTAAGGAAGTCCCTTTTCTCTTCCTTTTCTGTCTCTTCTTGCCTAGATCTCATCTGAATGACTAGAATTCCGGCATCAACTTTGAGGGAAGCAACGTTGGCACTGGAAACCACTCATAAAAGACAGTAAAAACAAAAGAAGGCAGAGAGAACACACTTTCCTGGTTATAAGCCTTGGGCACTATTTTCTTTTAAAAGACAAATAAATCTCTAAATCTTTGCTTTGTCTCAGTCTCTTTTTTAGATTTTCTTGTGTACACAAACTTAGTCTTAATACAGGAAATAAACAGAGTTCAAGAATAATATAAAATGTGATTATAGTTTAGTAGAAAAATGGCATTTGGCAGTAGATGACTTAATGAAAAAATAATTTTTAAATCCTGTAAAAACAGTTTATAGACCTTAAGTGTTGAATCTGGGGTCTGAAAATAAGTATAACAATTTCAGTGAGACAAAAGAATCATCTCAAAATACTAAGGGAAATTAACTTTAAAATAAATAGTATTGAAACAGTCAAACCTCTATTTGAAAGAAAATAAATAAAATTAGATGTATTCATCAATTCATGTGTCAAGATAAATTGCTTATGGATTCAAAACTAAAAATGTAAAAAACAAATTCATCTATGCTTTGTTGCATTGTTTTATGAGATGATTTCCTTCATAACTTAGTAAAAAGTAAAGGCTTCATAAATATGAGTCAAAATTCAGGAACTACAAAGGAAAAGGCTGACAGTGACATGCAACTTAAAGATTTTTCATGTAGGAGAAGAAAGAAAGGAAGGAAGGAAGGAAGGAAGGAAGGAAGGAAGGAAGGAAGGAAGGCAGAAAGAAAGAAAGAAAGAAAGAAAGAAAGAAAGAAAGAAAGAAAGAAAGAAAGAAAGAAGAAGAAAGAAAGAAAGAAAGAGAAATCCATGAGCAAAAAATGAAAATACAAATGAACAGCCAGAGGAAAACATTTTCAGTTTTATTATTCCAAAGGCAAACCTGCCTAACATAAAAGGAGCTCCTAGAAATCTATTCCGGAAAGCAGCACAAGGCGAGGGCTCTGTACCTGTGCTGGAGATGCGCTTAGCACGAGGGAGACGGAGATTCATGCCAGCACCACAAAGGAGAAAACACGAAAGAGGGCAAAGAATGCCAGGCCAATCGAAAAATGGACAAAAGTCCTAGCCCAACTTTTCACATGAAGAAAAGGGCAAATGAGCCTTAAGTATATGAAAAGATGCCAGCCGTATGCAAAGTAAAAGACTGTAAATTAAAAACATACTGAGAAACCCTTTCTCATGTAACAAACTGACAAAAATTGAAAGGGAGACAAACCTCTGTCCTGAGAGATTAGGAGAAACATGGCACTTTCACCAGTGCTAGTGGAGAGAAAATACATTGCAGAGAACAGTGACAACTTATAACAAAATGGCACACATTGTAGTTTCATCTTTGAGTCAACAATCCCACTTTTAAGAACATGTTACACCTGTTACTTGATACTGAATTTTATATGTATTTTCAGAGCTTGATCCAGTACCCTCTGTGGTTTGTGTATTCAATGAACCACACACTGCCATGTACATTTCTGTGCATTTATTCTTTACATTACATGTTTTATGTTACACATGCGTGCACTAGCATGGAACTGAATATCAATATAAGAATACTTTCATGTAAAAATGAAAAAAGAAAGCAACAGAGAGAAGTGTGGGGCTTCCCATTTTAAGCCATGGATGGGTTTAGTTTTAAGGGTAGGGGGTGGGTGACAGATTTGGTGCTAAGTTAATTACAAATTGATGACATTCACAGTCACCACCCCAGATGGTTTGTCCGAAAAGGTTTACCTGGGAGAACTGGAATTTATTTGAGAAGGAAAAGGATACTGCAGAAAATTCCTGAACAAGTACTGCGTGGTCATGTTCATGTGGATGCTACTGGGTGCCGTATAAATTTGCCAGGAATCTCACTGGCTTGGCTCCGAGTGCTGGCTTTGTCCACACTCAGTCTGCCCCACAGGGACTTCTGCTAGACTGTTGGAACTAATTATAATGTTACCCTCTACGAAAGCAGTGAATGAAGAGGTTAAGACAGGTTCCTGACTGCAAAATAGAGAAGAGAGAAAATGCCAGGCAGAACATTTCTGTTGAGGGTACAAACTGGTTTCTTACATGTATTTTACCCTTTGAATTAAATTCCAGTGTCCACCCCTATACACCCCCCACACATAAATATCCATCAGTGATCTGGTATGCATAATGGAAACTATGTAACTTTTCCTAGATGGAGTTTAATAAAAAAGAACAATGTATGATAACTCCCAGGATATAATGTTAAGATGAAAAGACAACGTAGTATATAAACACTGTAGAACACATTGTGTGTGGTATGCAATAACATGTTGGTATCCACGAAGAGTTGGATCCAGGATCTCTTACGAATCCAAAATCTGCAAATGCACCAAGTCTCTTACATAAAATAGCATGGTATTTGTATCTGAGCTCTGTTCATTCTCCCACATACTGTCCATCATCTCTAGGTTACTCATAATACGTAGTACAATCTGACTGTATATAAACAGATGTTACAGTGTATTGTTTAGGAAACAATAATTTTCAAACTCTGTAGATGTTTAGTATAGATATATTTGTCCTGAATATACTCCAGCCTCAGGTGGTTGAATCTACCAGTGTGAAACCCACTGAAGTAGAGACTAAGTATGCTATCATTTACATAGATATCATGCACAAACACACACACACACATGCAAGTACATTTATCTCAAACAATAATCATTTCTAGATGTTGGAACCTTTGTACTCTTTTCCTAGTGCTTTAAAGAAAAGCATAGATTGGGGCTGGGGATTTAGCTCAGCGGCATAAGCGCCTGCCTTGCAAGCAGGCAGTTGTGAGTTCGATCCCTGGTACCGATAAAAAGACAAAAGAAAAAAAAAGCATAGATTGTTGTAAGCAGTAATAACCCTACTGTGCTGTGGAAATCTAGAATTCACTCTGCCTTCCTGTGAATGGAGCCCTTACTAAGCTTCTTTACAGTCCTCTCCCATTTCTCCTTCCCAGCCCCTAGTGAACACCATCCTTTCTATTCTATGAGATCAGCGTCTTAATTTCTGTGAATGAGTGTGAATATACGATATTCTTAGCGTCATAACCTCCAGTACTATCCATGTTATTGAAAATGACAGTTATCATTCTTTTTGTGACTGAATCATATTTCATCATGCATAAAAACCACATATACCTTACCTATTCATTCACTTTTAGACACCTCCATTGATCCCAGATCTTTGTTATCATGAATAGTGCTGTAATTAATCAGAGTAGATGGGAATGCAAGTACCTCTTGGTATAATGGCGTCATTGCCTTTACACATGTCCTGAGTCATATGGTAGTTCTGGGTTTATTTTGTTTTGTTTTTTCCTTTTTGAGACAGGGTCTTGGGCTGAACTTCAACTCACTTTGTAGTCCAGGCTGGTCTCAAACCCACAGTAATCCTTCTGCCTCAGCTTCATGAGTGCTGGGATCACAGGCATGCACCACCACATCCGGTTATATTTTTATTTTTTAAGGAGTTTCTATACTCTCTTTCACAAAGGCTACATGAATCTACATTTCTACCAACAATGCATAGAAGTTCAATTTTTCTGCATTCTTGCCAGCATGTGTTATTTTTGAATTTTGGATAATGCTCATTTTAACTGGCATGAGAGGGTATCTATCTCATTGTGATTTGCATTTTCATTTCCCTGTTGATGATTTGTGACACTATTTGTGTATTTCTTGTTCGTCATTTGTATGTCTTTTGAGACTGTCTATTTTGATCTTTAGACCATTTTTTTTTTTGGCACCATGAATTGAACTCACAGACTTGCACTGGCTGGGTAGGCTCTTTGCCACTGAGCTCTATCTCCAACCCACTCTAGATCATTTTTAACTTGGGTTATTAGTTCCTTGTATACTCTGGGTATTAATCTCTTGTCAGATTATGAAAATGCTTTCTCTCATTCTCTAGATCGTGACTTAACTCTGTTGATTGCTTCCTTGCACAGAAGTTTCTGTAATTCTACAGAAAGTTTGTTGTAATTCTATTATAAATCTTGTCTTTTAATTCAGGTTCCTGTTTTGGGGGCCCTACCCCCAAAATTCTTTGTCTACACTAATATTTTGAAGTATTTCCACTACATGTTCTGTAGCAGTTTCATATATCCAAGTCTTACATTAGGTATTTCATACATTTTGAGTTGATTGTTGTGTACAAGAAGATGCTGAGATATACTTTCATTCTTCTGCATATGTGCCGGAATTGTTCATTGAGAAGATGTCTTTTCTCTCATGTATGTTCTTTGCACTTTTGTCAAAAATTCGAAGGCTGTATACACGAGGATTAATTTCTGAGTTCTCTGCTCTGTTCCATTGGTCTCTGTGTTGGTTTTTATGCCAGTATCATACTGTTTAACTTAGTATAGCTTTGCATTATATTTTGAAGTCAGGTATTGTTTTTTGGATTTTGTTTTGTTTTGATTTTTTTTACTCAAGATCACTCTAACTATTCTGGTCTTTTGTGACTACATGTAAATTTTATGATTACTTCTTCTATCTCCGTAGAGAATGTCATTGATATTTTGATGGGGATTGCCTGATGATCACTTTGGATAGTATGGTCATTTTTACAATATTAATGTTTCCAATCCATGAACAAAGGCTATGTTTCAACTTTGTGTGTGTCCTCTATAACTTATTTCATCAATGTTTTATAAGTGTCATTGTAAAGTTTTTTCTCTCTCTTGGTTAAATTTATTCTTTATTTATGGCTTGTAATTAGGATTGTTTTCTTGATTTCTTTTTTATCAAGTTCACAGTTGGAATAGGAAAATGTTACACTTCTGTATGTTGATTTTCTAGTCTGAAACTTTTCTGAGAAGGTAAATGTTTTAAATGGTATGTACTTGGGAATATGAAAAGAGAATACCATTTTCCTAAATATACTTGGATTTACAAGTATATTTCACAAACATGCTTTGCTTATAAGTCTATAAAAATGTAAATGTTTTATATATTCAAAATTAAATTCTAAAATAATTCTTCAAACAAAAATAACAAATTAACCAAATTAGCAACATTGTTACATATACATATTACTTTAAGTAATTTTTTATCTCAAAAATTGTACAAACTTAGTAGGATATATTGCAAGAATCCAAGAGAACTACAAGAAAATCTCAAACTTCATTTGTCGATTTTATTATAAGTGGTAAGCCTGATGTTATTAGTTTGAAATACTTTCATGTGTATTGTAATGTAAGTAATTATGCTCATGTTGTTTAAAAACATTGTTTTACTATAACGTCAAAGAAGCTAAATGAGTTATTGTAAATTGAACTGAAAGCATTTATGGAAGCTTATGACTTAAGCTTTTTGTTTGAAAGTTCAAATTTACAGGAAAAAGGAAAATCACATTACCACATTACCATTTTCCCAACTTAATCTTTTATTAAAAAATTGTTCCTTTTGCTTGTCATCTACTCTATCTACCCCCTACACACATGTGAGTTTTTCCCAAAATAATTAAGGATAAGTTGCATAAACCATGTTTGAATGTATCTCTAAAAATAAATTATCTTCTTTTGCATAGTTACCAAACTTAACATTGAATCAGTACTTCAGTCTAATCCACTATCTATACTGTAATTAACCATCTCAATAATGTTCTTCTAGGAAAATAGTATCCAGTCTAAGACTGGAAATACCATTTAGTTGTTAGGTCTCTGGTCCCCTTTAGTTTGGAACATTTTCTTAGTCGTGTGTGTGTGTGTGTGTGTGTGTGTGTGTGTGTGTGTGTGAGAGAGATACACCACTGACTTTTTCTCTAGGAATTTTTAAATAGACTATTCTCCATCTTGAATTTTCTGGTGCTTCTGTGATTAGATTAAGGATTTGCATTCTGGAGGAATTACTATGTATGGGATACTGTGTCCTTTTCAGGACATCACACTGCTGACGTTGGTCTTATTGCTGTTCATCTGTGTCTGATTTGTCTACTGTGTCATTAAAATCATCTCATGATTTCAAAAAAATACAAACAGATAGTCTATCTCTATCCACAGAAAGAATCTATTCCATTTACTCTAGGGAAAATAACAACCACTCCTACTGCCCAAGTTTAGATCTCTAAATTCCATTCCTCAGCAAAGGTATCACAGATTCTTGAAACCATAGCTTCCCTCTAGTTTAGAGTAAGAAATTTAAAAAGTGAGCTCTGGGCATCTCATTGTGCCACAAAATAAGGTAATTCTCAAAATTTGAGTCATATTTAAAGGACTCTGGAGTCAGCTTGAAAGGATTTCTTTGGCCAAAGATGGGATCTTGTATCAAAAAATATATAAAATTGATTGTTAGGCATGGACTCTGTAATACAATCTTTGAGTCCATAACAATACCTCTTACCCTATTGAGGGAACAAGGAATTTTTTTTCACTCCAAAGTGCTCCTGTATTCCCTGTCAAAACAGAGGGGCAAATTTTGCTCCCTCTGATGGAACTCAAGAGTCTTCAAGATCCAGCATAGATGCCACTTCCTCTGAGGAGCCTTCCTATAAAGTCTGTGTAGTTCTTCAATCCTCTTTATTCCGGTAGACCTCATTGTAAGGGCATTTTTAAATGTGCCTATCATAACTGTCCTAGAATTATTTGTCTAATTGTACTGTTCTCTCCAGACTACAAGTTTATAAATATTTGATCTCTTTGGATTTTACTTTGGATTTTACTGCCTAGCCCTTATCACATATTTAAGGACAGTTTTATATATTGAACACGTTATTATCTATTGGGAATGAGTAGATTAATTTCAGTAGTTATCTCTGCTTTTTGATCACACAGTGCAAATCTGTGGATACGTTAAGAAATGGTTGAGTGCAGTTAAACAGCTGGCAACTTTAGTTGATGTGGATTTTTAAATGAATTTTTCATGAAAAAAATCAAACAAAGCTTCATGAGAATATGATAATAACCATAGTTAATACACTGCGTATCATTATCTTTAAAGTAGTTTTAAAGTATCTTTAAAGTAGTACAAATCATCGACAAAAAAGATTCTTACAAAGAAACAAACTATTATGAGCACAAAACGTTCTTTTCACTGGAATAAGAGAAACTTGTAGTACAAATGTTACCCTAATAGCTGTTATAGTGGCTTTTCTTGCTTCTTTTCTATCTACCAGCCAGAGCTTCGGCATGTATTAAAACCAGTCCCTACAAGTTCTTTCTGTTTCTTGTTCTTAATAAGTTCCTTTAGTATTTTTTTCTGTGACCATCACATAACATATTGATAACAGGTAAGGCATCAACAAAATCAATGATTAATTTTTAGCAATCCTTTGAGTATCTGTAGTTTGACTTAGCTGTAGCATTTTAAAGTAGTAGTTTGAAAAAAATTTTAAGTGAATTGGGTTCAGCATTTGTAAGACATCACTGCAGCCAAACCACTCGACGGTGTAGACACCAGTGATCTGTGTTTATCAACCTTCTATCACGCAGTCTCTCGCTGAGTGTAATCTTTTATGCTCCTGTGCACAAAACCAGTCTTGGGTCTCCCGGACTGTTAAGGATTAACAATTTAGGTAGTAGAAATCTCGTAACCATCTGTCAAAACCAGGCACATGCGCACTCCATCGCTCACAGAGGATGGATTCTTATTTAAACCATCAGAGTACGAAAGCAGACAGGTGCGGTTTAGGCGCCATCTGTGCTTCCGCGGGGCAGAACCAAAAGCCTGCAAAAGGTGAGGACCGCAGTCTAGCAGCTGCCCAGAGGCGCTGCGCCGGAAGAGGCTGGGAGCTGGCCGTGGTCCTGACCCGTCCCCGGGGCACCGTCCCACGGGTCTGAGGGGTCCTGAGTGCTGGCCTTCGGTAGGTGTACAGTCAGGCCGTGTACGGGGGAGTCACCTGGTAAGTGAAAGGCGGCCTCGGACTCCTTCCCATCTCCTGAAACTGCTACCGCTCAGCAGCAACCATAATAACAGCAAGGAGTTCGTATTCATTTACTGAGTGTCCAGAGACGTGGAACTCACTCGCAGGAATTCATTCTTGGAATTCAAAGAAACACTGCAGCTCAGAAGGCAGAAGACCTTGCCCAAAGGAACACAGCAATTAAGTAGCTGATCTATCCTAATCATGCCTTAGAAGGAAAGGAAGAAAGGAAGGTAGGAAAGAAGGAAAGCAGGCAGGCAGGCTGGGAATTTAACTCAGTGACACAGCTTGCACTGCCTAGCAAGCGCAAGGTCTTGAGTTCAATTCCCGGTACCAAAAGAAGAGAAGGGGGCAGAGAAGAGTCAGGAACTGTGCCCGCTCCACGCGTGCCCTGTCACCCCCGCGGCTCCTTCCCGTTCGTCTGCCTCATCCTTTCATGCCTGCCTTTCTAGGTCTCCCTCCGGGTCTGCATCAGGCAGAGGAGATCCTCCGCACAGCATACCCCTGCCAAGGTCAAGCTGGAGGAGCCGCAGGGGGCTGGGATTTAAGGCAAGATTATCCACACGTCTTGCCCCTAAGGCACTCAGAAGTGCAAACTGCCTGGGTGATTCTCCGCGGGTCTCCGAGTGCCGGACTCGCTGTGGGACCTTAGACAAGCGGTCCCCTCTCTTAATGTACTTCTCTCGGTGGTTTGTTCCACACTGCGTGAGGCTTTTCCCCGGAACGCACTTTTCCTCTCTGGCCCGATGCGAACACACAGCCTTCCCCACCCCACACCACGTTCTGTCCACCGAGATGGGCACGCTCGCTTTTTCTCCCTGCAGGTTCACAGCCGCCCCTACGCCCTCTTGAAGGACTCAGGTCCCGAGTACTGGGAAGCATCCTTCCTTTGCCAGCGCCGCCCCCACCCCGTTCCTGGAGGGACCGTCTTTCCCGGCCACCCGGCGCCCTGGGCCCTGGAGAGAGCTCCCTGCGCACCAGGCTCGGGGCGCTTCTCTTTGCAGAAGCCGCGGGCGCCGACCCTTCGGCATGTGCGAGATGCGGCTGGGGCGTGAGCGCGCAGGCCGGGCGCAGCTGCTCGGGTGACAGGTGAGCCGGCCGGGGAGGGGAGAAGGGAGCGGCGGAAGGGGAGGCGTGGAGAGAGCATGGGTCACTGTCCCTCTCTGCCGCGGGTCCGTTTCCCTCCCACCGCGCCTTGTCGGGGCTGCTCCCCCACCCCCCTGCGCCTCTCCAGCGCCCTCCCAGCTGCCGCGCCCTCTTCCCCGGCGCCCTCCAGCTCCCGGCAGCCGCCTCCAGGGATCTGCTCGGTCCTTCGGCGGAGCCGGTGCAGCGCAGCCGGCAGCATGTGGAACGCGACGCCCAGCGAGGAGCCCGGGTCCAACCTCACGCTGGCCGACCCGGGCTGGGACGGCCCCGCAGGCAACGACTCCCTGGCCGAGGAGCTGCTGCTGCTGCCGCTGTTCCCCGCTCCGCTGCTGGCGGGCGTCACGGCCACCTGCGTGGCCCTCTTCGCGCTGGGCGTCGCGGGCAACCTGCTCACCATGCTGGTGGTGTCGCGCTTCCGCGAGCTGCGCACGACCACCAACCTCTACCTGGCGAGCATGGCCTTCTCCGACCTGCTCATCTTCCTCTGCATGCCCCTGGACCTCGTCCGCCTCTGGCAGCACCGTCCCTGGAACTTGGGCGACCTGCTCTGCAAACTCTTCCAGTTCGTCAGCGAGAGCTGCACCTACGCCACGGTGCTCACCATCACCGCGCTGAGCGTGGAGCGCTACTTCGCCGTCTGCTTCCCGCTGCGCGCCAAGGTGGTGGTCACCAGGGGCCGGGTGAAGCTGGTCATCCTGGTCATCTGGGCCGTGGCCTTCTGCAGCGCCGGGCCCATCTTCGTGCTCGTCGGGGTGGAGCACGAGAACGGCACCGACCCCCGGGACACCAGCGAGTGCCGCCCCACGGAGTTCGCGGTGCGCTCGGGGCTGCTCACCGTCATGGTGTGGGTGTCCAGCGTCTTCTTCTTCCTGCCCGTCTTCTGCCTCACCGTCCTCTACAGCCTCATCGGCAGGAAGCTGTGGCGGAGGAGGCGCGGCGAGGCGGCGGTGGGCGCCTCGCTGCGGGACCAGAACCACAAGCAAACCGTGAAAATGCTGGGTGAGTGTCGGCGGCGCCGGGCGTGCTGACCGCGCCGGCCCCGAGCCGGCCGGCTCTCCTGGGGACGCTCCCCTCGGCTTCCCAGCTCTGGGTCTCTCAGCCCTCCCTCTCTCCATGCGGTGTTCATTCTTTCACTCGGTATCTTTCACCTTTCTGTGTTTCTTTCTCTGTCTTCTTTCTCTTCATAATGGTTTTATTTGCCCAAAGTGAATTTTATGTGAGCCCAGAAACTTGCTTCAAAACTAAGATGTTTGATGAAAGCCTTGTTGAATGTCAAAAATGAGGTGTTAAAACTGAGGTGAAGCTTCCTGCCTCAAACAGAGTTCCTGGATAGACAGTTACACGAAGCAAAGCAGGCATTACACGGCTAAAGTATTCGGCGGTGATCATCACTAAAAACATGGTCTTGCTAGGGAGTAGTAAAATAGTATGATTTGTTTTCTGCCCTGACATTTTCCAGATAATTAGACCAACTCCATTCATTCGGTTGCTGTTTATATGGCTTTCAAAAATTGTCAGAGACAAATCAGTGATGGGTCTCTTTTTATTTATTTTCGTGATTATCTGTCTCTCCAGGTAGCATAGGCTAGCAGAAGACAGCTAGCACAGGCGAGACCCCAGCAGGAGAAAAGTAGACCAGGAGGCCGGAGGACTTAACTCTGGCCCTCAGTCAGCCTCCCAGGAGCACTTGTGTGCAGGGCACAAGTGAAGTGTGCCCAATGTTTATTGCATGAAATAACCCTCTTTAAGGATATGTGTTTGGCACAGACGAAGTAATACAAATGAGTTTTTATGCAGGTGAAATACTAACTCTACTCACTTTTTGAAAGCTAGAGTCTGCATATTTTATTATTTGAACACTATGATCTGCATTTTATATTTATTGACACAGTTAAAGTTTCTTAGAAGTTATTCTAGGATGGTTCCATATCTACAATGTTATGATTATGATTCTTAGATCCTGCATATTAAAATTATAGAGTTTATTCAAGTAATGTCAGATCTCATTTTCTAGATCACTGATTCTCCCAGTATGACTCATAAATTGTAAACCTATTTGTATCCTCCAGGGGACTCTAAACTCTTACATATGAGTTCACACTGCTGCCATGACAGTTAAATTGTTACTATGAAACTCAGCTTTGAGGATAAGTTTACCAATTTACTCTAATTTGTAAGCCATTAAATTTCTCATCAATGTTAATTTTTTCTTTGATAATTTAAAGGAAATTACTAATGTGGTAGCACGGTTAAAAGAATTTTTGGTTATCTTTCCTCTGCTTTCTGAATTTCAAAACTTGAATCTGAAAATGTAGGAATCTTTTAAAAATATATGGGCAAAATAAAGCCTTGGATGGGTGGTAATTAATATTGGTTGGTTGAATGACATATCATATCTTACTTACAGCTACTGTGGTATAGAAACAACCATCTCAGTTGTTCTTAATCCTAACTGCATTTCCAGACATCTGTAAAACTTAAACACAAAATGGTGTAATGGCACATTCCCGTAGACCCAGCTATCAGGACGCTGGGGAGGTAGCATCATTAAAGCCCAAAAGTTCAAGGCCAGCCTGGGCAACATTGCAAGACCAAATCACATCATATGAAAGGGAGGAGGGAAGGAAGGAAGGGAGGAGAGACAGAGAAAGCAAATGACTTCATCTCCTTTTGGGAAATTTTAATTTACTGAGTCTATATTTATAAATCTGCATTTATGGGGCTGGAGATTTAACTCAGCGGCATAAGCGTCTGCCTTGTAAGCAGGCAGTCGTGAGTTCGATCTCTGGTACCGATAAAAAAGAAAAAGACCAAAAAAAATCTGCGTTTATAAAAAATAAAGTGCCCTAGGCAAGTCTAGTTCACAAGTACGGTTGAGTTCAACTTTAATGCATACACGTTTGTGTTAGGTCTAACACACGTAAATGGCGGATTATTGTGAACAAACTGGCTATCAGTTGAGTCAATATGTCACCTCAATCACAAAACAAGTAAACAACTCCTTAAATAGAAATGCCCGCAAGTAAAACAACAGAAAGAATTGTCTGTTTCTTTGGGAGTCTCAAGCTCTGTTAAAATGAAGGGATGGGCAAGAAGAGTAGAGCCTTCTATGGTTCTGTGACAAGAACATAGTCATAGACAAGGACATAGTGTATCTCAGTGGTCAAGGCATATGTAGTGAAAACAAAGCCAAGTCTTAATAACTACAATGCTTTTATTGCAATGTTTCTTGCACTGACGATCTCTTTCCCATTGTCCTTTTAGCGATAGTGGTGTTCGCTTTCATCCTCTGCTGGCTACCCTTCCACGTAGGAAGATACTTATTTTCCAAATCTTTTGAGCCCGGCTCCCTGGAAATCGCTCAGATCAGCCAGTACTGCAATCTCGTGTCATTTGTCCTCTTCTACCTCAGTGCTGCCATCAACCCCATTCTGTACAACATCATGTCCAAGAAGTACCGGGTGGCGGTCTTCAAACTTCTGGGAGTCGCGTCCTTCTCCCAGAGAAAGCTCTCCACTCTGAAAGATGAAAGCTCTCGGGGCTGGACAAAGTCTAGCATCAATACATGACCAGATGTGTTACTGAGCTCTTCATCACTTACTATTCTACATGGAAGCCATAGGACAGCAGGACTTGGGAAGCAGCTGAAGGTCAATATTGGAATTAGGGACACATTGACTAGAAGCAACTGGAGGACAGGAAAGACAGAACCTGTAGGGCATGAGAAGTTTGATTCGACTGCATCCCGTCATTGCCCTCACACACTCTTCCTGCATTCCCACTGCCTGTGATTTCACCTTCTGCTGCTGGTGCTGGGGAAGACTCTGAAAACGGAAAACGCAGGAGCTGCTCAAGAGAGGACGAATAAGGCCCTGCTGGGTGGGGAAATACTAAATCTGATTTGCTATTCCACACTGATCAAAATTATCTAACTAAAAGAGTAATATTAAAATAAAATTCAAAACACGACTTTTAAAAACTAAAAATTTTTACAAAGCTCTAGAGTAGTACGGGCTAAGACAGACAAGATACAATGCACATAAGTGATCGGTATAAATCGATTAACAAAAACGTAACATTTTCCTTCACAGGAAGTTTTTGAACACTCAAGCTGGCCATTAAGTTTCATCAGTAATACTTAATGTATTTAGAGTTCACAAAATGTACAGGCAAAAGAGTAGGCTCAACAACTTCTTAAGAGTAGACTCAACAACTCGTTTAAGTTAAAAATTCTCTAATAGTTAAAATGGATTTTTGAATTAAAATCAGTTCAATTAAAAATTAATTTCCTCAATTGTATTAATCACATTTCAAGTATTCGACAGCCAGATGTGGCTAACGGTGAGTGAACAGAGCAGCCCTAGAGGATATACGTAATTATTAATAATCTTATGTGCTGTGTTTGGAAATAAATACCCTATGTCTGAATTTGTTTTTTAGTGAATTAGCATAGCAAAATTTTAGAATAATGAGCTCTAAGAATCACATTCAAATGAGCTATTGGTCATGCTTTGAATGTAACAATAGAACATACAAGATTCATTTAAAGATATCTAGTTACATATTAAGCATTCAGGAAATGATATTTTGTAAAAATCATAGACAATCTCACACCATCTTACTTGGCTTAACAAAAGCACGTAAGCCAACTATAAGGCTTTGGTTTTTGAATAAAAGAATAATTATGACTTAAGTTTACAGGACAGTTAATGAAAATAGAAATATTTTAAATGGTTAAGGCAGACCCATGTGAAAAACTCAGAATCATATAAATGCTACTGCTTATTGTCATTCAAAATGCTTTAAAATCTTGTAGTCATTTATTTTAGAATGTCTATGCTGTGTCTTGTCTGCAAACCAGTGTTTCTGTTCACATTCTACTGCTTACCTGATAGGTATGTGTACTTGTGTACTCAGTCCCCCTTAGTACTACATGTGATGAGTAGATACCTTCAACTGAATACTGTATGTTCGTTTAGGAAGAGAAAACTTTCATTTACATTGACATTTCTCCTTCTGTAGCCAGTTCTTTGCATTTAAATGTATTGTTCTAAAGTTGATTTCTTGCCTGGTGTGGTGGCACTCTCCTGTGATCGCAGCACTTGGGAGGCTCAGGTAGGAGGATCCTTGCAGGTTCGAGACCAGCCTGCACTACAAAGTGAGCCCAAGTCTTGTGAGACCTTGTCTCAAAAAGACAAAATAATAATAATAATAATCAAGATGATTTCTTTATAATCCTGTGCAGTACTGTACTAAGTCATATAAGCAAACTCTACATAAATTCATTGGTTTAACTATGGAATTAATTAGGCCACTTAGGGAAATTACTGTCATGATTATTTTTCATCCACCAAAAGGAAAGATAATCATGTTAAAATAATTAACTTATATAATTTATTTCAGAAACATCAAAACACAATCAGAATTATTGCTCTAGAGAAATACTTCCAGAATCCACTTGGATGCTAAAATTGCATCATCTATTCGATCTAAATGCAGAACTTTAACAAGCCGATTACTCAGTTAATTCTTAGGAGTATATCAATATTTTTAAAAAGTACATTGGTACATTTAATCCCACAAGAGCAAGCCCAGCTTTTAGTTAGCTGCTTAGCTTCCTCGCTGGCCAGCCCTCCCTGCTTTGTGGGTGCGTTACGTGCCTGCCGTCTTGGCCTCACTGTGAAAGAATAGTTTATTTGGCAAGGACCACCACTGTCCTTTACTGGTCAGTCTGGAAACTCAAAGAATATGTTTAGGGAAAGGGGTCTTGACGTTTGTCCTCTCACACTATTGTTTTTACATACATTGTTTGTAACTTCTTTATATTATTACTCTCCACGTATTTTTCAAGACTCAGGGAAAAAGGGAAATTACTCTGAAAGAGATTGTTTCTAAAAGTCTATCATTTCACAAATATTTAATGTATGTATGCTATTTAATAAACCAAGGCTTTTCACAAGTATTTGAATGTTATGTTGTGGTCGTCAGCTGTCTTTAAATTATGTGTCTTTAAAAACATAAAATGTCTTTAAATTATAAGGTAAACATCTCCGGTTGGCATGGTATCCGGCAGTCCCCTGGTGTTTCTAAGGGCTCTTCATCCCGCTGTGCCATGTATGGCTCAAAATGAACTTGAGCTGGGCTGTTCCTATGTAAAATTTGTAGGGAAAGTTAAAACCATTCTTCATTAATGCAGGGAAAGAATGAAATAGATTTTCTTTCTAAAAAAGTCTCTCTGCATCTCCATTTTGCTGGCTGTATACCCTTTCTGGTCACCATATCCTACAATGTCTCTAGTAAGGCTTGGGCTGCTTTTTCTACAGGAAGTAGCTGTTATCTGAGCAAGAGTTTTGTAGTAATTAAAGAAAATATTTATTTTATCAGTTTATTTAAAATGAGAGGCTTTGTAGTAATAAAAATTCTTACACCATATCTTAAATACCATTTTATAGTCAACTTTTTATTGCAATAAAAGTTGTTGTGATGGGATTTGGCTTAAAATTCTATTTTTTTCATGCAAATGCTTTTATCAAAACCCTGAAATCATTACAATTTGCAATTCTTAGTTCAACATTAACAGGTTTAGCTATTTATTCATTTTCATTTATCCACATACTTGAATTTCATATTTAAAAAAACTGTGAGGGTTTTTTTTTGTAAGACTGGTGCCTGAAAACACTCTTTTGAGCAACAGTGTATACATCTTTAAAATGTGACATACATGTTTACATACATATGTACATATTTACAAACATAAAAATCACAGTGTCTAAGTGAATAATAGAATAGAGCTTTCTGTTTTCAGAAACACTATCTCTTGTAAATAATATAACTGAAAGATGTCATTAAAAGATACGTGAGTAGGGCTGGGGATTTAGCTCAGCAGGTGTAAGCGCCTGCCGTTGTGATTTAGATCCCTGGTATGAAAAAAAAAAAAAAAGATACACCGTGTCTAACATGGTTCTTTACCTAAGGAGTCTCCTATTATTTCTTTGCAATTTAAATTGCAACATTAGTACGAAGGGCTTTACTTAAGTAATTAGTGACCAATGTTAATTCAGTAAGTTGATAACATAAATTTTTTTAATCAGAAATAAACTGCTGGTCAATTCAATAGGAAGCAATCTGCTGGTGACCTAGGCTCCCTTAAGCTAGTGTGACTTATTTATTCACATTAAATGAACTCAGCCTTGTCAGTTCCTACCAGATATCTAAGTTTAAAGCAGGTGAAGAGAAAGATTTGGATGAGGTTTGTTTTCTGTTCTTTTTGAAGTCAAACTCTTGCAGGATGGTAGAAGCCAGCTATTTTAGTAGAATTATCACATTTAAGGGGGAAAAGCTACTATGTTTATCCATCCCTCCCCCAATTATTTGGCTACTCACTGGAATCCCAACTATTATTTATGCTATAGCATTGTATATCTCTTTGTTTAAGCATTGCCAAATACCCTTAAAACTGGCCAGACACTAACATCCTCCGAAGGCATGCATCACTTAAATGCTCAGAAAGTTCTGCCGAAATGTTTATAAATGTTCTTTCCAGAAAACTTCCTCTTTGCCGAGCCACAGAGAAAGTGTTGGAGAACAATTCGAGTAACTTCCTGAGGTTTCAATGACACCAGTGCTTACACTTCCCACCATAGCCCTTTAGTTTAGTGTAGTAGAGAGCAAGGGTTCCTGTGAGTGTACCCAAACATTGTGTGGTTTCATTAACCTGTATTCTGTACAGAGCTTAATACTGCACTTGGTTGATTTATGTTGCCATAATGTTTTGGAAATGTTACTGATATTTTGACTTTTGATTCTTTCTTTATAAGATTTTATAAATGTTTTTAAAAAGCTTCCTGTAGTTCTCATGTACCTGAAATTTGGCATTGTTTTCCCTTCTTTTGTGTGTCCATAATCAAGAAGTTACTTAGTAAATATTTTTTTAAAAGCTTACTTCTGACTTTTTTTCCCCTTATAGTTTATAAACATTGGCTTCTGGGATATTTTAGCTCCTTTGGGGTTGGAAATTTAGCTCTATTTTGTTTTCTAAATTTCTGAAATATGCATTTTGCAATTATAAGGAGGTCTTTGCATTAGGGGATTTTATTTCTTCATGTGCTCCATATTTAATAAAGAGTGAAGCAACTCCTACAATAAACAAAAGCAAGGAATCCTGCAATGGGTTACCATCCCAGATTCACACATTTCCAGACTGTCCAGACTTCCTGCCCGCGCCAATGGTGCCTCTCCTGGTGCTTGGTCCCTTCAAGTCTGAGGAGCATTCCCGCGCCCCTGGCACTCAGTAGCTACTCATGATGATGAGTGGAGATGAAAAAGGTTAAAACTAGGCTATGAGTCTCACCTGGACATTTGCTTCTAAATACAGAGATGAAAGGGGACAGCAAACTTTAAAGCTAAAATTAGAGAAACAATAAAGGTGTGAATTTTTATTTGCTAAGGAGTGGACTTTAGAGTATCCTACTATCCAGCTAATGTCCAGCATGAGTTTTCAGGTCCAACCCTTGACAGATCCAGGGCTCAATCCTAACTTATAATTGTCTCCTGATTTCATGACTAGCATCTTTCAAGGAGCCATCAAGTTAATTATTGATCAATACATGTATCCTGAAGAATAGGTGGACAGTACATATGAAATGCTTACAAACTTTTGCATGTTTCCTGACTTGATAAATTTATGTGGAAATATGGTTATTGGAAAGCACAAAAATTTCTGTGCGGATAGAACAATAGTGTTCACTGCATCTTGTTTATAATTGTGAGAACCCCAAAATCCAAATGTGTGAGAATAAATAATTCACTAAATAAAGTACAGTAATCATAAAAGTTAATAATTACTAAATGTGTTAGTATGTACCCGTCATTTAACATTGTGGGAGGCTGAGGCAGGAAAATTACAAATTTGAGCCCAGCCTGAGCAATTTAGTGAGGTCTTGTCTCCAAATAAAAAATACACACACACAATTTAACATTCATGTAACACTGTGCTAAACTATCAGTTCATTCACTCACATCATCTTCCAGACTTGCCCAGCAGTGGGGCTCTGCTGTTATCCTTACGAGAGAGAAGGTTTAGAGGTGATCCCTGAGGCAAGACGTTTTACCACTCTACTGAGAAACGCTACATCTAGAATTCAACCTCAGAGGAGGAATTCTAGCGCCTTATTTTCCCATGTCTGCAACATTATTTGGACATTAACATGACATTGTAGGATAATTTTAATAACATGAGCAAAACTTTACCAAATTGTAGTAAATGAAAAAGTGGATTATTTTATTTTGTAAAGAAAAGAAAGTTCCCAGAGGAAAATAATCCTGAAAAGATACAGCATATGAAAGTACTAACCGTGTAGAATGTATTCTTCTATTTTTTAATGGCTCTCAGTATTTCTTAAAGAATGTATGTTATCCTCGCAATCCTGGAAAATGGCAAAATGAGTTACTACACTGCAGACAGGCTTCCCTCCTGCCCTGCTTTGGGGCCCCCGATTCACTGTCATCTTTGACTGCTTCTGAACCTTGGGTTTGCCTGGTTTCTGCGAAAATCACAGTCCTCAGGGCCACATACCCCATAGCCCTCACTCTGAACCCTGGCCTCTGCTGCTCTTCAGTGAGATGCCTGCCTTCTGGTTCTGCTCCTCTAAGCGGGCAGCTTCAGCGAGCAGCCTCCCCTGCTCCATGCAAATCAGCAGACAGTTAATGAATGCTCACCGAATACCCACAGTTATCACTTGGTCATCTGGCAAAGTATGAAGCAAGCCCCTCCGAGTTCTGCCAGGTGCTGTGCTGCCTAGAGTACTTCTCCAGATGTCTCTGTCTGCCCCTGACCTTGGGCAGACAGATTCTCCTGGCAACTTCTTGGACTGTTTGTGGAATTTTAGAGAAGTTAGTCAAAGTCACTAAAAATGTAGCAAAGCTTGATATCTGCCCTCAGTTGAGGTACTGACAAAGCACTGTCAGGTTTTCCAAAATACACCAGGTATAGTTTGCAGTGACCCTTTGGACCCTCTCCCAGGGTCCAATTAATAGACTGAAAAATTTCAGGCTCAGACAACCAGAAGGAAAGGAAAATGGAGCTTGGGGCATCTTCTGGGTTCCTGTCACCATATCTCTATTCATGGCCAGGAATTCATGATAGAGACTGATAAACTGCTTCAGCACTTGTATTGATCAACTCCCTTCTTTCAGGGTTTACTCTTCAGTAACAAAACACACGAAGTGCAGTTATGTTTAAATTTCAAGCCAAACAGTTGGAGGATTTATGTCTGGTTTTACGGTTTTACTGGCCATGTGATCCTGGGCGATCACTTAGCATCCACTCGCCTGAGTCTTAGCTTATGTAGTTAGACACGGGGAATAACATATTTACTTGCTTTTTGCCTTTGACAGGATCAGATGGCATAAAATATGCAGGGAACAGCATCTGTCTCATAGAAGAGACCAATACATGTGTTTATTACCACAATTCCTAGGTTGAAAATTCTTTATGAAATACATAATAAATTAATGTGCACTTGGATTTATTTTGTTTGAAGGGAACAAGAAACTCTCTACACTCTGAGTGCTTTTACATAGTGTGTAAGTTTCCAGTGTAAGTTTCTTTCAAGTAGAGTAAAAGCCAAAGTAATGTGGGAAGAAATATGCATACAGGACCCTTCTGCAGTTTTAACAAACTCCTCCCAACAAGTTAAATAGTAGTTTTTAACCCCTTCTAATGGAAGCTTTTTAATGATTTGCCTTTGTTAGGTCTGCCAAAGGTTCTGTATAGTTTTCAAAGAAATTGTGGCTTTCTCTTTCTGTAGTCACAGTTCATCACTTTATGTGATTTCTAATTAAGTAATTTCAATAGCAAATGCCATTTGGCCTAGACAGACTTGGGAACAGAGGAGGAGTTCAGTTGGCAGAGGACAAAGGCCGGCTCTGCTAGAGCCTGGCTCCGCGGAGAGCACATAGCGCATTTGCAGTGGCCCGATGATCACTCGCAGCCTCTGGAGAGCAAGCGGAGAGTGCTAGACACAGCAGTCTACTGAACTGCACTTGTGCACTGCATAAAAGCACTCAGAGCATAGAGAACTTTTTGTTCCCTTCAAACAGAGTAAATCTGAATGTGCATTAATTTATCACGTATTTCATAAAGCATTAGAAGAGAGGAATTTGAAGTTTCCCAACATGCAAACAATTCTGTTTAAGGAGAAGCAAGTGCTCACCACACTGATTTGATCAGCCCACATTGCATACACGCATCAGGCTCCATCAACTGGACTTAGTAAATATGGACAAGTTTTATGTGTCAATTTATTAAATTGCCAAAGACAAAAAAATTGAAGTAAAACCCAAGTAGATAACTCTTTGGAGACTCTAGCACCTCAGGAGGCCTTGGGAGTTTTATCTTGGGGTTATCTCCTATGAGGTGGCTGTGGCATCCATGCTGAGCTGAGACAGGTTCTTAGTAGAGTGACAGTGTGTCCCCTCTACCTGTGACAGTGTGTCACTGCGCTGTGACTACTGCTGGCCCTTGAGTTTTCTTTTAAAGACATGCCCTTAAGAAGAATTGCCTTCAGGTGAACTGTGGTGAGGTTGTTATATTTTAACTTGATAATTTCCAGCTTCTGTAATGGCTTTATCTAATAGAATGTGAGACTCATGTTCAACCAAGAGTTCTTTCCTAGCACGGGTTAAAGCTGAAAAACAACCAGCAGTAAACTATCTCTTTGTTTCCTGGAGCAATTTATCCAACTCCTCCCTTTTAAAGAAAGCTTGGAAAACACTAGTTGAAAAAGTGGCTCTGACACATATTGATGGGAAACATCAACTCCTTTTGTCTCAGGTGGGGGTGAAAATAAATACGTGATGCCTCTGGATGGTCCCTTCCAGGTGTGCTCTCCATGCAGCCTTCATATTTTTGAAGTCTCCAGACTACCTGTCAGCAGAGTGAATGGAAAACAGAAATTACAGCCTGGGTACCTATGCAACAAATGCAGAAAATAGAGATGCCACGGGCCTCTTTGTGAGGATAAATCTGAGGACTCAAGTGCTACCAACAAGCTCTTATTTTTGCCGTAAATCTTAACAAGTTAGTAAGTATTTTAAGAAAGCTATGTACGGTCAAGCATGTGAGATAGATAACCATACTACTAAGTTGGTTCATCAAACAGAATGGTTTGCACTGTCATTGTTTGATTGCCACTTTTTATGCTTTGATTTTGTGACTCAAGCAACTACTTCTAAGATAACAATATGTAATTTATCAACTAGTGATTTCTTACTGTTTTTTAAATTCTGTATTATTTCTACCCCTTTTTCTGTTTTGCTTTTTTTTTTCTCTCTCTCTAAATAAAATAAAAGAAAATAGGGGCTGGGGATTTAGCTCAGTGGCATAAGCTCCTTCCTAGCAAGCGCACAGTTGTGAGTTCAATCCCTGGTACAGGAAAAAGAAAAAGAAAAGCTATGTCCAAAGATGGCCATCTAACACACAGTACTGCAGAAAGTATATTTACATTTCCGTATGTAAATTGAAATGATTGTTCTTCCAAATTAACTTTACTTATTTTGGGTTCTATTAGTTTCGAACACATATGCAAAACATTCATGACCACTATTGCGCTGTTGGCTCCACTGTTGGACGATAATCTTGGCAAATATTTGAATGCAGGCAATTTTGTATCAATGCCATCAGACACTTTAAATAAAAGATTAGCTAATCTCACTAATGGGTTGGAATGTTTCTTAATTCAATTGATGGAATTAAAGTAAGGCTTTTGAAAATCATTCCACCACTCTGAAATATTTCACATTATTGAGAATGTAATTATAATTTTGATTAAAGAGCTTTCCATTGATTCTAAATGTACTCACTTTAGGGTGATAATATAAATCTAATTTTGGTGGCACATAGTGTCAAGAGAAAAGCAATGTTCTTACCAAACCTCAACCTTGTGAAAATGAGGCAGAGTTTGGACTTGATTGTGGCACCCACATAATTTACCCAAGAAGTTGTTATATTTTATCAACTATAAGGGAAAACAAATTGCCAAAATACACATACAACAAAACCTTGGTTTGTGGGCTTAATTCATTCTGGAAACAAGCTTATAATTCAAAGCACTTATCCATCAAAGCAAATTTCCTCATAAGAAAAATGGAAATTCAGATTATTTGTTCCACAGCTCAAAAACACTCATCTAGCAATGATTAAAATACTGCAATATAGTGCAAGATACTAAGAAAATACAAAAGAAAAAGAAAAAGAAATTAACTTGCATTTACCTTGAAAACCTTTGTGGCTGGTATGAGAGAAACAAGAATATAGGGTGAGAAACAAGGTATAGGGTGACGCTCACCAGCACAAAATCCCTGCTACCTACTACTTGATAGAATTTTTTTATTTTCACACAACTTTAACAAAGAACCTGTCCAGCAGCATTTGATTTTCCTTCCTTTTGAGGATTTTGAGGGAATGTGACGTTGCATTATCACTCAACAGATTCATCGCTGGCACTGCTAAAGCCTTTTTCAGGTGGTGATTTTCTTTAAAATTCTGCACTATTTCCCACACTTTACACATCTTTCTAACCTCATTTGAAATGAGGACTGCCTCCTCCTTTTTCCCTCCTCCTTTGCAGATGAGATGTCCTCAATAACTTCCTATAGAGACCCTTTTCCCATCCTTGTCATGGTCCAGGAAATTTATATTTGTAATCCTATGGAAACATCCCTGGAATCCTGGTAAATTAATTCCAATCTCCCATGTCCAGTGCAACCCATGATGGCAAGAACAAAGACATTAAGACATATCTTCAGTTAAGGACAGTGAAAGTGTCCTGAGTCAGGGCCAGAGGAGGGTTCGCGAAACAAAGGCCGCAAGCCAGGGCTAGCACAGATTTTGTTCATTCATGAAGAAGAGAGTAGCTTAGGATGAGTGACTGTGATAATGGCAGGAATTACGTGAGTACCATGGGCTGAGCGAAGAGCACCTCTGCAATATGCAGAGAGGAGGATATGCAGAAGGATCAGTCTGCATAACACAACTGAGGTAGCATTTAATGTCTAGAAGGCTGGTACTTCATTTCTGATGTGCAAACCTTTTCTGCCCTGAGAAGTGCTGCCCTGGCTATGGCCTCTTACCTAGAAGCTAGAACCCAGTTGACAGCCCTGGAGCTGTATGGCTCTGCCATCACACTGGGCTCAACCAGGGGAGACACTAAGATGAGGAAACAGGATTCCTATCTGGCTTCAAAGATTACACATCGGTATTTCTCAGTTAGCCCTGTTTACATTGTTGAGGGTCAACTGAAGCAAAAAGGAAATAGCTTAGCCAGCTCTGTATATATCAGAACATGGAGACAGCGCTGGGCTTAGCCAAAGTGGAGGTAACTGCTCTGCATTTAAGAGGAGCTGACCAGTCGTTGTCTACAGCCTTTTGCTGTTGGGAGATGATCACCCACATCTGGCAGCAGGAGGGGATGGGCACCACTAGCTCAGCTGTGATCATGTGACATTCAGTATCACTTACTACTCAGTGCAAGACATCACTTGTCTATCAGGTTAAAATTAATTTGAAATGTTTGCCTTCTTGTAGTTTCTTCAGTTCTACTTGATATTTTAATTAGTATTTGTTCATAACAGAATAGTGATGTTTGGGTTGGGAAATTAGAAATGGATATAATCTATCTTGATCATTTTCAGCCCTTTAACCATCTCTCTCTTCCCTTCTTTTTTCCCCATCTCCAAAAGTCTAACTTCTAGTTTCTTATCATCTTCAATTTTTATTCATTTATTTATATTTTATGCTTGCATAGAAGAGAAAATACAAATTAACTTTATGAGGGAGGCTTAATAATTTTTTTTTATTCAGGAAATGATCACACCTTTTATAGGCTAAGGGCGGGAGCTGGGACAGGAAGAGGTTAAAGGGATGAATACAACAGGGTCACCATCACATCTGGATACGTGACGAAAGCAGGAGAGGATTATGGTTAATGTAGGCAGACACAGTGCCCATAGGAGAGAGAGGCAGGGAGGCAGCAATGGGCTGTCACTCGGCTCCCTACAGTGGATCTCAGGAGACACTGCTAGTTCTCCCCCTGGAAGGGCTGCAGGGGGCCACACTACCACCGCTTACCAGGGAGGGGAGGTGCTGGCTTGGCTTCCCAGAGTCCTAAGTTCCAACATGGCGTGGATCTCAGGAGACACTGTTAGTTCTCCCCCTGGAAGGGCTGCAGTGGGCCACAC
This sequence comes from Cavia porcellus, assembly GCF_034190915.1. Classification (NCBI taxonomy): domain Eukaryota; kingdom Metazoa; phylum Chordata; class Mammalia; order Rodentia; family Caviidae; genus Cavia; species Cavia porcellus. Next base: position 5,234,666 of record NW_026947500.1, on the reverse strand, counting down.
TACCGCGGCTTACCAGGGAGGGGAGGTGCTGGCTTGGCTTCCCAGAGTCCTAAGTTCCAACATGGCGTGGATCTCAGGAGACACTGTTAGTTCTCCCCCTGGAAGGGCTGCAGTCTGAGGCTTAATAATTTCATATATCTTTGAGTTCTGTGGATTTCCTCACAAATGGCAAGGTTTTATTCTACATAACTGAGTAATATTCCATTGTGTATATATATCACCCTTTCTTTAGCCACTCGGTGATTGACAGACATCTAAGCTGTTTCCAGACTTAGCTATTGTGAATTATGCCTCTATAAATATAGGTGTTTTTATATCACCATCTACAATGTCTTTCATTCTTTCAGGAAGACATATCTTCCTGAAAGAATATATGAGTCAAATGGAATTTAGTTTTTTGAAGAATACCCATACTTATTTCTATAGTGATTGTACTAAATCCACCTTCCCACCAAAATGTAGAAAGATGTCTTTTTCTCCCAATCCTCACAAGCATTCATTGTGTTCTTGACAACAGTAGTTTTGATTGGCATTTTCCTAGTGACTAAAGTTGACACTTTTTCCATATACTTACAGCTGTTTGTGCTTACTTATCTGCTCAGTTCATTTGCCCACTTTCTAATGGGCATTTGGCTTTTGAAGATTAATTGCTTCTAGTTATTCATATAATCTAGATATTAGTCCTTTACCAAAATTTTTAGCTAGCAAAATTTTCTTCCATTCTGGATGTGCTCTTCATGTTCTTTGTTGTCTCCCATTCTCTGTGGTTTCAATTACTTTGCAGAAGCTTTTTACTTCAATGTGATCCCATTAGTTAGTCTTTGATATTATTTCCTATACCACTGAGTTCTTTCAGGAAGTCTTTGCTTGTTCCTATTTCCTCAAGTGTTTCACCTCTGTTATCTTCCAGTAATTTCAAGGTATGTTTTTATATCTAGATCTTTGATTCATTTTTTAAAAATTTATTTTAAAGAGGATAAAACAGAAAAAAAAACCAACAAAAGAAATCAGTATAAGAGATACAGGACTTCAAAACATTAAAAAAATTAATAATAGTTACCATAATGCCTTTTGATGTTTTCACACTAGCTTCAGATAACTTCAGACATAGTAAAATCAAACAGAACAGAATAGAATTCAAACAATAAAAACAAAACAGTGAACGCAATAAAGGACTTCAAAACAAGCCAATAGTTAATAAAAAATGATTACCATAATGTACCTTGCTATCTTTTAAATTGCTGCTCTGGCCATCAGATTTAGCATAATCAAACAAAGCAAAAGAGAATAAAACTCAACCCACCTAGACAATGAAATGATATAGGACTTCTAAAACAAGACCTTAGAGAATCAACAATGGCTGCGACCCTCAGGAGATCCCCCTAGATGCCACATTGTGTACCACTATCCTCTGAACACATGACCTGACCACTGGCCCTAGCCCTGCAGTGTTAGTGAAGCACCAAAGCACCACAGGCATCCAATTGCATTTCACCGTCATAGCTATCATCACAGCCTGTGTTTCTTCAGATCAGCTAGTTGTGTACAGTAGGGGGTAAGGTGGGGGAGGGGTTGCTAATTTTTGTTTTCCAGCCTGCACACTGGAAGAGGCTGGGGTCTGGCTGTTCCAGTCTGGTGGCAGCTTGCACATGGCGCTGGTTGCTTGACTGGGTTTGCTTTCTGGTGTGGCCTTGTTCCTTCTACCCCCAGTCCACGAATGGCACTGACTCACAGGGAGAGACTGGGGTCTGGCTGCAGCCCATGCATGGGGCTGGTTCCCCCTTTGATCCATTTTGATTGGATTTTAGTACAGGGTGTCAGACAGGAATCTAATTTCAGTATTCTACAAGTGAATGTTCAGTTTCTCCAGCGTCATTTGTTAAAGAAGTTGTCTTTCATCCAACATATATTTTTGGCCCCTTTGTCATGCTGTGGTGTACATGCTTATTTCTGTGCTTTCTATCTCATCCCACTGGTCTACATACTTGTTTTTATGTCAGTTCCATCCTGGTTAGGTTCATTCCTAGGTATTCAAGTTTTTGAAGCTATTTTTAAATGGACTTGTTTTTGTGATTTCTTTCTCAGCAAGTTTATTATTGATGTAGTAATAATAGTAATGTTATTTGTCTTTTTGATACAAGGTCTTACTATGCAGTTCAGGCTGGCCTTGGGCTCACTTTGTAGCCCAGGCTGGTCTCAAACTTGCAATGATCTTCTGGCCTCACCTCTCAAGTGCTGGGATTACAGGCATGCAACACCATACCCAGCTTGTATTGTTTTTTATCTTGATGCCTGTATTTTAAGTCACGATTTTGTTATTAGTTACTGTTCTAATGTGGGATTGTGTTTTCCAACTTAATTATACTTTTCTTAAATTAACAACGAATAAAATATCAAAAGAAAAAGAAAAACCAGTTTTTCTTTTCTAAAGAGGCCTTTAGAAATTTTCAAATTAAAAAATCTAAAGTATGCAAACAAGAAACACTGGAGTGCATTCCTAAAAAGAGGGAGAAAGTGAGCAAATTATATAAGAAAGGCTCAAAAGTTTTATCAATTTAATTTTGAAATTCTATAATTGATGTTTGAAATATCTCTAAGACTGGGCTGAAACTTGAAGGAATGAAATTAAGAATGGTTAAGATTTCCTGAGCTCTAAATACAGTAAAATAAAAATAATCATAGATTCAACTTATCTGACAAATTCTGTCATATAAAAATATCTGTTAGAGAAAGATATTCTGAATAGGGACAAGTTGACAAAATATCTAAAAATATTTGGTTAAAATTAGACATTTCAATAAGGAAAAAGTGACAGACAGGATTCCTTATTATTATCAAAATTTGCTCTGAGCTGGCACTGGACCAGCTCGGTGGGTCTTATACAGGCTCCCTGCTCCCTGCCAGGATTGGTGGGCTCGCTCTAGAGTTCTGGACCTACCAGCACTATCCGTTCCAGAGGCTGGGGACCCTGGGGTGAGTGTCCCCATATCATTCTCCTGAGCCCAGCTAGTATGGGACCCTCAATCGGCCCTGGAAAGGAAATTTCACAGCTTCCTGTTGCACTGGACCAGTTTGGCATGTCTTATATGGGCCTACACAGGTCTCACTGTCCCCTGCCGGGCTTTGCAGACTCTGGAGTTCTGGGCCTGCCAGCACCATCCATTCCCTAGGCTGGGTGGCATGGGGTGAGTGTCCCTGCACCATCCCCCAAGCCCAGCTAGTTTGGGATTCTCACTCAGCCCCAGACAGGGAACTTTGTGGCTTCCTGTTGCACTGGGTCTTACGCCAGCCTGCCCTACCACTGAGCCTCTCTATCTGGGGAACAGGGTGGCCAGAGTCTCAGGAGCTGAGGTCATAGAAGAGGATTTCCAATAGGCCCTGGGAAAGCCTTGGAATAACACTTGAAACACAGAAATATAGGAAAATGACAAAACGAAAGACCAAATTACAATCTCACACCTCCAGCCCATCCCAAGAAACCTTAGGAGCTAGGTACATAAAAGAAAAATATGCCATACACCAGAAATATTGAACATAATAGCAACCAAAATAAAGAAGCAACTCTGGGAAGCTTTAAAGGAATTCAAACTAGAAATAATCTCTCAGGTAAAAGAAGAAATGATAAAAGAAATGAAAGAGATGCTGAACATATCTAAAGAAGACACAGTTTAAAAATTGGAGGAACTAAACAAAAAGGTAGCATCCCTGGATGAACAATATAAGAAACAAACAGAATACATAAAGCAGATGCAAAGAGATATATAGGAAATAAAAAATTCCATTGAAAGTTGTAAAAACCGCATCAATGAATGTGAAGATAGAATTGCAGATGAAGACAAGATTGCAGCTAGGGAACAGGAAAGGAAAGATCTTTTAAAAATAACAAGAAATCAGGAAATAATTCAACAGCTGTAAGATGATGCAAAGAAAAACAACATATGATTGATAGGGATAAATGAAAAAGAATGGGACAACATAAAGGATGTCAAGAGGATATTTAGAGAAGTAAAAGCTGAAAATTTCCCAAACATGAGATTGGAAACTGACAGAAAGACCAGTGAAGCATATAGAACTCCAAATAGTCACAACCAAAATAAAAACACCCAGACATAATAATCACCATCCCAGGGCTGGGGATTTAGCTCAGCGGCATAAATGCCTGCATTGCAAGCGTGCAGTTGAGAGTTTGATCCCTGCTGCAAAAAAAAAAAAAAAATAATAATAATAATAATAATAAATAAATAAAAATAAAAATAAAAAAAAATAATCACCATCCCAGAAATACAACATAAGAATAGAATATTAAAAGCTGTCAGAGAGAAAAGACAGATCACCTATAAGGAAAACCTATCAGAATCACAGCAGCCTTCTCAGCACAAACAATAAAGTCAAGAAGAGCATGGAGTGAAGTATTTCAGATCCTAAAGGAAAATGATTTCCAACCTAGAGTGATGTACCCTGAAAAACTGTCCTTCAAAAGCAATGGAGAAATAAGATACTTCCATGACAAAGAACAGCTGAAGAACTTCATGATCACCAAGACAACCCTGCAAAGAATGCTGAAAGACAGTTTAGATACACTTAGGAAAAAACCACTAAGCAAAACAGACAATTAAACAGAACAGAAAGATAAAGATACAACAGCAGAAAGATAACATGTCAACAATAAACCAACATATAACAGTCATGACCATTTATGTAAATGGACTCCATATACCAATTAAAAGAAACAGACTGTCAGAATGGATCAAGAAACAAAATTCATCCATATGGTGTCTACAAGAAACCCATCTAACCCAAAAGGATACTCACAGACTGAAAGTCAAAGGATAGAAAACAATATTTCATGCAACAGGAACCCAAAAAAAAGCAGGGGTAGCTATTCTGTTGGAAGACAATGTGGACTTCAAACCAATAATGATCAGAAGAGATAGAGAAGGTCATTACATACTGGTTAGGGGAAAACTTCAAGAGGAAGAGATAACAATCTTAAATGTATATGCACCAAATTCCAGAGCACCCAGTTATATAAAACAAGTATTAACAGAAATGAAAAACCAAATTAGCAGTAACACAATTATAACAGGGCACCTTAACACACCGTTGACACCAAGGGACAGACCAACCAGACAGAAAATCAGCAAAGAAATAGCAGAACTCAATCACATTTGTGAACAAATGGACTTGATAGACATATACAGAGTGTTCCATCCAACAACATCAGAATACACATGCTTCTCAGCAGTACATGGGACAGACTCTAAAATATGCCATATACTAGCCCATAGAACATATTTAAATAAATGCAAAAGAGTTGAAATTATCCCTTGCATGTTATCAGATCATAGTGCCATGAAATTAGAAATTAATGATAAAAAAATACTTCAAGAATCCCACAGACACATGGAGAGAAACTGAATAACACACTATTGAGTAATCAGTGGGTCACAGGTGAAATTAAAGAAGAAATTAAACAACACCTACAAGCAAATGAAAATACAAATACAACTTACCAGAATCTGTGGGATGCAATGAAAGTGGTCCTCAGAGGAAAATTTATTGCACTGAGTTCCCATATCAGGAAAACAAAACAAATACAAATAAACAAACTGATGTTACACATCTAGAACAAGAAGAGCAAATCAAGCACAAAGCCAAAAGAAGAGAGGAAATTATAAAAATCAGAGCAGAAATTAATGCAATAGAGACTAAGAAAACAATCCAAAGAATCAATGAATCAAAGAGTTGGTTCTTGGAAAGAATAAATAAAATTGATAAGCCCCTAGCCAACCTTATTTTTAAAAGGGAAGAAAAAGCTCAAATTCATGCAATAAGGAGTGAAAAAGGTGAAATCACTACAGACTCTATAGAAATACAGAAGATCATCAACACCTATTTTGGAAACCTCTACTCTCATAGGTTTGATAACAGAAGAAATAGACAGATTCCTACAAACATATGAAGTACCAAAGCTAGGTCAAGAAGTTATAAAACTGCTGAATAACCCAATCTCTATTAATGAAATTGAAAATGTAATTAAGTCCTTACCTACAAAGAAGAGCCCAGGCCCAGACGGATTCACTACAAAATTCTACAAGAAGTACAAAGAAGACTTAATGCCGACACTCCTCAAACTCTTCAATGAAATTGAAAGGGAAACAATCCTTCCTAAGTCATTCCTGGAAGCAAATATTACTCTAGTACCAAAACATGAAAAAGACCCAACTGAAAAAGAAAACTACAGCCTAATCTCCCTAACGAACACAGATGCAAAAATCCTCAATAAAATATTGGCAAATGGAATGCAGCATATCATAAAGAAGATTATACACCATGACCAAGTGGGATTCATCCCAGGCATGTAGGGACAACATATGTAAATCAATAAATGTAATCCACCATATCAATAAAGCCAAAAATAAGAAATACATGATCATTTCTAGATGCAGAAAAAGCTTTTGATATACGGTCCAACATTCATTTACAATAAGTACCTTACAGAAAATTGGAATAGATGGTCTTTACCTCAATATAATAAAGGCCATCTATGACAAACCAACAGCCAGTATCATACTAAATGGCCAAAAATTTAAGGCCTTTACTTTAAAATTAGGCAGAAGACGAGGATGTCCCTTATCACTGCTCCTTTTTAATATAGTAAGGGAAATATTAGCCAGAACAGTTAGACAAGAGAGAGAAATAAAAGGGGTAAAGATAGGAAAAGAAGAAGTTAAATTATCATTATTTGCAGATGACATGATACTCTACATAGAAGACCCCCAAAACTCCATTGAAAGACTCCTAGAGATAATAAATAAATTCAGCAATGTAGCTGGATGCAAAATCAATACTCAAAAATCGGGATCTGGGTATTTAGCTCAGCGGCATAAGAGCCTGCCTTGCAAGCAGGCAGTCGTGAGTTTGATCCCCGGTACCGATAAAAATGAAAAAAGACAAAAAAAATTTTTTTTAAAAAATCAGTAGCATTCCTATACACTAACAACAAGATCACAGAGACAAATAAGAGAAGACACACCCTTCAGACTAGTAACCAAAAAAATGAAATATTTAGGAATTACTCTCACGAAAGAAGTGAAAGACCTATACAAGGAAAATTATAATACACTGAAAAAAGAAATTGAGGAGGATCTCGGAAAGTGGAAAGACATTCCTTCCTCATGGATAGGAAGAATAAATATTGTGAAAATGGCCATTCTCCCAAAACTGTATACAGATTCAATGCAATCCCAATAAAAATACCATCAACATACCTTATAGATCTAGAGAAATCACTCCTAAAATTCATCTGGAGTGAGAAGAGACAGTTCTAAGCAGCAAAGGCAAGGCAGGAGGCATAACAATCCCTGACTTGAAGTTATACTACAAAGCAACTGTAGTAAAATCAACATGGTACTGGAATCAAAACAGAGCCGAAGACCAATGGAATAGATTAGAAGATACAACCACAACTACAAACACACTCAACCACCTTATCTTTGATAAAGGAGCCAAGCAGGTTCACTGGAAAGAACGACAGTCTCTTTAATAAATGGTGCTGGAAAAACTGGCTCTCCATATGCCGAAAACTAAAACTAGACCCATGTCTATCACCATGTACTAAATTAAAATCTAAATGGGTCAAAGATCTGAATATTAAAACAGAAACACTAAATCTGTTGGAAGACAAATTGGGTAAAAACCTTGAAGACATAGGAGTAGGTAGAGAATTCATGAACAGGACTCAAACCGCACGGGAAATACTTCCTAGAGTCAATAACTGGGATCACCTCATATTTAAAAAGTTTCTGCATGTCAAAAGAAATCTCCAGCATAGTGAATAGAAAACCCACAAACTGGGAAAAAAATCTTAGTGAGCTGTCTCTCAGACAAAGGACTTCTGTCTAAAACATATAAAGAATTTAAAAAATCAGATCCCTAAAATTCAAAGATGCAATCCAAAAATGGGCATCTGAGATGAATACACAATTCTCAGATGAAGAAATACAAATGGCAAATAAATACATGAAAAAAATGTTCATCATCATTACTCATTAGAGAAATGCAAATTAAAACCACACTGAGATACCATCTCACTCCTGAAAGAATGGCCAGGATCAAGAAAAACAACAACAACAAATGCTGGAGAGGCTGTGGGGGAAAAAGGAACTCTCCTGCACTTTTGGTGAGAGTGTAGACTGGTGCAACCATTGTGGAGGTCAGTCTGGAGATTTCTCAAAAAGCTGGAATCGGAAGTCCTATTTGTTCCAACTATTCCACTTCTAGGCATATTCCCAGAAGAACTGAAAATATCATACCACAGTGATATATATGCACCCATGTTTATAGCAGCATAATTTGTAATAGCCAGATCTTGGAAACAACCCAAGAGTCCATCAACTGAATAATGGATAAAAAAAAGTTGTGGTATTTTTATACAATGGAGTACTATTCAGCTATAAAGAACAATCACATTGAAATATTTATAAATAAATGGACGCAGCTTGAGACCATACTCATAAGTGAAATAAATCAAACCCACATGTATAAATACTGAATAGTTTCCCTAGTGTAAGAAATGATAACAATACATAAAAGTATGTGGTAATCATGATTACCCATTATATTGCTCTGAAGCCTTATAATGTTTTCACTCATTAATTGGAATGGTTTTATTCTGGGTTGTTTGATTTTATTGTCTGTGATGAACAGCTATTTTGAAGAAAACAAGACATCATAATAGCTAGTGCTGATTTAATATCATCTTGGTTTGAATTCCCATCAAGCTTTTGTTCTTCTGTCTCCATCGGTGTTAACAGGTTGTATCTTATTAGATTTTATTGTATGTGATAGTACAAAAACTTTTATAGACAAGGAGATAATACAGAAACCATTGTTCATTTTCTGTTAGTTGGTTCTAAATACCCTGTTAATACTGTCATTCTCTTGAATGATTTTACATTTCTTGATATGTTTGATGCTACAGTATACAAAGTTATACTCAAATATTTCAAGGAAAGAGACACTATGGTAACTACTGTTATGTCGGGATATTTTGTGGTGAAACATTATGTTGCTTAAATTGTTATGTTCTGACCTATGCTGTCGTGTTATGTCCTCTTTTATCTCAGTCTCCTTTTTTTGTTAATTATTTTTTTAACTAAGGTAAAAATAAATAAAAAGTAGCAGGATATATTATAGTAACCATTTTGATTTCCTATTAACTTGATTTGAAGCCCTGTATTGCTCTCACCATCTTGTTTGACTCATTTTACTCTATTCTGTTTTGCTTGATAGAATCAAGTTTGAGGGTATATGCAAGTACTTTGAAGACAGTAAGATTCACTATGATGCCCATTCTGGTTTGACTATCTTCTTTTAAAGTCCTATAATGTCTCCAATGTTTCGTTTTGGTTTTGTTGTGTACTGTTTTGTTCAATTTTATTATAACTGATGATATAGACAATTCTTTTTAAGATAGCAAGAGGCATTATGGTAACCATTGTTGATCACCTTGTATTCTGTTTTTACATCATGTACTATGTCCATCCTTTTGATTTGACTGACTCTGTTTTGTTATGTCACATTTGGTTTTATTCTCTTCAAAAAAAAGTTATTACAGTTGTTATTACAACTGTGGGAGTAATAAAACCCAAAATGTGTAATTGTTATTGTAAAAAACAGAGGAAAAGAAAGTGCTCTAATGGATATAACTGCAGGTATATTTAAGTGTATAGATAGATAACCATACTACTGAGTTTTTGTTGGATCATTGAACAGAACTGTTTGTAGTCTCACTGTTTGAATGTCCACTTTGTAGGCTTTAATTTCATAACTTGAACCACTATTTCTAAGATAACAATATGTAATCTATTAACTAGTGATTTCTTACTGTTTATTTTTTTGAAATTCTGTATTACTTGTACCTTTTTTCTGTTTTTTTCTTTTTCTCTTTAAATAATTTTTTAAAAAAATTTGCTCTGAGCTGATTAGAAGGAGTAATCAAGGGTGTTGAAAATTTCAAATTCATTAACTATAAATGCAGCATAGGAGACGTCATATGATTTTATAATTAATGCGGATTCAATTATACTTAAAAGTTGCATTCTTTATAGAAATACTAGTGAGATGGTACTATTTATCTATTTAAATATAGATATTTAAATGGGTCTCACTATGTTGTCCTGCCTGGCCTTGAACTCCTGGGTTCACGTAGTGTTTATGTCTCAGCCTTCCAAGCTTCCATAATGCCTGTCTTTGGCTTCGGTTTATTTTTAGAAAGCACTGTGGAAATAGTTGCTAGGTTTTAATTGTTTTTGATGTTTGAGTCTTGCTAATTCATCTAGGATGGACTCAAACTTGTAATCTTCCTTACATGGCCTCCTGAGCAACTAAGACTACATTCACCTGCCCCTGAAAATAGTTTTTGAGGAGAGCTATTTTAAAGTTCCACCAGTGAAATAATTCAATACGTCAGTGAGTAAATAAAAACTTCAATATTTAAGATTTTGTTATGGTTTTTGTCTACGGCCCTCCCCTCCCACAAGCCTCTTGCAATCCTGGGTGTGGCCAAATCTAGCACCTGTGATTGGTTCAATGTCTAGCACTCAGATTGGTGGTATGAGTGCTACACCCGCCCAGGGGTGGAGCCAGTATTAGTAGCCCCTTTCCTTCTTACAGGTGTCACAGCTTGGAACATGAATTTTTCTGTCACCTTGATTCTAAAGTTATATCTGATTTGTATAGAAAAAGTACCATAATCTACAAATGATGTCTTCCATGAGTGAGGGAAATAGTTTTAGGGTGCTTTATCAGTGAGTGCTTACTAGAGAAACAGACGTAATACAAGATATAAAATACACAAGAATTTACAAAAATAGCTTACAATGGCTGCCTGCAGTCAGATGTGGAGAAGTGTAAAAGGTCTGTCTGTGCACTGGAGATCTGAAGGGTCCAGCTGAAGGTCCAGAGCTCAGGGCAGAGTCCCATGGGAGTCCCTCTCAGGAGGCTGAAAGGTCTCTGCCAGAGGCTGAAGAGTCTGCGCTGGAAGCCAGGGATGATGTTTAAGGTGAAAGTGAAGACTCAAGCTCCTCTGAAGAAATGGAAGCAAGCCTTCCTCCTCCATTTCCCCTTCATACCATTCCGGTGACAAGCTGCCCTCGGGTGGGTTTTTTGTCTTCAACAAATCCGCCCAGCCACACTCAGAACTGTGCCAATCTGATTTAGATGGCTGTTTCTTACTCAAGTTGACAGAATCAGTTTTAACTGTCATAGATATTTCTAATTTTGGAGGTTCTTGCTGGAGAATACTAAGTTATTGTCACTATTAATCTCATTTTTCTCTGTATAAAGGAAGATTTCTTATGTGGCAGCCTTCACAGTCACTGGCTTTCAGACAGGATTATCCTAAAGATTTCTCATGACAGAATTGTTTAAAAGGCAAAGATTTCCATTTAGTCTTGGGAGCCAAGAGCAAGCATCAGATATCAGATAAATGTCAATGTCATCTGAATTTTGTGATTTCAGTGGCATATGTGGCTCCTGTTTATCAGATTCCTGACCCTTCTGTCTTTTTCTATTTCTGTATCTGTCCCAAAGAGCTTGAAGATGTAAAGAGTTGATAAGTAAAAAGAGAAAGGAGGAGAAGGAGCAAATGACCATTTCTTTGGCAGCTGCATGAAGAATCAGAGCTGTGAAAAAGCAACCTTCCAGAAGGAAGTCATCCTGTTCAGATGCAATTTTGGGTTTAAAAAAAAAAAGATAAGGGGAACCCAGTTATCTAGCTTGACATTTTTCAAGTCCTACATCCTTGACTGTGATCTCCAGTCTCATCTTCTCCATTTCTAGGTCTTTTACCACTGATTCACCTCACTCTTAAGGTCTCAGGATGGATGGTGACATCACCAAGAGCTCCCCCTGCTCTGAAGTCATTTACACACCCCATTCTGTGACTGCAATCTTCTACCACTCCAGGTTTCCCTACTGTTATTCCCTCCACAGAGTTCTTCAACCTCTTTACTTAATCCCAGCAGTCCTCTTCCTCTCCGTCCTGCTAATCCAGTCCAGTATCCTCCCACTAGCTGCTTTCCAGTGAACCTTCTCAGTTCCTGTGCCTGCTTCCTTCTACACATGTTAACTGGCCCTGGACCGTAACTGCAGGAACAACTCATAGCACCAAGCATTTTGAGTAAATAAGATACTAAGCCGTGTGATGTGGCCGGAGCAACTGGGCATGATCATCAGTCAAAGAGACCTGTTGACCACAGGCACAGACCAGCAGCTCCCAATCTGATGCAAGATCTGGCATCTGACATCAGTCTTTTGATGCAAGAGTGAGCTGAGCCAAGCACCTGATACCAGTCTCCAGCAAGAGATCAGGACTGAATGGATCAGCTGTTAAAGAAGACAGGAAAAGATGGCAACAATCGACTTTGTGGCCACTGCCCCCTTATCCATTCTGCTTATAGGACTTAACTTCTCTTTTCCTCCAAAGTGTTCTTTTCTCCTTAAGTGCTTATTTACCTTTTCTTCTTATTTTTGCCCTAAAAAATGTTAATCTTTCACATTCACCAGTTGTTTATCCAATTCATTGAATGGCACATAGGAACCTGGAAAGCACTGCTGGTTCCTGCTTCATCTGATGTGATACCTGTGACCCTCGGAGTGAGCCAGTTCTCCTGATCCACTCGCTCTACCAAGGTCTCTATCGTCAGCTCTTGTCTGAGTCTGCTCAGGTTGCTAGAATGAAATACTATAACCTGGTAGCTTACAAACATCAAAAATGTATTCCACACAATTCTGAAGACTGGAAAATTCAAGATTAAGGCATATTCAGTGTCTGGTGGCTTGCTCTCTGATTCATAGATGCAGACTTGTTAGGTCTTCATACAATGGAAGGGAGGGATAAGGCAGCTCTCTGAGGTTCTAGTGAGGGCTCCGCTCTCCATTATGAAGCCTCTCCCCTCTTGACTTAATCATTTCTCAAAGGTCTCCTCTCCTAATGCCGTCATCAGGGATTAGGATCTCAACCTATGAATTTGGAGGAAGGGGCACCAATATTTAGACTATAGTAACTCTTCCTTATTCTCCACAGAATGACTTCAAACTTTTTCTTTCTCCTCAAACCACATCAGCCCTTCAGCAGACAGTCATGTGAGTGACTTCTAATGGAAACTTGAGGCCATCAGGTGAGCACTCTCCTAGTTCATTACACCATGTGGCAGTTTATATGGACAGCACACGCCCTTTTTTTCTCTCATCGTGCTGGGAGCAGTTTCTGTCCCCTGAACAGAGCCACCTTCTCCACCCATGCTCTTTCCCTTTCTCCTCCCATCTTATGTCCTTTTTATTCTGAAGCTTTACCTTTCCTCTCTCTTTGGGGGCTGCTATCAGCATGTAACCCCTGCTGTGGACTGAACTGTGATTGTGACAAGTTGTTAATCCATATGTTAAAGCACTAACATCCAGTGTAATGGTACTTGGAGACTGGGCTTTAGGAGGTAAGCCAGTCTAGACGAGGGTATGAGGGTGAGGGTGTTAAGTTAGGATTAGTGCCCTTGATAAGAACAGGAAGACCCCAAAGCTCTCCATCTCCCCACCAAGTGAGGACACAGTGAGAGGACAGCGGTCTACAATTCAGAAAGAGAGCTCTCACCAGAAACCATCTGCTGGCCCTTTGATCTGGGATGTCCAGTCTCTAAAGCTATGAGTAATTTATTTTTGTTTCTAAGCCACTCAGTATTTTGTTGCCTGTACCACCTGGCTAAGACTACTCCATCACGCCCTCCAAATTTCTCCCTAGTTCTCTCCTCTCTCTCATAACCAAATTTGTTAAAATATGCCATGTCCATTGACATCACTCATATATAACCCACTAGTGTTATAAAAGATAACAGTACTGAAAAGAAAGTTTAAATAAGTCACAAAGACCAGCACTGTATCAGGATCAACTTGGTCTGTCCAATGTGGAAAATTAAATTAAACAAAAAATTGCCCAATAATTATTTAACTATAATTGAGTTGCATGCATTCATGTAGAACTGCTCGTTGGATGCCATGAGATATCACATTTTCCTAGCTTGGTCTGGGACATGAGACTGAGGGAGAATCCCTAGGGGAGTGACATTAGATTATACTGCAAAAATGAGTGGGAGCTGATCTAATTGAAGAGAAGTGTATGATTCCAGACAATGTGGAAAAGACTCATGTTCAGAAAAAGCAGAATACAATCCCTAAACCAGACAAAAAAACTGATCAAAAAGGGATTAGGCCAATTTTTTAAATATAGATGCAACAGGATGTGCCAAATCATCAAAAAGATTGTACACCACGACCAAATAGGCTTCATCCCAGAGATTCAAGGATGGTTCAACACACACAAATGAATAAATATAGTTCATCCCATAAGCAGAAGCAAGGGAAGAACCACACAATCATCTCAATAGAGGCAGAAAAGGCCTTTGACAAAGTCCAGCTTCCATTTATCAGAGAGAGAAAGAGAGAGAGAGAGAGAAATAAAAAGTGAGATATATAAGAAGTAGTGAGAAGTTCAAATACTTCCCAAAATTATAAATTTCATTGCTTAAAAAATATTTCAATGTTTGTTTCTTTTTTTGTAAGAATCTCCTTGGTTTGTGTCTTGTACTTTGAGTACTTTGAAGATAATAATACACAGTATATTAACTATTGTTATTCTCTCATTATTTGACTATGAAATTATGTTTTATTTTTAATGTTTTGTTTTAAATATTTAAATTTTTTTATTTTAAATATAAAAAAGAAAGAGTATTTTCACTCATTATTAGAGGGTAGAATATGAAATAGAAAGAGTAGAATACGCCTGGGGGCTGCAGGACACTCAAAGGGCTGGAACAGAGGGCAAGGGAGAATATAGCCAAAGGCCACACCGGCCCAGGGATGGGCAGAGCCCTAAGAGCAGGACTTTGATACTCTCCCAAGGACAATGTGGAGCCCATGAAGAATTTAGAGAAAGAGAGCCATGGAATAGCATTTGTATTAAAGGAAAATTATTCTGTCTTCAGTGAGGTTGGATTGAAGGGAGTGGAGTGAATGTCAGGAAACCTCTTCAATAATAATTAAGGACTGTTTAAAGATAAGAACTATTGAAGTAACAGTGCAGGGATTTTGCACACATGAGATGACCAAAAGATTGATTAGTGGAATTAATTCTGTGGCCTGTGCTTGCCTACACAAGGCCACCATATAAAAAATATGAAATCCTCGCATGGCTAAAGACAAACTATCAGGAAGAAGTGTCCTTGTGACTTCAGGGCTTTTAGTCTATCTTATGTTGGGACCCATAAGTCTCTGACTTCCGGGGTCATGCCTTCACCGTGGCAGCTGCCATGGGAATCAGCACAGCAGATGGCGATGCCAGATTGAAATGGGGAAATGGAAGTATTTTTGATTTGTTTTTCTGGGCCTCCATCAACCAGCAAGTGAATGTTAAGCCCCAGCGTCTTATCTGCCTCAAAATTTCCCATCCATTAGGTGCTTGAAAGATGTCTGAATGTCTTGTTTGTTCATAGAGAGTTTTATTGTTCTTGTAGCAAAAGATGGAAAACACAACCCTCATGCTATAGGGTGGTGTGAAATCACATGAAGTCCACCCTCTACCTCTATCTTGGTGGGCAATGGTTATCCTATTATTGGAGAAGAAAGCCTGATTTTGTGCTAATATTTAAGGCACTACCTCAACATATCTGCTGAGATGCCTACTGTATCTCTTTTGTTTGCTCTGCATGGCCCTGAACTCTTTGGACCCTGCAAGATTGCATTTTTTCTCTCTTTCACTGTTTCATTCATTCAACAAATATTTATTCCGTACTTAACGTGTGCATATATAGTAGGGATAAGGCATTTTGCAAAATACCTGTTTTAATAGGGTTTACCTTCTGGTGAGAGAGGCAGTAAGTATCACTCAATCATCTTTGTTCTGTGTATGTTTCCACCACTGTGGAGAATTTGTGATATTTCTAGACAGCTATTTTTAGGTATTTCTCTATCCATACATTGCCTGTACACATACAACACAGACATGCAGCTATACACACTTTTATATTCGCATGGTGCAGACAGAATAAGGATGACCCCAGAAGTCAGAGACTAATAGATTTTATATTAGGTTACATCATACACTCAGGAAATTTTTAAAGAAATTTTTTTCCTACTACCGAGTACTAATAAAGACGAGCTCTCTTGATGTCTGCATAGTTATCTGTCAGATGTACTGACTGTATTTTACTTCACCCTTTCTTGTAGACCTTTGTATTATTTCCTTCCCTTCTCTATCTGTTCAGCCTGAAATGCTCTTTCACTCATTATTAGAGAGTCGCATCTCTTGAACTCCTATCTGCATCAGCCGTTTGCTCAAATACAAGAAAGATTTTCCCTAAAACTACGTGACATTGTTCTGGGAAGTGATGTTTTGGATTTGATCCCCAAAACTAAGGCAACAAAGCCAAAAATAGACAAACAGGATTGCATCAAAGCAGAGGAAACAACAGAAAGAAGAGGTAACTTATGAAAAGGGAGAGAACTTTTGCAAGACAAGGAACTGCTCTCCGTATGAGGAGCACAACTCAATAGCAGTGAATTAAATAGCCCCAGCCTTTTACACATTTTGCAAAAGAAGAAAGGCAAATGGTCAGCAGATACATTTCAAAAGAGCTCTATATCACTAATCATTAGAGCAATGCAAATTAAAACCGCAATAAATGTCACCTTATACCTGTCAGAATTGTTATTATCAAAAAGGTGAAAGATAAGTATTTGTGAGGATCTGAAGGAAAGGGAACCCTTGAACACTGTTGATGGGAGTGTAAATCATTACAGTCACTGAAAAAAGCATTTGGAGTTTTCTCAAACAAACAACAAAAAAAAAACCCCTAGATATAATTAGCATATAATCCAGATAATCCCACTTTTGGGTGTATACCCAAAGGATTTAGAATGAATGTGTTGAAGAGATATCTGTGACCATCTTCCTCACTGCAGTAATGCTTTTAATATCCAACATTTGAAATCAACCTAAATGTCTACAACTGATGAATGGATAAAGAAAATGTGCTACAACCACAAAACCTTAAAAAAGAAGGAAATTATGTAACTGTGACAGCATGCATGAACCTGGAAGATATTATGCTAAATATATTAAGCACAGAATGAAAAATATTGCATGAGGAGGCCAGGTATGGTGGTCATGCCGATAATCCCAGCTCTCAGGAGGCTGAGGCAGGAGGATTGCCACAAGTTTGAGGCCAGCATGGGATGCAATGGAGACCAGGCCACCCTGAACCACAAATGAGAAGCTGTCTCAGGAAAAAATTGTACGTAGAATATGTATGTGAAAACTGAAAAAAAATCAAATAGGTAGAAGTAAATACTAGAATGGTGGCGTATTAACAACTTATAAGTTAGGAAAGATGAGCAGATCTTGATTAAAGGGCATAATGATTCAGCTAGAGAGGAGAAATAAATGATGGTAAGTATTTGAACTGATATATATGCTAATGAGGTTGATTCAGTCACTCTACATTACACACTCAGTGCTTCGTATTCATGGTTTCCACAACTGTGAATTCATCCAACCATCAAGATTATTTGAAAAGTAATTGTGCCTGTGCTGAATATGCATTATTTTTCCTTGTCATTATCCCCTAAATAATACAGCATAATAACTATTTACATGACAGACATTATAAGTAAGCTAGAGAATCTGGAAGGACATATATATTGGTTATGTGCAAATATAACACCCTTTTATTTGAGCATACAAGGAATGTGGTATCCTCAGGAGTCCTAGAATCAGTTCCATTCAGATACTTGATGATTGCACACGCATACCACGGCATCACTGTGTTCAATATGCTACTGTAGCTTATCAATATCCAATCGAAAAAAGAAAAGGGAAACTTCCATGAGCTACTTGTGGTACACAGCACCTTCCTGCCCCCCGCCTTATTCTATTTACTTTCCATCAAAGTACAGACCAGAACGTATTGAAAATTCAAGCCAAATGATGGTCATGCATGGAAAGACATTTCAGACTGAAAACATGAGGGGAAACGTGAAGGCCCACGAAGCTGATTGTGGAGACGCTGAGCCTGGACCACCAGCTGCTGGCCCAGGGCCACGTTTCTTCAGTGTTCAGCACATCCTCCCTTTGAAAAGCAGGAAGCATCTCCATCGGTTAATCTTGCCATCTGCCTATTAGAAGCTAGAGAATACTTAACAAGCCTACCTGTGCATGTGAGTAGCCTGGGCATCGTATTATATTCAGTGTCACTCAGGAGATATTGCACAGGGTCAGATCCCAGGTGCTCTCTAATGGTACCAGCCCATGAATCCCTTTAGCAAGAATCTAGAAAGTCCTAGATGGCTACATTTTAGAAAGATGCCTTCAGCTATGTCACCTCTCTGGGGCCATTTTCCCCTCCATCAAACCTCTCCTGAGAAATTTCTCATCAGTGTCCACTGTTTTTCCTTCCTGTCCTCAGAGTTAGGGTCAAGTTTACACGGTGCAGCGCCGGCCCTGCTTTCCATCTTCCTGCCTTCTCCATTGCTTCTTGGGTTGCCTCATCTCTCACTCTTTCTGCTCTTCCTACTTAACTGGTTCCCTGGACCGTTACCCTGATTAGGGGTTGTTTCAATGTGCTTTCCCCAGATGTGCACATTTAAGGCAGCATCTGTCTCTACATCATGGGGAGTTAGCTCAGTGGCTCAAGCCCTTGCCTGTTAAGTGTGAGGTCGTGAGTTCAATCCCTGGTTAGAGAGAGAGAGAGAGAGAGAGAGAGAGAGAGAGAGAGAGAGAGAGAGAATCTTAAAAAATAAGACTGACTTGTATTGGCTTATCATCACTATTATACTCTAAACCTCAAAATAAGTAAGTCTCTAGTTTCATCTCTTAATTAAAAAATTGAGCACTGCTATCTACGTCATGCTTTTCACAATGCTTTCACACTTACTCTCTTAACTGTCCCACAATGACCTTGTGAAGCAGGATCCTTCCTTATGACGAAAGTAAAGCCCAGCACAGCTCTGAGGGCAAGGTGACTTGCAGGGGGTTGTACAGGTTTGCAACAGAAAAGTCAGCATTAGAATCTTCAATTAAAGGTTGGTTGTGTGTAATATGCTTCTCATTTAGGGATTAGCAAGGAACTCAGAGGGAAAATATCTAGGCCCTACCCTGCCAGGAAGACTTCTAGGAGGAAGGAGCCAAGGGCAAGGGAAGGGAACTGATGCCACTGATGCCACTCTATCATGTCACGCTTTTCTTCTGATTCCCCTCTAACCCCTCTGCTATCCAGCAAAAATAAATTGAAAGATGCTCCAATCGCACAGTGATGTTTCAGCTCAAATGTGCTCCAATTAATGTGTTGATAGACACTTCCATCCAAAATCATAGGTTAGAAGTGAAACAAACTGCCAGACATGGTGGCACCCCATGTCTCAGTACTGGGGGGGGGGGGCTAAGCAGAAGGATTGCCACAAATTGAGGCCAGCCTTGAGTACCTAGAGAGTTCAAGGCCAGCCTGAGCTACATAGTGAGACCCTGTCCCAGACAAAACAGAACAACTGAGTGGGGGTTCTCTGCCATCAGGGCCTCAATGTTAAATGAAGGTAGTGGATAATTAGATACAGAAAAAATATCACATGGCAAGCATTATGCATATCCTCACACGTAAATTTTTCTGTTCATTAGTTACTAAAGGCCTGCTATGTTCCAGGTTTTAGAAAAAGGTGGTTAAATAAACAGTTTGTGTTCTTGTAGCACCTCCATTATTCTAAGAGCAATAGGCACACAATTACATAAGCAAGTAAGCCACTTTAAGATAGCGGTATTGCCACAAAATGTGATTTTAGTATAAGTTTCAGAATAAGACAAGAAAATACATAGTGTAGAGGCAGGAAAGGCCATGCCCCAGCAGCAGCTGTTCCGGAGGCCCTGGAGCTCATGTCTCTCAGTCCCCACTCAGTCCCCAGCTTCGCAGCAAGACTTCCCAACCATGTTCTCTACTTGCATACACAAAGGGAGAGAACCAGGCCCACAAGGGGGTGAGTCCCGCCTGGAAACCCTCTCATTTTCATTGTTTTATTGGGGGTTGGGTTTTATTCTCTTTTGTTTTGTTTGATTATGTTAAATCTGATGGCCTGAGCAGCTATTTAAAAGATGGTAAGGCCTATTTTGGTAGCCATTTTGGATTTACTATTGACTTGTTTTGAAGTCCTTTATTGCATTCATTGTTTTTTTTTTATTGTTTCTATTCTATTCTGTTCTGTTTGGTTTTACCATGTCCAAAGGTATCTGCAGCTATTTTGAAGATGACAAAAGCCATAATAGTAATTATGGTTGATTTTGTAAGATTTTGAAGTCCTATATCACTTATACTAGTTTTTTTTGATTGGTTTTATTTTATTTTATTTTCCTTGGTTTTATCCTTTTTAAAATAAAATTTTAAAAAGAAAATATGTAACTATGTATTTCAAGACATAAAAGTATTTGACAGAACTTAAAATAATTTGTGATCAAAATTGTCATTCTTAGAACATTTTCAACTTGATACAGAATAAGTAAGTAATGTACAAGCAATAGCATACTTAATGGACAAAGAGTATAATTTTCCACTCTAAGATTGGTAACAAGGAACAAATGTCTTCTCTTACCACATCCACTTAACGTTGTATCGGATATTTCAGCCTGTGCAGTAAGACAGAAACAAACACCAGGCAGCCAGATTAGACAGAAGCAAAATTATGTGTATTTCCAAAAGCCATAATATTCCATACAGAACATCAAAATATTTACTGAGAAAACAAAGCAAATACACAAAAATACCAATAGAATTTCTTTGAAAAGAAAGGTTTGTGCTAATATTGTTTGGACAATTAAATGCCAATATCTTGTACTCTGAGTAACTAATATAAAGATAACAATATGCAATGTATTAACCATTGTTCTCCTGTAATGATCTTCTGTTGAAAATTTGTGGGGTTTTTTCTATCTAAAATTTAAAAAAAAACACTAGAATTAATAAGTTAGCTTATAAAGGTATCAGGATATAAAGGCAATATACAAAAATCAAATGTAGTTCTCTTTTTTCACATAGAACAATTAGACAATGAAAGAAAAATATGTAATATGCAAAACAAACATAAATTAATTAGTGGAAAATTTAACAAAACATGTCAAAGATTTATACCCAGAACACTACAATACAATCATTGGAAAAAGTAATGAAGACTCAATTAATTGGTGAGACAAATAATGACCACTGGTTAGATTTTTTAATATAGTTCAGATGCAAATTCTCCTTTTACTATGTAATCAGTAGATTCAATACAGTCCCTGTGTCATTACCATCAGTGTGTTTTGGAAACATTGACGAGTAGATTATGAAACATATATGGAAATGTGAAAGACCTATGATACCCCTCAAAATTGGAAAAATAATAGAATTGAAAAATTCATACTAGTTGATTTGAAGGTTTACAAGAACTGATGTTTATCAAGCAGCACAATGTCAGAAAAATGGACAGGAAGAAAATGGGCGTAGAATACAAAGCTCAAAAACTGACACACAAAACATTAACTGATCTTTTAACAAATCTGCCAAAGTATATTAACAGATAAAGAATAATCTTTCCTCTACTGCTGTTGGAATACCTAGACTTATATATTGAAAAACAAAAAATAAAAAGCCTTGACCCTTGTCTCAGACCACACAGGAAAGTGAACTAAAGTGGTTGAATGACTTAAATAATACAGACTAAAATATAGGTAGTTGTAAATTAAAGAATAGCATCCAGAATGTAAATATATAACTCAGTCACATGAAAAAAGTAAAATAGTAAAAGGATTCTAAAAGACATTTTATGAAAAGGTACAAGAACAAATTAAGATAATATGCTTTCTTTGGCATGTTGAAATTAATAAGAAATCAGGAATCAACAATAGAAGGAAATTTGTGAAATCAAAAAATATATAGAAATTCAATTACACATTTTTATTCGTATATGTGTGGACTACATAATAAATAATATTTACATGCCTTTTGGGAAATTGGTACATGTACATAATAAATCTTAATTCCTTTTTTTGTCCCCTTTTCTATCTTTCTCTCCCACCACCAATCTTTTGATCCCCTTAAATAATGGACAGTGCATTAAGGAAGAAATCACAAGAGAAAATAGGAAATACTTTGACATGAATGAAAATGAAAACATAAAATATGAAAGAGTTCAAATTACACAGATCATGTCCTTTAATTACAATGAAATTAAGTTAGCAATCAATAATATAAAGATATTTGGAAAATTCCCAAATATTTGAAGACTAAATGACACAAATTCAAATAACCCACACATCAAAAAAGAAACCAAAAAGAAAATTACAAAGTGACTTAAATTAAATAACAAGTCCATTTCAAAATTTGTAGAATTCTACTGTAGCAACACTTAAAAATCTACATCTCTGGGCCGGGGATTTGCCTCAGCTCCATAAGTGCCTGCCAGCAAGCACAAGGTTATGAGTTCAATCCCCCATACCGAAAAAAAAAAAAGGTAACTCACTAAAAATCTATATCCCTAACATACTTATATCAGACAAAATAAAGTTTTAAATAATAACCACAGCTTCCACTTAAGAAACTATGGAAAAGGACAATTTAAAACCAAAATCAGTGGAAGAAATAAAATATTAAAAATTACAAGAATGAATGAAACAAATCAGAAAAACAACAAACTCAGTGAAACCATGATTCTTGAAAATGGCCAAAGTGATTAGACAACCAAAACAACAAAAAATAAGGCATAGATTCGTTATATTATGAATGAGAGGTGACACCATTATAGATTGATAATAATACAATATTATGAATGTCTTTATGCCAGTAAGTTCAACTTAAATAAAATGGACAAAATCATTCAAAGACACAATTTATCAAAGATTGTTAATGAAAACATAAATAAGCAAAGTAGCCCACATGTATAAAGGGAAATAGACCTATAGTTAAAGTCTGAAAAAGAAATTTCTAGGTCCAAATGATTTCCCTGGAGAATTCAACCAACTACTCAAACCAGATTTAATTCCATTTTCACACAATCTCTCCAAGAAATGAAAAGAGAACAAATGCTCATGTACTTATGAAGCTAACAATTCTAAAGCCAGATAAAGAGAAAAACTGCATATCAATATCCACCATTTACATGAATGCAAAATTCTTCCAAGAATTTCAGCAAACTGAATTCAACAGTAAATCACCATGACCAAGTGATATCTAACACAAAACAGGTTTAACATTTTAAAATTAGCAAGAACAGTTCACCACAGTAACAAATTACAAAAGGAAAACCCTATTATCTTAATAAACACATAAAATGATTTAACAAAACCAAACTATCCCTCTCCTGATAAAAACTCTTAATTACTACAAAAATAAGAAAATACCCTCAACTTAATAGGACCTATCTTTGAAAAACCTACAGCTAGCTTCATATAATTTTGAGTGTATACTAAATATTATCCCGAGACCAGAACAAGGCAAAACTTATCTGTTTTCACCACCTCTACTCAACATTTCAGTGGAGCTTATAACCAGTGCAGGGAAGCAAAGAAATAAAAATTTTTTTAAATGAGGCATTTAGATTGAGTGTGTGAACAGACAGTTACGAGACAGGCACTGCAGCTGAGCCCGGGAGGGGTGGAAATTGTGGAGTCCCGACTGGTTCCTGAGTAGTAATGAGGCCTGGGACCCTGCGAGGGCCAGGTTATATTAGACCCTGCTCCAAGAGCTTTCCATGTACTATCTCAGAATTTCCCAAGAGGAGCATGCTATTAGTATTATTACAGTCACTGTACAGGTTAAGTGTCAGGCTAATTATTGCCGGCTGATAGAATAAATTAAACTGTGTTGAAACTTCAAAATAATCAGCCAGAGAGATTAATGACTTTTACAAAACCAGACTTCTACTTGGCCGCTTCCCCAAAACTGGTAAGGAAGTCAAAGGTAAACCATTCATTTATTAAGAAGAAAACTCTTCTAACACGTGTGTTTAGGTCTAAACACAATGGCACCACCAATACGAGCTCTCTAAAGTGCAAAAGGCCCACGGCCCGAGGGCAGTGGGCGCAGTTCTTGTTTCATCCCTGCGGTCAGCGCAGCCACAGGAACTGCCCGAGGGCCCCGCCTGACCCCCACTCGGCCCCGCAAGCTGCCATAAGGGCTGTGTGTTCGAGGTTTTGGTTATGAAACGATGATGTGCCTGCCTCTCGCTTACTTTCTGCTTTCTGTCATACGGTGTATGCTTTGATCTGTCCTACTGTCAATTGCTTTCATTTATGCTCCACAAAATCATCAAAAGATGTTAAACAGCCCTTAAGCTTCAATGACTTACTGGGGTAAAAATGTACCTTTTCCATGTGAAAGATCCAGAGTTGCTTTCCCAGTTACCAGGATGACGCAGGCCCTGCTTGGAATCTTCCGCTGGTCCCCCTCCACCAACCGTCAGGAGAATAAACAAGCTTACCCAGGACATTTAGTAGCCAGATTTGCTAGTGGCAACTTCCAAATAAAACTTCCACTCACATGCAACTGAGCAGTCAAAGGGCTCCAGTGCACTTGTGAGACAGTCTTCTGTTAAAGGAGAAGGACCAGGATAGATGGCCTTCTCTCTCTGCCTTAAATAACCCCACGTAACAGCCAGAAATGGCAGAGAGGAATCAAATCTCAGCAGCTCCTGACTCGAGATCCTTGTTCTATCTTTCTAAACTCTAAACTTCTAGACATTAGATAGGAAACCTAGTGTCTGGGAGCCAAAGACACATTTGGGGAATTAAAAGTAAAATGAGGCAGACCTCATCGTGAATAAAATACATCAAAAATGAAATAAGATTTTCAATTGCATGACTGTTCAAGATTTATTCTGTTTACGATTATCAAATGATAATTATGTAACTTGCAAAACTATTTCACATCTCTCATAGAACATTTTTAAATTGACTGCTATCTTACAAGACTCAGGAAACCAAAGGATAAATTGGAGAATAAAAAAGAAAAAAGAAAAAGAGAAAGTACGATTCGGGGATATGGAGCTGCCTCTCTGCTGCTGGCGCCATAAAGCCTCACATTGGCCTCAGGAGCCTCACATGGAGTCAAACCTTTGGCCTTTTGGAGCGGGTAGCACAGGAAAAGAAAAACAAAAACACATTAAATAAACAGACATGACAACCACATCATCTTTCCTCAGGTTAGTCTCCCGAGAAGTGATCATCTGTCAGTGACGTGAAAGATGCAGTTTTAAAAATTGTGCCAATAGCTGATGTCAGGATTTGGGGTGTAATTTAAGAATGTTAGAGAGGAAACCTAGTGCTACTGCAGGTGGTAGGGTGCTGGAGCAAAAAAGTCCTGCTCCTTTTGGTATGAAGATAAGTTGCCCAGTTTGCACCCTAACCCACGACAAGGGAGTATCAGAAAAACAGACCAGTATTGATTGAATGTTATTTAAAATGATACTGATGACTCAAGGAAAATCTTGTTTTCTTAGTTGATAGTAAAAACAACTTAGAGCTTTTGAATCCAGGAGGAAAACGTAGGCAACCAGCCACAGGCCCCATGATCTCAGTATGGCTTAGATTTCAATTCAGGAAGGGTTTGTGACTTCACTGGATGGTGCTAATGAAACCAAGGGCACATCCACACATTTCTCCTTGAAATTTAATTTGTTTCATAATTCCCAGCATATTCTTCTGTCTGCTGATACACGAGATTTTAAGATGAACAGAGCATCTATGAGGTGCCTTACTGTTTAAAGAGGCAGCAATACTGAGAGAAAGCACGGAAAAACTGTTAAGATGTAGATTCTGTACAAATCCAAATCTTTTATACTGTCTAGTTCATGATTCTTTTAGTTATAATAGGTCATTTTTGTTCTCAGCATCTATTGTGCTTTTTGGCCTCCTTAAATTTAATATGCTTGGCAAGAATCCAAGAGAGAACTGTAAAAGATTCAGGTTTTCTTTTCCTGATTAATAGGCATAAGAAGAAAACACAGTGTTTTTCTCAGAGTGTGTTATGTTTGAGGCTTTTTGACTTGCCAAAGCATAGACATCATAGTATGTGGCTGATTACACTGAAGATTTGCTTGGCAATAAGTGATAGCCGTTTTAACAATCTGTGAAATGTTTTTGTAATATTGTACAATGACAGTCTGTCATGTAAATTTGATAGGAAGTAGAAAAAAGAAAAGAAAGGTAAAAAGAAGGTAAGTATGGGGTGGGTAACATATTTGTTTTGCATATGTGCTCAGGTGTGATATGTACTGGATCCAGGAGACGTAGATAAAGAAATATGAGGGAGAATGAAGCAGTTAAAAACTGGGCTCCTGCGTCCAATCGGCTTCCATGAATAAATCTCAGCTCTGCTGTGCTGTGACCCTGTGGAGCTATTCTGATCACATTTGCGGAGTCTCTCGTGAGGTTCATCTGAAAGCCCAAAGAAGTAAAATCAGATGTGAGATCAAGCTGGTGTGCTTCCGGGGATGGAGTGGTGCTGGCTGCTGGCTGGGAGCTCAGGCACGTTCTAGTGCTACTTGAGAACGTTAGCCATTTTGGCACCATGGTTCAGAATGTCACAGTCCTTACACAGTGGCTATCGTCTACCAGAGCAAGTGCTCCAGCAGACCCAGGGAGATACGTGGGATTTTATGACAAAGTCTTGAAAGCCACAAATAAATACTTTGACCACATTCTTTTGCTCAAAACAGTCACAACCCCAGTCAGATTGAGGGGAGGAGATCTAGGCTTTACCTTGAGGAGGGAAAGGCAGGACCACACTGCAGAGGATAGAATAGCCACCTTTGTAAAATACCTGTCAGTGACTGAAAAATAAGCTTTCTGGAGCTGTTTCCCTGTCTGTAGAACAAAGATAATGCTACCTTATAAGGATTATTGTAATAACTAAATGAAGTAATATTTACGAGAGGGTTTTCACTGGGAACCCAAGTGCTTAATAAATATTTGCTATTAACACAGAGTCCTGGACCTTGAGCTACGTACTCTAATTCCTGCTTCCCTGTCTGGGTACAAAACTGTGTCCATCCGCGTAATCTTCAAATTTTAATTCCTCTGAACCCCTCTTGTATACGCTGGCGGACCTTCTCCTCTTGCTGATGTCTGACTCTCTGTGATGATACTGACATCCTCAGGAAGTCCTGGTCATTTGCTTCTCAACACTGCTTCTTGAGCCTCGTCTTTGCCTCAGGAAATTGCTTGCTGCTGATAGGCATCTCCGTGCGGAGGCTGCCCAGCCCGTCTGAAGTGTCATTTCCTGTCCTAGATCCTGTTATTTCTCCACAAGCTCCAAATGATGTCCCCTCAAACTTGAGCTAGGTCATTTGCTCTCTAGAGGTGCCCGGATGACTCATTCCTTCTCTTGCTGAAAGAATAGAGGTTCCTCCACACATGCTTTTCTCATCACACTTTCCACCATTCCCACCCTTTACCCCGGCAAGGCACCCATGTTTTCTTCTCATTTTTGTCTGTGTGAAGACATACCTCTTCTAGGTCCTAAGGTTAAATTCTCCCGTTATGCATTTAGTTCTCATTCATTCTGTCTTCTGTGGAACACTGCTACACCGATGATACCTCCTTCTATAGCCTAGTTGCTTTCTCCAGATAAGTACCTTGCCTAGAGTCTAGCAAATACCTAAACCCTTGCTAGTTGACTGAATAAAGACCCACCAACCTCCCAAACACTTCCTTTAACCTTGCCTTCTGGTTTAACTACTGTTCTTTTCTCACCACCCGCAAAGTCCTCATCATTATCACTTTTTTTTTTTTTTTTGTCTTTTTCATTTTTATCGGTACCGGGGATCGAACTCACGACTGCCTGCTTGCAAGGCAGGCGCTTATGCCACTAAGCTAAATCCCCAGCCCCATTATCACTTTTTCACTCCCTGTAATTTTTCTCCTGCTCCATCTTTCTGGAAATTGTTCTTTCAAAGGCTTCCTGATTGTTGTAGGTGGCTGAGCTTTGGTTAGTTATGGTTAACTAACACAATGGTCAGGCGCGGGTCTGGATCCCTGCGATGATTGTAAAGCCCACTGCTTTTCCACTTCTGCAGGGGAATAGAGTAAGGACCATGCAGTACTGTGGCGTTTTGACTTTCAAGTGCAGGAGTCCTAGAGCATATCTAGAAGAGAGGTTCCTTTAAGATGAAAACTATTGTATCAGGGAGTCTCTTGGGCAAAGGGAGTGGAGGTCAGGTTGTCAGAGCATTCTCCATTTGCCCCAAGAATACTCCCTGGCAGCACATGCGGCTGCGGTGTTTACCCCAAGATAACTTGCAAGTTACAGAATGTGATGTTCACCTAGTCTTGTTGCTATGAAATTCACCATCTGAGAAACATCATGAAATACCGATCAACAAATACATTTTTGTTACATTAGGACTAGAGACGAGTTCTATTTAGAAATAACTCAGAGCAGTTTTTGTGTTTTATTTGGAATAGAAAACCAGGGAGATTCGCTTCAGCTTCAAAGTCTGTATCCTGCCCCCACCGTGGAACCCATTAGTTGGAAAGTCTTTCATAACACATATGTGTGGCTTATTTATTCCAGTTGTTTTTTTTCTTTCTTTCTTTTTTCTTTTTTTCTCTCTCTTTTTTTTTTTTTTTTTTTTTTGAGACAGTCTTGCTATGTAGCACAGGCTGGCCTTGAACTCATGGGGATCCTCTTGCCTCTGTCTCCTGAGTGCATGGACTACAGGTGTGCGCCACCATGCCTGGCCTGCCTGTTGCTTATTTGCTCTCTGGTAGCTGGGAATGTTTAAAAGTCTCTCTTCACATCCTTGCTGTGACGTAGTCCAAGCTGTCAGTTCTTCACAGGAGAAACCAGGCCTGGAATAGCCAGGAGTTTTCTAGGGCTTCAAATACGATCGAGGTCAGGATTTGGCACTCACTGTCCTCCCCTTAGTCCCTGGCAATAGCTAATCTTTTTGTCCCTATAGATTTTCCCATTCTACACATTTTCTATAAGCAGAATTTAGTCTTCTGTGTTTAGAGTCTTTCCATTAGCATGTTTTCAGGGTTCATCCACGCTATAGCATGTATCAATATTATGTCATACGATATATGCTTACTCATAAAATGAGTTATCAGTTTGTTTATCTGTTGATGCACTGAAGGACATTGGGTTATTATGAATAATGCTGCTATGAACATTTATAAACAAGTTCCATGTGGACATATGTTTTATCATTTCCCTCTGGGGAAACCTGGCAAGAATTCAAGGATGCCTCAGCAAACTCCTTTGGCTTCCCAATGTTAGGCTGTTTAGAACCCACTCTTGCCTTTTCTTTTTATATCCTTGGTATCTATCACATTGTCACCTTTTCCTGTGTCGTTATTTCCTTACCCATGTGGTAGTCTGAATTACGCTTTGTGGAAGTGAGGTGCTCCCTGAGCAGCAAAGAACTGGTGTTGACTGGGTAGCACTGTCTGGCAGATTTGCAATTCAGACTTCATACATTTGAGTGCTGGGTGCCAATTCTCCCAGCCCAGTTTGAGGCTGCACATTGAGGAGGGTCTTGAAGACTGTCTCTTGGCTTATTTTATTAAAAAGTGTAGTTTGAACTGAAGCTCTTCTATCTGCTGAGTCCAGGCTTCATAAAATCCCTGGGTTAAGGACTTTAGGTGATACAGTTTGAGTAGCCTTACATTGGAGGAATCGAAGGATGGAGCCAAGAACATCACTGTCTCAAAGGAAATTTAGTCTGATTTTCATAGGGAGTCATCCCTTCTTCAGAGATCTGACTCAGAGGAGTACATTTAGTGCCTTTTCTTTCACCAGGGAAAGTAATGAGTGATGGGATGGACTCGTGCCTGACAGTCAAGGTTATAGCTCCTGGTCTTTTAATATGTGATTAAAATCGCTTGAACGCCACCATATGAAATGAAGTTCAAGGCTGGTACATTGTTGACGACTACACTGACAGGGAAGTCCCCCTGGAGGGTTTTGGCAGGCAGCACAGCATAGGGGTAACGGGTCCCATAAATTAGTCCAGCTTGAATCCTCCATCAACACTTACTTACCATGCTTTACCATTTCTTCAGCACCTTGTGTTCACAGGGATAGATATCCTCACAGCTGGAGCTGGTCGGAGGCAGGACAAGATCACGTATGTCAGGTGGCCAAAATTCAATAGTGGGTGCTGTAACTCAGCTCCACGTGGAGCCGTGGTTTACTTCCACTCCCTCTTTCATTCTGTCTTAGAACACTTCACTGGGGAAAGAATGTACTTGCAAGTTCTATAAATGTGCTGCGTTGCATCAATCCATTTACATTTCAGGAGGTGGCAGTCCAAGAGACATTTCTGTCCACGTTTGGTCCTTCACTTTTCATCCCTATCGTCGTACCTGACTAGCACCTGTACTATCACGTTTCTGTCACAAACTTAAATGTCTACTTTAATCTCACCTGGTTTTCCCCTTAAGCCAGTCACATTTTCTCCTTAATATAAATGAAAAAACCCACATAATTTAAAATGTTAGACACATACCATTTAAAGTTGTCTTGCATCAAAAAACAATCATGTATTCTCATGTTGGGAAGCACCACTACAGTAGAACGTCTAAACATTCCATAGTTTACACACACAAGAAAGTTTATTAATTGTAACCACATTTTTTTTATAACTTGGTTGGATAGAAAACCAGCAATTAACCTTTGGTTCACTACAGAGTTCTAAAAAAGTTGATTAGGCATTTTGTTTTGATGTTTTTGTTTTTTTGGTGGTACTAAGGCTCGAACTCTGGACCTCATGCTTAACAAACAGGCACTTATGCTACCGAGCTAAATCCCCAGCTCGTTTTGCTGTTCTTGTTGTTCTCACTTAGAAATGGATTATGAATGTACTTGCTTCATCAACATGGTCACTGTGTTCTGTGTTGTCTCACTTTTGACAAGAGGCAAGGATACAAGGAGATGTCCTCTTACTATAAAAACTTCATCCGTATCTAGGTTGAGGACTTAACTGTAAAGGTGGTCAACGGCTGATGAAATCCCCCAACCAACAAGGGTATCCATTATTCCGCTCTACTAATAATCTCCATGTGACCCTTAATTGGCAGGGTTTTCTAAATTTCAATAGAACCTATAATTCCAATATTCTATAAATTTCCACATTTTGGTACTGACAACTATTTCTAGTAAAAACAAAAATACCGCACCAAAAAAGAACAAAACAGTTACAAAGTTATAGACTGAAATAAGAAAATTTATGGCTTTTTACTCCTGCTATGCAAACTTCTTCCCCTCAGGAAAACCTTTTTTAAATTTCTGTGTCAGACAGTATGCTACATACTGCCGAGTTAAAATGAGACTCATCCTCACCCATGTATGCATGTTTTCTTAGCTTTCGGGATGCCTAATAATGTGGCAATAGAGGTAGGAATTTTTTTTAAAGTCACCACTGTATTTGCTAGTTTTACTTAGACAAAAGCAAGATACCCTGAGAGATTTGCTTAAAGGGTCATTTTTTTTTACACTCATAACAGTGCACTGAGATAAAGAAAGGGCAAGAAAGTGAAAGTTGTTCGATCCTTTTGTGCCAAAGAACCAGCTTTCAACTTGAGTAAAAAGTACTGGATATGGATGCTTCCTCCTTCACACACAGAGCACGTCTTCTAGAAGCTTCCTGGGGAAGAGAAGTAAAATCTGTGAGATGTTGCATTTCGAGAATTGCATTTTTTACCACTGATTAAGGTAGGAAATCTTCCTTCAAAATCTTGAAGTAACTGTTTCACTGGCATCTTACTTCCAGGGTTGCCACGGAGAAGTCTAAGCTATTCTTGATCCCAGTCCTTCATGTGACCAGCTTTCCTACATCTTGGGGTTTTTCCCTTTGCCCTCGTGTTTTGAAATTTCAAGATACCATACATTGGTGGAATTCTCACTCCTCATCATGATGAGCTCTTAGGGCCCATTCATTCTGCAAACTCCTATGTGTAATGATGTTTCCTCCTCCCTTTTCTTTTAGAAGAAACGAATGTGTGGATATTGAGTATCTTGATTTGATCTCTTTTTGTAGGACTTGCTTACTCCAGCTTCCAACCCTCCAACGCCATCTTAATTTCCGGAACATTTTCTTGTTCTTCAAGAGTTTGTCAATTCTATCCTTATTTTGCAGATGCCTTACACTGGGCATAAACATCTCATCCCTCTGGACATAACTTGCTGAAGCTTCTTCCTGTACTGGTTTTCCCATGTTGTTGGCTGTGAGCTTTTCCTTCATGCCAGGAGTTTCCATGAGATGCCAGGTTGCCGTGAGTAAGATGGAGTTCTCCGAGCTGAGATGGGATTGCTAAGCTTTCCCTTTCAGCAGTGCTGCTCAATCTGGGCTGCGCACTGCCACGCACAAGGGAAGTTCAGGAACTTTGAAGAGTCCGAAGAAATGATAATGTGCAGAGAAAAGTACCAACAGCAGGTGCTCTGAAGCAAGACTTTTTTGATGTTTCCCTTTGGTCCATAATGCTCTTCAGGTTAGACTTCCTTTAACATTCACCTGCAGGACTCTACACATAAAATCACTTTGTTAAGGTGTCTTCACTGCCAATTGTGTCCCTCAGTTCAGAGCCTGTTTTAACCTTCTCCAGAAGGGCACTTCTATACTCTGTAAGAGCGCTAAAGGAACAACTTTTAAAAAAGAAGAGGGACTTTATGGACCTAAATGCATTTTAAACAGCTTCAACCAGTGGACAATGCCCTTTCCCTTGTACCACCTCTTAAAAACAAAAAAAAAGTGCCATCAGTTTTGGAGCCTTCATGGTATCCTGTCCTGAGAACCAGAAAATTAAATTCCCCTCTACCTAAATCAGAATTCAACTTTCTCTGGTCACATTTCCAAAACTTGAGTACTAGTAATAACCTCTTTCCCATTCTTCCAAGTCTTGTGAGGAATTGTGATTAAAATTTAAAAAAAAATCTTTCAACCATATTTTCCGTAGTGTTAGATGCATGCAAAATCTGATGTTCAATTTGTTACCCACAAGAATGACTACTATTCCTTATATAACAAAGTAAGCTAACAAAGTAAGCTTTTTCTTTTTTCTTTTTTTTTGAGATGAAGGTCTTGTGAAGTTTCCAGTCTAGGTTTGAATTCACAATTCTTTTGCCTCAGTCTACCAAGTAGATGGGATTATAGGCACATACCAATATCCCTGACTAGAAAGTGAGTTTTAAGTTATTAACTGTTTTCATATAATTTTTTCTTTCAGAGAGAGAGAGAGAGAGAGAGAGAGAGAGAGAGAGAGCGAGTTTCCTAACAAAACAATCTAACCACTCATGACGAAACCAGTCAGGAACACTACGCCTCATTGCTGTTGTTGCTGTTGTTGAATGAGATGTGGAGGGACAAAGACATTAACCCTGCCCGAGGCTATCACGGGAGAGAGACAAAGCATTCAGTGTGCCAGGGGAACAGAGGCAGGGTTGGCCTCCTGAGTTCTGGCACACAGACAAAATGTGACTGACAATGTGTGACAGCCCTGGGCCTCGACCGTCCACAGTCACGTTTTAGTGAGTCTGGATGGGGAAAGTTGGGCTTCTCTCCTCTTCTGAAGTACCAGCCTGTGACTGTGGCTGGCAGGCCTGCAAGACCTCACCCGGCAGGAGCTGAGGTGCAGCGCTCCTTTAGATGGCAAAGCAAGCACGTGCACCATGCCACCTGCCCGCCTCTAACGGCGTCTGAACTGGCAACTTCTGAGGATGTGTTTAAATAGTAAAAAGGACAACAACAACAACAACAACAAAAGCAATCCTAATCATGGCAGAAAAACCCTACTTACGTCAGAAAGAATTAAAACATTTATTGGGCATAAATATATTACATATACACTACAGATACAGTTAGGTATTACATATAGCATAGTATTTGCAAAATCTATACATTAAAATTGATATGGCAGTTTTAATACAATGCATATGAAATGGTCTAAAATTTACAATACAGGAAAACATATGATTTTTTTTTCTCCTAAAGTTGAAAAGCTTGGAATGTATGTCCAACAGTGAGGTAAAACATTTTGTCTTTCAATTTAAAGAATTGTGCAAGGATAACATTCAAACACATTCAATTAGGGCACTTTTCAAATTCTGACATGAATACTGAATTACTGTAGCCAACAAAACAAGGTTAGAAAATGCCAACATTTCAACTTGATAAAAACAAGGCAGATAATATGAAAAAAAATCTTCAAAAACCATTTTCTCTTTAAACAATTCCTTTGAGGACGAAGGGAAGTTTTCTTTTCACATGACTGGAATTTCCTTTTTTTTGTACCAGGAATCGAACTCATGGCTTTGCACTTGCCAGGCAGGCACTGCGCTGCTGAGCTCTGGCCCGACTGGAATTTCCTGCATTGGGTTTGAGTCTGACATACAGAAAAGTGACAGAGGATCAGAAAGCCTCTCACTCATTCCTACATATTGCAGAAGGGCAGAGAGATGAGGGTAATGTAACACTTTATTTTACTGTTCATGTGTATTGGCAATATATATAGCTCTATACCGATATCCCATATACAAATTCGTGATACAAAACAGTGCCACAGAGTAATAACTTTCTCACTGAAGGATTATGATGAATACCAAATAATGGAGAGCAATAAAATAAAGTGCTGTCAGCTTGTATTTCACACACTTCAGCTTCTGGTGGTTAAAAACAGGGTAGAAAAATCTCAAAAGATCAACTATTCTTAGCAATTTTGGCCTAAAGTATCACTTCCTTAAAAAAATTCAACTAATTCAGAGAATTTCTTTATAGCAGCAGTTCTGAAGTGTGTTAGAAAAAGTTTTGCCCTTGCAAAAAGGGTATTTTACTCAGTTGAACTTTCATTGCTTAAAAAATGCTTTTCTCCCCAAAACACTTCAATGAAATTATCTAAAAAAAAAAAAAATACAGATGTAATGTCATAGTGGGTTATATCACATATGTAAATACAAGGGATGAGTTCTGGAAGGCCAGAGCTTTGGCAAAAATATATTTACCTTGATGCCATCGGTTTGCAAGGCTAAACTAACTATTGTAGTCAATAACAAAATACAGAACTCTCTAGGACTTACTACATTGATATAGGCACACAGAGTAATTCGTTGATCTTAGCACTCTTTCAAGAGATGATTATGGTTTTTGGGGTATATGTAAACCTTTCAATCTCTGACAATGGATTTTTAAAATTTTTTTTTGGCATTTAATGCACTAGATGCTCTTTATCTTTGAAAACACAAGAAAATGTCAGAAGGTTAATAATACTACAGATGTTGCCAGGAACAAGACTGACCTAAAATTACAAAAGTATAAACACACAAAAAATAACATGCTACAGGGGCAAATTAGTACATAAGTACATTTAAATTTTTTTTACAATAAATAAAGATTGCACTGTAATTGGCATTTAAAGTACTGTATGCAGAATATAGTATAAATAAACCAAAAACAAAATAATGTTGGTTTCCCCATGACTTTGGTATGGGAATATTATAAGCTAGTACAGGATACTTACTGCATCTTAGACAACATAGACCAAGCACAAAATAGCTATGATCAAGAAAAACTGAGTAGCAAAAATATACAAAAAACAGGAGCAGGGGGATATGCTGTGTCTGTTGCACCCTTTTGGAATATATTTGCACCTCCAACTCTTAAGTGTCCCTGAGGTACTTGAACATTATGGACTTTGTATAAATAATCCAATGACTTTGGGTTAAAATTGATTATCTCATGAGTCAAAATAAACATGCGAGAGTAACGCTTCGCACTCCAGTAGCACCTGTTGATCAAAGATCTCAAAGCACTTACAAACATTAGAATCCCCATTTTATTTCACTTTATTTTTCATGCATGGGAAAATTGAGGCACAGAGAGGTAAAGTGACGTGTTCAGGTCACGCAGCAAGTTAGTGACAGATCCAGGGAGAGAATCTAGGCTCGCTGACCCCCAACACCCTGTGCTTATCACCAAATACCATTCCCATTCCACATTTGGCCAGATCAACCCCACAGAAGCAGGAACTACAAATTCAGATGACTCCCTTTTGAGCTTTATCAGGTTTCATCTGCTGTTACATTACATTATGGGCACTGAATTAAAGTACTGAAATCAATCACTTCATTGATACCTCGGAGAACAGCCTAAAGGCAAATCTTTCAAAAATAATGAGCTGGCATGTAAGAAGACTGCTCACATTGTGTAATCATGAACGATGGGCAGAGGCACTAAACTGTCACCAGTTATCATATAATTCTGGTCAGACATAACAGAATATAATAACTCTAGTGATTAGATCAGAAGTAGTTATATACAAAGACAGACAAACAAGTTAAAGCAGCCTTTAAAATAGCTGGACAAGGAAACAACTAACTATTGCACAATGCCCTCTTAAAGTTACTGCTATGAATCGATGTGATAAAATCTACAATGCTCCATAATTTATAGGTGGATTTTGGTTACTTGATTTCTTATTCAGGCAGCTCATAGTGTTAAAATCATAAGAAATACAGATTATTAAAACATTTTAAAGTACACGTTTTGATTTAAATGAGCTAAACAGAGTTAAATAGCTGGGTGACAGAACAGTTTAGGGCAGCCTTATCTGAGTGAAGACGTCTTCTGTATGTCGTTGCTGTGTGGTCATACTCTGACAACATCAAAATTCTAGCCCTGTAACTACACACGCGGTGATTCTGTTTACAGATACAGATGATCAAGACAAAAGAAGTGACTGGTGAATATATATAAATTACTAAACTGTAACATAAAAAAATATCAAAAGCTTGTAAAAGACGTATCAGTGAAAATAGAATAAAGGCAAATTTGAAAATTTAAAAGAAAACATACGAAAGCTAATTTCTGGTATCTGGTTTGCTTTTCTTCTCCTCCTTTTTTGTTAAAAATCCAGTTTAACCACTTCCTAGTTTTGCATTTCAAAAAGGTGCACCAAAACACTGACATTTTTTTTCCTAGCTAAATCTGTAAAACAAGGGAAGTATATAAATCAAAGAACAAAAGGGCTTAAAAAGGGGAGTATCTGAGTAAATGTGTATATGAAAATGTGTAGCATTAATTAAACTCATACCTCTAGTTTTGTTGGGGCTGTTTACTTCATTAAGAAGTACTGTAATATAAAGGCAAATAAAATGGACAAAGTTGCAAAGCCAAGCACAATGAGGGCTGCAAACTGTTCATCAGTAGGCATCATGCTCTTCATCTTGGGATCATCTAAGCTCCCCATGTCCCCTGTCAGCATGACCTCACTTCGTTGCAATACGAAAGCCGCAGAGGGGCTGAAAGCCCCGCTTAGCTCCTGAGAGGTGTCTAAACAGCGCCGACACGCACACACGCGGAACCGGTAGTCCGTGTTGGTCTGGAGGCCTGAGATTTGGAATGTGGCTTCTTCTCCCTTGTACACCTGCAAGAAGAGGGAAGTCCTGGTTAGTTAATTTATAACTTTGCGGTCTCTATAGAAATCATCACGTAACATCAGGAGCCTGATGGATCCAGGCTTCGTTTAAGTTCATTCCATAAACAAGTATTTCTCCCAGCCTGGATTTCATCCGTAAGAGGCATTCCCACTCCCTCTCTTTCTCTTTTTTTTTGGTACCAGTGATCAGATTCACGACTTTGTACTTGCCAGACAGGTGATTGTGCCACTGAGCTATATTCTTGGCCCCCAACTCACTCTTAATAAAGTACAATTCCCTGTTTAAAAAAAAAGCGCAATATACAATCCAGGGACTCTGACTTCAATAGGAGGAAACAGGGCACTGAGTAGAAATGTTGTTGATATTTTAATTAATATAGATGGGTAAGCCAAAATTTAATGATTTAGGTTGTTAGTCAGAAGAGGTCTTAATACAAATAGCTCTATGTTGTTGGCACCCAGAACAAACTGACATTTTTAAACTAAAAAAAAAAAAAAAAGAAAGAAAAAAGAAAACCCATTAATTGCACAAACAATAAATGTGAAGTTTTGGCTAGATGATTTTTTGACACATAATCCAGCAAGAGATATTCCCTACCCACCTGCCGGAGTGAAATTATCCTGATCTCTAATTCTGTAATTTGTTTTGGCTGTTCCAATGGAATCATACAATGTGTGCTCTCTCGTGCCTACAGGGTTCATTCGCTTTCCTAAGTTCCCTTAGTAGCTGCTCTTTTTATCACGAGTCTTGTCTATAACACTGTGTATGACCATAGTCCACCTCACCATTACTCATTTTCTCTTAGGTCAATATTTGGGTTGTTCCATTTTGAAGCTTTTATGCACTAAGAATGCTAGGAATTTTTGTAAAACCCTTTGAGGATTGAAGTTTTCATTTTTCTAGGGCAAGTATCTGTGGCTAGAACTGCTGAGTCTGTAACTTCTCAAGAAATACTCTTTGCAAAAGACAGGATCACTTTGCACTCTCCGCAGCCCGCTAGGAGTCTGAGTCGCTCCTCATCCTTACCAGCATTTTCACGGTGGGCCTTTGTATCTCCATTGTTCTAGTGAGTGTGAAAGGGACCTCCTCCGAATGAGGCTGCACATCTTGTCATGCGCTTGCTGGTCATTCATACAACTTCTCTTGTGCAGAGAGACAGACAAACCTTCTGCTCATGTTTAACTTGTTCAGCTTTGTTAACTTGTGAGAGGTTCTTTGTGTAATCTAGATTTAAGTCCTGTCTTCACAAATTTTTCATGTAATTCAATTTATCAAAAGTAAAATGTGAATAATTTAGCACCCTGTCTTGACTATTTCATGTTGTTTGACCATGCTGGTTTCCTGCAAGGATCAGGAACTTTTTTCTTCCTTTTCATTAACTCTAATATAACTGCCAAGCGATTTATTGTAACAGGGACACAAAAATTACCAATTCATCTAAAGTTATCACCCTTTACAATGAGGGGGCTCTAACAGGACTCTGACGGTTGGAGAAAGGAGGCCTCACAAAGTTCTCCCAGCACAGCAACAGTGACTCTCAAAAAACTGTGAGGAAATGATAATCACATAAAATGTATGGCATGTATGAGACACAGTGAATAGAGACAGAAAAATTAGCTGCAATCAAACCAAACCAGTTAGAGATTTGGCTGAGATTTGGCTTAAAGAAAGAGAAAATTAACTCTTTCTGTTTGATTAGCCCTCAGTCCCTGTAAAATTGCTTACACATGTGTGGTACAGAATAATTGCACAATAAAATAATCAGCTATTATTATTACTAATTAGAATTTTAAAACAATCACAAGTATACTCTTAGAACATTTTGCTCAAATTAATACAAATCCTTTAGATTTGAAATGAGTAATTCCTCCAGACTCAACACCGTCAACACCCTGTAGCCATTCAGCGTTGCAGGAAACCTCCAGGATCTCTGTATGTTCCACATGCCTGACGTCTACGCAAGCCTTCCACCAAAGCACAATGTTCCCTTAGTGAACACCAGCATCCTGGCCATGTAGTGAGTGATGGACAAACCAAAACACAGCAAAAGGACCTTAAGGGTCAGA
Source organism: Cavia porcellus (assembly GCF_034190915.1). NCBI lineage: Eukaryota > Metazoa > Chordata > Mammalia > Rodentia > Caviidae > Cavia > Cavia porcellus. Next base: position 5,195,107 of record NW_026947500.1, on the reverse strand, counting down.
AAGGGACCCAACTGTTAATGATCACCTGATACTTAGCCTTTTTCTTATGATTTTGCTCCTTTATTTTTCAAATCTTACAAAGCAGACTTCAAGTGCTTTAATTGCTACACTTTTGTTGAGTGACTAAGTCCCAGGAAATCAGTCCTTGTATGCTTTTACTTTTGCAGATTTATTATTGCTTTTGCTGGTCCCTCAGTAAGACTGTAAGCATGTTCCTCCCGTCAAGCAACCTGTTTCTTTACAAACTGTGGCACGTGCCTTAGCAACTACAGCTACAAACCACTGCACTGGAGCAACTAGGGAGGAAAGAGCTCTAAAAACCCTTGGAAGCACTGGGAAACTATTCCTTTCTCACCACCCACTGTTCCAATGATGAATCAAAATGAATGTTTTCAGATGCACTCGTTGTCATGGTGATGGCTCCCACCCACACACAGGCAGCTCTTCATCAGACTATACAGCACCCACATGAAACAGCCTATTTTTAAAGAATGAGATATCAGGAAAACAATGAATTTTTTCCTTTAAAAAATGTTTTAGTTGTTAATGTCCTATACTTTCCTAATTTAAATTAACTTCTTACACCTAAAATGCTCGTTGGTATTTTCTAAGTCTTTTCTAGGAAGCTGCTTTTACAAGGAATGATTTATCTCTTTCAGATCAACACCCTATTTTGATAGAGCAGGTCCCTCCACACGTGCCACCTGGGCTTTGCTTTCTCTATCGGTGATTCCCAAGTAGCCACAAGGTTTTCGGATGCAGCTCTCATCAATTCTCCTAGAGGCTACTTTCCTGAAACACTTGCTTACTTACTCATCAAAGGGTGATAACTATTATGGTCTGTCTCGTCTCCTGGAACCAGGTCTGGTCACACAAAGCCTCTGAGTAAGCTCTCAAGGAACTGAAAAGGAGTTCCCAGAGTGCTTGTTCTGCTACTTACATTGTTTGTGATCTCAGGCAAGGGCCAGTGGCACACCTTTGTTTCACTATCTGTAACACGGGACCATAACAGCACCTGAGAGTCGCACCACTCCTGAGGGGCATTGCAGACCAAATGAGGAAGTGTACGGCAAAGATGCTGGTGACAGGATTAGGCTGCAGATGAATCAACTCCACTGATTTTAACCCTTCTAATGACATTTTCAGGCGAATATAATTACTTTCATTTTAGAGATGAATGAAAAGGTTCAAAGCAGACGTTATTTTCTTGAAATCCCCTAACAAGGGCAATGGTGGACCCCAGAAGAGAGCTCATTTCTAACTCAGAAGTCCCCATTGTCTACACCAGCTCCTTGGCCCGTGACACCCCTGTATCATCACCCACCTGAGTGCCCATCTAATGAAGCCCGTATGTGGTAACCCTAGGTCCAGACTCTTAAACTCTGTTTGTCAGCCCACATAGCCTCAGTCTTCCTGGGGTCTCCACTACAGACCTTCTAGATCATGTCAGCTTGGGTCCTGCTGCCCCATCAGGGAAACACTGCCTTTTCTATGTCAGGCACAGACCAACTCTATGCTGGGCAAAGACCTGGGAAGTGGCCTCTTCATTTGTGTCATCAAAGGATGACTCCTATCCCTGCAGATGTTTTAGAAGACCTTTGGAAAGTGAATATAAATAAATTTCAATTTAAAAGATTTCTATAGGTTTCAGAATTTGTATAGCTATATCCTTTTACGAAAGTCCCCCCTCAAATATATAGTATTTAATTTCCCAGAAACCCAATTCAGAAAATCTTAGAGACTTCATACATTAATTTTGATGGAATTTTTCAACCCTAAGTCCTTAGAGTGAAGAGTTCTACAAACTGTATTTAGAAAGCAAAGGGATGCTTCTTTTTTGAAATCAAGCAAAAAGCTTAGTGAAAGAACTAAGAATATGTACTGGAAGGAAACTTTTTATTGACAAGTTCAATAAAAACTTAAACTTTAATTTATATTTTTTATTTTAGCCATCCTTGTAACTTCAATTGGACAACTCTCATCATTCACAAACATTGCCAACACAGTCTTAACATTATTTTTTTAACCTTTAGGATAAATGTATTGAGGGTTTGTGTTCTATTATTTCCATGGCAACCAGTAGACCAGCTACCAGATAAAGTAGTTGTGTTATCCAATTAGAAACTCCAAATATTCAATTAGATAATCTTATTCTGTATCATTTGAAAAGAGAGGATAACTAAAGAAATCAGTAAATGTGTACATGAAGCATACACACACACATGCACACATATGTACCAACCACAGATCGAACAGAGATTTTAGTATAGCCATAGCAATCAATGCAGAAAGCAGAATCAGTAACAATGACTGAATAGTTTTCAGTGTGTCAACAGAAAATACGGCATCTCTAATATATTTCAGAACAGTCCACAATGCATAAATTTAAAATGCTGACTACCCCATTTCTAAGGATGCTATATATAAAGTTTGATGAAAACTGGCCTGCTTTTGTGTAAATAATCACAGCCATCATGGGATTAACACCATTTTCTTGTTATGCCATATTCCTCAGAATACTGTTCCATAGCTTGAGACTATATTTTAAATATATTACCATAAAAGAAATGTATGTCTAAGGTCCAGAAATAAAAGGACACCCCAAAAGAGAGAGTATGTGGGGAATGTGTCTAAGAAATGGTAGCATAACACAGTATTATACAATTTATCACTACACTGCTACTGGATTATTCTTTCTCTGACCCCCCTGAAGGAAATCTGTAATACTTTAGGACAATCACTTGGTGCCAGGGAACTTGAAGCCTACACCATATAGGGCTTGCAGGAATCAACTGAAGAGAGCCCCAGTGACACCGGCCTGGTGTTCACAGCATGTTATGGGACTTAGGAGCTGATGCTGCCATGATGTCACCAGGTCATTAGCTGCTTGGAGCTGTGTTGCCACGGGGGTAACTTTCCATGGGACAGTGCAGCTCTGTCCATCAGGGCAGCTGGCCATAGCTTGTAGCTCTCTGTTTTCATTCATTTTGTCAGAGGCACCATTATGGGCTTTTCCTCCTGCTTCAACCCAATTTTAAAAGACAGAGCTCCATTTAAGATTTTCTTTATTGAAGTCACCAATCATAATATTGTAAATAAGTATAAATACAACATTATTTTTATAAGGACTATTTCTGTTCTTGATTTGATGAACAATACACTTTAAAATAATTTTGACATGTTTATTCCAACTGGCAGGATGTAAAGCAATACTTAGATAACTAAAATGAAGGATCTATGACTCTGAATTCATAATAACATTGCTGTTTGGCAGAAATTCGTTAAATAACAGCTTCTGGGGAAGATCACTGAGGAGGGTGCAGGCTGGGCTACTAGAGGCTTACACCTCTTTACTAAGATTACCTCTCCTAAGAACTCGAAGGGAGAGGCACCTTGGTATCATTTACATAGTTCCCTCTCACAATTGAATGAATGTGATGCTCACAGCAACAGTACAAGAGGATTTTATCATCCTTACTTTTACAGTAAGACAGGCGATGAATTAATTCCTTCACAATCCCAGGATCAGGGAGGCCCACTTGTCCTCTCGCCACTCTCTGGCTCAAGAGGGAATCTGCTACCCGCAGGCCTCCTCTGGGCAGGGATGGATGTTACACAGGCAACTGTGTCCTCGAGCCAGGAAGGACAGATAAGGCTGCTGTTACTGTACTACTGAACTGCTTCCCGGGGTGTGTATAGTTTTTAACCTCAGGGCCTATGAACTCTCAGAGTAGTGACGATGCTAGATACTCCTCAAAATACAAAGCACCTAAAGGTTCCTCAATAAAGCACCTGGAATCTACTAAGCTGAATATAAATTCATTTTATATGGAATTCTAAGTACAAGCATAAAGGGGGGTTGCTCTGTTATAAGGGGTCGTGGCCTTCACTGGAGCTCAACACTCCTAAAACAAATGAAGAAATGGTAAATAAATGATGGTTTTGGAAGATCTCCATTTTGAGCTATTATTTTTTGTTTTGAATTATTTTAAAACCCTTTCTTTATTCATGCAACAATTTTTAAAAATTTATGCTGTAAGACAGTAATAGCCTTATTGTTTCTGTGTTGAAAATTATTGAAATGGGCGAGGGTGCCCAGATGTGTTGTAGACTTAAGACGAAAATAGTTTGGCTAAGAAATTTTTCCTCATAGTACCTTTGGTGATGCCATGAAAAATCAATACACATTTCATATTCTAAATATTATGTGAGATAAAACATTTATCTAGAGATACCAGTAAAAGTGGCACTTTCAGATGTGTCAAAGGTCTTCTTAACGCAACAAATATGAGCAATGTATGCCAATAGGAAACAGTTTCTCACAGTTTGCTGACCCTGTTCTCAACCTCAATGCCTATATTCACTATCTGCTGTAAAAAGAAACATTGCTTTATCAATGGGGGTATGAATATTAACCATTTTGCTTCATTTCTTATTTATGTAATAAACTGTCTAAGCAAAAAAAAAAAAAGTCACATGCATACACTTTCATCATTTTCAAGAATGCTCTGCAATTAGTACTGTGTGAAAAGAAGTTTAGGCTTCCAAACAAAAGTTGCGCTTAGAACATTTATTAAACAGTAAAAAAGCCAAAAAGATATATAAGTGCCTTCTGATGCAGACTAAAATTTTAGGTAAGGATTTCATAGTTTAAGTTAGTAGATTTAATTATGAAAACATGCTGCTTGTTCTACACTATGGTAACCAAACAAATTAATCAGTTAGATCCAAGGCAAACTGAAGTCAATGCTTCAAGCAAAATGCTGCCTGCAAAATGAAGCTTTATAAGTACACTCTCCAATTATGGGTAATTTTTTTCATCTGAGTTATAAATGTGACTGTATTGATTCTGTGCTGAAGTTTACTTATATCACTACTGCAGGTATAAATGACCCTGTTGCTTTGAAACTGCCTCTTTTGTGTACTGCAAGAAATATTTGTGGGTTTGTCTGTGTGTCAGTCTTCAGAAAATAAAAGAGAGCAACAAGCCCATACATTAGTGGCCCCTGTCTAGTTAGAGCTGTAATTGAGGTCTATACTGCACACTACCAGAGCCCCTGGGTCTGCTGTGGTACATACACAGCAATGATTACCTCTCAGTGTCATGTGCTTTGCCTGTCTATGAATTCAAAGCCCATTACCTATTATTCCTATCTATAATTATTTTCCCACTGCACACATAATATTCCCTATCTCATGTCCAGAACAACTCACAAAAATACTCAAAATACTACATTTAATTAAGCTACTTGAATCAGAAGAAGCAAAAATAAACAGCAGTAGCCACAACAAATGGAGCTCCCCTATTGTACAAACTGTCCCTGACTGTTGTATCTTGTCACGGAGTACTACCATCCTCACTGGGTTCTTAAGTACAGGACGCCCACAGACATGGGAGGAATGATAAGCGCCCTCTGCCAAGCCCACCCTGGAGTTCTGTGTTCCTGTGTGTGCTCAACAAGAAACACCGTTTATCACTTGTTTAGAAGAAAAATATTCTGTAGCATACACACTAATGTGCACTGTCCTACTGGTATTTATATACTCATGGGTCCAAATATACATTAAACAGACAGTAGATTCAAAACAGCTAATCTGCTGTTAAAATCTAAATTACTCAAGAGGCCTTCCTTTATTTTGGCAATTATTTGACATTCATACGTACTGAGCAAATGACACTTTTTCTTCACTGTGCAGTAGCATTTTAAGAATGTCATTGTGTAATATTCTGCTTTGAGAAGTGGAATTTTTTCCCAAGAACAAGTAGAAAAGCATTGTACGTGGAATATAAGGTTTTCAAAAGAAAACAATGAGCATCATCCAATGAGTTACTATTGGGAAATAAATTATTGTTAAGTGTTAAATTACAAGCTGCGAGGCTTCCTAATGCCTTATATTTCATTTTTATAGTGCCATGGGATAAGACAGTGCTGTTGATATTAAAAATAGCTCAACCTAGTGGGGAGAACTATTTGTATATGAACTGAGACCCTGAACTCAGTCATAGCTTTCTTTTAAGGTGAAACAATTCACACAAGTGAAACTGTTTGCTCTGATACGGGATATACTAAGATAGCAGTGGTGGTGAAATTATAGCACGCACGTTTTCTTTTAGGACAAAAGGGGCTAAGTACGAGTTATTTTTTTCTAAACTAAAACCTCAGTATTCAGTTTAATTGAAGGGTTGGCACTTTGTGATAAGAAGTAGGTTCTGGGCTGCAGTTTGGGCTCGAAACATCAGTGTCCATCCAAAAGTCTGAGTCCCCACTCCAAACCATCTCAAATGTAATCTGCACTTTAAGAGTTCCCAGGTGACTCCTGTGCACACTGAAGGGTGACAAGAGGTGACCTGGATCTCAAGTCATAGGCCTTCAGGGCCCAAAGGTCATCACCTATTTTTCCATTGTAACTTCAATAAAAAAGGCAGACACAGATATTATTCTTTGGTGCAGTTGTTTTTTTGTTATTCTGTTTTGTTTTGTTTTGGTACTGGGGCTCAAACTCAAGACCTCACATTTGCCAGGCAGGCACTTACACCGCTGAGCTAAATGTCCAGCCCGGTGCAGTTGCTCCCCTTCATAGCAAAACCACTGGCATTTTCATTTTCACTTATATGCAGCCTCGGATACTTGCAAACATCACTGCCATTATCAAATACAAGGTAAGCCTATGCTTGAAGCTAAAAATTTAAGCTGAATATCAATATATACAAAATGCGCGTAAATTAGGGATTATATACCCTGATGAGTTGTGTCATGGGTACATTGGGCCATTTCAACCACTGATTTTTAAGGAAGATGTGGTGTACTAAATCATTCACGGCTTGGGCAGAGGCCAAGGATCCAGACTGACTATGATAAGCTACACATCCACCATATGCACTGGTTCTTACCTGTTTGTACTCGGATTCTCTTCCAACCAGTACCTGCAGGATGTAGTTAACAGGGTCGCCTTTCATTGGTGGTACCGTCTCCCATAAAATTTCACACGAATTCCCTTCTAATTGTGTTATTCGAGGTGCTGAAATGCAAATCCACACATCTAAGTTCAAATTCAAAGTACATTAGAGTAAATATTCTAGTCTGCCAGCAGGGATCTAGGGAGAGTGAGACCAAGCCTGCATATATCTGTCCTGATGAGACTGACTTGCCCACCTGAAGCAATGCAGCTGGCTATCCTCTGGGCACAGTGAAGTTATTCCAGGACCAACAAGCCACAGTGGCAAGTCCCTGGTCATGTTTCATTTATAACCCCTTGGTGTGACTGCATTTTCATTATTTTTTCTGTGGCTACTGAGTACTTTCTATGATTTAAGCCCTGTCCTAGGTGCTCTGGGAATACAGAAATAAAGGTAAGTAAAAGTCTGTTTTCAAGAGAGTTAAGATATAGGTAAGAGACCATAAGGACAAAAAGAAACAGAACACAGGGCAGATTAACACAGGAACGATGGGACACATCTGGGTGAGATCTAAGGAAGGTTTGAGAAGCAGGTGGCATTAAAGTGCCCAAAATAAGCAGCATTGCAAGGCTTTAAAAATTAAGTACACTACCATGCCCTTAAAATATTATGGATTTAAAAATGCTTTTTTCACAGCTTATGTTATCTATAATTCAGTATCTGATATTTTTCTACTTTTTTCAACTGGAATGTGTAACTTCTCTATTCAACCCACCTATATTTTAATTTCTAATTACATGCAATTAATTCTTCAGAGGCAATTGTTTCTACTTGTAGTTTGGATAAAGAAATGTTTTCTGTTTAAAAAAAAAAAGCTTATAATGGAAGTACTTGGCCAACACTTCAAGCAATTTACAGAAGACTACATAAAAAAATCTTATCAGACTAAATGGTCTTTTGCTTAGGACGATAATTTCCTGAATGTAAGAGAAGAAAAACAACTTGATCATATGACAGTGTAAGGAAAACGCCCTTTTAAAGTAAAAGAACTATGCAAGGGAAGTGCTATCAATTTGCAGTTTTGGTTTTCATAAATGAATTTCCTACCGGGAATCACACTGAAAGGGGTTTAGTGCCTCTCAGTACGAGAAAGACCCTTGAAGTTAGTAACTGGTAAAAGTGGTAACGTTTTCTTGGCACTAAAAAACCATGCAACCACACAAGGAATTGTCTTTGTTAAAGATGAATCTGCACCAAAGGAGCAGTGCATTTATAGCCAAGTGACCCATGGCTGGGGTACACACAATATGCACATCCAGACTGATTTCTGGGTCCATGGAGGGGCTGGCAAAGACCTGAGGGGCAGAGAAGCAGGGCAAAGGCATTTACCATAAACTAGCTCTGGAAGGAGCCAAGCCAGACGCTAACTCTGGTTTTGGAGGCCCCCACCCTGCTGTAACTGACTACTGTTCTATAGGAGCTACTTGGTTTCTCCACGTGGGAAGTCATGGGGCCAAACACACAGAGGACCTTTCCACAGGCACACTCATCCCCTTTCATCAGGGTCACTCTGAACAGCAGCTGGATAAAGTCACAAGAGCTGCCTGCCTCTAAAGACAAGAGCAGGGACCTCCACGACACCTAGACCGGATGGAAGGGGCAAGGCTTCAGGGCTCGGTGAGCAAGCTTCAGTCCCTGTTGCTATATGCTTTGCCTTACAAGTCAGCTGGTCAGTCGGGCACAACTCTGGAAATAGAGGGACAACAGCCCCAGCAGACCTGGCAGAGGAAAGGTCCAGGCAGAGTGGCTTTTGTTCTCTCCTGAGACAAAAGCTGAATAGGTAGGGGTCTCAAGACTTCTGCAGTACCTTAGCCCTTTAAGAGGGCAGAGTAGGAAAGGACTTATTCACACACCTTAAGATAAACACTTAAGGTAGCTACTGTAGCTTTCCAAGAGCATCTCTGTGACAGTGCTGGGCCTAGAAATGCTGCCCAAGTCAGTCCTGATCACTAGGTACCCAAATCACCCTAAGATGAATGCCAACTTCTGTGCCTCTGAATGGCTCTGGGAAAGAAGGCCTTCAAACCTTCACTGGTAAACTGCTGTAAATACTGTCACACCAGGCACTGACTCTCATTCTGATCCAAACTCTGCCCCTTGGATCTTTTTTTTTCCTTTATCACTTGTGAGGATGAGAATGCCTCACTATCACACGAACTGCAGTGAGTGTTCAAATATACTCAATTCTCTTATGCTGGTGTTAGAAACATCAAGGGTATTTAAGGTCAGAGTCGTGCATCCTGCTTTACAACTCCACATTTCCTTGCTCCAACAGGAGAGCAGGACAAGCAGTCCACGCCCACAAACCTTTGATGGTTGGGGGGACACTTTTGGTTGTGCTGAAGGTGTAGGTTTCCGAGAAGGGCCCTTCTCCAGCCTCGCTGGCTGCCTGGATTCGGAAGGAGTAGCATGTGAATTCCGTCAGTCTCTGGACCTTGTAAGTGTGGCTGGGTCCTCTGTAAATGGAAATAAACCTAAGAAGAGAGGAGAATCCATTAGCTACCTGAGCTCTTCTTAGTAAGAACCTTATGATGCAAACTAATAGAGCAGATTAGGCAAACTTGAAAAATGATTTCCATACAGTCTGAATCAACCAGTTGCTATGTTATGGTTAGATTAACACCTAATGCATGTTTATTTAAAAGAAAAACAAATTGAGTATTTTGAAAACTGGAATGAGATTTCTTAACTACAGTCTAGAGATAGTGAACCTCTTAGAGTTTTCAATAATACAGAGTCCACTGCGGCGCACATGCTGTAGGTTCACCATCACCGGTCTAGATTATAGAAACGTCAACTGTTCAGTTTTTATTTTTTAATAAAAAACAATCATAAATACGGAATACACATGATACATATACAGATATATATATAGATATCTAATAGTGTTAACTTACCTTCTACTATACATTAGGCAAAGAAGTCAACCAAACATATGAGAAATAGGATGCTCTCTTTATACCCAAATCTTACAAATAACTGAGATTTAGGGAATTCTTTTAATTTTTTCTCCTAGGAGCAGAGCTGAGTTCTTTCTCATTATTTTAGTTATATTTTAAGCAAGTTCTCTAAGAATTATAAAAAATTACCTCATACGAATTCTTCCCTCTATCCTAACCATCTCTATGATCTGCTTGTCCCATGCCCGTTATGCTTTTCTCTGCAGTGACCCTGGTATTTTTGTTTGTACTTGAAAGTAGAAACCATTCTACATCACTGACAAACTCAACAGCCCTGCTCGACAGCTTGGCCCCCGGAGAAGGGAGGAAATGCACGAAGGACTATCGTGAGTTAAGGTTAGGTATTACCGGAAACCAAGCTTCTGTGTCAGCAAGAGGCTCTTGGACTTGTTGCCAGCAGAAGAATCCTCAGTAGCTTAAAGCACAGGAAAGGCTACTACAAACGTGCCACTGTTAGAATTTTTTAAATAGTTAACTATACGATTTTGGAAATAATATAACTTCCCATAAGTTATCCGAGATCTTTAGTAGACTCAGGATCTAAGTCCTGCTGGTCTAGGCAAGGTCTGAGAACAACTGAGTTAAATCCAACCACATTGTCTTGTCCCTACCCAGGCCAACTGAGCCTCACTTCCAGGGCTTCATCACAGTGGCTGAAGAGAAGCTGCTGTCTCCAGATCTACTGCAAGTTGGTCAGTGACAGTGTCACAGTTCAAAATGTCTTACTCTCAGGCCGACCTGGCCCAAGAGGAAGCAGGATTTATGCATTCATTTTGCAGCAGACTTTGAACATCTGCTGTTTGCTAGGTGCTGCATTGAAAAGGAGTGAGACCGGATTCCACAGGCCTGCTGATCCCGTGTGTGCGATGGTTTCTGAAAGACAACGCAGCTCTGCTGCGTGCCCCCTTGAGGCCTGGACAGATACATTTCAATAAATTAAATAATCTTTAGAAAATAAACAAAACCCAAAACCTGTCAGAGTCAATCTTCACTCTAAAATATCCAGGCCAGGCGCTCATCAGCCTTTACAGGCAAGTTCCTGAGCCCTAGTTCTGCCACCTATTTAACATTCTGTTTTAATGTGAAAGGAAACTTTTTTTTTTTTTTTTACTGCAGGTAAAGCATTTTGCATTTCAGGGAAAGCCAGTGTCCAGACTGAAACCCACAAATGCCATGGCAACCTTTCAGCACACTTAGCACATTATCACCTTAATGAAGATTTTCTTGCTAATGCTAGAAGCCAACAGCTATTTATTAACTCAGTCTCACCAGGGCCACAGACTAAGCGGAGTAACTGTCCTTAATTATATCACCAGTGGAAGTCATGATTGAGGAAGTTAAGTGTCACATCTTCATTACGAAACTGCTTGGAAACTCAGTTTTGCAGTTTGGAGAACACTACTAGGAACAGCACTGCTGTCCTGCCTGCCACACTCCAAGAATGTTTTTTTTTTTTTTTTTTTTTTGAAGCAGGTTCAACATATATTTATGCCTAGATTCAATTACAGGTGTAGGCAGGAGTGCTCACTGTCACAAAGAAATTTATTGAAGCATATGCAGTACTTTTTGTCTTTTTCGTTTTTATCGGTATCAGGGATCAACTCACGACTGCCTGCTTGCAAGGCAGGCGCTTATGCCGCTGAGCTAAATCCCCAGCCCATGCAGTACTTTTTGTAAAGTAATCTAAATTGAGCAAATACCAGACATAAACCTTTCAAATACAGGTGCATCTCAAAACCTGCTGTTTCCAGACTGTTTTAATTTCTTGTTTTGTTCTCGTAGCACTGTGTTCTATTCATCTTATAAAACTGCATCTCAATTTATAAAAAGCATCATGGAAACTGGCTGATAATGATACATTTTAAAATTTTCCATTAGAGCATTATTCACAACTCAAAACTGTGTTACTTAAAAATATAAGAAATGCTATGTCTTTGTCTAGAAAAGTTGAGCGCCTCAAATGAAGGTTCTGAAGATCTCTGCGCCAAGGAGGTCATGCTCCCCATTTAGTCCCCCACTTTCAGTGCAGGAGAAGGAGGCCATGCCAGAAAGTTGCCAGGCAGCTGTAGGCCCTCACGGAGAGCAAGGTGGGAACGGGCAGCCTGGGCTCCCAGCAGCAGGAACTGAGGACACAGAGACAAGAGCAGTTCCTTTTTCCTCCAGCCGTTTCTAAAGTAAGTCATGTGGCTAGCAGTGCTTAATTCAACCTGCTATCTCCTCTGGCAGTGATGTCACGGTCTATTAGGTCCCACAAAAGCTATCACTGTTTTCTCGGACCTTCCACCCCACAAAAAGTTGTATGTGTGAAAAAGGAAGGTGAAGTGCGAGTTCCCTTATTTCATTCATGAACCGTGTAGGAAAAGAGCTAAAATAGACGGCGGCAAAGTGCTGTGCTGCATAATTCATCAGGTCTTTCCCCTCAGTAAGCGGAGGGAAGGGTATGGCGGGCACAGCCCAGTGGTAGCAAACCTTGGCATACTTGCTGCAGTGGGCTGTGATTATCGAAAGCTTTCAAAGGTTCACATCACTGGCACAGGTTCTCTCTTGAGTGAAATAGATGTGGGGGAGGAGATACCAGGAATCCTGAGTTTTGGAAAAAACAATCCAAAGTAGTCAAGTATCAATAGCATTATTCCCACTTCAAATGGTCACCTAGAGAAACAGATTTATTCTGTCCTCTTTGGGCCTGTATTCTAAGGTAGACACACAGTTTCCAAAGCCCAAGAGCTAAGCAATAAAGCAAGATGGTGCTGCCCAATGTCTTCTGAGAATCTTTCCCCCTCATCTCATGCTGAGGCACACACAGGGAGACAGACATTAAACACAGAGGTAGCAGGTCTGTGTATTCTCACTTTAAAGTCCCTCTTATTCTTTTTTGTTGTCAAGTTAAAAAAAAAGATGTAGGGGCAGAAAATACTGCAAGAATGAGATTATAGGGTAAAAAAGACAAGACAGACTATGACTGTTTTTTGTAAGAGGAAAATCGTTTATCACACTCATTTCTAATTTCAGTTTACTCTACAACAAAGAAATTCATTAAATGCATACAATGCAGTCAAACTACATATGAGTCAGCTCATCAAATCCTTGATAAAATTTCAGCTCTCGATTTTTGGTTTCTGAAAACATGTTCTTCCTGTGCAAACAGCCAATTTGGCACTTTAATTGTTCCAAAGGTTTTGATCTTGAAAACTTTCAGGGGGTCACAACAGTTTCTTTTGCCTGCCTCCCCTGAGATCCGGAGACTGGCTTAGCTCTTAGTAAATGCAGGCTCTAAGACAAGAACTGGCTTTGTGGATTTCAAACACCAGTGAGTTCTTCAGCCCCTCTGTGCCTCAGTTTTCTCATGTGTACAAAAAGATAAGGCTGGATCCTACCTCACAGAGCTGTTGAGTGGGTTAGGTGGATTAATAAAAGTGCTTAGCCTAGTCCTGATATGCAATAATCACTAGGAGTTAAAATAATCTTATGATGCTGAGAAGACAGGATTTTTAGGAGTCTTCTAAAAGACAGCACTGTTGATGAACAAGGAGGCTATTTTCCTTTTGCTGGGTGGTAAGAGGTGCCCTGCAGACTGGGCCGCCATGGCAGCTTCAGACCGACCTAGGGGCTTCCTTTGAGGCTGTCAACCTCCCTCTCGCTGAGTCCTGCAGAGAAGCTTGGGCGGCTAAACCTCCTCAGAACACTGTGGTGAGCGTCAAATGTGGCAATTCATGGAAAAGTACCAGCCTGAGAAAACCATCTTTGACCCTAAGTATCTTTTAGGTAGACCTTAACATAAAATATACATGCTGGCAGTAACTTCTGCTGCCCTCTGTTCCTCCAATGCCAAATAATAAGGACCAAACAAAGCATAATTACATGAACCACACAAAAAAGAACACATTTCCTCTTTCATCCCCATTCTGTAATTATTTCCTTCATTCCAGGAGGTAGGGAAGAAAGACTCTACTCTCAGTTAGTGACTATGACCACATACATAGTGGCCACCCTAGGGTCCTCTGTAGCTTAACACCCCTGTGGCTACAATCACTCCGAGAGAGATTAAAAATATTCATCAAATACTTGTTCTAAGAACAACAACTTAATTTTTTCTCTTAGATCTGTTGTTTTAAAGGCTGAATTCATTTCAAAATTCATTAATAAGCCAGAGGCCTTTTGTAATAGAATTAACCATACCAAATGTCCCAAGACACAGTGATTGAAGATTCCATATTTTAAATGCAACCAAGGACTCAGAGCTCAGAGCAAAGCTGTGCCATGTAGAGGAGGCGGCACACATATAGCTGTCGTGATCCCCTCCCATCCCTCACGCTTGGAGACCACACTTGGTGCTGAGGCTCCATGCGTGTTGATGCACTCCAGCCCTGGGACGTGGAGTCACAGGCAGAGACCACTGAGCCCTCAATATGCTGTTTTCTGAGGGTAGCTGTGTGTCAGCAAGAGTCACACCTGCTCGCCCCAGCTGTCCCCTTAGTCTATACTGCTGCTAAGGTTGGATGACCCTTCACACTCTTCCATCCACCCTTGCAGACTGGGACTCCACGCTCAGTTCTGTCTTAAGCACCAGATCACTTGCCCATGCTAAGGGTCAGTTTCTCACATCTGAAAATGGGAGCACAAATGGGAATAATCTAGGTGAAAAGCTTGTTGTATTGTAGTGCATGACACTGTACTCTTCAATGGCCACAAACCCTGTATCCCAAGTGCTGCAGATCATCCTCCAGGGATCTGAGTCAGGCTAAGACAGCCTGATGACCTCCACAGCTCTCAGCACCTGCTCTGAAGGCTCCTTTTAACGGTTTATGATCTAGCAGGAATAGGTCAATCCAGATTTCTGTTGTTCTGCTGCCTCTGGAACAGCCTTGGCAGATGTTCAGCCTTCTCCCAAACAAATTTCCAACCTACTCTAATGGCTGAGGAATAAAAATGCAATGTTCACTCTTGTTTTCATTTCATGAGCACCCTCATGGAAACACCTGTGAGCTAAACCGCTGCCCACTGGCTCACCGTCCGCTTGGGCTGGGGTAGTCTCGGGACAGCACAGTGAGTAATAACGTGAGCTCTGCAGTCAGCAGACACGAGCCGCAGTTCAGCTGACCAACTGCGTTCTCCGGTCCTCTAACAAGGCACGTTGCTTATAAAGTAGGATAATAGTGTTTACTTTGTGACGACTGTGTGGGGTTGTTGTGAGAATTAAATAAAATGATGCAAGGAGAATCCATCACACCATGCATCCCCTGAGGCTCTATTTGGTGGGAGAGCAAAACAGTGGCTGTGAAGACCATGCACCCTGTCCCTGCAAAGCGGGGTCCAGCACTGCCCCCAAAACACATAGATGGGCGTGGGGCCCAGGTCACATGCAGCTCACTGTACTCCACTACGTTTTTACTCAAGGAGAGGGAAAAAAGGGAGAAGTACTCTCCTGTATTTAAAATATGGAGAACACAGAACACTAGATTAGGTAGATTATTAACAGTCTACATTCCACATACATCCTTGATAGCTGTTCCCTACTTCTTCAGCTTTCCTGTGACATCTTGAAACAAAACACTTAAATGATAACACATACATATGGGTTTTACTGTTGGGAACCTCCAGTGATTTAAAAATCCTTCAATATTCCACACTTGGTGATGGAGCTACTTGGTGTGAGACCCCAGCAGGAAATACACATCACCATACATGTGTCCAAACCCAAAGAACACACAAACCCAGGAGTAAACCATAATACCATCTAAAGCTTTGTGTGAAGATACTCAGCTGTAACTAATGTGGGGGCGGGGGGTGCTGTTGCCACCCTCTCTGGTGGGGAGCACACACATGTGTGGGGACAGTAGGTACATGGGAAATCACTATATTCCTCACCTGATTTTGCTATGAAGCCATAACTGCTCTAAAAAAATACTATTTTTTAAATATCTGAAAATACTGTACATTTCTGTGAATACAGATGAACTTTGTTTATTCCACCTCTTGGCCACAGTTCTCCATGGGTCAGCAGGGGTGTGTGCTTCAGCAGTAGAGACATCCACAGACATCCACGCAGAGACTGGTGGCTTCACTATAAACTTGCACACATCAGGGAACTCCTCCAAGCCTCAATTTTCAGACAATAATGACTGTCTTTTTCATTTGATAGGAACTTTTTAAAAATCCAACTGAAAGAAGCAAGCCATGTGACTCCTTATTAAATATATACTAACTAGGAAGGTAAAACTACAGATTTTGGTCCTTTTTAGGAGAGTTGGGGAGAAAGCTCTACTGTTCATCTCAGTATTTTAGATTTTAATATTGTGAAGGATGACTTTTTTGTACTCAGGAGCAACTAATGGAAGTTCAGAACAGATTATCTTAAATCATTTTAGGAGGAAATGATATATAAAGAAATTACGTTTATAATGTTTCCTTAAGAAATATTTAAGAATGTTTTGAATGGATTCTATTTACAGGTGAAAAACAAGATTTAATGCTTGGGATTTTATGTTTACTACTTTGATGCTGTCTTATAATCCCTAGGCCCACTACAGGCTCACCGCAGCCCATTAATAATAATTCCTCCAAATGATCTAATCTGCTCACCTAAAATGGCCTGCAGCCTACTAAAGGTTACAAGTGGCACCTTTCAAAACATCTTTCACAATATCACAGGTCAACAGCTGTTCATAAGCTCAGTACAGCTAGATTCATTAACCAGAACACGCCACTGTTGTTTCTCTTTTCTTTTTCAGAATTTCCCTGGCCTCCACAGAGTCCATGCATGCGTGTGTGTGTGCAAGTTTCCTATGTTACTCAAGTGGCACGTGGGAATGGAAAATTTTCAAAACAGGAATACACAGCATGCGCCTTCACCCTGCTGAGAACACAAAGTCCTCCTATTTCTATGCAGGAGCAGATGGAACCAAACGGTACCATGTCGGGACACCTGAGGCAGACAAGGTGCATTTCCTAAACTGATTGTGCACGTGGCGAGAAACCCTCTTTATGGTCTGCTCATTAAAGTGGCAGGAGCTATTTCCAAAGAGACTCGTAAGAAAACCAGTTAATCTCTTATCCTCTGTTCCTGGCTCTTCAGTGCTGTTTTTGACTTCTATCTAAGAGGGTAGGCTGTAATAATTTTTTGGTTAATGGGCTGAATTTTTATGCTCCTATTCTTTTTTTGTCTTTTTCCTTTTTATCGGTACCAGGGATTGAACTCATGACTGCCTGCTTGCAAGGCAGGCGCTTAAGCCACTGAGCTAAATCCCCAGTCCCTTATGCTCCTATTCTAAGAAATAAAATTTCCTAGCAGCTAGTAATGGAGAATGATTTATTTTGAAAATTATAATAAAAAATTTCTGACTTTCAATTTCTGGTTGTTATTCAAACTATACCTTATATTAGAAAACTTCTATTTTCCTTTTTTAGACTGTATTTTAGAAAATGATACATTAAAAGAGAACTCTGAAATCTCTGGCTCTTCTACTTTATTTTCAAATACACAGGGCAAAACTCACTTTCAAGGGTGCACTTCCCAGAGTTTTCCAGATTTCTTTTTGCCCAATTCTATTTCATTGGCTTTGCCTCAACAAGAGAAAAATGCTACTTATTTCCATTCTACAGTTTATGTAAGTATATATGTAAATGAGAGGTGAAAACTACAATCTGGAGTCTACTTGTGGAGCAATTAGGAACTCAGATACTGCACCTACCACTCACCTCTGCCTATAGCTACGTGTTTTGGCCTAAAGTTAACTAAACTTGCAATATTCTTTATTTTGTAGGCTGAGTTTTGTATTCCTTTTGTAAGTAAAAATATTTCCAAATGTTTTTTCCTCACTAATTATTCATTATGTGTATATTTTAGGGGGAAGCTTAGGCAAACAGAAGATAAGGGATAGTCCTCTAGTCATCCAGAAATTCAACAGGGGGTACGAATTTGCAACAGACTTTGCAACCTTGCTTATAATCACAGTCACCTTCTCCCAGTTGGAGGTAATATAAAAATGCCACTTACCCAACAATATGATCATGTGGACCACAGCTGTGGTCTAGAGAAGGAAAAGACATAAGCAGGACCTGAACTCTGAGCTGCTGGTTTATGTTTATTATTATTTAATGGAGTGACATACTTTTAAGAGAAGTGGAAGTGAGACTTTTTCTCCAACAGACAAATGATGACAAAGTTCACTCCTTTCTCAGTGCCCCCATATCCTGGCCACTTGATTAGTTGCCAGTTTGTATTCTTTGAGTTTAAAGAAACCCTGAAGCCATAGAGCTGCAGGTGTTTTGTCTTCTCTAAAAGCCAACAGGCCTGTAAACATCACAATGTCCCTCTAGTTGTTTTGGCTGAAGGGGAAACTGTCACCAGTGTAAGGGCTGAGTTAATGGAGACCAAGTGACAATTATCAAGTCTATTAATTCCCTCCTCCCCTGACCCAATTTTACCGTGCCTGGCTTTAAAAATACAGTGGCTGTCTGACTAGCCCTGAACAACACATTAAGCGCAAATGCATTCCTGGAATTTACGTTTCTCCTGCTTAGCGCTGTGTACAATTATCAGGGAACACGGACCCATGAAGGTCAGGACCAGCACTAACTCCAATTCTGTGAGGGCCGTGGAACATTTCATTTCAGTAACACAGACAAGTGCGTCTTCAGAAATCACTGGTACAGCACTACAATCTCAGACACACAAGCCAATCCTGCAATTCTAGGGCCTGTGTCAGGTTAAAACAGCATTATGAAAATGTTTACTTTGGGCATTTAGTTTCCTGCATAACATGAGAACCAAAGCTATTCCGATCTTCTGTGCTGAATCTGTTAAGAATAATAGACTTAATCAATGTAAGGCCAAACTAATCTAATTTTTGTACTCCAGCTGAAATTAAATCTCTTGTCCTGTCTGTTCACTGTTTAATGTTAATTCATTTCCCCAGCAAGACAGCTCTTATCGATAGGTCACATGCCACATATAACCTGGATTATATAGTAGTAATTCAAGAAAAAATTGTTGATTGAATAACCATAATCTAATCACTAGGTATAAAATTAGTCCTACAAATAGTGAGCCTGACTTTAAGGTTGCTACATAAATATGGATTGGAAACCTTGCAGATCAAATACTTGAAAATACGTGGGAAATAAATGTCTTACAAGGGAGAAAAAAATCAAAAACAAACTTTAGCAGGGCAAGTCCAGATCTAAATGAATATTAGAATTATCTGTCTTGAGGCATGGATTTGGGCAAGATACCCTATGAGATCCCTCCTACTTAGGTGAAGCAGGCCCAAACTTGGCACAATGCGGGTGGAGAGAGACACACTAAACATTGCACTTTTCATTCAAGAACTAAACCCAGTTGATAATCTCGGTGCCTGGTACTTCGTAGGTGCTCAATACGCACAGATTTCTTTTAGAAAGCTTAAAAAATAATTTTTGATCAAAAATACTACTTATAAATCCTTGGGTCAGTTTGTTTGATTGAGAGGCTTATAAATATCATACATCAGCATATCAAAACACAAGACTTCAGGGAGTTTGGACAGTAAGTTATCACTCAAAGGAAATGATTATTTTTCTTCTTATTTTCTTGTGAACTACAGAAGCTATAAAGAAGAAGAAAATGAGATGCCATACTCCAGGCCATGTAGAAGGGCCACATTTTCCCACAGGATTTAGTTCACAAATGGTTACAAAGACTTGAGCTTTAGGGTGAAAAGGTAGATGACCCTCAGATACCACAGTCTTGTTTAAACTCAATTATGGATGAGGGCAAAGCGAGTCACAGTTTAGGAGCTCAATGATGACACTCAACTCTCATCTATGACAAGGATGGATTTACTAATTTCCCCTGTGCTTCTGCTGAGAATGCTTCAAGAGTTAACGATACTTTCGGAGCAGAGAAGGACAAATACGCAACTCAGACCTCAGCTGCTCTTCTCTCAAACGCCCACAAGGATGGGTCAGTGATGTGTTCATGTGTTCACGACAAGTTACCTTGACAGCTGACAGGTAAGAAAGTGAATTTAAAAACACAATTAAAAACCTGTTTCCAACAAGCAGGACAATGTTTTTGCCACATCCATAGTAAGACCCTAGTGGTAGTTACTGAACTGAGTGTGTACACTAAGGAACCCACACACTTCCCCAAGTGCCTCAACTAGAAACTAATCTAGCCACAGATTCACTGAACATAGCTGCCAGCGGGGAAGACACTGCTCGTCCGACTGGAGAACCCAGGTACAAGTCCTAAAGAAGTCTGAAGTGATTACAGTTGGTAAAAACCATGCTAATCACAAGGATCAGAATGTATCTAAATCAAATGGTTTCTCTACGACACTTACAAATCAAGATCCAAACATAAAGGTTTGGAACCAAGGGACCAATTACAAGAGTTCAGCATCAAGATACCAAGGAAGGTCACCTTCAAACTAAAATTAAGTAGCCATCCTATTAGATCCCAAGAAAATTAGTCTACCAACAGAATGAAAATTTATTATGTTCTGTATTCCCATCACTTTAATAACTTTCTGAGAGCACTGACAAATCTAATTTAGAAAAGACAAATTTGGACTCCAGCTCATAACATTAAGAAAAATACTGTTCCTAATGGTCAGATTTCTTAAATCGCCACTTACTTAGGTAAGTCATTTATGCAGTGAACACGGAGATACAAGGATGCTTTTTCTGGAGGAGTGTATTTGATTACTAGATGCTGTGCTGTTTTCTCCTGGCATATTTACATGGCTCATGATAGCATACTCATTAAGTAGGATAAGTGTTTGTGGAATTTTTGCACTGTGCCTAGGAGCTGCTCTGTGTCACATAAAACTTTGGATCAGAGCACACATTCATATGGTTCTCCAGACATGGAGCCCTTGGGTAGCTGTTCCACAAGGGACAGGACTGCAGCAAAATGGGGAGACCAGATGGGTGCAGAGCCAGGCCCGTAATGCTCCTGGAGGTAGCAGTCAAGATACAGCATGGGATTGGGGAGGCCCTGGCTCTAATTCCAAATACCAGCTTCAGTAGATTTTCTCTTTCATACTTTCTGATTCAGTAGAACCAGAAAATGTTCTCTAAAAGGCTCTTTTTATCACTGAAAGAAGACAAAACCCTGAAAAGAAATATACAGATTCATTTAAAGTCTCCCCAGATGCTACCTTTATATATTTATCATAATTTCTGTTAGTTCAAAATTCTTATTCCTGCCAGCCCTGTCTGGTTAAGAAGTTCTTTATAAGTAAAACAATGATCCTGTGAAAACACAGCCAAAGGATGTGTGATCCTACACACCAGAGCTCAGTGAACAGAGGAGTGATCCTGTACGCAGGAGAGGAGAAATATAATCTCTAGTGAACCTATTAACCCAAGTCTTACTTTCTCCATGCTTTCTATACCAGAACTGGTTTTCCACAGGACAATCGCTTTTTATTCTCCTGTCATCAAACTACTGGGTCTTCCCAGTAGTTCAACATCAAGTCCAAAGGTCATTTTCTTTCAGAAACCTCTCCTGATCTTGTGCTCAGATGTTTTCTGCATCCTCCAAACTCAAACTTTTTCTTCTGTGACACTGGTGTTCTGGGATTATTTATGAGTTACTAATACGTTTCTTCAGGCAGGCTTTGTAGATTTTTTTCCTCTTTTCTTTTTACTAAAAAAAAATAAAATTGCATTTACCTAGACACATTCAGAATGTCAACAAGACCACTGCAATTTTTGTTTTGCAATTATGGAGAAAAAATATTCAATATAAGCTACATTAGAAACTGCTGGAGATCAGCAAACTCTATGTAAAGTCTCTGTGCTACAAAGCATCACGAACTTACTTTAAATTTCCATGACAACCTCAACGCTAGGCCAGGCAAAAGTCAGTGGGCCGCCAGGAGAGAGCTATGTAAGGGTATATTTGGTAGTATGTTAACTACATGAAATGTACAATTTAAAAACAAATTTTGGTTGGGTGTGGTGGCACATGCCTGAAATCCCAACACTCAGGAGGCTGACACAGGAGGATCACTGTGAGTTCCAGGCCAGCCTGAGTTACATAGTGAGTTCAAGACACCCTGAACTACACATTCAGACCTATCTCAAAAACAAAACCAACTGAACAAACAAACAAAGCCAAAAACCTCACACTGTATTGGATTAGATCAAGAATGATCGCCAAAACTTCCATGGGCTCAGAAGTGGGGCTTTCGGGAAACAAATGGACCGCAGGAGCTCAGGCTGATTTGCCATCAGGAGGCCTGGTTGGGGGCAGGTTACTGGGGTGTGACCTGTGAGGGTGGATCTCCCCTCCCTCTCAGCTCCCTGGTCCTCCAGATGTGAGCACCTCTCCTCTCCTTCCACCCAGCCAGCCTTGCAGAAGGTCTGAGACTTCTCAAACTGTGGGCCAAAACAAAACTCTCCTACTTGGGGCACTGGGCACTGTGTCTCAGGAATGAAACAAGTGTTAAAGATACACACAGCCTTACTATCTTTTCTTTAAAAGAAGTGAACTGCACTGGGGGCTAAATGCTTGACAGGCAAGATCAGAAGCTGAAACCAACTTCTTCATCCTCCTCCTCTTCTTCCTGCACCTCTTTCTCATCCATCTCCTCGCTCTTTTTAATCCTGGAGCTTCTTTTTCTGTTTCCTCTTTAGGAGGTCAAGAGCTCTTTCACAACAGGCCTTGTATTTGCCATGTCTTCAGTTTCTCCTTTCTCTAACAGACTCAGTCATGCACGTCCCTGAACACATCTTAGCAAACCCTGGGAAGCTAAGGGGAGCCCCTGGCTGCTGCTCCTTACCTCCCCGTGAGGGAGTCTGCACAAAGCAAGTACCCGAGCACATTCTGCCTGCTGCTTCTCAGTTTCTCCACTGTTTTTCCCACTGAGCCGCGGAGCTGCCTGGGCCAGTCCAGGGCTCTGCGTGGTCCTCACAGCACTCACTTTAGGGAGCTTGATGCTCTGCCGTCGCCATGCAAGTGGGGGCCAGACACAGCCCCCAAGGGCCTTCTGCCCCTTTGTCTCCTTGGAAATTCCACAGGACTTACTGCCAGGAGTTAGTCAAAGCATCTGACTACAGAGTAGGGGGTCAGGATGGGAGTGGGTTTCTGTGTGAGCTAGAACCCCACGTCAAGGAAGAGAATGACACGCAGCACGGGGGAAATGGCCGAGCCCCCACACTGCATCGGTCCCGCTGCCTCAGTTTGATGGTGCTCTCCCACTGCCCGGCCAGATTCTGATTAGGACCTCTGGTGACAGAACATTCTGTTATTAACTTTCGTTCAGCATCTGATTATCCCTAAGTACCATTTGGCTGCCTGTCTTCTGATCAGTCATTTTCAGAGGAAATGAAGTTAGGTTAAACAAATATGATGTAAAAGGTTGGATTTGATGTCTATAGCCACAAGTGTTTTCTGGGCATGGAGTTTTATGGAAAAAAAAAACCCTATTTGTTTTGTTTAATTTGATATTGCACTGCCCATCGCTACAGAGCATAACACTCATCTGTACATCACTCACAGCTACTGTAGGTCGGTAAACATGTTTGTCCGGATGATTACTGAATATTTAAAGAAGTGACATCGCCTCCCGAGTCTTATTTTCCTCTGCGCTCGTGACTGATCCAACACTACCACATAGTGTAAACCTGAAGTTGGCTGCTTTCCTTTTAGATATTTTCTGTCACTTTGGCTGTATGAAAGGGGAAGATGCACGCAGTATTACAGCACAGACACCAGGACCTTTCAAATGTTTAGGAATTCTAAATGGAGAATGGAAGGCACAACTTTGCGTATAAAATGCAAGAGTCAAATACACAGTTCCTCCCTTAAACAAGGAGAAAGAGAGTTTCGGGGTAAGAACGAGTAAACAAGGATGCACTGTGGAGATTTCACCCCACAAGAGCACAGCATAAGCTCTAAGCACGCCTGCCCCACTGTACCTCTTGTTTCTGTCTTCCAGCTGTAGTGTGTACACCATGTCATCAGCAGCATGCGTCTTAGAGTTACTGTCACCCCATTTTAGCTTCAGGCTCTGCGGCCCAGCTGCAGCACACTCTAGCCTAGGAGGCAGGGGTGGTAATGGCCGGGTTTTTGCTTTAATGAACTGACTAAATGGTCCAGCTCCAATTTCATTTACAGCCTGAATTCTGATCCTGGAAAAAGAAAAACAAAAACACAATGCAGGTTTAAGGAGTAGGCCTCTCTACTTGAAATAAACACTGAACTACTTATTACTTGCCCCTAAAGCAATACTGTATAATAAAGAAAAATGTGTAGAATTACTTAAGAAAGCTGATGGCTCAGAGGACTGAGTATACAGTACTCTCTATTTAAAAAATCAGACTAACACAATAACCTTTAGCTCTTTATGTGGAACAACAACAAAAAGATATGCATTAAGGGAAGTCATCTTAATCACATGCTTTTGTATTTTGCTTTAGGTACCTTTTAGATATCTCAAAGTTAGTTTTGGAAGGGATGAGCTATAAAGAGTGAACTTCATAGGAGAACTAAGGCTCCTTCCAAGTCAGATACAAAGGACAACAAGCCGTCAACAGAACATTTTAGCTTCTCTCATTGGCCAGCATTATCAACAACTCTGAAAGTACTTAGGAACAGTAAGTGAGCATACACTGCCAGCAGCAGAGTGCAAAAATCAGATGTGCAGAAATCTTAACTGGATGCTAACTATGTGCAGTGTTATGTGTAGAAAAGATATATTAACACCACTCTAATGGTGTAGGAACTTAACATTAGGTAAGAGTTAAAATGTATCTATAAAATACCCTTTCATAATTTAATGGGAATATTACTTCTATCTTTCTTGTTTGCCTCATTCCCAATCAGCTGACTGAAACAGCTCTCCAAAATCACTCAACACCACCCTGATGGCACTGCTCCATCTTCTTCCAAGACCTCCTCCCTGCAGCTTTCCTCAAACTGATCTATAGAGACTGCAATTTCCCCAAATTCATCTACAGAAATACTGCAAATCAGGAAAGAAAACAAAATCTTGGGAGACAAAAGAAGTTGATTCTGAAAGTTACATTATTTATCTTTTATAAAAGGTGTATAATAGGAAGTGGAGGGAGGGGGGAGGGGAGAAGAGAGGGGAAGGAGGGGGGAGGGGGAGAGTGAGGCTACAGGGAGCCAAAGTGGGGGAGGAACAAAGGGAGGGACAGGAGGAGGGAGGGGGAGAGGGAGAGGGGGGTAGGAGAGAGGGAAGGGGGGAGGGAGGGGAAGAAGGAGAGGGGGAGGGAGAATGAGAGTGAGGGGGAGACAGGAGAAAGAAGAGAGGGGGAGGGGAAGGGGGAGGGAAAAGGGAGGGAGGGGCAGGGAGAGGGGAAGGGGAGATGAGGAGGAGGGGGAAGGGAGAAAGGGGGGCAGAGGAAGGGGAAGATACTGAATGTTATTTTTTATGCAGTGCAAATAGACACCCTCCCTCCTTTGTTTCCTGCCTCTCTCTGCATATACCCATCTTATTAGGATGAGGAGCAACTGGAGCTCTCATATCTTTGGGAAGAATGAAAAGTGGTATAACTACACTGGAAAACAGTTCTCATAAAGTTAAATACCTATTTATACAACCCAGCAACCCCATTCTTAGGTTACTGACTCTAGAGAAGTTAACACTATGTTCACACAAAAGCCCTCATTCAAATGTGTACATCTTTATTCAATATATACACAAAACTAGACAAGTATTATGCCTCACAGTTTGGAATATAGCAAATACTTATCTCTACTAGAACAGAGAAAAACATCACTACAAGGGCTTTACTTTTTTGTGATTCTGTTATACTGGAAGCTGGATCAGGTCCTTTGTAGATAAGTAATTAAGTCAGTATAACACTGAAAAGCTAAAACAAACTCTTTCCTGCTGAACAAGAGTGGTTCCATTCTCAAATCCAAAATTGACAAGTCTTCTTTCTACCTAAGGTAATATTTTAATCTTCAAATTTAGATAAGATCTACAGAGTTTTTAAAAAATTTTTCATTATGTATCGGTTTTTGAAATCTTAAGTGCTGCAAATTAAATAGAAAGGAACACAACTTTGCTTTCCAATTTTGGAAGTGATATAACCCTGAACAAATAGTATCTTAGCCAGACTACTGTGAAAAATCTCTCCACATTTCCAGGAGTCTGCACTATCCATCAACATAAATACTACTGATTAAGTAAATCAATGTAAGAAGCGTATCTTTGTAAGTTTTGTCAAAATCCATCATTAAGCTATCTAATATAAATGCCAATTACATTCCTGCTTCAGGAGATCACAGCCTTCTACCATGCATGTCCTATAACATACACAGTCAAACTTCCAACATTAAATATATTAAAAGGAGAATGACTTTCAACACAAATTGTCCTTAACTGAGAAAGAGGACTTTGCTTATGATGAGGCATCCCAGCACTCATGGTGTCATGAACATGGGGTGGGGAAACAGGGAAAAAACTGAGGCAGAAGCTGGAGGAGAGAAGCAAGGTCCAAGATGCAAGGGTGGCCTTTTCCAGCACCATCCTGCAGCCCACCTTCCCATCCATCAGTTAAGAAAGACCAGAAGAATTAAGGAAATCATCATCAGACACCTTCTGAGGAAGAAGCCCTAATACAGAAAACTCCTTTGTCAGGGAAAGATGTGCTCAGAAAAGTTACTCAGAGAAGGTTCCCAGGAGAGGGAGAGAGCTGGCCCTGGGTTCACTGAAGCCACCTGCCCTCTCTAGCACTTAAGCTTTACCTCCGCAGGGACAAATTTCGCATGCCTTCCACTTTTGCAAGAGTTACTCAGGATTCCACGGCAAGCCAATTTGCTTCCCAGCTCATTTTTTCTCCAAAAATATGAACAAATGACTTATTGAATGCTAATGTGCCAGGTTCCAGATGAGGTACCTGAGGTCTTTTGAGGCTCCCCAGACAGTTAAAGCTGGCCTTTTCATTTTACATTTTAGAAAACTGAGAGACAGAGAGCCAAACGTCCCAGAAATAAGAAGTGAGGGATTAAAGTCAAGACTAAGTCTAGCCTGTTAACTTCTGAACTGTTCAGGGCATGTGTCTCCTAATAAAACCTATCTTATCTTCTTACAGTGAAATGATTTATGATTCCCTTATGGCAACTTCACATACTGCATATCAGCCTGTAAGAAATCTAATGCTATTTTCATTCTCTTTTTACTTAGCAAAAAGGAGCATAACAAACAAATCTAAGTCTTAGTTGTTGGCTAGCTTAGTATGAGTTGAATACGCAATGCAATTGCCCAAAAAAGTAATCTAGCACAGGGTAGAGAACAGGCAAGGTGACAGTGCTCCTCTTTTCTGAGCCGGCTGGGCCATTTCTGGAGGTCTAAACACAACCAGTGGAGACGTTATCAAGAATCTAAAGCTGTTTGGAGAAGATGCAGGGCGGTGCAGAAAGTTCATGCCAGTGAAATCACTTTGCATAGTGGGCAGTTATGTAAGACAGCTGACATTAAGACACACCCTGTCTTGGCCTTGCTAAATCAGTCTATAGGAGTGGGGCCCAGACAGCAGTATTTTACAAAGATTTTCCAAGCAACTAATATATACTGATATGTAAGAATCACTACTCTAGGTCAGTGTTTTCCATAGGTTTGCACGCACAAAATCCTTAGAATTTCTGATTAGGGAGTTCTGGGGTGGGCTTGATAATCAGCATTTTTATAACCCTCCGGGCGATGCCAAAGCTGATGGACCAGGGAACACTGCTCTACAAGAAGTTCCAGGAACAACTAAGCTGATACAGGGGATACAGATGATTTGACAAAGTATGAAGGAAACACTGTAAAAGCACAGTTATTCACATTATACAGTGGGCTGCCCGGTGAACAGAAGCTGCTCCTGTCATGGGATGCTGAGGCCAGGGCAGGAAGCGGGTGATACTAGGTGAGCCCAGGCCTTTGTCTGCTCACAAGGTCCATCAGTCTACTGGCTGGAAGTATACAAATGAAAGCTGTTTCCATTTTTAGATTTTTTTCTTCTTCACACTAAAACACTGATTCAATCTCCAACTGAGTTCTTAATTTAAAAGTTCGTAATTTAACATGCCCCTAAAAAAACACCATCATTGCAGGCAAGCCAGTGGAGGAGTTTTGCAAGCCCCAGTGATCATATGAGGGATTTTCTTCAATCTGGATCTACATCCGTAAACTCACTATGCAGCACATGAGGCTGTCCTGGCAAACCAAGTAAGTGTGTGTTCTATGAGAGAACAACTTGTAACTGACGAAGATTTAAAAAAATATCAAACAAAAGGCACAAATCCTTTGTCTCGAGCCTGTTCAACTGTCTCATTCTACATTTTTATCTAGAACATCATGAACTGTTCACTTGTATTTTCCCCAATTTATGGACAGAAAAAGGTGAGGTAAAAGTTAATTGAACCAAAATTATACCCTTAGCTCCTTGACATACTTATTTTGAATTTCACTATAATTATTGCAACTGTGTTTCTGCAACAATATTCCAAGGCTGTGTGTCGATCAGAGTTCTACCATCCAGTGTCCACTTTTGTACTAAATTCCTAAAGCTGTATAAAGGTTGACTATAAATATTATTTTTTAAAAAATATAGTGTCCAATCTATAATTAATTGATTGGCCAGCAAAGACTTCAGCAAAGTTCTTATTGGCCAAGAACAGATGATGTAACTATGCAATCTGTCTAAAAAAGGCATGTTCCAAGCTACTCTGTAAAGTTAAAAGGTGATGTCTTCCCAATTTAACTGTCTTTCTGTACTTATAATACTAGGCTTGGCATATTACTACTAAATTATTTATGCTACACCCATCAAAAACTTTATCAAAGTTTTTTAGTTTAAGCATTCTACAGTTCCTACATTATTAAACCACTGTATCACTTTTTATCTTCTTCAAAACAATTATCCTCTGAGGTGCTTTATAACATTTTAAGATCAATCACTTAACATGGGAGAGCTCTTTAATAATTTTAGCACCTTAATAATTTCAGCTCTCTCTTATTAAACAAAGATTCCAAGTAACTTTTTCTTTACTTGCACTCTAGAGCCTTGCACTTTTTAGCAGTCATGTGACTGTAGACTGATTAAGAAATCAAGGCAACATACATCCAGTGTCATCCTTTTACACATCCTAAAGTCTCACAATCATTTGCGCCACGTTTGTAGGTACAGTGCCCGGATGAAGGAAGTTCTCAGGCCAATGCCTTGCCTAAGGGACCTAAAGGTCCCTTTATAGACTTCTGTTCTGAATGTTCAGAGGACTCACCCAAGGATCTGAGCCCCCTTTAGGACAGTGAAGGGTGTGGTTCAGAGTAGGCACAAAGCTTCCCATGAAACTCTGCAGTGGTGTGGCCTTGGCAAAGTTCTGGCCTGATAGATCAAGGCATGATAATACTCTGGACATCTGGTCGGTCGGAAACAGCTGGGGGTGACATTCTTTTGTTCATTTCCTGTAGGAGGCTGACCTCATGGTCAGCCTTAACAGTGTCCATACTAAGGAAATTTTCTGAAGTCGAGGTCTGGGCTAGTCATCTTTGGATTTCCTCAGTCTCTGATTACTCTGTAACCTGGATGTAACAGGCACTTAGTATTTGGTTAACAGGAACAAAGATGGGCTTTCTGGGGTTGATAAAAGCTAAAATGGAAATAATGCCCCTATTTTGCCTTTTTATCCATATGAATACCTCTGTTTTTCTCTCTTTTTTGAGGGGGAGGGGATAATACTAGGGATTCGACCCTGGGCTTTGCAAATGAGCTATATCACTAGCCCTGGATTCCTGGCTCTCACCATTCAGAGCCATGGGCCTTCCTGCATAATGTGATTTTCACCAAGTACTATCAAAATTACTTGCTATCTGTATTCTCAAGTAATAACTTGAGAATATCAAGATTTCTTAAAAGAAGGAGTGTACATATATAAAAAAACCAGAAACTCATTGTTTGCAAAAGTTAAACCAATATATGTTTACTAATAAAAAAGAAAGACCTGGTGAGAGAGAAATAGGAAGATTTAAGATGTATCAGGATGGAACTATGGTGTTTCCAGCTCCTTGCCTGAATTCTTTCTTCAGCTTCTGGGTACAAGACTACAGAATTAGAATCACTGCAGGAAAAATAAGAAAAATGATAAACTCACCTAGGGGCAGCAAGTTGATCTGCCCGTTGAGGAAAACCTAGTTGTGTTGGATGTGGCTCTTGGTGACGACAAACTTAGAATGTCTGTCACGCACAAGCAATAATGCACTGCTGCTCTCTACTGTAAGTGTTTAACACTCAGGCATTTTGCTCCTGCAACATGTGTGCACAGGAAGTCATCTTGTTCTCATTTCACACATGAAACAGGGACATAAGAGAACTTAAGTAACTCGCCCAAAGACGCAGTTATGGACCAAGTCTGAGTCTATGTACTCCCACATCTCAAGAAAATGCAGAGCATAACCAAGGCAGTAGGTTCCTGGGTTTCTAGTGATACAGTTCCACTAACTGCAAATGCTTATTTTGAATGGATTATGATAACCTGGAGACAAAGTAAATGATATGAAATTTTGAAGGCCACAGAGAAGAAACAGATGTCAGAGAAGATGACCCACTTCTAGGTTAGAAACTCTGGGGAGAGAGAAAGTACAGATGTTAACTGATTTTTGTGTAGGGGTATGTGGTGCATCTTCTGTTCGCTCGCTCCTGGTGAAATCCTGAGCTGTACCTCTATGTAAATGTTTTGTAGCAATCCATTTGCTCTGGTGGAGGAATCAGAAGAATGGTGCACGCTGCTTCAAAATGGACAAATCCACGGAGAGGACAGAGAGCATCCACAGAGTGAGATGAGTCACTGGGAAAATGTACAAAGTGGTAACAGAACGTGTGTATGTGCATGTGTGTGTTTGGGAAGACGGTGAATTAACATGGGAAGTGAAACTCTCCCTCAGGGGTCAGGAATAATGTGGACTGGCAACTGACACATTCAACATAAAAAATCATCAGTTTTTAGGCTCCGTTTGCCCTTAGCACTCTTAAATAAGTGAAATAAGAACAGCGAGCCTCCACTGACTTGCCCGTCAGCGTCTGAAGGATCTGCAGCCCTGGTGCTGGTGTGGCGGCCACACTCACCGGTATGTGGTTTCTGGAAGGAGATCTTTCACAGCATGGGTGGTGGTGTTGCCTACAGTAATGCTGCTGTCTCCAAGATCAATGTTGTAAGCAAGGATTTCTGACCCATTATTGCAAGGCTCTTCCCAGCTCAGGACAAGGCACACAGAGGGTGAGTCGGGGTAGGCAGTGAGGGGTTCTTCCTCCAACACACAGAGAGTGGAGATGGGGTCGGGGGCAGATGCTGGCGTCTGGCAAAGGACAAGTTCACTGTATGGTCCTGCCCCTGCTTGATTGAAGGCCTAAAAAAAAAAGAACAGTGAGATGAATTCATTCTAATGCCTCCATGTGAGTTGCTGCTAGATATCCTAAAGTAGTATTTTTAGTGCTAGGCATATATGTGGAAATAAATTCTACAAACATTCCTTTTCATCTAATTACCACTTCCCACCATGTGCCAATCAAATCTTTTTCTGTTAATAAAGCAAAAGATAACACTGGAGTCATCATCACTTATAATAAACAGCACAAAAACAACACTCCATTTGTATGGCCCACTTGAGCTCCTGCATCCCACCATTTGGTCTTCAAGATAACCCTTGAGGTAGATATTAAATGGCAAGCGTTCTTATCTGCCTTTTACAGAGAAGGCAACTCGGAGTCCAACTAAATGATTTTAGGTGTCAGATTTGCAAGCAACGCTGGAGCTGGAACTGAGTTCATCTCACTTTTAAGGCTAGTGCTGCCCAGAACTGCAATAGGAAATTTTAAAAAGTGTCTTTTCCAGGTGAATGATAAGTCCACATCTGAAGCAGGTTTTCCTCATCTGACTTCACACACAGCAACTGCTAAGCATTCCCAGTACGGCCATCTGGTCTCCCGAGCCAGGCTCTTGCTTCCCCACATACTCGGTGTGTTGCTCCATGTCAGCTGCCTTTACTGGCTCTACCACTACCCTCATCACTTACCACAGCCCTGGTGGGTGCCAGGGCTCAGCCCGTGGAGGTTCTCTTTCATTACCTCTGCTCAAACGCTTGGAGATTTCATCTTGTCTAGTGGTTAAACAGCATTACCTGACCTCTAAGTTTAGCTGTGTAGCTCTAGCTTCTACCCGGACTGCCTGGCTGGTCTGAACCTCAGCCCTGCTCAGTGCTGCCACCTGCACATCAGGTCAGCACCGCAAACTCAAGGGTCCACACAGCTTCGCATCTCCTGCACAAAAATCTCCTCGCCTCTCCAATGGTCCTCCTCCTCAGCCTGCAGATGGCTCAACTCATAGCCCTGGGTGGTCTCTGAATGTTCGTTGTCCCGTCATACTCATATCCAGGTCCTCAGCACACCTGGCACCACCCTAGGCCCACTACACTCTCTCTTCTCCGGGCAATGTGATGACTTCCACACTAGTCTGGTCTGGCTCCACACTCTGTGTTCACTGCAAGAATGAAGCTGTTAAAACAACAGTTGGGATTTTCAGTTCAAACTTCTTTGGTGGCCTTTCATTTTACTCAGAATAAATGCTCAAATCCTTACAAAATCCTACAAAGATCCAATCTGATCTGCTCGGCACTACTACAGTTCAGAAAACTCATCAGCATTCCAATTTCATCATCTGCTGCTCTTTTTAGTTCCTCTGTTATGGCCACACTGGAATGCCACAGGGACACCATGTCTGCTCCCACCTAAGAGCCTCTTGGTAGGTTTTTCCTCATGTCTACAATACTCTGCCCCCAGACACCTGCACAACCCAACCAACCATCCCTTTTGGACATTTTCTGAATATCCTACATAAACTTGCAATCTCCTGCTGTCACCCCACCACTCCTGGGATTTTTCTCATTTTCTATTTCCCTTTCCATCCTAACTTTTCATCACAGAACTTATCATCAATGTATCACACAGCTTATTTATTTACTCCTCTGCTGATAATGCTGTGTATAAATGCAAGGCTGCCAGTATCCCTGACAGCTGGAACAGGACTCAATACACAGGATGCACTTCACAAGTGTTATAAAATACATGTATTTTTTCTCCTGAAGAAAAAAAATCTGGCAGCCTTCTTATACTACTGAATGGATTGTAAAAGCCAGCTTTCATCTATCCCACATCAAGGGTTACTGAGACATATCGCAAAATTTAAGGAAGCTGGAATCTTGTATCAGAGGTCTGAAACGAAACTTAAGAATTCCTTTGTTAATTAAAAGAAAAGCAGACTAAGGACATCTGTTATCGAACTACTGCTGAAACTGTATAGTAATATTTTGTGTTGGCTAGCACTGTTTCAAAACAATACCTTGGCTCTCTTTTGGAAGACTTCTAATATAAATTATTTTAAGAATCTACATTTTGAGATTTTATTTAATAATTTACTCATTCCTTTAACTTTGGGGCTTGGATATTCTGTCTCACCAATGAGAAAGGTAACAAAGATGCTGCATAACAGAAGGACAGGAATAGCAGAGGTGGAGTTTAGTTCAGATCTTGACTCCAGCATTTAGCAAGTAGGGGATCTCAGGCAATTTAATCACTGAGCCAGTTTCCTCAGCTGTCGGACGAGGCCATAACTTCTTTGACTGAGTTCCTGGGCAGATTAAATCAGTAAACAGTGACCAGCACAGGTGTTTTGCTTCTTCCCAAAAGGAAGATCATGAATGAAACACTATCTTTCCTATTTTTAAAGACTCTTGTTAGTCTGATTAATAGACAGGTTGTGAAAGTGGCAGAGAAGTATCTGCCTGTGTCTCACCATGCTTTCCTTGTAGGACTTCACGGATCGTGAACAGTGATCAAATCCAGGAAACTATCATTGGCACAATACTATCAACTACATAGAGATCGGACTACAGTCTTACCAAGTTTTCAGGTAATGTTTTTGTTTTGTTTTCTATTCCAGGATTCTATACAGTATCCTATTTTCTTTTCTAGGCCTGCCTAAAGGGAAAATATTTTCTTGATTTTTTTTTTTTTTTTGGTACCAGGGATGGAACTCACAATGCATGCTTGCCAAGCAGGCACTTACACCACTGAGCAAAACCCACGGCCCAATATTTTATACCATTTATGATCTGTTTTCAAGGGATATAATTTTAAAAGTATCTTTTGCTAAGTGATAACATGAATATAAGGTACATACTTCATATGAATAGAATTATTTTGATACTTCTTGATTTAAATATGCCTAGGAAGAAGTAAAAATTCAGTAATTCCCAAGTAAAACAAGGAATGATTTATCCAATTTTTTTTTTTTTGTCTTTTTTATTTTTATTGGTACCAAGGATCGAACTCACGAACGCCTGCTTGCAAGGCAGGTGCTTACGCCGCTGAGCTAAATCCCCAGCTCCTATTTATCCAATTTTTATAAAACATAACATAGATGTCAAAATGATTTAATTTTTTTAGGTGCCAAATATTCAAGAATATTCAGGTTCAACTTTATTTTATTTGGTGTTAGGCTGACTTGATAGTAATTCCTATGTGGTTTACAGGTAGTAAAACATCAATAATGAATGGAGTGAGAGGAGCCCTTTCCTGGCAACACTCCTTCAGCATCCAGCGGTGGCGGCACAGAAGTACTATCTCCTTCATCAGGCATGGTTCATTTTATGTCAAGAGTAGACATCTAAAAATATTTTCCATTCTTGACTGTCAGCACAGAAGATAAGATTATTAAACAGGTTCTACTCTTATCATTCCATCTTTTAAAACACAGTTTGGGGAAGTCAGTGCTAAGTGACAACAATATATAATCTGAAAGCAGAAAGGAAAGACAATAAGCATATTAAAGAGACATTAAGCCAGAAACATGCCAGAATCCCAGTACTTAGAAGGCAAAGGCAAGAGGATTAAGCAAACAGAAAGACACCAAAACTTAAATAAAGCACAGGAGAGCAAAGCTCTTCACAGTGTAGCAAATAGTTCTTTCTTTACATCCAGCCTTGTTCCAAAACCAGGAATGCATTTAGCCTTCCCCAGTGACTCACAGGACTGTTATAAAGATCAGATAACACCACTGACTGACAGATTATTACAGCCCAGGTGCTCCGCTTGAGAAGGAAGGAAGGACAGTATGCGACAAAAAATTTAATCAGAAGTCGTTCAGATAAAGCAGGCTTCAGAATTAAAAAGCTTCAACTGATCTGGAAAATTAATTTATGCAGGGGATATTTTCTCCAAAGGGGCCAGAAACACTGGGTATATTTCTGAAAGCAATTTGATTCATGATTTAAATCAGGTGGCAACCTACATCTGGTTATCTTTATTTTTTTATCTATTCAAATTAAGTGTGTGTGAAGTCACAACTCTTCAAGGTCAACAGCCACATCTGATTTACCTCTGTATCTCTCCTCCTGATCATCCCTTCATCCTGGCACACAACAGGGCTCCAGAAACCTTTCTCAACAAATTGAAAAAGGCAAGAATCCTATTTTCTCAAGATAGGGCTTTAAAAAGGAAATAAAAAATCACCTATGGAAGTGAATGAAGTAAAAATAAGCCCATGATTCCTACGATTTTGGGGGTTAGACTAAGAACTATTACTGATGTTACACTAGTTGAACTCTCAAGTGGAAGCTATAACTAGCTTTGAACATGGTCACTGGGGCTGGGGTCAAGTAATCCAAGGAAGATTAGTCCAAATTACTCTAATACGTGGTTTGGTCTCCAATTAACAAGCAGTGCATGGATTTTCTGCATTTTGTCAGCACCAAGGGCTTTCCCACTGAGGGAAACATCTCAGAGAATTAGAAGGCGTCTTTCCTAAGGAGCTGAGCCACTTTGTCTGGTACTCGGCCATTCAGTCAGTGAACTGGCAAACAGGAAAGATGGAATAGTGAGAAGCAGGGCAGAGAGGAATCTGGTCTTGCTCGTGTTAGTTAGGACCTCCTAGAGAAGCACAAAGTAACTGAGAAGTATCAAAACTGCCACAGTTCACTTTTATTTAAAGGGACTCTTCTCTCTTGCCATCCTCCTGAAGGGTCTTCACTGCGTTTCCCGAAGCATCTTGCTGAAGCCCGTTCATGTGCATGGTGCTGGCTCACAACCTACCTGGAGTCTACAGCAATACTCGGCAGCCGGCAGCAGATCTCTCATCTCGAAGCAGGTGTCTGGCCCATGATAAACGAGTTCTAAGGATTCTTCATCCTCTCCCCACTCCAACCTGTACTCTGAGATGTCAGCGCCCAAGCTTTCAGGACTCTAAAGAGCAGAAAGTCAGGTACTTAACAATGCCATGGAGGACACTGCCACACCCATGTTTAACTACTGAAACTCCCATGGAAGCCACATGCTCTGGGATATTTCAAATACATAACAACAAAAGCATGAGACACTTGATTTTCTCTTGATTCTGGCCATTTCCCAATTCTGAGTGTAACAACCGTCAATGGAGATTACTATATTCAGAGCAAAAAAGTCACGTACACACACCATTTAGGATGGAGAACTTCAGACTCAGCATTTGGGACAAAGCAGATGCAACAGAAACTGATGCACCTAACTTACCTCCCAGTTCACTAGGACACATCCATCAGGTGTGAAAGAAACACTAGGCGATTTGCACTGTCCAGGAGGGCCTGTGGCAGTGGTGATTTCAGACACATCAGAATAGGGACCATACTGAAAAAGAGTAACACATATGAGTACATTATTATTCATACATTTACGTATAAAAGCTGGTAACTAAATAAAGCTTAGGCTAACATCATCTTGTATGTAAATGATTACAAAATATTGTCCAGTGGTTTTTACTTTCAACTGAATTTGTATAAGATTGTCCCCTAACGTGGAGAGTGAAAGTCTACTATATATGCCTATTTTTTTAAATTAAAAAAGATCATAAAGTAGGTTTAGTAAACATTTTTCCTTTGTCATGAAAATAGAAACAAAATTAGGAACATTTTTGACAAAACACAGGGTTTTGCTTTCAGTTTTCTCAGAGGCCATCTAAGAAAAATAAGTGAGATGCCTACTATAGTTTAATTTGAAATGAATAACAACAGATTTGGAATTGTCAGTTATCAAATTCTGGGCATTTCTTCTGGTCACTGGTATTTTCCATTATGAAAACTGATGTTCATGTAACATCTCTGCAGCACATTGCCAGCACCCCAATTATTCCAGAGCAGAAAAGGTGTTTATGGTACCATCAGTGATCACACTGCTCAGAGTTCAGCACTGCTAGGACCGGGCACAGTGGGAGAGGGCCACACCTACTGGGACCACCCTTTCCATAGTGGGACACATGATAAGCCAGAGTCGGTGCAAGGACTGAAATCATTTCCAGGCTAATGATGTCTGAAAGAACGCAAACAAACAAATCAAACAACTTATGTTCTCCAATAGAACTTGCAAAGGTACCAGAGAGTGGAGAGAAACTCTGGAATGGACCCCAGGAGACTACAAAGATATTTAACTTCCAACCCATCAGGAATAAAACTAAGTGGAAGATAATTTCTTTATATGATGAATCAGTGAATGGGGGAAGCAGGGCTCAGATCAGCCTGACTGTTAAACACAAGACAGGAGCTTCCATGAAGAGATTTCACAGAGCCGTTTCAAAGGCTACAGGAGAGATGACATGGGGAAGGGGTCCTTTCAAATAAAAAATAAATGTGGTTATTTTGTAGTTTACTGTTATGTTCCATTTTTCTAGAAGTTTCAACACATAACAGCAAAACCAGATTCTTCTTTGCTCTTCTCACCAGAAGTATTCAGTCTCTGCTGTGATGGCAGAGACTCCCTGAAGGGTTGATGGGAAATGGCAAACAACAGAGAAATAAAATCTCTGTTGCATCTGTGATCATGACCACCCACTTTCTGTCTGCTTACATAACGGTAAGCTTGAGTACACAGACTTCCTTATCTTCTCACTAATACACCTTTCATGTTTAGACTTTTCACTTAAATATCTGTGCTGTGTTTGAAATTCTCTTCTAATGGGAATTAAAAGAAATCCAGCTCCTGTTCAAATGTGAGATCCTATTTCAGAAGAAAGGTTTTCATAGCTAGCTGTGACTGACAGGGAACTGACTAGAGCCAAACACATTTCACCTCTGAAGGCCTAAGTAAAACTGCTAAAAATCAGACAGAAGTCCTTTGCTTGTTGTATCACTGTCAGTTGAGCTTTATTATTTTTCATTAAGAATTATACCAGCTAATTAAATCCATTTGCAAGGAGGTCATCAATACAAACTACTGGTACTTTGGGGGAAGGCTTTACCCACCTCATTTTTCTGCCCATTCTTGATACAACGAAATCCCCCACACACTGCATGTCACATACTTCTCCCTTATGAATCCCTTTCAAAATTCACATCACTCAGCAACTTCGAAGAAAAAAAGAACTACACCTCTGTGAGTATGATACACACATACACACTCTGACCTTCTGCTCGCCCACTTTGAAAACTATATAATTGCAGAAGGAGGGGTCGGGGAGTTCAGTTTTCATTTGAAATGAAATAAAAAAAAAAAAAAAAAAAACAAGTAAACTGGCCTTCCTAACCTCTACCCAACTTGTTTTAAAAACTGACCTCAACACTGTGTTTCCTATAGTTAATAAGACAAACCACTTTTAATATAACTACTGGGTGGTTCTAATTTCTCACAACTGATCATAAGAGAAGAAAGCCCTCTAAAAAGCATCAAAAGCATACTCAAGGTGACATTCTGATTAACTTCAATATGCAAGAGAAACAAGATTTCTAATGCTGGGTCTATATGAAATCACCACAACATCAATTCAGAAATAATATTTTCTATATAGTTCTCTAACAGTTGAGGTTGGGCAGATCCTAAGGAAGCTTGAGGGGGTAAAAACACAAGTGCTGGAGCCTGGTATGCTGCTTCTGGTTCTGGCGTGAAGCCTCACACTCACCCCGCCATCATTCAGAGCCCTCACTCTGAAGCGGTACACGGTTCCAGGAAGCAGGCTGCCAACAGTGCACTCCAGCTCTGGCCCATGGTACACTTCGGAAGCTACATCCTCGGGTTCAGTCATCTCCACACTGTACTCTGAGACCTCACAACCACTTTCTGAGGCAGGAACATCTGGAGATGCAGAACACTCATCTTAGAACATTTCTGTGCTGCTTCTAGTTGGCCAAATCACACCATGTTTTTATAAAATATCATGTGAGTGGCCTGTCCTCAAATTTCCCTTATAAAAGAAACCCACCCCCCAATAAAATGAAAAATTACCTACATGATGTTAAATCTACTATCCAAAGCAAGTACATTTAAGTGTATTTAATTATATTCATAAAGTAACTCCAACATAATAGATGCATTAGGCAAAATTCATCACAAAGTATGCCAGATAAAGGGAAAGATTAAAGGGAAGAAAAGCTCCTTGACATATCCAGACACAGGACCCTAAAATTGGTACAATGTCTTGTTACATTTGAGACGTAAGTGGCAGGAAAAATAGTTCTACACATTTACATGTGCAGCTTGCATGTGGTACCCTGCTGGTCCAGCAGAAAATAGGACTAAATCAAATGCTATAAAAATACCAGGACTCACATGTGACAAACCAATACAGTTATTACACACAGAAAAGGAAAACTTCAGTGTCAGCCAGTGAGCCATTTCTTTGTTTAATCACTGAATTGAGCACGGTTTTCTTTATAAATAAAGTTGAAAAGTTTCTGAAAAAGATGAGCTTTTCTAGAACGCTCCCTAGGCAAAGCAGCTCAGCAGGGTACACGACAAACAGTGTATGGCTCCACCAAGAATGGAAGCATTGGTGTACGCCTGTAACCTCAGCACTCTGGAGGCTGAGGCTGGAGGACTGCTGCAAGTTTGAGGCCAGCCTGGGCTACAAAGTAAGTTCAAGCCAGCCTAAACGACATAATGAAACCCTATTTCAAAAAGACAAAGCAGGGACAGGAGGGGAGCACGAGCAACAGCAAGGGCTGGAAGAGAATGACAGAAACCCACGCCAATACATGTTAAGAAGAATATGGACATCTTTGACACACGTACATAGACACACACATGCACAAGCACATACACATGTGTTTCAAAGAGAAGCCTTGAAACAATCACAAAACATTCAGTATTAATCTTCGATTGTCCAAACTGTTGATGTCCATGTGAAGGTCTGTTCACTCACCCCACTCTAAGTGGACTTCTTTGTGCTTTGGTCTACCCAAAACCCTCGGTGGTCGACACTGACCTGGTGCAATGCTTAGTGTGCGAACAGGGAGACTTTCAGAACACTGCAGGATAAACACCAGAGAGAAGCATCTCTTAGTTACTATGAATTTACCAGGCCAATTCTACCTAGCTACAAATACTACTACAAGGAAGGTACATGCTGATTGTGTACACATTACTATAGATTTTTATGCAGTACAATCTACATATGGATGTCTGTGGACTTCATTGTACATGAAATGTGGACTTAGACTGTACATGAAATGGTTAAAACATGAATGCTCTCTGAAGCCAGGTAAAGAGTATGCGTGTTGTATATCCTAAGCACAGAATTACTTTCCTTCAAATCAAAATTAGAGAGACCCTTCATAAGGACAACAAAACACAAAGCAACAGCTGGATGGAATTTTAGAATGGTTCCATAAATGGTCAACCATTCCGACAGAGCAGGAAAGCAAATAAAGTCAGTGTCAGTCACCCGAGTCTGACATTAACCAGCAGGTTCTGGTAATGGTAACACGAGTGGGCCTTCTTTTTTGCAGGACCTTTTTTATAAGCCTGGTGGTGTGATAGCTGACCCTCTTGTTGATACAGGAAACATGGTAAAAGTAGAGGTATGCATCTCAACCAAACTGACTTTCTTCTTGAGAAGAGGTGCAGAAGAAATGAATTCGATACATCCCAGTAGTACAGGCTTGGTGCTACCTCACGCGGCTGCTTATACACAGAAGAGACTTGCTGATACTCTGCTTTGGCTTGGATATGTTCCCCCCTGGGAGGTATTCCAGAGCTCTAGCACCACACAACGATGTTCTAGGTAGACCTTCTTCCTGCAGGACATCAGAACTGCTTTCTTTCCAGTGGGTGGTGTAGGGGCAGTGGAGATAAATGCAAGAAACCAGGAGAGGTAGGAACAGGCTGCCAAACAGTAGGCATTCTCTTGAATAGTCAACTCAGTGCATCTCTGCTTCTCTTTCCATAAACAGTAATGGTTTCAAATCATCACATTAAATACCTACTTCAAAAACATCTTTTTACCATTAAGCCTCTCAATCACTCTTCAGAACATAAGTTAAAGCCATTTATATAATTATGTTAGTTCTGGAGCACTTCATGTGCATTTATTAGATTACACTGAACCTATAGTTTGTGGCTGAAACTAAGATTCCTGACAAGTCCCCTTGGCTGATCTAAGGTCATGAGGCTGTGGGCAGGAGAATGGCTGCTGCCTGCAGCTGTGCACACCGGGGTACTGCACAGGGCAGGAGGGCCATCATCTCAGTCACCTCGGATTTCCATGGTTTTCCCAACAGTTTCCCAGCAGATGGCAGTAGAAGACCTTGAGGAAGGTACAATCTGAAGTCACAAAATTAATAGATTTGCAGGTTTTCTCTTGCTGACTCTGAATTTTATGTTCTTCCCTTCTTTAACTGTGGCCTCCTTTATTTAGTTCATGTAAATTCCAGACAGTCACCTGTCATGTGTGATTATGCCAAAGTCTCCCGAGAAATAAAGTGACCAAAGTACCTGAAGTTACCACAAGTCAGCTGAGACTCATTTGGGCTTGAATTTTCTGTCCTTGAAAGTATTACAGATAGCCGAGTTAGACAGAAATATTATAGGCGGTCACACAGGGGTAGGCCCTTGAGAAAGTCAATACACAAGATGAAAACACATGGAACTGTGGCAGAGGCACGTCTGTTGAGGCCAAGCTTGAAGATAAAGGTGGAATGACCACGCATACAGGCCACCTCAAGAGGTGGTCCAATAAACACTAGATAGACATCAGTCACCTCAAAGGGCGACCGAGACCCTCAGGCTGTCTCTTCCCGAAAAGTTCTCTGTCCTTTGCATGTGCACTTGCTATGTGACCTGCTTCCCCAGTGGATCAACATTACCTAAGTGGCTAAGCTTATAACTTTATTGGTTGATTATAATTTTGTCCCATGTTGTAGCTGTCTCATACTTTTGTATCCATCTTGTGATTTTGCTCTATAAAACTTCCTTTGAGACGTGGGCTCATTGGCAACCCACTCTGATCCTCTCCGACCCCTCTCAGGAGCTGTCTCTCATGTATTTCCTACTCCTAACCTCCCTTGTTCCTTAGAGTGCATTCACTGACTTGGGGGAACATGAACTCTGTGTTATCAGACATTTAGCAGGTTGGGAACTATACTTCCCTTGTAACATTTAGAGTTCCTCTATCAAAAGCACAGTTCAAAATGCTCTTTTTCTCTTTTCTGAACGGACAGTACAACAGCCTACATCACCAAGATATATTTTTAAATTGCAACTTTAATCTGATGTCATTGACAGAGCTGGTCCAAGCTGGATCAAAGATGTTTATTTTTATATGGAAACAAACTAACCTGACTGTGCCCACCAGTACTGATGCAGCATGCTCGGAGTTTGTACAAAGTGCCTGGTTTCAAGTCGATAAATGTGTACTCCGTAGCCGATCCACTGTACGCCACTTCCCACTGATTGGCTGTAAAAACAAGACTCGGGTAAGTTTACACTTTTTGGAAAAATGTCACGGTTTTAACCATTACTGAGGAAAAAGCTGTAAGGGGTTTCCACCAACGTCAACATCAACTGTGTTTTTCTAATAGCACAGGGCTCCTTCCCTTGCCTTACACAGTTAAACAATAAAATAACATGGAGGCATTTATAATACTTAGAGCTACTGGCGAAACCTCTCAACATTACCCTTGTTACAATGCTA
Organism: Cavia porcellus; assembly: GCF_034190915.1. NCBI lineage: Eukaryota > Metazoa > Chordata > Mammalia > Rodentia > Caviidae > Cavia > Cavia porcellus. Next base: position 5,152,260 of record NW_026947500.1, on the reverse strand, counting down.
AGTGGCCTGGACACAGGAAACCATATTCCACCCGGCACAGAAGGAGACACAGGGCAGTGCTGACTAAGCCATGAAACATCTGTGTGAGGAGGCCGCAGGGCCAGCTGTGTATGGGAAAGCTGCTCATCCACGGGGGTCTCAGCAAGTCTGAGGACTGTGGAAAGGTTTCCCCCACGCTTGTCTGACTGGAGGTCACAGTGAGTGAAATTCTTCCATTACAAGCTGAGTTCTTTAGGTCAAGGCCTGCTCTTTTTATGAAGTCCCACTTAAAAGGCAAAAATGAACGAGAAGGTGACTGAATCAAAGATGAGACAGTTGGTGTGACCCCGGTCATTCAATCACTGTTTTGAGAGGAATGAAAGCAGGGTCACTGGTGGCCAGGCACCCAATGAGGCTGATGTTATTTGGGGACAAGCTCGGAGCACAGCGAGAACCTGGACTGAATGCCAGTCCCTACAGCCTGGGCCGCGACACACTCCTCCTGTGTGCGGCTCACTCAGGCTGCTTCCAGCTGACTACTTTATGAAACTCATTGCTCCATGAAATTGTTTTAGGCAAGCCATGCTTATTTTATGCCACTTTACTACAGTAACCTCTACAAATGCCTTCAGCTCCTTACTGGATTTACAATAAACTTCCTGGTAAGTACTAAAGTCATCTGAGAAACAGAAAATGAACGCTAATCATCCTGCCATCACAGGTCAGAAATCTGTACTGAGAAGGCGACTGGGAACCAAGAAAGAAAGATTCAATTAATCGCACACCCAGAGTTGTCAAGGGAAGGGCAGAAGGGCATCTGGTGCTGATTTGCCTTCAGCAGTTGGGAAAGCCAGCAAAGGCAAGAAACTAAGTTTTCCCAACAAGTCACTGGCGTATAATGATTTCTCTTCTTGGTAGGTTTGTAACACAAAATACTAAGTAAGACTCAGAGAGAGAATATGATTCAATGTTAAGAACAGCTGGGCCCATCAAAAAGACTATCATATTTTCAGCTTAAAATAAGACCCACAGACTTAAAAAACAAAAAACTCCAGCCATCTCTCATGGTACAAAATAAAAGGCAAGCTACATATAACTTTTATATTATAGAAGTTACTATGCCAGTTCTCTTTTGTCTTACACATGCATCACTTTAAAAAAACAATTGTAGTAGTTATGTTACAGTGGTGAAATGATGTGCCACATTTAAGGTGCTGACAAGTACACCTTCATTAAAGTCTAATGGATTTTATTAGAAAGAAAGCCTAAGACTATTTAAAAAGAAATTTAATTTCTAAGATAGAACCATTTTAATCCATATAGTAAACAGTAACAAATAAATAATGTAACTCAAAAATCACAATGAAGACTGAAAATTGTCAAAACTTGTTACCAAAGTGTGAAATTTGTCACTGATCCACAACACCATAAGCTGCTTGTCACTCTAGATTGAATTTATAGATTACTGAAGTCTTCTGTTCTAATTGATCCTTCTTGATGACTGCTTCTGACTCTGCTTGTAAGCACTCCCAGAAAAAGTATGGTTAAGTTTTAAGATGAAAACTTTAAGCTTGTTTATTTTATTAACTAGAATCATTGGTTTTTAAAAATGACATTAAAAAATGGAGAAAACATGACAAAAATGATCTTTCAAGTAAACTCTGATCTTTGGTGCCATGTAGGAAAGACAAAACTACAAATATGTGATTCAAGCTATATTTACTGTGATAGCTATAACATTAAAATTAATGATTACCTACTATTACTATAAAGATGTTTACTACATTGAAAACAAGGCTTACTACTGCATTTGTATAAAATAATTTCCAGAAACTTCACCTTCGGAATTTCCATCAGTAATCTCCAACAAGTACTTGAGAATTTCTGAGCCACCATTGTCTTTTGGAGGGTCTGGGAAGTAAACAGATATTGCTCAGTAATTGTAGGGTATTGAATTTTACTGGAAAATACTATTAGAACACACAAGCTATCACATTATACTGCCTCAATTCCTGATTTGATAAAAAGACACAATAATTAAGTTTACATAACTATTTCCTTGAAAAATAAAACAAACCAAGAGACTGAATGTGATCAGATTATTCAAACTTCTTTGAGCTATATGTGTCAAAAAGCATTTCTTTAATGAAACATGAACAAAACTCAAAAATATGAATTGATTCTTCTAAGAATTATGTTACTATATTTACATGGAGAATCCCAAAGGCAGCTCTATAAACAAAGCCTCTAAATGAAATGAATCTGTTCACAGCTAGGTGAATGCTGATATCTGTAGTGAAACTGATGTGAAACCAGGATCTGCTCACCACAGACCGTCTGAGGAGAAGCTGCAGCTTCTCAGCACACCATGAGGCACCGTGGGTACAAGGGCTCCCGGGAACTCGGTGCAAAAGACACCTTGCAGCATCATTTTGCAAACTTACATAAATTATCTCTAGCATCAGTCTGCCTCCTCTGTATTCTTTGAAAGGAATTTTTTTTTTAAGAGACTTAAGTTTACACACACACATTTAGGAAATTTATTTTCTTCTTCCTTTCACTTGGTATTTCCATTTATTGCATATATACTGCAGTAATAGATTCACAGCAATAATATAAAGTAAAACATGATAGCATAGAGCTAATCAAAGTAAGTATTCAGTGTTAAAAAGAATTTTTAGGATTTTCTGAGATAAAGCTTTATGGCCTGCCAAAAAGCACACCAAAATTTTTACAGTTCCTCTTAACTATACTTACCTTTCAGGAAAATACAGATCCTAATAAATTTTATCTCAAAGTTATTGGTAACTTGAAGTAAGATGTCTTAGTGACCAATTAGAAAAAATGGTCTATGTTTTAAATTTTCCCTACAATTAATTGGCTGCCAGGTAAAATTTTTAGATTTCTACTTTTATTTTGCCTTTTTGTTAATATTATAGACATTAGTGAAAATTACACATGTAACAACTCTACATATAATTACAACTGTTTATCATCCTTCCAGTTATATACATTCCACTGAAGTAATCTGTTGCCTCAGTAACTCTCTACAAGCCCCATATAAACCACAAACCCCATATAAATCTCTGTATGAAAACTTCCTGAAGTTTAAGATGATGACAATGTGAAAAAAATTATCAAAATTTACTATGCTATAGCTGAATTTTGAAATTCACTTTCAATATTAATTTTATAAGTAAAATGTTTCTATTAAACTTTATCAGCTTTTAGAGAAGGCTATTGAAGAATGAATTATATATTCAGAAACTACTCCATTCCAGTCAGTAATACATTTTTAAAAAGGATAAAAATGCACAGCACAGGAAAATCATTAAGTAAATGATAAACTCTTAAAACTGCCCACTTAAATTTCCATCAAAATTTAGTTGTACATTAAAATTTCATTTTCATGGAATTGTTCGTTTTAATCTGTGGAATTCTCCAGATGTTTCTCACATGTACATTTCAAATGCGCGCAATTCTCCACAAATAATGCTGGTTTCTTTATTTTTTCCTTTTGGCTTGTCATTGAAAATAACTTTGAAAAATCTGTCATAAAAAGAAATAGCAGCAGCACACATACCCCATTTGACACTGAAGCCATGAGATGTGACTGGTCCTTTAATGAGGGGTCTCGTAGGAGGTCCAGGCCTGTCAGGACTGGTCGTACAAACCAAAACTTCACTTGGACAGCTCTTCCCTTCCATATTAGAAGCAGTCAGCTATAGCATGACCAAGAAATCATGAATATGCTTTCATTATCAGGTATTTTAAAATCAACAGGTACTTTTTAACATGGTAAGATCAGACAAACAGACATCTTCTAAAATTAAGTACTGATTTAATCATGTTTATTTTACCGTCATTCATTTTCTGTCTATTTGATTATTAACAAAAACCACAGGGTGGCTTTCAGCTAAAGACATTTCAGGAAGACATACATAAGATCAGCATGTAACTACCTGTTTTGTAATGTTTGGTGGTAGGAAACAAAGGCTAGGAAATGCAGATACAATGCAATGCACCTATTGATGAGTAAGGCTACGCCACCTTCTGGAGAAACGTTAGCAGTACAGCTATGTTCCTGGAACCAGCACCAATAACAAGGTTGTTATTTTTTTTTTTAAAACTACTATTTTCCCAAAATAGTTACAAGTCTACCTGATAATTTGACAAATATTTACTGTGTGATTACCATGTTCCAAATTACCCAACCCAAGCCTAAAACTAGACAGGAAGGATGAAATCAGAAAACAAACTTACATCTCTTAAGTGCACGCCTGTCCTACTAGGACACATGGTGCCTTGCACAGGATTAGTAAATAGCACTGTGGCATAGAATTCAATATGATGCTTAGTGATCTCAAAGTTGTTCACTTTTTTGGCTATGACATAAAGCCTATGGTAATATTTATGGTGGTTGTTAATTACCAAAGTAGAGACAGGGTAGGTAATAAAGGACAATAAAAACAGATAAAGAAAAAGAATTGGGCAAAAGAAAAAAAATACAAAGCAAAACAGAAGACAGCTTAAAAGGAGAGACATGAAACAGAAAGGAGCAACATGCAGATGAGCAACCCGTGTGCACTCAGCACTGCCGGGGGTGTCCCCAGGCTCGGTCACTGGCCATGCTGTCCAGCAATTGACTGCCATTTATTGTAGTAATGTCCTGTCTCAAAGTAGTCTTTAAAATCAGAGGATGGTATGCATTTTGAAGTACAAATGTCACTTTAAAAAGGGAAAGTGCTGTGAACTTTCACATTTTTAACCTGCAGACTTAATTTGAAATGATAAATGAAGACACACCAGAGCTTCATTTTTAAGTAGTTCAGGTACCAAAATGATCAACTCACCCTGAATTTATACTGTGTGCTTCTTTTGAGATTTTTCACAGTACAAGTTAAATCCTCTCCAGTGTATTTTGGGTGGAAAAGGTTATTCTGAAAAACCAAAACCAGAAAGAAATGTCAATATCGTAACTCCTGGTGTGACATTCCTTTGTGACAAGCCCGTCCCACTGCCTCTTCCCAGGGTCATGAGTGAGACAGAGGCGGACTGTGGTCAGCAGCTGCTGCGGAGACAGCCTCAGAAGCAGTGATGCTGCACTGTATCACACACTGTAACTTCTTCTGGGTCTGGTCAACTTTATTGTGACAAAGAAGTGAGTATTTTTTTAAAGACTTATTTAACAATAAATTTGTTGTGAAACAACAGTATTGGAGTCACTGCTGGCATGCTGCACTGTGCTATGTAAAATGCTGTGGCTGAGGTTTTCTGAGTGTCCAGTGTCCTCTTCTGGCCAAGAGAGAAAGGACAGCTTAGACAGGGAAGGGCAGAATCCTTCACTAGGATAAATCTTTCCACTAACAATTGAATCCATGGAACTCAATCAGTAATATTCTCCACTGTTCATTATTCACCCATCAAAATCACTGAGCTGCTTCTGTGCATCAGGTGCACTCTAAGCTCTAGGGATTCAGCCCAGAACACACAGTGCTGCCTACGGGAAGCCAGCACTTTGTTAGATAGCGCGGCACTTGGTGTTAAGTGCTACAACATGAATAAACCTGGGTAAGAGGAGGGTGGCAGAGCTAGTGAAGTTCATGGGCCAGATACAGTAGCCACACCTACCTCTTAAAAATTCAACTTTAGTACAAGAAAAAACCAGCCCACAGGCCCATCCCGTGTTTCAAGCGCCTTTAGCCACATGTATCTAGGAGGACGTCACTGGACAGCACTAACTACTGAACACCTCATTATCTCGGCAATGATGCTGCTCCAGAGGGGCTGGCAAGGGCTGCCCTACAAGGTCTCATCGGAGAGGACACCTGAAAGGACTGAGGGAAGTGAGTCACAGGTATCTGGAAGGATACCTTAGCCAGGGGCACAGGAACTGCAGAGGCCATGAGACTAGTGCACATGTGGGGGCCCAAATGACACACGGGGCCAAGAGATGTCATTGGAAAGAACAGGAGCAGTGACAGAGAGCCTAGCCCCATAGGACCATGTAGGCAAAAAAGAGCTCCGGCTTCGCTCTTGGAGGGAGAGGGTGCCACAGTGGGGAGATCCTGGGCAGGGCATGGAGATGATCTATTTGTCTTTCGAAGGAACATTCAGATGGTGTGTGAGGGCAGGCTACAATCAGAGTGACCAGGTATGAAGATGCCAATGTGATAATCCAGGGCTAAGCCAAAGGTGACTTGTAAAAGGTCATTTGAGCAGAGGGGCTGGTGAAAAACTGTTAGACTCCTGGGTAATTTTTGAGGGAACAGTTAAGAGGATCTGCTAACTGATGCTATAAGGCGCATGGATTACTCAAAGAGGTTTTTGCTTACCCCACTGTAAGGCTTTTCCTGAGACAGGGGAGAACAGGTTGCTATTAGCAGTAGTGGTAGAAACTAAAGACTTCTGTCCTGAGCTTACGTAGCTAATCTGATTTCATGGTGCCCAGATGAGATGATAATGCTGATTTGTACAGAACACATGAACGGGTAGAAGACAAGCAAAACTCACATTTTCATCCTCCTGTATTTCCAGGGTGTATGTGATTGCTTCCTCGGGTGAACAGCCCTCTGGCTTATTCCACTGCAGCGTGACCCATGTGACACCAGCTCGAACGAGTCTGGGTGCAGACGGCATCTGAGGGATGTTTCCTAGTGTGTAACACACCACCTCTTGGCTATAACCACTGCAGAGAGATGAACACCAGGAGACATGTGTTTAGATGCATGTGAGGGGTCCTGGTGTTTAAAAAGAGGAACAGAAGCTACACACAAGCCCATTTGGTTGGGGTGAAACGTTGGGGTTGGGCAAGCTCGTAAAAAACAGAGGCAAGCCAGCATTCTTTGATGACATTCCCTACAGTTTTCACTTGCTCTGTTTTCTTCTGTTGTCTGCTTTTAGGAAACCACACTGACTTCGAGGACAATCTACTAACCATTTACTTTCCTTGCAGGAGCACTGAGTGGAAAATGCAGCATAGCGCCACATTTATTCCAGCTGAGTCACAGTTACTAAGGAGTCTCCAAATCAACGTGCGTTTTATCCACTATTTGTTGATAAAAAATGATTTACAAATAGATACAGTCCTGCTTTTCAAAAGTTTGAGGGTATTTCCAACTCAGTGAAAAACCCCTGTGCCACAGAAGCCTCTGTCACTGTGAATTTTTAACCAGGGAACTCTTAGAACTACAAGGGTTGCCATGTGGGGTTTCAGGCAGTCCTGCAAAACTTCGTGATGCTAAAAAGAAGGTTCTTCAGGCTGGAGAGGATGCTGGGAGCCACTGCAGGGCTGAATCTTTGAGATTTTCAATAAGCGATAATGAAAGACGATTTGCCCACTATTGCAGTGTAGCCCTTTTAAAATCTCTCTAATCACAGGGTGCCTGATTGTATACCTGTTCTTGCCCTTCTCCTGCAACCCTGAACAAGCTCTGGAAGCCAAGCCAGCCCCCACTTTCTCTAATCCCGGGAGTATCCGCCCTGGGCTTCACAACAATGACATGCAAAGACCCCTTTCTCTGTATCATGAATGACTCGCAGAACCAAAAAGCCAAATGAAAGACAAGTGTGAAGTGATGAAAGAAAAAAGCACATGATCCCAGGAAATAAGGCCCCACGAGGAGTTCCTTTCACAGCCTGTACCACCACCTTCGCCTTGGTTCTGAGACACCCAGCAGGTGGGGTTAGGTTAACAGAGCTTGAAGATCACAGAGGCCGCGGTGCCTTTTACCCTGGAAGAGGTTTCCTTCCCTTGAGCGAAGCTCAAGCTGCTGCAATGCAGAGGCGGTGGGCTCGCCCACACCTGCCAGCAATGTGAAAGAAGGCCCAGATTCACCACCTAAGGCAGAAGGGTGGAGGGTAACGGCGGCATACCTGGTGCCGATGTCATTCCGGGCGGCCAGCCGGAACGTGTACCCCATAGCCGGACAAAGCTTTGTCAGCTTGCAGTGCTTCTGGCTCCCAAAGAAGCATTGTCTGAAACCACTGTTTCTTTTTCCCTAGAAGAAAACAAGATAATATATGCAAATTCTTTCAAGCAAATACCTGTAATAAAATGAAGGAGCATTCTAAACAAAATTCCATAAGAGACACAGGTAATCCAGTTTTAAAAAAAAATCATACCATTTCTAACATCCCCTTCTCCCTGCTGTGAGTCAAAATTGTCTAATTCAATCAATGGAGAGTCTGCCTGCAGCCATGGAGGGATCCCCTGAGCATTTCCCTCGCTCTGAAACTGCACAGCCGATCAAGGAACCCTCATCGGCGAGAGGACCAGTGTTTGCACTGAGCATACCACACCAAGCACAGCTCCTCTCTCTGCCATCCTGGCCCAACCACGACACATGGACATTCCAGAGCCAGGGCACTGCTTGCTAATCATCCTAAATATTAGTAACATGCCTCCGAATCTTTTTCACCTCCTAACAGTGCTTTGGACAGCCTGGGAAATTAATCTTTACTCCCAGAATTGAAATGTGATACATATATGTAGTAATTCTCCACAATAATTACATGTGGCAAACATATATTAATAAAAAAAATCAAAGACAAAAAAACCCACATGGAACACCAGTTGAATTTATCTATGTATACTACAATCACTTCACATTTCTTATGAAACAAGGAATGTATTTTTAATGTCTTCCTATCCTTGCAGGATGTTTCAAATTGTTTAAAGTAAAAATAAAGCAGTTAAGTCTGTTAATAGACCTATAGCTAAGGCAAAAAACCTGACAATGCTATGCCCTGCTCAGAAGCATGGACGACTCATAGTAGCAGTCTGCCAGAAAAATATTTCCTGCCTAAAATCGAAATTGTCATGTTATCTACATTCATACCAAACAAAACCACATGCTAATACTAAATAATCAATCAGGCCTGGACCTTCAGAAGTATGTTTGAAATTTGCAGTTTATTTTATAAAGAACAAAGCAAGCACATTTTCCCACTCAGCTAATTTAAGCATTCTCTTCCTATAAGCAGGCATCTAAATGATTACTAAGATACACTCCAGGTGAAGTATGATAAACACACAACCAACCTAAAGTCACTAAGGTGAACAGATTAAAAGCCACTATGCTACATTCATCCTCATAACACCCCATCACGTCCCCAAGCAAGGTCGCCTTTTCCCTCGGCTGGGAAGAGACATCTTAAAGAGCTTTCAGTTTTGTCAAAGGTTCAAAGTGCAGTCAGGTCCAACTGTGGAGGAACAAAAGGTAAAGCGGAGTAACTGTAGTTGGTACCTGAGCAAAGCTGCTGGGTAGCCAGGGAATCGTGACCTTCTTTAACCTTGAATGGTAAGGTTGATACAGAGGATTTATGCATGGGACAACTGCTTATGCATACATTTGCATAATTACACTCAGTGTCTGATTACACTCTACGTGAGGCCTAATGTGTTTTTGTATCCATTTCAGGCTGTAGCACGATCCACCTTCTTTCCTCCTCTATTTCTGAACTCAAGAGTAAACAGTGCAGGAAAGGCACATCCTGCCGCCACGGAAGCTATCATCCCTTCCAAAACATGTTGGCTCCCCTTCAATGCCTTATTTTTCCTACTTCTTTGTTTGGTCTCCTTTGTCCATTTCTGGTGCTTAGAACTACAGCCAGTAAATAAAAGCCTGTCTGTTCCTTACTGGGTTAATTTGCTTTAATATGGTTTAAAAAAAAAAAAAGATCATGGCTTACATAAGAAAGAGTAGGGAGGCATCAACAACAGGAAAGAAATTTCTCCTTTGAAAGGCAGTATAATTCAAGCCCACTAAAGAATTGAGGAAATAAGCATGATAGGACTTCAAAACATTCTACTAGACTGCAAAAATCTACTTCACTAGCAGGAACAACTGCTAATCAAACTCCAACTTTTTTAGACAAAGCATGCCAAATTTTCCATCTTAACACTGTTTGCATGAAACTTAGAAACATGTAGAAAGAAGTGTTGCTGGAATCCTGATATTAAATATTGTCTGTGTAGTCGAAGGGGGTTAAAAGTACATCATAGGTTAAAAAATTAAAACTAAAAAAGTTTAGATGTTAAGGAGAATGCCAAGAAAGGAGAAAACAGGCTAATAAAATAGACTAATAAAATAATTCTTCAAATATAAAGACAGTATTTGTGTGTCACATGGACTTAATATAAGAGTGGAATCTGGAAAGAAAAAATAATTAATATTCACAAAAGTCATCACAATGCAAAAGCTACTGCCAGCCAAGAGTTCAACGCGACAGAGCAGGCCACGGGCTCCACTGATCCAGTCCAGTGGTACCTCTACCCTGCTGGCCTGGCCCCTGTGCATGCCTAGTTGACTCTGGAGCTTAAGTATCAGAGAAAGTATGTGTTCAAAAGTACACAAGAGTTAAAGCAGCAGGTGAGTGGAAATTCGAATCCAACCCGAGCAATTTAATAAGACCTCACTCAAATTTTTTTTTTAAACAAAGAAACAAAAGTGTAATTTAGAGGTGCAACACTTGCTTAGCATATGCCAGGCCCTGGGGGTACAACCCCTTCAACCTCAAAAAGAGAATTTTTTTATATTTATTATTTATCATAAACTATGAAGTCTCAACCAACAAACAGCATTAAGTATTAACTAGTTTTTATTGACAGAAATAGTTAAAAAATTAATAACAATGATAATGTTTGAGAAGACTGAAAGATTTCTATAAACTGACAGTGTAAATGTTTACCATTTTCTATCAGAAATTAAATATGTCTCAGCTGATACTATCAGTAAAGTTTATAAAACAACTTTAGTATCTTATAGATAGTACAGCTCTAAATGATTTTGAGATTCAAGGAAACAGTTCTCATACTGTTTGATAAATTCTGTATGCTCATGTCTGGTAAACTGAGCATTTCTTTTGAAGATAACAATACGCAATATAACAACCACTGCTAAATTCCTAGCATCTTGTCTTTAAATCCTTTATCAGTACTGTTTTGGTGTTTTTCTTGTTATTTGTTTCTTTTGTTTATGTTCTGGTATTTCTTCCTCTTTAAAAAAATTAAAATGTTACATGTACATGTACCAACTCTACACAATAAATGTAATTATTATGTACTACAAACATGTACTATTAAAAATAAATGATTTTGAGAGATTATAATCTATGGCATAGTCCCTCTTTCAATAAAATCTAACCCAAACTACACAGGATTACTGAGATATGCTAGTTTTACTTAAAATTGTTTTTTTTTTTTACTATTTTGCACGAGCCCATTGTTCACATACTAAAATATGCCTTCATGGAAACAGTGACACCAATAATCTGGTCCACTGGAGGCGGCAGGGTCTGCCACAGGCCAGGCCTAATGCTGACCAGCCACTACTGCTAGGCCACTTGTGTGGCTGACAGAGGACAGTAGGGGGAAGCAGGTCCAAGGACCCAGAAGCTGGCCCATAGGGAAGATGACAGCAGTCCCTGGACTCAAGTGGATCAGATCTGCAGCATGTACCCAGTCAGCATCAGAATCCCCCTACGATGAGATCGGAGTTCCTGTCCTTGGCAGGGAAGAAAAGCAATCATCAGCTCAATTAGAGAAACTGGTGAGAGGAGGCTCAAAATGCACATCTTGCTCACTCGGGTCTAGACGTAGCCACCAGGCTACAGACCTTGTCTGACATGAATCAGTGAAACTTCTCAGGGTGCTCTTGCCTAACTTACTGCCAGAGTCTGTAAAACAACAACTGGAGGATTTTCAGGGTTCACTGGCCTGCTTCCACTCCATGCTCTTGGGCATGGCCAAATACATGTTTCTACACATCACACTGAGTTCACTCAAGGGCAAGGTTAATCTTTACTAGAATGTGCAGAAACCTTTGAGTACAAGCCAATTATGCACAGATAGACCTTAAGGTGCTCAATTTGACAAGGGGTGATTTATTACAAACCTGGATTGTTTCCTTTTTCAAGCTAAGTATTCCTCTTCCCACTCAACTGAACTCACAGAACTTGCTAACCTACCATTGATTCACACCTAGATCTAGCGTGGGAGCACCAATTTATCACCCTGGGAAATTGTTTTCTGACCAAAGCCCAGGTGCTTATAACCTACTTCTGGATGAAACTGCTCTCCAGGAAGAGACCTGACTTGCCAGCCACTTGGCTCAAGTTCACAGATATACCAGACACATTCTTCCCAGCCCTGGGTGCCATTTTGCCTCTTTCTCTTTATTGAAAAAAAAAAAAATACTTTGGCTACTATCTACATGCTTTACCCCACCAGTTGTACTTGTTTTCTGTTCTTGCCTGTGTTTCATAAAGCCCCATCTTCTAAGGGCATCACAGTTATGTGCCAGAGCTCACCAGGCAGCCTGGACTTCTATTTATATGAATATAGCCAAGCAAGTGGTCACCATCTTTAGGGGAAAGTTCCAGTGTAACACAGAATATTTCACACTGTCATCATCTCCTTCCCTTCTGTCCAATTCTCATTCTTACTTCTCAGCAGGATCCTATATTTTGTTACAAGTGCTAATTATAGGAGTCCAGATATTGTTCTAGGTCCTATGCCGGTCTTGTTAAACTCTGAAGAAAGCAGTAACATCTACTTTTTGCCAGATTGTGAAAGGGCCCAAACACAGAAAGACATGGGTGAGATGAGAGAGCTTCAGGAATATTTAAAATGTAATTGTTTAATGGCTACACAGAAAAGAATGTAACAATTATTTTATGGATTAATTATACACTTTAGACTAAATTAAGATTTTTAATAATGCTATCCCAAGTTTCAAAAAACCTGAAGAGATTTTAAAATATAGTCATATAATAGTCTTTTGATACCGCATACCCTACAATCACAAAGTAAACCAATAAAACATGAAACAAGGTTTCCACCTCTCTGGGTATCTGTTTACAGACATGTAAAGGAAATTAATGGAGAAACTAATTTATATATGAGTCTTTTTGAAGACTAGGAGCTAAGTACATAAACAGTATTTGGTCTGGTTCATAAAGTGTGACTAAGTTATTTTCAAGTTAAAATATGCTTAAAAACAACACAGTATTGGTTTCGTTAATTTGTCAAAAAAATGTAACTGCAACAGTGAAAACAGTATTTAAAAAAAAGAAACTTTCAAGTCAGTTTTTCTTTACTAATTCAATGTTTTCTTAAGAGCTATCTTTAGTACTTGGGAAGATGAATTCTCTGGCTGGGCTGCTGTCTGTTAAGGGAACTGAACTCCTGCACATAGCTTGGGTTCTTTACATAAAACATTCCATACTTACAACGTGTACATATCGCATTAATTCAGGTTACAGTGTCTTCCTGCCCAAGAAACTCAGTAGACTGTGGGAGCTGTGGCTACCCTGGCTAACTTTCCCAACCAGCCTGGCAGTAACAACACTGGAAGTTGGTATTTCTAACACTGTTGGCATTCACAGATGAACTTGGCTGGGCTTTATTTTTTCAATTGCCTTAAAATTAATAGGTTGGAACTGATCCTTCCCATTTCTTTTCATAACACCTTCATTCCTGGCATACAAAGAATGGGGAGCTGGCTTCCTCTAGCCAGGTGCTGGTAGCTTTTCTGGTGTTTTTTGGTCTGTGGCCCCTTTCCACTGCCCCCATCTTTTAATAGCGCTGCCTTCCTGAGCTGAGCTTGCCACGCTGGTTAACTGCCTGCTAAATACGTTACATGAATTTGGTTATCAGTTATCGTGTGTGTGGCCGATAGCTGCTTCGGCTAGACATGGATGAATTGATTCTGGGCCAGACACTCCTTCCAACAACAGTTTGACCTGTCAGAAACACAACAATAAATCAAATGAAAAGTAAAGCTGTGCTGCCCAACTAAACTAATGCCAGGCTTTGAGATTTAGTCTGGTTCAGTGTCTATATTTAGTATTTGTTCCAGCACTAGTCGACCCTAGGAGATATCAAAGATAAATGTTGGCTTGAGAAATAAGAGTATGTACATGTTTGGCATAAGTATATGAGACCTGGAGGGTTGCCCCTTCCCCTCAGGGACATTTCTTTCACTTTACTGAGCACAGTGCTACAGAAGGAAAGGTAAGAAAAGGAGATGTGATGATTTGTGGTTGCAGCTTAGTAAATAAACTGCATGCATTTTACTCCCTAGAAAACAAGTGCTGTTATTAGAAGATTAGCTACCAAAAACAGCCAAAGATGAGCTTCAGATCCTGATTTAAATAACACACTTTCTACTCCCCCAATATATACCAGTTCATCAGGTATCAAGTGCTTTTCAATAAGATCAATGTGTTTACATCATCCTAGGGAAAGAGGAGGCAAGGAGCAGAGGTGGTAACTTTAGAACAAGTTGCCGATACAACTTTCAAAGCAACCAAGGGACAAATGGGCTTGATTTCATCCAACTAGCCAAGGCCCACGGCAGCTGCCATCCAGTTGGCCACCAGTTGGCAGAGTAAATTGACAAATTTGGTGCTAGGAACTAAGATAAGCATTTGTGATTTAGCCTTAGACAGAAGTTCTCTACAAAGTTTGCTGTCCCAACCTACAAGCCCATCCTGCACACAGGACAAATGGTGAACGGCAGGGAGAAAACCTGCTTCAGGTCTCTGATGACTGGGGATAGCAGGGCTTCCTTTTAACTCTGCCTTGGTGTCCCTAAATCCTTCCCGGCCTGGTTTCCTTCAGTGACCATTAGAGTAGGGGCAGCGGTTCCCCAGGCTCTCTGAAACCACCTTTGGATGTGGTAGTGAGGTCTGCAGCAATGACGAAACACTGTCATTTGACCAGGTCACAGGGTTAGCCCGTGTGAAAGGTGGTCTCAGATGGGCCGCATACCAGAGGGACCTAAGATTCACTCTAATCCTACAAGGATAAAAGTCCAGAATGACATGAACTATGTGGGTCTGGGCAGCGGCAGCTTCCAGCTACGTCCTACCAGGCACGGGCATGAGCTGGGGAATGGAAACAGGTTCCTGGTTTTCCTCACAGAACCAGCACGGTGCACTGTGAAGTCAAGCAAGTCTCATGGTGGCTCTGCGCCCCCACTGTATGGGATCTAGGGAGTCACTCTGTTTGCTGACACTCTACTTGCCTTAATTCCCAGAATGGCTGTCATCTAGCCAGAAAGTATAACTTCACTCATGACAACGAGCTCTCCGAGAGATTACTAACCCCAAGTTAAACAAGCATCTCACTGATATGTAAGTCACCGAATTCCTCCTCTGGGGCAAGCTCAGGCTTGCTAGGTGGAGCTAGGTGGCTCCTCTCCCGAGCTAGAGGTCCACTAGGCTAAAACGCAGCCACCTACACCAGGAAGTTTCTGCCATGGGGCTGCTGGGCATGCCTCACCTGGCCTGTTTCCAGTTTCCCAGCGGCTACAGGCTCTACCTGCTGCCCGCCCTTTCTGTCTCTGATTCACATCTCGCTTCCCTTGATTTCCATGATAGATAGCTCACTCTGTTCTAAGTCCCCTAGGTTAGATGTGCACTTTCTTCTGGCTAGCTGAATCACATGTACGGCAGATTCTCGGGAACTCCATTAGTCACATTCTCACAAAGCTATTTTCCTGGTTCTTGCACAGACTGTCTATGTGTCATGGCCAGAAGCTAAACTAATAGCACATTAACATCTATATGTAGCGCAGATATCAGTTTCTGTTTAGTTCCAAAGAGCAACTCTAATATTAGGGCTACTCTTTCATAAAACCATTTCCTTTCATAAAATCCTCCTATCGACTGCTTCTACCTCAGGCCTTAACACCTGCTTATGTGGACTTATATCAACAACATGGAAAAATTGCTGTACTGAATCTTCTATTGCCCAAATTATCTCATCCAGTATTAACCTACCTAGGACATGATGGACACTATTTTTCAAGTAGAGAGCCTGAGACTTGGGAGTTAAATTGCTTGCTTGAGGACCCATGATCAGTTAAGAGATGACACAAACTATCATTAAACCAGCCTCTCTAGAGGAACACCATTATCACTGGTAAATACCATGACTATGAATCCATGCCACATATTCACAGGACAACCTCAGGAGAACTGCATCTGCTCTGCAGGTCTAACAACAGTGCCAGTCAGTGTTCTATGACACAAATTAGAGCAGTATCTAAGAAGGTAATGTAAGTTTCTACAAATGTTTCCTTTACAGAACTCTTCTTTCTAAAACAAAAGACAAAGTTCTCATGTGACCATGAAATGTACCCCATTTCTCAAGTTTTTAAGAAAAGATCAGATAGATCATCCTCTATTTAGGAACCTTAAAACGGACTGAGAAGGCATTAATCCAGTTGAGAGTTTCAATCCAAAGGTTCCTAAATCTTCTTCCTAAAAGCCCCTTCCTGCCTTTATAGCCTTAATCCTACCTGGATGGCTTCTGCCACAGAAAAACCACCAGCTCTACTAGACACTGACATGTCACGAAACAGAGAAGCAATACTAGGGGCTGATTTAACAGGAAACGATGCCTTGCCTTCTGCAAGGGTAGTCAAAAGGGCACACAGGGGAGTAAGTACTACCTATGCTCACCTCGCGCCAATTCTCTTTGTTACGGGACAGAACCCAACCTTGAAAAAATCTAGCACATAAACACTGTTTTACTGTTTTGTTTTAAATGCTAAGCTTTCTCCTCTTTCAAAGAGGTTTAAAAATATTTAACACATAAATTTAGCAGAAATAAATCCTTAAAGATTTCATATCTACTTTCTGCAAGAATGATTACTTACAGATTAAAATGCAAACATAGTGTGGGAGATGCACTGTGACCAGAAATACATTAAAATGCAGAGGTGACACAATCAAAAGTTAAGTAAAACACTACCTTAAAAATACCTTCTGTCTTTCTGCATAACGGGAATCTCGTCATGGAGAAATTAGTGGCTAGAGATCTTCAAAATCTCAGAGCTGTCACATGGCACTGAGATTCCGGTGTCACCGCAACATAGGTACTTGGCCACACCTTTTTACATAATGAACACTGATGTGAGGCAGTTGAGAATCGAAACTGATACCACATCTGCAAAGCCAGAGATAACTGAATGCTCCATTTTTAGTTGCTCATTATCATTTCATAGCAGGTTAACTCTACACTGCTTCAAAATTATGGGATTATGTAGTTTGTTCCTAACGGAGAGAAACAGGTAGCTACTATTTATAGAACTATCCTCAGTAACTCTCAGGTGAATTCTATGTCACAGTAACATGAAATCAATGACAATGAACTGGAATGAGACAGTGTTACCAGCTCCCCCTGCACTGCACAAACTTCTGTTTTCAGTTCTCCATTGGACCTCATCTATGCAGATGCTTATAGAAGAAAGCACACGATTGATTAGCTATTAACTAAGGTGGAACTTCCCCAAAAGGCCAACTCAACACAGCACTGCCATCCTTAGCAGAAATAATGGCTGCTGCTCTTTCATTCGTGAATGTCTTTTTCTGAAAGGCTTGAAAGCGAGGCTTGATGGCCTGTGCTCTTATTTTATCAACACTCATGATTTTACCCTAGTCATATAGGAAGGTGATTACAAATGGAGCAATGCCATCAAGTTTCCTGGAACTCTAGTTAGTGCTGTTATAGGGCAATGAAAACATCAGTCATGGGAGACATCAGATAGGAGTGATGGCATCCATGGGGAGGGGCGACCTTATCTCAAAGTCAAGATTCGCAGGCCAGTGAGGAGACAGGCAGAGTGTTCCTCCTGAGCACAACCATCTGAGACTGCCCATCTCCCGCCCAGGCAGGGAGTTGCTCCTCCACTCTTCCCCAAAGTCTTGTGCACTCTAAGATTGTTTTTTTCTGCCCTCTGGGCAAGCGAAAGGCTATAGGTATATGGCTGTGACAGGTAGACACAGAGAGGAGAGCAGCAGTGATTCGAGAAATTTATCTTGCTCCTATCCTATTCCCTGCCCCCTGTACTCCACCAGGGCAGGTCTGGAAAGGGTTCCTGAAGCCAGGTGCACCTTGTTGCAGGCACTCCCAGCAGAAGGGGTCGGAGGGACGGCCGGGGACTCCTGCTCACACTTTCTGAAGGCCACACACTGTGCTCCTCGTCTGATTATTTCCTTTTTTTCCTTGATGCAAAGGCCTGGGACTAAGGGACTCATAGACTAATTTGGTGAGCTGACCCCAAGAGGGTTCTGGATCCCCAACTGAACTCTAAATTTAGAAACATATACTGTTTGGTCAGAAACTTCACCTCTAAAATAATAGGATGACCAAGAATAAATTGGTTATGACTGCATTTATCTTCATTGCTAGGAAACCCAAGGAGCCTTTTAATATTTTAGGGGAATTACTGAAGAAGAAATATAATAGAAACAAAGAAGTCACTGAGCAGAAAAATCTGAGAAGCATGTGGCTAAGTTTGTTTATTTGAATCTGTTCAAAAAAGTGCAAGAGGCTATATCTACGTTGGCTTTTTCAGTTATCACATTTCAGTTATTACAAGGACGTTACTTGCCCTGCCGTGTGCCCCTCATAGGACAATGTGCAATGGTGGGGCACTGAGGTATATACACCATCAATGCTGAACTAATTACTAAGAGTAGGCCAAACAATAGTGGAAAAGATTACAAATATTCCCTTGTCAGAAAAATTACAAATAACCTGCTTTGAGGCTGCACAAATCCTGTAAATGCACATGAGCTGGGAGGCTCATCTCACCACCACTTCCTATGCAGCTCACTGAGGCCCAGAGAGCTGAAGCTGCCCAGGGGCTAACTCATCCAAAGTCAGAACAAAACTCCCACTTCCTACTCCTGGTGCTCCTTCAGTTGCCCTCTGCTACCAGGGAGACCACTGTGCCTGACGGCTAGCGAGTGTGGCCCTGGGCAGCTGCAATCCGGCAGTGAATATCGAGCGGTGGAACCTAAATGGATCCATGGCTGGCCAAGGGTCTGTGGCAGGTGTCAACCTGGGATTTCCAGCAGAACTCAGCACCGTCAACATCTGCAAGGTTTTAAAGGTATAAAGGGTGGGGGAGAAAAGAATGAAGATAAGAGAGGATAAGATGGGAATACACCAAGCAGGAGAAGGCAGAATGGTCATAGTGGGCTTTGCTGACATGAAGTGTCATCAAGCACGGCTGCGGCCGACACTTGTCCTCAGTCCTCAGCGCACTATCTCTCAGCTAGGAGACTTTCATTTCATGTGCTAAGTGACAGACCTGGCAACTGGGTCACCACTGACACTGCCTGCTGGATTTCCCTCAGAGGTTTCCCACTCAAACATTCAACTTCTCTGACCTTCTGTAACTTCAGAGCGTCACGGTCCCAGGCAGAGAAGCAGCAAAAAGCCCAGATACACACATACACACACACACCACCCTCAGAGGACATCAGATATCACCAGTAAACTGTCTTGATACACAACTTTAATACATGAGACAAAGCGTCAGGTCAGTATAATGAATCAACATGTAAGAACAAACTTTCATTAAACTCTCAGCCATCTTCACAGGGAACAGGGGACGAGAAGATGTTGCTATACATTGACAAGTCCATAAGGGTTTTTTCAACATTGTTCTTTTGTAAGCATTTGTAAGAGCTATAGCAGTGGCTACATTTTCCAATCAAATTGCTCCACAATAAAATCCACCTAAACTGTAAAGTGCATCTGTGCAGCCTGAGATTTCACCAATCTGTATGTCTGAGCTATGCACAAGGATTCTTCCATTAATGTAGAATTCGGAATGTTCAGGCGTAACCCAGGTAAGCAAATAAGCTTCTGAAGAATCCAAGGAAGAGCCTTTCTTTTCACTTCAAAATTTCACCATGAGAATTTCACATTTTTCATTTCATATTTGGTTAAAATATCTTTCTAAAATATTTTCATGAAGACCATTTGCATTTGTCCTCAAATTTCA
Organism: Cavia porcellus; assembly: GCF_034190915.1. Classification (NCBI taxonomy): domain Eukaryota; kingdom Metazoa; phylum Chordata; class Mammalia; order Rodentia; family Caviidae; genus Cavia; species Cavia porcellus. Next base: position 5,132,470 of record NW_026947500.1, on the reverse strand, counting down.
CATTTTTTTATTCTTAAAATTCTTGGCCTATTCGTTCAAGCATAAAACGGCAGAACAAAGCATGAGAAAAGAAATGAATGAAATTACACTACAGAAACAAAAAGCTTAGTAACTTTGTAGGAACAAAAGTCTTCTACAGCGTGTGCTGCTTGAGATTTCAGAAGTGCAGGGGTCATCAGTCGGCAGAGAGGCTCTGAGCTCAAGGAGACTCACCTTGCTCACCATCTCAAGGTCTCTGCCAATGGATGGCAGGAGGGTGGGTGTCATGGGAAGTCACTACCTCCCAAGGGGTTGCACGTGGGTGGAGGGAGACCTCCACGTGCTGCTCCAGCCTCACTAGGGCAACGCCACAGCACACATCTCCAAGTCCCCAGGGGTTACCAGTGTGCTTTCCAGCCAGATTGTGCTACCAAAACTGTGCAGGCAGCCAAGAAGACAAAGCAGTGGATCCTTACTACAAAGAAAATGGCTGGAGGGGCACGAGCGGCTCAGATAGCTTACACCTTGGCTTTCTTTTAGTAGCAATGCTTGTAAATCAGTCAGGTAAATATATGCTAGTGCACAATTCATTTCACTACTTTAATCCACCTTTCTTTTCCATATTCAATAATTACTGACTTAAATTCTTCTCTATATTTACCTCTGTACTTAGTATTCTTTTAAAAGAAAAAGATGGTATTTGTTCAGCAATTTAATTTCTGAAATGGTGTTTTAGATGACAAAAATATGCTTACCTCATCCCATTCTAAAAGGTAGTTGGTGATTTTTGAGCCATTGTCAATTGGTGCCTAAAAACAAATGAATAAATAAAAATAAGACTGGAGAAAGTTATTCAGATAAGTCATGCGTTATCAACTTTGTCTCAACACATGTCTATCACTCATAGCTCTGTGATCTTAAGAGATGAACCCAGTAGCTCCTCCATTTCCTTGGCCAAACATTATCATGCATCAACTTTAACCCAGTTCATCCGTAAAAGTCCTCACTACCAAGTCATCCCCATAAAGAGCCAAATCTGGGCTGGGAATCTAGCTCAGTGGCACAGTGCTTGCCTGATAAGTGCAAGGCCTTGAGTTTGATTCCCTACAGGGAAAAAAAAAAAGCCAAATCTGACTCTCCCACACCTCTGCTTAACAACTATAGTGTACCCCACTTCTTCTGGAGATAAAACTTTTAAGAGGCATTTTAAATTCAAATGTAGAGGGAAAACGCCCCACTGTAATACACAGGTACTGTTTAAAGAGTGTTTGGGAAACATAGTCAAGCTTATATTCCCATAATTCTCCCAAAGGAGTTTTTTATGTATATGTGGTTGTGTGTGTGTGTGCACGTGCATGCATGTGTGCGTGCGTGTGTGTGTTTGTGCGTAAGATCAGAAAGCCACCTTCCGCATTAAGGTTTTCTTTTTGAAAATCTGAGGGGAAATGAGACTCTGTTTCAATAGACCACCAGAGGCTATTAACCCTCCATAAGTTAGCAAAAAGTTTTGCCATTTACTTTCCTTGAAAAAGCAAGCTGACATCTGTTTCACTGAGAAAATAGGTTTTAACACCAAGTTGGGGTGGGGGAAACTATGGGAAATAGAATGAGAAGGACCCAAAAGATCAGGAATAAATCTAGCCAGAGAGAGGAACTAAAGAGGTGAAAAATAGGATCCTGCCTCTTGTTTCAAAACCATGTTTGGGCCTGGCTTTTCCTTGGGGAAAAAGTAGGATCTCAGTGGAACCCCAGGAAACCTCACCCTCTCCAAAGGAAGCCAAGTCCCCTGGCTGCCTCTCAATTCTAGTTCAGCTGTTTGCTCATTAGGTGTGGTCTGGAGTTGAGTGTTAATACTGATGTCTAACTTCTTGTTTCAAGAATGGATAGGATAAGCTATTGGAAGAACTATATAAATCACCTACTAAGCTAACCAGTTATAAAAAGGACTTGGTAAACAGGAGGTGTTACTCAATTGCTGTCAATAATAAAACAGCATCAGGGGCTCAGTAAGTGTTAAAACACCCTCTTCTCCCTGTGTCCTCCTTGCCCCTTTCTTTCTTCTTCATCATATAACCTGAGTCCCCAAACTCAGGCCTCCGGGCAGTGACTGGTAGGAATGCAATTTCCACAATTTGTGGCCTCAGGTTGGAGGACAGGGATGTCTCATTCCTTAGTTGATAGGACAGGGACATGTTGAAAGTTCTAAATAACTGACAATATTTGAAATGAGAGTACATTTCTATGAAAGGGACTACATTTACAATGGTTCGCAAATTCCTCTATGAAGAGTTTTTCAATGAACACATCTATGACAGCCTGCCTCCAGATTCCTCCACTAGTTCTTTAATTCCTTGGGTGGGTATGCTGGCTTGAGGTTTTGTTTGGTCTTAGCTCCTGTATAAACACTAACTGGTACTGACTAACAGGATGGCATCTCTCTCTGTTCCCCTGCTTTTTATTTGGTGGTACTAAGGATTGATCTCAGGGCCTTCTCACTGATCGATATCACCAGACCTTTAAAAATTTTTTTGCAACTCAGTCTTACTAAATTTGCCAATCTAGGCTCACATCTGACATCCTCCTGTCTCAGCCTCTCAAGAGTGCTGGGATTATAGGCAAGTACTGCCACATCTGCCAGATGTCAGAAATTTAGCTCCCTCAGTGTTTCTGATCAGGTCACTGCAGGAGAACAATCCCAGGTCCTCATGACTTTACTTGAAGCACAAAGATAGGAACCATGTACTAAGGACATTTAAATAAAAATTGAACTCTCTCTAGGACTTTCATGTTTGTACAGAACTCAATAGAAGATAAGTCTACTTCTGATTCACAACTAACTTCTTTTTGAAGTTGCTGGTCTCCCCGAGATCTGAGTTTCATCCAGGTTTTAAGCACAGAATATATCATCAGTGATTCCCAACTTTAGGTTTATAAAACCCCGGTGTTCCTCTGATAACCTTAAGATTTCTTATTTTTCAAAATAAAATAAAAATTTAATTCTTTCCTTAAGAAAAATATATTTACGTAAGTATAGGTGTAAATAAAGCATATTTTTAAGTGGATGTATAGTCCCCAAGGAATTAAGCCACAATGACCAGTTGGGTGTTAAAACTCTGAAAAGATGGGAAATCACTGACCTGGATTATCCCTGGAAGCCAGAAAGGAAAATAAAATAGTTCAGATTCTAAGCCAGTTCAAACTTTGCCTCTGTCCACACAACATATTTGCTGTTGGCCACTGACAAGGAGAACACAGCTGCCCATGCAACAGAATGTGTTTGTAGAAGCCCACGTAGCCCCTACACTCTCCCCACCCAGCGTGTCTTTTTCACACAACAGTGTTCTCCCTCCAACTCCATCATCTGTACCTATGCTACATTTTATATCAGATTTTAAAACATCAATATATAGAAATAATTACAATAGAGGTTGAAAACATAATCTGCTATTTTCTCCTAGACTATAATTAGCAGACTAATAACATACTTTAAAGAAACTATGTAGGTTCTTTTCTTTGACTAAGTTATTTTTAGTTATTTTATTTCATGGCAGCTAGTAATTCAGAGGTTTAAAAGTAGTAATCCCGAGTAACCTGAGGCCTACCTAGTGAAAAGGAATGAAGCCTTAACATACTTTACAGCAGTATACATTCTCGGCAGTTTTAAATACTAAACATTTCAGCATCATCCTTGAAAGAAACCAAAAGACTCACAACCCTTTTTCTCTAAATCTTTCCTGACAAAAACTTTATGTTAAAGTCCTCAAATGTTTGTTGAAAGGAACTGAGCTATTAGACAGTGATGAAATAATGGTATTTTACATATTCGTGTCACTTATGAAATATTTCATTACAATTCCAGGAAATTTTTCAAATTTTTCCTGCAAAAAGAGCTAACACTGGGCTTAGCAAGTCCCTCCTCCCACTGCTTTGTCTATTTTGCATGGAAATGACAGCCTCTGCTATTACGGTAATTTCAGTTATTGTGCAGAAATCCAAGCACCAGCACAAAAGGGGAACAGCACTAAACACGTATTTCCAGTAGCCACAGACCGCTACGCTGAGCTACCCACCTTCCACTGCAAGGTGAGTGAACTTTTGCTCCTGTGGGCCAGCTTAGGAGGGAACGGGCACTCGGGTGCACAGCTGTGCGTGGTGAAGCTAACTGGCTCGGAGCACGATCCCTTCACCGAATTGTACATGGCATACACCCTGAAAACAAAACACAGGGACACAGTCAGTGACAGCAGCTCAACACCAAAGGCCGGGCTTCTTAACTTCAGTTGGTCCTGAGCTTTCCCAGACAAAGAGAATCCTTCCAAATGGAACATGATCCCATTCTCACCTGCTGACCTTGTGTGGATCTAGCCACTGTCAGAAACTACATGAGACAACCACCCGGTTAAGGCATTTATCTCAATGTGCTCCACTCAGCCTCTCTGTAAGATGGGAGGGTCTACTGGATGGAAAAGAATACTCTAAAAATACAACCTAAGTCAAAATGGTCTTCAAATACAAGCTACTTGCCAGGCGTGGAGGTGCACACTCATACTCCCAGCACTTGGAAGGCTGAGGCAGAAGAATCCCTGGGATTCAAGGGCAGCCGGGGCCACAAAGTGAGTTCAAGGCTAGCCTGAACTAAATAGTGAAACTCAGTCACAAAAAAAGACAAAAGACAAAAGAAAACAATACCACAAGCTACTCTACAGTTGACTTTTTTCAACAAAAGTGAGGAGCAGAGTTAACAGGTGAAAAGGAGTAAAAATATGGTGATCACAGTCTCTAGGTGGCCAAAAAGTACTCAAGAACAGAGGGTAGATGTCACTTCTGGCTATTAAGAACACCGCACGTATTTAGGCAAAAGTATGCTGCTAAGTTTGTTTCTGATTCAAGAAAAACTGTATTTAGGTACAGTTTCTCCATGTGAATATTTAACCCTTACAGAGAGTGCCAAGACTAAAGAGGGCTATTCTGCACTTTAAAACGCTTGTCTCTACACTCAACATAGTGTGCCTGATTTCTCCAGTGAAACTGCAGAAATATGTACTATGCTTTTATAATACACTTTTCATATTGCATATAGCATTATGTTGATTTTTATCATCTTCCTTTCCATTTCCCTTTTTTATATACAGTATATAATTGTCTTTTTAAATTAAATTGTCTTTTTAAATTAATTTTAATTGTCTTTTTAAATTAAAAACAATCTTTTTAAAAGAGAACAAAGAAGGCCTTGCTATTTATTAAAAGATGCACTGATTAAACTATTCGAAATTGGTAAATGTGTATCAGACCCTTAACCATTCTAACCATGTTCTCTACTGCAGGGAATTCAGACTGAGTGGTAAACTTCTAAAAGCACACAGTCAGAAAGCTGGGCAACTTACGTGTTTTATGATACGATATTGTATCATTTAATACAAACAAATAATACTTGTTAGAATGCTTTCCACTCAACTTCTGATGTAGAAAATGCTCCTTGTTGTTCAGTCTAAGGAGGCATGTGGTAACAGGAAGTCCAATGGTGGATCTGGCAAGATCATTTCCTTGTGTCAGTAAGGGCTCACTAGGGGTAGCTACTTCAAATGAATTACAGAATGCTCCAGTCTGATTTCTAGTAGATCAGCACTCTCCAACTGGTGGCATCTTAGCCGAGATACATGTGTATTAGGGGAGAAAAACATTCTCTTTAACCACCAGAGCCACTTATGCACTTTAGAATATAGGGAATGATCACAGAAAGAGACCACATCACAGACTGTGGCATCACCTGAAACACTGTCGTGTCAGAAAAGCTGAATCTGGGTCTGATTAAGCCTCTTTACCATTTTCCAGGAAGCACAGAGGACTGGGGAACTTAAGCAACACAATGAGGGGCCCGTTAGTCAAAGTGACATTTGGAAAACTCTACAAAAAAAAAAGTACTCCAAAAAATAGTTTAGAGAAAAAGAGAGATGGAGGGAGAGAATGCTAGACTAAAAGAAATTTAAGGCATATCAACCAAATTGGATATTCAGACCACGTTTTGTGACGAATCATCACAAAAATCTAAACCAAATCTTCATTTTTCAGGACAAGTAAGGAAAAAATAGTCTCTAAATTTTGGAGATATTAAAGAATTACTATTGTTTGTTTGCTTGGGGTGCGCATATGATAATGGTAATGTGACATATAGGTGAGATAATGAAGAATCTGAATTTCGTTTTTTGTTTTTTTTTATATTGGTACCGGGGATCGAACTCACGACCACCTGCTTGCAAGGCAGGTGCTTATGCCACTGAGCTAAAACCTCAGCCCTGAAGAATCTGAATTTCAAAATGAGTGGAATGGCACTAGATGAGGATACTGAGGTAACAGAAGTTGAGTGATGGCTACACAAGAGTTCATGAAACTCTACTTTTGAGGGTATCGGAAATTTTCTTAAATAAAAAAAAATGTAAAAGTACAAATTAAGCCTACACTGAAAAGTATCTTGAGATTGCTCATAAAAAGTCCAATCTCTAGCTTCTTTTAAAAGTTGAAAAGTTTCACTTTCTCCACTAGAACAGCACTCAGCTGGCTTTTACCCATTTTGCCCACTTAGGTTTCCTGTCTCAAGCCAGCAGTACCTCTGATTATACACCTGAGCATTTCACTACAAACGAGGAACTACGTGGGCAGACCAGGTCCTGAATGTTTGGAGAAATGGCTGAAACCCAAAAATCCATCGGGATGACAGAACGGACAACAGCTTCCAAGGTACTATCAGACCATGTTTAGTTATATGTGGGGAAGGAAATTTGGAATCAGTCAAATTCTCTGTTTCTTTTTTAACAGGATTCTTGGAGTCAGAAAGCCATACCTCGTACGTCAGAGAATCATATCTGACTGTCAGACTGGGAGGATGGCAGTAAGAAAAACCAAAAAGAAACTGAAGGCAGAAGAAAAACTGAGGTAGACACATGGACCAGATGAAAACATCATCCTTGTTAACTCTGAAGAAAATTAAAGTTTATGTGGATGTAGATCAGCGGTACAGTGTGTGCCTAGCACTTATGAGGCCCTGGGTCAGTCTCCAGCACACACATGACATACATACAAAAAGAAAAACAATAGGAAGAAGAAGTGTTACTGTTTGTTTAAACTTTTCACACAAAGAAGTTGGTCAACAAGGGAAATAAAATCTATTTTTATGTGGCAAAATAAATGTGCTGCATCCAGTAGAATTTGACACAATATCTAAAATTATCATGATTACCTGTTAGTTAAAATTGTTCAGTAAACAGATAGCAGCTAATTTTAAACAGCTGCAATTTGATCATTAAGGTTTGCTCCTTTTTGTTCCATGCCCAGTACAATACACCAACATCTTATTAAAAAGGTGAATGATAGACTCAAAATAAACCCAAATACAAAGAACTTGCAACATTAAGTGCTTTTACTTTCAGTGTGAAAAAACTGCAATTGTCTTAGAAAAACACAACAAAAATATTAAGACAGTATTCTCAGGTTGTAATAGTTTGTATATATATTTCACTTGCAGAAACACCATCCTTCTGAGATGCTGTCATTATCATCTCCACTTTACACACGTGAGAACAAGGCAAAAGAAGTCCCGTGGCTTGTTATGCACAAGCCCTTGGTAAGAGACAGAACCGGTAAATCCAAGTTCCGGCTTTGTTCATGAGGCATCAGACTGCCTCACTTACACAATGCATGGCAGAGAAAGCTAACCCTAAGTAAGAGTAGGAAATGTTAGGGTTCTTGTACAGCTTGGAAAAGAAAAAACTATAGAGGAAAGAGAGTAACTGATCTGTGTGAGACCAGGCAGCACAAAAAAGAAGAAAATGTGAACTAGACATTTTTATCAGAGGAATTGTTTTAAATACTGAGTAGACCATCATCAAGGGCAGGACAAAAAATTTGCTTCTGTGGCAAGCAGAGAGTTAGACCAAATAATGTACAGGCGGTATACTGTAGGCTGTGGACAAGTGTGGTATCACATACGTGCCACATCCACAGAGGCAGAGGCCCACACAGAGCAGGTCACAGTCTACAGCAGGCCCTGGACAGCAGCCACTCCACACTCCCATTTCTTCTGGAGAATCTATTCACAATGCCTTTTACCTGTCTGGAACATCTGCCAAATGTTCACAGGACACAACATTAGAGAGAACTTACAATCAAATTTTCTCAAAATTTATTCTTTGTAAGATGGGTGAAAAGAAACCAAGAAAAACAAAGCACGGGTTAGAAAACAAAGGGTAGACACCTTCATGACATGTAAGTTTCTTAAAAAGGATATTGTAAGTTCATGAATGAATAGGAAATTAATAAAATAAACCTTTAGTAAAGCAGTAACAATAAACTGCTAAAACATGGAGAAGAAAAAACACAAGCTAACAATGAATAATGAATAACTTTTAGATGACTCCTTATATGGTGTCACATTTGCTGGTTTGTTGTTAAACTGACCATTTTAAACAACACTTGAACCATTTCTATTATCTTTGCTTCACAAATTACAAAAATCATCTTGTTTATACAGACTGTGTTGAGTTCAATATGTTTGGACAGAAGCTAATTGACTCAAAATCCTAAAGTTTTGATTTAAACAGGAAGAGATGGTTGCAATAGAGTTCATCTAAACAATATGATAGCTAAACAGATGTGTACTTTATTACAATATAACACAACTTGTTCTTTTATATATTTCTCTGCAATTAGTTTTAAAACACTTATGCAGCCAGTAAGATATCACATCCTCAATTCATCCCTGTATTCTTCCTTTTCCTAATGAGGAAACTGTGGTACAGAATTTCTATGTTAAAAAAAAAAAAAAGAACTTGTATGTAACTTAAAAGTTTAAATAGCCAATTTATGGCAGAAGTGAAGGAAAACTCAAGCCTCCTGATAATTATTTTTCCTTCTAGCCTGCTTTGTCCTACTCCCTTACAAGGCAATGAATTATCCCTAGAAAGTAGGAAAGTATCCTTAAAATTGTAATTTCATTACACAATTTATGTATGCAAATAACATTTTGTATGTCTTTAGATAAAATTGTATTTTTGATGAATTTAAAATTTAAACAAAATAAAAATTTAAATAGCATTTAAAATGTTATGGATACATTCAGAAAGCTGCTCATTTGCAAATGAAGGGGAATATGTACTATTAAATAATCAGATGTGGTCTGTAGAAATTCAGATAATCCCTTTTCACAGGTTGGTGCTTGGTTAGGTTTCTTGCTAAGATAATCTAGCACTGCCTTCCAGAGTAGCTATAGCAAGGACTCCAGAAAAATCACAGTTGAGATTTCAGCTTACACGGGTGATAATGTCAAACTGGGTAAGTTCTTTCCAGAGATAATATGATCTCTACATTACTTCCCTATTTCAAATTCTACTGGCTTTTAAAGTCCAAAAGTGCTCTTGCTTCTTCACTGAGTCTGAAGATTAATTTATAGGTGTCATCTATATATAGTAAACAACTGATACATCCACGGTAAAAAAAATACACTACTCTTATAGCAAGAAAATATCAGAAAGTATGTTAGACTACACAGTTCAACTGCTCTTATAAGACTTTTAAGAATAATGTTAAAGGGCTGGGGATTTAGCTCAGTGGCATAAGCGCCTGCCTTGCAAGCAGGCAGTCATGAGTTTGATCCCTGGTACCGATAAAAAGGAGAAAGACAAAAAAAAAAAAAAAAAAAAAAAAAAGAATAATGTTAAAAACTGCCCAGCGCATCACTAACTTTTCTGTCGACAGAAATATATCTATGTCCTCCTAGTCACCATGCTGTGTAGTGCAGAATACAAATGAATGGCCAAAACTATCAACTAAGAAACTGTTATTCACCAAAGCTCATGAAAGGGGGCAAATGATTTACTTTAACAGTCTGGACTCTCCAGTGCAGTTCAGCTCTTGTGTCTTAACTCACCTCACATGATAATCGGTTGCTGGTCTAAGGTCTTTCAGGTTACATTCCAATTCTTCACCACTGTAAAGAAAAATCATGTGCTAGTTAATACCAGTTTCAACTGTAAAACAGATTTTGCATTTGAGATTCATAGTCATGTACTGACAACAACACAAGAACTACTATGAGTGATGCCACCATAAAACCAGAAATATACGTTATCATTATCATTATTATTCTGGACTAGAAAATCAGATTTCTTGTATTCATATCATTCTAGATTTGGGAAATGATACAGTTCACTTAACATTCCACAACATCCTATCACTTCTTGAAAGTAACACACAAGAGTAAGCAGTAAGGAAACACACAATGACTGCACCAGCTGTCTGGCAAAGGCACCCCGGGGACCCACGGCAGGACCCTCCACCCCTCAGCTCTGGACTCTTAACAGGACCTGATCCTGCTTCACTCACATATCAATGCACCCAAGAACAGCTCTCGAATAGAAAATAAAACTATTTATATGACCCAAAGGTTCAAATGAACCTCGACTTATGGTGAAATACAAAGCAACAAATTTCCATTAAAATTTTGCAAAAAGTAGAGTGAAATAGAGGCAGAAATGTGTATGTGGGTGTGACTTGTTTACTATTCTTCCAAACTGTTGTCATCATAAAAGATAAAAAAATACTGTGCAAGTGTCCCAAATTAAAGAAGGCTAAAGACAGCTAAGTGCATTGTGTGATCATAGACTGGATCCTTCTTAAAGGGAAGAAAAGTGTTATCGCATTTTTTTTCAAAATGACGAATATTACTCAATCAGCTGACAAAGTGGAATATGGACGATGGATGAAAGCACTGAATCTATGCATTTTTATGAAGTCCATGATTGCACTGTGATTAAGAAAATACCCTTATTCTGAGGAAATACACTGACATATTTAGTATCAAAGGACTGTGGTATGTAAAACTTGTGGAAAAAAATCACGAGTAGAAAAGAAAAAAGAAACAAAGAACAGCTTTAGTGGTGAAGCAAACCAGAGAAAAAGTCAGTACGGAATCCGTGTGAAGTACACCTATATACCGCGCTCTATATATGCACAATGTTTTACAAGTTTATTTTTCTTCCACATAAAAATTTTTTCAATTGTAAACTGAAGCTATATCCATACTTTGACTACTGCTGTGCTGTTTCACAGCACTGTACCTTTAAAATATTTCACATTTGCTCAATTAGTTTAATATGGGGAAGTTATTAGTTCATATTTTCAGCATTTCTTGGAAAAACCCCAGGCCATGGGGGTCTTCAGCAAATCCAGGCAACGACTGAGGTTAAGTAGCAAGAGACAAGAACTCTCATTCCTTATCTTGCAAATAGAACTCTCATTTCTATTACCTCCTTGCTCTAGAGGGCACCTGAGACTCTAGCTCCAGTCACCAGTGTTCATCTTGCACTAGCAGAGTCTATCCAGCCAGGAATGAAGGACTGGCCCAGCTACTGGGGAGGGTGAGGTGGGAGGATGGTTTCTTGGTACAGTACAGGAACAGCTCCCTGTACTTCTGATTTTTTTTCCACAATAGAACCAAACAGTTGTGAGTGTGCACGTGGAGGCAGGATTTTAATCAAAGAGCAGTGGGGCGTAAACAGAGCACCCTCTGCAAGGGAGTGACATGGCTGGCGTGGTTCTGCAGCATGGAGGCTGAGTGGTGCAGGTGGTGGTAGAGGACGAGTGGATACTGTGTGACCCAGAAGACACTACGGGGGTCCAGCAAAGGGGTAACAGCAGAACAGGAGGCAAGAGGGAAAGAGCAGCTAAAGGGGCTCCTTCCTGGCCTGCTTCTCCATCTGTCCTCAAGAAGACCCACTGGGCAGCAAGTTACGAAGCAGGACAGGAAGGGGAAGACACAGCCTGAAGCACTGATGTGCAGGGAAAGTGGGAGGAAACAAAAACCTCTGGCCGAGGACGAAGTGGCCTTTGTGTGACCACATCACCCTGCCGTGGCAGGCCGTCGAGGGCCCACTCACAGGGAAGGCAAACAAGTAGTTAAAGCAACACTGGTTTTCTGGTTTCCTGCTCTGCAAATGTGACCAGTGCTAAGCAATTACAAATGAGAAAGGAATTGACCCTAAAATTTTTATCACGTTTAGAACATGGCTATAAATCATTTGGACAGTTAGTATGTGGGAGTCCATAAAACAAAAAGCTAATTCCTTATTCTGTTGCTAATCTTCTGACCATGGAAGAAAGCCTTGTAATGAAATGTTTTAAAGTATCTTTAACCTAACATAGAGTGTGAGAGAGAGTGAAACAAAAGCAAATGTAATTAGAGAATTTTAAAAAGCAACCCAAGATAAAGGGCTGAGTGTAAAATATGAGACCCCATAAGTATTTAATGTACACAGAAACTACAAAACATAGTCACTTTTTGCCCTGATAGATATAAGTGGAAAACTTAGTACTATACTGATAACTAACATAAAAAGCAATTTATTTCATCAATAGCTGTGGTTCTACATGTTACTGGTAATTAACTGGACAAAATTAATTGGACAAAAATTAATTCTTGACACTGTAGTTATTACTAGTCATTACTAATTTTTAAAAGGACCTATTTCCAGACAAATCTGCAAAACTTATACATTTTTCCTTTGTTTTCTATTTTCTTTAACAACTCCAATGTCACAGTTTAGCAGCAAATTAAAACGTGTGGAAACAGCCTGGTGGTGCAGGCCTACAATCCCAGCACTCAGGAGGATCGTCATGAGTTTGAAGCAGCCTGAATTACAGTGAAAGTCTCAAAAACAAAACACCTATGTAAAGCAAAACAAAAAAACAAAACAAAATAAATACATGGAAAAATACACTACCTGTAAATTATCTTGTATTTTCCGTCTCGGCCTTTGTCTGATAAGGCAACCTCGTAACTGTAGGGGAAAGAAAGACCACTGTGGGGTCCACACGAGAGTCCAACAGGGGGAGCCCAGGACAACACAACTGTTCTCGCCTGAATATTAGAAACCTGAGGAGAAAAACGGGACAAAAGTATTCATATCCATTGCATGTGACAGGTACTACTTTCTCTGGTAATGCATCTGTAATGACTAAGAGTGACAAGACACTGGCTGAGAGCTAATGTAAGCAATTTTAACCATAATTAAAGAAGTTCTCCACGGTGCAATCATCAAGAGTTCAGTAACTGCACCATTTGTCTTTATAATACAAACTTCTGACCAAGACCGGTGCAATCTACTCTCTGCTCTCCCGGATGTAAAATGATCAGCCATGCCTATGATTTTTCTGTCAAGGAAAAAGCTGGATAAGAGATTTCAATGAAGGGGCTGGGGATTTAGCTCAGCGGCATAAGCACCTGCCTTGCAAGCAGGCGGTCATGAGTTGGATCCCCGGTACCGATAAAAAGGAAAAAGACAAAAAAAAAAAAAAAAAAAGAAAGAGATTTCAATGAATCATCATATCCACAGGTATTTCCTGGGGGACCCTTCAAACCTTAGCTGATGTGAAATAAAACCTTTCAAACTAAGCTCCACCGAGGCCCCACGATTCTCAGGAGAACGATGAGTGAGAACTGGAATTAAGGACCAGGCTGATAGGGGACAGAGATGTGTGTGAAGCGGGGATTTCCAAGCTCTGCTTTTACCTTTTTGGTTTATTCTGTGCTCAAGACTTCCACTCAGCGAAAGACTCCTGACTTGGCTCTACTCTGAGGCCAGTTCTAGACTCGGTCTCCCAGAGGGACTCAAGTGGGTCCACAACTGACCACAGCAGTAACCTGCTCATGCACAGGTCCTTTATTGGCTTCCTTCCCTTCCCTGTCACAGCTGCCCATCTCTAACAGAGGCTCCTGGAGTCATCACCTCAAATAAATTATTTCTATTCAAAATTTTGTGGTACAGCTACTTTGCGGAGAAACCCAACCTAAAGTATAGGGTCAATTTATTTCCTTAAAATAAATCCAACAAAGAACTTTAATGTTTTGGTTTTCCAAAGTTTATTTTATTGCTACCAGGCTATTGGTCTGGATAACACATTAAACACAAACAAACAGATAACATAAACACTAAAGTTTAATGTTTACAAAGGCTTTACGTCTATAGAGAGAAATGCATAAACTATTCATTACCCATGCTTTTACTTCTCCCATTTTTGCCACTATTGATTTATAAGGATCATAAAAGTATAATATAAAATAATTAAATGCACAAATAGTTAATATGCAAATGTAAATATTTCATTCTGTCACTTATCGCACTGTTAGCAGAGATTCAGCCATACTGGTCTGTTCTGCACAGAGAAAGCATCACAATACATTTAGTCAACATACCTTTCATCCTTTAAGACCCCAGCTGGGGCTGCTACCGCCAAGTAGCCTGCTCTTCATTATTCCTTGTGTGCTACAGAACCTTGCGGTTGTTACTATCACTACTGATCCTGTTAGCAGCCTTGCCCTGTGGACTCCTTACGGCCCATCTGAAATCATATTCCACTATGAGGAGCGGTTTCTTAGTGAACGCGTGTGGAGCAAACAATAACTCAAAGGGCCTGATGCAGGTGACACAGTGGGTGACAGGCTGCCATCACTGCTGTCTAAGGCTCAGCCCAGCAGCACCACCTCTGCCAGGTCCCTCTGCTCCTCACTGTGTGACAATCCCTTCCTTCTGTGACTTAACCTCTGCCTTGCCATTTTCTTGACTTTAACAAGCTTCTTCTAATGCCAGTACAATGCTGTCTTCATTTCATTTAATCATCACACCTCACTGTGTGAGGGATTGTGGACACGAGGTAACGAAGATCCGATCTTTGGCCTTAAGAGCATCAACATGATGGAGAAAGAGGTGCGTGAGAGGCCTTGTGGCAGACGCAGTGCCCACACAGGGCACCATCTGGAGCTGGTTGAGGAAGGTTTCCGGCCTGGCTTTTCGCACCCCCTGTCAGAATCAACTGCTATTTTCTTGGTGCTCTAGCCACACTTTTAGTACAGTATCTGTGGCCAGTGCTCATTCATTACCCTGAGCTCTGGCTGTCTGACAACTCCTTATGTACACCAGTATATCTGCTGAATTCCTTTACACACAGAGTAACCCTGAAACAGAGCGTATTATATTTGGTTTTTAACCTATTAGGAGTATTTTGCTCTGAAGAGCTCGTTTATAATGGAAGAGAAAAGAGCGTAGGTCCTGGAGCAACCTACCAATGGCTGCTTTGCACCATTCCAAGAACAAACTGTGTAGCGACCATAACTCTGTGAAGGGCGGTGTGAAACTGCAGCCCGTCTCGTGACGGCTCAGTCCGATGCCGGGCCTGGAGTCATGGACCACACACCGACGACTTCGCATCCCTGTCAACTTTACCTTTTCCATTAGCTATCACAGATTCACTTCTTTCCTTCAAGACTTGGTTAAGTCATTATTATTTAAATGAATAGAGATGTGCATCACTAGCAGTGTCAGCTCAAATAGCACTTGCCTTTCCCGAGACTCTGAGCGGGCCTCAAGGAGGAGTACTTCCACGTGAAACCATCAATAAGCCAGTGCAGTCTTCCTCCGAGCCAGCCTATCACACACACGCGCCGCAACTCTACACCGCTTTGGAAGAAACGGCTTCTGTGCATTTCCCCCTGGAGTTAGCAGCCTGCCACCTACATTGTGACCACTGGTGTGGGGACAAATTGCCCCAACTGCACTCTGTGCTCTTGCTGTTCCCTCTCAGGACTGCCAACCTCAGGCGTTTCCTCCTCAGGCCCTGGAACACTGAGAATGTGTCCTGAGCCTGCAAGGACTCTGGATTCATTTCCATTTTAGGACTAATTTCAGAAAAACTGGAGGGAGGAAGTCCCATAGGGGTCAATCGCCAGCACAGGATGAGCTTACGCTAACAATTCTCGTGGGTGATAACTCAGGACAGCTTCAGAACTCTACAGACCCCTTCTGGGCTCAAGCCACTTTCAGAGTGACGGCACTTGAACTTCAGCTTCACTGCAAGTTTCTCTCCGTGCCTACACCACCTAGCCAGCAGTCTCATTACCAGAACCAGGGCACAGCTAACCTGACCTCCACAGGGAACACTATGTGATTGACATCTCCTGCCACAAATGCTAAGAAGTTTTAACTGACTTGCTGTTTACTCTGTCATAACAAGGAGCCAGTCTCCTTTGTAACGTGATAAAAATGGTGCTTCCTTGTTATAATACTATTGGAAAGGGGCAATCTGGCATTATTTTTCTATATTACTGGTGCATAGGATATTTGTCTAAGTGCCTGGTATATAGGTTACTAGTCTAAGTCTGCACAATACTTCTATTAAACTGTTTTTAAGTGTCTCCAAGGACTTATAATCTACTACCCACTTCTAAGTGGTCATACACAGATTAGAATTCAGTCTTATTTGTGTATTGGTTTAACATGGATTCCAACATGAAAACAGTTGCCACATGCATAGGTAGATAGATATGGAAATTACAAAATCACATTATCTTATAGCTACTTGGGGCATAATTCTTAGCGTTCATTTGCCCCTTGATTTTGTTCATCCCAGCATTTAAAAACTATCCTGCTGAATTTTGATATTTTATCATCAGTTTATTACATGGAAATAATATTCATAATGTGGATCAGAAATACCATTCCCCCCCACAGTTACTCTCACATTCAAAAAATACTTCTTTGTAAGTTGGTAGTTTCTAAATTTGGCACATCCTTGGTTTTAACTATGTGGGAGGCCTACTGATCTGATTTAGAAGTATGCTGAAGAAATATTTCCATATAAATACTGGCTTCACTTCTAAGGTACAGTACAAGAAGTAACAACACAAGGGAAAAATAAATGAGAAAAGGAAAGGTCAAAGACAAAGCTTCTCAAATCCAGAACTCTCATGATGATCTGTTTCTGTAACTCTGTAAGTGCCAAAAGCCTTAGGCATTGCTCCAGACAAACTGATCTTTCAAGGAACTACTTCTCCCAGGGAAGTGTTTCTCTCGGGTCTCACTTTCAGAATCAGCAAATCACAGGCTTCACAGGCTAAACATTATTGGATGGAAGGAATGCAGAACCACAATTCCAGGTTACATTTATTTACATTCTGAAAATGAAGAGGCCACCACAATGTGGGAAACTATATGTGATGCTATCATCAGAGATCTGACCTCATTAGGGTGGAGGTAGCTGGTTAACTCCTGAACCACTTAGCCTAACCCTAAGCTTATGCCGCTGGTACAACAGTGGTTATACCCATTATGTCCCCAAGACACCTAACTGCCACAGTTCCAGGAAAATCCCTCATGTACCGCTGAAATTATCTTAAGAATTTGATCTTTATAGATGGTCTCTAAAAAGTAAATGACTTCTGTTACGTTTATGTCTAGATGTCCCCTCAACGTCTCATGTGGTTTTAGGGCTTTTCAGAGGTGGCTGGATAAAGAATGTGTGATGCTGGGATTAAGGGTGGGTGACTGCGGGCTCAATGCACTGACTGCAGTGTCTGTGTCCTAATTTGAGTAGAATGAATACAATATAAGAGACAGAAAGAGACTTTTCTCCCCCTCTCTTGTTGGTTTTGCTACCTTCTGCCATTATGAATGGCTGCCCCTTTGCCATGTACCACCCTGCTCTGGACCCAGCTGACTACAGACTGCAACTTCTACAAACTGTGACCTCAGTAAGCCTTTCCTTCCTCCTTTAACTTTGGGTGTTAGGTATTTTGTCCTAGTAACAAGAAAAGTCACTAAGACACCTTGCTCAACTCAGGGTACCAAAAGTTCTAGAAGGATGGATGGAACCCACAAGATATAGGTTTTGTTTCTGCATCTAAACCAAATCTGCAAAAAAAAAAAAAAAAAAAAAGGGAAAAACATGCATTTTTAAAAGATTCTACCAGATGTGAGTGAAAGAAAAAAAAAGAAAGAAAAAGAATCTTTTTAAAAAAGTAATTGTATGTCCAGCTTTCTTTTGTAGCTATTTCTTTCCCTCAGAGGTGGAATTCTTATTCATAATTACATCTTATTCCCAGTTCAGAGTATAGCAGCCAGCTTTGCTTTGCTACAAACGACAGAGGAATACTCTGCTCCAACTGTTCTCTGAATAGCATATAACTTCTCAGATCCTCCTGTGTGGTATTTATTAGAACTTTAAAGAGAAGGTGGAGAAAGTGGAAGGAGAGAGAGAGAGAAAGAAAATATGTGCGTAACTAGGCTGGGAAAGATGGATGGGTCAGGCAAAGGAAGACTAAGGAATAGCAGGACAACAGGCAGAATGACCCCTGCCCACACACTCCCCACGAAAAAATGTTCACATCGTATTCCAGGAAATCTGTAAATGTACTGCTCTACATGGTAAAAACGCCACTAAAGACACAGTTAAGGATCTTATAATGGAGAGATGGTTGTATATTATGCAGACAGATCCAATGTAACTGCAAGGGTCCTTTCAATAAGGGAGGCAGGACAGTCAAAGTCAGATGAGGAGACGGAGACAGAAGCAGGAGCTGAGAGAGATGTGACTGCCCCTTTGAAGATGGAAGGGGGATGGGAGCTATCCTAGCAACTGCAAAAGGGAAAAGACTTCCTTTTAACACCTCCAGAAAGTCACACAGCTCTGTTAACACCTGATGGTAGCCCCGTAAGACTCATTTTTGGACTTTTGATCCCTGGAATTTCAAAATAATACATTTACTTTATTTCAGGTCATTCTATTTGTGATACTTTGTTACAGCAGCCACAGTAAACTAATATAGGTGGACAGAGAAAAAGCTGTTTTGAAGGCGTGCAAAAAGTATGGCACTCATAACTTCCCTGTTGAAAATACCTACTGCTGAGATATACACCTCTGGGACCATCCAGTGCCTCAGACCCCAGTGGGAAATTAGTGCTACCACCACATATATGCTGATTAAGCAATGGCATTCAAAGACACACACTTCCTATCAGGTGATTTAATTTTCATCAGACTGCTTAAATGTAAGAGGCAAGTCCAATGTTAAAAACGCTTAAAAAAAAAAAAGAGCATTAGGTGTAAGTGCTGATCTAGAGTTCCTAGCCACTTGAGATTTTGTTGTGTCTGCTCAAAAAATTTCAGCCTGTCTTTTCCAATCCTAGATAAGATGCTGCTTATAATGCAAAAATGACAAGTCCAGTTTCACAGCACTGAGGAAAATCTTTGACTGCACTTACTATATTCGAACCCACCTGAATCCTAGTGATAGGGGAATGTTATGTCTTGTTTAAAATTATAACTCCAAAGCCATTTTTGAAATTTGGAAGGAGCGATGAGAATGGTTCATTCAGGTACATGAGCTGGACCCTGACACTGGCTGCTTCCCATAGCAGCATCTGAGTGAATGCATCTGTCAGCTCTGTGCCCAGCAATGTAGGCACTCAGTATGGTCAGTATTCCAAAGCCAACCAGACGCAGCAATGTTAAAATACATTATGAGACTTACAGAATTAGATATATGAAATCTGATTACCAATCACTAAGTCATAGTAAGAAACAAAATTATTTGGTAGATTAAACAGTACTAACAACCTGCTTCATACATTTTCTGTTTCCTACAAGAAGTCAAATTCTCCAGTCTACTGTGTTGGTACCAAATGAGAACAAGGGATGTTAACTGCATGACTCGATAGCCTTAAGGCACGGGGCTTTCACCAGCCAGCTCTATGGTGGAGACACAGCTGCCTGGCCAAGACACATCTGCGTCTGTGGTCAAGCAATTCTTCTCAATGATACAGATAGGAATCTGACAACCTGACCACATTAAACTTTGTATCATAGCTATTTACAAAAAGCTTCTCTGTATACCCTAACCAAAAACTTGTGAAGATTAAGTGTTTAATAAATGCTGAAGAAAAACACAATACATCTAGCTGTTGCTTTTATCTTGTTAGTGTTATATCACTATTTCTGTGTAGATTCTACCATGTATGTAGTAGAGAAGTGACTCAGAATATCCACAGAAAACCACTGTGTGCATACACATGTCTGAGATGACAGGTTCTCTGATTACTTCTGGGACAATGAGTGAACATGGTCTTTCGTCTTCGTTCTCTGATTCTATTACTCCTCTGTTTTCCTAAAGGATTTTTTTTCCTTTCTGTAAATGAAAGCTTTCCCCAAATGCCATCTGGGAGCCTTTTTGAGTCTCATATCTCACCTCCCATTTCCAAAACTTTCATCTACTATAATAATTTTAACTATCCTTCTTATGAATGTGATGTCTCAGTGTCTTGATCCTCTTCCCTCCACAATACTGAGTCTATCAGACTCCTGGGAACATCCACTACATTTATTTTTCTGGATGCTATGCCAGAAACAAACTCAGTATATCCAAGAATGGCACTGAAGACATAAAATGGACCCAGGCATTAACCATCCCAGGAGAAACTCCCCACAATTATGAAAGACGAAGAAATTAATGGATGGAGTAAAATGTCTAAACACAATGGTAGATACCTGGGAGGCACAGTGAAACCAGAGGGTAGCACTGAGGGCACTAAATAAGGACTACGAGGACAATAGTGAGGACACAAATCCCAAGAGGAAGCATCTAAAACCAAAAGCTCAGTTACTCATGACAATACTGGGTATCCAAAAGGTTTTAAGGTCTTACTAATGTATCTCTAGAATTAATACAGATAATACATTTGGGGGTGTGGGGTGCTCCACATAACTGAACTTAAGCCATGCCCTAGGGCCACTCCCCTCATCCCTTGTCCCAAGGCTTACTAAACCTACCCAGAGGGAGGGATAAAATAAAAGTAAAGATCCCCAAACCTTCCCCCCAAAATTCTAGAACTCCAAACCAGGACACATGTGCTCCAGGCCTGCCAGCGTGACCTGCACTGAACTTTCTTCACCTGGAGCTCATTACAGGCTCATACAGACTCTATCACACACATCCAATTATAACAGGATAACTTGTGGAAAAGGATGTACGCAGTAGATGCAGCTGCTCTGACTTAATACCGTCAATCAAGTTGTCGATCACATCTAGAAGGCCCCCCTGAGAGGCACCCCTACACCAGCACATATTTTAACACCTACACTGTTTACTTCCGCTGTTCATGCCATTTTCCTATCACAGGTGTGAGCTGGCTTGCGGAGCATACTACTGCCTTAATAAACTTTGATAGTTTTTCCTTACCACTGCCTGCTACATCCAATGCTTTGCTGGTCACACACAGAAACCTAAAAACCTGTCCCAGACCCCGTCACCCTCAGAGAGAGAATGGCTCTGGTGTCTGGTCCGGCCTTGCCACATCTGATGCCACTACCCTAATTCTGCTTCCAATGGCCTCTCACTAGACTTCCCTAACAGATTCTTGCCACCTCTCTCCCTGGGTCCCCCCACTTGTCGCACGAACTGATCTGCTAACTGCTGGTCGTACTCTGACTATTCAACATGTCTCTCAAAAAATCCCGATGGCAGCCTGCTCCTTCCCAGAGTATGTTCAGACTTCCCATGCCAGCTCAAGGCCCCACTCCTCCACAAATGCCCCATTATGCCCCTCCTCCAACACACCCAGACTTTTTAGGTTTAGTCAAACTCAACTATGTACCCTGAGGCATGTTTGGACCTTTCAGTGAAAAACCTTCAGTATTTGAAACACATGAAGAGTCAAGGTTTTCCAATTCAGCTAGAAAACACTCCAAAGAACTCTGGCTTGCTAATCTCAGATCAAAGGCTGAATCAACATTCTGAATTTTTCACTTGAATTTCAAAGCACCTGGCAAAATCAAACTTAAAACCTCACAATAGCACCGCTCCCAGATTTTTTGCCTTGCCATTGCACCCAATGTCCTGAACTTATTTTTCTTAACTAATATTTAAATATCTTTTTGAAATTTGTTTGGGAAAATACTTGGAATTTCTGAGGTTTTTCAGAAATATTATTGCTGCATTTACCCAGGTAAAAGGAAATTATCAGAAGGAAAAAAATGTATCCTTGGAAGTTAAGAATATCTAATTGCATTCAGAATATCTGAATAAAGATGACATTTCAGTGGATAACTACAGAAGACTGCTGCTGTATATTTTCATGTTCCATTAATAACAGACTGCTCTTTCATAGTTTATAAATAATCTGCAAAGGGAATGGAGTCCTTTTGCTTACCTACTGTGTGGTGAAAGAAAAGTACATTTGAAATACTTAATAAAGTGTCATTTATGCTGAGAAATCCAGAAAACATACCTGTGGTTTCTCTATTCCAGAAAGAATGTCTTGTACCCTCTTTACTTCCAACTCATACTCTGCATTGCAAAAAAGAAAAAAAAGGGGAGGAAAACGTTAGAGTACAATAAGGATGTCAATCTCCTTCCTCCCAGAGCTTTTGCATGAAGGTTATCATTAAGTCAGCTGCTCATTATCATGGATATTTGGTACCATGAACCTAAAAATGGAAGCAGAAGTGGACATGCCTGTGAGACAAGATTTCATTGTTATTTGCACTAATTTGCCAGGGTGGAGTTTTAAGTCATCAGATGTCAACTAGATTAACACACAGTTTCTCTCAGTAATTCAATGGACAATAGGGAATAAAGTGCCATAAACAGGACAAGTAGGGACACCAAGGCAGAGGGTAATGAGGTTGAAGGGCTGTGAGATGAAATTTTTAGGTTTAATATGTATGTATGTACATCTGTATGTATGTGTGTGTAGTTCAAAGTTTTGAGTCCGGTAAGTCACTGGGGTATTTAAAAACAGGACTGACATGACCCTATTTTGAGTTTAAGAGACATTTGGCTTCTGTGTGAAAAATAGACATAAATTTGCAAGCAGAAAGACCAGCCAGTATATTGCTGGAAATCTAGATAGAGTAGCTTAAGCTAGAGTTGGTAGTAAAGATGGTCAAAGAGGCCTACTTTTGGAGGAATGAGAGCTGAAAGACTGCAGGTGATAACAGGCAGAGGTAGGGCATGTAGAGAATCAAGGACAGTGTTCTAGCTTTTGGCTTACTCAGTTAGATAAATGGTTATTTTTTAATAAGAGAAAAATTGGCATGTTCATAGTGGTTGAGAATTATGGTCTAGACATTAAAGAGGAAAGTGCTTGGAATACAGAAGACAGGGTACCAAGAATACTTTTTTTTAAAGGCAAATGACAGAAATTAAATAATCTGCTTGTCAGAACAGTCTCTTGATTTTCACAACCTGCTTGATAAGAATCTTAAGTTTATGGCACATTCCGTTTAACTGTTCAATCTAGTTTATGAGCTAAATGCTAGAGATATGATTACCAAGATGTATACTTGCCCCAAGACATTTCAAGTACAGTGGGTAGGAGGGATCGTGAAAAAAACATGCAATTACAGTGCTGTGTGATTACGAGCCTCAGAGTGCATTCAAACAGCTTCCTAAGAACCCACAGGTAAAGCCGGGCATCGTGGCACACGCCTGTGAGCCCAGCACTTGGGAGGCTGAGGCAGAAGGATCATTGTGAGGTTGTGAGCTCAGGCCAGCCTGAATTGCAGAGTGAGACCCTGCCTCAAAAAGAGCAAAACAAAAACTAACAGGTGGCTGAGCCCTGTGGAGAAGCACGCATGCAGTGGTGAAGGGAGAAGCAGAACTTAGGGCTGAGATGAGCTGCTCAGGTCGGATCTCAGTCACCTCCTCAAGAACTGCACCCTTATCCCTGCTCCTTTGGACAATCTCACTCTCAAATTCGGCCGCCTCAGGCTTGCCACAACATGGGAACACTTTCATCATTTCTTCCCTTGCTTAGGATTGGCCTTTCTTATTAAAATGTAAGCTTTAAGAGGACAGATGCATCACAGGCCTTTTCCATGAAGAATCAAATATAGATCTCTGTTACATAGTCTTTCTTTCTCCAACCCTTTCAAAATGTAACGAGCACATTAACTTGTGGATCCTAGACAGACAGCCCTCCAGCTTACTAGATGCTTCTGAAGATAGTGTCACCATTTACTAAGAGCACCTAGCATAGATCCTGTGTGGCTCAAGCTCAAAAGATATTTGTGACCAAATAAATAATAAAGTTGACATTAAAAACAACAAGAAATTCCTAATGGCTCCACCCTAAATTTTAAAAAGGAGTTCTCATTTTTCCCATTGCATTCTAGTGAGAATATGTTTACTATTATTCCAGTGAGAAAAACAAATGGGCTAGTGGTAATATCATAAACAGCAACTTTTTATAAGAAAACCCACATTCATCCCAGCACTCAGGAGGCTGATGCAGGAGGACTGCTACTCCAACTGCAAAGCCAGCTTGGGCTACAGAGTTAAAGGCCAGCCTAAACTGCACAGCACAACCCTGTCTCAAAAACAAAAATGAAAAGAAAACCCACACTCAAAAAAACCAGAAGTCACAGGTTTATTTATAGTCATGTATTCATGTTAAGATATAGATAAAAGATTATACCTATAAGTCATAAGGATATATCCTCACACTTTCTGGAAGATCCCTACTTACTAAGTAAACTGCAAATATTGTATAACTCACAAGTTAACTGTCAGGGAAAAAAACAAACTGAAAACAAAACCTACAAACATAGCTACAATAAACAAATGGGCTCAGTCCTTAAAATTTCCTCAATTTTTGATTATCACAGACTTTAAAGGACCCTATGGTTTCACTTAACACTAAATGCATTCAAACAAGTAGCTGAAGCAGATAAAGCTTTGCCTATACATTTAGATTACCTTAAAAAGCAAGGCAACGAGCCAGATCCCACACTCAGGCAGTAAAAACGGAGAGGAGAAAAGGACTGTAACCCGCTCAAGACACAAAGAAGGGAAGAAGGAAAGAAATCTGCAAAGGAAGAATCCTCAGAACTTCCCACTGGACTTGGTGCTTCAAAGAAGAAAGAATTAAAACAGAATGCTTTGTTTTACAAAATTTGGGGTGCCACCTCATTTTTCAATGCAGGTAACCGAAGAAATGGTGACGTTTTTTGACAGAAAAAAGCGAAAATAGGGATGGAGGGCAGATTAGATGGAAAAAGATCTGTCCAAAATAAAAAGAACAGGTTTTCATGCATGTGAAAGATCAGATTTTGAGATAAAAACAACCTCCAAGAGAGGTCAACACATTCTTGTTCATCTGACTCTGATGACTGTCACAGCAGCTGACATGTTCTGAGCACCAAGGTAAGGGCTGGTCAGTGCACTGTCACCTTTGATTCTTACAGCATTCCTAGCAAG
Organism: Cavia porcellus; assembly: GCF_034190915.1. NCBI lineage: Eukaryota > Metazoa > Chordata > Mammalia > Rodentia > Caviidae > Cavia > Cavia porcellus. The sequence continues at coordinate 5,107,416 of NW_026947500.1, read as the reverse complement.
GTGGACATTCCTTGCTTCATCTTACAGTAGTGGATAGGACTGGTGTCTATTTAGCATATCAGAGTTTTTTATCTCCCAAGTGGAGCACAACACTGGCAGGTGTCTTTGCTGACCAAGAGCGGAAGATGAGAAACAGATAAGCAAGTTGAGGCTCAGAGAATAGATGTGATTTGGTACATGGTCCCAAAGCAAGCTTTTGGTTCAATCATGATGAATTAGCAAGCTCTGGGGTCAGGAGAAGGGGGCATTTGCACTAAGTGGGAGGGAGGAGGAGATGGTGGAGGGGATTCTCTAAGAAAAAGTTTTGTGTTGATTTTTCTTTTTTAATTTGGGAGATGCTGCCAAATGAATAAGAGCAAAGGCCACTGATCTGGGAAACAGGTATGTCAGAAAAGCATTAAAAAAAAAAAACAGGTTATGAACAGAACCAAATGAACAAAGGATTCTGCAAAGATCAAAAATAAAAAGTGCAAATTGCAGGGAGAGGAAAGGACAGGGCAGACCATTGCATCAGAAGTGTGGCATAAAACCCCCCTGGAATGTTTTCTTTTAAGGTTCTAATTGCAAATATGGAAAAAGAAGAGAAAAATGAATTTATGCCACCTTCATTTAATGGTTTTCCATCTGCACTGCTACAGGCTAAGGGAAAAAAATAAACAAATCCCAGGCACACAATTTTCACTAGAGTGAAAATAAAATCTGTTTAACTGAACGAAAGTGACAGTTATTTACCACATGTAAATAAACTCTTGTATGTCAGCTAACCAACAGCCTCTCTGAAAACGTTAAAATTCGCAGCTCTACCCCTGAATAACTGAGTTAACTGAGCCCCTTGGCCTCCATCTCCCTAAGATGTTGACATGTGTCTACGAATGCTCCGTCTTTCCATCAAGTGGCTGTATGACAAGGGAATGTCAGAGCTTGGACCACGCTCCACTTGCTCGTATGCTTTCTTTCCCTGCCTCTGTCACACTCACACAGACAGACACATGCGCACAAGCACGTACGCGCACACACACACAACCTCACCCACACCGTGAGAGAAAAAAGGAAGACCAAGTACTCCCCTCACAAAAATGAATACACAAAACAAAACAAACTCTGGGTGCTTCATCTTAAGGACATCTTTTTTTTTACAAAAAAATTAAAAGGAAAACAATGTCCTATTTTTGTTTCTTCCCCCTTAAAAAACTGGTGTGTGCCAAACGAGTAAGAAACTGACTGTCCTCAAAGGAAACGAAAAGCAAGGTTCTGGGCCAGGCGACATGACCGGTACGGCTTCTCTGGTTTCAGAGCTGGCTTCTTCCCTCCAGTCTGCACTGTGTAAACGAGTTCAGAGGTAAGTCTGAGAATCCAACTTTGTATTTCCTTTTCCTCACAGTGAAATTGCCACTGATAAAGGAAAAAGACACTTCTGACCTGTGAGATGTCAAATGTGCTGAGTTCATATATGTCAAATATGGAAGAGTGAATTCCAAGGGACAAAGGAAATCAAGAGTAGCCAAGGTCTCCTACAGAAAACTTCTGAGAGACAGAAGCGGTCTCAAACCGGTGGCCCCCAAGGCCCTTTGTCATGGGAAATATATATAGCAAAATCAATGTGGATACAATGTAGTCAAACTACAATCAACCTATAGGATTTCAAATATAGCCACTTAGCAAATATTGATCCAGTGGGGAAGCCAGTCACATTGCAAGGGCACATGGGAAGAACAAAGGCATTTTGGGGAAAGGAAGGAAGTGTGCATATCCCGATGTTCTGGTCACCCAACTATGTATGTGATGCCTATCGGGGCCTACTGGGCCAGGTGGTGCTAATTACATATTATTTCAAGTTGCTATTATCTAGCATGCCTGGCTGTTGTAACTCTTTCTCTTTATATTTGCCTCCAGTTACAATCCTGATGACTTCATTCTTGTGTGGACTTCTTTGGAGACCTTCTCTGATTGTATGTTAACTTTCTATCTAACTCAGCTGCCAATAATACAGCTAAGTTAACAGAGAAAAGTCCAAAACCCTTCTTCCGCCTTCAGTTTTGCTGGCAGCTGGTTAGTCGGCTGGGTGACTGACATGACACCCCATCTCTGCTCTCCCTACTATATGGAAGGGTTTTCCCTGCAAAGAAAATCAACTCCTCAGTAAACACAGGATACCAGGCATACAGACAGTTTCACACAGAAAAACTGCAGATACAGGCATATTCTGGGCAGAACATTTCTTGAAATGGAATGAGGATGGGAGCCTCTAGTTCAAACACACACCCAATGAGTTGAGAACCAGCTTATTTGGAAATGGGAGGGGGGCCTCAGAACTCAGGTCTTTTCTTCCCCACAAAGCCAACTTTTTGAACAAGAAAATGAAGCATTTTTACCAAAGGGAAGGTTAAAATAAAAATACACAAGCAAAACAAATACAGTTTTTTAAAAAACCACACACATAGAGGGAAGATGTGTCATGTGAAATTTAAACTTTCCATAAATAATGGTTTTCATGTTTGCTCCAAAAAGAAATGTAAGTTCAAACTGTTTGAATAACGGCAAGGCCTACACTAATTAAAATATCCCCTTTTATAAACATAATTTACTTCTTTGGTTTGTTTCACATTTTTTCCTGCTTAGAAAAGAAATATAGCTAGCTGCACACTTAACTGCTAGCTATAGAATGTATTTAAGGCCGTAACAGAGCCTTCATTCCAACAGGATGACATCAGCATTATCCTTCTCTGAATGTTGTCTCCTCATTCACAGTGCTCACTGCAGATATGTTCAGTATAGCAGAATACACTGTCAGAGATTTGCCAAGGAGCTGATATAGGTACTCTTTCTAACCCTATTCATGCCCATCTCAGGGATAAGAGGTTTAAACAATAGTAAACAATCAAAGGCATTAAATGAAACAAAAAATCCTTAAGATGAAAACAAAAATATGGCCCAACAATAAGAACAACCTAGACAGCCAGTTACTGCCTACTAATATTACCTGTGAGAAAGAATAAGAAGAAAATATTAAGAATGCTTGCAGATTTTTTTTTACTCAAAAAATTATGTTCAATATATTACTCATGCTGGGAGGGAAAAGGAATCAATAAGTACATATAAAAATTTGATTAATTACTTCAGAACCTCCATTTAGTGATTATATGATCTACAAGTAATGGTCATAGATTCAAATATTAAAGATACTTGAAATCAGTGGGTACATTTGCATAATACTATGTAAAGATGATGCAGTTAATCCGAACAGGGAAACATTCTATATTTTGAGCATCATCGATGGTCCTACTGCAAAGAAGATAAACATCTTGCTAAGCATTTAGCTAGTTAAATGATTATTTCAAATTTTGAAAGATAGCCAAGGGAATAGCAGACTCTCAACCATGAAAACGAAAGCAGTCAGCAGGTGGACAAACGTTGTATGAAGTTGCATTCCGTATCTTTAAGAGAGGTTTGGGTTCCAAAAGGTCCTGAAACCAGAGAGAAAGGAGAAATTGGAAGATGAATTCTTTTCGCAGGTAGAATACCCAGCTGGACAGGAGATACGGACAGCGGACAGCCAATGTAAGAACAGCAGGGGCTAATTTCCTGCGAACTTGTGTTACTATTTCTGAAATTCAGTAAAAAGAATGGTATTCCTTCCTGTCCAAGATTTGAAGCCAGGTCCTATCAGGAACATGCACATTAATCCAATCATAAGTAAACAGCCCCTTTGGGCAAAGGGGCCCACCAAAGTCAAGCTGTGGCACCACCAAAGTGCAAGCTGTGGTCTTTAATGAAAAGTAGGGGACAGGGAAAACTATGTGCTCTGTTTGACTCCTACACTGATTTAATCACCTACTTTGACATCAACTAAACTGAGTTCTGAGAGAGTCTATTGTATCTGAATTTCTGTCAAGTTTCCTAAGAGAAATCCTCGTGTTTACTTCACAATGCAAAAGTCATATGCCTGTGTGGAACTAGACAAATGCAACTAACATTTTTAAGGACACCAAATTAAAGAGGGATGAATCTGCCCCCACCACCCTTCCACCGCAATGGATAAAGTATTATATATATGCTTGCCTGGCAAGCTTAACAACAGCCCTATCCTTTTCTTCGCCCTACATGTTTAAACTATTTACTAGCTCACCGAGCCCTAACAGGTGCCAAATATAGTTCTTTTATTTTGGGGGAAGGCTTAACTCCATGATTATCCAGCAAGAGTTGGTGGCCTCCTTGGGTGTGTAACAGGAAGGCAGTTGCTTAAACACAGGATAGAACGACTTACAAAGGTAATTAAAGTCTATGCATGACTTTTTGCTGTAGCATCTGTGTTTCCACAAAACACTTTTGCTTTAAGACTTGGCATGCCACACAGTAAAATTCTAAGCAGCGGATTTCATACTCTTGCAAGGCTCTGAGGGCAGATGCAGAATCCACAAAACACAGTTCTATAACACATCTAAAAGAGAATTTTAATATTTACACCATCCATACAGCAAGTTTTGAAGCTTTTATATCAATAGTTCCTTAATTATGTTTCAAATGACTAAGCAGGGTAACGCTACACATTCAGTCTACTGCCAAAGAACACAGTGCAGCTCACGGGCATCAGATGCAGAGCTAACTTCATGTGCCAGGGATCAGTGCTCACCAGAGTTCTGCCATATGGAAAGGCTATCACCATCTGTGATCCAGGGCTATATATTCAAATGCCAAGAGCCATCAGCCAGGTAGCAGCAATGATAAAGATGGTGAAATATAAGACAACTGGGAAGGGAAGGGAAGGGCTATGGGGCAGCTGGCATGTATCCGGTCAACTACTTAGGAGGAACCGAAAGACTCAGTTTAACAGATATTCCAATTTTCCAGAGAATCTGTAAAACGAATTTATAAACATTTATTTTCTACAACATTTTAAACCTATAAAATCTAGAGTGGGACTACAAACGCTGTTACAGGCTCGATGTGTCCTATCACATTGGTGCAATGACAGCGGGCCAGGCCTCTTCAGGAGGTGATCAGGATTCAATGAGGTCATAAAGGCACAGCCCTCCTGGACATGCCCAGGGGCCTAGAGACATTCTTGAGAGATGCTGCTTGTTCTCTCTACCTTATGAGGACACAGTGAGGTAGTGTCTGCTCCAAAGCCGGAAGTGGGGTCTCACCACTCAGCACAAATAACCACACTTTAATCCTGGATTTCTCAGGGTCTAGGACCACGAAACAAAGAAAGAAATTGTTGTTTTGGTTTCCCAGTCAAAGGTATTTTGTTATAGCAGCCTGAGCTAAGAAATACACCCAAATGCTCTTCACAGAGATTGGCCAACTCATAACACTTTGCTATATTTACATGGTTATGATTTATCTTGCCCCTCATATACGTTATCAGAACCTTTCAAATGAAGAATGGAAATTGCTGACTTTATGATACTTTATTCTCCAAAGTTTAAATGTTTTTCCTAAGAACAAGGACCTCTTATACAGCCACAAAAACATTTTACAGCACTGGGAGATTGGATCCAGGGTCTTGCACATGTTAACTAAGCACTCTATCACTAAGCTACAATCCAGGAACCTTTTGTTTTTTTCTCATCACAGGACCTTGCAAAATTGCCTACACTGGCCTTGTAATTGAGATCATTCTGCCTCAACTTCTCTAGTAGCTGGGAGTAGAGACATGAGACACTATGTCTGGCTATAACCACAATCACATTATCACAAGCAAGAGATTAAACACAAATGGAATAAAATCTAACCCATAACCTATATTTAAATTTTCCCGAATATTCCAATAAAGCCTTTAATTTCTTCCTCCTTTCAATTTAGGGTCCAGTCAAGGATCCAATCAGGTATGGCATTTGTCGTCAGAGTGATTGGTCTCTCTCATCTAGAACTTTTTGTCCTTATAATCTATGCTTTTTGTCCTTGTAAGTTAGTATTTTTGAAGAGTCTAGCCCAGTTTCTTTTTCATTCTTAAATTATATTTTATTAGTGTATGTTACCATTACACGATGATGGGGTTTATTTTGGCAAGTTGGCAAATGCATTTAACATATCTTTACCAATTTCAATCCCATTGTTCTATTTTACTTCTCTTCTCCTCTCTTGCTTGTCCTCTTCCCCATTCCAAAAATCTACCTTCTGGTTTCTCCTTCTCTCCTTTATGTTAATTATTTATCAGTTGATTTAGGTATTTTTAAATTTCTCATATAAGTGAAAACGTGTGGTATTTAACTTTTTAGGATGCCGAATTTCACTTAATGTAACAATTCCTAGTTCTATTTTACTGAAAATGACCTAATTTTATTCTCTTATGATTGAATAATACTCCTTTCTGCAAACACATACCACCTACAATGTAGAAAGGCTTCTCTTCTCACTGTCCCCCATCTCCATCCCAAGTCCTCGCTTTCACTGTGTTCTGTATTCTTGATGACAGGGACTCTGCCCGGGATGAGATGGATCTCACTGTAGTTTTACTCTGCTGTTTTTATAAAGGCTGAAGAAAGATACTAAACTTTTTCACGTATGTTTTTCTTGATCATCTGAACTTTTCAGTTTACTTGCCAATTTTTTTCTTTTATTAAAATTTTGGCTTATTAGTGTATGTACCAGTAGTACATAATGTTTACATTCCTTGTGGAAAATTGGTACATGTACGTAACACATCTTAATTTTATTTTTTTCAAAACATTCTGTATATATTCTAGACAATAATGCTCTGTTCAAGGCGTCAACTTTTTAGACTATCTTGCTATTTAAATTGTTGAACTATTTAGTCATGATTGAGAAGCTAAAAAACATTTGCCAAGAGTTGTATTATATAGACATTCTTTCCATTCTATAACATAAGGAGACACATAACATAAACCAAATCATTTAGTGGTGCATGGTTTCGTCACTTGAGTAAGGTGATACATGACACCTTTGTCTATGCAAACCATTTATCAGATGGCTACAGTAACCAGGGGTGATCTTTGCTAGAATGTATTGTCAGACTGGTAGTTGCAAAATGGTAATTTTTCTATCACTCCTTCTACATAATTAGTTTCCTCCCTCACTTTTTAAAATGCCAATGAATTCACATTTTTTTTCAATGTGTTAAAATTTATAACACCCTATTACTACCATTATTTGAAATGTTAAATCTGTTTCAAATGTAGCCAAGGAGGACCTTTTAAAGGAGGACATACAGACGAAAGCTACACAGCCCATGGCAACCATGAAAGAAGAGCCCCTCCAGGTTACGACTAAGTAAGCCACCTCCTCCATGAGGTCCCACCCCTTAACAAGACACTCAACTATGAATTCATCAATGGATTAATCCACTAGTGAGCATAGTCCTCCCATAATCCAAAAACCTACAAATCCAACCTCTGAACACATGTACCTTTTGGGGGACATTTTTGATCCAAATCATACTGAAGCAACACTAATCTCAAACGATATTTTAAAATATCAAACGAACTGTAACAACTCAAATGGGAGCTGTAGCAAACTTGACATAGAAAAACATTAAACATATTTGGGTCTTCTTAGGTTGTATGACTTCTGCTCACAATCTAACTAATCAATGATTCAGTTTCTAAAAATAATAACATTCAAAAGAGCATCATGCACCCCCAGACGGAAAAGAAAGTGGAATGTTTTCTAAATGCACTGACGTGAGAAATAACTAAAATGAGAGCTGGAATTAGGCCAGCAGCAGGAACTGTCTATCTGGAAGACACCACCCAGAGGCGTTGCTCCCCGAGATGGGGATTACTCTGAGGAGAAGGAGCTCTCTACAGTTTTTTCATTGTGTTCTCCAAAATATAGATGATAAAAACAGACATGCACAAATCCAAGGTCAGTGAGAAAGAAGTCATAAACTGCCACTTTCACTGTATCAAAGTTACATGATTCTGCTGTTACATTCTAAAATTATTATAAAATTATTCAGATTTTAAAATTTTCAGTATACTGTATGAAGAGTTTATGTTGAACCACACAGACAGATCTCTGTTATCCGAATACCTGCTCTTTTTGCTCAAAATATGAAAGAAGCCACATATCTTGTTTGTATATTTTACCCTCTTTTCAGAATAATGCTATTAACCTATTTAAAAAATTCAGTCAAGGTCTTAGAACCGAAATATCACATTTCTATCACAGATCAGCTCTGTAAATAGTGCTACTTACTAGTCACGTCCTAATAACTGAGGTGTCCAAACCCCGGACTCACGGGGTCCAAAGTAGCAAAAGCAGTCATTTGGGCCATGGACTACATTGGGTGAAAAATAAAATGTACCAGCAGATAATGTAAAAAACAGTATGGAAGTGAAAAGAAAAGAAATCAGAAGAGATGCCAAGACTACAGAAAAGAGGGCAAAGTATAGTAACGTAGGGGATGAGTGAATGACATGAGAAACTACAAACATGGTTCTCAACAAGTGTATTTAACTGACAGTTCCTCACTGGACACTTCTTCCTTTAAATACTTCGAAATTATGTGAGATTATAATGATAGAATATTTATCAGAAAACACTAAATTATAAAAGGTTAATTTATAGTGGACAAAGGTTTAAATTAACAACAAGGATGAAGGATGAACAGAACAGGTTAACTGTGCCTAATCCTCCTCTCCCACTCTGGCTGACGCACTCAAACTGCAGGTCTCTTCTCAACAACCAATTCTTGTATCCCGGGTTCCCTTCATCCCCCAGGACTTTAATGGTATTCACTGTACCATGTCCTTAAGCATCCTACTCTCTTCTTCACATTTAGCACGTTTCACATCCTAAGTTAATTTCTCATTCACTGACTATCCTTCGTCCCCCAGAAAAGGACAGCTACACAGCAATTCATGTCAGTGCTTTGCAGCATAGAGTCCCCAGCGCTTGGCAGGGGCATTTACTGAATGTCTGCCTGAATAAAACAAAGAAACCCTACCCACAGCTGGACTTATTGCCCTTTTATTCTTTCAGTGTTTGGGATATACCAGACACTATGATGGAGAAAGCGAAAGTACATTTGTCCATCATATTACAAATAACTAAAATCAAACTGCACTCAAAACTTGTAAATCTACATTGTTACCAATACATATATTCTACATAAATTCACTAAAAATTCTAAATTTGGTAGTACAGATTGTAAATATTTCTCCAAAGATAACTGTCTAGCTGGAAGAAATTTAAAAATTCAACATCCTTCTTATAATGCTCAAAATGCAACTGAAGAAATCAAGAATTTTTGGATCTCACACCTAAAAAACCTAAAGAAAATACCTTAAAGAATGGGACCACTTTTTACCCACTAGAGATAGCATTTGAATCTGCCATATACAAACCTTATTTCAGAAAGTTAAATCAGAATGTAGAGTGGTCCTTTGAGAGACTAAATTATCTGGGTTTGGCTTAGCCATCGAAGGTGTTTTCCAACTGTGCTATTATTACACAGTCATTTTATGTGCAGAAATTGTATGTCTCTAAAAAAAAAAAATCACAAGTTGAGTCTTCTATACTTATTTAACAATTAAGTACATACCAAGTAGAAAAGGGTGCCCACAAAATTCAGTCTCCCTTTTGCAGTCTTAATGCATGTTTCAGCTGTCTCAACCATCTCCTACCTCTTTCTCTTTCTACATCAGGGTTCGTAACGGCAACGTGTTTTTCTTCCCACAAGTAATAGTCCTCAGACTGTAAATCCAATGAGTGAAAAGCTTGGTGTTTTCTGCTTAGAAATCTTATTCTTCTCATTTCCCTCTATTCTATACCCACAAAATTCTACTTGGCTTCCCTTCAGGACACATGCAAGACTTATCTGTATGGTTTATCTCTAGCAAACTATCCAGCAGATAGATGTTTTGAGTAAAACAAGACCACTTGCACAAACTTTAACTTTTGTGATATGTATTTACTTATTTTTGAGCAAAAGATTAATTTATATTTCTTTAATTCTGTTGGTAATGAGCAATTCATATTATCTATTCCTTATCAAATTTTCCCAATAAACTTCTAAACAACCCTCTAAAACTAAGAGCTGAACAAAAAAGAGAACTAGGATCCAAAATTCTGTATACAGAACAGTTTTATTTTATTCTGATAGAATAAAAATTACATATCTTCTATTGGGCTGGGAACATAGCTCAGTGGTACAGTGCTTGTGCAGTATACATGAGGATATGGGTTCAATACCTAACATTGCAAAAATAAACAAATAAAAATATCTTTGTATCTATCTGCCTACCTATTCATATCTTGCCACTTACACTGAAATAAAAATATAAATGAAACTTAAGTTCTGGATTTTAAAGTGTTTTTCAAATAAATGTGTGTCCAATTAGAATAATGTTCATTAAAATAATTCAGGATATCCAAATCAACTTAGGAATTATAAATGAGTGTGTCATTCACATTTAGACAGACCTCTGTAATACACTGCAATAGGATGAATTGTGCTCCACTCCCAAATTTCTAAGTTGAATCCTTAAACCATAGTGACTCCAGAATTTAACTACATTGGAGATAGGGCCTTTAGAGAGGTAATTAATTTAAAATGAAGTCACCTGGGCAGGTCTTAATTCAACCTGACTGGTATCCTTCTATGGAGAAAATCTGGACATCGTCACATATACAGGAAAAATGATATGTAGATACAGGGAGAAGGTAGCCAGGTGCAAGGCCAGGAGAAGTTTAAGAAGTCTAAAAAAGACCCTTCTCTCAGTAGAAACCAACTTTGTAACACTTCAGTCTCACACTTTTTGCCTCCAGAACTGTGAGAATGTAAAATTCCTGTTTAAGCTACTCAGTCTGTGGTGTGTTTTGGCAGCTCTAGAAAATGCATGTTACATGTCACATAAACATGCAAATGTACTCAATATTATTCTACTCATTTGCTAGATAAAGAATCAACAAATCAGAAATCTTACAAACTTAAGATCATAAAGACAAATCTAAAAAAAACAAAAACAAACCAGTATTGATCCCAAGTCTTCTGATTCTAGGTCCAAGTCTACTTGTCCTTGGGATCCCTCCAAAGTCTCCCCTCCTTGTGACATCCCCTATGCTCAAGAGTAACAAGTGAAAGGTGGGGAGAACAGTTTTCCTTAGGACAGGTAAATACATCAGCTTGAAGGTAATGCTAGACTATTTGGTTTGATATAAAACGACATTAGAAATCAATGTGTGTTTGTACTACTGCTTCCGTACCACATCCAATACAGATCAATTTAGAAAAACAGATAGTGAATGCACTTCTGAAGCTGCTCCCAAGAGGACTATTTCCTATGACAATTCTACAGATTCTTTAGTGCCAATACATTGGTAACACAAGACCTAGTCACAGTCCACCACATACAGACATTGGGATGTTTTGAAGCTAGAAGATGGATTATCACACAAAAATTACTTCTAAAACACGTTGATACTTTAGCTGCTGCTTGGGCTTTAGAGAAAAAGCACAAACAAGCTGGCACAAACAAGCTGGTTCCAAAAGAAGAGAGATTTCATTGGACCATAAACTACAGCTGTTTGCTGTGTTGCACCACCTGAAAACAAACTATGTGCTGTTTTCCTCCTGACCAGTTAGTACAGTGTTTCTAGACTGTGCAACTTATTCATGACTTCAACTATTTTTCTATGTTTCCAGACATTAAGCAGTAGCATTAGATAAAGAAATGCTAAACAACGTGGTAGACACCAATTCTGTTCTTAAAGTAACAACCACCAAAGAGTAAATTAGCAAAATGACATTGCTAATGCGATCTTTTGTAAGAGTCACTGAGCAGAAGTTTCTCACACACTTCGGAGAATACACCCATCTACCAGGGCAGTGGCCCAGGACTATGGTTCTGAGGAGGCAAAGAACTGGTCTGCACAAGCATAGGCCAGAAAAGAGAAGATGCCAGTGAGTGGGCTGGTGCATAAAAGCAGGTGAGTTTGTGAGAGGCAAAGCCACTGAAGATGCATGGGCTACATGCCTTGTATGCACGACACGGTAATTCATAATAGAAACGGACACAGAAAAAACTAAACAAACCAATGAATGGATCAAGCATTTCCTTAAGCAACAAGTAATTGAACTGTCTAGTTGCAATCACTGTGAACTAGGTCTTCAATGTTCAAACTTAAAATATAATCTATATTCTGAATGAAATATGAAGGTCTTAGTCTCTCTCATTTTTTTGTGCCTATGAAAAGTTCAGTATTAAAACTTAGTCACTGTACTAAAATTATAAGAAATTTTACGATCAAAATGGTAAGTGATGCCATTTAAATGAGAGATCTACTGAGGTTCATCATCTCCAACAACTAAAGGATTCAAAATAAAGTGAATAAACTGGAGATAAAACAGACCAGTTTTGAGCAAATTTGGGCTTCTGACTACCTAAGATTGTGAAATTATAAGCACTCCATCTGTTCACCAGCTGTGGTTCCTAATCTTCTTTAATAACTTCAGCTTACACAAGTCCATGTGAATTAAGATAATTTCCAAATTTCACTTTACAGAACAATAGTTTCCAGGACTGCTTTGGAGACACCAGTGAAAACAGAATAACGCTGATTTTATGAGCAGGTGTTAATTTTCAGAGCAGTGAAAGAAAATGAGGAGAGTGGGATAAAAGAAATTAAGAAGGTTCCAAGATTGTCATTGGGTTTCAAGTCCTATACTCTCCCAGCAAATCCCAAAAGCCCAAATAAAGAATTATCTCCTGAAATGTAAAAGTAAACATTCCCTAGAATACGTACAAGACAACATATCAAAGACTGTTCCATTGTGTCTACAATGTGATTCCCTCTCCCCAGTGGAATCCTCTATGTCTCCTCTATGGAATCCTCCCCACCTCCTCCATGTCTCAAGTCTCAACCAAGGTGACAGCATTTACCCTTGTTCTAAAATGCTGGTTACTTCCTATCTGGTAGAAAATGCTTTCAGAGGGGAAGGTGTTCACATTAATAATTCTCACAGTAGAACCTGCTGTTCTCTGTACTCTGTTAACATCCTGCAGACAACAGCTTTCCATTTGTCTTTCTAGCACAGACTCACAGTTTACTTAAGAACGTCTTCCTATGAGCAGGGTGACCAGTTGAGCCTGTCTTCACTGATACAGCCAACTGGGAACAGTAGGCCAACAGCGTCTATCCCTAGCACAAGTGGTTCACAATGTTTCCCAACAGCTAGAAAAGAATATTTTTGTCTCATCATCCAACAGAGTAAAAGCACAGAAAAGCATTCAGAACACAAAAGGTGCTGACAATATAAAAGGTATTATACCACTTCGGAAAGATACTTTTGTAAAAGTGTTAAGGAAGCAAAACTAGTGACAGTACTTGAAAATCAAACTATGGTTACCAAATATACCCAAACTATGAAAGAAATCAATACTTCAAAAAGTTTTAAAAGTTTCCATATTAAGGCTTTAATATTCTGAATTATGTTTCTATGCATTCAACAAACCAGATTTTATTTTAATTCTGATAAATTACATAAAACAATAAAAATAACATGAGGGAAAACACAAAGTTCAGATTCTACCTGAGTAAAATTAATGATGATAATTAAATACTAGACTGCCAGAAGTAACTCTACAGCCACCTAAAGCGGCTCACTCTTAGTAAAATGGGGGAAGCAATGGTGGCAATTTATTACATTTACTTGGTAGGAAGGAAATACACAAGACTTTACTTACAGGGAAGGCCTTCATCTGAGAGGCTGAAAGAGGCTCAGCACTGAATTTTTTACCTAGCATTTTAATTCCTCAAATAAACATTCTGCGCTGACTGCCACATGCTATCCAATTCTGGCATTCAAACCTACATATTAAACTATCTGATAACTCTTTCCAACTGCAGTGGAATTCTGTATTTTAACCCACATCTTAGTTAATGAAAACTTGAAATAAAAAGCAAATTCAGCAACTCACATTATCTCCTAAAGACATTTGGAAGGCCCCTTTGAGTGAGCTCTGTACTTGAACTTCTGTAAACCCCAATCTGTTTCAAATACAATGAAGGGGTGAACTCTTGAGGCCAAATGCGCACACACAAACACAACGCGCTAAGGGTAGGAATCAGCTGGAATATTGAAAGCAGGGTAGTGTAGATCTTGCAGTCTCTGATAGTGTCTCTAAGCATCTGGGCCACGCCAGGAGGGCTGAAGAGGACACTATCCTCTAAACAGAGAAAGAACCTCCAGGCAGGGAAGACAGAAAGGAGAAAGTTCTCTGGGAAGGAAGGAAGGAAGGGCCTAGCATGTTGGAGACCTGGAAAGGAAGCCTGGAAGCTTAAGGCCTGAGAGCTGCAGCAGAGCTGGAGAGAGCTGAAGCTGCAGGGGCAGGCAGTGACACGAACCGTAACACGAGGGTAGAGGGTCTGCACTTCATGCTAAGCTGGAAAAGAGAACATGGAGAGTTCTAACGAGATCTCTCTGGCCACTGGGGAGAGAATGAGTTGAGAGGGAACAAAAGTTAAGGCAGAGGGACTAGCTGTGGGAATTAAAATTCCATTCCACACCTATATGCTCCATGAAACTGTTCCCGTGTACACAAGCAGACACACACACAAAAGATGACACACAAGTGCTACAGTAAGTGCTAGAAATTTAGGGAAAATCACATGTCATGAAATATGTTCTGAATATACAGAAACTTGTTACTTGTTTCACAATAATCAATATGAATTTCTAGGCAAAGTTCTCATGTATGTTGTTAATCTCTAAGAAGAGTCACAACTAGAAAGACCAGGAACATGTTTTCGATAGAATGTCCTGGGAAAAAGTAAGGGTCTGTATTACATTTGCTCCAAATCTAAAGAGCCCAGAACAGGAAGAAAATTGTACATTGCAATCCCCATGCTTGCAGTTCACAGTTGTCCATGCTTTTCCTGCTGCTGATCAGTGACACATCATGGTGAAGTCCGTAACACTGTTGTAGGTAGCACATAATACCAAGAGCAGTAAATCACAGTCTCTACATTTAAGACTGCAACAAATGTGGCTTACCAAAAAAAGGCCAAATTTTACTAAATGGAAAATGTATTTGAGTCTCCAAAACTGTTCTTAAAGAGTAAAATAATTTACCAGACATACTTAAATGATGTTTCCCAAAGTCCTACATTTTTCTCATTTAAGTTGCTTCCAAAGGAACTGGCAGGGCATGGTATATGGTGTAAGTGATTGATACTCTCATGGAAAAAACACGTAATTAGCTGAAACTAAAATTTCATGAGCACGGGGAGAGCTAATGGCTTAGGCAGAGTTCTAAATTCATCGAAAGTAAGGTTGGAAAAATTATTCTGAGGGCTCTCCTCAGCCTCTTTTCCTCTTTGCTTAGCTCCTCAAAATAACACAAGAGTTGATTATATGACTACATTAACCCAGCTTGAATTGGCTAGAGAAGACTATGTAGTTTGTAGTTAACTCCTATCTCTATGTCCCATTTACAGGCAGTCAAGGTGTCTGTCGTCTTGTCACAAGTGATCATGACCTGATACTTGGGCTGGTTTCTCACATCAGGCCCAAATTTTTTTTCCCCTTTCTTAGATATGCTTTCTTCTTGCATCATTGACACAATCTGGACTTTACAATTCACGTTTATGATTTTCATCTACCTCTTATTATGGAATTCTCCATAATTTTTAAAACTCAGATCAGATATAAAGTTGTGACTACTGTGTTTATCCATTTGATGTTTTAAACTATAACTAGTACATATGCTTTATGCGTGTATCCTCACATATGCATGTATACAGACATATATATATCCCATGAAGTTTGACAGAATTACAAACTTGTGGAATTAAAAAAGTAACAGATATAAAACACTATTTACTACAGAATTACAAGTCTGCTCTTTCCAATTAAATAAAACACCTATCTCAGGGAGAAAACAAACTCTGCAAGAGAAGTTCACTATAGCAGGCCATAATTTAAAGCAAGATATAGAATAGGACTTTTACAATGTAACCCCCATATTACATGTTATATATGACGTCTCAGGATTCATATGACTCTAAGATTAAACCAATTATTAGATTCTGCTTAGATGACAGGCATGAAAGTGCAGACTCTTGTATCTATGCCTAACATTAGCTATCCAGGCTATGATCAACAAGTATTAGCTTTTTCCCTGGCACACACACAAAAAAGTTATCAGATTTTACTAAATTTTCTTGAAGAATACCGATCACATAAAGAATATTTGATTGAAAAAGGATTATTTTCAAAGTTTTGTCTGTGTTAGTTCACGCCAGGTAAAAACCATCTCATTTTCCTTTTTTAAGGAAATACGTGTTTTCTAAATTTGATAGATTCATGTCATTTCTTCCTAACTTTTCCCCTCACTTAAAACAACTACACAGATCCTGACATTTAACTTCTGTTAAGTACATCCTGAAAGTGTATGTCCAACATGTTACCCATGTACACACGTGCACATCCATGGTGCAACCCTTTTCTATTTCCAGAGTGAAAAGGAGCAATTGTTATAGCATTCAGCTTTATGAGCTACCTACACTAGCTTAAATGTGAATTGGCTCCCGAGAGAGGAGTAACTTTGCTAACATCTCTGGGCTTACATTAACACAGAGAGACACTCAGTGCGGCTGTGGTATAGTACAGTGAAAATCCCAGCCATTACTGAGGAAGGGGAGGCCTATGTTAGTAAGGGCTAACCACCAGCAACTCAGACACATTCTGGCCTAGTTTCTCACTTCCTAGTGGGATTATTAAAGATAAAAGAGAAAACAGGGTGAGCAGGAAGAAAACTGAAACAAGGGGACACACTTAATCTACCAAGGGGATCATGCGCATTTAAAAAAGGGCCAAAACATACCTGAAGATTTGAACATCCTCCCTAGATGCATTCCATGAGCGTGCAAACAGTCTTAAAGTAAGAGCAACCCATGATCCTTTCTTCTTCAAAAGTAAATGAGTTGACAGCTACGATAAAAATTTAGTAATAAAAACATCCCTTTCAATTATCATTTATTTCATTGTCTGCTCAAAAAACAAGAACAAAAACAAAATAAAAATTATCCCAGAAGAAAAATTTAATGAATAGAAAGTCTACTCCTAGCATTGGTAATGATAAATATAACAAATCTTAAAAGCCACTCACACACAAAGCACACAAAAAGCAAAGCAGACGAGGCAAGATATACACAAAAAAAAAAAAAAGGCAGAGAAGAGAATTCATAGGTTAAAAGAGTAAGACATAAATTAAAATATTAAATGGAAGACAAAGAGAGTAAGAATTCTAACTTATGGTTCAAAACATATCACTGATTATTCAACACTGAAATCTTAAGGGTAGACATTAATGTAGAAGATTATACTCGATCTCGCATTCTAACTATGGGAAGCATAATTACATGCCAAAGGGCCGGTGGTATGGCTCGAAGGTGTAGCATTTTGCCTGATGTATGCAAGGCCCCAGGTATGATCCCAGCACAAGGAAAGAAAAAGAGGGAGAAATGATCTAGAAAGCAGGCAAAATAGTTAGGAGTCCCACTGGTACTACAATTCTCATACCTTTACTACCTAAAAAAAAATCTTTCTTCTATGAAATACTAATACAGTGGCAACTTATGGGAAGTTGCCAATGAAAATCCATTGCACAGAAGTTCTTCACAGACACGGAATTCTTCAATGAAATAAAAATGTAGCTTTCAAACTAAAAACTACCTGCAGTCAAATTTGTGCATTCTTCCCATGAATAATAATGCAGGTAGTAAATGATACTGCCATTGTGTTAAAAAATAAAAAAACTCAATAGCTACAATTGAGGCACTGATAACCACTTTCTCACATAAGCAATGTATGATTTTAAACAGAGCTTTCCAGCGATTCTGATATCTTATGGAATGCTTTGGAGCATCACTCTGCCAAAAGATAAATCTTCCTGAAAGACTAAATATTAATTTTTTAAATGTGCTTGGCAAGACATTTAAATAGTTTTGAGGAACTCAGTGAACCGTGAACATGGCAGTTTCTCCATCTCTCTTCCTTTTAAGAATCTTACTGCTCTACATAATTTGTGCTCTTTCAAAAAGAGGTCAGTGTAAGTTCACCATGTGAATTAAGAGTACCAGTCATAAATGCTCTAATGAAAAACTGTAACCAACGTTTTGTAGACCTCGTTCTGCCCACTTATGCAT
Organism: Cavia porcellus; assembly: GCF_034190915.1. Lineage (NCBI taxonomy): Eukaryota > Metazoa > Chordata > Mammalia > Rodentia > Caviidae > Cavia > Cavia porcellus. Next base: position 5,089,299 of record NW_026947500.1, on the reverse strand, counting down.
GTTTCCAGCATGGTGTAGTTCTAGTTAGTCTAGAAAACAAGACCTATGCATTTCATAGAAATGTCATGAATATTCTTTTTAAGTTACATATAAAGGTAATGTGAGAGCAAACGTCATTTTTAAGGGGATTTGATACAACCAATGTTTCCATTGAAGCAGACTGCTCTTAACAATAGTACACCAATGCAGGGAAAAAAGGAGTGGCGACTTTCCTTTCTTCTGCTTAATTTTTAAATTAAAAACAGAAAACAGAAAAAATTTACATTTTCAGGTTTTAAGCACATTATCAATGGGGGTGGGGGTAGGGTGGCACATGCCTATAATCTGAGCACTTGGAGAGGCTGAAGCAGGAGGATCACTGCAGGTTTGAGACCAGCTGGACTGCATAGTGAGAGCCTGTCTAAAATAAATAAATAAATAAACAAACAATCACAGAAAAAAATTCATATCATTATTAACACCCCCAAATTAAGTATAGCGTACTTCGGCTCTTTGAAAGTTCTACTTAATAATGCACTTTTGCTTTTCAACTCAATATGTTAGCAAAGGATACACTAATCCAGCACCAGACCACAACCTACACAGGAAAACAATACTTTCTATTCAGAGGGATATTCATTCAAGCAAATCTTCCGTTATAAAGGCAAAAGGGTTCCCCCTCTCCCTCTGGAAAGTGTCAACCTATTGAAAGGAGTGGAATATATAAAATGGAACTATGATATCACTCTCACTTTCTGCCTATTTTTTCCAAATTATCTTTATTCCACAGTCTCTCTAATCTTCCCTGTCCATTGTGCATGTTTCTTTTATGTCACTTGTTATCCCTGCCTTTTATTTCCCCATTCTATTGACCTTCTCATCCCATCTACTCCTCCCTCGCATCCATAGAGTGCAGCCCTCCTCAACGAGGACAACTCCCTTTTCAGCTTGGACCACACATCCCTGCCACTATCACCTGGACTGTGAGGCCCTTTTCTGAGTAGCATTTACATGGAAAGACCCATTCTTCTGATGCAGCTGGAAAGAAGCTATTACAATCTGGAAAGACAACAGGGAAATACAGGGAATCCATTTTCCAAAATTCTAATTCAGTATCACTGAAAAGTGAGGAAATTTGATAACCAATCATGGGGCATTTACACTCATTACTTTGTAAACTATATGTACTGAGCTAGAGTTGCTATTATTTTCCAGGGGCTTTTCCATTTCCCATTTGTATTCTCAATAGACTTTCAAGGGCTCATGAAAGCACTAAAAACTGAAACAGAATAATATATTCTGCTGCAGTGTGTTTGATTGAGTATATTTAAAATAAAAGTCAAAGCTGATCATGGCAGACAGCATTCTCTCTGTTGAATATATCTGCAATATTAACTTACAAATGCCACTTCATAGGACTGATCATATAAACCCAGAAATTCAACATTCTGCCTCTTTATAAGGCAGTTTATGCAGCAATATTAGAACTTCACTCAATGGAAGGAGATACAGTGACAAAAATGAATGTTGATGTAACTGAGGAAATTTGCCAAAATTCATCACAAATGCTGAGAGTTCACCACACAGCAAATACAGAGTCTTCTAATACCTAACAAGGTATCTTAGAGTGGTCTATGTATTGAGTGGGTTTAAGTACACAAAGAAGCAGCCCTGTCAAATCCCTCAGGCTCACATATCGAATGTAGCCCAGAGAGGAGGAAGAGCAGATAGAAAGAGAGGACTGAATTGCATTCATGAGGCTAGCTGTGGGGTGGCAATAGCCAGAGAGTCTCTTGCTGGAGTGGATGCCCTGAATTCTCTCAAGCCTTTGACATGCCCCGCTATGACACACCGGCCTAAGGCTTAAGTGACCCTGTTCCCGAGACCTGGGAAAGAATGGTTTCGGGCTGGGGTTCTGCTAACACCATGGTTGAGAAACAATTTTCAGAGGTGGAAAAATGTCTTAGTCTTTTCTTCAATGTTCTACAACAATGTTAAATTGAGTGTCTAAAACTGTTAGGAACTCATGACAGCCCTTTGAAATATGTGCTATTAATTACTCTCACTGTAAACATACCTAATGAAAACAAAGCTTTGGGAAATTAATTATCATGTTCCACAGCACACAGTTTAGTTTAGGACTAAACCTAGATCTGTAAGGTCCTAACTAGTACATCGTCTAAGTACGGCACATTTGTGGTGATGACCTCTGACCCAGTTAAACTCAGAATTCAATTTAACTAAATAAGAGAATAACATACAAAAGTTCCAATTCAATAAAATTGAGGGTTACATATATTCCAGAAACAAACCATATCATCACTTATACCTGCTATTTAAAAGGCTCTTTGGGATGACATGTATTTTACCAACATGGGTTCTGATGTCATCTAAATGCTGCTCTGATCAGTTCCCAAGAAAGCAAAAAGCAGAGAAAATAATATGGGTTTACTGAGCTAAATACTACATGTGGCAGTAATTAATCAAAATCCTGCCCTCAAACTTCTGGTGAACATATATTTTGAAAGAAAACTCAAAAAACAATTTTTTGGCATGTTGGTTTTTTTTTTTTATATTTAAGTGAAAAAGGTGAAGCTTCAGTGGGTTTAATTTAATGGGTTAAGACTTCTTAAACTGACATGACAAAAACATCTCATCCCATCTTGAAAGGATACACTATTAGAATCTGGTGTGTGGAGGTAGTGAATCTTGATAAAGACAACTGTATGCCATACTCCACTCATTAGCAATGATTGGACCACTACAGTATTCTCTTTGCTGAGCTGCCAAATTTGCCTCTGACCTAAATGACATACTATATTCTTACAGAAAAATAGTTACTCTTAGCTTATTTTTGCAGACTTGGGCCTTGAAGGGTGATGCTTACATCAGAAAGCATGTGTTAATGAGCAGCACACTGCTTATGAAAACACCCTCTGTCCCCCAAACAATCTCCCCTTCCCTCTCACACAAGCAGCTCAAGGCTTTGGGGTGTGCTCAGCCCTCACCAGTCACTCCAAGGGCTCTGAGACAGATGTGGATCTGCCAGACTCCAGTGATGGCAGTGAGGGGTTAACTGCCTGGTTCCCTGCCAAGAAGAACTTCTCTTGCATTCTGATCCACAGAGCCACATTTTTCTTTTAAAAATTAAAAGGTTATTTAGGCGTGTTTGGACTATTTTCAGTTTTCAGACTTTACTTGGCAGCAAGATGAGTGAATTCCACAGGTCTGAGTTCATTTTAATTTTTTTTCATGTTTTCTAGATATTTTTGCCATTCTCAGGATTTATAGGCAGCCATACTACAGGTGAAAACACACAGTACATACTTAAGAGATCAATCAATATGGAAATTCCCTCTAGAAACTGTTTTCAAAAGCAGTCAGAGGAGCTCAAGGAGGAAAGGAAAACTGGGCCTTGTCCACAACAGTGATCCAATCTGTCTCCAGCCCTCTTAACACTGTCTGAGCATGCTTAGAACAGAATGTGCTGAAGAGATAGAACAGCTTATAAGTGAAAGGAGAAATCAGCCACTGGTGAAGCACAAAAGCTCTACTAAATATCCTACTGTAAACAGAGGAACACCAGCATCATCTCTTACAGGGAGCTGAGACCTAAAGAGATTACAAAAGAAATTCGGCCTTGCCTCCCAACATTCCTGACCTTATTAACACGAGGCACATGACTGGAGACAAAGCACACCACCACTCAGCACAGGTGGCTACAATGCTCCCGGGGCCATCCCATCAGTGAAAGGCCAACTTCAAGGGTCATATATGTGCACAAAGCCAGAACTCTGCATGGCAACTCTTTATAATTAAAAATTAGTTTTATTCTGAATAAACTTTCATGACTTTGTAAAGATATTAACATCTGATTCTGCGTTTTAAATGATGCCTTCAAAGCACGATAAAAGAAAAATGTCAGGAAGCACCATCTGAAAAATAACTAGAATATAAAAACCTGGCAGTGAGGGCCACTGTTGGGGTCAGAAGGAAATTTGTCATCTTGGAAGGAGAAAAGCATAAGAATAATATCCTCCTTGAGGCTATGACTCCTATGTGGTGGAATCTGGTCTACGATGAAACTAAATCTTTGGATTGTTAACAATTCCAAAGTCCAAAGGCCAAAATGTGCTGTATGTTCATTTTTTCTATATTTGGGCATTCTTACCATTTTGTCCTTGTTTTTTCCCCACATGACTGTAAGCTGTAGAGGTCACAGAGCCGCTGCTATTTCTATGTCAGCAACACAAAAGGAACACTCCACCACTAGCACGTGCTTAGCATTATACAGATGGGAAACCAAGTATGCTTCAGCTTTTAATTCTGGTTTTTTAACTAAGTGCTCCCCCCACACACATACCCTGTTCTGCAACCTCTGCCATTTAAAATAGCAATTAAAAACTAGTTGGCATTCAAAATGCAAGGGTTTCTCAAATGCTACTGCGCTAGCCATCATCACCTGGACTACTTGAGGAAGCAGATTTCCAGGTCCCACTGCGCCGGGCTGCTGCTCTAGAGAAGGCAGCAAGGGAGTGGGTCTCACCGGCCCCTAAGGTGCTGGTGCTGGTGCTGGTGCACCTGGTCTACGGCTATGAGTGGTCAGACCTGGAGGGAAGGGCGGGTTCCTCAGAAAGCCTTGGGGGGTGACGACAAGAGTCCCAGTTTCCGATTCAACCCACAGGAGTTCCGATTCTCTTATCAAGTATGTGGGTGACCACGAGTGTGAGAGTGACAATGTAAGAGAGAGAGAGAGAGAGAGAGAGAGAGAGAGAGTGTGTGTGTGTGTATGTGTGAGATGGCAGCAGGGATAGAAGGATGCTGTATTTCACTGCAGGTCTATAACAGATCTTTGAAAAAGAGAATTTCCTCACTGGTAAGATTCTGCTAATCAGTGACTCTGACTCACCTGTTCATTTCCCAGAAAGGGAAACTAAGGGCTAGAGAAATGCCTTGTTCTATGTCATACAGAACCAAACACAAACTGTTACATCTTACAATTCTAGTATGCTGCAAAACTGTTCCTGTAATGTGTGAAACAGGTAAAAATTAGGAATGAGACAAAGTCAACAATACCAACAGCACATACTACTTATTTCATACCACGACAAAGTTTAGGAGCCTTAGCATCTTGACTCCCTCCCTCCCTCTCCAAGTATTCCAACCCACCTGTGCACACGTGTGCACGCACATACTCCCTCCAACACAACTCATCATCATCAGCTCACCAAAGGTTTCAATTTTCACTCTCAATTCATATAACCCTTTCTAAAACTGTGTTAGCAGATAATGTTACTTCCTGAGGATAGATGACAACTCTGGCTGAAAACCAAGGGTCTTCATAGAAACCAGGGCTTTTGTGGAGCTTCTCCTACTGAGTAACTTCCTAACATAACATCTGCTTTGGACTCCACCAGGAATAAACAGGAATGAAACTAAGTGAGGAGTGACAGAAACTTCTTCAAACTCTGTGACACAGGTCACATCTTAAGTGGGCTTTGTCCATAGGACACATTCAAGACCCAGCTCTTACACAACAATCCACATACAAGGAAAACTTTTGCCATTCTTGTCCTTGAGCATCTGTCAACTTAATGCTAAATTACCCATGTAAAATCACATGCTAGGAGACGCAAAATTCTTGAGCTGTTTTTCCCTAAGTTATCTTTCATTTTATTAGCGTAAGGAAACAGGCTTCACTGAGAAGGGGGTGTCTGAGCCAGTTCTTGAAGGACTAAGTTAGAATCCATTTGGTGGAAAAACTGGAAGAACAGGTCATGAAAGATTATGAGGCACGTTCAGTGAATGGGGCAAACCACAAGGTGTCTGGTAGGAAATCTGAAGTGCCAGGGAATGAGGAAGAGTCACATCGAATAGGTTGGACTCTGCTCTGCAGACAGCAGGTAACGACAGGGAGGTCTCGAGGAACAGAGCTTCACACTGAGATCTGACTGAGCTGCGGCCACAACACAAAGGATGAGATGGTAAGGAAAAAGGGTACTTTTGCATCCAAAATCATGAGGGGGTCTCTAAGGATCAGGCTGAGCAAAGGGAGATGTAGCTGTACCTTACAAGGAACCAACGTGAAGGCACCACGGTCAGGGTCCATGAAAATGGAAGTCTGAGAAGCTGTCCCCAGAATCCTCTCATTCGGAGCTTAAGGGTCCCACAGTAAGGTCAGGAGAAGTGTGAATCTGGCACTAATTCTGTCAGAACAACCCGCAAGGGTGTGGCACGCATATGTTCCCCAACAGCAACCTCTCTCAGAAAAGCCTGGAAGCAACTGCAGAGACAGTGACGCAGGAGCACAGGGTGAACTTCCATAGTGTGAGAGAGGGTTAGGCAAAGCAAGCCCCTCCAGCTTACCGGCCAAGAACTTGAGGGGGAGCATGTTAGACCATGAAGGAAAGAAGGAAGAGAGAGATACATATGTGGAAAAGAGGGTATCTTGGATTAGTGGTAATTTTACAAACTAGGAATCCTGAAGATGGAGATGATAAGGTTAAGCTATTATTTGGGGCTATCTTATACCTTAGGTTTCAAGAATTGAGCGAGGCTATTTTTAATATTTAATAGTGGGAATTAAAATTCCCACTCTATAGATGAGAATATAGACATGACTATATAGAGATTCAAAGAGTGTCCAGTGTATAACTAGCAAGGAACAAAGAATTCGAAACCAAGTACATCTGATACCAATCCCCAAAGCTTTCTCTCTCCACACTGCATCATCAGCTCCACGAAGCAACAAGAAAACAGGAATCCTGTACTTCTCTTGAGTATGCCATGAGCTTTATTATGGAGACTGTTTTCCTGAAGTTAATCATAAGAGACAGGCAGGGTAAACCACACAGTAATCCTTGAGCAATACAGCAATTTGTTCCAGGAAGAGGAAATGGCATTACAGCAGCATGTGTCCAAACAGAGACCTTGTTCTGGAAAACAAAGCAATTAGGAGTACAGGATTCATTTCACAAATACATCCCAAATATTATTATGCACCACGCATAGTACAAGAAGGAGAAAGAGGATGGTGAGTAACACACATAGGCTGCTAACCCATGCAATGTTTGCAAAATTTGCAAAATTTGTGGGCCATACCTTCTGAAGTGACCCTTAACATAAGAGCATTTTCTGTCTTGGCCAACCACTTCCTGCAATGTAGGTCCACACTTAAAAAAAAAAAAAAAAAAAAAGCCCAAACTAGCAAGAAGATTATGATTGCAGAGGTCTGAAATGAGATCTCTATCATTTCAAGTTCCATCAGTATTTCAGGTGCAATTCAATGAGAACTCAAGAGGACTCTATTTTCTCCATTCTTTTAATATGTCTGTTTATAGTAACATAAAATTTTTACTTCTTTGTATGTATTTAATTTTATCCTAAGACCAGGTACAAATTTAAAATCTGCCTCTCTTTCTACAATGTATTTGTTTATGGTTAACAGTGAAAAGGCAAATAACAAGTAGTTCCTGCAAAAGTGAGGAAATTATGAAACAAAACAAAAGGTTTTTCTTTTGGAAATGCAGAGTAGAAATACCACAGGTCACAGTGATGGTTCAGTACATGTACTATTCTTATGCAAAGTACATACATGAGACTAGGTGAATCATACTACTATTAACTATGATTTACTATTAATCAGATGATGCTGTGAACTTAAGAATCACCTAAGACGCTTACTTCCTGGTTACCATAGATGCAGTAAACTCAAGCCAAAGGATCTCATGGGACAATTTTTTAACTCATGAGAGAAAGCAGAAAGAACTCTCTTGGGATCTTTGAATTAACAATCACATTCTGAAGCAGACTTGCACTACTCACAAACAACACAAGGGATCCCCAGGGCACAAGGTGCTTTTTTCTACTGGCCTGCTCCTTTCATGCTTTGACGGCAAGGAGGTTCAAAACCAAATACATGGCCCACAACAAGCAACTCTAAGGGATCCGTTTATGCACAACCTTGAAAAACTGAGAACAAATGACATGATGCCATTTTGAGAACAGATGAAATGATTTTTTGAGTGGTTTTAGGTTCAAAGTAAAACGGACTGATAGGTTGTGTGGATATAAGTCTTCCACTATTTGGGGAAACAGATTTTTTTTTTAGAAAATCCAATACATAAATGTGGAATGCATAACATACACCATCTGATTCTTTGTTTTCATGGTTAAACCATGTTCACAACAGCATTTCCTGTGATTTTGACAAGGAAAACAATGTGATTAAAAAAGGAGCCAAAGACCAAATTTGGACTAAGCTTGTTCTTCTCCACTTCATGGTGAAACATCTGCTCCCAGAAGTCCACAGCAAATGTGATCTCTTTTTGTTTTTGGTCTCTTTGAGTCAGGCTTTGAGTATGCAGTTCACGTTGGCCTTGAACTCACTTTGTAGCCCAACCTGGCCTCAAACTTGCAGTGATCCTCCTGCCTCAGCCTCTCAAATACTGAATACAAGTATGCGCTAGCACACCCATCTTGCGATTTCATTATTATTCAACAAAATAACATATTTTCTACACAACAGCAAAGAGCTTAAAGTGTTCACAATAAATTACATGTTCTCTTCCACCAAAATGCTTATTGTACATCAAGCAACTATTTCTGTATAGACTTTCATACACATCCAGATGTTGTCTTATAATTGGGAGAATATCAAAATATAGAGCAATAAAGTATTTGTACATGAGTCATGAAAGAGCTGCACATATAGGAAAGGTATTTGATTCTGCCAAAGTAAAGCCATTACTGCATTAATTTTAGTGCTGTTTTATCTTCTTTTTCCGCCCTTATTTTCATTCGGCCCTTTGAGTCTCACTTAAATTTATTTTACCTACTTCCTCCGTTTGTATCTGTATCATCTACTGTACAACTTTGGTGCAAGCCGGGCAAAAATTCAGTAAAGAACAAATAACTAAAGTACTTCAGATTTCCTAAGCTCTCTGGACAGCTTATACCTTTGCTCTGCTTCCTGTAGCACTACTGGGAAGTGAATGCAGGATCTTCACACTGAGCTGCATCAGTAACCAGAGTGCTGAGATTATGTGTGTCACCATACTCGGCTTCATACCTTAACCTTTTGGTGTCGATTCCCTTACATAACCATGGTTACAGCAGAATACTGCTAATAAACTACCCACTACATCTACACAAATCAAAATAATATACTCTACCTCACAACTATGTACAAATATGTGTCAATCAAAATATAAAATATTTTCTTAAATAATTTCAAACTTAGAAAGTACAGTATCATTTCACTAAACTGTTCTAACACTAGGAACCACTATGACAGAGCACTATTCTTTTGAGGTTGAACCCCGTCTCTTTTATATACTTATTTACATTTTATGTAATAACATTAAGAATAACTGCCTAAAGATACAGAAAACAATAAAGAACAGTACTGAAAAAATTCATAATATATTCACATTTCAGTGTATCTTATCCTTTCTCTTTTTCATGCTAAATACCCTCATTATACATCACACAGATTTATGACAATGTCTGGTTTTACCAAAACTCCTGCACCCTATCGAGACTCATCTTCCCTAGATACGCACATAACTATAACTTCATCTCTTTTCCATTCGCAAACACATTTACACAATACATTCCGTCTCCGCCTAGATGCGGTGCAGTGAGGAGTCACTGACTTTAATGAGTGTCATAATGCTGTCCTTGACAGTTATCCTTTTTCCCCAGCAATTTGTATCTGTAAACTCATGTACTTTACGAAAGTGTTATCCTGTTTTTGTTTCGTTTCAATCAGTCTTCTATATGCCTATATAAAATCTGTGTTTTCCTCTTGTGTCATCCAAGTAAGTTTTCTCTAAATGTCACCTAAGGGTCAAGGAGGCAGGTCAATAGTAGAGTATTGGCTCAGCAAGCTGCTGGTCTTAGGTTTGATACTCAGAACCAAACACACAAATACCTTTTTCCCCAAACTCACTGATCTATATCCTAGGCAAAATTAACATACAAAAGAACACGGCCTTCTGTCTGTACCCCCAGTGAGCGCCCTGCTTCCATCTCATTCCTGGCCTATGAATACTTCATTCAGAGCGTCAAAGGTGGCATTAAACCACATTTGACACGCTTATTAGCATTTTAGACTTCTTTCTTCAGGGTCAGGGTTTGAATAACTTATTCCTGATGTTTGAAACAACAGAAATAGATTTCTGTTATGCAATGATAGATTTCACTACAGCATGGAAATAATTACATATGGCTTATTAGTATAATTATTTTGAGACTTAAACCACCCCCATACTGTTAGAAAAATTGCTCTACTTTAGATTTCTCCTGTGTCTGCCTACAATGGAAGCAAATGTGAAAGCCCTCTAGATACTTGACACATGGCACATGTGACAAAAGATAGTATTTCTATCATGAAGTTAAAAATAATACAGCTGTTGCTCACCAAGAAACGAATGAGAGAGGTACCCCCAATCATTCCAGGGGACAAAAAACCCACCCTATGAAAGAATGTGGTATACATGGTCATCCAGAATGTCCCACCTCCCTAGGCAGTGTGGCAAACGTCGCGAGCATTACCTTGCAAATCTGCATCGTTGGACTTTGGGCTGCTGCGCGCCCGCCGCTCAGTCTTCTTGACTCCAGGCCCGCCGCCGCTGCCCCCGCTGCCCCCGCCGCCGCTGTGCCCCTTCCCGTAGCCGTTGTAGACGGTCGTGCAGTTGCTCTTGTAGATGGAGGACGGAGGGCTGTTGAGGCGGTTCTGGCGGTCAATCTGGCGGTCTTTGAGCTTTTTGTGTGGAGGCTTGCTGTACTGGTCTTCACGAGTAATGTAGCTTGACATTCCGTAGAGTGGTATGATTTCTAAAACAGGAACGCGGCAAACAAGCTCAGTCCCAGCTTTCAATAAAAAGTTATTCAAAGTCAAATGAACTGACCCCAAAGAAAGAAGTCTTAATATTAATAAACACATTAAAAGAATATTTTTTAAAAATGTTACATGTAAAATATTGTTTCTAACCAGTCAAGAAATAATTATTTTTAAAAATACAAATCTTCCACAAAATGTAGAGAAAAATGAGAATGATAAAGACTGTCCTTAAAGCATATACTAAGTGTGATTTTGCCAGTCAAAATGTTTTTAGTAGCTGAAATACAGGAAAGAAATACAAAAATACCACTGTGAACATGTACAGAATAGCATTTCTATTGGAAAGTGCATAGCAACCGTAAGGAGGCCTTTGAGACATCCAAAAGAGCTAACTGAAGATTACGAAAATAATGAAGTGAGAAAATGCCAACAGGAATAATCAAATACACAAAAGCAAGGGAAGTGTTCAAGAAGAAAATACAGGGGAAGCACAAGCAGCCTCTATGATACATGCCAAGCTATGTTCTCCAAAGTCTCTTTTTTGGTCTCAAATGCCTGCAGTTAAATCTTCAGGTCTTGAGCAGAAAAGGATGCAGAGTAAATCTAAATTTATAAGTCAGTTTGAAATTATATTTAGGCATCAACAAAAAAGACAACACATAACAAAGAAAGTGGGTCCTATATCTTGATAGGAAAAAAGGTCTTTGATGTATGGACTCACCACTCACATAAACTAATGCCTAATTCTAAGTTCTTCTAAAGAGTGAAAGGGAATTTCTATCTTTAATTTGAAAATAAGGAAATTTATTTAAATTTATTTGTACATTATAGTTCCATGTTACTTTAATGAAATTAATCAAAATATGCCAGGAAATAAAGGCTTTTTTAATTCTAATAGTGATTTGAATCATAATGTTACCTTCCCTAAAACTGCAAAGAGGAGTATTTACAAAATATGTACTGAGTGGCATCCTACAAACAAAGCTGTTAAAAATCAGATATGACTTCATCAGGACATAGGTCAGGCACCATGGCTCCTCGTGTCATTATAGTTCAGAAACAGGCAGAGACTAACAACTGCTTAAATATTTAGTGCACATGGTATTAAACACTGAGTGCTTTTTTGAAAGTTAGGTTAGTTAAGCAATGTTTTTTTTTGTTTTGTTTTTAATCTAAATGTTATTTTTAGGCTGTATGCTTCCTACTTGACTTATTGCCTATATCACTAGACAAAAAGATCAAATTAATGAGAATTTACTGACACTATTTTTTTTAAACTGATTTGATGTTTTGGTATCATTTATCTACAATCTGAAATGTAAATAGCTGATTATTTTGAATTATGTTTTATTCCTTTATGGCTACTTAAAAAGCCCAAATTCTATCCCTGTTACAACAAACAAAAATACTCATCTCAGATTTTTCTTCTGTTAATAAAAAAAAACTGCAACATGACTCAAACATGAGAAAACCCTAATAAGGAACTTGATATAGGCAAGAAAAAGCAAGGTGACATATTGTTCAAAAACTCTACAATGGACCAGGGATTTCTCATACAACTGTCTAAACCAACATAATGAGCGTTTAAAGTAATAAAATGCTTCAATTCACAATTAGACTTGAAAGACTATCACGTTGCAAGGTCTAAGAGTCTAAAGGCTAGTTTTTCCCTTGAATGTCTGGTTTCTCAACATCCATCTTGATAGAGAAAGGCTTCAGTTTAAACCAGGACCTAGAGCAAAACTTTAAAAAGACATACTGTCGGGAGGCCTGAGGCGCTTTCCTTTGCAAGGTAAGTATTACCCAACAACCAGTGAATCTGTGGCTGCACTAATGTCAGGTCTCAAACTAAAAACAGGTTCAGGACAACAGTGAGAGGATTTCTGGATTCTGCCAAGATAGATCTTTCAGGAAACTCAAAGGATATTGAAATCTCAATCTTCTAACACTGGAAACAGGACAGAGAACACTTCAATTTCCCTTTTACTGCAGGACCATACCAATGCCAAAGAAATAATGTGAGTCCGACAGTCCTGCCTCAGGCCACCTTTACATAAACACATGTGACGAGGACATAGGAATGTGGACTGGATCACAGCCTCTCTTCTCAAGCAGAAAGTGGCTGTTCCACTCCTCTGTCACTGAGGAGCCAGGGGAGGAAAGCAGAATTTGGGGAATTTGAAAGACAGAAGGTGACAAAGTAATCCTTCAAGACACAATTCAGGACAAAAGAAGCTAGAACCTTCCCATGAGTTTTACACCACACGTTATTATAAAAGAAACCAAAGGAAGCTAGCTCATGAGCTACGCAATTGTTCCAATCGGTTTCACCAGCAATGATTCACTTACCTTGCTCACCGTATATTGTAGGAGGAATGTGGTGCTGAGGAAAAAACTGAGGGGGCATGTCTCCAGGCCCAGTAACTGGGGGGTAGTAAGCCGTGTGCGAGTTATGGATGAAATGGGGGTGGTGGGTCAGGTAGGGGGGAAGGTGATGGGTGGGAGACATGGCTGAGGGGTAGCTTGGAGGGTAACATTCAGGAGACTGGGGTGTGACCACCACCCGGCGGACTCCAGTACTGTCTTCGATCACCTGAAGAGAAGAGCAAAAGGAGAAAATGTAGTAAGCACTATCAGCAAACAAACTGTATAAGGTATTAGAAACTTCCCCTTAATTTTCATCTACTTTCCCTGTTTGAAAAAAAAAATTATGTTATCTTCTTTTTTTGTAATTCTACTAGTTGAGTTCTAGAAAGGGTTCTAAAAGTGATGGCATTTAAGTATTAAAATTTACAAAAATAAATTATTTAACCACCATCTGATTTTGATTCCACAAAACTATTTTGGAGATACCAACATTATAGCAAGAAGCAAGATTATAATAAATCTCGCTTCTGTAATAAAACTTTGGCTTCTTCTAAGACAAGTGCATTTAATGTGTGCTTATGCTGATGTTAGGAAAGAGTGACTGAAAATAATCATTAGCTCAATGGTTTTCCAGAAAGAGGCTTTCTGACCCTTGTAGTATATTTCCTAGGCTGGGCTTTTAGATATTTCTGACATTCCACCCCATTTCTTCTTTAACACATAAAATTCTACTGTTGTAAAGGTTTTGTGAAAGAAAGCAAGCGTTTTCATCCGAGGCTCACATTTGCAATCTGGAACCAAGGATGTGGGTGGATGAAATCAAGGCTGACACTTGAGCACTCCCAAATCAAACCGGAAAGCATTGCTCCCAAGCTGCCCTAGTATCATCAGCATTGGGAAGGAAGACCTATAGAGAGCTACCTGTCACATGAGAGTAAGCCTACATTTTCTCCAAATGGTTTTCAACTCACCTAAAGCAAGCAACTAAGACGGTGCAATGCCAATATTCATGGCCTCCATGGCCAACATCATGCTACCTGTTCTGAAAGTTAACAAGTTTGGAGAAATACACAAAAAAAACAGAACTAGGAAAGGCTTCAAAGACCTCAAAACACCACAGGTCAGAGAAAGCTAAGAGAATGGGCTCTGAGTCAGGGAACTATAAAGAAGAGGACTTGCATGCAGTAAACTTGCAGGATCTGAGCTCAGTGGTAGAGCACTTGCCTAACAGACACAAGGCTCTAGGTTCAACCTGTAGCACCACTGAATAAAAACAAAACAAAAAAGTAAATTTGAAAGCCAGGACCAGGCTCATAAAGAGACACAACAATAATAGGTCTAATCAAGTATTTAAAACAATCAGACACATAATCCAACAGGAAGTTTTATTTTTTAAAAATAAAAATCCAAAAATGTACTGAAAATTTAGCCTGTATAATTGAAATGAATTTCTCATTACACACCAGGAGGTTGATTATAGGCCAAAATAAAACGATTTAATCATGTATAAACAACAACAAAAAAACCCTACGCTTAGCTTCATTTTTAAAAATACTACTTAAGCCAAATTGGCAAGTCTATAAATGTTTAGTCTATACTTTAGTACACAAGATAAATTTAGCTTGAGTTAACAGCCATTAATCTTTAGGTTAAGATAACAAAAATCTTTGTATTTTTTAAGGAACCTATTAACACGAAAGTCTCTACTATGTTAATATTTCATTTAATAAGACAGTATCAACTTCTTAATATTAAGAATCATACTCCCTACGGAAGCTCAGGACATATCCTTTCAGTATTCTTCAATAAAAGTAACTCTTTCTGAGATTTGGTTACGCTGATCATATCAATGAATTTTTGAGTATACAGCTGCTGATTTATAAATGTATATAAAACACAGTTTAAAATCATGTTATTGTACTGATAGTTATCAGCATGGTACCTTCCTTTTTTGTTTAAAATGCAGAACACAAATATGCTGTTTGGCAGCACACTATATGATTTTGGTATAAATATGGCATATATTATTTTCACCAGAAACAGGAACTAGTCTAGCATCTTCTTTCTCTTTCCACCTTCAAATAGCTACCAAGAAAACACAGTTCAGATGTTTCTCATACATAGGACTTTTAGGGAACCTTCATTCAACCTTCAAAAGTCCATGAAAACATTTTTTTTTTCTTTAACTTTTTAATCGGTACCAGGGTTCAAACTCATGACCGCCTGCTTACAAGACAGGTGCTTATGCCGCTGAGCTAAATCCCCAGCCCCGAAAACATTTATTTTTAAGAGCCATACAACTTTTCTTATTTCATTGAATATAAAACTTTCAGTAATCAACCTGTCACATATACTTCAATAAAATAACACTATTTCCACTAAATTATGATATCTCCTTACACTTTTAAACAGCAGTTGTTACAATAAAAATTATTGTCACCATTTTATCACATAATTTGACTTTAAAAGATTTATCAAAAAGTGTTAAATAAAAATTTAATGGGGAGCAGGGCTACAAAAATGAAGGAGCTGAAAGATTACTTTTTTACTTTTCTATAAGAATATTTGTACTACTCAAAATACTTAATAAATAACAGTCTGAAGTATAAATTCTCTCTGTCACACACACACACACACACACACTCTCTCTCTCTCTCTCTCTCTCTCTCTCTCTCTCTCAACCAAGACAAGTCTCCAGTTAGAAAATTATGAGGTGTAATAAAAATATATGATTAATATGTAATTTTTTAAAATTATGATAGACACACATCCCATCATTCTTGACACTCTTTAAAGTCGTTCTGGAAGTTCTCTTTTATGAATGTCTTTACAAGGTAAGATCAAAAATACAGTGAGTACTGCTGCCAAGTGCCACCCAACAAAAGGCAGACTCATGAAAATATTACAGTGCGTCCTCATCCACTTTATTCATCAGATCTGGCACCATATGACTTGTGGCTCTTCCCCAAAATCAAAATTATCATGAAAGGTAACTGTTCAGGACATCAAGGTGGCCAGGATAGCACTGTTAAAGACATTAACAACTTTTTCACAAATTTTTAAGAACAGGACAACAGTGCTTGAAGTATAGAGGGGGGTTAATGACAATCTGACTTTTATTGTAATAATTTTTATTTTACTTATTTAGAGAAAAAAAGCAAAACAGAAAAAAGGGTAGAAATACAGAATTTCAAAAAAACAGTAAGAAATCACTAGTTGATAAATTACATATTGTTATTGTAATAATTTTTTAAATGTTTAAACATTCACTAAATTTTAATTATACATCATAAGTAGTATTTTGAAACCATAATTGCCTACACAAAAAATTTGTTTGACAGTCTTATTTCTAATTATCTTAATTTATTTGGTGGTATTTGTGAAAGACATTTACATATATTTGTAAAATGGGACATGTTCAAAAACTGGCTTTTACTAAACCTAGGCCTACCTTTCATTTCAAAAAATGAAATATTAATTCTGAAATGAGTATACAAATATCAAAGTATTTATTAATATTGGGCTAACTGATCTTTCATAACATTAACTGAAATATTTTAGTTACCAAATTTAATGTGCAACATCTAAAGAAATTATGCCTATGTTCTCCCAAAGAATAATAAAGACTAAGGAGCAATAATAATTGGCAAAAGAACAAAGAACTCAGAAAATAATGGCAATAATATCCTTGTTTAATAAAGATGCTTCATAGATATATAATTTTAGTAGAAGAATGTGGACATCTGAAAAGAGTTCAGTCCAAAAATCTTGAGGCAATAAAATATGCCTTCAATCTTTATGGATGACTATGGAATAGACAGATTTATTTCCTTCGGGGGTGAATAAAACTGTGACTATGTCCAAAGACAGACCAATCACCTGCATCCAATTCCACAATCATTTCCTGACGCATTATATGCACCATGTACTGAATATTCAAAGGTGCAAAAAATATGAGTTGCACATTAAGGCTCATCTACACAGCCTAAGGATAATGCAAGGTAAAAAAGTTATACTAAGTCCTGGTAAGTGCTGTTACAGAAATCAGAACAAAGTATTATGATTTCAGAAATCAGACAAAGTACTCTTCATTTAGACTTTTCCCAGCTCTGTCATTAATAGAAATATCACTCATGTATCTTTTCCAGGGAAGCAGAGAGCTTTGAAAAAGATCACTGTGCTAGGCTGTCAGACTGCAACCTTCTGTGAGCTAAACTTTGCTTCCCACATTCCCAAATTCTTATTCTGAAGTCCTAAAGCTCAATACCTCAAAACGTACCTATATTTGGAGACAGGGACTTGTAAAGAGTAACTAAGTTAAAGTCAAGTCATATGGGTGGACTTTGGTTCAATACATGACTACTGTCCTTATAGAAAGGGAAATCAGGACACAGATACATGGAAGATCAAGGAAGACACCAAAGAAGACTGTCATTTATAAGTCAAAGAGACACCTCTGAAGAAACACAATCTGCCAACACCTTGCTTGATCTCAGACTTCTAGCCTCCAGAATTGTGAGATAATAAATAAGTTCATTTCATGTGACCCACTACATTTGTGGGACTTTGTTCTGACAGCCATGGTAAACTAATACATCACCCATCAGGACCTCAGAGCACGAAGGCTGAAACTAAGTTTTCCCTAATTTAAATTCTACAGGCCTTGCATATTAGGGTGGAGGTAAATGGACTTTTTTTAAAATGATGCATCTATCTTCCATACACAAAAATTCAGCCACCTTCAGGCTAATTAAGAGTCAGTCTGATGCTACATAGCACCTAGTCTGATGTTATGTCTCTTTTATCCAATTCAGTAAATGTTTACTGAAAACATCCATGGGCCTAGGATTGTTGCTTTCCTGTGGTCTAGACACAAGGTTAAGTGACTAGAGAAGAAGGCACAAAATGTTTTTTAAAAAGTCAATCTGTACTGCTTATAGTATGGTTGTATAAGTATAACCAAAAGAATGATTAAAACCAGACAAAATGGCCTGGAGACAAGGGTTGACAGAAAAGAGCTAACTGCTAGTAGTTTGGGTGGGAGATAAGAGAGGAACACGCAGTCCCTTCTGTTCTTGCCAGATGCCCAGCAAACAGATTAACTTTCCTACCCATCTGAGAGTTAGACATTACATCCTGTTTTAAATTAAAGAAACCAAGCCAAAACAGCTTGATTTGGACGCACAGCTAGTTAAGTTATAGGACAAGAACTTTCATACTGGTCTGTATCCCAATGTTTTTGTTCTGTGTAAGATTACACAGAAGTTAAGGATGCTGTGAGGTAAATATGTAAATAATCAACTTCTGAGAATAGGCCACATGGTTAATAAGAGCTGTGCCAGGTTTCCGTCTACAGCCAGTGTGTACTGACTACCTGCTGCTGTGCTTAACATCCTCACTCTGAAAGGAGTCAGGACGTGTTCAACGCCCGACACAAAACAGGCTAAATCTTACCACCAGTGACTACTGTTAATGTTATCACCTCATTAAATCCTCCCAGCAATTCTGAGACCTACACAGTCATACTACATATAACTCCGTTTCAGGAATCTGAAAAGTGAAGCTAAGGGAACTCAATTTCCTAATTTGCCTAAAAATGTAGAAATGACAGAGGAAAGCCCAACTTTGAGTCCAGAATTAAAATGAATCTCCTAAAACACAATTATGTTTTGAGTAATCTAGTCTCTTAGCTAACATCAATGGAAGGTAGTTTCCTTTACTGAACAGGAATGCTCCACAGGAATATGAAGAAACTTTCTAGTTTCTGAAACTCTTGCCTTTTACTGTTGGGCTGCAAAAATATGTGAATCTAAAGAGAAGTTTAAAAGATAGGAAGTGGAAGCAAAAAAAAAAAAAAAAAATGGTAACAGCCTTCCCTAGAAGGCCAGGATGATGCAAGAAGTGGGCTGAGCAGATTCTGCAGGACACACAGAAACCCTCAAACAAGGACACAGCATAGTATGCCTGCCAGCCAGCCTGGCCGAGGACGGGGGAGACACTGACTGAGCTGCTGGGACCCAGTGAGGTGGAAAAGTGAAGTCAGATTCAAGTTCTAAGCGCTGACAACCTGTCTGAAGGCATTTCCAGACCCTTACAGGAAGGGAGGGTGTCTGAGATGACACTGAGCAACGAGCACAGAAAAAGGCCCATCAGCTCAGAAGAGCTGCACTGACTGAGGGACAGTAGGCAGATGATAGGTCCAGACTGTTCCCAACCAAACCAGTGTTCACCCTCCACCTGGCACCGCTCTCCTGCAGCCTGGGTATCAGTCTGAATCCAAGTCCCACAGAATCAAAGGGGACAACAGAAAGCTTTCAATAAATGTTGGTGGAATAATAAACAAATGGAACCCCTCCCAAAGAATAAAGTTTACCTGCTTTAGTTTGATATGTGCCAAGAATATTAACACATTCATTATCAAATTTTTCTCCCTGTAACCCTGGTAAAGAGCTTGCATTGTACTCTAAAGTTGTAGACAGTCTCAGGGCTGGGTAACAGCTCAGTAGAACGCCTGTCTGGTATATGCAAGACCTTGGGTTCAATACCTACCACCATAAAAAATAAAGCACAATTTCAGAAAAAAATCTGAATCCAATAAATTGTACATCTATCATTCTCAATCCTCTTATTTTAAATAAGTTTATTTCACTATGAATATTTATCCAGAAAAATCAGATATCTCCAGTGTAAGGTCTATTTCACTCCTGGAAAGGCAAAGCACTTGTGTTTTATTCATCATCAGCCAAGAGTACAAAAGAGTCAGCCACATAAAGGATGCAAACAAGTTTGCTCCATGTATGATCTCTTTGGTCCAAGTACTTTGATGACCTATGTATACTACAGTTGAAGGGACAATGCAGTGATTTATTCACATCTGAGAGAAGAAGGAAACTCACCAACATTAAGACACATATAACTTCAAGAGAGGCCTTCAGTTAGCTGGCTAGCACACCATCTTACAACCTGGTTACCCAGACTAGACAATTCCATAGGGACGGACATACTCCAGCAAGAGCGAGGTTCTCAGGATACTGCAGAGACCTAAGGGGCCTTTGTTCAAAGCAAGGACATGAGAAAAACACAACACTGATGGCATCATGCTTTTTTGAACATCATTGAACTAAATATCAAAACAAGACAAAAGAAAATTTGAAGGTTAAAATTGAAACTAATCCTCCCAATACATGTGACACATTACAACACTGAACAAGTAGGGAAAAGTATACATACCCACAGAGTTTCAATCAATAATAACACAGACCAAACAACTATTTCAGGCTAAATGGAAATGTTGTTTTAAGGATCAGAATACCTATCAGGTGACACATAGCAAGTAGAGCTCTGATGGTTTGATTTGTGCCCACCTGAGGTCTTGAGATGTGAAAAAGCTATCAAGAGCAAACATCCTTCGATCAACCCACAAAAGACAGCTGATCACACGTTCTCAGTCAAACTTCTCAGGCACCCTTACATCCTCAGGAACAAGGCAGACTATTCCAGGGACTTTGGCACACAGAACAGAGCTTTCCATAGTTAACCCAACAGGCACCCAGGAGAACCATCAGCCATAATCTCCAAGTGCACATAGAGTATGTTAATTTTCAAACTTTCATAGCTCAAACACAGCTTTGATTATCTCCCCAGGGAAGAACAACTAAGCTGTACCTTTCAAGAAACTGATGAAGGTTACTTAATGAATACAGGGGTAGAATACATCCATGACTAAACTACTTTCAAATCCATGGTTTTCTTACTCCTGTACTATCCCACTTGGGTTAGAAGATGGCATGAGAAATAAAGAAATCAAGAAACAGCACATTGCCATTCCCAGTGGAGGCAGGGCCAAGATCCTAAGACAAACACAGCATCACTATTCACCTAGTGGGGCCATTACACTAGATTCAAATGGAAGCACAGGTCCAAGGTCTCCTACTCCTGAAGGATAAGAGGAACAGAGGTTAGAGGACCCCGAATTCAGAAATTACTTCTTTATTTTCATGAACCTCTAACTGAAATTTAGTACTCCTTCAAGTTATAATAATATTAGCTGTATCTCTGACTTTGTTACTAATAAAGCTCAGATTATTTCCATATCACATCACAGTATTGGAGATATAACAATATTTATGCTCATCACAACTATAAATTACGGTTATTATACCTGCCAAAGGATGTTATTTAATGAGCTAATAAAACAGTACAAAAATTATCTTTACCAAAAAAAAAAAAAAAAAAAAAAAAAGATTTGGCAAATGTATTTCAGAATAACTGGTCTCTTTTATCTAATGAATTTTGCACATTATATTTAAAAATATTTCCAATGAATGCCAATGAGTTAGTTCCTTGACACAGAAGGCAATTAAGAATCTATTCTGCCTACACCCAGATAATACCTATTATGGAGCAAAATAACTACTATTAAAGGCCGAGAATCTGATAAATTTCAAAGAATGTGCAGGAATATTAAAATCATCTAAATTTTGTAAGTTTAATTACTCAGCAGGTTGGGAAAAGGTGTTTTTCTAAAAATTTATTACAAATGACAACTATGAATTACTAATTTGGAAAGGCAGATCATGATAACTATACAGTAAAATCATATGTATGGTGCCAATTGAACTCCAATGATTGAAAAGCTACTTTTGGATGTGACACTGCTTCAGTATAATGAAAATCAACTATCATTTTTGCATGTAAGTAAACAATAGCATTCTAGCCCATAGAAAGCCATCAACAGATATTTCAAGTGGGCTACACTATTTTGGTAATGACTGCTTTTTGAAATTCACATTCTCACTTGATCGCCCTTTAAAGAAATAACATAAACAGAGCAGAATCACCTAATATTAGAATAGAAAAGAACCTCACACATCCTTAAATACTTTCCTTTCCTTTTTTCCTTCATAATATAAACATGACTCCAGCCAGCCAGCTATATTTTGATAAATGGCCATGATATGCTAGGTATTTTTCAAGGAACTAGAGATCCTTGATGGATAGGATACACAAAGTCCCTGCCATTATGGCACTTAAGTGCTAAAATAAGACAGACAATGGCCAAGTAAACAAACAAGCAATACACCCAAGTTAAGTAATTCAGTATTCCCAAAATCAGACAAGGAGTTGGCCCAGAGCCCTACCTGGGTCTACATTTCTTCCTCCTAATTCTGTGTTCTATTATGTTCCAGTGCTATGATCTTACAAAGAGAAAATGCTGAGCAGAGAGATGGGGACGCAGCTCAGAAAGAGGAAATTTGTGGCAATACTACATTAATTTAGCTCTGCCAACTCTGTCTGTAATTGTTCCTAAGACAATATAAGTCATAAAATAAAGCAAAATTGCTACAAATCCGCTGGTAATGGAAACCAAACAGTACTCTAAAATTACATTCACTTCCACAGAATCTCCCAAACACCATGCACATACACACATCATACACTGTAAAAACTAAGTTTCGCTAAAGGACTCAAGGTGTTGGAAGACAGGCTAGTTCTCTTATTACTAGCAGACGAAAGTTCTGATTCTCAGTTTGCTAGGGCACTTGGCAATCCCCATCTTCATTTCCGATCATGAGAGTAGTTGAGGCTAACGCTTTACAGCTTCACTGAGCTGGCTGAGCAAAATAGGAAAAGCATTCCATGGTATCCACCTAGAAGGACACATTATATATCCACAGAACCTTCTATTTTCTGGGTACATCTTTCTTTAAACAGTCCTCATGGGAGAATGTTCAACCACACCAAAATTTAAATGTATTGTTCAATATACAGCACTTCTGGTCTCTTCCTGACCAAGGGAAATAGGAATTTCAACATTAACTGATCCCCAAAATAATGTAATGAGGTAAAAAGTATACTACACCTCTGCTGTAGCAGGGAAAATACTTATTTTGACTATTATCCAAAGTTTTGGAGTTATATCAGTTAATCCGGAAAAAATTGATTCCTCAAATGATATATTAACTTAGTTGCATTGCATTTTCTTCCCATATGCTTTTTTAATCTTTGGGTCAATATGAAAAATTTCCTGTAACAGCCAAAAAATGTATCATAAATTACTATAGAAGCATGGAAAATAAAACTCTGGGCATCTGCTTAAGAAATTTTTAAATATAAATTACTCAGAAAGTTAACGATGAAGGAGGGAAAAACTAAGAGAGCCACAGCCAATATACAATGATAGGAAAAATGTGCTTCATGCCCCACGAGGTGGATAGGAAGGCCAGCCCAGCCAAACTCGCACTGGGTCTGATGTAATGAAGTCTTTTTCATTATAAGGTCACTCACTAAGCATGCATACCACAGTTCTCTCGCTGCTTCCACCATGTCAAGTAGGGATTCGCATGTGTGGCAAAAGGAACTATAAAAGTTACACACGAAGTAGCAGAGTAGAATCTGAAGGAAGCAGTCTCTAAGTACGTCCCATATCGCTCCCAGCTGTACGATTTGCTGTTTACCCAGTTTCAAGCCTCATCATAATTCCAAAGGCTTTTACATAATGCAGATGTTAAAGACTAAATTTCTTCTCATCTAATCTACTTTTCCATAGCTGAAAACAATTTAGCCTATATTCTCTCAAGTTGAAAAGGTCATGTTTTTCCTTGAGCCTTTCCCAGACCATTAACCTAAACAAAAATAAACACAACACACACACACCCCTACTAAATCAGAGGCCACTGAGTTGAAATGATAAGATTCTACTGTGCTCCTGCTCTAAGTTTACAGCACTTTTAAAGTCTACCAGTTCAAACTAAGAAATTAAAGAATGTGCTGTCCATAGCACCTCTACAGCTGTCTATTACACTCCAGGAATTTGTCTTCGGTAAGATTATCTGCTCATTACTTACACTTGCATTTTGTTAAATTTATTTGAACATTTTTATCAATTTATCTTTAAAGCGCTCTCAACTACTTAAATTACACTATGAACTTACTATAATCAAGAATTTCTGCATTAACTCTGAGTTAGTAATGTGCGATCTTCAGTCATTTGCTTGCCTCCTTCTTCAATTTCCTTGCAATAACAGACCATCTCATAAACGAGTAGCTGATGTTTGAGTAAAAAAAATGAATATATAAGCAGGTCCACCATCCCCCACACTCACACTGCCAGAAAGCAGTGGATCCATCAAGACAGCTCCACCACCAACTTGGAGAGTGAATCACAGCAGGAAAAGACGTTAGTATAATCAGAAATGCCTGCTTGCAATCTTGGCTCTAGTCAGGGCCTCAGCTATGCTGTATATAAACACAGAATGGTGAAAAGTAGAGGCGTAACTAAACCATTTCGCACTCTGCATGGTGGACACAGTGATTACTACCACCACTTACCACAACCAGTGCCATTGGAGCGGGCAGCGTCTTTTAGGCCAGGCACCTCATTATTTGCTGATTCATATTGGGATGTTGCTATCTCCTTTCTCTTTTTTAACAGTTTTATTGACATTTCACTTATATACAGTAAAAAATGTACCCTTTTAAAGTGTCTGACTTAGTACATTTTAGTATATTCACAGAGTTCCATGAGCACATTCTATTTACTTCTAGAACATTATGCCACCCCAAAACACACTATACTCCCTCCCTCAGCCTGTAACAACCACCACATCTCTGTGAATTTGCCCACTGTGAACACATCATATAAATGGAATGATACCTTATGCAGTTACTGTGTCTAGTTTCCCTCAATTAGCATACTGTTTTAAAGGTTTATTCACATTTTAGCATTTATCAGTACTTCATTTTTTCTTATGGCCAAATAATAATTATTCTATGGATATATCACACTACACTATATTTACCCATTTGTAAACTCATGGACATTTATGCTGCTTTCACTTTTAAATTATCATGAATACTGCTATATACGCTCATGTAAAAAGTGCAGATGTTAGATTATATGTTTACTGTATACTGAACCATTTGAGAAACTGTCACTGTTTTCCCAATTGGGCATACCATTTTATATTATCATAAGCATGGCATGAGTGTACCAATTGCTATTTTGTTTTGTTTTGTTTTTTCAGTATAGATATCTTAGTGCATTGTATAGTACTGATAGGCATTTTTCTGATGGCCAAAGATGTTGAACATCTTTTCAAGTGCTACATGGCCACTTTTCTAGCTTATTTGGTTAAATGTCCATTTAACTCAGTAGCTGAGGCTGAGATTTTAGCTCAGTGGCACCAATACCTGCCTGGCAAGCATGAGGTCTTGAGTTTGATTCCAGGATTCACCCCTCAAATCATTAGCTCGTTTTCATTGTGTGTTGTATTCTACTCATGAGTTGTAAGAGGTCTTTATATATTTTAGGTACATGTCCATTCTTTCCACAGGTGATTAGCATATACTTTCTGTGAGTTACATTTCCACTCATTTTGATAGTCCTTTTTGAGGAAGAAACAGTTTAATATAGACACAGTCAGATTTACCTATTTCTTTTGTTGTTCATACTTTTTCTGTCACATCTAAAATCTAGTGCCTAATCCAGTTATAAAACGTTACTCCTTAGTTCTGTTTATAATCAATTTTCAGTCGTTTTATATGATGTAAGATAGAAGGTTAAATTTCATTCTTTTTTGCATATATAGGTATCTAGTATCTTAACACCATTTGCTGAAAATAGTCATTTCTCCTCCATGGACAATCTTGATACTCTTCTTTTAAATATACACTCAGATCATTATATTACTTGCAGGTATAGATCGGTATGATCTTATTTTCCAGATACCTGACATTGTTACACATGGACCTGTAACTCTTTGAAGCACACAGATGAAACTCTCTCATACAGTCATCTATCACTTATTGGCAGGGAAATGTTCTGGGAAAAAGGGTCACTAGGCATTTTTGTTGTTGTGTGAACATCAGAGACTATACTTACACAAACTAAGTCAGCTTCAATTTAACTATAGAGTTCAATCATAGAGGACCCACCAATGTGTATGAAGTCTCTCACTGGCAGAAATGTTAAGTAGTGCAAGACTATTGCACTTACATTTGGGCTATGACTTACATTCATTGAGTACCAATGTGCCCAGCAATGTTGTAGATGCTGAGGCACAGTCCAGATAAGGGAATAAGAATTCTTGAGGATTACTATAAAAAACATTATCTTCCACGACAGATAAAGACATTGTGCCAAAAGTATGCTGAACAAGTATTTCTGGAGGTTCTAACAGGGTCACAACAAGGAAGCAAGTTTCATTCGACAGAATGATGAAAGAGGTACAACTGCTGGACCATACATTAACTTGACACTAAACCATTCGAGAAGCTGACAGACTGTTTTCCAAAGCAGGTATACCCTTATACATCCCCATAGACCTTGCTATGTAGTAATGTAAGGAGACAAAGAAGGGCTCCAGAGCAACGATGGCAAACCTTTTAGCTTTCCATGACAATAAGCAGTAGCTGCAGCACCCGTGCCATAGGTCATCACCAAATAGTCTAGAGCATCCCACACAAGTAAAGCAATGGACACAAAAGCACATAGTTAAGGAAAGGCAAAATGTGCCCACGGAACAAAAATTTAACATGTCACAGTGTGAAAGAAGAGCACAGCTGACTGTTTAAAGGTCTTATCCACCACACTATAGAACTTTATCTGTATGCAACAGACACACAACTCCAAATATGCACTTGTAAGCCTAAGTATATCAGGAAAAGGCCTAGGAGTATGAAACACTGAACTGATTGATGAGCGTGGAGCAGACTAGCTCTGAGTACCTCTCACATTTTCCAGCCTGGACGGCAATGTGTTTTGTTTTAAATGTACTCATTATTTCCACAATTTATGACAACAATGTATCTTGCTCTTAGGACTCATGGTGATGACAAGTCTCTTAAAACACTTTATACTTAGTTCTACTCATCACATCTTTGATGGGTATCTGCCTCCAGCCTTAAAGAAAATGGTATGTACATATCTTGTTCAATGCTCAGCTTGGTTTTCTTCATATTAAGATGCTTTTCTCAGACACCCTGTTGTGACACACCATTAACGGTCTAATCTATCACTGGAGGTCAATAAACTGAGCCCATCTTGTGGTCAAAGAGCCCAACTGAAAAGTTAATACATATGCCTTACAGATTGCTGTTCGTCTTTTTCAATTGCAAATCTAAATTGTTCAATGTTTGCTACGCCAGTATCTTCTAGCATTTTCTACCATAATCATCAACTGGGAAGGAGTGTCGCTATGCTTCTGTGATTCATTTTCTGAGAGGCAGTTTACAGTTCTGCTTTTACTCTTTCTACTTTAACTTTTAATAGGGGTTGTTCAGAATCAGAAATATATCAAGGTCAGTAATTATTCATTTTTCCTAAGACACTAAATGTTTTGCATTTAAAATAAATTACAGCAACTCCAGTAACAAGAAAAAGCACACTGCAGTTTTTCACCACTAAAACGTTCAATTTTTAACTAGTACTCCTTGTGGCAACCCTTAGCATAAAAGAGGTGTTATTTTTGCTGTTACAATGGTGAGAACTGTAGTGTGTTCAATGGAATGAAACACTTCCTCAAAATAAATGAGCAAGAGACATAATGGAATTCTACATTCCTTGTTCTTTACTGTTAATTGGCTGGTGACGTGAATGTCATTCATCATCTTGTGTTCCTGCTGGAAGGGACTATTTTACGCTCTTTTCTCTCTCCAGTGATTCTTGCTTACAAAGACTTGTGTAAAACAAGTCATTTGTTTGCGACAGGCAGAAAACTGGCCAGCAATCTGGCTACACAAAAATTGGAAGGCACAAAAAGTCAAACTGGCTCACATAAAAGGATGGAAAAAATGAAATTAGTGGCTGTGCTATGCCTTACGGTGAAAAAAATGGATATATTTTTACATCAGAGAAGGATAAATCTTTGATTCTTGCCCATGCTTCAGCCATTTTCCTATGCAGCTGCCAATTTTTTTCACCCTAGCAAAAGTCATTTAAAAATGAAAATTACAGTTTTAACCCACTTTTAAGCAGAGGCAGAGAGAAAGAAAAAAATACACACACACATACAAAAAAGGAAACAAAAAAAGACAGCTGGAAGCCTATAGGTTAAAAAATGTTAACACAGTGATTATCATCTCTTGGTAGTATATTTATAAATATTTTTAATTTAAATATTTTTCTGGGTCTTTTCAATAATTTTTTCCAGTGCATATATGATGGTCTTATTATCAGGAAACAAAGGAGGCAAAAAAGAAGAAAGAAAAACATTGCTGAGGTATTTGGGAAAGGTAATTCAGAGGGGAGAAGCAGGGAGATGGGTGCTGAGACAAGGGCAAAAACTCAAGTGTGAACTGACCCCCAACTGCACCGCAGGCATCTCACACATTGTACACCTTATCCAGGTACAGAATGTAATATACTTTAAAGTGGTTTTTGTTTTCCAATATATCTTTGAGATTGCTATTACCATCATTTTTGGTTCAGAGAAAACCAAAATTTAGAGAAATCGAAGGACAAATAGCCCAATTCTCACATTATATTTAAGTAATTCACCAGTTCAGCTTACGTCACTGCATGGAAGACACAGAGTTTTCATGACACAAAACACTGTCATCTTTGATTTTACTAATTAGGTCTACAAAAACTTTTCCAAGCAAGTTGTAATGCAGATGACAGGCAATTTCTACAGCAGTCCACTCCATGAGGCAATCACAACCATCTGATCAGATACGAAATCCAAGCTGGCCAAAAACAGTCAATCTTTCAGCCCTTCTGTCTGTCTGTCTGTCTGTCTGTCTCTCTCTGACTCTCTGGGTAGCAAGACAAAGGTGCTGCAAATAGCAACCCTGCGATCACAACTAAATTAATTCAAAGTGTAAATTTTTGACCCATCAACATATAGTTTTCTGGAACACTGTAGTGTGCACTGTTAGTGGGAAAGTCCATCAAATATGGTACCTGTGAGATATAACCTGGAGGCACATGAATGGGAGGAATGGATCCATTGGGTGACATCATGGGAACTTCAGCAGGTCCTAAAAGAGGTAAGAACAAGATATTAATAGCTGAAGAGCATGCATCATTCAAAGGTACTTTCAACTTCAATAACTGGCATATCCTAGTGACCTGGAACCATAAATTTAAAAGGAATTTTCCAGCCGTACAGTTCAAGGAAAACAAGGGGGGGAAAAGCCAACAAACAAAAACTAAAAATATCCTTATAAATATTTAGTATTTATAATGCTTTAAGTTCCATAAATCAAGTATTAAGAGAAATGTAATAGTGAAGCACAGCCCCTGCCCCCCAATTTACTTTTTGGCCTACAGAAAATGTATTACAAATAAATGTTTAAAACGTGAACTTTGAAACAAGGTTTTGTCTCGTTTAAAAAGCTCCATAGATTTTTGGTTTATAATTTTCAATTATATTATTTTCATTAAGTTACTATAACATACCACTAATTTGAAAGAAACACTGACATTTAAAACATGCCTACCTTGCCTTAGTTAGCCTGCCTTTTATAGGGCAAAAGAAAAACAATAGATCTTATTTTTAAATTAGGCACTCCTAGGAATATTCATGTCAAATTCATTTGGATTATTTCAAAGTAAAGCATTAAGTCAATACAAGATTAGTTTCAAGATATTTAATTTAATGAATGCTAATCACAAGTCTAAGACTAATGAATGGTAAGGTTGACATTCAGTTATTTAAGACATAGTGTGAGTTAATATTTAATTACAAAGAAACTGATTGTCATAACATCAAAACCAATTTGACCTTCTGAAAGTAAAAGAAACTCAGGGTTTTCCATTTGTTAGGCAACCCCCCCCCCAAATGTCAATCTAAACCACTGGGGTCTTAAGTATACAACGTTACTTCCAGGCTCCAAGCAACTTGTGTTGTTTATTTGCTTTCTCCTAATGAGTGTTGTGCTGCTGGCAATGAAAACTACTCAACTGGAACAAAAACCCAGAGAACACTATACTTGGCAAAAGAAGACAGATCCTGCCACCCAGTGCTGCATTTACATGTAAGCATAAGGCACCTTTCTCATCACCATGCAATCCAAAGTTATCACTGCTACCCCAGAGAGAGTACAGGCAGAGGAGGCCAGGACAATGGTGTGCACAGGAACAGTCAGCAAACACAGAGGAAAATCATGGAATTGGGGCAGAAATGATACAAACTATTCAAGTGAAAATCCCAAATTCTGTGAGCTCACTGAAAGTTCACAGACTCCATACCAAATCAACAAACTATCTGATACTTGGAAAAAAAAAAAAAAAAACCACAATCTTTCTTGTCCAGGTTAACAGTTGGCAGTTTAAAGCACAAAGACAGAATGCCTAAGAATGGATCACTAAGAGCCAGAGCCTGTAATCCCAGCACTCGGGAGGCTGACTGAGGTAGGAGGATTCTTGAGAGTTTGAGACCACCCTAGGCTACAAAGTGAGCTCAAGGCCAGCCTGAACTGCATAAAGAGACCCTGTTCCAAAAAGACCAAAAAAAAAAAAAAAAAAAAAAACAAGGATCACTGGGAGATGGGGGGCAAGTACGATTCAGTGGTAAAGATGGACTTAGCAGGATGAGACCCGGGGTTCAAACTCTAGCATGCTCTTCCATCGCAGACTGGATTACTACTGCAAGATCACACTTTATTTTTAATTATAATTTAAATTAATGTATCTACTAAACAGTGATGGCAATAGTTTCTAAATTAAACCATTCTAATTTAAACCATTTCATTATTGCCACAGCTAGCAGGACATACAGGTGTTTACTTCGTATTCTTATTTGAATTCACTCACTTAAAAGGAAATGAAAAGTGACTATTTTAGTGTCAGCTAGAGCACTACCTCAAACACAAGAATCAATACACTTGGCTCTGTGAGCAGATAGAGAAGCGTGGTTTCCTCCTGGTTTTATAACTCAGCTCACTCTTTATATTGTCTAAATTAATGAACAATTAATCCATTTAGTCTCTTAGGGCTCATTTCTCAACAGTGATGAGACTTACAATTCCCCTCAGTAGAGTTAAACTGAAAAATTACATTCAATAGTATACACAACATATGGTAAAATCCCTCACCAAAATGCCACCAATCATCATTTTTCTTTAGTCTCATAATTTTATTGATAGCTTCTTGCTTCTTTCTTTTCTGTTACAATTACATTACATTCTGTTAAATTTTTAAATGCTCTTATGTCCTGCAACAGATAAAATCTGCAAGTGCACACTGTACAATACCAACCTAAAGGACAATCCTTCCTCGGCAGGTAACATATCAAAAATTTCGCAGCACAGATGTGGACAGAAGTGCTACTTCCTCAATAAAATATTGCTTTTTAATCACCAAGATGTATACCATGCAATCTCTTAACCCCAGGTATGACCCTTAGAACTGTTAAAGTCATTTGTGTAAAATGGCTTAAAGAATGTAGGAAAAGGAGTGATTTACAGCTAAAAACTGTTTTCTTCCTGGCATTGGTTTCAAGAGTAGCCAAATGACTTTAACATGCGCATTTCCCCTTCCTCCTGTCACTGTCACCAAAACCATTTCAAAGGACATTTTGAGATACACACTTATGGCTTCAACTGTGCCTGAGAACCTCAAGGTTCTTTTCCTCTCTGCAATAAACCACTCCAGCTCCAGGCTCCTTGGAGTTTAAAAACAAGCAAAATAAAATCCTATTCACAATGGTAGTATGAGAAAGTTATTGTCTTCCTAACCATTATCTCTCAATCAGCGAATTTATTATATACTGCTCAACTGTTTGTGTTTCAGACCGTCCCCATTCTATTGTAATTCTTTCCTAATTAGAACAAAAACTTCCCTTCCTAGACATCTAAGGCTCAGTGCTTCACTTTTTTTATCCATACCATCATCAAATACAAACATAATTGAAAAGGTTTTTAAAAGTTCTCTCTCTTCTTGCTCAAACCACCAACATGGGCTGTGTTTAAAAGAAAGGACAAAAAGGGTCACATGAGCTCTCAACTCAATCTGTTTCTTTTTTATATTGGAAAATTATTAGACTTTTTGAAACAAAAAAATCTCTCAAAGTATCTTGAACCTCTGTAATTACACAATGTTTATACACAGGTAAATCTATGCAGATGAGCAAACACACACACACACAACACCAACACAATAATCTGAAAACAAAGAGTATATAAACATACCAATATAAAAACAAACTTTTTGTTCTTTTGATGCAAAAAATTAAGAAGCTCAGCTAGAGATCACATGAATTTGTCCACAAACATATTAAAATGTCACATATGCATTTTCTAAAACTGGAACTATAATGTTTATGGATAATCAAGTTATTCCATGAAAAAAATACTGACATCTTCATCAATTTCAAATTTTAAGTTGTGATTTAAAATTCTTTATTTTTGCTAAATAAGGTGTGAGGCAAAAGCAAGACCTAAAATTAGTTTATAGACATTAAAACATTTAAGTATAACACAGAAGTATATAATCTAACATCTCAAAAGTTTGCTAACATTTGTTAATGAGCTGATTTTTCATTTGCTCACAGCAAAGCTTGAACCAAAAAGGTTAGAGAGCAGCTAAATTATTTAATCAACAGTAATTAATGCAATGACCCTATAACTAATTTATTCCCACATCACAGAAAGTAAAGGAAAGATTAGATATTAGAGGTGATCTAAAAACAGAGAGACTGTGTAAGCTTTAAAAAACCACTATCATAAAAGGACACACCACCATTGGTCCCCCTCTAAATATTCCTCTTTTCTTGTAATACACTTAATTCCATCTTTCTTGTTACTTTTGGAAGCAGTTCTGGAAACTTTTGAATTGTCTAAATAAAAGCATATGCAATGTTTATTATGGGTCTGAGACTGAATACAAAATATAAAATTTTCTGAAAAGTTTAAGATTAAATCTTTATTTACTTATGGTGGCTCAACACTCTTACACAAGCTAAACATTGATTCAAGCACTTTGGTTAGCCTTATGGACCCTAAAGGCAACTAAGAGGAATTCAAAGAAAATGCAGCACAAGTCCTAATTTCAAAAACAAAGCCCTATTACAGTGGTTCTCAGGTCAGAATCTCCTGGATGGTGGTGTCTTATAACACAAATGCTAAGTCTTCCTTTCTACAATTGTAGAATAAGAAAGTATTGGCATTTCTAACAAGCTCCCAGATGGCACGGATTCTAAGGTGTGGGGAACACACTCCCATGGTTCCCATGGTTTAACAATCAGAGTTAGTGGTTAAAGATGGAATATTTTCCTCTCAATGTCAGGAATAAGACAAGAATATTTACTTCCACCACTGCTGTACAACATTGTAAAGAGGTTCTAAATGATGACAATTAGGCAAGAAAAAGTAGGCGTCAATTCTGGAAGAAGAACTGGGCGTGTTGGTGCACACCTATAAATCCCAGCTCTCAGGAGGCTGAGAGGCCAGACTGGGCTACAAAGGGAGCTCAAGGCCAGTCTGCAATGCATAGGGAGACCTTGTCTCAAAAAAAAAGACAAAGTAAAACTATCTACTCACAAATGATCTAATGTGTAGAAATACCAAAGATCCCACAAATATATTACTAGAGCTTATAAACAAATTCAGTACAGTTACATGGTACTATATCAACAGAGATGGTGTTTCTACACACCAACAATGGTCAACTGGGAATTAAATTTATGACTGCATCTAAAAGAGTAACAAAGCCAAGTAAATTTACCCTGTGCAGTGAAAGATACAGATGATGAAGACATAAAACATTAATGACAGAGATTAAGAAAGCTCTAAGTAAATGGAGGTAAATAAGAACTAAATAAAGACATATTAATTGAAGACAATATTATTTAGACAGCAGTGACAGAGCAATCTGTAGAGTCAATGTAATTCCTATTCAAATTTCAGGGACCTCAATAGGCAAAGAGAATTAACTTGGATCCCTATTTCACATCATATATAAAGATTAACTCAAAATGGATTACAGACTTAAATGTAAGACCTAAAATAATAAAATTCTTAGCAGAAAACAAGAGTAAGTTTTCATGTCAACAGCAGGAAACATACACTAGACTATTAAAAATGAATTTTTTTGTGTATCAAACTGCATTATTAAAAGGAAGTGAAAGGGCCAGGGATATGGCTGAGCAGCATAAGCACCTGCCTGGTAAGCACAAGGTCATGAGTTCAATTCCTGGTACCCCCTCCCCCAAAAAGTAAAAAAAAAACAGACTACAGAACCAGGGGGGGAAAATGCATGTCATGTATCTGCTAAGGAAATTGCATCCAGAATACATGAAGAATGTTTACAACTCAACAAAAAGAACAATTTTAAAATGGGCAAAGACTTTGAATAGATATGTCTCTAAAGAAGATATACAGTCAACAGCACATAAAAAGAGGAAAATGCAAATCAAAACCACAGCAGGGTATCTCATTATACCCACTAGAAAAGCTATTTAAAAAAAGAAAGGAAGAAAATGAGTGTTGGCAAGCATACGGAGAAACTGGAACCCTGTAGATTACAGATTTGTGATCTGTAATCTTTACAAAGGCACAACTACTGTGCAAAAGTGCAGTGCCTTCTCAAAAAGTTAAACACAGAATTCCCTTATGACCTATTCTACTCCTATTCCCTTATGACCTATTATAGTCCCATAACCCAAAAGAACGGAAAACAGCTCCAAAATTACACATACAAGCATGTTCATGGTAGCACTATTCACAAAAACTG
This sequence comes from Cavia porcellus, assembly GCF_034190915.1. Lineage (NCBI taxonomy): Eukaryota > Metazoa > Chordata > Mammalia > Rodentia > Caviidae > Cavia > Cavia porcellus. The sequence goes on along the minus strand of NW_026947500.1, from coordinate 5,054,431 downwards.
AAACAAACAAAATGTTCCTTACGGAATGAGAATATAATATAATATGTCAGCCACAGAATGAAACAAAATACAGATCCAACACAGATAAGCCACAAAAAAAAAAAATTAGGGGGCTGGGGATTTAGCTCAGCGGCATAAGCACCTGCCTTGCAAGCAGGCGGTCATGAGTTCAATCCCGGGTACCAATAAAAATGAAAAAGACAAAAAAAAAAAAAAAAAAAAAAAAAAATTAAGTGAAACAAGTGAGATTAAAAGGTCATGCATACTGTATGGATTCCATTTAGATAAAGCATTCAGAATAAACAAATCCAAAGAAGGGCCTGAGGTATAGCTCAGTGGTAGAGTACTTGCCTACCACGTATGAGGTTCTGGGTTTGATCTCTTCCACCGTTGCAGCTGGTGGTGGTGGTGGTAGGAATAAATCTACAGAAACAGAACTCTGATTGAGGTTGCCATGGGCTGGGGCAGAGGTGAGGGGAGGAGAGGAGAGGACTGTGGCCTTGATAAGCAACTGCTAGGAGTAAATGAGGAGGCAGGATTGCAGGATTAGAGAACAACTAAGCAGTAAGAATGGGGTTCTTTGGGCATGGGTGATAAGAATGTTCTAGAACTATATATAGGCACTGGTCGCATAACACTGCAAATATATAAATGTGCTAAATACTAAGGGAACTAAATGTTAATTTTATGGAATAAAATTTCAGTTCAACTATTAAAAAGAAATGTAAAAATATATTAAGCACACAACCACGGAAAGATAAGACAGTAAGATTGGGGTTACTAACAAACTAAGTAACTCAATGTAAATCCCCTAGAGCACATCTTCCTTTGATAAGCATTCAATTCTGGGAAGATGCTATCTTCAGAAACTGTGCTATGCAATATCAGTAAATGCATTTTCTATCTGCAACCAACTGATATTCTACTTACAGGGATACAGATATACACACAAACAAACCCGGAGATGGAGTGGGGTTACGGATATTAAACTCAAAATTTAGCAAGATTTTAAAAGATTACATTACTGTGGAAACAACAGTAATTACAAAAAGGGTGTGGAGAAGTGAGGAGCCTTTTAGCAGTTAACAAAGGTCTCAAAGCTTCACATATACAGAAACTGAAGCCCCAAAAACCGGAGTTACTAATAAACCATCAAAAGAATCCCATAGCGCACATCTTCCTTTGATAAGATTGATAAAACATAGCTGTAGCAGTCTACTTCTCCATCCCAAATCCTAGGCCTCTACTGCTCCAAAAATTACCTGTTCCCTTTGTCTGATTTCTAGGAAATCTTAGAAAGCTGGGTGTGCCGGCTTTCTCAGTGTCTTGAGTCAGATCTAAATCAAAAAGCCTGTCCTTGTTTTCTGAAAGTCAATCTCTCTGATGCTGGCTTTATGACAATAATATATTGTCTGGCCCAACCACTGTCCTTAAAAGTAGGAAATAATCATAACAACAAAAAGTTCAAAAATCCTGAAGTAAATAAACCAATATCAAGAACCAAAACTGGGTCAAGGATAGAATTCTGAATAAATGGTCACCAGATCTCACTGAACCACTTTTAAAAAAGCAGGGTGTTGCATTTGCTAACAAATCTGTCTTGCCATTTTGAAATGCAAGTCTTTTCTTTCCTAAAGTTCCTCTTTGAAGTTGTTTTGCTACTCAGCTGCTATAAGGGGATCAGGAATTGAAAGACCAAGGTTTAATTCTCACATCTTAAAAGGTTTTTTACCATCAATTTTCTTTAATTTCTGTGAAACTGAGGTATCTATCCAGTTATATACTTCATTGAGGTGCTTTATAGTGTAAATGTTAAGGAAAAACTCTATATAATTAATGTGTGAATAGATTCACTATATACACATTAGTTTATATTTTATTGAACTTAGTAAACTTTCATTATGCAAGATACTGCAGGAATCAAAAGTCACTGAATTCTACAACATACATACAAACAAGAGCTACTAAATACAGAAGCAGCAACTGTTTTTATCAGACTTGAAGAGCTCAGGAACTGGCAAGTAATGATTATCCCTGGGTGAAGAGGAATATTTAGAACTCTCAGACCGGCAATGAGTGGTATGAGAAGTTGGAGAGTCCATTCACAACAAGTAGGATGAGCTACATGGCTATAAAGTACTTGATTTCAATTCCAGGCTACAGAAATACAAACTGTCAAAAAATACCAGGTACCAAATCAGAGGCTTGTAACATAGCCTTCGACTTCAGTTTTTAAAACGCAGTTGCTATTGCTTTGTTCAGTTCCACAAACTTTGCTAAACCCCATGAGGTTGCCAGAGCCTGTGTAGGATGCCAAGGACATGATGACATTTCTGTTCTTAATTATGGAGGCAATGGCATGCAGACTGAGTAATGCACAGGTGCACAGAACTGGGAGTACGGGGGTGGGGGTCCGCTTTGTGTCCCCCAGTAGGCCTAACCTTCCTCACAGACACAAACTGTGTCTCAGCAAGGAGGGAGGCTTAGAGCCCAGGTACCTCAAGCAGCATGAGAACTTTGGGGTGTCGAGTCTAGCCACAGAAGTGATTAAAGAAACTAAGTAAAAGACTTAATAGAAAAGGTGTAAGTAAATCATTGAGGGGGAAAAAAAAACAAACTAACAGTGGGTTCATTTCCACAGCCAAACTGACACTGTCCCAGGATCTCTGGGCCCTACTCTTCAGTTAAACTGTCACCCTATCCAAATTAGGAATTAATTTACCCAGACTACAAACAAAAAACATTCAGTATCACTTTGTCAATTATTTACATGAATATTAAGATCCATTCTTTATCTTTAATAATAGGTTTGTAATGGCAGGTGATCGTACAACACGTGCTTATTTAAACATAAGCAAGGTTTGAACTGTAAAACTTCAAATCTCTGAAGAATGACACACCTCAGGAACATGAGCCAGGGCTTCTGATATTTCCCACTGACAAGTCCCTACAAATGTTACAACAAAATGAACACAAGAGTTTCAGAAAGTGCATGAAGCAATCTTTTTTTAGAAGCTTTTAAAGGCAAATCATCCCCAGCATGTTTCTCTTCTGCTCATCAAGAGCATCGGAGCCTCTCACATTTCCCTCTGAGCAGAGCAAAGAGGACCCATTAGTATTTCAGCTAATAACAAATTCCAGAGGGAGTTTCTAGGAAAGCTGATATGAACAGGTGAGCACAACTCCCTACTGGAATCCTCCAGATAGTCCTGCTTAGGCTACAAATTTCCTGATATTCTTCCCTACTACAGCAAAGTAATTTAAATTTCATTTTAAATGATCTGAGATAAAATGCAGACCAGTATTGTTAAAGAATTACATAAAAATTTGTAAATTTTGAAGGAAAAGAATAAAAAACATAGTAGGTTCATTAAAAAACAATAAAGGGAAAGCAACTCTGGGCCACGCCAGTGGGGAAAGGACAGAACTTTTCACCGTGGACCTCACTGTCTACAGAAGTTGCCTGTCTATCTGTCGCCTCTGCTCAGGAAGTCATAAAGGGAAACAGGGATGAACAAAAACTTGCTTGCTCTTCCCCAAGGGCCTATTGCACTTGCTACGAAGGCTACTTCTCTGCGGAGGGACAAAGGACTGAGCAAGTTGATATTTTCATCACAATTCTATGGAGAACTGAGGGGCAAGTGAGTACTTTCAACTTTATTTACACTGCTCGAATTCCAAGGTCACGGTCTAGTGAGGCAAGTTTGAAATTAGCACTGAAATTATTAACCAAGGCAAGAAAATGCGATTACATTCCTCACAAGCCCTGTTTTACATTATTCATCTGTTGCAAATGAAAGAACATTAAAAACATCACCCACCTGAAAGGTGGGGTGCGAGTGATGTACAGCTTCACCAACATATCATCACTCAATGTACTTTGGGAAGTATAATTATTTCTTGCTTTAATGAGGCTTACAAAGCAAACCACAGAGGATCCTTTTAACTATTCAGGAATGGGGCTCCTATTGGCCCTGCAAGAGTCCTGCCACTATAGAAAAGCCTCTGGCAATATTCTAAAGGTATTTTACTGACAATATCCCAAGACTGTGTAAGACAGATATGCCCAGGATTACAAACCACAAGTACCAAAGAAATCAAAAGTTATTACAGAAATAGAAAAGTAATGAACTGAATAAGGTACTTCATAAAACAGCCACCATCTGTCTACCTACTACAATCTACGTCCAGTGCAGACGGCAGCTCACTCCTTTAGAATCGCCCACTGTCACACTGGAAGTTGTCTCGCAACCAGTATTCTTCTAAAATTAACTTAATTTTATAAAGGTGTTTTGATTGCTAACAAAAACACATTGTCCAGGGGTTGGAACCTAATAATGGGCTTTGAGATGACTGGTTCCTTTTATAGTTCTTGTCTCTGCCACACCAAAACCACAGGGAAGAGCCAGAAAAGCAAAGGACAGTGGCTGTGTTTACGCAGCCTGGTGCTTCTCGCCTCTGTTTGGAAGTGAAAAAGCCAAGGGCAGGCTGAGGACTAACAGTAAGCAACCAGGACAAATAGCTTAGGTCTCCTCAGAGCACAGAGGCTGATCAACATGTTAAGCACCTGTGGGAAGGCTGGGTCACTCTGCACAGCCACTTTCCTCAGGGATAAGATGACTGACACAGCTGTCAGGAATGGCTGCCTGCTTCCTGGCTACACCCTCGCTGCTTTCTAGTGCTGGTTACAAGGGAACTGCCGAAAAAAGTGAGCCCCCTGAGTCAGCTCAAAAACCAGCAGCCATTCACAAAAGCAAGCAGAGACACAGGGAAATGAAGGGTTTGCACACAGGGAAGCAGGTTACCAGAAAGATCCCCTCACTGATTAACTGCTATTTCTCCTGAGCTGAAGAAGAAAAAATTTTAAGCGAACAGATACATTTTACAGCTGGTTCATCTAAATATCCACCAGCTTCCGTTAATGAGGAAGGGCCAATACTAAGCCAGGCTGGGAGGAGCAGGAGGAGGAAAGAAGGCAAAATATCACTGCATTCAATAAAAACAAACAAATGAATATCCAAATGGAAATTCTGCATATGAAACTATAAGTATCAAGCAAGAACACAGCCACAAACACCTATGCTCAAATTATATACAAATTTGAGCAATTCATATTCTTTCAAAGCAAAACTTTAGCATTATATCCCTCCCTTTCCAAAGAGTCCTATAAACTGTAAAGATGGGAAATTTCTTCCTTTCTGTCACTGCTCTCCACATCACTCCTCTGAGAACTCACTGTGGTTTGTGACTTTCCTTCCTTCTCATTTCACCTATAAAACGATCCCCCTGTGCATGTCCTGAGACCAATGAGACACACCTTCAGCCTCACACTTACCTCGGGATAAGTGCACTTTTAGAACAGTAAAACAATGCCAAAATATTTGAGTGAAAAATTCCTGGCCACAGATAGGTGGTCAAGGTCTGTGAGGCAGCGTTCACAGATGTGCACTGCTAGAATGGGAAGAGAGAGGAGGGTTGGGGCACCAAGTTGACTCTGTTCTTTAAAAAGAGGGGAAGAACTGGGCAGAAACCCAGTATGAAAGAAAAAAGAAAAAGGAAGACGAAATACCAGGAAGGATATGAGAAAACCACAAGGAAGGCAGAATACCATCCCTAGAAAATTATCTGGCCCCAGGTAATCTCAAGTGAATAGTTTACTGTTGTCCCTCCCTATCATGCATTCAAAGGCCTACAATCACAGCACACGCATGACATTCAAAATGCCAACACATGGAAAGCAGCCTAGAATAGAGTGGTCCCTGGTTCACTTTACTTTTCCAACAGTGTCCCTTAAAACTCCTCAAGCCTTCCTCATCCAAAGCAGAAGGCGCTGTGGAAATACACAACTCAGTCCATATGGTCCTGGCAAGTCACCTAACTGTCCCTAACTGTCCATATTCCACGCAAAGGAAAAAAAACCTGAAGGCATCTACACTTTTTTCTAGGGTAGTATTGACGTGATGTAATTCTACATTTGCACATTCTAGAAAATAGATGTCTGTCGACATTTTCTGAATTCTTTCTTGCTGTTAGCCTCAAACATCTATGACTCCACATTTCTGGGTCCTTTTGAAAATGTAGTTTCTAGGTGTTCTAGGCGTTCATATACGCTTCTTTTCTACAAATGGCCCAGCTCTCTCCAACCCACACACTACTAAACTTCCCAGTGATTGTGATGCAGGTGCTCTACCAACCAGGTCAGAGAAGTAAGAACCTACAAAGAACACAATAAATACGATACAAGATAGGGAAAAAATAAGCACTTTCGAGATCCTTGAAGCACATCTCATTAGTTACTTTGAGCCCAATTAGCTGAGTCTTGATTTTAGTCCACTATTTTAAAATGTAGAGGAAAAAAAGACAGTAGCAAAGCACCATAAATTTTATCCTATTAATGAGTACTTAACTAAATATATTTCAACTAACTATAATTTAGCTGAAAAGAATTCTCCAGCTTTCATAATAATAAAACAACTATTATTGTGATTCCATAGCAACAGAATGATCATAGAATTTTATATAATGGAGAATAATAAGCACTCTATTTAAGAAGCAGTCTGGGCAATTACTACATTTATTTATATGATTACTGGCCCCTGGTGACAGCTTAATATGAGACACTATGTACCAAAGAATAGCAAAACAGGTACAGCAATTAATAAAACCTTTAATATTAATAAGTATTTTAATTGACCATCAAGATTATAGATGCAAATTCTCTTGAAGGGGTCTTTAAAGGTCATCCAGACCGATTCCCCACTGAAGGCAAAACTGTTAAACAAAATCTCTAGCAAATGACAAGAATACTTTAGATACAGTTTCTGTTCTCGAAATGCACCAAATTCCATTCTTAAGCTATCCTGTTAGCAAAAAAGTTTACCTTCTCAGTAAGCATAAATCTGAATTATTTTCTTAAGAGCCATGCAAACTAAATGCAATCTCAGCTCCATAACGTAACCCTTAAGATATCTAACAGAAAATGGCTCCCCAGGCAGTATGCTTTGGTTTCCTTGTTGCCCAGGTAACAGTTCCTGTCTCTTAGAAATGGCTGGCTACTGTGATACATAGCGATGATGCACATGTATAAACCAGTTCCCAATTGACAAGTCCTTCTGTCTCTGTACTTTCTGCTTCCTTGTCTCATACAAGCCCTAGATCACCAGAAATTGGGGCCTGATACGCAAGGGATGATCCTGATCAGTGTCCATCAATGTAAATAAATCTGCCTCCACATCGCGCATGTCATGTTGGTGTCTCTGCTTGCCGTTGCAACACTTGGGCAGTTGAATCCTCTCATCCCTTCTCTTCCAGACAAACCACTTGAGATTTCTTTGTCTGCTCCTTTTATGACATGGCTTCCACTGCATCCCCACAGGCCCTCCTACTGTCCTTTTCTATATAGTCTGAAAAGTGTTATTTTTGTTTATTTGTTTGTTTGTTTAAAGGGCTGAGGTGAAAGCTCAGTGAAAACACTCTGGGATGACCATCCCAGTGACATCCCCACTCCACATACATGCAGTGTTCTAAAAACATTACATTCCCTCAATGTCTGTATTCCCAACATGTGGGGAATCAGCATCTCCATGAACAACTTGTAGTCACATTCAGATATAACAAAGCCTGACACCATCTCCCCCACCACCCCTTGGCCAAAATGACCAATGAGAAAGAAAGACTCCATCTTTTATGGCTTTGGCGACTCATGGGCCTTTGCACTTGAAAACTCAACTCCTTGGCAGAGTTACAGTCTGCAAACAGCACCTCCCAAATTCAGGCTTGAAATGTCACTGCTTCTCACTCCAAATTAGATTTGAGTTGCTTCATATTCAAATCAGCACTGTGTTCATTATTTAAATTTCTATGTTGTCACACTTATGAGTAATTAATCATTAATACAGTCATATTTTTGATGTGTGTATACTTTCATATGGAATCATAAATGAAGTTAATATCGCGTTAAACTGTTTCATTATCTGTAAAAAATGTAATAACCCAAAGGATTTTTTTCTAACCATAGAATAAGGCATCAAACAAGATATTTTTGTACAGCACACAGCTGTTTTTTGTTTTCTTGGCACCAAGAGTCAAACGCAGGACCTTGTGCTTACCAGGCAGGCACTCAAGGCTGCTGAGCTGTATCCCCAGCCCCCAAACAAGACCCTTTCTAATGTTCATCCCACTTCTACTATGTTACATGTGCCAGCCACAAAATCTCAACTGTCTAAAAAAATATATACAGGAATAATGATTTAATGATTTTACATATGGGTAATACATCCAAAAACTAAGTAAATTCTCAGCTGACATTTCTCTCATTTGAGCCAGAAAAAAAAAAAAAAGGAAACTTCCCTAAGACTTGATTTCAGTCTTCTCAAGGTCTCATCCATACATAATCAGTTATACGAAGTCTTTCCATTTTTTGCACTTGGGTAAAAATCTGAAGCATACAGTAAAGCACAACTATTGAGAAAAATGCAATGATTCATCCCAGTCACACACATCAGTAAGTTGAGAGCCTTTATCCACCAACACTGAACCTCAAATGCCAAAAAAAAGAATGAATATAATAGCTGATAATCCAGCAAGAAGATCTATAAGACATTTATTTCTGAAGAGATTTTATGTTTCAACTTTATCTTCAATAAATTTCATGAATTTGATAAAAACTGCCACTGGGATTCATAAAATAGCATGGAAATGTTTTACCTAGGGATGTTTCCCTCTGTTTGACGATTTTATTTTTAAAAATAAAATTTTCAGTGAGCGTGGTGGTGCATGCCCGTAATCTCAACACTTTGGAGGCAGGAGGATCACCACAAATTCTCGACCAGCCTAAACTACATAATGAGTTAAAAATCAGCCTGCACTACATAGTGTGAGATTCTGTCTCAAAAAACAAACAGCTCAATATATAAATAAATATTTTCCATTTAAGAGAATTTTCTTCTTCACTCTATTCTGCTAGGCAGGTTCTGCATGGTGACTCTTCACACAATAAGCATACTGCTCTCAGCTTCTCTGCTAATTACGTTCCAGAGGGATTTCTCATTCAAAAGAAAACAAAATAAAATTCACCTGTATTTATTACCAGGGTCCAAAGTCTAAATAAAATCCCTTCTGTGGCCCAACAAAAGAAGGGACTTAGGGGCTGAGACTTATTTTATGTATAGCACAAGCAGTATAGTTTTATAAAAATCATTATTTCACCAAACCTAAGGCCCATCAATAAAACACTACAGAGTTTTATATACTACTAAAAAAGACAAAATGCTGTCTTGCTGCTTTCAATTGACATTAATCAATTGTTTTGAAAGATGTTAAAATCAGGGCAAGTAGTATGTTTTTTAGATGAACTAGAATATAGTTTAATGAAGTAAAAGAAATTGGAACTATTTAATTACAGCCTTTAAATGTCCAATTGGCCAATACAGACTAGTGAGTTTCCAAGAACTCAAAGGATATGGTCACAAAGTTCCCATTACAAATCCAGGAAGAAGCTCGCAGTAAGAGTCAGCTTTAAGTCTCCTATGCTAGAAACTACCAATATTCATTTAGTGCCCACATCTTTCAAGATAAAACAAGAGTAGTTCATCTAAATAAATGTACTCTGCTCCTTTTCCTCCTTTAACCTCAGTTTCAGATCCATTGTACTTCAGCTGGACACAGTATTCCTATAAACCTGTCCTTTGTTTCACATCAGTGAAGTGCAATACAAAATTTTTAATTAATTTTCTGGAGTTAACTTAGAAATGTCTAAAATTTGACAAGACTGAGGGCTCACTGTACCCTTGGAAAAGCTGGCAGCCTCATCACCATCTAAATCTGAAGCAGAAGTCTTGAATCCACTCCCTCGGATAGTCAGGTCTCTTACCACAATTATTTAGCAAGATGAAAAAGTTTTACTTTCCAAAAAAGTTTGCTTTGTTTGGACAAACTGAAACAGCGCTGGGAAAATGTAGCTCATTCCCAAGGTCCATGCAATACTAAGTTTCATTTGCCTTCAAATGTCATGTGAAGTCTGTGCTTCCTGAACTCAGACTTGTCATAATAAAAATTACAATGTGCTTTAGTCTACATTTTTTAAAGTTCTATAATCGTCTTCATCTCAATTCTTGGTTGTAATAACCAATAAATAATACTTCTAAAAAAAAAATACTGTCTTCTTTACTGGCTTCCCATATACACAATTCTTGGGCTGCTCCACCCTGGCTATGTGGGAGGAGCTTAAAATAAATACAGGACTAGTCATGTTTGGAAAAACACATTTCTGACCTTGGACAGTATGTCCACCTAATGTATGATGGCTGTGGCTCCACAGTAAATTACAGTTCCCACTATTATTGTTCTCCAGCAGCTGGGGAAATGCCAGATTCCTTTACTTTGTGCTCATCCTACTGTTTTTCTTGTTCGCAGACGCTTATGTCACAGTACCTTATGAATGTCAGTCACAGAAAAGAAAAAAACAAAAGTTTCATATCTTACTCAACAAACAAATTGTCCCAGACAGGGCTTTTACCAGATAAGATTTACAAAGAATTAAAAAACAAATCTTCCCTCTAAAAGCTGAAAAAAATGAATGCTAACACTAAAGCTTTATTAAGCTATCTTTGAATGCTTTAATTTTACTAAATTCATTATGCATAAAATGATGTTATATCTGGAGAAGTCCAGATATCACTGTCTACCAAACAGAAATAACAGACTGATGCAAAAGCCAAAACTGATCTAATTTGATCTACAGGGTCCTCTGAACACTTCTTTATGCTGTAACTATCATTAATTTTACATTCAATTTCTAAAATCTTTTAACAACTGGTTAGTATGAGTTAATAATATTACATTACTTCTATTTCCACATTTGAGTGAGTATCTGGGAAAAGTAGTATTCAGCAAAGTTTCTCAATTTCTGTTGGTTTTCAGATAAGCATCGGGATGCCTTTCACAGACAAAACCCACGCCAAACAGAAAAGACTGACTGGCAGCTAAGAATATTAATGTGGTGATTTTAGGTGTAACGCAGGGAGTCAGGGCTAGGAAATGCGGTATGCAGTTACGATGAGCTCTATGACAAGCAGTTTGTGAGCCCTCAAAAACAGGCTCAAAACAGGCAAAAATAAGTCTACCACATTAAATAAGCATAGCAAAGGCAAACATAGCCAAAACATCCAGCAGAAGCTTCCTCACAGAAAGCTAAGCCATTCTTTACTATCATAATTTTTCTCTCAAAAGAAAGAATTGAACAACATTACTTTTAAAGTAAAATCAATACTAAAACAACTGGGCAGGTTTCGTGTACTGAGCATATCTGCAAAAAATTTTTAAGTTCAGATACAGTTTTATAATCTATTTTTTTTTTTACCAAATTTTCTGAAATACACTCCACAGAATATAGTTCCCAACTTTCTTCTTGATAGGCTTCGAGGAGTAAATCACAAATGTGACTTACATTATCCCTAAAAAACTAGTCCTAGTCCTCTAACAATGGAGTCACAGGACCTCACGCAAGGCAAATTTCAGATGGCCAATAATTACTCAAATCACATTAAAAAGCCACAATAAAAATAGCCCCTACCAAATACATCTTAAACCAGCCAGTTTCATTCAGCTCTATGATCTCTTGAGAAAAGCTACTTATGTTACCAACGGTTAGCTTTTGGTAGTAAAAAATAGTTTTAAACTGTTCCTTCTAAGCCTTATTGCACATACACACATATCCCATTATCATGAAGAACACAGTTAATGTATTTATACACTATTATATATCACTTAAGTATATGTAAGTGTCCTGATTTTATACTAAGATACTTTAGATTAACTGATTTAAAGTTTAAAATCAAATTTCCAATTAAACTGAGCAAAACCTAGAGCAAAACCAGCTCTACCTATGAGACTTCAAGGCATTTCAACTAACTTACAATAATGATAACCAGAGAATAAGTTAAATATGAAACTAATATCTATTATAAAAAACAGAAAGGAGTTTACCTATTGATATATTACTTTCCACAATGATAGCTGCTTCCTAGTAGTTGGGTTCTGAGTACCATCAGACATTTCTCCAAAAGCATGACACAATACTGTCTGAGGCATAAAATAAAAACAAATACAGTTTGGGAAAGAAAATACAATCTTCTTTACCGGTCATGATAATAGAATCATTATGGCCCAGATGTGAGGGGCCACACTCCTTTAGATTTGAGCCCAAATATCATTAATTACCAGTTGTGTGAACACGGAATATAATTAACCTCTCTCTGTGCCTCAGTCTCCAAGTACATAAAATAAAGAAAGCAATACAAGGTTGAGCATACCTTCTCAGATGTTCTGAAATCCACAATGCTCCAAAATCTAAAATGCTTCAAAATCCAAAATTTTATGAGCACTGATGATGTTTAGAAAATTTTGGATTTTCAGAGATGTCTAGCCAGTAAAATTTACATCAAGTGCACAGAACTCTAAACTTTGAAACCCTTGTGATCCCAAGCATTTCAGAAGAGTATTTTAGAGAAATATTCAACCTTAGTTAAAATATTCAACCAATGTCGCAAGATGGAGGAAGTTGGCTGTCACATATAAAATGCTTAGAACAGTGCCTAGCACAAGCTTGCCTGAGCAAGTAGTTAGCTGAAAACAGTATCACTATACTAAGCCCAGAGCAGCATTTCCCCTCCCACCCTGCTAGTTCTGTTATGATCCAGGTGGATCCAGTAAATTTAAAAACTGGATGCTTCTGCATATAGGAGTCCTACATAAGAAATAAAATTCAGACTACAAAAATGGTAAATATGGTAGCCTAGAGGAAAGAAAGTGATTCTGGATTTAGCCTCATGGGTGTCAGGATGATTTAGACCTGGAATGTTCCCCGCCTAGAGCCTTACTGTTCAAAGATGGGGCCTACGGAAGGTGGCTGGCGCATGAGATGGTGAGCTCACCTGTAGATTTGTCTCCTGGTGAGCTCAGAGCTCAGCTGCTCAGTGTGTTGTTGGGATGCTGGCACTGGCACAAGGCAAGTAGCTCAGGACCTGACCCAGAAGGGTTCATCTCCCTCTCCAATTCCCACTTCTCTCTCTGCTTCCTGGCTGCCATGACATAAGCAACCTTTCTTCACCCAGGTCCTTCCACCATGCCAGTTCTGCATCTGAGTCAGTCAATCATAAATCTTCAGCTGTGAAACTCTCCTTTACATTGTGTGTGTCAGGTGTTGCGTATCAGCAACAACAAAAGTGACCAAGACTTTGGGTTTATCCAAAAAATTATTTACTTTATTATTTAAAACAAAGTAATCAACACTGCCTTTTCATTGATCAGTGCCTAGCAATATAGTTTATTGCTGAATGGAAATCTACTTTTTCACTCATAAAAGTATCCTTCTTTCTTCCCTATCAACTGTGCGTAACCCCCATGATGTCAAGCAATGTTTGCTTGGTATTTAATAGGTACTTTGTAAACAGCTCCAGCAAAGATGGTGAGAATCCTGTCCTTGCCATGTGCTGTCTGTCTTACGTTGTCAACAATGTTATTATTTGTTCTCGGACTTAGTCAAAGTTTCTAAATTTTAAGACACAGAACAATAGATAAGCAAGATTTTCAACAAGCAAGGTCTTCAGTACATGCTTCAATTCACACAGCAAACACTAGGTTTTACCAGAAAATGCTGTTTACTTTAGGAAGTGACTAAAATGACAACCAAAACATTCATTTTACTTTTGCCCTTTACTATACAGTAAGTATGGAACACAGAAATTAAATGAGAGAGTTTACAAATTCTCTTTACTATTACTCTTTTATATACAGTAAGTCTGGAACACTAAAATGAAATAAGAATTTATAAAGTAATGAAACTTCATTCATATCAATTCACCTTCCTTCCTTCCTTAAGAAATTATTCAGGCCAGACAAGGTGGTGTATGCCTATAATCCCAGCACTTGGAAGGCTGAGACAGGAGAATTGCTCTGAGTTTGAAGCCCATTTGGGCTAAAAAGTGAGTTCAATGACAACCTGAAATATATGGTAAGTCCCTGTTTCAAAACAAACAAGAAAAGAAAAGAAAAGAAATTATTCAGGATAAAACTTTGTCACCCATTTAACAATAATATATTATAAATGTATTTCATGCTTTTGGGAGATATATATTTTTATATATGTATATAAAAAAGCATGAATGAACTGTGAGTAATAATTTCAGTGGTGAAAGTTCTATTTTGCTCAAAAAAAAAAAAAAAAAAAAAAATCAGGCACATTCTCACAATTACCAAGCAGCCTGTTTATGAGAACCTGGCTAGAAGTGGTCAGAGCAAAGGCACTTAAATGGGGCTGTCTCTTACTTTACTTCTTTTTCTCTGCTTTTTTTTCATTCTCCTTAAGAAGCGTTTCTGGAGGATGCTTGGATTCTAAAGGCATGATGAGACAGTGAATGCTAAAGTCTCAAAGAAATATTTCTTTTTCCCTCTCTTTGAGTCAGAAATTCTGAACACAAGAGGATCCATTCAAGCCATGATGGAGTGCCTCACAGAGGCAGCAATATGTTCACAGTTGGCAAACAGACATCTGTTTGGACAGTGAGTACAGCCATCTACTCGGCAAACATCAGCTTTCCTATTAGTTCACAGCCTAAAGAACAAGATGCTGGCAGCCCTTCTTTCAGACTCCAACTCCACTTTGGGACAAGCCTTCTAAACAAAATGCCTTTGTCCAACAGTCACAATTCAGTGGGTCCCAACAGCTTTCCTAGAAGCTGTCTGTCTATTCAGAATCACATTTGGGCCCAAAAATCATTTGTAAAGGTCTGGGGGGGGAGGGGCTGATGGGAAATACTCCTCTTCCATTTATAATAATAGACAAGGAGTGACTGAATTGGCCTAAACCAATCAGCAAGACAGTAACTGCAAAGGTATGGCGGTGTGGTGGATTCAGTTTCATATCTCTTCCTCTCAGGTGATTTAAGAAGCACAGATGTTATTTTCACCTATTGCGATCTGCGAGGACAGCAAGTAGAATCTTTCAAAGAAAATCAAAGGAAAGATGGAACAAACCAAACAGCAAACTTCCTGTTTTGTTCCTTTCCCGCGTCAGTGTGGTATCTCTTCCCAGTGTTTCAAAATATTTATGCAGTTTTGTAATAATTACTAGTTTTGAAAGACAGCAAAACTGGTTACCATGTCCTGTTCTATGAAATATTCACTAAACCTTCCATGTCAAAAGGAAATGATCATAAAGAAAAGACAAATCAATGACTTGTACTGCTTTCTCTCTTCCTTGGGCACAAACTTGCTATTTGATCACTTGCTCCTACATAGATAAGAGTAACAGAAATCTGTCAGAACAACATGTTGTCTAACATAAATACAATATCAAAAATTTTAAAAGGAAATTGCAAAATTCTGCTTTTAAAAATATGGGTAACTGTCACAGAACGGGGGCAGGAAGAAAGGAAGTGTTCTTCAGGTTTCTGCAATACCCACAGCCTGTAAGAGAGTATTAAGAAGCACTCCTCCCCATCAATACCTCCCCTACATCCAAAAAGCACCTACCTGGCAAGCACAATGTCCTGAGTTTTATTCCTGGAAACCACCCCACTCCCTGCCCCCACCTCTACCACACACTAGAGAACCCCACACGAAGCAAGGAGAAATTCTTACCACCTTCTGTTAGGTACTCTGTTGTACTTGCCTTTGATTCACTTGAGTCAGCTAATATTCTCTTGTAAAGACAAGTGATCGTGATTCCTAGTTTTATAAGTTAGTCATTGTTCAAGCTGAACCATTTATTTGGTACCTTTCCAAAGGATATAGGGTTTGTCTTCTTACAAACTCTTAGTTGTCTTAATAACCATCTGTTGTTGATTCCCTTTACAGATCTCTGTCCTTACTTCACCATTTCTCCCTCTGTAATTTTCTGGTCCCTTCTTACCTCTGGAAGAGATTATCTGACTTAAATAGAATTCAGGAATTCTTATTTGAGGCTTTCAAATTGTTTAGTATAAGGGCTAGCAAATTTCTTCTGTAAAGAAAAAGATAGTAAATATCTTGCTTTGCAGACATATGGTCTCTGATGTGTATTTTTATTTTTTTTACAATTCTTAAAAAATGTGAGAACCATTTTTAGCTTATCTTATGGGCTACAAAAACAGCCCATGTGCTGGCAGTTTTTGTAAGTAAGAGTGTATACACTTTTAGAAGTGTATTTAATGGGAAGTACTCAGGGTTCTGAGATTTACCATTTATTTTAGGTACTTGCCAGATCGGTGCTTATGCAGCTGAGCTATATCCTGGCCCTCTAGTATCTTTTTAACTGAATATCCCAAAGGAAATACCAACCAAAAAGAAAGGCAAAGCAAAGAAAGACATGTATATATACAACTTTCTATGAATCCATGTGCACTTATTAAGATTAAAGATTTCTATCTTTTTTGCAAATAAAAGGAGCCATTTATGAAAAGAATGCTTAGCCTAAATGTCTAACCCATAACCTAAAGAGAGACAGACAGAGATAGAAGGAGAGGGGAGGGGAAGGGAGCGAGGGAGGGTGGTAATGGGGAGGTAAGGTAAGGTGAGAGGAGATTCTGGACGATTAAACTAGGCAACCTAGTCTGGGAATCAGTGCATGTGATTTGCCACCTCAAGTTCAACTCAGTTGCCTCTTAAGAACCCTCCAACTATGTTCACTCAAGGGTTTATTTATGAAGGCAGCCAGCTTTTTAGAAACTGATCAAATACGCATACCATTCCAAGTATAACTTGGAGCCAAGTGACTGCCTAATGCAAAACCTCACAAAGGAGAGCTGCCAGATAAAAGATAGGGTACTCGCAGTTAAGGCTGGGTTTCAGATACAAAGCAAATAAACTCTATACGCCATCCTTGTATGTTGTCTAACATACATACGATATCAAAACTTTTAAAAGGAAATTGCAAAATTCTCCTTTTAAAAACATGGGTAGCATTCCAAATACTGTACAGAACATACTTTCCCTTAAAGAAAAATCATTTGTTTTATTACCTAAAATTTAACTTTAACTGGGCATGCTCATTGACTACATCTGGGACCACTATCAGAAAGGCAAGAAAGAGATACTGATATCTATTAAATAGCTTCCACTTTCTAATTCTTAGTATGGGAGGGGGGCAAGAAATTTGAAGGACAGGCTCGTATTTCATCAGAATTTTGTGCAAAGAATGGTAAAGAAAGATAGTCAAGACCTAGCAGGAAATTCCCAATGCCTTGCTCAGACAAACACCGGGAATGAGAAGCCCAGCACAGGGAAATCCCTGAGCGGTGCAGACGTCCTTGAGCACTACTGCCCCTTCTCAGGAAGTCACGCTCACTAGGTAATTCATGGCAGAAGAGCACTGCTGAGAGCGACCTAAAAGGCCCACCCACTACAAAACACACACACACAGCGCCCATGTGTCTAGTATGTCCGAGTGGTAGTGTTAACCATTTTCTTAAGGAGAAAAAAAACCAGAGAAGAAATCTCACATACATTCTCGGGTCTGGAGAACAGCCAGAAATCAGGGTGGAAAAACTCCACCCTGTGTTTCCCCTCTGGGGCTGGTGCTTTCTGGCAAGAGGTACACAGCCAGAGCCCAGCCCAGGCCAGGCCTGCAGTGGAAACGTGACCAAAGCTTCACTGTAGGCGCCTTCACTGAGGCTGGCAGGAACCCAGAGCTCTGGTGATGCAACTGCCCCAAACCTCTGTGCAGGGACATGATCATGTGAACTACCGTTCAAATAAATCCACAATGTACTTCATTTTAGTTAACATCAAACATTTTCTGCCTATATATATATACGGCAGAGATCATGTTGGCAACAACTGCCACAAAGACAGCCTGTAATTAAATAAAGTTCTCTTAGAATGACACCCTCTGTATTCTCTCTCTGGACAGCATCAAGTACAAGATGTCTTGAAATGTGATTTTTTCCTATACATATAATACAACTGATTGCATTCACTTATCTGAACTCCAACTCAAGTAACAAAAAACAATTACCTTGAAACTTTTTCCTTGATAAGATTGGTACAATAGTGTTTTCAAAACACAACATTCAAAACAGCTAGCTACCGCTCCCTCACTAGGCACGTTAAAAACAAGAAAATAGCTTATTTTCTTTACCCCATTTCCTAACCTCAAGGCAGGCATCCTGGCAGTGATAAAGTACAGTGCAGAGTGGAGCTTGTACAGATGTGGGGATGGCCCCACAGGAAGAATCCATGTAAAACAGGGCCCTAGCATGAGAATCTGGAGAACAGTCGCATTAAAATAATGCCTATCATCCATGACGACAGCCTGACATCCATGTCAGAGTCTAAACAGGTAAGGAGGGTCTATGCAAAGCAGTCTGACATGGCACATCACTGCCCACACAGGTAGGCAGAGGATGCCCTGAGGTTGGTCACACATACAAGAAGCCAGGTTTCTCGCTACCATAGAAATAAATGGTGGGAGTTTTACAAACAGAAAAAGAATTAGAATGAACCTTTTAATGTCAGATTATAATTGGGGCATCAATGTAGACAAAGATTTAAATAGACACAGAAATAATCACTAGACATGTTTTCATGTATGTGTGTCTCTCTAATATGAGTCTGTAACATATGCATGTATACGTGCATATACATTCAAATTCTCCAGCCCTGTCCATGGAGTGACTCGGAGAAGCACAGCCGTAATAGCAACAGGCACATTCACCACTCAGACCTTTGCTTCCAACTCTAAGTCTCTACTAAAGAAAGCCAGGATTTCTCAGAAAAGATTCACTCAAGAGGAGAGGAGGATAAAGACAAGAAGAGGCTAGAATATCTCTCTTACAGCTCAGATGACAGAGCATCAGCCAAGACAAGACTAAATTACATCTCCATCTTACAGATGAGCAAACCGAGGCCAGAGAGACCAACCGCTAGGGATAACACCCGCAACGCTCAACTTCAAAGTTCAGAGGAGGAGGGCAAATGGAAATAACTTGTAAAGAATAAAAAATTAGAAACCAAATTAAAACTTTAAAATATGAAAACTTTTCCCATCAGGTAAAAGCTGTGTGAGAGGCCTTGCCAAATGCCAAGTAGCTTTAGGATTTAAAGAAAAAATTTACAGGCCCCTAAAGGTATCCTCTATAATAATAATTAACATTGTTTGATTTTAAAGACTCACATTAAAAGCCAGAAATCATGTTAAGCATTTCCTATAATCTCATTCAATCTTATAATCTTTAGAAACTGTTATCAATAATTCTTTTTTCAAAAAAAAATGTGAAGAAATTGAGGGTTAGAGTTACCACATAATTCAGTTAATGTCAGAACGTTTTAGGTAAAAGATTCAACAGGAAAGGCAGTCAGTTTGACATCCAAACCCTGGTTCTTTGATTCTGTCCTCCTAAGGAAGCTGCACTGTTTCCCTGAGCTGGCATGTGATTTCACTGGTGCTACTACTATACACAGGCTTCTGCCAGATCTCCCTCAAGATAACAGTCAGGTACAAGGTTTCTCCAAATGTGATGTGAAAACAAGCACTTCAAGATGTACATGGGTAGCATAAGAAACAGTGTGGATGGCCTAGTGGAGAAAAAAGTTACCTAAAATTGTAAGAGACCTGTATAACTTCTTAGATTCTTTGACTAAAGTGTCTGCAGTGACACAAAGCTCACCTGAGCTAGAAGCCTGCTCCGTAGAGCAATGCGGGCAAATGCCAGGTCCCTTCTTTGAATACAATTCTTGACCCAAATCTTGTCTGGTGCAGTTTTTTAAAAAAGAAGGAAAAAAGCTACACAGTATGTACATCATTTGTTTTCTTATAAAATGCTTAATCATTTCAGACATAGAGCAACTGATACCATGTAACAAAAATAAATTGCCCACATTTTTCTCACAATCTCAATTCAAACACTTTTCTATACATTGTGAATACACTGCCAAGAATCACTCTAAGAAAACAAAAATGGAATGCTAAATTAAGGTGGGGGGAGGGAAATACGCCATTCAATAACTTAATGCCAGCAAAAACAGCATTGTATCTTAGATCAGAACTTTCTTTTAATAAGTAATGGTCATAATGTAATTCAAAATAACAGACTTTATTTGGTATGAGTTTTCACAAGACTAAGTTTGGTTCTTCCTGCTGAAAATTTAGTTATAACCTGGGAAACTATAAGGTTCTCCATAGTTCTTGGTTAATAGTTTCCCAGCAGTGTTAAAGAGTCCAAAGAAGCCTTTACTTCACCAAGGCAACTTGATAACATAGCGCGTTTCTTAGCAACAGGGTAGTCACAGTAACCACTCACCATGGTGGTAGAATTAGGTTACCCACCAGAGTTGAGGTCAGAAGAATAATTTAAACTCACTAAATCTATAGGCTCAAGGGAACAAGAAAAACCAAAAAAATTCAATGACACTTGTTGTTCACCTGTAAAATTAAAATTTTACATGACGCTTCGGTGCTAGATTAGAAGAGCAGATGTGAGTGAACACAGTTGTAAATTTTTCAATGTTCTTAATACCTTTTCTTAACATGAAGCTAGGCAGGTATATGACATGTGACATAACTACATTCTTTTTAATACAGTATGCCCACCAACACTCTAAAGTACCATATATAACTCTGGTAAGAAGACAGACTTTATAGAAGCAGTAAGAAGTCAGACATAGAAAACCAAAACTCCAGAGTGTACATGAAGGATTGAACCCCATTTAATAAGCTAATGAAAAAGGTCTCAATAATTTGCAATTCATTAAAAACATCTAAGAAACAAAAGAAAATAATTTGACTTTGAAGGTGAAGTTTTATATAATCATTTGCTCACATTACAGGCTTATTAATAAATATCCTACATATAAAAAATAAATTTGCAATTTATATAAATATCATTTCCAAAACACATAGCACCTACTAATGTGTTGTGTTGGAAATATGTATTTAAAATTGCAATCAAAAATTACATGAACTACAGACCAGAGGTGTAACTGTGACAAAATACTTGCCTAGCATGTACAAAGCCCTGGATTCAGTTCCTTGGAGCAAAAACAAAATAAAACAAAACAAAAACCTATTCAACTTTATAAGCTATTTCCATGGTATCTAAGACTATAACTCATAAAAGCAATGTTTTCCATAAATACTACCCCTTCTCAACTTCATCCCACCCACCAGTATTCTAAAAGAAACACAGAACTGATTATTAAATGTGACTGCTATCTACAACAGCGTCATATGACCTCGTTTATAATTGTGTATTATTGCTTCTCTCTGTGTCTTATTCACTTGTTAGGTGGGCTTGTCTAAGACACCATACCTTTACATTTCTATAGCTCTCAAATGTCTACTGCAGAACTAGCCTACAGACCACAGAATGTCAGTATCAGCTCAGAATGTCAGTATCAGCTACTAGTTGAACAAATACATCCATCGGTATTCTGTTAGAACATAATAACCATTAGCACAATTTTTAGATTTTACCTTTTCACTTACAATTCTTATTCACCAACATTTGTATTCTTTTCCCATTCACTCTTTCATGTCAGCACATGATTATTAAAACATATAATTCTTGAAAATTTTTGTTATTCTTTCTTTTGTGGCAAAAACACGATAGTTTTCTCACAAATGCACATTTCTAGACATGGAAAATATCTTTTTTTCCAGCACAGAGAACCCCCAGCACAAGAAGGAGCAAAGACCTCAGATCAAGCAGACCTCAGCTTCCAAGTCTATGACATGGTCCAGCAGAGGAGGAGGACAGAGGCATACTCAATAGCTCAATGCTATGGGGCATGAAGGCAGGAAGTGACCCAAGATGACAAACCAATAATTAGGGGCTTTCAGCCAAACAAAAAGTCAGTAAAAATAACTGGTCTACTCAAAATCGAGTAATACAACTCTGTCTACACCTAAAAAGTACTTTGCAGTATCTACTTCTATTTGCAAGAGGCTAACAAGCCAAGTATCCTGAAAGAATGTAAGAATGCAAAAGCAGCTAGGTAACAAAAAAAAAGAAGAGACAGGGTCTAACATTTAATGTAAGTAATACCGAACTACCAGACCTGGAGCCTGGAGTAGGAAGACAGAAATAAAAAAACACAGTCACAGACAGTTAAAATAGTTGTTAACTTGCAAATTAACAGCATTCTCCATGATAATGAAACTCTGGGTTTTTCTTTCAGACACCTAGTGTGGCATAAACTGAAGCTGATGCAGTGAACAGTCAACCCCCAACCCTGAGGAACAGTAATTTAGAATCCCAGATTCCAATGCAATTAAATCCTTGTTACTAAAGTCAAAATCCTGGAGGCTACCGGCTCTTCACAGCGGTAACCTAGATAAGATCAGAAACTGTCTGTCTCCATAATTAGAGATCATAACAGGTAACATAAAAAAAGGGACAGCCCTTCTATGAAATTAAGAATATATTAATAGTATGAATAAATATATGTAAGAATATCAAAGAAGAGAAAGGCAAATTACGGAATTAGTATTAGAACTTATAAAACAACTTTTTGTGATTTAACACGAGTTGGTTTTCTATAGTCTAATCATCAGCTTTGCCTCCATAGTCTGTAAATTAACCTTGAATTTCTTATCTCATGAAACAAAGAATCAGATGAGTAAGTCAGAAGAAATGTGAAGTCTGGCGATGCATATGTCATAGGTACCACACAGGCGTCATTCCGGCCCACAGCAGACACCAGGAAACCCCTGGCCTTCCCTGCTGGCCCTCAGGCTGCTTCGAATCCCTCCACAGCGCACCAATATTTTCCTGCTGCAAAGCAGACAGCACTTGAAAGTGAGACTAGAATTTGAAAGCTAGATTCTCTATGTGAAAACTTTCCTTAACTTCTAAGACACTCAGGCCTTCTGACCACTAGAATGGGAAAGACATGAAGAAGATAAGGATGAGGCCAAAGACAATGGCACTGGTTCAGTAATACTAACCAACAGGAATGATTTACTGAGATAAAGACCCTCAAAGTCAAAGAGCAACATCTCCCAGCACAAAGCATGTGTTTAACAAATGTTAAGTTCTTCTGAGATACCACCAATCCTCTCAATATACATGCAAGTGTTGACATCAACTACATGCAAAATAGTCTCTGTCTCTGTCTCTCTCTCCAGGGGTTGAAAGAACGCAAGTCAATCATGCCCAGCTGTATGTTGTATGACCTTAGCAAATGAGGTGCTTTCCTGAGTTTAGTCTCTTCGTCTCAAACATACAGGGCTGGTTATTGAAAGGGTTTTGGCCCAGGCCGGACACTGTAGCTGGTAAAGCCAAAGAGCTCCTATCTCCCCCACCCTTAGGAATCTACCTCTGGCGCCAAACAAAGACCAATGGGCTACCTGTGCATCCCTAATGCCCCTTAGGTTCCACCCCCAGCTGAGGCTACTTATGTGCCTCATTCCACGTGTTCCACAGAGAGATTGCCGGCCCGGGGTAGCCACAGAGAGATTGCCAGCCCTGGGATAGAGATGCTGTGCCCTGGGGAGTCGGGGGTGTCTCTCCCCACATTCTCAAAATAAAGGTCATTTATATTTCATACTTCTTATCTTTTCAGCCGCCGCCGGTCCCCCAAAGTTCTATCAGTTATATTCTACAATTCCATTGACTTCTAAAACAGTTTGATCTAAGAAGTAAAATGAGGTGTGTAAAGAAAATTGTAAGTTCTTCAATTCTGTATCATTAAACAAAAGGCACTTTGATTATCAAACTATAATCAACTACTCCCTCTCGAGATATTATACTAAATAAACTTAACCAGCTTATGCTAAGAAAACTTTGACTTAGTTAATTTACCTATTTTTAGTGTACTCACCAAGACAGAATCTGAAGATTGACTATATAATGAAGAGAGTTTCATGATAAAATGCTGTGTGACATTCATGCTACAATGAGATTCCCACTGTTTGGACGAACCCTAGAAGCACTTCTCCCTGAGTTACACTCTCCTCTGGTAACTCTGATAGTTTGTGAGCTACATGTGGCCTGTGTTAATAACATTCCCTTTGAAACTGTCATTTTAAGAAGCAGTGACATGACACATCCCTAGCTAAATTCTCAGGTACTGCTGCTTGCCCCACTGCTGCACCCTCATGCACATCTCTCCACATTCGGCTCACCCCAATCTGTTCACTTACGGTCACACACACTACCAGCACCTTGGTGAGTGGTCAGCAATCCACAGTGGCTGGACTACTACAAGAGAAACTGTTCTGGTAAGGCTGCAGTGGGATAGGGACGTGGTTTCCAGCAGCAATTTGAAGTCAGGCTGCCTGGGTTGAATTCTAGTTCTTTCTGTTGCTAGTTTTACAAAACTGGTTAAGTTATTTAACTTTATTGAGTTTCCCTATATGCACAATTTGAAAAAATAAATAACATACTGACAAAACATAGTAAGCAACTAGTAAATGTTAAGTGTTGGTGTTTGTAAATAATAAAAGATTAGAATTAAAATTAGTTTGCTGACATATTCTCCCTTTCCAGCACATAATAGGAATATAACTGAATAATGTAACTTTATAGGACACAGATCTTTAAAATTTTACCTAAATCATTGGCTTTCTGGAATACTCATTTACAATTAGATTTAAGAAAGCACTACTTTCATGCTACAAAAATAGAAGAGACTACCTCGTTGCTATGGTGATTACCTGTTGAGGCTGGGAGCACCTTGTCACAGAAAATTTGGAATGGAAAGCAGGTAATTACTAATGAAGGGCACTGCAGATGCCAGCAGTAGAAAAGAGATGGAGTACACTGGCCTCTAACAACCTTCCCTCAGTGCAAAATCATTTTTACCACATCGTGAAAAGTAATAGTCACCGTGACAGTATTTTGATTGAATGTTTATACATTTTTGTCCTTTCTGAAATAGCATCATAGTAGAAAGTAATTATGTTTCACAGATTGAAATCAATTCTGAATATCCTACCATGATGACTATAATTTACTCAGTTTAGGCAAGTTCACTGTTCTTAGGAAGCAAATATTAATGCTAAGAAAGATACTCATAGTTTCCTAATTATAGAAACATAGCAAATAAATTGTAAATGCTTTCCTTTCCACTGCAATGATTCATTTCTAAGGCCCTCCTTCCACTAGTAAGGAAAACACTAAGCCAGTGCAGAAACAACAATGAACAAAATAGAACTATATCACTGAGTCTGAACCAGTACAATGCAGTCTGCGATGCTGCAACAAAGTCAGGTACGTGGGGTGCAGTGAAGGAAGGAGGTGTGCTAAGGGCCTCACACTTTGAGCAGAGGGAAAAGCACTCCAGGAACAGAATGTAAAATAAGGCTGAAGGCAAAACATGCAGAGCGCCTGAAACCTTCGAGTTTGAGGAAACATCAGTCTCACCACTCTATATCTGAAAAGGCAAGAGAAACTTTTTTGCTGTAGAGGTGCATATAAACTTGGCTTTAAAATAAACCTGAGAGGTCAACACAGTGTGTATTCCTACAGCTGAATTCTAATCAATAGCATTTTAAAATACAGAGCTTAGTTAAACACACTGGTAACGTTACCAGTCTAAAACTCATCTAAGTTAGCTTAAGAGTTGCAAAAATAATGATGTGTTATATTTTTATGCAGTCACTGTTGTTTCTATTTTAACATGCTGAGAATAAATCTGTATGTGCGAGTCCAAGCAGTCCTCCAACAGTTACCTAGTGCCCAACTGCCAGGGCTCACCCTGGGTGATGCAGAGGTGAACACAAAACACAAAGGTCAGTCAAGGCCAATTAAATCTGTAAAACAATCATTTATTCTTTCACATGTTGCTACCCAATGAATAAGAGGTCAAATAATAGTTCTGCCTAGCAATTCCACTTATTTTTGAAAATGAATAAAATTTTTCTTAATAAAAGGACAAGATACTACTTTTTAAATACAAAACAGATTTAAAAAGAAATATTAAATTACAAACTCTTTGAGACAAGTGTTCACATTTGGAGTTGGCCCTTTCAATGAAGAAATGGGGGAAAGGAAGTCAGCCCAGGTTTTTGCTTCTTGCCATATCTATCTGTGATATATCTGGAGACAAAACAGCCCGTGATGTGCTTCTCGGGGACAAAGCAATGTGCATCACACCCCGCAATAATCACTTATCAAAAACAGTAACGGGGCAAAGATTTTTGTAATAGTTCCTTGCTTCCTAGCTACATTAAAAGGCTGGAGGATGGGGGAAGCACATTGTTGATGGCAATTTTGGAAATTCAAGCCCACTAACTGCAGGTTACTTAAACCACTCTGGCTGTTGATGGATGATACTGAAAGGCCACACCATGGAGTGGCTGTGATGAAGAAAAATAATCTACAGTGGCGGGGTGGGGGCAGGGGGGGTGTCACAAAAACTGCAGTAGGACAGGGCAGAAAAGAAAAACTGCTGAGATGGAAAAATCTTCAACCTCAATCTCTTTTCTCCATTTCATCTGTTAAAGACAAAAATGAAGACGGAGATGTGCTAAAGGAGGACCTTCAGAATACCCATTATTTTCTTCCCATTTGTTTATGGCATAGGATTTGTAAATAAGAGTAAAAACATCACAGTGCCAAGACAATAGAAACTAGAAATCTGGGGAAAAGGCAATTGTCTATCAAACCTTTCCAAAATGGTAAGGGCAGCCAGTGAGTCTGGGGGTAGAATTCTGTGAGGTCATTCCTGAATATTTCCTACAATAAATCTTTAATACTTAACCAAACTACTAACACAAATATTTTGAATACTTTTAGAAAGATGTCAGCACAATGCTCGAATCTCAAACCTGGAGTTTTTTACAAAATGTTATCATGAGAGTGAGAAGTAAAGTACTTGTAATCCCACATTTGGACATTGAAAAGAAACAGATTGCATTGTATGAAATCACTTACTTACTTTTTCCACTTTCCATAAACTAAAAAACAACGTAGACAGTTTCCTTAGGAGAAACAATCGCAGTGTTGAGGGAATGACAGACAGTCGTAAGAAAATTCTTACCTGACAATTCTGTAGGCTCCTTAATTTTTGAAAACCTTACTTCAGCTTTCATCTCTTTCTTCCTTTTCCAATCTCTCCCTTGTGCTGCTTATGAGGTCCATAAGCATCTTTTTATCGTTGTATTCTTTCTGCATTCTATTGCCTCATCTTTTTAACAACTTAGTAATAAAGAAAAATAGAACATACACTTCACAAAAATAGCAACTACACATTTACTTACTACAATGAATTGTTGACTCAAAGAAGGGAGAGAATCCACTTTCATGGAATGTAGTTATTTCTTTATAATGAAAAATTATAGTAAATACACCAAGTTATTTGTCTTTGTAAAGAGCTACATTACAAATGCAAAGTGCACAGGATGCATTGGTCCATTTTCTAACAAAAATAGTTAAATTTTCCTATAACTATGATAAGCATATTGTAAATAAAACTATATATCCTGAAAATACCAGGAAATTAAGTTGTGTTTATAAGCATTTGAAATCAAAATATCCCCTTTCAAACCACAATAAGAAATAGATTAATGCAGAAGAATTAAATCTTTAAACATTTACTAGCAGGGTAAATAAGTTCTATGGAAGAACTGAATACGTTTCCCTACATAAGAATGCTCTGGTTTTAAATGTTCTGGCTTATACAACAGATAATTTTTCAGCAATTAAGTCTTAGCAGGTAAGCCATTTTCCATGCCTATCTGGACTGGTTGTCTCCAATCAGTTCCCATGCTAACTGGGAACTTAATAGATACGATGAGAGAAATTGAGGGGCAGAAAGAGGTGAGGACATTTTTTTAATTCTACCTAAAAGGAAAAAAGAAGAAACCCTTTCTCCAACCTGTTAGAAAACAAAAGGCTGTGTGTCATGTGAAAGACATAATGAATCCAAGAGAAGCTAATAGGAAAGAAAAAGCAAAAAAACAAAAAACAAAAAACAAAAAACCAAAAACCCCAGTAGATGATGGTATTAAGCAGGTACTTCTGTGCCAGATCAGTGTTTGTAAACTGTTTTAGACAGGAAGTACAGCTTCTGGGGCTGGGGATTTAGCTCAGCGGCATAAGCGCCTGCCTTGCAAGCCGGCAGTCATGAGTTCGATCCCCGGTACCGATAAAAAGGAAAAAGACCAAAAAAAGAAAGTACAGCTTCTCAATAGGCACAAAGGAATGGCCTTGTCTCCCTTCTTGAAAAAAATCTGGATGCCAGCTTAATAGCCACAACATTCCTTCTTAAATGTTTCAAGTTTGAATCTTTGTTTATTCTTTGCTTTTGAATCTTAAATTTTTACTTCTGCAAATTAACAAAAGAAACACATGATCTCTGCAAACTCTTTCATGAAATTTTTTAATACGGTATTAGAGAAGAAGGGGGAAAAAAACTTCCATAAGAAAATTCCTCATAAAATTCTTGGCAATATAATTTGGGAAAAATTACACGTTAATGCTCCCAATTAAATGTTAACCGCTTAACTAACATCTACCTTCTGGCTGGTCACACCACCCTAGGAGATGCGCCATCAATTAGCCTTTTAAGTTTTCAGAGTGTCATGCTGTGCACAAGTAAAGTCATCATCATTTTAATTAAGATCTGAAACATTATAGGTCTTGGATGGATAAGGGGTACACTTTGGTTCATAGTCAGGGTCCTCCCCACCCGCTAACTAACTCTTATCTTTTCTCATACTATCTAATGTGGTTAGAATAGAACCAGTAATCATGATAGCTTCTTATACTTTTATAAGTTTTACCAGAAAGCGGTGCTCTCCATCCCTCTTCCCAGTATTTTCCCCACAGTATCACCTCCTCTGGTGTGTGTTCATTTGTTTAATTCTTTCTGGTCTGTCTGTTCTTTTGGCTGCTGTCTTCTCAGCACTTCCAATCATGTCTGGCATAGTCAGTGCTCATTTACTTGAGCTTACTAAAAGAACAGCACCAGAGATGGCAGAGCAGAGACTGAACACTTTAAGGTGCATGCAAGTCTCACATCTTTATACCTTTGCACTTATTGGACTGTAGGTGAACTATTTATATTTATTTACTTATATTTTAGAAATATTTTACTATACAAATATTTGCTTTATGACTCATTTCTATTCCTTTACTTATATTTACATATGCCTCCACTTCTTCCTTTGTATTTTAAGTAACAGCACTTATAACTCATCAGAAGCAGGTACCTGGCCCTGCACCTGGCATATTCAGGAATGAACAGAAGTTAGCTAACATCATTAATGGAAATCACCTTCCCAAAACTTCAGCATGAGAGAATAAGAAATCCCTAGTCTCAATATTATGGGTTAAAATCCTGGAAAGTCATCAGACATATTATTATGATGGATCTCTAGTCTTCAATCTCAGGCATGGAAGGGAGACCAAGGCAGAAGGAAGAAAACATTATAGGTCTTGGATGGATAAGGGGTACACTTTAGTTCATAGTCAGGGTCCTCCCCACCCGCTAACTAACTCTTACCTTCTCTCTCCTGCGGTCTAAACTTTTGAATTCAATCACACTTCAAAGAGTTACATACTCAAGAATAACAAAGACCTGTAAACTGCTACCTAAGACTACCAAAATTGGCTAAGTGAAAACATGAAATGTCACCAAAGGATAATGACAAAACATGGATTGTGTTTTCTTACAAAGCAAAAAAGCAGTAGGGCCAGAAAGCAACTTAATAACCACCACCAAAGTAGGTTAACAATGAAACACATGCGGCCAAAGTGTGTTCACAAACACTATCTCTACCTCTCGCAACCATACTGTATGTGTAAGTAAAGTCAACCACTTTAACCACACAGAGCATAAGAAAAATAAAACTCAGAGTGCTTTCAAATATTTATAAAGTTGAAGAGAAATTAAGAGATTTTAGTACACGGTAAATACGTATGTGTAGAAGTTAAACTGAGAGCAAGAGAGAAATTTGATTTCCTATTTTACTGGAAATTATAAATTACAAGATATATGACAAATTTTGTTTTTAAATAAAAGTTAAGAGTGATCAGACAGAAATTCTAGTTCACTAATCAGAAAGTCTCACTTCTTAAAAAAGCACAAAGTACAAATATGACCTGGATCTGCCCATACAAATTCTAAGGAGCAGCCACCCAGGGGCATCTGATTTCTTATTTTTAGAACCTTCATGTCATGAAAGTGAAAGCAATCTTAAGAGATTCTTTTTTTTTCTTGTTGTATCTTGCTGTGACTTGCCTAACAGACAACACAATCAGGTTTCTGTGATTTCTCTGCTGCTAGTGTGGCAAAAAAAAAGTGAGGTTTTGGAGCTGAAATCTTTGTGTAACACTCACTCCTTTGTATGCCTTTTGGAAACTAATAAAACAGTATCTCTATTTTTCATTTACACACCTTAAATTCATTATATCCTGACATAAGCTCAAATACAGCCTACTGTAAGAAAGCTGAAAATTGACTATATATCACATTTTCTGTTGGCATGAGAAACAGGAATGATCTCATCAAAGTGGGGAAACTTCTTAATTCCACACTGGAATCCCCTGCCCTTAGCAAGGTCTCAGAGTCTGTACTTGGCTAAAGATGCTGAGCATTGTACTACACCAAACACAAATTACATCCTGATGGCTCACCTTGCAAATGCTTCCAGCACAGGGTCCCTAGCACAGCCCTGCTGGGGTAGCACCCGGGAAGGCAGGCCACAAAATCCAAGGTCTAGTCTAGCCATCCACTCTCACGTAACAGGGGGCACTGAGGAAGCTCTCAGTCTAAGGAAGGTCACGTAGTGTCCATCCAGCAGATGAGACCCACCACACCGCCTAGACTGCTGGCCAGGCCGAGTCAGCTTCCACCCTCAGCTCTCCAGCTGCTGATGTGAAAAGATCACAGCAGCCACCAACCTGACTCATCCTTCTTCCTGCCCTGTTTCCTGTCTTTCCTGAAACCAACCGTGCCAGCTCCCTGAATTACTTTACTCCACAAAAAGCAGCTGTCACTTTATGCTTTCAGTCATGGAAAGGAAGAACCTCTCCAAAACTACTTTGCCAATGTTGGTCGGACAATGAAAGTCACCCTCCTAAGTGCAAAAACAACTCTATGCTGATTCCCTGGAGTACTAGGCACTGCTACTAAGAAGGAAACACACATTATCCTACTACTGGGTGTGGAATCCTGAGATATTTTAAAGCTCAAAAGGCCAAGTTAGGCATGGTGGCACATTCCTGTAATCTCAGCATTTGGAAGGCAGAAGCAGGACTGCAGTGAGTTCAAGGTCAATCTGGGCTACAAAGTAAGTTCAAGGCCTAGCTGAACTACATAGCAAGATTCTGCCTTTAAAAAAAAAAATTCTCAATAAACTCCAAAAGCCACTTTCTGTTACTCGTAGGTCAAATAAAGGAAAAAAGAATAATATACAACCTTAGTTGATTAAACATTCTGGGAAATCACTCTGAGGATACCCAAGGAAATCCACCAACTAAGAGAGCAGCATTTGTTCTTCCACTCAAGACCTCAACATTGACCCTCTTTCTCACCCTAAGGGAGGAAGGGCAGGCACTGACAGGCTCTCTTCAAAAAAGATGTGGTTATTCTCCAACTGACCACAGAAAGACAATCCTAATGGCATGCTTTTGAAAAGAACAAATGAAGCCAGGTATGGTGGCACATGACTGTAATCTTAGCACTTGGGACATTATGTAGGTGAATTGCCATGAATCTGACTGAGGTCAATCTGAGCTACACAGTGAATTCAAGACCAGCCTAAACTACATAGTGAGACTCTGTCTCAAGAAACCAAAAAAACCCAAAATTAATACATCTGCTTAGAATACCTATAGCATTTCAAATCTTCCAGGATTTATTCAGGAAGAGATTCAAAATCAATTAGCGAGTATCTTTGTTAAGAAAACCAGCTTCACTTATGTAAAAGAAGAAAGGTCACTTTTATATATAAATGAATTTTACAACTGTATTTTTCCTTGACCTGACCCATATCTTTCTAATGCTGCCTGATTATGCAGCATCCAAGGAGACTGAAATGGTATCTCCAAGATCCCTCTCAACTATGATCCAATGAATCTGAGTCATGCCAACTTTATAACTGAATCCAGAAATTCAGGCATATTTTGTATACAATTACCCTACAGGTTCCCAAGTTACCGCTTAGTCTGGCCATGTGTCTCTTTTATAGTACAAATACATTCCCACGCCTAGGAACAAACCTTTCAGATAGCTTTGACCTCTTCCAACCCCTCTTATTGCCACCAACTGCCAAAATCTGTCTGTACTGCCTTCTCAGATTTATTCCTTTTTCCCCATTCCCCCAGCAACTAACAGAGCTTTGTATATAGTAAGGATGAAAATATTTGTTACATGAGTGAATAAGCTACATAATTACAATTTATTCTCAGAAGTTTTATTTATATACACACACCCACACAAATACAACAGGGGTGCTGTCCTCAGTGAGTCATGGATTGTACCTAAAGACTACAGTATAAACTTAACAGGCAAGTCACTCAGGTTTTCAAACTGTCCTGAGCCCAAACATCACTCAGAAACATACTGAAGCACAGACTCTGCAGCCTTATTCCAGAGCCTCAGCCTCAACAGGTCTGCCATGAGCCCAGGATTCTGCATTCTCTAAGCACCTGAAAACCACCATCCACATCTGACACGGCCTTTGTCCAGCCAGAAGGTCAACAGAAACAGGATGACAGTCAAAAGACAACACTGCCTCCTAAACCCACTGCTCCTTTGTATTTCTAAGGAAGACATGCTAACTCTGCCTGACAGCAACCAAAATATGTCAATGTGAAGAGAAGGGAAAAGTATTTCCACCTATGACCAAGCCGGGATGGGGCGTGCCTGCATCACTACAAATCTGTAAGTGATGACTACAGAATATCAAACCCAAAAGGTCATTCAGCCACGGCCTGCACTGGATAAAGAAACTAAAGCCCTAGGAGTATGATTTCCTATCTACCCTCCCACAGCTTGGGAGTGTGTGTGTGGCGTAGGCAGAGTGAAAGGAGGGATGGCACAAGACCCAAGTGCCCACTTCATGCCATCTACCCCGCGTACGAAACCAATGCTTGGCTTTTAATACAGATACTCTAATGATTGTAATTTCTATACCTTTCATTTGAATCATTAAAAAAAAAACACCTTGTACTAACTCTTTCAGAATAGCAAACTATAGAGGAAGTCTTTTCAAACCCATGCACTTAAAATGATTTTCTGGTCTATATGGTATTAACATTTAATTACACATCAGAAATAGGAAAACCTGTTACTCATAGTTTTGTGTGAAGGAAGTCTCAGAATATGACATCGGCTTTTACCCATAAAGTATCTATGTTTCTTGTAATTTTTCTGAACATGGCACTTCAACTATCACTTGTATTTTCCTCCCTTTTACATCACTCTTTCCAGATATCTTTGGTTCCAAGATATAATAAAATCTTAAGAATGTGTGATCATGGGATGCCCTGGCTCCCTGGATATGCACATGTATCGAGCTTTGTATGCTTCCCACCCATCTTTCCCCTCCTATTCCCTGCAAACTTTAAACAAGCTCCTTAATTTCCAAGTCTGAGTCTTATCATCTGTAAAGAAAATGTATATGAGTGTTGATAGGAAAAGTGTGCGGGCAATTTTAAGTAACATCTGTGATCTTCACTTTCTATTCTCAGTCAATATAACCTCTTGGGTGACAGAGCAGCCAGCTCCTGACAAAAGTCTTCCAGGTCTTAAACCCACAAAGCAATCTATCGTGCCCAGCAGTGTCAGTCTGTCTGACATGCCTGAAGGTCTCAGCACCCTGACCACACTAGCCTGCTGCTGCCACAGCTGTACCCTCTTCCCCTTTCCAGCTTCACCCCTTACTGCCCAGGACCAACAGCACTCAGCACTCAGCAATCCAGAGCTGATGAAGGCTAGATTGGGGGCTTTTGACCCTACAGACTGGAGTTCAGCTTCTTCTCCTGTGACCCATTAAATGGTTGGTTTTAGGCAAGTCTTCAAATCTTTCTGACCCTCAGAAAATGAGGGTGTCTTAAGTCACTTTTTACTCGTCGCTGAAAGGAAAGGAAAGGTTTACTTCTTACAGTTTCTGGAGGTTTCACTCCACACTCATTGGCTCCCAGGCAGGCGGGCATGGATGGGCCACTGTTCATGGCAGCTGCAAACAGCAAGCAGGAACCAGCAAAGAGCAAGACACACCTTCTTCCTGCCTTACATCACATCCTGGCTCCACCCCTTTGTGGGTGGAGCACTAACACCATCAATCCAAGCACTAGACAATAAACCAATCACAAGTACACAATGCAAACTCATGAGGCCTGGGGGACACAGACATAAACCATGACAGAGGGTGCTAAGAATCAAAGCTTCTTTAGGATTATCTGGAATATTTTATCAAATAAAAAAATTAAACATAACATATTATAAACTTTATGAGACTTT
This sequence comes from Cavia porcellus, assembly GCF_034190915.1. Classification (NCBI taxonomy): domain Eukaryota; kingdom Metazoa; phylum Chordata; class Mammalia; order Rodentia; family Caviidae; genus Cavia; species Cavia porcellus. The sequence goes on along the minus strand of NW_026947500.1, from coordinate 5,020,042 downwards.
CACCTGTATAACAAAACAGAATGGATGCTTAGTGCCCACATCTGTCTGAGTTTCCACACAGTCTCCTGATAGCCAAAAGAAAGTTTCACAACTTCAAACTTCAAAAGACTATAACTGTTAGTCTAAGTAACTCCAGTAGGAATACCTAGAGTCTCTGTTAAAATACAGATTTTCCAATTATCAAAAAGAAGAAAGAAAAATCCCAAATTCAACTAGGAATGAAAACTGTGAAATCCTGTGGAAATCCAGAAGATCATTAATATGTACCTCAAGAATCTTAACCTAAGGTCAGAGGTTTAGCTCAGTGGTACAAACGCCTGCCTAATAAGTGCAAGGTCATGAATTCAATCCCCAGTACCAAAAAAAGAATCAGTAGTCTAATAAAATGGAAATGGCCAGATTTCTAGTTACATATACACTACATATACATATACACAGATGAAATGGCCAGATTTCTAGTTACATAGACACTACCAAAACTAAATCAAGAAGACATAAATATTCTAAATAACTCAGTATCAGTCAAGGAAATTGAAAAATGTAATTAAAAACCTACCAACAAGAAAAGTCCAGGCCCTAATGGATTCACTGCTGAATTCTATGAGAAATTTAGAGAATATCTATTGCCACTAAAGCTCAACCTCTTTAATGAAATTGAAAGAGAAGCAATACTTCCAAAATCACTCCTGGAAGCAAGCATTACACTGATATCCAAAATCAGAGAAAGATCCAATCAAAAAAGAAAAACCATAGGCCATGCTCCCTAATGAACACAGATGCAATAATCCTTAGTAAGATACTGGCAAGCAGAATGCTGCAAATCATCAAGAAAATTATACACCATAATCAAGTAGGATTCATCCCAGGGATGTATTCAGTATATGTAAATATACGAATACATATCTCAGGGATAGTTCAATATATGCAAATCAATAAATGTAATATACCACATTAACAGAGCCAAAGACAAAAACCACATCATCATCTCAATATATGCAGAAAAAGCATCTGACAAATTTCAGTGCCCATTCATGATAAAAACCCTACAGAAAATAGAAATAGTCTTTATCTCAATCCAGTAAAAGCCATTTATGACAAATCAACACCTAGCTTTCACTTTAAAATCAGGAGCAAGACAAGAATGTCCACTATTACCACTCCTATTCAATACACTTCTAGAAATGTTAGCCAAAGCAATTAGACAAGAGAAAGAAATTAAAGGAATAAAGATAGGAAAGGAAAAAGTTAAATTATTGTTATTTGCAGATGACATGATACTCTACAGAGAAGATCCAAAAACTCTATTAAAAGGTTTGTAGATTTAATAACCAATTTTAATAGTGTAGCTGAATACAAAGTCAACATCAAAAAATCAATAGCTTCCCTGTACACAACAAATTTATTGAGACAGAAATTTCAGAAACCATATCCTTTACAATAGCATCCAAAAAATAAAATAAAATACATAGGAAACAATCTAACAAAGTGAAAGATCTGTATGTTGAAAATTATAGTACTCTAAAATAGAAGACGGAAGAGGAAATTAGAAAATGAAAGACAACCCTTCTCATGGATAGGAATAATCAACATAACGGTCATATTCCCAAAACTGTTACACAGATTTAAGGAAATCCTGACTAAAATACCATTAGCATACCTCACACAACTAGAGGAAATTCTTTCAGAAACAGAAGAGATCTAGAATAGCAAAAGCAATACTGGATAACAAAGGTAAAGCACAGAGCACCACAATCCCTGACTTGAAATTATACTACAAAAGTACTGTGATAAAATCAGCACAGCACTGGCAAAAACAACAGCCCTGAGGCTCAGTGGAACAAATCAAAAGATGTAGAAACAATTCCAAGCACACTCAGTCACCTTATCTTTGAAGGAGTCAAATATGTGCACTAGAAGAAAGGTAGCCTCTTTAATAAATGGTGCTGGGAAAACTGGCTTTCCATGGGTCAAAGACCAAAACTAGACCCATATCTATCACCATGCACTAAAGTCAAAATGGATCAAAGATCTAAATATTAAAACAGAAGCACTAAATCTACTAGAAGAGAAAGTAGGTAGAAATCTTGAAGACATAGAAATAGGCGAAGAGTTCATAAACAAAATCCAAACCACATAGGAAATAATTCAAAAAATCAACCACTAGGATCTCATCTTATTAAAAAACTTTTGCACATCAAAAGAAATCACCAACAGAGTGAAAAGACAATACACAGAGTGGGAAAAAATTTAGGACTTGTCCCTGAGACAAAGGACTTATATTTAGAACATATAAAGAATTGAAAAAAAAATCAGACCCCTCAAATTCAAAGATACAGTCCAAAAATGGTCATCTGAGATGAGTAACACTTTCCAGATTTAGAAATACAAATGGCAAACAAATATAAAAAAAGTTCAATATCATTGGTCATTTAAGAGATGCAAATTAAAACAATACTGAGATTCCATCTCACTCCTGATAGAATGGCTGTCATCAAGAAATCAACCAATAACAAACGCTGGAGAGGCTTGGGGGGAAAAGGAACTGTTCTGCACTGCTGGTGGGAGTGTAGACTGGTGCAACCACTGTGGAAATCAATACAGAGATTCCTCAAAAAGCCAGCATTATAAGTTCCATTTCACCTTTTGGGTCTCTTCCCAGAAGAATTAAAAACATCATACCACAGCAATGTATATGCACCCATGTTTGCAGCAGCAAAATTTGTAATAGAACAATTTGGGAAACAACCCAAATTTCTACCAACCGAGGAATGCATAAAAAAGATGGTTTTTTTTTAATGCAATGAAATACTACTCAGCCACAAAGAAGGATAAGCTTGAGATTTTCACAGGTAAATGGATGCAATTTGAGGCCATACTTATAACTGAAATAAATCATACTCACTTGTATAAACATTGCATCATTTTCATGATGTAAGAAACTGAAAGACTGAATAAGGTCTAAAATATACAATAGATACTATGAGATGGGAAGAAACTGTTGAAAGGGAAAAAAGAACTAGAAAGGGGGAGAGGTGAAAGGATGGGAGGGAAAAAGGGAGAAAAAAAGGTAAGTCAGTTTTATATTAGTGTCTCTGAGCCACACAGAGTTTCTGACACTAACAATAACAAAAACACCTTATGAGTCCAAAGAATAATCTCTGATATCTAATGGAGGTTAAACCCCTTAACCTCCTAGTTTATTGCAAGGGAAGGTTTATATGAATACAGACTGGAAAACTTTTTTGTGTGTGCCAGGGATAGAACTCACAATCTCACGCTTGTGGGCAGGCGCTTATGTCACTGAGCTAAGTCTCTGGCCCCGGAAAACATCTGCATGCCCATATCCTATATCTGAATAACCACTTTAAACATAACAATATGCAATCTATTAACTGCTGTTATTTTCCTATTGTTTTATTTCCTATTGTTTTACCTTTTTTTTCTAAAAAAATGAAAAATAAAATATTTTCTCAAGTAATAGTCTTCACAGAGATTTGGATTCTATATGTTTATTAGGCCAAGGAATGTAAATACGTACAATAACTACAGGCCACTGAAAAAAGTAACAGGAGACCAGTCTTAATAAATTCTGAGCCACACGCAGTTTCTGATGAACTCGTGGTCCCTCTAGTACTCTCCAACTGCAAGGTCCTCTCATTATCTCATTTGACTATTGTCATCCTGGGAAGAACTCTAAAAGGATTTTCCAAATCTTCTCTAATTCTTAGCCCCTCTTCATTCTCCTCACGAAATAAACCTGTAGCCGTACCAGGAAGTTTTCTAACCCAACTCAGGGACTTTTTATTTGGCTTCTATTTCAAAACAACTAACAATAATAAAAACACCTTATGAATCCAAAGAATCATCTCAGATATTCCATGGATGTTAAACCTCTTAAAGTATCAAAAATTCAGATAGACTCTCACCGAAGGCCACCAAGCACTCAGAATCCTGTGTCCACTCTGTAACAGTCTGCCAGTCTTGTTACTACTATACCTGCTATTGCTATATACTTCCTTGACATTTGTTGGTTTTAATCTCATTTGGTTTGAAAAACCAAAAGCCTTACAGCTACAAATAAACTAAGCAACACCAAGATCTAGTGAGGGAATGAAAAACTTTTCTATAATTCCAATGCACACAGGCTTCAGTGCTGGTTTATTTGAACTCCCACTGACTAATCAAAAGCCTTTTCAACCAACTGCATGACTTAAGACTGATTCATGAATAGAACACAGGATTGTGTGTTACTCTAAGCAATATTTTAGCCAAATGGAGCCTGAATACCTATGCTAAGCTTTCATCTGATGAACAAAAAAAATTATTTTTGGCAGTACTCAGGACTGCACCAAGGACTCACATAAGCTGAGCAAGTGTTGTATCGTGGAAATACATCCCCAGGCCTTTTAATTTCATTTTCAGACAAACCAGCTAAATTGCTCAAGTGAGCCTCAAACTTAAAATCCCCCTGCCTCAGTCTCCCAAGTAGATGAATTATATACGACAGCTACCATGCCCGTAAGAAAATTTATACTCTATGTTGGCACTTAATATTCACAAAAGGAATAAAAGTTGATTTATAAAAACCTTTATTGACAGTTTTCTATCTGGTGCAGGTGAGTTTTCATTTCCACCCTGCAAGGCAGTACACATGAAATGTACCAGGCTGTTTTCACATCTCTAACTCTGGCGCCCTCCACAGGAAAAGTAACTTTTTTTTTAGTAATTCTTCACTGACATTACATCTACATGATAAAACCAACTCACTTAAGACTGTAACTGTGTTTATGTTGGTTTTGGATTTAGGATTCCTGTAAAGGTTGTTCTTTGGATATATTTAAACCTCTTCAGCAATACAGCCTAGCTCAAATTCATTCTACCATCTCCCACAGTGCTCAAAACAGGAAAACAAAACAACAACAACAACAAAAACTCGATAAAATACTTGGTAAGAGTAGAGCCACTGGATATTCTTGTAACTTATAGCTACAACTCCAGGCTTCATCTCCCCGTTTTCTCAGACATACCATACTCTTCCTGGTCCCTGTATAATTACTTGCCTTCTGCAATGGGAAGGAGAAATGCTCCGAGTTGAAAACAAACAAGGAAACAGGAATAAAGAGAATACTCAAGCATTTAGCCTCTCCCACCCACACACCACGGAAAGCCTACAAAATCCTGAGTGAACCATTCATAAGAAGTGCCTTGAAGTATTTCAGAGACCACTTTGGGCTCAGTCTCCACTCCTACATCTAACGGCCCAACAAACAGCAGACACCATCTTTCACAGAGTTTTCCCCGACAGCCTGCTAGCTTGTTCACTCCCAACCTCAAACAACTGAGAAAGAGCAGCAGTGTGAGCCGAGAACCTGGGGGTATCATGTAAATCAAGGGAACACAGCAGAAAAAGCAAAGCAGCAGAGCCCCGGTAAGGAAGCAAAAATGAAAATGAGAAGAGCAGCTGAGTCCTGAGCAGGCAGAGCCAGACCGGAAGTCAGGCCGCGGGACCAGAGACAGCCAATAGGAAAGGCGGGGGGAGGTACCGAAGGCCACGGAGAATCAGCAATTTGGCTAAAGTATGTATGCATAATTGGGAATTAACTGTGTACGCAAAAGACTTCACCTCATTTACCACAGCAGCTAGATAACCACCATGTTAAATTAAATAAGAGGCTGTTCACCCCCAACCCAACCAAGGCCATTTGTCTTCACACTCTACAGATAAGCGGAAATTTCACCACCCCTTTGCCTTCTCAATCTGTTTAAGGCTTCTTTTGTTTGTTTGTTTGTTTGTTTGTTTGTTTGTTTGTCTTTTTTTGTCTGGAAGAGTCCAATTCCACTTCTTAAGATTGTAGTTTACATAGGACTACATTAATCCAGATGCTCTTTCTAAAAGTCCTTCAAATTCACAGACTCCAAATATTAACATAAAGACAAGCAGGAACCAGCTGTTGCAATTAACAATTTTTTTAAAATTTTCTCTTCTGTTCACTTAAAAATACCAGAAGAAATTTTTAAACTGGATGAGACTGTGATTCAAATTTGGAAGTTTTAAATACATGGGTTTCATGTTTTTCAGGCTAAAAATAATAGTCTGAATGTTAGAATTCATGTTATATAAATAGGCTTCAATTCACAAGACTCAGCTAAGTGGGGGTCTCAGCATGCAGTAGAAAGCATGGGATCTTTGAGCTCAGAAGCATAAGTGTGCCTTGCAAGTGCGTGGTCATGAGTTCGATCCCCATACCGATTTAAAAAAAAACAAAAAAACCCCACAAAGCATGCAGAAACTAAACTATTTCTGGAGTAAGGTTTAGTATGTGGCAACTTCTGATCAATGAGACCTTTACAACAGAGAGCAAGAGCAATCTTTCACAATTACGCTTGAATGCATTCAATCATAACTGGGTGAATAATGACTGTGCTCTGTGGTCAGGGAGAATGGGGTCATTCTGCACCTAGAGGTGTGAAAGTGGCACAGTGCTCACAGCCCCCACCCACGAAGCAGCCACATTCCTCCAGTCTGAGGAGGTGCCAAAGAGTTCAGAAACATTCCCCCCAATGGGCATCTTTCACTGCACCCATGAATGGACTCTCAGTTCACGGATGGACTCAAGAGTTTTCCCTGCAAATAACACATTCCTGAGACATGCTGTATCAACACTGAATGAGTTTCACTGGCAGCTCCTACTAGTCCCGTTTCAGCACTCCTGCAACAGCAACAGCCTTCTATTCCTAGCAAATCAGGAGGCTTTAAACATTTCCAACATGATTCATACAGTAGCTCAAAAATTACACATTGTTTTCTCTTAAAAGCAGTGAGTACAAAAAACCCACCAGAAAGCTCATGTCCTATTGTTTATTTCTCTTATTATAGAATTCTCCATGTAGGTGTTGAGTAACCTTGTTTTTCTTTTCAGATAGTTATGGTCAGATTTAGGGCTCTCCAAAATAATCTGAGCTACATAGCTTAGGAGCATCTCCAAAAGAAGAAACAGATAATCGAATGTCAAGCAGAAAAGGTAATCTTATAAATTCTCTTGTGATTTACTTTCTAGTAACAGATTCATAATATTCCTTCTTTGTTTTACTTTATTTCTACCACTACATAATAATTCCAATTTCTTTTTCTCTAATTTCTTGAAAAAGAGAAAGGAAAATTCTCTTAAGAAATTCCTTAGGAAAAGTTTTCTATAAATCATTTTATATCATTTAAATCTTATTATTTTCTCAAACTAATGTTAAGAACCCTTCGGTGCCCATATTATACGGATAAAAAGCAACAGGTTAAATTAAAAATAGCTATCGTAAGAGAACCGAACAGACCGTTAGAGCTTCATTGCTTACTTTATTTGGACTTGCACTGAAGAATTTTAAATATCAAAGGAAAAGAAAAAGTCCTTTATATTTAAATTGTACCTATTTGTTAAAACCATTTGTAGAACAAGTAAAAAATACATGATTTGAGTGATATAAAATGATACTGGAACATTATAACCATACAGTATATTTGAGCCTGTATTTATATTGAATTATTTCACATATAACGTTTAAAAGACTCTAGGAATTCCCTCAACAAGGTTTTAGAAATGTATTTCTGCTGTGTTCCTACAGAGATATCTCCTCAAAACCAGCTCTGCCTCATGTCTACCCCAGGATCAATCAAGAATATTTCTTTCCCAAAAAATAAACTGCTTTGGGACAAAAAAAAAAAAAAATCTTTGAATTGTCCTTCAGATTTGAAATTGAGATCTATGCAATTTTGGTTGAATATACTTTACAAAGTATAAAATTTTCCATGGACAACAAAAAGAAAATAGCTATTTTGCGAGATGAAAAGTTTAGCAATCATTTACCCACTAATAGCAGTGAGAACTGCTAAATGATTTAGATGCTTAGGTGTCTGAAGGCTGATAGCAGACCACATGTTTGTAAGCACACAATGTTTTCCTTTTATGAGCTACAAAGGGTGAGCAATGGAATTACTGGTCAGGCACAAACACTATTTTAAAATAATACTTAAATGTTAAATGTTTCTAATCAACCAGAACACACCTATTTTGCTATCGATACACCTACTTTCCCCACACACCCACCGCTCAAATGCTGGCTTCCATTTACACTCCCAGACAGTAGTGCTAAAGTGCAGGGCAGACATGGGTAAAACCACTGTTCACATCTGCTGTTTACAGGGGAAACCCCACGATGGGATTTTTTTTTAATTTCAAAGTGCTTTCATTAGTAATGTATACAGCTGTTTTCTATTGCCTAATAATCAGAACTGCAAAGCTCATGCATGCTGACTCCAGGCATAACTATGCCAAGCTGCTTGTGCTCAGCTGTAAGGGGCTGGAATTCTGAGTGTCAGGGGAGATACCCTGTACTTTCAAAAAAAGTTAATACAGCTGTTTTCCTTTCAGGAGTGCCAAAAGAGTGCTATTCCTCCCTATAAACCTCCCCTAACCCCTTCTCCACCAACAGTGTTCCCTGCTCATGGATGCGAGGAGTATTAGGAAGACATCCCACTGTTTAACAAAAATAATAAGAAAAAAATGCAGGGCACCGCAGTTTTTAGTAGCAATGTGTGGCACATCTACAACCACCACCAAAAAAGAAAAAAAAAAGGAAAACTGGCTGTTAAATGAGAACGGTGAGTACTTGACTGTAAGTGCTATGAAGTGGCAGCTAACGACCTGAGAGAAGATGAACATGTGCTTCTGAACCAGGTGTTCTTAGTCACATCAGCACATTCTAAGCGTGTCTTAATGTAATTATGTGAAATGTTTATGTGCTTGCCTGGCATGTTGCTTTAGTTTTCTTAGTGAAGGAGCAATGTCACTTTGAAATAATGAACACAGGAGAGCCTCAGTTCTCCACTTCTGAGGACATCTCCCCTCAGCTTGGTTTACCACCTTTTTTAGGGTCACACAGACCCACACAGAAGGTCTTTGTGTAGAGGTCTCCAGCATGTATCTTCCTGCAGCCACTGGGGAAGTCCTCCAAGGAGGCCCTTTCTTCTCTCACTACAAACGAAGGTTTTATCTTACAGCAAACAGAGAAGACATTTAACATTAGAGCAATACCAAAGCAGGAATACCATAAAAGTGGCTCAAAGATTTGCATAATGGAATTCTATTGTCTTCAATTTCACACTAGCTATGAGAGAGACAGAGACAGAGAGATAGAGAGAGAGAGATAGTAACATGAAGGGCATGTGTCATTACCTGGAGTGACATGTATAGAACACATGCACCTGAGCTCTGGGCAGGCTTACCTAGACAGTTCCAAGTAAAAGCAGAAACTGTACACTACTATTCCTTTATAGTATTTGTGGTTTGCTTCCGTCATCCCCTTCACCAAGCCTGGAACAGGTATGAAGGATACAAATCGTACAAAGCTCTCCATTCCTCTCTCCCCAAGAGTTTAGAGAAGCCTAGCGACACAGACTGGGAGCAACCACAGCAATTAAGAAATGATTTCTTTGCAGGCAGTGAACTACAGTTTGGCTCAGCCTCTCCAATGTACAGCTCCACGCTCTGCTCTGACCCCCTGAAGGCTGCTGTTCTACAGGGCACCCTGCTTTGTCCATTTAAATCAGCAAGTTAAGAGAAGAGGGAAAACACACAATCTGCCCACACCTCAAACAGTTCCCAATCAACTACAAGAGGAAAGAGGCACCACAGGTCCTTGAAGGGGAAAAGATGCAGAAATCTTTATAAACTTACGGAAATAATTTTCCCCTATGGGCCAGCATTTCGATATTAGTCAGGGGATGGGCAGGGGAGAACTCGGGTAACGCTTTTTAATGTGTCATTTAAATAACACATATAATAAAATTTAAACAAAAACACTTAGATTTGAATGTTGGACATTCTGCTGCAAGGGAGGTAAATAGAAAACACTGGTATGCAGCCAGTTCCATGTTAAACAGCAAGGGACACTGGCTCAAACGATGTGTTGGAGTCTGAGCGGCTTTTAGGTTCCCTGTTTTTTGGTTTTTTTTGTTTTTTTTTTTTTTTCTTTTTCATTTTTATCGACACCAGGGATCGAATTCACGACTGCCTGCTTACAAGGCAGGCGCTTATGCCGCTGAGCTAAATCCCCAGGCCCTAGGTTCCCTGTCTTATTTCTGTTATTCCTGTTGTTTTTCTGACTGGTGTGTGTGTGTGTGTGTGTGTGTGTGTGTGTGTGTGTGTGTGTGTGTGTGTGTCTGTGTGTGTGTGTGTGTGTGTGTGTGTGTGTGTGTGTGTGTGTGTGTGTGTCTGTGTGTGTGTGCTCAGAGCTTTGCCCATGCCAGGCAAGCACAGAGCTACACCCTCAGTCCCGGTTCCCTCAGTTTCTGAAAGTCTTATTTTAAGTTTAATAAGCCAATAATTTTCCTTCTTTGTGGTAAGAAAAAGCATGTGAAGATACTACCAGAGAATTTTTACAAAGTGTAACTGCATTAAAGAAGCTCATTAGTTTTCAGACTGGGAAACAGTAAGTCATGCAGCAGAAGCCAATGGACGGGAGCCACCTATCCAGCCCCTGCGCGGCTTTCCTCCTCCAGGGGTAGGTGGCAGGCTTCCCCAGGAGATGGCTCAAAACAGCCCCCTCTGCGCAACAGTGGGTGTCATGCAGTCGGTCCCTGGAGAGCTCTGCTGGCTGCGTGGCCTTCTGAATGCAATGGGTTTTACTTATTTGCCACTGGCTGAGTAGCCAGGAAATTTATGACTCATCTCCACTGTTCTCAATGTTGTTCTCCCATAAAGTCACCCAATCTCTGCAGTAAACAAAACTGGCCTGATTAAAAACATCCCATTAGAAAGCATTTAACCCCTGCCTTTAACATCTAGGGACTGTTTTCCTCTCCCTCCACACCCAAATGCATGAGCTGGGTTAGTTCTGCAAGCAGGCCTCACTGTCAGCACAGACCACTCTCACACAACATTATACAACATTCCAGATCCCTGCTTAGCCCACCCCTCCGTGACCCCCCCCCCAATACCTATGGTATATGTGGCAGCATCTACATGATGCTGCACGTGCTGTGAGTGTTCTGTGTAGCTTGGGACAGGAACAACTGAGTTAGGCTCCCTGGTAAGAAATCCTCAGCATCAGTGGTGAACCCTGAGGTGTCAGTCAAGAAAATATAACTACAAAAGCAAACTGTTTCAACGAGACAGAAGAAGAAACTTGAGCCACCTAGCTTGGACATTCAAGGGTAAAGTCGCATTTACAAATGGGCTTAAGTTATGAAATGCTCTGTTATTGATTATAAATACAAACTACAACCAGGTGACCAGAACTCAGTCAAAGGTCTGATTTTTGTCTCAAAAGCAGCTCTGACTCCCTGAACTCTGAACATTTTTTAAAAATTATGAGAACTACTTATACAATCTCTCTCTCTCTGTCTCTCTCTCTCTCTCTCTCTCTCTCTCTCACACACACACACACACACACACACACACACACACAGAACTAAATGATAATAAAAAGATTTCAGCCACGGCTAATTTCAACCTACCAGTGTGACATCAGTGAGTGTGGAGTTGGGAAGAGCCAAGCCACACACAACAGTTCCACAGATATACATATATATACAGGGCATTCCACCACATAGTTAAGACACATGTTATAGGCTCAAGGGCACCTAGACAATAGCACCCAGAAAGTGGCCAGTTTAAAATACTGATTATCTTTGATATCACATAAACAGTCACAAGTCCCTGAACAACAGCAACATGTTCTAGAAATGCACCATTAGTCAATGTTCTTGTCATGCTGAGATCCTGGAGTATTCTTACACAAACCTGGACAGTATAGGTCAAGCATCTGACATGGCCTCTTGACGCAATCAAGAGATGCCATGAACACAAGAACTATGACGTTGCCACCAGTGTAACACAGTGCGTAACACAGTACACCTTTAGTAAGTAAAAGGACCACACTCTAAAATAATGAGAAGTATGGTATAATAAATACATACTCCATGGTTGACCAAATACCATGGGACCTGTGCCTGTCATCTAAACTGCAAGCCTGCATATCTTAATAATGGATGTGTTTCACAACTGCCTCACGAAATATCTTTAAATTTAAAATGAGGTCCGTCATGGTATTAGTGATAGCCATCACTGTCACACCACCAGCACAGTCTTCTCAGTAATACTCTATCAGACTGGAGACAATGGTGCAACAGAACGGTGGGAAAATAGTAACACCTTCTCGGTTCCTCCAGTTTTAATTTATCAGGAATCACAGTACAAGACAGTTAATCTGACAGAGCTCTTCCATAAAATCAGTGAGCCAGTAAGGGCAGCAAACTACAACACGTGACTGCTGGGGTCACAGTAGTAAATCAGTCCATGGACAGCAATACAGAGAAAAAAATAGTACCAAGTTTGCTTTTTCCTGCCTTATTTTGTAACAACTATAATAACTTGGAAGATGGGTGTAAAAAGTATGACATAATATTTATTAAACACACTATGAGCACCCAAGTCATTAGCATGTTCTGTACAGAGAAAAGACCTACTGTACAGCATTACAGCAGGAGCTACATCAGGATCATGGCTACTTTGAAAAATTTAAGGTAAGTATGACCGCTTTTTTCTTTTAATGGAGGCAGAACTGAAAATGATCTTAGAAAATTTGCAAAAATGCAGTGAAATGAGCCCTGTGAAGACGAGCCCTGTGATGGAATAAGTGAAAACATACAAGCAAATCTCAGTTACTTCTCCTAAATGGCCAAATGACTTCAAGCAAAAATAAAAGCAGTGGCTATTTACCTACCACATGCCACACAGTATACTTTGTTCTGATTACACAATGGTGAACAGCAAAGGTTTAACTGAGCCTGGTGGACTCTTCCTTCTACTTTCTTGAATAATTTAACACATGAGAACTACGGTTTCCTGATCTACAAAACCAGCTAATCATTATTTCCACAAACCAAGGTTATTAGGATAATTAATTGAAAGAATGTAAATGGGAAAAAGAACACTCTTCCCTTTACTTCTTTACTATATAAATGTGCTCCTTAAGTTAAAAAAAGCAAATGACACCAATCTTCATCTTCTCTGGCAAAGATCTGAAAAAGAACAGAGATGAATAGATCCTCCAAATTCTTAATTGTCTGAATAAGATACATTAAAAATGACTGGTGGCACTGCCAGGAATTTTCAAAGGTTCTGATCCTTCTGCCATTACATTAGATAGCAAACCTTTCAGAGTTTTCAGTGACACAGGCAGCATACTGCAGCATATATGCTACAGTTTCGTTACCACTGCCTTAGACAGTTATTACTATCCTTAGGAAAAAAAATGGACACAGGATCCTGATAGCCTAGATTCCAGAGGGCCTAGAACAAGCACAATACAATGAAGCACAAAGATTCTTTAAGCAAATGTAGAAGGGCTAATAATCATAATTCACTCATTTAAGTCATTCAAAAAAAATGTACAAAGCCTTTCCTGTGGCAGATTGATTGAGGCACTAGAAATACTGTATAGCAAGTGATCAAAGCAGCCTAATACTGATTAAGAAAAGCTGGAGATTTACAAGCTCCAGTATGATCGTCTTCAGAACAGAATGGGTAGCTTTGAAACGCTGACTTTTTTCAAAAGTAAAGAGTACTTAAGGAAGGCTATTCTTACTCACCAAACATTCACCAAGATTTAAATGACTACAAGTTTCTAAAGAATCAATAATTTTATTACTACAAATCAAAATAGTTTAGGTCTTTTATGCATACACAATTACCTCTCTACAGGTACCACTAACCTTAAGCGCTACAGTACTCACCCAGAAAAGAATAAAAGTAAGCACTTTGAAAAGAACAGAATGAAACAACCTACACTGGTAGTCAGGTATTTTCTAGCACATATATATGTATGTTAAAGGTTCTTGGACTTCTGAACCTAACGTAATTCATAAAAATTGTGGTTAAATTTAAGATAGCAAACATCCATGCCATATAAGCAAACAAAGTCGGGTAGTTTCTCATTTTTTGTAACTACTTGTAACTATTATAATATGGATATCTTTATAAGATGATTAATGAAATGAGATCTTGTTTGTAGAAAAAATATAATCTGTAGGACCTTAGAACTGAAATTGAATGTAGTGAAAAAACACTTCCACAATATGGTACAGTAAAATTAAATCCTGTGCATTTAATCCACAATTTTATTTATGGGAAAATAAACTGTAATTTAGTATAAAACATTCAATTACAAAAAAAGTTGTAGTTATTCAATAGTCCCATTTAAACTCCCTTATACTCTCCTCATATTAAAAAAAAATTAACTCAAACACAAAATTCACTTTTGGGTGGACTTTCCTTATGCCGGTGAAAATGAAAATATTCCAGGGATATGCAGGTAAAACAGTAAGGACAGCCAGTTGTACTGCTGATTTCTTTTAGTCACTGAAAAGAACAATTTGTGCTTATATTGTTCAATCAATTTTGCATGCCTGTATCTTGTGATCTGAACTACTTTGAAGACAACAATATGGAATAATCGTTGCTAATTTCCTATTATCCTGTTTTGAAATTCTGTATCATTTCTATTGTTTTTCTTTTCTCTCTTTTAAATTAAAAAAAGGAGTAAGGAAAGCAACTATAACTAATCAAAAAGCGTAACAAAATGATGTGACCATATGAGGCGTATGTTTCCCCCCAAATAACCACCTCAAACTCATCTCTAATCAAAAACTAGAAGCAAAAGTAGTAATCTGCCCATTTTTAAGGCACCACACCAATCAAGTATAGGTATTTTTTAAGTTAACAGCAAAAGTTTCAGACAGAGTGGCTATGACACTTTCATGGCCATATTAAGTATTTGTGAAATCATTTTTAATACTATCGATACTTCTGCTGTCAGCCTTTTTCTCACACTTGAATATTTCACTTGTTCTCATTAAAATAAAAAACATTTGATTTTAGATTACTATTACATTTCAAAAATATTAGGCTTTCCCAGTTTAAAAAAACTTTCTCTGGTGCAAAATAGCATGTTAAATAAATAAATGCCACATATTTCGGCATTTTGGCCCTCATCTACACATCATTACGCATGCATGCGTGCGTACGCATTTACACACACAATTACACCTCCCAATATTTATTTCCTTCTAAACTAACTGTTGGAAACTCATTTGAAACAGTAGGAATTGATTCATCATAACAAGTGACAGCTGGAGGTTTAGCTCTGCGACACAAGTGTCTTCCTGGCAATCGCAAGGTTGTGAGTTCAATCCCTGGCACCAATAAGTAAATAACAAATGACAATTATACAAACTGGGGTTAGAATCAACATTAACAAGCCAGAGACTTAATCCTCATAGCATACATCAAATTGGTAACTTAAACTAATCATTATATAAACTTTTAATTTCTTTATACAAAACTATACATGATCAGAGAAAACTTACTATAGATTTTAAAAGATACAATCATACTAATTGGGAATACCCATACCCTATCTTGAGGATTTTTCAATAGCAGATACACTTTTCAAGTAACCTAATGTTCATTTTTCAAGGATATAAAAAATACAAATGTACTGGATGAAATTTTTAAAGTAATAAAATAAAGTAAAAATCTCTAAGAGAGATTAAGTTAAAACCAAGTTGAAAAACCAATGCAGAAGCAACTGCCAGACTGGCAAAATGAGAAGTCTCAAAATACTGGGGTTTATAAAGCTGTGGGAAAATCATTATATCATTTTAGAAGGAGTTTGACATTAGCTAGTAATGGTGAAATTCTACTCTTTGGTATCTGTCCCAAAGAAATTCCCGTAAATTGAAGACATGCACAAGAATATTCATAACAGTGCAGTTTCATAAGAGCCCAAAAAACAGGGCCGACTCAAACGTTCACCAAGAGAAGAATGTGGAAAGAAGTGGAATAGTCCAAAGCGTCAAAAAGCGAAGATACTCAGTATCTTTGAAACTACTGTTAAACAAAAGAAGTCATCAAAGAATGTGGCAGCAGTTTCATTCATACAAAGTCGAAAAACAAGCAAACTCAACCACATTGGATGGGGGGGGGCTGCATCTATCTGTATGTAAACAGTTAAAACTCCAAAGAAATAAAATTAGTATCTCAAGAGGGGACTTAATTCATTTGCTAATGATTATTCATGTTTAGTAATGCACTTTTCAGTCATGTTCATCATTAACTGTGACTTAGAATTGGTTATGGTCTGGATGGATATATTCTTTAACTACATACATTTTTACACATGCCTACTCTGTCTGAAGATTAAAATAGAAACACCATATACAATCTTCTAAAAAATTAACATTTTTGTGGTACCACTGTGGTTTGGTCAGTATGGTGATCCGAGGTCCGTGTAAGAGCCAAGCATGCATGTGACTCTAGAACAGAGCCTTATTATAGTTCACAGCCATGTGGTGGTCGCCACACCCTTCAAAGCACGTCATTCCATTTATATGAAATGTCCTAAATAAACAACTTTATAAGGACAAGAAAATACATTAACTGTGCCCTCGGACTAGAGATGTACAAGTGGAGGTGAATGCTAATGACATGTTATTTTGATCACTAATGACATGTTAAAATTGATCGTGATTATGGCCACATAACTAGAATCTCCTGACCACTGAACCATACACTTTAGGTGAATTGTATGAATGCCAATTGTACTTCATAAAGCTGTTATTTTGTTAAAAACTGTACACAGTAATCCTCAGAATTTGTCAAGTTTTGGGAGGGAAAAAGCATTTGTGAAACGAATGTCTATGTTCAGCACCAGCTTAGGGAGAAATTTAATCATAACCTAAATGCTGGCAAAGTGGCTTTGTTTCCAAGTCTTGGTAAGGTAATCAATAGGCTTTGAATTTATGTATCAGAGTTTGGGCCAGGATCCCCAGTAGCCAGCAAACATTAAATTATACATGCAAGCAAAGCAGTTTTTTTTTTCCCTATAAGTGACCCACAGCAGTCCTTTCTGAAGTGATTTTCCAGGACTCTCCATGAGAGGAAAATATGAAACGTACTCAATTCATTAACCAGAAGGCATCATTGTGCTTTCTTGACTTCATATATAGAGGGTTTTTTTTTTTCCCAAACCACACTGGAAAATAACAGGCTTGGAAAAGCAATCAGTCAGTTCACATTCCACTCCACCAATATCCAATGCCTGTCCAAATTCAGATATGAAAGCAAAATATTTCCAATGTGTTCAATCTTGTTTCTAATGACAGATCTTTGCAAGTTACTAATGAATACAACTAAGAAATTATAGAAATATCACACCAAAATAATCACTGAAAAGTAAAAATGAGATTTATTTCAAAACATTTCTAAAAGAGTCAAAAAATCACTTTGGCTCCCTTTCATTTCAGTAACCTTATTTTTGGTTCTTTTTTTTTTTAATTCTTCTATTTAACTATTTATTTATTCTACTTATTTATTTATAGAATATAATTCTTTCAACAGTGAATTAGGATGAAACAACAGCAAAACACAAAATAAAATAAAATGTCCAGGGACCAGGGATGCAGCTGAGGGACACAGTGCCTGCCTGGCAAGCAAGAGGCAATAAGTTCAATTGCTGAT
This sequence comes from Cavia porcellus, assembly GCF_034190915.1. NCBI lineage: Eukaryota > Metazoa > Chordata > Mammalia > Rodentia > Caviidae > Cavia > Cavia porcellus. The sequence goes on along the minus strand of NW_026947500.1, from coordinate 5,002,472 downwards.
CCAAAAGGAAAGGAAGGGAAGAAAGATTCCAGAGGCAAAAAAATGGAGATTCTTTGCATTATTCTGGATTTATAATCATTACAGTCAACACAAATATTTAGTAACAATTTATTATGTGGCTTCTTTATTTTTAAAACACAATAAAAATAAAAAGTCATTATAAAATGTGTACATCCTCATACGTAATGAATACACTTTAAAACACAGCTATATAGACTTTCCTATTCATCTTGCTCCGTCATTTAATGGTCTCATACTCCATCAAACTGGTATTTCTGATTTGTACCTTTCGTCTTCATTTCTCTGCTCCATGTTAATTCTAACAGGAATTGACCAACATTAGTAAATTTGGAAGACAGTTTTCATGTCTTTGATTTTTTAGCAGCTCTTCCATTAAGATTTAATATGACCTCTTAAAGTTGGGCTCTAAATCCTAGAAAATATCACAGCAAGATGAGTCTAAGTAGCAAATGATCATAAGAAGGAACAAAGCCACAGGAGCCACTGGAAATGCAAGGAGCAAGGGGCCAAATGGGGCAGCTTTTCCTCACCGAGTGAGAGCCAAAAGCTCTCACAGGCCAGACTCTGCAAGCACAGCCAACCGAAGTCTGATTCCAGCACCAGTCCACAGCGGGCCCCATTCAAAGGGGCAGGCGAGGTCGGTTTCGTGTAATGTGTAGGATGTGAGGTCACCTGCTGACCTCAGGTGAATAAGAGAAAAGGCAGGTTTATTGCCACAACAGAAGGCTGATGATGGTCTCCGGTCAACTGCTGCCCATCTTCCTCACTCTCCCTTACTCTCCCAGAGACCCAAGGTAATCTGCAGGTGTACCCGCCCACTTATAAAAGATCCTTGCTCCTACCAGGAAAACATAACTGCCAAACAAAATGGCTTCCTTGTAAATCTAAAATCTTTGGGCTGTCTAACGACAGCATATCAGAAAGGTGGCTTTAGTGCTAACAAGATACAAAATTTACGAATGAAAAAAGCTTACTCTTTAAGTTGAAATCTGTACTCTAGCTTTTTCTAATCTGCTCATCCGGTTCCTTTTGTAATCAACAGCTCTTACTGTTACTTCCGGTCAAACAGACCCAAGAATCTAGAATAATCAATGTAAACTCTTTTTTTTTTTTTTGTCTTTTTCGTTTTTATTGGTACCAGGGATCGAACTCACGACTGCCTGCTTGCAAGGCAGGCGCTTATGCCGCTGAGCTAAATCCCCAGCCCCTAATCAATGTAAACTCTTAATTCTCCAGGGATCTTAAGTACAGCTGTAGGGAACTTCAGACTTATGTAGCAGTTTATTATTAACTTGAATTTATTACATAAGGGTTTCTCTACTAATGAATGTAAGTCAGAACTCAACAAAAACTCTTAAATGATAACTCATATTTTCAAGCACTCATTTAAGGTGAGCTGGTATATCTCTTCTAGGTCCTTTACCTTAAATAACTCCAGTAAAACTCACCACAGAAAAATAAAGGGCCAAAGGCTAGGGCTTATTACACCAGCTGCAGTCATCAAGACACAGTTATTCTGGAGGACAGCCAGACACATCCAAGACCAACCAAATAGGGACAGAGGACTCCGGAAAAGGCCCATCCAAATATTCCCAATGGCTGGGCATGGTGGCACACTCCTATAATCGCAGCAGTTTGGAGGCTGAGGCAGGAGGATTGTTGCAAGTTCGAGACCAATCCGGGCTACAAAGTGAGCTCAAGGCCAGCCTGAACCGCACAGTGAGACCCTGTCTTTAAAAAAAAAAAAAAACTCAAAAGTTTCTTAACAGATCAAAAACAATGCCATGGAAGAAGACAGTTCTTGCGATAAATTTTGCTCTAACAATGGATACTGACCAAGGGAGGAGGGAAGAGAAAGAACGGAAAGGGGAGAGAGAGGAGGGAGGAAAAAAGGGAGGAGAAGAAAAAGACTCAACCCGAACTTCATACATCATATAGAAACTTAAAATGTACCATTGATATAAACATAAAATATTTAAAACTATAGGAATTTCTAGAGAAAAAAGGGAAAATCATAAGGACATGGCTATAGACAGTGTCTTCAGACTTTGCATCAAAGCATAAAAAGAAAAACTGACAAATTGGATTTCATCAAAAAAAAATCCTTACTCTGAAAAAGAACTTGTTAAAGCATAAAAAAAGACAAACCACATCCTAGGAGAAAGTACTTGCAAAATATATATACAAAAGAGGCTTTGTACGTAGAATATATAATAAGCTCTCAAAACTCAACATTAAAAAAAATCAAACAATCCATTAGAAAATAAGCAAAACACATGAAGACACATTTCAGAGAAGATAAAACGGAAGGCGAACAAGCACGCAAAAAGCTGTTCAACCCACTAGCCACTGAAGAAACACACAGTAAAATCACAATGATAATTAAAAATAGTCATAAAACCAAATGCGGACAAAGATGAAGATAATCTGGACCACTCATACACTGCTGAAAGGAATCCGGAGTAACACATCTGCTCTGGAAACTGTGGGCAGTTTGGTATAAAACTAAATATGCAATTAGAACAGGACACAGAGCTATGTTCTGGAGCATAGTCTTAGTCTGTTTCGGCTGCTACAACAAAAATACCATAGACTTGAGTAATTTACAAAGGATTTCAAAAAATTTACTTCCCACAGTTCTGGATTATGGGAAATCCAAGACCAAAGCACCTTTCATCAAGATTCAGTGGTTCCTCATAAGGAACCATTCCTCACGAACGGTAGCATTCTCGCTATAGTTTCACATGGCAGAGGGTACAGCTCCCTTAGGGCTCTTTTACAAGCACTAGTTCTATTCATGAGGGTTCCGCTGCATACCCTCATCACCTCTGAAAGGTCCTATTTCTTAATACCATCATCTTGAAGGTGAGATTAAAACATACGAATTTGGACAGACAAAAGCAAGCATATATTCCCCTAAAAGGCATATATTCATGGTCACAGAAAAACCTGTACACAAATGTGAATGGCAATGACGTGTAATCCCAGCTACTCAGGAAACTGAAGAAGGAGGATCCCTTGAGCCTGAGGTCAAGGCCAGCCTAAACTACAAAGGAATATGGAGAAGAGATTATTTATTACTAAGGTTAGGAACGATGGAGGATAGAGAAACAACTGCAATGGGATAGCACAAGGAAGCCTTTTGGAGATGGAACAGTTTGCATTTTAATTACAGGAGTGATAACAAAAATCTGAGTAACTTCCAGACTGTATCAATGTCCACTGCTGGCTCTGATTTAAAATACAGTCATGCCAGGCATGGCCGTGCACGCCTGTAATCCCGGCACTTGGGAGGCTGATACAGGAAGATCACTGCAAGTTTGAGGCCAGTCTGGACAACAAAGTGAGTTCAAGGTTAGCCAGAACTGCATAGCAAAACCTTGTCTCAAAGAGACCAAATAAATTAATTAAAAATAAAATATAGGCAAAACTAGGTTAAAAAATAGGTAAGACATCTATAAATATTTTTGCAACTTCTAATAAATTTGTAATTATTTTAAAATAAAAGGCTTTTGGTTTTGTTTTTAAAGCTTTGGAACTATCTCTGTCCTACCACTACTACATTTGTTTTACTTTTTTGGTTCTTTTTTGAGACAAGGTTTCAATATGCAGTTCAAGCTGGCTTTGAGCTCATTTTGTAGTCCAGGCTGGTCTCACAGTTGCAGTGATCTTCCTGCCCCAATCTCCTGAGTGCTGGGATTATAAGTATGTACCACCATACCCAGCCCCACTACTTTTAAAATGAACACCGTATTACCTGGGAGTTTAATGAAAAAACGGGAGGGGGCTGGATATCACCTGAGAAAATGAGATGAAATGGCAAGATGTTTTCCAAGCATGATGTCATATATAGCACAGCATGCATGATTAAATTACCTACTTTATCTGCAAATTTTTGCAATCCCTTTGTAAATGTGGCTGCTCTTATTTTTAAACAGAATAGGTTTATATCTAAAAACATTACTATTGGAGCAAAAGCCATGATACCATGTAGGCTATACTACTGAGGACAAATAAATGTTTTACAGTTCATAATCTGATGAAATACACCTCAAAAGGTTAAGTAAACATTCTACAAGGGAGAGTGATTGACCTGCAATTTGATATGGTTCATTTCCACGTGAAGATCAAACAGATTAATTAGCTGCTTTTTAACCAAATAAATTCCGGCTGCTCTGAAATGAGCATTTAAGAGAAATTTCAAAGGTTGCACTAGTCACTTCTCTCTACATCCCTTCCACAGTAGGTTTTTCAAGTTCCATTAGCAAAACGACACAAAGAAACATTCAAGATCTTAGCTAGCAGCCTGACACCCTCCGGCCTACCTGGTTCCCTCCTGCCAGTAAGGAAGTTCCTGTGTGCAAGCCATACCAGCCCACTGGAAGGCAGCAGCTACCCTGCCTACACTCAGCACTCAACCTGAACACTTCCGCCTGCTTTCACCGGGAACCAGGACCTCCTGCCACTCGGCAGGTGGGGAAATCCACTTGCAGTGGGTGGCTAATGATGGGAACAATGGTAATTCTGAGCCAGAATGACTTGACTGAACTGTATTTGAGGAAGAGAAGGAAAGAAGACAGAATACCAAAGAAATGATGCCCTAGGTTCTTTTATTCAAAACAACTGTATTAGTTTATGCAACTGATGACAGTAAAACATACGAAATTAATAAAAACTTTAAAAAGAATTAAGGCACAGCCTTGGAAATGTGGCTTTGCAAGGGTTCTGAAGTTTCATTTAAACAAAGAATCTTCTGAAATCTGTAAGGCAGAAATTATCTCATTACCATCACACAAAAGAAAGACGACCCAACCCCCACCCCACCCCTCTCCTGGTCCTGGCTTCCTACTCACAGCTGAATGGGAAGAATAGATTTACCAAGAGCATTTGGAAAAAGACTCCCTAGCATTGTTTTCCTAGTATGATGGGGGTGGGGGGGTGCATAATTACATATAGCACCTCTGCCACTGAAACAAGGTTCCTGGATAAAGCAGTGTCTCCCCTCTAGTCCCTCACCACGTGTATGCACAGCCTATAAAAAAGCAGCACCAACAACACACGTAAACAACTTGACATCTTTCTAATTTTATATGTTTATGATCTATGAAAATCAAAGTCTCTAAAGCAAATCAAATCACTGTACTACAAGTATAACTAGATCTATTATTACATACAAAATATCCCGTTCTGCCCAATCCTTTTCTATTTTGCTTGCTTTTTCTGGGAATTTGTTTGCTCTGGGCAGTGGTTTACTAGGCTAGGGTAGTACTCTGGGAAGTCATAGAGGAAAATGGCTTACAAGAAAGGAAAAACATTGGAAAATGTGGCCAATATATGTAATTTCCAAAATCTTCCAAAAGCCTAAATGCCTTCCAGTATAGCCCAAGTCTACTTACCTGGCAGACTCAGAGCTGTGTAGGAAAGCGTCACTGCTGAAACAAGAATGAGGTCCCTAAGCCAGACCTGAATCTGTTCCAGTTGTATTCCATAGTACAGGGTGAACAGTCCAGCAAATTCAAGTGCATTAAATATAAATTATACACCAGGAAAAAAGGGTTACCCCACGCATCAGAAGACATCCAGCCATCACCCAGGATGCTCTGACTGTGAAGGAAACAAGGAATCAGACTGCTTACCTCACCAAAGAATCCTGTGAGAGGCATTTATTGTAGCTTAAAGCAACCAGAAGGACCAAGGGAACCAAAAAGCATTTCTGACACCTGTATCAGCCAGCCGCCATCTTCTCGCCACCATCTTGGCTAGGTATTTGAGGATCATCTTCATTATGTTTTCTTAGTAATTTTCCATATGTGATTTTCTTTAATTTAAAAACCTGACCATACCTTAAAAATGCTAATAGTTCTCTCCTTTCTGTTTTTCTCTGTCTCTAATTTTCCTCCCATTCCTGTTCCCTTACACCTACACTGGTGATCACATCACACCACTTGTCTTTTATTGTAATGCTGGACAGGAGTCAGGGAAATCAATGCAGGCTCTGCAGTTGCTAACTGAGATATTACCAAGGCCAAGAAGGAGGAGACAGGTAAAAACTATGAAACCTTAATTCTAAGGCACCTTGAAGGTTATAATATTATCTTACAATGTGACCCTACCTGAGGCAATATCTCCTTATCTGTATAATAAGAAAAACAGATAAAATAAGTGGTTTCTCAAGTGTGTATGCTATGAATTCAAGGCAGTAGTCAGAAGATTTTCAGGGACCACCACCAGGCAAAAGATAGGTGAGCTGTCATTCAGCTCCATCTGCTGGGGGGTTTCCATGGGAGCTAAACTGAAGCAAAGGTTCTTCAGAAGCTTTCAAAAACTAAAGGAAGCCACTGAAGGTGTAGATTAAATGAGAAAGTGCCATCTCACCCTAAAATCCCTGTTCACTGGCTTGGAAGGCGTATTAGAAGGCAAAAGAGGGCAGTCATTGGACCTTTTCAAGTACGGAGACTCAAAATACTAAAAGGATAGCTGAAATCTAAGAGCACAGTCAGCATTGAACGGGACACTGATATCATCGAGGGGAAAAGTCACGCCACAGATTTGTGCCTAAGCAGTTTCTCAGTTCTTTTCTTCAATGTCTACCCAGCTTTTCCCACCAAAACACAAAATATAATTGGTTTGGAATTCGGGTGTTTTTTAATATCCGTCTGCACAGGTCAGCAGGATACAGCTGAGAGCTGACTCCCTCCCTCAATCCGAGGAAGAGTGTTACTGGTGAAGGCTGCAGGGTGCAGCCCAGTCTGGCCTTCTAAAGCATCCTCTCAGATGTCTTGGGCAGGCCAGACCGGGTCTCACCCCAGAAGTTAACTCCTGCTGATAAGAAACCCTTCCCGTGGCCAAACAAATCACTGTTTGACTCTCGCGGCTTTCTTCGCTCCTGTTTTTCTTCCTCCTCCTCCCTTCCTATAAGAAAGGTGTCCTTTAAGAATATCTACCAGGAAAGCTTAACAGTTAGGCGCTTTCCACTCTTAACTTTGCTTTATCCTGCTGGTGATTCATGCTCTGGGCCCCTCCTTCCTCAGCACACTGAGGCGGCTCTGTTCTGCTCAGTTGTGGGAGGCCACGTCAGCAGGAAACAGCGCTGGCTGCCAGGTCACATTCAAGACTGTCTGGAGCAGGGCAGCACGCAGCAGGCAGGACAGAGGCCGCCTCTATGGTTTCTCCCAAGTGCAGGGGGTGCTCAGCCTGGAGAAAGGATGGTGTCTGAGCACCACAGTGAAGGGAGCTTTAGGGAGACACAAAACACCACCGTTTAGAGTTTCTCCCTTTCTAAATGTCCCCCCCAGAAGTTCACTTATAGAGTTATTATTTTCCCTTCTTCTTTTCTTAGCGGACATACTGTACTGCATCCAAATGCATATTTGGAAAAGGCTGCCACAAGCCAAATCAAACTTCATCGTGGCTCTCCGGCTCCCAACGCCGACAGAGGAAATTCTGCACACCCAACCAACCAATCCCCACAGCCTAACACACATGAGTCAGGGTGGAAAACTTGACCTAAGGGGCTGACGCACAAAAGTGGTCACTATGGGTCTTTTTTTCTTCTAAATGCACAGAGTAAATACTGTAAACAAAGAAGCCATGCCAGATGTCATTACGATACCCCACAGAATGGATTCATGACAAGCAGCAGATAAACTACCCTGTAAAAAGAGACATCCTATACAAATGACAGTGACGTATTTTATGTGGCTGGCTCACAAAGACCAAATCGGTCCCCCGCATGAAAACCAACATGATTAAAGGTGATATGCAAAAATATCAGGGCTCCTACGCACCTGGGATATCTAAGGGTTTCTTAACTTGCTGCAAATTTAAATCAGCGATTCTGTGAAAAGAAGAAAAATGATTTTTCTCAGAAATGTAAGTTTATGGCTTTTCCCCTCTGCTCTCAGGGATGGGTTTAAGGGGACAATCCAAAAGTCAAAACTTTCTCTCCAAAACTAGCAGGTTTATTAAAGAAAATAGTCCGTCTCGTGGAGAATGTGTAGAAGAAAAGGAGATGAAAAACAGCAGCTTAGGATATGTAGAGAAAAAGGACTATATGGAGAATGGACAGAAGCAACGTAACCTACATTAGAAGCTCATGCTCCTTGCATACAAACTCAAGGTAAAGGGGGAAAAAACTGCATTGAGCTAGGAGCCCACCTGTGGCTGCAGAACTTTTACTGTGAAGAGAAACTGGCAGGGAAAACAAATCAAAATACTATAAGCATTTAGAGATGCAGGGATGTAAAAGATATTCTATTTTCTTTTGAACCACCTGTGAAAATGAAGACATCCAACAACACATCCAAACTGAATGTTCACTTCAAAGCTCGTCTTCAGCAGACAGGGACCTTTTAAGTGAGTATTTCCAGCTTCTCTATTCAGCGGGGAGAAAGAAAATTAATACTACACTCTGCTATTTGTTAATTTACTGAAAACCAAAATACAGTATGTCAAGTTCAATGTGCTACAACGTGCTTTTAATAAATATGTAACATTTTCATGGAAGAACAGTACTGTAAAAAAGTAAGGTAACTTTTAAAAGTAAAAACCATCAAATCTCGTATAATTCTTGTACATCTGGAATACATTTAAATTAGTTATTAAATGAAGAAGTATTTAGAGGCAGATGGAATAGGTCTCAAGGTAATATATCTCCTGGTTAACACTGCGGGCCAAAGAGGAAGATGGACATTAAAATGAAGTAGTAGAAGAAGGGAACGTTAAATCTTTTCCAAACAAATGTAGGATCGCGAGGTAAGATGGCTTAAACTTGGTAACATCACATCTGACAGGACACGACTGCACCAGCAAACATGGAGGGCAATGGAGATTTTTATCTGTTGTCTGTTATTTGTTCTCAGTACTGGTTATTAACACCAAGCCTTCTGAATGCCAGTGGGCTAGCCATCCCTAGAGTCCCTAGTTTTGAGAATTTTTAAAATCTGAAGTATAGATTTTTCCAACTTACATGAAACAGAAAAGATCCAAGTGGCAACAATTGCCAGAGAGTACACTCACAGAAAGTATGTGTCTAGGGCTATGCCTGTCTACACCTGAATGCGCATGTGTAGACACACTTACAAAAAGTAAACATTTTGGCATGTGTCAGGCATTTGAGGACACTAAAACTATCAAAGAGTACCAGAAGGCCAGTTGCAGTGGCTGTACAAGCACATACCTGCACTCCCAGCACAGAGGGGCTGAGGCAGGAGGGTCTCAAATTGAAGCTCAGGTTGTGTAATTTAACAACTAACAGATAGATCCTGTCTCAAAATAAAACACACAATAAGGCTGGAGATGTAGCTTAGTGCAAAGGAACTAGGTTCAATTCCCAATATGGGAAAATAAAAATAAAGCGGCATAAGATCCTGACTTGTGTTTAAGTCCTCCAGGACATATTAAAAACTGATCCTGTTTACACACATTAGTCATATTTCTACTACTGAGATGTAAATAGAACAGAAAACTTTCAATTTTTTTGAAACACACATATATGAAATAATTATACAAACAAAATTAGGAGATAATCATATAGCTTTATTTTTAAAGCCCTAGTCAAATCTGGATAAGACACTGAAAACTAAATTAGTATATTTCATACATAAGACATTGAACACTAAATTAGTACATTTCATTGGTTCCAAGTATAATCTTCATCACACTTTAACATTCTGAAAAAGGATAGCTTCTTACAATCAATGGTAAGTCGGTTTAATTTATGACTTTTTCTCATTTGTAGAAATATGCAAGATAATGGTGCATTTAAAATCAATAGCATAGTTGATTTGATGAAGTAATTCTCTGAAACCAACACAGAAAAGGACATCTGGGTGTCATACTGCAGCATAAGACATAGACAGCATAGCAATCTCACTCAGTTCAGTGGGTGGGAAATGACACGTTGTGGTGGGTTCTCCAAAGGATACACAAGACTCATCATCTGAGCCGGTACACCTAGAAGGAGGATGTATCACTTTTCGTGTTTTTAAGAATTTTTTCATTCACAAATAATTCAACACCCTAAATATTAAATGACATAATACAAAATCCACCAAGTGCTGTTTCTGCTGAATAAAGTAAACTATGTAAGACAATACCATCTTTAAGAATACAGTAGGTATATTATATCTAAATCTCTGGACAAGGAACCTACCAAACATTGAGTTCATTTGTCTTTCTTTCTTCTTTTTTAAGTCATGTGATTCAAACATACAGCCAGAGGGGAACAACCAGTGATAAAAATCATGCAAAAGATATACACATGCATTAAAAAAATAAAGTTCCAACTATTAAAGCAAGAAAAAAATACATAGGTAATTTTCTTTTGTCAAGATTAATACATATTAATATAAATTTTTAAGAAATTTATGTAAGGAGTCTATATTTAACAGTTCACTTTCAAATAGAAAAAGCCGAGATAATTAAGCCCCTGAAGTCTACTCACACTTGAATCTATTTAAGTAAAACTTTAGTACTGTATTTTCATGAAAATTAGAGACATGTAAGTGGAAAAAAATGAAGTGACAGCGGAAGGAGAAATTGGGAGATTAGCAGAATTTCAGAAATTCTCTAGTTCAAGTCTTTTGACCTAAGAAAACAGGGTCCTCTGACGAACAGAATCAGATCAGACCAAGAGGAAAGAAACTAATCCTGCTTTGGGAAATTCTCCTGCTTTCTTCAGAGCCTGAAGGTTTTGTCAATTTTTTTTCCCACTTAAAAAGAAAGAAAAAAATTAAGAATATACTCAACTGATTTTTACCCTATCAGTTCAAGTCCAATGACCTCTCATATAAACCAACTAAAAAGTTGCCTGAAGAAGGTCGTCTATGGAAGGTACATAGTAAGATTTGTATCAATAAAAAGAACAAGCTTGAATGAATTTAAAAAGGCCAGATTAGTAATGCCATTTTACCCTTCCTGTTGAGCCATTTCCTGTGCCTCCTAAATACATTATCCAGAGCTACTTTTCAGCACTGGCTCAAATTCTAAAGAAACTGGTTTTCTTCAAAGTTTGTTCTGTGGTTAATTACTTGCCTTCTGACTACTGTGAGTACAGCCAAGAAACAGGTAGAATGCACCTGTTGTTCTTAGTTACATCTGAGCCAAAGACTGGCATTCTATTCACTTCTGAAGAATGTTAATTGCTGGTACCAGCATGACAGGTGCAATGAAGAGGAGAAAAACGATCAGTGATTTCAACTTGCAGAACAGCAATAGTACTCACCTATAGACTGAGAACACTTAGCTTTGTAACTGTTATAACTAATAATCAGTCTGGGGATCAACCATGCTACCCTTAAAACGGGTTTTCCAAATGAGCCCCAAAGTTCTAAAATCCTACTATGATTTCCCTGTTCTCACAGGGGGGAAATGTTTTATACTGTTTTCCACAAACAACGGTGCCATTCCCTGACTTCAGCTGCCTCTCACACCTTACCTCTCCTCAGCACATCAGTACTAGTGAAGATCTGAGTCACTTCCTTTCCCTATAAAACCTTCCCATTTCTTTACAATACTTTACAGCGTGAAGCCAGCTTCCATGCTGGTCCACCTACTTTCTATCCTCCTCCTGGCTTTTTCCTTTACCATGATCCAGCTAATGGAAATGAGGGAAGGGGAGGGCATTACTTTGCTTTTTACTTCAATTACAGAAATATGTGATACTAGCTCTTAGAAGATTTTTGTATTTGTACAAGTTTCCTAAAGCAGTGATCTCCAAATATTACATAAATACTATTCACTACATTTAAGTTACCACTCGGATATCTCTATCCTATTTATTCTCATTAAGTGGAAACTGAGACACAGATAGCAAAGACAAATTCCTAATAAAATGGCAAATGAATAAGAGGTAAACTGAAAGATTGTACAAATAAGTCCTCTGAAAAGACAGTCCCTAATACAATCATTAGAATGAAAACGAAGAGAAGGAAAATATTTTACAAACACACAAAGAAAAGTTAAAACTTATTTTAACTGAACTAATGAATGAGAAATTTTAAGCCATTTTTTCTTTATTTTTCTACATTTTCATGAAATTTTTCCTTTTGTCCATTCTATCATCAAGTTTAATCTCAAGAGTCTTGTTTTTTCCTTTACGGGCACAGCTTCTGTAAATCTCCATTTGTTATATTCCTGGCAGCATTTGTTTGTAAGATTTTTCATACCTCTTAGTACTATACAAGGTTCTTATTAATGCATCATGGGGATGTGGAAATGTACACATCGTATCGTAATTCTTTATTCTTTTGTCCCCTTTGCCTCCCCTATCTCTAACTCTTCCTTTCCACATTTACAAAATCTCCAGTTTTTTCCCTTTAAATCCTTTTTCCTTTCCTTCCCGCCTGTCTCCCCCCACCTCTTGTTCCTCTCCCCATTTGAACACTGTCTCCTACTTCCTGGTTATCTCTCCCTCGTCCGGCTTTTTATTTATACTTTGGATTTAAAATCTCCTTTTATTACAAATGTTCCCAACCACAACAATGTCTCCTCTCAATTGTTCTCAAAACTGAACCAAAAACATCACAGTATTACCTGGGAACTAAACTGTCGGGCCCCACGCACCAAAAAGCTGACTAAGAAACCCTGGGGGTGGACCCAGCACCTGTCTGATTAGCAATGAGCCCTCCAAGCGACTGTGACCCTTGCTAAAGTTTGAGAATCAAAGTGCTATCAACCAGCAATTATCAGAGTCTGACACCAGATACCACATACCGGGATCCCCATATTGTGGGATCTCCCAGGCAAGCACCCTAAGATTTTCTGGGCACCTATACCATTCACAGTCCTGGGCCTGATCCATCCAGGTAAGAGAGGAGCAGTGCCAGCCCCAATCTCTCAAAAAGGCAGTGGAAACAAGGCCCACCGCAGCTTATCAGCTTCGAAAAGCAGCCTGTAAAATGGCTATTTTTTCACCTCATATTTTCAGCCCCACATATACAACACAATCCTATCTATTGCAATCAACTTCAAATCAGTTTTAAATAAGTAGGCTGTTATGTTTACACATAAATTGGGGTAAAATCTGTACTGTGCTGAAAGCTTATTAAATCCCAATTTCTCTTTGATGACCATCATTTATTAACTTACAAATATTTACAACAAAAGCTAAGGAGAAATTTTAATAGGTTTGGTAAAGAAAGCCACCATATAGATAAATGGCCACGCTTAAATAAATGTCCAAGAGTAAAGGCCTTTATATGCCCTTTACCAATCTACCAAACTTCCTGAAGAAGAGTAAGCAGGATGGACAGACAGGCGCCCAGCACGCACAGTACGGTGGACTTGCCAGAGCAGAGCATCACAGGGTTCTGTTTACATTAGAGTAACCAGAGGTCAACCAGAAATTCTCAAATTCTGCTGCATAATAATTAGTATAACCTAGGATTTAAAATGATTAATGTCTAGGCCTTCATTAACCCCACAATCTGACAGTTCCCCTGCATTCAGACGGCATGACAACTCCCTACAACCAGCCTAGAGGTCAACCTTTTTTTTTTGTACCAGAGATCAAACTCACAACTGTGTGCTTGTAAAGCAGGCGCTTATGCTGCGGAGCTAAATCCCGGCCCAACAGGACAACTTTTAAACATTCTTCCAGGTAATTCTGACATGAAAAGTTATAAACTACCATGTTATTAGAATCAGCTTAAAAATTCTGAAGTGTTAGATTTTTCTTCTTTAAACGTATGATACAAGCACCATTCACTCTAAAGGTGAGCGCTTAATCCAAGGAACAATTTCTGTCTTACTCTTTAACCAAGAGAGCATGATTGTTAACACATGGGGTAACAATGTCATGCTTTTGCTACATTTTGTTAACATTTTTGACTATTTCATGCTTATACTCAAAAAACTGAGGCAATAAGCATCAGACTACATTATCTGCAAAGATGATTCTCTTTTTTTTTTTTTTTTTTTTTGTCTTTTTTCATTTTTATCGGTACCAGGGATCGAACTTACGACTGCCTGCTTGCAAGGCAGGCGCTTATGCCGCTGAGCTAAATCCCCAGCCCCAAAGATGATTCTCAATAGAAAATAAGTCAAGTTCTAGCTACGCCAAAGTACTTGTTTTGTCCAACCTGTACCTCAGTGAATCGAGCATAGAAAACTGATGGTGTTGGATACAGCAAGACACCCTGAACCGGATGTTCAGAAATTCAGCCCTGGGCAACTGTCAGACTCAGCAGTTCACTACAGGAATAAGTAAAGTGCAATTTGACACTTACATGAGCTAAGTGAACCCATGTGTGTATATTAATAACTTTAATGAGCCAAGCTTGATGGGTGACCACACAAAAAGTGCAGGGTTATATTCAGATATCCCAAAAGTGGGAATGGGCAATTCTGGGGCCATTTTCATTTACGGTTTGATGGATCCAGGAAGAAGAATTAAGACAGAATCCCTACTTACCTATTCTCACATCCTCACAAATAGTATACAAAATATATTCCAAGTCAAGACAAACTGTATTCAGAGAGGTTACATGTTAAGAAACGGGGGGAAAAAAACCATTAAAAGAGTGTTTAGGAACTCCTGCTTGCATTACAGGTGAATTTTTTCTAAAAGACCATGTTCCACCATCTTGAGGAAATACTCTAAATCACCCAGTGCCCACAGAAGATGTTCCTCACTCTCTAGTCAGGGAGCTCTCCCTAGTCATCAGGCTGGGAATGTCTCCCAGGCATCTTTATATGTGCTTCCACTTCCACATATCCCCATGCTGGCCCGTCCCTTATCCTGCCACCTGGTCCTCCTTGCCATGTTCAATTATGCTGTTGGTGGAAAAAAAAAAAAAACATCACACTTACTTCTTTTATTCAGTAACACATTCATTTAAAAATCTAAACTATACTTGATTCATTGATGTGACACTGGAATTTCTTACTACAGATAAATGCTGTAATTTGTAACTGCAAAAACTTAAATATTAATGAGGAATCTAAATTAAAATATATGCCACACATACAAAGAAAGTCTGGGCAAAAAAAGTGTATCTTTTAATAATAGATAACCTTAAAAATATATTTCAGGGTGTTCCCAGTCTACCCCCCAAAAATTATTATAAGAATAAATACAGGGGCCAGAGATACAGCTCAGTGGCAAGCAAAAGTCCTGAGTTCAACTCCCAGTACCCACTCCCCCCAAAAAAGAATGACTACGGTAATCTTCCTGTGTTTTACAGGTAAAAGAAGCTTATCTCTCTGCTAAGTTTCTTGCATATGGATTGCAGTTTCATGACTACCAATAAGGATGATCTGGACTTAATAATGGTTCTTATTTTCTGCTTTTATTGTTTCCAGTTAGGGAACTGAGAGGAAAAATAACCCCATTTAATTACCAACACACAATAACAATGAAGGGGGGGCCCTCTTTAATTAAGGAATTTTTCCATTACTTTCATATTACTCTTCATCAGCATTGCTATGGTCTGAATATTTGTGTCCTAAAACTCTTATGTTGAAATCCTAACCCCCAAAGTGATATCAGGAGATGAGGCTTTTAGGACATATAAAAGTCATGAGGGTGGAGCCCTCACAAATAGGATTAGTGCCCTTTTAAAAAGGTCCAAGATAGACCAATACAGCTCTTCTAACCAAGTAAGGATACAGCAATGAAGAATCTATGCACCAGAAAGCATGCCTGCCTCAGACACTAAAAAGACCAGGTACTGATTTCTGAGTTCCCAACCTCCAAAACTGTATTAAATGAATCTATTAACCACCCTGAACAAACTAAGACAAATACATTATAAAATAACTTTATTTTGAAAGCCTAGATGTGTTGTATAGACACTAAAATAGAAAAATGACTAAAACTTGACCTTCACCCTTGAGTAACTCCATCCAGCCTTCTTTGGAGACACCTCTCATGTGAACTCTTCTATTTTAAGGTATAATAACCAAAAAGAAAATTCAGAAAGCATAAAGCAAAAAATTAAAAGACTAAAACTGAAACAAAAACTTTACTACTATAAATAAAGCAAAAACTAAAAAAAAAAAAAAAACTAAAATTAAAAAACTGTGAAATAAAATGTGGCAGACCACTGAGGTAGTGTGACAGTGTTTACTCTTCTGAATTACCTGACACACAAAAAGTCTATGAAAATTAAAAAACTCTAAAGTGACTCTAAACCTTTAGAGATGACATTTTAATCATTGATTAATATGCCTGAAAGGCAAAAGGGTACAGAAAGTACACTATACTGCATAATTTTTTTTTGGGGGGGGGTCTATTTCCTTTTTATCGGTACCAGGGATCGAACTCACGACTGCCTGCTTGCAAGGCAGGCGCTTATGCCGCTGAGCTAAATCCCCAGCCCCTATACTGCATAATTTTTAAACATACTTTTTTGAGGTGTTAGAACTAAATGTGCAGAGACCTCAAAAATCAGCACAGCTCAAGTTCATGTGGTTTTTCTGAAACGCTGTTAGGTGGTAATTAACAAAAATGAATGGTACTTTCATATCTACCAGTAAGTAAGATCCGGAGCTTAATAATGGTTCTTATTTTCTGAGCCCTTACTATGACTCAGAAACTCTTTCTAGTGCTTTCTATGCAATATCTCATTAAGTCCTCAGCAATCCCATCAGACACATATTATTGCAGCTCTAGAGAAAAACAGAGACTGAGGTATGCAGAAGGAAGTAACTTACAGCATACAACTAACATGCAGGTATTTCAAAGGCAAGTACTCTCACTCTAAGATCTGGAGCGATCACATATAAATATATCTTACTTAGTCCCTTAACACTACCTAAGAGCAAGATTACTAAATAAATGTAAAAGGTACAGAACTTAATGGACATGTAAAAGTCATGCCTGTAGGAAGGGCGCCTCATGCAGAGGAACTGCTTTCTTGGTTACAATAGGAGGTTCTAAGAGCCTGTGTGAATACAGCTGCTCAGGCATAGTGTGAGAGTTACAGCTATACCAAAAGAAAGGCAACATCTGAAGCTTCAACTACAACAAGACTTACTTTAAATGCATGGAACAGCGGGCTCATTGTTTTAGTTACAATCCTATATCTGAACAGTATACACATTCCCATAAACCTCCATCTGAAATGTTTGAACTCGTGCCATCATTAGCAACTCCATGAAAGCAAGCCTATTATAAATAAGGGAAGAAATGGAAGCTGGAACTTCAACTGGTTTCCACAAACAGGACACTAAGTCACTGCCTATAATTAACCATGTAATCTCTTTAGGAAAAAAACAATTAGCAAAGCTGTTTACATTGCTATATAATGATGGTGATGGTGGTGATGGCACAACAGATTATTTCACAATGCTCTCAGACACCAGATCAAACCCTGTCCCCATTTTTAGGAGAGAAATGAAGCTGAGGTTAATAATTAGCAAAACACCAAAGGTTCATAGTACAGGCCATTTACTCTGAAATTTTAATAACCATTAACATTTATATTAATGAAGCAAATCATTAGAACTCTATTGAAGAAAAAAGGCCAACAAAAGTTGGGTGAAGTTTTTGATTTAATGGTTTAAAATTCCATTACTGTGCAACTGAAAGAAAAAAATGGCAATCATGATAGGTGGGAAGAGAAGAGGGAGAGGTAGAGAGGGCAGGCACCCAAGCTACCTCTTTTGGGAGGCACTGAGCACCTCCTGGGGATGCAACAGAGGCATTGATAAAACTCAGCCCCTGACAGCCTCCACATGAACACAGTGGTCTGTAACATCACAGCTTTTCCTCTCCTGCCTTTCATAAACTAGTCCATCAGCATTCAGCAGCTCTGGCAGGGAGCACTCTGCTGGTGAGCAGCAGCAAGCTGCTTGCTGTCTGTGAAGGAGCCTATCAGTTGAGCATATGGATTGCCTATTTGTAGAACTATGTATCAGTACTTGTTTGGAGGAAAAGCTAAACAATATACAAAACAAATCTCTCAAACATTTCAGCTCAAAAGCTGAAAGCCATTTTTCTTCAATATTTCATGGGGAAATAAATCTAGCAATGGAAATGAAAAATGTTTACAAAGCAAAAATGTTTTTAAAGCAAATAAATATACAGATAAAACATTGAGCTGTCTTGAAGATACTATTTAAAAGTTATAAAATGTGATTGAAAGTTGGTAGAATAATACAGATTTTCCTAAAAATTCAGACTCTCTTGTCTTAAGGCCTTCCTGGAAAACTATGAATTAATTCTTGCCAAATACAGCTTTCAACCTATCAGAAAGATAGGCATGACATGGAGGCTAGCCTAGGAAAAACAAACTTCCTATTTTCAATTCTAAAAGATTTTTAAGGGAGGCCTAAGTGTTTACAGAAACACTTCAGCTTATTAGTAATCTCTCACAAAAGCCCACAAGTGCAAAATAAGCAGATTTTCAAAGACGTTTCTTGTGTAGAAAAATAAGTTCCCCAAATCTTAATCTTATATAATAGAAATATTTCTATTTCTAGTAAGACATTCTACAAATAATTAAATATAGTCAAATAATAATTTTGGGGCCAACATAATCTAAGATATAAATATAGTTAATGCACTCATACTATAATTTTACTTTTTAAAAAAATTCTTTTATCTAAAATTGATTGTATTTAAGCCAAGATGAGAATGCAACCTTCAACCTTTAAAGACAAGACTTTATTTGACACAGGTCCTGGGTTTTAAGATAGTAAAACACGGATTTCTCTTTTATATGCAGTTTGCATTAAAGGATTAAAGCACATAGAAGCTTTACTTTTGAAATTTATCTACCTAGCTTATAAATCCAAGTAAGCTATGATACTAGTCAGGACATAAACAAAGCTAGAGACAACCTCAGTTTCCTGGAGCCTGTCATATAATTCTTAGAAAGGACAGATCAGTATTCTAATCCATCGAACAAGTCTAGTAAGTACATGGAAAGTGGCACATAAGAAAGAAAAAAAAGTACCAGAAGGTCCCTGTGACATTGTGGGTGCTGAATCATACATCGAGGAGTGGGGGGTGCGGTGGGGGAGGGAGGAGACAAGGAAATTCAGGAACATGGAACAGCTCTCAATGGTGTCATTCACCGAGCAGAGCGTGGTGTTCATCAGTGATACAGTTCCCACACTCGCTGGGAGCAGGAGGAGAATAAGACACAGAGCTGAAGAGGGCTTAAGGAGAACAAGGGAGAGAAGAAAAAAGTTGCACACATTCCAACAGCTTCGATGCTCAAGCTATCTCAGGGCAGGCTCTCTGAGAAGTTTCCCCAACCATACACTTTGCTGACACTGAGTCAATCCACAATACAACTTCATAATTTGAAGCTGTAAAAGATATCTACATTATTCTGAAGAAAAATAATTAACATCTTTAGATTTTACTATTATTTATTTAGATAATGATGGTTTTTAAGCATTGAATCTTTTTTATTTTCTATGTCATCACGACATTCACCTATTTTCCCCAGACTCATAATTTATGTATAACAATCTTAAATTAAAATTGCTGTATTAATATAGGATCATTATGAAAGTTCTTGAGGATTTCATTTTTTCTCAAAAACAAACTGAGCTTCAATTAGCAATCTAATTTGAAAGTTCTATAGAGACTTTAGTGATCCCTAAATATGTATCACTAAACATTTTTAGCTCCCACTAGAATGGTAAAATTTAAAAGAAAAATCATCATGTCTAAGATAAAGAAAAAAACAGCATACTTAATCTAATATGAAGGACAGTCAGGAGTCCAGTCAATGATGGTCTGTGTGTATCCCTGGGGAGCAAGGCAGAGTGGATATACTGCTTCCAGTCACAGTGACTTCAGAGTATGATTCAAAAGCTAAAGTTTTCATGTGCCTAGACTGCATTGTTGCATACACCTGCTCCTCGAAACTCAGAAAAGTCAGGATGGATGACTGCAGTCCAGGAGGGCTCTTGGAAGAGAGACCTAGAGCCTTCCAGGAAGTAGGGTATTTGTGTTGGCTGGAGAATGCTACAGGGAGCAAAGAAACAGTCCAGATAAAAAGACAGCATGTGTGGACAGGAAGGAAGGTTGTATGCCAGCACCTCAGCCCAGACACCCACATGAAAGAATGAGACCCACAGCTGCCCTCTATTAATCCCGGACTTTAAGCAAAGGCAAGGATTCATATTGATTGCTAGCACACTACTTTTTAACAATTAGCTCTTTATACACTTCTATCTGGCCAAGAAATAAATAATCTTTTGTCTGGGGTGCCATAGGTATAAGTCCAGCCTCCAGTGAAAATGAGCTGTGCCCTTTGTGGCCCCTTCAAGACCTATGATTCATGTTGCTTGGAAAATATTGAGAAATATTCCATTAGAAATGATCTGCTGTCATAGCACATTGTATGTTTCCTGTGTTTTTCTTCCCTCATTATCACCAAGGACAGTCCCATAAAAATAAAATCCAATTTTCTCCCAGAGTAACCACAGTCTTCAATATTAGTGTTTTCAACTTCCAAGCTGACTTTTAATAACACCACAATGAGTTCTTGGGGTCTTTCTAGTGACATCAGTGTCTTTCAGAAAATTATTAGGCCAACAAATCACATGGCAAGCAAAAGGGGTGAACCTCACATGGTGTCACTGCAAAAGTCCTAAAACCAACTCCACTCTCTCCCATTAGGTATCCCCACAACAGTTCCTAACCTAACACTGAGATAGCTGCAAAGTTAGCAGGCTAACAGTTTGAACCATGGCTTGAACAATGAATATGACTTCAGAATTCCTAGGAGGTCCACCACCAACAATAACGTTTCACCCCAATTTAAAACAAAACAAAATCTCTCCACAAGCTGATCTACTAAGATGCAAATACTTCTGTCAGAAATTTCCACTATTAGATACCCTGATTTCTGATTCTTTCTTAATAGGTTTTCAGAAAGCAGGCAGAAAGACTGTGTCCCACTGAGGCAGCCCTCTCCCATGCACCAATCATCTGCCCGAGACTGGAGCTGGCAGCTCCACTTGGAAACTGAGCTCACACAACATCTGAGGGCAATCTTAACACGGCAGAAATAATGAGTTCTAAAACAACTCACTCTGCACCAGATCGTCTGCTAGCCCAACCCTGAGCTACTTAAGGACATCTTAGTTTTCAACAAGATGTCTGTCTCCTACCCAAGGCCCAGTCTTGACCACCCACTTCTGTTCTACAAACCCAATCTCTGTCTCATCCTGGCTTCCTGCAACTATCGCTGTACTCACAAACAGGAACCCACCTTGTTCTGTCACATGCCTGAGGAAAATGGAACCTTCTTGAGGGAAAGCCACAGAGCAAGATAATGATGAACTTACACTCTACTGAAAGACATCCCAGGGATGACAACTCAGCTCTGCATGCCTCTCTCTGGCTAGGTGATCTTAAGAGTGTGAATCAATCTCCACAGGCCTCAGCTTCCTGAAGTGCCCCTATCACGCTCAGTAAATGAGAGAATGCACCGCATGGCCTAAGAGTGGAATGCACGCAATGATAGAAATGAGATCACAGCAAGAGTCGGGATGGCATCCAAGTGTGTGTAGGAATTTACACATGCATTGCTTGTGCCCACATTCTACTTTGCTGTGCTCTCCCCTGCTGGAGTGAAATGTTCACTAGCTCTCACTGCAGCGCACATGGAGGCTTTTTCATTTTGCAGCTTAGTGACTGCCTGTTAGTGACTAGAGGCCATCTATGGGTCTAGATCTAGACTTTAGTCTGCTGACACCTTTCCGGCCCGTTTATGAAATTCACCCTAATCCTCCAGTGCCGCCTGAGTCCCAGCACAGCACTTGGTTCCTGGCTCTTTCTCATTCTGTCCTATGCATTTTAACGGCACTATCATACCCCAAATGGAGACAACCCTAGTGTCTGGATCTTCACAAGTGAACAAAGAACAGAAGGAGGGGACCCAAAGATAAATGGGGTTTACAATTCTGTTTTATTCAAAAGCAGTTCTGCAATCAGTGGAAGGGTGTTAGTGTCACTTTTCTCCAAGTATCATCATGAATAAAAACCAAGCTTTCATTGTGAATAAAGCCATATACTTGGAGCAATTCCTATGCAGTGTACCAGTGGCCTCAAAAAACAAAAGTGAAGGAGAGGCTAACTCCAACAAAAAAAATACTCATTAAAAGTGAACTCTCCGGAGTTTACCAAAGAGTGAACTCGGGTGGCATGAAAGCGTTTTACTTATGTTGATCTTGCAGCAATTTACTTTAAAGGTTCTGTTACACATACTCAGTTGTACAGTCCCAATCTACCGGACAACTCACAGACCTCCAAAATTACAACAGGCAAAGACTCAAATGCTTTCTTACTGAATACGAAACCTCAGTTTTATTCACAAATGTAATTTTTCATCTAGTTTTTAAAGTGTGATTTTTTTTAAAAAAAAGACATACAATGCAGATGCTAAAGTTTTAATTAACAATATCTATTTTATTACTATGAGTAGGAAGAAGATTCTATACACTGTAATATATTTTAAATTTTTATTAGTACATGTTTGCAGTGCATAATAATTATATTCATTTTGAGGAGCTGGTAAAAATATTTATTTCCTCTCTTCCTTGATCTGAAGTTGCTTCATATTTTTCCTCAGCAAAGACTAAGTTCTTGTTTTTAAGTGGTTTAAAATACCAAAGACTGATTTCAGGGACACACTGTTCAGAGAAAGGGAGTCAGTGAAAAGTATTAATAAAATGATTAAATTATGTCAGACTAATCTTAATTAAAACTCATTAAGTTTGAATCCTCAAAAACACACTTAATCCTCCCAAAGAACAAGGTCTAAATCTCTGTTCTTGTAAATTAAAAAAAAGGACTGAAGCGGCAAAGCAGTGTGCTCGCTGCATTAACAAATGCAACAGGAAGACCAACCGTTTCTCATTAAAAGAAACTAAAACTGAGGGACACTTTCATTTATGTGGATGCTGGTAAGCAACCCAAGTATTATAAATAAATCCCCTGATCCAGTTCCCATCACTAAGCTAACACAGATCTCTCAGCTACACGCCATTTGTCTCACGATCCGCATCACTATACATTTCAAAGAGCTATCACTAACCATACCTTCCAATACAGCAGTGTTCACTGACCAGCAACAGAGCTCCTACCTAAAACTCCCATGCAATTAAACCCAAGCCATTTCCTTCCAAAATAAACTGAAGAAGAGGTATTAGTGGTGCACAAACTAGAAATTAATAAACACCTAGGTTTTTAAAAACCACATACACACCTGGAACTTAGTTAAATGGCAAAAACCTGGATTCAGGTGATACATGTCACAGGACCTTCAGAGAAACTGCGAGAGGCCATGTTAGATGTGAAAAGAACATGATTCATTGGGGCCTGAAGGGCAGCCTTCTAAAACAGCACCCACTGAAGGGCCTCTTGGGATTCACATGCTTCTTTAATTGCCTTTGTGGACTGTGGGCTGAGCCTACTGACTCTTTCTTTGACTTACGCTCTTGGTGAAGCCAGCTGCCATGGCACAGGCTCAGCAAGGCACTAAAGGAAATCTACAAACAGCCCCCAGAAAACAAAATGCTGCCAAAACAACTTGAGGGAGCCTGCATGTAGACCTACCTTAAGACAACAGCAGTCCTAGTCCACACCTTGACTTTAGCTTTTTGGGAAGCCCAAAGCCCAAGCTAAATCATGCCCATTCCCTGATCCACTGAAACCGAAATAATCAGTTTTATTTTAAATCACTAAATTTTGGAGTGATTCACTACTCAGCAACAAATAGCTAAGAGTGCGCAAATCAGACTTTACTACCACAAAAGCATCATTTGGACAGCAATATACATTTGCCACTATTTGACAGAGGGGAGGGGAGAAAAGAAAAAGACACATTGTACTTCTAGAATCGTATGCAGACACAGACAAAAAAAAAAAAAAAAACCCCACATCTTTAAAATAATGTAGAATAAATTCTTTGATTAGACGTTTACCAAAATTTTTTCTTACCTTGAATGCACTGAAGTGTTCCATCCTCCGCTCTTATTGTAAAAGTCTCACCTGGATTAACTTGAACAAGAATAACCTGCCAAAACAATACATTAATTTTAATTTAATACTAAAACACCTAACAATTTTCTTCAAGTTTTATTATCTAAATTTATGTACTAGGTAGAAAGTATACAGCACAGAATATTATATAACCATAAAACTTAGGTATAAATCATTAACTTGGTTAAAATTTGTAAGGATAGAGGGATACATGTATTTTCATTTAACCAAGTGAGTTTTCCTGTGCTACTTATGTAAATTGGAAAATTCAAATTTAAGAAATCTTTTCTTTAGGAAGCACAATTCCTTTTTTTCTCTCATGAATTTAGACAACTCTTGAAGAAACAAGAAACAAAACTATACGAACAAAATTATAAAAATAAAAAGCTTGCTAAAACATCTGTATGTAGAAAACACAAAGTAAAATAGATATTACTAATTAGCCCCACCAAACTCAAATGTTTAAATCTATTACCTAGAGTTAGTGTTTTAGTCAAGTGACCATCTATATTTAATATAAGAAGGTAACTTCCAAGACTAGACCAGGAGTGGCAATGGCGAGATATATTCTTTCAACAGTCTCTGTTCTAATAAAATAGAAAGAGGAATCACTAATATATAGCTAACTTATATTTAGACACAAAAGGCATAACTCAAAAACTGTACTTAAAAATTATCAGGTTCATGGTTACTATTCAAATAATCAATACACATTTCAGAAATTGATGGAATGTCAGTGCTGTGTTTACAGGTCCTTGGAGTAAGCCTTCTTCATGGTTCAGACCATTAAGCCCGCGTTTCCTACTCCCTTATCTTTGTATTACTGACTTTATTCCTTTCCTGAGCAGCCAATGTCTGCCCATCCTTCTCAGTTTAAAACGTGGAATTTGACTCCCAAGACAGCTTAAGTGCCCACTAGATGTTCTAAAACAAAAACTACTAAACAAAAACCTCCACTTTACCACTGCTTCCTAAAATTTAAAGTCCAATTAATTAAGCAATTATTTTAAGTCTCTGCCTTTCCTTCTTTCATTAGGTGACACAAGATAAGATCTGACTGTCCAGCACCACTTCTGGCACATCATCAGAACTCATTATTTTTACTGAGTGAAAATCATAAAAATACAATTATTTTAACTTAGAAGTGAAGCGTTCATAAAATGCACTTCGACAGGCCAGGGATTTAGCTCAGCAGCGTAAGTGCCTGCCTGGCAAGCAAGAGAGGTCATTAGTTTGATTCCTAGTACCAAAAAATAATAATAATAATAATAATAAAAATAAAAATACAGTGCACTTCAAAAGTCAACTTTACTACATATGCTATAATCTATCAGTTTTATAAAAGTATTTATTAAAATTAATGTAATTCCACCTTTAAAATTAAACCTTTAATATCCATGTGCTTTGCTGCTTCTAATAATTCATCACAGCAGACACTGCCAAGATATTAAAATTTTAAAATTAGGACATAAATTAACTGAAAAAGAACAGTTCAACCTTCATCCCTGGTGCTTCCTATTTATTTTGAATGATAAGTCATTTCAAGGCAATTTATTTTTCCTGTACAGTAACTGTGTCAATAATCTTTTGGTCTTCAGAATTCAAATTCTCACCAATATAAACACACTGTGCCACTTTAAGATCTCAAAAGGAAATCCCTTCAGATCTCTAAAGGGTGATAAACTATTTCAATTGCTTTCTTGAAACTGAACTTTTAGAGCCCTTCCTTTAACATGAAAATTATCTGAGTTAACTTTATTTTTACATAAATATAGGAACATACCTATCTCTGTCAAAATCTTTAGTAAGACTCAAGCATCACTCTAATAGAGCCAAAACCACCTGCTTTGCATCCAAACCTCTAGAGATAAGCTAATAATATGATGCCTATGGACTTAATTAGCTGGGGGGAGGGGAGATCAACGGACAAGATTCTATGTCTCAGATTTTGACACTCATAAATTCATATACTCTCTTCTCACATTACTTGTCAGATAACATGAATACTGCTGCTGAAAACACAATTCACCAATATTATGGAAAATCCCAAGCAAAAAAAAGGATTGCTGAAGTGAAGTATGCTCCAGATTGCCACATTATCTTCCCGCCACACTCCATGACGAGTGACTCTAACCACTGTTCCTGCAGTTGCCTACACCAGCCACCATTCAAAGCATGCCCAGAGGCATTCTCACATCCCTTGTTTAGGGAAGGATGATAGGTAAAGAGATCTGAAGCAGCCTACTAAAATACTTCCTTCAAATGTTTACTTCCTGTAATTTTCACTGTGACTGAGTTTCTATAGCAACCAGATGACAATCTACCAAGTTACCTCAGAAACCAGGCAAATCTCCTGTGTCCTAAAACCAATTTTTCTTAGAGCAAAAGTCACTATTTGAACAGTATGCATTCATTTGAACAATATGCATTCATCTTGCCACGGAGGTATTTTAAAAGAAACCACTGCATTATACTAAAGAAAGATGACCACTTTGCTGCTTTCATTATCAACTGCAGAGATAAAAATACAATTTTGACACAACAGCCCAGTGACCACCTGCAGACCTGACTGAATCCCCCCACAGGTCTGGCATCACCCTGCCTTGAAGAGCATGAGTGCCGCCCAGGCAGACTGGGATGCCTAACCTTTTGTTTTACACAGTTCATTCTCTCTCTCTTCCCACCTCCCTCCCTGTCTCTCTCCCGTCCCTTCTCTCCCTCCCTACTCCCCCTTTCCTTCTCCCTCTCTATTCCTCCCCCTCTTCCCTTTCTCTTTAGCCACAAAGCAGCTGTAACCACTACAAGTTCTCTTAAATACAAAATATAAAACAAAACACTGCTGTCCAAGCCTCATCATCTTTTTATCCTCTCGCTGACCATTTCCTACTCTTCCCAAGTCAGCATTAAATGGATTTATGCTGTATTCTGTGTCTTGTCAGAGAAGGCGAAAAAAAACGCAAGACAACCGTTTCAATCACTGAGAAGTTTTTTCTTCTTAACGCAGAACAAAATCAAAAGCATATAGGGGCATACCTCAGGCTACTACTGCCTCATCAGATCTGTTTCAAATCCACTAAGGCTACCTGAATCAAAAGCCCAAAATAAACACCGTACCGGTAGTTTATCAAGCCTTAATGAAAAGTAAGTGACCAGCCTTCCAGAGTCCACAAAGAAACAGACTAATACAAAAGAAACCAGACTAATACAATTGAGAAAAAGGCTAAACCTAGCACCCTGAAAATACTTGACCCAATGGGCAGACTGAAATAAGGTGCTAAAGATCTTGCCTCAACAGTGTAATCTAAATTTAACTGTTTTCATTCATTAGAAGAGAAAAAGGAAATCTACCTTTGTAATTTAAATATGGAATGGCTGATTAGAAGTAGAAGATCAGAAGTAACTGTATCTAAGATTAGTCCTATAGAAAAATTCCTAACTTATGCCTCAAATTAAGAAAACCACCAGCCACCTAATTAAACTTCAACATGTCCATCAAAAACTGCGTCAGCTAGGGTAGTAACACAGAGTGACCTAAAATGAAATAGTGCATTTGTAACATTCTTAAAGTTCAACCCAGATGATCAAGACATTAACCCAAGTAGGACAGAAGCCTTCTTCTGGAGTCTTCCCCACTTGCCATACCTTCTAAAGGTTGTCTTTTGCTAACTTGCTTCATGTATAAATAAACAATTCTCCCTTGGAGCTAACAGTTTTGATTTTTTAACAAATACTTTTAAGAGGGCAAAAAACGATACAACCCAAAAGCTGCAGAAGGGCTCTTTCCAGAAACATTCAATAGCTTTCACTCATTTATTTATGTGGCACTGGGGATCCAACCCAGGACCTTAGCAGAGATGCTAGGAATGTATTCCACAATTGAAGTAAACCTAGAGTCTAAAATCACTTTGAAAATCTGACCTTTGACTTCATAAAGAACAGTACTACCTGTTTGCAAGTCTACTATTTTCTGGTCTGTCTGTCTGTCTCTTTCTCTCTCTCTCTCTCTGTCTCTCTGTCTCTCTGTCTCTGTCTGTCTCTCTCTCTCTCCCTCTCACGTGCTCTGTCTGTCTCTCTCTTTCTCTCTCTCTCAGCACACACACACACACACACACACACACTGATGCACCCACTTGGCTCCCATACACACACATTTGAGACCCTGGTCCATGTGCCACAGACCACAGCTGGTATCAGGCAAAACTGAAAACTAAGTGTTGTCTTTCAAGCCTCTTTTCTTCTCCAAATCAGGGAAAGGGAAGTGATGGGTTGCTAATGACTAATAATGGTCTTCGCAATAATAAATACAAAGAAAGTATTCCAGGTTTAAAGATATGAGCATGTGCGTTAGAAACATAGCTAGGAAGATGATAGGCAAGTGCTGGCTGCCTCACCAAACTCACCCATCCTCCCTAAGTCTGAATCCAAAGGTGGCAGGAAAAGCACACACAAGACCAAGAAGGACTGAAACACCACTGGGTCGAGCTCCCATTAATCAGATTTTACAGACAGAAAAACTGAGGCTTAAAGAACATAAGAAATTTGTTCAAACTTACTACAAAGTGTCTGAGCTAGCATCAAAACCCACCCCTCCATGACCACAGTGGGTAACAGTTACACTAAGTCAAATACCTGCATAAATACAGTACTTCAAAAATTTGCTATATTGAGAAAATGCAGTAAACTGAGTCAAAGGCATATCCCCAGAGACACAGGACAAGTTCTCCTCTAGGAAACTCAAGCTCACTCTCTGAAGCAGAGCCTCCTACCCACAATCAAGGCACAGAGGTAGGTAGCAAGAGGCCCTAACTTCTATACTGGGCAGAATTTACTCTCATAAAATCCTTTAATGCACTCCCTTCAGCACCCTGAGATAAACTAAGGTGCCAACCACTTTTATATCACAGTTGCCAGATGCCACTTCTTGTGGGTCAATAGTAAGCATAAGAAAAATACAAGATAACTTTTGTGAAGATTGCATTATAAGCTCTGTTCTTCCCCCCAAATTGTCTGCCACTAACAACAAAAACTGGAATGATTAGTAAGAAAAAAGAACCAGATGCAACACCTTTACATACCAAAGCTACACAATTTTATGCCTAAAGAAAATAAAAACAATAAGAATAGCTGCATTTCATGAAATAAATGCCCTTACAAATGAGCACCCAGAATGTGTCAGGTGTTCTTCTGGGCCAGTGATGGTGAACGTTTTAGAGCTCTCAGTGGTAACATAGGTTCACCACCAATGCTCTAAGCACTCAGAACCTCGGACAACACAAAATTCTTCCTACCTTGGGCTGCAAATGGAATAGGCACGGGGGTGGGGGTGGGGGTTAAATAAAAATAAAACATTTACAGTCAGTGGTAAAGAAAATACAAAGGCTGTTTGTAAGAAGTTGTACATTTCTACTCTAATTGCATACTGACTTGAATAAAGAGATTCTATTACAAAAAGAGCTGCTGTGTGCTAAGAATATAAATATAGAATTAACTTAAATGGAAAAAATGCATAATGTAATATAGATGCCCCAAACTAAGTTAAAAGCCTCTTTTAAGAGAGTCAGTAACACCTGAATCTAAAGTTTCAACCACAGGACTTTTAAGACAAAGACCAAAAGTATAAAGATCCAAAATTCCAACTAGGCTGTAGTATGGCTTTCTCCCAGCTAAAAGTAACAGCTACCAAATACCCATGTGTATTTGCAGCACCATGGTGTCTACTGAAATCATTTTTGTCTTATTAAATACATTTTCGGGGGTAGTTGAGTAGCAAAAATGTTACTCCCCTTCCTTTAGCTAACAATTATGTTCACTAGGAACAAAATTTGGTTCCTGTGCTCACCACGTCAGTGCTAATCCCTGTTACAGATACTGATGAGGTGAGGTACAGCACCCCCCTTCAATCCTCACTCCCATTCACACACCTGTGCCCCAGACCTGGGTCTGAACACAGGGATGGAAAATCAGCAGCTCAGGCCTCTTTCTATCTAACCTGCCCCATTTGAGCATGCCTTGCACAATGAAGCTAGTGTGCCCCACTCCTCACAGATCAGGCTACTTCATGTCCCGTTTTGATTGGCTGAAACAGAGCAACACGATCCCCACTGATGTGCTAATTAATGTTACACATGCATTGAATGTAATCAAGCAACCCTAACGCAGGAACCTCAAAGCCAGCAAGAAAATATATTTAACTACCTATATTCTAATATTGCACCATTTTCGGAGCTTATTCCAATACTGGTCGATAACAATGCCCTCTCTCCAAGACATAAGAAATCACATACTCATGGACAATGTTCCCATCCTTTGACAGAGCACATTTTATCACTAAATATTCTAGAGTTAACTTTCCTGTACTTTACTTTCTCAATTGCTTAAAACTAACACTATGATGGACTACTACTTTGAGCATATTAACAATACTTGCAAGTTTTAGAAGGATTTGAAAGAAAAGATGGAAGAGCCTCCTCTCCATGGTGTGCACAGATTATCATCTATTTGAGCCTTGCCCTTTCACTGATTATGGGAGACTTATTTAAATCAATTATTATTAATTCAATTAATACAATTATTATTAATACAATTATTAAAACCTTGGTTATTCAATTCAACAAACATTTACTGAGTAATTACAATGTAGTTATGAAACACCTTACAGTATTAAGCATGAGTGATTATATAAGATCGATAAAATCTTGCCCATTTTGTATGAGGATGCTATAGTAGAGAAATACAAGAACTATATAAAGTAATGTTATGGTTTGTACCTAGATATCCTCCCCAAAGCTTATGTGCTTGCAGGTGGCGCTTTTCAGAGCTAGGCGGATCTAAAGCATGTGATACTGAGATTATGGATGTGTGTACTAAATTAGTCCACTGACTGGAATTACCACAGTTCTGGCTGGCACTAAGCAAAAGGCTCGTAGCCTGGGTGGGAGAAATGGTAAGGCAGTGGCTGCTTGTTTCCTTTCACCTGCCACACCATGAAATGTTTGTCCTCTAGGACGCCCCTCTGCCATGTCACCCTGCCTTAAAATTCGCCAACTCTGAACTGAAATCTCTACAAATTGTCAACTGAAATCTTTAACACCTTTAACTCTGGGTGTCAGATATTCTGTCTTAGCAACAAGAAAAGTAACTAACATAACATTACATGCCATCAAGTGCCATGGACCCAGAGGAAACCATCTAGAAACCACGAAATGTTGCGGTTGGGAGTGATATTTAAAAGAGGAGTGGGAGGCTGCAAGTGGGAAGCACAAGAACAATCACACAAGTGAATGCAGGGAGGCTCGAATGATACAACATGTTGACCAACACTTGGATTCCTATATGGTGTGCACATGAATTGCGGGCTAAAGCTGTAACCTCAAAGGTGACTTTTGCCCTATTTAAAGGTCTAGACTTTACCCTAAGCAGAAATAAGGCAGCCTTAACAGGTAACTCTGGTGGCAGTGAGAAGCTCAAATTGACAGGCAAAACACTAGACATGTAAAATCCAATAAAGACATTAATGGAATATCCATCAGAGACATAATGTAGTGACTATGTTGTTCCAACTAGGAGTTTTTAAAAATAATACACCGTTCAACTCTGTGACTGCCCAAATCTCAAAAAGTTTGCTCCTCTATAGTTCTGTCCAGGCTTTTGCAACACTGGGCTTCCTAAAATTGTGGTCTTCAAGTCACAGCTACTTCATATTTTCCTATTTCTTGTCATTTTATTTAAGTATGCTTCCACCATTCCCCATTTCTATCCCTGCTACAACTGGCTTGCCTTTCTCATGTGTCTTTTCCCTTCTGTACTTTTCCTGGCCCTCATTTCTTTCTGTTTAGTTTCTTGACTTTTGCTCTAATAAAAACTAACTCCAAAAGCATTCAGTAGCCAACCTAGGACTCCTTTCCTTTACCTCTAGGCAGCTTACTAAGAAGTCACCGTAGTTTATATTTGCCCACTTTCTATAGCTTTCATTGGTTTGGTGAAAAAGGCAAGTTGCACAAATATAACTACAAACCAACAAGAACCACTTCATTACTGGTCTTCAAGAGTTCAAGACTAATCATATCCCCAAGTTCCCACCAGTGACAAGTAAAATGAGACTCAAAAAATTTTACCAACTCTGCCATAAATAAATGGCAGAGTCTCAATAAAATCTAAAGTTGCCCAATTCTCACTCCTAAGTAGAGTTTCCACTTCTATTTGGGAAACATTCTGCCTCTCCTAAAGGCTCAGCTCCCAGTTCATCCATCCTCCAGCGTCTATCTGGCTTCCAGAGATCTCGGCAAGAGGAGCTATTTTGGAATCCACTCATGGAAGTTCTGAAATCTAAATTCCTTATATCTATGAAATGATTGGAATTACCTGGAAATGCTTCTAATTAAGAGTATCATTTTTAAAAGCCAGCAATAAAGAATAATGCTATAACACAACAGAATGTGGAAACTCCCTAGTAAGTACTAATGACCAAAAGAAGATACTCTCCTCTCGCAGTTTTCTGACCCAAAAGCTGCCCTCTCAAAGCAGAGAGAAGAATTAAAAATTTAGCCACATCCTCCAAAAACTATTCAGCACTTGCTTTTTAAGATACTTAAGCAATTAGTTCAAAAGGTTATCCACTACACAATCTGGGGAAATGGAATTACACAGCTGAATACCTGAGATCACTAAAAAGTTTAAAGAAACTGTCCAGAGTTAAGAAAACATCCGTTAAAAATGTAACACTTAGCACTAGTCTAGTTTCTGCAAAACTCTAGGCTCAGTCCCCAGAAGCACCAAAAAAACGGATAATGCACTATCAGGTTTTCCTTCCTACACTACATGTTAATATTCAAACTTTATCAAGCAACTATCAGAAAGTCAAGCACACTTATACTCAGTCCTGGAAGAACCACATCCTTGAGCACACACACATACCAATTCATACAAATGAGCAGATCATTCCAATTCTTCCCTCATTCAACACCAAGGCCACATCCAAGACTGACACCAGTCTCTGCAGAGCGAGAAGGAAAAATGTGACCAAGATTTTCCAGCCAGCCCCGCCCCTCCTCCCCACACGCCCTCAGCACATAGGAGCACTTAGCAGATTCTATGCACGTCTAATTTGGAGCCAGTTTATGCACCATGACATCAGTGCAGTATAATGAGCCAAGTTTAAACTCCATCTGGGACAAATAACGTCCAGGCACACTGTGACTTCTTTTGTTTATATACACTGACTAAATATGTCTTGGTGGTAAATGAACTAACTCTTAAGATTTATTTCCCAAGCCCTCCAAAACAATATTTTGCACCCTGAAGCAACTCCTTGTCTCCAGTTCTCTTTCCAAGGCTATGCGTAAGTGATTTTTAACAGAACACATGATTTTGAAACATATAATTAACATCTTGAGGAAAGGCAAAGTCCAAGCAGCCCTTCATCAATCTAAAACAAAGAAAACGAGGAGCCACTAGTAAATGGGTGCAGTACAGTTCACAGTAGGAATGCTGCATGACAATTCTATGTTCCCCTGGGAGAACAGGGAAGGCACAGGCACGAGATTTAAGGCAATCTTGGGGAATAAAGCAGCCAGTTTCTTTCAACAGGTTTGGTTTTGTTTTGTTTTTTAATTTTGGCATTATTTAGAAGAAATAATTATAAAAACAATGAAAAACAAACCAGTTAGTAGGTTCAACTCTTATAAGTTTCTAGGTTTAATTCTCACAAGCTGCCTCCAGGATGATGTCATTTTGGAATGGAAATGAAGGGTATAAAGGCTCTCTCCTAAGCTCCCCTTGTGAGATTCCCAAGGCTCATAGTACCCTTCCCTCATCACCACTATCTCTCACAGCTACTGACCCCAGCAAAACTGCTCCCTGGTGCTAAACCCAGGACAGAAATATTCCCTAAGGAAAAAGAGGGGGCACATTCCAATGAACTGGGCTGTACTCTGGAAGACTTGACTTTAACTCCTCCTCCAAACAGGAACCTGTCCTCCAGATCTTCACACACCACCACTTAGTCCTCAAATATCAGAGCCAGAATCACTGCCACTTTCTGGAGTCATGTGCCAGCCACATAAGACCATGAAAACTTATCCCACGTCTCTCAACGGTCCACCGGAGAAAGACTGATGATGGAGATGTACCCACCCCAGGCAGATCTCCCTTTGCAAAAGGTAGGACCTATGTTTTAGAAGAGGACACAAGTAGATTCAAATGCCAGCCCTGTGATTTGCCAGCTCCAAGTACTTAACTTTTCTCGCCTTCAGTTTCACCTATAAAAACGATTGCTGCCTTATAGAGTACCAGATTCCTGAATGATGTATCCAAGCGCTTAGCACCAGTCCTAGCACCTCATAAGCCCTCAAAGAGTTACTATTCCTTCTCTCTACTGCAAAAGAAACAAAGAAATAAAAATATCAGCTGAAAATCATTTTCTCCAACATTTTCTCCACAACCACTCAAGACCAAAAGCTTCTGATGATCACCAAGCTTACAAAGTAATATTTAAGATGGAGGACCAAAAATGTAGTCAAACTCTTGGCATCCTTTCAATGATGAAAAACTAATCTTTTATAATATTTTACATTTTTTTTATTTAAAGAGAGAAGAAAGAAAAAAAATTTTTAAAAAAGAAAGGACATAAAAAAACAATGCAGTGAAAGGGTACAAATAATACAGTATTTCTAGAAAAAAATATATACAGTACGAAATCACCAGTTAACAGGCTACACATTATCTTCCCAGAAACAGTTGTCCATATCACTAAATTAAAGCATATAAAGTGAACATTCATACAGTGAAATTGGAGACAGTTTCGTTCAATGATCCAACAAAAGCTCAGTTATATGGTTTTCCATCCTACACTCTCGAACATACCTGCAGTTATATCCCTTAGTCCACCTTACTTTCCTCTCTTTTTTACGTAACAATTAGACTTTTAGGGTTTTATTACTCTCACGGTTCTTATATAACTTTTTTGAAGAGAATAAAAACAAATGTGACTAAGCAAAACAGTCAATTAGAACAGAAGGGTGGGCATAGCACGTGATGCAAAAATAGAATACCAGGTGATCAAAAGTGGTTACCATTGTGCCTCTTGCTATTTTCAAATTGTGTTGTCCACATCATCAGGTATAATAGAATTGATCAAAATAATATGGAACAAAACCAATAAAACCTACACTGAGGACCTTACAGGACTTCAAAAAAAAGGACGATAGTCAATCCATATGGGGCATCATAGTATATCTTATTGTCTTCAAAGTGATTGCCTATACCCTCAAACTTGATACAATCAAACAAAATAGAATATATAATAATCAGACAGAACAAGAGGGGGAGAGCAATACTGGGGTTCAAGTCAGGTTAATAGGACAACAAAAAAGTTACTATAATATGTCCCGTTATTCTTTAATTTAGTTTTCCCTTAATTAAAAAAATGAGAGAAAATAGATTAATTTAAAAATAGGGGGAATATTTTACGTTTTTAACATACTGAAATTTCACAGAACTTTTTGCCCAACACTTTCTCTGGGGGCTTTGGAATAATTTCTAGAAAACAAGCCACTATTCCCCTCCTGAGAAAGAATTCACGGGGGAAGTGATGCGAATTCAAGTCTTGTCAATGCAGGCTCCTTGGAATTGCAGGAGTGTAGAAGTCACGCAGCACGTAAAGGTAGTCGTTACTGAGTTCCTGACCCCAAATAAACCACTTTTAAAAACCCTAAAAAATAAACTGGATGTGAACACCCAGCTATTAAAGTATAACGTCCTTATCACCCAACCTCACACTTGACTGATGCCCTTAAAACAGCTATAATTCACGGACAGGGTATTTATATAAACCTAATGTCTGATTTCCTATTACAACTCTTAAAGACAAACACAGATGCCATCCTTCATCATTTACACTACTATTTTGAATTAAGAGTTTTTTTCAAGTCATGAGAAAAGCCATCCAATACGTTGTAAAAAAGAAACAAAGAACCCCTCAGTAAGGATGCTTTCAAGTGGCCTTCTGCCAAGGTGATGGGAGCTCAAATGTGCCTTAAATAGGCCCATTCTGGCAATGCAAAACAAAAATTAAGATGGTGACATCACAAAAGATGAATGAGCTGAATTACTCTAATTTAGCTACCAAATGGCATCACGAAATAAAACACATGCTCCAGTGTCATAGTCTGTTTCCTCATTTTTAAAGTGGTTTACTAGGGTTAGAACACTGAGAGTTTCCCCAATTTTTATTGACTATTTCGGCACACTGTGCTACTTCAGGCCACCTTGTAAACTTAAAGGTGTCTCCATTAAGAAGACCTGAAGATAGCCATGCACTAGAATGACCACTCAACGCTGCCAAAGAAAGACCAAAGAAACCTCCTTGTGAGAAAGTAACATGCTCAGGGATGAATTTTTAACTACAAGAAGTGGGTAGTTAAATGAAGATGGCAAAGAACCAGAAGTAACAGCTGTGGTCTAGTTGTGGATACAGGTTGACTACGGAGTATTGTGAAGTTGTCATAAAGATTCCATTTGTATTATTTTCAAATTAAGTAGAAATCAATTTTTTGAGCCAAATTGTAGATGTAAAGATAAATGGACTTGTGTTCCTGTCCATTGTTCAAGTGCCCAATTATGTTTTGTGACTTCTTATATTTAGGACTTGTTCTTCATGTTGTCTAAGTACAACATACGTATACTAGGTCAACCTACACCCAAAACAATACCATTTTTCTTTTGGTTCTTTGCTGTCTCCACTAACTGCCCAATTGTTTGCCAGACAGAAGACTTTCAGCGTAATTTGCTACATGCAGACTGTCCATTGTGACCAAAGGCTTATCTAATTATATGGCAAGGAAAAAGTAATGGGGAGCAAGGAGCAAGTCGGGGTGAGGCAGGGTCAAATTGTTCTGATTAATGATCATGCTGAACACACCTGCTGCTCATAAACCACACTTCCTTCTCAACAGATGACCTGAGCTGATGGTTGTCTGCTAAGGAAAAAGGCCCAGGGCTGAGGAAAGCTGCCAACACAGTGCAGACACAAACATAAGTAGCACGTGAACTCTGCTTCTTCCAAGACCCACCATGGCTAGCTTCAAGTTATTTAAACATTAAGGATGACCAGAAAACATGACTAAGAATAGCTACTTCAGGGTCAGTGTTAATTTAACTGAAGAAACAAATATAATCCAAACGTAGCTGAACCCAAGGTTAGCCAGATATAATATTGTGGTGCTTTAGCAATTGGCTTCTTGGCAGGCTGTTTTTGCATGTGAAAATGCAGGAGAGACAAAAAAAAATGTGTATCTGCATTTGGATCTTGGACATTAATGTCACTAAGTTTTTGCAGCTTGCTCACTTTGTCATGTTTGGAGTGTAATGCATCTTTCACACAGTTATGTTTTTAAATCAATTATTTGGAGAAAAGAGTTTTCCTATATAAACTAATTATGTATTAACATATGCCTTTCATTCTCGATGCAGAACTGTCTCATCTCTTCCTCCTGTGTGTACATATTATTTTTACCATACACCATATCATTTTCATCAGGACAGATATATATTTTCTAAACAAATAAAAAGAGGGCCAGGGATTGAGCTCAGTGGTATAAGTGCCTGCCTGCTAAGTGTACAGTTGTGAGTTCAGATCTCCAGTACAAAAAATAAAACAAAATAAAATAAAAAGAAATCAGAAACTGGAAATCTATCAGATTTAATCTTACTCAAAGAAAAACTTAAACTACATACTTTTTAGAGGAAAGAATGCCAGGAAAATTTTACTCTTAAAAAAGTCAATAAATATTTGAAGAATCAATTCGTGAAAAGTGTTTGCATTTCTGCCCTGTGGAACACTCACACCTCAAATCTGTGTTCAGTGCCCCCTATAATTTGAATGAAGGCACCTGCTTCTTTCTTTGGTCCTTCTTATGCTTTGGTGAAGTCACAAGGTGGCATTCAGCAGTTCAAACTCTGTTCATCAAAAAAAAGACCATGAGTGCTAATCGGTAATAACTGAAACCCTTTTACTAAGCCATATATAATGCAGAACCCCTCCTAATGCATTTTACAAGTCATCAGGCATTAGTAGAAAACTAGAAGGCTGTATTAGTATGAACAAAATGAGGATACCTAGAAAACCCAAAATCATTTTTGCTGTATCTCAAACATGATATACGTGGAGCACAAGATGCAATCTCAAAGGTAAAGAAGTTAACAATTTCTAGTTTCCAAATGAGGATAACTATAATGAGCGACTTAAGACAAACTAAGGACTAAGGACAATATTCCCCAGCTAAAGGAGGCAGCTGCTACTTTTTTGCTAGTCAGTTACTGCCAAGTGAAGGCCAGCTGAGTGCTGTCAGGTCTTCTGAATTTTCCAGATAAACAGAAATACGATCCAGAATTATATGTCAGTGTTCCTATTTCTAAACAACCATCCCTCTGGATGCAACAGAAATCAGTTCCAGGATAATCTACCCCTGCTGCCAGTGGATACCCAAACCTGAAGATGTTCGAGTCCTTTATAAAAAGTGTAAAATCACAGCCTTCACACAACCAACCCCCTGCATGCTTCAAATCACCTCGAGATGGTTTCTAATACCAAACACAATGTAAATACTATATAGGTATTTGTCGTTCTGTACTGGTTAGGAAGTAAGTATAGGGAGAAAAGTCTGTACATATTCAATATATATACAATTTCTTTCCATTTCTGCAAATATTTTCTATCTGCAGCAGTCAGTTGAATCTGAGAATAAGGAATTCACAGATTTAGAGGGCCAGCTATATTGGCACCTAAAAACAAATTTTATAACTATAAAAATTTTTTTTAAAAAAAGGAAAACAAAAAATAAAGAGACTATAATACAACATGTAGCCAGTTTTCAAGTCCTGGTTTAAAAGAATTAAATGTGTTTGTTTCTTTATTCTATATCCAATAAAAAAGATTTACTGAATGCTATCTCAGATGTCAGGGACAAATGAACAAGAGAGAAACAGTCCTTGGTCTTACTGAATTTACACAAAGAATCAAAACTGCAATAATCTCAAAACAATCATAATGTTAAAAGCATCATAGAATTTTAAATTGCAGTTATTTTGCAATGCATCTTTGCCATGCCAATAATGTTTCTTAATCCTCTCTTTTTTGAAGGCAGTTCAATTTCTATCATTTTAAGGACAGTGCCTAGATCTTGTATATCATTATTGCCTTTGGCTAATTAAATTCTGAAGTGTCTATCATTATTATATGTCAAAGGTTCTAATTATTGTGGATGCCTCATCCAAGAACACCCCCTGAAAGCATGGCACCACTATAACGCTGACATTCTGCCTAGGCCATGTACTTTTGGAAACCTCTGCAGTAAGTACAATTGGCAAACCCAATGCAAAGAGAACTTAAAAGTCAGAATACAGTAGAGCCTCATATAGGGATGACTGTCTTGCTCTGCAATTGGAAAGTGGCTCTGGTTGAGACTGCTAGTGACCTACATCTTTTCGAAGTAAATCTAAGAAACAGACATCAAGGACCCTGATGAACCACCAGACTAGAGCACCAGAGGACAAACTGACTCACTAACAAGGATACTGCATAGCAAAGTTTCAAGAAAAAGAGAACATAGACTATGAAGGCATGGCTTGTTCCAGATGTCCTTAAAATTAGCTCTCCACTGGATAGATAATCTCTATAGAGCCTTCTCATCTAATGAAACAGAAACTGCTGACTTGATGTATAAACCATGAAAAACAGTACTAAATTTCAATTTAAGTCAGATCTCTATTCTAGTTTCATCCTACAAATGCTTTTCCTACGCTAGCCCCTTTCCCCACCAAGTTACACTTGCAATCCAAGCATTTCTCCTGTAGCTTGCCGTATGTGTAAATAAAGCGGTTTTTTTTTTTTTTTTTTTTTTTTTTTTTTTTTTTTAGTAAATCACAATTCACTCCCCAACTAAACTGCTCCTTCCCTTAGGGCAAGAATAGTGCTTATTCATGTTTGTGTTGCCAGCACCCAATACAGCACTGGCACAGAAGACATTTGACAAATGCTTATTAAAATGAACAAATCTATTATTCAGTCACTCCTTAATTCAGTCATAAATCTTACTCTCTTTTTCTTATTTCAACCCCAAATCTCGAAAAGAGAGGCTAATATGTTGACATCAGAAGCCTCTCCAAGTTTATGCGGTGAAGGGAAACTGGGTCAGTTTGTAACAATAACTTCATTTGATTATCTGCAAAAATTGTGCATTTCTCATGCATCACCTTGCTCAAGAGTGTGACCCAAGGTTAGGCTTTTCCATGCTTGTTTTTCTATACTAACATTTACCCAGCCTCAATCTACTTTCCAACACATTCAAGCACTGTATCCTCTTTGTGCCTGGGTTCCTCAAGAGTTGCTCATCTATTTTTCGGCACTATACAGAGTGTAAAACTTCCTTTCTACTAGAATTTCTGCAGTGTAGCAAAGACCTATAATATATACAAAAGTCTCTCAAGATTCCCCTGACACAGTGGTTATCAGTACATTTAAACATTGACTTTTGCTATGAGAGAATATGAACTACTAACCACAAGAAGGAAGCCATCAGGGAAGAACATACTGATTATGTATCCACCAGAAGAAAAAAGGTCAATAGAGTATAGGAAAGGCGGGCACATTTGATGTAAAACACAGCAGTAGTGAAACTTAGAAAGTTCTAACATACTTAATGCCCTCTCTGGAAAGTCCTATTCAGAAGAACACTCTAAGAAAAATTCTGGCTATGACTTCTGTCTAAGGGAAACAAAAGCTTTCAAGAACAAACAAAAAACAAACAGAAGGTAGGGGACTCACAGTCTAATGAAATGACACAGCGAATGCTGATCATCAGGAATAAGCAAAGTTAAGAGAACTTGAAATGACTGACAGTAACTTTAACCTCCCATGGCAAGCTTGGTAACATGCAACCCTGAGGGGTAAGTTTTCTATACATATAAAAGAGCTGCACTTACTGAAGGAGAGGTATTAAAAGCACCCTTTAGCAATTAATATTCTAGAAGTTTAAAAGAAAAAAGGAAATAAAACATTAGAAATAGGGATTCACAAGTAATATATATTAAATATCTTCCACTAGCCCAGATAAAGCAGCATCTAACCCAGTCTCTACCCTACTGGCAATGTTCACTGAACACGTACATCAAAAGCCACCAAGAATTCAATATGAGGTTGCATCCTCCCATCATGTAAGCTATAAATGACACAAATTAAATTAGAAAAATCAGAAGATTCCCACCACCCTACATAAATACTTCTGTTCTTAAAGGTTTTAGTGGCTGCTACATTCTTCTTCACAGAATTACTTAACATAGTAATTCAACGTTGGGAGGGTGGGAGTACCAGGGATCGAACTCGTGAGGTCACACTTGCCCAGCAGGCACTGGTGCCACTGAACTAAATCTCCAGCCCTCAGTAAGCCAATTTAAGAGTCAGAAACTAAGATGATATTCTTTCATGCTCAAAACTTAAAGCTTTAAGATATACCACAAGCCTATAAAAAAAGTTAAATATACTAGTAGATTTTACAAATGTCAATGTAAGCACTAATTTTTTTGATTACTGAAGGATACTCATTATTTTATAGTCAGATGTTAAAAACTCAAACCAAAATTCTACAATTCAAGGACAGAATACAAACAATTAGATATACTGGAGGCTGGGGATTTAGCTCAGCAGCATAAGCACCTGCCTTGCAAGCACGCAGTCCTGAGTTCGATCCCCGGTACCGATTAAAAAAAAAAAAACAATTAGATATATTATAAGAAGCAAATATGGGCTAGGAGATTTAGCTCAGTGGCATAAGCAAACTGCCTGGCAAGTGCGAGGTCATGAGTTTGATCCCCAATATAAAAAAAAAGAGGGAGAGAGAGAGAAGCAAACTTTCACTATGCCGGGCCGTAACTATTCAGAGGTGGACAAAATTATTGGTGAGAAAAGCAGTCATTTAGAAGACAACAGTCCCAAACAAAGCTAAATAATTTCAGCCCGATATTATATATCCAAGAGAAATTGTATGTTCACACAATAATTTGCATGTGAATATTCACAGCAGTATTTTTCTTAGTAACCAAAAAGTAGAAACAACCACAATGTCTATATATTGATAAATGAGTTAATGAAATATGGTATATTCATACAGTAGCATATTATTTGGCAATAAAAAGGGAATAAAGTATTGATGCATGCCACAGAATGGGAATACTGTAAACATATGCAAAGTGAGAGCTACCAAATATTTCATGATTTCACTTACATGAATATTCAAAGCAAGCACTATCAACTGGCAAAACAGATGAGTGGTTGCCTAGGAATGGAGAGCGGAGTAGGCTAAAGATCTTCTAAAATAAACTGTAGTCAATGTTGTATAATTCAATGAACATACAAAATTCTATTGACTATATATTCTAAGTGGATAAATTATGTCATGAGTTGTATCAATAAACTACTGAAAACAAAGATTTTAAGTTTTAACATCCTTTGTAAAAATAGAATCAACTTTTCAGTCTTCCCTTTTCCCTGCTACCTGCATAAAATGATAAACCGTTTCAAATTTAACATAAATTCAAAAATGAAAATTATCACTGTCTCTTATTTAAAGGGCCAAGCCACAGCAGAGAGCCGCCCCAAGAACTAGTTCGAATTAAGTCCAGAAAGCTTCAGGACAGAAATCAGTAGCGGGGCTGTGGGAACTGAGGAGCTTTCTCATAATGGTGGTGGTTCTTTTGCATATACAGCAATGTTTAGAACACTCTTTGCACAGCTGCAAAGTATTAAGCATGCTATAAACACATAGGAGATAAGGGTCACCATACGCACTCCTCATAGACATTTAGGGAAAGCCCTGTGGCCAGAGGTGGCTCTTGACAACACTATCACCTGAGAAGTTGCTAGGACGAGGCCCACCTTAAACTGTCACCCCTGAGGTCTTCCCTACAATGCCTGCAAAGTCAATCACTGAGAGCAATCCTGGGCCTATAAAAGGTTCTTATTAACATGAAAATGTGTTGCCTCACAAGGAAAACATGTTAAAAGCCTCAAAAAATTTTGTGTATTTCACATCCACTGGTATGTGTACCATGCCTTAAAAGACCCACCTGAGCACCAGACCACATGGGCCCCTAAAAGCAAATAATGGATACCTAAAGATACCCAAGCAAGCACTTAGAACTCAGAACTCCTACATTCACGGAACTCTTGGATTCAAACGTTGGTGATTCCCGTTTTTCCCAGTTCATTTGGGTGCCCCTCCACTTTTCCCCTCTCTATTTTTCTCTGGTGTTTCACTGCAATTTTTCCTTTTGCCTGCTCCTTCCGTCTGTCTGCCCCTTGTGCTTTAGCTCAACTTCCACACATATTCCCCGCAACTGCCACACTCACGCACGCCAATACTAACAGTACCCAAAGCAAAGACTAAACACTTAAAGGAATGGAGACCCAGGAAAGAGACCCTGAGCGCAGGAAAAAGAAGAAAAATGTCAGTCACATAGGCCACTGCCTGGGCTAAGTCCCAATCTTGTAGAAGTAACATCAAAGCATGATAAATTCTTGGATGGGTTGATCCTGCTGAGAGGATCATTTCAAACACATTTTGCCCACTTAACAACTTCGCCTCATTAACGTTAACACCAATCAATAGCTTGGTCCACATAATCTATAAATGTTGATGCTCCCAGCGCAATCAGACATATTTACTAATTAAAAAGACTGAATATTTCCTTCCCAGAAGACTTGTTTAGACTAAGTGTGTACCATCCATTTCGAGAAAGCTTGCTACTTGACTGTTTATAAAACAGATAAATGAACAGATTTTCCCTTTTCAGCTTCATAGAAAGCTTCTCAGATGCAATGAAAACATGGTTTTATTAGCCAAAACTATTAAGCTGCTTCTGCTTAGAAGAGAGGTCAGACAGAGACGCTGAGTAGGGAAATGCCACATGGCCTTCTGAGGCGACCTTCGGTCTTTACAGTCTCTGGCTGTCTCTGGTGCAAAGGCACTAGCCTCTGAGGGAAAATGCAAAAGTTGTGGAACTGAGGGCTCTTTATGCTAGGTAATGCTACCTAGTAAACCACAAGAGGCTGTTCTGGGCAAAGTGAATCACAGTGCTGAGGAGAAATCATCAAAACACAAACAAATGGTACATAACACCTCAGAGAGGTGGGTTCTGCTATCCTGGCTATGCAAACAGAAATGAGATGATTATACATGGGACACCTAGGTTGCTTTCCAACTTCAGTCACATTTGAATACCTTGTCTTTTAAAAATTCTTTTAACTAGTAAGAAGACAGGACACCAAAGACTGCACCCTGAAATCATTCACAGCATTTCAAGAGCTCCCCATTCATGCCTGGAGTGAGGCAAGCACAAGGGCAGGCAGAGATGATGAAGAGGGGCCAGGGCTGACCCCGCGTGACAATGACAGGCATGTGCTGCAGTCAGCTTCCGTTCCAGGTATAACAAGCTTTAAGCACTGACAATACATTTCCCAGTCTGAAAGGCTCCCTCCAGTTACTGTGTAGAAAGTTCTTTATGTGAGGGCAAAATAGAAGCAGAGAGACCAGGAAGAAGCACTGCTGAGATGGAGACCACCGGACATGCTCAAAGTCCAAAGGAAAAACGTCAGAAGAGAAGGTGAAGACCACAGAACCGAGAAGGAAAAGTTGCTGAG
Organism: Cavia porcellus; assembly: GCF_034190915.1. Lineage (NCBI taxonomy): Eukaryota > Metazoa > Chordata > Mammalia > Rodentia > Caviidae > Cavia > Cavia porcellus. Next base: position 4,957,809 of record NW_026947500.1, on the reverse strand, counting down.
AAAGGAGAAGCTGGAAAGAGATTCCACTTAGGAAAGTACTGCTCAAACGACAAAGCAAGGAGGTGGCGACTGATGGAGTAAAGCGAGTGGGGAGGGTTTGTTTTACAGGGTGGGATAAGGTGTAGACATTGTGTGTCTAAAATAGAGGACAATACAGTAGAAAAGATCTGGCAAACAGGAGATGGAGGAAACAGGAAGGGAGACTATCTGCATTGGCTGAGAAGAAAGAAATTCATTCAAATCACAAATATTTACTGAGCATCTATTACATGTTCTTTGTTCTTAAGAGATTCAATCTAAAGCAATCTAAAGAACGATCCAATGTAAAGACAGTCACGTACTCTTGAATAGTTTTACACTGTCTTGATATGTTTGATACTACAGTATTTGAAGGTATACTCAAATATTTGAAGGAGAGACACTGCGGTAGCTACTGTTTGGGTTGTCTTGTGGTGAAACACTATGTTGCTTAAATTGTTCTGTTCTGACCTGCGTTGTTAATGTCCTCTTTTATCTTAATCTTTTTTTAAAATAAAATAAAAAAGACTGTAATGTAAATTGTTGAGCAATTAGGTAAGGTCCAAAAAAAGGCATATACAATGTACTGTGATAAAAAGTGTTAATGTACTATGATAGATTTAGAGTAAGCGGGCATGGACAGCCATCGAATAAATGACTGATTAATATATTTGAAGTATTACTATGCTATGAGTAAATACTTTTTTAGAAAATATTACCAATTCTGTTATTCATAAAACAAGGAGTTTTATGCTCCTGAAGTGGACAGCACTTTTATTTATTTAGTGTAACTAAATAAAGAGTGAACTAAAAGAGTGAACAAACCCAGTTTTTATCATCAAAAGAATGATTTCAGTAGCTCAATCCTTAAAGATTTTTAAACTTTACTTACAATTTAAATTATTTCTCTGACTATTACATGATCAAGTTCAGAAATTATTTTTCTATACCATAATATTAGGTAATCACTGATGAAGGATATCTATAAAACATAAGCACTCTTGTTTATGAGTTACACCTTTGGAAAGATTATTCTAGGAAGGAGGCCGGGTAGGTTCACCCTGACCTGTGCATCTTGTCAAGGTCACTCCTGCAAGAAATCAAACTCTCAGCATACTGGTCTGGCCAACCCAGCAAACCAGTCAAGCATAATATATGACATGAATAAACAGTCATTTTATGAAAAAGACTTGTACATAGTCTCAAAATGACTCATTTCAAAAATCACATTTTTTGATGCTTTCAAGAATACCAACTGGATGAGGTAAGATTTGCTCTTGTTAAAAACAAGAATTTCTGATTTTTTTTAAAGACAAAATCGGAGTAACTTCACACAAGAACACTAAGGTTCTTGGAACTGCTAAGGTTCAAAATCAAAGACTTCTGAATCCCAAAATAAATACTAGGTTAATGTTTCCCACTTAGATGATCTGACTTCAAACTTCCCTCTCACCATACCAACCTGCTGGGCTGCTTCTCCGTTCACCAAGTGAGGCATCATGGCTACCTCTCCGTTCAGCAGTGGGGGCAGTTCCAGAGGGATTTGGTCGGTCATCATCATTGTGACGTACATTCATGGAGAATTGCCCTCAACTGGCTTCCTGCAAGAGAATCACCATTCTTTTAAAACAGAGTCATGGCCACAAAAATCACCTGAATTCAGTGACATAAGTCAGCAATCTAAGTGCTCTGTCATGAGGCCTGCTGATTACACAGAATTATTATTATGGTGTCTGGCCCTGAGAAGGGGTAGAGACAAGGCAAAGAAACGGCCAGAACTGAGAAAACTAAACCAGAGTTTGCAAGCAGCCACATGATCATAACCTTTCACTCCTATGTTTTGTCATGTACTAGCTACAAACTTTAAAACTCTACGAATAATAATAGCAACTGTACCACAGAGATCTTTCTGAAGAAAAAGTGAGATAACATTTTGAGATGATAAAAATGCCAAACAAACACTTTGATATATATCATCTTTAAGGTAATACCGAGGCATGAATCCAAAGAGAGCAACTTATACTTATTGATAAATTTTTCTCTTTCATTAGAAGCAAAATAATACTCATAAGCATTTGACCCAAGCAAGGAAATCAAGGTTAACTACATATGCTGCAACTGTTACAATTTCTGACTTAGTCATTAATCATTAATTTGGTAATTACTCATGTGCTAGTTACCGGCCCCCATTATTTCCTTGACTAGAATTGTTGTATTAATGTTGTATTAATGTCTTTCTCATTGGCACACATCTCTGAGATTTCCTCTCATCTCAGACACAGCCATGGTACGCAGGGCAGAATTAGGCTCCAAGGCAGATTCCATTCTTTCCACAGAATAAATGAAATTCAAACACTTATTCAAATAATACAGTCTACTTTCATTCCAAAATAGTACCTGCCTCCTGTCATATTTTGCTTTTCAATACAACAGGAGAAGAGTAACAGTGAAGTTTTATTGAGAAGTATAACTTGTTTCTTAAAAGTATTTATATATTCCTTCCACCGTCCCTAAAACTTGTAGCACAAATGTTTAGCAGCAAAAACAAAGGATAAACAAATACAAACATGCAGGATTTTAAATAAGCTTGGAGCTAAACTGCCATATAAAATTAAATTTCTATCACCTATTTAAAAATTCCCCCAAAACTTCAAATTCAAGGATATTCCTGTGAATCTTTTAATACTCAATATCAAAATTAATCAAATAATTTAATGAGCACCTCAAATTTATTTCAAACACATGGGACAGAAGTAAAATGTCTCTTCTCAATCTCCACATCTCCCCTCTGAACGCCAAATATTCCTCCTCGCCATCCCTCTCAAATCCCTTCCCTGAAAGTACCAAATAATACAGAAAAGCCACCCAAGAGATCATAAACTTTTTTACTTTAAATAGGTAAAATTTTACACTATTCATTAGAACCCCATTTGGAGAAACTAATTATTCAAGCATCAAACAAGGGCGTCTTGTCCCTACCAGGCATGTACATATTGTAGTAAGAGGCCTTATAATTCAGTGTTAATAGTACCATCATGCTGTTTTATGAGGCAATTACTCAGTTCCTGAGCAAATAAAAGGACAAAGCCCAAAGACCAATAGTTGATTCTGATGAAGGAAACAGTCTTTATATTAAAAGTAAGATAATCTTGACATTATCACAACTGATTTAGAGTTAGGCTGATGGAAAAGGAATAAATAGTAAGGTTCTCTTTTTAGGTTCTTTCCCAGGTACTAAAATATGTCATATAGTTATTTATTGGCTGCAATTAATAATACATACTGTAATTTAAATTTACCGAGACCTTAATATGACAACACAGACACACAAAAGATAACAATGTAAGATGATGTATATATTAACAATTTTGCTTAAAGTAACCATTTCACAGTATATACACATATCAAAAATATCACTGTATATCTTGAATATATACAAGTTCTGTTTACTCTGGGAAGCTAAAAAACTGCTAGGGATTATGAGACTATCCTTTTTCTGTCTTATAACTTTATTTTAAAATGCAAGCTCAGTGAAAAGGCAGCAGCAACAGGGACAGGAAGTAAATGATGGTTACAGTCACAGGCTCCCTTCAACGGAACACGCGTAGATTAAGTAAAGGGCAGGTCACTCTATTCATTTTATAATAAAAACTGGATCGTATCTGTACAGAAACTACTTCTTAGTTTCCTTTCTCTATCTGATCCGACTGCTGAGGGAAAAATACTGCAGGAATCTGCCGGCTTCTTGTCACTACTCACATAGGCCACCCGATCTCAACTCTCAGGCCTGTTCTGTGTTAAAAGTGCAAAGGGCATTCACTAATCAGCCCAATTCCTCTCTCGAGGGTTTCTAAGACTCTCAACTTCCCATCTCTCAGTTCCCTCTGGCACCTGGAAATTTAATGTTCTAGCCTTCAAACGTGACTATACAATAATGGATTTTGTTGTTGCTGTTGTTGCTATATTTAGTCCCAAAACATTTCTGGGTCTGCAGGAAAAGACATTCCGTTACCTTCTAGCGCTAAGATCTCACCTGGAAACTCCTTGTTCTTTTAATTTCCTTAATATGTCATTGTTCACACTGTAAGTTCTTCACTAATATCCTTTTAATAATAAAAGTATTCTTTTCCGAGCAGAAAAAAAATTAAGTGTTGGTTTGAGCTTCAAATCCAATTAACATTTATCATTATTTCTTGTATGGATCTTGAGGATAGGGTATACAGGTTCTAGATAGCTAGAGACAGTTGTTGATCTACTATGAAATTTGGGTACTTCTTGTGGCCTGTCCATAACATCAAAGAATGTCTCAACACCAACAGTAAGTCTAACACTGACAATTCCAACTTTAGGAACCTTCTAGTTTGGCATAATGTTAAAACATGGGACTTTTTATCAGCATGACATAGCAAAGCAGCCACTAAACAGCACTCTTAAGCACAGACGTCAAATCCAAACTAGGCAATTAAATTCCAGCTTTTGTAAGACCAGGATTAAAGAAGATGAACCCAACGGCCTAGGCCAGTGATGGTGAAACTTTATTAGAGACTCAGCACCCAAAGTGCAACCCAAAATCCACTTATTTATCACAAAGTGCCAACACTGCAATTAAAACTAAATATCCAACACTCAGCTGCTGGGGTGACCTGGCTCGTGGGCCAAAAGAGAAGGCTCTCCGTGTCTGCTACGGCACACGTGCCGTGGGTTTTCCATTACTGGCTGAGGCTCACAAGAGGCCTTACTGATGTAGGTTAGGAGAGTATAGGGACCAACAAGCAGCTGCAAAAACATGTTTTCACCCCCAAATAAACCTCATCTACTGGCACAAAGAAATGGTTATACTTGCTTTAAAACACTTTATAAGTAAAATTTTAAAAATACTTTAAGTGACTTTGGGTAAGATGCCTCAATTTTTTTTTAATTAGATCCACTGATATGGGAGTCAGGGTAGAATATCAATCTGACCTTTCTTTTGGATCCAACCAAGGGGTTGCTGGAGCACACTAGTGGGCATCTGCATGGTTCGTGGAGGTGCAGTATCATAATGACACCTTCCTCTCTTGCACTGTTCCCCTACTCTGCTTTCGGTCCACCACAAACTAAGCAGCTCTGCTCCACCACACCCTTCCTCCATAATGTCCTGCCTTGGACCTGAGTCACCATGGGCTGAATTTCTCAAAACCCTAAGCCACATTTAAACTTTCCTCCTTTAGACTGTATCAGGTATTATGGTCCAGCTACAGGAAAGCTAAGTGATACAGGAAACTAGTACTAGAGAAGCAGGGGTCACTACCATGACTGTACCTGACCATCTGGCATAAAAGCCTTTGGAACCATTTGCAGGAGAAATTTGGAGAAGTGTGCAGATGTGGGCTAAAGCGGCCCTACAATGCTGTAAACAGAACCTGATGAGTGATTCTGGTTGAAGCTCACAAGAATGCCCTTAGTAGATGCCAAGCTCAAGATGCTTAACCTGAAAAAGGACTCCATTAGCAGTTGGACTAGAGGCCACATGTGCTATGTGCTGGCAGAAGATTTGTCCATATTCTGCCCACATTCTGAGACTTTGCAGGATTCTGAGGTTAAGGGCACTGGACTAATTAATCTGGGGAGGAAATTTTAAGACAGCCCAATACTCAATCAAGCTATGATATGGACACTGTTGGCTGTTTTAAGCCAGCTTTATAGTGAGAATCAGGAGGAAAAGGCAGCATAGAAAAACTTACAAAACTTAAATTTTAGCCCAGAAGGAACCATGTGTAAAGTTCAAAGGAAGAAGGTATGTATGGCTCCTAGAAAGGAGAGAAGGGAGAAGAGAGAAGAAAAGAGAAAAGGAAGAAAAAGAGAAAGAGAAAAAAATGAACTCTGTACAGGGATAAGAAGAAAGATGCCTTGAGAACATCTCAGGAATCAGAAAGACCCCACTGATAGCATACTCAAGGGTACACAAATGTCAACTTTTCATTTGAGAAAAGAATCAAGGGAAACCATAACTCGAGAAAGCCCCCCCAAGGGACTTGGATCCCCAGGATTCATTTTATGGTATTTAGCCATCCAGGCATTCATAGGCCACTGCAGCTATAATCCAAAGGGCCTGGACCATGCATCCACTAACAGCAGACACTGGCATCATCCCTGTGGTGCTGGTTTTACTGCAATGCTGAATGCAAGAGTTGTGGGGCCTAGGAGGCTTTCTATCAGATTTGAAGGGAAGGCTTTGCAGGTCAGAGCAGGAGTCCTGGAGACAAGGGTGTATGAGGCTGTGATAATGAAGCAAAGGCATAATGGAGATCCTAGGAAATTAGAGACGACAGGGATGTGAAACATGAGCCAAGGAAAGCCACAGGGTGGGAATGGAGTGAGCCTAAAAGAGAAGATTTATGGGCTACCCCTAGCAAGGCCGTGGGGGAAGGCCACCCTGCTCTGTGAAACGCACATTTTACCACCATGTGCCCCAGATGCCAGATGCCGGACACGAAGGAGGATCTAACATTTGCCCTGGTGCTTTCCCGTCCTTCCTTGCTACAGCTCTTTTCTATCTCTATCTTCCCTGTTGGAATGGAATGTTTGCCCTCAGCCATTGTGCCTTGGGATTGTGTAACTTGTTTTTTATTTTTACAGAGGCTCACAACTAAGAATCTACTTCGAGTCCCAGAAAAAACTTTGACTTAGACTTTTGAAAATGCTGTAGCTGATGAGACTTTGGAGAGAGGACTGCTGCATTTTTGGTTATACACATGATAACTGTATCACGTTAGGCAGAATTATACCCTTGTGTTTATTTGTGGATTAAGTAGAGTTTAAGAAGATGCATGTGGGTATAAAGTTGACAAGGGGTAGAATATGGTAGTTAGAGGGAAATGTCAGCTTGCTTGAATTTGTGGCGGATGTGTCTGGGTAGGTCACAGAGCTATTATCCGCGGTGTCCTCACCCCTTCCTCCTCAGCACTGTTTCCCTTAAATTGCTTCCTGACCACCATAAACTGAGCAGCTTGACTCCACCTCGCCCTCTCTCCATGACATTCTGTCTTGGAGCCAGTCACGCAGTGAATTCCTGGAAGCCCTGAGGCATATTAAAACTCTTTCACATTGTGGGTGAGTGTCAGGTATTGTGTCCCAACAATGGGAAAGCTAATGCAGTGGATTATCCACCTCCCATAGTATTCAGTGGTTGCTGCGTCACTGGGGAGGGAGCAGGGGAAGGAAAGATAAGGAAATGCACATAGGAGTGTAACCTACATGTTCAAGGACTCCTCAGGAAACACACTTGGGAAACTGAGAAAAGCATACATCCTTAACACGGCAGCTCAACCACCCAACAGCCACAGTAAAATACAGAGCTCCCTGGTAAGCGGAGGCAGGGTGGCCCACTGCAGCCCTGCCAGGGGGAGAACCAGCAGTGTCTCCTGAGATCCAAGCCATGTTGGAACTGAGGACGCTGTGAAAACAAATGACCATCCTGCCTCCCTGCTAGCAATAGTGAACCTACTGCTACATGGCCTAGAGTCAAATATCCCACTTCCCCCATCCTCTTTCTCCTCCTCCTCCCCGCCCATTAGCAAGTGGGAACCAGAAATCTGAGCATCTCCTGGGAAGTTGACCATAGCAAATAAGGGGGACTTCCTTCTACCATTTCTTTGAAGGCAAATATTTTGATTACTGTTTTGCTCTTTTCTAATTAATGGTACTGCTCTATTCAATATTCTGTTTTGATAAGTTCTATAGTGTTCTATATTTCATCTAATTTTGATATACGGGATTGAAAGAACAACTATTATAAAGATAACAAAATATACTGTGATACCTATTACTTTCATCCCGGTAACCTGCTGTGAAGTTCTGTACCAATTTCACTGTATGATCTTAGTTGGCTTTATTCTGACTTGTTCTGTTGTATACTTTCAAAATAAAATTTAAAAAATAAATAAATACAGAGGAAAATGCAGGACGTAAAAAAGTGAATAAAGGTGAGCCCTGTCGCAGAGCCTTACCTATCCATAACCAAAGCTGTTGAGCCTCTTTTCCCTTGGCTACCACCTTGCTAAATCTATGGCTGGCTTTTCTAATTTCTAACAGTTTCATCAGAAATGATCGAGCCTCCATCCTCAATGGACTACAAGGGAACTGACTCAGCAAGATGGAGCAATCTATGCAACCAACAATGTTTAAATACTCATTTCTATGTTCCATGTACATTTCTTTGTTCATATACACTCGCAGGATACTTTCATTTGTCCTAGCATGCCAGGACATAAAGAAAAGGTAATATGCAGGCATGAAAATGCCCAGCAACTTAACTACCAACTGTCTGCTAAGCTATGTTCTAAAATTATCATAAGATAAACAACTTAATGCTATGAGCCACAGAAGAACAAAAAAAAGAATTATAAAAGAATGAAAAACATAAAATTTTGGGACACATACTAGTATCTTACTGGTTATTCCCCAGTCATGAAAGGGAAAGCATAGTGAGTTTCCCACATACAAATGAAAAAAATGAAATATTCAGGTATGAACTAACACCACAGAAACGAAGGTCAAAGTAGGTTATGTCTGGCCACAAGACCTGGGAAGGTTTGCCATGCATAGTCATCCTCTACAGAGACAGCTCTCCAAAAAGTGAGTCTCCTGTGTTTTGACTACCAAGTCAGACAAAATTACACATGAACTCAACTTACAAGAGGAACATTGTAGCTCAATTTGCTACTTTTAGGAGACTGGGGAATGTGACATACCTACTTGATGAGAGCACACGAAAATTCTGTAATGGAACTAGAAGATAAAGAAGTAAATTTGAGTAAAGTTTACCATCCAGGTAACTCTAAGAAAAGGGACTTACTTCATTTGTAATTATTGTGAATGAAGATTACACATTTTCTTATTTCATTGAAGAGCTGTCAGATCATACTTTGTATTTTCTGAAGGATTTTGTTTATAACAATACCATATTCAATCAAAAGGTGATATAGTAGAAATTTTCTTTTGCATTTTAGCCTCACATATATCCTCAGAAAATCACTTCTACTTTGAGTCTTCATCCTTAGTTTTATGTATTCTTTACCATCTCTTTCTTGCTTGGCAGTAGTGCTAACCACTCGCTCTCGAAAATCAGGGCCATAATTTAAATTTTCTTCTTTCTGAAAAACCAGACTATGAGTTACGTAGGCAGAAGCAGGGAATGGTCTCTGGATGAGGCCTCAGAAGCTCTCTCATTAGCTTAACACCGTTCTCCTTGATCACTTTCTTGATCCTCAGCTGTGAAGGCAGCGAAGGGGACCAGATGTATGATCTCTGGTCAACTGAGCTGTACCTGATTTTCGCTTCAGTCGGAGAGTCCCTGACAAAGCACTCATTTTCTCAGTCCGGGTTCCTTCTCCCCCTGGACAGCTGTGTATCTGACCTAGCCAAATCCATCTCAGGACTCACGCATTTTAGGCAAGGTTGTAATGGAATCTTGTAATGATTCCATTCTTAAGACCTTTACCCTTTAAAGGGGGGATGAATACACTACAAAACTTAATAGAGCAAACAGAAAACAGTTTCTCTCTACTACAATACTTTTTTTTAATCCTCTGACCTTTCCCCCTTGTATAGCGCCCAGGTTTCTCCCCCAGTCTTTATTTTCTTCTTACCCCCACTTCCATCTCAAAGAATTTGGTAACCGCAGGCCCTCATAACCTCTGCTCTTAACCACATATCCTAACACTCAAACCACAAGTGCTTCATGCCCAGCAAGTTTTACTCTTTTGACTGACAGAGAAGAAAACCATGTGGGTGCTTGTGGTTCATGTCTCCTAAGACAGCAAGTCACTGGTTATCTGCTAGGAAGGCCCTGTCTTACCAACGACTCTTAAGTACATGCAGGGGCTGGGGCCTGGCACTCTGGCCAAAACAGTGAATAGCTCTTCCCTGTCAGTAAGGCATTCAGCTCTTTCAAATATGTCCCCAAAACTAATAAAGAAAGTTCTCTTTTTCTTTTTGAGTAATATTACAAAGGGTCTTCAATGTTTGCCTTTCTCTTCTTTTGCTTCCTCTACTCCAAGTCTAAAAAGGTTTTCTATGGTAGTTTGCCCCTCCCTCCATATACTAAGAAGCGTAATGGCCAAACTCATGAAAAACTTGATTTGCAGGATAAAACTGCTGATCCATTTCCAAAGGCCAATAAATATTTATATACTAGGAAGAATGTCTTCTTAAAAATCCAAAGCCCCATCACTGGTAGGAGAGTTTTTAGTCTGTGAACCTGGCCTTCAAATTAGTAACAAAATGTCCTGATCTTCACTCCGTGGGCTGATGACCCAAATTTCCTTACATTAATTCAAGATGTGAGTTAGCAGTACAGTACACAAATTAGTTTCAGATGAGAAAAAACCAACACCACCAAAAGGACAAAGTATACTCATCAGAACCCAAGGAACCTAGCCAGGCTGGAGGAAAGGAGATGATTCGCTAATTTAATCACAAGGCAGCTCAGGCTCCCACGCTCACCTTACCAACCTCTGAGGAGGAGGCTTTCACTGAATTCTAGGGAAATGTGCAAAAAGCGGACGGGATAAGGGAACAGGTAAGGTGAATATGAACGGTCAGTTCTAACTTTTTGCTTCTATGGATCAATCAAAAACATACTTTCTAAACCCATCAAACACAAGGCCCTACAAAGCAACTTATAAATAAAGTAGCCCTCTTTAGAGTTCATAACAATAAAATTAACTGTGAGTCCATCTATTCCACAAGGCTAGTATTTTTTCAATAAAGATAAGTTAACCATTACTGTGAGGTAATCTAAGTAACAGCTAAACATCCCGCACACCATATGCTTGTTCTCTAGCCTAAGAAGACTAATTTTTTTTTTTTTTTGGTCTTTTTCATTTTTATCGATACCGGGGAGCGAACTCACGACCGCCTGCTTGCAAGGCAGGTGCTTATGCTGCTGAGCTAAATCCCCAGCCCCGCCTAAGAAGACTATGACCATGGGCTCATTAGTAAAACTCACAGCTCAATTCAGACTTCACGCAAATTTGCTTCTATATTACAAACACCAGTTGAAACTGGATGCTGTAACGCACACCTGTAATCCCAATCTTAGGAAGCTGAGGCAGGAGAAACACTTGAGCTCATGACTTTAGGAACCAGCCTAGGCAACCACAACTCCCCCAAAAACCTGACTTGTATCTGTGAGATTCTACTATGAGTTATTTTTCAGGAAATTATCAAAATTTTAACTATAGAAGTGCTCTAGCTATAACAGAAATAAATAATAATGAAGAAAAGTAACTTTTTTCTGGTTCAAGGAGATGACTACAACTGTACTGACAGTCAAAACAATACTCTGATAAACTTCTTGAACCACAGAAAACAGGTCTTGTTTTCCTGTGTGGTGTTTATGCTGCATTTGGGAGGTTACTATAAAATTACTATATCCTGTCTTGTCTCTTAAAATAATACAACCATAAGTTAGCTAATGTTTCTTGAGTGAGTCCAAGACTGGTTTCTAAATGGCTTACAATATAAACCAAAACCTAATAAAAATTTATTTTAACTTATAATGACAAATTAATCCCTTGCAGCTAATTTCTATTTTTTCATGCTATGGCTGTAGTTAAAAAAAAAAAAAAAAAAAAAAAAAAACTACTGAAGTTAAAATTTGCCACAGAATCGCATAGCACAGAAAAAAACAATATACTACATTCTGAAAGCTCCCTCCATACAGGTGGCCTTCATGTCTAATGTCAGGGGTCACAACGACTGACAACTTCCTGAAAGAATACTTCCTTCCCAGGTTTTTTTGGTAGGGCTGGAAAGACTGAAAGAAGGGACAGAAAGAGGCAGGCAGTGCACAAGCCAGGGAGCTGTACACATGCCTACAACTCACGCATCTCTTTCCCTCCGGATCCACGCTGGCTTTGAAAGGTAAATTCCCTCACTGAACTCCCCAGACTCAGAAACTTTGAAAAGGGTCATCATTCTAACCACCTCAGCAAAACTAGACCTAGGTGTTCAGGAATAACTATAAAAACATCCATAGCACTAGCAGAAAGGAAGAAATGGTCAAAACAAAGCAGAAACACAGTACAATCTTCAGTACCTCTGAAATTCTGAGAAAGTCTGCTCATCCGTCCACCAACACATCTGACTGTTTTTACCACTTCCCTTCTGCTGTGAGAATAAGGCTTTTCTTTCCCTTCCCAGTAACACTACACCAGGGCCGTGGCACTGGCTAGGCTGGTGTGGAGTTAGCGATGTGGGGCGCTGCCATTGGATACAAAACCCCAGGGGGTGGGTGAGGGCTTTCCCTTGCATTACTATCTCCTGTGCACTTCAGGCCACCCTGTGAAAGGTAATAGGTGCCGGAACTGGCAAAGGCTCCCTTTTGCTTTTCTAAAAATCAAATTAAATAGGAAAAAAATAATAATAAAAGGGACAGAGACTAAAGACTACGATTAGAATTTTTCACAGCCCTGTTATTAAAAGCAGCTCAAGCAAACAACGGGTTATGATTTAAAACAAACAAAAGTACTATAAAAGGAGCAGCCTCAGCACTGAGTACTGGAAAATATGCACTGTAATCTGGGGTTTGCCAGTAATTGGCTCTGAAGCTGAATAACTGATTTCTTCCTTCATGAAAGTACATGATTCTGCATCGGCCCTTTCAGGTTCCTGTCGGGTTTTAAAAACCCATGTTGAAAACAAAGATTCCCTACCACACATACTTAACACAGATTAAGCTAATGCTAACAAATTCTAAAAACCTGTTAGTTTTCCTGATTTGCAAGGTTCCAGCCTTCTGCACAAGAAGGAGAAGGAATTTAAGTAGAATGCTGGAAAAAAACGAAAAACACTGAGGACAGAGTGTGGGTAATCATTGTTTTTATGCCAATGAAATCTAATTTTACAGCTGAGTTCTATACAGCTGTGCAAGAAAGACTCTTGCCATGGCTTGCCACTTGAATGAAGGAAGGAGTGGCGATAATTGTTCAAGCAGAAAGACCTCTTGAGACATGAGCAGTACCTGGAGGTATGCGCCCAGCTGGTTGGTTGAGGCACAAATAGTCTGGAATTCGCCTTCCTGTCTGATATGTGTTCATTAGTAAAATAAAACCATGGTTGTCTCAAAAAATTTTTACCCTTAAAAACGTCTTGCTTTTTTTTTTTATCCAATTATAAGCATAGGAAATGTAATTGGAAGTATTTCAATCTACAGAGAAATCTCATGAATGGGGTTTTTTTTTTTAAGATTAAAAAGAACATTTGAAGATTACAATAAATAATGGCCCAAGGTTCAAGCAATAAGTTAAAAAGAACTGTCCACTGTGCTCTCAGAAAATCAACCAGTTTAGTGGATAGGCCCTGCCTTCAAAAATCTATAAATGCTATGGGGGAGGGAGGTGGTTTTGTTTTGTTTTGTTTTGTTTTGTTTTGTTTTGTTTTGTTGTATTCCTGGGGATCAGATCCAGGATATTGACACTGAGCTACTCCCAGCACTTTTTGAGACAGGGCCCTTCAATCACTCAATTGCCTGGGCTGGGCTCAAATTTTTTATTCTCCTGCCTTACCCTCACGATTACAGGTCTGCACCACCACACCTGGCTTGCCTTCTGTTTTTTTAAAGTTGGTTTTGCATTTACTTTCACGGTTTCGCATAATTTTCAACCTGGCAAAGCAGAGCCGTACCTGAACTCAGCTTGAAAAGTATTTTTAAGGGTTCTATGTAAAACTTATATGTAATTTGAGGTTACCTCTATAGCTTCCATAATACCCCACACCACAAACCTTTACAGAAACATAAACACTAAAGGGAAAAAATTACATCACAATATACACACAATCTCTTGACCTCAGATCCATATCCTCACATAAGTAACAGCTCTGTTCTGTAAATATTAACTAAAAGGGAAAGGGGACTTTATCTACAAAAAAGTTTACCAGTCAAAGGTTCCTTTACTTTGTTTGTTGTTTCTAAATGGTGTTTTAAAAAGTGTGTAGACATAACGTGATTTCATTAGAAGACCTAGATTCCAAGTACACTCGGTATCATAGTGAGTCTCACACCCTCCTTGACAATCCAAGGATGAGAGCCTATTATCTGCAAGAAAACACTCCAAAGTTGTGAGCCCTTATTCTAACACATACCCAAACTAACTTTGTTTGGGTTTGGTTTGGTTTACAGTACTGAGGATCAAATCTAGGGCCTTCATACTCAGCCACATACTCAGTACCTGCCCGCAGGACCCAAAGCCTCCTGCTCAGCTTCCCAGAGTATAGCACTAGCATTACGGGCATGCACCACCACACCTGGAAACCCAAGGTAACCTTGCTGCATACTTTATCCAAGGACAAGAACAACTGTGAATACATATTTTCAGCGAAATTTGGAATTCTGTGTCTCTTTACACCTTTTTTGATAGAGAAGAGGAAAGTCAGAGAATTGTAGTCTGAGAATAGTAAAAGTCATCCCTTTAGCCCCTTCTAGTTCAGTATCAAACTGCATTTAGAGGCAGAAAGAGCCTTTTCTTTCCACTACGTAAACCCACCCCCTGCCCCAGGCCTTGGACACACGGCTCCACAGCCCAGTTATTTAGGGTTGTGATTCAAGGCATTCCTATGGAAGCTGCCTATGTCTCAGTTTCTGTATCTACAATATGGCATGCAGCTCAAGTGCTAGCATGCTTGTCCAGCATGCAAAGCCCTGGTTTAGACTGCCAGCACTGAAAAAGCAAAAGTATCCCTACAGCTAGGCGTGGTAGTACATGTCTGTAATCCTAGCACTCAGGAGGCTGAGGCAGGAGAATTGTTCCAAGTTCAAGACCAGACAGGGCTACAAAGTGAGTTCAAGGCCAGCTTGAACTGCATAGCAAGATCTTGTCTCAAAAAAAGACAACAACAACAAAAGAAGAAGAGGAGGAGGAGGAAAAGGAGGAAAAAGAAGAAGAAGAAGAAGAAGAAGAAGAAGAAGAAGAAGAAGAAGAAGAAGAAGAAGAAGAAGAGGAAAAAGAAGAAGAAGAAGAAAAAGAAAAAGAAGAAGAAAAAGAAGAACGGCAGACAGATACCCTTCAAGAATTTCCAATAAAAATACATCTATGCATCTTCAGTTCTCCTCTACAAAGATGATCACTTTAAATTTCTGATATATTCTTAGCACGATACACATTTAGTAACTTATGAGGCATACTTTGAAATATTTGAATATTCAACAATTCCGTTATATTCAGTTAGCCTAGATAGTAAAAAATTACAGAATATCATCCAGCAAAACCAAATTATAAACTATTGGACTTATGTCTTCCATGATGACTTTAATGAAATGTGCCAATATAAATTCAGAACAAAATAACTTCACAAGAGAGTAGCTTAGCAAGTTATCAATGAGGTAACTATAAGAACAATAACTGTGGTACAAAAATTTTCCATATTCTATTATCTTTAAAAAAACTATTATATAGTAACTACAATATATTTTGGAGATCTCTAAAACAATATTCAAAAAGAAGAACTTGGCAGAAAAGAAACCTGTAATGTAACTGTAAATAAAAGGACCAATGCTCAATTTGTTAAAAACAAATCCTTATTGGTCATGTCTGGTGAAATACCACCAAGATAAACACACCCCTACACTCCAAAACCTCCATCTGAGATAAGCCCCAATGTCTAAATTTGGTGCCAGCTGTGGCCTTCTTTCTAGTCTTACAGGTGTACTATCCTCAAAACATCACTACCGTAATTTTCATTTCTGATCAGCCAGGACTATATAAATATTTCTTTAATTAGTTCACATGTAACTCAATCATATTGTTATTTTACATACTCAGCTTTGTTTTGCAGCTGTTTTAAAGCACTCAATATAAGAAAAACAATCTTCAGTGAGGTTTCATCTAATTTAAACTTAACTATGTTTACAAAACTTTCTGTCAATAGTTTCAGATTTAGTTCAAATATTTTTTTTAAAAAAGAGACTTATGGGTGAATCAATAAGAACAATATGTGATGCAATGAAAATCTGTTTACAATGATGTTTTTCCAAAAATAAGTTGTATCTTGAGAATCAAGCTTCTCAAGACCAAATAGCAGGTGTTACTTAGAACTTAGAAGGGACTGAAACAGAAAATGACATGAATTGACAGCACTTAGAAAGAAAAAAATAGCAGGTGCAAAAACATATGTAGGAACAGCTACCTGTTATTTCAAATTAGCCTACTACAATAAAATTTTAATATGAAATACTTATGTAATGATATTGCTAATAATTCAAACTAACACTCTGAAAACACAAAAATGCAGAAATTTTTACAATATTTTCTTCAAAGAAAAACAAATTATTACATACTAAAGAACACTGGGAGATCTGTCTCAATAAACAATGAAAACTGATATATACATGGTTTATATGCAAATAGATATACTAAAGCATTTGAAAGTACAGTGTTTATATTCTAAGCACTGCTATGAACCATTATGACATTAATATATAGTAATATAATTTATTAAGAGAAAGAGGGCTATATCCACTCATTTAATGAATAAACTTACTTTAGGTTCTACTCTGAGATACTCTTTTGTATATTCATGCAAATCCAAATTTAAGGAGTCCATTAAAAGGCATTAAATTTTTTTCAAAAAAATTATTTTAAATTTCCACTTTGAAATAAAACTTAAATTCTCCAAGTTTAGTATTTTTCCTTATATGATCAGCACAAAAGACACAGAAATTTTTTGAGTTCAGTTAATATTACCAGTTAACTCAAAAGCATTAAAGTGAAAAAACCAGGTACCATTCTACAGTTACTAATAATTCTGATGTTATTAACCCCACAAAAGGTAGTAGCAGCGTCCACAGCTCCCTCACACACAACAGAACACACAAGTAGTTTATATTTAAGAATATAACACATTTTAAAATTCACTTTCTACTAAACAAAGGTTGCTGCCCAGATTTTATGCTTTGTACATCTACAATTCACCTGATAGGACCTAAACAAAGGAGAAATTAATCCAAAGGAAGAGGTATTAAAATTCTATCCTGGATTTCTCGCCCATATTATTTAAAGCACTTTTGTGAAGCAAATTCATTTGCTCAATCGTGAGAGAAAAGATTAAGGCGGGAGGGAAAGGGACACTTGGATGTTGGGGGCAGGTACTTCCCCCGCTGGGAAAGTTGGTGACAGATCAAGAGGAAGCGCAGAACTTGACACCAATACAGACTACCAGGCCCATCAGACAGGGTTTCCATTTAGTCTACTGTAGATTTACAACACATGATCAATACGGAGGAGGTACAGACAAATAATACTGTGTTTCCACTCCTAAGCAACAATCCTATCTGTTCTATTTCTAGACTTTCACTTACTACACAATGAGCCCATTTTAAATCCTGCAAGGATTTTAATTAGTATATTCTAGGGTCATTCATTTATTTTTGTCTTTCAAAGAACCCCAAAAGTATTTCCTGAGGCACAAAGGGAATTCTTAAATGAGAACTTCAAGTTTCAAATATAGATAGATCAGGAAGATGTTGAAATTCATTTCCTAGAGCAATGAATTAGTAAAATCAAAATAATGCCACAGCAAATTGATTCATATTCAGCAAATATACTGTAAGATGTGACTTGCCATTCATTTTTTAAAATAGACTTAACAGGCATATTAATTTTCCACTGGCCACTAAAAATAAATGAGACTCCAAAATATCTTTCTTTGCAAGGGCAATCTAACCAGTCACTGCTAGCCTGACCCCAAGTGGAATGTGTATTTACATTGCCAAGAGGCAGCATTGTGCACTGGTGGGAAACCACTTCTCACAAACCTCCCATTCAGCTCAGGGCTCCACAATAGGTACACAGGAAGCAGGCCTTGCAAAGAGCACCTCTGCTGTTCAAGAGAGAGCTGCCCAAAACAGTAAGGTTGATGGGCCACTGTAAATGCCATGTTCACAGGCCCTGGCTACCCACCCTACAGAGTCAACAAAGCAAACGCTGTTCACAGTCACCGCTCAGAGTCCTCCCAAAGGCAAAAAAGAGACTGTCAACAATTTCATCTTTTCTGAACGCTCTCTCAGGGCATCGCTCTCTCAGGGCATCATTTTGGTTAAAAAAAGAAAAAAAAATCTTAAAGCTATAAAAATACACTACAAAATACACCCAAGAAACTATTCTTTTTTAAAGCTAACAGTGAGGTGCTAATATTGAATATGCAATTTTAAAAATCAAAACTTCAAACATCACTTCATTATCTCACCTGAAAATCCTAGTTCCTTAAATACTGGCAATTGTGTGTAACTGTAAAGCAAAAAATCACTTATTATTTTAACTCCTCAAGAAGAAAAATGTGTATTTTCAGTAGCATCATATCTACAGTGATTTCTGTATAGGTATGTGCAGGAAATAAACAAAATGCAAACATAACAAATCAATCCACTATTGGGTGAAAGCTACAATCAAGAAGTAAATTTGCTCAATTCAATACTAAACTACTAACCTGTAAGGTTTGATTTTTTTCTCCATACTTGAGCACAGAAATAAACATAAAATGGTTTTTTAAGAAACATTCATTAGATTCTCAATATCCCAGTTTCTTGATCTGCAAAAGACAAGCAGCAGCTGCTTTCTACAGTAATATTTTAAGCCATTATATACTGTAATTTTATTGAGCAAAGGCCAACTCTCCTGGCTTATTTTTCTCATTCGTCAAATTAAAGAACTAGATTCTCTGCCAGCTCTAATAATTGACCAATTTACGCATAGGAACAAGATTGTAATTAATACACACATTTCAAGGGGCTCTAAGAGTCCATTTCAGATAGCTGTATCTATGCCAGTCATAAACCACACCATTTACTAGTTTCCAAAGTCACTATGTGATAGAGAAAAAATAAACCTGAAATAGCCTAAGAAAATACAACATAGTTCAGCAAAATGTACTTGTGTTCCATAATTTTTTAAAGACTGAAGTGAAATATTGGCAACGATTAATCTATGGATAATAGAATAATAAATCATACATTTTCTATTTCTACTTGTATTTTTAAAATAACCTACATTAAGCATCACTAGTTTTCATAATGCTTATAAGGTAACTCTTTAAAAAAAATTCAACTAACTTTGCATCTTACGGTTGTTAAAATTTTGGGGCTGAAATACTTTCAAACCAACATGCAACAAAAAGAAAACGGACTTATCCAAATATTGCAGAACTAACTGCCACCTTTCAACTCGACTATGACACAAAACAATGGAAGAACATCTGCTGTTCAGTAACAGACCTGGTAACATTTACAAAAACCAGCCCTTGGGTCATGCTTGCTGAGTAATCCCTAGATTAGGCACGCTCACTGGGGCCAACCCAAATAGCTAAAGAAGGCGGGAGGAACAAAGCAAGTGCCCCAGGATTACTTTTTTTAGATAACCAGTACTCCACGAAATCTTCTCCCAATTGCCAAAATAAATCACACTTTCTGGGTGGAGAGCTCTCTGCCAATCAAATAAGAATCAGCAAAGATAAATCTAATAATAGAATGGATTACATACTTACTCAGCTGTGCTAACTATGCTAGTCCCTAACTAGCACAAAGGACTTCAAAAGCTCTTACCATGGAAAGAACAGGGTGGAGTCAGAGCCTTTCCTTAGAGCAGGCAGGCCTCATCCTTCAACAGTGGAAAAGTAACTACCCACTCTTACCTTCCCTGGTCTTTCCACCCCATCGGCTCTCATCCCAGCAGTTTTAGCAAAATTTTTGTCCCAAATTGTCACTACTACACATAATGTATAATACATGTTCATGCTAAAAATCCAAGAATACAGCAAAACAAGGAAAAGTTTTTCAATTATGTATAATCATATTACTCAGAAATAGCCCTCACTACAATAGTGGCATATTCTTGTCAATCCTGCTTTTCTACACACGAAATTTGAGGGTTATGGGTTACGCTGTACAGATCAGTGTGCCATTGTTTTATTTTTGATATTTGATTACTTTAACAAGCATACTGTCAATTTACAAACCAAGCAGTGGTTCCTAAATCACACTGTACTTCAGAAAAGGTGGCAAAAATCCTTCTTTAGGATCCTAAACCTTGGCGGAAAGACTGGAGAATAAGCTAGGAAAAACAGAAGTCAACTAGTAAGCCCAGTACGTACCAAGAGACATGATTTCTTCAATATAATAGGTCACAATGACATAACACTCTTCATGTGTGTATACATATTTTAACCAGAATTATGATGGGTTCCATCATGAATTAAAATGCAACTATTTGCTTCTGATTACATACATACAACTTCCTGAAGAGCAAAGTTTTATTCCCCATCTGAAGCAACAGGGCATTCTATGCTAACTGTTCACGGTAACTCTTTCACAACAATAAACCTACCCTATCCACTAACTAGAATGCATATGCACGGCAGCAACTAAATTGAAGGATACTTTGCCCCCAAACACCTAACCTTGAGCATCTAGTTATACTATTGCCAGTGAAACTATTAAGAGAACCAATCTGACAAACTGTATCATGTGACTCAAAGCACCCCACATGTACAGAGACATATCACAGCATGAAACAGTTGAAGCTGGAAGCTATTTTATCCAGAGGATGAAAAACTAGGGCAGTCAATTTTAATTGCTGTAGAGATCAGTCTGCTAACAATGGAAGATGTTCACAATACATCTGTTTAGAGGAAAGGAATGATGGTTAACAAAACAAGGTCTAGGCTGCGATCCTATTCACATAAAACCACACACAATGATTCTCCTAAAGAGATAAGAAGTGCACTGTTCGGTGTTTAGGATAAATGAGATGAAGAATGTTTTTTCTTTCATCAATACTTTCTGATTTATTTAAATGCTGTTTCTGTTAGGGGGAAGGTAGAGTCCCATATCACTTAACAATATTCAGTTACCTAATTGTACAAACATCACACAATACAGCCTGTTGTCCCTACGTTACAAACTGATACAGCATGAACTGTACTGTGATGGCACTGTTAATGTACCTAAAGATAGAAAAGGTACAATAGAAACCTAGTACATAAGGTTAAAACCTGTGGACTTCATAGGCCTTACCAGGAAGGACGACTGCAGGGCGGGACGTTACTCTGGTTGAATGCCAAGCTGAGAGCACACGATGGTCTGCGACCAGAGCGTGCACTACCATACACTATGAATACAGTAGTACACTCAGTCTACTCTAAATTGATTTAAAACCTTTCTTTCACGCAGGTGTGGTGACTTGTGCCTACAGTGCCAGCACTTGGGACTGGGACGTCCATCATGAGATAGAAACCACCCAGAGCCACAAAGCATATTCAAGGCCAGGCTGGAAACAGTGAGACCTTGTTTAACAGTTTTATTTTATACACTTTCTTAATGTTTTAGCTTTGAATTCTTTTGAAGCAACACTTAGTTTAATACTAGTTTAAAACACTGTGTAACTATATAAAAATATTTTCTTTCTTCCATTCCTTATTCAATTAACTTTTTCCCTTATTTTAAAAACTTTTTTATTACCTTTTTTAATGCTGGGGATTAAACCAAACTCCATGTGCATGACAAGCACACACAGAACTACCCAGCTATCCCCCGCCCAGCCCTTTTTACTTTTTTAGATGTTTTATTAAAAACTTTTGTTGTGTTAAAAACAGACACAAACGCACACAATGGTCTGGGCCCGAACAGGTCAGGAAGATGAGTATCACTGTCTTCCTCCTCCACGTCTTGTCCCACTGGGATGTCTTTGGGGGCAGTGACGCACGTTTTATCTCCTACGACAAGGCTTTTTTCTGGACCTGTCTGAAGCTGTTTTACAGTTAATTTATATGCTGTAAATCAGTGATAAAATATAGCACAATAAATCCCTAAGCCAGTAGCCTACTCCATTAACAGTCAGTACTCTGTACTATGCACAACTGGATTGCTATTCTTTTATACAAAGGGCAGCACAGTAGGTCTGTTTGCATCACACACACAAGTAAGGTAAGCACTATGACATTTGATCACTACAACATGCCTAGGCAATAGGCACTTTTCAGCGGCATTATAACCCTATGGGATATCACCATCATTGCCTGCAATTTTGTTACACAGCACATGACTGTATGTTGAACAAAATGCATCTTAAGGGCAACCTCATCATACCTATTAATCTAAAGGAAAGAGAAACAGGCAACAGATACCTCATGAAGGACAATCTTGTTGGACCAAAAAAAAAAACCTCTACAACTTCCAGCCATGAGCCTCAGCTATGACAGTCTACCTTCAGAAGCTGTCCTGAGAACAGTTCACCAAGAAAAGTGGGGTTCTCTCCTTCATACCAGGCACTGCTGGGTCACCAGGCAGTGACAGTCAGGTTTCAGAAGCTATTTTCAGTTTCAAAATATATCATAAAATTCTGAGTCTAAAAATGAACTTTGAGAAGTTCAGTTGTGACTCAGACATGCAGCATATATAAACATCCCCGGCAGATCAGAGCTTCAAAGTTATCACAACGCAGCATTTTCTTTTATTATACTGTATCCTTCAGTGAGTTACCCCAGGATTTCCTCTCTCAAAACAGGCAGTAAAAATACACTTCCATGGAATAACAGGATGACAGGAACAACCAAGATCAAAATTACACAGCACTGTGTCTGAGTCAGTGAAAGATGCAAATGATTGGGCATTTTTAAATTGCCATTACTAAGCTGTATCTTCCATCAACAGCTGCTACTTCTGCCCTTTCTTCATGTAACCACCGGAGCAGCAGCAGCACCCTAGTTCTGAAAGTAACCAAATCACATGTAGATTCTGGAAAAGTCTGGGACAAACTTACCCTTCCTGCCGTTTCCCTACCGTCTTCTTACGTGTCCACTTTACCCATAATTCAACTCCGGAACACCGTTCACGCTGAGCCATTCTACTCCCTCACAGAGCAGCGCTTCCTAAAGTGGCTTCAGACACGGGGTGTGATGGATTCGGCTCTGCCACAACGTCACCATTCTGGCTAGTGTTTTCCCAGGTATGTTACAGGAAGTATTACTAAGACAATCAAGGGGGTGCTTGTTTAAAAATACAGGTTCCTCACAAGTATTCACAGCAGCATTATTCTTAACAGTCCCAAAAAAGGCAGAAATAACCCACGTTCCTGTCTAATGACAACTGGCTAAGTAAAAAATGGTATACCAACACAGTAGAAATTTAGCCATAAAAAGAAATGAAATGCTGCTATATGCAACATGAATGAACCTTAAAAATATTACAGATGGTGAAAAAAGCTAGTCACAAAAGGCCACATACTGTATGATTCCCTTTCTAGGAGATGTTCAGCATAGGCAAATATATAGAGACAGAAGCAGAGCTTGGAGCTAGGGTTTGGAAGTAAGAAGTAACTACTCATGGGTACAGGGTTTTTGGAAGGGATATACATGTTCTAGAATTTGATAATGGTAATGGCTTACACAACCTTGTATAGATGCTAAAAATACACTATCAGTACTATGTACTGCATAGTACGTGAATTACATCTCAATAAAGCTATTTAAAAATGCAAGCCCCTAGTTATACCTTAGATCTACTAAATCTGAATCACTAGGAAGAGGTCAGGGTGCCTTCCTCTGACTAAAAAGGACAAGTGATGTACATTTTCTAAGTCTCCAGGAGATTCCTCAGGATACCAAAGTTCTTAGCTCCTTACAACACTAAGAGTCTACCCATTATATTCTGTACCCCTAAAACACAATTTTCCACAGGGTGACCTAACCCTGTCACCCTCCCTACTCCACCTCACAACCCTCTCTCTAAGCAGTATATTAAGGAGTCAAAACCAATAACCTTTTGCTTGTTACATTCATTGCTTCTTTTTCAGAGGGCCATTTGTTCTTTCCAGGCGTTACACATCACCCAGTGCTTAATGCCCTCTATTAAGAACTCTTCTTCTAATCTCAATTCCTGCATTTTAAAATGAGGGTTTGGGTTGTGAATAGTGGGGAGGGTTAAGTGAGAGGGATATAACTGTTGGGTTATTAAAATGTTATGTTTTCTACTTTCGAAATACAGGCAGGTTTTCTCGAAGTTAGAGTTATTATTTTTTAAACGAATAGTCTTATGGTCAGAAAATAACACATATGATTTCCATTCTTCAAAATTTATTGAAACTTAATTATGGGACCAGTGTGAGGTTGATTTTGTAAAAGTTCCATGTATACTTACAAAATCTATCTACTCTGAAAAAAGAAAAGAAAAGAAAAATAAAAGAACTCTCTGGGCCTTTCCAGCCTTGAGCACAAGGTGATGGACTGGATAACCCTAGAGTTTCCACCTGACATTCAATCTTCTGAGACAAGACTCAAGAAGACACCCCAGACAAGCACCCTTTCATCCTTTATATCCATGCAAGATGTCTTCTGCAGCTTTCTCCCACACTGAAAGTGTGGGAAACCTAAATGAACTGAGGAAGAAACTTTTTTTAAAGTTGGAAAAAGGAAACCTGCTAGGAGAGTACACCAGCATTAGGTTCAGTGTATAGTAGAGGCTCAAGTATCTGATGAATCCCTTCATCGGTCTTTGTAAGATAATTCTTTGGGGGACATGATGGCACATGCCTGTAATCCAGAGGCTGAGGCAGGAGGATCACCAGTTTGAACCCAGCCTAGACAACTCAATGAGACTGTGTCTCAAAACAGAAAATAAAAAACAGGGCTTGGGCTGTAGCTGAACGTAAAGGCCCTGGGTTCAATATCCAGGAAGGAAGAGGTAGAGAGGAGGAAGAGGGGAAGGGGAGAAACAATAATGTTCCTTCAGGTTGACTCTCCACACTCCTTCAGTGACCTGTACACTTGCTGAAGTGTCTAACAGATATTTGCATGGAAGGCCAGTCATTTCTGTGCTGTTCTGGCCGACAAGACGTTCTGCTTTTTTTCCAAGGTGGCAGTCCCAATCCCTACCAAAAAGATCTGTAATTTGCATTACTTTTTTTCTCTTAATGATGGCTTTCTGACAGCATTTGAAAGGGTACTTTAGGTTAGAATTGCTTCCATGACCATGAAATGAAGAGACAACCTGCGCATCTTAATGATCAACAGCAACCACTTTGAGGTGATCTAAAGTCATGTATCGTGGCAGCCCCCACCCCCTTGCACAACACAAGGTCACTGAAAAGTCAAGGCACTCCAGGGAATATGACCTGAAGCCAAACAATTCTGAAAATTGCTTTTTAATGACTACTCTTGTCAAGATACATAAATACAAATTTGAAATGAACATGTGTGTTAAATGGTATTTCCTACTAATAAAAGCAAAGTTTTTGAAGAAGCTGATAATTTTTGTATCAAACTTGAGAGACAAATATGAATCCATATAGTTCTAGGACTGTAGTTACAAGGTCACTTCATAAAGTTGAAATTCAAATAGCCTAAAATACATACATACACACACACACACACACCCCAATGCACATAAGCATACATGGATATGTGAAATAGACACATTGCTTAGAATGTATAGAGTGCCAAGTTCAGTTTACATTAGCACAAAAAAAACAAACTAGGAAAGTACAGAGTGTTTGGTACAACACCATTTTCTAATCTATTAAAGCTCTGTAATTATTTTTTCTAGTAGTGGCTTCTATAATTTCTAATTCAGGTTGAGACTCCTTTATCCAAAATGCCTGGGAATGAAAGTGTTTCAGAATTAGGGGTTTCTAAGTTTTTTAAGTCCTCACAAAGATTTCATCACTTGAACATCCCTAATGTGAAAAATACAAAATCTAAAATGCTTCAAAATCGTGAGATTTTGAGTATGTCATAGTACTCAAAAAGTTTCAGATTTCAGAGCATTTTGAATTTCCAGACTTGGACTGGAGATATAGCTCAGCAGCACAAGCGCCTGCCTGGCAAGCACGAGATTGTGAGTTAAGATTCCTAGTACCAAAAATAATAGAATCAGAATTTCCAGACTAGACATGCTGAATGCGTAAATTTTTTACAAATGTCTGCAAATTAAAGGGAAATACCTACCTCTTCTTTGAAGCATAATGTGCAACCTCTTTTCACATTTTAAAATTATATAAGTGCAACAGTGTTCATAATTCAAGTTAATTGAAGGAAAGTTTGTCTAAATATATGAAGAACATCTGCAACAACTAATTTAAATAGAGGCAAAACATTCAACAGTATTGCCAAGTGGAAATCCTACTTGCTGAACTTACCAGACAAAATTATTACTTTTTAAAATTTTCAAGTACTTAAGAAAAGTTCTGTTATGTGCTACTCCTTTTCCCAACTTTCCCAGCCCCAGTCCTACCATGCTAAACTATTTAGCGAGCTCTTTTAATAGGCAATGAAAAGATTACTATGAAATGTTAGGTCAGTAATCTGATCTTTCTGTTCCAGATCCTGTGGTTCAAAGTAAAGAATAACTGAGTTCTCTGAGCAAAAACCTAAGTAATGGTATCATTTCAGCTCACTTTCACAATCTTATCCTGCTATATGAGCAAGCAAAGGATACTCTGCTTGTGATAAAGGATACTGCACTAGAAAAGTCAAGAAACCTGGGTCACTGTGATTCCACCAAAAACTAGTGTATTTCTGTGTTTCTAAGTGCACATCCTTCTCCAGCTCCCTAACAGGCTTTGTGTGGAGACAGCCCTAGGCTTTTCCTTAAAAGTCTGCACCAATCAATTGTGCGCTTGCCTGGGTACTTGCCTGGAGTGTACTGTTGAGAAAGATTAACTGCCCCAGTTCAGTGGTTATCAGAGATGCCTGTCAAGGTCATGAGATTAAAGGCAACGGGATCTGTGTCACGTATTTGCTCTCCACTGGTTAGAAAAGACCAAGGATCCTCACAACCAGGCATTCTCTGAGTCAATCAGGAACAGCGGAAAAGAGGAGGCATACTTGATGCTGAACAAGCTGCAGAGATAAAGTATCTGGCCTCTATTTCCAATTCATTAGACATTTAAGTAAAATACTAATGCTGCCAAGTTCAAGACTTGAAGAAACTTAAAGCAATATCTAATAATTAAATGATCAGGAATAAGGATAGCTACACAACTCATCTAACAGACCTCACGTCTGACACAAAGTGAGTTTAATTAAGGTCAGCCTACCTGCCTTTGTATCAGTTTCCGGTGTGACAACTGTCAGACGTGAGGTCTGTTAGATGAGTTGTGTAGCTATCCTTATTCCTGATCATTTAATTATTAGATATTGCTTTAAGTTTCTTCAAGTAGCCCAGGCATGTACTACTGAAGGTGTGAAAAGTTGAAATGTCCAATCTAGGAATTCATTCCTGTAGTTGTTCAAACATTTTGTGCCACTGTGCAAGCCCTGAAAATCCAGTTTTCCACTCAGTGCTAACTCTGCAACTGAGCTAAGATTTCAAGAGACATTTAATAATGAACCACAGGTGAATCTTTCAAGCCACCATGTCCTGCAATCTTTACAGGACAGTCAGCCTTATCAGAATCTTTTTTTTTCTAACTTAATGTCCCAAACCCCTTTCGTCAGAGGTTAAGACAGCTTCACAACTAAAATTATTATTTAGAACTTTCCTACTGTTGAGGGCTTATCCAACATCCACTTTGAGTGTGTACGTGCTGCCTTCTTCAATACACCAGTGACCTGTACTGACTATCCAGGAAACTCCTCCAAACCTTCGCAGACAGTTTTGCCGCATGGCACCCTGTCTCCAGTACTCCCTAAGGAAATTTTCTCATTTCTAATGAATTATTACTGAATTTTTTTCCAGGCCTTAAGAAAATTGTGGTAAAACATACTGCCCCTAATCTTACACTGTACTCACATAACAGGTATTCTAAAAGATGTCTTTGCACAGTATTGATCCAAATATTTAATCCAGGAACCAGAGTTAGTAAGCAAAATAATTTTCTGAGCTGGTGGTACAAACCTATAATTCCAGCACTGGGGAGACTGAGGCAAGAGGATCGCTGCAAATTTAAGGTCAGTCTAGGCTAAAACGAGTTCTAGGCCAGCCTGAACTACATAGTGAAACCCTGTCTCAAAAAGACACACACAAAAAAAATCATATATATATATATGTATATCATATATTGTGTCTTTTTGTAAGGTCCAGCAATGTGTATACATATACAACTATATATATGTATATATAGTTTTGTTTTTGAGACAGGGTCTTCCTATGCAGTTCAGGGTGGCACTGAGCTCACTTTGTAGCCCAGGCTGGTCTCAAACTTGCAACAATCCTCCTGCCTCAGCTTTCCAAGTACTGAGATTACAGGTATTTACCACCAGACCTGCCCTATTTTGTTTCTTGAGACAAGGTCATGCTATGTAGTTCAAACTGGTCTTGAACTCACTATGTAGCCTATGCTGGCCTCAAGCCCACAGCAATTCTCCTGCCTCAATCTCCCCAGTGCCAGAATTATAGGCATGAGCCACTAGACATAGCAAAAATAATTTTTCCGAACTAATTTTTGTTTTTGTAAAGTCCTACAGGTATTGATTGCCCGCTCTGAGTTTTAAAAACTCACAAAACACTGAAAATCCTATTGATTCAAAGCTAATTTTGTGAAATTTCAGCCCCCTGACAAGTCCATTCTCTCTCAATGCCTATTCTTTGCTATAAGAAAGCTAATTTCACTACCACTGAAAAGAGAAACCTGAATATTATTTGGCCATCATCTATAAATGCTAAAGTCTTACAACTGAATAAATAAATGAAAATACTATTTTCTTATACCTTTGTACAAGCTAATTGTTTTGTTTTGGCCATTTTGAGACAGGGTTTCACTATGCAGTTCAGGCTGGCCTTAATTAAGTTCATTTTGTAGCCCAGGCTGCCTCGAACTCACAGATATCCTCTTGCCTCAGCCTCCTGAGTGCTAGGATTAGAAGCATGTGCCACATTGCTGGACCTTACAATCTAATTGTTTTAAACATCACACGTATCATAGAATAATGTCAACACAAATAATAAGATCATACACAGCAGTTACCTTTGTAAAATTTATTTAAAAAGTGTTTTAAATAATCAATCACATTCCAAAATACACTTGTGAAAGCACACATTTGTTTAATTTGATGAATAAAAGTTATGTCAATTTTTAAAATAGTTCTCAAGGAATTCTGCCACTGAACAGACTGAAATCTACAACAAAAATGACCCTGGGTAGCATTAGGACTTTGAGTTATTTCAGTTAAGGATACCAGCTATGTGACTTAAGCTTGCAGATGACAGATGAAAATCTGCAACATGAGGTATGTGGACAATACTGTCTGCGAAGTCTCTCTCAATATAAACTTCTGTGATTCCCATTTCAATTATTGGCTAATTTGAGATTAGAGTTACAAAAAAGGCTGAGTTAGAGGAAACTTTCCCTAGAAAGTGCCTTGCTTAGCTACACATTATTAAAGAAAAATTACAATTGCCACCCAACACTCACTCAAGTCTCACCTTGCATGATAAGTATTTTTAGGCTGCCAGCTTTTCCAGGAACAAGACATGGCAAGCAATTTCCTGGTTCTAAGCTTCTCATAACTTACTCTGAAACAAATGCATGGCTCAGGTGACGAATGCCAAGTTTCAAGATCCATAAGCAAAGAGGTTATACCACACTATCATTTCTCGCTAATGTGGACTGCATCCAGCCGCAGATCTCTAATTATCTTAAGATCTAGGGCTAGCGCTCTCAAATTCTCCTGCTATCTTCATGTTATACAAGCAGATCGCAAATGGAGAGCTGTTTAATTCTTGTGGCCCCTGGCAAATACCAAAGATTCCAAATTATAATTTTATATCAGCATTAACTGTTCCACCACGAAGATGTGATTTTCTTTATAGCATATTACAGTCTCTACTAATTTGAAAACTGCAATCTCAGCATTTAAAAGTTTACAATGAAATTTTTAAAAATTGATTGTTTATTCCATTCTCTATTTTTCAAACAGTGCACCACTGTCTAATGGCAAGACAGGGTCTCTTCTCAAGTCACTTCAAATGAACACATATCCACTAAATTTAAAGTTTATATTTTCCATGTAACCAAGTTATAGGCTCTTTATGACACCCACAGTAAAATATGTTCAATCTTATTAATCAAATTCCAAAATTTATCCCTCTGTGTCTTGATTATATCAGCTTCTAGGTACATAGTCCCAAACCCAGAAAGTACAGCAGAAAATATGTACTATCTGTGTGCACAGCAAGCCTCCAGAGATCCATAGCTGAAGTAAAGACAACAACCAGGATGGTGGTTTATGATAAAGCATGGTAAGCTGGGCTGCCTTAACTAGAAATTTATTACTAAGAGTAGAATTTACATTGAAATTTCTTTCAACATAAATATACTATTTCCTCAACAACAAAAAAAAGGAAACTCATAGTGATCATCTCCATTCTGTGCAGATTCTATATTGTTTTAATCATGTCATTAACCCACACCCTGGGAAGTGGCCTGCAAGAACTATAATCACATGCAAAATGAGGAAAATAAAGAATATGGGGGCTGGGGGTTTAGCTCAGCGGCATAAGTGCCTGCCTTGCAAGCAGGCAGTCATGAGTTCGATCCCTGGTACAGATAAAAACGAAAAAGAAAAAAAAAAGAATATGGAGACAATAATTCATTACACGTAGTATCTGGTTTTTTCCTGAATCTGTCCAGGTAAGAATTTCTGAAGTATGTGCCATAGGACAAATATTCTATTACATGCTACATATCCTATGCAAAAAAAAAAAAAAAAAAATCTCTGCAGTAAGGTTGAGAAACTCTGGACTAGACTGTTAAGGGTTCTTTAATGCTGAACTTTGAAGACCTGCCTCTGTTGAACATAGAATTTTTCTCAAGAATTACTGTTTATCAGAGAATGTTCTCTATGTAACACTGATCTAACAGTTTTTTTCAAACTCTAATAAAATGAGGTGAAATTCTAATTTTATAGAGATTATATGATCAATAAAATATTATTAGCATTTTACTTACAGAGTGCCTTAAAAGTACTCAGTCCAACTTCCAGAAGAGGCAAATAAAGTTGGATGCATTGGTTAGGCCCATTAAAAAATAACCAAATTATGAATGCAGAGGACTGACTGTGTAATTTTATTCACCCATATAACAAAACAGAAGCCACATTTCCACAATGAGCATGGTTTAAAACTGTCCAGTTGTCCAAATTACTACAGGAATCACATGCCATTTGTTCTTTACATTAAAAGAGATTCAGAGCTCAATTGCTTAAGTCTTTAAGGCAACCACAAACCTAAGCTCTGGTTTCTTCTGAAAAAACAGTCACTTTTTCCAGGATTTTGTAAATCTTGTACAGTTTCTGCCACCATGGCAAATAGAAAAATAAATTACCAAATCACAAATATGCACCTTTAGAACCCGTATAATGTGGTACCTGAGCACCAAACAATGTGATCATACACTTTGCATGCTTTAATCCACGGTCCAGTAATGGTTCAGCAAAGGGACTTCCCCCAAACTCACATCTCCTGCCTTCCACTTCCATGTCAAAACACTCAGGATAACTCCTTTCAGCTGCTATCTCTAACCCTTTTCATACAGTTAGCAATCATAAGTACAATCTTAAAAAAGTCTAAACTAAAACACGGAGAGATCTTCGTTATTTAAAACAGGCACACCAAGTGCTTGCAATGTTCAAATGCTTACAAGGGCCAAGAAATTACATAATGTCAATGAGTAAAAAGCACTACCTTACCTTTTCTTCTTCTTTTTAAAAACATAGCTAAAGAGAAATATTTCTACATATTTAAAAGTTTTAAGTTTAATCAGATGCATGATGGCAAAAAAGAACTTGACACTTCAGTATCAAGGAGACGACAGAGTCAGGGGCCGGGGAAAACTAGAAAGCTAAGGCCTCCTAAATAGTGAACTGCTACTCAGCCTTACATCTTCACTAGCATGCAGGTATATGGGTCACGTAGCCAACTCTTTCAACTTTTCAAATGAAACCAAAAATATTATCTTATACGGACTTCCTTTATTCTTAAATGTTGCTCTCAAATTTTCAATTCAGCTTCAGCTTATAAATTTAATCTCATGGAATCAAGACAGGTAATCAACGTGACTCTCAAAGATACCCAACCATGCTCAAAGATGGCCAAAGTCTAAGAGTCAGGTCTCCTCTCCTAGAACCTAGCATATATTGATATATTTAATCACCAGATTAACGAGAGAGCTCCTACTCTGCTGAGGTGCTGTTTCAGACTAAAAAAAGCACAAAAATTGTGTTCTCATGGAGTTTACATTCAAGGAAGGGAAAATAAACAATGAACTGTTATTTAGTAACTAAGTAAACTAAATAGTGTGTAAGAAAATAAAAAAAGTAAATGGAATTAGTATTCTATTGTTTCATATCTTATCTGTTTTATTTGGGCAAAATGTTTCATAAAAAGATAAGAGGACTCACATGGCTAATAAATCATATAGTTGGACAAATTAAGTTGTGTATGCATCATTTTCGTTATCCATAAAATATATTGTTGCCCGCCATTTACATTACCCCCACTGATAAGAAAATCATTAGCCAATATTTGAGAAAAATGAACACGGTATTATAATACTATTTTACTCATAAAATCATAATATTACATCGTAAATCTTTCTATACATTGAGACTTCTTAAATGCCCCCCAAGCACTTACTATATGCTGGTCTGTTATGGCTCGTATCTAGCCATTCACATAAAGTGTCATGAGCTCACAGGTGGGACGGTGGGGAGGCAGCTGGATCATGGATGTGAGACATTAGGTTATCAGTGTGTGAAAACCAGATAAATCTACTGATTGGCTTAGCACAATTCTGAATGTAGAGAAGGAAAGGCCCAACCTTGGTGCAGACGGCACCAACCAATAGGCGTGTAGCCTGAATGGAATAAAAAGGGAAAGGAAGGCTGTTGCTCGTGGTTTCTTTCTTGCCATGTCATGGACTTGCTCTTCTGCCATATCACTCTGCCTTGGAGCCAGTCAATTACGGACTGAAATCCCTACAAACTGTGAACTGAAATAAACCTTTCCTTCTTTAACTTGTGGTGTCAAGTAAGTTTGTCCCCACATTGAGAAAATAGCTAAGACACAGTCTATCATAAATATGAAGTGGCGGGTTGGGGATTTAGCTCAGTGGCATAAGCGCCTGCCTTGCAAGCAGGCAGTCGTGAGTTTGATCCCTGGTACCGATAAAAAAAGCAAAAAGACAAAAAAAAGAATAAATATGAAGTGGCCACTAAAATCACTGGCACTTCCTCTCTATTCTGGTGTTGATGGACCCAAGGCCACAGCACCACGAGGCCTCTGTGAACTCAGGAGATATACTGTAGTGGCAAACACAGAGTTGCATTTTTTCCAGTTCTCTAAGTTTGAAAATAACTTTTTCACTGAGACTTTTATAATCAAGGGTAAAGGCCTTATTAACAGTAGTTAAGTAACACAGATAAATCTATGCCTGAGTCCACATGGGACCCTCACATTCTCTCTTTACAAAAAAAGATAGGTGCATTTACCAGTATGAAAACAAGATTTATAATCCTAATTTGTTTAGTATGTATTAATCTTTTAGTATGATCTGAACATATCTTGAAATCATGGTAGTTTTCAATATCAATTTACACAAGAAGTCAAATTAAATCTCTTCATGTTTTCCTTCCATTTTCATTCTGATTATCCAGCATTCAATATTTTCTAGTAAAAATTTACTTTCTAACAATTACCTGTCATTTTTACTCTATGAAGTTACTAGTACTGTGTTTCATTTGAGTACCTCTTTCATGTAGCACATAACTGGACAGAAATCACAGGACGTCAGTGTTGTGAGATCCTCCCTTATAGGTCTCTCTCAGTCCCAAAGGTCCTGCCAAGTACACCTGAAATGCAAAACCCTGACCATTTTGCATCAGGGCCACTTTTCAAGGTTTTATTTGAAATGAGTAACCTTGATGGACCGCTATCTCCTCTTGAAACAAAGAACAACATCACCTACTACATGCAGTAAATGTGGAAGATTTCACCAAAGTTAGTGGTCAGCAGCAGCAACACAAATCTGCTCTGTGTGCAGTTCCATCTGGTCACTGTATCACCCCACAGAACCGGGGCAGGGACAAACGAATACACATATGGCAATGTTTGTGCTGTGTGGTATGCCAAGAGTCATAAAGGCCTTTGTGTGTGGCACAGAAGTCCCTTGACTTCTGTCAGCATCCATGAAACCGTAACAGGCTATCTATTCACCTTGTAGGGTAAAATGGAACCCTAGACTCAACAACCTCAAGCCACATTCAAAGATCTCCTATGGATTCAGAGATGCCGACTTTCAAGCAAGGCTACGTACAACATTTATAAACCTTCTAGCCCTAATGGCATGCCTAATTTCTTCTGTATTTTATCATTAAAGCACAACATCTACACACATACCATAATAAAGTATCTTGCTCCACGGCAGGTTTCAGAGTTAATAAATTTCAATGGAATCTGGCCGTCACTAACACATCACCTCCTTCTAAATGAGTAACCAAACAGCTACAACCGGGATGTGAAACTGGCATTTAAAAGCCTTCCACCCTTTATTCCCTTAACAGAAAACACTCCAGAAGAAAGCACAGGAAGTTCTAGGCAGAGTCCTGAGAGTCCATAATAAGTCAAATCTTTCTGGACCTGAATCCGTTTACAGATAAAACAGAAAGTCCAGACAAGAGGAACTCATTTCTTTTTTCCAGTTACAATTCTAATGACTATATTCAGCCTATACATGGGTAGAACATTCTTTACTGCTTCGTTCAGTGTTGGAGTGGTTTATGAAGTGTGGTCCTGCTGAAAAGCTGGGGAATGAACTAGATGTCCTCTCAGGATGCCTCCCAGCCCTGTAATCCCATGATGTGCTTATAATGGAATTTGGCTGTCCTTATAATTAGACATGTAGCTTGCTGGTCACACATCTGGATCAGATAAATCTGCACAAATAGCATGTCACCAGAAGCAGAAATGCCAAGCATTCAACAGCTGTGTTGTTACATCAGCTTCGTAAGCAACAAGGAATACTATTTAACCATTGAAAGTAAATGAGTAGGGCAGCGTAGGCCTAAAGCTCACTCAAATTATTTTTGGTGTAGAGATGATGTATCTACCAACGGAAAAAAATATATATTGGTCAGACTTCCACATTAACTTACAAAACTGATACAAAACTAATTTCCCTACACAAAAGAGCTCAAGTGCCAAAACACTATTTCTTTACTTCCTGCAATCTTAGTAAATGATGAATTATTTCTTTCATTGAATTATTTTTGCTTACGAATACTAGGTTACCCTGACTTGCATCAACATATAACATGCAACTGTGAAACTGATGTGCAAGGCAAGTATTATCAAAGTGTCAACTGTACTCTGGGAATGTTCACATCCACAAAAGAAAACAAATGTGTTTCAAGTTAATAATTTCACTCAGTCACTTTGCTGGATAATTGGAAACAAGAGGAAATTATTTCCTTAAGAAGAATAAAACTCTTCCTAGGCAATTAGCTATGTATTAACTATCTTACACTTTAAAGCACATTTCTTACAACCTAAAAGCTTAAGGCACTAATTTAATTGCCCCAAGGAATAACTGACAAAAAGCATGACTAACGACAAATAGGTATGAATATAAAATCTGCCACTTATTACTGCCTTTACCAGCACAGCCACTCAGTCTTCTAATTTGCCATACTGTTCACAATTTTTTTCAGCATTCAAAAACACCTTTAGTACATTAGGATCTAAGGAAAAGAAAATAATTTCTGTATCAAGTCAATACTGTATTCAGAGATACATGTACGGACTAAGATCTTAAGCTTGCTTGTTTTAGGGTTTCACTATGCAGTAAGAGCAGCCCTGGTAACTGAAATCCTACCTACGTGGCCTTGCAGAATCAAAAGCCAGCCTCAGACTTTGCAATCCTTCTGCTTCAGCTTCCCATATCATGGCATTACAAACATGCACCACCACACCAAGTTCAAATTTTAAGATTTTTAACCTACTAGACATAAAACTCACAGGAGAGGACCTGGTCGAGCGCAGCTCACTGGTAGAACATGAGTTTCATATGCACAAGACCCTAGGTTCAATCCCTAACATCAAGAAAGAAATCTCTAAAATGTAGTTCCTTTATGTAAAGCACAAATACAGAAAATTTCAGTATTAACATAATAAGCCCAATCTCAAAATTTCAGAGCTGTGTCAATAATTCTTGTGCAGTGTAAGAAAAAAACAAGAGATCAGAGACAAGAGAAATGCCACAAAGCTGTGCACGGTGGCACACGCCTGGAATCCCAGCAGCATTCATGAGGCTGAGGCAAGAGGATCCATGGGAATTGAGGCCAGCCTGGGAAACAAAGTGAGTTCAAATTCAGTCTGAACTGTCTCCAAAAAAAAAGACAAATAAAAGAAATGCCACATAAAACAGCATTATATTTCTGACTCATGGAGAAAACAGTGATGATTAGGGAGACAGAGTAAGACAAGCAAATTTCTAAGTTGCTAGATAGGAGAATCCAAAACCTAATTCTTATTTTGCATAACTGAAAACCACTAGTGAAGTTCAATGTCTCTGAATCAAACCCAAAAGGAGTAGCGGGAAAAAAGAATGAAAGGACAAATAAATCTTGGGGAAAACAGAGTTAATAAATCACAATTTTCAACCCAGACATGGTGGCATTCCTGTAATCTCAGTACTCTGGGGGCCTGAGGCAGGAGGGTCATAAGTTCAAACCCAGCCTGGGCAATTAACGAGACCCTGTTTCATAATTAAAAAAAAAAAAAAAAAAAAAAGTAAAACGTGTTCGGATGTAACTGTGTTCAATCCCTAGTGCTAGGGGCGGGGGTGAGAGGAAACTATCTTCCAATGTTCATGTATATATTTTAGGCTAACATGACATCCTGGTGGTCAATTTCCAAAAGAGCATTAACTGTAACTAAACACTCAGAAACCACTGAAGCAGCTGAAGTTCCTAACTCATATAAATTACCAAGTAACTTACTATCAGGAAAATGAATTAGGTCCTTCCGAGAGCCTAACAACTGGATTCAGGAAATCGAAACTGTGAGAAGACTTTACCTGTAACTGATAAGGAACCTTACTAAATATAAACAGAGAAGATGACAGTCCACACACTTGCTGGGGATCAGCAGGTTTTCACTAAGTAAATACCAACCCTGAAGGCATAGCAGGAGCCCCACCATGGAATTACTGGTAACACTGGGCCTCCTGGCTTTATCTCCAAATCAAACCCCAGATGAACACGTTCCATCCAAGGGCACTGCCTCAAATTCTAAGATTCCAAGGGAAAAATGAAAACCTAAGAAATGGTAATAGCTAAACCGCACCAAACTTCAGGACTAAATTCATGAAATACCCAGTTTCCTGCCAAAGCTATGGAAGGTAATCAGTGAAACTGGGAAGCATCCCACTTTTTTAAGACAGTAATTCCTTCAGGGGTAGCAAGTAGGCCTAGGTGTGTGGTGTGAAAAGTTTATAGAATAAACTTGATTTTCCTTTAAACTGTTCATTGCTGTTTTTTCCATTTTAAGAAATTTCAAACTTCATATCTGTTTTTAAGTGAGCCTATTTAATTAATCTGTTTCTCTTTCTCCACCCTCTTTTATTCTCGAGTCATTGATTTTGTTTTAGGACTTCATTTGTGGTTGCCGACTTGAGATTCTGCAAGGCCACGTAGATAGGATTTCAGTTACCAGGGCTGCCAACTCAAAAGCCAGGCCAACAGGCTTTTTTTTTTTTTTTTTTTTTAAAGAAACACACTGTCTGGTTCCACGCTTTTCATTTCCAGGAAAATACTTCTCTCATGACAAGCAGAGGCTCACAGAACGAGGAGGGTGCTTAACTGAGATCAACCCTGCTCCCTCTTCACCCCGCACCTCACTTGAAAAACTGCTCCAGAAAAGTAATTGGGCAAAGGAAGTAGTAGCACTACCAACTTTTCTTTATAATGTGATTAAAGTTAAAATGTATGACAACATTCAAATAAAAACTTCTTTTAACTTGCAAAAAAAAAAAAAAGAAAAGAAAAACTGCTCCAGATCTTGTCTTTATTAGAAATGCAATTTCATCATCTTAAAGGGCACTGGCAATTTCCCAGATTACAGCTATCTAGGAATTAATTTATTATTTCCACAATTCCAGAGTACAAATAACTGAGTGCTAAAGTAAGACTTCAACTACAAACTATACAAGAACAGTCTCAATACCTCTGCCGTGCTGGTCAAAAAAAAACCAGGCTGGCCAGGCAAACTTTGTTCCAACATCTAGGTCTTCTGCACTGCTATCTGCCCATTCACTCACCACTTTTACTTCTCACTGGTCTTTCCTCTCAAACTAACTAGCAAGAACACTTGGAGTTAGAGCTACACCAGAATCTCACCAGGAAATTCCCAGCTTTGAGGGAGGCAGAAATTTAACAAGACATGAGGATTACTCAGGCTTCTACAGCTAGATACAGATTTATTCCTTTTCTCCAATCTGCACATGACAGAAGATACTAGGGCCCCATCAGATTTTAATTGTAGAGTTTTGCAGCATGACTTGTACAATATTTGTATGAATTCATGGAGTCACATGTTTAAGGTCACATCTCTAAATGCTGATGAGATACTGATTATTTTTTCATACCTAAAGCCTGGTACATGCAAGGTCCTAAGTTTGATTCCCAGTACCAATTAAAAAAAGAAAAAAGAAAAAACCTAAAGCCAGATACAAACTGGATCAACCAGTATAGACTGATCTCCACCAAAGGCCTACAACAAAATTTCCACAGGTGTTTGTGAGTTACCACCTACACAGGTTAACCAAACAAAAAGAGAAATCAGTGTGTTCTTTATCATCTGCACAAAATGTCAACAGACAGTCAAGTAAATACATTCCCATGAGAATCATGTGACTGTCTTTACCAGGAGAACTTTATTTAGAAAGCTGTCTCTGGCAGGAACTTTGAAAATTTTTATCTGCACTCTCCCTCTAGTTCCAGAGATGCCCCTCCAAACAATAAGCACAAAAAAGATGCATGGGCAGCGGCAGGCAAAAACACTATTATTACAGCCAAAAGTGTTCAGGGCGACTTCAGCCAGGACCAGCATTTCATCTTCAACAAAATTTACACACATTTAGACCTCAGCTAGCCAACAGCTCATTTCAAAGATGCTAAGATGAAAAGGTAGACTTTTTCTGCAAGCTGAAACGTAACAACTCCTGATGAATGAGAAGGAGTATGTTCCACACACCCCGATGCATTGGGCAGGTGGGTCCTCCCACCATCTTCTGACACAGTGAGGTACTTTGAGCTGGAACTAGAAATCTGCCATCACTCCCTGAAACTTCAAGTCTCCATCTACACACATATAGTCCAAAACAGCTATTTTCACATATCTCAAACCGAGGCAAAGGTGAAGTTTAAGAATGGGTACAAAGCGTCATCTCAATTTGAACAAGTTCTTCACATGGAGTTCAGAGAAAAACAGCTTAAAATACAAACTCTAATTTAGATGTTTATCCAAAATCATATAATTAGACATTCTAGTGTTCTGTGTATTTAAGTTTGGTTACTGATTCTGGTTTGAGGCATCATTCTCTTTCAAAGCCAAAAAATACCAAGTTTTTAAGGTGAACTTAATGCCGGTTGCCAAAATCCAGCTGCAATCCATGTTTGTGAGCTTAAATTACCAGGCAACTTAAAAGAATTCAAGTTTGCTTCTTTTTTAGGGGGAGGGCAAATATTTCTATAGTGAGAGCCATTCTACATGAAATCACAGAAAAGAATTCATTAATTTTCTCTCAGACAACAACAATGGAGGCTAAACCTTTGTTAAGTGAAGGGAGACAGCATTCATCAATTAAGTGCAGTAATGTTCTGGGCCTTTGTTTATAATTCCAACATAAATCGCCATCTGTTAACTTGGACTAGAAAGCTTTAATTGATATTTATGTAGTTTAGAATAAAGCAAAGGAAGATACTTGTTGGAAACACCATTCCACAATGATTTTCACGCCCCTGGATCCATGCAATCCTGTGCTAACCAAATAATGTCATAGTGAAGGATTGCTTCACTATGGGCCTTTCGTTATCTAAACATTAGTTACTCTCATCAAAAACGTATTTACATCTTCTATGATAAGTTCTTAATTTGCTAATTTTCCAAACGTCAAAAAAAATTCAGACTTTTTAAAAGGTAAGCTTCAACTACACCTATGCATACATTTTTAAATGTTTTAGACACCATAAATTATATCCAACTTATAGCACAGTTTTTTTTCACCAATCTGTCCCCATGTACTCCAAGTAACTCTGCAATTATTCTTAATGAAAAGTACTTACACAACTGTTTTAGTCAGTGACAAGAATGATGAGAGAAGAGGCTTTGAAGTGGGAGGAAATAGTCTAAGATTAATGTTTTACTGTCACAAAATTTTTAATTTAAACATTCACGGTATTTTTCATTCATATCTTGTATAAATATTTGTGTTTACTGGGCACAATGTAAGATGTTTCTCATTGTATGTCTCAGTCAAAAAAAAAAACATGGAAAAACGGGGTGCTAAAAAGACTAGCTCTGGTCATGGCAATTTGAGCTCAATATAATAATGAGAGAGATCTAAAAACATGAACTGATTCTTTCTCAAAATTGAAGACTCCTAGCCAATGAATGCTCACAGAGGTCAAGAGCTAAAGGAAACTTTAAATCTTGATCATAAAAAGGAAGATACCTAAAATCAAACTGGTGGTGGGGAAAGACCCAGAACTGAAACACCACGACGCTACCATAAGATGACCTGAATGTGTTGAGCTGTCCAGGAGGTCCTAACACTCACTAGAACAGACAATCAGATGGCCTTCTTGGAGTCTAGCAGTTTAATCTAGCAGTTAATAAGCAGTTTCATATCAAGTGACAAACATTATATGTATTTCTGGATGGTCTGGTTCATAACTTAAGTGCATAAAAAGATAATGGGAGCTACAGCATTTGTAAAGCTCAGAACTTCAAACATGATGAAAACTATTAAGGAAAAATTTAAACAAATAGCATAAAAATTGTAACACAATTATAGAATTATAAATTAAATTCATAACTGGATCGATCATAATTAAAATAATTTCTCCATTAAGGAAAAAGTAACTTTTTAATTTTAGAAGACACAGGACAAAGAAGAAACCTTCACAAACTAAATACTAGATAATCTTTAATTAAAATTTAAAATTCCATGCTTAGATGGTTAATATAAAACTTGAAAGTCTCTGAAATCAAAATGTCACTTCCCATGTTTTCTCATACAAACAGAAGTAACCTGTAATCTGTAAGTATCAGTAGGGAAGCAGAATGAAAGTGTTAATAAGAACTATTCATACAACTGCCTACTCATCCAATCTCTACTATGACTGTCCACCTCTTTTACAAGAACAAAATGCCTCCTCATGGTAAATCCTTCAGGAAACAAACCACTAATTTCCATGAAAATCCAACAATAGACATTTAAAATTCTTATTATTTCATGTTCTTACATCATTATTAAGCTTTAGATGCCTTTCTGTCCTCTATTTCTTTTAGGCTGAAGACACAGGATAATTATCATGATTTAGGGCAATCTTTCTTACTACTAAGTAACTTGGTAAGAAAAAATCCACAAAAAATATGGGAAAGGTAGAAGTGATGTAACTTTCAACTTTCCAAACGTTCTATTAAAATTAAGAAGTTCAAACAGTTTTGACTGGATCCCATTAAAACTCTGTAACCCTATATATACACAGTTACCCAAACCTTCACACATGCAAGGTAAGAAACTTCTGTTATTCGAAGGAGGTTGGTAGAACACAGTGGATAGTCTGACACTGGATGACAACATCAATTATGCCAGATGTAGTTCTGCAATAAGCTAACTGCAGGTCCCCACTGGCAATCAACCACGTGACTGTGGCAAGTAATGGGCTCCATGCCTGCCAAGTTACATGTGACTGATAGTTGTGAAACAGCTTCCTTTCCATGTATCTCAAAACAGACTTAAATTATCTTATTTTTTTCAGCACTTTATAGCACAATGGATGCTATAAAATAGCAAACTAAAATATCTGCTATTGCCATGAAATCATGCTCATAGCCAAAAAATTCTACAGTATAAACAATTGATCTTGCTGATTCCAGAACAAGTTACTGACATGCAAAAGCATGAAGCAACAGACTGCTATGAAAAAGAACTAATCTGATGTCTTTGGGTAGGGTTCTAATTTTAACTAACTTTTCCTTTTTAAAGGGCCAGGGATACAGCTCAGTGGCACAGTGCCCACCTGGCAAGCACAAGATCACGAGTTCAATTCCCAGTACTCACTACCACCATCTCCTGCCCCCCAAAAATACTCAGAAGGAGTTTCTGGATGAGATGTCATTTCATGACTTTGATATACATCTGCTCTGTGTGCCTAGGTGGGACTGATCTGGTATTGCTGGGCACACATTTATATAAATGGCTGCTTTCTAAGATACAGAAGCCACACAATTTATAAATAACAAAGTAGGTCTAAATGCTGGCCTATTGGAATTTTGGAACCACTGCTACCTATGAAGACAGACACTTCAGTGGGAGTCATGACAGCCACAGGCCATGGTTTGGCACCAGAGTACTATCAACTGCATAAAGACCTTCCTCGGTTCAGAGGCATCCTTTCAACTAAGTGACTGGAAAAAAATGGTGTCAACATATGTCAATTCATTTGCAGACAAGTACATTTCAATTTTTTTTTTTGCAAGACCATAATTGAAGTTTTTCTTTCAGTCACTACCCTAATAATATACCTCTTGCTTCAAGATACAACTCGACATTCCCCAAAATTCATGCAGAAGATATAGTTTCCAAAAGGAACACAGTTAAGGTCATATGGTCATAAGGGAAGGATCTAGGAAAAACACACACACGAGAAGTGACTTTATTTTTTTGCATAAAATAATGAGAGGGTCTCAGTAAACTTACACTACAGCATCATTCACCAACTATGAGGTAGGGTTAGATCTAAAATCTCAATGGAAAAGGTCACTATACCTGTATGAGCCTAATTCATCGAATGCCTTTACACAATGCTGATTTGCTCCTTAAAGCATCATTAAAAGTGTAAATGCAAAGTTCATTGGCAATGAAGCATCTACCACAATTAGGGAAACTCACTCCTCATCACAACTTTCACTCCACAAGTACAGCATAATTCTTTTTCCAAGAAATCGAATCACTTTCTAGTGATACATGGTTTCCCATTCTGAAGGTAGTTTTGCCAAGTGGAGAAGCCAGAGTCTACAGCAACTAAATAATTTACCTACCTTCAAACAAAGTTGGTACAGCAGCCAGAAACAAGAAATATTTTTGCCTTAATATCTCAAATCCACTTTCACACCAGTCTCGGTAGTCTTAACTGTGCTATACAGTACTTGAGAATTACAAACAGGAACTGTGCAAACAGGACCTGTTACAAATACCTCACTGCTCTGCTAATTCCCAATGTTTGGAGAAAATCTCTGCATACAAACTTTTCAAAGCTATCTTCCAGACCCAGGGTTTAACACAGTAGCTGAGTAATAGCACCTGGCTACAGTACTTCAATTCCCTCACTTCCATGCTAATAATAACAGTTGAATCCCATAAACATAGAAAATGTCTGTTTTAGTAATGCTAAATAAGAGGACTGGAGACTCGTTTAATTATGTCTGCTAAGTGGCTAAGATCCAAAACCTGCCACCATCTGGAGACTTCTATTTGCCTGCATTTTAGAGCCCCACCATCAATGATGGAAACAACCATTCTGGCCCTTTTCATCAATCTGAAGGAAAGATTAAAATAATTAGATTTAATTGCCTCCTAAATGCTCAGATGAAAGCACATTATAGGAGGCACTAAAACCATAGTTTACATAGTTTCATTTGAAATGAAAACCTGACGTCATTACCACAAGTTTCTTGATGCGTTTTCATAGCCAGGAGCTCTGTCAACACAATGCTACGAGGCCGACTGGAGGAGGAAGAGGAAGAG
This sequence comes from Cavia porcellus, assembly GCF_034190915.1. Classification (NCBI taxonomy): domain Eukaryota; kingdom Metazoa; phylum Chordata; class Mammalia; order Rodentia; family Caviidae; genus Cavia; species Cavia porcellus. The sequence goes on along the minus strand of NW_026947500.1, from coordinate 4,913,797 downwards.
CCAAGCAACTGCTTCTGGCCCACAAGTTCATTTTACTTTTGTTATCGCACTCCTTGATGTTAAGCTTGACCAAGAAGCGGGACTCTATATAGTTACTCCCCAGAGCTGCAAAGGACAAGGACATGTCAAAGCAACGTTTGCTTAGCTACTAAGGAATTAATGAGAGGTCACCTCCAGATGTGGTATTCCTTAAACTACGATCAAACAGGGTTTTGTGGGAAACCATTACAGTTTCAAACATTCAATTATCTGATCTGTAGACTTATCTTCACCCTCATTAATATCATTACTAATTTAATGACACAATCACTGACTACCCTAATGAAGTCAAGATACAGTCACAAAATGTTGAGATGTCATTACCCCAGGAAAATGCAAACTATAAATTCTCCCAGGTCACAGAGACTCTACAACCTCCCTGCGCACTTTAAATTAATTACAGTTAAATAAAACCTTAGATTTTCTTCCTCAGTTATACTAGCCACACTCCACCTGCTCAATGGCCACAAGTGACTAGGAGTTATACTGAGTAATGCCAGTAAGTAAATCTCCATAATTTCAAAAATTCTATAGATTAGCACTGCTATAAAATACCATCATTTTCTTGATGAAAACAAAAAGGAGAGTTTCTGGCCTATGAGCTATTAGTTTTTCAACTTATAAACCAAGCGTGTCACTCTCACCGAGTTGTTAAGAGCCAGGACCCCATAGCCAAATGTAAATTTTAATTCCAGCTCAACATTTACTAGCACTGGGGTTGGGCAGTTACTGCACCTCCAAGCCTCAGGTGCTTATCTATAAAACAAGGACAATTACAACACCTGCTCTAAAAGGACTAAGCTAAGGAGTAAATGAGTTAACAGATAAATGCTCAGAACACCAAGCACTACACAAAGATCTGCTGTTTGTTATGAAGCCCTACAATATGCTTCAAAGCCTTTAAAAATGCTCATAACCTCTACTAGTAACTGCTTTGTTCTTTGCCATACTGTGACTATCTGTGACAACCAGCCTCATGCTATGCTAGGACACTGAGAGAAAAAGGAAAGAGCCATTACCAAATTTGGCCGAACTTCATCACTTTTCATAAAGAAGGTTCTTCACTTACAATAAATATAAATTAACTCTGATTTTACTCATCTTATTACTTATTACAAAATAAAAACATTAATGAGTCAACTGATTAAATGTACATATAACTCTGGGTTTTCCAAGTCAGGCTAAATTCATAGCATTAAGGTATACAATACCTAAAAATACCTGAGCCCATAAATTGATTTACTCTATAAAATCTTAAAAATTCTACTTAATAACCACTTGTAATTAGCAAATACATTGGCTTGAGTGGAAACTTCAGTGCAGGTTATATTCAGCTTACCAAAAACTCCAAATAAATAGTCTAAGTTAATGATTATGCTTAAATTACATCCTCTAATATTCAGCCTATTTGAAACAACTAAAAAAATGTCATAATCAGAAACATAAACCCGAAAACCATCATTCTCCTACAACAGTAGGAAAAAATTTAAGTCTGAAAACAGGTTAACTTTTAGCACTATCAAAACATGTTTGTTAGTGTTAAGCATTTTCCTCATGTGAGGAGGAAGAAACTGTCAGCCAAAACCGTAGTGCTGATTAATAAGTAATTTCATAATTCCTAACCACAAGGTTACACAGCAAAAATTCTTTTAAAAAAAATTTTTTTGTAAAACTGTTCTATTAAACTGGAAGAGATACATCTGTGAAAGACCCTGTGCAAGACAGTACTGAAATATTAAAAGATGAAATAAGACTTCTAAGATTCTCTTCACAGCCCAGAGTGCAGAATGAAGAGCAGCAAACCTGAAACTAGTCTGATGGTCGGATTATAAGATTATAAGAAAAGGAGGATTCACTTTTGTGTATGTTCAAAATTTTTTCTCACAATCTTTAGGAACACAAACTCACCTATTAAAAAAAAAAAAAACTTAAGCCACAGCAGCATGCATCAGTTTCATAGTCAGCAGCCAGAGTGATCCAATTCTGCGACTGTCTTCTTCCAGCCACCACAGGAAGTAGACTTCATGACTATCCCAAACAAATGCATACCCAAAGGAGTGTTCATTCTTTCACATGACTTGGTTTTGGATTTTGTTTGTCTCTTTCTTCACCAATTCCACAGGAAAAAAAGAAACCCACAGGGTAGATTAGCTAACACGCTTCAGAAACAGCCAAGGGTCTTGTTTTGATATCATAATTGTTGAACTCACAATGTGCGCTTAAAAAAAAAAAGGCTATCAAGAGGCTATATTCTACTGATGGATGTCAGACATTAGAATATCTAAAATTACACAATTATGGTAAATACTGTGACCTCTAACTGCATTCTTTACTCACAAAAATGAAAGCCAAAATATTATAATGAATAGTCTGGGAAAACACTTGTAGGCAGAAACTATTTTAACGTTCAGATAACCTCAAAAGTGCAGAAGATAGGTACCTACAGATTTTTAACTAGAAGTCAGTCAATTCTGAACATTATGCCCTGGAAAGAAAAAGCAGAGGGAGGAACTTGAACCTGAATTGTTGCCTCATTTCTCCCTTTGTTTGCTGCAGTGTCCTTAAGAAAGGCACTCCTGAGCTCTGACTAGCTTTCCTCACCTGTAACCTGAAGCCGTACTCACTTTGCGGACTCCAGAGTCACTGTTAAAGTGATGCAATAGGCTCTAAGTACATAGAAAACTGCTTTGTAAATAAATATTATTTAAACATAAGACATCAACTTGTAAACTGTTTCAGTAGTCCTAAAAGTGGTTTCTAGCCATTCATCTAATGAGAGTAAGAGAGACCAAAAAAAAAAAAAAAAGCCAACTAACTACATGGCACTGTCTGCCAGATACCACAACTCTGTCCTAGAGATGAAGAAGAGCTACTTGGCCAAGACATATCCAAGGTACTCTGAAAAGTCAGAGCTGTGAAGGGCCAGGACTCCATACGAGGAGAGTTCCACAAGGGAAGCAGGCCAGTCAGACCAATGTGCGCCCAATAACTTATCAAGTTCACTAATTCTGGAAGATTTCAAGCTTTGCCTTAACAGAAATATTTGCTCTCTCTGGACATATAAAAGCCAGCAAACACTTTATAAAACATTTTGCTTAGCAAAGTAAAAATAAGCAAACACCCAAGAACCTCTGATTTCATCTCATAAAGATATTTAGAACACTTCTTCCAATGAAGTCGCCAACAGCAATCTCCTGAGACTTAAATGACCTTCCTCTTCCCCACTCCAGCAAAGCAAGGAAGGCAGAAACAGACTGGCAGAGCTAGCACACTCCCCAGGCAGTTACCAGGTCAAGGAAGTTGGTAAGCGACCTGCACATGAGGCTGACCTCAGTAACTGCTGGAGGAACAAGGAAATGTGTAACAAAGGAAAAATTACAGCAGGGGGTGGGATGTTCTTTCCCATCCCACACAACTTGCCTGAAGCCTATGACCATCTGGAAACAAATCCTAACTCCCTAACTTACTACCATTAACCTCAGGCAAGGCTGAATGTCAGTGCCTCTGTTTCTTCATTCATAAAACCAACGTGATGAAGAACCATTCCCAAACAAGCTGTGAAGAGTGACCCAAGAAATGCATGTAAAGCACTTACAGCAGTGTCCGGCCCACTGGGAGCAGGCTGGATTATTATCATGATTACATTTTCCTACAAAACATTTTTATTTTTGTTATGAATCAGTACTCAAAAAACATATTGGCCAGAGAGTTGATCAGCAGTTCTCAAGGAAGCAACTACTTAACCTTAGTGAGATATTTTAAGGAATCAGGGGGCATGATTCCTCACTGGGAGTCTACAGACAGTGTTCATTTTTTATTTTCTACTTCCCTGCACTTTTTAGTTCAGCATCACATCCCACAGTATCATCTCTGCCCCAGGGCCTACAAAACCTCTGTAAGGGCCCAGAATGGAGCCCAGTGTGGGAAGAGACATGCAACCAATGACAAATCATAAAAGACAAAACAGAAGCCCCTGAGCAGAGCGACAGAGGCTGCAGGAGTTTGGATCTTACATGATGAAGTCCTGTGGTGATGCTGAGAGGTGGTGGAACCTTTAAAGAGTGCAGTCTGGTGGAAGGAATTCAGGTCATGAGGGGCGTGCCTCCTCAGGGGATGGTGGGATTCCGGTGCACCCTCCTCTCACTCTCTGCCTCCTTGTAGCCGGGACCTGACAGTTGTTTCCACTACCTGCTCCTTGCCATCATGTCTGCCTCATCACATGTCAGAAACAACACAGCCAGCCAACCACGGGCTCAAACTATGAGACAAAAGGAATCTTTCCTCTTCGAAGCTGATTTTCTCAGGTATTTTGGCATGGTGACAGAAAGCTAACACAGAGGCTGCAGGGTGAATTCCATGATGATGGGCCTGAGAGTCAAGAAATACAAAACCAGGCAGGCACCCCACGATTGGGGCAGAAGCATCATCAGGGAGGCAGCCAGACAATGGGGACACAGAGAGGCCTGCCGCCTAAGCCACTGTCACGTGGGCCACGCCACAGAGGGGACCGAGGATGCCCTGAGTACCCTCTGCTCTCAAGAGACACATACCCTGCACTAGTAATTCCCAGAGAAAGGCTCTTCAAAACAAGCAGGAGGGAGCACATATTTAATATGTCACAAGAGTAAACAGTGGGGAAAACAACTGGACAGCCCTGTGTCTATGAAAGCAGCTGGTGTACGGCACTAACTTCTGGACCACAGTTCCCTGAGAAAATACACATTCCTACAGACTCTTAAAAGCCCACTAAGTATTTTTTCAAGAGTGATGACATTTCACTCCACTGAACCAGGTGCAGCAAAGACTACACCAAAAACTCACTAGAGACTTTGTTTCAGGTCGGAAAAGCTTGATGTAACTGTAGCTCTAAGATGCATGGCAACTTTTTTTTAAGCAGAGAAAACATTTTAAAATGTAATTTATTTAATAATCTTGTAAAAGAACTGTATTGATGTTTCATTAATAAGTGAGTAACAACAAACACAGGAAGCAGAGTACCAGTCAGGTGCCTTTGTCAGTCCAAAAAAAAAAACCAGTCACAGACTGGATTTACATTAAGTCAGACAAATTCACCTCCACACCACTTTCAGCCTTCTCATCAAAAAAGGAATAGATATGACTTTAAAAAGCACATCACTCAGAGATAGCCATTCCTATAGTTTATGCCACCCCCGAGGAACTCAGGAACTAACTAAAACGCCACATATTCTATGCAGAAAAGTATACTAGTACTGCCTGAATAATACCTTAATAGTGAGCATTTTAAAAGATAATATTATGAAGCAAAACAATAAAGCCCAGAGGAGGATTCTGGTAGCTCAAGGAAGACTGGGTGAAGTTCAGAAACTGGTGACCAAGTCTTAGGTTGACATACGGAAAAAGACACATTTAGACACCAATCTACCTAAAATGCTCAGTGAAGAGCTACACTCCAAAAAAAAGGTGAAATAGTACAAGTTCCAAAAGCCCACCATAAAGGATAGCATTTGCCTGCTACCAAACACAACAAAAAATCTTTGCCCTTTTCTTTAAAGATGCCTCAAAAATTACCTGTGTCAAACACCCTTGAAACTAATTAAGAATATAATCATCACTTTAGAGATTTTTAAATGTATTTCGATTTATCTATCATGATCTCAGATGAGTTTTTTAAAAATCCTATAGAAAATATGCAATTTAATGTCACTTCCCCATGAGCAGTATTTTCTTCGAAAACATAAAACTTTGTTAATGTTCTTCAAACTGCCCCAAGTTACTCAATAACCACAAAAGTAACTGAAAGCAGAGGCAGCAGACAGGATCAGGTCTTAATCCGAGCCTCGTGACCAAGTTTTACCACAAGGTTCAACTTGGACAGGTACTAAAGTTTCCCAGAGGAAAATGAGCTTTATTTCTTGAACCCTGAAGTCACCACTCTCCTAAAGATCAGGAAACTTGTAGTAAATTTCTCCAAAACTCTAAGTGAGCAGGCTACAGAAGGGAGTTTCCTAGCTGTCACCTAGGGCAAATATTACTTCCCTGAGTCTTGGTTTTCTCGTCCGGAAAATAAGATTCACATAGTTCCCTTCCCACGGTTGATATGAAGGAACACAAGGTCATGCATGCAACTTCAAAGAAGTTGTGCCCAAAACAGCTAAACTTGGTAATTGCTGGCTAGTATCATTCCCACTTCACTGCAGATCTCTCTGGTGACCACCTTCTACCCACACTGTGAATGGAAACTTCAGTGTGACCCCAGTGATCACAAAATTGTGGGGAAACACGAGAAGAGATGAAGTGAGAGCAACTACCAAATAACAGTTTAGGGTAACAGCCGGATTATGAGAGAAGCACATACAACCCAAACGAAGCTTCTGTCCTACACTCGCAAATCAATTAGAACGCTCCCTGCAGATTTCCACATTCCAAACCTTTGTGCATCCCTTGTAGATACTAACTTTCCAGGGGTACTGAGTTTGACAAAAGAAATTATATTAACCACCTATTATATCTCTACATCACTATCACCAAGAACAAGATATATATTCGAAATACTGGAAAGCCAAAGAAGTGGAAGGGGAGATCAAAGGGGAGGGGAGGAAAAAAAAACTCCAAAGAGGGATAAAATGGGAAGCCAGTGTTCTAATATAAACATGACAAGCCCAATTCTATCACTGCAATATACTTTCTGACTTCAGTACAAAAATCTTTTCTGACCATCTGGAGCTACTCCAGGCACAAGGCCAAAACTTTGTAATTCCTTTTCAAAGTAAATGACAGACCAGTAACTGCCACGTTGCTAATGTACAGCCAAAGGGAGCACCTCAGATCCTATTCAGGGCTCCCTGGAGTTTTACACGTGTAGTAAAAACAAAGTGCTTCCAAACAAACCTGCCCATGTTTCAATATTCCAAACTGAAGAGCAATCATGTCACTTCTGAACAAGACGGTGTTTTTTTTTTTTTTCATATATGGTCTTATTACCCTGTTTCACAGACAAGAAGTAGGATGTTCTATAAGTTTCACCCCAAAGAGCCATCTCTGAACTAGACTTAACGCTATACAGGTCCACTGCTATTTCAAAAATGGTACAGAAAGTCCAGCAGAAATTTTAATTCTGATTCCTATACACTGAGATGTCCATAAGGCTGCAGTAAGTGTGCTAATAACAGACAAGTCCACATAGGTGACTGCATTATTGTCTGCAACAGTGACTTAGAAAATTCGTGACAACTTCTTTTTAAACCCCAGTGACCAGTATGAACACTTTCTTCATCCAACACACCATATGAACAGCCCACCATGTACTGGGTACTACAGCAATGGTGAATGAAACTCAGTCTCTCAGTAACCCTGCCAAAAATATAAATCTGTCAAGTCCAAAACTACTTTCATATAATATGAAAATGACAGTAAGAGCCACTTGAAAGTTCAGGATCTTACGTTTTATCGTCTTCCCCAGCACACTGAGCAGAACGATGTCAACCAACAATGGCTAGAGACACCCTGTAAATATTTTCTGCAGGTTTCAAGGAAATAAAAGCCATCTCTGAAGTTGCTCTTAGCAGTAAAGCTTGTTCTTATCCTACAAGTTTTACAGATGCGCAAACAGTAATTAAATAAGGATTATAAAATTAAACCACAGGTAGATGAGCAACAGAAAAAACAACGGGCTGCTAGATCAAATAATTTAGACAGTTAAATACCAGAAATGGAGGTGGGGCGAGATGGGATGGGGAGTGATCATTTCACGGTAATACTGGGCAGAGACCAACATTTGGACACCGATCGCCTTTGTTGCTTGTTTAAGAAAATATTTAAAAGGAAGTAAAACTGCACAGACTTAATGTCAGCACAACCTGATGATCTCTTAGAAACACTATTCTCAGTATCCCTAAACAGGCAGGCAGGCTGATAAAGAAAAGTCACATTTTTTATCAAGAGTTCCCCAGTGAGCTGGCTTATGCATCATACTTTAGTTTGTGGAACCAAAGGCTATTGCTACAAAAAAGAGCACAGATCCCAAGATTGCATAACATGTTCAAATATAACCATTTCCTGTCTACTGAGCAAAGCAAATTAATGGAGTGGATGGTTTATGAGACGATTTAATGGAAGAAATCAACTAGATTATGTCTTACCGCATTTCATTTCCAAAAAGAAACAAAAAGACGGGAAAACATAAGACATTATTTTGTTGAATAGTAGCATTCCTCCTTTAGTCTTCTTCCCACAGACTACAGACAACACATTCGAAAAGGAATCTGCTTCAAAAGAGCTCTAAAACAAGATTCCTATCATCCACACCTTTAAAACTCATTATTAAAAAGTAATGTAAAACTAGGCCATATTGCAAGGAAAGAATTAAAATATGACTTTATGACTTGAGAACCATCCAAGATTAAATTCAGAAACAAAGGAAGAGAGAAAAAAAAACTTCAAACGTTGATTCCCAATGACTTCAGGCCAAAAACACTGCCTTTATTTCCTTGCAATAAATCAGAACTTTTTGAGTAAGCTAATTTGAATGGGCTCCCGTTATCTATAATAGAATAATCCTTCACTAATAAAAATCTTTCTATCAACACCTACTTTCAGTGATCTCAGATACTGCTTTTAGTTGAAAATATCATACACCTTCACAATACAATAATCTAGGGAGGCTAAAGCAGGAAAATTGTAAGTTCAAGCCTAGCTTGGACAACTTGGTGATTTAGTGAGACTCTATCTTATGATTTTAAATATATATACATATACTCTCCTACTCCACTCCCCTCCACCCACCCAACTCTCATATATAAAAGGACCAGCCCCTGAATTCAATGCCTAGTACTGAAAAAGAAAAAAATCATTTGCTCCCTAGAAATGGAATCCGAATAGAACCTGACCATTAAAATCAAGCCTAGGTTTTCTCCTGGTTCAAACACAAGGCATCTTAATGATGTCAAAACAACGTATGGCTTGCTCTGTCCTTAAGTCATTCATTCAACAAACACTGCGCCCTCAGAGCTTGCCAGACACCACATATGAGAAAACAAAAAAGTCACAGGGCTCCCTTCCACGAATTTACATTTCAGCAGGAAAGCAACACCAAGAGGGGTCAGAACTCTCCGGTCCCTTTCCTTGCCACACCTTAGAGTGAAGCTCACACTCTACTCCTGACTAAACTAAAGGCACCTTGGACTTCAAGGACGGATTCATGGAACTCAGCTGCTCTCATCACCCTTCTCATCTTCTAAAGGAGAAGTGAAAAGGAGCAAGCCATACTTGCTGGCTTTCTCTCACCACAGTGAGTGCGCACCCCATGGCCCCAATACAAAGAGGAAGGCTCCTTCATTCACCCAACTGTCAGCTGAAGCCCAACTGCAACTGACAACAGCACTGCCATCACTATCCTAGAACTACCCTAGAGCAACGGACTGGCATCTAAAAACCAAGTCTGCATTGTAAACTAAAACCCACCATCTTTCATTATTTATACTTATTCAAAGGTGTAGCTCAAGCCATGAAAATCCTGAAAGAGAACTGTCAAGTGGTTCCACTCACTGGTCATTACTGGGCTATCACTTCATGATGGGACTACACTCTGCAAAGCAAACGTACTTGGTAAGTACCCGTCAATTAGAGCCAAAGATTCTCACTAATAGGAACTGGCTACTATCTAAGCTGACACATTTTTGTGTCAGCATTCCCTAAATACGCATTCCCTGAAGCTGAACACCTAACTAGTTTGAAACATTTCAAAATGAAGGTTCTCACTAACCAAACAATTCCAAAGAACAGCCACAGAAATATGTGATACATGCCCTTTATTTGCTTAAAAGTTTTAAATTACTAGACTATAAACACCCTTAGACGCAATCATCCGGTCAGCATCCTGGAAAAAACTATCATTATGATAAAGGTTAACCAAGTTTATATAGGTTATCAAGCACAATGTTTTCAATGATTATTTTTCCATGGTGAAATGAATTGCGTTATTGACTTAGAAAAATAAACAATACCGCCTAACTTGTGTGTGTACCCTGATTTCTTGCCAAATTTAAATACACCAGGTAAACCAGGTGGTACATGCCTGTAATCCCAGCACTCAGAACCCTGAGGCAGGAGGATCACTGAGCCTTCGAGGCCAGCCTGGGTGGAAATGTGAGTTCAAGGCCAGCTGGAACTGCAGAGTGAAAAACCTCATCTCAAAAAGACTAAATAAATAAATAAACACACAAACAAACCAGGTATATTTCAAAGAAATAGCTCAAACAGTCTACAAAAGTCTGATTAGCCAATTAACAATGCACATGACCAATCTGAAGCATAAATTCTCAATCAAGAAGTTTTTCAAATTAAAAATCTTACTCCCAAATACTCTTTGAAGGTCAACAGAAATCTTTCAAACCCCTTTCACTCTGTGTTTATATTTAAGCTTCAAGTTCCCCACACTAACTGTCTGGAGTCCTGAGGCTGAATTTCACAGACAACCAAAAAATCAAAGGGTCCATGGCTCCTACAACCCACCCTAGAAAAAAGGCAACAGGAAAGGCCCTCCTTTCAAAGTGAAATATAAATGTGAAAAAGGCTGAGTATTCCCAAGTAATATATTATGTCATTTGCTATGATCAAAAGGGGATTTATGAAACATTATTTTATAAAAATGTTTAGCTTCTTGTAAGTGGTTATAATGACAAATAAATAAGAAAAATAAACATAGAAAGTCTGATATTGTTGATACAGAAGCAAAAAGTCAGAAACAAAATAATCACTGCTAAAGGCTTTATGAATTTAGGCAAAGAGAAAAAAAAATGGTCATAAAATTCCCTTCGTCACTGCTGACTTTCTTTGAAGATGTTATAAGCTCCTAATTTTTCCAAATGTATTATTTCGGGAAGCAAGAAAAAGGTTCTGTATATATAGTCAGTGCAAAATGCAAATATGACCTTAAATTAGGCTGCTAATACAAGAGGTTCTGTTTAGTATAAACTATAGTTCCATTAAGATGGGATGACTTACATTACCTTCCTGAGACACAAAAACTGAAATATCTGCTTTACTGGCTAGTCCTATGATTTCAAACAACTACCTGCAACTTATGATCTTCCTCTTTTGATATATTTCATGGGAAAATGTGATGGATCCTGCATATCATAAAATGAATTATATAACTCCAGATCTATAAGAGAACACCCAACAAATCAAAGAAAGCATATCCATAACAATCTTTGGTTTTTAAGTAAAGATAAAAATAAGTCATCAACTTGTTTTTTGAAAAATGACTTTTTTGCCCACCCTTGATTGTTTTGCTACCAGGAACATGGATCATCCCAGGGAAGTTGGAGTTAGGGAAGTTGCAAGGAGTGAGCAAAGCCAAAGAAAGAAGCCATGCGAGCTACAACCACCAGCAGTGCCATAGGTGCAGTGGCACACATACTTGTTGGAGTTTACAGCCTGCCACAGGTTGCCAGGATGATGGAAGTAGTCTATGGGATTTAATGTTTGCCCTACTGGGTCTGGGTCTTGCTTTGTTTCTAATTTCTTGCTATCCTTCTGATGGTAACTTTTGGAGAATGGAAATATCTATCTTGTGCCATTGCATGTTGGAAGTGTTTAACTTTCTTTTCATTTGTACATGGGCTTGCAGCTAAGAGTTTGCCTTAAATCTCGTAAGACTTTAGACTTGGACTTTTCAACAATGCTGAAACTGTTAGAACTTTGGCAAGTCCTAGAGATGAATTAAACGTCTTTTACATAAAGGAATGTGCATAAGTCTTCGGACAGCCAGGGGCAGAATGTTATAGCTGGCGTCTAGAAGTCCCCCCAAAGCCTCATGCAATCACAGGTAGAGCTTTTCCAGAGATGGCTGGAGCTAGAATGTGTGATGGTGGGGATGATTCATGGTACAATGCTAAACTCAAGGAAATAGGATTAAGGATGTAAGTGCTACCCACCGTAAGTAGCCTGGATGAGACACACAGGGCAGAAAGACGCTGTGAAGGTCTCTCCCTCCCTTATTTTGCTACCTCCTGCCTACCACGAACTATTTCTCTTCTGCGAGGTCTATCTGCCACACTATCCTGCCTTGGAGCCAACTGATTACAAACAGAAGCCTCTGCAAACAACAACTCAAATAAACCTTTTCTCCTTTAAAAAAATAAATTTTTAAAGGTCATCATTAAAGATCTCGTTCTAAAAGTACATTAAAAGAGCAATGGAGCCAGTCACAGTGGTACACTCCTATAATTCCAGCCCTTGGGAGGCTAAAGCACAAGGATCACTGCAAGTTGGTGGCCTGGCTAGGCTACATAATAAGCTCAAAGCCAATCTGGACTGCATAGCAAGATCCTGCCTCAAAAATCCAGGCATGGTGGCACACACTTGTAATCCCAGCACTCGGGAGGCTGAGGCAAGAAGACTGCCATGAGTTTAAGGTCAGCCTGGGGTACAAAGTGAGTTCAAGGCCAGCCTGAACCATAAGGTGAAACCCTGCCCCAAAAGACCAAAAAACAAAAACAAAAGACCAAAAATGTCTATACACATTCAATAAAAGAGCAGTGGAAACCACATTACCCATAAAATTAGAAACTTTAACTCTGAAGGTAGTAAGACTATGATGCACAAGAACAGGTTAACTAATTTTAACCTCTGTAATAATACCAGCTTTTTACTCCTTTTTATATAAATTACAAGTGTCTAAATGCCCTAATGAAAATACAGGTCATCTTCAAGATCAATGTTGCTTTTGAAAAGCAAACTAATATGAGAAAAAACTGCAACAAAGGCTTCCTTCAAGCAAGTTTCCAGCAGCCAGAGGGAAATGTGAGCAACCAGGCAGTTTGCAAACAAGCAGTGAAGAGTCGACAACTGAGCTTGTTCTAACATTCATCAAGAAAGCTCTCTATACTCCTAAATTCCACAAGTCTACTCATGATTTCAATGTGGATGAAGATCAAATGTCCTAAGAATTGAAATTAAGAATTTCAAATAGGGCTGGGGGTTTCAGCAGCACAAGCACCTGCCTGGCAAATGTGCCACAGTGAATTCAATCCCCAGCACCAAAAAGAAGAATTTCCCAAATTAAAAAAAAAGAAATGACACTCCTCTAATTCCAGTCCAAATCCAACCTCTATTAGCACTGTATGATTTTTTTTTAAAAAACTATACGTTATTTTTTCCCTGAAAGTCAGAATATTAAATTTTCTTCAATTCCAGCCAGGGGCCACTCAACAAATCTAATGTGTGTAGACAGCATTTCCTCTATGCTATAAGAAAATAATGGGACTGCCATTACTAACATGGCCCAAGGCTTGCACTGAAGTGGGCTCTGAAGAAACTGACCTTTAATTTTCACCAGTTAGCCTGCACTAACTGCCTGGTTTAAAAAATGAAAGTGGATGTTATTTTTCCCCCACGATTACAGTCTAACACTGGCTCATTCACTCACATAGCAAGACAAGCTTGAATCTCTATTATCCTTTCCACCCAACTGTGTTTATGTCTAGGAAAGGGTAAGAAAAAAACCTGCCAGTAAACAATGAGCTGAAACTCAGCTTTGTTTTTCATCTTTTACTTTTTTGGAGCTAAGCTTTCAATTTACAAGATGTTGGTGAGGTCTAAGCACTCCCAAAGCACAGAAAACTACTCTATTCACTGATACCTCTGCCAAACATTCTCTATCTACTTAAAGAAATGAACATCCAAAGGATGAACAGCAAAAGTGGCTTAGATTTCTAGAAACACTTCCAGGTCTTAACCTGCCAAGCGCGGCTCCCTGCCCAGGCATCTTGATGCTATCACAAAGACAAAGAACGCAGTCTGAGGGGGTGACCCAGAGATGAAAGCCAGGTCCTGGGAGGCCCAGGGTTTCACCCACTAATGTCAAGGCCTGATCGTTCCTAAAACAGTTAGAAACAACATCCACAAAAAGAGAGAAGGACTGGGAGGGAATGACTCTCCTTTATTACAACTTCCTTTGATCCTAGACTTTGGAGGGGAAGCAGGCTGTCATATATCTACCAAGAGACAACCCGTCTTTAAGGGCCAGGGAGGGAGAAAAATATCGGTAGAAATGGCACTCGTCATAACAGAGTATAGCTCAGCATTCAGCCATGCTTTTGTTCTCCAAAGTGTTCCTCTATACATCTCCTCATTTTATGTCCTTACACCTTACCAAGGAAAGCAGTTAAGCAGGACCTTAGGGGTGAGCTGCAGGCAGTCACCCGAACAAGGGTGACACTCAAGGTGTCAATGGCCTTGCTCCCTCTGCTCACTTTCACTACCCCTGCTCCTCAAAAAAGGAAAAAGATCTTCTAGAACCAGAAAACAGATGGACGGCAAACACTTGGAGCCTAACACTACACTAAAGGAAGTGAAGATAAAATAGTCTATCAGAGAAATTTACTGGACTTCTCTAATCCTTGTCTTAACCCAACCACTGTGCCCCGACAGGTCTCCATACGCTCCTAAGTACAGTGAAAGGGAGAGAAAGGCAAGCTGAAAGGTTATTAAGAAGTGACATGGTTTCAACTGAATATAACTAGTGACTGGTAAAAGCTAAAAAGCTGTGTTTTAAGGTTATTCAGAGGCAGGAGGATCACTGTGAATCAGAGACCAGCCTGGGCTACAAAGTGAGCTCAAGGCCAGCCTGAACTGTGAGACCTTGTCTCAAAAGGACAAAAAAAAAGGTTATTCAGGTGTTACAGATTATAATTAACACCTAGTTAGAACTACAATTATCACAAAGCAAAGTTACATTGGGTCAAAAAATCAAATAAACCTGTAAATAATTGTTTTTTCACTGATGATGAAATTTTATGATAATTTACCCATTAATAAAGGCTGAAACAAAATATAAACTACAAAAATATTTCTTTCAACTTCCTTTAAAAAATAACATTAAATTAAATTACTTCCTAAGAAATGTAGCTTCTAATTGGTCATATAATTTTCTCAAAAATGACTATACATATGTGTGCCCAGAATATATGATGTATTTACATTTTAAAATTATTACAGCAAGTCACATTGCCATTAATCCCTTCAAAACGCCCCCCGCCCCCTTTCCAAACACACTTGCTCCACTGTTCCTGCCAGTCTGAAACAGCTCTGGAAGTCTTTCTTCCCGAGTGTCTCTAGCTGTGGAGTCACGGCTGCTTCAATGTCCTGAGTCAACTCAGCATGTTTATCTCTCATGGTTGTTTTGACTCTGGGAAAGAGCCAGAAGCCACTTCATGCCAGGTCTGGTGAATAAGGTAGATGAGGGTGCATGAACATTTCTACAAGCCTGCCTTTCCCCGGACAGCACTGGACGGAGCCATTCATGCTTCTGACCCTGCCTCATCAAACCACAATAGAAAGGTTCCAAAACTGCTCCACAAACTGGCCAACAGCAACGCGATGGGCAAGTGGAGGAGGGCGGCAGAGTCTGAGAGGAATTCTTGGCAATGTCTTTCTACCCAATACATATTTTTATTTAAACATCAACCCATTTTTTGATCATCCTTTGTACAGAGAACGTTTTGGCGCCTATTATAGGAAAGTGATTAACTCTCCACTTTTTGGTGAAGGGGTTAAAGTATGTAAGAAAGTAATGCGTCCAAATCATTTGAAATAAACATAAGCAAAACAAAACACTTGAATCCTAAAATTAAAATATACTTTATTCCATGTCAATAGATGCAATTCTCTTTATACATCTTGAAGTATAAAAGTGACTTCTAAAAATTAAACATTATTAAAATCAGCCTGACCCTACCCCGCACCGTGACAGTGAGGGTCGGCCACCGGCCAGCCCGGGAGCTGGGACAGCACCGGCCTCCTCGCCCGCCAGCCTTGAGGACCGCGCGTCTCTAAGAGCGCAGCCTGCTCACGGTTCCTGTCACTGACGGCAGGCGAAGGGAGAAGGGTGGTTCTAACACTCCCCCCCCCACTCTGGGAAAGCGCCAGAGAAGCAGCATCCCGCGGGGCCCCAGGACCCCCGCTGCTCCTCCGAAGACGCCTCCAGCCTTGGCTGCGCCCCCACTCGGTCTCCGGGAACACCACCCCGCACAAACTCACGGAAAGAACCAAGCGAGGCCCCTTCAGAGCCCTGTCCTTAACTCACCTTAGCACACTCACTTTCTAAAGACGGAGTCAAAAATGATTTCTAACAAAAGAAGCATTTAGGGTTGCCAGCTGCCCAGGTTTAGCCCAGGTTGTCTGGGAAAGCACAGGGCTCCTCTGAATCCTGAGGTCACCTTTAATTAACCGCAGGAGCAGCTCTCCGGAAACGGACTCACTGCAGTCAGTTCCACGCTCATTCCAGCCCTGTGGCTGCACTGGAACAACCCAAACTCACACACTGCTAACCTGGAGAGGGAAGGCTTCGTTCTAGAAACAAGACTTGCACAAATGATAGGCACATCTTATTCTTTACACATAAAAGGCACCCAGGATGAACAAAACCGTATTACCAGTGAGTGAGAGGACTCTCAAACAGTTTTTTAAATTGTCTAAATAACTTTAAAATTCACTACCATTTCTTAACCAACTGCTCCAGACTTTTCCCATTTGCTATATTGAGTTTCTTACACATTACTTCCTATGAAGTATACTTTTGTTCTCTGGTTTCTCTCATTTTAAGTACAAATTGCTGTTATAGAAAACGATCCAGGAAATCCACCCTCTTGGGGAGATGTCCAGATGATTATTTTATCAAAAATAAATTTCAGAGTTCTGAACAATAGACAGGCTGAGTACATGGAAGACATGAAAGTAGTACTTGGACTTTAGGTACACACAATTACCTGAGAACACAGATACTGGGCCAGGCCTGCAGATACAACTAGGATAATTAATGTGAACTACTGACAATTAGTGGGATATAGTCGGAAGTAGTTCTGGCTTTACTCTAGGTGACCACTGTCAAGTTTCTAACATCTTTTCTGCGCACATTTTCTAAACTTTGATTCACATGGTCTACAACCAGCTCAGGACACCAGAAATGCCTATGGGAAAAAAAACAAATAATATCTACCTGCTGAGGTTAATTTAGTAAGTATCTATTGACTACACACATGGATAGAATACACATTTACACAAAAGTGCCCGGTAAGTAGTAGGCACTCAAAACTGCTGGTCAGTATTATTCCACTTCACCTCCGACTGGTCAGTTTGGAAGTACAATGCACAAGTGTCCTCATTTCTATACAAAAATGCCAAAGCTTGGTCACTGTTTTATTCAACCCCTTCCACACACACATTAGGATAATAAAAATCTTCAATTATGCCCCAATTCCTAACTGAAGTCCACTGATCTCCTAAGGACTCTGCTCAACTCGATTCTTTCCAGCCATTAGATCAAAAAGCTTACAGGATATATTACCAAAAATAGCCAGCTTCTCACATGTGAGTTCCCCAAACTGACCATATCCTTCATCTTGAACACTTGATAAAATAAAGATTCCCAGATTCCAGTCCAGACCTAAAGAATAAGAGACTTTACACCTCCTGTCCCAAATACACAGCCCTGAAACACCCTCAGGAGAGTCTTCTCTTAATCAGACATGCTTTAATGCCACTTACAAATAGCAGAGGTCATTCTCCCTCACGATGGGCTCTCTGACTTCTTCGCTACTGATTAGTTTACCTAAACACCACTCTGGCCAGCAGCCTTGCAAATCAGCGCTCACCAGACCAACTACACAGCAAGGCACATGGGGGAGGGTGGGTTCCCTGTCCTTTACTAGCTCCCTCCTGAAGCCTACTACAAAAGGATCACTTAAAACCACCACAATCTCTGCAAAGTTTCCTTTAAAAACTAGTATCTGAATTTATAATTCCCTGAACTGACTGAGGGTCATGTTGTTAGGAACAGAAGCTGCAAGCCAGACGTAGTGGCACACAGCTAAGCTATTGGGGTGGCAGTGTTGAGGCGAAAGACAGCCAGCTTGAGGCCAGAGCTGTCCATAATACAGGAAAGAAGGGCAAGGAAAAGGGAGAGCTGGGTGTGGTAGCACACACTACCAATTCCAGCACTTGGGACACCGAGGCAAGAGGATCATCGCAACTCTGAGGCCAGCCTGGGGTACATAGTGCATTCAAAACCAGTCTGAACTCCTGAACTACACAGTGAGATCCTGTCTCAAAAAACCCAAACATAAAAGTTTCTTAAAAAAAAATTTAAAAGAAACAGAGAGAGGGAGGAAAGGGAGGGACCCTACTTCCTCAAACTTTCTCAATCAATTAACAATCATAACAGACATGAAAAATGTCCACATACCCTCTGGAGACCTCTCATTTCTTTAAAATAGAAAAAAAAATGAAAAGCTAGGTTTGCACTGAGGGTAACTTATGCGTCTGTTTTGATTGGTTTAATTAAATATTTATGATTTCCCTACCATGAGAAAAAACTCAAGAACTATGCAAACACAAAGATGTCTGCACCATGGTCCACACTTCAATGAGATTAACCCAGTAGAAGCATCCTGAATGCATGAGGAACCTCAGTTTAAACTCAACCTGAGCATTCAGCCACTGAGTGAACATGAAAATCCTAAGTTAAAACCATCATCATCCCTATATTCAAACAGAAACAACAAAGTGACAATCAGGCAAAGCCAAAAAGGACAAGTGTTCTGAAAACTACAGCTAACGTATTAGAAAAAAATTTTCAAAAATGATGAGTTATCTAAAATGATGACTGAGCACAGTGAGGCTATATGAAGAATAATACAGGACATTCTCTTCTTCTAAGTGGGCCATAATCAATACAGTATTCCATAAACAACATAATAATTCTTCCCATTTCACCACAATAAAGAGACCTGACTTAGTAGCTTTTGATATCATTTGATAATGATGCTATTTCCAGAGAAATGAGAAGGTCACAAAAATGACCAACCATGGTACAAGTGGTCATTTAGTGGAGTGCTACTAACCTCCACTAATTAGTATTACTAACTAGTAATACTTACTGTTACTTATAGTAATACAGTAATTACATTACTTACAGTAATACTAATCTGTAATACTTACATACTATAAATAGGATATACAATATGCACAGTTATGTATAAAAAAATACCAGATGGCAAGGACACATATATACAAGCCCTTGAAACTTCATACTACTTTCAAAGAGTTCAACAATGGATGGCAAGCTAAGCACGGTGGCACACACCTGTAATTCCAGTATTTAGGATTCCAGGCAGAAAGATCACCGTGAGTTTGAAGCCAGCCTGGGCTACACAGTGAATCCAAGGCCAGCCTGCACCATATAACAAGATCCTGTCTCAAAAAAAAATGGGATGGCATATATTTTATGACAGTACCTGGTAGACACATTTCCCTGTAACTGATTTGGATACAAATACAAACCTTTCCATCAGCCACTTTATCTATTCTCAGTGTTCCTAATATATACGTCACAGTTTCAGTTTTATGTCCCATTACTGAATGAAAATCTTGCCGTCTTTTCAGTGATCCAACTGAACTCAGTATCAAACACCTGAGATACTAATAAAAATGTTAAAAAATAAAAAAAGTAATCCTCAGAGCAGGAACTCTGGACCATTACTAGGTAGATGCCAACAACAAACTCAGTTGAATACAACACTACATGCTTACCTTTCACTATCCTTTTCCTAGCTTGGTTTTACAGTTTAAGGAAGTGAAGAATCTTGGCACTAATGCATTTCAACATTAATACTGACATGATGCAGATCATTTCCCTACAGGGAAATCAAACTTTTTCAAGACTAATGATGACAAAAGTGAGTAAGGTATTTCAAGGTGAGAAAATGTGACACATCCAATCGTACATCTGCTCCTTGACTCTCCACAGCCTACCTAGATTCGGGACAGATGACCTGTGTGTTCCTACTGTGTGTGCCTATCCGGCTATGGATTTTAATTAGATGATTCATGGAAACATCAAAATAGCATTTTCCCCTTCGGAGATCTACTTTTATTTTTTATTGTTTTTTTGTGCCAGAAATCAAACTCATGACCTCACCCTTGCCAGGCAGGCACTTATGCCACTGAGCTATAACCCCAGCCCAAAGATCTACTTTTAAACTGCTCCCTCTTAGTTGAAGACAGTTAATGAGACACTCTGATCTCTAAAATAAAATAAGAGAATCCACCTTTACACTGCAATAGAAGGATACGAAAGAGTGTTACATAACTAGATCTACCATCTTCCTGGAGTAGATGCATGGCGAATACGCAAAAAGCAGAGGCCAATCTTCAATATTTTTTTGCATTTTATTTTCATAAAATATATGTCACAAATACACTCACATTTTGACCATTTTTAAAGGCACACATTTCATAAAATCACATATAATGCAGTACAACCATTACCACTCTTAATTTCCAGAATTTTTTCATCATTCCAAGCAAAAACACTATATCCATTAAACATATCTTCTCCTCCACTTTTCTCAGCCCTTGGTAACCTGTGTCCTACCTTCTGTCTATATAAGCTCGTTGTAACGTATACTGGATTTTCATTTTTTTTCATGTTTCAACAATATTCCATTGTTAAGTCTGTATCGTTTTGTTTATCAGTTCATTGGTTGACAGGCATGGGTTATTTTCACCTTTTGAATATTCTGAATAATTGTCATTCAAAACACTAGTATACCAGTGCTGTTTCTGTTTGAATTCCTGCTTTACTTTGGGTATATACCTAAGACTGAATTGCCAGATCACATGATAATTCTGTTTGAAATTTCTGATGCATTGCAAAACTGTGTTCTACAGCAGCTGTACAATTTTACGTTCCAAATAGAAATACACAGGAATCCAAATTCAGGGTATTTTTAAGTATTCTCTGATTCACCAATGCAGAATAGTGTCTACCTGTTACTCTTAATCAGAATTATTTTTCTTGAAGAAAAACCACCATAAAAAAAATCAGAAAGAGCAGTATCTAAAAACTTTTATTATTTTTGTCTTAAATGTTTAAGGAACAAATCTAGAATGATTTTAACTTTCTTTTGTTTTTTATCTTGCCATCCTAGACACCAAACCTAGGCCACCATGAGCTAAGGTAAGTGCACGATTGCTAAGCACATCCCCAGAACCCTACACCATAAAAATCTGAAAACTTTTACAAGAAGAGAAAGCAGATAAAAACATACTAAGTATCCTCACATACAATTTACACTGTAAAAATCTGGCAAATCCAATCTCTCAATAGACGTGTACCAGAAACTAAGTGGGTGTAGAAGTAAAACACACTGAGATTATCTTCAAAGGTATTTTCTCTTATTACTGCTAAGTTCACAGAGTGCCTGAAACAAACCTGCCCAGGTCTTGCTTCAGTAAGAGGAGAATACACAGTTAGCCCATCTGGATGGGCGGCTAAATGCAATCATGATATTCTTAAACCTTTAACACTTGCTCTCACCAGTCTGACATCAAGTACTTACAGATGATAAAAGAAATTAACAAGCAGTAAAAAAAAATAAATAGGCATTGCTGGAATGTATTAGTACAAAGGATGGATGTTATGCTTTAATTGTTGGGATTTATTGTGCGTGCAAATAATAGAGTTCTTCTAACTGTTCATGTGGCACAGAGTAAATCAACATTTACTGCATGGTATCTACAAACACAGTTTTCCAGGATCCCCTGTAATTCCAGGAAAAGCCCAGCAGCAGATTCAGCTTCAGCTCACCCTTCATTTTTACACTGCTTTTAAATACAATGATTTTCCCAAGGTGCTTAAAAATGGTTTGTTCTCTTAATTAGATAAATACTCCTCTGGTGATCTATTTAAACTTCTGAAGCTTACAAGTAGTAAAACCTTTTCCTTACAAAATGGGAAGCCAAACCTTATCCTAGCTTTACCGAGATAATTGCAAATTTCTAATAAGCTGCATGCAGAACAATGGAGTTATTTTTAAGAGACCCCTCCTAAAAGCCGTAAAGAATCTACAACCTTTATGAATAAATTAAATCATCTTATTTCCTAAGATTTTAGGATCCTCAATTATTTCTCAATCTTACTACATTTATGCATGTATAAAGACCATTTTCTAGACAGTTATTTTCAACAAAAAGCTTCTCATAATTGGGAGTTAGTACTAATCAATTTAAATGTTTCTGAATGGTTGTCTTTATAAAACTCCTTTCAGGGTCAAAACAATTCTAATTTGAAAGGTTAAACTCTTACGATTTAGATTTTTTACACATGGCCTAAAAGTGCCCCCATTTTAATACTCAAATTTCAGAAAGAAGCAAGGAATTAAAGTTGCCACCATCCTGCCCTAGGAGTTTGGTGGTAGACACTGTTTGCTACACAGCATTCCAATAATATGAGCAAAACACCTCTGCATGTGAATAGAAAAATGCCTTACCTCTGCCAAAAAAACAGAACAGAGTAGAATATTCCATTAACACAGAACCTAGTCTTAATCTTAATAAATGCCTTCTGAGTCAGTAAACAAGTATATAAAACAAAAATTATACTTTTAACTCAAATACAATCATGTAACATAAGATGCTTTCTACACTGATACTAGAACCCCAACATCACCTCTGCTATAACACCAACTCACAAACCACCTCTCAGTTACTCAAAACAGACAAGGGTGTCTGCTGATACTGTAAAAACTAAACATGGGGAGCCAATGTCTGGACAGACAGTGCACACTGCCAAGGACATCAGAGACTGCCATCCAGAGTTTAAAGAATGCTAAACTTGCCTCTTTCTACCAGAAACAAAGAGATTCAAAGAGTGTTAATCTTCAAACTGAGACACAGACCCACATATAGGTGGCCAATTGCTGGCACTTAAACACTGCCAATGGCTAGATGGATCTTAACAGATTCATACTAAAAGGTGTCTTGGCCCCCAACCCCTACCTATCCTCAACTTCACCCACACACTTTTGGTACGAGCCCATACTACCCTGTCCTCCAGTCAAGCCTGACTACAGACATCAAGCCATTCTCCACTGTGGACTTGTACAGACTTTTATAGACATTTGTCTTTCAGACCACAGTTAAGTCAAGCACGCTCTATCTCTTTAAAAGAGGTATGGCATTAAGGCAAAAGATAGAGGTGCTGATGAATATTTTACTACATTTGAAGACACTCAGAGTGCCAGGCATGGTGGTACAGCACTCAATGACTGCTTGAGTTTGAAGCCTGCCTGGGCTACATATTGCAATTAAAACCAGCCTGAACTACATAGCAAGATCGCATGTCAAAAAACACTCAGAGTAAACTAAGTAACATAGGTTCTTAGACAACCCAACAGCATTTCCAACAACTAAGAATGAGAATTAAGGTTCATCTGAAAATAGTATCTAAAGAATCAACCCTCATTAGGAGTGTGGAGAAAATAAAACACAGCAACTTAAAGCTTGAAGCTTTATCTACTGATTACAAAGGAGAAAAATCATTTTTTCAAACTGTCCACACAAATTAACATAGCACCAGCTCCCATTTGAAACTCTGAAATAGAATAACCTACTCAGTTTATATTAAACTGCCATTCACTTTTCAATTAATCCCTGTGACAACCATCAGGGAAAAGGTGTGTCCAAGATGCTTTCTCATCTTATATTAAAATGAGGAAACCCAGGCTAAGATAGATTAAAGAGTTTATCAAGGACACACAGGCAAAATGCCATGTCCCTCCCTTAACAAAGTTTTTATTTGAAATTCAGGCTCAGAAGCAGCCTCATTCTTTAGCCACCATTTCCATGTGTTTAAGATTATAGTAAATTTCTCCTTTGTATTAAGCACTTTGGTGTCCTACAAACTGAACCATGTATCATGGGTTAATTCTTGTTTCCTATATTTGTCACACTCCCTAGGACACTATGATCCTATTTATAACATGGTTCTTATCCTGGTTCTTTGAAAATAGTATAATGCTCCCAATAGCCACAAATGGGTACAAACAGGATGTTCAGTGATCTGAACAGTCTCATTAACTGCTACCTTACCCATAGCTGAATTTACAATCTTAAGACAGCTAAGGGGAATGCAATTTATATAGTGCTAAAACAATGGTCAATTTAAGGCTGACTTATGGATTTAAGTCTTTCAGAGTCATATAATGTTCTAAAGTTAAAATTACAACCTGCAATTATCCCCAGACAGTGCTGTAACTATGAGAGGCAAAGCAGATTGAGATAGATTTAGAGAGCCTAGATGTTGCCTCTTAATAACCCTAATAGAAGGTTACTTTATCATTAATCATTTCCTGAAGATAGCACGACCCCCCAAATAAGTGTTGGGTTATTGTGTATTTATGGACAATCCAAGTAAACAAATGCTTACTTTAACATGAGCTGGAATTTTCACTTACTCTGTACAACATCAGAAAGCTGTTGAACTTCCTTTTACCAAATGAGACTCTAAAAATGTGACAGATTTAAATTCGTTAATCAAAAAATTCATCATCAAAAGAATAATCTTACACATATTTCCCCCTTCTACTCATGAATACTTTCATATTTTGATAGTAAAACAATTACTCAAATTCCTCAGATCAATTTTGCAACTATATAGAGAAAAGTGAAATATGGTTGCCTGCTACTTACATTATCTTAAAAGATCTGCCTGATGAGCAGGTGGACAAGGGTAGTCATTTTATTCAACTCTTTATTGATGACTTTCCATCCTAACTCTAATTATCCTTCTTAATGACAGTAAACTAATCAAAACTGACTTTTTCAGCAATTCCTATTTCAACTATTTCAATCAAGTAAGACATCATTTAAAGTTTTGTTCCTCCATTGTAACTATTACATGTAAGCATTTAAAATAATAATGTGACAGTCCAGTACCGCTGTAATCCCAGCACTCCGGAGGCGGAGGCAGGATGCCAGTTTTAACTTCCAGGCCAGCCTGGGCTACAGAGTTCAAGGCCAGCCTGGACTAAACAGTGAAATCCTGTCTCAAAGAGATGAATAATAATTATCTGCTTATTTTATCCACTTTACATATAAAAGCAAATGTGATGCATAGCCACCTCAGCCTTTATACTTCACTTAAGGGTTGAATCTAGAACCCATTTTCTAGCCATATACAAGAAAGAAAATTGAGTAAGAGGTTCAAAAAAGCAGAATAGGACTGGTGGTTTAACTCAGAAGCGCAGCACCCACCTGGCAAGTATGACGACCTGAGTTTGATTTCCAGTATCCCCCAAAAAAGGTAATAGGACCCATTTAAATGTCCACAGATTGGAGAATCAGGAAGTTCTGTTTTTCAATGTGGTAATAACTAGTTACAATTGGTGTTCTAAGTTTAAAATAATAAAAAGTGAATAAAATTTAGAAGGTAGCTCCTCAATCACACCAGCCATGCTCAACTATTGCACAAAACTCACAGCTGCCACACTGAACAGTACAAACAAAACCAATTTTAGCAATAAAGGAAATTCACTGGGACATTGGACAGGATTGACGGTGGCTACGTAATCTCATGCAAACTAATTTCTGTCAGTGTCAAAGCACCCATTTATAAAATGTGCATTTAACACCACCTAAAATGAAAGTTATTAGAATTTGAATGAGATAATGTATAAGAAGTATGACAGTGCTTAGCAACACATTAGATAACTAAAAAAATAGCTATTAATACATTCCTATATTGGATTTTGGTCAATGAAAGTGATTCTGAACTAGCCAATTCCTCTTTCAGCCTCATTTTCTTATAGTGAAAAGTTCGAAAAGTACTTCTTGTTACCTTCTAAGGACTATATCAAATGTCACCATATTAAATGAAGTGTTGAGCCAAAGGCACAAACTCCTACTGAAGAAACTACTACCCAGGCTGCCACAGTTAACAGATCCCAAACATTCTTCCAGAAACCCCAGAAGACTGGCTATCCAATATAGCCCATGCTCTGATGTGAGCTATTTATAAAGTCTGTCTTAAAAGATTACCGGAATATCTTTCTGAAATTGTATATGCTGTAATTAGAAGCTACAAACCCTTATTCCATGAGATCTTGCAGTTTTAAAATTTCTTTTATAGGAACACTATCTTTACAGATGAATTTTCTCTTAAAAGCATTTAAAACCAAAACACTTTAAAAGCACATGTGGGCTTAAAAACAGTTTTATAATGACAGGATTTTTTTCTTTCCAGCTATGTCTCATTGTCACTTAATCTATGGGTGGTGTCCCTCTGGAGTCTAAACAAAGTAAGAATTGTACCCTCATAGGTGAAGTCCCCTTGCAGGGCCAGAAACCTACCCAGAGCTCAGGTTAACAGCTGCTCCCAGGGAGCCAGAAAATGTACTGAACCCCTGGTCTGCAGACGCGCAGACTCAGCCTCCAATGAAGTAGAACCAAAGGACCCCATAAAGGCACAAAACCAAGGATGGGCTACTGCAGGCAATGGTGCATGCCTCAGCACCCACTCACCCCCAATCCGGGTCACAACTCTAACTTGGAAGTGGAGAGACAACTCCAGCAGCAGAAGTCTGAACAGAGCTGTGCAATTTTGCCCAAGGCCTGTAGCCTTGCCAAAAAAAAAAAAAAAAAAAAGTGTATCCCAGAACAGATTCCTTTTCTTCCGGGTCTGTCTGCTCCTTCTGACTCTTAGCCCACAACCACCAGGCATCCCTTTCCCAAGGCCCCAACTCTTGTCACATCTATAAAAAACGAAAAAGGAGGGGGAAGGTGACATATTCTGTCTTCCTTTGCGTTCCCTACACCAAGCCCTGTAAACTGGAGGAAATTCAAATCAAATTAGTTGCACATTAAAAGATAAAACAGACAAGCAATCAGGGGGTGCCCACCCAACAAAAGACCTCACTTATTCCAAAATATGATTAAGCCTGAGAGGGGAAAGAAGGGAGGAGACTAGAAAGCAAACAGGGATGGAGTGAGATAAATGTGTGGATTTTTGGCCCCAGCGTCAGTCCATTGCGGCCAAATTCTACGTTTTGTTTAAAGAAAATGTTGAGCTAAAGAGAAAGGAAAATAAGTTGGAACTTTTAAGGAAGTCTGCAATCGGCACTGTCTGGATAAAACGCCAGGGCTTCCCTCCGTCTCGGACGGCAGGGTGGGAGCTGAGATCCGAGAGCCTCTAAATCCAGCCGCGCACTCCTGGAAGCCTCCCCGCCAACGGCGCCCCTGGGCGGCCCAGCTCGGTCTCCTGGGACGCCGGGCCGACCCCCGGGAAGCCGCTGGGCACCAGCCGAGGCCCCGCTTTCCGCCGGGGCTGACAGGCCCTTCCCACGCTGGCCAGCCGGGTGCCACGGGCCCCAGACGGTCCCCGCGTCGCCCCGGCCGCCTCGGGGCAAGGATTCCGCCGCCCGGCCGCCCCTCCCCGACCCCGCGCCCCTCGGGGTGACCGACTGACCGGGCTCCGGGGCCACACACCGGCTCGCCTCGCCTCGCCTCGCCTGGCCCGCGCCTTCCCGCCGCGCTGCGCCGCGCCCCCGCCCGAGCGCCCCGCCGCCTGGCTCGCCGAGTCCGGCCCCGGCCGCCGGTTCCCGCCCCCACCCGGGGGGAGCCCGGGGGGCAGGACGGGGAGGAGGACGTGGCGCGCGCGGAGCTGGCCGGCGGCCGCGGAGCGGGGAGTGTCCCGGGTGGCCGGGCAGCGGGGACCCTCGGCAACACCCCGGCCGGACCCCCGCCCTGGCCGACCCCCAACAGGCGCGCAGAGGCGGCCCCAACTTGCAGCCGCACTTCGCACGCACGCCCGCCTCCCGCCGCCATATGGAAATCTCCAGCTCCGAAAGTGACACGTCGAAGATCCCCCGGCCTGGCCGCCCGCCCGCCGGCCTCCCCTCCCTGCGGGCCGCGTTCCTGCCCCGAGACTCGGGGAGGGGAGCAGATTCCTCGGACGGCGGCGGGGCGCGGGTGGGGGCGCACGGCGGGATTCCTGCTCCCTGCCTCCCTCCCTCTGCTGCAAAGGAATCTACCCGCTCTCCCTCCTCCGCGCCCCGGCGGAGCAGGGCAGCAGGGCCGCCCCCTCCCGGCCCGCGCCCCGGGCGCCCAGCGCTCCGGCGCCAAGTTTCCCGGGAAGCGCGGAGCGCGCCCGCACGGGGTCGGGCTCGGCGGCGGCGGCGGCGGCGGGGCTCCCCGTGCGCGGACACGGCGGCCGGGAGCGGTCCCCGTCCCTCCAGCCCGCGGCTCCCGCACTCCTACCTTCCCGGGCGCTGAAACGCGGGGCTCCGGGCGCCCCACAGCGGGTCGCCCACGCCTCCCAGCCGGCAGTCCGGAGGAGCCCTGCCGCCGCCGCCTTCGCTGCTGCCGCCGCCGCCGCCGCTACCGCCGCCGCCGCCGCTCTCCGCCTCCGCCGCCGCCGCCGGCCGCCGCTCAAATAACTACCAGGAGGGTTTGATGGGGGATTCCGCCATGTCAATGATGTCGGGACCACATGGGGGCTGGGGACCCGCCCCCTGCCGTAAACCGCCGAGTAGACCCGCAGCGGCGCTCCGGGCTGGCGGAGCGGGCCTGGCCGGGGCCCGCGGGTCACCGAGAGCCGAGCTGCGCAGAAACAGCAGCTGCTGGGGGCCAGCGCTGCGCGTCCCGCGGGCCGCCCGAACGCCGGCACAAACGCGGTGTTTGCTCATTGCCTTTTTTTCCACTTACGCATACAGTTCTCTTTTTCCGTTGTTAATCACCACTGCAGCCTTGTGAGTTATTTTGTCACTACTTCATTTCCCAAAGCATTTCGTTCCCGCAGCACGAGCAGATTTTATGACTCAAAAATTAAAATGTCTATTTCCCCTTTCAGTACCCAGTCTGCAGCCTTACGGGTATATCTTATCTGTAGCTGTCAAACACAAAACCGTACAAGAACCACAATAGAACTTACTAAGTATTGAGTTTACATTAACTAAATCAAGTGTAATGTATTTCTGTTGCACGGGCTCACAAAGGTTAACTGACTACATCCCATCCCACCCTCAAACTAGGGAAGAGTTTCAGGAAACAGCAGAAATGTATCCAGAGAGGCTCCTCCCTTCCTAGCTGCCCAGGTATTCTTGATAACTCGTTCAGCCTACGCTATTAAACGACAAAGGAGTACTCAGTAGTGACCAGAGACAACGTATTAGTCTCATTGACCTAAAAGATATTAACAGTAAGTAGTATGCTCTGAAAGCCCAAGAAGGGTAGGGACCTAAAAATGACTTCTTGGGAACTTGCAATTGAGTATAGAGGCAAATGGTACCGTCCCTCCTAACTGATTTCTTTCCTGTTATTATTCCCAGAGGGCCTCCTGAAGACATCTTTTCTAAAAGATGGTTCTAAAGTTCGATCACAGCCCTGCAGTGGGTCCCCAGTGCTCACAGAGCGTAGTTGAAAAGCTTGTCCTGGCAGGAGGCACACATTCCACTTGCGCCCAAATGCCCTCTCCATGGACTGTTCAGCTTCCCCTGAGTCCTGCTCAACGCTCATGGCTCCCAAAGACTCCTCTAACTCTTCTGCAGGCCTTCCCTCTGACAGAGCATACTTCTTTCTCTTCCCAAATTAAGATCATTTATTCATCCTTGAACTCCCAGGTAGGATAATTCTCTCCTCCTTCTCTTTAATCCATAGCTCTTTTCCCCATTAGCTCTCAGTTCTTTTCAGTTCGTACATTGTTCTGAAGTTACCATTTACCTCTTCCACTTGACTTTTATTCATCTTGTTTTTTGTTTGTTTTGAGACAAGGTCTTGCTGTGTGGTGCAGGCTGGCCTTGAACTCACTATGTACCCTAGGCTGGCCTGGAACTTTCATCGATCCTCCTGCCTCAGCCTACTGCGTGCTGGGTTTACAAGAGTGCACCACCATACTCCTGGAGTTTTGTGGATTTTTTTAGCCCCGATATCCTCCTAGCACTGTGCTTTGAGTCTGGTATCCTGTTTGTTTGTTGAATAAAGTATGGAGGAGAAGATAAAACCCTAGATAAATTTTAGATAAACCCTGGACAAATTTCATAAGGTATAAAGCTAAAGTCAAGTGTTAAAGAACAAGCTTGGCAGAGAAGATAGGAATAGGCAAGAGAAATTCAGAGGACAGAAACATTTCTGTGCGTTTCTTCCAACTGACTAGATTTATTTTGATTAAGAAGAATCAATATATACAAAATCCTTTATAATTTAAAGGGCATGCTCCTATTGAAGATCTCAGTGTTTCACTCATGTTGCTTCAGGAACAGAAGAGCATAATAAATGTTTGTAAATGAAAGGAACTGAAGCGTAGTGGAAAGAAAAAGATAATTATAATCAGACAAAAGTCCCTGATTCTGGGCAAGTTACTAAAGTCCTCTAAACCTGAATGTTCTTATTTATTAAATCATGCACTATTTCTTTACCATTAAGGTTGTTAAGAGAATTTCAAACTCAAGTACCTGATTCACAGTGAATCAATATTGAGTCTTCTTTGGATGAATGAATGAATAAATGAAGTTGTCTTTGCTGGAAGAATTCATGGCAGAGAAAATTGGAGAAAACTTTTCCTAAAGGGACTTTCAACTATTGAGAGATTTCGATTTCATACAGTGAGAAACACTGTGGGGTTGCTGAGGGTGGAAGTGATGGAAAGATTTCAGGATTGATCCTGGTGGCAGCAGGAAGTTGGAGAAGGCTCACATCAGAGAGCCATGTTCTGAACCCATTTGGGATGTGAAGACTTAGCCAGAGTCCTGTCTGCAGAAATGAGAGGTAGGGCCTCAATCAAGGCAATGAGATCAACCCAAGTCACCTGCTGCCCTGGGTTTCAAATTCATGATTATGGTTCCTATTACCCAGAGGACTTTGCTCCAAAAGCTATTTAGGGCTGAGGATAGTAGCACATATCTGTAAACCTAGCACTCACGAGGCTGAGACAGGAGGATCACTAAGAGTTCAAGACCTGCCTGGGCTACAAAGTGAGTTCTAGGCCAGCCTGAACTGCATAGTGAAACCCTGTCTCAAAAAGAAAAAAAAAAAACTATTTAGAATTTTCTTAAATCTAAAAAGTAACTTCCAAATGATGAAGCCTAGAAGTTAAGGTATATAACAAAATATAAAACTGGCCACTCCTTTCATTACCCATGTGATGAATGATTTTTTTAAAAAAAGATTCAGTAGTATAATTTATATTGTAACAAAAGAAATGTAGCATTAACAGATGGGAAAGCATGAAAGTATTGAAACCAACTTCAAAGAGGACTCCAACTTCTGAACATTTCTATACTCTGCAGTGCTTAAATGTAAGCCTTTTCTCGAAGATCACTAGGACTGGGTACCCCTAATATCTAGAAGACCCAGCAGTTTCAGTCTCAGTATCGTCACTCTGCAGAGAGCTGAGGTTACCACATAGGCAGGCTCAGGCTTGCCTCAAATCTTGAAAACTAATCTTGACCTTACGCAGAGGGCATTAAGTCTTTGCATCTGTTTCTTATTTTAATATCGCAAGCCAGATCTGATACCAGCTTCAATGGAACATTCACAAAAACCAATTCATCCTGTTTTGAGGCACTAAAGGACAGCCCGCACAGTCAATCATGCAGTCTAAGAGCGACAGTGACACACGTTCCTTCTGAACAATTTAACTAGTCAAAGCTGTGATTTTGCCTTCTGTTCCAGTGTTCAAGTCAAGACAGGGATAAATTTTAGTTCAGCACTTAAAACACAAACAAAACACATTTCAAGCAGGATCTGCCCCACAGTTATGACAACTATTTAGGTAAAGCCAGAGGGTTGTCAGGGCTCGTGAAATCTCAGGGTTGCTAGGCTCACGCTCTCCCTCCCAAAGCAGCATCAATTGCCTGGATGTCCGTGATAGCTGGGTACCAACCTCAGCCCCAACACCACCAGGGAAAGAAAAAAATGCATTTTGCCAGGGCAGCTTTGTCATTAATTGTTGTTTTCAGCTAAGTCTCCTGAAACTGCCTGTTGGCAACTTTTTCCTGGTCCTGCCTCTGTTTTCTGGAGGTAGACAAATAGCAACATTTACTCTTCATGACTTCTCTTCCAGTAAACTGACCATGTCTGTTCTTTGTCCCAAAGGTTTTGTTCCTAGACAAATGTCTCTGACATGCTGAACTCTGCAGGGATTTCTCGCCATCATTTTTTCCCACCACTCTGGATGCCTACTTGTTTGACACTCTGAGATTTTGGGTATCCATCCATAATATTTCAGGCAGGAGCCTGAATGCAACACCAAGTGTTGCATTCCTCACTTTGGACAAAACACTTGTATCATTATGGTCTAATACTGGGCTACTTTTCTTAGCAGCTTCCTCTTCCTATTAGTTTATGCTGCTTCTTCCATGAGCCATTGTCAGGCTGGACATACATTGAGTATGCATTTGATCTCAGTTAATTCTAACTAGTTCACTGAGTGATAACTTTATTAAACTTTATTTGTAAACTTCTTTCTCACATTTCAGCCTACTTAGACTTTTTGGACTTGAAGTCTATTGATGAACAACTGTGTCAGTGAGTGCTCCCTGGAGAAACTGAGTTGATGCAAGCTGTGCAAGGTTGGAAGAGTGCAGAAAGTCTGTCAGTGCCCTGGAGCACCAAAGGGTCTAAAAGCTCACTGGACTGTCCCTTGTGAGTCCATATGAGGAGGCCAAAGGGTCCAGGGTGCAAGTGAAGACTCAAGTTCCTCCAGATAAACAGAAGCAAGCCCTCCTCCTTCGTTTCCCCTTTGTTCTGTTCAGGTGACAAGCTGCCCTAGGGTGGGTCTTCTGTCTCCAGTAAATCCCCTCAGCCACACTCAGAACTGTGCTGACCCAATTTAGTTGGTTGTTTCTTACTCACGCTAACAGACTCAGTCAACTAGCACGACAACTTTTTCCAGTTTTGTGACACTGAAAAGTCAACATACTTATATTGCCATCAAGATCATTAACACACACAAAACAAGATAAAACGGAGGACCTATCACTAGAAATTTTCCTTATGAGGCATAGTTATTTTTTAAAAAAAACAAGCTGGGCATGCTGGCCCATGCCTAAAATCCTAGCAATCTGGGAAATGAGGATTGCAAGTTCAAGTCTAGCCTGACCAATTTATGGATTGAGCAAGTCCCTGTCTCAAAATTTTAAAAAATGGAGGGGCTGGGATTTAGCTCAGTGGCATATGCACCTGCCTGGCAAGCACAAGGTCGTGAGTTCGATCCCCGTACCAAAAAAATAATAATAAAAATAAAAAATAGAAAAGGACTGGGGCTTCAAGTCAATGCAAAGGCCCTACATTCACTTACCAGCACCTCAAAACACATAATTTAAAAAGTAATGAGTCTGCCTGTCTCACTGACTTACCTGAACCATAACATAGTAAGACAGCAAGCTGGGCCTGACAGTCACTTCTTCATAGTGATTGTCACCATTCTTGCCAGTCTCCTACCTGATTTGTTCCTTTGACTATTTTCTTCTCCTGAGAGGTCAGGGCTTCCAAATGATATCGACATATCTTCCCAAGAGGCGTGCAAAATAACTGTTTTCCTCTAACAACTTTTAAATTTCACCTGGATATAAATATGTATCTATAGAAATGTGTATGTGTAAAAATATGTCTGTCTTAGTGAGTTTGAGATTCCATAGCAAAATACCGTAGATTGGTTGGTTTAAACAACAGAAATTGGGCTGGGGATTTAGCTCAGCAGTTTAAGCAGTTGCTTGGTAAGTGCAAGGTCCTGAGTTCGATCCCTGGTACCAAAAAACAAACAGAAATGTATTTCTCACAGTCCTGGAAGCTAGGAACTGCATGCTCAAGGCTCTGGCTGATCCAATTTAGGCTTTCTGGTTTGCATATGGTTGTCTTCTGATGATGCTCTCAACAGGCAGAGAGCAGAAAGAGAGAGAATTCTCTCTCTCATTTGTCAGTTACAGTCACCAATCTCATTCATGAGGGCTCCACCTTTAGCATACCATTGCCTAACAAAAGCTCTCTACCCTATCATGTTAAGGTTAGAATTTCCACATATCAATGAGGAGGAGGGACACATAAATTTAGCCCAAAACAGTGCCCTTCACAAACAAATAAGGCAAAAAAGTGGGTTTAGTGCAAGCAGTTGGGCAGATAGAAATCATCTTAGTCGTGGAAAGATTCTGCGACTTGAGCAGAATGCATTAAGTTGAAGATGGTAAACTGAACTACAGGACAACTGGGTTCATCCTGGTTTGTGAAGGAGAGGATATTATATTTTAAATTGTTTCTCAGCTTTTACATATTTACAACAATATCTGTCATAATTCTTAGAAACATCTTTGGTATTTCATATAGAATTTGTATGTCTCAGACCTCACTAGTCAGGGGGTTACTTTTTTTTTTTTGAAAGCTACGAATGTTCTGGATTTTTAAATTTATCAGAAATTGAGCTCAAAAGAGACATTGTCCAATACAGTTCATTTTCTAACATAGGTATATAAAGATTAGTCACAAAAACCTTTATAACACAGTAATCAATTCAGCAAAAATAGAATTTCAAACTGACTAATGAATGGTATTGGAAATTGAGAGTATGTTATTTACTAGTTCACTGCTCCTCAGTCCTAAGAGCACCATTTTTTAAGATAATTATTTTCTTAGTACATATTTGTAGTGCATAGTGTTTACATTCCTAAATTTTAACACTGTTAGCACTAATAAACATACTTTTTCTTGCTCTGGCAACTGTCATTGTTGTAGGACTTCTCACCACTCCCCTTAAAAGTACCAAAAGAGTTTTCTACATCTTTCTAGAAGTATTCCTTGCACTTATAGCAAGGTTTTTTTTAGCTTGCAGTAGCCTGCGAAACCATATGCAATAACTTTTTACTGCTGCCAGAGGGGCAGCACCTGGCTGAGGAGGCCAGCACCACCCAACAGATTCACCACCCCAGAGAGTCCTTGTTCGCAATATCTTGTGGTCATGGTGCCTTAAGCCATTGCACAGGTATTTACTGAGCACCTACTACACACCAGAAACTGCTTTGTGGTTTTATGTTTATAGAAAGAGAGTAAATGAGCAGAAGTATAAATCCCCATTGAAAAAGTACCACAGAGGAAGAAATCAAGGTGCTCTGACAGCCAGAGAAAGAGAGCACAGGAGGCTACTTAGATAGGAAAGTCTCCCTGCAGGAAGGATGTATAAGCCAAAACCATGCAGGGAAAATAAATAAATCAATAAATTTTTAAAACCCTCAGCCCTGCAGAAGAAAGCAGAAACCTTTGAAGGCACAGGAAGAGTGTCTGTTGCATGTTCAAGTTGCAGAATGTGGTGGCATGAACAAATTAGCAGATGAGCAAATGACCTTCCTGGGAGTTAGCACTTATGTTCTGACCTCAGTTACAGTAAAATCTGGACAGCACTGGGGGACAGTCCCCACTCTGATCCATTGTTTGACATGCTGAGTAACTTTGGGAAAATAACTGTACTTCTCTGAGTTTCATGTGTCTATAAGACCTTACTTCAAAACTTTCTGGGATTTTCAATCCCTGGCACAAAAAAAATAAAGAAAGAAGGAAAGAAAGAAAGAAAGAAAGAAAGAAAGAAAGAAAGAAAGAAAGAAAGAAAGAAAGAGAAAGAAAGAAAGAAAGAAAGAAAAAGAAAGAAAGAAAGAAAGAAAGAAAGAAAGAAAGAAAGAAAGAAAGAAAGAAAGAAAGAAAGGAAGGAAGGGAAAACTTTCTGGGATTCTACAGATAGAGTAACTAGCATTTTGATAGCCCAAAGATATCCAAACTTATCTGTGAAGATATTACAACATTTGTCTCTGGACAGTTCTACTAGTTTAGTAACTATGAGGTTAAGATGAACCTCCTAACTGAGCATATGTGGTTTATAGTGATTCTTTCTCTCCCTCCAGACTGACAACTGTTCAGCAGTTGTAGAACTGTCGAGGAGATCTCTACACTGGTAAGTTAGACTGGAAGACTTTAGTAATTCCATGATATGAAGATGACAGAGTTTTTTTCAGAAAAAAAAATGTGATTCTACATCTTGTATCTGAATTACATACGGCACCTACTAGGTCAACCCTATGAGAAAATGACCATGCATTCAGCTAATTTGTAAAATCTATAGTCAATCTGTGAATGGAGCCATCTAGAATTATGGTTTTTTGGGGTTTTTTTGTACAAGGCATCAAACTCAGGACCTTACACTTGCCAGGCAGGTGCTGTGCTGCTGAGCAGTGTCACCAGTCCTATGCCATCAAATTTTAAATGAGAGACACTTTTATTGAGACATTACATTCAACATATAACTATGTTTTTTGTGTTACTTATGAGCTACCAGTATGCCCATAAAACAAAGAAAGTTTAATCTTTAATAGGACCATTGACATAAATTCAATAAATATTTGTACATTCCTTTTTTCTTTCAATAACCCTTATATAAAAATCTATAATGGCTTTTGTTCCTCATATGTTAGTTCAAGAGCAAAAATTATGTGTTTCTTGATGAAGTGAGTGATACACTTCCTATTACAGCAATAAGTTGATTTACTTTGATTCTTTTTTTTTTCCATTGGCTTCTAAGATAACTTTTGTTCCTGATTATAGCAAATATCCTTAGTTCAGGATTTCTAATAAGACCATTCTTTCTTCCTTTTTATTGTGTAGTTCTTATTCATCTTTACTTTAATGAAACTATTTTTATCTCTGAGAGGTAGTTATATTATTTAGCACTATTTTGACTTCAAGTGACAGGAAACTCATTCAGGGTAGATTTATGGCAAAAAAAAAAAAAGTCAGAGTTAGAATGAAACAGGCTAGAATAAAACAGTTTATGCTAATCGTGGTTTAGCATTCTTGAACCATAATGATACAAATGAAGCCAACTCTAATCATTTTTAAAGTCTGTAGTTTGTATATAAAAGATAAAAAAATGCCCTGCTTATTTTTACTAAAATACTTTTTAGTTACTTTATAGGTATTCAGAGAAACATAAATAGAAAAGGAAGAGAGACAGAGAAGGAGAGAGAAAGAGACAGAAAGAGACAGACAGACAGACAGACAGACTTTTAAGAAATTGACTTGACTCACATATCTGGCAGGGCCTGATGGCAAGATAAGAGGATCCCAGAGAAAAGTCCTAACTTGAGTTCAAAGGCAGTCAGAAGGCAAAATTCTCTCTCTGTGGGATGGTCTCCTAATCCCTTCAATTGATTGGGTGAGACCTACTCACACGCACAGAGCAATTTTCTTTACTCAGAACTTATCTACTAATTTTAATGTAATCTTGTAAAAACAAAAGAGAGAAAGAAAGAAAACTATCAGAGCAACATCTAACCTTGTGTTTGACTAAAGAGTTAGTTTTAAGGCTTAGCCAAGCTGACACTAAAATTCATAATTACACGTACTTTAAGACAAGTAAATGGAAAACACAATTGGTCTTAGTTTATCCTAAAATGATTAGCACTGCCCTGCAAATGACAGATGTGCAATAAATATATATTGAGTCACCATACTGGAAGTTGGATTAATTTACTGTGAGATTTTTATTTTCAATGGGGGGCAACTTTATAGTCTTTATTTAAAATACATGTGGTATTTGAAATCAGAGGCTACATATTTGGGAAAGTAAATAAAAATTTAGTAATCATGATATTTCTGAAAGCAGAACAATGTAGATCTGTCCAATTTTGTGACATGATTCATAAAATAGATATAATACCCATCTAAGAATTATTATCTCTGTTGTTACAAGGTGGCATTTTAAGACTTCATATAGACAAAAGGGCACTGTATGCGTTTATCTGTTTTTTAGTATTGTTTTCTCTCATGCTTAACAATGCTGGCTCTCTTGTTGACCAATGATGCTGAATACAAGAGTGAAAACAGCAACGTATGAACATTAGTCTCTTTTACATGAGGCACACTGGAAGACAATTAAGAGGCTGGCAACTATGTGGAAATCCGGTTAGATCCATCACAACTCATATTGTCTCTGAGGCCCTAGCTTTCCAGACAATCCTGAAAATGATTACCAATCAGTACATAACCTTTTGCACTTTCCTCCAGCCCTGCAGACCCCCAACCCTGTCAAAAGGAGTACTGCAATAATGAGTAGCGTAAAGAATCACTGCTAATGTTTGCAATTTTTTATACCTTCTGTGCTTCATTTGCTTTTCTTAATCCTTGTAAAGGAAATGTCATCATCATCATGGCCCCCATGTTATAGAAGGGAAAACTGGTAACTTGGCCAAGTTGAGTAACTTGCCTAAGTGGCAGATCAAGAAGAAAAGAGGTAAAATGTGAAAGCTGGTAAGAAGGATAGTTACAATATTTAATCCAGGGCCCAGTTTTAAAACCAACCTATAAGAACAAAGACCAGGCTTTACATCACCCAAGTGACTGGATAGCTAACTGAGCTGGGTATTATCACTCTGAATGGCACTGTCTATCCTGCACTGCATAGGCAGGTATTTTAATAATCTGAGAGCAAGAAAGCCCTTTGCAAGTCTCCCTGAGCACACGTGATAGGGAGGAGCTCCAGCTTCAGACCACCCTCCAAGCTCAGATAGGAAGGTTTGCTCCAAGGCTTTTCCTTAGTCTGTCTCTACACACTCTGGCACTGGTAGATACCCAAGCAATCAGTTGCATGGTCAAAGGCAATTAATCTTTTCTCTGCCTTTTCTGTTACACTGCTTTTCTTATTTTTACTAGAATTACTGGGTTGAAGGTTATTTTGACCTCTAATAGAGCTTTATGGAGGAAGTTGAGAAAAATGGCCAGTTAATTGCTGGCTGAACAACACTTACACCAAGGGATAGTATGTAGCAATTAGGGCTCCCCTCTTTTTGTACTTAATTCACAGATACTGATCGATTTCCACTACCAAATCATGAAGTACGCCTTTTGGCCCTAAGTTTAAATTTACCTGCACTAAGTCACATTTCTCATGAATCCATTAAGAAATTAACTCTCTCTAGTTAGCACAATTCAATCAAGGCACTTTGGCACATGGAATGCCATTACTGTGGGAGGCTGAGGCAGAAAGATCACCAGTTCAAACTGAGCCTGGGCTACTTGGCTGTGTAGCAAGAACCTGTCTCAAATAAAGTAAAGGACAGGAGATGTAGCTCAGTGAAAAGGCCCTAGGTTCAATCCTCAATACTGCAATCAATCAATCAATAATAAAACACATTCAGTCACTTCATCCAACTGATATTTCTTTAGAACTCACTATGTGATATGGTCATATATGTAATAAAACCAAATGCTCCACAATGCTAGGGTCTAGTAATCCCTAAAAGTCTGGTTCCCTTCTCTCCAGTGAGTAACCTTGTTGAAAGACTATAGATCTCTTTGGGAAAGAAATACAACCCCTACCCTCTAGAAATCTGGTGAAGATGATAGCAAAGTGAATTAATAAACACTTGAGTTGGGACACATGTTATGTGAAGGTAAGCACAGTGTATATCTCTGAGCAGAAAATGGATATGGCTACATAGGCCCTAAAGTCCAACTGTTCCCATGAGTACTTATATACGTTCCGAGCTTTGGTCCAAGGAATGCTTAATAATGTAGGTTTTGTGGCAGCATACTAGAGAGTGTAAGAACGTGAGCAGTTTGTGTGACTGTCAAGTTGTCCCATCCTCATAGCTTCTGACAACTAGCTATAAAGCTAGTTGTAATGAGCACCCCCCCCCCCAATATTTAAGTCTGCAATCTAAAGGACATGACAAGGGAAGCCTCAGCTCTCCCACTGCAGGGAGCATCATTGGCAGACAGCCCCTGCAGCCATACCTCTGGATCCACCACAGTTCTCAGTGGTCTGGTTTCCCCCAGGGTGCTCCCAGTGAGTAACAGTCTAGCAGGGTTACCAGCACAGGCTCATTCCTGCAGGATATGTATCTCCCCAGTTGAATGAATTCAAGGGCCCACTGTGAGATGGATGTGAGCCAAAGCTTCATGGACCTCTTGACCCCCATAAGCCCCTATTCTGACTTTGGTTCTCCTGGAATAAGTGTTACCAGTGTCCATCAGTCCTCTAAAAATTTGGCTAATTCTTTCCTGCAGTGCTCAGTTGCCCTGGTTAAAGGCCAAGGATCCTTCTGGGGAAAGCAGGGGAGAACAAAAGCAGTGTACATTTCCAGCAGTGTTTAGAGGCCTCTCTGTGAGCACAGGGGCTACTCTTCTGAAGAGTTTGTGGAACTGCATTTGGGTCTGTAAGTTGACTCAAGTTGGGAATTGGCTAAGGGCCATCTGTCTTTGTGACTCAAGTTAGACTTAGTTCACTTGGTCTAGAAGTCTTTGTTCATACAGATTACATGAGAATTCAGTAGTCTTCCTATCTGTTTCACTTCTAGGAACAGCATGCTTGACTGGTCAACATCATAGGTCTGCAGTTACGGACTATTACAGCTGCTGACCTGATTCTGTTGCCCACAACAATAACTACATCCCCTTTGCCATTGGCTCCTCTCACTGTGGGTTGCAATAACTGCACTGTGTTTAAGTTTTCTACTTAAATGACTCTGGTTCTCATTATAAAGTTGGCCTACCACCCTTCAAAGATGTTATTTATTTCTCAGAGAAATTGATGAAAGGTATATCTTCTGGACTTGTCCAATGTGGATGAATAGCTTTTGCATGACTAATCCCTTCAAACTTGTTGGCACATCCCTATGACCCCAGCACTCAGAAGGGTGGAGCAGGAGGATTGCCAGAAGTTTGCAGGCCAGTCTGGGCTACATAGTGAGTTCAAAGCCAGCCTGAACTGTATGATGAAACTCTGTCACAAACAAAAACAAGCAAACAAACTCCACTCAAGCATTCCAATCTCTCTAAGCCTTTCAATCCCTTCCCTTACATTATTACACCAAGGGAGGTTGGGGGTCTCCAGTGGAGACATTGTGTCCACCTTTGATTCACGGGTCAGCCAACTGATCAGAGTCCTTTCTAACTCCTTGAGCTGGAACGTTAAATACAGAAACTCTGCTTAGTGAACACATATCAACAAATTCATCCTAATCCAATGTATACTCCTTCTACATCTACATTTCACATCTTAGTAGCAAAATTCACGTAGTTCTCTAGCTGTGCAAAGGAAATTTAGCCTCATAACCTCCCTGTCATAGTTAACCTTTGCTAGAAAAAGCCAATGCCTCCCTGAGCAGGCAGGCCTCATTCATCATCCAAACTAGCAGTGCAAGGTTGATTTACCTGAAACTTTCCTAATCACACCCCTCCTCCAAGACCGATGCAAATCAACAGATTACCAGCTACCAAGTTGCATCAATCATTTTCTTCTAAAGATAAAAGCTATATTTTAAAAAGCTTAAATCCTAGGTTTACTTTCTT
Organism: Cavia porcellus; assembly: GCF_034190915.1. Lineage (NCBI taxonomy): Eukaryota > Metazoa > Chordata > Mammalia > Rodentia > Caviidae > Cavia > Cavia porcellus. The sequence goes on along the minus strand of NW_026947500.1, from coordinate 4,872,616 downwards.
TTTTTGGTGATCTGAGTATAGTGGTGCCTGCCTGTAATCCCAGCACTGAGGAGGTACAGGTGGGAGGGTCATCATGAGCTGGAGGCCACGTAGTGAGTTCAAGGCCAGCCTGAAACACACAGTGAGACCCTGTCTCAAAAAACAAAACATAAAATGATAGACTTTTAGAAGATGAGTCCATTATCTTTCCAGCTTTGCTGGCTTACCATATCTTATTCTTTGGTCCAAAGACCTGTCCTCAATTCATCTGGCTCTTTATGAGCTGCAAAGTAAATGGACTTGGGTTCAGGGACATTTGTGGTACTGTGTTCAGGAGCACACTGAGAGTTCAGTCTGGTTATAGGTCTAGAAGTAAAGGGTGGGAGGAGTGGGCCCAGAGGACCGTAAGCATTGCTTTGCTTGGTAACTGCCTCAGAGGAGGCCACTGCCATTTCTTCAGACAATGCAGGGTTAATCCTCTCAGCTGGGCATGGAAAGGCTGCACCCTTTTGTGTGGGGAGGCCACACTGGGAAATTTTTATAAGAAATTGATTGGTTCACAGGAGGTTGAGGATGAGACAGAAGTCACGTGTGCAGTAAGAAAACTGGAAAACGTGGTACAGTCTAAGTTCAAAGGCCTGAGAACCAGGAGTGTTCTTTTTTTTTTTTTTAATATAAATGCAGCAAGTTTGAGACCCATGAAAAGCTGACGTTTCAGTTTAGATCTGAATGCAGGCAAATACCAACGTCTCAGCTCAAGCAGTCAGGTGGTAGGAGCTCCCCCTTACTCTCGGAGGGTCATTTGTTCTAATCAAACGTTTAGCTGATTGGATGAGGACCACTCATTAGAGAAAAGGTGATCTGCTTTACTCAGTCTAGATCCAAAAACACCCTCATGGGCTCACCCACAGGAATGTTTGACCAAGTATCTGGGCAATCCACAGCCACTGAAGTTGACACACAAAACCCATCACACGGAATCTACAGTAAATAGAATTAGAGATGGTGTTCATTTCATTCTCTCACTGTTCCCTCCTGGGAGCAAAATGATTTCAGGGAGGCCAGATCTCCTATTTTTCATATCTTGTTGTCCAAGTGAACATGGACTCTTTTCTGATATATGCTGAGAGAAGCAAAGAAGTGTTTGTCTCCCAGAAGCCCTTGAAATGTATCCTAGTCTCTCACTGCCTCTGACCGGGTCACGTTTCAGTCGCTGCACCAATTATGGTAGCTTGGGTATACGGATACAGTACAACCGATTTAGGTCCATCTCTCCTGCTCAGAATGGAGCCAATCTCACTCAAACCAGCTCAAGAATAAGGGAGAAGTCTGCACAAAGGAAGTCTACAAGTCTGCAAAGTATCCCCAGGAGCAGAGGAATGGATGTTGGTAACAAACGGCATTTGGTAAGGGCACAGCACTAACAGATAAAAAAGGGGGAAGTCTGGAGTGAGCGTGCTTGTGAGAAAAAGAACAAAGATATCTTACGGTTGTAGCACAGGAATATTTTCCATGGTAGAGTGCCAAACTAGAATACTTTCTGATTACTTTTTCTCTCTCTCTTTGAAGAGAACATAGTTTCCTTTTAGACCAGAGAATGTGCTCCAGAGCAGCAGTCTGGGATCAGACTCATTCTTCAGCCTCAGTTTACTGCAATCAGGCCGTCCTCTACCGCAGGATGTAAATGGTCTCTGACTCCAGCGAAGGCCTCTTAGAGCTCAAGAGGTGTCCAAGCAGCAGAGCCTGGCGGAGGGAAAGCGGGAAACATAGACGGCTCCCTGGAAAGTGCTCCCCACGTGGCGCTCTCTTCTACCAAGAGGTAGAAGCCGTGTGGAGGCGAGCCAGTGAGCTCACTCCGTTTGCACGGTGCTCAGATCATGCGGTAAGCGGCATGAACACAGCGGGCGGCAGGGAGAGGACAACAGAGAGCCCTTTGAACGTGCTGATCTCTCCATCAACGCACAGCGCTGCTTCACCCTCACACTCAGCTGCGGCTTGTGCAACTGCGGAAAGGTTTTCGTCTACATTGGGTTTGGGTTTATTAAAATATAAAGCAATAACAAAGCAGAGTACAAAACTGTAGACATGTTTTATATTTACATTTGCCAAATCCATTCCTCTCACCCTTATAGACACAGATGTAGCAGGGGATATAAATGCTGCTTTCAGTGTGCCCATCCTCACCCCCCTGCAAAGCTCTTCTGCTTTGACTGTGTCTACACTACAGTCTCCTAGTTCTCACCCTGACTCACTCTCTCTCTCTCCCTGTCTGTCTCAGTTACTGATTTTCTTCCTACCCTCTAGCAGGCACCAGGTAGAGATATCAGTAGCCAACCAGACAAGACACACTTCCACTCTCATGGCCCAGTTTCCATAGCCGGGAACCCCACCTCAGCGCACCCCAGCTTGTCCAGGTGCCAGGCTTGCCGGCCGCAGTGACTCCACTCTCCCTGGCCTTGGCTGCCATCCTGACAAACGGAACAGGGTGCTCTCATCTCCTGAGGCCTTCTCTCCCGGCAGGCTGTGTTCCCGCAGTCATCTCCTATTTATCCCTCTCAAACTCTGCCGTGACATCTTCCCTGCCCACGCAGATTACACATGCAATCCTTCCTTATTCTGTGCCATGTTTGTACGTTGTCCGTATTCTTCTGCACCTCCCACACCCCATACATAGTGAACCACATGCGTTCAGCAATCTCCTTCATAGCGCTGAGCTCTCCAGGGGCAGAGACACCTCTCTGCTAGCATGAAACAATCATATCACAGAAGGTGACTGGAACTGAAGTACTTGTCACCACTGTTAACCCTTGGTGTAGTGTTTCTTGTTTAACCTTGTTTACTATGGAAAATTCATGAACAAGAAAACTAATGCCTTTTTATCATCTTGTTTTATTTTTAGTTGATAAATTACATATTGTTATCTTAAAAGTAATTGTTCAAGTTACAAAATCAAAGCATAAAAAGTGGCCAATCAAACAATGACAATGCAAACCATTACGTTTGAAGAACTCACAAAAACTTAGTAGCATGGTAATTTATCTTGCACACTTAAACATATATATAGTTATAGCCTTTCTTTCCCTTTCATTATTACAATATCTATTACACATTTTGGATTTATTACTCCTTCAGTTTTTATTATTATTTTTATATTAGAGAGATAATACAATATTTACAAATGTGAGTCTGATTTATTTCACCTATACAAATAGTCTCAAGTTGCCTCCAGTTACCCATAAAAGCCTCAAGATCATCCTTTTTATAGCTGAGTAATATTCCACTGTATAAAAATACCACGTCTTTTTCATCCATTCTGCATCTTGTTTTAAAATTATTAAAGAAATTTAAATGGATTGAACAGTTGTATGTATATTGAAAGACTAGCATGTCTCCAACTGATATTGTATGTGTTAGACTCGAGTTAAAGGTAAAATTTAAATTTGATGTAGAAAGTTATATAAACTACTGATAGAAATGCTATTTGTAGTTACTAAATATTATTTGAAGTAGTGTCAAGACATAATTATAACTTTTCTAAGCTTTTTAACATTGTTATTTAAAATTTTCAAACTTTTTTCTATACTATAATACACATGAAGAGCCATATTTTTGAAAGTTGAGAGGCATGTACTAAATGTGTGTAGCTTTCCCTTTTGTACCCGAGCATCCGTATCCTCTTGTCAGTAGCAACCATCTTAATCTTCTCTTGAAGGCTTCTATGTGTATATAAAATGTTATTTAATATTTAATCCATATTACACAAGTGGGATTATAGTTATTCTTAGCCTACAAATGACTTTAATTTGTCCACTCATCGCAAGGCTGTCTTATTCCCCCCCTGAAAACAATCAATTCTTGGAACACTTCTTCTTTTCTAATTCCTTACTCAAAAATAATTGTTTTTTTTCTTAAGGGCAGTTTTCAACTGGCTGGAATACCAGTGTAGATTCATTGAGAAGATATCTTTTGAAGAAAATAGGTGACAGACAGGTGATATTACCAGGAGGATGTCTACAGGGAGGGCATCCAGGCAGAGGAGTCAGCAAAGCCCATGAGGTGGGCGTGTGCTTGATTTTTTCGAGGACTAGCTAGCAGATCACTGTATTTAGAGTTCAGTAGATCAAGCAATAGAATGGAAGACAAGGACGGGAAGGAACTGAGATGTCCGCTGGTGAAAGGTGCTGTAGGCACTTACCTGAGTGAAGGGAGGAGCTAGTGCAGAGTTTGAGATGGCTGAGAATGGCATGAACTGACTTAGATATAAAGGGTCACCTGCGCTCAGTGGTGGAGCACTCGCCAAGCACGTGTGAGGCCTCGGGCTCTATTCCTAGTTGCATGAAAATGATCAGGTGGTCACCTGCTTACCGCCTGAAAATCGGCTGACAGGGCAAGAGCAGGAGGAGGGCGACGGTCGCAGTGATACGTGTGAGGAGGATGGAGAGGTGGCAGAAGCGGTAGGTGCTGTGTCCTGGGAGCAAACGGGATCTGTTGACATGTGAGACGTGGGCACGTGGGAGAAAGGGGAAGGAGAGTCCAGGGGCCTAACAGTGCAGGGACGTGCCGCCAGCGGTTTGAGGCGACGGCCCCTCATGTCAAGTGTCGGGTGTCTGTTAGATAGAACAATTTCTGAATTTAATTTGTTGTGTGATTTCAGGAAAACTTCTTAAATCCTCTAGGGTTCTTCTGTAAAATGAGAACTCTGTCTCAGAAGTACTTCAAAGAGACTTTTAATATTTTTTGATTGCAGATTTTAATTGGCTGAGGTGTTTTAGAGCTGAAATACATGATTCCTTGTGTGTACTGACCCAGGTTAAATCTTAGTTTTTAATATTAAATGGAGTGGTCAGAGTAAGCTACCTTGAAAAGATGACTTTTTGAAAAGGAAGATAAGAAATTAGCCATGAAGGTGTCTAAGAAAGTATGTGCCAAGCAGAGAAAAATGGCCAAGGAGCCCGGGGGAAAGAGAGGGCTTGGGCAGCAAAAGCCAATTTAATAAGTGTGGGTTAAATGAGGCTCAGGTGTGACCGACAAACCCACAAAGGGAAGAGGCGTTTCACAGCTTCACGGAATCAAGTTAGTAGAGCACCAAACAGCTTGTAGAAAACAATTTGATGATGCAAGCATAAGTGAACCAGAAGCAAGTATTATTTCCCTTCTTAAATTTCTCTGGAGAAAAGCTCAGGCCTACAATTCTTGGTAAATATGCTTTAGGTCATTTTTTACCCTTTCAGCCTCAAGAAATTTAACTTACAGTCCTTGTAAACAACCTCAAATTTGGCAATAATGAAGCAATGTGTTTAAAAATTAATGCTGATTAAAAGATTCGTTAAGTACATATACCTGCTTCCTAAAGTGAATGTAACATGTACTAATTAATAAAAAAAAGTAACGCCAATTGAATCGGTGAACAGGCAACAATTAGAAAACTTAAGTCCAATCATAGTGAACTTCCTTTGTTTAAAGTAGTTAAGAGTTAAATCTAAATGAACAAGAGAGATTTCCTAATGGCACATACAACATATTCTCAATTTTGCTGTTTTCCAGAATTCATACAGTTTTTATCATTTGAAGCAGGCCAAAATATATCTTTTTTCCTACTTCTGTAATTAAAATCTGCTGACATGTACCAGGAAGCTGGAAAAACTGATGTAAATGCAACCGTTACTTTAGAGGAGGGGTGAAGCTTTTCCCGGCCTCCTGGGGCTACGGTGATTGCAGTGTGAAGGAGAAAATGGGCGAGAGGAGGAAGGGTTGATGAGTGAATGTGGATGGCATGTGTGGAATGCGAGGGGAGGTAGATCGGGAGTCCCAGATCACGTATCTGTACAGAAGATAGAAAACCCTCCCCGAACCTTTACTGTGTGACGAGAAACACGGGTTACACACGCGTCACATCTTTCTTTCCTTGATGAATAAATGTATAGCAACCTGGCAAAATGTTTTTAGATGAAAATATATTTCCTTACCTTCTACTTTCTAGTTTTGTAAAGGCAAGTTTCACTCCCAGGATACTTTTTCTTATCTTTTCAAGGAATTTACTAATTCTGTCTGGAAGCCTGTAAGATTTTTGTCTTTATTCTTTAGCTAATAACAACAAGAAATATTTAAGCAAGCCTACTCTGAATCAGGGAATATTTAAAGCATTTCACATATATTAGTGTATTAAATCATCCCAGCAATATTTTGAAACTATTTCAATTGCTATACCTATTTTATAGGTGAAAAAACTGAGGAAAAGAAGTTGAGTAACTTGTCATGTATAAGCAAAATAATATCCAGTGGAGGTTAGGGTAACTTGTAATTTGCTCAGAAGGAAAGGAGAACTAGGGAAGGAGGCGAGGGAAAGGAAGAAAGGGAAAAGAGAAAGATGTGAGAAATGAAGGATGAAATGGAAACAAAGTTTTGTAAATCAGGAAGGGAAGAAGGATTTAAGGGAGGGGAGGGGAATGGGGAAAACAAGAGGTCCCAAGGCACATCAAGCACAGGCACAGATTCCCTATGAAAAATGTGATCGATGTGTATATCTAAACTGTACCAATAAAAAAATAAATTGTACCAATCAACTTTAAAAAAAGGGATAACTTGTAAAAAGAAGAGGACATAGCAGCTTAGACAGGCTGTTAAAGCTGCTGTAGACACTGGTTTGTAGAACGCGGGAAATCTGAAAAGAGCAATTGGGTTGGGGATAGGGAGTTGAATTAAACCAGGACATGCTCCGGGCTTTGGGCAGGGAGACTGACTTGGTGTAGATCCTATCTCTTCTTTTTCAAAACCTAATCAGGAAACAGCAGCGTGTTTGCCATGGCTCCTGCAGCCTCTCACGTCGCCTCTGTGAACACTGACGTCTCTGTTTGGTCACCTGGCCCCTGACACCCACCCCAGGTTTGGAGAATGCGCCAGCTACCCTCGCCTCCTCCCTGCATAAACCACGCAGCCATCCTGGCCCTAGTTTATCAAGAGTGTGGGTGACATCAAGTGTGAGTGGCTGGGAGACGCCAATGTTTAACCTGGAGGAGCCAGGCTTTGGGGAGGGTGGGGAGGTGAAGGCCACCATTGATAGAGACCTCTCCAAATATTTGGAGAGCCGGCAAATGAAAGAAGCCTGGGCCTGAGGGCAGAGGCAGGGGTGGGTGGGGGGAGAAGTCAACAGAGAAACAGGGACAGCCAGTAGCAATTCAAGCGACACGCCCCCAAAGCACTGGTTTTCTGCTTTAGAGAAAAATCAGTTATTCACAATAAAAACTCACCTATTTCAAGGGTACATTTTCTGACGAATTTTGACACGTGAACACACTCAGCTCACTGACTTCCCTGCAGGACAGCACAGTTTTGTCTCTAGGATGCTCTCTTTTGCTGTGGTCTGACCACCCATGTCCATCCCCAGGCCTAGACAAGCACGAATCTGATTTTGGACTTTCTAGAATTTCTTTCTTTCTTTCTTTCTTTCTTTCTTTCTTTCTTTCTTTTTTATTTTTTTTTTTATTTTAAAGGGGGTAAAATTAAACACAACAAAACAGAACAAAATAGGACATAAGAAAGCAATGTAAGAAATATAAATTTCAAAGCTAGATGACCTGAGATCTTCATAGCTATCATATTGTCTCTTGTTTTCTTCCAAATAGTTGTCCATGTCTTTGCATACAGAGAATTCATACAAAACAACATAGTATAAAACTGATCCCAACAGAATGAGGAAGGCATTTTAGGTCTTCAAAACCAGACAACGGGGAAGTCACCAACGGCTGTCGTAGAGTCTCTTGTTCTCTTCAAAATAGCTATCCATACTTTCATGTATATTGAAGTTCAACAAAACAAAACAGGCAGTGGGGGAAGGGTTGCTTGGTTTCCCGGTGCTCCAGGTCCCAGCATGGCTCGTTCTGGATCTCCGGAGCCTGCCAGGCTCACAGTGCTCACCAGGTGGAGGGTGGGGTTGTTTCAAGCTGTTTCTTTCTAATGAATTGACCATTTCACTGCCCAAGTTCTGAAAAGGCCAATAGATCATAGAGAGACATCTCTTTAGGCTCCTGCTTGAAACCAACAGTGTCAGGAAGCTGTCAGCCTTCATTCAGGGCCAGGATTTTCTAGAATTTCATATAAATGTAATCATACACTTTGTGTCTGCTTAACGTAGAGCATATTATATCTCTTAATTATAGAAATCTTTAATTTTTTCAATAGCCTTTTATATTTTTCATTGAATAGATTTAATAAATTTTACTATAGGTCTAGTGAATTTTTGTAAAAAATAACCTTAAGATATATATACATAAATACATATTAAATTACATATATAATTATCCTCAATTATATATATAATTATATATAATTAAGATAGAAGATAGAAAGATAGATATGTCAGAGAGACAGAGAGATAGATTGATATGTCAGACAGATAAATGACAGATGGATAGATAGATAATGTCAGAGCTGGATATTGAATCCAGAAAACACTGAGCTACATCATTGGCTCTTTTTATGTAATCCTCAGTCAGGTTCTAAGTTGCCAGGCTGGTCTCAAACTTGTGATTCTCCTGTCTCAGCCCCTCGAGTAGCTGAGAGTACAGCACTGGGACTATAGTCCCCACTGTGACCAGCACTATATTATGATTCTGATGCTGTTATAATGTTGCAAGAGTTATTTCAGATTTTTAATCTTTAGCTGTTTGTTGCTAGTATGATGATTGATTTATTTACTAAATCTGGCTTGGAGATTTTTAACATTTTCCTTGTACAAACTTATGTTCTCTGTGAATAAATACTGGCTTATTTCTTCCTTTGAAATGAGTGCCTTCTATTTACTTCCCAGCTTTCTTCTACTGATTAGAACCTCCAAAACCATGTTGGAGTAAAGGGAGTGAACATTGTTTTTTTTTTTTTTTTTTAACCTAGTTATACACAAAAGGCATTTAACCTTTCACCATTAAGTTTGGTGCTAGCTGTAGGATTTTATAGATGCTCTTTTCAAGAAACAATTTATATGTCATTGATGTCTGTTATTCATTTCTACTCCTAGCATTATTATTACTTTATTTCTGCGTATGTGCTTAATTACTTCTTTTTCTTGAAGTATAATCTTAGAATATTTGACTTGTTTTATTTGTAACAAAATAAAGAAGAAACAAACAATATTTAGCATTTTAAAGCTGTAAATGTTCTTTGCATTCTGAACTAAATGGCCTAATAAATTCTATTTTTAAAAATTTATTTATTCATTTGGTTTTTTGAGATAAGATCTCGCTAAGTAATTCAGGCTGGCCTTCCACTCACGATGTAGCCCAGGTTGTCCTTGAACTCATGATGAACCTTCTGCCTCAGCCTCCTGAGCACTGGGATTACAAGCAGGTGCCACCACACCTGGCTACATTGTCAGCATACTATGTTTTCATTTTTATTATTAAAATATATTCAGCTTATTTTGTGATTTCTTCTTTGAGTTATTCAAAATTGTGCTGATTAATTTCTAAATATTTAGGAGAGGGGTTTCAAGAATATATTTTCCATTGATTTCTAATATAATTCTGTTGTGTTTTAGAATATATGTGTGTATATTTCATGCTTTAAAACTTACTCAGACTTTCTTTAAGACCCGGAATATAATCTACTGATGCACATGGTCCATGGGCACTTGAACAGAATATATATTCTCTTACAAGAGGGTCAGTATTCTTTCTGTCTACTTGTTCTATCAACTATTAAAATGGAACTGTCAAGTATGATGTAATGAGGTGCTATAATCTTACAGGGTCCCATCATGTGAGCAGTCCATTACTGACCAAAACTTTATTCAGCACATGAATGAATATGTAATGCAAAATTTCCCATTTTAATAATATTTGTATACATAATTATGCCATCATCACTATGTACTTCTAGAATTTTCATCATCCCTAATAGAAATTTAGTACCTGTCAAGTCATAAATTCAGAACTCCCCAACCCTGAATCCCAATAATTTATTCTTTTTTTTTTTAAATCTGTACCGGGGATCGAACTTGTGCTTGCAAGGTAGGTGCTTATGCTGCTGAGCTAAATCCCCAGCTCCTAGTTTGTATTCTTATGTCTATGACTTTGCGAATTCTAAGTACCACTAGTAAGTGGAATACTTATTCTCTTCTGTCTGCCTTATTTCATTTAATATAATCTTTTATTATGCTCAATGTGTTGAGCATGTGTTGGAATTTTATTTCTTTTCATAGCCAAGTATGATTCCATGGAGTGTATATATCAGTTCAGTTCAGCCTTTTTGTCCTGATAATTTTTGGTCTTTATTTGGAATGTTAGGACAACTTGACTTTTGCATAATTATCGCAATATTTAGTTTGAATTTACCATTATGCCATTTTTTTCTACTTGCCTAGTTTCTTTTTTCTTCCCTTTTTCCAGATTCTTTTGGATCAACTCTAAAAATAATCATTTAGCAATAAATATATGAAAAAATTTTCAGCATCTCTGACCATTAGAGAAACACAAATGAAAACAACACTGAGATTTCATCTTACTCCAGAAAAAAGGACTGTCATTCAGCAATCAAATAATAACAAATGCAGGGGCTGGGAGTTTAGCTCAACAGCATAAGCACCTGCTTGGCAAGTGCGAGGTCGTGAAATCAATCCTCGTTACCAAATAAGAATAATAGTAATAATAATAATAATAACAACAACAAATGCTGGCAAAGCTGTGGGGAAAAAAGAACTCTTCTACATTAGTGGTAGGAACATAAACACAGTGGAAATCAGTATGGAGCGTCCTCAAAAAAATAAAAATAAAAATTCCATTCAACCCAGTTATATGTATACTCTTTTAGGTATCTGTACCCAAAAGTTAAGGATTTCATATTATAGTGACACAGGCATACTTATGTTTATAGCAGGACAACTTATGACAATTAAGTCTTGGAAGCAGTCTATATATGTCCAGTAACAGGTGAATAAAAATATATATATATACACATACATTTCTTATACACACATATATATTTATATGTATGTATGTATGTGTCTATCTGTATATATCTGCCCTCAAGAGGATGAATTTGAATAATGTGCAGGAAAATGGATGTATCCAGAGTTCATATTTCTAAATGAAATAAATCAGATATACAAGTTTAAATATTGCATGGTTTCTCTTATATGTGAGAATCAAAGTGTAAATAACTTACAGAGCAAACAGAAAGATCTTTTACAAATCAGAAGGGGATCTAGAAATGGAACCAGGAGAGAAAGCAAAAAGAATTAAAATGTGTTATGGGTAGGACCAACATCCTACAATGAATATAGTTATGTACCTCAAATACGTGCTAATAAATTTATTTTAAAAAATTAAAACACATATGTCTTTAACAAAACAAAAAGTAAAAAGAATCATTTCATTCAAAAGAATCTCCTCATCTCTTTTGATTGAAAATTTTCTTTTCATATTTCTTATGGTTTAGGTCTGCTGGCAATGAATTTTCTCAACTCCTAATGGTCTGAAAAGTTTGTATATTATCTTCATTTGCAAATGGATTTATTCTGAGCATCATTCTTGGTAAATATTCTAATTCTTTCATTACTTTAAAGATGTCATTTTGGCTTCCAAAATTTCTTACTAGCCCCCCACCCGCCTTTTTTTCCTGCCTTTTTGAGACACAGTTTCACTGAGTCCAGGCTGGCCTTGAACTCCTCAGCCTCCCGAATGTAGGAATTATAGGCCACCAGGACCAGCTCTGGTTTTCATTTTTATTTTTGTTTTTCTCTGTGTGATGTACTTCTTTTTTTCTCTGCCTGATTCTTAATTTTTTTAAATCACTGTTTTCTACAATCGGATTGTGTTGTTCTTTAGTGAACTGTTAAATGTCTGCTTGAGGTTGTTAAACTTGCAAGATATTTGGATTTGTAATTTTAATCAAATTTGGAAAAATTGTCAATATTTATAATATTACTTTCCTTTGTAATTTTTCTGCTTTTTTGGGAATTCCAACTGTATTACTCAGGGTTCACTAGTGGAACAAATTTAATATAGAATATGTATGTGTATGACACATAAAGGATTTATAAGGTGGGCTTATCATGGTGCCTGAGGACCAGGGTAGAAAAACACAAAAGAGCAGCAGAGCTGGGGAATCTAGTAAAAGCTGAATTCCTTGTGCTCACCGTGGAGTCCTGTGTGAAGGAAGCTGACCTGTCTGCAGCAGAAGGCCGAAGAGTCTGCACTGGAAGCGTGGAGACGGAGGTCCAAAGGCAGTAGTTAGGACAGGAGCTCTTCAGAGGAGGTGGAAGGAAGACCTTCTTCTTTCTCTTTTCGTCCCATCCAAGCTACAGGGTGGGTCTTCTGTCTTCAGGAAGTCAATCTTCCTCACACATTGAAACTGTGTTTAGCCAATCTGCTGTCATTTCTTATTCAAGTTGGTACCACAGATATCACATTAACCATATATATATATATATATATATATATATATATATATATATAGTTATCGTTCCAAGTGACACTAATACTCTGTTCATTTTTTTCTCTTCTTCTCTGTGTGCTTCCTGTTGCATTGTTTCTGCTGTTGACATTAGTGTGTGAGTCTTTTTAAGCAGTATTTAATATGCTGTTAAATCTCTTCTAGTGAATATTTTATTTAATCAATCTATATTTTATCTAAACAAATTTTACCTTATTTTAATATTTTTCTTTCTATACATTTATGTTGCCCTAAATCTTTGAGAATACAATGGGAGTTCAAAATAGCTATTTTGGCACATGTGCTAATTCTTTCATCTGTATTATTTTTCAATCTGTTTCCATTTTCTAATTTGAATCATATCTTCTCTTATGATTTTGAAAATTGGCTCATGGTTGTGAATTTTACATTGGCTAGTACTGGATTTTGTTGTATTCTTTTAAAGAATATTAAGCTTTTGGGCTGAGCAGTTAATTTTGCTGGTTACTTTTTATCTTTTCTGAGGCTTGTCTTAAAGCCATTTTTCCTGAACTGTTAGAATAACAATTATGGAGTGAATTCAATCTCCTTCCTAAACTGTAACCGTCAAGGATCCCACATCATGACTAAGAACTTTATACATCTTCCCCATTCTGGATGGAGGATATTTTAATTAAAATATATTGATCCCATCTGATTTCTGGGACTTGTGCATTTTACAGCTTCTCCGTACTTAGTCTCTACTTGAAAGATTTTGTTGTCCACCAAAGAGGAGTTTCACTCAGGAAGAACTCAGGGGCCTCCCCTGTATGCTTCTGGACCTCTTTTTCTGCTTAGCTCTCTCCTTTTCTTGGATCTGCCTTAAGAGTATAAACTACTTCAATCCACACAAACAGATCTCCATTTCCTCAGCTTGAAAAGATTCTGCATTCCTTTTCCGTGCGCTGTCCTTTGAAAACTTCCTCAAGGTAGTAATCTAGGACATTCAAAAGGATGAATTCTCTCAGGCCTCTCGTTCTGCACTGTCTGTGATTAATGTCTGAAAATTATTGTATTTTACCTAATTTTTCTAGTTGTTTATTATGAGGAGGCAATGTCTGTAGCAGTTAATCCTTCATAGGTAGAAATAAATTCACCTTTTCAAAATTCTCAGGATGTTAAATTGATATGGCAGATAAGATCAATGAAATGCATTGGAAGCAGCATAAAAGATGTTATGGAAATATTAGAGGCCAGGTCATGAGACTTGAAAATAAAGTCGAAGACAGCCTCTTTTTGAAAAGACTATCCTCTCCCCCTCCACTTTCCCCTTCTGTACAACTATGCACTTAGTGAAGGTGTTCGATAATTATTTTTGAAACTCAAAATGCATTGCTAAGAGTAATTTTTAAATGACTCAAACACAGTGATAGCAAAATCTATAAAGAGTTTTAAGTTTCTCCTCTGTGCATCACATTGCCTGGTTTTGTTTTTTTTTTTTGTTGCTGTTGTTTAAGTCTCTGGTTTATCAAATATCCATTTGAAGTTCTTGATTTGGTAACGGATAAGATGTATTATGCATACATTCTCTTCTCTTAAGGAATAAATCATTCTGCTGTAAGTATAAACTGGAAAACAGCAAAAGAGATTTCCTTCCTCCATCCATGAGTTGATGGGAGTGGTGTGGGTTTTGCTATGTTATCAAGCTGACAAACTGGACAGTACAATTTTCACATTGTTTCTGGCCATTCAAATTTTTTCTAAATAAATGGGTTCCTGCTTTCCAAGCCTCAGCCAACAACGCTGACATTGTCTCAGTCCATGAAACTTACCACGTAGATTACATCTATGCAGTACTCAAACAGCACAATCATTGGCCCATGTGCCAGAAATATAAATATGATTTTACAGTTGCCTTTAAAGCACTCTTTCCAGCACTGATTCCGCACACAACGAAACACATTTGCAGTTTTTATCTTCTTAGACAGATTCAAACACATTTACCTCAAATAGAAATATGTAACGTATGACCCATAAACTAGTCTTTTTGCTAGTAAGACATTCTTGCTTCTTTTCAGATAATATCACCTATTTTTTTTAAAGCAATGTTACACTATTTGCATTGTTAAGATATAAAATCAGTCCAAAGCAAAATGTGCCTTGGAAGTCCTTCACTGATTTGTTTTTGTAGAACAGCTGGAGGTGAGGCCCACTGTACTAATCAAGTCCAGTTGCTGCTGGTCGAGTTGCACATTCAGGAAATTCATAATTAGGTGGTTATATCCCTTGAGTTTCCCTTGATGTATTCTTTACAACTCTCAGAATTGTCTTTTCTTTTGTCATTCAAACAACCAAAAAGAAAATAAAGCCCCAAACATTAGAGGAAAAGAGAAATTCAAATTGAATTTTAAACAGTGACATCCTAAAATAAATTTGTTTTTATGGTGAGCCCTGTTTAAAAAATAAAAAGTCATGGATATGTTCATGGTGTGTGTGTGTGTGTGTGTGTGTGTGTGTGTGTGTGTGTGTGCATGTGCGCATATGTGTAATTCTCAGACACATTACAAAACTATTAAAACATCTAAAAATGGTTTCTCCTTAAAAATGACTCTCTAGAAAGTTCGTCTTCTTATGTTTTGATTTCAGAGAGTGTGGATTTGAGTTCAACTGGAACCACCTGGACTTCAAGCATTAAATTTTAACTTCTGATGCAGATTGTATACATTTCTTTATACTATCTGCTACTTTCCCCTCACTTGACAATATTAAATAATTAAAACTATGCTATAACTTGTATCTGAGTCAATCCCTTGTTGGTTTTTAACATTACTCAGTTTTTATCCAAAATCTGGATAATGTATATTTCAAATAAGTCATATATCTTGAGATCTTTAATTCTTTATTAGGCAATCTTAGGGGAAATGAAGAAAGAAAAATGCTTTATGAGATGAACAGTTGTGAGATGTGGATATCAGTATTTTCCTAATAATTCTATATTACTACCGGTTGACTTGCTGGTCTAATAGAAATAGAGGTTCAAGTCATATGCTAGTTGAGCAAAAATTAGAATGAAATAGATCACCTCAAAAAGTTAAATATAGAATTACAATGACCCAGCAATTACACTCATGATACATACCACCAAATATTGAAAATAGATACTTAAACAAATATTTGCACACAAATTTTCATAGCAACATTATCCACAATAACCTCAAAGTTGGAAAAAACCCAAATTTCCAACAATATAGAAAGGATTAACATATTGTAGTATGCAATCATTCTTTAGTATCATTTGCTTCAGGATTCTCCATCTATTTCAAAATCCATAGATAATTCTCATATATAAAATGATATAATATTTGCATAGAATTTACATCCATTTCCTAAATATTTAAACAATATCTAGATTAATTATAATACCTAATACAAAGCCCAAACCTCACTTTTTTTGTGTGAATTCCACATAGTACCTGGTTCATGGCAAATTCTGGTTTTACTTTTGGAGTTTTCTGTATTATTTTCAAATATATTTTGATCTGCAGCTGGTTGAATCTGCACAGGTGCAGTTGCAGAGGTGCAATACAGAGTTACAGAGGGTCAGTCCTATACATAAAATGGAGTGAAGGGCTGATACCTGCTACAGTGCAGGTGAACCTTGAAAACATGCTAAGCGAAAGAAGCCAGATAGAAAAGGTCACACATCATTCCACTTATATGAAAAACGCAGACTGGGAAATCTGTAGAGAATGAAGATAGTTTGGAAGTTGTCAAGTACTGGGGTGAGAGAGTAATGGACCCTGACTGCTGAATGAGTATGGGATTTTACGAGGGGTGATAATGTTTTGGAGCACGATAGACGTGGTGATTGCTTAGTAATATGAATGTGATAAATGCCACTGAACCGTTCATTTTTAAATGGTTCATTTTAGGCTGCATGAATTTTACCTCTATAACAGAGTAAAAGTTTAAAAAAGAGGAAAGAAAAAAGAATGTATATATTTTCTGTAAGGGCTCAGTACTTCTAAGAGGCTACCGTACTTGATATTCCTAGGGAGTTGTAGGTAGGATTGTCATTTTTGGTCCTTTGCTTTCTTAAAACCCCCCAAAACAATTAGAAATATTTATTCACACAGCAGGCACACGTGTTGTAAACACTGCTGTCACCATGTGAGTAGGCTGGGTAGACTTGGGACAGGCTACCATCCCTGCCCTGCTATGATCTGAGACATGCTTGGGGCAGGAGCTAATCTTTGACTAACAACTCACACCAGAGCAAGCAGCCATAGCATAAATTTGAGTAGGAAAGATGCTAGAAATAACTAAGAAGATACAGGGGCAAGACAGAGGAGACTTTCTGGATTAAAAAGCAAAATAATAATAATAAATTTTTAAAAATTCCACTAGTAAAGAAAATAGCTACTGCTGAAATCTAGCTAGTAGCCTGGAAACTGGATCAAGAAATACTGCCGGGGATTTAGCTCGGTGGAGCAGTGTCTGCCTGGCAAGCATGAGATCCTGAGTTCAATTCCCAGTACCCCTCAACAAAAACAAAAACAACAGACAAACAAAAAGACAGAGAAAGAAAAGAGATATTTCAAAGCTCAGAATGACAATAACTGCTTATTGAATGACAATAATTGCTTAATAATTGTCAGCAAATCCTGAGACAGAGAACTTGGAGATGAATATGAAGGGATATGGGAATGAATAATTATGAGAGTTCCAAGAGGGAGAAAATAAAACCCATGATGCATACATGTGAGAAGATGAAGTAAAAACAAAGTGAACCATCCAAACAAAGATGACCTGGAACGGGGGAAGGATATTAAGCTTTAGGCAGGAACGATACGAAAAGATTACATATACACACACATATGGTCATGTATATTTTACACATATAAAACTTTTGAACTGCAAAGATAAAGATAACAATCTTATTCATTCTGTGTAGAAGCTCGTAGGTGACTTATGAAGGAAAAAGGATTTAGGCTGGCATTACAGTTATCCTTTGCAACCCTGGCAGCTGGAAGGCGGTGGAATACATTTTCAAATTCAATATGTTTTTTCCTGTCAGAGTGAAAGAAGGGTACTATATTTAGAGATATGTAATGGTTTGGAGAAGTTAAACATTATGAATCTGGGGAAAATAATAGAAAACTACATTATAAAAAAGACTAGGAAATGGGATAGACTAGTGAAGGGGAGAAAGCCGTAGGGACCAAGGAACCTTGATAACGAACTGAAGACGAGAGGACAGTGACACACTGGACCGTGCAGCCCTTGTACAAAGTAAAGACTTGAGGAGTAGAGACACCTACTGAAAGGAAAGTTCCAATAACAATTTTGAATTTCAAGAACTCATCTGCTTCAGTAAAACCGACGACTTGTGGTAAAAGAAGGGCTTGAGAAAGAAGGAGGCAAAAAATACTCTGAAAGCTCCATTTTTTAGAAACAGAGGAGGAGAAACTGTGATCAGTGTCTTCCTCAAGTTGCCTGTTACAGGTGGAGAACACACTGAAGAAGTGAGACTTTTCAGGGGGAGAAAGGTGGTATTTTCTCCTAACGAAAGAGAAGCATCTGATTACATATGACAGGTGGGAAAGCAGGACACAGGAAAGCGGGAAAGGACACAGTTTCAGAGAGTGTGTGAAATTAACACACAACGTGGAATTTAAGTCTTAAAATCTCTAAACTGAAAAAAGAGGGACATATCATAATGATAAAAGACAGCTTATGGATAACATGAAAGACACAGCCTTGTGTGCATAAAAAGTGTAGCACCTAAACAAATTTAAAAACTACCAGCCGACCGGGAATGTGGCTCAACGGGTGGAGTATTTGCCCAGGATATTCAAGATCCTGGGCTTGACCCCAGAACCGCATAACAAAACAAGGCAAAAGAAATTTCTAAAAAATGTAATGATGAAAAGTAATATATTAGTAAAAATCCTGAGCCTCAGAATTGGCCAAGTGTGATGGACAGATGGACACACAAATACATACATACGTGTCCTTATATACATACCATATATACAAAGAAGAGTTAAATAATACAATCATGAAGCTTGACTTTATATGGATACAGATGGTCCTCACTGTTTGCCAATTTGTCTCCTTGCTAAAATTTATAATCACTAATCCAGTATCTGAGACACTTTTCTTATAATTATTAAGTCGTATTAGCTGAACGGATTAATGGATTTCTCTGTGACATTTTCATAACATGCATATATAGTGCTTTGTTTCAGTTTACTCTCCTTAATACCTTTTCCTCCCCTCACCAGTCTCCTTCCTCTTCCCTGTTTGTTCCCTTGCTACTTTGTCAGATTTGAGACACTTTTTTTTAGTCATTTGAGACACTTAGAGTTTCCTAGAGTGCACATTCCCAGGCTGAGATCAAACAAGGTGGCACTTCCCTACTATAAACAAGTGTCCTTTTTTGCAGTTCTATTTGGTGCCATATTTTCTGCATTTTTGTGCTTTTTGTTGATGATTTTGCTGTTCAAAATGGTCCCCAAACAGTGCCAAAGTACCGTGAGTGTCCCAGTCCCAAAGAGGCTACAAAAATGTGTTAAACATGCTTTCTTCAGAGATAAGCTTTAGAACTGTTGGTCCTGGATTCAGTGTTAATAATTATTAATGTATATGAACTGAGGCTTCATTACAAAGAAACGTACGTAAAAATTAGTTGGTGAAGATATTGTTATGTGAGGTACAAGGAATCTCACCCCGTATTTTTCTGTATAAGCAAAGTTCAGTATTCAATAACTCAGTGTTGTGCTAACTCCTTAGTAAGATGTGGCTACCTCAAATAATGAGCATCAATTCTGCAGAGGTTAAAAAAGAAATATAAGCTCCTTAAACCTGGAATAGTGTCTATATTCTATGATGTGTTTCTTCTTAAAGTCTATTTCATTATGATTTCCTGTTCCAATAAATTTAGAAACATAAGAAATGGATAGAAAAAATCTTATACTGAAATTTTAAAATGTGTATATCTGGATAACCTCCAAACCCAAAGAAATATTTTTAAAAATAAAAAAAGCAGTGAAAAATTTTAGATTATGCAGAAAGCAATGAAAATATTTTTTATCAAGAAGTATTACTTATGGTAAGTGCTACATTCATAGGAAAAAACTCTTAAATTCTTTTATTGTTAAAGAATAAAGATGTTGATATATAGAAAGTTGTAGTAGTTTATAAAAATTAGAAAAAGAACAAGAAAGCAAAGTAGGAAGTAAGAATTAAGAAACATAAAATAAGAAATAAAAACATAAAAAATTGTTCTTTTAGTCTAGTTCTTTTAGTCACAAAAGGAAAACCATTTTTATTCAAGATCAAGAAAAACAAGAGCTCAAATACACAAGATTATGAATGAGAAAAAATGTGTGAAAACAGATATCAAAGAAAACGAAAAAAATTTCTTTTTGCCACTGCATAACAAATTCAAAATCCCAGCTTAGATGAAATTAGACAAATCTAGATGCCAGTACCCAACAAGTAACAATTCCTGCAATCAAGTAAGTTTTATTCCAATAGTGTGGTCCCTCTCAGGAACTCTTAACAACATAATTTTTCCCACTGTTAACATTTTAAAATTATAATTATTACACATTCTATTTAAATGAAATAATGGTTTCTCTGTGACATTTGTAGGCATGCGTATTGCTTACTTTGATTGCATTTGTCCTCTGTATTACCTCCCCTCCATTCTTAGTGATCCCCCTCTACCGTCAGGTTGTCCTTTTTATCTCCTGGATTCTGCATAGCAGAAAAAAATGTGATAGTCTTTTTGAGTGGTTTGTTTGCTTAACCTCATGACCTCCATTTCAGTCTTTTTTTCTGCAGATGACATGGTTTTGTTCTTCTCTATGTATGAATAATACTCCATTGTGTGTATATACCACATTTTCTTTATTCTTTCATCCACTGATGGGCATCTAGGCTCATTTATAACTTGGCTACTATGCCAGCATGCATGTGGGAATGTAAGTATCTCTACTGGATGCTGACTTGATTCCTTTGGGTGTATACTGAGAGCGCTAGAGCTGGATTATGACCACTTCCCTTTTTAGTTCTTTGAGGCAACCCATGGCTGATTTCCCATAGTGGCCATACTAATTTATACTCTTGCCAACAGTGCAGAATGGTTCCTTTCCCCCTCAATCAGGACCGGCATTCTCTCTTTCTGTTTTTCTCTTAATGATAGTCATTTGGATTGGGGTGAGATGGAATCTCAGTGCAGTTTTGATTTTCATTTCTCTGATGGCTAAAGATAACCACATAATTGTAATTCTTTTTAATTTGGAATGGTCAAATTTATAGAACAAAACGGGAACAGTATGAAGTAGTTGTTAATTCAATGACACTAATCATATTTTGCCAATTCTCACAGGAATGTCATTTACAGATAACAATATTCAGGTTTTGCCAATTCTTCCAACAATTTCCTTATTAGGACAACAATCAATCCAGGAGCTTGTGCTGCACCTGTTTTGGGACTGGTTACTCAGTTTTTCCTTCACTCGCACCATTTTAGCATTTTAAAAGATCCCAGACCACTTGATAGAATCCTCCAAGATGGGCATGTAATCTTTTTTTTTTTTTGTGTGTGTGTGTGTCTTTTTCATTTTTTTATCAGTACCGGGGATCAAACTCACGACCGCTTGCTTGCAAGGCAGGTACTTATGCCGCTGAGCTAAATCCCCAGCCCTGGGCATGTAATTTTAAGACAACATACCTTTGGCAGAAACTGTTTAGACAAAACACGTGATATTGCATTCTCTTGAGTAGAAGTGGAGGTCAGTTAGCTCTATGACTGGAAAATTTCTCATTTACTTAAAGTGATCCTTGAAGATTTTTTCCACTATAAAGTTTCCCTTTGTAATTTACTTTTTCAGAATGATACTTTGATACTAGTAAATAGCTTGTTCACTGATCCAACTTTACTCGCTCATTTCTTGTTATGTCTTTTGCCTGCAATAACCATTCCCTGGTGGTTGTTAAATAAAGACTTGCAATTCCATAATTTCTCATGACTTTGGTGGTTGGCATTCTATCATAAAGAGAAAATTTCTAGTTTATTTATTTATATAAGTATAGACTAAGTGATTCTTACTTTATTCAGTGGGTTACAGCCCACTCCTATTATTATTTATTTTGTTGGTTCAGTTATCTCATGTTTTGGCCATTGGGTGCCTCTAAAGTTTGTTTCTATGTCATTTTAATACATATCAATCTTCCTGTGATCATATCTTCATTTTTCAGCACAAAATGTTCTGATTTATCCTTTACTTTCCCTACTCTGGCCTTGAAATCAGCTCTTTCTCTAAAGATACCTAGTTCACTTTAAAAACCAGAATGTAGGGGCTGGAAGTTTAGCTCAGCGGCATAAGCGCCTGCCTTGCAAGCAGGCAGTCGCGAGTTTGATCCCTGGTACCGATAAAAAGGAAAAAGACAAAAAAAAAATAAATAAATAAAATAAAAAAAAATAAAAACCAGGATGTCCTTTCTAGGTATGCTTATTGCAATAAAGCATCAGGCCCCCAAGCTAAATACACACCATATCAGACTCACTAGAAAGACCTTTTTTTTTGGTACTACGATCAAATTCACAATGTCACAGTTGCCAGGCAGGTGCTTATACTGAGCTAAATCCCCGGCCCAACAATTTTTTTAAAAAAGACAGACAATACAAAAACGTCTGTGAAGATATGGGGAAACTGGAACCTTCAGACATGTAATGGTACAATCACGTTATAAAAATTTATCTCAAAAGTTAAACAAAGAGTAATTATATGACCTAGCTATTCCATTCCGAGTTACAAATCCAAAAGAATTAAATACACAAAAACTTGCATGTGTATGTTCATAGTAGCATTGTTTATAAAAGCCAAAGTCCGATTTTCCATGAGAAATAAACTGATAAATACATAAAATAATAAGAACACATAAATAAAGCACGTACATAAATTGCAGTATATACACTGAATAGAATGTTATTTGGCACTGTGAGGAGCAAAGATGGTGCACAGATAACAACTGGCAACAGAGGCTCCCTGAGATAGTCAACTTAGAATTCAACATAATATAGCATGGGGAGTCCCCAACAGAGGGAGATGAATTCTCTCATTCCAAGAAATTAAGAATTTCCAAGAAATTAAGAAATTCCAAGAAATTAAGGCGACTTGCCGACCATCCTAAGTCTTGCCACAACTTGCTGAGGTCCGGCTGCGACTTGCCGAGCTGTCTGAGGTCCCACCACTTCGACATTGAGTTCAGGGTCAGTGAGCCAAAAGGAGACTGAGTTGGCAGGGTGCCTACATCAACCTGTGGCGAGTGATGGGAGTGGAGCCATTCCATAAATAGGGGGGCTCCAGCGGATGACATTCTGGCACCAGGCAGGACTGGCAAGTACAAGGGGCAGCAGTGACTTCAGTCAGTTGTTCCCTTCCCAAACAGGATTGGTGGAGTGAGCTAGGCCTGGGTCACGTGACCTGGCTGAGCCCCAATAGGTTATCCGAAATCAAGTCCCTACAGCGGTTGTGCACACAAACCACACTAACCCAGTGAAACCTCAGAAGTTTGACTGACAGTGCAGGCCACAGCAGCTTGACTGACTGGGAGGGGAGGCGATGCAAAGAAATACAGTGCAGGCCACAGCAGCATGACTGATTCCTGTGCTGCTGTGCTCCAGCCCAGGCCACCGGCGAGACCTGTCACCACGGGCCTGCTGGAGGCTGGAGGAGCAGAGTGACTTGGTGTCCACTGGCTGCCCCCGCCCCTGCCGCTGCCTCTGCCGATCCAGAGGGGAGGCAGCGCAAAGTAATAAAGTACAGTCCACAGCAGCTTAACTGATCCAGAGGGGAGGGGCAGCATATGCTGTCCCTGTCTGCAACTCACTAGCACACTGCAGTGGGAAGGGTCATCTAGCCAGCGTGCGTCAGAAGAATTGTAACCAACAAGGAAAGAAACTGGGGCCTCCTGGAAGAAGCAAAAAAGATGGGAAGAGGAAGCAACAACAAAAAGCCCCCAGGTCCCAACACTGAGAACATGGACCCAGGACAGGTAAATACAAAGGAGAATGAGAACAGCAAACATGCAATATTAGGCACAGTGCCAGTGGACATAAAGAGATATATTTGGGACCTCATAGATGAATTCAAAAGTAAAATATTTAGCCAAATAAGGCAAGGTATAAGAAGATTAATAGAAGAGATACTAAGCACCCCTCAAGCAGACACAGATGGAAGAAGGGAGGAACTCAAACAAAGGAGAGAACCATTTGATGAAAAATATAAAAAAATATAGACTACATGAAGCAGATTCAAAGAGATCACCAGGAAATTAAAAACTCTATGGAAAGATGGCAAATCAGCTTGAAAGAAACTAAGGATAGATTATCCAAACTGGAGGACAATTTTGCAATATGGGAGTATGAAAGGGAAAAATTTTAAAAAATAACAAGGAAACAAGCAATAACAATACAAAGGCTAGAAGACAACAAAAGGATCTATAACTTGAGAATAAAGAATGTGAATGAAGAAGCTGGGGTACAAACAAAGGAACTGCAAAGGTTATTCACAGAATTAATTAAGGAAAACTTCCCAAACATAGGAAAAAGAAATGATATTCTGATATATGAGGCATACAGAACTCCAGCCATCTACAACCAAAACAGAGCTACACCTAGGCATATAATAAAGATCCCAGAAATTCAAAATAAGAATAGAATATTAAAAGCTGAGACAAGAAACAGATAACCTACAGAGGAAGGCTCGTCAGAATAACGGCAGACTTCTCAACACAAACCATCAAGTCAAGAAGAGCCTGGAGCAAAATATTCCAAGCCCTGAAAGAAAATAGCCTCTATCCCAGATTGATATATGCTGCTAAACTGTCTCTAGAAATTAATGGAGAAACAAGATGCTTCAAGACAAAGAGGAACTTGGGAAATTTGCAACCACCATTCTAACTTTACAGAGAATACTGCAGGGCATTCTAGAGATAGAGAAAAGTACTAGGATTCCAGGAACAGAGGCAGAGAGGCCTCCTCAATGAATGGAGCAGAAAACAGAATGAAGAAGATAAGCAAATAACTGACAGCAAACGAGTATAACAGAAATGAGGCAGAGAAAATTTTATTCAAAACTGACATGATTGATAAGTCTGAGAGTATAGGCAACTACACTGAAGATAACAAGACTCTATGATACACATTCTGGTTTGATAACTGCCTGTTTTTGAAGTTCTATACTATATACAAAGTTGTGTTTTTATTAATACTGTTACGTACTGATATATTCAATTATACTACGTCTGATGATATAGCCAATTCTATTGGAGATAACAGGAGACAGGAACCATGGTAGAACTCTTTGTACAATGGTCTTACATGTTTATTTCATGTGTTTATAGGAATATGTTTTGTTTTGCCTTGCTTTGTTTTGTTTCTCCCTCTAATATAGAAAGGATAGAAATACATGTTAATACTCATGCATGTGTAGAATCTATAAACAGCTTATGAGAACTGATCTTATGACACATGATGAAATGAACAGATACTTTGAAGGAAAAGAGACACTAAAGTACCCAGTGCTGATTCTGGGGTGTCATAATGTGACACCCAGCAATAGTATTATTCTTTGTTCAGAGTGATATTAGCCTGCTTGGGTTTATTCAATCTCAACATAATTGAAGGTATGGATAGCTGCATGTATGTTTAAGTGTATAGGATTGATAACCACATTTCTAAGGTTTTGTTGGATAGTTGAACAGAACTGCTTGCAGTCTCACTGTTTGAATCCCCACTTTATATGCTCCACTTTAGTATCTTGAAAAACTGTGAGACGACAATCTGTAATCATCAACTAGTGACTTCTTACTGTTTTTTTCCTTTGAAATTATGTATTATTTCTACCTGTTTTCTGTTTTGTTTAGTCTTTCTTTAAATTAAAAAAAAAAGACACTATATTACCCAGTGCTGATCACGGATTATCATGATGTGAAATCCAGCAATGCTATTATTCTTTGTTCAGAATGATTTTAACCTGCTTATAGTTTGCTTAATCTAAACATACATGAAGATATGGATAACTGCATGAAAGTTAAGTGTCTAGGATTGACAACCATATTACTAAGTTTCTGTTGGATGGTTAAACAGAACTGTTTACAGTCTCCCTGTTTGAAATCCCACTTTATATGTTCCATTTTTGTACCTTGAACAACTATTTGTAAAACGACAATATATAAACATCAACTAGTGATTTCTTACTGCTTATTTTTTTCTCTGAATGTATGTATTATTTCTACCTATTTTCTGTTTTGTTTAGTCTTTCTTTAAATAAAAATTTAAAAATGTTATTTGGCATTAAAAAGCAATGAAACATGAGTGAACTGCCATAGTGGGTCAAATGATAATTCCCCAAAGTATTATCCATGCCTTAATTTCTGGAGCTTGTCTGTGAATGCTACTTTATCTGAAAAAATTTTCTTTTTAAATGTGATTTTGTTAAGGATTTTAAAAATGAAATTTAAAAAGCCTGGGTTACCAGGGTGGGTCCTAAATCCGGTGATTAGATTCCTTAGAAGAGAAAGACATGAAGAGGTTTGAGAGACATTAGAGGAAAAGACACAGATATGCATAGGAGAAAGCCATGTAAACTCAAAAGCAGAGAGTGGGGTGAGCTAGCCCCAAGCCAAGAATGTGGAGGACAGGTGGTCTGAGGGGCAAGGAATGCCCCCACCTCCCCAAGAGGTTCTGTCAAGGAAAGATTCCCCTAAGAGCCTCCCACAAGAGCACACTTACTAAACACCTGGTTTTGGACTCTGGCTTTCAGGACTGTGACACAATCAATTTCTGTTGTTTTAAGCCACCCAATTTGTGTAATTTATTGTGATTGCCTCAGAAACTAATATAACCTCAAAAAGCCTAAGTTAAGAAAATAAAGCTAAACTAGACACCAAATACCATGTACTAGTTTCCATTCATACAAAATATTTAGAAATGGCTGTCAGAAGTAAACCAGTCACTACCAGAGCTTGAAATGGGTATGCATATTATTCTTCAATAAAGCTGTCATAAAAATTAAAAATAAAAAAAAAAATCAAAAAAAAAAATTAAAAATCAAGCCAACAGTGATGGCACGTGCCTGTAATCCCAGTATTTTGGGATGCTGCAATAGCAAGTGTGAGCTCAGCCTGGACAATTTAGCAACTTTGCAAGATACTGTCTCAAAATAATAGTAATAATAATAATATAAACATAAAAATGGGCTGGGGATGTATTTCAGTGTGAAGACGCTGGGTTCGGTCTCTAGTTCAAAAAATAAATAGATGAGTATTAAAAAAACAACAAAAAAAATAGAAATAAACTTGACAACAGAGTCAGGTTTGGTGGCACATACCTGTAATCCCAGATCTTGAGTGGCTGAGGCAAAAGGATTGTAAGTTTGAGGACTCACTGCTCTGAATGGCAAGTTCAAGACCAGTTTGGATTAAAAGGTGAGATCCTATTTCAAAAAGCAAAGCAAAGCAAAGCAAATTGTAAATTGATAAGAACTATAAATAATTTATGAAAAAACTATAAAATATTTTATGACTATTGAAGGCATCTTAACTAAAAAAATCCTTAGGTCATGCTTCTCTATATAAATATGAACATATATATTTATATGAAGAAAGTTTCTAGCAGATGACAAAACATTTTTTACAAATTAATCTTAGCCATTAACACAAAAATAGCGAATTATTAAGTAGAAAAATGTAAAGAGAAAAGACAATAAATAAATAGATTTTAAGTGTTTAAACTGATACATGCTGAAAGAATGGAATTAAAGCACCATGAAATATCATTTTCTGTTCCATCAAAGCAGGAAACTGCAGTGCAAAACACCTATTGTTAGTGGGAATAAGATTGAGGAGTGTTGTAGTCAGGGGTTGTACACAGAGAACCACTAGGATTAAGACATGGAGTTTTTTAGTATTTTTATAATGGTCATCAGGAGGTAACACAGGAAAACGCAGGAAATCTCTCTGCAACACCAAAGACATAGATTTATTTAGTCAAGAGCCTAAACCCCATGGCAATGTCCCACATGAGTCCAGATAAAAATCCAGAGCTCAGGACAATGCCTCCACGAATCCAATTAGAGGTCCAGAGCCCACAAGGACTCATGCCAGTCTCTTTTACGGATCCATGCCGGGAAGACCCAAGCACAGTCGGGTACATGCCAGGAAGCAGCCTGATGAGTTCATCCTGGAGACCAGGCAGCACATGTCTTCCCCTCCGGAGGCAGGAAGCAATGCTCCATGTGAAGACCAAAGCTTCTCCAGGAGAACCAACAGCTCAGACAGCAACTCGGAGGAGAAACCACAATGCCTCCTTACCGCCTCAATCCTCAACACCTCCCTTCTTCTCCACCTATTTATCCTGGCAACTTTTCTCAGGTGGAGCATCTTCGCTCAATGCCATGCTGATGTAATCCATCTGGCGCTAAGTTGACAACCAGTTCTCAACCCTTAATGGGGAGGAAGAATAATTCACACATTTCATTTGGCAACTATGAACTATACTCACCCATGTAAAAGGCAATCTTATATATAATATGTTTTAATATGCAAGATATATACACATTTTGTCCACTCTTAGGTATTAATTTCACTGAAACTAAGGGAATGTGTGTTGTATGTATAAGGATGCGTATTTTATTTTTACATTTTTAATTAATTTTAAAATTAATATTTGAGGCATATTATGAATGCATTCATCATGGGGAGCAGGTATATACACATATTACATCGTAGTACTTTTTACTTTTCCCTCCCTTCTCCTTTACATCTCCCTCTCCATCCTTAGCTCCTTTCTCATCTGCTTCCTATCATCTATTCTTTGCTCTTCACATTATTTACACTTTGGGTTTCTGATATAAGTGAAACCATGTGACATTTAACCATGTGCCTCTTTTATTTCACTTCACATTATGGTCTTGAGGAAGGGTAATTATTTTATAGCATTGTCCACAGAGGTGACAAATTAGAGAAAAAATATACATGTGCGTTAATGAAGTATGTAACTGAACGAGTCATGCTGTGTCCATAACCATGGAATAGTTGTCCAGTCATTTAAATGGTTAAGAGATGGGGCTACGGATGCACCGTTTGATTTGAAAATTTTACCAGGTATTGCTGCATATAAAAACCAAGTTCCAGACAAGTGTGGAAATTTTTTTTTAAAAACAGTTATTTATGGCACTTACATTAATATGCGTGTGAGCTTGTCTGTGTGTGTGTGTGTGTGTGTGTATATATATATATATATATATATATATATACGCATATGGGTGTCTACTGCATCTTTCCATTAGCTCTCTCTCTCTTTTTTTTTTTTTTTTTTTTTTTTTTTGGTGGTGCTGGGGATCAAACCGAGGGCCTTGTGTGCTTGCAAGGCAAGAACTCTACCACTGAACCACACCCCCAGCCCCATCTTTCCACCACAAAGGTATCATTTCTCTTTGTAATTAGTAAGAAACCTATGAGACACTTCTGGAAAAACCACATAAATATCCCATCCCACTCCCCAATTACCTTTGTCTTATGGGTTTTACATCCCTTGATGATTTTTGCTTGAATTCATTCTTATAATGGGTTAAAATGAATCTTTTATTATTTCAAATATATTCAAATATGCTTGAAGTATATTGAATCCTTTTTAAAAATATGTTTTGTTGAACAGCAGGTCTTGAGTGCTGGGTGATCTACATGACGGCTTCCTTTCTCTTCAACTTGGCTTGTGTAGACTCAGAATAAAGAGGTTTGCTTCACGCTTGCTCATTTTCTCCACGATTAAACTGAATGCTGTGACATTTTTGTTTTTTCTTAGACTATCAATACTGCCAGAAAAGAATTAGTCAGTGAGACAAGTAAATTATACTTTTGATTTTGGCACCCACATCAGTGGTATTGATTGGTGAAACTTATCAGAATAAAATTATTAATTTGGCCTTTATTTTCTGCTCTTGACAGTTGTGTTTTGAAGTGTCTGCCAAAGTCCGGCCTCAGCGACATTACCAATAAGTTGTATTTTTCTGAGTATGACATTAAAAATCTGTCTCCGTAAATAAATTAGGAAACTACAATACTAGACTCTTCACTGCCTGTTAAATACTTAGATTCTTTGAAAATAAACTAGGCCCTTTTGAGTACAAGTGACTAACACAACATAAATTTATCTCAGTTCAAATTGCATTGTCCAAAATCATTTTTCAAGAAAATTATCATGGGCTAGGGGGTAGTTTCCTGCTAAAGCTTGTGTTTAGCATGCAAAAAATCCTGTGTATGATCCACAGTGCCAAAAAGAAAAAAAACCCACCATATACATGAAAGAATTTTAAAGTTTGTTGTTATATTAAAGATTTAACTGAAAACATTAAGCAAGTTAGCTTTGCGCTTGGAATGAGAATAGAACTTAGATTCTACTCAGAGTTACTTTCGAAGTAATGTCAAAACTCTACACAATCTCAAATTTTTAGTATTTTATCAATGAAAACATGTAATTAAAAAAGAAAATTCTAGGGGCAAGTGTTCTGCTCAGTGGCAGAACATTTTTGTAGCATGCACCAGAGCCCTGGGGTCAATCCCCACCCTACAACACATGCGCAAAGGTAAAATTTTAATCAGAAGGTTTCATGTAACTTAATGTAGGTTAATAGCTATTTTGACATCATGAAAAGTTTTTCAGTTTTTCTCTACTCAAAGTAAAGGTGATTTTAGGTTTATAGTTATATAAAGCAAATGTTTCATATACCAAGATGCTGCAGATAAAACAAAGAAGTCAACTTCAGAGATCTGAGTTTTGGTTCCAGGTCAACTTGTGATAATCTTCTTGGGCCATGGATAGTTGGCTTGTAAAAAGAGGCAATTTAATTATAGAAGAGAACTGTACTCTATTTTCCTCTGTGTGTGTGTGTGTGTGTGTGTGTGTGCGCACGTGTGTGTGTCTGCTTTGAGGCAGGGTCTTGCTGTGTAGTTTAGGCTGGTTTTGAATTCACTGTGTACTGCAAGGCTGGCCTCGAACTCTTGGCCATCCTCCTGCCTAAGCCTCCCATGGGCCAACTTTCTTTTTCTATTAAAATTTAATACTGTTAGGTCAGTGGTACTTGTCTTCTCCCAATGGCACCATGTAATTCATTCATTTGAAAATATGCATCAGACATATATATGTGCCAAGTATTGTTTTAGGCACAAGAAATAGAGATTAAGAAGCTTCTCAAACGTGGAAGAAATACAGTTATACCTTGCTAGCAGAAATTTAAAAAACCTTGTTATATCAAATGAGCGATATTCATCCAAACAATTAATACTGTTTTCCTCATTCTTCCCCTGATAGTTCTCTGGTCACCAGTCATATCCATTCTGCCAAATCTGATCATGGGTCACAGTTTTCAACAACTTGACTTGTCCACAGCATTTGAACCAGTTCCTGTCCTCTTTGGAGCACTTTTCTTCTTAGTTACTGGGGCAATATTCCGTGGTTCTGCTACCTTGATAGCTGCTTCTTCAAATCCTTGTCTATTTTTCCCACTCATTCTGATTTCCAAATACTGGTGGACTCCAACACATACTCTTGGACCCCTTTTATTCTCTTTATTCCCTGAGTGATTTTAAGTTTTAATTATTATGATTCCCAAATTCACATCTCAGCTCTCCTTCTTCCTTGAACTCTGGAATCATATATTCTACTTAGAGTACAGTCCAAATATCAATCTCTCCTTTGCTTACTTGGGGACCCATATTTGCAACAGAAGAGTTATGGGAGAGCATGTTTTGGATCAACATCTGTCATAGATGAAAATGAGGGAATCAGCTGTGAGATGCAAAATTGATGTGTCACAGCAGGACTTGAGCTGACCCTCAGACTTGTGCCAGTTGTAGCGAGAAAATTGTAGCATGAGATGGACTGATTATTGGATTTGGGCTGCCTTCAGTGAGGAGGAAAACCCCCTTCCTAGAATGAGCTCTGGAGAGGATTCACTGTGAGCCCTCAGCAGATAGCATTCATAGTAGCTGAGAAACAGGGACTTCATCGTAAAGGGGAGTGTGGATAGCACTGTACAGCTCCCACACCACGCTGTGTCTCCCTGTTTCACACACACACACCACTGTCCTTTTCTTACTTACCTTTGTTTATTCTCAAAATATATACTACATGTTTTTGAATATTTAGTGACTCATTATTCCCTGCTAGACTATAGCACTATGAGAGCAGAAGTTGTTTCTCTTTCATTTTTAAATTCTATCTTTCCAGTATCTAGAAACTGTGCCTGAAACATAGTGGGCGTCCAGTAAATATTATTTGATGATTAAGTAGACTTAGCACCTGGCTACTAAATACTAGGGTCCATGTTATGTTCATGGAATAAAAAGGTAAACAAGATAGGCCCCATCCTTACCCACAGGGAGTTTACAATCAAGTAGAAATTAAATTACTTTCACATACAGCACACATGAGCAATACATATTTATTATGATTTTTATGATTTTTAAAAGCATAATTGGAGCCAAATAATGTTATATAATATTTTATTAATTATCTAAATTTGGCATATCTGCTAGTGTATTACACAAAACTTTTACTGAGTAAAAATTATAAAAATCCTTAATTAGTTATTTATCATGCCTGCTAATTTTGGGAAAGAAAATTTATGTTGCCAAGATACATGCTTTTTGCCCAGTTTAGCACCAAAGAACAGGGGACAGAATAAAACCAAGACTAAGCAGAAAATAATTTACTTAACTGAAATTTTTATTAATCCACATCCTATTATCTAAAATGTAAGAAAGCAAGGCTACAATTATATCTAAATAGATAAGGGATAAAATGTTTTGTGATGAATGGATAATTTGTAGTTATTTTACACATACAAATATAACTATTCCATTACTTTGGTTTCAATGGCAGCTAAATGTAATAAAGACTAGGAAATAACATTTTAGCTTTTATGTCATTATTGTAAAATCACAGACTCATTTTTTAAAAAGCAAGGCATCTCCCTAAAAGCTATTTTTCTGTTCTCTATAGCATATTTTATTTCCTTTCACAGCCACTTAAATAATTCTATATTATAGAGTTTCAGCAAGATTAATGACTGTTCCTTTTTTGCCTAGTCTATCAAAAATGTGAAAGCCTTTCAGTCTGTGTTTTCTCTGTGGTGGTGAATGTGGCAATCAACATTTCAGTTCTTGGTTTAACATAAACAAGATACTTGGCATTTCTAAAATAACTTCTATGGGAAATCTCAGATTGCTATGGATCTGTGAATTTGCCAGTCTGCTTGCTAGAAATCTTGCCCATTGCTGTTAGAACGCAGGTGTGGTAAACTGGACGTGATTGAGGCAATTTCCCAATATTCTGTATGTCACTTCATCCTCTGAACAAAGCAAGCCTTGAGAATATCCAACCCCATCAGAGTTTCTACCTTAAAATAAAAAAAAAGAAAAGTAAAATTTTTTTCATGTTTATGAATAAAACCGCTGGCCCCACTGTTCTCCACACAATTTGATGTGGTCCTATGTTGTTATAGTTTGTATCTAGATGTCCTCTGAAACTCTCATGCTCTCATAGCTGGACCTAGGATGTCTGTTAGTAGGATTAAGGCGTGTGGTACTATGTTAGTTCACTGACTGGCATTAGCATAGGTTTGAATATGGATAATGGGAAGGCCCAACCTGGATGATGTCACCACCCAAAATACAGCCTGGATGGGATAAAAGGGAAAGGGATGCTTGCTGCTGCTGCTTGTAATGCTGCTGGGTGCCATCTGCCTGCCACCCCATGAACTGTTTCTCCTCTGCAATGCCCCTCTCCCATGCTTCTGCTTTGGAGTCAGCTGACTATGGACTGAAACCTCTGCAAACTGTGAGCTAAAATAAACTTTCCTTCTTGTAACTTTTGGGTGTCAAGTACTTCGTCTCAGCAATGAAAAAAGCAACCAAGACATCTATTAAAATAAATTTTAGGTTCTCAACGAATTCCTAACTTGTTCACTTTATGTTAATTTGTGGAGCTGTCACTTGCATTATTGAATATTTTTTGAAAAGAATAAATGATTACTAGTCCAGGGATTAATATGCACATCTGGTTTGATTATAACATTGCTGTGATGACTAATAGTTAGATGGCAAAGTCCTTACCACAAGCCTCCTGGGGCCCAGTAAATATTAGAAGCCCACAAATTGTCCTTGTCTACAATTAATGAGCCTTTCTCTTATACTTAGAAACCATACTGTACTCAATTACCTCTAAGCACAGAAAGGCTGCTATAACTCCATACATTTTAAAGCCAGCTGTATTTGATGGAATGGAAGATCCATAGATGGATATCTATTACAGGATTTTACAAAGGAAAGTCATCTCTTACTATAAGTTCAAATGGGCTGATACGGACCCATCAGAACACTTACTGGATGTGACAGAAACCACTCTGACTTGCCTACTACCTCACATACAATTGCTTCACATGTCACCTCTGTTTGTCTCTCAAAACTCTACCCTTCAGCTTTCTTTGAACTTACCCTGGTAAGTTACCCATAGTATAGTCTCCTTATTTTGTGTCCTTTTGTTTCTTTCCTTATTCCAGGCTGCTCACATGAACCAACCAGAGAATATACTTGAAGTGGAATTTAATGATATCTAATGTTTTTCCTATGAAAATTTCAGTTTTCTGTTAATGTTTTGAAAATAAAATTCTTTAAATTTTCTTGATTTAAAAGCTTTTCAGATGTGTATAGATCCTGAATTTTTTTGTTGAGTTGAAGTTGAAAAAAAGATTATTTATTTCAGGTTTGGTTACAATAATTATTTAGGACTAAATCCCTATGCATGGTAGATGTACCATAACTGATGACTGTTCAATGCACGAGTACGGAATTCTTACCAGGAAGCTTACTTAACAGGTGCTCTTGTGGCATGCAGCAAGCTGCGACCCAGAGAGATTTTCATTCCAAAGGCTGCTGCTGTTCATCTGCTTCTGCTCATCTGGACATCAGGATCGTGATGTAGCGATGAGGCAGAGCAGGCCTGGAGGAGATTGGTACACACATTAATATCTAGGAGCGTTGTTTAATCAGCGATCCAAGAACACTGCCCAACACATGTCCAGAGTGACATATACCTCTGTGTCTCTGTTCAGTTGACCCAGGAACAGAGCTTCTGTGAGGGCAAAGTGATTTGCCTGCGGCTGCTGTGAAAACACAGGCCCTGATCACCATGTCTGAGACAGAGCTTGCCATGTCGCACTTCCAACAAGTTTCTGTCCAGTGATGCTACTGCCTGCTCCATGGTTGCACTGAAAGGAGATCTGAAAGCAACAGGGTTTTGCAACCAAACTTCTGTTATCACTCTTCCATTCCTTCCCATTAAGGAACTTTTGTTATCACTCTTCAGTTTCTTCTTGTTAAGGTACCGTTGATAAGCCTCAGCTGCTGGGGCCTGGTCTGTATTCTCTCTGTCATCTGTCCCTAAGGTGTTGGGGGCTTGTTAGTGAAAACACAGTCATTGGTATTAACGTGCTAACTGGGAGCAGCTGTTGGTTGCTAATTTGTGAACCATTTGGATGTTGGCTCTAGGAACTGCATTCTCTGAGGCTTTTGCTTTACTGTAGAAGAATTATTTTTTTGCTCTATGTGTGAGCTGTGTAGCACTATGTTACTTCCTGTGCAGTATCAGTGGTGGTTTCGGATCCTACTCACAGGTAGTGTGTGTTATGTTTTTCACTGAACTCTTACAGAAACTGTGTGATGCACGTAGTTTTAATGTTGTAATTTCCATCTAGTGAATGAGAAAGCTAAGATTTAGAGAAGTTTGGTAACTACTACATGATCACAAAGGTAATACAGGGCAGAAATGGATTTCACATTCTTACATTGTGATTCCAAGTCCTGTGTTTTCTATCACCTTGCTGTAAATTGATTAGGATCTAGCCAATCCCTCTTTTGAAGGGTCTCTGTAAATTTTTGTGCATTCATAATTTTATTTATTTTTCTTTTGTTCTCTTTGGCCCCCTACAGCATATCTTTCTATCTCTAAAGAACTGGCATGAAGAGCAATTTGAAAATCTTGAAATCTGTCGAAAATCTGCTGACTTGTTTGCTAGGACTATTTTCTCTCCTTTAAGGTTGAGTTGATGTTATTTGAAATTAGCACCACTGTAAACACGAGTTAACATGGCATCTTACTAGAGTAGATTGGCCTCCTAATCTAACTGCTGTCCCCATAATAAAATGGAAGATGGCTGGATTGAAACAGAGGCACAGAGGGACAGAACTCTGCGACAGTGGGAATTGGAATGGTTGCAGATTCAAGCCAAGGAATGCCAAGGATGGATGGCTGTTATCAGACTAGGAAGAGGTAAAGAAAGATTTCAGAGTCTCAGAGGACATGGTCTTACTGATACCTAGATTTTAGATTTCTATCCTCCAGAACTGTAGAAGAATAAATTTCTCTTGTTTTAAGCCATCAATTTGTGCTACTTTGTTATAGAAGCTCTAGGAAACTGATACAGATGTGTTATGAGAGTTAGAAAGTAAAACCTCTCAGGAAGATGTAACCTGGGGCCAGCTGCAAAGCTTGCTGGGTGGAAGGTAGCCTCTGGCCAAGTATACACATATACAGTGAACAAACCATGCAACCATTCCCAGTGGCCCAATGGCAGACGCTAGGACCCAAATATCTGAATATTTCCTTTTTTTTCTTTCTCTTATCTTTTTTATCTCTTCCCCGAAGAGCTCCTGCTTCTC
Organism: Cavia porcellus; assembly: GCF_034190915.1. Taxonomy (NCBI): domain Eukaryota; kingdom Metazoa; phylum Chordata; class Mammalia; order Rodentia; family Caviidae; genus Cavia; species Cavia porcellus. The sequence goes on along the minus strand of NW_026947500.1, from coordinate 4,836,457 downwards.
CTTTCTCCTTAGGTAGGAACAAACTTCTGCTGTGTCACATCCTGTTATGGTTCCCATGACGCACATCAGATCTCCATGGACTGATTCTACAAAGCTTGCTATCAGGACTAGCATTGCTGTGACCTAAAATAAAGAGACAGACAGATAAAGACAGATGCATTAAGCTAAGCCACAACTTGAATGTCTATAGTAACCATCCTTTGCTATATAAGGAAAAGCCCCCCAAACTTATCAACTGAAAACATTTCTAATCTCCCACAGTTTCTGAGGGTCAGGAATTCAGGAGGAACTTAGCTGGATAGGAGTCTCTCCTGAGATTGCTGTCAAACTGCTGTCCAGGACTCTTATTTCTGAAGACATAACTGGGCCTTGAGGATTCATTTTGAAGCTCACATCCATGGCGGTTGGCAGGGTACTTCAGCTCCTCAGCAGCTTTGTACAGAGCTGCTGAGTAACTCCTGAAGAGCTGCTGAGCTGCTCCTCATAACATGGTGTCCCCTATGTCAAGCGATTGGCAAAAGAGAGACAGTGACTAAAACAGAAGACACAAGCTTTTATAGACTAATCTTACATATGACTCATTATAATTTCTGTAAATCCTACTGGTCAACCAGATCAACCTTCGTACACTGTAAGAGGCCTCCACAAGAAAATAAATTCTGGATATGAGGATTTCAGGAGTCGTCTTGGAGACTGCTACTGCATTGTTCTACCAGTGCTCCCTAATAGGAACGGAACTGACATTTGAGCAGGACAATTCTTTGTTGGGTAGAACTGTCCTAGGCATTGTTAGACAGTTAATGTACCTGAACTTGACCTACTAAATGCCAGTAGTACTTCACTCTGATAACCAGAGTGCCCAGAGTGCCCAGCACTCAGGAGGCTTTATCTGGTACATTAGTCAAGAGAAGCTAGATTCTGAGCACTCACCTGAATAAAAATTATATCAGTTTATTGATTTCAAAAATACTCAAACTGTTGCATTGTCACCTCTGAGGCGGACAGTTCTATGAATAGAGTGCTGTAGAGTGCTGAATTTGCAGTGAGGAAGGAAGGATACATTTACTTCCTCTTCTACCTTTTTGTTTGCTAACAGTCTGGAGCAAGTTACGAAACAAACTGAATCTGTGTATTAGTCAGCTTTCCTGTGGCTGGGACCAAATAACCTGATACAAACAATCGAAACAAGGAGAGGTTTACTTAGTCCATGGTTCCAGAGGATTCAGTTCATGCTCTGCTGATTCCGAGGCAGAAACATCATAGTGGGAAATCATGCCGAGTAAAGCTGCTTAGTCCATGAATTCTGGGAAACAGAACTGGGAAACAGTGCTGGTGAGGAAAAGATGGGGAACAAGATGTCGAACTCAAGGTCGTGTCGCCTAGACTCACCTAGATACTCACAAGTGTGCTCTGCTGTCTGCTGGCTGGATCCACCTGTCCATTTGATAATCCACCTGCATCCTCACTCTGTGAATGGGATGTAATACCATTTACCTCACAGGGCTCCCAAATAGAAAGGTTACATAAATAAGGCGGAGAAACAAGGCACCCTTGAACCACACACAGGCTTACCCTTTCAAGAGAAACTCCAGTGTTCCAGACCCTGGAAGCTTAGACTTTCCAACAGAAGGGTCTCACAGGAGCAGACTAGTGCTCCTGGGCCTACAGAATGGGCCAGAATTCCCTTGAACAAGACAATCAGTGCAAGGCTTGGCCTGTACCTTCAAAGAGGCCAGCGTTTTCCTAACTACAAGGTGAACACTGGACTTTGTTTTAGGTATATTTATATATTCCTTCTATCTTGCTGCCTCCCTGGTCACTGGCCAAAGTTTGAGTCTCTTGAAACTACTATTTCCTCCCATTCATTTTTTCTCTGTTCTGGGATCCTTTTTCTTCTCCTTTTGAGTGCCTCTTTCTTTCTTTCTTTCTTTTGAGAGGAATGCCTCTATCATACATCTTTCTCTGAACTTGTTCTGCATTTCCCTGATGCCTGGTTTTACTCCTGAACTTGGTGATCCTCTATAGCTTTCTTAAATAGTTTTTTCATCAAAATTTTCAGGTAAGAGCTGGGTGCAGTGATGCATGCCTGTAATCCCAGCACTCAGGAGGCAGAGGCAGGAGAATTTAAGGCCAGCTTGCACTACATAATGAGACCCTGTCTCAAAGCAAAACAAAACAAAACACTCAGGTAGAACTTTCTGCCCACAAGTGTTTGTCTTCAGGTGTTTGGACTGGAAAATGCAGCTTGAGAAAGCCACTTGACTTTCTGGAACAGTGTACTGTAGTCCAGACTCAGTCTCCTATCACCTATCAGCACTGCCTTCAGCTCCTGTTTCATCTCTCGCTATTTGTCATCTCTCTCCTGGAAGCCTCCCGACATCTGTCACGGCTTTTCCTCCGCTGAACTCAAGCCACCTGCCTCATCCATGTGCACTTAGATCTCAGCCTTACCTTCAGGTAACCTGGGCTGCTGCTTCACAGGAAAATGGAAGACCCAGGTGAGAACCATACAATTTTCTTCCAATCTGCTCTATATTTCTGCTCTACCTTCTTCTCAGATTAGCTTTTCCCTGTATCTTTGAGCTCATCATTTTGGGTTTCCTCAGGAACTTCTCTCCAAAAGTGATCTCTCTCTGCTATGTTCCAGCATTTTCACTAGGTTCTTCCCATTTCAATGTCCTCACATATCTTTCATCTTTAAAAACAAACAATCCCCCCCAAAACCCTCTCCTTCCTCTGACTCTTCCCTCCCCTCCTGTACCTCCTACCTTTCTCCAATTCCTCTCCTTTCCCTCACAGGCAAAGTTCTTGAAATAACTGTTCGCATTCTCTATGGTGTCCTTGCCTCCCTTCTCTCTTGCTGACTATAATCTTCAGCAACCGCTTTCATCTAGGTCATCACCGCTGCCCTACTCATGCTAAATCTACTGAACTCTTCTTGTTTCTTACTTGACTTAACCTTTCAGCATTGGACACTGTTCTCTGTTCCTGTCTGCCTGGAGTGCTGTCTTTACTTGCCTTCTGAAAAGCTGTGGTCACCTAGTCTTCCTCCATCTGTGTCACCTTTCCTCAGTTTTGTGTTTTGGACAACCCTCCCTCTGCTCTTTGATATAACTCAGTGTCCTCAAGACTCTGACCATGGTCATCTTCTCCCATGATGCACACTTCCTCCATGAGCTGTCCATTTCCACAGACACAATGGACATGTACCTGCATGACCCTTGAAACCATGCCAATGGCCCAAGTGGCTCTCCTGAGCTTTGGACTAGTATTTCCAACAACTTCCTGTCTGTTAAAACCCAGACACCCTACAGACAGCTCTCCTCAACTGAGAAACAAGGATCGCTTCTCTTATTTTTCTCTCCAAACCCTCTCCTGGACTCTCCCCAATTCGAGCCTTGCACTTAGAAGAACCAGCCCTTGAAGAGTCTACCTCCTCAAGTGTTTCTCTGACGAGGCTCCCCTCTACTCACACTGTCACTGTGCAGCTAAGTTTGGGTGCTTTTTTCTCTTCAGATCACCGCATAGCCTTGCAATGCACCTCTTGGATTCCAGTCTTCACATTAAGTCCGAAGTGACCTTGCTGAACTTCTCATCATGCCCTTTCCTTCAGGCCTGCTTATTCTTCACTGACCTTCTCTTGTTCTCAGGACCTTTCCTGTTCCCTGTTTCATGGTCTGGTCTCTCCCAGCCTGTGTGTTACCTCCGGGACTCCCAACTCATCCCTCAGCTACACAATGCTTTTACCTGTTCCCCTGCCTTTGCAAGGTGACTGTTGCTACTTCTGTCACCTAGTCTTTTCGGCTTCTGTGGAACAGGGTTAGATGTTGCCTTTCCCCTCTATCATGTTACCATGGGTTTGCCGGTACTATAACACCCTCCGTGATTTAATTGCCCATTCATCCTTGGAGTTTAGGAACTTTTTGGAAAGAAATTCTGTCTTATTAGTGGCTTTAAACCCAGACTCTGGAACAGCCCATTGCGCAATTAGGAGCTCAATAAATACTTCTGAAGTGAAGGAATGACCATTTCGTGTTTCACAGGGATGGTTTGTGATGAACACAGAACACCAGCTGAATGTGAGCTGTAGATGAGGGGAATGTTAGGGAGATAAGAGATGAATTTAAAGGGGATAAAGAATCAAAGAATCTCTCCTCCTTCCACAAAGTGTTGGAGCCAGAAAACCAGATGTGCCTTTATCCTCAGCCTTGATCTCTTTGGCAGGGGCAAGCATCTGCCACTCAGAGCTAAACCACTGCTGACCTTGGTGTTGCCATTTCAGGGCCCGTATGAAAAACAAACCCAGGCCAGGAGAGGAGCAAGAACCGCTTTCCAGTGTCTTTTCATAATGCAACTGGAAAAGAGGTAAAAGACTCACGAAAGGAGCAAACACTCTTAAAACACAGCTGTTTCCTAGGCTAAAGTTTCAGGAATATTTAGATTTTTTCTGTTTATTTAGCTGGATATCTTGAAACAAACAAGCTTATTACTTTCTGCTACAGGTTAAAAAAAAGACCAACATATTTTCAAATGATCTTGTGCCTCATTTGTCCTATTTATTGAAGAAAGGAGTGTACAGTTAGTATAATACCTGTATACTAGTTACTAAAACAGATTATGCAAGAATGCCAGGAACGCCAATGAAAGGGAAGCCTGGTATTCAAAAATAAATACAAGTGACTGGCCTTTGTCATAGCCACATGTACTTTCCACTGCACCTCTGCTCCCCAGAAGGTTTAATTTCTATCTGATGTCTCTTCAGACTCAGGGAGGTGGAGCCCTGGCCTTGGCAAGCACTGAGCTTGGAACCCACACTCTCTGGAGCAGCAGTATTGGTTCAGTCCTTGAGGCCAGTAACACTTCCAGCCCCAGGGAAACCTCGGTTCCAAATTTTTCCATCATTCCACAAGGGAGTTATTTTTGCAAAAGGCTTTGGCTGTTCCTGAAGTTTTCTCTCATTTTGTCTTTTAAAATGCAGTTAGTGGGGTTGGAACATTTCAGGGTTTTTTCCTCCCTCTTCACCCAGATGTTTCTGGTTCTCAGGATGTACACCTGTGAAGCCGGGTCACTGGGGAGAAAGGCTTGAGTTTTATTTACAGCAAAGACGAAAGTGAACTTCACATGCAAATGTTTAAAATGGTCATTTTGTTCTCAGGGCTCCACTGCAAGACCACTAGGATAGAGTTTGAAGGGATAGGAAAAGAAAATGTTGAGGCTAAACTCTCCAATTATTAGATATTTTTGGATGTCTACTCTGGCTCCTCAGCATTGATTTTGGTGCCAGGACTATAGAGGTGGGGAAGAAAGAAAGAAAGAAAGAAAGAAAGAAAGAAAGAAAGAAAGAAAGAAAAGAAAGAAAGAATTGTATTAGTTACTTTTGTTGTTGCTGAGACAAAATGCCCAAGACCCAAAGTTAGAAGAGGAAAGGTTTATTTGGCTCACAGTGTGCAGTTCATAGTCGGCTGGCTCCAAGACAGGGTGGCATGGCAGAGGAGCAGCAGAGAGGAGAAACAGTCCATGGCAAAGCATGCAAGCCCAAGGTAGCCAGTGATAAGCAGCAAGAGAGCCTCTTTCGGTCCCTCATAACTTATGCAAGCTACCCACCCGTAGGGCATGTCGTACTCACACCCAGGGTGGAGCACCCTTACTTTTACCCAAACTACGCCAAACCAATCAGCAGACTAATTTAGTGATCACAAACCTTGATCCCAGCATCACGAACTCCAGATCCAGCCACCTCTGAAAAGCCTCACCTGTGAGCGTATGAGGCTTTGGGGGACATCTTAACACAAATCATAATAGTCTTCACTCTGGTTAGGAAAGAAGATAGTGGAAGATAATAAACAAGTGATACATAATTTGTTAGATGAAATTTTTCTAAAGTTTGAGAGATAAATTTGTAGACTAAGCAGTCTACTTGTCACCATGCAGATGATCTTGCTTGGATGAGAGATAATTTGCAAATGACAAGTACAACATCCGACATGTAGTAAGTGCTCAATAATACTAGCTCCTGTTCTTTTCCTAGCTTGGGATGCCAATTCAACAAAAATATTTCTGCATATTGTTTTAGGATCACATTTAAAATTCCATTCATGATACTCTAGGTGTTTTCTCACATGTACTTCAAAACAAATTCTTTTAACTTCTACTTATTACCCACTTTCAAAGCTCTGTCCACATTTTCAAGTGTTTGTTAGAGAAGACGGTCTTAGTCTGTTCAGGCTATTGTAACAACATATCACAGACAGTGTGGCTTATCCACAGTAGGAGCTCACTTTTCACAGTTTAGTGTGTGAAAAAACAAGATGAGGATGCCAGCATGGTTGGGTTGAGAACTCTTTTCTGGGTTGCAGACTGCTGTCTTCTTGCATTCTCACATGGTGCAAAGATGCCAAGAAAGCTCTACTGAGTTCCTTGTACAGTGGCACTAATCCCATTCATGAAGGCTCCGCCCTAATCACCTCTCAAAGTCCCTATTTCCTAATAGCATCACAATCTGGGCTAGGATTTCAACATAGATACTAGGAGGGAATACAAATAGTCCACAACACACTAAGAATCTTTATGATAAGACTCACTTCTAGCAAAATCTATCAGTTAGCCTCAATCTTGAGAAACTTTAGAAATGGCCATAGCGATCATTCATATCATCAAAAGTAACTGTCATTCATTCAATTTATTCTAAGCAATTTTTTAGGGGGGTACTGTGTCCGGCGCCGCGTTTGTCCCGCAGAATGAGGCACACGAACACTTTGTCTCTGCAGGCTCCTTTATTGACTGGGCTACAACCTCAATACACGTCCATCCTTGACGGCTTCCTACGTGTTGTGCGTCGGGCACTTCCTATACTTGGGCTTATATAGCTAATGTTATCCAATCATGGGATTACACGTGGGGACAGGCGATTGGGCGGCAACAAGGAAGCAATCAATCATTACCATATATGGCGGGGACAGTAAGCCGAGCAAGAACCAGGAAGCAGGATGTGTGCGCCATCTTGGGCACACGATGGGCGGGGGAGCAGCGAGGCGGTAGGCGGACGCCATCTTGTGGCTATATTCTCATGGGTAATACGGCAGGCTCCCAACAGTACTGGGAATTGAACTCAGGACCTTGCACTTGCCAGGCAGGTGTTCATGCCACTGAGCTGTATCCTTGGCATTCTAAGTGATTTTTACAATAAATATCACCATAAAAACTACAGTTGGCCAAGCACAGGGACTTATAACAGGAATGTAGAAATAACGCAGCCTCTATTCTTGCTCTTATAAGCAATGAGCAGCAGTGACTCTAAAACAAGTAGTAAGAAAAGGCCCAGTAGATACACAGAGTTTTTGAGGCTCAGAGAAACAGAGGTTATGTTTGCATTTGGAAGGGTAAAGGAAGGTAGGAGAGATAACCTCTGTGATGAGCCATCCAGGGCTGTGTGGTTGGAAGGGCTGGAGAGGGAGACGGGCTCCATGGGTCACGCTGTTCTGTTAAAACACAGTGTGTGTGCGGGATGTGGTGGGAGACGTGTCTGGAAGGGAAGCTTAGGGCTGTAACATGACTGCTTGCCATGCTGGGGCAAGGAGTTGGTATTTCATGTGGCCAGTGCTGTGGTAGATTCTGTAACCTTTGAACCAAATGGAATGTGAATGGCTCTGCATCAAGCAGCTTGGGGGCTACTCTGTGAGGAAAGGCAAGTTCAGTGGGAGGCGGTTATACCCGTGAGTTTAAGGGCCTGAGGACTACAAGGATAGCTGTAGCACAGGGAAATTTTAAAAGGTTAGATTGAAGATAGCAAATGATCCGGATGTATTGTCTTTGTGATACCTCTCACTGTTTGAAATTGTCTTGTCCATGTGTTTATAATATTTTTCCTTTCTAGATTTTAAACTCCATAAAAGTAGGGACCTTGTCTCTCTCCTTTGCTGAATCGCTGGTCCATACGATGCTTTCTGAAACATAGTAGTATTCAGTAAATACATACTGAATGAATGAATGACGGTGGTAGAAACAGAACCGGCATCGTGATGAACAATTGATTCAAAACAAGTGGGAGGCAGGAGTGTAGAGGTATTATGAGGACATTTCCAGCCTGTTCCCTGGAAGAATGTGAAATACCAGAGCCTCCACTGCTGTCCCACAAATCAGCTTACTTCCTTTTATGTTTTCACTGTGTATCTTTGAGAGATGACTTTTTCTTTTCGGTGACTCTTGGCATGCTCTTTAGTTCAATCGATCTTTTTATATTGTCATTGTCGATTTGTTGTTTTATTTTATGTGGGCTTTTTCTTATTTTGTTTTTGATCAGAGGCTTGGCACAGAAGTTTGTCTTGCATTTTTTATTGAGAATGTTTATAGCAGATGCCAAGGCCCCTTCCCTCTTCTGTTGGTAAGGTTTCAAGAACCTTGGAGGTGTATACAGTGAATCACCAAGGTGCATCTGTAACCAGTAAGAAAAGAATCTAGTGCTTGGCAGGGTGCAAACTCCTACATGTAAAGAAATTTAAATCCTGCTTCCAAGACTTAAAATATTCTTTAAGAGGCACTACGTTTTCTGAGTTACTTTTATACTAAATGAAGACAGGAAAGATGAATTTTCAAGTCTAATACACAGGTTGAGGGCAGGTCAGAAGTAGAAACTGCCTTAAGAAACTGGAAAAGACCAAAGCACATGTAACTTAGAGTGAGTTTTTGAGAGCTGACCTGGTAGCTTTAAGGAAATGGGGAATACAGAGGCTTTTAAGTGCAAGAATTACGAAACCAGGAATTGGGGCTAAAGAATTGGTTGCCATCTGCTGTATGCAGTGCTTTTGTCACCAGAGAAGGTCTGAAGAGGCTCCCAAAGTGGAAATGGGGAACCTTGCCCAAGCCCACCCACAGGGAGTGGGTACCAAGTTGACTGACTGCCATCACAGAAAAGTCTTGTTCTACTCGGGGTTGTGGTGAAAACATTCTCCATGGGGAGGAAAGTGCCTGAAAGTGATGATTCATGGGAGCAAGAATCGTGGAGGGATTTTCTTTTTAGATGTGTTTCTAAAACATGGCAGTGCAGATGGCGTGAACACTCATCAGCACCGAGGTACTAATAGGAAGTTCTAAAAGCAGCTTTAACAAGGCCCAGGGACAGTGTGGAGAGGCGAACGGTGCTGATGGGGGCAGGAGTAAGTTTGTGACCCTCCCTTATACCTCAGTGCACAGCTCCAGGAGGTCATTCGTATGCAGCTGGTCAACAGAGTTGTGCACTGGGGAGAGGCCCCATAAACTGTAGTCACTGTTGCAGCATTCCAGACCTTCCTTGGAGTAGTAGTATAAAGAGAATACTACCGTCTACTAGAGATTCTGTGTGGAGGATGTTAGGGTTATTTTGGTTGCAAGCAACAGAAGCAACTGAAATAGCTTAAACAACGAAGATGACCTGTGACGCAGTTCTGGGCCTTCCAGGGTAGAGCTAGCCTAAATTTCTGTCTGTTAGTATTGTCTTCCTCTGTTTGCTAATTTTGCTGTCTCCTACTGTTGGGTTTGCCTCTGTGTTTTGCTAGTGTGATTGGGGTTGGAAGGTGGTGTGTGTGTCTGTGCGTGCATGCGTGCGTGTGTTGAAGGGGTTGGTATGAATGATGCTTTCCTTGGCAGCCCCATCAGAATCACACGGAAAGGGAAGAGCAGTTTCCCCTCTAGAAGGTCTTTGTTATCTTCTCGACTATGGCTGGGGTGAAGATCAAAATAAAATGTATGTAAGAGGACTTGAGAAAGGGTGCTGAGTCAATAATCACATCTGTTTAACTGTGTATATTAAAATCACTTCTTTAAAACGTTTTTTTCTTCCTTGTTGACACAGTATCATATTCTTAAAGAAAGTTCACATGAAACATTTCGTGCAAAAAAGATCTTCTTTTAAGGCCAATTTATAGCCTTAATTAATATGGATTGGCGAGTGATTATGCAATTTGTCTAGAAGCGAATATCGCTGGAGTAGGTTCATAATGACTATTTTATAGAAAAGCCAGTACATGGCGTGTGTTTTGTCATCTGGTTCCAGTCTCTGTTTGGCAACAAGTCTCTGTACGTGGCTCTGTTCGTGCAGCCAAAAAATCTCGCGTACTTCACAACTTGCCACTCTTCAAAGATTTAGTTAGAAACTGAAGCTTACAGCACATGCTGCTGGATTAAGCATCTTAAGTGAGAGTCTCATGGGCCCAAAATATCTCTTGTACCCACACATTTCCTGGTAGGCCAAACTTCACAAAATAAACACAGATGACCTCTCTCCCATCCACTCTTCCGGAAAGTTTAGAAATGATGCAACCTTTTGGCAGCGTGACACGACACATTGCTTGATTTGAGCAGAGCATGAACTTCTTCATTCTGTGCGAATGTGGACAAACAGACATTTACATTTGCGCGGCCCCAGATTCTGAAACACGATGGCATCCACTTTACCAAGATGAGCTGTTAAGTAAGTGGCCTTGGTTTGGGGGAAGAAGGAGTCCACACGTGAAACAGGACCCATGGTTGCTTCATGGTGACACCCGAGACATATGAGAAAGTAGAAGCTGGCTGTCCTGTCAATACTAGGTTTCTTTCTCTTTCTTCATACCCCTGTGTGCAGGAGTAACAATGTCTGGAATCAATCGATCCTCTTCGGAGAGGGGGAGTGTTTTCCCACACATGACGCTGGCCCGTTCACTCTTTGCCTCTGCAGCAGAGTGTGGGCAGTGCAATCTCACACTGCTCTCCTGCCTGGCCTGATTGTCGCTGCTGTGAACTCAGCTCTCCGCTGTTTCCTTTCCAGAAGCGCTGATTCGGATTTTCTTAATAAACATAAATAAAACTTTGATGTTGGTCAGCATGTTGTGTGCCCCTCTTTGACTAATTTCAGATTTTTTTTTCAGATTTCTGGATGCAAGAATTGTTCCCTTACCCATTTCCCAGAGTTTGTATGGTTTTCAACATTTTCTTTTTCTTGAAATTTTCTAAGAAAAACTTTGTGTTCTCTACTCCTACTGAAATAGGTAATCAGTATTTAGGAGCGCCATAATCTGTAATTTTTGTGCTTAAGTGGGCAAAACCTTACTAAGGTAGTCTGGGCATAAAGCAGGACCTGTTGTACTGTAGGGCTTTTTACATGCTGGTCCCAACCTGTTTCTCCAGCTTGTTACTCCCTGTGCTGTGTCCCTGTCACTGTGCTGCTCACACGGCACAAGTGACCAGTTGCTTCCGTTTCTAATCTGTCAAGGCCTCCGCTGTGTTCTTGCTGTGCACGGCTAGTGTGCAACTTGGGCACCGTGCAAATTCCCACAAGCTCTGCATGGCCTTGTCCAGAGGAAGAGTTCATTGTTCATGCAATGCCGGGCTGCTAATGCTTCTCAGTTCCTTTATTTGTAAGGTCACAGGAGTGACACCCGATTCACAATCCCCTGGCCACAGTTTGAGTAGTGTAACCCTAGGGTTCTACCTTCAACAGATTCTCACTATGTTTTGGACAATCTTAGATGATATTGGTTTGGCACTTTGAGTGGATCCCTCAGCCTGGTGCCCTATTACTCTACTTGTGTCTGATTTAGCCTTACTCATCTTTGAAATCTCACCTTGTTTCTTAAAATTGAGGAATAATTCACATAGAAAAAAATTCATCAGTAAATGTAGCGGGCTTTTGAACATCTACATTTTTGAGCAACTATCACCACTGTCTAATTCTAACCCATTTCTCTCAGCCTTGAGTGAAGCCTGTGCTCATCTGTGGTCACTTCCTTTTGCCTCTTGCTGGTTGGCTCTGCTTGCAGCCTCTGTGAACTTCCTCATTCTGGAGTGTTCCTATCAATGGGATCATATGATACCCAGTCTTTTGTGACATAGCATGATATTTTCAGAGTTTTTGTATATGGTGGCATATCAGTTCTTTGTTCTGTTTATGGATAAATAATATTCCATTGCATGGAGACTCCATCCTTTGTCTATGCAGCAATTGATAAATATTTCAGTTATTTTCACTTTTTGGTTTTTAAGAATAACACTGCTAGGGGCAGGGATTTAGCTCAGTGGCCCAAGTGCCTGCCTGCAAGCAGGAAGTCATGAGTTCAGTCCCTGGTACCAAAACAAAACAAACAAACAAACAAAAGACTAACACTGCTAGTAACATGTACTAGTTTCTGTTTTTATTTTCATTTTATTTATCTATTTACTTATTTTTGGAACCATGGATTGAACTTACAACCTTGTACTTGCCAGGCAAACATATAATAGTTTTTATTTTAACTGAGAAAAAACATTTAATACAGGCCTTATAATGCTTTCTTTCTATTTTTCTTAATTCCTAGAAATGGTTCCTGAAAGAATGAATATTTAATAAAATGAAAATATTTTAGGCTATTGGCATTTGTTTCTTTGTACTGAAAGAATTTTTATTTTTTATTTTAAAGAAAAATACATACAAAATCAGAGTTTCACATCAGACTAATAGAAGAGTAACAATAATCATACATTGCATATTGTTGTCTTCATTAAGTAGTTACTCAGAGTACAAGATATAGGCATGCAATATCATTCAAACAATATTAGCACCAATCTTTCTCTTCAATGAACTAAGAGAAATTAGCTGTATAACTATCTTAACTATCTTGTGTGTGTATATATACGTAAGATAGTAAGTATACACAAGATAGTTAAGATAGATATATATACATATATATGTGTGTATATCTATCTTACATGTATATATGTAAGATATATATATATATATATATATATATATATATATATTCTCTTTTCTTTCCTTTCCCCTTTCCTTCAACAGTTCAGAATATTTCTCTGGAATTATTATTCTTTTAAAAGTACCTGCAGTAGCTTTGTTGTTTTCCTTTCAGTGTTGTATTATTTGGTCCTCTAAGGTTAACTTTGTGAGGATTTGCCAGACCATTTTCTAACGTGGCTGTACAATTTTACATGCCTACAAGCAATGTGTGAAAGTTCCGGTTTCTTTATATTCCTGCCAACATTTGTTATTTCTGTTTTTCTCCTCAAAAAAATTATAGCCTGCCTAGTGTGCAATATATATATATATATACGCATATATTTATGTCTGTAAACTCAATTTTTCTCCTCCCCGAATGAATCAATCTTGTTCTTCTCTCTGCTATCAGAAGAATATATGGTATAGGAAGATTGTTAGAGTAGCTGATGGTGGAGGGGGCTTTATTATATGTTAGGTGCTGTGTAAGTGTTTTAAATGTGTGAGGCATCAAATCCTCATGTCTTTGCGGAAGGCTGGTCTTACCATCTCCATTTTATAGAAGAGGGCATGAGTAGAAAGTATATTGTCCAAAATTATGAGTTTACAGGAAGGATAGTTGTAATTTCAACCTCTGGGCATATCTGATCCCAAAGATAATGCTCTTAACTCTCAAGTTTTCAATAACTGGGAGCTAGTAATATTAAATCTCTCTTTATAGCACACTCATGTTGCTGGGGTTGTGGTTCAGTGATAACATGCTTCCTGCCCAGCATGTGCAAAGTCCCGGGTTCAATGTCTAGCACTGAAAAAAAAAACCACCCAGATGCAACACTGGATTCAAATTTGAACAGAGGAATTTAAATAAATGTGTTTTTATAAAAACAAGCTGGTGGTGTCCAGTTAGAACTGGCTATGATTCATTCCTGAAGATTTGATGGAATTTTATCCTTAAGTTTTACTCAAGAATGTTTCTATGAAGTACTGTCGACAGCTCTCATTTTTCTATTCAGATGTCTTATATCTAAGCCTTAATAAATTGTCCTACTTCTAAAGCTATGTCACACCCAGCGTTTAAAACTCTGTGAAGTGTCATTTATTTATTCCCAAACATCCACCAGTCTTATCTTATGTTGATTGCACCTTTGAATTTAATCTTGCAGAAGACTATTTGGAATTCACATGATGCGTATTTATTAACATCTCTTCTGAAACTGGTATGTGCAAGAAAGATACTTTTTCTCTACCAATTTCCTCTTTCTGAAAAATGAGACAATTCAAGACACTACCACTCGGGAAATTGTTGCTATCTTCTGTTTTTGCAGGGGTTTTTGTAACACATAATTTTTATTTAACCTAATTACTAGCTGGGCATGGTGGTACATGACTATAATTCCAGCATTTGAGGAGGCTGAGGCAGAAAGATCGTAAGTTTGAGTCCAGCCTGGGCAATTTAGGAACTTGGTGAAAGTATGTCTCAAAAAAAAAAAAAAAAAAAAAAGTGGGGGATGCAGATCAATACAAAGGCCTTACATTCAAACTCTAGCATTAGAAAACAAACCAAAAAGCTAATTATTATGTTACTAGGTGTCTTATGGTATGTGTGCCTACACTTTGCTACATTTTAGAGATATTTCTTCAGCACATTTCTCAATTTTTCCAAACTGCACTGCCATATCTTTGGCATGGGTATAACAAACTGTGGTTATCTTATATCCTGATATATCCTTATTTCATTAAAATGATAGTTGTAACATATATGTATAGATATATACCTGTATTTGTGTTCAAACTAGTAAAATATAGAAGTAACAAAAATAAATCTTGCAGTAAAAGAACTGTTTAAATTATTTGATCGTGAAGTTTTCCCTGTCCAATGTTTTCAAAGCAACGCTTCTATAAATAACTCAAGAGTCTATGTAGTGCCACCCTCCCCCCAGCTCTGTAATTCTCAGAAGGAGTTAATCACTTCCTCTTCCTTCCTGCGGAGGCCATAATGTGTCAAGGCATTGAGGATGTCGTGTTGCAATTTATTTATTTACAGGTCTGCTTGTCTCTGAGGACAAGACTCATGTCTTACTGTTTTACTAACATGATGCCTAAAGCCTAAAGGGTGCCCAGTCAATGCTATTGACTTGAGTGTCTGTCACTGTCATTGTTGACATGTGCACATGGCTCCAAGCCCAGGTGAGGCCACTAATGCATATAGCTCTGAAACAGGGCGGAAGAAAACCCTCACCTCTGAGGCAGAACCCAACATATTTAATAACTTTAGTTAAAGGGCCTCTTATGTGTTACTGTGAGCTTCAGATTGTGAATTCTCACCAAATACATCAGAAAACTCAATTTACTTGAATACTTCTGTGTTAGTATTGCTTCAAAAGAGATACCAGTATGCCATCCTGATGGCTATACCTTTACAAAATTCTTTTTATTCCCAAATACTGTTTTGTTGTTGAGCTTTGATTGAGCAGCAGCAGACTGTGTTTTCTGATCCGGAACAAAGTTAGGAAGAAACTGTTGGTGTCATCCTTTGCTTCCTTGTCCACAGTTTCTTTTACCATGTGCTCTTCATCAGATCGTGTTCTATTCTCTTGTCCCCCCAAGTTCTGTCTCAATTCACGTGTTTGCCACTAAAAAATGTGTTAAGGCCTGGGGATGTAGCTCAGTGTTAGGGTGCTTGCCTAGCATATACAAGGCCCAAGGTTCAACCCTCCCTACATAAAAACAAAACAAAGCCATGCTGGGTCTTGGAGGAGTATAATAAGAAGCCAATTCATCCTTCCCATGAACTGCACAAACCATAAGGAAGAGAAACAAGCCAGTTCACCCTTCCTGTGAGTCAGCAGAAGCCATGCTGGGTCTGGGAGAAGCACAAGAAGAAGCCAATTCACTCTTCCCATGAGCCACACAGACTAGGTAGGGCCCAAGAAGAGAGACAAAGCATGTCTCCCTCCACCTCCCCATCAGTAACCTGCTGATTCACAGGACAGGCTGAGTTGATGCAACTGAGATACAAAAACAACTTGCTGCTTGTATTGTTTGATTGACTTTGCAGGCCTAAGGCTAGTACTTTGAGCATCTACTAAGAGGGTAACAGTACTCAATATAGCACATGTACGGGGGACTTCTTCTGTCTTGATTTTGAAATAGAATTTTATTCTCACTGCTTTGCTTTGTTTCAACTTATTATTTTGTTTTAGTCAATGTTTTGTTTTGATTGGTTTTATTCTATTCTGTTTGACTTTACTATGTCTGATGGTATGCACAACGATTTTGAAGATAGCAAAATATATTACAGTAGCCATCGCTGATTTCCTATTATCCTATTTCGAAGTCCTACATCATTTTCACTGTTTTGTTTTGATTGGCTTTATTCTGTTTTATTTTGTTAGGTTTTATTTTCTTTAAAAAGCCTCAAAAAAAAAAAACACTTGAAAATGCAACATTTATTTAACGCAAAAGAAGAGGAAAAGAAGTGAAGTGCAAAAAGAAATGAGAAAAGTAAAGACACATCCTGCAACAGAATGCGGCCACTGCAGGAACAAGAGAGCAGGGGTGGCCGTGAAATCGACAATCTGTCTGTTACGTCCTCTTCTGACATGTGATCCAGGCCTGATTGACAGCTCTCCATGACTGACAGGGTTGGTCCAGCCTGCTTGTCGTACCCTAATCTACCTCAAGCTTCCGATGGCCACCTGCAGAGGCAGAGGCAGAGGCAGAGGCAGAGAATGCAACAGGGCCATTTGTGTCCAAAGGATCCAGTCAAAAGTGGAAGATTTATAGCTAACTGCAGAGTCCTGTGTGATTTCCCATCAGGAAGCTAAAGCATCTACATGGGAAGACGGAAGAGTGCACAGGAAGCCTGGAGACAGATGTCCAAAGGTGATGGTGCAGACTGGAATCCCTCTGAAGAAGCAAATGAGACTTCTTTTTATTCCATCCAAGCAACTTGCCTATTGGCTGGTGCCACCTCCATGTAGGGTGGGTCTGGTATCTATCAGTCAGTCAGTCACCCACACACATGCAACTGTGCTGTGATAAACCAATCAGCTTGGGATTAATTATTCAAGCAATACCACAGTTCACCACCATACCAACTATGCATGTCCGCCTGGACTAATACCACATCTCCATGGACTGATGCCATCTCCCCATGAAGAAAAACATTTCACGTAGGAAACTGATGTTCCTCTGAGCACACAGGAAGGTCAAAGGTGAACCCATGTAATCCAGACTTCTTGACCCATGTTTCTCATTAAAAGCCATTGTCATTGGGTTTTAACTTATCACTGTATTTTTGTTACATTGTTAATGGCTAGGTATTAACGTCTCTCCCTTTGTAAAACCAGAGTTTAATATAAAGAGAAGCATGAAGTTCTTCTTATTTTTTTTTTTTTCAACACTAAGGGAATGGAAATTGTGATGAAAGCTGTGAAGGATCTTCAAGTCCCTTTCGGGATTTGCCCAGAGCGTAGGTTAAGTACACAGGAAGGGTGGCTTCCTACCTCCTGTGGGTAGACTGGGTCTCTCTGAGGAGGCCACACTCTGGCCATCCCAGAAACCCACACAGGTGATGATTTCATCCTCTGAGCAGGGGAGGTCAGTACTGAGAGGGCAGACACCCCCCACGGAGCCAGCAGGATGTGGGGAGGGTGATTCAGCAGGTAACGGCCATTCCTCTTGGCCACCCTGCAGAACCGCCCAGGTGGCTCGCCCTCTGGGGTGTGTATCCATGGAGACTGGCCACACTCTAGCTACCCATGCCACCTTCCTCTACAAGAATTTTCTGCCATGTACTTCAGGAGGAAAAAAAATCACATAAATCAGGAAATTCCACACAAGTCGAGTGTGTGCTTTGTGGCTTCCTTTGCTTTTAACGTGAAAAGGAATGATAATGGGCACATGGGACCCGGCTTTATTTGGGTCCTTTATTTCAGTAGAGGGACTGCAGGTCCAGGATCCCAGATACTGTATGTCTGGGGCCTGAGGAGGCCTCAAAGACAGGGTGTGAGTTGTGCTTGTTGGAAAAGAAAGAGAGGGAAGGAGAGAGGAAGGGAAAGGAGAGGGAAGAACAAAATTTCAGAGAAATGTCTTCTTGAACTTCTTTATTCTAGTCAGAGATTAATAAGTATCGAAGTGTGGTATGTGAATTGAAACTATAAATATAACTACAGAGTGCATCGACAAATATATACACACTTCAGGAAAAGAAAAATAGTATGATGTGTCTGCAACAGATGGTGTTACCCTCCTATGAGGGACCCTAGAAAATGTTGTATATCACAGAAAATTCACTATACTTCTGGCCTTCATAGAAGAACTTGGAAATGCATTTGCAGCAATCTGAATGACCAAAGCTGCCCAAGCAGCAGTTCATTGTACTAATAAATGTCTGGTTACCACTTTGAGCACCTCTTGTAATGGGAGAGGTCAAAGGTAATTTGTAATAACCTCATGATGTTTCAGTAAATTTAGTACTAAAATATTCATACAAGTTTTTCTTTTCCTTTTTGGTGCTCTCTGTATTAATATCTGAAAACTATAATAAGTGAAAATTAATTTGAAATGGATTGATTTCTCTTTTCTTATAACTTGGCACTTGGATCATAAAAATTGAAATGCTGTTCCCCTGAAGCATGCTTTGAAGTGTTTCTTTCTCAGAGAATATTTTTAGAAAAAACATTAAGATGCAAATTATATGGATAAATACTCCTTCTTCCTTCATAGTAGCCTGTGAAAAGTCAGACCACAGAGGCATAAAGACAGTCTTATTACTTTTAACCTTTGGGGAAATCAGCATTATTAACTGCTTAGTGTTTATTTGTGTATAAAACTTAAAAAAAAAACAACAAAAAACCTACAGCTCAAAACAGCCCTGCGGATAATACTCCCCTGCACATACCAGAGTGCAGTTTGTGCTTTGCTATGGAGACAGCCTG
Source organism: Cavia porcellus (assembly GCF_034190915.1). NCBI lineage: Eukaryota > Metazoa > Chordata > Mammalia > Rodentia > Caviidae > Cavia > Cavia porcellus. The sequence continues at coordinate 4,817,800 of NW_026947500.1, read as the reverse complement.
GCAATTAATGACACAGCCTGGGAAGGACAAAGAGAGGGAAAGGGATTTCCTCAAATGTCAGAGGATCCCCCCTGCTGCCTCTTTCCCAACAACTTGTCAGGGGCTTTTCTCTTCTGTGGAACCAGAGTTTCCCACAGGTAAACTGGTTATTTAGCCCTGGGTCAGGGCTCCTGGTTTTCTGAAGCCCTCAGCAGAACCTGAAATCAAATGTGGTTTGGGGGTGTGTTATGGTTAGATAAAAATGTTTGCAGTATGATTCATGTGTTTAACAGAGTGGGGCTGGGGGAAGTGAGTAGGTCACGCAGTGCTAACCCGATGAGCAGATTACTCCATTGATGAGTTCATAGCTGAAGGTGCAGTAAGGAGGCAGGGCCTGGCTGCAGGAAGCAGATTGCTGGAGTGTGTCTTTACAGGGGATATCTCTTCCCCTCTCTCTGGTTTTTCTCTCTGTCTCTCTGCTTCCTGGCCACCATTAAGTGAGCAGTTTTGCTCCAGGCCCTTCTGCCATGATGTTTCACTTTGGAGTCATCGAACCATGGGCTGAAATCTTTCAGTCTGTGAATCAAAATAAACTGCTCCCCCTTACGTTATAGGTGCCAGGTATTTTGATCTAGCAACAGAAAGCTAACACAGGCTGTCACCTGGCATTAGTTACTTCATGGAGAAGATCTGCGCCAACATTAGGTGTTGGTGAGGGAGGTGAGGCTCGGCACTTCCGGAGATTCTCAAAGCTCAAGCTGACCTAACAGTGAGTAATGGAAAGAGCGCGTTGTGAGTTCTACACAACGGTTTGCTCTGGGTTGAACTGCATCACCCAAAAAAGATACATTTAAGTTCTAACCTTTTGTTACTTTGGAATGTTATGTTGTTTGGAAGTAGGATTGTTTCAGAGGTAATGAAGTTTAAAGGAGGTCATTTAGAATGGGTCTAAGCCTGTGGATTAGTATCCTTCCCAAAGGAGGGATTTGAGCAGTCTGACTGTGTACCTGGGGAAGGAGAGGGGAGATGATGTTCATGTGATTGGAGCAATCTATCTATAAGCCAAAGAGCACCAAGGCAAACATCAGATGCCAAAAGAGGCAAGAAAAGATTCCCTCCAAAAGCCGTTAGAGATGACCCAATCTTGTCAATGACTTGATTTTGGAATTTTAGGTTCGAGAACTGCAAGGTAACACATTTCCACTGTTGAAGGACACCACCTGGCTTTTGGCTCTTTGTTATGGCAGCCTGAAGAAACCAATACAGCTGAGTTTGTGTGGGTTGATACCGAGTGGCACTTGGGCCGAGCGTGATGGCACACAGTTGCAATCCCAGCATCCCCAAGGCTGAGGCAGGAGGATCACTGCAAGCCGAGAGTTTGAGGGCTGCCTAGGCTTCATAGTGAATTCAAGGCCAGTCTGAACTCCAAGAAACCAAACCAAATCAAACCAAACAAAATAACAACAAAAATTAAGAGTGGAGTATGTTTGTATGTGTGTGTGTTGTGTTGTTGTAAGGAAGTAACTTACAAGCCGGGCAGGCAATACACTGGCTCCTGGGGAACCAAGCATTCTGTTCCTCAGAAGACACTTCAACTTATTACCAGGTTCCAGCCCTTCTTTTTTGCTCCCCTTTCTCTCTTCTTTCTCCTCTTACCTTGCTACAACTTGCATTGCCAAATTTGCAAACTCTCCTTCACTTTGTCTTTCCAGCTCTGCACTGGCTCCTTTATAAGAAGCATTTTATTCTGGTGTTTACTTAGAAATGTTAGTGCTACAAAATCTGGTGTGTTTGAAGAGGCCTCTGATTGAGAAGGAGAGACCAAGGTCTCCTGCTTTGGAGAGATTTGAGGAGGCTCAGACGCTGGTGGCACCAGTGAAAGGAAGCCACGCAAGGTAAACGTTTCCTCCCCACCAGTTTGTGTATCCTCCTTGTGAAACTGGTATAACAGATGCTGTATAAGAGCTCCGCTGACTTCTTCCTTCTGGAATCTTTGAGGCGCCTGACATACCCTCTCCTCTCCCTCTGCGTGGTAAAGGCCAGAGAGGCCTCCCTCTGTGTGCTCCATCCCAACTTTCCACTGAATCTGGGTTTGGGCTGCTTGATTTGAATAGAGGATTGCTCAGCTGCAGCCAGTGGCTGGAGGAGCTGCCAGTTCCAACACTTAAAAAATACAGTACTGCTTTTAGAGTAGACTAAAGGGCGTTGCTTAAAGCAAGGGTGCAAAGGCTCCTTTTCTAACACACTCCCCATCTGTCCAGGCTCTCCTTAAGAGGGTCAGTGCTTCCTGGAGGTAGAGAGACAGTCTCGCCAGCTCCACTACCAATCGAGGAAAAGGAGAAGGGGTCTGCTGCATGCCTGGGCTCTTGAACAGACCAATGACAGGCGGAGTCAGAGATACAGTTGTTCCTTCTCCACCATGCACATCTGTCTCCACATTATATTACAGAGTAACCACAGTCTCTATGCATCCCACTGACATCTGGTATGTGCTTCAAGTTGAGTACTGTGGAAGAGATTGCATCTCTGAGATCGCAGAATGTTCCACATTTCAAGAAATGTGTAGAAATTGTACACATATATCTCTCTACTGAGGTGAGATGTAATTACATAGTTAGATATTCATATTTTAATTACTGGAAAGAAACACATGAACAAAGTATTATTAAAATATTTTCCACTTTGAATCAAATAAGAAAACAGTATTTTCTGTATTTGCAATGAAATAACTTCATTGCTACAGCAGGAACATTTTTATATAAGACATTGAAATCATTCAGGTGCTTGAGTGACTGAACTATTACTTTGCTAGAAAGTCAAA